>NC_090319.1:86780788-89303803 GCF_040869045.1 Eurosta solidaginis | reverse complement strand
AAAAAAAACTTTTGCCACGTAAGGCGTTTAGGAAAAAAAAAATTATATAAAAAAAATTGAGCAAAAATAATTGCTGAAACCTCTGGTCGATAGTCGTATCAGGTAGAAGAGGTCAAAAGCTACAAAAAAAATCCTCAGTTATATATATATATATATATTGTAAGATAAATGGGAATGCTGATGATTCCCTTCCTCAAGAAGGCACGAGGTACAGGAGAAAAAAATCACATAAATTCATTCATACTTGTCCCTAGTGCTCCCAACCGCAATGCGAGGGGGGTCTTAAGGCCCCCCTCCGAGACTGGTTGGGGCCACTAGGGTCACTCCAGGCACACACGGGTTGGTCTCAACACGCCCAGCCGCAACGCAGGGGCAGTCTCCAGGGGCTTGTCGTTGATACGACAAGAATTGGCAAAAGCAAACACGTTATGGTCTGGCTCCGTTCGTCAGCGTGGCAAATCCAAAAAAAAAAAAAAAGGCCGAGCGAAAAACTTTTTTTCCGGAAACTCGTGGTCTTTTTTTTTTTCTTTTTTTCTAGTCATCGCCCGTCTGTCTTTTTCCTTCTTTTTCGATACTTTTTATCGCGACTTTCGCCACATCACTAGGTGTGTTCGCGCGAACACGCTCCCAAGTGGATCGTAGCCGTAGACCGTAGCAGCAGACCGTAACATGTTTTCTAGTGGATCATCTCTCCCATCAAGCAATTTAAGCTGTAGTGTTTTGTCATATACACCAATGATTCGGTCTCGTAACATACGATCGCCGAACGACTGGCCACAGCTACAGTTGTATTCGTAATAACGTATTTGAGTGCGCAGTTCCGTTTCAAACTCAGAAAAAGGCTGTTTTTCTTTTTGCGTTAGCGTATTAAATTTGAATGATTCCATTGCCACGTTCTTTTTTGGAATGCTGTAATTGTCAAAAGCATCCAGCACATTTGCTAATGAGCGTGCACCCTCACCGCCATTGCCGTTACTTGCAGGTAACTTGTATTGTTCGTTATTTTTAAACCGGAACCGGACACGATAAGATGCAGACTGAAGACTTACTTTGTAAAATTGTCATATTAAATCAAATAATTCGCTACCGCGTTAACACAACAAAAACATGCAAGTATTGGTTATTGCTTGTGCTGAGGTGTGCTAGACGCTAAGTCAGCACTTTAGCGCAAGCATCAGCTTTGTAGCGGATGCGCGTGTAGTGGCTTGTTGTGTTAATTCTTTGAATTAGCTCAACTTCGCTTGTGAAGCAAAATTTAGTTACTTTTGCTTAATGAGAATTTTTATTTATTGATTGGAAAACAGAAAGTGCAAAATATTAATAAAGTTTATTATTACTTCAAAGTTAATTGGAATTTCATTTACTGCGGGAACCACAAAAGAATTAAAAAACTTTTTGTAAGGTAGGTAAAAATGTAGCCAGAAAGGTAAGTGAATTTATTATGTGTTAACTGGTATGCCAAGCAATTGCTCAGTTGACCCATCGTTTGGGAACAGCGTGTTATACATTTCCACTGCTTTCGGTCCTGCAAGCCATAAAAATGTTGCAACTTTGACGTCTTCTTTTTCTTTTAGTTTTCCATTTGCACGTAGGTACATGCAAAAAGTTCCTTTCCATGTGGGCCAGTCTTTAGCGAGATTACTGCAGTCCAATTCAGGCGGTAGTCGATTTTCATCCATTATGGCAATTATCAATGGTAATTATATTATAAAAGTATAAAGCTTGATGTGTTTTGGCCCATTTCTGACACCATGTAATATTCAGTAAAACAATTGATTTGATATTTAAAGATTTAATTTAATTTCCACTTGGCGTGTGTGCACAGCTAGATTGTTCAAAGCGGAAGTCTATGTCTTACAATTGGTGTACTAAAGTTATCGAACTATCGAACTGCACACTAATAATACATTGGTAATATTATACAGATGCGTTCATTTTAAAGATGTAACATAATAGGAATATCTTATATTATGTGGCTTACACCTAGTTCACACACTCAATACAACGTTTTCCATATTAATTTCCGGAATTACAAACCAATATTGATTCAAATTGCTGTCATAAAACCGTATTGGTTTTTTTTTTCGAATGTAAATAAAAGCGATGTTCGAATCAGCTGGTTTGCAGTGTTATCTGTGCACCGGCAATTTTGATGCTAATTTTTTGGCAAAATTTTATAAATTGTTTTGTGCATCTAAACAGAAATAAACAAATTTTTTGACATCAAAATGGCATCAGCAGTTGTAACATTTATGTTATTGGAAGAAGAAAGTTGCTAGAAGGTCAGAAGGAAAATTTGAGAGATCGCAGCAGTCCATTTGAGTTTCCAGAGACAGCGTAATTAAAAATATTTCTTATTGTGGGTTTCTAAATATTTACAGTGTATTTGCAGTTTCATTGCATACTATCGCATAAACAAAGAGGCTTTCTTAATAGTGTCCAATTGAAGGACGCTTAACTGGCTCGAAAGTTATGCCAGTGCCGCAACTAGCAGATACATTACGATTTTAAGCTGAAGGATCTATCAAAGATCAGTTGGCAAGGATTCTAGCATGAGTCCATGTAGAAGCACGATGTCAACGATTTTAGATGATGTGCTTCGTGAAGCCATTCGCAATATCTGGATGTTTCTCCATAAATTCAATCAAAATACTGTTTTGCATTGAATTTTTATGCTTTCCCCTATTAAGAGTGAAAATGTATGTAAATTTACCTTTATTTACTTACATTTTTACAAAATATTCAACCGCAAGAGAAAAACAACTATGAAAAATTAAATCCAACGGCATTTAACGATTGGTTTGTTTCCGATAGCAAAATCGATATTATCGGATTCTGTGACACCTAAAACCGACACTAATTCCAATTCGAACATTAAACCGATAACATTGGATTTCATGACACCAAAGTAACTTTTTTGTCGTTTTTAAATCCGATTCCGACAACAATTGGATTCCATGACAGCCCTAACTATTTCGTTATTAAAAAAAACATCGTTAAATGTCATAACTGCAGTGATAAATATATGATAATAACTCAATACTTACCTCTGGTTTTCTTAATTTGCGCAATTATATATTTCTAAACAATATTAAATGATATCGTTCGCTTAATGTGAAAATGTGCTAAGTCAATTTTTACGAATTTTACAGGAGACGAAAAAAACTGAATAATTTTTGAAATAACTTTCTTTTTTCTAAACTGTGAATGAGGATACCTTAATTGCAATGCTTTTGAGTGTAGAAGCTTTGAAAAAGATAAATAAAAATCATGTATGCTAACCCAGCAGCTATTTTATGACTTAGCACAATTTCCGCACTCAAAACAAATTTTTTCTCCTGACTTAGCACTTTTTACTCAATATGTTTTCCCATCACTCCTCCCCTTTAATGATTGAAATATAACAATAAAACTATATATTTTACAAAAAATACTATTTATTTGTCAAACTATTTCTAACGGTTCTGATCAGGACTCTTTTGGCGGATGGTGCGCAGACAATAATTTATTTTTAAATTCAAACAAATGCTGCGTTGTGTCTTAATCCAAAAAAAAAGGTGCCACATACTTTATCTACAAACTAAATGCCAAATCTCTTAATCGTTTTCCAGAGAGTAAACACTTTGGTGTAATTTTTGACTCAAAACTTTCTTTTTCTAGTCACATTGGTTTCATTGTTTAAAAATTTTTTGCAATGGTTGGATTCAGTAGACGTAACACCATTGACTTTAAGGACCCTATGACGTTGAAGACACTTTATATATCCTTGGTCAGAAGTGGTCTTGAATATTGCTCAATAATATTGAATCCTTTCTATGAATCTAACTCCTATAAAATTGAGGGAGTTCAAAAATGTTTACAAATATTGCCTTACTATGCTTCACTGACCAGACGGCACCCATCACATACCAGCAGGCGCAAATTGCTTGGCTTTCAGGCTTTGCATGACAGAGGAACTTTTATCTCACTCATGCTTGCCTATAATGTAATAAACTTTACGAATTGCTCTGATTTATCTAATTTCTTCATTCCATATATTCCACTGCGTGATCTTCGGCATAAAAAATTACACAGGCCCACAGAATCTCAAACCCAGGAACCGGACTATATATTTTCGAAGGATTTTGATGCGACCTAAAAGTGCAAAAAGCACCGTTTTTGCCCATATTTGAGGTTATGTAGCCTTGCAGTTGTTTTCTCTCACCAAAATTAAAGGATGGTATCTTTGAATACAAGTCTTATTCTTTCAAATGGCGTTGAGTTTGCTCAAATATCATTTTTTTCGCTGAAATTTTGTGGTGTGGTAGGAGTGGTTTCTAGGGGTTAGGGGATACGGAAGTGAATGGGTTAACAGTTAAGTTGGTTAGCCCACTTGTGGTGTGAGATATCTAGATAAATAAAACTTATTTTAGGAAAAATATGCGAGTAAACGCTCCCAGGGTTAAGTGGGTTAGCCTGCTTGCGGTATGATAGGGGTTGTTTCTAGGGGTTAGGGCTGTGTGTGATTTGGTATCCGAGGGTTAGATAGTGTAGGGGTGTGGTGAGTTAGCAAACTTATGGTGTGAGACAAAATTTTAAGAAAAATAAGACTCAATTCAAGAAAATTAATAATCGACTATATCATGTCTATGTTATCTCAATCGATTTTCAGGTGTAGGGAAATTTAGAAACATGAAAATTTCAAAATGCGATATCTCAGCGAAAGAAAATGATATTTGAAACTGAACGGCAATTGAAAGAATAAGACTTGTACTTAAAGATGTCATCCTTTAATTTTGGTGAAAGAAAACATCTGCAAGGCTACATAACCTCAAATATGGGCAAAAACGGTGTTTTTTGTACTTTTAGGTTAGGATATCTCAAAACCAGAGCTGATAGAGCAAGGTCAGATTTGGATTCAGCGCATCATAAACCTTCCGAAATATATATACTGATTTCTGGGTCTGAATAATGGTTGAATTTTGTCGGCCTATGTTATTTATCGAAATAACTCATAAAAGGAATTATGATATGAATCAACCTATAACTAGGACTATACATCTACATAGCAAATAGATTCAGTAGTGTTATTAATTTTAATAACAGCTTATATAAGTTTAAACGTGAATTGTTTTCTATTTTTAACTAGTCTGTAAGAAATAATGTAGTTATCGACATGTAAAAATTGAAGTAGATAAAAGTCAGCGCAAAGCATTTATCAAACACCAAACGCATGTCTCAATTGGGTGGATCCAATTTCAAGGGGTTGTGTTCGCAACCCTCTCAAGTGGTTTCCAGCGCTATATATAGCTTCTCCAACCCAATTGTCAACCTCACCTACCCGTGGCGAAACATGTTTCATTGACAGCCGAGGCTCTCGTGACCCCAAGTTCCTCATGGAGCTAGGGGTGGTGAGAGCGGGATGGCCTGGAAGGTTTAATGTGGTCATATAAATCGTTCCCGAGATGGTTGGGCTGGTACCTTAATAGTGCTTTGTTACCGGAACGTACCGGATCTATATCCGACAAAGGACCATCAACATCGGTCCAAAGCCTTCGGGGAGTATCTTTATCGTTAATACAACAACAACAACAAAGCATGTACTTTTAGACTGAATGAATTAAATAAGTAAATAAAATGCGCGCACAAAGAAATGACTTGTAATTCAGATTGATATTACTGACTCGTTGACTTAGCAGATTTTTTTTGAACAACTGACGACTTAGCACATTTACACATCATTGCAAGTACAAATAAAAAATTTTTTTTTTTTGGTCGTTGTATTTTGAATTCAGTTTTAAAATTGCATTAAAATACAATTTTTCAAAAAAAAGTGACTTAGCACATTTTCACATTAAGCTAACGATATGTATATAAACACACTTCAACTACTGTCGCTTCTAAACAAAACCGGCACTCTTGACATAAAGAACATAAGTGAAACTAAGTTGCAATTAATGTATACTCATTATTCATATGTGTACGCATTGTTCATAATCTATGCATAAATGGGCACAACTTATGTGAACAATAAGTGTTTATAGTCACATATTATGCACAATGTTCATACATATATGTAGGATTCTTATTATTTTGCCCACTAAACACACCAACACAATATTTAAGTAAACGATGTTAGTTTTTTATTTAGTACAATAAAAAGGAATTAAATAAGATGAAAGTTAAAAAATGTTTAAAGTGGAATTTCAAGAAATAAAGTTAAATTTCACATATCAAAATGTATTTTGTATATCAAAAAAGTTTTAATTTGCACAATGCCGTCGTTAGCTGCGAAATCATCTTTCCTATCGTCTTCTTAAATCGCGACTGACTGTTTGTTCTTCTTCCCCCAGACGTTTTTAGCTTTTGCCAGACATTTACAACTATTTTAGGGTTTCCATATTCCCACACATATTATGATCAATTGTTTTTGGTTTTCAAATAATTAAGCTATGAACAATGTTTACAAACTGTGCACATTTTTTGTGTATAACTTATGCACAATTTTAATAGATTGTGCAGAATTTATGATTATTAGGCATCATTTATGCGCAAAGTCGCATATTCAAAAATGTACCTAAACATTTTATAGTTATGAACAGCTTGTGCATAAATAATGCACAACAGTTTTCTCCGTGTACCTTGCAAATATGAAATTTCAGCATCCTATGGCTTGCAACCTGCATATTCTGCAATTGCTAACTTTTTATTTAAAAAAAAATACGGTTGATAATATCCTTTACAAATACATATTTTTATCGAATTGTTATATAAACCTCTTAGAAATATTACAATTTGTTCTTCATTATTATTAAATTGATATCTTAATAAATCTTCTAAAATTTCTATCGGTTCTGGTATAGTATAATAATAATTATATAAATTTCCAATTGGATCATTAAATATCAAATTTTGAGGTTCTATTGTTCTTAAATACAACTTACAGTTCCCAGGATAGGAACCCTTAAAAAATTAAAGTTGTGGCGAACCAGCAGTTTGCCAATGGTTAAATCAAACACAAGAATTCAATTGTAATTCACAAGACGAATTTATTGTGTCGTGGTGTCACTATCATAACTAACTGTAAACATAATTATTTCTTCCCATCAAACCTTTTACCCTACCCTACTTATGCTAACGTTGCAGATCCCACCACCATCAAATATTTCGCAATCGATGAGTTGCGCGTGCAGGTCAATATTGCCTATGCTGCATTTCTCACGGATTGTTGATCGTGTTGTGTTACCATTCGCTTGCGCGTGGACTGCGTCAGCGAAAGTTCTATATCGGCTAACAAACTTACATTCACGGTAACGTGAGTAAAGGGTGCGCCATTGGTAGGTATTGTGAATTTGGGTGTGATAACTCCTCCCCCTTTAAAGATCTGCGTCTGGCTAGCTCCTGAGTAATCAAGCTCAAATGTAGATGAGTCCTTCGTGATCTTATTGGTCTTTGTGCGATATGTCCCCTGTTCGAATATTTCTGGAAGGTTTAGCTTTCTAGTGTACCATCTCCATAGGATATCAGCGGCCACGATTATTCCGCATACTGTTAGGGCTTCTGTAATGATAGAAAATTTGATTTTTTCATTAACGTATCCCAATTACCTTATGTAGTCCATTGTGATATCGTGGACATATTCCAGATTTATCTTCATTGTATGATTTTTAACTTTGGAAAGGATGGCAGGCAGAGCCTGCACTGGTATGGCTTCGTTGCTGGAGAAAACTTGGTCAGCAATTTTGATAGTTTCGTTGTTTAGTTGGATGACGTAGGTGCCGTTGATGGTGTTTGTGGAATTATTGCTCCTGATCACGCCTTGGTAATTCGAGAGAAATATCGTATTGTCGTTTACCAATTCTATAGTCGATCCCTTTCTCCTGGTGAATTGGCAGCTAGCGTCTCCCCCTTTTAGTAATCGTGGTATGCAGCTATCTTCATCCAATTTTGATAAGGAGTCTGACCTGCATACTGTAGATGAACTGATTAGTATACAATTACCCGTCAACCCGTATGTTTCCTCTTGGTTTACGAGCATCCTGTCAAACAGTAGGTCCAGCTGTTTGTGTCCGTATATCGCGAGTGATCAGCATATTATATTTTTTGGCTGTTACCTTCGGCATTGAGAGCACATAGAGAAGCAGAGTCCCATTTGTATATACTGATTGTTGACCGTACTCAATTGCCTCGATTATATTTTCGTACGGAAGGGTCTCCATTTCCGACAGCACCTGGTTGATCTCGTCATTGTCAAGTAAGTTTGTGTTGACAATTCCACTTTTTGCCAGCTGGCATGCCCGCACTATTTCGTTGACCTCTTCACGAACGAGCAGGATATTGTGCAGTGCATTTTGATCAAATTCTGTTGCCTCGTTCTCCTTTGTAACATAGTTTGTGCGGTCCATCACCTCGTCAATTGTCTTCAAGATGTCTTGGGTAGCTGTAAAAAACTTCTTGTTAACTTTATATTGGTGGTTATTGCTCTCAATTACTTCGTTTTGGCTGCGGAGAATATTACTCCGGTCGGTTGCGTCGGATGACCCTGCCAACCATTTCCATGCTGAGCCCAGCCAATCGATTGAGCGGGTTTTCCTAACTTTGCTTGTGTTGCCCGCTAATTCCTGGAGTCGCTCTAGTGTTTGATTAATGTAGAGTTGAGCCAAAATCTTGTCGGTTCGCTGCATTAGCCGGCTTGGCAATTCTTCCATCTGCATGGTAATTGTAGCATATTGTTGGAGGTTAATGGCGTGAGTCAGCTTGAATGATCCGCAAATGATCCACCCTTTCACTCAACGGATTAGGCGAAGAGGATAATTTTTTCTTTTTTTTCACTCAACGGATTAGGCGAAAAGGATAATTTTTTCTTTTTTTCACTCAACGGATTAGGCGAAGAGTATAAAGTCTCATATTTTTTCTTCCTGCGGATTAGGCGCTAGGATTAAGTTTCATAGAAGATCACACTGTTCTCGAAACAGCTATGGGGGATCGTGGAATCCGGTTTGGGAGTGGCGTAGCCATTTGTCAAATTCGATGGCGTCACAACCTACTAAGGCACGATTTGTTCCACTAACATTTTTTTATTTTTGCAACGATGTTTGCTTTTTTCCTCAGTTATGTGCTAGGATGTGTGTTCCTGCGTTTGACATTTTTAATGTGAGTTTTGTGGATTTTTTTACCACTGACTGTGGTTACCGATACCCTGTTATCCTTTGCGACAATTTTCTTTTTATATATGGGCTTTTGTTTACCCTTGATCTGGTTGTCCTTCACGTATATGACATCATTTTCGTCATAACGCTCAGGTAAAGATCTTTTCCTATTATGTCGCTCATTCTGGGCTTTCTGCTTTTCTGTCAACACGGTTTTCAAATATTCATTGGTCTTCCTACCTTTTTCTAGAAGTTGGAAGCTCTTGCGCGGTTGAAAAATATTTCACTGTGTTTCCGGTTTGTAACAGAATGGATAGAATTGTTATATCGATCTACTGCTATGGTTACTAACTGCTTCATTTTTAGGTTTGCGTTATCTGTCTTTAGGCACCTGATGATTTCGATTAAAGTGGAATGTAGCCTTTCCACCTGGCCATTCATTTCGCTTCTCTGTGTCGGTGTGCGATACAACCTAACCCCTAATGATTCCAAGAGGTTCTGTATAATTGGACTAATCAGACCGCGCTCGTTGTCGGTCACTAGGATATCTGGGGTCGTAAAATAGTGTAGGAGTTTCACTATTTTATCCTTAAGGTGCAAAGTAGACTTGTTCCTCAAGTGAAAGAGTTTCGCAAATTTTGAAAATTTGTCAATACAACTGAGAAATTTCTATCCTTGTATTTCAAATATGTCCACGTGAATAATTTCACAAGGACGTGATAGGATAGGTGTGTTTTGTAATTCTGGTTTATTTGGATGTCTATCATATTTGTTAATTTTACACGTCTCACAGGACGAGACTTATTTCTTGATAATTGTAGACAAAAATGCCCACAAAGAAAACTAACCAAATAAAAAGTTATTGATCAATTTATTCAATTTGATTTCCGTGTGCGTGTTAAAGAAATTTGATGTTCTCTTCTATGAAATTTTTCCGCGAATGGACATTTCGTTTCATAGAATGTTCGTTTCAGTTGATACATATGTATAATTTGAATTTCATTTATGTGTTGGTACATGTATTGTAAGTATATAAAGATTAATTGCAAGTATTGGAAGTTGACATATAAATTGAGAGGATTTGAACATACATTGTATTATTTGATCAAATAGAAAATTCGAATAAGAATACTCAAATTTGTGCAGGGTTGTATTTCATTTTTACATTTGGGGATTAATAGTATTGCGACAACATTCCACCTCCAGGTGAATCATTATGGAGATTCACAAACGTTTAAAGCGGCTAGCTTGCTGGCTGGTCTTCGTAACTCACCGTGACTAGTTTTGACTACTGCAGATCGCACTTGTCCATCTTTTGCTGTTATTACTTCTTTGATTCGCCCTTTTATCCATTGACTACGAGGTAGACTAGCGTCGCATATTATTACTAAATCGCCACACTTCAATGGCTCGACTGGTTCCCTCCATTTGGAACGACACAATAATGTTGGCAAATATTCGCAGGTCCATCTTTTCCAAAGGCGGTCTTTTAGTGCTTGCGCTATTCTATATTGTTTTCTCATACAAACGTTTCCTTCGTCATTAGTCGGCGTTTGGGTTGAATTTAGGCAACCAAATAAAAAGTGGTTTGGTGTTATGGGCTCTTCATCCGTGGGTGAAATGGGGACGTCTGTGAGTGGTCTACTGTTAATTATGTTTTCGGCCTCAATCAATGTGCTTCTAAAGGTTTCGAGACGTGGAGCTTCCTCTTTTAAGACTCTCTGCAAAAGCCGTTTCACACACTGGACCAATCTTTCCCAGCACCCTCCAGCGGACGGATGTGCAGGACAATTAAAAATCCATTCGATGCCACGTTTTGCACATTCTTTCTCAATCTGGGTAAAGTCCCATAAACGTTCTTCATCTTTTAACATTTTCTGCGCACCAATAAAGTTTGTCCCATTGTCGCTATGTAGTCGAATTGGTATACCTCGGCGGTTGACAAAATTTCGTAGGCAAATTAAAAACGCATCTGTTGATAGGTCTTCTGCCACCTCCAGATGAACGGCTCTGACTGCTAAACACGTGAAAAGTGCGACCCAACGTTTTTCACGACGACGACCAATTGTTATTTGAAATGGACCACAATAGTCGACACCTACGTAGCTAAACGGACGGACGAAAGGCGTCAAACGATCAGCTGGCAGCTGACCCATCATTGGCGTGTTTGGCTTGGCGACATTGGCTTGGCATATAAGGCACGATCGCTTGACGGAACTCAATACTGAACGAATATGTGGTACCCAGAACTTTTGGCGAACTTCATTTATCGTAAGACTTTCATTTTGATGGTGAAATTTCTCATGCAAATATGTGACGACTAAACGTGTAAAATAGTGATGTTGTGGCAAAATGATGGGGCGACGTGCTGAAACAGGAAGGCAGTATGCTGCGTCGATTCTACCATTAACCTTTAGAAGACAGCTCATGACTCTGAGAACCTTCAAATAAGAAGAAAATTTTTTAAAATTAATTATATACTCATCCTTTGGCGATGTCAGGACTAGGCAGGTCCCCTTCTCCTCTGCGGCACAATCATTTGGTACGAAATCTGCTAGTTCTTGTGGCCATTCTTCTTCTTCCAATTGTAGAAACGCTGGACCCTTTAGCCATCTGTGATTTGGATCAAACTGTGGTACTAGTTTACCTCGAGTAGCATCATCTGCTACATTAAGCGCTGTTGACAACCACCTCCATTGAGACGACATAGTGGTGGACAAAATCTCTGCGATTCTGCTGGCGACGAACTGTTTATACTCTCTAGTGGTGGACTTAATCCAGAGTAAAACAGTTTTGGAATCACTCCAGAAAACAACACGATCAATGTTTACGTCATGGAATTCAATTATGGATTTATGCAAACGGCCTCCAAGAACTGCCGCCTGTAATTCCAAACGAGGGACTGTCATACCCTTTACAGGAGCGCATCTTGACTTAGCTGCGACGAAGACGACATCCACATTGCTACCTGTTTTTTATTCGCCAATACGCTACAGCTGCGTAGGCGCTGAAACTCGCGTCGACAAACACATGCAGTTGAATCTCATTGGCTGACATTAATCTTTCAGAATAGCAGCGTGGGGCAGAGAAACTCGATACCTTTTGGAAAAACTCCCACCATGACGTCCATTTAATGTTAAGTTGTTGTGGCAGTGGCTCATCCCATTCGATTTGATATCTCCAGAGTGACTGTTGCAAAAGTTTGATGTATATTGTTATATTTGCGAGAAATCCAAACGGATCGTAAATGGCCATAACAATACCGAGAAGTTCTCTTTTCGTAGGCGGTCGTTTGCAATTTAGTACATCACGTGAAATTTTGTGAAATTTAACGTGGAATTCGAAGGTGTCGTTAAGGGTATTCCAAAACATGCCCAAAACTTTATCGGCAGCTGATTTATGTTCCATATCAACATATGTTACGGATGTGTCACCTCTCCCCAGTTTGATTTGTAAAGATTTGTCATTTGACACGAAGTTCCGCAATTTGAAACCTGCTGCTGAGTTGATGTATATAACTTCTCTTACGACTTCCTCAGCTTCGACTGAGTTCGCAAAACTGACTACCAAATCGTCGACATACATATTATTAACAACGACGGTGACTCCTCGTGGCATAACAGACTCATATTTCTTGGCGTTTAAATTTTTAATATATTCTGCACAGCATGGCGAGCACACGGCTCCGAAAATCATGGATTGCATTACGTATACTCGAACGGGCTCTGACGAATCCCCATCACGCCACAAAAATCGCTGTGAGTTCTGATCGACATCCCTTATGGCTACTTGGGAAAACATCTCTTGTATATCGGCCGCTACTGCTACAGAGCCTTGACGGAATTTGTATATTACGGCGATAAGTGACTGTGCATGTTCCGGCCCTTTGAGCAAAGCCGAATTAAGTGAAACATTGGATGTGGCAGCGGCTGCGTCAAACACAATTCGAAGCTTGTTGGGCTTATGTGGATTTACTACCCCAAAATGTGGCAAATACCATGTGGTTGGACTTGTTTGTGCAACCTCATCTCGCGACAATAACCTAGCATACCC
The DNA here is from genome assembly GCF_040869045.1 of Eurosta solidaginis. Lineage (NCBI taxonomy): Eukaryota > Metazoa > Arthropoda > Insecta > Diptera > Tephritidae > Eurosta > Eurosta solidaginis. The sequence continues at coordinate 89,290,622 of NC_090319.1, read as the reverse complement.
TTTTTGAACATACTTCTCAATTTCGCTTCTATATCTTGTGTTGAAATTACTATCTTTTGACATACGCGACTCTAGGTTTCTCAAGCGCTGATATGCCATGTCAAAACTAAATGGAAGTGTTGTGTGATCACTGCGCCACAACAATCCAACTTCGTATTTTTGATCCAACTCTTTCGTTGTTTCTTCTAAAATCACTCTGGCACGTCGATTGTCATCGGACTCCAATATAATGTTAGTGCTACGTACACCAAAACTATCAACTGAGTAGTACTCACTCACCAGTTTATGCAACTCTTGTAATGACTGTTTCTTGTGGACATGCAACACGCGTGGATGCATTTCTTGGCTTTGCTTGAGTGGTCCATATACTACCCACCCCAACTGAGTTGCTATTGCGATAGGCTTGTTTGGTCCTGCATCGACCGTTTTATTGGAAATACCCAAATAACTATTGTCGAGACCCAGTAAAACTACAGGTTTGGCATTATAATAGCTTGTTACGGGCAACGACTGAAGGTGAGCAAACTTTTCTTTTTCAAACGACTGGATTGGTAAATTAAGCGACCTTACCGTGTGAACATTTTTAATATTATATTCGGCATAACTACCCTTGATTGTGACTGACACCTTTCTAGAATTTTCTTTAACCTGACTCTCACCATACCATTGCAAAGTCAGAGGTATGGTTTGACCACGTAGACCTAATGTGTTAGCGACGTTCTCTTCTAAAAGAGTGATAGATGAACCCTCATCAAACATTGCATATACAGATATACTTCCGTTTGGCCCAGACAATGTTATTGGCAATATCTTAAAAAGCGTTGATTGTTTATCATCATGACAATTTAATACACGTTGCACTTCTTCAGGGGTTGGAGCTAATTGAGATGCATCCAAATGCAACAACTTATGATGCATCCGTTTACAACCATTATATGAACATTCTTTACGTTGGCGACAATTACCCAGACTATGCCCTTTACGAAGACACCCAAAGCATAATCTGTTGTTTTTGACAAAACTCCATTTTGTTGGTATATCACCCGATAGAAACTGACGACAATCTTCTAGTTTGTGTGACTGTCCACACTTTATGCATGTACCTTTCGTTTCAGACTGTACCTCGTTATTATACAGGACTCTGCGTGTAGAATTTGTAGCAGATCCATTGTGACGTGTTACTGTGCGTGACTGCGCAGTCGACGTTGACTGCGATACGTTGGCTTGAATAGTCCGAAGCGAGACATCTGACACTCCTGGCAATAAAGAAACGACTTTAGCTATTTCACTTAACCACTCACCAAAGTTTTCCACTGTTGGAAAAGGTACAATAGTTGCTGCTCTTTGGCTCCATTCATACTGCTTGGATGGCGGTAACTTCCCAACTAAACATTCGAGTAGCGTAGGGTTCATTAAATGATGTGAACACCTAGCTGATTTAAAAAAGGCAATAATATTTCTGACGCGATTCGAGAAATCCAATATTTGATCTAAGTGATTCTCGTTTATAGGCTGAAATCGTTGTACTTTTTGCAGTTGTGCTTTAATTAGTAATTCCGGACGACCGAAGTTGAATTCCAACTCCTGAATGACCCGTGGAACATCTTCGGGGTAGATAAGCAACGACGTGACGGCTCTCTTAGCAGCACCTTGCAGCGCTTTGTGAAGGCGCATTAGGTTCTGCCTGTTGCTATAATGGAATTCATTTGTTGTATCATTATAATTGGCCAAAAACAAAGGCCAATCTTCTGGATTGCCATCGAAATTTGGCAATGGAAATAGCTTGACGGCAGAATTATCCATGAAAGTTAAGGCGGCGCTGTTCATGGTAGGCGTTTGCGTTGGCGTTAGCGGCATATATGTTGATGATGGTGTCGGCTGAATTCTTTCTTGTTGTTGTATTGACGGCTGATTTTGCGATAATAAATGCGCATGACTTGACGTTGACATTTGCGATTGATTTTGCGCTGACTGCGCTTGCATAGACGCTGGCATTTGTGACTGATTTTGCGCTGACTGCGCTTGCATATACGTTGACGTTTGATTTGGCGACTTCATGGTTTCGGGAGTTGCAGCGTTGACAAAGCTGACTCCGATTTCTTGCCTGTTACCAATTGCATCACTTCGCAGCGCTTCTACACATGCTTGCAATGACGCAATGCTAGAAACCAACAATGCGATTTGGTCACTGGCAATGGCAACGACTGAAGCACCCGCTAAATTCTCCGCACCTCCTGACTGGTCAGCTTGCTGTTCTTCCATCTCGCTTGATGAATCGTACTGCGACTTGTCACTCAATGACTCCTGGCTTTTTGTAATTTTCCTTTTTTGTAATCTCGTAAACATTTAAATTTTAATACGCGATATAGAGAACAAATTTCTTTAAACAAATGTAGACAAAAATGCCCACAAAGAAAACTAACCAAATAAAAAGTTATTGATCAATTTATTCAATTTGATTTCCGTGTGCGTGTTAAAGAAATTTGATGTTCTCTTCTATGAAATTTTTCCGCGAATGGACATTTCGTTTCATAGAATGTTCGTTTCAGTTGATACATATGTAAAATTTCAATTTCATTTATGTGTTGGTACATGTATTGTAAGTATATAAAGATTAATTGCAAGTATTGGAAGTTGACATATAAATTGAGAGGATTTGAACATACATTGTATTATTTGATCAAATAGAAAATTCGAATAAGAATACTCAAATTTGTGCAGGGTTGTATTTCATTTCTACATTTGGGGATTAATAGTATTGCGACAACAATAATGCTGTTCATTTTTGGGAAGTATTATTTCTCTAAGAGCTGCTTTTTATTTTCGGTGGCGTTGCGATGAGCTCTTTTATGCTCTGCCCACACTATCTCTCAAATCCTATCAGTATCTCTCAAATCCTCTACAATAGACTGAGTTACACGGATCTTATATTGTATAAAATTCTCTATGTATACCTTTTGGAGCAGCCCTAGATTACCTTCTAGCATTTTAATGCCGTTGACAACATTCGGCCTGAGCTTCTCTTTGAGTACCCTAATAAGCTCCTCTTCAGTGATACCTTCTATCTTTAGGTAGTGTCTCGAGTAACCTGGATGAGGTTCTTCAAATATTTCTAGTCTGCCCCTAAATACAATGTGGTTCCTAAATACGTTAAGAGGCACTTCAACGAACGGTATGAGGTCAGAGTTGTCCTGTTCTGCACTGTGGATCGTATCACCGTCCTCGCTTTCAGAGTTCGCTGTTGATCCTGTGGTTGCGTTCCGACTGGCGGCTTCGGATGTTGATGTTGTGAGTGGGTTTGCTTGAGTTTTGAGTCGAGACAGAACGTCAGCCACGACGTTAGATTTCCCTGGTTTGTAGATTATCTCGTAATTGTATTCCTCAATCATAGCCTTCCAACGTTTTAGCTTGGCATTGTAATTACGATTGCTTAGAGAGAAAGTTAACGGTTGGTGGTCAGTAAATATACGTATCTTTTTAGCACCATAGAGGTAGTTCCGGAGGTTATCCAAAGCTCATACGATAGCAAGCATTTCCTGTTCATTTGCTGCGTATGCTTCTTCCGTATTGGATAAACTTCGCGATATAAAGGCTATGGGTTTGTCCTTGCCATCGTGGTCTTGTGATAGTACTGAACCAATAGCGAAATCGGAAGCGTCCGTCGTCAAGTTGAAGGATTTGTCGAAGTTAGGGAAGGTCAAGACTTCGGAGGTCGTCAATATCTTCTTGAGATTCGCGAATGCTTATTGGGCTTCAAAAATTCTACACTTCTTTTCAGAAACTGCGTCTTTTCCAGGTTGACCTTAAGAACCGCAATCAAAAGCCTGGCAAGGATAGTGTCGATGTCCCTTAAATGTGTAGCTTCGTCTCTGCTGAAAATTATGATATCGTTGATATATATGAAACAAATGCGACCTATGTATTCTTTTAGCACGTCGTCTATCATGCGCTGGAAGATAGAGAGTGCATTTTTTAGACCGAAAGGAAGCCGCAAAAATTCATATTTTCCATTCATTGTGGAAAAGGCGGTTTTTGCGATGTCGCCCTCTTTCATTGGGATTTGGTGGAATCGCGAAGTAAGTTCGAGTGTCGTGAAAAATTTCGCATTACCAAGACTCGCGATAGTGTCATTGATATCAGGGATAGGGTACGTATCGGGGATTGTTACGGCGTTTAGCCGCTTAAAGTCAATGACCATTCGATATTTCTTTTCTCCATCGGATTGAGATTTCTTTGGTACGATCCATATGGGTGAATTGTAGGGACTCTTGGAAGGACGAATGATACCTTCTGATAGTAAGTCCTGGATTTGCTTTTCCACCTCCTCGCGTATATTAACGGGGTAGGGGTAGCTTTTTGTATAGATGGGGTTCTCGATTTCAGTTTTAATCTCTGCCTGGACATTGGTGTGGATTTCCATGCTTCGGTCGACCGGTCCGAACAAAATTTCATATTTTTCTAGTATCTGGTATAGCTTATTTCTTGTAAAGTGGGTAATATTATTATCAAGGGGGATATTTGTACTGATACTATTCACCTGCTCCGATTTTTTTTTGTTTAAGAGGCAGCAGAATGTCTGGTTTTAAAATGAGAACATTCAGTTCCCTGTCTAAGACTGCCTTGATTTCTGACGACTATCGTCGCCTATTATCCCGTCGAACGATGTGAGGCCTGGGAGAACAAAAAAGGTGTTGAGGAGGTCTTTGCCTACGAATTTAAAGAAGTGTCCACATATTTTCCTGTCCACCTTTATGCTATGCGTTCACTTATATAATTTTTATTAAATTCTAGAATACCTGTGTAGCGTATTCTAAATACGGTACGCCGGACACGAGGCTCCCATGGTAAAATTTACCTGATCACCTGTTGTTTGTTGGCTGTTGTTGTTGGTTGAGGTGCTCGAGCTCTCTTCTTCGTCTACTGGAATCAGATGGAATAATTTCTGTTGCTTACTCGGGGTTTTGTTTGCATATCCTGTGTAGCTTGTAGAACTTGCCCCCTTTTTGTATTGTCGTATCAAGAGAATGTGCTGTTGCCTCTTTGTCGGCTCTGGGAATATGGTTTAACATCCGTTCTTACTGCCGTGTTGTTTCTCCAAATTGGGGTGGACTGATTGCTCAATTTTGTTTGATCTGAGCTTGGGTAAGAGGACCGTTGCCCTGTTTGGTTGTTATCTCTCCAGCTGCGGCCCGAATTGTCTAAATTAGGATAATTTCTTCTATCGCGGGAAAAAAATTTTGGAGCTGAGGGTTGATAGTTGTCATTACTATTATCTCTGTGGAAGGGTGGGCTGTAGATTGCATTTCTGTGATCCACATTCAAAATTTTGAGGCATGCAGAGTATGCCTCAGGTAGGGTTTTCAGGTTTTGGAAAAGAAGCAGGGCAGGAAGATACTTATTTAACCCTCTTATGAAGACGTCTAACGGCCTTCGGCGGTGAGCCTCGGCCAATGCCTCTATGGTTTCTCCGTGTACGTATTTGTCTACTTTTATTGTATTTATCATTAAAGAAAGCTGTTTGTGCACTTGAGCATAAAAATCGGACATCTTTAGCCGTCTTTTTTTTTTTAATAATGTTTATTTAATATTCATGAGCTTAGATACTAAAATAAACAATAGTTTCAGTTGTCTTGTTTAATATAGTTATACAATGACTCTAGACGAGTTCTCATGTACTTGACGGTCTTCATATTGATATAATATAACATTTTATTCATTTATAAAATTTAAATGTTACTGCTTTAACTTAAATCTTTTTAGGTCCTTTATAATTATATTGCAAAGAAAAAAATATGTAAAAACAATGCCTGATTAGATATTTATGGGAAAAGACAAAACGATCATCTTTAGCCGTCCTTGAGACATTAGTGTCAGTTGTTGCTCTAACGTTTCTATGTCCCTAATGTCTGCGTAATGCAGAGAGAGGATTTCCTTTATCCTCCTCCAGTCGGAATCTAGGATATTGTGCGGAAGCAGCGCAGAATCTGCCGCACCTCTTATCTTCCTTCTAATGTGCCTTGAGATAGCAGTGTATATTGGCTTATGCCGCACTATTTCATAATCACGTATAACTTGTTCGACGCTATGGACCCAGGAGCCGTAGTGCATCCGTGATCCATCGAATACCTGCAATTCTTTTACACAGTCGGGTAACTTAGCGACCTCCGCCAGCTCGCTCTCTGTCCGAGGACTCACTAATGGCTCTACTATTAGTTCTTCCCTGGTGTCCGAAGACTGCCTTCGCACTTCCCGCACTTGGGCCTCTAGCCTTTCCAAATTGTCACTCAATCCAGACAAGGATTCATCGCTGCTCTTTGATTCTACACCTTTGAGTCGTTGGTCAATTTTTTTGAGTTGGGCTAGTATGGCGTTGATAGCGCCATTCTGTTCCGTAAGCGATTACTTTACCTCGTCTGAGTCCATGGTTTTATCTCTATGAAAAAATAAGGAAAGAAATATACAGCAGGGATTAGTTTATACTCACAAGGTCCAATATCTCATTGGAACTTTCTGGTTGAAACTTATTGAGATTTTCGTAAGGACAAAATGTGTTTATCTGTTTTTCCCCTTTGCTAGTTCACTCTTTTTTCCCTCACTTCAACGTGTTTATTTTTCTCCAGAGAAATTTGCTTATTGCTTTTTATTCAGTTTTTTCTTTTTCTGGGTTTTAGTCCACTTCCTTTTTCACTTAGAACAAGCACTTCGCACCGATTGCTCGGGCGCCACTTACAGTTCCCACGATATGAACCCTTAAAAAATTAAAGTTGTGGCGAACCAGCAGTTTGCCAATGGTTAAATCAAACACAAGAATTAAATTGTAATTCACAAGACAAATTTATTGTGTCGTGGTGGCACTCACTATCATAACTAACTCTAAACATAATTACTTCTTCTTATCAAACCTTTTACTCTACCCTACTTATGCTAACGTTGCAGATCCCACCACCAAGTATTTCGCAATCGATGAGTTGCGCGTGCAGGTCAATATTGCCTATGCTGCATTTCTCACGGATTGTTGATCGTGTTGTGTTACCATTCGCTTGCGCGTGGACTGCGTCAGCGAAAGTTCTATATCGGCCAACAAACTTAGATGCGCGGCAACGTGTGTAAAGGGTGCGCCATTGGTAGGTATTGGGAATATGGGTGTGATAACTTACATATGTAAATATATCTTTAAAATTTAAATTATTAATGTCATTATTAATTATTTTTAAACAATTTTTTATTAATATAGAATTTATATTCCAAAATTTAAATTCAGACGATAACCACATTGATGTATTTAATATATGAATTGGAGCTGTTGGATGTTGTTTTAAAAATTCTATTACTTTGTCTCCTTTTCCTCTCTTTTTACACCCTGAATTTGAGAAATTTGATTCATTGCTGAAAGTAATAGTTTCATTACCATCTGGTTGTTCAGATCCAATGGTGAATTGATCAAAAGAGTCGACCGATAATTGACTTCCTTCCACCACTCCGTTTTCGGTTTCTTCGATATCTTTGAAAAATCGAATACATCTAGCTTCACCACTTGGTAGCCACGATTATTAAAATAAACGTACTGCCTGGAATCTTTCGAGCATATCTTCTATTGGATTGCTGTTTGGTACAATTGTAGAAGGAACATCTACAGGAATTGTTGGAGTATGAGCAATCGTGGACGACGTGGATGTGGTTGCCATGGTACGCGATGATGAGGATGGCCCCTGGAAATTTTCGGCGTATTTGTTGATAATCCAATTTGATGTCTCTAATGTCAATGGGCATCCGTATACGTCGTGTACCACTCGATTTTTAATATGATACTTACTAAATTCCTCATTGAACACTTGCCTATTAAATTAAAAAGTTTATATATATTTTATACTAATAATTTATATACTACCTAATTCTTTCTTTTGGTTCAATAATTTTGATTAACTCTCCTTACCTTTGAATAACCGTTGACATTTTTTTGAATCCGGTTTCTGTTAAGCAATTTTCGATATTTTAAATGAAAACTATCAATAAAACTGTGAGCCACTGCATTTGAGTTTTTTTCAGCATAAACCAAGTGTATACTTATTTTTGTGAGTGACCGTATATTATTTTATTATCCTATTCGAGGAACTTTAAAGGCACAGTCAGGGTATATGGTGTGGCATTTTCTGGTGCAGTCGTTTCTTCGTCTGGCTCCACTTCTTCAATTTCCACTTCATCACTTGGAAAATTTTTTCTTACAACATTGTGAAGAATAAAATAGGCGTTTAAAATTATAGTTACTGCTTCGGGACTATAATTTAAAGTACGATGTTGTGCCAAGCGTCGATAACGTGACTTAACCATTCCAATTCCTCTTTCAATAACATTTCTTGCCTTGCAATGTACTTTATTGATTTTTTGTTCACGAGCATTTGCGGGCTGAGCTAAGGGTGTGATAAGCCAAGGCTCTAGGGGGTAACCCTAATAACTTAGCAGTAAACTTCCTCTCTGCTCGCTCATAAACGCACGCACTTTTGATGTTGTCCATATACCTGAGTTGTGGCATGACCCAGGAAAAGTTGCATCAATTGCAGAAACTGTAAGGTGTCGTCGCAAACAGTTTCAACATTGACGCTGTAGTATCCCATGCGGTTCATGTGGAGGCTACACGGTCTGGCCGGAAAAGTTCTTGGTGGACAAATGAGCAAAATGCAATCGATTGCACCGATAACACCCTTCAAACCAAACTTTGCGTAGAACCTAAACAAATAGAAACAAAAAATATTAGCTCATGTACTATTTGTAAGTTTCCACATTCAACGTTACCTTGCTTTTATAGCCAACTGCTACTCGTTTGTGATAGGAAAACTTAGTTCAGATGTTTTTCGTTCACAATCAATTTTGTAATATAATTGATAGCTCGTGATGCAGAAGATTGGCTGAGCGCAGCATATATATTATTAGCAACAAATTTTTGATACGATCCATGTGCTAAAAATGTGAGAACAAAAAAATCGTACTCCAAAAGGCGGAGAAGTAGGTTGGTCATCCTTTGGCCACAACTCTTCTATAAGCATTTTACACGCTTCTTTCGGTAAAAGAAAATGCTCTTTGAAAGTACTGCTAGGAAGGTTAAATTGATCACTACTGTCCCGAAGACTCTTCAAGTTATGTCTCCGTTCCAAAATTTCATCATAGTCTTCATCTTCAGCAAGCAGCAATAATAGTAATGTGAACATTTTTAGTATATTAAACTAATTGGCGTTTAAAACGTTTTGGGTAATTTTGCTTTTCATTTTTATTTAATAATATGTATTTGTTTTCAAAATGCTCGATTTAATTTTCAGTTTCGCTTTATTTATTTTTCAGAGTAAACGTCACCTGTTTTATGTGGTTACGTCGATGTTTCCACCTATTTTAGAGGGTCACGGTGTTATCCGGCAAGTTTTGCCTTCAGAATACCAAAAAGGTGTAAAAGTTGCCAGCTGATTTCATAACCGATAAAAATAAAGTTGTTACCACTGTACTGTAGAATAGGGCCGTTAATAGAGCACTTCTTTACAAAGCCTTAATAAGGAGACTATGAACAACAAAAGTATCGAGTGACGCCTCTTGACAAATATATACTCTTTGCTATGACTACCATAACCATTAGACAACTTGCCTTGCAAATATGAAATTTCAGCATCCTATGGCTTGCAACCCGCATATTATGAAATTTATAACTTTTTATCTAAAAAAAAGTACGGTTGATAATATCCTTTACAAATACATAATTATGTAACAGAAGTTACGAGTGGCACGTTCTCAATGTTGTTGAATGATACGCGCTTTATTTCTTTCGGTATGGTTGTTATATATTTATTTTTTACTATATGTCAATTTAAGTTTATAAATAGGGAAATTTATATTTTGTTACGTATGATTTAGCACCATCAAACAAAACGATTTCTAAATTTACCCTTATGTGTTCAATTTAAATTGAGTTAATAAGAGCCATGTAACAATGGCAGCAATAATATGCTATCAATATGAGGTAGACCTACCAGTTTACATTCTATTTCTACAGTATAGTATTAGTCTTTCTCTTCTACGAGTCAGATGTCGCCCACGCAAATAAAAAGAAAAATATTTGGCTAATTGCTGATCTTTATGCTGGCTGGCAACAGCACAAAAAAATGCTGCTGGTAACCATAGCATCAGGTGATTGTCGCTTGCCCGGCCACCACACAAGCAGAAATCATCAAGCGCCATTTGTATCTAAAAATTGGAAGCGTGCAAACGTAAACATGTCATCGGATGACGGCTGTTTATTGCTTGTAACTGCAGTTGTTTTGGCAGAAAAAAAGAAAGAAAATTAAAAAAAAATATATGCAATGCGAGCAGAATATCATATTGTTAATTTTTTTCATCACGGTTGGAATATGCTTCACACTTTATATTCCACAATGCTGGTAAGCATTCGTAGGTTTCAATAAACCGCAACGTAAAATCTTTTTCTTCCGCGAACTTGCTCATTTCACCCTTATCTGCATTGGAATTCATGTAGTTGGTTGCCTTAATCAACTCATTCTCATATACATTTTTGTTTGTAGGATCCTGGAGTATCTGCATATGGGGGATTTGATTGCCTTGGATTGATATGGCCATGAAGGCCGCACATCGAAGTATCAGTCTAAGATTGGATCTGGTATCAAATCTATTAAAGTGATTTTGATTGAATAGACGACAGTATCGCCAGGATATTTGGGTTCTCAAGGGCACTTCTTTTTTGAAGATTGTTAGAAATAACTAATTTTAACAGCACTGCTGCTCTATACAAATTAAACTATTTTACTTTAATGGTATAAGCAAGCGAAACGCTTCAAAAAACTTAGTTTTATTTCAATTTAAGCACGCGTTCTTGTCAGTTAGTACAATGAAATTTTTAATTCAGAAAATTTGAGATCATACTTGTTACACGCAACAATGTCGCATTATCGATTAACATATCGACTTTGATGGCCTTGCCACATTCTGCCCCCCCCCCCCCCCCCGGTATTAGGACGGTAGGAAGGAAATACCTTCATCTAGGCGACATTGTCAGTGATACATTGTTGAATGTCCAATAGAGCCAATTTTGCTGCTGGTCGGTGATACTCGCCGGTCGACGTACGGACAATTGCACTCCTCACCTGCCCATCCTGTCCAGGGTACACCTTAGTTACGATACCCTTTGGCCAAACATGACGAGGAAGATTAGGATCAACTATTATTACCACGTCACCCTCTGCGATTGATTTTGTGTGGCCAAACCATTTTGACCTTCTAGTCAGCGTTGGGAGTACCTCGGCCACCCATCGTTTCCAAAACATGTCGGCCAGGTACTGTGAGTGTCGCCAGGAACTTTTAACATACGCATCTGTCGATTCGAATTTACTTGATGGTTTGTTGCCAGAAGAGCTTCCCATTAGAAAGTGGTTTGGAGTAAGAGCTTCCTGGGCAGCTGTATCCAGCGATAAATAAGTAAGCGGGCGACCGTTGACAATACTTTCCACTTCCAACAGCAGGTTATGAAGTTTCTCATCTGTGAGCTTTGTGTTTGGTGTAACGATGTGGTATAGTACGTTCTTTACTGAGAGTATCATGCGCTCCCAGGCGCCGCCCATGTGAGAGCTTGCTGGTGGGATGAAAGTCCACTTACATTCAGCCGTTGTTAGTTTTGCCTACAGAGCGTTGAATTCTATGTCATTATAGGCCGTGCATAGCTCTTTCTCAGCAGCAATAAAGTTAGTACCATTGTCGCTAAATATTTCTATTGGTTGCCCCCTTCTACTAACGAAATGTCTTATCGCCATTACACAGGAATTCGTATTGAACGAGTGTGCCACCTCAATGTGTATGGCGCGGCAAGTCATGCAAGTAAATAATACGCCGTATCTCTTTTCCGTACGCCTTCCTATAGTTACGAAGAACGGGCCGAAGAAGTCAATGCCTACATACGAAAAGGGTCTTGTATATAGCGCCAGACGTCCCTTAGATAGTAGTCCCATTTCAGGAGGAGTTGGGTTTGCTTTTCGCAACTTGCAGGTTATACAGTTATTGCGCACTGTCCGAAGGGCTTGGCGAAGTTTAGGAATATAAAATCTTTGGAACATCTCATTGATGACCGTGTCGTGGTGTACGTGATGGTATTTTCGGTGATACCAATCAATTATTAGTTGCGTAATCTTATGAGTTCTTGGTAAAATAACTGGGTTTTTTGCTACATCTTCTATCGGGATATTTTCTATACGACTCGAACGATATGATCATCGGCGACGACTGACGATAGTTTTCTAAGGGGGCTAATTTTGGGTAACATGCATAGAGGGTCTTTTCGTAGACAGGCGATCTCGTTCCGGTAGGCATCGGTTTGAGCAAAACGGTAGAGGACATGACGACTCCAGAGAAGCTCGTCGGCGGTCAGGTTGGTTGGTTTGCCGGACGGGCTAGATTGTGTTCTTTTTCTGCTTTTGCAATTTTCGATGAAACGCTTTACGTAAGCCATGCATCTCTCAAGGCGTTCCCATTTGGAGAATCTACTAATGTCAATGACTGGTTGCACTTCAGCTTGTAATGCGCATTGTAAATATTGATTGTCTTCTTCCCTTACAGGATTTGTATTTATTTCAGCTATTTCGGAAATCGGCCACCTTTCCTGTGGCAGACATAAAAATTCAGGACCGGTGAACCAAACATTATTCGGGGCGAATTCTTTAGTAGTGTGCCGTTTTGTAGCGGCATCAGCTACATTTAGCTTAGTGGGTATGAAATGCCATTTGGATATGTCACTATTTTCTTGTATCTCTGCCACTCTAAACATAACAAATGTTTGTATTTACGTGGGTCAGAGCGCAAGCTTGTAAACCGTTTTTGAGTCGGTATAAAAATGAGTGTCATTTATTTTGATTTCATGCTGTGATCCTAGAATCGCAGCAGTTAGTTCCATTCTTGGTATTGATATCGGGCGCAAAGGAGCAACTTTTGTTTTGGAGCTAACAAGGGCAACACGGAATTCGTCGTTGTTTACAACTCTGAAATAAGCTACAGCCGCGCTTGCTAACTCGCTTGAATCAACGAATACATGCAGTTCGACTCTGCAAATTTGTCTGTTGAAATTACCAAAATAACATTTCGAAATTTGGACCTCACCAACGTGTTTTAACCTCCTCAGTCCCGAGGCTAAAATAAATGAAAAACCAATATTTTTTATATTTTTTTAGGTTATATTCTTCTAAATTAACTATAAAATTCACATTTTATTGTTGTAAGATATAAGGATTCTTAGCACTGGCAGGTGCAGCCAGCTGGACATTTGGCTCGTACGCCAACGAAAAACAAAAAACCGTTTTAAACTAAAAATTATTTCAAAAAAAGGACGAATAGTTTAAAATAGAAAGATTTCAAAACATTAAGTTAATTTCAGTAATGGTTGATGTAATACTAATCTCTTATGAATGGAATTCCATAAAACAGTGTCTATCGCTAGCAATGCACAAAAACACATTGCAAGAAACGCATTTGAATCTGGTCTTTTGGTTGCATCCTTCCTTACGGCATCTCATAAATTTGTTTTTGTCCTGGACACCACAGATGGGCAAATGTCTGCTTTCGGTCCGTCTTACATCTTTTGGGGGTAGTGGCTGTATGGATCTAGCTCTTTTTGTGGGGACATCCTCTTGGGTTTCGATGTCACTACGGCCTCTTTTACCAGCACATGCGGACAAACATTCTCCTACGTACATCTTAAAATCTAAAAGGTCCATCAACTCGGACTTCTTCGCACCAAATGAAAATTTGTCTTTTTTATAAAGAAGCCAGGAGTTACACAGTGCGAGATCGATCAAGTGCCAAAAAACTCGTAGGGGCCACTTCTTTGTTCTGATATTAATACGTTAATAAGATATCAACCTGTCTGCAAGATCTACTCCGTCAATTGACGTGTTGTAACTTGCAACCGTATTCGGACAATTGACACTTAAGTATTTTTTGGCTTTCTTATCCCATCGATTAACAGATATAATTGGTGTTGTTCCGGTCGAAGTGGTCGCTAAAAGAACCGAACGACTGTCCATCCATTTCACAACCGCTACTTTCTCATCTTCTTTTACAAACTCATTAAAGGTACCTCTGCCTCTTTTCAGAAAGTCATGGTCTGTTGAAAGTTTTGCTCGCAGTTCGATGCTCAGTTTTGCTGGCTTTGGTAGGGATTGGTATTTTTTCAAAACGGTTTTTATAACTGGTTCAACCTTCCACAATTTGTTGTTTTCTTTTTCCTGTGGAGTAACTCTTAAGTTGTCGACGAAATGCATATAATTTCTTAACTTAAAAAATCGATCCCTTGGTATCTGTGTAATGGCCGGAACTTTAAAAGCAGGTCGGTAGTACATCCTTACGCGAGGAAGTTTCATGCAACCAGCTAGTATGTGGGCCCCACATAATTTCTTGTACTCATTAGAATTTGAACTCAAATTTTGACCATTTTGTAGAGCGTACATATTACTCTGCTGTGAAATTTCTCGCCAAAAATCGTCATCAATATATTTCGAGAAATATTGGAAAGGTGTCCACTCAAATCTATCCTCTGCGTCCCATGCCTCGTCGGTAGCGAGCGCACTAGCCCCGTCAAATTCTTTGGCTAGCCATTTGAGCGGTTTTTTGTTTTGAGGAGTTACATCAACAAATTCTGGTTCAGCAATATTATCTTCTTCATTATCAGATTCTGGATTGTGGTCAGAATCGGAATCACTTGAAAAACTCATATTTGAACGATTAGGAACGAAATCCATGTCTTCGTCATCGGACAAACCTTCAAAATCACTGTCCATAAGCATCTCCATCACTTCTTCTTCTGTAAAGCGTTTTTTCGACATGATGGCTACCAAATGTCCAGCCCACTGAACAGTTAAAAAACAGTATTTATATTTGAATGGTATAAATTTATGTGAAAGATTTCTTACTTACCTAATAGATGAAGTATGTTTCTCTTGATTTTAATAAAATATTAAAATTTATTTGAAGAAATAAAGCGAAAATAGTAATTGAAAGTACATTAAAAGAGAACACCTGTTTTTTTTTCGAATAACTGTTCACTTATTGGATTGTATTACGACAGGGTTGTCATGTAAGCACAAAAAAACAATTCAATTGTAAACTTCAGATGTCCAGCTTTCCACAAAGTTGGATCGAATTAAAATTAATTTTAAATTGTTTATTCTATGGCCACCTAAAAAGTGTCCAGCGGGCTACACGCAAGGACCAAGGAGGTTAAGTTTGAGAGCCATTGTTGCCAAGGAATTGCAAACTCTTCAGGTATAATATCATCCCAGTTGATACCACTTCGCCATATGTCTTGTAGCAAAATTTTTATACGCACTGTGAAAAACGCGAGAAAGCCTTGTGGGTCGTATATCGACATTAGTAGCCGGAGTAGTTCTCTTTTTGTCGGTAACTTTACGTTATGTAAAATGGCGCTGCTGGCCTTGGTAAACTTTATGTTGAATATAAACTCGTCGTTGCTTGTTTGCCACCACAATCCGAGCACCTTTTCCGGCTCTATTACTTGATCAATTACTTTTCCAGCCTTGCAAAAATCACTCACAGTATCTGAATCATTTAACGCTTGAACCAGCTGTTCACAGTTAGAAACCCATCCTCTGATGTGAAAGTTTCCGCGTTTATGGACTTCTTTTACGTCTTTGGCCGGCTGAATAGCTTCTGCGGGACTATCAGCGCAATCCAACATATCATCCACGTAATGTCTTTCAACTATAGACTTTACGGCTCTTGGAAAATCTTTTTTAAACTCTTCGGCATTTTTATTTCTGGTATGCTGCGCGATTGACGGCGAGCAACTGGCCCCGAACGACATCACCCTTAAAACGTAGACATCTGGATTTCTTTCGTCGTTGCAATCGCGCCAAAGGAATCTTTGTGAGTGTTGATCTTCAACATCTACGCTAATCCGGTGAAACATCTCACAGATATCGGCGCAAATACCAATTCTAAAGTTATACAAGATATTCGTGAGTGGTCTTAATAAATCAGGGCCTTTCTCCAAGCACCCATTAAGTGAGAGTCCGTTATATGCCGCAGCAGCGTCCCAAACTAATCTTATCTTATTTGGTTTGTTTGGATTTTTTACCGTAAATATTGGTAAGTACCACTTTCGCTGATAGTATGCGTCGACCTCGCCTTGATCAAGCTTTCGAATATATTGCTTTTTCTCCATATCCTGTATATGTGCGCTTACCTTACGTTTTAGCATAGGGTCTTTACTGAGCTTCTTCTCGAAACACTCAAGTCGTCGTTTTGCCATATTGTAATTATTTGGTAGAAATATATTATTTGATCGCCAAAGTAGCTTGGCCGTAAAATGGTCTCCGGTACGTTGGACGTATTTATCAAGTTTTCATCGAATCTATACTTTAAGTTCAATGTTGATGCGCGTCTGAGCTTTCATGTCTCATGCTTTCTATTAAAAGTTTTTGAAGTGCTATGTCGTCGCCACATTCACAAATGTGTAGTTGTAAATTCTCGTTTAGGCTTTGCTTCAGAACACCGTAAATTGTCCATCCCAGACGTGTTTTCGTTGCAGCAAATCGAGCTTGGTGACAGTGCGTACGTCGCACAATGTATATAAATTTAAATTTTGCATAAGCTGAGACCTGCAAACTGATACAAGCGGAATTTTCTTCGATTCGAACAGAACCATCCGTCCAACGCAAACGAAGCTCACTTTCTTTACCTTTCAGCTGTAACTTTTTGAGTACGTCTTGCTCGATGATCGTGGGGCCTGACCCATCATCCAAAAGTGCGTAAATATCCGCCGTAGCATGTCCAGAGTGAATGGTAATCGGCAAGATTCGATACAAAACATTTGATGTCTGCTGTATATGAATTCCCACTGCATTTTCCGAAGAGTCTGCTTTCTTGCTCTGGCTTATGCAACATAAAATGATGTCGCCGCATTCACGTCGTTCCTTGCAAAACTTGGGATCGTGTGCCTTAAGGCACGACCGACATAACTTCATGTGATTTACTATATTCCATTTGTCATTATATGACATTACCTTAAACTTGCCACAGTTTACGATAAAATGATTTTCATTACACGCCGAGCACTTACGCGAATCTTGCTGACGCTGCTCACTTGCCACGTCACATTTTTCCTCATGAAATCCAACACGATGTGCTTTACGCCTTTCTTCGTGTTGATATCCACCAACGGGTATTGTTATAATAGTGGTATCAGCGTTGGCTCGGGTAGACAACCATTCGCTAAAGAGTAACAAATTTATATTTGAATATGCATTTGAATGCATAGCCCAATCTAAGCGCATTTGCGAAGGGAGTTTTTGAATCAAATCTTTTAAAAGCATAGGGTTATTGAAATGTGACGTGAGTCCTGAAGCAACAATTGTCGCGGTCAAGTTCTTTACTTCAAGTGAAAAGGTTATATGCGTTTCTAGTTTGTTGACATTTACATCCGCAATTATTCGGACTTTTTCTAAAAGACTATTGATTATATGTTCAGGTCTGCCGAATATTGTTCGTAGTGTTGAAATAACGTCAGGTACTAATTTTGGTATCAACAGTTGGCTCCGCACGTAGTCAAGTGCTTTACCTTTCAAAGCGCGCTGGAGTCGAAGTAAGTTTTCATCATCGGAGAAACCGCATATGCGAGTCGAATTTTCATAACTACTTATAAACATTGGCCACTCTTCTGGCTTGCCACTAAACTGTGGCAACTCCTTTGGTAAGGCCTGTCTTGCTTGTATTTGCATCGTTGTCAAATTGTGGCTCGCTTGCTGCCGCCCTGTACCCTGACCGTTTCCCATGAAACTGCCCTGGAAGCCACCATACCCACCACCGTTATGCTCTTGCCTGAAAAGAGTATTATTCAAATTATAATTAGTGTCAATATATGCACCCATATTTGGCTGTCCCTGAAATGAGATGTTCTTATTGACCGTGGTCAGCTTATGCGTGGATGGTAAACACAAATTTCTTTGCATGCTTGCATAACCTTGTGCGCCCGTGGTCAGCGTATTGACTGTGTCATACATTCTCGTGATTGGCGCATGGAAGTTGCTTTGTGGCCTCATGCTTTCGTACAGTGCACTTGTATTACCTTGTGCGCCCGTGGTCAGCGCATTGACTGTGTCATACACGCTCGTGCTTGGCGCGGTGGTAACCTCAGCTGCTCTTATATTTTCGGCACTCTGTCGACATTGCAAGATTTCGTTTTCCTTTTGTAGGTGGCACAATTGCTTTTTCAAATCCATCAACTCATTTCTCAAACTAATTAAATCATCGCATTTACCTGTATTTTCATTTTGCATATTTTCGTTCGTGACCTCAGTACCATCACCTTTCTCTTGCGCATTTATGATTGTCTTGTTTGTAGCACACCCATTGCATTCCCAGTCCCTAGATTCAATGCCATCAGACACGTTGGCGCAGATGAAATGGAACCACTTATCGCAGCTATCGCATTGCACCATATCACCTTCCTCGAATGTTTTGCAGACAGGACATTCAGCCCTTTCATCGGATGCTTCGCTCATAGTTCATTAAGTATTCAACAGTATTTCACCAAGAAAGCTGTTCTTACTCGCGGAATTTAATGAAGTTAAGTTTTTTGAAGAGTGTTAGAAATAACTAATTTTAACAGCACTGCTGCTCTATACAAATTAAACTATTTTTCTTTAATGGTATAAGCAAGCGAAACGCTTCAAAAAACTTAGTTTTATTTCAATTTAAGCACGCGTTCTGGTCAGTTAGTACAATGAAATTTTTAACTCAGAAAATTTGAGATCATACTTGTTACACGCAACAATGTCGCATTATCGGTTAACATATCGACTTTGATGGCCTTGCCACAAAGATTGTTACAGTTTTTGCTATGTTTGACCATGACAACGCTTGAGCTACATTTTGTATTGATTTAAGGACCTGTTGAGTACAAATTATATGACCAAAATCAGTGTTGGACAGTTTTGCGGTCATTGCGGCGTTCTCAAAATGTTTTATGGCTGCCATTCCATACATGTTTAAATGTGTTAAACAGCTACTTTGTAGTATTCCTAATACAGATAAGTTGGGTGTGTCCTGATTGAATTCAAATATATACCTACCCAACTGTACTAAGCAATTCTAAGGAGGCTTGATCTCCGGCAGAAAATCGAGTGCGAATGCGATTATGTGATGATTAATGCGGAGGGACGGGAGATAAGGAAAAACCGGAAGGCTGATATAAGGCAATACAATGTTTATAAAGGTTTCTCTTATCGCCTCCAACTTACCCGATATGGTACGCCATATTGATGCTACCCCAAATGTGCAGTTTTATGCCTTGGAGGGCGCCGCTTCCAGATAATCGCCATTTCCTCAATTTTTAAGTCTACGTGGCGGTCTCCTACGCTCATTTAATTAAATTATTTTGGGAGAACAACCGATTTACAAAAGCTACGTTGGGAGTCTATAAATGCCGAAAGTATATTCATGGCGGTGAAACATGAAAATGCCGAGCCATCATTGCCAATCGTCATTTTCATGTTTCACCCCACACATATATCTTATTCCTTCTTACATGCTACCTTATAATAGCTGAGAATATATTACGATGTGTTTTATTCATTTCTTGTATGTTATTCACAATTGCATTTGTCATTGTGAGCAACGATGTTGCCAGATGGTTTATAAAAGATGCTTTGGGGGATTTTACCCTTACACTCTGTATAGATTGACTAACAGATGTGACTGTTTTACTGAAAAGTTTGAAACAATTTAGACAAATCATCCCTATTAAGTTTCCAGCATGTTTGTTCTTTAGTGATGGAGATTCAGAGGAGTCGGAGTTGATAATGGTGTATGCCTCAACCCAAAATGTGTTTATCTGCTCATTTGACAGTGGCTGATAGGTCACATCTTGAGTTGTTGCTGTGTTGATTCTGTGACTGCATCAGCTAAAACAGTTGTGTTCTCATTGTGTTTTGATGCAACGGAGAGTGGTTCTAGGACATAGTTGTCTCCTGGTTGAGGGTTTGTGGATATATAAAATTTGTGTTTGGACGCCTCCAATTCTTCTCCTTTATCATCCAAGAGAAATTCAAATAATGATTTTGTTAAGTCTCTTGGGTTATACATGGTGTAAATGGCTACTTTTAAGTCAGATATGAATCCATCATATAAATCTATTTCTCCACAGAGAAATCTGATTAAAGATGGAAGAGCGGCTTTTCTGACTAATAAGGAGGGAAGCTTAACTGGGCGTTTTATAAAATGGGTTGAAAAAAAGTATTTCTCGTCCCATATACAAAGCTCATTTCCAGTTTTAGAACTTGATGGACAGTTATCTAAAGCTTCCTCAATTGACAATTTTGGATTGAATGTTAAGGAGCACGAGATGGCTTGGTTGGACATGATTGATCAATAATGAGATATATTTAAATAAGTGATATTATTGTAAGGTAATTTTAGAAAACTGTAATCAAATAGTTAAAAGATATTAGAAATATTTCCAGTAGAAAAGAGGAAAAGGAAAGAAGAAATCTGATAAAAATAAGAATTTTATATATGAGACCAACTGAGGTAAAAGTGTGATGGTGTCTGGTTAATCGACAGTCAAGTTTAAAGAAGTTCTTTATTTCTTTGATATGGAGTCAATTGGTTCCGAAAAGAAACTTCTCACATTTACAAATTCTTTTCTTTTATAAAACGTCTGTCTTCTCAAAATCTGTAATTTCTGTATTGTATTATACGTATATCGCTATGTAGGTTCTTACCGTCAAAATGTGTAAAAATAAATGGTTTTACCTCTTTGCGTCTGCTGGGAGACGTTACAGCAGCACAGCGTCTTGGGGTAGTTGCTCCTGTCCGTTTTATAAGCTTGGTGCCAGCACAGCATCGCCTTCCAGAACTTTCCCATAAATGTTGTGTGAACGGTATCGCATCGCACGAAAGTGGTTTTAGGCTATTTGCCGATATTCACAAATAAGAAAAAGTTTTAATTTTATGAAATAGTTCACTTATGTACTTTATTGGATAATAAATATATTTTATTAAAATTGTATTCAGAATTGTGTCCGTCCAATTCGGTGGTGTGAAAAATTACGAAAAATTATGTATATCTATTTCTTGGCCAAGCCACTCACACACAGGGTTGCATTCGCCCGTGCGCGAGTTACGTCTTTACGGGGACGCTAGGGCAGGGTACTACATACGAATAACCCGTTTACTGTGATTAATTAAAAATCGAAAAGTTTAGTTTTATTATAATAAATTCTGTATTTAGTTCTCTAATAACTCCGGCTTGAAGATTAAGGTATTAGTAATCCTCGATTTTAATAGTATAATAATTTATTGGAGTTAAAGACCAACCGGCTCGATACCTTGTGGTCGTCTTTGTTTTAGGGCAACAACCGCCTCTTCAATATTTTACAATCTTTTGCTTAACCTAAATACATAAGGCATCTTTCCGATGCCGATACATAATTACTTATTTACTAAGATCACTGAACCATTCACATACTCCCACATATGTACTTTGGCTGCAACATAGTTACAGCCATCATTATTATTTATTATGCTTATTGGGCTATCTCATTTCATTCAGGAATGGTTTGCATTCCCGAATGTTGACACCAATAAGTATGTCAGTTTGTATATCTGTATGCCTCTGTAGAACAACATAGGCAGAGGCATCAACTGAATTGGTTTTGTATTAATGTATGTATGTTTGTACGTTTGTATGCTTCCAAAGTGGAACCATACACAAAGCCCAGTCTTGCTGGTTGTAACAAAGTATCTTGTTTGCTTTATTTATTGTGTGGGTGGCCTGATGTGGAATGCTGAGCAAGCATTACTTAAGACAAGTAAGTTCTTATTTTGAGTCAACAAGTATATTTTAAAATATACTTAGTTTCCCTTTTTCTTCGGTGTAGGGGGCATTCCAGATAACTCGCGCGACATCAGCTAATGTGTGTTTGATGTGGTGAGATTGACCTTAAGGTGCCATTACACATTCAGCAGCGTACTGACCCAAACAATTACAGTTGAAGCACCTTTTTGGCTGTGTGATAGTTTTAGCTGACACTTTTTTTTATTCTCTTTTAACTTTATCTTAGAGAACGCTTGTAAAAACTGTGATTTTGACGTATAGCACTTGTATATTAACTTACCTGTTTTACTGTATGTATCTTTCACTTCTTGTTAAATAAAAGAGTTTTTCTAAAGTTGGGAAAATAGATTTATAAAAAACCTAACTCTTTATTATTCGCACCCCTATACACTTCACTGTCTATCTCAGAACTAACTCTAGTCATCTCAATTTACATTATTCTTGCTGGCAAGCGCAGTATTGCCAGATTTATAAATTTTCTTATAATTAAAGGAATATTCTCATGGTCCTATTAACTCGTATGCCAATGCGATACAGTGCCGACGAAAACAGGATATTTTCCCTTAATCGTATTCTCTATGCCTCCTCTTCTCAATCCTCTCGCCTCTCATCGACTGGTAGGATGCAGATCTTCTGCACGGGCCTTGTGAATTGCCCGGTTGCTGTCTTTATCACTGACCGGATGCGTCTATCTCTACTTTTAATAACTTCTATCACTCTGGCTTCGCCCACTGTGCTGATGGGAAGTTCTCGCTTTTTAGTAGTACCAGCTGCCCAACCTTGACCGGCTCTATCTCTCTTCTCCATTTCTTTCTCTCTTGAAGTGTCACCAAATACTCCTCACTGCATCTCTTCCAGAAGTGATCCAACATTTTCTTTCTATCTCTCCACAACCTAACACCAGACGCGTTGGACTGTTGCTCTATCGCGAAGGGGGAGGCAGAATAACTGGCTCTCCTACTAGGAAATGTCCTGAGGTCAATGCTTGCATATCGGTTGGATAATCACTGAGTGGGCGAGAATTCAGAATGCCCTCTATCTCTGCTAACAGTGTGATGAAATGTTCATGTACCATCACCTTCATACCTATCACCCTAACTAGATGATGTTTCATGGACTTTACTGCAGCTTCATAGATGCCTCCTTGATGAGGTGCTGCAGAGACCATGAAACGCCATTCAGGACCTCTCGTATTCAAATGGTCGAACACTTCCTTCGTTCGTCATGACTCTATCGCCTTTCTTAACTCCCTTGTAGCCCCAACGAACGTTGTTCCGTTATCGCTGTACATTCTTTCACATCTACCTCTCCTGCTAACAAAACGGTCATAGCAGGCTAAGAAAGCCAGGGATGTTAGTGCACTGACAGCATCTATGTGGACTGCTATAGTCTTAAGGCAGACAAAAATTGCACCTAATGCTTCCTTCTCTCAATCATGCCCTCTCTATCTATCACTCTTATCCCAAATGGACCAGCATAATCTACACCTGTGTGTAGAAAAGGTTTGCCTACTTGGACTCTATCCCGCCGTAAATCAGCCATGAGTTGTTGCTCATATCGATCATTATACCTAACGCATACTACACAGTTGTGTAGGTAGTTTCTTATCTCGCTTCATAACTTGGGAATCCAATATCTCTTGTTATATACCACCTAACGCCAAATCAGTTTTCTGCTGCAACTGACCTAGGGAGCTCGGAGCGGGCGTGCATGCTTGTTTTAACTGGGCTTAGTTACTCGGGAGTTCGGGGTTCTTGCTGCCATCCACCCTAGTGTGAGCGTATATATATAACTATAAATTTTCATGCACTATGCGGACTAAACCGCCTAAAGACAAAGAGTCAAAATAAAAGCTCAAAAAGCAAAAAGCACACAGCCTATATTCGTTGCTTACTCTATTGACTGGCATAGTAGGAACGGACGGACTTGTTACAACAGTGGAATGAAAAACCTCAAGGTGAAGGTCCTAACACATAACCAAAAAAAAACAGGACTACGCAAAAGTAAAGTGTACCTCAGCAAAAGGAAAATGTATACACCAGCGTGTGGAGGAGATAGGTGTCGTTACTCCTCTGAGTGTCTTCTCAATTCCCTGCCCTACCTTGTATTGAGAGTGACTGGCACTCTCCCATACCCAACCAAAATAAATAAACTCACGACTGCATATTTGGCTTACAAGACCATTACAAGACCACATAATCTACACTTTATTCATTATTTTGAAAACTATGATTTAATAACCTTATGTATGTAAACTACTGTGCCGTTTATATTTCTGTACAGGCATTACTATAAAGGTTTTTACAAGTGGCTTAAAGCAACTTGCTTTGTGAAGCGACATAAAGTGTTTTTTTTTTTTAAATAACGTATATAAGTGTTGGAGTTTGTAAATGATAACAACAAAACTCAAGAAAACAGTTTGTCTATTTAATTGAACTTTCTTTTCTTCAAGTTATCTTTCAAAAAAAAAAAAAACGTTGCACATGTAAGAGAATAGTTGCATTGAACATCTCTTAGCATTGCAGCTACACTCCTCTCAATGAATGTATGACATCCGAAATTCATGTGTGGATCTACATACATATATTATTTTCATTTTATGTATCTATTCCTATTGAAATTTTGTAGGTATCTAAATGAAACTTATCGTTCAATAAAAACTAAGTAGCAAAAAAAAGCTTTCCTTAAATTGGTTTATAGGTTATATCAATTGAGCGTTTCGGCAACGCCGTTTCGACTATTTCAAGCTTATAAAAAAAATCAACGTGTGCTTAGTGTTTATCGCAAGAACTTTCCTAAGGAATCTGTATACTTTTACAATGTTAGTTGGGTTAAATACCCAAAAAAAATCTGTTAAATTACGATTTCCACATCTGTAATGAATTCCGAACAATAATTCATCGTGAGTTCATGCAGACCATTTGCACGTATATATGTATATACATACGTTTGTTTACAAGTAGAAAAACCCACTGATGTGTATCACCCCCAAAACGAGGTGTGGAAATGAAATTTAGTTAAACACTAATGAAAATCATTCAAACTATGACTACTGTTCACTCACGCTTTGAATGATTTAAGCAGAAAAAAGAATACGGTAGTTGGCGTACTCTAGAATTTTGTTTAAAAAAAATATATACGATTACAAATATATACGTATGCATATAGCTAAATTTAAATTAGGGTAGGACGACTTACATTATCCAACGTTGTTTGCGCAAACATGTTGTGAAGTTCCATATTGTTACAATATTGTTATTTTGTTTAGCTGGCTTAAATGAGTACCTACCCAGCAAAAAAAGAACTAATCCAAGGAGTAATTGAGGAGCAATATTTTGAATAACAGGATTAATCCATATTGCTCCGATGCTCATGGAAATTTTACTCCATTTTAACATTGCATGTCATTGGAGAGGAGCACTCCTTAAAATTGTTAATAGAGTACTCCATGGAGAATTGAAGACAGCACTCCTCGGAGCATTGAATGAAGTACTCCATGGAGCATTGTAGGGAGCACTCCTCGGTGTGTTGAACGGAGTACTTCTTGAGATACATATTCATACATAAGATTACATATTCACGAAAAAGTATAAAACAATGGGGCGTTCCATGTCTGGAAGAACTTTTGAATCTCAGATTTTGTTTATACAAGCACAAGTAATAAGATTAATAATTTCTTTGACCAAGTCTAATATTAACAAATAACAGTAAAATTAAGTAATTTCATTGTTTTAAGAGATTCATTGTTGAACAGATTAAACTTTCAAATTGTCATTGTATTTTGTACGGTATGAGGCTGCCTTTGCTTTATGGAAGGCTTTTTTAATTTTTTTATTGGAATTTGGGATATGACGCATGGTTCTCCTTCAGGGCTTCTGTAAAAAAAAAAGATTTGAAAACAATTTTTTTAAACTGCCAAAAGAATAAAAAATAAGTACGTATATGAATACAAAAAGTATTTTGAATCTTATTTGTAAAAAGTTAAATTCTAATTCCTAAAGAATTTATATCACATACACTAAATAAAATAGTTGAATAGCTTGAAGTTTTGTATTGCTTCCTTGCCTTTTTTCCATCCCAATTAATTTTATCTAGGAGTGTATCTGCAAAAATTTCCTGCAACGTTTTGTATAACTCGATTCCTCCAATTTTTTTTTAATGTAAGATACCTAAACAAATAAATAGGTTATTAAAATTTTATCCATTTCTGTTACAACCAGGGGTAAGATACTTACTTTTTCCACATGAGTGTAATTTTCACAGTTTTCTTCGAACTCCTGCAGCTGCGACAAGGAATTTATAGGGACAAGTTTTAGGTCTCTTGGCTTCGCATTCATAGTTTTTAAAACTGAATCTAATGCTACAGTATGTTGGCAAGCAATTTCTTTAAGTTTTTTTACATCAGCCGAGATTGAATAAATTTTGTCCTCCATTCTTTTTAAAATTATAGTTACATCACTTTGAGCTGAAAATTTAAAAGGAGTTAGTTAATTACAGAGATGTATGATATACGAGCTATTTCACAATTTGCATCTGCAGCGAAGGGAGAATTTGCAAATGGCGGCTCCTCAAGCGGTTCACTCGTCAAAGTGTCACCTTCATTATGCCTATTAATTTCTTTCTTTACAAGGCGCTTAAAATGACGCTTTTAATATAAAGTATACATTACTTAACTTACCTTTATTAATTTTCGTTAATTTTATATTAGTTTCTTTTGAGTTTTAATACTTTTTAGTGTTTTCTTTGTTTTAAGACAATAAGACGTAAGCGTACGCTGTTACTTCACCAAAAACCGAACACATAATGACACCGCGAGCGCAATCAGCAGTTTGGCGGCACAACGGAATGACACGAAAAGTATCGAACGGTAACGAACATACAAACATTTTTTCTTGCTCCTAATGAAAATAGCTTTTACAGTTTTTAAATAAAATTTTGTAGTATATTTGGCGACTATAAATTGCTTAGACTTCGAGTCGTGTTGTAATCAAAGTTGTTTGCAGTTTTCTTAACTTCGCCTCAAATTGAAATATGCAAAAAAAATATTATTTAGTTAGTTTCCATTATATATCGCCTTTTTCTTTTCTTTTTTTATCTGAGAAAGAAAGGGTGGAGGCGGTGATATAAGAATATGCAGTAGGTGATCACCTTCTAAAATCGTCCACTTCTTGTCGGAACCCGCCAATTATGGTTGGCCATCCTTAATCCTCTGTAAGTATACGTGCACGTGCACCCCGTCATGATCATTGCTGTCTTGTGCTAGACGCGAGCATGCACTATGAAACTTCTCACCAAATTACGTGGAACGTCTTTCCACTCACACCTTGTCGCCTGGATCAATCACTTTTGCTTTTATGCCGAATTGTTTAGCAGATTTATGCCAAGGAATATTTAGACAAGCGGCGGCACTCTGCTTGATATTACAAGCGAATTGATACAGGTGCGATGTACGCTTTGATAAAAAGGAATGGAATTTTCCTTCAAATATATGCGCAGAAACGCTGCTGCGACTTTTAGCAGTCCAATTGCGGTGGGCTTTTTGCACAATTTTTGATGATGGCGCACAGAACACCGGATTATAAAAAAAATACAAACTTCAATGATTTATCCAAATTATTGGTGTCCTCTCAAATAAAAAGATGTGTTTCGTCTCGATCCGCCGGTAAAATGGCCGAGCCCAACGAATTTTTTTTCCATCCCACCTGTATTCTCTCTTTCTCAGCTGTTTCCTTTTTTGACACACCGTGGTAGTGTTGGGTAACGCAAAAGAATAAGGTATATTCAATTTACTACTTAGATCACATCAGGTGGGTTGATATGATGACTGATTCTACCCTAAACAAATCCCTACCCACAATTCTAGGAGAATGCAAAAAAATTAGTTAAGATAGCTGACAGCCATAACACTCTGCCTAATATACTGCATCATTACTTGTGCAGCCCCATGCCTTGTCTTCCTGTGTGCGTAGTCCATTATGAGCCACGATAACCTAGAAACATTTGGAACGATTACAGGATGCCTCATCTCATAGTCTATCTCCGCTGCATCAATTCGACCACCCACCCGTATTAGCCCAATCCTATCCATAATGGGCTTTAGCGTTTCAATTTTGCTTTTCTCAGGCAAATCTTTCTCTTTCTGTAATGCAGCATAATCTTTTCCACAGAACTCCTGCTGGGCCTTTCTCAACATATATTCTAAAGCCGAAACCTTTTCTTCAGCCATAGGCGTATATCTATCCTTCTCATCTTTGATCGTCTCATTCTTGCCCTATATTTAACTTTCCTCACAAATCTTATCACATAACTGAGAATATTGATTGCTTTCTCTAGTTTACTCACATACACTCAAAAAAAATGTTCCTAAAATTGAGGAAAATAGCTATCAAACTGAGAAAAAACAGGTATGATTTTGCACCATTGAAAAGTTCTCCTCAATCAAGATAAGTAATTTTCTTAAAAATGAAGATATTTTTTTTCCACGGTTTTAGGAAAATTATCTAAGGAAAGAAAAAATGTGTTAATAAAATAAGGAAATAACTGTATAGAATTTATGAAAGTATTTTCCTTAAAATTAATAATAAACTAGTTAAAAATAGGAAAAAAGTATTTGTTTCATTGAAAAGCATTTCTTCAAAAGGAATAGGGATTATCGTAAGAAAGAGAAGAGGCTTTCTTACAATATGAAAATATTTGTATTGAATTTTTAGAAGTTTTTTCTTTAAAATGACTAATATTTTACTAAAAAATACTAAAAATTGCTCAGTTTCGAGAAAAAAAATCCTAAAAATTAGTTAAATTTTTCCAGCCTTTGGAGAAAATATTTCTTTAAATCTGGGGTACATTAAAAACAAAATATTTCCTCGGGTTTTCTTTAATTAGTTTTATTATTATATTTATTTCAGGAATTAAACAAGACAGTAAAAATTACATAACTATGAAACATATGGTATATTTCAATTTTATTCATGTACTAATCATATGTGTGTATATAAGCATGTCCGTTATATACATAAATACCAAGTTCACTTTTTCTTTAACGCCTTTTTACATTTAAACGGAAACTGTTTAATATCTTTTGCACTTAATGCTTTTTTAATGTAATACTAGGGTGCAATTTACAAAAAACGGTTTCCAGGTGAAATCATTGTTTAAATTGCCTTGGATATAACGGGCAGCCCAAACAATCCATTTACATCCATAATTAATATTACACATAATAATATACATAGTAATTATAACAAAAATAAAAATTTATTTGCAAATATATATCGATATTAAAAGAACTGCTTTCGTCTCAAAAACATTCGATTTTGAACTGTTAAAGATGAATTGGTGGATTTTTTAAGTTATCTGCGTTAAAAAGTTTAAATTCTGACGATTTCCCACCAACCTCGTACGATAAAAAATGTGCATTATATGTTAGAATACTAATTTTTCCACAAAACATGAAAGTTTTATTATCCTTTATGAAAATCTCAAGTATTTGGCAAGCGGAAAAATTGGCATCATAAAAAAATATAATAAAATTCCGTTTATAAAATGTATTATACCTTTTGAAACTTAAATAACATACACATTCTTCCAGTGTTTCATTATTAAACATACTCTGTAAATGCGTCCAATACAAAGAACATTGTAGCAAACCTATTTTTTTACCAAGTAAAATCTCAATATTTTCGAAATTATTTACAGTTTCCGAAAATACTATTGCAAACTTAATGGCTAAAGACCATGTTAAGTTTTTTCTTGATGTAATATTTTTAGCATATTCTTTCAACTGTATATGCTTTGATTCAAAAGGTAGTGTCTAAAGCAATTTCAAGGGACCCGAATGTTCAAGCACTCTACAGTAGTGGATGAGAAGATGATGCTTTGGTTTCAAAGTATCATAAAAAATGATTGGGTAATGCCTGTTATGAGTTTGTATATAAAATTTTAAATTTATCATATCTAAGCTCGTGTACTCAGACAATAACAACAAGTCCAATAGCTCTATCAGATTCAAAACAAACTTCCATACGATATCATCTCTTTCTACTACATCTCCAACAATCAAAGTAAAAAAATGAGCAAATGTTAGCATTTCTCGACCAGAAAGCTTCAAGTTAAATGATTTTATATGATGCAACTGAAGAGAAGGTGATTTGTTCCCATTTTCAGTTTCACCATAGTCAAAATTTTGTTTCCGAAGATTAAGAAATTCCAATTCAAAAGTTTTCGTATTGATATAATGTAGGATAATATTACAAAAACCATATTTCAATACGCCCTCTAGGATATCATGTAATATATCAACATAATAGTTTTCAGTAACATTAAAATTATGTATTTTATTAAAAATAAAATTTTCAGTAATCCCTGTGTTTCCGAAATCATTTTGTACAATATCCTGCTCATAACTAAGTTTATTTCACAACTTGTCAAATTCTTCTGTAAATGCTGACTTTGTGTCTATTTTATTAGCTTTACAAAATCTACAAAAATAGTTTGAGGAAAATTATCTAGAAAAACCGAGAATATTATTTAATGCTAAGTTGTCTCCTGCTACTAAACCCAAGCAAGGAAAAATTGATAACTGATCACAGTTGTAGATAATAATTTACGGTATTTCGATGTAAGATTTTGTTTGTTTTCGTAGAACTTTAGGATTTGTTTTCCACTAGCTGTTTCATTGAAATATCTTCTACAGATTTCTGTTACAAGTTTTAAAAATGCTATACAAAACAGTTGTAAATACTGTATACAAATTAAGTGATCTGTTTAGGTGATCACCACTGGTGCAGTCAAATAACGCCCGAAGGCTTTATTTTTTTTATACAATAAAATTAATAAAAAGAAAATGCATTTTTTGATTTAATTTAATTAAAATAATAAAATAATACTGATACTCCCAGTCCTACCACCCCATTCCATTCCTAGTTCTACTCCCAATCCTAGTCCTACTACTATTCCAATTCCGTTCCCATCCATACAACAACTCCCTATCTTGTTCTTACTCCCACTTCCTCTTCCATTCCTGCGCCTGCACCTGCACCTTTCTTACTACTACTACTCCAATCCCATTCCAACTTCCACTTCCACTCCCATTCCTCCTCACACTTCCACTCCCATTCCTCCCAGTCCTACTCCCAATCCTAGTACTACTCCTACTCCATTTCCATTCCCATTCATACTACCACTCCTATCTTGTTCTTACTCCCACTTCCACTTCCATTCCTGCGCCTGCACCTTCTCCCATCCCTTTCTTACTACTACTACTCCAATCCCATTCCTACTACCACTCCCCCTCCCGCAAAGTCAAGACGAACTTGGCACTGATTTTCATTTTCTAGCAGCAAGTACACTTACATCCTAAAAACTTCTGATACCACTGTTGAAACTTGAGGCTGGTGGCATGGGTTCCGATAAACAATGTGTCTCTGAAGTACCTCCTTCACCCTGTGAACAAAAACTATTTTAAATATTTTATGATTAAAAATGTTATGTTTTATTACTTCTTCCGCTTTCCATTTTAAAAGATTTCTCTCAAATAATACGCGCTGTCCAAACATAGATTTGTCAATTAGGGTATCCAAATGATTTGGTTTCAAATGACGCAAGCTTTCAATTGTAAAGCCATTATCTTTATTTTTAAAGTCTTAAATAAGCATAACAACTATAAAATATAAAGCAATAACTTACCTTTGAGAAGTTCAAAAAATACTCCTCCTTGCAGTTTCTCCATTAGATTTTTTAATTCTTCTGCCATTGCGCACACAATCGGATAAATGTATTTGTAAACACCCTAATGAAGAAATTAAACAATGCATCAATATGTAAAAGTTTAGCAAAGGATTAATATATGCTTTATTTACTTACAAATGCTTTATTTGCGACGATTTGACCGTGGATCGCAATTTTTGCGCTATTTTATTGGCAAAGAAACAGAACCTTTTTAAATCTTACCAAGAAGCGCAACTAACAGCTGATCGGTGAAAATTCGCACATTCACGCTGCTTGGCGTTGCGTTATTGCGCTCATACTGAGAGTGGCGCTGATACATAAATTCGGAACATGTCGCAATGGCGCCAGTGATGCCAATAACACTTTTTACGTGTATTTTTTATAGACAGCTGTACTTGTACACAGGGTATTATAACTTTGATTGGATAACGAATGGTATAAAGAAATCGAGATAGATATATATCAATGTGTCAAATTTCAGTGTAGTCTCATAAAACGTCAATACAAAAAATTGCATCAGGAAGTATTCTATGCGAAGACACTATTAAAAAAATCTTTTCATGCGATTCCATTAAGACATTGCGCTGATATCAAACTTAATGTTACTTACTTACTTAATTGGCGCTTAACCGTCTAAACGGTTATGGCCGTCCAACAAGGCGCGCCAGTCGCTCCTTCGCTCCGCCAACCGGCGCCAATTGGTCACACCAAGGGAGTTTAAATCGTTTTCCACCTGGTCCTTCCAACGGAGAGGGGGCCGCCCTCTACCTCTGCTTCCATAGGCGGGTTCCGATAGAAACACTTTCTTGGCCGGATCATCATCTTTCATTCGCATAACATGACCTAGCCAGCGCAGCCGCTGCGTTTTAATTCGCTGGACTATGTTGATGTCTGTGTATAGCTTGTACAGCTCATCATTAAATCTTCTTCGGTACTCGCCATCGCCAACGCGTAGAGGTCCATAAATCTTTCGAAGAACTTTTCTCTCGAACACTCCCAAAGCCGCTTCATCTGCTGTTGTCTTGGTCCATGCTTCTGCCCCATATAGCAGGACGGGTACGATAAGTGACTTGTAGAGTATGATTTTCGTTCGCCGAGAGAGGACTTTACTTTTCAATTGCCTACCTAGTCCAAAGTAGCATTTATTGGCAAGATTGATTCTTCGCTGGATTTCAGTGCTGATGTTGTTGCTAGTGTTGATGCTGGTTCCCAAATAAACGAAGTATTTTACTATTTCGAAATTATGGCTGCCAACAGTAGCGTGGTTGCCAAGGCGCATATGCGCTGACTCTTTGCTCGATGACAGCAGGTACTTCGTTTTGTCCTCATTCACCATCAAACCCATCAAACTTAATGTTGGCCTCACGATATCAGCGCATGAAGATTGACGCCAATACTTACCCCTGCAAGTTTGCAGCAGATGCCACATTGTTACAAATTTAAATTAAGATATTTTTTTATTATTTTTGGTTATTTACCTACGACCGGAAAATGGCTCATTCGTACTGCATGCGTTGCTCCAGCTCAACTACGTAGCAGTATGCACGTGGCAATAAGCAATAACATTGCGTTCCTGGTACTTGCACCTGCTATCATACAAGTTTTCATGACTTTTGCTCAAAATAGCTAAAGTTGTTCATTTGCAACAAAATAATTGTTTGGTTTTGTTACCTATAATGATTTATCTGAATCAAACATTTTGGAAAAAATAGCCAAACTGGAAAACGCCTCAAAAATGTATTTGGCTCTTATTGCTTGTTGCATCAGATGTACTGCTAAAGGGCTTATTAATGGTGACTTAACCTTAATCACCAAGCTGATCGAAAAAACTGTATGAAAATCAATGAAATCGATTAATGGTGACATACCATAACGCTAACGCCTTAACTATACCATATCCAATGATTTGTTTTTTGGTTTTCTGCCATATCCATAAACACCTGATTGCCATTTTTGTGTTATTGAACATTTTTGTGTTTGCTTGTATTTGGTTTTTCGAAATTAAAATTATATTTTTCGTGAAAAAGCGGAAAATAAAATATAAATGTCTCTCAAGAGATATTTGCAAAAAACGCGAAATGAGGCATCGTTTAAGCTGTTTAAGGTTATGGCACCATTAATGGATCACATTGGAGACGGTTAAGGGGATGTTTAATAAAACTTTTGTGGCGCGTTGCGTGACATTTAATTTTTGACAGCTAAGATAAATGCTGGTAATTAAACGCAACATGTATCATAAATGATATTTTTGAAGAAAAATCCACGCAAGTGGGCGAAATGCGGTCGTGCTTTTATTACGCGCATATTCGTTTGCGCCTAAATTTTGTATGAAGAGATAAGCGCTCAAATCTCTCCATGCGAATATTAAGCGCAAACGCATATGTTTAAAAAACACGACCAAAGTTCGTTAACATATTTAGAAAGGATGGCAGCATTATATTTCGGTTTTCAGAAACAAAGATAAATCTCTCCTCAAATTAATGGCAGGTTTTATACAGAAATAGAAAAATTTAACTCAATTCATAGAATATTTCTTCAATCTATAGAAATTTTTTTTAGGAAGTGATTTCCTCATTTTAGGGAAGAGCTTTTTTCTGAGTGTATGTGAGTAGTGGAATATCTTTCCCTGACCTATTGTCAAAATATGAAAGCCATGGCTTGAAAGCCATTTCATTTCTACTTCTATTCCTTTTGGTACATGGTTCTCCATTTCCCTTATTGGCCATTGATCAACCGGTAAGCCCAACCATCTGGGGCCATGCAGCCAAATATTACCCACCAGCTCGCTCGGCTTTAACCCACGACTCAATAAGTCTGCTGGGTTATCTTTGGTATATACATACTTCCAACAATTTACGTTAGTGTTGGTTGGAAGCTTTTGGATCCAGTGCAATGTTACCAATGAATCAGTCCACAGAGTATACTTAACGGTATTCCTTTCCATTGAATCTCTCACCTCAGTCCAGAGTATACCTAATAAATCTGTTGCTGCTAATTCTAACCTCGGAATGGTAACCGTTCTCAACGGCGCAACCCGTGTTTTTGAAACCCCGAATTTACTGGTTATCTTTCCCTCTGGACTTTCTGACCGTACATAGATTACAGCACCATACGCCGTCGAAGATGCATCGGAAAATCCGTGAACTTCTATTTTACTTTCTCTGGCTGTGCCTAGCCACCTGTCAATCTGAAATTGTTCCAACAGAACTGTTTGTTGCCAATATTTTCTGAATTTGGCTTCCCGATTATCAGGTACCTTCTCATCCCAACCTAAACTTAGCCTCCAAAGGTTTTGCATAATTATCTTTCCCGAAATAGTCACGGGAGAGATGTATCCATTCGGATCGTATAATTGAGCCACCCGACTCAATATCACTCTTAGTAACTTTATCATCTAGCTCAGGTGTCTTTACCACAAATGAAAAGGTATCTTTCTCTACTGACCACTTAAGCCCGAGGACTGAGGTCTTATCACTTTCCATCAGCATCATTGAGTCATCCCAGTCGGAGCTCATGGCCTCCCTCACCTCCATGGAATTCGATTTTCACTTTCGCAGCTCAAACCCGCCACCTTTTAGGAGGACGTCAATTTCTTTCGCTAATTTGACAGCCGCTAACCCATTTTCCACCCCTGTCACAAGATCGTCCATATAAAACTAATTTTCTATCACTCTTGCTGCCATGGGGAAAGTATCTTGGGCCTCTCTTGCACACTGGATTACTGACCTCACTGCATTATGTGCCGAGGAAGTACCATCTCACCTGGCTTAGCTGCCTCTGTAACCTTTCGCATGTGCCCGAGGCTTTTGTACTCTCTCATAAACTCAATGAATTTGTTCATCAATTCACTTTCTCTGTCTAGCTTTCTCTCTAAGTACATAAATCGGCGCAGGGCAATCTCCCAATTCCTTTTCTTTAATTGGAATAGTGACCACAAATCGGCCTTCCAAATCTCTCTCATGGGTTTTCCAAAAAATTTGTTCCACTGCTTCTTCTTCTTCTGGTCGCTTATAAAAGCCTCCTATCTCATCCAGCTTCCAAAATCCTTTGACAAGCTGAATTAACTCCTGGGCCCCTGTATCTAGAAGCGCCCGAAACGGACCACACTTGAACCCTTTCACATCG
Organism: Eurosta solidaginis; assembly: GCF_040869045.1. NCBI lineage: Eukaryota > Metazoa > Arthropoda > Insecta > Diptera > Tephritidae > Eurosta > Eurosta solidaginis. The sequence goes on along the minus strand of NC_090319.1, from coordinate 89,254,882 downwards.
ACCCTTACTTTCGCTGTGGGAAGAAGAGCCATACTAGAACCTTCTTCGGAATTTAAATTATTCAAATACGATAAAGACATTTTTCTCTTTATTTTCATTCAAGTCTTTCGCTTCTGTGGATAACGCCTTGATCTTATTATCTAATAATTCATGTTTTAATTCCAATGACGTTATCCTTTCGCTTAAATCTAACTTCTTTCTCTCGTCTTCAGACTCTATCACCCTCTTTCGCTTCGGCGCGAGTCAGGCGGGAACTTTCCCATCCTCTTCTCTCTCCGTCTCTTGGCTATCACCGCGGTTTTCTTATTCTTTGCCTTAGCGTCATTCTTTTTCTTCTCCTTTTGCTCGGATATGGAGAGGACCGGCTCTGCTGTCTCACCTGCTGGGCACAACGTGCTGTTATGGAACGGCTTTCCAGGGCAACGCATACATCCACCTTGATAGCATCGATCGACTTTATGCCCTTTCTTCAGGCAATTCTCGCATAGATTGCGTCGCTTCACGAGCTCCTTTCTGGCACGCAGATTCAAGGGCCTATACTCAGAGCACTCAAACAACTGATGTCCCTCACTAAAGCATGCTTGGCATGGAAATTTTTTGGTGGGATTTCGATCTCTATCACTTGATGATGCAACTTTGGTCACTCTATCTCGTGAATTTCCTGACGATCTGCCCTAAGCTATCTCTAAGGCACGGGATCTTCTATCACTTGATGTGCCAGAGGCTTCTGCCTGGCGATCCAAAAACTCTAGCATCTCTTGTGTGGTTGGCGTCTCACTTTTTCTCTGCAGCCCCCACTGCTTCCCTGTCTCGGCATCCAACCGTTCATGGAGCATGTGGACAATAAACATGTCCCAGTACTCAACCGGCAAACCTTGGGCGCGTAGCTGGCGTAATGTCTCATGCGTGACGTTTGACATTCGTTGCAACTCATCAGTGCTGGGATTGCCTTGCAGCATTGGCAGGCGACTAAACTGTCTAAGGTGCTCCCGGCAAATCAAGTACTTGCGATTGTAAAGTTGATTCAATCTATCCCACGCCTCTTGATAATAGCCGTCTGTTAATTGCCATTCACCCAAAGTTTTGGCAACCCTTCCCGTCATCGATTTTTTCAAATAGGCAAATTTATATGCTGGGGAAATCTGACTATTGTTGTGGATAGCTGCCATAAATCTATCGCTAAACCCTTGACATTTTAAAATGTTGCCATCAAATTCACCCCAGGTATTTTTAAGGTCGTGCTGGTGATATGGCACATTTACCTGGAGATTTATCGGTTGCTGCTCAACCGAACCTAGCACAGAAACTCTCTCAGGAGGGATAAGCTTCTCTATCTTTCGCTTTAATGCCGTTCTGGTCTCAAAGTATACCTCTTCAGCTAATTGCATAACGCGCTCTATCTCCTCTAATGCATTCGCTTCAATGCTCCCTACTACGTCGCCATGAATCTCATTGAAGCGCACCTATTGCTCTTCCAATCTTTCCAGCCGTGCCCTTACCATCTCGATTTAGGCATTGCCAAAGGACGGCCCTTTCGCAAACTCTTCCACACGCTTGATAGCATGCAAAGCTGCTATATGCTTGTTTAAATCAGCCATTTTTTTAAATAATTATCAAAACTTCGAAGCAAAATCTGTTATAAAATATTTAGATAAAATTTATCGGAAAATCACTGGTAAAACACGTATCAATAATTTCCCGATTATAACGAAGTGAAGTTCGGTTTTTACAACCACCTCGCCAAACCGAACAAAACTACACATCTCGCACTCAAACAGCTTACGTCCCTTTCACTCAATATGCGCAAGGGCTCTATCTCATTCAAAATGTTGCGCTAAGCGCTCTGTCGCACCCTTGCGTACATGCGTCCGCAAGACGAACGCATCTATATGCAACACTGTTAGTACGCGCTCTATCACCACGGACCTGCGCAAATGCCATCCCTTTCTCCTAATTACATAGCTCTTTTCAAACGTCATAATACATAAGACGAGTAATTTCCTTCATACTTCTAAACATGTATGTATGCATGCGCATACATCCTCTCACATACCTACAGCCTCACCTTCCAGAAGCTAACACCAGGCGGCTTCTATCACATATACGTATGTATATATGTACATACATTTCTAAATATTCTTTCACATTCACTCAACAATATCCACTTTCGCCGGTCTATCCGGCTCTACATGGATCAAAATGTATTGTAACGAATTTACTTGCAATTCATCTTATTTGCCCTTTTGCTAGGTTCGTATCGCTAAAATGTTGAATAAATAACTCCAATATTGAATAATGGAAAAATGGCCTTTATTAAAATACTTCACAATAACACTCAAACTGTGCAACGAATAGCTTAATAACCAAACTGATAGCTTAAATGAAACTGACTTTCAAAATAATACTGCTATTGCTCGCTAGATATCGTCTTAGTCGTAACTGCTTGACAACTCAAATCAAACTGAATTCCAGCGCCTCTACATCTGCGGCCTTTTATACTCTCTGGTTTCCTCGTTCGCATCTTCTAGAATCTACTAGCATTGTCCATGAGCTCTCAAACTTCTCAGCTATAACTAAAATTGCACGATTTTATAGCTTCTCTCATACCCCATGCTTGGATGTGTGAGCGACACTTCCACAATTATAATTGGCTACATTAAGGAGCATCTCACATAAGATGTCTGCATATGGTTGTGCCTTGCTTCTCAGCTGCGTGTACCTACATATGTGTAGACATAATGATTGATTCGTTTATGTAGATACAAGTGACTGTCTGCTTTATTGTTGTTGTGACTTTATTTACTTAGCATCAGACTAGGGATGTGAGTATCACTTAGTGTCACTCATAGTCGTCACAGTATATTAACTTACCTGTTTTACTGTATGTATCCAGGGCCGCCGAGTGAAAATCCGGACCCGGGGCAAAAAATACGGACCCCCATACTAAAATGAGCGAATTCTCAAAATCAAATATACCATCTTTTACATATTTATATGCATTTGTATATGCAAAGTATATTTAAGCGTATACATGCATACGTATTAGGCTGGGTCGATTTATTAACCGATATCGCGCCATCGATTTTTCGATAGGATTTGGGCTTAGGAAGAAAAAGTTCCACTAACCAAAAAAAATAATTTTCGAGCCTGCGAAAGGGTCACTTTTTCTACCAAAATACTCCCCAAAACCCAAAAGATATCTGGTTTTTTTCTTATTTCAAAAAAATGTTATCGCCAACGTTTTTACATACATACATACATGCATATCGCTGTATAAGAATTTGCATCATACCGAATTTTTCTGCTGGAACAGAAAACGAATTCAACTTTATGCTACAAAGCCAACGCCAAAAACCAACAACACCTTATGCGGGGTGCAGACACGTTAAGAGATTTTTAAAATTTGTTAAAATTTAAAATGATTGCTATATACGAAAGGTGATTAAAGGTGTATTTGTTTATTTTCTGTAAGCAAAAAGCTTGGATAGCATTTTGAGATTCCCGGGCCCCTCCAAAGCCCGGGCCCGGGGCTAATGACCCCTCAGCCCCCCCCCCCCCCCCCCTCTCGTCGGGCCTGTATGTATCTTTCACTTCTGGTTAAATAAACGAGTTTTTTCTAAAGTTGGGAAAATAGATTTATAAAAAACCCAACTCTTTATTACTCTCACTTCTATACACTTCACTGTCTATCCCAGAACTAACTCTAGTCATCTCAATTTACATTATTCTTGCTGGCAAGCGCAGTATTGTCAGACTTATAAATTTTCTTATAATTAAAGGAATATTCTCATGGTCCTATTAACTCGTATGCCAATACCACACAGTTATAATACAGTGTATCCCATACGGGAATAATATGATCATAAAGTCAGAAGTTGCTTATCAGTAACTATTGTCCTCAAAGGGTTAAAACTTGTTTCCCCAAATGTCTACCTTTTAAGAGCAAAACACGTTTGATACTGGGGACAAATAAAAAAATCGGTTGCAAAATTTTACTTATGGTTACTAAGGTAACTAAGGCAAGAAACCTAAATCTCAAGTCAGATTTTCCAAATTGGTTCAGGTTGGAGAGATATTCGTGTTTAAAATTGCCAAAAACGCCTTTTCTTTTTTTACGGGCCGGAAAAATGTTAATAAATTTTGTAACCAGAAACAGGACTATGCATTCTCAAAGATTTCGACGTGGGGAACCCGAATCTGGAGTCAAAACAGTTTTTGAGACATTCGAGCCTAAAAGTGTAGGCAACGCGTTTTAAGGTACATTTGAGGTCATGTCACTTCAAATAATAGTTTTTAGAATTATTGTTTTATTTTGTTTTGTTGATTTTCCGACAGGGTGGATAAATGATGTATATTGTAACGATTTTCTGTCATCCCTTGTCAAATTTGGTTGCGAGACAATTTGACAAGGCATGACGGAAAATAGTTCCAAATATATCATTGTTATTCTTAGTGAAAGTACCACTCCTTTTTAAATTCCATTTCAAGTCTTTAGCACATTGTTTTTTTTTTTTTGCTCCTTAGAAATTGTCTATTTTTGTGCTTTATGTGGCTATATATGTGTTAAAATTTTTGTCAAAAACCATGAAATCCATACAAGCTAAAATTCAGGAAAATTCCGGGATCACGCGATTGAACTTTTAGATCCCGAAAATCCCGTAAAGCAAAATACAATTTAGAAAATCGTCATCCCTAGTTTCTACTTAACAAATGCGTAAAAAGTTGTTGTGTACATGCATAGGAATGTAATATACCTCGTGTTCCATTGTTGTTTCATTTGCATGTTAAATCTCTATCCCTATCTGGTTCATGTACCATTGGAACACGAGGATAAGCTCAAGGCCATAGTTGGGTACATTGCACGAAATTTCTAGTTCTCAGAGCATTTCACTTATATTAGCGGTAAAATTTTAAACTTGAATTCAAATCTGAAAATTAGACAACTGTATTTTTTTATTAACAGTGGATATTTTTTTCTTAACTGATGATTTTTTAATTAATAGGGACTAGAAATTAAGTGCAATATGCCCAACTGTGCATTGTAATCACTTTCTACTTGACTTAACATAAAACAATAAAATTTTCTATTAAATAGCCCGATAATCACAATTTGCTTAAATATTCTTGATAATGCGCTAAATTAATGAAATTAATTGAAAAAATATTATTTTTTCTTTTTAAACAGCCAAAAAATATAAATTATAGTTGAAATAAGTGTTATATTGATTAAAAACCAAAAAATATTCCAAAGGCTAAAAAAGCAATTAAACCATAATTAATTTATTGCATAAAAAAAATTTCAACCACAAAGCAAAAAAAGATTTTCATATAAATTAGAAATATAAAAAAAAAACTTATGTATATGAAAAAGTGAGAAGTAATAATGTTAGTAACTAACTATTTCAATTCTAAAAATTATAATAAATATGGCTCTTACAGACAAAAATGTGACCAGAAATAAGAAACAAATTTTGCTAAAAAATAAAAAAACGCAAAGCAAACAAAATATTTGTAATGTTCGAAGAGATTTATGCATTTCTGCTAAATTTATATATAAATAAAATATATACATATATTATATTTAATAGATATGTAATTATAGATATGTACTATATCTTAAAATAGCAAATAAAGATTAATGCAATGATATCAAAAATTAAAAAAAAAAAAAATGTGTATTGTTTTTGTTTTGCCTTTGTTAAAGGTATGGAGGAAATCAAGCGAGGTGAGTTCATATAAAACGGAGAGTTAAAAAAAATTAGTGGAAGAATGAAAAAGTACAGTCCCTTCTCGGCGAACAAAAATTACACTCTATAAGTTTCTTAACATAGCTGTCCTGATGTATGGCACGGAATCATTCCCGATGTCCAAAAAATACAAGAAATTCTATCGGTATGTTTAAACTGTATATTCAATGATATTGGAATCAAGTGTCCAAAGCGACCGTAAAAGAGGTGAAGAAATGCATTCCATTACTTTGTTGTTTGGAAAAGTGAGAATAAATGCCTGTAGTATCACGACGTGGCCCAAAGAAAAGATACGTACATATATAACGTGTTGTCCTTTGGTGGAATAAAAGGCTTAGACAGCTGACATGCCAAACTAGGAAGCTGTTAAATGGCGCAAGAACTTCAGGCGATTGTGATACATACAGAATCAATCTTTATTAACAACGCCACAATCAACCAAGATGTAGCGTTTATAAATATGAAGGAACTTCAGACTTGGCAATTGAAGTTTACCCATTCACATGAAAAATTTCGCGTAGCATTGTTTTAAACATTCTCCCTTTACAACAAAAATACTTGCGAACATATTTTGTGTCGTATTCATTTGTTATATTGGAGTTTTTAATTGCGAAAAATGTAAGAAAAGTTACCAACGAGTGGGACAAATAGTTTCACTTGCAAAGTGTGCCAGCACTCTCAGCCAATGCAAATGTCAAATTCTTCTTCTTATGCTTTGCTTGCAACAAAAGTTGCACATTAGCTACTTTTTCATGTCAGATGGCGCCAGTGTGGATCAATCTACCGTTCTCCATAAAAATACGTGAAATCTACTCATAATGTACATATATGATTGTATTAAACGCGTCTACATATATGAAAAACTGCTTATGCGACGGGCCTTTTACTGGAATGCATAAGCTTGTGTTAAACGCGTATACATGTATGAAAAATTTCATTGTACCGCGGCCTTTGCTTATGCACATGTCGTGTGAACGCAGCGACTGAGATTCCACAGAGCAATCGTGAATCGGTTTTCGCTTGCACTTCAAGCAGTAAACATCTCATGCGCAGGTTCTGTGCCTAATTTTTTGGTGATTTCTTTTCTACACGAAAACGTCGCCACTTCAGGGGCAAACATTTTTAAGATTCTCACTTCGCCCTGTGAAATTTTAGCCACTTAAAATGTTTAGTGCCACCCTGCATGACTTGAAAAGAACAAAAATTGTAACCCTGTCACGTAATCAGCTGTTTCTTCGCGCCAAATAAACAAAACTTTCGCAAATTATATTTATTTAAAAATAAAATTCATTTTAGTATACTGTTTTTAGTACACTGTGTTTATTTGTCAATGTGATTCATCAGCTGATTGACTGGGCTATTCTCTGCACCGTAAATGGCAGCGAGGGCAAGTAATGTTGCATTTTTTGGCCATTTTTAGGGGTAGGTTGTTGAGAAAAGATAATTATGCCCTCTATTGAGGCAACACTGATTTTACAACAGAACACAACTTTTTGAAGAGTTGGCGTGAAGGCGACATTTTCGTGTAGAAAAGGAATCACCATTTCTTTCACATTTCCCTACACACACGTTTATTGATTTAAAAAAATTTTGGGTTTTGTATTCAAATGTTGCGAATTGTTTTGCTGGACTCGCGCACGACTGCTTTAATAACATCACACAACAAAGAACTTCGGAGATCTAAGACGGCTACTTGTAGAGAACATGCTGAGAGAATTAATGACTCCTTAAAGCCCACTCTAGAGATGACAGAAATGTAACTGGCTCTCTGAAATAGACAGATGGGAGCTAAACTAAGTAGCAGGAAGACACATACATATAATGGGAGGTTTGCCGACCATTTGTCGTAGAGAAAAAACCTTGCAACAAAGCTCACCACTATCAAGCGAGTGCAAAGGGCTTTGTCTACTTTCAGCCAATTCAAGTCAACAGGACCGGTTGAGGTCTATATCTGTTACGGCAGGGAATAAGCCGTATAGCTCTAGCCTTATTCAACCTCTATAAGGATATCTATTGCTCGGCTATATTCCAAACAGGTCGACAGAGGTTAAGGTAATATTCATACCAAAGCAGAGGGAAACTCGAACAACTGCCCTCGTCGTATCGACCAATTGCCACAGTTCGTTTCTTCTAAAGGGTACGGAGAAAATTTTGGATCAGCATATTAGGAAGGTCAATCTAAAAAAAACCACCTCTGTGTTGGACTCCATATGTCTATCAGTCAGGAAAATCCCTGGAGAGGGCTATTCACCGTAAAAATTGAAAAGCTTTGGAGTCTAAAATATATAACCCTCTGTGCTTTTATGTACATCTCAGATGCTTTCGATAACACGACACAGGGATATTCATAAAAAGGCGTCGGAGTACAATGCAGGGATTGCCCGGTGAACCCGTTCTTAAAGACAAATACCCTAAACTTGCAATTGAGGAAAGCAACCTTCCTATGGAGATGCGTGTCGCTCTACCTCAACTTCGATCTGGATAATACAATAGCATAAACTCTTATTTACTTACAAAATCATCCCGAAATTCCCAATGTATGTCCCGCTTGTATTGTGTGCCCACATGATGGTTAGTATCTTTTCAAGTACGATGTGGAGCCAACACCCCTAACACTCTGCAAGTTTCTTCGTACTCGCGTTAGAGGATGTTGATGAAAATAAGAGAGTCGTCGCATCTATTGGATGAGGCTAAGCACAACTACGACAACAACAACGACACATCAAGCAATCGAACAAGTTATGATTGGCAAGGATATAAGCCTAGTGCAAATTCGCTGGTTGCTATCTATGCTAAAAAGAAGAAATATCAGTCTGGAGCTGGGAAGGACAGCTGAGTCAATGGTGCCCTCTAAGGGATGCCTTCAAAAGGGTGCACTCTCCTATCTTGTGGAACCTGGTCATAGATGACCTCCTTCAGTTAATGAAATCCAATCGATTTGACACACAAGGGTATGTCTTAGTAATCTGCATCACAGGCATGCACAAGGAAACAATATCCAATCGCATGCAACAGCCCCTGCGCATTATAGAAAGGTGGTTTGATACCAAAGGATTGCCTGGCAATCCTAACAAAACTGTCATGTGGCTTTTTTCCGGAGAATAAAACTCTCCATGCCAGAACAGTCGCTGGATGGCACCAAAATCCGACTTTCAATGGAAGAAGAATACGTAGGGATTATACTGGACACAACCCACACATGGAATGCTCATCTAGATGCTACGTTAAATAAAGCAATAAGAGCTTACTTCGCCTGCATTCCACTATGTGGGAAACATAGGAGCTATCGCCCAAAAGGTTAAACCAGAAACTTACTGTTGTAAAGCCATTAGTCACCCATACTTCCACAGTGTGGTGGCCGAAAACAACGGAGAGTATTTAATTAAGTAAACGGCATCGACTAGTTTGTAAAGGCATAACGGGTGCGGTGAGAAAGTCCGTTCCCTAAGATAATAAGAAATTCATAGGAAATCCCATACTGAGACTACGTTATACAATGGCCCCTACGCTCAGAGTGTGACGGAATTTTGAGTTGTCCATTGTGGACAGAAGCCTTGGGAAACAGGGAGTCCATTTACAGAGTTCTGGTTCACGGATGGATCAAAATTTGATGTTGGAAAAGCAGGGGCTGGCATATATGCGCCGAGCTTCAAGAAATAAAAATGGGATGCTATCCCAGCCTTTTTCAGGCACAATTCCATGCAATAGAAGTTTGCGGTAGGAGAAGTATCTTTATTATGTGAGACAGACAGGCAGCCTTGAGACCTGCCAGCCTTACACAATTGCTTATAAGCTAGTGGATGAATGCGTTGGAAACCTAAATGATCTGAGAGCCAAAAATAAGGTTTTGTAAGAACGGGCTCCCGGCTATCAGGGACATGAAGGTAACGAACAGGCGGACTGCTTAGCCAACCAGGTTGCCATAGTAGCATTCTAGCCACACTAGGGAAACCATATATAACTGGGAAACAAATCAGCTCAGAGAACACTAGATTGAGTGCCAGGGTAAGGGTTGATCAATCTTTTCATACTGCCAGCAAAGGGATTTTTAACTAAACTCATTAATATTAGCAGAGCAGAACTTCTGGGTACTATACGGGACACTGTACTCTACGGTATCATCTATGTACGTTAAATCTATCGGATACACAAGTCTGTCGCCGTTGAGGAGGATGAAACGATGGTTCATATTCTCTGCGCATATGTCGCCTTGGATAGGCAGAGGCTGATATCCGGCTGATAACATCAAGTGGAGGTCATCTTAGAATCACGAGGTCATTCAAAAAAATTAAGCAGACATTCTATTAGGTTGGTTGCCGACCGTTGGCCATAGAATGGATCGCCAACTTCGACGTTTGCTTCAAAGCAGAAGGGCCCAAGTCCCGGAGCCGTGGGCAGATGACGCAAAATAACTCAGCTGCACCATTTGATATGATCGCAACAAACTCGTTCCGTTGGTTGTGGATTATTTCAACATATGTCCAGATGTATACCCAATCCCAAATCAGGAAGCGGAAACCCTAGCAGAAGTGGTTATAAGCAGGCTGCTAGGTGCTGTGACAAATAGAGTTACATTCTGAACAAGGAGTTTTGAATCAGCTTTGTTACAAGAAATATGTAGAGCATTGGCCATTCGGAAAACTTGGACAACTGCAGTGCATCCTCAGTCCAATGGTATGGTGGAGCTATTCAATAGAACCTTGGAAGAGCACCTAAGAAAATTAGTGAATAAATTCCACAAAGATTGGGACACCAACGTATCCTTATTTATGATGTCCTATCGATCGGCAGTGCATGAGACAACAGGTCAGACAGAAGGTAAGTTTCGGCAATGATTTTCGATTGCCAGCTGACATGAAGTTTGGGATGAATTCTGATGCGGTAAGAAATGCCAGAAATTCCACTGGTGCCTTTGAGTAAGAAATGAGATAAATACACGATCTTGTGAGACATCGCACCAGGACTAGAGCTGGATTTCGATTCGATTTTTAATCGATTCAATCGATCTTTTTTTTAAGAAATGAAGAATCGAATTTTCTTTTTAGAATCGTTCTATTTTTTAGCCATTTGACCATCTTCCAGCAACAATAGGTACAATTTCATATTTATTGATAAAATCGTGCAGAAAATATATTTGTTGTAATTTTTTATAAATTTGGTTTTATTGGCGCATAATCACAGACCAAATCAAGTAGTGTTTAAAATTTCAAAAAGCTCCACTTTGTTAAAAATCATGACTTACTTACTTACTTAATTGGCGATTAACCGTCTAAACGGTTATGGCCGTCCAACAAGGCGCGCCAGTCGCTCCTTCGCTCCGCCAACCGGCGCCAATTGGTCACACCAAGGGAGTTTAAATCGTTTTCCACCTGGCCCTTCCAACGGAGTGGGGGCCGCCCTCTACCTCTGCTTCCATAGGCGGGTTCCGATAGAAACACTTTTTTGGGCGGAGCATCATCTTTCATTCGCATAACATGGCCTAGCCAGCGCAGCCGCTGCGTTTTAATTCGCTGGACTATGTGGATGTCTGCGTATAGGTCGTACAGCTCATCATTAAATCTTCTTCGGTACTCGCCATCGCCAACGCGTAGAGGTCCATAAATCTTTCGAAGAACTTTTCTCTCGAACACTCCCAAAGCCGCTTCATCTGCTGTTGTCATGGTCCATGCTTCTGCCCCATATAGCAGGACGGGTCCGATAAGTGACTTGTAGAGTATGATTTTCGTTCGCCGAGAGAGGACTTTACTTTTCAATTGCTGATGTTGTTGCTAGTGTTGATGCTGGTTCCCAAATAAACGAAGTATTTTACTATTTCGAAATTATGGCTGCCAACAGTATCGTGGTTGCCAAGGCGCGTATGCGCTGACTCTTTGCTCGATGACAGCAGGTACTTCGTTTTGTCCTCATTCACCATCAAAACCATCTTTACCGCTTCTTTTTCCAGTTTGGAGTAAGCAGAACTAAGAGCGCAGGTGTTTAGGCCGATGATATCAATGTCATCAGCATATGCCAGTAATTGAACGCTTTAAATTTTTTTTTTTAAACCATGAACTATGACCATACGCCAGTATGATGGAGGCTGTGAGTAATAGGGAAATATGAAGAAGTTTTATCATCACCAACAATTGGCGCTTAGGCGCTTAGGAGATTTTAGCCGATAGGAGTACATGCTGTGCCGAAACTTCTTCATGCATTCCCATAACAAGACCTATCGGTTGGTTCAACGGAGATGACCATAATTTATCGGCATGGATTTTCTCTTGAACAATTCAAAGGGCAATGCCATCGACTCTCGATACGGCAGCTATGATGAGAGATTAATAGAGGGTTATAGCCAAAAGTTGTTATCCTTTTGATTTCTGAGCTAGCGTTGCAGAGAAGGCAGAACTGAGTGAAGAAATGTCCGCGCATAAAATTGGAATATCTTGAAAAAACACAGAAACCAGGATATTTAGGTAATGAATACACTATCAATCCCACTCCGATGGGAGGAATAAGTGAAAAACCCTGTGGTACTGATTGATGTTGCCAAAGAACCTCAGTCAAAAAACGAGAAAGTAACTGGCGAGCTATATTTAGCGGTACAACTTTGGTAAACAGGCAATCAACTTCTTTCAGCTCGATTTAATCGACTAAATCGATTTTTTTTTGAGAATCGAATCGAAAAAATCGATTATCCAAAAAATTAAATCGAATCCAGCTCTAACCAGGACTATGAGTGACAGGCAATAAATTCGGAGGTATTTATCGAAGGTGATTTAGTGCTGCTTAAAGCCCACAACGTAAGAAAGATTTGTCCCCGAAGTAACTGGGAAGGCTCGTACAAAGTTATATAATACGTTAACGATGTTGTACACCGCATACGAAACTTTGGAAAACTACGGAAGGTGGTTCATTTAGAGAGGGTAGCAGAATTTGGATTGTGACGATCAGACTTAGGTGGAGTGCAGTGTGGCAAATATTAGCACCACTATGCCGCTAGTAAATAAATGCTGCACAACTGCAAGAGCAATAAAGTAATTAAGCATACCTATAAACAGCAGCAAAGTGCACAGACATTACTTACACATATGCACAGCAACAAAGAGCCGCAGACGATATCACTCACACACACGTATACACAGTAGTAAAGAGCGCATATGAATATACATCAGATATACATGTATATAGCCAAGCCAATATGAGATACAGAAACAGGAAAAAATAAGCAAATATTCGAGAACGCTGATCGCGAAAAGTCTAACCCCTGGGCGGAATAACTGAGAGTATAAAAACAGCGCAGGCTAAGGGTAGTCAGTCAGTTCAGTGATTCGAACGATAACAGAAGGCGTAGAATTTTCGAAAAGTCCTTATAATTCCTTACAGTATACAAATTGGATAAGCAGGTTCCGAAATTGTAATGGATGTATAACTGATATAATAGCTTGTGCTTTTTTTACATGAAAATACATCTGCACTCAAACTGTATGTGTGCTGCTAAGTGCATACCTTTATCTACACTTATGAAATTGTTGCGCATAGAATTAGTACTGAAAAGTGTGTGTCTCCACTATTTCTCACTTTCAATTTTGGTATGCGTTAAACACTATGACCTAAAGGGTTTGTGCCCCCATTATCTCTCCATAAACTACTACTATGTGTAGCTCTCCATGAACGTTTTTTTAGTAGCAAATTTAGATGTATATACATGTTCAAAAAACATTGCTAATGCTAATAATAATCTGTATTATAATTTTAAATTTAGATTCTTTAACTCCTTCCTTTAAAAATTATCTTACAATGTTCGACAGTTTACAGATAGTTTAGAATCCAAAAATAAATAAATAAATTTCTTTATATAAATATATTTTAAAAACTTAACTTCACAACACTTTTTCTCACAAATTACCGTAAACAGTTACAAATTTCCCTTATTACTATATACTACATCATCGCCATTTTCATCATCATCTTCGTCACCTTCCGAGAGCATATCACGATTGCCTTCTGCCGAACCATAACTACTGTTACAAATATTGCCCGCATGATGTTCCACACTTGACGAAATGTTACTACTTGTTACCACGCTTGCCGCACCATCCCCACTTAAAGCTTGGTTCAACATTTGTGAAGCTGAGCTGGAACATTTGCTTTGATTAGAACGACGCCATTTGGCACGTCGATTTTGAAACCAAGTTTTCACCTGACGATCGGAAAGTTTGAGTTGAAGCGCGAGATGACGGCGTTCTTCAGGTGAGAGATATTTTGAATTAACAAAACGATTCTCGAGACTCTTTGTCTGTTGTGAAGTGAAACGAATTTGACCACCTTTTCGTTTGACACCAAAGTTGGGCATATAAAAACCGGGATATGCAGCATTGCAATAAAGAGCAGCAGCAGCGGCAGCATTGCCTTGGAAGCCTGTAAGTAAAATAAGTTTAATTATTATTTAATGACGTATTGACATAATTAATAAAGTATTAAATTGAAATTTAATTGAAACTAAAGTAAAAATAGAAATAATATTGAAATGCATTTTCTTTCTATTTATTACAGCTTATACTAAGCTTAGTTTATACCTATTTATAATAATATATGCACATCTTATCTAATTATAGCAACCTAACGTATCTAGGGACTGCCCAAGTGCAAAGTGCGAGATAGGCAAACGTCCGATTGATACCAATACAAGGTTTTTTCCAGTATCTGAAGAAGACCCTGTTTACGTATTTAAAGTACAAAGGCAACATCTGCACGTAGATGCACTTATTTCATCGAGTATGTATGTCGAGTATGTGTTTCAGTATGAACTTCGTCTACTTTTTGTACACGTGGGAAAGCTTACAATTTTCACCGCAGGGTACTCAGCATATATGTAGTGCTATTGGTAAGTCTTAGGAAAGCTTAGTTTTTACCGCTTTGAGTATACTTTGGAGTAGCCGGAGACTCACCTGGCACATACATATATATGACCACATATTCATTCTAACAGTTGGTTTTGTATATGGTGATTCGCTCCATGGAACTACATAGTTGAGAGTAGGACCGCCAAATTTAAGAAATGCCGAACTTGGAGATTTGGGTTTCGGTAATAGTTAGGTGTGAAAATCAAAATTAACGTTTCAGACTCATTTTACAATTTCAAAAAGAAAAAACAGAATTAAATTTACAAAAGTTCGAGAGTTAGATAAGATAATTACATAAGTCTTTTACTTGAATATACGGCTAACCCTTCCCATACGTCTATCATATAAGTTGGGGATCATTTGAAAAGGGTTCTTAAGGAATTTCTCAATTTAGGAACTACGAAAATCATATTTAGTATTTAGTAATTTCTTAGCGGGGTCTGCGTGATTTGGTAACTACTCCGAGTGCATTTCTGCCGTGAAAAGCTTTTCAGTGAAAACTTGTCTGTCTTGCAGATGCTGTTCGGAGTCGGCGTAAAGTATGTAGGTCCCGTCCGGCCAATTTGTAGGGAAAATCAAGAGGAGCACGACGCAAATTGGAAGAGAAGCTTGGCCTTAGATCTCTTCGGAGGTTATCGCGCCTTACATTTATTGTTTTTTTAGTCCAGAAAAAGTTCCGAAATGACCCCGAGAGGATCCACGACGGATCGCGAAAACCATACAGAAATGATTCCGAAAGGGTCCCAAAACGATGCTGGAATAGTTCGGAAATGACCCCGATGGGATCCCGCACGGATCCCGAAAACCATCCAGAAATGATCCTGTAAAAGTTCCGAAATGACCCTGACATTGTCCAGAAAAAGTCCCGAAATTGCCCCGACAGGATCCCAGACGGATCCCGAAAACTTCCCAGAAATGATCCCGGAAGGGTCCCAAAATGATACCGAAATAGTCCCGAAAAAGTCCCGATATGACCAGACGCGATCCCCAAAACCATCCAGAAATGATGCCGGAACGGTTAACAAATGATCCCGAAATAGTTCCGAGATGACCCTGACGGGATCCCGAATAGTCCCGAAAAAGTCCCAAAATAACCCCGACGGGATTCTGGACGGATCCCGAAAACCATCCAGAAATTATGCCGTAAAAGTCCCAAAGTTATCCCGAAAAAGTCCCAAAATAACCCCGACGGGATCTCGAACGGATCCCGAAAACTATACAGTGGAAGAGTCGCAAAATTCTCCCGAAATAGTACCGAATTGACCCCGACGGGATCCCAAAAACCATCCAGAAATTATCCCGGAAGAGTCCCAAAGTGATCCCGAAAAAGTCCCGAAAGAGTCCCGAAATGACCCCGATGGGATCCCGGACCGATCCCGAAGACCATCCTGAAAAGATATAAGTTGAAGTTAATTATAAAAGCATGTTAATAAGGCAGCAGGCGCGTTGAAGCGAATGAAGAGTTACAAACAAACAAACATACAGGTAATGCTAATAAAAGCGTTATAATAAAAACAATAGAAGGAGGGCGGATGGCGGGAGGAGAAGGAGAGCACCACTGATCGTTTTTCCAAAATTGTTTAGATCTCGATCTGTATGAGCCAAATACCAAAAATTATTGATTTAGGAGAAAATTTACATTGAGTTATAACAGTTTATAGATTTTACACCAGAGGTGGACTGGAGGGGGGGGGGGGGTGGGAGGGTGTCCCTGCTCACTTTGTAAGCCCTCGACTTATTTGACCCATTGCGTTTGTAATATTGGTGAAGGTCAGTATACGTAAAGTTATAATTTCTATTCCTTTTGTTCACCATGTAGGCACATCCACTCTGTATGTAGTTTATTTATGTATATATAATATAATTTTATATAATTATATTATATAGTTTGATGTTACTAAGCTTTCAAAAGCGCGCCTAAAAATCATATCCACACTATTAGTAAAGTTATAATGTGTAAAATTTTTTAAAAAGTACTTATTCGAAGGGGCCGTGGGACCCCCTCCCCTCTTTCCATATTCGAAAAAAATTTCGCAGTAGACTATTGGCTCTGTCCCAAATTTCATCAATATCCGTGTATCCGTTCTGTCGTGATTCAGTCACAAAGACGAAAAAAATACAATAATTGAATTATAACTGTTCCTAGGGACGGGAACATCCCCCTTTTCAAAAAAATATAGCTAGTAGATCCTTCTACACTATTGGTTAAATGTGTGCCAAATTTCAGCCAAATCCGCCCAGCCGTTCTTGCGTGATTGAGTTACAAAGACAAACGTCTGGACAAACATCCAAACATCCAAACTTTCCCTTTTATAATATCCTAGCTTATTCCAGTGGGTTCCACCCCACGTTTCTATAAAAATATGCAAAATAAATAACACAAATTTTAAAGTTATTTTAAGGATGTGTTTTTGCGAATTTAGGTACTGCTGAAACCATAGTATATACAATATTTTTTGTAAATTATTTGGAGTATAAATAAAAAGATTTTTTGATGAGCCAACTCTGGAATAGGCTACCTATAATTGGCCATGGGTGAAACATGAGTTGATAAGATTTACTCCTACTACAGCTAATGTCCGTGAGCTTTATTGATAGACTTTGCGAAAGCCAACCTAATAGGAAATTTGAGGCGTTTGAAATTTAAAGGCATATCTGTCGGTATTAATTGAATTCTTGGTATGAAAACTTTGTTGTTTTCGAAATTTCCCGATCAAATCATTGCTTCAATGACATTGGAAGTTTTGTGATGATAAGCCTTGTCGCATTACATAAGCGCGGAGGATCCAAATTACGAAGCATAATATTATGGACCTTAGTTAAATTTTAGCTGTTAAAATAACCTTAGTTTGTACGGCAGCCATAGTTCTCAAAATTCCCATTTGTAGGGAAGGTGCCACGCCTGCTTTTCCCCAATTCCATATTTAACTGGAGGTATTGGGACATAGCGTCATATAGCTCCTTACCAATTTTTATTATCCTACCATTACTACATCCAAAGATATAAGGTATTGTAACGAATTTAGTGCAATTCCGCTTATTTCAAATCTTCTACTAACGTTCGTATCGCTAAACTGTTGAATAAATAACTCTAATATTCAATAATGCAAAATGGCCCTTATTAAAGTACTTTACAACCAATAGCTTGCTTCAATCAAAGTAATTGGTCGTGCCTCAGCTGGTGCTGCTTTTATACTCTTCGGTTTCCTCCTTGGCATATTTCTAGGCGTTTCTATTTCTAGAATTTACTACTTGTATACCATATGGCTATAAATTCACCAGCTATAACTACAGATGCGAGTGTATATGTGAGTGATACTTGCACAAATGATTGCCTACTTTTGTGGGCATCTCAGATATATGCATATGTATGTGTGAGAAATCTTTGCTGATGTTTGCATACTTTTGTGAGCATCTCTCCGCTGCTGGCATGTACATATATATAGACATAATAATTGATTTGTTTATGTACATACAAGTCACTGCTTAGTATCGACTTAAAGAAGATATTATCCCTTAGTGTTGCTAATATTCCTCACAGTATGATACATTCCAATTGTATGGGAGGTGCCACGCCCCCTTCTCCCTCACCCCCCATTTTCTTGGTGGTGTTAGGGATTGACTCCTTACTGAATTTCAATATTCTAGTATGAATACCTTCAGAGTTATGCAGTATCAAAGATTCCATTTGTATAGCAGGTGCCACGCCCCTTTTATATATCGAAATTATTTTTAGCCTATGATCATCCCTGGAAGGTTTCAAGTGGGTTGTGCAAATTTGATTGTGATCGGCCTATCCGTTTAGGACGCAACCCGGGTGGTTAAACTACTTTGTCACGGTGTCTTAACCTAAATGTGAAGTTTCATGTTTGTAGCTCAATTAGGAAATACTTAAAAATCGATCTGAAAATTCCAAATTGGTATCTAATTGTTTCGATCCGTGCCTCACCTAACGGATTTCCCCTATTGTTGCATTGTTACTTAAAAATCGATTGCAAGAATTGTATTGAAAATGCGGACAAACATTCAAGCGACCTAATATAAAGGAAATAAAAGGCACGACGCAAATTGGAAGAGAAGCTCGGCCTAAAATCTTTTCAAAGGCTATCACGTCTTGTATTTAAACCTTTTTAATGAAGAAATACACATTTTAGCAGTTGCATTCTTGTAACTGACAGTGATGCGCTACTTTGGTACTCCTTTCGGGCCAATTTTTCAATATTAAATAAAATATTACAAATTCACAAAATATTTGATTCAAATCGCCCTGTACTCCATACTCATTCTCATAAGCCATTTGATTGGTGCTTGCTCGACGACACATCGATACAAGCATACAACAACAAACATCCCAATGATTTTAACAACCAAATATACAGCAATAAACAGGCCATAGCATAGCTGAGCAATTGTCTTCGCTAAAGCTGCAAACACGCATATGCTATCTCGCTCATGTACAACAGATATTAAGGTGTTAACACTATATGGTTTTCTTTGTCATACATTGACTATTAAAAATGTGCGAAATGGCGCTCCGCCATTATGAAAATAGCTTCTGTATTGCATGAATACAGCAATAAAAAGCCCATTACTGCCATAATTTCTAACATTTACCGTTGGTGAGCTTAACGGTATCAATTGTTTTGATAATGTCCATATATGTAGATAACAATAATAAATTGTGAAACGATACCAATATTACGTAAAACTGAAGGTAAAAATTAATTGAAGCTTGTTGTTGTTCGTTTAACTTTGATGGTCATTGAAAGAGCGCGTGACTATATAGAGAAGGGTGTAAAACAAAAGCAACAAAACCAATAAAAAATTTGGCTTTTTCATGATTCACTAGAAGTTTTGTTCTTTAATGTCAGCAGAGCTTTGACACTCCCAATTTTAATATCGTGACGAACTGCATTTACGAAGCAAGGAAAGCGGGGAATATTTCAATGCCCTTCAACGAAAGTTGTAGTAGAAAAGTACCTTTAGTAGTATATTGGTAGTGTTACTAATTTTGTAAATGCCAAAAGTTTTGTGAGGAAATTATTAATTTTTTACTAAATATTTCGTGAAGTTATAAAGATAGTGTTCAATCATCACTTCAGAATTTGTATGAGGAAGGCCGTACTTTTCAGAGTTTTATTCGAAAACGCTCTATCCCAGAAATTGTTTCAAAACGTCCTATCTAAATACAAGTATAATACATGTGACATGTTATAAGGCGTTTATGAAACGATTCCTGATATAGGGTGCTCTTCAAGAAAATTAGGAGATACCTAAGCCACGCTAAAAAAATTAAAAAAAATATATATTGAGATAAAACGATTTAGAAGTGGCAGATTGATACTCCGGAGTCGACAAGAAAACACAGCTGATTTTCTTAGAACTTTTAATTCGGGCTTTGTTTTTCTCAAAAGAGTTCTGCATTTATCTATGTATTAGAGATATACGCCGCCGATTTGGGTCGTTTTTCGAACGCCGCCGCCGAATGTCAAAAATATCGGCGCGTCGGCGGCGGCGACGGCGTCCGGCGCGTTATTATATTTTCTACTCGTTTATGGCTGTTTAGGTTATTTATTGTTCATGTCGAAAATTGGTTGGATATGGTCGAAAGTGGTATCAACAGATGCGCATCACTGTCAGTTATAAGAAACTAACCGCATTTAACTCTTTCTAACTGTTCAAAAGTTATTTAAAAAAACACAGGCGCTTTAAATGTCAGTTTAAGACGGACTTTGCATCACCCAATTCAAAGAAAAGTTATATAATAAATTTATATGCTCACTTTGCATATTTAAAAAAAATATACATATATAATGAACAATGAATTCAAATAAAATGACCCAAAGCGAACATGTTTTCAAATTGTCATCAAGTTGTTAAAAAAAAAGCAAATTACCCCAAAAAGGTGCCAATTTAAAAAAAAAAATTTATATTGCGATTGGCTGAAAAAATAAGAGAAATCAGTGATGCAAAATACTTTAGTAGGTTCTAGGGGGCATAAACACTCCTTTGAACAGATTCTTACCTCATACTTAAGTCTACGATATATATACGTATGAGAAGGGTGTGAAAATCACTTGGGCTTATATTCAAACAACTGTTGTTTCTTTGCGAAACTATCTGAAATGTTAATTTTGATTTTCACACTTCATCCTTCAACACCCAAGTCTCCCTGTTGGCGGCCCTAACCAAAACTATTCCCTTGGAGTGAATTACATTGATTATAGCCTATCAACCGAGTTTAAATAGCACCAACACGTTACGGCTCCTTTTACAAATGTGAATATGTAGGCACATATATTTACCAGGTGAGGTTCTGTCGTTCGCAAGAACACTCAATGTGGTTTTTGCTTTCCCAATACTATCGAACTAATGACCGTGTGTGCTACTACCCTAACGTAGTGAACAGTCGAACTATTCTGAAAACTGAAGCTACGCGGCCATCCATAATGAGCTCTTATATCATAAGGCCGGAAAACAGCAGTTAACATCTTTCAACTTCAAATCGGTCGACTTTCATTCTAAAATATCGTTTTGATTTAACGAACACTATTGAAATGAATGTTGTGAACACAAACGTCGGCAAACTTTGGTCTACGTTTTAAAAAAATGCGCCGAGGATTATACGATTTTCACCCATGTGTTACGCAATGATATCCACTTAGACTGCTTATTATTTCGAGGGCGGCATCCTTGACCGAATAGCTACTCCCTAAGGTTTCAAGATGTTTTTCTGGTGAAGCTCGGCAGCATAGCGCGACAAAAATATCTGTCAGAAAGTCTTCGGAGCTACTCCTAGAGCTTCTAGGAAAGTGACGTCGACGAAGGTATGAGTTCGCAGTCCTATAGCTTCTGTGCTGGCATATGGTGTGAGGGTCAGGAGGCGTGGTAGCGACTGATGGTCGCAATTGCTACTGTTCGCACATCGGTAATTGTAGCTCTTAAAAACACCCGAAAAAACTGGAGGCGCCCTGTGCCACGGGAGTCATGAGTATTAATAGACCATTAATAGCAACCTTAAGTCCCCTTTGTGCGCGACCGCCAAGGAGCCACAAATGATTTAAAGAAATTGTGTTCGCGACGATTGTTAGGAGTTAACCCTAGGTGAAACTACGCTTTGCACTAGATATACAGACAAAAGTGTGACTATTTTATGTATCTCTATTTCTTTTCAGCAGACGCAGCAGTACCAATTCCAAAGACCGGGGTTAGGTTCGAAGCCTATCTGGAGTCCCCTATCTGGTATCCCTCCGCAAGGAGCTACTCCTGAAAATTTGTGAACGGTGTGTGAGACTTTGAGGTAAACTCCCGGATCTTTCCGAAATGGCCAAAATGTTGATTTCTTTAAATACATGCTACAAAATCTTTCCTAAATATTATTTTTTCAAATAGAAACATCAATCTTTTTAAAGTAAGAACACTGGCGTAGACTGGCGCGCCGCCCACGCCACCGCCGCCGATTAAGTTATCGGCGTAAACCTATACTATGTATGTATTCTGAAACCTCGAAAAGCTATTTTCCGTTTAAGTATTCATATTTCTTTTCATATTCACACAATGCTTTAATACAACCTCATATTTATTTATTTTTTTTTTTTTTTTTGCAGGACACCAGCTTAATTGGTTCTCCATCCCGAGAAAATATTGCAGTATTTTTCTGAATTATTTTGAAGAATATTTAAAGGTCGAGGGTTGAATTTTGTATGGCGCATGGTCTTGTTACGGCACTATTTACTATTTTACCTTTTCTAGTAACTTCCAACGATTTTTTTTGTCTCAAAATAACCTAGAAAACTTTAAGGTTATAAGCAGACCTTTTGGAAAACCTACATTCAAAATTTTATCTCCGTTTTTTCTTGTTTTATCGTTATATTATTACAATGATTTTCTTAAAGTTTGATCTTTGGTAGCGACTAAAAACCTTACAAAATAAAAATAAAAATGATGATAAAAAAATTTTAAGGACTACCCTTATATAAATAGGTCAAAAAATAGAAGGCAATTTTTCCTTTAATACAGACATAGTCTTATTGAATTTTGACTAAAAAACTTTAACGATAGCTCTTGTAACAATTTTGGGATTTAAAACTATAAAGGTGCTCCACCAATCTTTCAATTTAAGGCAAACCATGTCCTTGGAATTAACTAATTGATTGTATAAAATTTAAACACGCTTTCTACCTTTATAATTTTAAAACCCAAACTTATTTTACAAGAGCTATTGTTAAAGTTTGTTAGTCAAAATTCAATAAGACTATGTCTGTATTAAAGGAAAAATTGCCTTCTATTTTTTGGCCCATTCATATAAGGGTAGTCCTTAAAATTTTTTTATCATCTTTTTATTTTCAATTTTTTAGTACTGCCTACAAAAAGACAATTGCAACTTTGATTAGTAATTTAAGTAATTCCTACGTGAAAATTCTTATCTTTATATTTTTGTTCAAAATAGCAAAATTTAAGAGAATTAGTGGCATTTTCGCTGACAACACTTGCGAAAACAAAAGAATTCCACCTCGTTTGGCAGCTACTTAATTTACACAGCTGAAAATCGTGGTGAAATTCGCATACCCCTGAAAGTCTAAAAGAAGCGTGGTGAAAGTCGCGTACGCCTAAAAGTATGCAAGAATTGCATTGAGTTGGGCCTTCAACGAGGTGGAATTCTACAACGCCTGCAACACTCAGGAGGCTAACCATGAAGGTATGGCCTAATCTTCTAAATAGTTCGACTTGCGCGTTACGTAGCTCAAATTTTTTGATCAAATATTGCACATTTGCCGAGTTTTGAACCATATTTCAGGTTTCAAGTCTCTAGATATCCAGGAAGTTAGTTAAATATCGATTGCAAGATTCCCAATTTAAAACTAGTTTTCTCAATATCTCGATCTATGCGCCACCTAGCGGATTTTTTTTTTTTTTTTGATAAAAGATTGCATTGTCACCGGGTTCTGACTTATGGCCCAAGTTTCATGTCTCTAGCTCATCGGGAAGTTACTCGAAAATCGATCGCAAGATCCCCCGTTTTTAAAGGATTTCCAGTTATCTTGACTAGCGCGCCACCTTGCGGAACTTTGTTTTCTATATGTTGTATTGTCAACAGGCCTCTAACTAGGTGCCAAGTTTCAAGTCTCTAGGTAACAGGGAAGTTAGTTAAAAATGGATTTAAAAATTCCCAAATTAAAATTACTTTTCCTAATATTTCGATCCATGCGCCACCTAGTGGAATTTTTTTGATCAAATGTTGCATTGTCAACGGGTTCTGACCCATGGCCCAAGTTTCACCTCTTTAGCTCACCGGCAAGTTACTCAAACATCGATCGCAAAATTTCCCTCGTTTTTCAGGGATTTGTAGTTATCTCAATTAGCACGCCACCTAGCGGAACCTTGTTTTCTAAAAATTGTACTGTCACCGGGTCTCGAGCTACGTGCTTAGCTACAAATCTCTAGGTAACCGGGAAGTTAGTTAAAAATGGATTGAAAAATTCCCAAATTAAAATTAATTTTCCTAATATCTCGATCCATGAGCCACCTAGCGGAATTTTTTTGATAAAATATTGCATTGTCATCATGTTCTAACTTACGGCTCAAGTTTCATGTTTCCAGCTCACCGGGAAGTTACTCAAAATCGATTGTAAAATTTCCCTCATTTTTCAAGGATTTGTAGTTATCTCACTTAGCGCGCCACCAAGTTTCAAGTCTCTAGCTCGCAGGGAAGTTATTTAAAAATCGATCGCAAGATTATCTGCGTTTTTTCAGGGATTTTCGTTTATCTCGATTCGTCTGCCACCTGGCGGCATTTTGTTTTCCACGGATTGTAGTGCCATCGACTCGCAAACTATGTGCTAAGCTTAAAGTCTCTGGATCACCGAGAATTTAGTTAAAAGTCGATCGCAAAGTTTCCATTTTAAAATTAATTTTCTGTATATCTTGATCCGTGCGCCACCTAGCGGATTTTTTTTACTTGCATTGTAATGTCTCCCAGATCTGAACTATGTTCTAAGTATAAAGTGTCTAGCTCAATGGGAAGTTACCGAAAAAAACTTTTCAGTGGGTCATTCGTATGGAAATGAGGGGACAAACATGAAAGGGACTTAATATTGTTACGAATATTAGCGAAACTAAGGGGTGCTGCTATCTCTAAGCTGATGCTAAGCAGCGACGTGAATTCACATCAATAATTCAATCATTATTTATCTACATAAACGAAACAATAATTGCGTCTACGTATACGAGTAGCGGAGAGTCAATGCACAAACACATGCATATATCTGAGATACTCCTGAAAGTATGCAATGAGAAGCTATAAAATCGTGCAATTGTAGTTACAGCTGAGAAGTTTGAGAGCTGATGGACTAGAAGATTCTGGAAATGGAAGCGCCTAGAAGATGCAACGTTGAAATCAGAGAGTATAAAAGGCAGTAATTGTAGAGGCGCTGGAATTCAGTTTGATTTCAGCTATCAATCAGTTTGGTTATTAAGCAAGCTATTCGTTGCACAGTTTGAGTGTTATTGTGAAGTACTTTAATAAAGGCCATTTTGCAATATTACATATTGGAGCTATTTATCAACAGTTTAGTGATCGAACTTAGCAGAAGGTTGCAAATAAGAGGATTTGCAAGTAAATTGGTTACAATATAAAGGTAAGTAATAAAATATACGCCATCAGTATTTTTGAGTAAATCATGATTTTACGGGGTACCCCGTTAATTTCTTAAAAGTCGAAAAAATAAGGACCACGCTATATGAACACATTGAACCTTTTAGGTCACACAGCCCCCACCCCTACTTCCATAAGGAACTTGGGGTCGCCAGAGCATCGGCTCCTACAGAAACAGGATTCGCCACGGGTAGCTGAGGTTGAAAATTGGGTTGCAGAAGCTATAAATTAGGCTACAACTAATATTTTTCATAAATTTGCACAGCTAATGAATGTCACTACGATTTGGAAGCAAGGTGGCTGCATTGTCACAAATTTTGTCAACCAAGCAATCCTCTTGTGATTGAGTCATGCGGATTTTTAGTGCTAATTCACGAATCGGTAGCCTATACAGTTTTTTTTTCGTACTAATTTACCGAAACGATTTTGGAAGCGAATTGCTTATTCGCCCAGAAACTTCGGAATACATCACGAAAAGGATGTCCTTCCGGTTATGTTTTCCACCTTATACTGCAAGGGCTATCTCAACTTCTCTTACATCAGCCATGATTTACAGGCATGGGATGATGGAGATTAATTTTTGCTCCTATGGAGAGAGATTTGCTTTTAATTACCCACTCATTCCGAAATAGTTCTTATAGTTACGATTGGTTCTCCATTGGATTTCGGGAGGGAGTCAGCCCATCTGAAGACTGGTTTGGCTTCGAACGGCCCATAGAGGTCCTTCCCAATCCTTGATCAACGTCATCTTACAAACCCATAAAAAGATTTGCACGCTAAGGTTCAATAAGCTAGCGCGGTTTGCGTGAGCGTATTTTAACAACCTTGAGGCGATGGTTCAAGTTGATATGAATACTTCATATAAGGAGTATATCCTTCTCACGTCGATCAAACATTGTTCAATTCGGTTCCGTATTTTATGATAAGGAAATAGCCTTGTGGTTGGTATATTCTGTTATGATGTTGTTGCTGTTATTGTAGCGATAAGGACACTCCCCGAAGGCTCTGGGGAGTGTTATCGATGTTGATGGTCCTTTGCCGGATGCAGATCCGGTACGTTCCGGTACCAGGCGCGACCATCTCGGAAAAGATTTGGTATGACGACATGAGACCTACGCCATCCCACTCCCGACCCCTAGATCCACGAGGAGTTCGGGGTCGCCAGAACCTCGGCTGTTAATGAAACAGGATTCGCCACGGATAGATGAGGTTGACAATTGGGTTGGAGAAGCTACATATTGCGCTGGCAACCCTTTAAAAGGGTTGCGCTACAAAACCCCTTGAATCTATTTGGTATTTTAGTTGCTTATTACGACAGGCATACCTACCGCGGGTATATTCTAAGCCCTCTAACCTGCTGGGGGTATCCTTTTATGATGAAACTTGGTAGTACAAGCAATGACTAAGCAATTTTTTGTGGTGAGAAATCCATTCAAGTAAATTCAAAATTATATATGGGTTAACGAAAGTGCTGCAATTTTTTTGGCCAATATTGTGAATTTTTACCTGAGTGAAAAAGAAAGAATAGTACCAAAATCGTGGCAACTGCCTTAAAAAGGACCAAAATTGAAGAAAATGGACCAGTGGACCAAATGGGGTTGGAAGGGACCATTTTTGGTGGCAAAGTGGCAACCGTGATCGCCAAAAATTTGTAAAACAAAATGAAGTAACATTGAGGAATAACAGCCTAACTTCTACGTTTGTTGTATACACAAACAAAGTAAAGTTTCCTCCGTTCTTGAGGACTTAGGCTGTTATTCCCTTGTGAATACAAATCTTTACCGATAACTCTGTTATCGATTAATTTATCGAATTCTCGCAAAGTAGTATTGCATTGTCATCGGAGTTATGCATGTGTGCCAAATTTCAGATCCATCGAACATCGGGAAGTATATCAAATTTATATAAATATATAATAAAAGCTTATAAAAAGGAATAACAGTTTGTTTATGACGCAAAATTGTAAACTATGGTATGGAGGACTATATCCGCTATAGTATAGTTTACCGTTTTAATTCGTTAACGAATTGTGAGCAGGCAGTTAGCTAACTAAATTGATATCTATTCTGTCAAAAAATGAATTTTCAAGTTAAAGCCCTTTAAACGGTCTCCTGAGGTACGACTTTATTAATGACTTCGCTTAGATAGGACCTTATTAACAGAATATCTGAATGTCAAGGGTGTATTGTTAAAATAACTCTTAAGTTACAACATTTTCATTAGGATAGGTCGACATTTTTGAAATGTATATTAGAAGTCCAATTTTTTGTTATTACCAAAAATCACTCTTCAACTTTATTAATTTACACATTTTAATTTCTTCTTTTAATTTACAATTTAAATGAACATTTTACAATTATGTGGCTTTTTCAAAAAATTTTATGCAAATGTACTTTTTTTCTGTTTAAGCCGCAATTTTTAAAAGTATTTTGTAAATAACCTTAATGTAAAAATATGTTCTTTTTTATTTTCTAAAACTTTTAAATGTTTTCCGTTTTTACTTTGCTTAAGTCGCAAAAATTTA
Organism: Eurosta solidaginis; assembly: GCF_040869045.1. Lineage (NCBI taxonomy): Eukaryota > Metazoa > Arthropoda > Insecta > Diptera > Tephritidae > Eurosta > Eurosta solidaginis. Next base: position 89,227,072 of record NC_090319.1, on the reverse strand, counting down.
ATGGCTTCATTGGAGTGTTACAGTTTTAAGTGCATACGAACATAAATTTATGTACAAAGAGTGACGATTTTAAAACCTTTCTTTAATAATTTTACGAGGTTTTATTTTCTTATTCATATGCAATCAGACACGATAAATGTTAATTTTAAGTAAATTTTTGAATGGATAAAAATTAGCGACATAATTTTAAAAAATCAACTTGAAAACTTAAAATAAAATTAAAAATTTCTTCGTCTTGTAGCACTGCCTCGTCCTATCAAATAGCGATCTTTCCCGATTTGTCCCAGGTTTAGTGGTTAACCAAATATTTGAATATTTATTTTTTAAAAATATAATTTTATTTATTTTTGAGTTTAAATATTTTCCAACTAATTAGAATTTTCTTTTTTTGAAGTTATCATGGTGGAACGATACAAGGTGGCAGCATGGTGACATACCTACAAACATAAATAAAAGTTCCATGTACTTTGTTTTTGTAAATTCGATGGACAAATGTCAAATTCGTACTGCGCGGAAGTTGATGTATCAAATCAAATAAAACAAGTTTATAATCAGCTGTCCCGTGCTGCCACCTTGTATTGTTACGTCATGGAAGTTATTCAAAAATTTTTAGTTAACATGAAAACTCAATTAAAAATTATTTTAAAAATTTAAGTAAAGAGTACAAAGTAGTTAACACTATATTTACTCCCCCTCCAAGAAAATTTAAAACATACAAATTATTAATTAATATTAAATGTAACCTCTTTTTGTTTTTTGTTGTTTAATGTATTTGTATTTAAATTAGTGTTAATAAGTATGTTTGCTGATTTAAGTAAATCAATTGAAATATTTTTAATAGTTTTTTTGTATTGAATTGTAAATGTTTTATGTTTCTTAGAGATAACTTTCAAAGGTCCTTCATAAGGTGATTCTAAATTTGATTTACGAAGAACTTTAACAAAAACATACTCACAATTTTCTAACTCAACTTTTTGGGAAGCTTTACACAGTAGATGCTGAGTTTTCAGACTGTTGGAACAAAGAACCTAAAGCTAACCAAACTGAAAACTCCTTTTAAAAACCAAGAAGTTTTTTAGAAAAAAGCTCTACCTTCTTGGCAAGTACTAGAAGATTCCTAGGACCTGTTGCTGTTCTAGATCTGTATAACTACTAACAGGATCGCTTACATTCTAACAGTCTTTTAAATGCTGTGCTATTGCGGAATGTTGTCTCAATTGCTCCTTCGCTGTTAAGGCTATTACTTTCGCCTCAAAAAAGGTTCCTGTGGCAGTTTATAGGATCTGTTTATTTCCGGATCAGCGCAGTATACCGCAGGCCCTACTCTTTCCATTGATTTGGAACAATCGGTGTACACGTGTATCGCGTAGTATGCCATTTGGGAATCTTTGCGTCAACCTCTCTTATTGCTCTCACAGCCACATTGAAGTGCAGGTATCAGGTAGTTTTTTCAGCCAATTTTTGATGGCGCTATACTTCTTTTGCCATATGGCTTGCGCTTAAGCTAGAGTCTCGTTGCAGTTGTTAACGCCATGCTCTTCACCAGCAGAGCTATAGGTGGAATGTGCAGAATGGCATACATTACAGCCTTCCCTAATTTTCTGAGGTTTGTTCTTTCTTATGTGGCTGCTCACCAAGCAAGAACTCCATAGTATAAGGTAGACTTCCCAATCGCTATAAAAACCCTATGAAAGAGAGAGAGAGAGGGCAAAGAGCCCACGTACGCGGTAACATTATTCTACATACATACATTAATTGCTGTCAAGGGCTGCTTCACTCTCTCCTCCAAGTTGAACTTTCACAATAACTTTCTGCCCAGAATGATTCATATCTATAGATATTTTGTACAAGGTTTATCCTGCAGAGTCACCGCTAGTAGACTAGGCTGTCCGCTGACTTCGTAGCCACATACAGTCCCCATTGCAAAGACATATTTCTGCAATTTAGCATGCAGCAGACTCATCTCGTTACAGCTGGATGTCTAAGAACATTCCTAAGGCGTACTCCATATACTTCGAAGATTTCTCTATGTTTATAAACACTCTATGCTGTGTCGTGTCTACCAACTTGCCTTTAGTGCAATTAAGGGAACTTCCCGCTTAGCAACAACAACAAACGTCCATGGTTAGTTATTCTTCTCTTAAATAAAGTAAAAGATCATTTCCTAGAGCACTGTGTCCTCAAAGTCAACAAGTATGATTTTGAAATTGTTGCAAGTTTATAGAAATATCTTATGAAACAAAGCAAGTTAATGTAAATTTTTAGAAACTTAGAGATCTATCGTAAAATATTCATTCAATAAAAAATATTAGATAAAGCAAGAGCAAACCAAAAATTTACTACAATTTTCAGAAGTGATGGACACGCCTAATTATGATATTTTAAATAATTTAAAATCTTATACAGTCGCGCAATTGAAGACAATGCAGCGCAAATTTGGAGAGGAGACTAGTGGAACAAAAAATGAATTGATGATTCGTTTGGCTAGTTTGCCAAATTTAGGTGAATTTCTGCCCGTAGAAAACAATCATACCGTAGTGTGTGAGGATGATGAGCGTTACGTGCGGGACGTGGTCGTAATCCATGATTCAATCACAGGAGGTTTGCTCGACAGCCAAAATTTTTGACAATTGCGGCCATCTTGCTCCCAAGTTGAACTGACATCCCCTGACTGTGTTGCTTCTTGGCAAGTTTGTTTAAAAAAAGTACTTAAAGGCAAAATCTTAGAATAAAAATATATTTCAGCAACACTTATATCTATTTGACGTTGTAATTTTTATTTATTTTTGAAAAAAAAACTGTTTTCATCACATGAAAATTGGTAAGTTTAAACAAAAATTTAATAATGAAGCAATATACAGGAACTATTCTTCATTTTGCAGGTGTTAAGCATTAGGAAATACCCGCTACTGCAGTTTAATTGTTGTGCATTCGATTGCTTAGTTAGAGGCAAGACATATAATTGTAAAACATAAATTTAAAATTTATTCGTGACCATTTTTCAGATTAATCAAAAATAAAGGACACCCATCCAAAACCATTGGGACGGTGAGTGACCGGTTCTGGACATTTTAAGTGTATTGTATACCTTTCCCTTTTCTATTGAGCACGGCTTTAATAAATTTTTTTGGCAGATCTCCAATAGAGTGCTATCCCATCCCAATTCTTCGTGTTCTGCTAAAATAAGTCATTGTTTTGAAATTAAAAGGATAACAATCTTCTCCTAAGGCCTTTTTACAAGCTCTCAATCGGGTTGAGGTCAGGGGTTTGACTTGGCCATTGCATACATGTGACAATTCCATTCCTGAACCACTGAGATACCAACCGAAAAATATGTCTTGTACGTTATCTTGGTTATAACTCAATGTGAGTGGCATGTTTTTCCACTCATATGTCAGCTTAACATTTCGCAACATATCCCTGTACTCCTCAGTAGACATTGCGACCTTTATCCAAAATAAAGGACCCACACTTCAGTCTTTCGCACATAAACCTGAATAAATGTAGAATGTTGTTTCAGGAAATGATTGAGTTTAAGTAACTACTTAAGCATTTGAAACAAATACACCGCGTTTAATACATATATTGACTCTTTAATATCATTATATATATAAGTCTTAGCTTTCTGAACTTTGTTATTGATTTAGTAAATGTGAAATGCCGAAAGCAAGCTGTACTTTGTGTAGAAGAACCTGGACCCAAGAGGGGTTTAAGATGTTACATGTCCCCAAGAATGAGTTAAAGAGAATGTACTGGTCCGAATCGTGCGGAGAGCTCCTAAGCGAATCTTCGAAAATTTGTATCCTACATTTTAGTTCGGCTGATTGTTTATCAGAACCAAATTCCAAACGAATAAAGTTAGCAAACGACGCGAACCTATGCGTGTGGAATTACTCGAAGACTCTCCTCAGAGTATCGACATAGGAACCCAAACAGAGTAAATATTCAGTAAATAAAAAAAAATGTCTACTAACTTATCCTTTAAGAGTCAGCATATATAGTGAATCTAAATCCCCTGATGATGAAATTATCAAAAGCTTAAAAGCGCGCGTTGAAGAGTTGGAAAAACTTGAGAAAGGAATTTCTTCAATTTTCACGAAAGGCCAAGTAAAGAAATTATCTAATTCGGCAAGAAGTACTATTTGGGACTGGGAAGATATATCTGCCGCCATTGCGCTTCATGCTGCAGGCCCCAGGGCATATGGTCATTTATATAAAAGTGTATTCCCATTGCCAGGTGAATCAACCATTCGAAAATGGTTGCTGAAAGTGCCCTTCCAAGAAGGAATTTTGGGTTTCTCCTTGGGAGTTCTGAAACACGCAAACCAACTACCTCTTGCAGACCGGTTATGTATTCTTAGTTTCGATGAGATGAAAGTTCAAATCGTTTATGAATACGATGCTACGCAAGACACACTTCGGAAACCCTCCAACAACGTACATCTAGGAATAGTGGGCGGATTAAAGTCATCCTGGAAGCAACCAGTTTTTTGTGCATATGACTGCAAAATAACTAAACAAATTTTGGAAAAATTATTAATAAAAATTCAGGCAGCGGGATATACAGTGGTCGGAGTTGTCTCCGACATGGGCTCAAAGAATATTTCTCTTTGGAAAGAGCTAAACGTTACGATTGGTATATTGAACTGTCTATTTAAATATTTCATAAACATATTTTTTCAGAGCAACCATGGTTCCAAAATCCGGCCATCAGCGGAAAGGTTTTCGTGTTTGCCGATACTCCGCACTTACTAAAACTTATCCGTAACCATTATCTGACCACCGGTTACGTTTTTGGCAAATTTCTTACCCTTGTTACTATAGCACAGTTGCTCGCTCTTACCTGAGGATCAGATGCATCGATTTCGTACAAAATACCTGAAGAACACCTCACAGCCCACCACGCTGGCCGTCAAAAAGTCAAGTTGGCTGCTCAACTGTTTTCGCATAGTGTCGCAAGTGCCATTCGACGGTGCTATCAACTCGGGTATGATTTATACAATCCTGTGGAAACCACCGAATTCATTTCGACGGTTAATGATTGGTTCGACGTGTTTAACACTAAGTTTAGCACGCTCCAATCACATCCAGCAAAGCAACCTTTCGGAATGAAAATATTTGAGCAGTTGCACATTTTGGCAAAAATGGACGAATATATAGTAAACATGAGAGCACATGGTCGCCGGTCGTTGCTACCGTTTCAAAAAGGGGTTCTTATGAGCAATAATGCACTAAGGGGGTTGTACGACTACGTGAGGGAGAGGTATGGTCTGCAATATATTTTAACATACAGACTAAATCAAGACATTCTTGAGCATTTATTCGGCGCCATGCGTGCAAAAGGTGGCCTATTTGACAACCCCAGCCCTATGCATTTTAAATACCGACTACGAAAGTATTTGCTAGGTAACATCTCACAATTATTTCTTTTAACACCTTTCATGAAAAAGAATGGTTTATTTAGTTTGTTCCTGTTAGTAAAATTCCCAATTATAAGAATTGATTTACTTCGACAACACTGACAAAATTGTAACACTTTTCTCTCTTCTATATTTCACCTTACATTTTATATGAGTTAGTTGCTGTTAATAAATCGTGCGATGCACATCTAATGTTTGAGTGCGTGTTTAACTTTATTTCGTAGGTTTACCCCAACAATGGTTATGGGCCCAGACGGGATTCTGTTTCAATAAAAGCGTTTTAAAGTTATTGACGCGGTAAATTTTTTTTGTAATACTACCGAAATGAGTTCCGGGCTATATCAAATTGAAAAACTAGATGAAAGCAACTATGATGGATGGAAAATTTTGATCAAATCCGTGTTAGTGCATTGCGATTTATGGGGCTATGTGTCCGGTGAAAGTGTCGAGCCAACTGAGCAGGTTGCTGCAGAAAAATGGAAAAAGTTGGACGGAAAAGCATTAGCTACATTGCTTTTGTGCATAAAACCGAGTCAATTACTGAATGTGAAAAATGCTAAAACTTCGAAAGAAGCATGGGAAAAATTGGCTGCAGTTCATGCACCTAGCGGTCCAGCGCGGAAAATTACAATTTTCAAGTCGTTGGTCAACTTGAAAATGGGTGAGGAAGACCCCATGGCAGAGCATTTAAACAAATTTTTTGATCTGTTCGAGAAACTTGTTGAGTTGGACATAAAGTTGCAAGACGAATTACTTGCAATTGTTATGCTTTCCAGTCTGCCGAAAAGCTATGAAAATTTCATTGTTGCGATCGAGTCTCGAGACAGCTTGCCAAGTACAACTGTACTTAAAACCAAATTATTAGAAGAAGAAAAAAGGCGAAAATCTGAGTGTGTGAGGTCCGAATCCAATGAGGTTGCATTTTTTGCGAATAAGTCCCGCAATCAGTCTCATCAACAACGGCAAGCGCAACAACAAAACAGAACATTCAAGGGCAAATGTTATAAATGTCATAAGAGAGGGCATTGTGCCTCGTCTTGCAAATCAAGTAACATAAGCAAACCGAGTGTTAATTGCGCTATGCTCAATGCCTCTCAGCATGGAAATAAGCTGAACAAGTCTGTTTGGGTTTTGGACAGTGGATCGTCGTGTCACATGAGTTGTGAAAAATCGTCTTTCACTCAATTTTCCGAGCATCGTGAGAAGATAGAGTTAGCAGGAGATAAGTTCATTTACTCCGAAGGTATTGGTGTTGTACGCGTAGAGACGAAGTCAAGCACAATTATCTTACATGATGTACTTTATGCTCCGCAACTCAAATCTAATTTCCTATCAGTGAGCAAGTTTACGGCGAATGACTGTAAAGTAGAATTTGGCAAAGAGACTGCAAGAGTGATGACACTTCAAGGTGTAGAAGTATTGCGAGCGAACAAAAATGGTGATCTCTTTATATATGAAATGCAATCAAATAATTTGTGCTTTGCGACAGCAACAAATAATTACATTAAAGCTTTTAAATGGCATAGAAAGTATGGGCATTTGAATATTAAAAGCTTGGAGCAGTTGTCAAAGAACAATATGGTGCGCGGAATGAGCATAAAACCATTGGAAAAATTTGAATGTGACATTTGTTTAAAAGGCAAAATAAACTCATTGCCGTTTGCAAAAAATTATGATAAATATAGTAAAAGTGTTTTAGAAATCATTCATAGCGACGTTTGTGGTCCTATGCGTACTCCATCGCTCAGTGGTGCTAAATATTTTGTATCGTTCGTCGATGATTTCACCAGAACAATCTTTGTGTACTTTATAAAGCAAAAAAGTGAAGTGCTTGAAAAGTTTAAGATATTTAAATCTGCTGTAGAGCGCGAGACGGGCAATAAAATAAAAATATTTCATTCGGATAATGGCCGAGAGTACGTGAATAATGATTTTTGCAATTTCCTAAAGAAAGAAGGGATTCGCAGGCAATTGACTGTTCCATACACGCCGCAACAAAACGGCATAGCAGAGCGAGTAAATCGAACGTTAGTTGAGATGAGCCGCTGCATGTTGCTTGATTCGAAATTGCCAGAATTTTTGTGGGCAGAAGCCATCAATACAGCTGTTTACGTGCGAAATCGTTCGCCGACAAAAATGTTGCAAAATATTACACCACATGAGGCATGGACTGGCCGTAAGCCAGCTGTTTCTTACTTCGAGATATTTGGCGCAAAAGGCATTGTTTTGAACAAATTTCCGCAAAAATCTAAGTTCTCGGCAAAAGGAAGAGAATGTTTCATGGTGGGCTATGCAAGTGAAGCAAAGGCATACAGGTTATATGACCCGAAGCAACGAACAGTAGTGATTGCACGTGATGTAAAATTTTTACAAGGTGAGCGTTCCGAGGCGGTAGCTGATTTCACACCAGAAGATGTATATGTGTTTGATAGTACGACCGAAGTACCAGCAGTAAATAGCAAAAAGGAAGTAAGTGAATGCACAAACGACGCTAATAGTTCAGTATGCACAGATTTTGTAAATTCTGAAGAATGCGGTACGACCGTCCAAGCCGAGAATACTGAAAATAAAGATGAAGTACTTCCAAAGGCAAGTTACACTGAAGCCGAAAACATAAAAATGAAACTAAGACCACGGAAGCCGTTAAGCCCACAAGTAAATTTAATGAAAACTGATAATCCTTTAACAGTGGAAAATGCAATGCAACGAGAAGATGCAGACAAGTGGAAGTCTGCTATGCAGTCTGAATTTCAATCCCTTATACACAAAAACACGTGGACGTTAGTCGATTTGCCAAGTGGTCGTAAAGCAATAAAATCAAAGTGGGTGTTTAATGTCAAACGTGATAAAGATGGCGTTGCTGTTCGCTACAAGGCACGCCTAGTAGCTAAAGGTTGCAACCAAAAATATGGCGTTGATTTTCAAGAAGTATTTTCACCAGTAGCGAGATATTCTTCAATTCGCTTGGTATTAGCGCTCGCTGCAGAATACAATTTGTTCGTACATACCATGGATGTTGCTACGGCATACCTTAATGGAAAGTTAGATGAAGAGATATTTATGGTGCAACCAGAAGCATTCGTTGACAAAGATAACCCAAATAAAGTGTGCAAATTGAATAAAGCATTGTACGGTCTTAAGCAATCAGGACGACAATGGAATGAAGAACTTAATATTGCACTTATGAAACTGAATTTTGTAAAGTGCAACGGGGACGCGTGTGTGTACGTTAAAAATGTTCCAGGCGAAGTAGTAATCGCTGCAGTTTATGTCGACGATATATTGATTGCATGTTCGTGTGTCGATATGCTTGAAGAAATAAAACACCAAATATCTGTGCAGTTCGACGCGGTAGACAAAGGACCCATTGATCAGTTCTTGGGTATGGAAGTTTCTAGAAATAGAGACGGTATTCAGATATCGCAAAAGCAGTTAATCCGAGATTTACTTGAAGATTTCGGCATGTCCGAATGCAGAAATTGCTCAACACCTTTAGACCCTGGCGTAAAATTTGAAAGATGCGATGGTGGACCCAATTGTGTATTGGTAGACCAGAAGAAGTACCAGTCTGTCGTTGGTTCCTTAACTTATTTGAGCATTTGTACCCGACCAGACATCATGCATTCAGTTTGCAAACTGGCACAATTCAACAAGCATCCGCATGTCGAGCACATGAATGCCATTAAGCATTTATTAAGGTATCTTAATACAACCCTTAATTTAAACCTTACTTATTTCCAGAGTCGTGAAAAATTAAAAGGATTTGTTGACGCCGACTGGGGTGGAAATTGCGTTGACCGTAAATCATATACGGGCTTTGCGTTCTTTATTGCAGGAGCACCGATTTCATGGGAGAGTAAAAAGCAAGCCACCATTGCCCTCAGCAGTACTGAAGCCGAGTACGTCGCTCTCTCTGCAGCCTGTAAAGAACTGGTTTATTTGAGGCGCTTCATAGAAGAGTTGGGTTTCAATGAACTCGTCGAAAATGCTACAGATTTATATGGCGATAACATTAGTGCGCAAAAGTTGGCTAAAAATCCTGTTTTCCACACTCGAACAAAACACATCGACATTAAGGTTCACTACGTTAGAGAATTAGCAGAGAAGGCGCTTGTAAACATAAAATATTTGCCAACAGAAAAAATGGTTGCAGATATTTTAACTAAAAATTTAAAGAAAATAAAACATAATGAATTTACCTCAAAATTAGGGTTGAAATAAAAATGTAAATTTAGATATATGTACATATGCATATAGGTACGTATTTATATATTTTTTCTTTTCGAGTGAACATAAACTTATATGATCTTTAATGAAATAAGAAGCATATGAATTGAATTGTCCAAGTTTTCTTTTTAAATAAAAAGTGTTAACTAATTTTGAGAGAAGGATTGTTAGTAAAATTCCCAATTATAAGAATTGATTTACTTCGACAACACTGACAAAATTGTAACACTTTTCTCTCTTCTATATTTCACCTTACATTTTATATGAGTTAGTTGCTGTTAATAAATCGTGCGATGCACATCTAATGTTTGAGTGCGTGTTTAACTTTATTTCGTAGGTTTACCCCAACAGTTCCGAACCTCTAAAATTCTATGTGCTTAAAGGAAAAAAGATAGATTCTGCAATAAGTGTTCAGAATTAATGAGGATGATGAGTTTAGTTGATTTAACAATGTCCTTCTGCCTGTCTCATTGAACGCAAGAAGTCATAAATTTTTGAGATATCTTCATATTCATAGGATATGTCTCCCATAAAACCTATCTTCACATGACAGGATTTTCGCAATTTCTTCCTTATTTTATTAGCTTCTAACATTTCCCACGATGCTTACAATGTTGTCTAAAAAAATCATAGAAATCAGTCATATATATATAATTTATATCCCATACAAAGTGATTGTTCAGACTTTATGAATTTTTTAAATTTCATCAGATTATTGCTAGGCTTCATTCATGAAATGTAAGAGGTCTTCGGCACAGCCGATGACAGCCCCGTCCCTATCTTATTTAAGCACAATATGTACCTAATTTTAGCACGCAGTACTGAGTAACTAGCTGGTCGTTGAAATGTAGAGTCCGACGAAACTGAGTGGATTCGCCTCAGTGACACATCTGTGGAAAGCCTTAAAAATATTCTTACTGATGAAGAGGTGGTTTTGAAGGAACTCGAACTTTCGGATGAGTTGGCATTTCCAGAAGAGATGCTACAGGACATCGCAATAAGCGAATTTCATGAAGACGCTTTGGAATATATTGCAGGCTTCCTTATAAGGAAACTTGGATTATCAAACCAAGTTACGAAAACGGCAACTTTTATGTATGTAGACGAAGTGTCAATGGGTGCATTAACTAAGCCGTCCAGTGAATTTATGAACACTATTAAAAGACTTGAGACGATATTCACTTCTATTAATGGTGATCAAATAAATACATGCGCAAATTATATGCAAAAACTCCTTTATTGTTCAGAGCACGTAGATGCAGGAATCGAAATAAAAAAATTATTTTTCAAAACACGAATGTACCAACGCATAAAGAAGTTAAATAAATCGGTAAAAAGTAAAGGCAGCCGTTATTGAAAGTGAGCATAAATGCAATATTGTACAATTATTTAACAGGTATTTAATATCAAATATATTTTAGTGTTCTATTCTGCCGTCAAAATTAAATAAGTAAACACATAGTTTCAGTATCATTTCGCAACTATCCGCAGACCAATTCGCCATTATATCGTGATCATTTCGGGACGATCTCTAGATCATTTTGTGTTTGTTTTTGAGACCCAGAGGTTTACGCTTTACTACCACATAATAGGCCTCTAAACTGAATAGCTGGGCTTCATAATAACACATTGTCCACAACTAATGAATATGGAAGCATACTGCTGACGTCAATAATATGTTTGACAATCTGGAACAATATCATAAAGTTGGGATGAGTATCTGGCAGGGTTGTAAAAAAAATAAAAATATTGGGAAAGGTTTTCTTATACGTATGTAAGCAAATCGACGTTTCGGCCATTTGGAAAGATCCGCGGGTTTTACTTCAAAATCGTCCTAAATAATGCACTGCAACGAACTAGTCAAAAACCAATAGCCGGCAATCGTGGGCGCGCTCCCCTTAGATATCTTTGCATACCAATCGTGTATTTATTGTTAAATATTTGTAAAAAGTGAATTTTGTAAAATCATTAATAACTAAAGAAAATATTAAAAACTGAAACTATAACGTCTTGAAAAAACTAAACAATCATCTTTTTATAAGAGAGGCCAATTATTCAGGTACAGTAATACGATTATACATGTGTACTTATTTATTTCGTCTGTGCGTGTAAGCATATATACTTTAAAATGCAAAATTGATAACTATAAACATACTACCTTTCATACTAGTATACTACCATTCCTACCATCATGGGGAAAATTATTCCCCTTTTTGCTTCCTACAGAAATGCAACCCGGAGTGATTTTAGAATTTGGGAGTGTCAAAGCTCTGCTGTCAGTTGGAGAACAAACCTCTAGTAATTGAATCATGGTCGTAATCAAGAAAGAGAAAATATGGAAGAAAATGGATTACGTAGTCAGAAATGAGTGGGAGTTAAAGAGAAACAGAACTGATGAAATGCGAAAATGAGTTACAGAAAAAGGAAAACGAGTTGCTTAAAAAATAAAACGAAATATTGAGAAAGGCTTATTGCGAACAAAGTCAAAATGATTGTGGAATAGAAGCAAGTTTAGGAGCAGGTTTTGCCAGTACGAGCAATTTTATGTTAGCAAAAGGAATAATCCTGATTTTTCCGGAAACGGTGATTATTTCCAGTAAATGGGAATCTCAGTTAATAAGTGTTCAGAAAGCATACAATTTGAACGAAAATAATCTGAAAGCGCTCATTTCCGTTAAGTTGAAAGGTCGAGCTTTAAAATGGTTTCATTCGCGATCTGTTATAATGCCAATGAGTGTTGCAAACTTACTTATAGAAATGCAGTTATTATTTGAAGATAGCTCAAGCCGGTTAGTCTTAATGAAAGAGTTTGAAACAAGGAAATGGCAGATTAATAAGTCATTTCAGGAATATTTCAACGAAAAGTTGATTTTATTTAACAAATTTTCAATTAATGATGCTGATTTAATAGAACACATTGTAGAGGGCATTCCTGATTATTTTTTACGCAAGAAAAAATGCAACGTTTTAAAAATAAGCAAAGTTTACTTGAAGCTTTTCAAGGAGTTAAACTACGTAATAAAAAACGAATAGGTGATAATTTAAATAATAATACTAATACAATTCAACAATCAAAGCTGAGTAGATGTTTCAACTGTAATTCCCTGGAACATTTGGCAGCCGAATGCCGCAAGCCAAAACGCGAAAAAGGAGCATGTCATATGTGTGCACAAATGGGCCATTATGCAGTTGAATGTCCTAAAAAGAAGATCCATCATGTTGACGATCAAGATAACAAAGATCCCAATGATTATGTAAGGTATATAAATTATAGTTTTATTAGGGATGGATATAATTTTTGTTCAACATTAGGTACCTTAATTGACATCAGCTTTATTCGACAACAGTTCGTGCCTTATATTCTTCTTTTAAAAAATTTTAATTCTGAAGCGCAATTTTTTGGAATAAATGAAAGTCAACTTCAAATAGTTGGAAAACTGAAATGTATCATTTCGTATAATGAAAAAGATATAGATTTTTTTTGTATGTCGTTCCGGATGACACAATGACATTTCCGGTAATTTTAGGAAGATATTACTTGAAAATTACTAAATGCGAATTAAAAATGTATCCAACTATATGTACAAAAGAAAAATATAATTATGAAAATGGGTGTTATAATTTAATGAAAATAAGTATTGAGGAAAAAGATACATGTATTGATAATGATGAGAAAAGTTATGATACGAAAAGGAAACTTGATAAAATATTTAAAGAATGCTATTTGTGCTGTGAACGCCCTGATGAACCGGAAACTACATGTGAAATGAAAATTTTGTTGAATAATGAGAAGCCTTTCCATATCAATCGGGGCGATTGCATGTCAGGATCGCCGAACTGTTGCAAGTTTATAGAAATACCTTATGAAACAAAGCAAGTTAATGTAAATTTTTAGAAACTTAGAGATCTATTGTAAAACATTCATTCAATAAAAAATATTAGATAAAGCAAGAGCAAACGAAAAATTTACTACAATATCATGGCAGGGGAAGTCATCTTATATATTTTACAAAAACCCCAAAGAGAGATGTTGGTCACATTATTTGTTGGAACTTGGATGCAGATAAATGTTAAATCGAAAAGACCCACTCTGATGCGGATCGCGGCGAGACTTTATTTCGTGAAAGACTATATCTGGCGGCGAAGTTTATTTTTCGCCACACACGCACAACATCGTGCCTCCAAATTCTGCTTTACTTAAGTGTAGATTTTTAGTGTCTCTATGGCGCTGGTCTTGCCTTAGTCTTTACGAGAATATCAACCCGCCGGACATTTCTACTTTCTCCTGCAAGTGTCCGTACTTTCCAGGCACATGTTCTCAAATCGTTATCCTACAGGGTTTGTTCAGGTCATTATCAGAAAACTCATTTGAGCCTTATTCCAGTTTTCATTGGTAGGGACTTTTACGGGGTTTTGGATTCTAGTCGCATCTTACGACCGACATGTCTTACGGCGAGAGCATTCTAAGTCCTCCTAGCCTGCTGGTCTTGTACCGCTAAGAGGGGACCCTTTCCCACTGCTGGCGGAGCTTAACCTATTCCTCATTTTCATTCGGAATAGCGCTTTGAGTTTTGAAGCAAATTCCAATTCTGTATATTTATCTAAAAAGCAACACAAGGCTTACCCCAAACTTTTGTTCTTAGGCATTCAAGGCAGTAGCAGACAATGTCAACCAAATAACATCGATTATAATTGATTAATGTGCATTGTTTGTTTGCATTCGTGTCAACGGTGGCTCCAATGTCACCAAAAAATGCACTGCAGCCAAGGGTGTTAATATTTATGGATATATGTATGTAGGTACGATTTTGTTGAGACATATCAATATTTATAAAGATCGTTATCATATCAAACAGTTGTTGTTTTTTTAAACTTCTGCGTTACTCGTACCTACCCCTTTTTATACTCAGCGTGCTTTGCACACAGAGTATATTAACTTTGATTGGATAACGGTTGGTTGTACAGGTATAAAGAAATCGAGATAGATATAGACTTTCATATATCAAAATCATCAGTATCGAAAAAAAATTTGTATGAGCCATGTCCGTCCGTTTGCACGATAACTTAAGTAAATATTGAGATATCATCACCAAATTTGGTACACTAGCTTATCTGGACCCAGAATAGATTGGCATTGAAAATGAGCGAAACACAAAAAATCTGATTATTTAGTAAATAATACACCTAGAATGTTGAAATTTGACATGTGGGCTGATATTGAGACTCTTGAGAAAAATTTTTTTAATGGGCGTGGCACCTCCCACTTGTGATAAAATCAATTTTACAAATATTATTAATCACATCAAAAATCGTTAAAGCTATCGTAACAAAATTCGGCAGAGAGGTTGCCCTTACTATAAGGAATGCTTTGAAGAAAAATTAACGAAATCGGTTAAGGACCATGCTCACTTTTATATAAAAGATTTTTAAAAGGGTCGTAGACGAAAATAATAAGCCATAACTTAGCGAAAAAGAGCTTTGTGTCAATAGAATTTTACTTCCTAAATTGATTTATAACATTAAATTGGAACACTAAAATTTTTGAAAATGGGTGTGGGACCGCCCCTTTTATACTAAGAAATTTTCTATGTTTCGGGAGCCATAACTCGAAGAAAAATTAACATATCGTAGCAAAATTGGGTACACATATTTTTCTTATACACTGAAAGAAAGACTGGTAAAATCAACCGAAATTTCTGTTGATGTTGAATCAACTGCGCACAAATTGTTAATACGTAATTGACCGTTTTAGTAATCAAATGAACAAAAACAGTTGTTGCGACAGCTTTGTACGAAAGTACCTATGTTGCCATATAAATAGATAAATTTAAGGCGCGATAACCTCCGAACAGATCTAAGGCTCAGCTTCTCTTTCAATTTGCGTCGTGCTCCTCTTGATTTTCCCAAAAAATTGGCCGGACGGGACCTACATGCTTTATGCCGACTCCGAACGGCATCTGCGAGGCAGATGAGTTTTCACTGAGAGCTTTTCACCGCAGAAATACACTCGGAGCACTTGCCAAACACTGCCGAGGGGCGACCCCGCTTAGAAAAATTTTCTTCTAATTGAAAACCCTTATTTCTAAAATTTTGATGTTGCTTTACCCGGGGTGCGAACCCAAGGCATACGGTGTGGCAGGCGGAGCACGCTACCATCACACCACGGTGGCACTTACTAATCGAACATCAATTGGGCTTACATCAAATATGCTGGCACACATTAAACATTGTACACTTTATTATTATGTTTTATTAAACGCACTTTCACCACATTTTATATTTTATAATTTATTTAATTTATAGTTTTGAACTTCGCTTTGCAAATAGAAATGAATGAAAATAGTAGTCACACAACTAATTCCCAATTCTTTCAGTTGCAGCTCGGCTTCATTGTTTGCCATTGCCACACTTCATTGTTTCGAACAAAACTTGTAGTATAAATGTTTAACGTAATATTTTAAATAGAGAACTTGTAAGTTATAGAAAAGTAAAGAATCAAATCGCTAGAAGGTAATTCACCACTGGAGTAACTTTACATGTAATTCGGCAAGTTGAATTTTCGTAACACTTTAAGTTGAAACGATTCCAAAACAACTCAAATTTTTATGTTGTCGGAAACATCAACATTGAAAAAGGATGTTTTTTATTATCTTATTAGATACGTTCGCGTGAGTGAAAATTCGTAAAAATTTGAACAAAATGTTACTAACTTTGGAAAAATCCTGTTCGTTCAAACAAAACTTTTGCAATAAGAGGGCGAAATTTTGCATTTCGCTTGGAGGAGAAGTTGCAAAATTGTACCCGATAAATAGGTATCTCATAATTTTTTGAACAGTAAATTCAAAAAAGGGTTTTTCGTTTTGTATTGATAACTGAAAAACTAGTTTTTTGTTGTTTTCCCATTTTGTGTGTTTTCTCGATTTGGTGGTTTTCTTATTTTGGTGTTTTTTTTTTAACAAGTGGCACCATCGTCATAAGTACAAAGTAGAGAGCGCAGTGAGCGTAAAATTCTCTTTGAAATTTGCTCATGTATTGACTGTTGATCGCTGTTGAAGTTACCAGTGAGATCAGTTGTGTTAACAGAAAAATCAGTTAGATTGACCAGGAATATGTCAATTTTACATAATTTTGTTAACTTAAGAGCGACAATTTCTCTTCTGTTGGAATGACTAAACTAATTTGTTCGTTTGACAAAGAACTCGGTCGATTAACCGTAATTCGATCAAATTCACCCAGGCATGCTTAACCAACGAACCGATATCATTTCGTTACGATAATCAACGTTAATAAACGAAACGAAATGACTTTGTTTCGTTTATTAACATTAATTATCGTAACGAAATGATATCGGTTCGTTGGTTAAGCATGCCTGATTTCACCGAATCTCCGCTAAGGCAAGAACAACAGAACCGATTTGTTGATTTTACTAGCACCATTTCTTTCAGTGTAGCAGAAAATATTTCTAGTAAAAATGGACGGGATCGGTTAAAGACCACGGCAACTTAGATATAAAACAAGTTTAAAAGGGTCGTAGACTAGAATAATAAGCTATAACTTAGCAAAAAATAGTTTTGAATCAATGATATTTCACTTATAAGTTTTATTGTAGGAAATGGGGAGACATTTTTTTTAAACGGGCGGTGCCGCATGTTATGTAGAAAAGTAACTTATCTGAAATGAAATGTACAATTGAAACTCACGCTGAGTATATAATATTCGGTTACACCCGAACTTAGGCACCTTTACTTGTTTTATTTGTGATTCGTTGTTTTGTTTCTGCTTATCCGTGAATTCAAGTGAAGTGTTGGCGCCAACTGACACTCGAGAGCGCATTGAATGCATTTTTTGGAAACAACTTTAATTACACAAGAATCAAATTAAAAAGAGCCGACAATAATAAATATGTTATTGAATGTGTGGTGTTATCATTGGCGGTTTCACTGAAGACTTTCGGAATCACTTCGGAATGATTTTGATGCTATTTGGGTACAACATCGGGTATATATAAGAAGAGATTCATATCCATATCAATAGCAACCGATATTGACGAATTACCGAGTTTCTGGTATGCTATCGACGAGTTATCGATTTGTTATCGATAAGAATTATTATCGACGAGATGTAGGCTTATTGCCAATATGTCATCGCTGAAAAATCCGATAACCATTAAAAAATCGACAAAACGTCGATAACAAAGTGATAACTTCGTAACAAATAGACAACACGTCCCTGTGCTTCTATGGGGCACTAAGAGCCACAATAAAGGTGTGTGGTTGGCACAAGTGTGCCCAAATGGCAGACGGGGCAATACGCGTGTACACCAAAGGTTCCAAAGTAATGTAAGGAATAGGGTCTGCGGTATACTGTACTGATTCGGAAATAAACATACCCTACAAGTTGCCAGATCGCTGTAGTGTGTTTCAGGCGGAATTATTACCCGTAACCAAAGTAGTAGAAACACTGAAAGAAAATAGCTTAAACAGCATCCACGTCAACTTTTACATTGACAGCCAGTCAGCAAGTAAAGCAATAATCTCGAATAGCAGAACATCTAAAAGTGTGTTAAAGTGTAAACAATACCTAGAAATAGTCGGGATAGGGAGAAGTATACATCTATATTCGGTCGCAGTACATACGGTAATAGATGGGAATGAAAAAGCGGATAAGCTAGCTAAAAAGGGCGCATCCCACGAAGCTTGTATCGTAAACGTCTAGAATATGTTTGTACGATATGGGTATCAAATTAAAGGTATTAATGAGAGCTTTAAAAGGGAGTGGTGGTAGTTGTATATGTGAAGGCGTTTTCCAGATATCGACCAAAATGTGGACCAGGGTGACCCAGAACATCATCTGTTGGATACCGCTACTTTATTTATATATGTAATACCTGGTAAGATTTCAAGGGTTTTTTATTTCGCACTGCAGAACTTTTTCATTTTCTTCTACTTAATATGGTAGTTGTCACAACCATTTTACAAAGTTTTTTCTAAAGTTATATTTCGCGTCAATAAACCAATCCAATTACCATGTTTCATCCCTTTTTTCGTATTAGGTATAGAATTATGGCATTTTTTTCATTTTTCGTAATTTTCGATATCGAAAAAGTGGGCGTGGTTATAGTTCGATATCGTTCATTTTAAATGGCGATCTGAGTTGAGTGCTCAGGAATCTACATACCAAATTTCATCAAGATACCTCAAAATTTACTCAAGTTATCGTGTTAACGGACGGACGGACGGACGGACGGACATGGCTCAATCAAATTTTTTTTCGATCCTGATGATTTTGATATATGGAAGTCTATATCTATCTCGATTCCTTTATACCTGTACAGCCAACCGTTATCCAATCAAACTTAATACACTCTGTGAGCTCTGCTTAACTGAGTATAAAAAGAGAGGCCTAGTTAGTGATAGCAGATGTAGGAAGTGCGAGTTGGAGGAGGAAACGATTGAACACGTTGTATACTTGTGCCGTGCGCTCGCCAGGCTAAGACTCCAGCTATAAGATCTAGAAACAGAAAATGGCATGCAAATAATAGGAAGCTTAAAGTATTTGCCAAGAGAACGGAGTCCTTTTATAACATAGGCCTTGATTTTTTAGTTTTGTCAGTAAACAAACTTCTGACAACATTATGAACGCATTCGCTCTATGTAAGGTGCTCACGAGCTGGCCAGTTCAACCTAACCTTTAGTTTGTAGCAATCTTATTTGTTGGCTTGAGCTAAGATTCTCCTTGCAGTCCTCTTGTTGACGTCAAGCAAACAGACGTACTCGACGAAGTCACCGCTTATGATCTCACCCAAAGGAGACATTGGATCTAACCTCACCTACGTCTGGAAAGTTTTATAGATTCTTTCCTTCTATTTTCTTAATTAATAAATTATTAAGTACAAATTTGAGTTGGGTAAAAGTAATTCAACAAAAAAAATTGTTATCAAGTTTTTTTCAAGCGTTCGGCCGATTATAAATTTTATTTTCAATAACTTGAAATATCTCTGAATAACAAATTGCTAAACGATATGTTAGATTATTTGAGTGTTTGATTATCAATCAAATCAAAGCTTTTAAATTTAACTAATGAAGAAAAATTATAATCAAATGACGATTGCGCGAAATCTAAATGATTATAGTAGAAAATTATTAACAACAAATAATTGCATGAACAATTAATTATCATCTAATAAACAATGTTTTGAAGTGAGGAGATAAGTTGGACAACGAAATAATAATAAGAATTTTCAAATTGAAAGAAAAAATAGATAAATATGATTAAATGTTTTTAAAGACTTCCTTTATATCAATGCAAAAAGCAGCGAACAGTTTGGATTAAAGTAAATTGATAGAAATTGTATCTTTGTGTTATTATTACAAGGCTTCGATGCACTGCGACCTTTATTTGGATCTATTGTACTTGACTTTTAGGACTATAACTATATGTGGAGGCTTTTATTTTATTTAAGTACCTCTTCAGGCTTTTTACTCCATATCACGAACAAATTAATAGACACGCCACATAGATGAGAGAGTCTCTACCTTGCCAAAGCGACGCATTCGCAGAGAATGTGAACCGGTGTCTCATCCTCCATATGTATGTGCATCCGAAGGTTTAACTTACTAAAGTGATATCGTAGACCACAGTGTTTCGTATAATACCCAGTGAAAGTTCGTAGGTCCTCTCTGCTTGGTTTAATGCGTTTTGCTGATGCTCTCGTTGTAGGTAGTATGAATAATTTGGCCTGTCTGTCACCTGGGCATTCAATTCAGTGTTGTCTGAACTGCTTTGTTTCGCAGTTACATATGGTTTCCCTAGTTTTGCTTTTGTGAGTCTATAGAGTGATCTGGGTCATAGAATGCCGCTATTGGCTATTGCGTCCTGCTTGGCGAGGTAGTCTGTACGGTCATTGCCTACATGTCCCTGATGCCCGGAAACCCATCCTAGCAAAACCCTGTTTTTGCCTTGACTTAATTAAAAGTAGTAACAAGGTTTTGGGAATTCCGACAAAAGCGATTATCTATAAAGAATTGTAAGTGCATTAATTAGCCAGTGAAATTCTCTATTTCGTGTAAACCGTTGGTACTACGTATCCGAATGAATACAAGTGACAAAGACTTCAGGAGTGTTTATGCAGCTAGCAAAACAATAGCAACAGGTCCTCTGTAGGTCCTTTTAAGCAACATTAGCCCTTGTGCTCTCCACTGGCTTTTGTGAAATAAAATGTTAGCACATTCAACACCACATGCGCGATATCAAACAGCTTTCTGTATAGCTTTAGTTTTGTTCGTTCCCGTTGGAGTAGTCCCTCTTCTATTCTCCACCGCCTAAGCCTATAATTTGTAATGTTTTGTGCCACTCTGAGGCATAGTTGCTCGAATTGCAACACGTCTCATGTAATGACTGAGAAACGTTACACAAAAGGTAGGGATGACATAAAATCAACGACCATAACGTCGATTTACATTATTACCATCTCAATGTGTTCACTAGCTGGTTTTGAGAGTCCAAACAAAAGAACTAATCTACATATCACATACCTAGATCGATAGGGAGCTAAGACAAAAATTTGGAATTTTGAAGTTATGCATATCATTGACTTGATTTGAGTACTCTAATAAATATTAGTACCACTACTTACCCTAATAGGGTTTCGTAAAAACCAAAAATTGCATTGGAGCTGCGGGGAAATCATTAATCATTAATTAATATCAGCGAAATGTTGAGGTGATCGCTGTTTTGATCTAAGCGTGCTATGTATCTAACACCAATTTCTCTCTGGTTCTACCCGTAGATGATCTCGATAGCAATTTTTAATGGTAGTGTCAGCTAAGTGCTGTTCTATTGGGCTATAGAGGTTGCCCTACAGAAAAGAAGAGCAAAACACTTCACACGACTGCCGGTCCTATGTACCCGAGCTACTCGGGATTTTCCCGTCCAAGGGCTACCATTTCAGTGTAACCTCAAATAAATTGTTGCGTCCCTGCCACTAATTGCTATTCACGCAGCAAAACCTTGCAATTGGACTGCTCCATTCTCTCTTGCTCCGGGAAGGTGTTGAACTAACCCTGGCCCAGAGAAATTATTTTACTGCGTCAACATTAAAATTCGAGCATCTAATTACTCGTTCTCCTCTCGCTTGACAGAGGTTTTAGAAGCAATCAAACTTGCTAAACCATCTAAAGCAGTAGGCCCGGACGGGATTGCCATTCCTTCGTGCAAAAACCTTGACGATGCGGAATTTAAATACCTGACGCTTGTATCCAATCTGTATCTGTCACACTTTTGTCATCCCTGAAAAATGGAAAATGGCGAGGGGGTACCGCTACTAAAGCCTGACAACCCAGTTAACTAAGAACACTTCAAGCCGTTCTGCTCCCATATTTCACTGCAAACCACGGACTTGCCCACCACCAGCATGGCTTTTGAATATTAGCGCCGCCACGACGCTAAACGTCATCAACACAGAAATAAGTTTAGTATTGAACCAAAGAACAGTGTTCGGGTAGCGTTAGACTTGGCAAAAGCCTTCAACACAGTCAATCACAGTACGTTACGGCAAGACTTGGAGGGGAATAACCGTCCCCCTAGTCTCAAAATGTGGATCACAAACTATCTGTGCGGCCGTGAGGCATCGGCACGGTTCATAAGCGTTACATTAAATCCAAGAAGCATTAAACAAGGGGTGCCGCAGAGTTGTGTCCTATCCCCGATGTCTGCACGATAACGGCAGCTTGAATGCTATATATTTTGGGGAGCAAAAGATTTTCCTTGGGAATATCTGCGAAGACGGCTTGGGGCGTCAAGGTCTACAGTAGAGATATCAGTCAATTTGTGTTTATCAGGATTTCTGATAGAGATTATTTCAAGGCGGATACAGCGAGGTATTTTGAGGGAAACTTTGTGAAACTTTTTTTATTGTTGATGCAAACAAAAACTGCAATCCCTGACTATAAAAAATGGATTGAGGCTGATCTACTCCGCCGGTGCTCGAAACAAGTCATATCCAGCCCCATGTTTAAATGTTAAAATAGTTATAAAGCAACATGCATGTTAACCGATCGAAAAACACGTAACCAGCCCCCGAATTCCAACCTTCTTTAGCGTTAAAACCCCATTGCCAAAAATACCTAAAACATCATCAAGTGCGCAGAAAAGCATGCAAGATTTAATAGCATGTGGTCATAAGGAATAACCACCTAAGTCCTATGTAATAGTATAGCAGTTAGGCTGTTATTCCTTGTTACCAGGCGCCAGGCGGAACTAAATGTTGCATACTTTTCTGTGCACTTAATGATACTCTGCAAAAAATGCGACTAGTCTAGGTTGAATCCGGGATGGGTAGCAAAGGAGTAGGCGACTGTAGCCAGTTCTGAACTTTTTATATGGGTTGGAGTGGGCCCTTTTGTTTGAGCATGTCCTATGGAGAGATCAATTGTACCTGTTTAAGCCTGAACGGGTAGTGTCGGACTGGTCCTCTTTATACCATTACGGGTACTGTCGGACAGAATCTTTTTGTAATGTTCGACACTTCCTCTTTGTACCCCTTTGGGTACTCTTCGACACGCCCTCTTTTTACCCCTATGGGAAGTGTCCGGCTGGCCTTTTTTGTATCGATACGGGTAGTGTCGGACATATTCTCTTCGTTCCTCTATAGCGAGTCACACAAGCCTCTTTTGTTCACCTATGCGCACTGTCGGACAAGCTCTCTTTCTACCCGTTCGGAGTTTCTTACGGATTTTATAATTTTTTAAATTCTAATACAATATTCTTAATTTTTTTTCGTATTGGTGTTGTAGAGTAATAAAAACAAAACAAATATTACGATAATGGAACATATGGTCCTAGTATTTGAGGTTCGGTATAGAGCTCCGCATTTTTCTTAAGTAATGCTATTCAATCTCATTTTATCCTTTTATTTTATTCATTTCGTTACTGTTTTTTGTTTTTTTGTTTGTTTCTTTTTTCAATTGGCTACCTAAATTTCAAACTGACTGATGCCAAATATACCCAAAAGGGACTATAGGGGATCAGTTATACCCCCAATGTGGACAAAAGAGATCAATCGCAGACCGCTCTCTTTAGGGATATATTGCACGATTTTTTTAAGGGTATTTTTGGCTGTGGAGTTTTAGCATCAGCGAAGGTTGAATTCGGGGGCAAATCGACCATATTGCGGTTGGCGCGCCTACAGTTTTCACGACGTGCGACGTACGACATCCGCGGCCAAAATCCGCAACCTCACATATTTAATAGCGCCTGGTGAATAAACGATTTCAGCCTTAGCGGAGCTCTCTGAGGCCACTTTCACGAGACCAGTCTACCACGAGGAGAGTTTGAAGATGTTTTCCGGTTACTGTTAGAGATATGCCATCGGCGTAAGCAAACAGTCTCTCAGACTTGATAGGATAATTTTTCTCGTTGGAAATAGTAGACACTCGATTGCGGTTTGCAAAAAATGTTTTTACGTCAACAAAATTTGTGTAAATGATAGATGAAACTTTTAGAAGGAGTGAGCTGGTACTTTATGACTGCCCTATCTCCCATATTTAAGAAACATTCCTGAAAAACAATAAGATATCACTTTCCCACTCACCATCACATTCCAAAAATGGACTGTACTGTTCACAAAATCCCGTCGGTGCTACCGCAGCTGCTGCAGCTGCTGCCTGAAAATGTGGCATAAATAAAGCTGAGTTCTTTTGCATATTCAGCATTTTTTGGTAGAGTAATGATGTGGGTTCGTAATCAGGGTCGAAGTGTAATGTATCAGGTGTTGTCATTAACGGTATGCCAATCGACCCGTGGTCAGTTTTTAACAAAAGTTTTTTGAAATGATATTGCCCGTCGGCTGAAAGTGTTGTGTAAGCAGTAGAGCTGATTGGGTTTGCTATCGGCTGTGGAGCGTTCTCATCGGCATGTGACTGCACTCTCGGTGGGATTGAGTGGGTGCTGGTAGCTGGAAATGAAGTTATTGAATTATATGCTTTCGTGAGACGTGACAAATCATTAGGCTTAGTACATTTGCCATTATTTTGTGGTGCTCCCGATTTTGTGTTGGAAGCTCTACCGCTATGCGGTTTATCTTCCAATATATTTTCGATGGAAAATGAGGTTTTATTATTAGTTTTTATGCTTGTAATTTCCATGGTCATTTCGTTTTTGTGCTCTGTAGACCGATGTTACAATTTGTATTTTTTTCTTTTAACTTTTACTTTAATCAAATTTTCTTAATTATACATTCTTTGAGGGCATTCTAGGCACTGTCAATTTTTAAACTATATTTGCTAATTTGTCCAAATTGATTGTGCGTAGCCACTTTAGTGACCAAATTGTCTTAACGTTTCCGAAAAACGAAATTTCCGAACTTCTCGCAACGAGTCATTGAGTACTAATAAATTGAATCAAATCAAATTTCAATACAACATACCATAATGAAATGTTGAGGTAATAGATATCTTTATTAATAATATTAGCTGTCATAATGGTTGAGGTGCCGCACGAGGTGATGATAATGTCCAATGGCTGTCACTGATAAGAAGCTCTAGCGCTAACTCTTCTGACGAAGGTAAACGCTCGTTACACACAGTGGTACCTAATTATACCTTAATAAGGTAAAATAATATCTAATTTCGAAACAAATTTCAAAGCAGCCCCACCTCTAATTCGGAGTATATTTCAAAAATAATTACATAAATATAAAATACAAGGCTCGATAACCTCCGAATAGATTTTAGCCCGATCTTCTCTTCCAATTTGCGTCGTGCTCCTTTTTAATTTTTCCTTCAATTTTGCGGGATGGGACATATATGTTTTACGCCGAATCCGAACGGCATCTGCAAGGCAGATGAGTTTTCACTAACAAGCTTTTCATGGCAGAAATACACGCGGAGTGTTTGCCAAACACTGTCGAGGGGCGTACGCATACAGGATCTGCGGTGTGGTAGGCGAAGCGCGCTACCACCACACCACGGCAATTGACATACCTAATAATTTAATATTAAAAACATTTATTTTCTCTGTGTATTTGTTATTACTTCCAATTTATTAGGCCCGTTTCAATTTTGTCCGCAAATTTTGGTAGAAAAGTATTTGAGTAACTTCCCGTAAAGCTAGAGTACTGAAGCTTAGAACATAGTTCAGAACCCGAGAGGAAAAATGAGGAAAAAGCTTTCGGTAGTTGGCGCAGGGATCGTTATCTCAAAAAAACTCGTCCGAATTCGGAAGCTTTGCGATCGAGTTTTAAATATGTTCCCGGTGAGCTAAAGACTTAAAACCTTGAGCATAGCTTAAGGTTCTATTAAATGGAGCAGCAATCTAAATATTTAGAGATCTTTTCAGAGTCCATACAGAGCATGTGGAATCTTGCGTGGATTTTTATGTAGCTGCTCATTGAGCTAGACACGTGAAACATTAAACTTAGACCAGAGCACCGTGGCAATGCAGCTAAAGAAAAAAACTTTCGCTAGGTGACGCATGGGTCGACATAATTAGAAAATTTATAGGAGATTTGAAATCTTGGGATTGGTTTTTGAATAACTTTCCGGTGAGCTAGATACTGGAAAATCAAAATGTTTAGCACATAAGACAAAAAATTTCGCGAAGAGTCTCACGGATCTAGATATTTAAGAAAGCCGTACGGAAGAGATAGGATCTGGCGATAAAATTTCTAGAAACTTCCCATTGAGATACAATCCGATGATAATGCGTTAAGTAAAAGGGAAAATTCTGATAGGTCGAGATTTTTAAAAATGTCGTACCAAACGGCGAAATCTTACGATCAACTTTAAAGAAAGTTTCTATTAAGCTATAAATTTGCAAACCACACTAATAGTTTAGATGACGGAGAGAAACCATGGCGGGTTAGAATATACCCTCGGTAGGTATACCTGTCGTAAGAGGCGACTAAAATACCAAATTGTTTCAAGGGGTTGTGTAGCGCAACCCTCTCAAGGGGTTGCCAGCGCAATATATAGCTTCTCCAACCCTATTGTCAACCTCACCTACTCGTGGCGAATCCTGTTTCATTAACAGTCGAGGTTCTGTCGACCCCGAACTCCTGATGAATCTAGGGAGTGGTAGGGCGGGATGGCCTAGAAGGTTTCATGTGGTCATACGAAATCGTTCCCGATATGGTCGGGCTAATACCTTTATGATGCTTTGTACCGGAACGTACCGGATCTGCATCCGGCAAAGGACCAGCAACATCGATAGCACTTCGAGGAATGTTCTTATCGCTACAACAACAACAATAACATCAACAGGACGGAGAGAATAAAGTGAAGATATACAGTTCTACTTACCCCCATATAAACTGTCATTTCTGCCTCCCTGTTAACGACTAGAAGCTTCAAATTTCATCAAATTCTTACATCTTACGTCATATATTGATGAGGTAAGTGATTCACGGTCAAGGCTACTTCATGCAGACCAAAAAAAGACGTGAAACCTTGCATCCTCATACAAACTACCTACCTATTTTTTATTTTTTTTTTTACTTACATACTTAATTGGCGCTTAACCGTCTAAACGGTTATGGCCGTCCAACAAGGCACGCCAGTCGCTCCTTCGCTCCGCCAATCAGCGCCAATTGGTCTCACCAAGGGAGTTTAAATCGTTTTCTACCTGGTCCTTCCAACGGAGTGGAGGCCGCCCTCTACCTCTGCTTCCATAGGCGGGTTCCGATAGAAACACTTTCTTGGCCGGAGCATCATCTTTCATTCGCATAACATGGCCTAGCCAGCGCAGCCGCTGTGTTTTAATTCGCTGGACTATGTTGATGTCTGCGTATAGCTCGTAGAGGTCATCATTAAATCTTTCGAAGAACTTTTCTCTCGAACACTCCCAAAGCCGCTTCATCTGCTGTTGTCATGGTCCATGCTTCTGCCCCATATAGCAGGACGGGTACGATAAGTGACTTGTAGAGTATGATTTTCGTTCGCCGAGAGAGGACTTTACTTTTCAATTGCCTACCTAGTCCAAAGTAGCATTTATTGGCAAGATTGATTCTTTACTGGATTTCAGTGCTGATGTTGTTGCTAGTGTTGATGCTGGTTCCCAAATAAACGAAGTCTTTTACTATTTGGAAATTATTGCTGCCAACAGTAGCGTGGTTGCCAAGGCGCGTATGCGCTGACTCTTTGCTCGATGACAGCAGGTACTTCGTCATCAGCATATGCCAGTAATTGCACACTTTTATAGTATACTAGCAGACCCGTCAGACGTTGTTCTGCCCTAAATTTGGTCTATCTACATACATTTTAATAAGCTTTTTCGGTCTAACTCTGCCCTCGCCCCTCTACACTTTTTCCTAATCTTTGTATTCACTCCTCCCTCCGTATTTTTCGCTTCATCTATCTCCATCTTCGCCTCATTCTATCTCTTTCTAAGTCTCCTTCTCTCTTTTCTCTTCTCTCAAGTTTTTCTCATTCTTCTTCATATCTTATTGCCAGTCCCAGAGGGTGGTATGTATTTTGTTCCAGTCCCATTCCGAGTCTCAGTCCCAGTCACACTCCGAGTCTCAGTCTCAGTCTCAGTATCAATCCCAGTCCTAGTCCTAATCACAGTCCCAGTCCGTCTCTGGTCTACTTCCCGGAAAAAAGCATCGTAAATACTAATATAGGCAAATTTATATACCAAATTTCAGGCAAATCGAATATGACGTATGTAAATAGGTATGTGGGTATTATTAATTAATGTCTTTATTTCGGCTTCGCATGCATATTTATCGGTTTTGCCAGGTTGATGCGACTAAATAGAATATCACAATGAAAATTACTTTAAAGCTCTCGGCAACAGCTTTCATTTGATATCCATAATACACACACATTCTAGGGGTATCCGGGTTGATGTTTTGGCCTATATCTCGAGACCCTAGTCACCCAGCGGCATAAAACCTACTCTGTACTAAAGAACACATCAACAGCTTCAATTTGATATCCATAACGTAAAAACACTATCTAGGCGTTCACGGGCCCACGTTTTGGCCTATATCTCGAGACCCTAGTCACGCAGAAGTATGAAAATTACCCTCTACTAAAGTACTCATCAACAGCTTTCATTTGTTATTCATATTCTATAAACATATTCTAGGGGTGCTCGGATCCACGTTTTGGCCTATATCTCGAGACCCTAGTCATCCAGGGGTACGAAAAATACCCAGTATCAAAGTACTCATAAACAGCTTCCATTTGATACCCATATTGTACAAACACTTCCTGGAGTTACCCGGGTCCATGTTTTGGCCTGTATCTCGAGACCCTAGTCACCCGGTATCAAAGTACTAATTATACGAACCTTCCCCGTGGAAAAATACATGTATATACCAATTTTCATAATAATCGGTCCAGTAGTTTTTGAGTTTATCGATGACATACATACAAACATTCATTTTTATATATATAGATCAAAATGTACACTTCTTTTTATATATACAGATTAACTTATAATAGGTTGGATCGATTTTTTGGTTAGGTTGGACCGAAATGTAAACTTTGTTTTTCAAATTTTGAATTTTTTCTAAAAAAAAATCATAACTCAAGAATGGCTAAACCGATTTGGGATTTCAAAATAAACTAACCATCATCTCTCCTTCCTGTATCTTTCCTAAAAATTTCATGGCAATCTTTCTATCCGTTCTCGAGTTATGGAGTTACAATCAAAATGTACACTTATTTTTATATATATAGATTGTTCCAGTGCGGTTAAGTTCTGCAGCATCAAATTAAAGAAATCGCACGATAGGGGGACACCCTGTCTGGAACCTCCTTTAGTTTCGAACGGCTCGGAGAGGTCCTTCCCAATTCTGACTGAGCTTATGGTGTTGCTCAACGTCATTTTGCACAGCCGTATAAGTTTTGCGGGGAAACCAAATTCAGACATAGCGGCATATGGGCGCTCCTTTTCGTGCTATCGAAGGCGGCTTTAAAGTCGACGAAGAGGTGATGTGTGTCGATTCTCTTTTCACGGGTTTTTTCCAAGATATTTTTTTATACTTATCTTAAAAATCGCTTAGGTATGTACATCTGTTCACTATATATTTAATATCTTATACAGCCGATTATTTGGATATTACGAATGGGATAGGATTATTGTTCAGCCGCATTCATGAAAGGTATGAAGTCTTCGGCACAGCTGAAGACAGTCCCGTCCTTACTTGTTTATTTCATAATTCCCACCCCCAAAGTGCGCACGGCCCTGGTGGATAGATGTGTCGTTTAATAGTGTTAGTCTGAGATTATAATCTTTTTATTGGTAGCCCCGTTTACGATAAGCTCTCTACGCTCTTGCCCATCCATAGACACATAGTACATAAGACTTGGCTTATTAAGTAATATAGTGAGCAATAAACATAAAACTGATAGGTATGTATAAATTCAATTTCGTATGTCCACTTACACAGTACTTACGTCTTATGGGGAAACCGATATATAATTTATTTAATAGTCGCAAAACAAGCTGATAGGCGGTGATTAACAATTATTTGATGAAAAGAACCGCAAAGAGGGCACACCAAATAGACACGTTGTTATACTTACCTTGCAGCGAGTCGCACTATTTGCGAACTAGCGCATAACTATTCCGTTCAGATGCGGTACTATAACTAATTTTGTCCCCTCGCAGTGCTTTCGGCTGACACTTTTAACATTAGCTGCATTTTTAAGCAACCGAGCTTGAAAAAAAAAATGCTTTAATATCTAAACAGTTTCATCATGGAGGTGGTACTTAAGGAGACCTAGGCTTCCAACTCTCCTTCAGACTTCCCGATCACTGTAGCGTCTTCTAGGCAGAAGTATCAGCTATCATGGAAGCCGCAGTTATGATAGGGACACACAATATCGGTAACATTTTTTTTCAGCAACAACCAGGCCGATATCAAATCTCTTGGCTCTTACTCATTCAATTCTGAACTAACACTTAACTGTAGCCGATCTTTTCATGTGATGGCCCAACAGAACCGTGTACACCACACATGGGTTCCGGGCAGAGGGACAGATTCTCTCTGACCAAGTATGCCGCTTGTCACATGCAAGCTTACGTTAAAAGAGCACATCCACCGTCAACCGGACGAAAATGGCTTCTAACATTGGGGTGTCGGACAAAGAAGGAAACTTGGCCAAAATACAATCCTAAAAGATCCCGTCAGGCTTTTGCCATAAGAAGGGATAAAATATCCACACTTGTGGGAGTACGAACTGGGAATTGCTTTATATGTAGGCATGCAGAAAGGTTAAGAGCGCCTTATCGTCGTTGCTGTAGGACGTTCTAAAAAGGATGAAGTGGAGGAAACGTTGGCTCACCTCATCTGCAAGTGACGCAAGGAAGTGCTTTCTGGGAGCCCCTTGAACTCAGCTGTGTCCTTGGGCAGCCACATCAAACTAACCTAACATAGAAATGTTCAAAGTGGAATATCTCCACCGAACTTCAACGAATTTATTATACTTAAGTATGTATTGGTATTTTTTATCATTTTCGTTTGGCCTCTACCTTTCATGCATTATGTCAAATAGAAAGGAGAAAGCATTTGTCAAATGATATGTTGACATCGTTGCACTATGCAAATACACTAGCGATTCGTCTCTGAGGCGAAATGAACGTTCATTTCGTAATAGAGAATGAAGGCCTACATTTTCGATTTCCTTTATAATTGCCAGTTTTCTAAATTTATTTGCTAATTTCTTAAATAAATTTGCTCTTTTCTTAAATACAGTTG
This sequence comes from Eurosta solidaginis, assembly GCF_040869045.1. NCBI lineage: Eukaryota > Metazoa > Arthropoda > Insecta > Diptera > Tephritidae > Eurosta > Eurosta solidaginis. The sequence goes on along the minus strand of NC_090319.1, from coordinate 89,195,719 downwards.
GAAAAGGCTTGACCCTACAGCGAATCGAATTACTTCAGAACTAGCGCAGAACTAATGCTTTAAGAGATGGTACTAGTTCTAATTATGTCCCCCGCAGTGTTTTCAACTGACTCTTTTAACATCGTGATGTCCTACGAAATGGCAATTTCCTCCTTTTGAACGCATTCCTAACTGGTTCAATTGTGGGTGGTTCCGAACTAGTTTTTGCCTTTGATTGATTAATTTAAATATGTACATATTGCTTAGACTTAAGCATTCATGAATGGCTGCAAACTTTCCTACTCTGCAAATGGTAGTAATTAAAGCTGAAGTGAGAAACTGTGACTGTCTCCCATATTCGCTGCATGGGACCGACAATTTGAGGTAAGTCCCTCAAGAAGTATATTTGCAGCAAACCTTTCATAAATCTGATTTCAACAATTACAACCTGAATGCAGAATAAGACACACGCTAATGTTATTTTATTGTGGCATTCAAAATATAGATAAAGAAATATCAAAAATCCGAAATACCGAAAAATGTCGCAGTTTCTGAAATCGGTTTACCTGTGTGGATGATAAGCATTGATTGATTGATTAATATGGATTACCTATTAAATATCCATAAATGTGTAGATATATGTAACATTAAACTCAATTGTACAATGGAAATATGTAGGGGATATGATTCCGTAATGATGGCTATTGAGGGTTGAATTGTGCCGCATTATTGGAGTTTTATTAGTTAAAAAGTCATAATTATACTCAGAGTGCTTTGCACACAGAGTATATTAACCTTGATTGGGTAACGGTTGGTTGTACAGGTATAAAGGAATCGAGATAGATATAGACTTCCATATATCAAAATCATCAGTATCGGAAAAAAATTTGATTGAGCCATGTCCGTCCGTCCGTCCGTCTGTCCGTTAACACGATAACTTGAGTAAATATTGAGATATCTTCACCAAATTTGGTACACGAGCTTATCTGGACCCAGAATAGATTGGTATTGAAAATGAGCGAAATCGGATGATAACCACGCCCACTTTTATGGAAAACACAAAAAACCCGAGTATTTAGTAAATAATACACCTAGAATGTTGAAATTGGACTCGTGGACTGATATTGAGACTCTTGATAAAAATTTGAAAAAAATGTTTAAATGGGCGTGGCACCGCCCACTTGTGATAAAATCAATTTTACAAATATTATTAATCATAAATCAAAAATCGTTAAACCTATCGTAACAAAATTCAGCAGAGAGGCTAGGCTGCCTTTCTCTATAGCAAAAAATATTTTTAGTAAAAATGGACGGGATCGGTTAAAGACCACGGCAACTTAGATATAAAACAAATTTAAAAGGGTCGTAGACTAGAATAATAAGCCATAACGTAGCAAAAAAAAATAGTTGTGAATCAATGATATTTCACTTATCAAGTTTTATTGTAAGAGGAAACGGGGAGACACGTGTTATGTAGAAAAGTAATTCATCTGAAATGAAATGTACAATTGAAGTTTACGCTGAGTATATAATGTTCGGTTACACCCGAACTAAGACACCCTTACTTGTTTTTGTTTAATATTATTTACAAACTACTGTCAATAACTCTGGTTTTATTTACTGCTTTTATTCGGTTTATTTGCTTTGTTTTGAGCGCCACTTTATCGGCGGCAAATAAAAAAACATTTTTGTTGTAAATATTTCACACCGCAATTGTCTTCGCGTTGGGTTACCTTTGATCAAGCAACTTGCAATAAATATCATATCACTGCATTCAATGAACTCTTTCAACCATATTGAAGTGCTGCATCGAAAAGGATTTATCATTACCTTTTGGAGTTTATTGATGGAATTATAGCCCTTGGCGAGAGAGCGAGCAGCTGGAGAGGCTCAGGAAAATTATCTCTGGGAATCCTGCTCTCTTGAGTTACTTGTGAGAGATAGATGACAGTTGCACAATGAGCGATGAGCCGCCCTGTGCAGCTGCAGATATCTCTAGGGATTAATTTCGTCTAACTGCCTTCTATCTACTATTTTAAGCTGGGATATGTTTCCAAGTCTAGGAATAAGGCCAAAGTCACCTTTATGCCGAAGGCGGGAAAGGGCGCTCACGTCTCTTCCAATGACTTAGGAGCAAACAGCATGACTCTTTACAGTTATAACCATTGGTGAACCTACTCGATCTATATTCTATCGCTACTTTCATGAAACTGCTGTCCATTCAGTTGTCAAACAGATAAAAGAATTACTCGAGTTCGTACTGGGTGAATTTCTTGATAACGAAGTTGCTTTCAATAATGCCCTGCTGACTGATATCGAGTAAGATTAACAGAACTGGAGTCGATTCAAGTCTGGTCCTATTTTTCAACAGACTGCTCAGACTGCAAGCTCGTCAGAATGGTACCAGCCCTACTGGCTCTGGAACGTTTTTTTTACCAAACGAATCTCTACAGAACCGAAGATTTAAGTCGCCTCTCGCGACAGATTTGCCTTCCGCAGGAATATAGTAAGCCCTTTAACCCGCTGCTCGTCTATGCTGACGACCTTGTAATTCTCGTCATGGGAAAATTTTAAGACACCTTGCGGGACCTTTTACAGGGATACGGACAACCTTAAATTGGGAGAATATCCCTGTCTACTGTCCGGTATATGGCGACTTAGAAAAGTTAAGGCTGCCCGCCAAAACAGCCTTTCCTTAGGGGCGGAGGAAAGAATACTATCCAGTGCCGCATATATCCGGTTGTGATCTTAAAGAGTTCTCGGACAGCCAGAAGGCAATTAAAGCGCTGGTATCTCCCAAATAGTAAGTTCGAGCATCGTGACATCGAGCTAGTATTCCAAAAGTATTATCTGGGTGCCAGGTAATAGGGCCAGAGCTAGCAATTGTCAGGCGGATCTCTTTGCCCGAATTGCGAACCGGAGGTGGATGCGCAGGGCTGACCCCCCTCCTACCAGGTGATCGAGATTTTTCTTGCCAATTGTTCATGCAAAGCGCTGTTAGGAGCTGTTAAGGCTGACTACGCCTCATTTCTCTATGGTGATTAGAGTGGAGGGGTAAAATAAGGTTTATATTGTTGTATTAAAAGTGCTTCGCCCCATTCAATGGGCACGACCACTCAAAAATTGTCATCAAAGTCCTCTAACGGGAGTCCAAGGAAACTGGCTGTTTCAACTGTGGCGGACCATACGGAGGATTGGTGTTAGAGGCGGGTTCCACATTGCAATTGAAAATATGGTTGGTCATGTGGGGACACATCGCATGCAGTACATACATTACGTATGTCGGTGTTGATTCTGGACAAGTAAGAGTTTAACTTATTACAGTATCCAGAGCGAAGTTGGGCCAGGCTGGCTCGTGTCTCCATAGGTAGTGTGCTTTCTTCTTATGCAAGGGTAGGATATTGCATATTAATAACGGGGTTCACCTGGCGCGTCTTAACAAAAACGTTTACCGATTCTGTGTGGATTTGGCTTAGGGCCTGCTTCTGCTTGTCTGTGTTGGCAGGTGCCGGATCTCGTTAGTGTGCTTATGGAGATGTTCCCTTAACCCCCTTTAAGGCGGTACTAGATCAAGCAGTTGTTTGCTAGGATGTCCTGGCTTGTGACAATTTAGCAAAAACTGTCTGTTCAGCATTTCTTTGTGCTCTTTGGCCTGACTTTGTAGGTGATGTTCGAGGTCAGAAAGAGCAATCCGGTGGCAGTTCTGATTGCAGCATTTTTACAGGCCTGTAGCCTTTTCCGGTATGTGTTTGTAAGACCTGGCGACCAAACTTGTGACGCGTAGCTCATGAGTGGCAGGCCAATTGCTTTGTACATGGTTAGCAACGTTTCTAATAAGGTCAAGGGGCATAATGTCAATTGACCTTATGGCCATTTTAAATTACCACAGGGGTGCTAAGTTGCATTAGGCAACCCTACGTTGGTAGAGTATCGCTGTCCACTATCAGGAACATGGCAACTTTTAGAAGTTTAGACTCCCGACCACCACAAAATTTCCGTTGCCGCAATCAAGCGGGGTCAGTGCGTTCGTGCGTGGTCGGACGAGTACTTAAACTCCCACGCGGTAGGCATCATGCTACATTCTTTAAAGGCTATTAAGGTAACCGGACATAGTCAGATCCCAGTTTTCACGCGGATCTCTTAGCGCTGTGCTGTCTTGCGAATTATTCGAAATTTGTTTGGCCGGTTGTTGGTATTAGATGCTCATAGGAACTGTTACAGCTCACGAGTGTCTATCCCCCCAGTGGTGATAGAAGTAATGACGTGTCCATATCGTGTGTCTCAATATTCTGGACAACCCCGGCTGTGTACCTTGTTGGAAATATAACTCATGTGCAAGAGATTTCGGTCCTCAATCTTACTTAAAAATCAGCGATCGTCACACAGACTATATCCATAGTCAATATTTTGTAAAAAATAACACAAACTCGTATGCAATATATTTATTTAATAATGTGTTTAACAAGGAAATATTTACAAATAAACAAATACATATTAATAGGAAATGCTTAACTTCATCTGAATTGTTATGTTTCGGCATCAGTTGAGGTGATAAGCCTCCATACAAGTGCAGTTGGGTAACGTACAACGTGGCGCCAAATTCGATAGATGACCCATTGTAACGGGGAACGATAACGGCACAAACCATTTTGGGTAAGCGCATATAGTGGGCGTGGCTGTAGCTGCTGCAGTATTACCCACGGTAAGACCAGATTTGTGAGCATACTGTTTGAAATAGAAATGGAGGGAGGTTTAAAAAATATTGAGAAAAAATTAAAAATATCAGAGGCCATGGTGTAGTAACCAGGTGAAGTAAGCCGTCAATTGTCTCGCTCTAAATTCTTCTTTGTTCTGTCATTCGGCTATCTGAAAATTGTTCACTAATGTTGTCCCCGAAAAAGTGTTGTTTTTTGCATTTTTCAGGAGTAAAATATGGTAGTTTTAGTACGTTTTTCACATAAACAGAGATTCATATTTGGGTATCTTTGGTGTTGGCTTCCATAAGTATGGTTTTGCTTAACTATCACGTTCATATTATTGATGTTTCCATTATATAAGTATGTTTAATTTGTTCCAAAAAAAATTAAACAGGTCTTTGTTTTAAACAAACTCTTTGAATTCACGTCATATCCAACAAGGATTTTCGCATATGCAGTGCTACTGAAGACTTTCGAGAAATGTGCAAGAACACCAAAACTGTCGTATTACGCCTTATTTATGTAAACACTTCGCTGAAACAATGGATTTCTTATTACAGTTACAAAAAATTGTTACTCACTGTTGTTGTTTTGGCCTAAAAATTAAACTACTAAGATAAAAGTAATGTACAGTTATGGATTGTAATTTAGAATATATGAATCCGGCTCCATCGGATTAGCACTTTCTGGTTCTAGGCCGACTCCTATTATATCCCCTGACATATTTTAGTAAATAGTAACTTGGGAACATTAGTAATACATCATGAATTAAACTGTCAAGAGCTTTTGGGAGATCTTCTGATCAAGTTTGTATGATATATGTGTTAGAAGGTCATATTGTAACGAATTTACTGCAATTCCCCTTATTTGCAATCTTCTGCCAACGTTCGTATCGCTAAACTGTTGAATAAATAACTCCAATATTGAATAATGGAAAAATGGCCTTTATTAAAGTACTTCACAATAACACTTATACTTTGCAACGAATAGCTTGCTTAATAACCAAACTGATTGATAGCTCAAATGAAACTGATCTCTCGCCTCCACTGTTGTCGCCTTTTTATACTGTCCGACCTCGTCGTTGCATATTTCTAGGCTTTTCTAATTCCAGAACTTACTAGTTAGTTATAAATTTCTCAGCTACAACTACAGATTTATAATTTTTATAGCTTCTCTCATACCCCATGCGCTTGAATGTGTGAGCGACACTTCCACAATCACAATTGCATACCTTTAGGAGCATCTCAGATAAGATATCTGCATTTGTTTGTGCATCTCTTCTCCGCTGCGTGTAGACAAAATGATTAAATTATTGATGTGCATTCACATCAATGCTTAGCATCGGCATAGAGATGGCAGTATCCCTTAGTGTTGCTAACATTCGTAACAATATGTTTCACTTCCGACTGTCAATGTCCAATCAACAGAGCAGATGGAAACACATTTAAAAATATTACGAGCACTTCCAAGTGTGACTGTAAAACTTTTCATCAAACCCGAAACCCATTTAAGTGCGCAAAGTTCCTACTGTTCAACTATATAATGGATAACACCTCTCCCACTTATGTCCGGTTTTTCGATAAAAGCTTCAACTGCAGTTGAAGTTGAGGTTTATTGAATTTTACTACTCATCACAGTTTAAGTGTTTTCATTTTATTCGATGCCCAAAGTAATATAAGCTCGCACTGGTCCTGTGTATCCCTTTTTTATTGGCATTAGGTGGCACTGATATGCTGGGAAAAACAGTATGTAAGGCTTTCGTAGCAAGGCATTTCTTTTTCTACTCCTACTTTTCCAAAGCGGGTAAACATTTTACCCACTTCTGACCGTTGAAAATACATCCCTACCGTTTCAGATAGCATATATCTTCTATCTTTTTTTTATTTACTTCACCTGGTGATTCCACCATGATCAGAGGAAAAACTTCAATTTTGCTTGAATTTTTCAAAATTATCAATTCGAAGCTTGTGTAGTTATCGAACCTCGAATAAATAAAGTTTGAGAATCAAGTATTTCTCAATTTTTCATTGTGAACTTTAAAAGTAAAGCTTAAAAGTCGATAATATACTGGCACACTTCGGCGGGCAGTGACCAAACTCAATCTTACCACTTCAGCTGACACCGGTTTGAATGCACTTCGAATGGGTGTTGTTGTAGTAGCAGCCGATACACCATGGGAGTTGAGTGTTGTGGTAGAGTTTACCGCTGTTGGCACCTCCATCAATGTGCCTCCTTCACTTGGTGTCACACTCTCAATAGCTCGTAACAAATCCAAATCACAACGTTTCAATATTAATTCCAAAACTGAGCGTTTACGATGCGGAAATAGCTGTGCCAACATATCTATGGCACTTTGGGAGATGATTGGCGGTGAAGGCGTGGTGGATGAGATCTTTGAAGTACCTGAGAATGTGAAGTGAAAAATAGAGGTGAAAATCAAATATTAATATTTTTTGCGGAAGAGTAAAGGAGCTTTCTTCTCGACACAGCTGCTCACGCTCTCTTTTACATTCTTTGAGAGCAAAGCTGCTGTCGGTACCACGACCGAAGCAAAATAGGAATATTAGAGATCTAGAAAGAACAACTGCAGTTATAAAAAATGCCGTCCGGTCTCTGAAACTTCATAGAAAATTTATTTTTAAGGAATGTATGGCTCAGTCAAGAGGTGTGGTGAGGCAAGTGATCAGTAGGTGTATTGGTGTATCGCGTCCAAACAGACTTAAAAGTCGTCAAGGGAATATTTGAAAGATGGGAGTTCAGTCAAACTATATCCATTTCTTTGAGTTCAAATGTTTGAAAAGTTTGCCAGGCTAGTTCTTTTTGATTAACGAGCGGCTCTCGAATAAGATTTTCCGAAAGTGTGGTGAGGTATTGAATTTCAAACCCAACCGTGAATCGTAATACAGTGATCGGTGGCTATCGCATATAGTCTGAATATATCCATCCTATTTATTTTTCAAATATCTGAAAATCTTACTTAGTAGTTGTATAAAGGCCAGAGATTTCATAACACTTCGCATTGCTGAGAGATACCGCCAGAGGAGCAAGAATCTTCACCGCTCGAACAGTACAGTGTCTGGTTATATCGCCAGGTTCGAACGCATTAAACGCAATTTTGAACCTACTTGTATGTTGTCTGTGTAGACCCGAGATTTGAAGAGCCGCCAAGCGATACGAGAAGACCCTAACCCCAGCGGGTTAGGGGGTTAAAATATACCCGTGGTAGGTATGCCTGTCGTAAGAGGCGACTAAAATACCGGATTCAAGGGGTTTGTGTAGCGCAGCCCTTTCAGCTTGCCAGCACAATACATAGCTTCTCGAAACCCAATTGTCAACCTCACCTATCCCTGGCGAATCCTGTTTCATTAACAGCCGAGGCTCTGGCGACCCCGAACTCCTCATGGATCTAGGGGATGGGAGGGCGGGATGGCCTAGAAGGTCGCATGTGGTCATAACAAATCGTTCCGAGATGGTCGGGCTTGGTACCGGAACGTACCGGATCTGCATCCGGCAAAGGACCTTCAACTCGATAACACTCCGAGGCCTTCGGGGAGTGTCCTTATCGCAACATCAATAACAAGAAAATGTATAGCAAATCCTTCGAATTGAAACACGCTCGCTAAATTCGAAGGAGTCACTTAAGTGTATGGACATGACCCAGAATATAACAAAGATTCTCACTACTACTATACACACTTAGTCTGGTACCATCCGTATACACAGAAATGTAGAAGCTCCTATCGATTTGACTATCTACTCAATCCTTTCATGTAGAAAAGGTAATCTTATAATTTGGATCTAAAGTAACCAAGTACTTCGGTGGAATCACTGATTTCTCCACTGTTACAGTTCTGGCCTCAGACTTCAAATTTTGCCCAACTTCAGGCAAACAGTACAAGGCCCTTTTGGGTTCATACTCCGTATTTAGCCGCCAGTTCATCTTGGGTGTTCATAGAACTTCTTTTGACCGTTGAATGAAAGTGAAGGGAATCTTGGAGATTCAAGGGATTGATAAGCCCGGATTGGGAAGTTTGGGGGGACGGTATTGCCTAGAAGGTTTATTGTGGTCATATCAATCGTTACCGAGATGATCGGGCTAGTACCTTAATGGTGATTTATTACCGGAAAGTACCGGATCTATATCCGGCAAAGGACCATCAACATCGATAACACTCCCCAAAACCTTCGGGGAGTGTCTATCGTTAATACAACAACAACAACAACAAAAGGAATCTTGGGAGTTTTCTGCTAATGGCGAAAGCTGCTATTGAGGGATTAAAGCTTAAGCCTGAGGGCTCTGTCTCCTAACTAAATAGAAATATCAGTGACATATGTACCTGGAGAAGGTAATGAGTGTGAAGTCCACATTACAGATCATAAAGTAAAAGACTTCATGAGCTTCGCAAACAAACTTTGACTGAGTGGTTTCTAATTTGACAGCTCATCTATCACCTAGCGCAGAAAAATCACTGTTAAGACTATAAGGAGAGTGGGGTTACATGAGTGAATGATTCATTCAGTATGTATGACCACCTTGCCGACAAGGCGGATCATCAGTGTTAGCAGATGTAGGACGAAATTATCGATGCAAGTTGTAGGACAACACGATCGAGCACGTTCTGTGTTCCTCTCCTGCGCTAGAAAGGCTAAGACTTCACCTTTCGTTAGACATATCCGATTTGTGTTAAAGTTAAAACTGCCAAATAAACCAGACCTTAGTTAGGACAGTGTGGCACGCTTTTCGCGTGAGAGATCGCGTCTTCTTTTACAATGTGAGATGGTATTTTATATAATGACTTTTTCACTGAAAGAGAGCAAATGTTACTTGGAGGCTCAAAAAAGAACAAAAAATGGAGAAAAAGAAACAACAACGCCAACACCGGTTTGTTTGTGAAGCAATAAATAAAAAAAAAACAGATCAAGTATAAGCTTATAGGGTTTAATACTGGGACTCCTTCAGACGTTCGTGCAGATAAGTTAACCAGGTTTGCGACCAAGATATGTACTCTCTCCTTCGTACTATCGTAGAGGCTGGGGGGCTCTATGGACAGTGAGTATACCTTGCAGGTACCTTCCGGGGCCGGCGAAAAACGTGTAGGCCCCGCCCCCGCCAATTTGTAGGTTATCGTGCCTTGTATTTATTTATGTATTTATATCGAGAATGACTTGATATGACCATGTCGAACCTTTTAGGTCAGTGGATTTTAGTGGCCTCTTGCGACGGAAATGCCTACCGCGGAAATATTTTAAGCCCCTTTACCCATTGGGGGACATTTATTATTATGGAACCAGGGCCGTAGAGAGAAAATCCGGGCCCGGGACATATTGTTTCAAATAATCTTTTCTAGTTATTTGGTAACATTTTAATACATTTCTGATAAATTTAATGATGATTATAAACTTTAATTATTCAATATAGAAAGTTCGGATGTCAAAGAGTGGCTTTTCTTGCTTTTTCGCTGCAAAATTTTTTTTAATAATATCAAAATTTAATTGTGTTGCCAAACCAGTTTCAATACAAAGCGTGGCAAGTCCTGAAACTCGCTCTTGAGGTGAACACGATTATGAAAGTTTTTGATTCTTGAAAGGACGCTGAAGGAACGTTCTTCACTATCTACAGTGACAGGTATAGTGCAAAAGATAATTGTATACAGATTTTGAACATAGATGGCATTTAGCAATTCCAATGGTGACAGACCTTTATCAAAATTTGCTTGGTAAATGTGTTTCAAGTGAATTATTTCGCATTCTAAGCTTTGAGAAATGTCCGACTTGTATTTTTCGACAAATTTTGCTGCGCTCGCCCGAACCGTAGTTTCATCCATGTCTTCAAATTGCCACAAAAAGGAGAACGTCTAGTTCAGTAATGCCAGTGATTAACGAATCAACGATCACAAGGAATGTATTGTTTTTAAAATCAGACTCTGAATCATTCGTAATCATCCCACTAAATTATCTTCAGAACGTCTTTTGCGTTTTTCTGTTTCGAATGCCCGGAAACTTTGGCAAGATGTTCAATTGAATAGCAACTGTTTTGCATTCGTTTAAAATTGTTTCCCATTGGTTCCTGATCAACTTCAAATCAGCTAATAAGGTATCTAGATTTCGGACGTCAACATCTATGGTGGCGTCTCTAGCTTGGAGGACCACGTTTCTTTCATTAATGGTAGTCAGTATTTTTAACCAAATTTAGGACAGCAAGATACATTCGAACTTGTTGATGTACTTGAGAATGCCGGTAACATCGCCGTATGCTTGCGCAGTCAAATTTGACTTTTGGCTGAAAGACTATGAAGAGAGCTCGGTACATTTTTTTTGAGGATGTCCCATCGTTGTGGAGTGCTGCCGAAAATAGTAAAACATTTTTGTACAACTCCGAAGAAAGTAAAATGCAGCCGTACAACATCAGCATGCACCATCAACACCACATAAATTGAGACTGTGGGTTGCACAAGGCGAGTAACCAGCATTCGAGTTTTTGTCGAGAATGTGACGTAGTGGTCCGTTGAAAGCACCTTTCATATTGGCGCCGTTATCGTACCCTTGTGCACGACAATCTTCAATCAAGTGTGGTAAATTAGATCAGCGATTTTCTGACCAGTTTTTTGGTTTCAATTCACGAAAGCCAAAACCGCTGTTGAATTGTAAAATTTGAAATGGAGTTAGCGCAAAATGAACGTAGTAGTTGTTGTTGTAGCGATTAGGTTACTCCCCGAAGGCCGCGGGGAGTGTTATCGATGTGATGGTCCTTTGTCGGACACAGATCCGATACGCTCCGGTAACAGCACCATTAAGGTGCTGGCCCGACTATCTCGGGAACGATTTATATGGCCACATTAAACCATGAGGAGCTTGGGGTCCAAGAGCCTCGTCTGTTAGTGAAACGGGATTCGCCGCTCGAAGGTGAGGTTGACAATTGGGTTGGAGAAGCTATATATTGCGGTACACAACCCCTTGAATCCCCCTATGTATCGGATCATATTGGCTTATGAGATCTTAGATGCCCAAAAAATGTCCATCGTTTCGTTCACCAAAATATATACTTTCGCCTTTGAAAGCTAGGCCTCTTTCACCCAAAAATAAAATAATGTCCAAAATTCTATATAAAATTTCTTTCCACTTTTGAGTTTCAGTGATTAGTGTATCAATTGTAGCCACCTTTTGAATTAGATTTTGTAAAGTTCGCCATTGAATATAACATTTAATGTGATCTTGAATATTTTCGTGTGATGGCAGTTTATCATATAGCTTCTTCCATACCTGGAATTTCGAATATTCGCCAGGACAACAAATTTTAGGTCGACTTAAAGTATTGGTGCTTAACAGGCGACATGGTAGGCAATAAAAAGCATTGCTACTGGCACTCCACACTAACCAGCCACGCTCCACTTTCTCTCCATTTGGCAAGATTCTGTTTAACAACGAGGTAGGAAATGCCTCGTCAAGACAATCACAGGACAATTTTGGTGACCTCGACGAATAATAAAAAAAAATGTCTTAGTACCTCTAAATCGCGGGCCCCCTGAGAAAGACATTTTTGTTTGAGGTTTTTATAGTCTCCTCAGAATAAAAAAAAAAATAAATGTAAGGCGCGATAACCTCCGAAGAGATCTAAGGCCGAGCTTCTCTTCCAATTTGCGTCGTGCTCCTCTTGATTTTTCCCTACAAATTGGCCGGACGGGACCTACATGTTTTATGCCGACTCCGAGCGGCATCTGCAAGGCAGATGAGTTTTCACTGAGAGCTTTTCATGGCAGAAATACAATCGGAGCGCTTGCCAGACACTGCCGAGGGGCGACCCCGCTTAGAAAAATTTCTTCTAATTGAAAAATCTTATTTCTAAAATTTTTGATGTTGCTTTGCCCGGGAGTTGAACCCAGGGCATACGGTGTGATAGGCGGAGCACGCTACCATCACACCACGGTGTCCGCCATAGTCTCCTCAGGCCCTGGCAAAAAATCATTACCAATATTCGTTGCTTTTGAAATTCGGCTTAAAATTTGCACATGGAACAACAAAAGACTCTCCTGAATTAACAAAAAATGTCTTAGTACCTCTAAATCGCGGGCCCCTGAGAAAACCCCGGGCCCGGGGGGAATCCCCCCATTTCTCCCCCCCTCTCATCGTGCCTGTGAAGAACTATTAGTATTTCAACTCCAAATCGCATACTCACTTGTTGCCTCATTACTCGAACTACCACCACCGCCTCCACCACAATTGGATGCACTGAGATCTTCCGCGACATGTTGTATTTGTTTTGGTGGTTTTGTACAATGCTCCTGCCTTTGTTTGCCATTGACATCCCCCACTGTCGCAATGCCATCATCAATAGAACTCGCAGATAGACCAAAAATTTGTCCTTCCGGCAGCGTATCAATCTGTTTGCCTGTTTTGGTGGCCATCAAACGGAGTGCAATGGCATTCTCCACTGCCTGTTGACGCTTCAGGGCGACCTGAAATTTTAGTATAATAAAAATTACAAAACTTTTACGAATATAAACAAATGGCTTAGTGAATAAAAATGGTATGTAAACAAAATCGAAAATGAAAGTACATAGTCGAGTATCTTTAGCGCCAGATCATCTTTTATTCGGTGTAAATTGAAATTAATATGCGACACATCCAACACATTTCGTTTCTTTATTCTCCACCTCCTCCGCCCCTGAGGCTAAACTAAATTTCACTCGCTTTTATTTACCTTTCGTCGTATGTATTCTATTAAGTTTTGTGCATTTTGATTTACTCAAGCGTTTCACATTTCATTTGTTTTCATATTCTGGTAAAGTATGCATGTGTGGTCATCGCTCTCTCCGCTTATTAGGGCGTTTCCAAACTTTGCCGTTTTTTTTTTGTGAAAGATGTTTTAAGTAGAGGCAGAAATTATTTTGTTTTTTAATAGGTTTTAGTATAAGTCGGTAGTAGGTATAGGGGAAGAAAAGGGAACGAAAGAAAGAGAGTCATCTCCCTTCGAAGCTTTGTCAATCTGTGACACAGATATCAGTTCTATAATCGCAATTATTGTGTAGGTGAAACATTATCACCTTCGCTGGGCGCTTCAACGCTGCCTCCGTTTAAGATGACGTAGACGACTTCCCTTTAGAATCTGAGCACTCTCTGAATATTGAAACCTTCTGTCTTTTGGCGAATTTTGGTAACATTTTAAATTTTCCCCATACCATATTTTTCGATCAGGTGACAGCCATGTAGCTTTATGGATCTTTTGATGTTTGATGAGCTGGTCATATCCAGCTATCACATTTCGGCTAAATACATAGGAAAATGGGTAGATGATAGAGATCTCGAATTTGAATGTGTATTCTAAATTTATATTTTTCATTTTTATATAGTAAGTGAGCGTGGTTGTGTGATTCTTGCCTACGGCAATTCCATTTTGAGATGGAAAGATTTTTATAAGTAATATCAACATATCTTCAACCGTTTTCGTACAAGGCAAAGATTTTCAAAATATTCGAGCGGCTTTGTTAATCCTTACCACGCTCTTGTTTTCAAAATTTATAAATACAGTTTTTAAGTCAACCTTACGAAGTTGTTCATATAAAAGCTTAGGATTGTTGCTTTATAAATGACGGAAATATACCGTTAAATATTGAATTATCACAGAATTATATATCATTTTGAAATAATTTTTACATATATATATTTACAGGAGTATTAGTCGCCGTCAGAACAAGTAGTGTGTTGAATTTTATTACAATACATTTCTTTAAATGAAAGTTATTGCAGGAAAACGTGTGAAGATGACCACTCAGACAAATAGGCCGACGGATATACCGATGAGAGGATCAGCAATGCTAACATAAACTTTTTTTCAGTTGAGACTACCGATTTTTTAAGTTGACCTAAATAGGACATCGAAAAAAACGCTAAACGCTACCACCGATCAAGTCTATAGTGGCAACCGATAAAATCGAATTTTTTCGTAAAGTAGCCGGCGAAGGTTTTGAAAAGTTTTTTTCAGGTAAGAGCCTGACTACCTTAATCAACACCTTTTTTATAAACTCATCCTAGCGAAAATGTAACTGTCGGTTTTGAATACATTTTGAATTATTTATATAGCAGGTACCTCTATACTTCGATCTCAGTGCACCCATGGTCACCTCACTTACTTGGTGTAGGATCCATTTTCATTTTTCAGCAATTCGAAAGATTTTCGGACAACCCTATCACTGAGTACACAAGCTAAATCAAATTAATCGCCTCTAGAATGGGACGACTCTTTCCAGCACAATAAAAATGTGTTAAACATCAATTCCGTTGTTGCTTTGTCTCTATTTCGTAGAATAAATCTTGACGTTCTGGCCTATTGGGAATTACAAAATCAACATTGAATATGTCAACAATTTTGTTGTAACCTGAGTAGCTTTCGGCCGATTAATTACTAAATATGCGAATCTCGTGCTAAGTTGATGTGAACACTTGTGTAAATATGGAAATGGATATGGACAGTAAGTATTTGTAAGACAATTTACCTACTGCCTAAAAACTTGATGTGCTTATTCTTTGCGGTTTATTTACTTTTCCTTAAATTATTAACTGCGATTTCTTTTAATCGGGTAATAAAGTTATTTAGGAATCAATATTCGTTGAATGTAATCCGCCTTCTTTCCTACTTGATTTGTGGATAGATATTTCAATTGCATGGCCGGGAGAGAGTTCTTCGACTGTCACCCACAGCGTGTAGCTAAATAGATTTATGTATGTATGTATGTAGTAAAACTTTCCGAAGAAGATATAACACGCTTATATTATCTTCACGTGTATGCATGCTTGTTTGTAACTCTCCAGGCTAGGCACACAAAGGAGAGTTAGACCCAGCGGCAATTCATGAAGACTCGCCGCAGTGGTTAAACAACTCCCTACAAAACGAGTTATGCTTAATAGTGGAGACACGAACCACTGTGCTATCAACATCACATATCTAAGGGGATTGTAGATAATAAGGCCCGGGTTTTCAGCACAAATTCAACTCAGTTTGTCAGTTAAACTACGCTTAAACTTATTCTGCAGTTTTTCAGACTTTTAACTGAAGTTTAAGCTAAGCTTAAGCGGCCGATCTGCCAGGGTTAAACTCTAGTTAACCTATCAGTTATTTGCGTTCGTACGAAATGGCGTCTAATATACCCAACAAGCATTTGGGCTTGAGTAACATTAGAGCTCAAGTTGATAACTAGGCATACTTCTAAAATCTCAAGAGTTGTTTCGAAACAGTGGCTCAACTCGATAATCATACCGAACTTTTTATAAAGCAAAATATATTATTAAGTTGAAAAAATGTAATTAACAACTTGTGGTTCTCTAACTGGACTCAAATGTAAGATTGAATGATGTTGATGTAGGATCTTCGGTGTGGTAGGCGGAGCACGCTACCATGACACCACGGCGCACAGTGGTCTGGATTTGGCTTTCAGTGGACTTAGGGAAATGAAAAAAATATTAGTTAATAGCACAAAAACTTTGATAGGGATCGATTTTAAAGCTCACTACATTACGTTTTCTATATATGAGTATTTTTTCATAAAGTCTTAAACAAAAAAGTTATAGCAAATAAAAAAATTTTATGTATGAGAAAAATCACATTTTTACCGTTAACTCATTTTCCTCACATTTCCTCAAAACTGGATTAATTTATATATTAGTTAGTGTTATATACTATGCAATGTACTCGGTTTCATAGTTCGAAAAGGGTTGGGTTTTTATTTTTTTTATTTTAGAATGCGAATCACTTTTTAATTCTGGGTAATATTTAAAAACAAAAATATTTGATAATTCATATTATAAATTTAGTTTTTTTATATTGAATTTACATTTAACAATCCAAAAAAGTTCAAATCAAAAATTTAGCTATTCCAGCTTGTTCGTTAATTTTTTGTTTATATGATATATGTTTATCCAAGCTGGAATAGGCTTGTTCGTTATTACCAAAAGAGTAATTAAAAGCAAAAATTATTCGATCGGTCAATAGTCCATAAAATCTCCAAATATACATATACATAGGTATATGCTATATCGGTGGAGGTTCCTTTAAATTTTTTTGTAGTCAAAAGCTTAGTAGATGTGCTGGGTAAACTGGATTCAACGGTAGCTTTTTTTATATAATCTGGCCAAGCTACTTGCTTCTGTAACCATTCAGTGTTTGTATCTTTAAACACTTGATATTTGGATCCTGATTTTTTCCACCTTCTATGCAAATTGAAGCAGTATTTTGAGCAGAAAGCTTTTAAAATGTTCAAATTTTTACCATTAAGATGTATACAAATTTTGGATTTAATAAAATTGTATAAAAATATATAGTCTTTAATATTGCCACATTCTTTAAATTTTTCAAATAAATCAGAATTTGTCACTAAATCACAATCCAGTAGATAGTAAGTTAATAAGGTAGCCTTAAGCTAATGGTTCATTTGATTCTCTGAATTTGAACAACAATCTATTACTTGATTTGTTAAAAATATCGTTGATATACACTGAAAGAAATGGTGCTGGTAAAATCAACAAATTGGTTCTGTTGTTCTTGACTTAACGGAGATTCGGTGAAATTTATCGAATTATGGTTAATTCGACCGAGTTCTTTGTCAAGGGAACAAAATAGTTTAGTCATTTCAACAGAAGAGAAATTGTCGCTCTTAAGTTAACAAAATTTTGTAAAATTGACAGATTCCTAATCAATCTAACTGATTTTTCTGTTAACACAACTGATCTTACAGGTCATTTCAACGGCGATCAACTGTCAATACATGATCAAATTTCAAAGAGAATTTTACGCTCACTGCGCTCTATACTTTGTACTTATGACGATGGTGTCACTTGTTAAAAAAAAAACACCAAAATAAGAAAACCATCAAATCGAAAAACACACAAAATGGGAAAACAATAAAAAACTAGTTTTTCAGTTATCAATACAAAACGAAAAAACCCTTTTTTGAAATTACTGTGCAAAAAATTATCTGGTACAATTTTGCAACTTCTCGTCCAAGCGAAATACAAAATTGCGCCCTCTTGTTGCAAAAGTTTTGCTTGACTGAACAGGATTTTTCCAAAGTTAGTAACATTTTGTTCAAGTTTTTATGAATTTTCACTCACTCACGAACGAATCTAATAAGATAATAAAAAAACATCCTTTTTTAATGTTGATGTTTCCGACAGCATAAAAGTTTGAGTTGTTTTGGAATCGATTCAAAATAAAGTGTTACGGGAATTAAACTTTCCGAATTACATGTAAAGTTACTCCAGTGGTGAATTACCTTCCTGCGATTTGATTCTTTACTTTTCTATAACTTACAAGTTCTTTTAAAATGTTACGTCAAACATGTATACTATGAGTTTTGTTCGAAACAATCAAGTGTGGCAACTACATGCGAGAGAAGAAATTGAGAATGAGCTGAGCTGCAACTGAAAGGATTGAGAATCAGTTTTGGGACTACTATTTTCATTTCTATATTCATACTAGAAGACCCGGCAGACGTTGTTCTGCCCTAAATTTGGCCTATCTGCATAAATTTTAATGAGCTTTTTCCGTTTAACTCTGCCCTCTCGCCCTCTTCACTTTTTCCCAATCATTTTATTCACTCCCCCCTACGTCTTTTTCGCTTCATTTATCACTATTTTCGTCTCATTCTATCTCTTTCTCAGTCTCCTTCTCTCTTTTCTCTTCTCTCAAGTTCTTCTCATTCTTCTTCATCCCTTATTGCCTGTCCCAGAGGGTGGTATGTATTTTGTTCCAGTCCCAGTCCCAGACCCACTCCGAGTCTCAGTCCCAGTCCGTCTGTGGTCTACTTCCCGGAAAAAAGGATCGTAAATACTAATATTACTAATATAGGCAAATTTATATACCAAATTTCAGGCAAATCGAATAGGACGTATGTAAATAGGCATGTTTGAACAAAATCGACCGACACATCTCTTCAAACACCGGTGACCAACTAACACACATAATAGCCTTTCTTTTAATAGATATATATAGATTTTTATTTTTCACACTTCACTATAATATTATAACGAAATGCAGATATTCGTTACTTTTGAAATTCGGCTTAAACATTGCACATGGAACAACTAAAGACTCTCCTGAATTAAAAAAAATGTCTTAGTACCTCAAATCGCGCGCCCCCTCAGAAACCCCGGGCCCCTCTCGCCGGCCCTGGTGATGTGCTATATATATATTTATATATATATGTATGTAAAGTTAAATAAGCACGTGCACAAACATATCCAAAAGAGGTGCACCACTACGTATACGTAACATTTTATTATTACGTATAAACAAATAAAAAAAAATTTGCAATAAAATAATATTGCGATTATAAACTGAGATATAACCTATCCTATCTCTCAAGTTGGATCAAACTACACACGGGGTGCAAAAAAAAATCAAAATCGGTTCAGTAGTTTAGGAGTCCATCGTGCCCAAAAATATTTTGATATGTGTTTTTTATATATTAAGATGTATGTATATGTAGCAAGCAAGCGTATTTATGTATTCACATCTTTACGTATTTATATGGCGGCTGCCGTGGTGTGATGGTAGCGTGCTCCGCCTACCACACCGAAGACCCTGGGTTCACACCCCAGGAAAAGCAACATCAAAATTTTAGAAGCAAGCTTTTTCAATTAGAAGAAAAATTTTCTAAGCGGAGTCGCCCCTCGGCAGTGTTCGGCAAGCAATCTGAGTGTATTTCTGCCATGAAATGCTCTCATTGAAAACTCATATGCTTTGCAGATGCCGTTCGGAGTCGGCATAAAACAAGTAGGTCGCGTCCCGCCAATTTGTAAGAACAATTAAAAAGGAGCACGACGCAAATTGGAAGAGAAGTTCGGAGGTTATCGCGCCTTATATTTATTTATTTATATGGAAACATAGGTACTTTCATAAAAAGCTGTCGCAAAACTTTTTTTGTTCATTTGACTACTAAAACGGTCAGTTACGAATCAACGATTTGTGCGCAGTTGATTCAACATCTTGTTGCATTGGATAAAAATTTACAGAAATTTCGGTTGAATTGACCCGTATTTTGGTTGATTTTACCAGTCTTTTTCTTTCAGTGTAGCAAAAAAATATATGTCGCAGGATTAGGATCCTTTATTGCAATTTAAATTAGTTTGACGCGCACTGCTTACTTTTGCTTCCACTTCAAAAACTTAATGCCCAAAAACTTCAATAATTTTCTCAACTTTTGTTTCATGGCCTTCTATCAACTTTTTGTAACCTTTTTATAGCAAGTAAATCTAAGCGTTACTTTCATTTCATGGCCAACTATTAACTATTAATACATATTTTTATTGAGAAATAGTAAAAATTATTTTGATGAAGCAAAAATTGCTGGAAATTGGAAAAAATACCTAGATGTACACATATGCTCGTTAGGGTATGTCAATATGAAACCCGGTTACTAAAAGTGCCATAACTTTTTTAAATTAGGTTTTACGAAAAAATGTTATATAACAATGAATTATGGAAAAAGATCACAGAATACGAAAATGTACATTTAAAGTCCTAGGTATCAACTTAATGAAATAAATAATTTATTCTTGATTAATTACGCTTCATTACTGCTATCAACCAGGTGCTGCTATAGTAAACAAGCATAGAAACAATATAAGCCAAGCTTATCTTCCAATTTGTGTCGTGCTCCTTTTAATTTTTCCAACAAATTAGCGGGTCGGGACCTACATATTTTAGGCCGACTCCAAACGGCATCTGCAAGGCAGATGAGTTTTCACTGAGAATCTTTTCATGGCAGAAATACACTCGTGGTGTTTACCAAATCACTGCCGAGAGATGACCCCGCTAAGCAAAACATTCTTCTAATTTGAAAAAAACTTGTTTCTAAAATGTTGATGTTGCTTTTCCCGGGCCGTGAACCCAGCATCTTCGGTGTGGTAGGCGGAGCACGCTACCACCACACCACGGCGGCCACCATTTAGGCCGATGTTATTGGAAACAACAAGCAGAACTTGAAGCAAAAAAAATACGTATAACATAGTAAACCCAACCAACAAATAGTTAGGACCAGACCAGTACGCTTGTATAACCTGCTCCCTTCCCTACAGCAGAGCTACCACTTGCAGCAGGACGCTTGAAAAACAATACTGCCCAGAGCTAAGAGGTATCACAGTACTAAATCAATTGTAAGAGTGTGGTCAGTCGGTCGCGAGCGGATAGCTCCGTATGACCACCGCTGAAATATTTCCTGTGAAAAATGGAAGAATAATAATTTAGGGCAGCGTACTTGCTGTGGGCTAGCCGGGATGATTCGCGAAGTCTCAAGGTCTTTATGGTCATGTTTGGACATGACAGGAACTAGCTTCCTTTCGAAGCTAAACAAATCTGCAGTGGGAGTACTTACGTGTTTCATCAAGGGTATTGCGCGATCGCACCGATGCTCCGTCGGTGGCGAATACCGACAAGCTCAATCTTCATCAGTAAAAGCAACTGGTTCGCACAAGCCAATTAAGTAAGTAAGTAAGTATTAGTACTGAGCTCAGGGCTAATAAATCTCAAGTTTGTCACATGCTGCTGCACGTTTGGGTTGTTTTGCAATATGTCGATAGCTGGTTTTGAAAACATCGACGATTTGATTACACTGGGGTTTACAGCCCAAATGCACCAGAGACGCCATTATGAAATTCCTATGTAAAATCACCCCCTGATTTCGAAAATCAAGGTTATTTTTAATTATATGGTAACGTTTTTGAGATATTTGCGAATAACGGGTTTTTCCAAAAAAAAAAATAAAAATAATTGGGTTCACTTAATCATATATATCTCATATGTAACAATAGGGTACTTAAGTATTAAATGGATATATTTATTTGAATGCTTAAAACTTTTGTATTAGTTCATCGATTTTGTTGAATGAAAGCTTATTTTTTTTGTATTAAAACAGAGCTTAGAGGGAAAAAAACAAATCTGCAAAAAAAAAATAAAAAGTTTTCGAGATCCTTCCTCGCAAAGTACAATTTTTTTTATATTTTTACCAAAAAAATGGAAAAAATCCGTAATGATTGTTCGTTATCTTTGAATCTGCAGGGCCTAGCAAAAAGTTTTGTATGCACAGAAAAAAGAAAATTGTATTACCTTTTAAAGCTTCAAACCGTTTTGGAAGTGCTCAATTCGTTCTTCCGATATATATGATTAAGTGGACCCAATTTTTTTTTTGTTTTTGAAAAAACCGTTATTCGTAAATATCTCAAAAACGTTACCATAGAATTAAAAATAACGTTGATTTTCGCAATCAGGGGGTGATTTTACATAGGAATTTCATAATGGCGCCTCTGGTGCAGAAAAAAAATTGGAATTTGTGATCCAGTGTTATTGTAGTTTATTGTAGTGTCAAATATTGTCGAACATTGCCCACCTGTGCCGCCATAATACGCTGCCGCTCAAAGATCAGTACACATTTTGGACATTTACAACTTTTGTAAGTACAAAGTTTTTTGTGTCCTCTCAGCTCCGAAATTATGCCATGATTACGACAACGCGCACATTTCGGTACACGATTAGCACTTTTTGTTTGCACCGGTGAAATATTTAATTTAAAAGATTTATTTATAATTCCACTAATGTTGCGTCCTTTCTTTGTAGCGACCAGGGCAGCAGAAGTTGAAACATTTTTATTTAGATTAGATTCAGCCATTTTGGGTTATTTGTTTTAATCGATATGAACTAAGCTTCCGTTTGAGTGTGCCAAACGCTGAACTTTCAATGACTTTCAAAATGAAACTAATCCCTTTCGTTAATTCACTAAATATCCTTCATTTATATTAAAATGTGATTTCATCATCAATTACGTATTTAGTAACATTTGCTTTCTGAAAGTAGTTGCCAATAAATAGATTGGCCACACTGCGCAATGTCGGTTTCATTTGTACAAATTTAGTGGAAGCTTTTGTGTCTTTTGGATTTTCTTGAAAGAAACATTCGCATATTTTATTACAAATGCGTATGTTAAGTTAAATTGTTACAGCCAAAAGTTGCACAACGGCAAATAGTACAAAAGTGTCCTTTTTACATTGGCTGCGTAATTTCAATTCGCCCTCTACTGTATGTTTGGTACTTCCATTTGTAAAATTATAGCCACACCTCCGTGCTGTGATTGGTTGTTTTCACGATAGCCTTAAGCTAACGTCACATCTAGTGGCGCTACGCAACGCGAAAAAATATATTTTGCATGTATACTTATGAACAGGGCTGTTCAAAACTTTTTATATATATTGAAAAGCAAATCACAATACATATACAAAGTTATATGTACACAGAAACTTTTTTAAATTAATTATAATTATAATTATATAATTATAAATATAATATAATTAATCATTAATTAAATATAATTATAATTATATTTACTTAATGAATCAATTTTGAATTAAACCTTTTCTCAGTGCTCAGTGCCATGGTGGAATAACCAGGTGAAGTAAGCCGTAATTTGTCTCGCTCTAATTTCTTCTTTGTTCTGTCATTCGGCTATCTGAAAAATTTTCACCAATGTTGTCCCCGAAAAAGTATTGTTTTTTTGCCAGTTTTCAGGAGTGAAATATGGTAGTTTTAGTACTTTTTTCAAACCGACTCAAGAGTTCTGTTAAATTCCTCTGCCCGACACAAGAATTCTGTAAAATTCCTCTGCCTAACACAAGAATTCTGTTAAATTCCTCTGCCCAACACAAGAATTCCGTTAAATTCCTCTGCCTAACACAAGAATTCTGTTAAATTCCTCTGCCCAACACAAGAATTCCGTTAAATTCCTCTGCCTAACACAAGAATTCTGTTTAGAAGTAAATTAGGTGATTAGGTGAGTTAGGTGAATATCGATGGACCTTTACTGGATTTTATTACAAATATTCACCATTTGAGTATCTTTTGTGTTGGCTTTCATAAGTAAGGCCGTGCTGAACTATTACGTTCATATTCTTCATGATGTTCCCATTATATATACATTGAAAGAGGTCTTTGTTAAAATAAAATATTTGTTGTTTTTGTTTTTATCGGCCTATTGATAAATGATTCAAGGTTCGATTCGAGCTCAAGGCCAGAACAATAATTTTTTTTTTTTTTTTTTGTAATGATAATTGTTATTTTTTAATTTTTCTATACTATTTGAAAAATTGTATTTTGTTTTGGAATAGTAAGTAGAAAATTTTGTGTTTGGCAATCACTCCGAGTGTATTTCTGCTTGAAAAGCTCTCAGCGAAAAGTCATCTGCGTTGCAGATGCCGTTTGAAATCGGCATAAAACAAGTAGGTCCCGTCCCGCCGATTTGTAAGAAAAATTAAAAATAGCACAACGAAAATTGGAAGAGAAGCTCAGCCTAAAATCTCTTCGGAGATTATCGCGCCTTACTTACTTACATAATTGGCGTTTAACCGTCTAAACGGTTATGGCCGTCCAACAAGGCGCGCCAGTCGCTCCTTCGCTCCGCCAACCGACGCCAATTGGTCACAACAAGGGAGTTTAAATCGTTTTCCACCTGGTTCTTCCAACGGAGTGGAGGCCGCCCTCTACCTCTGCTACCATAGGCGGGTTCCGATGGAAACACTTTCTTGGCCGGATCATCATCTTTCATTCGCATAACATGGCCTAGCCAGCGCAGCCGCTGCGTTTTAATTCCCTGGACTATGTCTGCGTATAGCTCGTGCAGCTCATCATTAAATCTTCTTCGGTACTCGCCATCACCAACGCGTAGAGGTCCATAAATCTTTCGAAGAACTTTTCTCTCGAACACTCCCAGAACCGCTTCATCTGCTGTTGTCATGGTCCATGCTTCTGCCCCATATAGCAGGACGGGTACGATAAGTGACTTGTAGAGTATGATTTTCGTTCGCCGAGAGAGGACTTTACTTTTCAATTGCCTACCTCGTCCAAAGTAGCATTTATTGGCAAGATTGATTCTTCGCTGGATTTCAGTGCTGATGTTGTATCGCGCCTTACATTTATTTATTTATTCATTAAAACAGAACACTAAAATAAATGTTATACAATAAATTTAAATGCTCACTGCATAGTTTTTTCAGAAAATTAATAAAGGACAATGTATTCAAATAAAATGATCCAAGTCGAACATGTTTCCACGGGGGAACTGGGGGAGGGCCCCCCCCCCCCCCCCCCCCCCAAAGCTCAGTAAATCTGTGACACATATATCAATTCTACACTCAAAAATTTGTTATCCCGAAATAGGAATGATGTTTTCTCGCAATAGGAATTTTTTCTCATAACAATAACATTTTTCTAAAAACAAAAAAAAAACTGTCTAATATACATGGAAATTTTCTTCATTATTATAAAATTCATATAATAAATAGAGGAAAAATTTCTTTGCCTATTGCAAAAAATTTGTCCAATGTTTATCTTCTGAGAAAGTTTTTTAGTGTTTATTTCATATTTGGCACATTGGTAGCCACAACCACTAGTGCTTAATCTGGCTTAGAAATATCATGATTTTTTTTTCAATTTTCTCCTTTATAATACATACATCAAATGAAAGTTTAAATTTCACAGTAGTCATTTCAGTGCAAATTTATTGAAATTATTAAATAACAATTATAACAATATTATCAATATTATCTACGATAGGAATTCTAATACAAAGCGCTGCAAATGAAAGTATAAAAGTGTAAAACAAACAAAAGGCTTTATTTTTGAACTAAATTTAGTAATAGGTATTTCCACTTTTGCTCTGAATAACTGCACGGCATACTTCGAAACAAATTCTCTAACACTTCCGATGGAATATTAGCCCATTGACACCTCATCTCTGAGAAAAACGACTCCAAGTTCGTGCGGCTGCTTTTTGTGATTTTTCAGTCCAAAATTGGCCATAAATGCTCAATTGGATTTAAATCTGGCGATTGAGCTGGCCAGTTGAGTTTTTCTATGGCGTTTTCTTCAAAAAAAGCGAGTAGCAAATCGAGGAGTGTGTTTGGGGTCGTTATCTTGTTGAAGAAAAACGACCGCAAATTCATTTTTGCCGCATTTATTGCCAACTTTTCACTGAGAATGTTAAAATAAGAAGCCCCCGTTATATGACCATCGATTTTTACTAGATTACCTACGACTAATTTTGAGAAATAGCCCCAAATCATGAGAGAGCCGCCTCCATGTTTCACCATTGATTGTATAAGTTAAGGTCTCATTTTCTAACCGATCTACCATGCTGTACATTTTTATACTCAGTTGAGCAGAGCTCACAGAGTATATTAAGTTTGATTGGATAACGGTTGGTTGTACATATATAAAGGAATCGAGATAGATATAGACTTCCATATATCAAAATAATCAGGATCGAAAAAAAATTTGATTGAGCCATGTCCGTCCGTCCGTCCGTCCGTTAACACGATAACTTGAGTAAATTTTGAGGTATCTTGATGAAATTTGGTATGTGGATTCCTGGGCACTCATCTCAGATCGCTATTTAAAATGAACGATATCGGACTATAACCACGCCCACTTTTTCGATATCGAACATTTCGAAAAACCGAAAAAATGCGATAATTCATTGCCAAAGGCGGTTAAAGCGCTGAAACTTGGCAGATGGGTTGAAGTTATGACGCAGAATAGAAAATTAGTAAGATTTTGGACAATGGGCGTGGCACCGCCCATTTTTACAAGAAGGTAATTTAAAAGTTTTGCAAGCTGTAATTTGGCAGTCGTTGAAGATATCATGATGAAATTTGGCAGGAACGCTACTACTATTACTATATATGTGCTAAATAAAAATTATCAAAATTGGATGAAGAACACGCCCACTTTTTAAAAAAATTTTTTTTTAAATTCAAATTTTAACAAAAAATTTAATACCTTTACTGTATATAAGTAAATTAAGTCAAAATTCAACTCCTGTAATGATATGATGCAACAAAATACAAAAATAAAAGAAAATTTCAAAATGGGCGTGGCTCCGCCCATTTTCATTTAGTTTGTCTAGAATACTTTTAATGCCATAAGTCGAACAAAAATTTACCAATCCTTCTCAAATTTGGTACGGACATAGACTCTATGACGGTAACTGTTCTCTGTGAAAATGGACGAAATCGGTGGAAGCCACGCCCAGTTTTTATACACAGTCCACCGTCTGTCCTTCCGCTCGGCCGTTAACACAATAACTTGAGCAAAAACCGATATATCTTTACTAAACTTAGCCCACCTACTTACCTGAACTCACTT
This sequence comes from Eurosta solidaginis, assembly GCF_040869045.1. Lineage (NCBI taxonomy): Eukaryota > Metazoa > Arthropoda > Insecta > Diptera > Tephritidae > Eurosta > Eurosta solidaginis. The sequence goes on along the minus strand of NC_090319.1, from coordinate 89,168,866 downwards.
TATCATGGTATAAAAAATGGCCAAAATCCGACCATAACCACGCCCACTTTATCGATATCGAAAATTACGAAAAATGAACAAAATGCCATAATTCTATACCAAATACGAAAAAAGGGATGAAACATGGTAACTGGATTGGTTTATTGACGCAAAATATAACTTTGGAAAAAACTTTGTAAAATGGGTGTGACACCTACCATATTAAGTAGAAGAAAATGAAAAAGTTCTACAAGGCGAAATCAACAGCCCTTGGAATCTTGGCAGGAATACTGTTAGTGGTATTGCATATATAAATAAATTAGCAGTACCCGACAGATGATTTTCTGGATCACCTGGTCCACATTTTGGTCGATATCGCGAGAACACCTTCACATATACATCTAAGGGCCACTCGCTTTTAAAAGCCTCATTAATACCTTTAATTTGATATCCATATCGTACAAACACATTCTAGAGTCACCTCTGGCCCACCCTAATGGCGATATCTCGAAAAGGCGTCCACCTATAGACCTAATGCCCACTCCCTCTTAAAATGCTCAGTAACACATGTCGTTTGATACCCATATCGTACAAACATTCTAGAGTCATCCCTGGCCGACCCTAATGACGATATCTCGAAAAGGCGTCCACCTATAGACCTAATGCCCACTCCCTCTTAAAATGCTCAGTAACACCTTTCGTTTGATACCCATATCATACAAACACATTCTAGCGTCACCCCTGGCCCAGCCTAATGGCGATATCTCGAAAAGGCGTCCACCTATAGACCTAATGCCCACTCCCTCTTAAAATGCTCAGTAACACCTTTCGTTTGATACCCATATCGTAGAAACACATTCTAGCGTCACCCTAGCCCACCCTAATGGCGATATCTCGAAAAGGCCTATAGAACTAAGGATTACTCCCTTACTCACCCATATCGTAAAAACATTCTAGAGTCACCCTTGGTCCACCTTTATGGCGATATTTCGAAAAGGCGTCCACCTATAGAACTAAGGATTACTCCCTTTTAAAATACTCATTACCACCTTTCTTTTGATACCCATATCGTACAAACACATTCTAGAGTCACCCCTGGCCCACCCTAATGGCGATATCTCGAAAAGGCGTCCACCTATAGACCTAATGCCCACTCCCTCTTAAAATGCTCAGTAACACCTTTCGTTTGATACCCATATCGTACAAACACATTCTAGCGTCACCCTGGCCCACCCTAATGGCGATATCTCGAAAAGGCCTATAGAACTAAGGATTACTCCCTTTTAAAATACTCATTACCACCTTTCATTTGATACCCATATCGTACAAACACATTCTAGAGTCACCCCTGGCCCACCCTAATGGCGATATCTCGAAAAGGCGTCCACCTATAGACCTAATGCCCACTCCCTCTTAAAATGCTCAGTAACACCTTTCGTTTGATACCCATATCGTACAAACATTATAGAGTCACCCCTGGCCCACCCTAATGACGATATCTCGAAAAGGAGTCCACTTATAGACCTAATGCCCACTCCCTCTTAAAATGCTCAGTAACACCTTTCGTTTGATACCTATATCGTACAAACACATTCTAGAGTCACCCCTGGCCCACCCTAATGACGATATCTCGAAAAGGCGTCCACTTATAGACCTAATGCCCACTCCCTCTTAAAATGCTCAATAACACCTTTCGTTTGATACCCATATCGTACAAACATTCTAGAGTCACCCCTGGCCCACCCTAATGGCAATATCTCGAAAAGGCGTCCACCTATAGACCTAATGCCCACTCCCTCTTAAAATGCTCAGTAACACCTTTCATTTGATTCCCATATCGTACAAACACATTCTAGAGACACCCCTGGTCCACCTTTATGGCGATATCTCGAAACGGCGTCCACTTATGGAACTAAGGATCACTCCTTTTCAAAATACTCATTAACAGCTTTCATTTGATACCCATATCGTACAAACATATTCTAGAGTCACCCCTGGTCCACCTTTATGACGATTTCTCGAAAAGGCGTTCACCTATAGAACTAAAGCCCATTCCCTTTTAAAATACTCATTACCACCTTTCATTTGATACCCATATCGTACAAACACATTCTAGAGTCACCCCTGGTCCACCTTAATGGCGATATCTCGAAAAGGCGTCCACCGATAGACCTAAGGCCCACTCCCTCTTAAAATGCTCAGTAACACCTTTCATTTGATACCCATATCGTACAAACAAATTCTAGAGTCAGCCCTGGTCCACCTTTATGGCGATATCCCTAAATGGCGTCCATCCATAGAACTATGGCCTACTCTCTCTTAAAATACTCTTTAATACCTTCCATTTGATACACATGTCATATAACCACATTCCAGGGTTACCCTAGGTTCATTTTCCTACATGGTGATTTTCCTTATTTTGTCTCCATAGCTCTCAACTGAGTATGTAATGTTCGGTTACACCCGAACTTAGCCTTCCTTACTTGTTGTATGCTGGGCTAAGTTAAACCAGCCGATTTAATGCTTGGTTGGGCGGTAAAAGTTTCAATGCGTCTAGCAACTGCTATATTCAAACGCAGTCAGCATCTTTGCACTTATTAGCAGCAAACAAACAAATTGCCCATACCGTTGCCTATTGTTCATATTTCCAGCGATAATGAAGATTATCAAGTACAAAGCTACCGTCACCTTTGCAAGAATAGCATAGGTTAGTTGAAGGTGAATTAATCCAGTTTCCACCAGTTGTGAGCATCGATTTAGTTGTTGGGACATGCGCAGTAAATTTGAAAAAGAAAATCAGCAACTGCGAACAAAAAGTTCTTGGTCATTGATCAGCATTATAAAAGTGGACATGTAAAAGGCGAGTTGCATCGTCATAAATATAATTGTAAAACTAAATGATCCAAATTGTTAATTAATAAAGAGTCGTCGTGTTTAAATATAACTTGTTTAATTTAAATGAACGGAAAATCTATGTAAAATTAACTTATACACTAAGGCTTTAAGCCAGAGCCGGCCAAAAGTTGCACATTTTGTAATTTGAGTTCGTATTTTCACACAGACACTAACGATGTGCGATCACGATCGTTTGCTTTCGCTTGTCACTCACTAAAATCAAGAGTGAATGCAAAAGAAAAATTCCATGGTACTTTTTGGGCACATAATAAAAACATTATGCTGCAATGCTAAAGTGGCTTTTAATACGTTTTAGTTAGTATTATTAAGTTCCTTTGAACATACATATTAATATTGACAATTTAAATATTAATAATTAATTAATTATTAATAAATATTGACAATTTAATATAAGTAACTTTTTATACGTTCTACTTAGTTTTATTAATTTTTATAAATTTTTTTTTTTTATTGAATAACTTTATGTTTTGAAAATATATATTTCTATCTTTACATTTACTTTGTTTTGTAGTTCTTTCTTAATGAAAAAGTGATTTTTTTAAGTAAATTTTGCATTGAAGAAACACCATACCTTCTTTTATAAAAATTTTTATCTGGCTAGCTCGACCTCCACGTTCTTAGTTATATGAATATAAGTAAATATTGTTAGGATTAGCTTGAAATCAAATAACCAGAGTTGTTTTTAATTTCGAACTTCACAGTCCACATTTTCTTTTAGCACACTGTGGGGAGTTGTCACTCAATTTTTACACACACTTATGCAATTGTTTTAGTATTTGTGTGGCCGGCTCTGCTTTAAGCGATCAGAAGGTTTGCACTGCACTTCGTTTACGTTTTTTTGAGTTCTTCAGCTCAAATTTTGACTCATCGGACCAAATCACTTTGTCCAAAAATGTGTTTGGAATGCTTTGAAATGCAAAAGCCAGCTCTATTTTTCCTATTTGCATTGGAAATCAGGGGTATTTTTTTGGCGACATCGATTTTCAAGCCAGATGCACGTAATGTTGTCTACACTGTACTGGTAAATAAGAAATTAATTTTTGTATTTAGTTTTACTAAGTTCTGCAGCTATTTTTGGTTTTGATATGTTAGAACAAGGCACAAAATCAAATTATACTTTCATATGACGCGCGCTTTACAAATCCGGCACTGACTACTGATCTTTGCATCTCAATAGTAGATTCTAATTTTGTTCGAACTGTTTATTCACCTAACGGAGAAGCATCATGGCATAATTTTTGAATTTAAATACAAGCAGGTATTGAAAACGTAACAGGTAAACGGTTGTTAATAAGTATCGTTTATACTTTCATTTGATGCCTGGTGTATTTCGATTGAACAGAAATTTTTATCGAAAAATGTGACTGCAAAACATTACTTCGCATTACTTCAATTGCTAGCTGCGAACGTGCATTCAGAAAATTAAAACTGATTTTGACATATTTATGATCAAAGATGGGGCAATGTCGCCTCAGTGACCTAACATTATTAAGTGTGGAAAAAGAAAAATTTGAAATGATATAATTGATATATTTTCTTCCTCAAAGGCAAGAAAAATTTGCCATAAATATTAGTTTCAATAATAAAAATATTTGGCCCGGGCGCAAGAAAACCTCACTTCGCCACTGCAGACCTTTAAGCAGCCAAAATATAAGATATGAAATCTTTTAATGCATTTTTAAAACTTTTTTACTTCCTTATATTTGGTCGGCTTAAAATTTGTGTACAAATTTCAATAGAAAAATTTGGAACCTTGAAATAAATTTTTGAGTAATGGAGCATGAGGGAAAAAAGTAAAATAAAGAAGCCAAGGCCGAATGTCAAAAAACGTAACGAAATACAAACTGGCTCGTTTGTTTTTAACAAACTAGATTGTATATTTCTTGTATATCGTTAGTTGTTTGAAATATGAACTTCACAATTACACCAGTACTGAAACCGTATTAGGAGGGATGGCCACAAAAAAAAAATAAAGAAAAAATACAAGAAAATGAAGTAGTATAATAGTATAGGAATTATAAGAGGCATATAAATATGCAGTATTTATGATAAAAAATTCTTCGAGATTAGGCAAGGACTGAGATATTTAGAGATTTTTCAAAACCACATAAAGAGCATGTGGAATCTTAGACCTAGTTTATATACAGATTATCTTCATTTTCGTACTATAATCAGTAATTATGAACAAATTTTAGAGATACGACCTTTTTTCATAGGAAAAGTTCCACATCTACAGTGTAATCTCTAGTTGAAAGCACAAAATAAAAAAGAAACGTGAAAATCTTGTTCCCAGGTATGCAACATATGTAAACACATAGATTATCTATTGACGATTTATTGTAGATTAAGGCATGTATAAGCATGGGCTTACGATCGATTTCTAAGTAACTATGCATTGAAGTAGACTCTTGAAACCTTAAAGCCCAGAGACATAAGCAGATTTTCATACAGGCTATGTAGCTATGTAAGGGACGTGGACGGGCTTTGCCCGTACAAGCGAATTCTTTGCCCGTAAAGAGAGTAAGTACAAGCAGTACCACTTTTAAAAATCAAAATCAAATGCAGCTATTTAATTTCCGTTTTTACCATTTTATTTACCATGGAATCGAAATTTGATTTTTAAAAGTGGTAGTTCTAACCGTGGGCGCTGATGGATTGCCTGCGGAGCTATTCAAGTTCGGTGGCGAGGAGTTGGTAAGGCGCATGCAGCAGCTTCTTAGCAAAATATGGGCGGACGAAAGCATGCCCGACGGTTGGAATCTAAGTGTTCTTTGCCCAGTCCACAAGAAGGGGGATACTGCAAAATGCACCAACTATCGTGGAATCGGCCTTCTTAATGTCGCATATAAGGCCCTTTCAAATGTATTGTACGAAATATTGAAGCCCACCGTGAACCGGCTGATTGGACCCTATCAGTGCGGCTTCAGACCTGGTAAATCTACCATCGACCAGATTTTCACAATGCGCCAAATCTTGGAAAAAACCCATGAAAAGAGAATCGACACACATCACCTCTTCGTCGACTTTAAAGCCGTCTGCGACAGCACGAAAAGGAGCTGCCTATATGCCGCTATGTCTGAATTTGGTTTCCACGCAAAACTTATACGGCTGTGCAAAATGACGTTGAGCAACACCATCAGCTCAGTCAGATTTGGGAAGGACCTCTCCGAGCCGTTCGAAAATAAACGAGGTTTCAGACAGGGTGACCCCCTATCGTGCGATTTCCTTAATTTGATGCTGGAGAAAATTATACTAGCTGCAGAACCTAACCGCACTGGAACAATATACTATAAAAGCGTGCAATTACTGGCATATGCTGATGACATTGATATCGTCGGCCTAAACACCCGCGCTGTTAGTTCTGCTTACTCCAAACTGGAAAAAGAAGCGGTAAAGATTGGTTTGATGGTGAATGAGGACAAAACGAAGTACCTGCTGTCATCGAGCAAAGAGTCAGCGCATATGCGCCTTGGCAACCACGCTACTGTTGGCAGCCATAATTTCGAAATAGTAAAAGACTTCGTTTATTTGGGAACCAGCATCAACACTAGCAACAACATCAGCACTGAAATCCAGCGAAGAATCAATCTTGCCAATAAATGCTACTTTGGACTAGGTAGGCAATTGAAAAGTAAAGTCCTCTCTCGGCGAACGAAAATCATACTCTACAAGTCACTTATCGTACCCGTCCTGCTATATGGGACAGAAGCATGGACCATGACAACAGCAGATGAAGCGGCTTTGGGAGTGTTCGAGAGAAAAGTTCTTCGAAAGATTTATGGACCTCTACGCGTTGGCGATGGCGAGTACCGAAGAAGATTTAATGATGAGCTGTACGAGCTATACGCAGACATCAACATAGTCCAGCGAATTAAAACGCAGCGGCTGCGCTGGCTAGGCCATGTTATGCGAATGAAAGATGATGCTCCGGCCAAGAAAGTATTTCTATCGGAACCCGCCTATGGAATCAGAGGTAGAGGGCGGCCCCCACTCCGTTAGAAGGACCAGGTGGAAAACGATTTAAACTCCCTTGGTGTGACCAATTGGCGTCGGTTGGCGGAGCGAAGGAGCGACTGGCGCGCCTTGTTGGACGGCCATAACCGTTTAGACGGTTAAGCGCCAATTAAGTAAGTAAGTAAGTTCTAACCTGACGGACATCTCATAAGGGTTATCGTAATTATTATAGAGAGAACCAACGCAGTATCTACTGTAGCAACTTTGTCAGTAAAAATGTTGTCTAGACTCACACCAGTTTACTTAAGTTAAGACTTGCCACGCAAAATCCTGCCCGGTATTTACGAAGAACACCCTACTTTGGTCAAATATTTCAAGACCCTATTTAGGAAATTCAACTCTGGAAGTATCTATCTAGTGCCAGTGAAACGCAATCGAGATGAAGTTTGTCTGACTTGAAACTGGCTGTAGATTGGATTAGCACAAAAAAGATATCCAGCTTTTGGTAAGTGAGTAAAAAATAGCAGGTAAAGTTCATGAAATTTTATTTTTTGTTTCAACATAACACATTACATCGTGCAAACTTCGTCGGCTCTATTTAAAAAAATGCAAAACTCTTAATGTTAACTTTTGTGAAAAATGTAAGACTTGTTTGATTTGGTCCAACTTGAGTTCTATTGAATTTGAAATTTCTCGAAAACAAGTGTGTGAAATATCTTGAAACTCACTATTTAAAAACTGTTTCTACGTCAAACTTCGGTGGCATTGGCTGAAGTTGGTTGAAATATCTAAGCTACTTTTTTCTACAGTACATTTTGCATTAACATATACAAATCAGAAAGTGAACGTAAGTATCATTTCGATTTTCTGTTGGGGTTTTGAAACAATTATCTTTTTCAGCTATTATGGCCATAAGGAATTATTTCGGCGGAAAAGGTCCCCGTTTAGAAGAGACTTCCGACGTGCCTTCTACCTCTTTATCCAAAAATACTATAGATGCTCAGGCTAGCTCGCAATCTGAATCTCAATCAACATTAACAATAGCTGTGTTTTTTTTTACATCTATATACGTTTACGCTTAAACTTTATATGGACTGCTAAGCGATAAACTTTAAATACACCTCTGAAATTGCTACGCATAAAATTAGTACTACTAAATTTCAATACGCATTATACTCAGATGTAACTGAAATATGTGTCTATGTTTCACCCTCTCCACTAAATTGCCGTTATTTAGAACTGAAATTAATCAACATAACATTTTCTACAAGGGTCTGAAAAGTTACAATGATCTGCCTATGGATATAAAAAGTTGCAACCAAATAACAGTATTTAGAACAAAATTATATGAATATTGTAAAACCTTAGCTATAAGATAAAAAACTGTAATATTTTCTAATTTACGAATTAGGCTTCTTGCCGTAATAAATAAATAATCTAATCTAATCTAATTATATGTATTCTATGCGCGTCCACTATTTATCACAACTGATTCAGCTATATGTTATACACAGAAATAGAACAGAGGGTTGTGTCTCCGCTTTTCGGTACACCCTGTGCTGTAGGTAGTTGTTTAACCACTGCCACTAGATGGGTCTCCTAAGCATTATCTAAGCGAGGATAGGCGTTTTTTTCACGCGCAAACGAAACGTATACGCGTGTAAAAAAACACGGCTAATATGAATAAATGAGATAAAAGATTTACCTAAAAAGGGAGAACCTATCAAGCAAATAGTTTTGACGCAGTACCCTAAAAGTAATAACCGTTCTTTTCTATCATCATGGTTCCACGAATATAAATTGTTGATGTATTCGGTGACAAAAGACGCTGCTTTTTGTTATGCATGTATGCAGTTTAAACCATCACATTTGAAAGATGTGGCATTTACTTTGAGTGGCTTTGGAAACTGGAAAAATGCGAAAGATGCTAAAAGAGATTTTCCACGACATGAAAGGACAGGATCGCATGTTGAATCTATGATTTTGTGGGAGGAAAAAAGAATCGGCAAAATACAAACACAGAAATTTTAACTCTTGTCAATGACGAAACACTATAGATATTACATAAAATGTATTATTGAAGTCGTTCAATTCCTGACGACCAGTGAACTTCCATTTCGCGGATCTTATGACGTTGATAAAAAGCTGAACGTGGTTTATTCATACAACTTTTCGAGTTCACGTTAAAAAAGGATAGGTTTTTAGCTAAGTGCAACGAAACTATTCCCAAAACCGCTAAATACACGTCTCCAGAAATACAAAATGAAGTAATTGAAATCATGGCTAAATCAGTTAGAGAATCAGTAGTTTCTGATTTGAAAAATGCTGATTTTCCATGGTTTACGCTAATGGTAGACGGAACGAAAGACAAAAACAACCGAGAGAATATAGCTATCGCTCTCAGATACGTGAAGGAAGGAAAAGCTCGAGAATCATTACTCGATATTATTACAACTAAGGGATTGGACGCTAGAACGTTCACCGAAAAAACAATTGAAACATTTCGTGAGAATAGTATCGATTTGTCGTGTCTTTTGAGCCAATGCTACAATGGAGCTAATGTGATGAGTGGTAAAAGAGGAGGTGTTTCTGGTCTCATGGTACAACGCCTAAATCGTAAAATTCCTTACATACACTGCTTCAACCATCGTCTCCAAAAAGTATTGGAATCAAAACAGTCATAAAAACGTAAAAATTTCAATTTTGTTTAATTTTTACTAAAAAGTTTCTGGGGATTTTACATCCAGCGGACGCTGCAATGTAGTCACGAACAACGAGCTTGAAAGACGGACCATACGTCATAGAGTCAGTTCTTCCACAACTTCAAGTTATGAGATCAAGATGGAAGGAATTTGAATTAATTTTGGTAGATGCGTATAAGCTGATACCCTTGACTGAGCCCATGAACGAAACAATGTCCAAACGAAAAATTTAAACAACTGAGCAACTGATGGGAACCTACAAGAGTCAAATAAGAAGCTGAAAGGAATTTACAATGAAGGCCTTGATCTTATAATAAACGAAATCAAGCGACGCTTCTCAGAGATTCAGGAGCAAGTAACTGCGCTTTCCAACTTTAGCGAATTCAAAACGGATGATTTGAATAGCATTAGAGAACTAGGTAATTCGAAACATTTACCATCAACACAAAATTTGTCCCTTCCATTTTACTAACATTTACATTTTACATTTACATGTTTACAGGTTTGAAAGTTCCCAGCGAAGAAGAATTAACAGTCGTGAAAAACTTTTTCAAGAATCGAAAGGAACAGGCTAACGATGGAACAAAGTTGGAGGTACTTTTTAGATTTCGTGAAGCTTTCAGTGATACGATCGAGCTGATGGCAGCTGTTGAGACATTTGGGTGCAGTACAGCAACTTGCGAATCAACGTTTTCGGCATTGACCGCAATTAATAGGCGGCAACGCCTGTCCATGACCCATGCCCGCATGGCTGATCTCGTCTACTTAGCTTTTGTAAGACATCGCACACGTGCAATTAATATCGATATGATTCTCCGAAAGTTTAATAATAACAAAAATCGTAAACTGCCATTGTACTAAGTATATATTCTTAACAATATTTTTTATATGTCTTTTAAGCATTAATTGAAATTTGAATTTTCTAATTTATTTTATTTATAACTACTTAATTATATAATAAAATAATTTATTATAAAAAAAATTTATTACACAAATAATTTTAACCAATTATTCATTTAATTATTTGTTTTTGCAAACGTTTAATCCTGCCCGTCCTTCGATAGTGTCTGCCCGTACAGTTGGTTAAGCCGGAGTCATTGGTGCCGTATGTCGTATCGCTGTATCCGTATCCCTAACGTAATCAGCTGTTTATCGTTACGACGGTAAACCAAAACCCAATTGGTTGGCTACGATACGGTTACGACCTTAGCGGCACCAATAATCGATTGCATTGATTCTCATAAGGTTGGTCGAATCAGCTGTTATAAGGTTACCGATACGGTTACCGATAAAGCACCAATGTCTCCAGCTTTAGGTCTGTTTTCATATAGATGCGTTCTACTCAATCTTATGCATAATGAGTAATTTGCACATATTTTTATGGAGAACGGTAGATGGAGCGACACTGGCGCCATCTGACATGAAAAAGTTGGGCTACTTGCACATTTTTTTCCAAGCAAAGCATAAGAAGAAGAATTTGACATTTGCTTTGGCTAATTGTGCTGGCACACTTTGCTAGTGAAATTATTTTTCCCACTCGTTGGCAACTTTTCTAACATTTTTCTCAATTAAAAACTGCAATATAGCAAATAAATATGACACAAATATGTTAGCAAGTATTTTTGTTGTTTAAGGAGAATGTTTATAACAGTAAACAACCTGTTAGTCACATTTGACACTGAGTTGCTATTACCATTTCCTATGGTGTGCGTAACGCGTCTTAAATAAACCCTAAGAGGGATATATGGACCGCGGTGTTGGAGCTGAAATCTTATCAGCAACTTGTAAGTGTCGCTGTCAGCCCGGCTTTCAAACTCGGCTAGTATCTTCCAAGCAGAAATCCTGGGGTCTTATCCTGTATTCTATTGGAAGAAAAATGCGTTTCAAAAGCTTTCAAATCAAATCATAAATCGAGTTACATAATAAACATCTGGGCATTTACTCACGCAGCGCTCTTGAAACTTAACTCCCCCATCACTTCGTCTAAGACCGTCAGCAGCTGCAAGAGGTCGCTTCAGGCCGTAGCTAGCTACGCAAAGAAGCACTACAGGATGCAGCATAGGTGGTCGGGATGCATCATTTAAGAAAATAAATCTTTAGGATCATTGCCACAATCACTGGCCGCTGGCCTGTATGAAAAAGAAAGGATATCCTTTTTTCCAGCATTGGCATGAGCTGCGGCGAGGAGAGATGCATAGAAACAGTCACGCACTACCTTTAGCTATGCCCAGCTTCAGCACACGCTAGGCTTACAACTATTGGCAGTTACACACAGCCGGAACTTCCAAGAGTTGCTTAGTATTCCGTTAACGAGGTCAGAAAATTCAAACGGCCGAACCAATTGTTCTCAAAAGAGCACCGAACAACCTTATTGACCAGCAGCCAGCAGCAAGAAAGTGCACCAAAACAGTACCTCGTTATCTACTTGCAGGTCTTTAGCATACGGGCAGCACAGCAACCAGGATTTGCGCTTATTTGTGGCATCTGCAAAATAAATACAAAGCTCAATTAATCAGCATTGTTACAAAATTGCGTTTTTATTTGTAATTTGTAAGTTTTACAGAAAAATTATTCAACGAAGTTGAGTTAGATTGACTCGCGTTTCCCTGGGGAGTATGCGTTCCTCTTCCGCAAGTTTTGGATACTGTTCTTTGAGTACTGGATTCACCGGGCGATTCCTGGCATAAAGGTCCGACGCCTGTTTGTGGAGTTCACCAAGGACCTGCTTGTGTGTTTTTGCTTCATAGGGCTGAGTTCTCAGGTGCCGTATTTCCTCAAAATCCTTACGGAGATGACTCCTTAGGCCCCTAGGCGGTGTTGGCTCATCAATCAGATGTCTGTTGGGATGCTCAGGTTTCTGGGTATTCAACAGGAACTGTTTGGTTAGCATCTCATTTCTCTCCCTGATGGGGAGTATTCTCGCCTCATAATGCAGATGGTGTTCTGGGGACATAAGAAGACAGCCCGTGGCAATTCTGAGAGCAGTATTTTGCCAGGCCTGTAGCTTCTTCCAGTGGGTAGTTTTTAGGCTTGGCGACCAGATAGGGGACGCGTAGCACGCAATCGGCTGGCCAATTGCTTTTTATGTGGTAATGAGCGTTTCTTTGTCTTTTCCCCTAGTACTGCCAGCAAGGAATTTGAGGATTTTATTATGGCTCTGGATATTTGGAACAATTGCGGATGCGTGCTCACCAAAATGTAGATCTTGATCAAACGCCACACCCAAGATTTTGGGGTGTAGAACAGTCGGTAGCGTAGTGCCATCGACGTGGATGTTCAAAATGGTCAACATTTGGGACGTCCATGTTGTAAATAAGGTCGCGGAGGATTTAGTCGGTGATAATGCCAGGTTTTGCGAGGCGAAAAACTGGAGAGATCAAGCAGGTAACCGTTTATTCTGTTGCAAAGCTCATCGATCTGTGAGCCTGGGCCTATGGTCATTATGGTGCAGTCATCGGCGTAGGAAACGATTGTGACTCCTTCTGGTGGCGAAGGTAGCTTAGATATGTAGAAATTAAACAGAGGTGGGGATAGGACACCACCCTGTGGTACCCCTTGTTTAATTCTTCTTGGTTTTGATGTTTCATTTCTAAATTACATCGGGGAAGGGTAGACTCTTCCAGGTCTTGCAGTAACGTGCCATGGTTGACCGTATCAAAAGCTTTTGATAGGTCTAGCGCAACGAGTACTGTTCTATAGTGGGGGTTTTGATTTAAACCGCAATTTATCTGGGTGCTGATGGCATTTAGCGCGGTGGTGGTGGTATGGAGTTTTCTGAAGCCATGCTGATGATAGGCTAGCTGCAAATTTGCTTTGAAGTAGGGGAGTAAAGTGGTTTCAAGTGTCTTGGCTTATTCAATTTATCACGAATGATATCAAAAGAAACTATCAAAACTGGAAAAGTGTACCCAATTTACATTTTTTTTTTCTGAAAAGTAAAACTTTCAGTACTATTTTAATAATTAAACCACGTATAAGAAGAATGTTTATAACAGTGCTTCTAGAAATTTTATATGTGAATGGGCAAGGCGAAATAAACTTCAATTGCCAGGTATGAAGCTCTATTTATAAACACAACTTCTTGGTTGATTCAGCGATGTTACTGGAATGCATAAGCTTGTGTTAAACGCATCTACAGTCGGGTCTCGATTATCCGTGATCCGGTTAACCGGTAACCCCGATTAACCGTGATGGCCAAAGATCAGTCTATTGTTTTTTCTTTGCAGTGTTTTCAAATTGTTTGCTTCGATTAATCGTGACTGTAGATGAATATGTACATATGTATGTATAATCAGGACCGTAGAGAGAAAATCCGGGCCCGGGACTAAACAATTTACGGGCCCCCTATAAAAATCCACTAATACATTGATTAACTTGAATTAATGACGTCTCATTCATGAATCATTATTGATGGATTACATCAAAAAACATTTTACCACATCAACTAAATGATTTTTGGACGAAGAGCTGACAATAAAATTAACACAGAATATTTACTATTTATACTATTTTATTGTAACGTAGAAATAAAATTCTCTTTTAACAGCCACATATTGTTTCAAATAATCTTTTCTAGTTTTTTGGTAACATTTTAATGCATTTCTGATAAATTTAATGATGATTATAAACTTTAATTATTCAATATAGAAGGTTCGGATGTCAAAGAGTGGCTTTTCTTGCTTTTTCGCTGCAAAAATTTTTTTAATAGATAATATCAAAATTTAACTGTCTTGCCAAAACGGATTCAACACAAAGCGTGGCAAGTCCTGAAACTCGCTCTTGAGGTGAACACGATTATGAAAGTTTTTGATTCTTGAAAGGACGCTGAAGGAACGTTCTTCACTATCTACAGTGACAGGTATAGTGCAAAAGATAATTGTATACAGATTTTGAACATAGAAGGCATTTAGCAATTCCAATGGTGACAGACCTTTATCAAAATTTGCTTGGTAAATGTGTTTCAAGTGAATTATTTCGCATTCTAAGCTTTGAGAAATGTCCGACTTGTATTTTTCGACATATTTTGCTGCGCTCGCCCGAATCGTAGTTTCATCCGTATCTTCAAATTGCCAAAAAAGAAAACGTCTCGCTCAAATTTCTCATAGCTGCAAATCGTTCAGTAATTCCAGTGATTACCGAATCAACAATCACCAGAAATGTACTGTTTTTAAAATCAGACTCTGAATCATTCGTAATCATCCCATTAAATTATCTTCAGAACGTCTTTTCGGTTTTCTCTTTCGAATGTCTGGAAACTTTGGCGAGATGTTCAATTGAATAGCAACTGTTTTGCATTGGTTTAAAATTGTTTCCCATTGGATGTGGTGGCGTCTCTTGCTTGGTGGACCCCGTTTCTTTCATTAATGGTAGTCAGTATTTTTAACCAAATTTAGGACAGCAAGATACATTCGAACTTGTTGATGTACTTGAGAATGCCGGTAACATCTCCGTATGTTTGCGCAGTCAAATTTGGCTTTTGTTTGAAAGACTATGAAGAGAGTTAGGTACATTTTTTGCGGATGTCCCATCGTTGTGGAGTGCTGCCGAAAATAGTAAAACATTTTTGTACAACTCCGAAGAAATTAAAATGGAGCCGTACAACATCAGCATGCACCATCAACACCACATAAATTGAGACTGTGGGTTGCACAAGGCGAGTAATCAGCATTCGAGTTTTCGTCGAGAATGTGACGTAGTGCTCCGTTGTAAGCTCCCTTCATATTGGCGCCGTTATCGCACCCTTGTGCACGACAATCTTCAATCAAGCATGGCAAATTAAATCAGCGATTTGCTGACCAGTTTTTTGGTTACAATTCACGAAAGCCAAAAACCGTTTTTGAATTGTAAAATTTGTTGCTTTCGAATTGAAATGGAGTAAGCGCAAAATGAATGTATTCAACGTGACTAACATCAGGCATAGCATCAACGATTATAGCAAAATACTTGACTTGTTTACCTTGATCTAATATAGTTTCCCTCACGTGCTTTGCACAAATTTCTATAAGCTCGTTCTAAATGTCTGGGGAAAGATAGTGAACTTGTAAATGTTTGTGCTGCTGTTGTGAAATCTCTAAGTATCGGATTATAATGGCTTATGAGATCTTAGATGCTCAAAAAATGTCCATTGTTTCGTTCACCAAGATAAATACTTTCGCCTTTGAAAGCTAGGCCTCTTTCACCCAAAAATAAAATAGTGTCCAAAATTCTATATAAAATTTCTTTCCACTTTTGAGTTTCAGTGATTAGTGTATCAATTGTAGCCACCTTTTGAATTAGATTATGTAAAGATCGCCATTGAATATAACATTTAATGTGATCTTGAATATTTTCGTGTGATGGCAGTTTATCATATAGCTTCTTCCATACCTGGAATTTCGATTATCCGCACAACAAATTTTAGGTCGACTTAAAGTATTGGTGCTTAACAGGCGATATGGTAGTCAATAAAAAGCATTGCTACTGGCACTCCACACTAACCAGCCACGCTCCACTTTCTCTCCATTTGGCAAGATTCTGTTTAACAACGAGGTAGGAAATGCCTCGTCATGACAATCACGTGGAAAAATAACAGGACACTTTTGATGACCTCGACGAATTATTTCGTTGACTTCTTCAGATCGCAAAAACTCATTATTCACGGTACCGATATCGAAGTCGTTTAAATAATCTGGAATTTGATACAGAGTTGGTGGTATTGTTGGAAGACTTTTTGAAGATGAACCTTCATCAGTGTCACCACGAAAACTTTACGATTTCGGATTCATGTAAACATACATTTTTGTTTGATGTTTTTATTGTCTCCTCACTGCGGGAAGGCGCAGGCAAAGAATCATTATCAATATTCGTTGCTTTTGAAATTCGGCTTAAAATTTGCACATGGAACAACTAAAGACTCTCCTGAATTAAACAAAAATGTCTTAGTACCTCTAAATCGCGGGCCCCTGAGAAACCCCGGGCCCGGGGGGCATCCCCCCATTCCCTCTCCCCTCTCGTCGGGCCTGTGTATAATAAACATGAAAACGGGGAATTCCCTTGTTTGACGATTAGCCAGAAGCATTTACAAGTTATTGTTGTACATATGTACCCCAATGTTCACTTGTTAAATAATAAAAATATTAAAAAAAAACTATAATCAAAATTGTTATTCCATTAACCGTGAAAATCGATTATCCGTAATGCTTCTGGTCCCGACCATCGCGGATAATCGAGGGCCGACTGTATATGAAAAATTTCATTGTGCCGCGGCCTTTATGCCCAAATGACATTTGCAGAGTTTTGCCTGCAGTACTGCTAGTTTTGCCGCTGCTTATTTTGTAAACACAAGTGCAGTTGTTGAATATTTGTTGTTGCATAGAGCTGCCTAGTAAATATTCAACAATATTTTTTCAAACGTACTCGATACTGAATTTGTTAACCAAAAATCAATTTAAAAATTCGAAAAAAGTGTTTTGAATATAAATTGTGAACTGACATCTTGTTACGGTCTGCTGCTACGGGCTACGGCTACGACCCACTTGGGAGCGTGTTCACGCGAACACACCTAGCGATGTGGCGAAAGTGGCGATAGAAAAAATATCGAAAACAAGAAAAAGACAGACCGGCCATCACTAGGAAGAAAAAATTCTTTCTTTTAGCACGAGGTTCCGGCCATGAAAGGTGGTAGACTTTTTATTGAGTATTTGTTTTATAAAAATTACGCAAAGGGGCAATAGAAACTACCAGTGAAAAACCACCAACACTGACTGGTAAAAGTGCTCCTATTCATTGCACACTGCTTGCGTTTAACGGAGTCCCACATACTTATCAACCAACTACCCGGTCAGCGCACTGGCAAAATAATTTTTGGGAATATTTTTACGCCTTCTAATTGTGGCGAAGCTTTTAACTGATATCGAACCGTTTGGAACCTTCCGTTTTGCAATTTCTTGCGGACCATAAAGGACAATACAGGGTCAAGCGAATTACGAGAAGACTCTTAAACCAACACCTCCGCCTCCAGGGCCAGCAGTACGCGGCAGCGTAATACAACGAAAGCCAAATTTAGCACCAAATCATTCCGAAGTTTCATTGCCACCAGGTGCACTCGATCACCTCGGACCCGAGCGCAACAACCACCAACAGTACCAGCACAGCGCGCCCAAGTCCGCGCACCACAACCAACATCAGCGTCAACTTCACCGGCAAGGTCAACTCCACCAGCGACAACACGCCGGCAGAGACCCATGGTACGTACTCTGTCGGCCATGTAAGTACCAGCACGGTATAAATTTAGATTTAATTACCCTACAAAAAAATTCTGGTCACGAAACTTACCCACGCCCATGCAAAGGTGACTAAGAATAGAATCTATGACTGTATAATAACTAGTCAAACGGCGTGGAATGACGAGAGCATTTTTGCAGGGTAGTTGAAGGAACTTCCAAGTGTACTTAGAGGGTTTTTATATAACCCGGGTAAACCATTCGACAAGGATCGATTTTTTTTTTGTCAAAATTACGACATTCTTTTTTTGAATTATCAACATAAAAAATGCAAGGATAGTTAACGTATTATAATACCTACCTAAGCATTAGCTTTACATAAAAAGAAGAAGCATACATTTTTTTTTTCTTCGATCATTTTAAGAATATATTTTGTCACCTTAAGATGTTTGAAGTTGGCTCTATACATTTTATGGATAATAAGCCGTCGCTATCACGCGAAACGTTTTAGCGATTCATTTCGGAAGCTTAACCATAAAATTAATGAATTTTTTTTTGCGACAGCAGCCATTCGTCGATTGTCGAGTATGCTCGAATTGGCAAAAGGATTTTGAATTCAAAATTTTTTTTTATCTTTCAAATGCAATATATAGATATATATATATATACATATGAATCCCTATGGCGGGCAATATCTTTCGAACAACAAGACGAAAGTGATTTATGCGCACGTAATACTTATGGCTATCGCAATTTTATCTTTATTGCTTTTGGTAAATACTCTTTTAGTACATATTAGATGTTATTATCGTTATACTAGGCGCATTAGCATTATACCGATTCGATGTTAGGTTACACTCAAAAATGAGTTCTACTATAGCACTTTATATGTATTATTTGTTAACCGAACATAAGCAAAGTAAATAATATAATAATATACGTGGCTACAACAAGAAAAACCAAAAAAAAAAAAACAATTTTTTTTTAATGAATAAATTTTGCTTGAAATTAATAACAACAAAACCAAGCAGAGTCCCAAACATGGAAATTTGTAAATCTCTATTCAAACTTTATAGTTCTAAATTATATTTTGTTGAATGAAAATATTTTAACTTTTTTTGCTAGTTAACAAAAACAAAGAAAAGAAATTATATCTAACCATAGCAAATTTAAACTTCAACAAAGTATATTTACAAATCATACAAGTACACCTGCTTCGTCAATTTCAATGTAACGAAGTTCTGGTACGTTTTGCTCTGAGCAAACCAAGTATAAGGGAAAACAAACTTTTTTTAAAAATAGTAATTATATGCAAAAGCATTTTTTTGTTTATAAGTAATCGCTTAGAAACATTAGACTAAACGGTGAACGTGAAGGTTAAAGCCAAGACAAGATTTGTCTATGAAAAGTGGCTGATTAAGTTACGATTAACTGCAACCAGATAAAATGTCCTAATGTAATTCCAACTTCGAAATTTAGAGAATTTTTGCCCCAGCTGTTCGTACTTCAAATTTTTTTTTTGGACGGCGCTTATAAGCAGTCTTGTTTTGGCTTGGAGCCTATGCTGTAGCACCCTTGTTAAGAAGCCCGCGCTTGTCTTAATTTTTTCAAGTTACATACATATGTTATTAATAATGAATTGTAATTAATAAATTTTATATGGGAATGCTGATGGTTCTCCTCATTTAGAAGGCACGTAGGGTTACCAGGTAAGGGGCCACCGAAATTTTAGGTGCGTCGGTGGCCATGGATTTTGAGGGTGGGACAAGCACCGGGCGTCGCAACACCACCCGCGGCGCCCCTCTGTATATTCGGCCCTTTTATTTGTATTTTTATTTTTCAGCTTATTTTTTTTTCTCTCTTTGATTTTTCAGATTTGGTAACCGGTCGTTTCCGGTTCGGTTAGTTTTTTGATCGTTAGTTAGTTACTTTTTTTTGACAGTTTTTTTTGAATTTAAATTTTGAATATTTAACGGTCTGTCCGTGGCATCCGGTTCGACCGGATGTTGTTTTAAATTGAATTTTAAGCGTTTTGAGTCGGGCTCTGCGCTTCTGTCAGTTTGGTTTTGAATTTGACAGCTTTTAGTTTTGATAGGCATGATATGAACTTTTTTTTCTGTTTATGGCGCAGGAACAGTAAGGTTGGCAAGGACCCGCCCCAGCCGACAATGACTAGCCACTGTGCACCACCACATCATGCCGACCGCCTTCCTTACTGCTCCACCGAAAATGCGAAACCATAACAATCTCTTATTAGCTGTGTTTTTTTTCACATCTATATACGTTTACGCTTAAACTTTATATGGACTGCTAAGCAACAAACTTTAAATACACCTCTAAAGTTGTTGCGCATAAAATTTGTCCTACTAAATTGCAATAGGCATTATACTCAGATGTAAGTCAAATATGTGTCTATGTTTAACCCTCTACACTAATTCTATGTATTGTAACGAATTTATTGAAATTCCGCTTATTTAGAACCTTCCACTAAGGTTCGAATCACTAAACTGTTGAATAAATAACACCACTATTCAATAATGCAAAATGGCCTTTATTGAAGTACTTTCAATAATAACACTGCTACTGCTCGACAGATGGAATGCTTAAATCAAACTGATTGTCGCGCCTCTACTGTTGCTTCTTTTATACTGTGCGGTTTCCTCGTTCACCGATTTCTAGGCGCTTCCATTTCCAGAACTTACTAGATAGTGCTATCTAATTTCTAATATCTAATATCTAATCTAATCTAATATCTAATCTAATATATATTATAAATGGGAAAGTTTGGATGTTAAGATGTTTGGATGTTTGGATGTTTGGATGTTTGGATGTTTGGATGTTTGGATGTTTGGATGTTTGTCCAGACGTTTGTCTTTGTGACTCAATAACGCAAGAACGGCTGGACCGATTTGGATGAAATTTTGCACACGTATAGCCAATAGTCTAGAAGGATCTACTAGCTATATATTTTCAAAAGGGGCGTGGTCCCCGCCCCCTAGGAACAGTTATAATTTAATTATTATATTTTTTCGTCTTTGCGACTGAATCACGCCAGAATGGCTACACGGATTTTGATGAAATTTGGGACACAGACAGTAGTCTACTAGCGAAATTTTTTTCGAACATGGAAAGAGGGGTGGGGGTCCCACGACCCCTTCGAGAAATTATTTTTCAACAATTTTTACACATTATAACTTTACGTATACTGGCCTTCACCAATATCACAGACTCAAGGGGTCAAATAAGTCGAGGGCTTACAAAGTAAGCAGTCACAACCTCCGCCCGCCCACCCCCCTTTATCTCCCCCTCTGGTGTAAAATCTATAAATTGTTATAACTCAATATAAATTTTCTCCTAAATCAATAGTTTTTGGTATCTGGTACATACAGAACGAGATCTAGACAATTTTGGAGGAACGATCAGTGGTCCTCTCCTCTACTCCCGCCATCCGCCCTCCATCAATTGTTTTTATTAGCACGCTTTTATTAGCTTTACCTGTATGTTTCTATGTAACATTTTATTCGCTCCAATGCGCCTGCTGCCTTATTAACGTGGTTTTATAATTAGCTTCACCTTATTTGTAATCCCGTAAGGGTCATATCGAGACCCTCCGGGATCATTTCTGGATGGTTTTCGGGATCGGTCCGGGATTACGCCGGGGTAATTTCGGGACTTTTTCGGGACTATTTCGGGATCATTTTGGGACCCTTCCGGGATCATTTCTGTATAGTTTTCGGGATCCGTCCGGGATCCCGTCGGGGTTATTTTGGGACATTTTCGGGACTATTCCGGAATCATTTCGGGACTATTTCGCGATCATTTGGGGACCCTTCCGGCATCATTTCTGGATGGTTTTCGGGATCCGTCCGGGATCCCGTCGGTGTACTTTCGGGATAATTTGCGTACCTTCGGGAGATAAATTCTTGATGGTTTCCGGGATCATTACGGGACTTTTTCGGGGTCAGTTTGGAGTCTCTTCCGGCATCATTTCTGGATGGTTTACGGGATCCGTCCGGGACCCTGTCGGGGTCATTTTGGGACTTTAGCGGGATCATTTGGGGTCTCCTCCGGCATCATTTCTGGATGGTTTACGGGATCCGTCCGGGATCCTGTTGGGGTCATTTTGGGACTTTTGCGGGATCATTTGGGGTCTCTTCCGGCATCATTTCTGGATGGTTTACGGGATCCGTCCGGGATCCTGTCGGGGTCATTTCGGGACTTTTGCGGGATCATTTGGGGTCTCTTCCGGCATCATTTCTGGATGGTTTACGGGATCCGTCCGGGATCCTGTCGGCGTCATTTTGGGACTTTTGCGGTATCATTTGGGGTCTCTTCCGGCATCATTTCTGGATGGTTTACGGGATCCGTCCGGGATCCCGTCGGCGTCATTTTGGGACTTTTGCGGGATCATTTGAGGTCTCTTCCGGCATCATTTCTGGATGGTTTACGGGATCCGTCCGGGATCCCGTCGGCGTCATTTTGGGACTTTGGCGGGATCATTTGGGGTCTCTTCCGGCATCATTTCTGGATGGTTTACGGGATCCGTCCGGGATCCTGTCGGCGTCATTTTGGGACTTTTGCGGTATCATTTGGGGTCTCTTCCGGCATCATTTCTGGATGGTTTTAGGGATCCGTCCGGGATCCTGTCGGGGTCATTTTGGGACTTTTGCGGGATCATTTGGGGTCTCTTCCGGCATCATTTCTGGATGGTTTACGGGATCCGTCCGGGATCCCGTCGGCGTCATTTTGGGACTTTTGCGGGATCATTTGAGGTCTCTTCCGGCATCATTTCTGGATGGTTTACGGGATCCGTCCGGGATCCTGTCGGCGTCATTTTGGGACTTTTGCGGTATCATTTGGGGTCTCTTCCGGCATCATTTCTGGATGGTTTACGGGATCCGTCCGGGATCCTGTCGGGGTCATTTTGGGACTTTTGCGGGATCATTTGGGGTCTCTTCCGGCATCATTTCTGGATGGTTTACGGGATCCGTCCGGGATCCTGTCGGGGTCATTTCGGGACTTTTGCGGGATCATTTGGGGTCTCTTCCGGCATCATTTCTGGATGGTTTACGGGATCCGTCCGGGATCCTGTCGGGGTCATTTTGGGACTTTTGCGGGATCATTTGGGGTCTCTTCCGGCATCATTTCTGGATGGTTTACGGGCTCCGTCCGGGACCCTGTCGGGGTCATTTTGGGACTTTAGCGGGATCATTTCTGGATGGGTTACGGGATCCTGTCGGGTCATTTTGGGACTTTTGCGGGATCATTTGGGGTCTCTTCCGGCATCATTTCTGGATGCTTTACGGGATCCGTCCGGGACCCTGTCGGGATCATTTTGGGACTTTAGCGGGATCATTTGGGGTCTCCTCCGGCATCATTTCTGGATGGTTTACGGGATCCGTCCGGGATCCTGTCGGGGTCATTTTGGGACTTTTGCGGGATCATTTGGGGTCTCTTCCGGCATCATTTCTGGATGCTTTACGGGATCCGTCCGGGATCCTGTCGCGGTCATTTTGGGACTTTTGCGGGATCATTTGGGGTCTCTTCCGGCATCATTTCTGGATGGTTTACGGGATCCGTCCGGGATCCTGTCGGGGTCATTTTGAGACTTTTGCGGGATCATTTGGGGTCTCCTCCGGCATCATTTCTGGATGGTTTACGGGATCCGTCCGGGATCCTGTCGGGGTCATTTTGGGACTTTTGCGGGATCATTTGGGGTCTCTTCCGGCATCATTTCTGGATGGTTTACGGGATCCGTCCGGGACCCTGTCGGGGTCATTTTGGGACTTTAGCGGGATCATTTGGGGTCTCCTCCGGCATCATTTCTGGATGGTTTACGGGATCCGTCCGGGATCCTGTCGGGGTCATTTTAGGACTTTTGCGGGATCATTTGGGGTCTCTTTCGGCATCATTTCTGGATGCTTTACGGGATCCGTCCGGGATCCTGTCGCGGTCATTTTGGGACTTTTGCGGGATCATTTGGGGTCTCTTCCGGCATCATTTCTGGATGGTTTACGGGATCCGTCCGGGATCCTGTCGGGGTCATTTCGGGACTTTTGCGGGATCATTTGGGGTCTCTTCCGGCATCATTTCTGGATGCTTTACGGGATCCGTCCGGGATCCTGTCGCGGTCATTTTGGGACTTTTGCGGGATCATTTGGGGTCTCTTCCGGCATCATTTCTGGATGGTTTACGGGATCCGTCCGGGATCCTGTCGGGGTCATTTTAGGACTTTTGCGGGATCATTTGGGGTCTCCTCCGGCATCATTTCTGGATGCTTTACGGGATCCGTCCGGGATCCTGTCGCGGTCATTTTGGGACTTTTGCGGGATCATTTGGGGTCTCTTCCGGCATCATTTCTGGATGCTTTACGGGATCCGTCCGGGATCCTGTCGCGGTCATTTTGGGACTTTTGCGGGATCATTTGGGGTCTCTTCCGGCATCATTTCTGGATGGTTTACGGGATCCGTCCGGGATCCTGTCGGGGTCATTTTGGGACTTTTGCGGGATCTTTTGGGGTCTCTTCCAGCATCATTTCCGGATGGTTTTCGGGATCCGGCCGGGATCCTGTCGGGGTCATTTTGAGACTTTTGCGGGATCATTTGTGGTCTCCTCCGGCATCATTTCTGGATGGTTTACGGGATCCGTCCGGGATCCCGTCGGCGTCATTTTGGGACTTTTGCGGGATAATTTGGGGTCTCTTCCGGCATCATTTCTGGATGGTTTACGGGATCCGTCCTGGATCCTGTCGGGGTCATTTTGGGACTTTTGCGGGATCATTTGGGGTCTCTTCCAGCATCATTTCTGGATGGTTTTCGGGATCCGTCCGGGATCCTGTCGGGGTCATTTTGAGACTTTTGCGGGATCATTTGGGGTCTCCTCCGGCATCATTTCTGGATGGTTTACGGGATCCGTCCGGGATCCTGTCGGGGTCATTTTTGGAGTTTTGCGGGATCATTTGGGGTCTCTTCCGGCATCATTTCTGGATGCTTTACGGGATCCGTCCGGGATCCTGTCGCGGTCATTTTGGGACTATTTCGCGATCATTTGGGGACCCTTCCGGCATCATTTCTGGATGGTTTTCGGGATCCGTGCGGGATCTCGTCGGGGTCATATGGGGACTTTTTCGGGATCATTTGTGGGCTCTTCCAGCATCATTTCTGGATGGTTTTCGGGAGCCGTCCGGGATATCGTCGGGGTCATTTGGGGACTTTTTCGTGATCATTTGGGATACCTACCGGCATCATTTCTGGATGGTTTTTGGGATTCGTCCGGGATCCCGTCGTGGTCCTTTCGGGACTTTTTTTTCGACTAATACGGGATCATTCGCGGACCCTTTCGGCATCATTTCTGGATAGTTGTCGGGATCCCGTCACGGTCATTTCGGGACTATTAGGGGATCATTTGAGGACCTTTCCGGCATCATTTCTGTATTGTTTTCGGAATCCTTTCGGGATCCCGTCAGGGTTATTTTGGGACTTTTTTGGGGCTAATACTGGTTCATTTGGGGATCCTCTAGGGGTCGTTTCGTGACTTTTTCTGTTTTATTTCGGGATCATTTGGGGACCCTTCCGGCATAATTTCTTGATGGTTTGCCGGATCCATCAGGGTCATTTCGGGACCATTTTGGGATCATTTGGGGACCCTTCCGAGATCATTTCTGGATCCGTCCGGGATGCCGTAGGAGCCATTTCGGGATTTTTTGTTACTTTTCCGGGATAGTTTTTGGACCCTTCCGGGATCATTTCTGGATCTGTGCGGGATCCCATCTGGGTCATTTCCGGACTATTTCGGGATCATTTTGGGATCCTTCCGGAATCATTTCTGTATGGTTTTCGCGATCCGTCGTTGATTCCCTCGGAGCCATTTCGGAACCTTTTCTGGAGTATGTCGGGGTCATTTGGGGACTTTTTCGGGATCATTTGGGGCTCTTCCGGCATCATTTCTGGATGGTTTTCGGGATCCGTGCGAGATCTCGTCGGGGTCATTTGGGGACTTTTTCGGGATCATTTGGGGGCTCTTCCGGCATCATTTCTGGATGGTTTTCGGGATCCGTCCGGGATATCGTCGGGGTAATTTGGGGACTTTTTCGGGATCATTTGGGGGCTCTTCCGGCATCATTTCTGGATGGTTTTCGGGATCCGTCCGGGATCCCATCAGGGTAATTTCGGGACTATTAGGGGATCATTTGTGGACCTTTCCGGCATCATTTCTGGATAATTTTCGGTATCCGTCCGGGATGCCGACGAGGTCATTTCGGGATTATTTCGGGATCATTTGGGATACCTACCGGCATCATTTCTGGATAGTTTTTGGAATCCTTTCGGGATCCCGTCAGGGTCATTTCGGGGCTTTTTCGGGATCATTTAAGGATGGCTTTCAGGATTCGTCCGGGAACCCGTCAGGGTAATTTCTGGACTTTTCCGAGACTATTTCGGGATCATTTTGGGACCTTCCCAAGATCATTTCTGAATGGATTTCGGGATCTGTCCGGGATGCCGTCAGGGTCATTTTGGGACTATTAGGTGATCATTTGAGGACCTTTTCGGCATCACTTCTGGATGGTTTTCGGTATCCGCTCAGGATCCCGTCGGAATTATTGCGGGACTTTTTCGGGATCATTTGGTGTCCCTTCCGGCATCATTTCTGGCTGGTTTTTGGGATTCGTCCGGCATCCCGTCGGGTTCATTTCGGGACTTTTTCTCGACTAATACGGGATCATTTGCGGGCCCTTTCGGCATCATTTCTAGATAATTGTCGGGATCCGTTCGGGATCCCGTCAGGGTCTTTTCGGAACTATTAGGTGATCATTTGAGGACATTTCCGGCATCATTTCTGGATAGTTTTCGGGATCCTTTCGGGGTCCAGTCAGGGTCATTTCCGGACTATTTCGGGATCATTTTGGAATCCTTCCGGAATCCTTTCTGTATGGTTTTCGCGATCCATCGTGGATCCCCTCGGAGCCATTTCGGAACTTTTTCTGGAGTTAGTCGGGATAATTTAGGGACCCTTCCTGGATATTTTCTGGATGGTTTCTGAGATCCGTCCGGAAGCCCGTCAGGGTAATTTCGGAACTTTTTCGGGACTATTTCGGGATCAATTTGGTACCCTTCAGGCATCATTTCTGTGTGGTTATCTGGATAAGTCTCGAATCGTGTCGTTGTCATTTCGGGTTTTTTTGGGACTACTTCGGGAACTTTTGGAAACACTTCCGGGGCGTTTCTGGATGGTTTTCGGGATCCATCCGCGATAGCGTCGGGGTCATTTCGTGGCTTTTTCTGGATAATTTCGTTATCATTTTGGGATCCTATCAGGTTATCAGCTCATAAAGTTCTTTTTTTTACTCAATTACAAAAATAAAATGCATTAGACAGAAAAAAAATTTTAAACAGATAACTTTATAAGCAGGCTAAGGTGAATAGCCCACATATTTCATTTTCTCCTTGCGGACGGGGCCGCGGGTAAAGGCTAGTATATATTATAAATTGCAAAGTTTGGATGTGAAGATGTTTGGATGTTTGGATGTTTGGATGTTTGGATGTTTGTCCAGACGTTTGTCTTTGTGACTCAATCACGCAAGAACGGCTGGACCGATTTGGATGAAATTTTGCACACATATAGCCAATAGTCTAGAAGGATCTACTAACTATATATTTTTGAAAAGGGGCGTGGTCCCCTCCCCCTAGGAACAGTTATAATTTAATTATTATATTTTTTCGTCTTTGCGACTGAATCACGCCAGAATGGCTACACGGATTTTGATGAAATTTGGGACACAGACAGTAATCTACTAGCGAAATTTTTTTCGAACATGGAAAGAGGGGTGCGGGCCCAACGACCCCTTCGAGAAATTATTTTTCAATAATTTTTACACATTATAACTTTACGTATACTGGCCTTCACCAATATCACAGACTCAAGGGGTCAAAAAAGTCGAGGGCTTACAAAGTAAGCAGTGACACCCTCCGCTCGCCCACCCCCCTTTATCTATTTCTATAAATTGTTATCTTAATCTATAAATTGTTATAACTCAATATAAATTTTCTCCTAAATCAATAGTTTTTGTTATCTGGTACATACAGAACGAGATCTAGACAATTTTGGAGGAACGATCAGTGGTCCTCTCCTCTACTCCCGCCATCCGCCCTCCATCAATTGTTTTTATTAGCACGCTTTTATTAGCTTTACCTGTATGTTTCTATGTAACTTTTTATTCGCTGCAATGCGCCTGCTGCCTTATTAACATGGTTTTATAATTAGCTTCACCTTATTTGTAATCCCGTAAGGGTCATATCGAGACCCTCCGGGATCATTTCTGGATGGTTTTCGGGATCGGTCCGGGATTACGCAGGGGTAATTTCGGGACTTTTTCGGGACTATTTCGGGATCATTTTGGGACCCTTCCGGGATCATTTCTGTATAGTTTTCGGGATCCGTCCGGGATCCCGTCGGGGTTATTTTGGGACATTTTCGGGACTATTCCGGAATCATTTCGGGACTATTTCGCGATCATTTGGGGACCCTTCCGGCATCATTTCTGGATGGTTTTCGGGATCCGTCCAGGATCCCCTCGGGGTACTTTCGGGATCATTTGCGTACCTTCGAGAGATAAATTCTTGATGGTTTCCTGGATCATTACGGGACTTTTTCGGGGTCAGTTTGGGTCCTTTCCGTAATCATTCCTGGATGGTTTTAGGGATCCGTCCGGCATCCCGTCGGCGTCATTTTGGGACTTTTGCGGGATCATTTGGGGTCTCTTCCGGCATCATTTCTGGATGGTTTACGGGATCCGTCCGGGATCCCGTCGGCGTCATTTTGGGACTTTTGCGGGATCATTTGGGGTCTCTTCCGGCATCATTTCTGGATGGTTTACGGGATCCGTCCGGGATCCTGTCGGGGTCATTTTGGGACTTTTGCGGGATCATTTGGGGTCTCTTCCGGCATCATTTCTGGATGGTTTACGGGATCCGTTCGGGATCCCGTCGGCGTCATTTTGGGACTTTTACGGGATCATTTGGGGTCTCTTCCGGCATCATTTCTGGATGGTTTACGGGCTCCGTCCGGGACCCTGTCGGGGTCATTTTGGGACTTTAGCGGGATCATTTGGGGTCTCCTCCGGCATCATTTCTGGATGGTTTACGGGATCCGTCCGGGATCCTGTCGGGGTCATTTTGGGACTTTTGCGGGATCATTTGGGGTCTCTTCCAGCATCATTTCTGGATGGTTTTCGGGATCCGTCCGGGATCCTGTTGGGATCATTTTGGGACTTTTGCGGGATCATTTGGGGTCTCTTCCGGCATCATTTCTGGATGGTTTACGGGATCCGTCCGGGATCCTGTTGGGATCATTTTGGGACTTTTGCGGGATCATTTGGGGTCTCTTCCGGCATCATTTCTGGATGGTTTACGGGATCCGTCCGGGATCCTGTCGGGGTCATTTTGGGACTTTTGCGGGATCATTTGGGGTCTCCTCCGGCATCATTTCTGGATGGTTTACGGGATCCGTCCGGGATCCTGTTGGGATCATTTTGGGACTTTTGCGGGATCATTTGGGGTCTCTTCCGGCATCATTTCTGGATGGTTTACGGGATCCGTCCGGGATCCTGTTGGGATCATTTTGGGACTTTTGCGGGATCATTTGGGTTCTCTTCCGGCATCATTTCTGGATGGTTTACGGGATCCGTCCGGGATCCTGTCGGGGTCATTTTGGGACTTTTGCGGGATCATTTGGGGTCTCCTCCGGCATCATTTCTGGATGGTTTACGGGATCCGTCCGGGATCCTGTCGGGGTCATTTTGGGACTTTTGTGGGATCATTTGGGGTCTCTTCCGGGATCATTTCTGGATGGTTTACGGGATCCGTCCGGGATCCTGTCGCGGTCATTTTGGGACTTTTGCGGGATCATTTGGGGTCTCTTCCGGCATCATTTGGATGGTTTACGGGATCCGTCCGGGATCCTGTCGGGGTCATTTTGGGACTTTTGCGGGATCATTTGGGGTCTCTTCCGGCATCATTTCTGGATGGTTTACGGGATCCGTCCGGGACCCTGTCGGGGTCATTTTGGGACTTTAGCGGGATCATTTGGGGTCTCCTCCGGCATCATTTCTGGATGGTTTACGGGATCCGTCCGGGATCCTGTCGGGGTCATTTTGGGACTTTTGCGGGATAATTTGGAGTCTCTTCCGGCATCATTTCTGGATGCTTTACGGGATCCGTCCGGGATCCTGTCGCGGTCATTTTGGGACTTTTGCGGGATCATTTGGGGTCTCTTCCGGCATCATTTCTGGATGCTTTACGGGATCCGTCCGGGATCCTGTCGGGGTCATTTTGGGACTTTTGCGGGATCATTTGGGGTCTCTTCCAGCATCATTTCTGGATGGTTTTCGGGATCCGTCCGGGATCCTGTCGGGGTCATTTTGAGACTTTTGCGGGATCATTTGGGGTCTCCTCCGGCATCATTTCTGGATGGTTTACGGGATCCGTCCGGGATCCCGTCGGCGTCATTTTGGGACTTTTGCGGGATCATTTGGGGTCTCCTCCGGCATCATTTCTGGATGGTTTACGGGATCCGTCCGGGATTCTGTCGGGGTCATTTTGGGACTTTTGCGGGATCATTTGGTGTCTCTTCCAGCATCATTTCTGGATGGTTTTCGGGATCCGTCCGGGATCCTGTCGGGATCATTTTGAGACTTTTGCGGGATCATTTGGGGTCTCTCCCGGCATCATTTCTGGATGGTTTACGAGATCCGTCCGGGATCCTGTCGGGGTCATTTTGGGACTTTTGCGGGATCATTTGGGGTCTCCTCCGGCATCATTTCTGGATGGTTTTCGGGATCCGTCCGGGATCCTGTCGGGGTCATTTTGGGACTTTTGCGGGACCATTTCTGGATGGTTTACAGGATCCGTCCGGGATCCTGTCGGGGTCATTTTGAGACTTTTGCGGGATCATTTGGGGTCTCTTCCTGCATCATTTCTGTATGGTTTTCGGGATCCGTCCGGGATCCTGTCGGGGTCATTTTGGGACTTTTGCGGGATCATTTGGGGTCTCTTCCGGCATCATATCTGGATGGTTTACGGGATCCGTCCGGGATCCTGTCGGGGTCATTTTGGGCCTTTTGCGGGATCATTTGGGTTCTCTTCCGGCATCATTTCTGGATGGTTTACGGGATCCGGCCGGGATCCTGTCGGGGTCATTTTGGGACTTTTGCGGGATCATTTGGGGTCTCTCCCGGCATCATTTCTGGATGGTTTTCGGGATCCGTCCGGGATCCTGTCGGGGTCATTTTGGGACTTTTGCGGGATCATTTCTGGATGGTTTACAGGATCCCTCCGGGATCCCGTCAGGGACATTTCGGGACTATTTCGGGATAATTTGGGGTACCTGCCGGCATCATTTCTGGATGGTTTTCGGTATCCGTCCGGGATCCCGTCGGTGTCATTTCGGGACCATTTGGGGTCCATTCCGGCATCATTTCTGGATGGTTTCGGGATCCGTCCGGGATCCTGTCGGGGTCATTTTGGGACTTTTGCGGGATCATTTGGGGTCTCTTCCGGCATCATTTCTGGATGGTTTTCGGGATCCGTCCGGGATCCTGTCGGGGTCATTTTGGGACTTTTGCGGGATCATTTCTGGATGGTTTACAGGATCCGTCCGGGATCCTGTCGGGGTCATTTTGAGACTTTTGCGGGATCATTTGGGGTCTCTTCCGGCATCATTTCTGTATGGTTTTCGGGATCCGTCCGGGATCCTGTCGGGGTCATTTTGGGACTTTTGCGGGATCATTTGGGGTCTCTTCCGGCATCATTTCTGGGTGGTTTACGGGATCCTGTCGGGGTCATTTTGGGCCTTTTGTGGGATCATTTGGGTTCTCTTCCGGCATCATTTCTGGATGGTTTACGGGATCCGGCCGGGATCCTGTCGGGGTCATTTTGGGACTTTTGCGGGATCATTTGGGGTCTCTTCCGGCATCATTTCTGGATGGTTTACGAGATCCGTCCGGGATCCTGTCGGGGTCATTTTGGGACTTTTGCGAGATCATTTGGGGTCTCTTCCGGCATCATTTCTGGATGGTTTACGGGATCCGTCCGGGACCCTGTCGGGGTCATTTTGGGACTTTAGCGGGATCATTTGGGGTCTCCTCCGGCATTATTTCTGGATGGTTTTCGGGATCCGTCCGGGATCTTGTCGGGGTCATTTTGGGACCTTTGCGGGATCATTTGGGGTCTCTTCCGGCATCATTTCTAGAAGGTTTTCTGGATCCATCCGGGATCCCGTCGGAGTCATTTCGGAACTTTTTCTCGACTAATACAGGATCATTTGGGGACCCTTTCGGCATCATTTCTGGATAGTTTTAGGGATCCGTTCGGGATCCCGACGGGGTCATATCGGGACCATTTGGGGTACCTACCGGCATCATTTCTGGATGGTTTACGGGATCCGTCCGGGACCCTGTCGGGGTCATTTTGGGACTTTAGCGGGATCATTTGGGGTCTCCTCCGGCATCATTTCTGGATGGTTTCCGGATCCGTCCGGGATTCCGTCGGCGTAATTTCGGGACTATTAGGGGGTTATTTGGGGACCTTTCCGGCATAATTTCTGGATAGTTTTAGGGATCCGTGCGGGATCCCGACGTGGTCATATCGGGACCATTTGGGGTACCTACCGGCATTATTTCTGGTTGGTTTTCGGGATCCGTCCGGGATCCCGTCGGGATCATTTCGGGACTATTTCGGGATCATTTGGGTACCTACCTTTATCATTTCAGGACTTTTTCGGGATCCGCCCGTGATCCCGGCGGGGTCATTTCGGGATCATTTGGGGTACCTAGATGGATAGTTTTCGGGTTCGTCCGGGATCCCGTCTGGATCATTTCAGGACTTTTTCGGGATCATTTGGGGTATCTTCCGGCCACTTTTCTAGATGGTTTTCGGTATCCGTCCGGGATACCGTCAGGGTAATTTTGGGACTATTTTGGGATAACTTGGGAACCTTTCCGGCATCATTTCTGGATAGTTTCCGGGATCCTTCGGGGATCCCGTCAGGGTCATTTCGGAACCCGCGACTAATGCGGGATCATTTGGGGACCCTTTCGCCATCATTTCCGGATGGTTTTCGTGATCCGTCCGGGATACCGTCAGGGTAATTTCGGGACTATTTGGGGATAACTTGGGAACCTTTCCGACATCATTTCTGGATAGTTTACGGGATCCGTCGGTCATTTTGGGACTTTTGCGGGATCATTTGTGGTCTCTTCCGGCATCATTTCTGGATGCTTTACGGGATCCGTCCGGGATCCTGTCGGGGTCATTTTGGGACTTTTGCGGGATCATTTGGGGTCTCTTCCAGCATCATTTCTGGATGGTTTTCGGGATCCGTCCGGGATCCTGTCGGGGTCATTTTGAGACTTTTGCGGGATCATTTGGGGTCTCCTCCGGCATCATTTCTGGATGGTTTACGGGATCCGTCCGGGATCCCGTCGGCGTCATTTTGGGACTTTTGCGGGATCATTTGGGGTCTCCTCCGGCATCATTTCTGGATGGTTTACGGGATCCGTCCGGGATTCTGTCGGGGTCATTTTGGGACTTTTGCGGGATCATTTGGTGTCTCTTCCAGCATCATTTCTGGATGGTTTTCGGGATCCGTCCGGGATCCTGTCGGGATCATTTTGAGACTTTTGCGGGATCATTTGGGGTCTCTCCCGGCATCATTTCTGGATGGTTTACGAGATCCGTCCGGGATCCTGTCGGGGTCATTTTGGGACTTTTGCGGGATCATTTGGGGTCTCCTCCGGCATCATTTCTGGATGGTTTTCGGGATCCGTCCGGGATCCTGTCGGGGTCATTTTGGGACTTTTGCGGGACCATTTCTGGATGGTTTACAGGATCCGTCCGGGATCCTGTCGGGGTCATTTTGAGACTTTTGCGGGATCATTTGGGGTCTCTTCCTGCATCATTTCTGTATGGTTTTCGGGATCCGTCCGGGATCCTGTCGGGGTCATTTTGGGACTTTTGCGGGATCATTTGGGGTCTCTTCCGGCATCATATCTGGATGGTTTACGGGATCCGTCCGGGATCCTGTCGGGGTCATTTTGGGCCTTTTGCGGGATCATTTGGGTTCTCTTCCGGCATCATTTCTGGATGGTTTACGGGATCCGGCCGGGATCCTGTCGGGGTCATTTTGGGACTTTTGCGGGATCATTTGGGGTCTCTCCCGGCATCATTTCTGGATGGTTTTCGGGATCCGTCCGGGATCCTGTCGGGGTCATTTTGGGACTTTTGCGGGATCATTTCTGGATGGTTTACAGGATCCCTCCGGGATCCCGTCAGGGTCATTTCGGGACTATTTCGGGATAATTTGGGGTACCTGCCGGCATCATTTCTGGATGGTTTTCGGTATCCGTCCGGGATCCCGTCGGTGTCATTTCGGGACCATTTGGGGTCCATTCCGGCATCATTTCTGGATGGTTTCGGGATCCGTCCGGGATCCTGTCGGGGTCATTTTGGGACTTTTGCGGGATCATTTGGGGTCTCTTCCGGCATCATTTCTGGATGGTTTTCGGGATCCGTCCGGGATCCTGTCGGGGTCATTTTGGGACTTTTGCGGGATCATTTCTGGATGGTTTACAGGATCCGTCCGGGATCCTGTCGGGGTCATTTTGAGACTTTTGCGGGATCATTTGGGGTCTCTTCCGGCATCATTTCTGTATGGTTTTCGGGATCCGTCCGGGATCCTGTCGGGGTCATTTTGGGACTTTTGCGGGATCATTTGGGGTCTCTTCCGGCATCATTTCTGGGTGGTTTACGGGATCCTGTCGGGGTCATTTTGGGCCTTTTGTGGGATCATTTGGGTTCTCTTCCGGCATCATTTCTGGATGGTTTACGGGATCCGGCCGGGATCCTGTCGGGGTCATTTTGGGACTTTTGCGGGATCATTTGGGGTCTCTTCCGGCATCATTTCTGGATGGTTTACGAGATCCGTCCGGGATCCTGTCGGGGTCATTTTGGGACTTTTGCGAGATCATTTGGGGTCTCTTCCGGCATCATTTCTGGATGGTTTACGGGATCCGTCCGGGACCCTGTCGGGGTCATTTTGGGACTTTAGCGGGATCATTTGGGGTCTCCTCCGGCATTATTTCTGGATGGTTTTCGGGATCCGTCCGGGATCTTGTCGGGGTCATTTTGGGACCTTTGCGGGATCATTTGGGGTCTCTTCCGGCATCATTTCTAGAAGGTTTTCTGGATCCATCCGGGATCCCGTCGGAGTCATTTCGGAACTTTTTCTCGACTAATACAGGATCATTTGGGGACCCTTTCGGCATCATTTCTGGATAGTTTTAGGGATCCGTTCGGGATCCCGACGGGGTCATATCGGGACCATTTGGGGTACCTACCGGCATCATTTCTGGATGGTTTACGGGATCCGTCCGGGACCCTGTCGGGGTCATTTTGGGACTTTAGCGGGATCATTTGGGGTCTCCTCCGGCATCATTTCTGGATGGTTTCCGGATCCGTCCGGGATTCCGTCGGCGTAATTTCGGGACTATTAGGGGGTTATTTGGGGACCTTTCCGGCATAATTTCTGGATAGTTTTAGGGATCCGTGCGGGATCCCGACGTGGTCATATCGGGACCATTTGGGGTACCTACCGGCATTATTTCTGGTTGGTTTTCGGGATCCGTCCGGGATCCCGTCGGGATCATTTCGGGACTATTTCGGGATCATTTGGGTACCTACCTTTATCATTTCAGGACTTTTTCGGGATCCGCCCGTGATCCCGGCGGGGTCATTTCGGGATCATTTGGGGTACCTAGATGGATAGTTTTCGGGTTCGTCCGGGATCCCGTCTGGATCATTTCAGGACTTTTTCGGGATCATTTGGGGTATCTTCCGGCCACTTTTCTAGATGGTTTTCGGTATCCGTCCGGGATACCGTCAGGGTAATTTTGGGACTATTTTGGGATAACTTGGGAACCTTTCCGGCATCATTTCTGGATAGTTTCCGGGATCCTTCGGGGATCCCGTCAGGGTCATTTCGGAACCCGCGACTAATGCGGGATCATTTGGGGACCCTTTCGCCATCATTTCCGGATGGTTTTCGTGATCCGTCCGGGATACCGTCAGGGTAATTTCGGGACTATTTGGGGATAACTTGGGAACCTTTCCGACATCATTTCTGGATAGTTTACGGGATCCGTCGGGAATCCCGTCAGGATCATTTAGGAACTATAAGGGGATCATTTAATTTTTCATCTTTCTTTAAGAGGATCATTTCACCTTCCAGCATCATTTCTGTATACTTTTGGGGATCCGTCCGGGATCCCGACGGGGTCATTTCTGGCCTATTTCGGGATCATTTTGGGGTACCAACCGGCATCATTTCTGGATGGTCCGGGATCCGTCCGGGATCCCATCGGGGGAATTTCGGGAATTTTTCGGGATCATTTGGGTTCCCTTCCGGTATCATTTCTGGATCGTTTTCGGGATCCGCCCGAGATCCCGTCGGGTTTATTTTTTTACTTTTTCGGGAAAATGTCAGGGAGTTTCGAGACTGTTCTTGGATCATTTGGGGATCCTTCAGGGATAATTTCTGGATGGTTTTCGGGATCCCGTCGGGGTAATTTCGGGACTTTTTCACGACTATTCCGGGGTCAGTTGCCCTTAAAGATCATTTCTGGGTGGTTTTCGGGATCCGTCCGGGATCCCGTCAGGGTTATTTCGCGCCTTTTCGGGACTATTTCGGGATCATTTTGGGACCCTTCCGGGATAATTTCTCTATGATTTTCGGGATCTGTTCGGGATCCCTTCGTAGTTTTTTCGCGACTTTATCTGGGATAAATTGCGGACCCTTTAGAGATCAATTCTGGATGGTTTTCGGTATCGGTCTGGGATCCCATTTCGGGACTTTTTCGGGACTATTTCGGAATCATTTTGGGACCCTTCCGGCATAATTTCTGGGTGATTTTCGGGATCTGTCCGGGATCCCGACGGAGTTTTTTCGGGACTTTTTCCGGACTATTTCTGGATTATTTGGGGACGTTTCAGAGCTCAGTTCTGGATGATTTTCGGGATCTGTCCGGGATCCCGTCAGAGTTATTTCGGGGTAATTTTGGGACCCTTCCAGGATAATTTCTTCATGATTTTCGGGATGGGTCTGACTTTTTCGTGACTTTCGGGACTATTTCGGGATCATTTGCGGAACCTTCAGAGATCAATTCTGGATGGTTTGTGGACTTTTTCGGGATCATTTGGGGATCCCTCCAGAGTCATTTCTGGATGGTTTTCGGGATCCCGTCAGGGTCATTTCGGGCCTTTTTCGTGACTACTATTTCGGAATCATTTTGGGACTCCTCCGGGATAATTTCTGGGCGATTTTCGGGATTTGTCCGAGATCCCGTCAGAGTTTTTTCGGGACTTTTTCGGACTATATCGGGATCATTTGCGGACCGTTCAGGAATCAAATCTGGATGGTTTTCGGGATCCGTCCGTGACCCTTCCGGCATCATTTCTGGATAGTTTTCGAGATTTGTCCAGGATCCCGTCGGCATCATTTCGTGACTATTTGGTGTCATTTAGGGACACTTCCGGGATCATTTTAGGTATCTTCGAAACCGGTAATTCAGCACACATGGCCGTGGATTTACGGCAAATTATTCGTAATTAAAATTCGGTATGTTTTATCTTTAATATATCACAGCTTTTTCGTTCTATTTTTAAATGAATCCTGTAACGAACTATTACAACTATAATTAAAATTTTTGTAATATTTTAACCAACTAAATACCCGAAAAAGCAACACTGCTTTCATTTAAAAACTTCTTTTTGGTTTTAGCTAATTGTAGTTTCACTCCTTTGTTCTATGAGTAGTAATTCTTTCACCCCTGTCATATCAATTAATTTAACTTAGAAACAAAATGTATTTTTTTTAATTCGAAAAAAGTGTATTGTACTATTCATGTAAGCGTGCCCATCAGCTCAGTTAGTTCTTTTTTTTTACTGTATTAAAAAATAAAATACATTGACAGAAAAAATTTTTAAACAGACAACTTGATAAGCAGGCTAACGTGAATAGCACATATATTTTATTTTCTCCTTGCGGACGGGGCCGCGGGTAAAGGCTAGTATATATTATAAATGGGAAAGTTTGGATGTTAAGATGTTTGGATGTTTGGATGTTTGTCCAGACGTTTGTCTTTGTGACTCAATCACGCAAGAACGGCTGGACGGATTTGTATGAAATTTGGCATGCATATAGCCAATAGTCTAGAAGGATCTACTAGCTATATATTTTTCAAAAGGGGCGTGGTCTCCGCCCCCTAGGAACAGTTATAATTTAATTATTATATTTTTTTTGTCTTTGCGACTGAATCACGCCAGAACGGCTTCACGGATTTTGATGAAATTTGGGACAGAGATAATAGGCTACTGGCGAA
The DNA here is from genome assembly GCF_040869045.1 of Eurosta solidaginis. Lineage (NCBI taxonomy): Eukaryota > Metazoa > Arthropoda > Insecta > Diptera > Tephritidae > Eurosta > Eurosta solidaginis. The sequence goes on along the minus strand of NC_090319.1, from coordinate 89,130,686 downwards.
ATTTTTTTCGAACATGGAAAGGGGGAAGGGGGTCCCACGACCCCTTCGAATAATTAATTTTTAACAATTTTTACACATTATAACTTTACGTATACTGACCTTCACCAATATTACAAACTCAATGGGTGAAAAAAGTCGAGGGCTTACAAAGTGAGCAGTGATACACCCCCCCCCCCCCCCTTTCCCGTCTCGAGCAAAATCTATAAATTGTTATAACTCAATATAAATTTTGTCCTAAAATCAATAATTTTTGGTATCTGGCTCATACAGATCGAGATCTAAACAATTTTGGAAAAACGATCAGTGGTACTCTCCTCCTCCCGCCATCCGCCCTCCTTCAATTGCTTTTATTAGCACGCTTTTATTAGCTTTACCTGTATGTTTCTTTGTAACTCTTCATTCGCTCCAACGCGCCTGTTGCCTTATTAACATGGTTTTATAATTATCTTCACCCTATTTGTAATCCCGTTTGGGTCATCTCGTGACCCTTCAGGGATCATTTCTGGATGGTTTTCGGGATCCGTCCGCGATCCCTCCCGGGTCATTTCTGGACTTTTTCGGGACTATTCCGGGATTATTTTGGGACCCTTCCGGGATCATTTGTGTATAGTTTTCGGGATCCGTCGGGATTATTTTGGGACATTTTCGGGACTATTCCGGGATCATTTCGGGACTATTTCGCGATCATTTGGGGACCCTTCCGGCATCATTTCTGGACGGTTTTCGGGATCCGTCCGGGATCCCGTCGGGGTCATTTCGGAACTTTTTCTCGACTAATACGGGATCATTTGGGGACCCTTTCGGCATCATATCTGGATGCTTTTCGGGATCCGTCCGGGAACCAGTCGGGTTCATTTCGGGACTTTTTCTCGACTAATACGGGATCATTTGGGGACCCTTTCGGCATCATATCTGGATGCTTTTCGGGATCCGTCCGGGAACCAGTCGGGTTCATTTCAGGACTTTTTCTCGACTTATACGGGATCATTTGGGGACCCTTTCGGCATCATATCTGGATGCTTTTCGGGATCCGTCCGGGAACCAGTCGGGTTCATTTCGGGACTTTTTCTCGACTTATACGGGATCATTTGGGGACCATTTCGGCATCATATCTGGATGCTTTTCGGGATCCGTCCAGGAACCAGTCGGGTTCATTTCGGGACTTTTTCTCGACTAATACGGGATCATTTGGGGACGCTTTCGGCATCATTTCTGTATGGTTTTCGGGATCCGTCCGGGATCCCGTCGGGGTCATTTCGGGACTATTTCGGGATCATTTGGGGTACCTTCCGGCATCATTTCTAGATGGTTTTCGGGATCCGTCCGGGATCCCGTCAGGTTCATTACGGAACTATTTCGGGATCCTTTGGGGTACCTTCCGGCATCATTTCTATATGGTTTTGAGGATCCGTCCGGGATTCCGTCGGGGTCATTTCGGGAATTTTTCTCGACGAATACGGGATCATTTGGGACGCTTTCGGCATCATTTCTGGATTGTTTTCGGGATCCGTCCGGTATCCCGTCGGGGTCATTTCGGGACTATTTCGGGATCATTTGGGGTACCTTCCGGCATCATTTCTAGATGGTTTTCGGGATCCGTCCGGGATCCCGTCGGGGTCATTTCGGTACTATTTCGGGATCATTTGAGGTACCTTCCGGCACCATTTCTAGATGGTTTTAGGGATCCGTCCGGGATCCCGTCAGGGTCATTTCGGGACTATTTCGGGATACCTTCCGGCATCATTTCTGGATAGTTCAATTCAGGACTTTTTCTTGACTAATACGGGATGATTTGGGGACCTTTTCGGCATTCTTTCTGGATGCTTTTCGGGATCCGTCAGGAATCCCGTCGGGGTCATTTCGGGACTTTTTCGGGACTAATACGGGATAATTAGGGGAGCCTTTCGGCATCATTTCTGGATGGTTTTCGGGATCCGTACGGGATCCTGCCAGGGTCATTTCGGGACTATTTCGGGATCATTTGGGGTACCTTCCGGCATCATTTCTATATGATTTTGAGGATCCGTCCGGCATCCCGTCGGGGTTATTTCGGGACTTTTTATCGACTGGTATCGGATCATTAGGGGACCCTTTCGGCATAATTTCTGGATGGTTTTCGAGATCCGTCCGGGATCCCTTCCGGGTTATTTCGGAACTTTTTTGGGACTATTTGAGGATCATTTGGGGTATTTTCCGGCATCATTTCTGTATGGTATTCGGGATCATTTGGGGTCCCTTCCGGCATAATTTCTGGATGGTTTTCGGTCATTTCGGGACTATTAGGGGATCTTTTGAGGACATTCCGGCATCATTTCTGGATAGTTTTTGGGATCCGTGAGGGATCCCGTCGGGGTAATTTCTGGACTTTTCAGATATTTTTTCGGGATTATTTTGGGTTTCCAAGATCATTTCTGGATGGATTTCGAGATCTGTCCGGGATCCCGTCAGGGTCATTTAGGAGTCCGTTCGAGATCCCGTCAGGGTCATTTCGGGACTATTAGGGGATCATTTGAGGACCTTTCCGGCATCATTTCTGGATAGTTTTCGGAATCCGTCTGGGATCCCGTCGGGGTCATTTCAGGACTTTTTCGGGACTAATACGGGATCATTTTGGGACCCTTCCGGAATCATTTCTGTATGGTTTTCGCGATCCGTCGTGGATCCCCTAAGGACCCTTCCTGGATATTTTCTGGATGGTTTTTGAGAACCGTCCGGGAGCCCGTCAGGGTCATTTCGGAACTTTTTCGGGACTATTTCGGGATCATTTTGGTACCCTTCAGGCATCATTTCTTTGTGGTTCTCTGGTTAAGTCTAGAATCGTGTCGTTGTCATTTCGGGTTTTTTGGGACTATTCCGGGAACTTTTGGAGACCCTTCCGTGGCATTTCTAAATGGTTTTCGGGATCTGTCCGCAATAGCGTCGGGGTCATTTCGTGGATTTTTCTGGATAATTTCGGGATCATTTGTGGATCCTGTCAGGTTATCAGCTCATTTAGTTCTTTTTTTACTCAATTACAAAAATAAAATGTATTGGACAGAAACATCTTTTTAAACAGATAACTTGATAAGCAGGCTAACGTGAATATCCCATATATTTAATTTTCTCCTTGCGGACGGGGCCGCGGGTAAAGGCTAGTATATTATAAATGGCAAAGTTTGAATGTGAAGATGTTTGGATGTTTGTCCAGACGTTTGTCTTTGTGACTCAATCACGCAAGAACGGCTGGAAGTATTTGGATGAAATTTGGCACACATGTAGCCAATAGTCTAGAAGGATCTACTAGCTATATATTTTTCAAAAGGGGGGGTCCCCGCCCCCTACGAACAGTTATAATTTAATTATTATATTTTTTAGTCTTTGCGACTGAATCACGCCAGAACGGCTACACGGATTTTGATGAAATTTGGGACACAGACAGTAGTCTACTAACGAAATTTTTTTCGAACATGGAAAGGGGGGGGCGGGAGGGGCTCCCACCACCCCTTCGATTAATTACTTTTTAACAATTTTTACACATTATAACTTTACTTATACTGGCCTTCACCAATATCACAGACTCAATGGGTCAAATAAGTCGTGGGCTTACAAAGTGAGCAGTGACACCCTCCGCCCCCCCCCCCTTTATCACCCTCTGGTGTAAAATCTATAAATTGTTATAACTCAGTATAAATTTTCTCCTAAATCAATAGTTTTTGGTATCTGGCACATACAGATCGAGATCTAGACAATTTTGGAAAAACGAGCAGCGGTCCTTCTCCTCCCGCCATCCGCCCTCCTTCAATTGTTTTTATTAGCACGCTTTTATTAGCTTTACCTGTATGTTTCTTTGTAACTCTTCATTCGCTCCAACGCTCCTGCTGCCTTATTAAAATGGTTCTACAATTAGCTTCGCCTTATTTGTAATCCCGTTGTGGTCATATCGAGACCCTTCCGGGATCATTTTTGGATGATTTTCGGGATGCGTCCGGGATCCCGCCGGGGTCATTTCGGGACTTTTTCGGTACTATTTCGGGATAATTTTGGGACCCTTCCGGGATCATTTCTGTATAGTTTTCGGGATCCGTTAGGATCCCGTCGGGGTTATTTTGGGATATTTTCAGGACTATTCCGGGATCATTTCGGGACTTTTTCGCAAACATTTAGGGACCTTTCCGGCAACATTTCTGGATGGGTTTCGGGATCCGTTCGGCATCCAGTCGGGGTATTTTCGGGATCATTTGCGTACCTTTGAGAGATAAATTCTTGATGGTTTCCGGGATCATTACGGGACTTTTTCGGGGTCATTTTGGGTCCCTTCCGCCATTATTTCTGTATGGTTTTCCGGATCATTTGGGGTCCCTTCCGGAATCATTTCTGGATGGTTTTCGGGATCCGTTCGGGATCATTTCGGGACTATTAGGGGAACATTTGAAGACCTTTCCGGCATCATTTCTGCATAGCTTCCGGGATTCGTCGGGGATCATTTAGGGACTATTAGGAGATCACTTGAAGACCTCTCCGGCATCATTTCTGCATGGTTTCCGGGATCCGTCGGGGATCTCGACGGGGTCATTTCGGGATCATTTCTGCATAGTTTCCGGGGTTCATCCGAGATACCGTAGGGGTCATTTCGGGACTTTTTCTCTACTAATAGGGATTATTTGGGGACCCTTTCGGCATCGTTACTGGATGGTTTTCGGGATCCGTCCGGGATCCGCGCGGGATCATTTCGGGACTCTTAGGGGATCATTTGAGGACCTCTCCGGCATCATTTCTGCATAGTTTCCTAGATCCGTCGGGGCTCTCGACGGGGTAATTTCGTGACTATTTCCGGATCATTTGGGGTACCTACCGCGATCACATCTGGATGGTTTTTGGTATCCGTCCGGGATCCCGTCGCGATCATTTCGGGACTTTTTCGGGATCATTTGGGGTCCCTTCCGGCATCATTTCTGGGTGGTTTTCGGGATCCCGTCGGGTTCATTTTCGGACTTTTTCGGGATCATTTGGGTTCCCTTCCGGCATCATTTCTGGATGGTTTTCGGGATTCGTCCGGGATCCCGTCGTGGTCATTTTGGGACTTTTTCGGGATCATTTGGGTTCCCTTCCGGCATCATTTCTGGATGGTTTTCGGGATTCGTCCGGGATCCCGTCGGGTCATTTTGGGACTTTTTCGGGATCATTTGTGGTCCCTTCCGGCATCATTTCTGGATGGTTTTCGGGATCCGTCCGGGATCCCGTCGGGTTCATTTTGGGACTTTTTCGGGATTTTTTGGGGTCCCTTCCGGCATCATTTCTGTATGGCTTTCGGGATCCGTCGGGATCCCGTGAGGGTAATTTCGGGACTATTAGGGAATCATTTGAGGACCTTTCCGGCATCCTATCTGGATGGTTTTCGGTATCCGTCCAGGATCCCGTCGGGGTCATTTCGGGACTTTTTCGAGATTTTTTGGGGTCTCTTCCGGCATCATTTCTGGATGGCTTTCGGGATTCGTCCGGGATCCCGTCGGGGTCATTTTGGGACTTTTTCTCGACTAATACGGGATCATTTGGGGACCCTTTCGGCATCATTTCTGGATTGTTTAAGGGATTCGTCCGGGATTCCGTCGGCGTCATTTCGGGACTTTTTCTCGATTAATACGGAATAATTTGGGGACCCTTTCGGCATCATTTCTGGATGGTTTCCGTCAGGGTGATTTCGAGACTATTAGGGGATCATTTGAAGACCTTTCCGGCGTCATTTCTGGATATTTTTGGGGATCCGTTCGGGATCCCGACGGGGTAATTTTGGGATTATTTCGGGATCAGTTTGGGGTACCTACCGGCATCATTTCTGGATGGTTTTCGGTATCCGTCCGGGATCCCGTCGGGGTCATTTCGGGACTTTTTCGGGAATTTTTGGGGTCCCTTCCGGCATCATTTCTGGGTGGTTTTCGGGATCCGTCGGGATCCCGTGAGGGTAATTTCGGGACTATTAGGGAATCATTTGAGGACCTTTCCGGCATCCTATCTGGATGGTTTTCGGTATCCGTCCAGGATCCCGTCGGGGTCATTTCGGGACTTTTTCGAGATTTTTTGGGGTCTCTTCCGGCAACATTTCTGGATGGCTTTCGGGATTCGTCCGGAATCCCGTCGGGGTAATTTCGGGACTTTTTCTCGACTAATACGGGATCATTTGGGGACCCTTTCGGCATTATTTCTGGATTGTTTAAGGGATTCGTCCGGGATTCCGTCGGCGTCATTTCGGGACTTTTTCTCGATTAATACGGAATAATTTGGGAACCCTTTCGGCATCATTTCTGGATGGTTTCCGTCAGGGTGATTTCGAGACTATTAGGGGATCATTTGAAGACCTTTCCGGCGTCATTTCTGGATATTTTTGGGGATCCGTTCGGGATCCCGTCGGGGTAATTTCGGGACTATTTCGGGATCATTTGGTGCACCTTCCGTCATCATTTATACATGGTTTTCGGGATCCGTCCTTTATCCCGTCGGGGTAATTTCGGGACTTTTTCTCGAATAATACGGGATCATTTAGGGACCCTTTCGGCATAATTTCTGGATGATTTTCGGAATCCGTCAGGGAACCCGTCAGGGTCATTTCGGGACTATTAGGGGTTCATTTAAGCACCTTTCCGGCATCCTATCTGGATGGTTTTCGGGATAATTTCTGCATAGTTTCCGGGGTTCATCCGGGATCCCATCAGAGTTTTTTCGGGACTTTTTCCGGACTATTTCGGGATCATTTGCGGACCGTTCAGGAATCAAATCTGGATGGTTTTCGGGATCCGTCCGGGTTCCCGTCAGGGTAATTTCGGGACTTTTCGTGACTACTTCGGGATTATTTTGGGACCCTGCCAGCATTATTTCTGGATAGTTTTCGGGATTTGTCCGGGATCCCGTCGGCATCATTACGTTACTATTTGGTGTCATTTAGGGACCCTTCCGGGATCATGTTAAGTCTCTTCGAAACCGGTAATTCAGCACACATGGCTGTGGATTTACTGCAAATTATTCGTAATTAAAATTCGGTATGTTTTATCTTTAATATCTAACACAGCATTTTCGTTCTATTTTTAAATGAATCCTGTAACGAACTGTTACAACTATAATTACAATTTTTGTAATATTTTAACCAACTAAATACCCGAAAAAGCAACAGTATTTTCATCTAAAAAATTCTCTTTGGTTTTAGCTAATTGTAGTTTCACTCCTTTGTTCTATGAGTAGTAATTCTTTCACCCCTTTCATATCAGTTAATTTAATTTAAAAACAAAATGTATTTTTTTAATTCGAAAAAACTGTATTGTACTATTCATGAAAGCGTGCCTTTCAGCTTATCTTCTCATTTAGTTCTCTTTTTTTACTAAATTACAAAAATAAAATACATTAGACAAAAATAATTTTTAAACAGATAACTTGATAAGCAGGCTAACGTGAACAGCACATATATTTTATTTTCTCCTTGCGGACGGGGCCGCGGGTAAAGGCTAGTATAATTATAACTACAGATGCACGTGTATAGCTTCTCATATGCGCGTGTATTTGTGAGCGACACTTCCACAATTATAATTTCATACTTTTGGGAGCATCTCAGATAATATATCTGCATGTGTTTGTGCGTTGCTTCTCCACTGCGTGTACGTACATATGTGTAGAAATAATGATTGATCTATTGATATGCATACAAGTCACTGCTTAGCATCGGCTTAGAGATGATAGTATCCCTTAGTGCTGCTAATACTCGTTACAGTATTCTATGTGTGTCCACAATTCATCGCAACTGATTCAGATATATGGCATACCCTATGACCATCAGAGGGTTGTGTCTCCGCTTTTCGGTACACCCTGTGCTGTAGCTAGTTATTTAACCACTGCCGCTAGATGGGTCTCCTAAGCATTATCTAAGCTAGGCTAAGCGTTTTTTTTACGCGCAAACGTAAACGCTGACTCTGCACTTATATAACTTGGCAAGCTATTGACCTTATTTGGTAGAGTAGCGGAATTATACGTAACTCGCGTGTGAAAAAAACACGGCTTAAGTTTCACCCTCTGCACTAATTCTATGTATTCTATGCGCGTCCACTATTTATCACAACTGATTCAGCTATATGTTATACACAGAAATAAAACAGGGGTAAAGTATATCAACAGTTCCACTTAAAAAGCTTCATCGCTTCGATTTGAATGAAATTTGGTGAAATTGCTGTACTATATAGTAGTGTTAATTTCACTTAAGTTCGCTCCTAAATTTTGGATGGTTACGGAGATATAAGCTTCTGAATTCTCAATTTTGTGGAAGCTTTTTTTCTATAAATCATAAGTCGTGTAATTGGCTTTCTAAGAAGGAATGAATAAACCAGTTTCTAAAGTATTTTTTCCATTCTTTTCGAATATAAATATAAAAAACATTTTTTAGAAAAATTTTTTTTTTAATTTTTTTCAAAGAAGGGCATTTTTTATATTTTTATTTTTATTTTTAAATAAAAGCTTGATATTTTTCCTTTAAAATGATACCTATCTTATTTTAGCACGCGAAAATTTCTTTAATACATTTTTATTTTAAACATATAGAGTTCCAGCTAAAATTCACACATACATTTTTTAATTTTAATTTTTAATTTTTTTTTTAAGTTTGAACATTTTATGTATTTTTATTTCTATTTTTAAATAAAAGCTTAATATTTTTCCTTTAAAATGATACCTATCTTGTTATGCTGCCCTAAAATTTCTTTGATACATTTTTTTTTTTAACATAGAGGTACAGATAAAAATTCACCCACATAACGCCATTATATTAATTTTATAATCACTTGAACACCTGTATGTTATTCTGTGTATACAACCATATTAATTTTTTTCATTCTACAGGTTGTACCTACAGACTATTGCTAGTTTAGTGAACAAATTTAATCTAAAATTATACATACTGGCATTAAAATCTATTCAGTTCAAAGTCAATATAGTAGAGTTGTACATACTAATGTTTTTTTTTTTTTGTTTTTGGGAAATTCTTGGCTGCTAGTATGAAGCGAAAATCTTTTTACTTCAAGATGTGTTGTAGAAGCAGGAATAAATGAATGACATTTTTGTGTTTCCGGTTTTGATTTAGGCGCTAGTGTTAAAAGCAAAATTCTTTCCGAGTTACTGGTGGATTTTGCGAACTTTTCCTTTATCTGTTCAAAAACTTCCACAGCTGCTTGGTGTTTAGGGTTTTCACAAATCTGTCCTATATAATAGCTCTTCTACAGATTCGCATTCTTGATACACTGGAGACATGGTGGAAAATCGGGTCAATTTCATTCTACAAGCTGTGCAAATTTTAGCATAGATTGGTAGGAACACATATTTTTTCCTTAGACTTTCCGATATTTTTCTCAAGGTCCGACCAGATGCTGAATGGTTACTTATATTTAAAGGGTTGCAGCACCGCGACTTGAAGACATTCTTATTCATTATAAATCGCGTAAATTAAAATACCGGTAAAATGCGAATTACAGCTCCGGCTCACGCTCAATTCTCACGGGAATGGTCTGGATTATTAAAGGACTTGAAAAGCAAATGGAAAATTATAAACTATTAATGCCTAAACAATGTAAGTTCTCAATAGGCATGAGTTTTAAACCCTTGAATTTCTTTCGGTAAACGTTAAGACTCATTTTACGGAAGTAAAAAATTAGGTATGCCTGCTTTTTAGGTTCTTACACTTTTTTCATTGTGGTATTATATTTTGCTTAATACTTAGTGAACATGTGAGTTATATTTATTTATTTGTACAAAACTTTATTTTTATTACAATTTATTACTATTTTATACAATTGATATTAGAGAAAAATTGTAAGTTTACAAACGGCGATGGTTACTAGGACATGTTTCTGAATTTCACTTCTTCATCAGCTAGCTTTTCGGGAGCTGAGCGTTGAACTCGAGTCTCCAACATTCATATCAGTGCAAGCCTTTTTTTAGCTGCTACGCCATATGAATGTTCCGTTGTTCGCTGTACAATTGGTCTCTAAGAGTTGCCTTTTTTGTTTATATTCCTTTTGATCACCATGTAGGCACATACACTCTGTATGTAGTTTATTCCTAATGGTGTGGATATGATTTTTAGGCGTGCTTTTGAAAGCTTAGTAACATTTGTTCGGATTTTTACAGTATTTGTTTTTAATACTTCCGCTGTTACTATTATATCAATATGATCATATGTATTTAATTAGCGAGCTTTGCTCATATTGCTTTATACAATGGTTTTTGTAATTGATATTAGAGAAAAATTGTAAGTTTACAAACGGCGATGGTTACTGGGACATGTTTCTGAATTTCACTTCTTCATCAGCTAGCTTTTCGGGAGCTGAGCGTTGAACTCGAGTCTATTTTATACAATGAAATAATGAGAAAGCTTTCCTTTGAAAATAAAAAAAAACTAGTTAAAGCGCACATAAAAAAATTGATACATTTATCTGTACCTCTATGTTAAAAAAAAATGTATCAAAGAAATTTTCGGGCAGCATAACAAGATAGGTATCATTTTAAAGGAAAAATATCAAGCTTTTATTTAAAAATAAAAATAAAAATATGAAAAATGCCCCAAATTTTTAACAAAATTTTTACTAAAATGTTGCTAAAAAAAATTTGTATATTTATATTCGAAAAGAATGGAAAAAATACTTTAGAAACCGTTTTATTCATTTCTTCTTAGAAAGGTAATTACACGACTTATGATTTATAGAAAAAAACTTCCACAAAAAAAATTGAGAATTCAAACGCTTATATCTCCGTAACCATACAAAATTTAGGAGCGAACTTAAGTGAAATTAACACTACTATATAGCACAGCAATTTCACCAAATTTCATCCAAATCGAAGCGATGAAGCGGTTGATGAACGGTTGATATACTTTACCCCAACAGAGGGTTGTGTCTCTGCTTTTCGGTAAACCCTGTGCTGTAGCTAGTTGTTTAACCATTGCCGCTAGATGGGTCTCCTAAGCATTATCTAAGCGAGGATAAGCGTTTTTTTTTTCACGCGCAAACAAAACGTATACGCGTGTAAAAAAACCCAGCTATTATTTCTCTCATGGCACAACGATATAAGTTGGCAGCATGGAACAGCTGATTATGAACTTTTTTATTTGATTTGATACATCAACTTCCGGTGCAGTATGATTTTGACATTTGTCTATCGAATTTACAAAAACAAAGTACATGGAATTTTTATTTATGTTTGTAGGTATGTCACCATGCTGCCACCTTGTATCATTCCGCTATGATTTCTATCCTCTCTGAGTCATCTTTGTCTCTCCATTTCCTCCATTGCCATACCTAGCTGTCAAATAATAGCCATCATCCAGTGAGTTTTCTGGCTCACATATCGAACCAGACATATCTGGATTTATCTGGCTCAAATCATCGTTGTTGCATTAACATGCAAAATTATTTATCTGGCTCAGGATCTTTGCCACGGGATGATGGCTAATAGCTGAGAGGGAGAACGGCTGTCGCAAATGGCTAGATAATGGAAGAAAGGTCTGCTTTTTGCACGCGGTTATTAAATTGAAATGCCATGAATTGTCCATTTGTGTTTCAACTCAGCTTTTCTTTTAAATGTGTATGCAGAAATTCAGACTAGATATTAATATTCATTTCTAAAATCTAGTTAAAAAAAAAAAAAAAAAAAAAACATTTTAAAATGTGTAAATAATGCAATATACCTGTCGTCTACAAAAATGTTTGAAAAACACTATTGAGCAAATCCCCATGTTCCAATGAAACGTGAACCAGATACGGTTAGAGATTTAACATGCAAATGCAACAACAAAGTGAACCATAATGGATTACATTGTTGTTGCATTTGCATGTTAAATCTCTATCCGTATTTGGTTCATGTTTCATCTGAACACGAGGAATGATTTAAGTAATCGAACAGCGATTGGACAGGTGATCGGTGAATTCACAATGGATACTACTATGGCCGTATGGTCTGCGTCATTGTGAATTCATACAAGTTGCGAATGTTTAATAAAAACGTTCACACTAGTAAACAGCCTTGATCACATATTTAATCGCTGTTCGATTACTTAAGCGCCAAATACACGACACGAACATTTCCGCTAACATTCCCGTTATGTCATGTTTCTGCGACCTTTTCTGTCGTGTATGGTGGTGTTTGCCAGTTCGCGCAAATGTTCGCCAAAAATTAAAATATTTTAATTTTTGGCGAACATTTGCGCGAACTGTTCGTGCATGTATGGCGAAATAGCTCATAATCGTAGTAATTTCTGAACGGAACAGACGTGCGCGGAAAAGTAAAATGGACAATAAAAAATTTCTGAGTGAATTTATTGAAATGTATAAATATGTATATGTATAAATGTATAAATATAATATATTGCCGCAGCACAATTGTTGTCCGTATTCATCGCTGTCTGAAAGAGAACTAATGTTCGGCCAAAAGTTCGTATGGTGTATGGCCAAAGCTGCGAACAAGATTGCGGAATGTTCGCGGAAATGTTCGTGTCGTGTATTTGGCGCTTTACATCATTTGCTCAATAGTCTTTTTCAAACATTTTTCTAGACGACTTATGTATTGCATTACTTACATATTTTTAAATGTTTGCTTAACTGGCTCCTAAAATTTAATCTATCAACTAAATTTTAGAAAAGAATATTAATATGTAGTCTGATATTCTGAATACGCATTTAAAAGAAAAGCTGATTTGAAACACAAATGGGCAATTCATGGCATTTCAATTTAATGACAGCGAGAAACAACAAACTTTTCTTCCATTCTCTGGCCACTCGCGACAGCCGGTCTCTCTTTCAGTTATTATTTGACAGGTAGGTATGGCAATGGAGGAGTAGAAGGATTTTTCCCTTGTATGTATTCACAATGCACACAGCAATTCTCCTCATGCAACTTTTTGGCATTTTCATTAAATTTTTTTATTCATTCAAAATGAGGCACGAAGTATTAATTATTTAAATAATAACAAACCGAAGAAAAAATATTAAAATGCAAAAAAAGTTGCACTTTTAAAATAGATATTGAAGAGGAAATATTTTGTGAGAAGTAGAAAGGCAACGCGAAGCGATTTGCCGAGCACAAGCGACTCCGTCCGCTAAATTTAGAAAAAAAGAAGCTAAAAAAAGGCCAGAAATTTTTTTGGTTAATTCATAAAATTTTTTTTTTATATTTTAGTTTACACATTTGTAAATAAAAACTTATAAACATAACTTAAACATAACTTCTTGTTTCTAAACATATCAGACACATTTTCCTTGACTAGCACATGGAATTACTTTAAATAATTGCATATGTGTATATACACAAAAAAAATAATACAAATTAATTATTTATATAAAATATTCCCCGTCTGAAAAATCAGAAGAACTTAAGTCTGCGTATAAAGTTTGGCTATTTACCATAGATACGAGATCATCGGTTATTTCAAAATCATTACAACATTTAGATAAGCGTTTTAACGAGCATCTAATATTAAGCAGCGCATTAAGCATTTTAATTTTTAGTTTGTTCCTTAATTTAGTTTTCAGAATTTTCATGCCACTAAAAATTCTTTCAACCTCCGCGTTACTGAGTGGTAATACTAAAAAACTAAATATGAATTCGACAAGTTCTAAAAAAGGTAGTTCGTTTAATGCATTTTTATGTTCTCGGACTTCCGACCAAAATTCCATGGTGGAGTGTATATTTTTCCATTGTATAGTTATAAGTTTTCGCCACTGCAGCTCTATTAATGCTATTTGACTTGAAGAATAACTCTACTTCTCTTTTTCAAAGTAAGAAAATACATCTGGCTTTGAAACTTTCAACGAATTTTCAGCATAAAAATAATTAATCTTTTGTAGAGAACTCATATTATTAGGTATTAGGTGTTCATAGGAACTATTGAAATTATTTTATTTTAGAGCCTCATTCGCTATTACGAAACGAACGTTCGTTTCGCCCCATAGACAAATCGCTAGTGTTTTGCACTATGCTAAACGATGGCAGCAGATCATTTGACACTTGCTTCCGCCTTCTTGTTTGACATAAAGTAAGAAACATAAAGGCCGAACGAAATGGTTTAGAATACCATTGCTGGACGAAATTGTTTGGAGGCGAATCGTTCGTCTCAGCTTCGTTCGCAATACCGAATGAAGCCCTTAGAAATTATTAAAAATACATTCGGATTAAAAAAGGCTAGAAAAAAGTCACGAAGCTAAGCCCAAAATTTCGAGGCTAAAGGCAAAAACAAAAGGTTAAATCTAGCCTCGAAAAGGCTAACCTGGTAACACTGTTGAGCACCCTGTCCAAACGCTAAAAAGGAGCCATATTGAACATCCTGTCAGGCAGTTGACAGATAGGATATCACACTTAGTTATCATTCACAATGACCATGAGCACACCATGTCGTCTAAGCAGGTATCTTTCGTTGAGCGAATCGTTCGCCAAACAGAATGAGGCTGTTAGATGCAAATGCAACCACAATTTGATCTATATATCATTGCCTGGCAGCATGTTCAATATGGCTACTTTTTAGCGTTTTGACAGGCTGTTCAATATGGCGGCGCATATCTTCAGTGGGTGATAGAAAGAGATACAGAATGAGACAGCGATAGTCAATTACAAATCAGGTGATCCAATTACTTTGGGATTTCGACGTCAATGCAGAAGATATCACAGTGTCATTCACAATGCTATATATTTCTAACCTTATCTGGATCACGCTTCATTGGAACGTAGCAAACGTAGCATGAAATAGCTGTGTTTAATGAGCTTAACGCCAATGACGGTGGAGGAAATTCACAATAAATTTAAATGACATAGAACAGTAATGCCATACCCAAAAAAGACGACCGGTTGTATTAAAATATGTTTCTTAAATGCTTATATAGGATGATTTTGTTTTACAACAAGAATATTAAGTAGTATGTAGCTATTGCAGTGAGTTAAGAAATACCTCCAAAAATTGCGCAATGAGTAATATTTTTTGTTTTTTTTGCTGTTGTTCTCCCTTTCGCCTAAAGGGCAACACTGTTAAGGCGGCCATTCGAGAAGCTCGGCCGACGACAAGCCGATTGAAATTTTTGATGGCAGTCGGAATTTCATCATCGATAAGTCTGCGTGGAAAATGGAGCGGTAATAGCTAAAGAAATTAATAACAGCGAAAAAACGCAAAGAAAACGGCCTTTAGTCCGCTATTTCAGCGAATTTTTTGTTAAAAGCAAAAATTTACCAAACGTTGACTTCTTACCACTGCAACTACATCCACTCACTACCACCAAATTCATCAAAATATCAAAAAAAATTTATACCAAGCATCAGCAGCCAGCGAAGTAGACGCGAGCAGAATTCTGTAATGAAAAAATTTAATAATCAGAATCAACTGCAACAGCGAATACGGCTAAAGCAACAATAGCAATAGAAACATCAATCAGTTTGGCTGAATTCAGCATTTTATTAAACACAATAGAAGAAGAGCAAAAGTTATTGCGATTCAATCAAAACCAAAGCCAAAAAGTAGAATACAATCAAATTGGCGTCAAAGTCTCAGCTGCAGCAGCACCAACACCGCAGTCGAAAGCGACTCTGACTGCAGCAGAGGAAGTGCCAGCGAAGCAGTGAAATATTGCCATAGGAAATTTTTTAATTTGCAGGCAACTTTTGGCTTTTTCAACAATTCAAATAGCTTTAATGCATTTATTAGCAAAGCAGAAAAGTGCAACAATTAAATACATATAAACATAGACCACCAAGCAACTACATAGCAAACTAGTTGAAACTGCACTACATTTTATTGATTTTAATTAAAATCAAGCAAAAAATATTTTCGATTGAAAAATTACGCCATAACCAGTAGTTTATTGGACAAACTTTGGCACGTATCCACTTTCTGTGAACCCATTAAGCGCATACGCCTAATTTAACGGCGCAATTCTATACGAAGCACAGTATACAGCTGCTTGGACAGTATCTAAAAGACGATCAAGCAAACATTCATTGGTAATACCCAAATCTTTGCATAGTGATAAAAGCGCTGAGGTTTATTTCGTCTAAAATAATAACATTTTGTTTTCTGCTGGTAAAGGCCAGCGCAATTGGAAGTACATAATATTTAAATTACTCCATCCACCATTTTGAGGAAACAACAAATTAATAGCACAACCACCAACAATTGCAACGCAGCACAGCTAATACAAGAACCTCGCAGTTGAAAATCGTCAGAGTACCCGAACGTAGCCTACAGCTGTAGTAGAAAAGAACAAAAACAAAGAGGTAGGAGAATTCTCTGTAGGTAGAAGATTGACATACGACGCATAATAATTAAAAAGTTGGTGAAATCGTGGGAAGAGGAGGAGAACATAAATATTAGAATACGGAAAAAGAAAATAAAAAATTTAACAAAATTTTATCGAACGGACCAGACGAAACTGGTGTTGCAGGCAGGTAACAAGTCGTGGCGCGCCGAAGTGTGTTAGTTCAAAAAGACAGAACCACATATTGTGGTATAGGCAGCGAACTTTTTGATAAGCAAAAAACCAATAAACAAAAAATTTTACAGTTTTACCGATAACCGAAAAAACATCACAGTTGTAGTTTCGTTAGACATTTGTGCGGGCTTGTTGTTTTGGGATATCTTCAGCGTATGTGCAACAACAACAAAATAGTTGTAATCCCAACAAGAAAAGTACCGGCAGTGTATTAAAAATATAAAACATTTTATTTATAATAAAAACGTTGCCACCCATAACTATTTCGAAATTTTCGAAGGGTCTATAAACAGTTCAGACATATAATTAGTGTACCGTGTCAACGTACTCGTGTGCATATTTGTATTTATAAATTAATCTTTGTATTATTCATACGTGTTGGAACACGTAATTATTCCATAAAGCCGGCAAAACTTAAGCGTAAAGAGTTGTTTATACCGTTTTCCAAATTCTATCAAAACTTTGACCAATTTGTTCGTTGAGAACACACGATAAATATAAAAAAAGCTATTTATATAAAATTATCATTATTTGATAAACACTTACCAAAAAAAACGTGAACGCATTAATAGAAGGGTATAAAAATGGTCGAACGCATTTTGGAGGAAGGGGAGTACAGCTGCAGCACTCGACCGCCAGCTGGCACGATCGCCGGTGGAGCTGGGGGTGGTGCTGGTAGTAAAGGCAATACCAATGCCACAGCTGGCGGTGTGGTTATCTCTACGAATGCAGATGGCAGTCAAGCTGCAGGTGAGTTCCAATACATTTATTTAAAATTAAACACCTAATTTTTTGTTCCTACTGTTTGAAGCATTAAATTCATAAAACGTTTAAGTCAACTTGAGCGGCAAATTTTTTTTTTTAGCTCAGTGAATTTAAAATTTTTATAAAATTAGTATGGCTTAACCCTTCATATTGCACTACGGACTCATTCAGTTTTGTGAGGTCTTCATGGACGGACCAGTTCAACCTAACCCTTCATGTTGGTTGACTCTGAGTTAAAGAGTTAACTTTTACAGTGGGCCTTAAAGTTTAAATTAATTAGAAAGCTTATTGTGTTCACAGCCATTTGACTGTACAAAATTTAGAGCAGGAAGAATCAAAAGATAGTAAACAACCGAAAAATTACCTGGAACGTTCCGAAACCAGGATTGGGAGCCATAGAATTATGCGTCGAACTCCTTTGTGCAAATATTCGCAGTCAGAAAGGAGTACTAATTCGGATCGTTCACGCTCATTTAGGAGTCCGGTATGAATGTATTTTCCCTCCTGCAATGGTCGACCGATATAACCTTAATTACATACAGTATATGTCTCTATATAAGCATCTGATATGAGTCCTAATAGGTTCATAAACTCAATATTTGCCTCTTATATGACTATTATTTATGTGGTTCATATAAGGAATTAGATTGGCTAGATCAGGGGCTCGATTCTCTAACTGTGAAAAACTGAAAAACGTACACTTAACACAAAATTTACACTCTAAATTTTCATGCGATTCTGTAAAGTATTGTGCAAACTGTTTTGCTGAATGTCAAAGTCATATATCAGTGAGAAAATGTTTATCCAACGCCATGAAAACGAAAAAGTTATTCTGCAACAGTTCGTATCAGTTTTGAATGTCACAATAGTATACACTGGCTGTCCAGAAAACTCACGAAGTTTTTATTAATGAGTTTTTTTTGTTCAAAGTTTTGCTTTACAGTAACAGAATTTCAAAGTTTACACAATTTCTTGTGTACACTTTAAAACTCACAGTGAATCCAGTCCCCGGACGGATTTTGGACGCATATATGGAATGAACAAATTAGATAAATCATAGCAATTCGGGTAAAGTTTATTACATTATAGGCAAGCATGAGTGAGATAAAAGTTCTGTCATGGAAAGCCTGATGACCAAACAATTTGTGCCTGAACACCAAACAATTTGTGCCTTGTTGTTGTTGTTGCAGTGCTTCGCCCCATCCAATAGGTGTGACCGATCACAAATTGTCATCATTATACTCTAACGGGAGTCCAAGGAAACTTGTTGTTTCAACAGGGGTGGAC
Organism: Eurosta solidaginis; assembly: GCF_040869045.1. Taxonomy (NCBI): domain Eukaryota; kingdom Metazoa; phylum Arthropoda; class Insecta; order Diptera; family Tephritidae; genus Eurosta; species Eurosta solidaginis. The sequence goes on along the minus strand of NC_090319.1, from coordinate 89,112,165 downwards.
TATAATGAGAGGGGTGTTAGACGCGTTTGTTCCACAATACAGGTAAAGAGATGGTTGGTGTCATGCGGGGACACATTGCAAGCGGGGCATACATTTTGTATGTCGGGGTTGATTTTGGATAGGTGAGAGTTTAGCCTGTTACAGTATCCAGATCAAAGTTGAGCTGGAGTGACTCGCGTTTACCTAGGGAGTGTGCATTCATCTTCTGCAAGTTTCGGGTATAGTTTTTGAGTACAGTATTCACCGGGCAATTCCCGACATAGAGGTCCGACGCCTGCTTGTGAAGTTCACTAAGGACCTGCTTGTGTTTTACACTTCATAGGGCTGTGTTCTTCGGTGCCGTATTTCCTCATAATGCTCACGGAGATGACTCATTAAGCCACTGGGCAGTGTAGGCTCATCAATCAGATGTCTGTTAGGATGCCCAGGTTTCTGGGTATTCAACAGGAACTGTTTAGTTAGCATTTCATTTCTGTCCCTGATGGGGAGTATTCTCGCCCCATTATGTAGATGGTGTTCTGGGGGCATAAGGAGACAACCCGTGGTGGTTCTGAGAGCAGTATTTTGTCAGGCCTGTAGCTTCTTCCATGAGTAGTCCTTAGGCTTGGCGACCATATCGGGGACCCGTAGCATCCAATAGGATGGCCAATTGCTTTGTAAGTGGTAATGAGCGTTTCTTTATCTTTTCCCCAAATACTGCCAGCAAGAGATTTGGGGATTTTATTACGGCTCTGAATTTTCGGTACAAATGCGGCTGCATGCCCACCAAAATGCAGATCCTGATCGAACGTCACACCCAAGATTTTGGGGTGCAAGACAGTCGGTAGCGTGGTGCCATGTTGTGGTTGTTTTACCAGTGGCGTGGATGTTCAAAATGGTCTACATTTGGGACGTCCATGTTGTAAATAGGGTCGCTGATGAGTTAGTCGGTGATAATGTCAGGTTTCGCGAGGTGAAAAAACTGGAGAGATCACGGAGGCAGTTCTTTATTTTGTTACAAAGCTCATCAATCTGTGGGCCTGGGCCTGTGTCCATTATTGTGCAGTCATCGGCGCATGAAACGACAGTAACTCCTGGTGGCGTAGGTAGCTTTCATATGTAGAAGTTAAATAAAAGTGGGGATAGGATACCACCCTGTGGCACCCCTTGTTTAATTCTTCTTGGTTTTGATACTACGTTTCTAAATTGCACCGATGCCTTAAGTTGAAAAGCGTATTTTAAGTCGGAGAAATTAATATCCAAAACACTTGAGAAGCAATTAATTTCTGATAGGGCCCTGTTAATAGGCGCTTTAGAGTTATAAACAGTTCTACTCAGCCCTATGAAAAAGATTTCAAAGTGGCGGAGGTTTCTACAGGGAGTATTTAAGCATAGTCTTTCAAAAAGCAACGCGCAGTCAATTTTGCAAGTGAAAAGATCGAAAATGAAATGCGATTGTTTAGGGATAGTAAGGACATTTGCATCGAGACTCATAAGACGGGATCGGTTCAGAGACACGTAATGAAATAAGCGCGAAGCGCATAAAGATTTTTTGAACCCGCTCCAGACGGTTGATGTGAACTGCGTGGTAGGGCCGCCAAATGAAATCCGAATACTCAAGTTTGGACCACACAAAGGACGTATATAAAACTTTGAGTGTGTAGGGGTTAGAGAAGTTTGCGGAATGGCGTCTGACAAAACCAAACATTGAAAGCGCCTTAGAAATTGTGAAGCTGACGTGAGTGTTAAAATTAAACTTTAAGTCGAAGTATACCCCCAAGTCTTTAACTTCAAGAGTCGTTCGAAGAAAAGTTTCTGCAATATGATAGGAGGTATGAAGTGGCCTCAGCAGTTTACCATACGTCACACTATGGCACTTACTTATATTAAGGAAAAGACGGTTCTTAACACACCAGATATAAAGCTTATTAATCTCAGATTGAAGAACAACGACATCATTATAACAACTGATCTCAGAATAGATCTTGAGATCATCAGCATAAAGCAGAAATTTGGTAGATGAGAAGGAAGAGCTAATGTCATTAATGAACAAGATAAATAGTAAAGGGCCCAGAATACTGCCCTGGGGCACTCCAGAGGTGGCCCAAAATAGTTTCGAATAAACACCGTTAATATTTACAACATTACTTCTGTTGTGCAGGTAAGATTTAATCCACTGTAGGAACGTAGAGTGGAACCCATAACAAGCTAATTTCGCAATTAAAATTTTATGAGAAATTTCATCGAACGCCTTGGAGAAGGCTAGGTATGTTGTATAAACCTGAAAACCCCGCCTAAATGCCGCGTAGTAATCCTCAGAAAAGACATCGAGGTTCGTTAATGTGGATCTGGCCGGGACAAAACCATGTTGATTGGCGCAAATCAGGTGCTTAATACTAAAGTAAAGCTTGTCATTGACAACACATTCAAAAAGCTTCGAAGTTGTAGACAATTTGGAAATTGGCCTGTAACTGTAACTGTACTTTTGTTGCCAGACTTAAAAATGGGAGTGACGGATGCTTGTTTCCAGTCATCAATAAAAATACCCGATGCCAATGATTTATTGAATATGATCATTAACGGTCGTACTAGCGAAGGACAATTTTTCAATAGAATAACTGAAAGATTGTCAACATCAGTTCTGGAGGAATTTTTAAGTTTTATAATCCTCTCAACTATCTTTGCCTCAGTGAGAGTAAGTGACCCAAAATTATTAGCGGAGGGAGACTTAATTTACTTGTGTATGTTATCTGTATCTCCCACAGTTAAATCATTATCTGTGATAAAGTTCGCCGATAAGAAGTCAGCAAAGGAGATTAGCAGCCTCATTAACAGAGTTGGCAGTAATATTATTGTAGCTTACTGATTTCGGTATGCTAGATACGCTCTTCATGGAGTTTATGTAATTCCAAAAGTTCTTCGGATTGCTCTTGATGTTTACCTCAAAATTTCTGACGTACCTAGCATATAAAGATGTTAAATTTTTTCTTATAAACAATAAACAAATCATAAAATCGACGCCGATTAGTAAACTTATTTTTTTTAAAAACTTGTTTCTCAAATTTTTTAGATGTTTGAGCTCACTATTGTGCCAGGGAGACTTATAAATTTTATTTTTATATACCAGCACGATTTTTTCGCAAATATTATGAATTTCATTTTTAAATACATTGAAAGACTTTCCAACTTCACTTTCGCCAAGCATAGCATCCCATTCAACTCCACGTAAAGCAGAATTTAAACGATTAAAATCACATCTTCCGAAATTGAACGATGTTTTCATATTTGATGTAGGAATACAGAAATACTCAAAGAACTGAATTGCAAGCTTTAAGGGCAGGTGATGCAAGTTTGGTGGCGAAATTGAAGACGCAGGTTCCGAGATAACAAAACTAATATTATTAGTTACAAAAATTAAATCAAGAGTGCGATGTAAAGAATTATGGAAACTATTAATTTGAGATAAACCAACCCCTCCAAAATGATCAATAAGATACGATTCATAAGATCTGTTAATATTAGTAGGAGTTAAATAGAAATTGTTTTCAAGAGAGATCCAGCTAACATTACTTAAATTAAAAGCCCCCAGTACACATAGCTGCGTTTCTCCTAAACTTCGCTTAAGATTTAAGATATTATTTACATGAGCCTTATAAATACTTTCTGGGCTGGACGGCGGAATGTATGAAGCACAAATGAGCAGTTGACCCAGAGAGCCATGAATCCGCACACAAAGTTGATCAAGAAGCGTGTCACTAACAGTTAAAGAAATAAGCGAGGCCTGGAGACCGACCCGGGCGGCAATCAGCACACCACCTCCTCTATTTAGGCCGGTCCTTTTTGCATCTCTATCCTTACGGAAAACATGATAAAGCTTAGGATCAAAAAATTCAGAATCTAAGAAATTACTATTCAGCCAAGTCTCAATGATGACAAATACATCATACTCCAATAAAGAACTAAATAGGCGCACATTTTCGGTCTTGATTCTAAGGCCAGAAACATTTTTAAAAAAGATATTGATATATTTGCGTGGCATGTGATTGACACTATGAACTAAGTCAGCTATTGTAGTTTTGCGTCCTTTTGAAAAAAACGGAAGTGGAAGATCGCCACATTGACTGGCCACAACCCAGGCTTCAGAACTTTATCAAAGTGCAATTCATGTACACCAAGTTTAAAATTTACATATTTACGGTTAATCGACTCCGACTCCTTAGCAAGCTTGAAACACTGCAGTTGATGCTTATTTAGATTAGTATGTTTAATCACATACTCAATAATATCCTCAGGTTTGACCGAGGGTAAAAAAGAAGAAAGATGAAACCATCTGAAACGAGCAGCTACCCCAAGTTCAGTAGACACACAAGAGCCAATCACGCGCCTCCGTGAACGCCTATGATTGTTATTAACATTATTCTTGTTGTTACCGACATTGTTGTTGTTGTTGGCATTCTTGTTATTGTTATTATTATTATTGTCATTAGGCGAGCTAGGTTGAATGTCCAATCCCGACGATGTACTTGATTGCATATTAGGATTCCCACCACTAGCAGTAATATTTAACTCATCAGGGTTAACAGCAATCGCAACAGGTTTTTCCTTAAGTGTGCGCTTCTTTGTAGATTTTGACGCTTTAGCATTAGCAGTATCAGTAGCATCTGAATTAACAGGATTCGTAGAAGTATAAGTAGCATCTTCAAACATTAAAGGGGAGGAGTGATGGGGAAACATATTGAGTAAAAAGTGCTAAGTCAGGTTTGAGTGCGGAAATTGTGCTAAGTCATAAAATAGCTGCTGGGTTAGGTTAGGTTGAACTGGCCGGTCCATGAGGACCTCACATAGATTGAATAAGTACGTAGTGTTACCAGAAGTTTATTTTAACGACTAAACTGAAAACCCCTATCAAAAACCAGGACCTATGTTATAAAATAACTCCGTCCTCTTGGCAAATACTAGAAGCTTCCTAGGACTTAAGCCACTTGCTGCTTCTAGATCTGACAGCTGTATCACTCCTAATAGCTGGAGTCTTAGCCTGGCAAGTGCAGGGCAAGAGCACAGAACGTGCTCGATCGTTTAGGCATTTTCAACTGATCGACTTCAGATCTCGAACAGTCGAAATCAAAATCGGTAATAGATGTCTAAGGTAATCGGAAGCTCCGAATTTTCGTAATAAGTACCGAACAGGCATGCTTAACCAACGAACCGATATCATTTCGTTACGATAATTAACGTTAATAAACGAAACAAAGTCATTTCGTTTCGTTTATTAACGTTAAGAACGTCAAATTAACGAAATGATTTTGTTTCGTTTTCTGCCATATCAAAACGAAATCAAATCGTTTATGTTGATTATTAATTTCAAACTATGCTGGCAAAGCTGATGGCGGAGTCATTAAAGGTGAAAGCATTAGCCAAGCTGATTGCAACTTTTCTCATGAATTTTGACAGTACGAACATTTCTCAGAGTATTTTTGACATTACCACCAACGAATTACACAAACAAATTACATGGAGTTTGTGTGTGCATGTCCGCTCGCTGTTACCACCTTACGGCTTCACCATGGCTATAGCATTGCCAGCACAATTCAAACACAGAGTATCACGTTTTTGTTAACGTTTTTAAATCTGGAGACATTGGTGCTTTATCGGTAACCATATCGGTAACCTTTTAACAGCTGATTCGACCAACCTTATGTGAATCAATGCAATCGATTATTGGTGCCGCTAAGGTCGTAACCGTATCGGAGCCAACCAATTGGTTTTTGGTTTACCGTCGTAACGATAAACAGCTGATTACGTTAGGGATACGACTACAGCGATACGACATACGGCACCAATGACTCCCGCTTAACGTTAACGAAAGCTTTTCGTTTCGGTTAAAAACGAGATACAATTTATCTTGATAATTTCTTTATCGATAATATTTCGAAGTGTTTCAACGGAAACGGTGGAAATTTTTTGATAAACGATTAGCTTAACGTTAAGGTGCATCCCTGGTACCGAAGTTCCTTAACATCCCTATTATAAATCTACCTAAACACATATGCATAGATTTACCTACTACCATTGTGAATTTATACAAGTGGCGTATGTTTGATTAGAACGTTCACAATAGTAAACAGCCTCGATCACCTGTTCAATCGCTGTTCGATTACTTAAATCATTTGCTCAATAGCGTTTTTCAAACATTTTTGTAGACGACTGATGTAGTGCATTATTTGCATATTTTAAAATGTTTGCTTAACTGGCTCCTCAAATTTAATATATCAACTAAATTTAGAAAAGAATATTAATATGTGGTCTGATATTCTGAATACACATTTAAAAGAAAAGCTGATTTGAAACACAAATGGGCAATTCATGCCACTTCAATTTAATAATCGCGAGAAAAAAACAAACCTTTCTTCCATTCTCTGGCCATTCGCGACAGCCGTTCTCCCTGTTAGCTTCATTCTAAATAGCACGTTTTGTTGAAAATATTACAATACAAATAGTCAAAATGCGAAAAATAAGCTGAATAAAAAGGTGCATGCATGATTTGAAACGTATTTATGTATGAAGTAAAAATCCAGAAAATGGTTCGAACTAGTAACCCAAAAATTTATTAAATATAAACAATGACCATCTTCTAACTGAAAATTTGGATGACCATTAGCGTTGCCAAATGTCCCGTATTGGCCGGGACATCCCGTATTTTTCACAAATTTTAAAGTGTCCCGGCATTTTCCCAATAGCTGTGTCTTGTTTACACGCGTATACGTTTACGTTTGGGGTCCACCAAGGCAAAGCAATATTGACAGTACTCGAACTAGGATTTCCTAGATACATACATATTTTGTTGCTACAAAAAAATGTTTTAAAATTGAAAATCACTAAACTAAAATCATAAGCATCCAATCAAATACTATGGGGCATAGTCATAGTCGATACAAAATGTGATTTTAAGTTAGGTAAACGTTTTTGACACAATTTTATAAGCGTTATCTGTCAAAAATGCTTCAACTACTGATGGATGTGATTCGCTGCCACCATTTCAACTTCTGAACAAATTTCATGACTTGAAGATAGAAGTATTATTTCCTAACATCTGTATAGCATTAAGAATATTTTGCACACTTCCAGTCAGTGTGGCTGAAGGGGAGCGTTCTTTTAGTCTATTGTCTCGCGTGAAAAATGTTTTACGTTCTACTATGAGCCAAAATCGCTTGACAAGCCTTGGAACATTGGCGTTGGAGTACAGCATTGCTCGCAGCATTAGTTTTGAATCGCTAATTTCCATATTCGCAGACCAAAAAGGACGGAAGGTTTTCCTTGTTGTGCTGGGATGAATTGCCTAATAAAATACAAATACAAATTCAAGCTCTTAAAATGTACATATTTAGAAAAAGTTAATGTAAGCAAATCAAACAATGCAATCTAACATTTCATTTATGTATGTATGTAAGTGCTTCAGTAAATCTTATTTTATATGACATAAAACTGACAATGTGAATTGAAGTATTTATGTATGTTATGTTATTTGTTTACTGGATTGAGTTTATTTTTTAGGGAGGCCCGTAAACGCGAACTGTCCCAGGGGTCCGGCTCGGCTCTCTGCGGCCATGGTGGCCATAATGTATAACATATAGCTGAATCAGTTGCGATGAATAGGGGACACGCATATAATCATAGAATTAGTGTAGAGGGTGAAACATAAACACATATTTCAGTTACATCTGAGTATAATGCGTATTGAAATTTAGTAGTACAAATTTTATGTGCAGCAATTTCAGAGATGTATTTAAAGTTTGACGCTTAGCAGTCCATATATAAAGTTTAAGCGTAAACGTCTATAGATGTAAAAAAAAACAGGGCTAATATCAAAATTTATAAATTATAATCTGCTACGAAACATGACCATATTTGAGACTTCGATTGTATTCAGGTCATTAGCATATTGCATGCAACTCTGTAAAGTAAAATTCATCCCTTCTGTGGTTCGGAATATTGTCAATAGGGGGACTCATGTAACCGTATAAATGCCTTATAAAGTGTGTAAACGTATAAATTTATCTAGTTTACGCACGAGCTGTCAAATTTTGTATGAAAAATCATTTACACAATTTGTATAAATTTACGCGCACATTTCATTGTGTAAACGCGGTAAACTCAAAGGAATGCAACCTTGCAGACATTACAGACGGCATTTTCATCAAAAATCTCCAACATCAGCAAGTAAAGGCGTTTTAGTTTTGATTTTTCACTTAATCTTGGTATTTTTTAATTTGTATAACAATCAAAAAAATTTTTTTGGAAATAATACAGCTGAAAAACAATCAAGTTTATCAAGAGTATTACTAGGTGCGTTCATATAACCGCGTGTGTAAATGGATATAATTTTACACCTTATAAGTTTATATGCTATCATGAGTCCCCCTAATGTTTGACATATCGTACACATAAATATTCATTTTTAAAATAACGTTAGCAAAATGAATCCATAGTATATTGAATTCGCATTAAACACGGTAAACGTATTAATTATTAGCCTGTTTCATAAAAATATTTTTTATAAATAAATGAGTTTAAAACGTTTAAAAGCGGAGCCATTGGTGCCGTTTTTCGTATCGCTGTAGTCGAATCCCTAACGTAATCAGCTGTTTATCGTTACGACGGTAAACCAAAAACCAATTGGTTGGCTACGATACGGTTACGACCTTAGCGGCACCAATAATCGATTGCATTGATTCCCATAAGGTTGGTCGAATCAGCTGTTATAAGGTTACCGATACGGTTACCGATAAAGCACCAATGCAGCTTAATTCTATCTAAAAATTATTTCGCCGAATTAAGCAAATCATACAAATATGTAGGAAAGTTTTAAAAATCCCGGAACCCGAAGTAAAAATATGGCAACCCTCATGACCATCCAGCTTAATTATACACTTGAGAGATCCGGATCGCTCCAATGAGATATGATTGTGATCCAGATGGTTCATTGGAACACCCTAAATATGTATTTACTTAAATCTTATGTAGGTGTGTACATAGAAAAAATATTTGCATATTTTATTTTATTTGGACTAAAGTCAACCATGAATAAAAAAATTAAAATTAATACTCTCAAGAGTTCATTGAAAAGAAAATCTCATTTCACTTTAGTGTGTAAAATAGTTTTTACAAATTCGCGCAAAAAACCGTATGCCAATTCACATTATTTTAGCGAGTGGGTGTAGAAAAATGTAGGAGGAAAGAAAAACTGTTGCCGTAGTGCGTTGGTCGTGTGCGCCGTTTAACACGCATACACAAACCAACAAATGGCGGCGTTCATTGTCTCGTGAAATATTTTTGTTTTAAGACAGTTCTTTTTTTTTATTTCCATTCATTTGATGTACATATTTTGAATCCAATCGACCTAGTTTAGTGAACGTTAGTAACGCTCGTAGTAAATTTGACAGCAAAAACAGCTGATTGTATATACTACAGGTCATTGTAAATCGGGAGCAAACACAAATCACCTACCCAGATTGCGCATTCACGAGTTCAAAATTGCTTCGTTCTGCGCATCTACGTCACAGTTGGCCGCTTGAGCGAATGAAGGAAAAAAACCAAGAGCTAAACGAAAATGACGCATGAATTGCCCATAACTAACAGCTGATCTTTCGTTTATATGCGCAATGCGCAATCTTCTGTGTGTAATTTGTGGGGAGCAAAGTATCGTGGAAGGGAAATTTTTGACAGATATTAGGTGCATACCTACAATTTCACGTTTTTGTGGTTTTAGCGATAAGGACACTTCCCGAAGGATTTGGTTATTGGTCGGATACAAATGCGGTAACAAGCACTATTAAGGTACTAGTCCGACCTTCTCGGGGACCATTTAATATGACAACATTGAACCTTATGGGCAATAATGCCCTTATGGAACTAGGGTCGCCAGACCATCGTCTGCTAAATAAGTGTATAATACATTATGATATGATATTTGTAACAGGATTCGCTTCGCGTAGTTGAGGTTGACAAATGGGTTGCGGAAGCTGTGAAGCCATAAAGTTTTGTATTGCGCTTATCAACCTTATAAATTAATAATTTGAATTTATAAAACGGTCGAAACGCCAAAAAGGTTAGCTATGTTCTACCCTTAAGGTTTTATCTTAGGGTTGGACAGTCCCGGAAACTTCTACGATAATATCATGATGGCTTTCGTGATCAATCCGAGTCCAATCCAAGACCATTTTCATGCCGATCTATGACTCACTTTGAAATAAATTCGGGATCATTTTCCATAGTCTTAAGAATCATTTAGGGGCCACTTCGGCTGTATCGTGAACATATTTACATAGCTTTTGGATCACTTCGGGATCATTTGTTTTTCAAGAGAGATAGGGCGTTCTTCAACCAAATTAGCACGTTTTTGAAAAATATTCTCAGATAGTGCGTTCTGCAACTGTCAGCTGAGTTAGGGTGATAATGTACTCAGCCATAGATTTTTGAAAGGGTTGCGCTACACAACCCCTTGAATCAATTTGGTATTTCAGTCGCCTCTTAAGTTAGGCACACCTTCTGTCTATTGTTTTTTCAAGTACGTCAGTGCATTTTCTTGTGATGGATTGTCCCAGTAGTTAAGTCTTACAGGGAAGGTTAGGCGAAATGCGAATGAGACCAATGTAAACGCTTTCAAATTACTCATTTGGAAATACGCATTTGACGTCAGTGGAAATGTAGTTTAAGGGTCTACTGTTTTATGAAATTTTTCAGAAAAATCGATTTAAAGCTGGAGACATTGGTGCTTTATCGGTAACCGTATCGGTAACCTTATAACAGCTGATTCGACCAATCTTATGAGAATCAATGCAATCGATTATTGGTGCCGCTAGGTTGGAACCGTATCGTAGCCAACCAATTGGGTTTTGGTTTACCGTCGTAACGATAAACAGCTGATTACGTTAGGGATACGGATACAGCGATACGACATACGGCTTTAAGCTGGAGTCATTGGTGCTTTATCGGTAACCGTATCGGTAACCTTATAACAGCTGATTCGACCAACCTTATGAGAATCAATGCAATCGATTATTGGTGCCGCTAAGGTCGTAACCGAATCGTAGCCAACCAATTGGGTTTAGGTTTACCGTCGTAACGATAAACAGCTGATTGCGTTAGGGATACGGATACAGCGATACGACATACGGCACCAATGATTCCGGCTTAAAGCCGAGGGGTCTAGCTTTTGCAAATTTTATTTAAATATCATATTTGCTTCTATGACCACTGGCCCTATTATCTTCACGATAACTGTAAATATACCGAACCGTAATCTCGGCAGCTGAACACAACAGGAATTGCCAACTGATGAATTTCTTGGCAAATAAATTTTGCAGAAGACAAAGTAGACGCCAAGGCGCAATTACAATAACTGATGACTCAGTGTTATTGGCGATTAACAGTTAATGAATAATAACAAAATTAATTAGATACACACGTAACATACAAACATACACACCTACTAAGTATGTATGTATGTATGTACATATATATTCACATGAAATTATTTTATTTTAAAGTGAAATTATTAAGTAAATAAACGTTGGGTCATTGCATCATTAATTTCTTCCAGCTACCTACACAATTTTTTCCAAACTCTTTTTAAACAGTTTGTTAATTATGCCGCAATTAAATTTAAAGTTCAAGAAATTTTGCAACAAATCGATAACAGCACAATGTTTTTTTGGTTTTACATACAAATTGCTGGCGTTACTGAGACGCAATATATACACATACCTACAAGAAATTATTAATAAAAGCGAAAAAATGAAATTCACAAACAAAACAAAAATTGTTTAAAAAGGTAGTTGTGTGTAAATAAAAAGTAGCAGCGCACCTGTCGACGTCGACTGCGTAGCAACAATTTTACTGTGCATTGTATCGCTGCAGCAGCAGAATTATTGTGCAGCTTGACTGCTTATCAGAGGCGCAGCGTTGTGGTCTTCTAACCTTGATGACGTTTATTGCACTCGTATGCATTTTTTCTGCTGCAGCAGTCAAAATAGAACACCAACAAACAAACAAATGCACAAAACTTTATGAAAAATTGAATAAAAAACTGGACTCGTTTATTTTTTCATTGTTATGGTTGGTGTCTGGTTTGCTGTTGTGATGAGTGTTGCCACTCGAAAATATTTTCAAGTACAGAGAAAAAAAATACCTACTAATATTTTGTAGCATTTAAACCAGATTATCTCAGAATTACTTAAGTATATATCCACCTAAAGCATAGATGAATGGATTTGCAACTCTTTGTTTCGAGAGAGCGCTGTCAAAATGCACATTTTTGTCAATGATGCCACTCCAAACGAAAATCAATAGAACTGAATATGGGGATTTTTGACATACATTTAGGCGATTATAGTTTCAATCATTGAACCCTAGAAGGATAACGTTATTTTTTTACCCTAGAAAGATAACGTACGTCTGAGAGACGTGTTCAAGTTTAAGGACCCTAAATATATAAAAAAAAAACTTACATTTGTTTTTTTTTTGTTTTTTTTTTTTGATCATTTATTTGAAATATATTCTCTTGTTTTAAATGTTTTTTAAAGAAAAATATTGTTTTTTTTAATATATTAAAAATTAAGTTTGACTTGTCTTGGACTTGTCCTTACAAAAATCAGTTTTTTTCGAAAGACCTCAGTTTATAGCAAAAAACTTAAAATAAAATACATATCTTTGTATTTCAATTGAATGAATTAATAGTTTTAAACTATATTAAAAAAAAATATTAGCTAAAGTCACCATTTTCTGCAAAAATTACATACAAAATTAGTCATGTCACATAGTCACGTAAAAGATAACGATACGTCTCCTAGACCTATCTTTAAAAAACAATCGTATATATTTCAGCAAACAAAAAAGTTACTACTGAAAAACACCCCCACTGACAAGCTGGTAATGGTAGCTGAGACAACTGAGAATGAGAATATTCTCTCTTTACGATTGTAAAATATTAATTTCTTTAAACTTATTTTACAATGATACGACTTACTTACTTACTTCATTGGCGCTTAACCGTCTAAACGGTTATGGCCGTCCAACAAGGCGCGCCAGTCGCTCCTTCAACCGGCGCCAATTGGTCACACCAAGGGAGTTTAAATTGTTTTCCACCTGGTCCTTCCAACGGAGTGGGGGCCGCCCTCTACCTCTGCTTCCATAGGCGGGTTCCGATAGAAACACTCTTGGCCGAAGCAACATCATTCATTCGCATAACATGGCCTAGCCAGCGCAGCCGCTGCCTTTTAATACGACTAGTTAGAGTTAAATATAAACAAATCTAAGTACAATTTACATTTTGATTAAATTAATTAGTCAAATATTGTAACGCATTTAACTCACAGTGAAAACCATATATTCTTTTGAAATTTCAGTAAATCGGACCTATGATATAATATTTAACATCATTTAATGGATAGGGCTTATCCTACATGTCTGACGTTCCAGGTTCTGGGATCAAAATGAACTGGTTGCATCGGGACTTCATATTTACAAAACCTGTTTGTTTAATTCTTCTTTTTCATATACAAAGCTGCCAGATTTTATTTTAAATGTTTTTAATCATCATTTTCCTTATGTTCATTTAGACAGCAGAAGCCCTTCTAGGCAGGGACGGAAAATAATAATTTTTTTTTTCGGAGTCGAAAAAGTCCTGGTCAAAAAATTTTCCTGGGTGAAAATGTTTGAGTTCCCGGATATCCCTATAGCAATATCATATCGAATCATGCATCCTTTTTATTTTTCGAACTTTTTCCATAAAAGTCCACATATAAAAGTAAAATCTGTATCTTTATTTTTTAGTCCGATAGAACTAGTTAAACTCGGGCTTTAAAAAATAAAAGTCAGGAAATAAAAGTTAAATCCGGACTTTTATTTTTTAAGGCCAAAATAAAAGTCCGGAATTTTTTTAATTCCGAAAGCCGTTTCTTTGTTATCAAGCCGGGACTTTTATTTTGGCATTAAAAAATAAAAGTCCGGATTTAGCTTTTATTTTCGGCCTTTTATTTTTAAAAGTCCGAGTTTAACTAGTTCTATAGGACTCAAAAAATAAAAATCCGAAAATAATTTTTACCTTGATCCAAATATATTAAAAGTCCAAAATTAATAGTTTTGCAAGGAATTATACAAGGAATAAGAGTTTCGGCCCCTGCTTCTAGGTCATACAAGACGTTGCTTTTTGTGTTCTCCCTATTACCTAGCGATGACCGTGGTTTAGATTTAGTGCGCTGGCCCAAATACATTCCTTGCGTTCCAATGAACAGCGAACCAGATACCGATAAAAATTTAACATGCAAATGCAACAATAAATTGATCCATATGGTTCACATTGTTGTTGCATTTGCAAGTTAAATTTATATCCGTATGTGGATCACGCTTCATTGGAACGGCACAATTGTAAACTTTACCAAGTAAAGCAACTAACAGTTGATAGCTCAAAATTGTCACACACACAAACATTACTAATGGCCATATTACGAAAATCTTTAAGGAAATTTAAGTTACATTTTTAAGCAGACATAAACTGTGATAATTTTGGAAAATATAGCATTTAGGACACCTTATCTGCAGTAATTAAGAGAAAAATTTTGCTTATATTGGGGTATTTAGTTATTGTTGCCACATTTATCTTCAATATTGATACAAAGATTGAAGGCATATTGATGCAATGCAACTCTGCTCCTTTTGCTGCTCTTCATTCGACTCCATTCGACTCCCTTCTACTGTATTCGCAACATAACCTCAATTTAAGTTGCTAAACCATATGGTAAACAATGCTCAAATAAGATCTCTGCATCAAGTAACGGTACAACAAACATCAAAACTACCCTTTCAAAATACTATGTATTACTTTTTCCAACAAAGGTCGACACGGTAAACCAAATACCACGTCATACATATCGCCTGCTAAATATGAATACAGCATAAGCAATATATTAGCAATATATTTATTTATTTATTAGTCTACAAATTTAATACTGTTTTCACACAGACGGCTTATTGAATAATAAAAGCAGTTTTCTACATTAAGACGCTTATTGAGCTCAATCTTCCCTACAAAATTCGAATCTATTATTAATCCATTAGTAGCTAATCGAATGCCTAATGAAGTCAAAAGCACAATGCAACTCTGTTGGCAGCGTTCCGCTTCCGTTTCCGCTTCTTTGTTTTCAAAGCAAATGTCATTGTCTGCATGGCGGAACGATACAAGGTGGCCGCATCGAACAGCTGATTATAACCTTTTTTATTTGATTTGATACATCAACTACCGCCGCAGTACGATTTTGACATTTGTCCTTCGAATTTACAAGTAAATGGAATTTTTTTTGTTTGTAGGTATGTCACCATGTTCCCACCTTGTATCGTTCCGCCATGATTGTCTGTCTCATCCTTCATACTAATCGAGCAGTTACTTCTGTGTGAAAGCAAAAAATTTACGATTTCATTAGCAGGTGAAATGAGATCATTAAGTTTCTGTGTGAAAACAGTATAACAATTAATCAGACTAAATATAGTACGGATTACAGATAAATTACAGAAGTATACAAATTGAACAAAATTATATTATAAAATATGTATATACATTATTAAATCAGTTGTCGGGATGGACTTTGATGCCGAGCAACGGGAATTGATTATTAGTGCTGTCGGAATGAACGTGATTTCGAGCAGCTGATGTATATTTGACACACAACAAGTAGGGCTGCGATGTGTGGGAGGTGGGAAAGGACGTGATTCCAAGACACCCATTCAAATCAATGCGTATTTAAGGTAGTCAGCAGATATTTTTTTATTACGTAGAGTGGGTCACACGTATCAATGTTTTTGCAGTGCTTATTGAAGTCAGTACACAGACAACGAAGAGGTTCGTGCATTTCCAAATTCGATCTGCATGTGCTTATATGAAGCGGTTGAAAATGCCTAGATGGTCTAAAGGAAACATTAAATAAAATTTAATTTAAGTGCAATTAAATCTAAACGGCAACATTGGTTGTAGTAAAGAAAAACTTGATATATTATTGGTATAAGTTTTAAGCATTTGCTTCTCGCCCGCTATTCGCATATACATATGTACATATATATACCTCCATGTAGCGACAATGACGTCGGAAATTTTCGGAAAAAGGCGGGTGAGGTGAATAAAATAATAAATTAAAAATTGCAGCTACTATAAAATATAAAATAGTACCGCACAGATGATGATAAATGAGACCATTACTTAATAGATGCACGTTTTACCGGAATACGCAAACTAAAAATATAAATCGGATCATAATACATGTTTTAATGTTTTTGGGTTTCAAATACCTATCAGCGGAAACGTGCGAAAAATACGACTTTTACTTGTTCATATTCGCAATTTAATTTTAAGAACTATTTTTTGTTGAATATCGTCTGCTTCGAAATATGAGCCAAATCGGACCACAAATACGATCTTTTTGAATATCTCGATCCTTGCGACATATGGCGGCGATTTTTTGATGAGTCGTTTTATATTTCTGTATGTAGTATGTGTTCCAAATATGAGCTAAATCGGACAAAAAATAAAATTTTTTGAAATATATCGATCCATATGCCACCTGTTGTTGTTGTTGTAGCGATAAGGTTGCTCCCCGAAGGCTTTGGGGAGTCCTTTGCCGGATACAGATCCGGTACGCTCCGGTAACACAGCTCTATTAAGGTGCTAGCCCGACCATCTCGGGAACGATTTATATGGCCACATTAAACCTTCAGGCCATCCCTCTCTCCCCACTCTCAAGTTCCATGAGGAGCTTGGGGTCGCCAGATCCTCGTCTGTTAGTTAAACGGGATCCGCCGCTTGAATGTGAGGTTGACAATTGGGTTTGGAGAAGCTATATATTGCGCTGGCAACCTGAAAAGGTTGCGTAACACAACCCCTTGAATCTGGTATTTTAGTCGCCTCTTACGACAGGCATACCTACCGCGGGTATATTCTAACCCCCTAACCCGCTGGGGGTCATATGCCACCTAGAGGAGCTTTTTTTTACTTTTTATTGCATTGCCATCGGGTTTTGAACTATATTCCAAGTTTCAAGTTTGAAGCTTATCGGGAAGTTACTTAAATTTCAATTACAAAATTAGTAAAGAACGCTACACAGAGCCAAACGAAATAAAACCGCTTAAAACGACCTATCTCAGAATTTATCCTTTTTAGAATTAGGATAAAGAACGGCCCGGACTCTGAATTTTTTCATAAATGTCTACTATTATCTCAATATAGGAATGTATAGGGTGTTTTTGAATTAAATTTTGAAATATGGCAGTTTTGAACCGCATTGTCAAATAGGACGTTTTTCCAAAGTTGCTTAAGAGAGAGCTTTTCGAAACCGCAGCTGAGATATGGTTATACTCCACTCAGCAGTCGAAATACTGTTAAATATCGAACATTCTTAAAACCTTATTAAAAAGCTTAACTAGACCGAATTCAACTAGTTTGATAGTATAAAGTGTTGCCAGACGACAACATTAATCCTGATTTGCCGCTGACATATTAATGGCAGTATGAAGAACTAAGCAACCGGATAAACAAAGCGAAATATATATGTATGTGGATTAGTTCGCTGCAAAAGATCGGGGGGGGGGGGGGGGGGGTGTTGGGACGATCGATAGGAACACAGAAGCATAGGGATACAGTGAAGGTGGCAAAGTAGGACGAGCACTTCGAAGAGGAGAGGCGAGGACAAAGAAGTGGAAGAGTTCTTGAAGTATTTTACAATCATGTAGATAAAAACAAAAGTAGAAAAAGGATGTAGTATGTCAGAGCTACAATGAGGAGGGTTCATAAGGAACTTGAGGTCGCCAGAGCCTCGGATGCTGAAGAAACAGGATTCGCCACGGGGAGGCGAGGTTGACAATTGGTTTGGGGAAGCTATACATTACGCTATACAGCCTGTAGAATCGATTGGGTATTTGATTCGCCTCTTATGACAGGCACACCAGCCGCGGGCATATTCTAAGCCCACTTACCAGCTGGAGGTAGTCAATCATCTCATTTGTGAGAAGTATGTGACTTACTATTCTTCCCCAGGGAGCTCGGCTTGGACGTGGTACTGTGAAGAGAATCAGGGTAAAATAGACTTGTATGTATATATATGGGGTATTCCATCCCATTTCGACCAATTTTGAACCCGACCCCTTTAGAATTGGCTGAAAGTTTTTCTTCTTTTTTCTAGCTTACGAAAGACGTTTTTCAGAAGTTTTACAAATTTTTTCATCCAACTCAAAAAAAGTTATGAATTTTAAAAAAAACACCGTTTTTGTTTTCAAAATACTATAACTTTTTCAAAAATTTACCGTTTGGGATGTGTTTTTTTTAAATTTGTTTTTAAATGTACTTTTCGGAAAAAATTCAAAAAAATTTTAAAGTTTTTTTTTTTGTAATTTTTTAGTTTTTCGAGATTTTTCGAATTTCGCCTTTTTTTTTCTCATAAAAACTTCAATCAATTCTGCAATCATCCCCACTAATCCCGGAGTGGGCCGAGAATTTTTTTTATTTAATTGAAAAAAAAAACTTTAAAATATTTTTTTTTTGTATTTTTTCCGAAAAGTACATTTAAAAACAAATTTAACAAAAAAAAGAAAAATTTAATTTTGCAGGCTCGAAAATTATTTTTTTGGGTATGCGTAGTGGAACTTTTTTTCCTGAGCCCAAATCCTATCGAAAAATCGATGGCGCGATATCGGTTAATAAATTGACCCAGTCTAATATATGTATGTACATATCTGCCAATCGTATGACATCTGCCACGCAAGTTATGTTATTGATGATGACACAGCTCGGGTATACATAGGTCGCCAAGGGTTTCTTCTACCCTCGTTCATTGTTGTAGCGATGTGTTCGTATATGTAGAAGAAGTGGTTTACGATGTCCATAGAAGTTTGAGTCTACGAACGGCCATTTGATGTTATTTTCCTCTCTCAAGTAAAAGAGCGTGGTCCAATGTTTTCAAAGTCAAATCGTAAAAATTTTTTGATGCGGTTTCAAAGCGGTGGGTATTCGAACCATTTTGGTTGTATACAATGGAGATTCGCACCGACTCTTGTCAACTAAAAATGTTTAAAAAACGATTTTGCACTCTTCATTTCGTCGACACAATGGGCCTTATGCATAGAAAGCGAGTATTTTCCCAGACTCGACTTTCTGAATAATAGATAGGTATTTTGTTTGTGTCGTAAAAACAAACAACCCACCTTAATTTTGCCTAGCGCTCTGATTTGATTATTCTTTAGAATGTTCGCGAATCTAATTAACATTTGAAGATTTTAATGAATAAGTGAGGTGATATGACTTTTTGTTATTTAAAATACGAAAAATCTCAAAGTTTTCGCTGCTTGCAGTCGGTTAACCTCTGCACTGGCCCATTTTTTATTTTATTGCTGCGGCGAAAGTCAACGCCAATGCCGTCCCTAAAAAGCAATAAAAGTGCAAATAAAAACCGCAAAAATATACAACCAAAATACATACATACATAAGAGCATTAGACTGAATTAAAAAAAAATTGTTGATTTCTTCTTTACGATTACTTGTTGGCTTCTAAGCTGACATTGCTGGTTTCGAGATACACGACGTCCTTCACAGTCTCAAATTTATATCCGTCAACAGTAGCGTGGCTGCCAAGGCGCGAATGGGCCGGATCTCTCTTGGATGACGGCAAGTACTTCGTGTCACCACGGTTAAGTTCTGCTGCTGGAACTATCTTATCCAGCATTAGGTTGATAAAATCGCTCGAAAGGAAGTTGCATTGTATGTAGCCTCGTTTGGTTTCGAATGGCGCGGAGAGGTCCTTCCATATCCTTACGGTGCTGGTGGTGTTGCTCAACGTTATTTGGCAGAGCCTTATTAACTTTGCAGCGAGATTAAATTCAGACATAGCAGCATACAAGCAACTTCTTTTTGCGCTGTCAAAGGCTGATTTGAAGTCGACAAAAAGATGGTGAATGTCGATCTTTTATAGTGAGCCTTCTCAAGGATCTGTCGCATAGCGAAGATCTGGTCGATGTTAGATAAAACAGGCCTGAAGCCGCGCCTGATAGGTCCTATCAGCTCGCAAAATAGAACCTTATACGCCTTATACGCCATATTGCATGGTTTGCGGGAGCCGTTCTTGTTGATTGGGTACAGCACACTTGAATTCCGACCTTTTGGCATGCGGTCATCCGACTATACTTTGCATAGGAGCTGTTGCTCTTTACCAACTCTTCATCTCCGTGTTTGGAAAGCTCGGTGGGTGGTCCGTCATTACTCGGCTCCTTGTTATTCTTTATCTGCTATATTGTCATTCTCACTTCGTCAAAGTCGGGTGCCGGAACATGTTTTCCGTCATGGACGTGATCGGGCTCGTTTGCTCCCTCGCTAGCTAGCAATGAGGAGAATCGTTCCCTCCGCAACTTAAGCACACTCTGTACGTCAGTTAGCAGTTGGTCATTATCATTATCATTCCTGCATGGAATCTGCTCTGGTCTTGAAACCTCCCGTCATCCACCGGGTTGTTTGATAGAATCGTCGGGAATTATTCCTACCAGTTGGCATCTGAAGCTCCTCTCAGTCACGCCGTTTAGCCTCATGTAATATTCTTCTAAATAGACGTATCTTTTTGTGGAAAATTGGAAACTGTAGCGGTCTAGAGACTTGAAACTTAGAACATTTTTTGGAGAGAGAGATGAAAGTATGCAGTGCAATGTGTCCATAAAAAATTTGAGAATTTTCAAGTCTCTAAGCTTTGCCATTGATTTTTTTTTTGTCTAGGCAGGCTTTTTAGCTTGAAATTAAAATTTCGCGCAATATTTTCTTCATCCAAACATATCTTCAAGTATAAGTGTGATTGTTTT
Source organism: Eurosta solidaginis (assembly GCF_040869045.1). NCBI lineage: Eukaryota > Metazoa > Arthropoda > Insecta > Diptera > Tephritidae > Eurosta > Eurosta solidaginis. The sequence goes on along the minus strand of NC_090319.1, from coordinate 89,091,309 downwards.
TAGCCAATGATAATATTTTTTCTGTAAGTAAAGTATATATTCAGCACACATCACTTTATGTGTTCACGTTGCCCCTACACCAAAACAAGCCTAACCATTTCTGATTTGATAGCCCGACTTTGTGTTGTTGATTTAAGAGCAGGCAACGGCAACAACTCCCTTCGGCTGTTTCCCGTTGCACTCGTTTGCTGAATTTTAGTTTTGCTTGTTTTCATTTTGTGTATATCTTGTCCTTCGTTAGCTTCGCTTTGAAGTATATTTATCGCAGTAGGCGCTTCGTTGAATTTACATATATGTTTTATCATTTCTCTTTGTTTTCTTTAATATTTTATTAAAAGCAAAATTATTTAACGCATCGCTTATATCTATCTTTTCACATACCCTCACAAGGTTTTATTATTGTTTGTTCGTATTCTTTTGCTTCACGAATTTCTTGCTTGTTTCATACTTTCAATTATCAGAGGGCCACGTTATAATAGAGCTATTTGGCTATAAAAATTAGGGCTGCAAATCACTTGAAACCCCGGTAAAAGCACCGATTATTAATTTGTGGTCAGATTGTAAAAATACAAAATTTTTGGAAAGTGACTATGATGCAACAGTGATGGGAGAACAATATTATCTAAATCGTAGTTCACAATCACGATTACCAATGCCGAAATCATAGCTCGAATCACAGCTCACGTCACAGCAAAACAATTAACTTCGACAACGTGGATCAACGTGTTCTTCGTGGTGCGTGCTGTTATCTACCGGATGTCGAAGTATATGTACATATGTATATGACATTCGTGGTTTACTGTTACATGTAACACTAAATAGATAAACACGTGAATTGGTTGCCATTATTACAGCAAATTGTCCTGGAGCTGTGATTGAGGCTGTGGTTTTATTTTTTGGTGAGCGTGAGCGACACGCAGATTCCGTCACTATCAGCCAGTAACGGCGAGTTCTACGAAGATGTGACTGCGATCTTCTGTAATGTTTCCGTCACTGTGACAAAATCACAGGTCCATAAATAATTAGCAACACTACTCTGCTCGCAATTCCGAAAAAAGTAGTAGTTCGCTTTAAATAAAAAAATGGCTTAAACTGGTTTTTAGCCCTGCATTAAAAGTCTACACATGAGTACACATACATTGTACATTGAGTTTTTTTATTGACTTTTCATGTTTTCTTTTGTTTTGTGTTTTTTTTCCTGTTTCGTTATGCACTTATTTCTTGATCGTATGCCTACGTGATATTTGGCTTTCTCTGCTCTTTGGTTGGGCTGTGTAGGAATGTATGTGTCGTCTGTTGCTTCTCCGCTGCTGCGTAAACACGCTGCTATGACAATTTTTCCTTCTAGTTGCGTCTACGCACGATATTTGTGCCAAACAAAATATGCTCTTTCTTTAGTATTTCAATTAAAATAATAATGCACAAATTTATTTCAACTTTCAAACGTGCTGAAAAAAATCCGTTTATAGCTTAAAGTTTGCTTATTTTCCCTATTTATATTTGACATCCTCAGAGGAAAAATGAACTTTTTTACCTGGCTTTAATAAGTTACAACAGAGTAGAAACAAAAAAATTCGGCAGTAAAAAAAGCCCTTAAAGAAATAACAGGAAGAAATTTGAAGGAATAATAATTTTCAACCTTCAAATAAAAATAATAATAAAAAATTGAAATTAAAAATACTATAAAAAAATAAAAAAATAAATGTAAGGCGCGATAACCTCCAAAGAGATATAAGGCCGAGCTTCTCGTCCAATTTACGTCGTGCTCCACGTGATTTTCCCTACAAATTGGCCGGACGGGACCTACATGTTTTATGCCGACTCCGAACGGCATCTGCAAGGCAGATGAGTTTTCACTGAGAGTTTTTCATGGCAGAAATACACTCGGAGCGCTTGCCAAACACTGCCGAGGGGCGACCCCGCTTAGAAAAATTTTCTTCTATTTGAAAAACCTATATCTAAAATTTTGATGTTGCTTTGCCCGGGGTGCGAACCCAGGGCATACGGTGTGGTAGGCGGAGCACGCTACCATCACACCACGGTGACCGAACTTCCTAAAATTTGTATACCAAAATTCCCAATTTTTCACAAATATTATATTTAAACAGCTATCACAGTTGATAACTGTGCTATGATAATTTAAAGACAATGTAGCGCGGTTCCATGAGAAAGTGAACCTTGGCGCTGATATAATTTTTCAAATAAAACTGGAGACGTGTGGATACTAATGTGTAAACGCCTTCAATCAACGTAAAAATATTAAATTTAATCATTAATTGTGTTTTCAATAACTTTTTTTTTCTCTTCAAGTAAAGTGATGATTTACCTATTTCAATTGGGTTGTTTTGAAAAAGCTCTCAAACAATTGCTGATTCAACACTCGAGTGATTAAAAATAAAAATAACTTCCTTAACTCGTCTTTATTTAATGAAGGTGATTTACGTATTAAATTATATTCTTATTATTAGATGGATCGAACAGTATTAGCTTTGTTCCACCCGTGACAAAAAAAGTCGAAAGTTGTTGTTCTCAAGTTTCAAAGTCGTTCCTTTAATTCATAATGTTATACATTATTAGAAAACTGTTGGAAATGTATCCAACGAAACATTTGTTAGAAATACGTAACCATTGCAAATACGCCTTATATCCGTATAGAGATATCAGCTAATTACGTCCGTAGAACCTAAAGTCCCAGCTGGTTTTATCAGAATGAAATATTGCGTACAATTGTTCCGCCCCTGACGTGGAATGTCTCTTAAAGACCCTTTAAAGTGGCCAGACTCACAAATCAGTCAGATAAGTCGCTTACATAATACTGATCAAAACTTCTACTAAAAAATATGGCTCATGTCCAGTCAAAATAAAATATTTGAATAAGTTCGTTAAATTTTTAAAAGCCACCATCGCCATCTTTGTAAAGCATACTCTGGACGAAGTTTTTCACAACCATCCCATCTTAAATATACATACAAGTATATGATATGGATGTAAAAAAGACATGTCTTTACATATAATTCCTCTAATTCATCACAGACGCAAAAATAGCATAAAAGTAATAAATGCAAAAATATTTAACCAGTTAGGCAGTAGAGCGCATATAGTTCAGTCATTGTTATTTGCTTCCTCTAGCTTTTCACCAATTTAGGTTGATTTTAACTCTGTTTTGTGTTTATATATATATATATAGCTTTATTTGCATAGCTTTTTTTTATGTGTATCTACATGCATAGCCGACAAAAACATACAATCTGCGTTCATAAATATTCAATGAGTTTGTGTGGGCTGTTTTAAAGCCACCACCCAATTTCCAAAACTCGTTACTTGTTTTATGATCGATCCAACCTAAGCGAAAGAAACAATTCGAAGAGTTCCTTATTTGGTGTCTGTTGTTGTTTTGTTTTTTTATTGTGCAAGTCAATGGCTGTCAAGTTGGTTGACAGTTTTTGGCAAAATTTTATTCTTGACCGACATTGCATCTAAGACAAATGAATTTGATAAAAATTTGTTGTTGCTTGTCATTTGATTTGCTTGAAAAAGACGTGCCGATGCCGTTGATATCGCGTTGTTATGAGGTTTTTAAAAGCACTCGCGGCCGTCGTAGTGTGATGGTAGCGCGCTCCGCCTACCACACCGAAGATCCTGGGTTCAAGCCCCGGGCAAAGCAACATCAAAAATTTTAGAAACAATTTTTTTCAATTGGAAGACAATTTTTCTAAGCAGGGTGGTCCCTCGATAGTGTTTGGCAAACACTCCGAGTGTATTTCTGCCATGAAAAGCTCTCAGTAAAAACTCGCCTGTCTTGCAGAAATAAAATGTCATGTTTTCAAATTGTCAAAAGCAAAATACCCAAAAGAGATGCCGTTAACATCTTTCAATTTAAAATCGGTCGACTTTCATTCTAAAATATCGTTTTGATTTAAAGAAGAATATTGAAATCAATGTTGTGAATACAGGGTCTTTGTAAAATTTTAATTATGTCGAAGCGCCGAGGCTTATACGATTTTCACCCATTACGCAATGACATCCACTTAGACTGCTTATGATTCGAGGGCGGCATCCTTGGCCGAATAGTCACTCCCTAACGTTTCAAGGTGTTTCTCTGGTGCAGCTCGACAGCATAGCGCGACAAAAGCATCCGTTGGAAAGTCTTCGGAGCTAGAGCTTCTAGGAAAGTTACGTCGACGAAGGTATAAGTTCGAAGTCGCGGTCCTATTGCTTCTGTGCTGGCATATGGTGTGAGAGTCAGGAGGCGTCGTAGCGACTGGTGGTCGGGATTGCTACTGTTCGCACATCGGGTATTGTAGCTCTTAACTGGAGGTGGCCTTTTCACGAGAGTCATGAGTATTAATAGACCATTAATAGCAATCGTAAGTCGCCTTTGTGCGTGACCGTCAAGGAGCCACAAATGATTTAAAGAAATTGTGTTCGTGACGATTATTGGGAGTTAACCCTAGGTGAAACTACGCTTTGCACGAGATATACAGACAGAAGTGTGACTATTTTATGTATCTACTTCTTTTAAGCAGACGTAGCAGTACCAATTCCAAAAACCGGGGTTAGGTTCGAAGCCTCTGTGGAGTAAGTGAACGAGGGACAATCCCTCCGCAAGGAGCTGCTCCTGAAAATTTTTGAACGGTCTGCGAGATCTTGAGGCAAAACCCCCAGATCTTTCCGAAATGGCCAATACGTAGTTTTCCTTAACTCTTTCAGCGGCAAAGATTCAAGAAAAATTCTACCCCCTTGTGTAGCAGAGAACTTTTTTTTTTTTTTTTAATTAAATGTTTTTATTTTAATAAAAAATGATCAAAACATAAAATGAATTCACCTAAAATTCTTAGATGATTAATATTTTTGTTAAAAATAATATTTTATAGTGGTTCAATTTATAGACCATGGCCACTTGAACTACTTTTATGATAATCTTGGAAGCATCTTTTATTCTTTGATAAACACAACGGTACATTGCATGTTCCGCAAATCCAATCTGTTCTTATTTGTTTTTTCATTGTGCTGCACATTATGTGGCTGATTCATATTTCTTTTACAAATAATAAGCAAAATAATTTCCAATGAAAAAAATACCTTTCGTCGTGATGGTTCAATATAAGTACCACAACAAAATACACTATCAGCAATAATTATGTTGTAATATTATTTCCAAAACATGAAAATACAAACTTGAGAAATATATCTGTCCAAAAAACATCAATTTTTATAATTATTTTATAAAAAACTATTTTTTCTTAATTTTTTTCAATAACCATCCACTGCGTTGCACAAAATTTGCTTTACTGACCATAAAATGTACATAAACTACGCAATTTGCACAAATCGACAATATTTCTGCGAACATTATTGCTTTATTGTCCCGTTATCAAGTGCGGTTCAATTTTTAAACCTTTGAGACTTAAGTGATAACGTAAAAAATATGTGGTACGAAAAATGTACCACCGTCGCGGAAAATATGTAAAATATATGGTACAAAAATTAAACCATTGCCGCCGAAAGAGTTAAATACATACAAACAAAACCTTTCCTAAATATTATATTTTTAAATAGAAAAATCAAGCTTTTTAAAGCAAGAACACCGGCGTACGCCGGCACTCCGCCCACGCCGCCGCCCCCGGAATATAATAGAGCCTACGCCGCCGCCGCCGATAAAGTTATCGGCGTAAACCTCTAGTCGGCATAAAACGAGTAGGTCCCATCCCGTCAATTAAATAGAATAGAAAAATTTAAAACAAAATTAGCACGACACAAATTGGAAGGAAAGCTCGGCCTAAAATCTCTTCGTAGGTTATCACGCCTTACATTTTTTTTATTAAAAGCACTGAAAGCAGCACGAATCCATAGATTTTGTCATATGTATAACCACTTCTCCCCCTATATGGGCGACCAGCGATGAACTGAAACCGTAGAAGATAACCGATTATTTCGAATCTTGTAAGAACTGAAAAACGGATCCAAATGAAGTTCAAATAGGTTTTAGAAGAATTATAAAAACATTAAATACAAAAATAAAGCTGTACCTAACCTTTTTCTAAGGCCCACTTGCAGAACGGCAAGTTATCTTTTTAATTCAGAGTTATCTTCTTACGACGGGTTAAGCTCATACAATTTTGAAAAACTTTAAAATTATCTCTAAGCTACAAAGGTCTACAATCAAGCTCAAATATGCATCCGTCTTTATCGCAGAGAGAAGATTATTCGGAATAGAATACATTTTTTTATTGACCTTCCACATACAATGATGTCGAAATTTCTGCCAAACCTTGCATCAGCAAATTTATATTTTTTTTATCTGTGCGTTTTTCAAAAACATAACTCATCAATTTATTGGACTTTTGATACTCACCGCGTGTAAAAAATATGTAGTGTGCATGAGTGTACATTTGGGATGGTAATTTTTATACTGCAAACGATATTTTCTAAATTATATCGATTTTAGTTTGATGTCAAGGTGTCAAATGAATTTCAGAAATAAATTTTCAAATACCATACCAATGGTTCTTTATCAGCCATGCTTTTTTTGTATGCCTAGGCCATTTTACGACATGCTCATTCTAGCTGAGTATCCAAACAATGATTTCAGATGCTCACTTTTAAACGTTGATGTAATTGACGGTGAAAATTGTCTCACAGTGCATTACTTCGCAACTAGTGCTCAACACATTCCATCGCAGAGAGTTCTAAAAAAACTTCGTGTTGGCTAGTTCTCAACCAATCCAATTTCGGACGGCTTTAAATACTTTGAGAATAGCTTTTTTAAAACGATTATTGACAATCGATACGTCGAAGAGTCTTGTAACCACTGCGGAACGATATGCCCAGGTCTAGAACTTTTTACTTTACTTTTTTCATATAACGTTTTTAAGAGAACAATAACTATTTGGACTTTGTAAACAAGGGATCACGCGCCGCATTTCGATATTTCGATAAGAAAAATCGATGCATTGGAAATATCGAAAAGTGCAACAAATTGGATAAAATCGATTGTTTTAGTTCATCGATGTATGTACATCTTCCTAGCTCACATTAGGCCGTCTGCTATTCCCCAGTTCGAGTTTTTTTGTACTGTTGCCATTTTTTGGAAAGGTGTTCCCCTAAAAAAATACTAATTTAAACAATCATCAAGAACATGTAAGGTTGCGCTAAACTGGCCGGTCCGCTGCTTACATAGACTACACTAAATGTGTCTATATATTGTTACCAGAAGTTTTTTAGGATCATAGTTGGGCACAGTGCACTAAATTTTCAACTCCACCACCAAACAATTTTTAGTGCTGCCGTGCTTGGGCACTGCGACCTTTATTTAGATCTATTGTGCTTGACCTTTCAGCCTTTTACTGTATGAAGATATGAAGAGGCTTTTGTTGCTTACAACAGGCTCTTCAGGCTCTTTACTCCATATCACGAAGGGATTAAGATTTACGCCACATAGATGGGAACGTCTATGCCTTGCCAGAGCGACGCACTTGCAGAGAAGGTGACTGGTGACAATCTCATTAAAACGACAGATTTGTGTATCGGAAAGATTTAACGTACTTTGGTGATATCGTTGACAATAGTATCCCGTATTGAACCCAGTGAGAGTTCGTGAGGCCTTCTCCGCTTAGAATAATGAGTTTGGCTGATACTCTCGTTGCTGTGAGTATAAAGAATTTGGTTTGTCTTTGCCCGGGGCATGCAATCCAGTTCTGCTTGCACTGCTTTGTTTCCCAATTGCTTATGGTTTATCTAGTATGTGCCTTTGGCAGTCCACAGAATCGCTCTGTACCATGGAATCCTGCTTGGCTAGGTAGTCTGCGTTGTCATTACATTCATGGGCCTAATGCTCGGAAACCCATTCTAACAAAACCATATTTTCTAGCTCCCAGATCACTTAGTACTTTAATGCATTCATCCACTAGCTTAGAGATAATTGTGTTAGACTGCAAGGCTGCCTGGCTGTCGGAAATAATAGAAGATACTTATCGAAGATAAGCCTCTTCGTAGACATTCTTTACCACAAACTCCTATTGTATGGATTTCTGCCTTAAAAATAGTAGCATCCCGCTGGTATCGATTTCTTGAAGTTCGGCACAAAGATCCCCGATTCTCCGCCATCAAGTTTTAATCCATCTGTGAACCACAGTTCTGTCCACCATGCGGCACCTCAAATCTTCGTGAGATTCTAAGCGTTGGGTCTTTGCAACACGTAGTTGCAATATATGATTTTCTATGAATTTTGTTGAAATTTCGTAGCTGGAGTTAGTTTGAAGTATTAGTGCAGGCAGTGTTGCCCGTTCTCTATTAAAACAGGGATGGAAGGTATTCTAACTAAGGCCCTTAGGCTGACGCCAGAGTGGAAGCGAGAAGCGTTGCTATAATGTAAAGATAGAAAGCTATGAAAATTACCTTAGAGAAGTACATACATATATATTTATATTCCGAAGTTGATATCCAACGTCATTTTCTAATCACTATCCAACCTTTGTATAATTTATAGTTCTCGAGTTGATTTCCAACTTCATTCTATAATTATTTTCCAACCTTTGAGGGATTATCGATCGGATATCGAGTTGAGGTGGAGTTGAAAAAAATCGTCTCCAAGGTGGCACCAGCAAAACCAACAGCTGTTTTTTGTGAGAAATAACACCTGGCTGGTTGCAGTAATGAAGCCCAAGGAATAAGATATAAATTACAAAACCACACTTAAGCATATTTGGCTTATAAGAAATTCCCTCTTTACTGAGGATGCTATGATCCTCAAGTTGAGCCACAGCGTCGAAACAGCTCTCGAGAGTTTAGAAGTATGATAGTTATCAACATGAGCTCATGAATTTCAAACATAAATGCTTGTGGGGTATATTTGTCGCCATTGCGAACGAACGGAAAAACTGATAGGTTAACTCAAGTTATACCCTGCCACATCGGCCGCTGTCAGTTAAAGTATGAAAACTGCACAATAAGTTTAAGCGTAGTTTAACTGATAAACTGTGTGGAACTTGTACTGGAAAACCGGATCTAAGGCACTAAGTGCATCTGCAGGTGATGTTCTCATCGAACTCTAACTTTGTTATTTATGATATTTGCATAGTCTTCGGCAACCAAAATAAAAAAGTTTACCACTTGAGGTTACTTTCCAGTGTAACCCCTAGGTATTTTGCTTCCATTGATATTCGTGTTTTGGTGCCACCTAGGAATAGTTATAGCATGAATAGGAAGTTACTATTCATCTGGAATTTTTTGGATTTTCCAGAATGAAGTAGAATAAAAAAAATTAGTTACGAAAATTTTTGTACTAACTTTTCCGAAAGATTCGCCATATGTACACGCATGGGTAAAATAATTACAAAGAAAAAAAAAACCTGAAAAGTACAACAATTCCCTTCTAAAGTGAAGTACGAATTATTACAATAGGCTCATTCCATTTCAAGACACCCGGTGCGCGCAGGACATGATTTTTGATTTCGATGAAATTTTAATATGTTGTTCTTTGGTCAAAATAATGAAACACGTTTTTTTTTCGGATTTATCGGCAATTGAATTCCATCATAAAATGCAATCGGTATTTTATTCACCTATTTTTTCAACTGTCAATAACTTTGTCAAAAATTAACCGATTCTCATGATTTTTTCTTTGAAATGTTCGTTATTATATTTACTTTTATATAACTTTATAAACAATAGCATATAGTTTAAAAAAAATGGATATGGATATTTACCCAAGTTGAAATATGTATAAACTGCTCACTCGATATAGAAAAAGTTTAAACAAAAAACAATAACCGTTTATTTGAAATATAAATTTTTGGAAAAAAGTCATACATTTTTACTAAATACTAAAAAAATAATTTTTTTTTAACTATATGCAATTGTTTATAAATTTATATAAAATTCAAAGTAATAACGAACATTTCAAAGAAAAAATCATGAGAATCGGTTAATTTTTGACAAAGTTATTGACAGTTGGAAAAATACTTAGATGAATAAAATACCGATTGCATTTTATGATGGAATTCAATTGCCGATAAATCCGAAAAAAAATTTTTTTGAAGCAAAAAAAAACTCGTGTTTCATTATTTTGATCAAAGAACAACATATTAATATTTCATCGAAATCAAAAATCATGTCCTGCGCGGACCGAGTGTCTTGAAATGGAATGAGCCAATGGCATTTTACAAAGCCTTGTAATTTTTTTCTTTAATTTATTTATTATGGGGTTTAAATATATCGCTGAATGAGTATTACCCTCGGCTGTTGTTTCAAAAACGGCCTAGCTTAGAAGCTGTTTGAACAACGCCCAATATTGACCTTTTTTCCAAACGCCTTATCTCAGCATTTGTTTAAAAAACACTACCTCAGCATAACTCAATACATATTGAGATTATATAGGGTGTTTTTGAATATAGGGTCCGTATCGTGTTATACGAATACATATAGAAAACCATTTTCACTCAATCGCTAACTACGAAGCAGTCCAACTATTTTTTAAAATTATTACAAGTTGGGGATCTAAAGTGTTCGTATTATCGCTAACTCAATTCTGAGACAGAGCGTTTGTCAAAAGCTTCTAAGATTGGGCTTTTTCTAAGAAATTCTCTGGCTGGCAGCCTAGTTAACGTAATACTTGACTCAGACATCAATTGATAATTCCAGTGGAAAACTCGCAACATTTTTATTGAGAAGCAGCCTAATGTAAATGGTACGTATGTATAATGCATGTATATGTAGCTTTAATTTCGTCGACGCGTTTGTTGGCAAAACGCCCAACCTCACGCGTAAGGCGCTAATATATAATTTATGTATATAGATATTGAAATACACACAACCGGCATTAATACCGGCGACTTCCAATTAATTTATATAATATACTATATACTTCTCATATATCAACAAAAAACAAAAACAATATCCACATTATTATCAACGCAAGAGCGAGAGATACGAAGTCACTTTATATACGTCACGTTATGTACGCTCGTTCTCTAAAACGTATGGAATAAGAAAAAATAAGAACAACACAACAGCCGGCAAAATACTCGAAACGTTGCCAATTCTCTTCGGCGCAAAAAAATCGAAAATTTCTTTCTACTATTCTAATAAGAATTTAGTAGTGTACGGTTAGACAAGAGAGATAGGGGTTTATAAATACGTAAGAAAGTTGTCGTTTACGTTGTTATTGGATTTGAATTTTTCGTGGCTCGTTCTACGATTTGGTTTGATTTGGTTAGGTTTCGTGCGCCATCTCATGCAATGCCAAATCTCTTTAACATCAAACCATTGAGCAAGCAGTTTGTCGTGCCATAGGAATTATTTTTTTTTGCAGTGGCTGCGGCGTTTTATTTTCTACTGCGTAAATTATAAATTTGTTTATATGTAACAAAGTTAGAGAAAATATTATGTTAAATTTTAAGTTAATATTAATAAAACGATGCGGTTTAATTTTCTAAACGTGTAAAGCTAATAGTAATAAAATTTTATGAAAATTGTGCAAAATATAGAAAAATACATATCGAATAAGAAGAAGAAAATAGAAATACAGTGTACAGTGTGTCGTCCGATAAAAAATAAAAAAATAAGAATCGTGAAAAAATTTTGTAAAAAATATAGTTAAGATTAAAAAACTGAATTTCTACTACATACAACGATCTCTGAATAATAATCAAAACCAAACTGGTTGGTTAAAGTAACAACGGTATTTTACCATAAGCTTCAAAAAACAGAAGTCAACGAACAACAAAAACAACACAATAATGAAGGGTAAATATTTTTAAATGTCTTTACAATATTTTTTATCGTAAACACAGTAAACTATGCATTTGATTATACTTATATTTTATAATTCACGGAAATAAATAGGTATTTATAAAGATTGCCTTTTACTTAAAACTGCATTACATCTTGACTATTTAACCCACTTAATCAAAACATTGAACTTAAAAATAATAGGTAGCTCTTATTATTAATTTATGCCATATTTGAGATAATACCGGGTAACTTGATAGATATCAGTTTATATTATGAGATTTAAAATAATTTAGTGAGGGTACCCGCGTAAAAGCTACCACCCTATAATTTTATGGTTACAATCTCGTAAGGACGACTTAAAATATCCATATGCGAATTTTAAAAAAGGGGCGTGTAAAAGCCTACTTAGGCGAGATCAACTTATCGAAAGAATGAACACTACATATTGGCATATATCGAACGACGGTTAGAGAGGTTGAATACATTTACTTTTAACTTGATTGCCAACGTGCTTTTTTTTTGTATTTTTTAAAAAGCGAAATCCCCAGAACTGTTAAATCCGAAAAAAGCATTCGATGTTAGTTTTTTACAATGTGGACAATATTCTTCATTATAAATTTAGTCGGTCGCAAGATATCACCACCGAATTCTGATAAAAAGCTCCCAGAATAAACCAGTAATGCCACGCCAACTTTTAAATTTACTGAAATAACAAAGCATTATATTTACGGGAAGTATTTAAGATATAAAAATCGGGCGTGGTTAATATCCGATTACACCCATTTTCTGTAGAAGCCTCTTGTGGTGAGAAGAAATATTGCGCCTAAGATCGTTGCAATACTCACCTTCAAAATAAAAGAGGGAATCTTCTTCGGACCTCAAATTCGAGATATTCTTATGGACTCAAACTTTGATTAGATTTTGCAGGGCATCGAAAAAGTTGCATGGGAATCTTTTAGAGTAGTAGTTCATGGTTTGTCGGGGAATAGGAGATTTGAAAATTACCACGAGCTTGTAAACAATCTTCTACAAAATAGCAGCAAATAGGCTGCAATATGTCCCTAAAAATTCACTTTCTTCATTCTCATCTCGGCTTTTTTTCTTCCTAACTGCGGTAATATGAGTGATTAACATTGTGAACGATTTCACTAAGCCATATCGACAACGGAAAAATGATACAACGGCCGATGGAATGCGTCAATGCTAGCGGACTACTGCTGGCCCTTGATTAAAGAAACTTGTTTGCAAAAGACAAAAGAAAAAAGAGAAATTGTTGAATAAAAAAGGTTAGATATTTTGTAAATATTTTAAAATACTCAGGTTTATGTAAAAAGTAATGAACATATCTTTTTTTTGTAACAAATGATTTGTATTCTATGAAATTTTACTCTTAAGTCATATATGTATTTCGATACCAGCAATATTTTTAAAATAGGAGCTAACTTTAAAATTTGGTTGATATTTTCGTATTCAGTGACCCCAAATAAATAGAATTTCAAATTGAAAATACCAGCAAAGCCGATACAAAAAATATTCAGCAAAACATTTACTTAAAGGCAAACAAAAAGATAAAATTTGTAGAACAGTGTTATTATTGCGTAGAAAGAATCTTTCCATAACATTTAAAAGAATAACAAAAAAGTCATAATAATAATAAAAATACCTTAATACGCACATTTTTAACCTGCAATGTTGGGCCAAACTAGTGTAGGGCAAATGCACTAGTATCCGGACACTTAGCGTTTTCCCTGAATTCTTGCTATAAAAGATGTTAAGAATAGCAATATTTGTTGATATGGTGGAAATATTTTTAAGTAGTGTCGCCTACACATAATTTTTAAATAAAAAATTGTTTTACTTAAAACAGTAAATTTCTAAAAAAGTTCGATTTTTATTAGTATCAGCAAAAATTAATTCCGGGACGGTTTTTTATTTAGTCTTAGTTATTGAATTCACGTTAAAATAGGGGTTTATTAACAAATATTATTAGATTTTGAATTATTAAATGGAATTCGAAGATATGCGCTTTTGAAAAAGAGTTGTGAATAAGGGCGTTTTCCGAACCAAATCTGAGATAGGACATTGACATAGCTTCTGCAACTATGCCTATATTTCCCTTCTTTTAGCAGCAAGAAGATATACCGATAAAGCTCCCGCTTATGATAGTGGGGATCCGCCTTTTCTTAAGGGCTATCTTCGTTTTTGCTTTTACCAATTGAATACCGTGACTAGCTTTCTGCATGACTGGTAGGACCTCGGTTTTTATTGGTGATCCGCTTTAACACATTAACATTTCGTTTAGGAATGTCAATAATCGAGTACTTCTTCATGGTACCAGGAATGCGAAAACCATGACGGAACATACACTAGTCATTCAATAAAAGAAATGCAAACTAGTCCCTATATCCCCTAAGAACTAATTCAAGGTCCATGCATCCTGTGCTTAAAACTAAGAGCAAAGAAGCACAGTTTGTATAAAAACCGCAAATTTCAGAAAAAAGGTGTCCGGACACTTTAGTTTATCTCTTTGCAACTCATGAAACATATAATGAAATATCCGGAAACTAAAAATCGTACTAAACTTTAATGTCAATATCCGCACGCTTATAATTTAGGCGAGCAACGTACTTTATTATTATTTTTATTTACAAAAAACAAAAAAAGAAATGAAAGGCACGATAACCTCCGAAGAGATTTAAGGCCGAGCTTCTCTTCCAATTTGCGTCGTGCTCCTTTTAATTTTTCCTACAAATTGACGGGACGGGACCGACAGGTTCTATGCCAACTCCAAACGGCATCTAGAAGGCAGATGAGTTTTCACTGAGTGCTTTTCATGGCAGAAATACACTCGGAGTGCTCGCCAAACACTGCCGAGGGGAGACCCGCTTAGAAAAATTTTCTTCTAATTGAAAAAACTTGTTTCTAAAATTTTAATGTTGCTCTGCCCGGGGCGTGAACCCAGGGTCTTCGGTGTGGTAGGCGGAGCACGCTACCATCACACCACGGCGGCGACCGAAACGATAAGGAAAAAATTACTACTATAATTGCGTCGCATTATTATTTTTTTTAAATCGGCATAACAAGCGTACTCCTCCTTATCTGCCCCTAAAATGACGTGTAACTCTTAAATTATGACTTGGATGGTTGTTACTTAAGAACATTTTAATATGTGGTTATTCCAACTATTAATGGCAAAAAAAGCATTGTATGCGGCCTGATACTTGTGGTTTTACCCTATAACATTTGTTTTCTGAGCTAAGTAAACTAGTTCGAAAAAGACTAGAATTGCACTTGCGAAAAATGTAAAGCTTTGAAGAATGCTGAAGGAGCCTACTCTCATGCATGGCGCCCGAGTAGAGTTTAAAATATATCCCAGCGTTGATTGGTTTAGGGCGAATGACTTCGCTTATTTCCACCCTGTGCTGCTTTGACTTTCATGCCCAAAGTAAGCAAGAATACCATAACGAATGATGAATAAAAAACTGTCGTTTACCACGTTAAATTGAAAATCGCTGTAACGTGCTATGTTGTATTGTTTTTCGTCGTTGCTATGGTTTTTAAAACTTGGTGTGTAGCTTTCGTTTCCAAGAAAATGTCATTACTGCAACAAACCATCCGCAAGCGGTTTGTGTAGTTCTATAAAATCTGGGTTTTAGAGAATTTTGATTTTATCTTGGCGAATAAGTATAGCTGACGGCTTTATATCAAAACTCATTGAAAATTTGAAAACACTTGAACTACAGTTGCGACAAAAATTTCGTTCTCTAGAACACACCTCTGATTCCGTCATAACCTCACTTGATTTACCGATGCAGGCATTACTACACTCAAAAAAAGACATTCCTAGAAACGAGGAAAATAGCTATTAAAATAGGGAAAAGATGGAAAAAAAAATCGTTAAAAATTGTGTACAAAGCAAATTACGGGCAATTGTCACGGGCGTGGATTTCTAGTCGAGGTGCTCAACTTAACAGTCGGGTGCTCTCATGAGCTAACTCGTTCATGTAAATAGAGTGAGAAATATTCAATCAAGTATTCTTGATTGCAAAAAGTTGAAAAAAAAATGTTGACTCAAATTAATGAAAAGTTTTATAAAAAAATTTTGAATATTTCCTCATTCAATTCAAATATTCCACAATTTAAAGAAATTTTGTTTATGAAATGTTTTTCTTACTTTAGGCTAGTGTTTTTTCTGAGTGTACATGAAGTACTTTTTATTTCGCGCATCTTAGTTATATTTAAAACGTATGCGAAATAGTGCGTCACTTTTTTTGTTATATTCGCTGCTAGCTGAGTGTTGTAGCCATTGTGATTTTTGTAGCTTAACAAAGTGTATCACGTTAGTTGTTGGTCATTGGTGTTATTATTGCTGCTCTTGTCGTCAGCAAAAACTGACAGCCGGCATGGCACGAGTTCTCTCTTCACCCCAATTTTGTATATTTAATTAACACAAGGCAACAACAACCGGTTACAAATAATTTTTGATATTTTTTTTGAATTTTAATATTGTTTTTGTACGGCGTGTGTTTCCATTTTCATTTATTATTAGTTACTAAAACGCAATTATAATTTTTTTCTCATTGGTTTTGGGTTTTCTATTTTTTATTTTATTTTTTTTTTTGTGTAAGCAGTCTCAATTTTTATAAAATTTCGAGAATTAAATGTTTGTTTGTAACTGAAACTATGCAAAATAATCTCAAAAAAGTTTTCGAAAAAATTCGAAAATTCGAGATAATTTTACGAGAATGTCGAACATTATTTTGGAATTGGTATGCAGTTTTATAGCACTATCAATTCTAGTCTCAACAAGTACAAGTTATATGTCTCTCGAAATTCTTATTGATTTTGAAAATTTTTTTTCCGATGGTGTTTTAGATTTACTTCCAAATAAAAAGTAAAGCTTTGCCCCTTCGTATACAAGAAAATATAGAACACCCTTCGAAAAAGAAACTGTCAAAAATCAATGCGAAATGTTGGAGACCTATAACTTGTATTTTGTTAGGCTAAAATGGATTGGGCTACAAAACAGCATACTGAACAAAAAACAAAATAAAAACTTCGAAATGATCGCAAAATATTTTCGAATTTTCGTACTTTTTCGAACACGTTTTTGAGATTGATTATCATAGTTTCAGCTAAAATAAATAATTTTTCATAAATAAGCCAAAATAAAAAGATGAAAAAAATTTAAAATTTAAAATTTTCGTAAAATTTTCTCTTAAAAAGTGTATTTTGTTTGTTTTTTTTTGCTAAATTAAAATAAATTTCTTTTTTAAATTATCGAAAACAACAAAATGGGAGAACTTAATTGACGAAATTTGTTAAAAATTTGTACTGCTATTTTGTGTTTTATGCTGCTGTATGTGTTATACATCCTAGAAAATGGGATACATTTTTTTTTAAATTTTCCTTGGTTAGAGCGAGAAGTTCCTCCAAGTTTTCCCATACAGGACAAAGACACATGTTGCAAAAGAAATTATCGCCGTTTCGTATGTCAAAGTACACAGGTCATTCCATAACGTCAATCGAGAGCACTCGAGGCACATCAAAACTCTTGCTTCATCTGTTTTTTCCAAATTATTTAAAAAACTATTATTTAAACGGACCTCTAAGAGAGCAGATTAACTGCTGTATTCCTTATTCCTTATCATAAACGCTCACCACATTTTTTGCTGGCTTTATTAATGGTGAGTATGTGTGTTTGTGGTTTGCTCGTGTGCAGAATTAATGGGCTTTTATTAGCCGACATGTCCGGCGTCAAAGGCGAGCACAAAACACGCTTGTTTGGCAGTATGTAATACCTATGCTAGGGACCGAAAATATCATTTGAAGATCTTATGATCATTTGATTTTAAAATTATATATGCGTATGGCAATGACCTACTTTAAAATTTAAAAGTTTAAAGGAACAGAAACGACGGTTAAGTCGAAGACCGACATATCTCGTTTGCCAGATCGCTCTCAATAGTTTTTTTTTTCCAAAAACGACCCATCTTACAGTGCGTTTGAAGAACACCAAATCTCAACACTCAATTCAATATAACGTACATATGCATACATATGTTGTCGAGATTGGGCGTTTTTGAAGTGTCGGCCAGGCTCGGTTCATTAGCCACGCAGTTTTCGAAACATGAATATCAAATGACTTCGTACATAATTTTTTACAATTATTATCTTTTATTAAAAAAAAATCTATTCTAAGGGCAAAGTAAAAAGCATTTTGCCTTAAAATTAAAATAAATTTTTTTTGTTTTCTAAAAAAAACAAAGAAAATTGTAAAAAAAGTGATAGCTGTTTCGGTCCCTGATGTTGTTACATATAAATAGGTACATCAGAATTATTAGCTCGCTACGCTGTTATTAATAAAATATTTTCCGTATTTTTTTTTTTTCTATTTTACTTCCACTCGAGTAAAGTTATCTTTTTATTGAATAAATATTTGTTCTCAAGGAACGTGTATTTTCACTTCCTTCTTCCCTAACTTCAAGCTGCTGATCGACACTTCCTGAAATAAGTCTTTCGGTAAAAGAAATTATATGAATTAATTTGAAATTTCAACTACCTTAAGATACCGTGAAGATATTAACGTTTTTAAAACAAATTCTGAGACAAAGCATTTTTGAAAAATATTTTTACGTTTTCGAATTCGGAACTGAGGTAGGGTGGTCTTCCATTTGTCCCACCACATATGTTTTCTTACAAAATGGCCAAACTAGAGCTCTCCCATCATATCTATTTATACCGCAAGAAATAACGGTAGCAAAATCATCAAGTTAGATTTTTTGTTCTTGAATTAACAGATATCCAATAAAATTGATCGAATTATAGTTAATTCAACCAAGTTTTTTATGAAGAAAACAAGTTTGTTTGTTATTTCAACAGAAGAAAAACGTTTGCTCTCGTTGAATCTAACTCATATTTCTGTCAAAATAATTAATTTCATTAGTCATTTCAGCAGCGAAAAACTGTCACAGCTACTACAAATGTTAACGGAAATCTGTTATTTTAACATTAATAATTGTTAGCTAACCGGAGCTAACCGAGAGCTAGGTGGACATCGTGGTGTGATGGTGACATGCTACGCCTACCACACCAAAAATCCTAGGTGCAAGGCCTGCAAAAAGCAGCATAAAAATCTTTGGAACAAAGTTTTTTTTACATATGTGGAACTTTTTTTTGTTCATTTGACTGTTGAAACGGAAAATTCAAAATCAGAAATCTGTGCGAAGTCGATTCAACAGCTATTTGCGATGAATAAAAATTAACAAAAATATCGGTTGAATTCACCCGTTGATTTTACCAGCTTTTTTCTTTCCGTGTATTAAGTCTAAAAACACGACAGAAATGATAGGGTTGTAAATGTAACGAACTTAGTGGTTAGTGTTTAGCTAAATTTAATAAATAATACCTCTCTGAAGTTGGCAAGACAACTTTTACGTGGAAAAAAATTACCTATTGGGAAAATTGCCGTGAATTTGCCATAATTTATCCTCGAAACAAAAAATTTTTAGAAAATACAGGGTGGCACGCCAACTTCACGTGAAGTTGGCGTGCCACCCTGTATTTTCTAAAACATGGCGGCGGAAAATTTTTTTGTTTCACGCATAATTCACGGCAAATTCACGTGCAAGAATTATTTTCCTAACTGGTGTCTAAGGTGGTTTTCGAAAAGTGGCACGCTAAATTCACGTGAAGTTGGCGGTGCACCATAAAAAAGTAAAATTTTTTTTTTTCGAAATTATATAATATGCTACTTATCTACGGCAAATTTACGGCAAATTCGTGTGTAAGAATTATCTTCCTAGCTGGCCTCTAAGGTGGTTTTCTGAGGGTGGCACGCTAACTTCACGTGAAGTTAGCGTGCCACCCTGTATTTTCTAAAATATGGCCACGGAAAATTTTTTTGTTTCACGGATAAATTACGGCAATTTTCCCAATAGGTAATTTTTTTCCACGTAAAAGTTGTCTTGCCAACTTCAGAGAGGTCGTGAAGTTGGCGGTGCACCATAAAAAAAATTGAAAATTTTTTTTTTTGAATTTATAAACTATGCCACTTATCTACGGCAAATTTACGACAAATTCGTGTGCAAGAATTATTTTCTTAGCTGGCCTCTAAGGTGGTTTTCTGAGGGTGGCACGCTAACTTCACGTGAAGTTGGCGGTGCACCATAAAAAAATTTGAAAAATTTTTTTTTCGAATTTATAAAATATGCCACTTATCTACGGCAAATTTACGGCAAATTCGTGTGCAAGAATTATTTTTCTAGCTGGCCTCTAAGGTGGTTTTCGAAAAGTGGCACGCTAACTTCACGTGAAGTTGGCGTGCCACCCTGTATTGTCTAAAACATGGCCGCGGAAAATTTTTTTGTTTCACGGATAATTCACGGCAAATTTACGGGAAATTCACGTGCAAGAATTATTTTCCTAACTGGTGTCTAAGGTGTTTTTCGAAAAGTGGCACGCTAACTTCACGTGAAGTTGGCGGTGCACCATAAAAAAAGTAAATTTTTTTTTTCGAAATTATATAATATGCCACTTATCTACGGCAAATTTACGGCAAATTCGTGTGCAAGAATTATTTTCCTAGCTGGTCTCTAAGGTGGTTTTCTAAAATATGGCCACGGCAAATTTTTTTGCTTCACGGATAAATTACGGCAATTTCACGGCAATTTTCCCAATAGGTAATTTTTTTCCATGTAAAAGTTGTCTTGCCAACTTCAGAGAGGTATAAATAATATATAAAAACAAAAACAAATATTGTTAATGATGTCGGAATGAAGGCGTTTTCAAGCACCCATATTGTAGTTCATTGAATATTTTTTCAATCCCTCCGAAACATATAGTTTTTGAAGAGTATTGGGCTGTAACTTAAAATTGAAATGAACGCGATTACGAGCAGCAGGGAACATCCGTTATATCCGATTTGACTTTTCAAATAACTGTATGATTGGAAATAAAATATTTTTTGTAATATGTAGATACCTTTTCATTAAGAAAAACCAGTCAGCGTCTTGGTAATACCTAGTAGTTGTGTGATAAAATTTTCCAGTATTTTGTGTTGCTACTTAACATATTTTTTGATAACATTTAACTAAAGCGTTGAAACTGAGACCGTCAAGCATACATCTATAGCTGAATAGATTTTATATTTCCATTAAAAGATGTGAAACTATAATGCGCTCCAATTGCATTGCAAAAAGTTCAAGCATGGGGTCGCAAATAGCTAGAGGATTCGCGCAATAAAACCAATCAAGGTTAAAATGCACCAACTTTATTTTATAAAGAAACTTGAACGGTCCTGACTGCCGGATGCTCTAAGTGCAATGAACTGAAAAAAAAAATACTTTTTTGTTTCTTATTATTCTCTGATAACAAACGACAAACAATTGTATAAACACCTATTATGGTAGCATTTCATCTAGTGTTCTAATTTCTTTTCGCTATATGATATCATAGGATACATTTTTTTGTTGTTTACAAAAGTTGTGATTTGCTGTTTCTTCGGCATAAATTTAGCCTAATTTAATAGATTTTGTAATAGTCTTCAGGGGATTTTCTATTTAGTGTTTGCTTCAAGTGAATTTCACCACAAATTGGTCGAAATGTGTTACAAAAACTGAAACGCACTACCTTATCTTCTCTAGTTGTAGTTTCTCGAGCTTCAATATGCGATAAGTTTAATATATGTAAAGCAGGATTTTAATTATTGTGGAATATAACATAAAAAAATTGTATTCTAGACATGGAACACTCCTTGGAATATTCATGCATGAATATTTACAGGACTATATCACGTATGATGTAAGGATAACATTTTATTATAACAAATATAACATAAGATGTGTCAAATGCTCAGAAAGTACTATAACCATTTATGCCTGACAACGTCCTTTCTGAGGTCAGATTCAACCGATGGTTACTTATTTTGTATTTTTATCAGATCGAAGTTGAATGATGCCGTTGCCATCTGAATACCCTACCGAACTATTGGCTTCCCATAACATTTTCGTAAAATTCAGTTCATCGTTTTTCCAAATCTTATTGTGGTATAAAAGCCCCTACATCATGGGCATGTGCTAATCTGAAAATGTTTTTAAGTTTTTCAAAAGCCAATTTCACTTGTGCAAAAACAGCCCCAACTATTTGGTATATTTTGTAATCTTAAAATGTTCCATATTAACTTATTTTACACTCTTTAGTATACAAGTGTACGTCACGCTTGCGAGACTATTTCTGGAAACAAGCTAAGATTCCAGCTATAACGAGTAGCGTTATCAGATCTAGAAGCAGCAATTACCATGGGTCCGAGAAAGCTTCGAGATCACTAAATTATTTTATTACATAAGTACGGGTTTCTGATAGAGTTTTTCAGTTTGGTCACTGGGCAAACTTCTGGCAACACTATGGATGTATTAATCTACGTGAGTTCTCTTCGACGGGCCAGTTCAACCTAACCTAACATCTAGAAATTGAAGAGGCTATAACTTAACGAGTTTGATGATATTTTCAGAATATGGTCTTATTTGGGATTCATATAGGATCGGAGTAATTTCTCCTCTGTATAAAAGTCGAACTACCTAGGAATCAGTTCGGTTCGTTTCAAATCTACTTCGGGACTGCTTTCGATAATATTTCGGGACCATTTCGGAATTATTTAGGAATCATTTCGAAACTGCTTTTGGGACCTTTGTGGTACCATGTCAGGTATATTTTAGGGCCATGTTTGTATAATTACGGGACTTTTTGAGAAGAGTCATCAGCTTGTTAACGGTAAAAACCGATATTAACTATCGATAACGAAATTATCGGCAAGTTATTAGCTTGTTATTGTCGAGTCATCGTCTTTTTATTGGTTTCTTGTCGCCTTGTTATCGAATGGTATGGTAGCCGGGGTGTGATGGTAGCGTGATACCGCAATTTGTAAGATAAATTAAAAAGTAGCACGACGCAAATCGGAGACTCATCGCGCCTTGTATTTGTTTTTATTTATCGACAGGCTATCGATGTGTTGTCGAGTTGGGGAACTGTTATCGGTATCTGTTTGATAACAAATCGTCGAGTCTTCGATAAAGTTGCTATTTAAACGAAACCTATAATTCGTCGGCCGAACTATAACCGACTAAAAACCGATAACATGCCGCCTATAAAGCGATAGCATTCGATAGCAAATCCATAAAAGGCCGATTACAAACTGATAACCCGTCGATAACTGTTGTTATTGACAGCAAAACTTTAAAACTTCCGATAGCATGCCGTTCGGTTTCGGTTTCGGCTACGGCTCTGGTTCTGTTTTCGTTTCCAGAAATTTTGATGAACGCTTGTCAAAATGCAAAACAGCAGGGATGAACTTATTTTTGTTGGGATGACCAAACATTTAATTAAAATTTTCATATAGAGTAAATATTTACAAACTGCTCGTCAAACAAATTATGTACATCGAGGTACATACGTTGAAGTATAAATAAAGATAGTGGAAAAGTACGGCAAATATAGCCACAGACCGGAAAAAACAATCTGGTTCAACCAAAAACGCACAACAACACAGAAATCTCAAAGCTACCTTTATATTCATTTCCACACTTAAAATATTTTTTTTTCCTAACGAATAACAAAGATTTGCAAAAGAACACAAAAAATTAAAGAGAAAATAAAAAAATAAGTGCTCTTACCTACCTACATACTACATACGCAAAATAAAAATTTCAACAGCGAAAATGTATGAAAAGACATAAAGAGATAGAACTTGAGAAAAACAAACGTGAGCAACAATACAAATTTATAATTGACAAAAAAAAAAAAAAATAAAATAAGAGCACAAATAAAAACAAAAAAACAAAAAAAAGAACGCAAAGTTAATAAATAATAAAATTAATGCCGGTACCACAACCTGAGAACACAAAAAAAAGACCGCATAGACAACAACTAAAACATGAACAAAAAAAACACCGCAAAGTATATACTCATATGAACTATAATACATATATAAAAATAAACAACATAAGCAATAAAAGTAGTAAAGTAAGTACAGAAAAATAAAGTAAAAAAGCAAAATAAAAAATACGTAGATATAGTCAAGGTCATGTCTAGCGTGGTTTGGTCGCTTAAGAGCAGCCTAATCATACAGAACGCCACAACAGCAGAAACAATATACATTTCTATATATCAGGAGAAATGTTATATGAAATTGAAGAACAAACAAATATCGCAATTTTCACTAATAAAAATACATATGCTGACCTCGTTCGCTAATGATAACAAATGAATTTTGCGAATTTCTAGAACAATTTATTGACGCAACTGGTTTCAAATTAAGAACTAAACAATAGGTTTTAAATTGTTAATTCTACAAAATAAATAAACAGCTCTAACTAAATGACTCACGCCGTGATCTTTTTTCGGTAATAAATATTGATATGCTATGGATGCAAATGAGAAATCGATTATTAAAGTATGGATTCCACTTCTTCCTCCAGAAATAATTACAATAGCAAAATGAAAAAGTTGAAATTTTTATGAAATTTTTTAAATATAAACGAGCTCTAGGCCAAATATTTTTTTATTCTTAATAAAACACAATACGTGAATTTTTGATATACAATTATATTATTTAATTTGTCAATATTTCGACTTCAGTCTGAAGTCATCATCAGGAATTGTTGAATGCAATATGTCGACTGAATTAAGAATATAGAAATAAGAATTAAGAATATACAAATATTTGGCCTAGAGCTCGTTTATATTTAAAAAGTTATAATTCAAAGGCCGTAAACAACAAAAATAATTTTTATGAAATTTCATCAATCCATTTTTTTTTTTTCGATAATTTAAGACAAAACGTTACGAATTTTGCCACTCAGGTTTTGGAAACCACTCTCAAACGCGTTTTCGAAAATATTAAAAAATCTGAGAAAATTTGACGAAAACTATAAACTTTTTATATAGAGTTTTCTGAATTTTTTGAGTATGCAGTTTTGTAGTCCAACAAAGTACAGGTTATAGGTTCGTATTGATTTTTGAAACATTCCGAAAGTTGTTCATATTTTCTTCCTTCTTTTTCCAAGGGCACATTTATTTCTTATAATCAATACACATTTTGAGAGACCTTTAACTTGTGCTTTCTTAGACTAAAAGTGAATACTTAAGTTACACAAAGCTACATACTCGAAAAGAGTTCAGAAAACTAGTAATAAAAAGTTCGAAATTTTCGAACTCTACAACTTTTTCAAAAAGTTTCTGATTGCTTAGTTTCCGTTCTGGAAACGTCTAGAAAACGAATGCTTCTTAATTGACTAGAGCTCGCCCAGGGGTTGAAGTGAAACAGAGGCAACTTTACCAGAAACAAATAATTTCGGTAACTACCGACACATACTAGTTATTCTTTTATTATCGGCCTTTTATCGATAGCAAACTATTGTCGCCGAGCCATCGGCTTCTTAATTGTTTCTTATCGGCATGTCATAGGAGGGTTACACGTTTGTCAACGATTTTATACTGAAATTTTATCGGTATCTGTTTCATAACAATCCGATGAGTCGTTAACAAATAATAACACGCCGATAACAAAAATTTTCGATAAAAAAAGCGATATATTTTTGATAAAGTTTCGATAGCAACTTGGTAAAACACGCACCAATTCGATACTTTCGATAAAAAAACTATACATTTTGGTTAGCAAATCGATAACTTTTTACAAAACAAATCGATAAATTTTCGGTTAGAAAGCGAAAATACGCTGATAACAACATGAAAACACACCGACAACAAATCAGCAATACGTCATTTATAAATTGATAGCTTTTCGACAGCTAATCGATACATTTTTGAAAACAACTATCATTTTTTGGAAACGTATCAATGAGTTTTCGATAAGTGGCCGGTAACTTTTCGATAGTAAACCCATTACATTTTGATAACAAAGTGATAAAATATCGACAATTTTGCAATTACTCTTTGATAACATATCGATAAATAATAGAGCATTTTTTTTTTAACAAATCAATGACACCTTGTCCATAATGCGCTCATAACAAACCTTTCATTTTCCTGCCTTGCCTTGCATTGTTCCCACATTATGCTTTAGTGTAGTGACTACATTTACGCCTACATTATCTACTCTGTATTCCCCCATATAGCACTCCACTTCCAAAGACTACGTTTACGACACACTTGCATTCTTACTACGCTAACGCTTAGAGTCTGGACTCCCTCATACCGTGAACAAAGATATTTACAAATCAAAAAGAATTTAGTTGCCGAAATTTGATAAAATTTATAAGCACTGTTGGTCATTAAAAGGCATTCAATATTCTACAAAGGGCTCGGATATGTATTTCAGGATATATAATCTAAGAACTTTTTAATTTGGTTCCGAGGAAAATCAAACAAATAACAAAGTTAAACCATAAACTGCCAATTTTGGAGTTGAACCGAATTAGTAAACTTCAAAATTGCCCATAAACTCAAGTTTATGACGCAATGTGAATGCCGTATTACTTTCAATTTCATATCTTGAGAGTCTAAAGGGGAAAAATATTTAAATTTGCCAAATGCTGAATACCACGCGCTGTTTTATTTCAAATTCAATTTTTTTAAATTCTACATACATACATACTAACATGTTCTAGGTTATAATTTGTTTTTTCTGAATTTTGTACAGGCCCTCAAACTACACACAAGAATATCAAAATCACCTAAAACAATTGATTATTTGAAAATGAGAGTGAATTTTTGCTAAAAGTATATAAATACAATGCTGAGGGGAGCTGGACATTCCCCACAAGCATCACGCAAATAAAAATAAAATAGCGAAAGCGTACTTTTACTTAAGTACTCACTTGCAAATTGAATGTTTTTGGGTTGGTTTTTTCGCTTTTAATTCGAGTGCTTGTGGAATTTGTTTCATTTCTAATTCTAAAACAAAAAACGTGCTTTTTCAAATATTTTCTTGTTAAGCAAATTTTTAGTTTAAATTGTACATGAGAAAACAAAAACTGTGAGACGCATTCCATGTTGATGGGTGACTTGCTGTTCTGCCAAAATCTCCTCGGATGCGCCATACTAGTGTCTTTCTGATAATTTCTTCTTAAGCGTCTAGGCTACTTTGGTCTTTGCTGGTTCGGGGGCGAGTAATTTGACTTATTTTGTTTTGTTGATTTTCCGACAGGGTGGATAAATGATGTATGTATATTGGAATGATTTTCCGTCATCCCTTGTCAAATTTGGTTTCGGCGTTGTGCCATCATCAGTGTCGATTTTCGTTCTGATCTGTTGTTGTCGTTTGTCCTGTATTTATAATTCGTAGGTACATGAGCAGGTATTGTCAAAATTGATGCTTGTGTATATTTAGTTTTGTGTATGTGCTGTGTGTTCATTCATCACCGTGGGTAGTTTTCAATGATCGATTTGTGTGGCTGACTGGGGTAGGTAAAAATCCGTAATTTTAGTCGATTGACCTTCTTTATGGGTTTGTTGTTTTGGTGTGTTAATTGTTTTTTGTTTATTTGTTGTTGTGTGTTTGTCTGTTGTACCTGTGTGATTACTTTGTTTCTAGTAAACAAGTTTTAAAGGCTCGAATATTGTGTCAGAAATTGTGTTTATCTCTTCGTTTATTATTCTACCGTCGAATGTAATTTATCATAATTTTAATATTTGTTTGTATATTATTTTATTTGTTCTTTTTAGGAGAACAGCTACTCTTTGTTGCAAGCGGTCCATTTTATGAACTGATTTGTTTTGTTCTATTAATAGCAATACAAGGAATTAATCAATGATGGATACTTGTATTATTAAGCGGGGGGGGGGGGGGGGGTGCCCATACTGCTTTTAATGCCCCTGTGGGTTAGGGGGCTTAGAATATGCCCACGGTAGGTATGCCTGTCGTAAGAGGCGACTAAAATCCACAAGTCAACCTGTTGATGTTTTCAACAGGTTGAAGAACAGGTGTATGGACGGCTTAATGGCAATAGGAATACTGTTTTCATTGTAGCGTTCATCCGCTTGTCATAGCAATAGGTGTATGTAGCGGCTGAAAGGTCTTAACTGTGTCACATTTTGCTTGTAGTGCTTGTGTGTCGCAGTGCATTGTGTGACATTGCGGCGGCCCCATGTTCAAGTAAGTGTGATATGGAAAGAACTATGCTGTCATGCATATACCTGTGCTAGTTGAACCCGAGCAATAAGAGGTAGACCAGTTATAGCAAGAAACGTACTGGCGAAAAATCGTTGTCTGTGCATCTCAGGTAGTTTTTCGTTTCACCGGGTTGGAAAAACTGCTTGAATTGACATTTATAACGAATTCGTTTTGTTTAGTTTCACTGTAGTAACTGTGGAGTAAGCCTTTTAAGGGCGAAATGATGAATGAAAGCATCATGGCCTAATAAGAGGTGTAGGATGTAGTGATATGAGTAAACTAGCTCTAGTGGCCTTAAGAAAGCAGTTGAGATAAGACAAAGATGCGGAAAAGTTTAACCCAGTCCTCACGTATCTAACGGTCGTCTATTTAGGCAAGGGAGTCAAGGCACTATACGGACCTAATTCAGATAGAGATGAATTACAGGAAGCATATGTATTATGTAGTAATGTCATAAAAATCGTTTTTGGGAGACGAGTCAAAGCACTCTAGAACCTAGTTTAGACAAAAAAGGGATAGGAGGAGTTGGGCATAAAACGAGGTTGCATAGGTCAATATCAAAACGAAGCGCTATAGGCGAAGTAAACTCTAAAGTTCACTAGAGGAGAAAAAATGTTCCATGTAAACGTAGCAGAGAAAAGTTCTGAAATTGCATGAGTACAAGGACACGTACGTTGGTTGGTACGTTTGAATCGTAAGAAACTAAGGGAATCTTAGGTAACGTTGAAAACGCAAGAAATTGCTAGGGAAGGTATGAAAATGATAGGAATGATGCAAGAGAATTCTAGAAAGCACAAGAAGTTGCAAGAAACGCAACAAAAATCGTAAGGAAATCGTAAAGAAATCGTAAATAAGTCGTAATGAAATCGCAAGAACTCTTAAGAGGTCGCAAGTAATCGCAAGAAATTGCAAGTCGAATAGGTCGCAGCTCCCATCAGGGACGGCCTACGGTTTTGAAGAGCTAGAGATCATCAAAATCTGTGCTCTAGGTAGAGAGAACTCTTTCAGGTACAAAGGGGAGCCTCCTGTCATTGGTAAGAAAATGTTGTTGCTGGAAGCGGAGGGATTCCAACGCAATATTTATAATGCGGTGATGCATAGCAAGAAAAGTGTGTTGGAGACACTTTTCGATTAAAATGCCGCTTTGGGGCTACCAAAGTGTATGTGCAAAACAACAGTATGCAAATAGAGTCCGCCTGTAAATGATGATGAGCCCATACTTGTAGGGCAAATACGATATGGGGTGTGTCAAATGGTCATGGCAATGGTCAACAGCCAGAAAAATGTGTTAGATTCCCATTCTAGCACATTTGTATGTACAACACAACAGTATATTTATATAAAAATGAAGATAGTGATGATGAACCATATTGTAGGGAATTACAATATGGCGTCTGGCAAACCGTCATATGTGTAAATTATCTACAAATGGGAAGTCGAGACTGCTTTGGCGTTAACGAAAGCTGTATTAACATATAACAAGTCAACGTAAAATCCAAAAAAAAAAACGAAATAAAAAAGAAAAATATACAAATGATCGTGAAAAAAAAAAACAAATAACAAAACCAAAAAAAAAAAAAAACATTAAAAAAAAATGCAAAAAAAAAAAAAACTGAAAAATATTTAAAAAACACAAAAAGAAAAACAAAGAAGGAGCTCCAAAAACAAGAGCGCAGCGTACGAATATCACCACGTTCTGCTGCGCTCCCAATATTAAAATTCTCGCGAGAAATTATATTAAAAGGGTTCGGTGTAGTGGTGATATGGTTCAATTTATGACCTTTTTACCATTACATAACATCTATGACCCCGACAAAAAAAAAAACAACAAGTAAAGGTGTCTAGGTTCGGGTGTTACCGAACATTATATACTCAGCGTGATCTTCAATTGTACATTTCATTTCAGATAAATTACTTTTCTACATAAAACGTGGCACCGCCCGTTTAAAAAAATGTCTCCCCATTTCCTCTTACAATAAAACTTGATAAGTGAAATATCATTGATTCAAAACTATTTTTTGCTAAGTTATAGCTTATTATTGTAGTCTACGACCCTTTTAAACTTGCTTTATATCTAAGTTGCCGCGGTCTTTAATCGATCCCGGCCATTTTTTAATAGAAATATTTTCTGCTATAAGGAAAATATGTGTACACAATTTTATTACGATATGTTAATTTTTCTTCGAGTTATAGCTCCCGAAACATAGAAAATTGCTTAGTTGTAAAAGGGGCGAAGCCACACCCATTTTCAACATTTTTTAGTGTTTTCCAATTTAAGTTTTTAATTCAATTTAGAAAGTAAAATTCTACTGATACAAAGTTATTTTTCGCTAAGATATAGCTTATTATTTTCGTCTACGACCGTTTTACAATTTTTTTTTATAAAAGTGGGCGTGGTCTTTAACCAATCTCGTCCATTTTTTCTAGAAATATTTTCTGCTATAGGGTAAATTTGTGTACCCAATTTTATTACGATCCGTTAATTTTTCTTCGAGTTATAGCTCCCGAGCATAGAAAATTGCTTAGTCATAAAAGGGGCGGTGCCACGCCCATTTTTTAAAATTTGAAGTTTTTCCTATTTATTGTTATAAATCCACTTGGGAAATGAAATACCATCGATATGAAGCTCTTTTTTGCAAAGATATAGCTTATTTTATTCGTCCACGACCCTTTTAAAAATCGTTTATATAAAAGTGGGCGTGGTCCTTAAGCGATTTCGTTAATTTTTCTTCAAAGCATTCCTAATAGTAAAGGCAACCTCTGCCGAATTTTGTTACGATAGGTTTAATGATTTTTGATTTATGATTAATAATATTTGTAAAATTAATTTTGTCACAAGTGGGCGGTTCACGCCCATTTTAAACATTTCTTTTTTTCAAATTTTTATCCAGAGTCTTAATATCAGTCCACATGTAAAATTTCAACTCTAGGTGTATTATTTACTGAATAATCAGGTTTTTTGTGTTTTCCAAAATGTTATATATATAAAAAGTGGGAGTGGTTACCATACGATTTCGCTCATTTTCAATACCAATCTATTCTGGGTCCATATAAGCTAGTGTACCAAATTTGGTGATGATATCTCAATATTTACTCAAGTTATCGTGTTAACGGACGGACGGACATGGCTCAATCACTAGGCTCGTAAGCACTAGGCCAAACAAAACAATTTAAATGTGGGAATTATGTGCTATTTACGTGCTCAATAGTGCCAAAAAGAATTCGGGTTTTTGACAAATTTTAATGATTTTTTTAAAACTTCAAAAGTGGGGGGTCCAGCTAGACCCCCCCTCGTAAGCACTAGGCCAAACAAAACAATTTAAATGTGGGAATTATGTGCTATTTACGTGCTCAATAGTGCCAAAAAGAATTCATTTTTTGACAACTTTTAATGATTTTTTAAAATTTCAAAAGTGGGGGGTCCAGCACATAATTCCCACATTTAAATTGTTTTGTTTGGCCTAGTGCTTACGAGGGGGGGTCTAGCTGGACGTCCAGCTGGACCCCCCATTTTGAGGTTAAAAAAAAGTACTTAAATTTTGAGCACAAAATTTTTTATTTTGGGAACAAATTAGCACATAAATAGCATATAATACATGGCCTACCAAATTTCGAATCCATCGTGGGGGGGGGGGGGGGGGGTCCAGCTTGACGGACTTTCCATTTGAAGCCATGGCACTTCGGTATGATATTCAAATTTACACTAACAAATTGACAACAAACAATTTTTCAAATATTGTAGCACTGAGAAAAATTTCAATTCAAAAATTTATTCATTAAGGGGACCATCAAAATGCTTTATGCACCTATTACCGTTTACAACTCAACATAGTTGGGTTGTAATTAAAACAACTCAACTTTAAGACAACTCAACTCCCGTTTGGTATTACGAATTACAACTTATTTCAGTTGAAGTTGAATTGGTGTTGGCAACCTAGGAAAGTGATGATTTGACAGATAAATGAACAGCTGATCAATTTGTGGCGGAAATTTAAGCATTTGCGAAAGTGATTTTGTTATTACAAGATATTATATGATATGAAATCTATTTTACAATGGCGAAAATGTTGGTGATTGACATGTCGCGAATACGGAAAACATTCGCGTGATCATTCCTATCCCTTGGATCTACCAAGCACCAAGTAAGAAAATGTTTTAAGTGACAATTGATGAGCTTCAAATGAAGTTATTTTGCAGATTTGAAAGGAAACATTTTGCTCATTACTAAACACAATTTCCGCAAACGCGTTCGAGGGAAGGCTTTATCCCTATTTTAAAATTATGCGCCACACTCAGATTCCCTGCTGATATGGCAGCTATCAAAAATGCTGTGGAAATGATTTTGGTGTTGGACTGGTTTTAAATATTATTGAGGAGCATATTTGTGCGAAGTGGATTAAACCCAAACAGCAAAAATTTTATTTTACTCTAAAATAGGATTCCCAGGAGTAGTGGTTAGTATCAATGGGAGTCACGTTCGCATAATTTCACCTATTTTGGCTGCATCCGAACTGCGGCCAGCCTCGTCCAACTTCGGAATGTCGCTCCATAAAGTCAAAAAGTTATTCAATGTAATCCTTCGTTTAAACGTTGTTTTTTCTATAAATGTGTACAAAATTGTTGATTATTGTTTGATTAAAAAAGGTTTAACTACCGGCTTTGAATTTTTTGTTTTTATTTGGTACCGTTTTATGAGACCGTGCACCATCTAACTCTTATCAAAGGTGGTATCAAAAGACGTGTTTCGATCTCCGCTTTTAGGATTCCAAAGCGGAAATTAAAAATTTTATTTCTGTCGAAAAATATTTACAAAAATCCACAAAATGGCCCCGAGAGGGTCCGAAATATGAGACCAGATCCATAGTTTTTTTGCACAGAACATCTTTCTGCGTTCGCGGCCTTCGGCCGCGATTTGTACAAATAACCCTGGGTGGACCCCATGCCTTTCTGCATTAGTGTGTACAAAAAATCCGGCAAAATACAACAACCACATGAAAATTTGAACCGAAATGCTATGACAAAAATTAAGTTTTTAATTAAATTTTATTTTTAATTTTTGTTTTCGGATTCTTAAATCGGAGGTCGAAACGTGTCTTTTGATACCAACTTTGAAAATTTTTGTTAATAATTAGGTGGTGAACCGTCTTCTAAAACTTAACACTTTTTCAAAACAACTGCAAAATTGTATGAGACAACTGCTAGTAATCAGTGTTCAGATTTTGACGTCTTTGACAACTACACTAACACAAGGTTGTAAACGGTAATGCCACAAAAAGTTGTTCGACTACACAACTCAACCGATATTTTTTTTGACAGGTTGAGTTGTAAACGGTAATAGAGGCATTGAACATTTAAAATAATTTTTTTTATATTTAAGAATTCATGAGCTTAACACCGGCTTATAATAATTGAATTTCAATTATTATGTTTTTTCTAAGAGAAACTGAAAAGAAAGAAACATTTACTGGCATATTGCGATGGACCATTTGTAAATGTTTCTTTTCAGTTTCTCTTAGAAAAAACATAATAATTGAAATTCAATTATTATAAGCCGGTGTTAAGCTCATGAATTCTTAAATATAGGTATAAACTGAACACACCATTAAACAAACATACATAAATAATTTTTTTTATTTTTTTTTTTTATTTAAAAAAGTTTCAGTGTAAATATAATTTGGTTTGACTTCAATATAAATTTTTTTTGAACAATCCTGCTCAAGAAAAAGAGCTCTTATTTTCCACGACTGGTTAAATTTTCGAGTTTTTTTTTTTTAATTTTTCAAACAGTTTTCTAATTGTACTATCTGATTGCAATCTTCTAAATCCACCTTCCAATGTTTGACTCAATCAATAAACAAGCAAATGCGACAATAAATATAACAATTTATCTGTCCTCCGCCTCTTAATTTTTTGTATCACGAGCTGATTGTTTTGCATAAACAAACTAACAATAAAATTATGATAACGCTTATCAAAAGCGACATTATGCGACAAAAAACATTGAGATACACACATACATACATGCATCATCATCTTTTCATAGTGTACATTCAAGTACATTTCAAAGATACATATACATATGTATACTCTACTATTATTATTTATATGTGCTATTTTTACTTTTAATCGCTAGTTGACATAACGTCTAACCAACTGTCTGTCGGCACCCCGACAACAATAAAAATTTTAATTATTATTATAATCGCAAATATTTGCATTTAAAAAGGCTCGACTCTATGCCCGTATAAGCGCAAGCCTATATTACTGATTGTGTGAGATGATAGGTTAAAACAGCCCATCCTTAATATGGACTTATAATTGCACACATATTTACATACATGCGGATATTTACGTATGTGTAAAATTATATTTGCAATTCTATCAAATTATATTAATTTCGCTAAATGCGTCATAGAAATGGAGATATGTATTTTTTTAAATAATTTTTATACTCAACGTGCTTTGCACACATAGTATATTAACTTTAATTGGATAACGGTTGGTTGTACAGGTATAAAGGAATCGAGATAGATATAGACTTTCATCAAATCAAAAATCATCAGTATCGAAACAAAATTTGATTGAGCCATGTCCGTCCGTCCGTTAACACGATAACTTCAGTAAATATTGAGATATCTTCACCAAACTTGGTACACTAGTTTATCTGGACCCAGAATAGATTGGTATTGAAAACGAGTGAAATCGGATGATAACCACGCCCACTTCTTATATATATAAAATTTTGGAAAACATAAAAAACCTGATAATTTAGTAAATAATACGCCTAGAATGTTGAAATTTGACATGTGTACTGATATTGAGCCTCTTGAAAAAAATTTGGAAATTTTTTTAAAATGGGCGTGGCATCGCCCACTTGTGATAAAATCAATTTTACAAATATTATTAATCATAAATCAAAGACCGTTAAACCTATCGTAACAAAATTCGGCAGAGCGGTTGCCTTTACTATAAGGAA
Source organism: Eurosta solidaginis (assembly GCF_040869045.1). NCBI lineage: Eukaryota > Metazoa > Arthropoda > Insecta > Diptera > Tephritidae > Eurosta > Eurosta solidaginis. The sequence goes on along the minus strand of NC_090319.1, from coordinate 89,056,471 downwards.
TGCTTTGAAGAAAAATTAACGAAATCGGTTAAGGACCATGCCCACTTTTATATAAAAGATTTTTAAAAGGGTCGTGGACGAATAAAATAAGCTATATCTTTGCAAAAAAACAGCTTTATATCGATGGTATTTCATTTCCCAAGTGGATTTATAACAATAAATAGGAAAAACTTCAAATTTTGATAAAATGGGCGTGGCACCTCCCCTTTTATGACTAAGCAATTTTCTATGTTTCGGGAGCTATAACTCGACGAAAAATTAACGGATCGTAATAAAATTGGGTACACAAATTTTTCTTATAGCAGAAAATATTTCTAGTAAAAATGGACGGGATCGGTTAAAGACCACGGCAAATTAGATATAAAACAAGTTTAAAAGGGTGATAGACTCGAATAATAAGCTAGCAAGAAATAGTTTTGAATCAATGATATTTCACTTATCAAGTTTTACTGTAAGAGGAAATGGGGAAACATTTTTTTTAAACGGCGGTGCCACGTTTTATGTAGAAAAGTAATTTATCTGAAATGAAATGTACAATTGAAGTTCACGCTGAGTATATAATGTTCGGTTACACCCGAACTAAGACACCTTTACTTGTTCTATTTATTACTTATTCTATTTCCAAACTCAGGGAATTGCAGTTAAACCCATATACATACATTAGGGTGCTTCAAAATAAAAAAATTATTCAGCCACCCTCAGATTTGGTACTTTTCAAAAGTTCAAAGATGCTAAAAGGACGGTGCATATAGAATAGATTTAAAATTAAAAAAATATTAATTAGTAAAACCGATAAAATAAACCAAAAAAATTTATTAAAAAAGGAAAAGAAATAAAACAACTAAAGAATCAAAAACAAAATATAAAGAAATAAAAAATTAAGCAACAAAACAACGGCTAACTTGTTGGTACTTGGAAGCGAATCCCAGACTCAGAGAAGGATTTGATTAAGGATCGCCGGGTACCGAAACATATGCATCGCTGTGTTTCAAAGTTTGTAATCTCTATATATAAAAATCAAATTCTGTGTGTGTGTGCCTGTGTGTTCCCTATGGAAACGCATTTCCCACACTTCAATCATCACCAAATTTTGGCTATAGGTTCCTTCGATCAAGACGAAGGTTTTTCATATTTCAGAACTAAGAATTTTAAATTAAAAAATTTTTTTTCGATTGCGACAAATTTTGTATGCCAGCAAAAGTTACTCATACGCCATGTACGTACTTAAGTCCAGAACTTTTGTTGTCATAGTATTGAATTCACAAAAAGTTAAAGCGATTGCATTGAGTGATTTAAAAGTTTTTATTAAATTTAAGCATTCCATTGTAAAATTAGCTGTCTATATGAGATGATAGACAAAAATTGTGCAGCTAAATTATTTTGATTAAGTTATGAGATTTTGAGTATGAATTGTGTGTAACACAATAAAATTTGAAAAATAAAGAATGATAAATTAGAGGAATGAGGGATCTAAGAAAAAGAAGGAGAGAGGTAGAGGGTGTAAAAAAGAAGAGGGAGAGATAAGGAAATTATAAAGGGTAAGAATGAGAAAAATTGGGAGATACATTTTGAAGATCAATAAAATCTTTTATACTGATTGCTTGACTTTGAGTGACGGGATGGAATGCATTACAATACACCTTCTTATTTAGATTAGTATCTGCCCAACCCGAGTACCGCCGCACATAGGTAGATTTTCAAGTTTTAGGCGGAAAAAACATTTTATTGCCTATATCTTCTTAAAACTGTTTAATAAATGAAAAATTATAATAATTTGTGTAATTAATAGGTTTTATAAAAAAAAATAGATATTACACTGTGTAACACTAAAAAATACCTGCGCAGTGAGGCTATTTTGCTTGTTGTTAAGCAACAAGGGTGTATCAAACCCTCTTATCTAACCACCTATCTGCAAGTATCTGCAGCTAAGTGAAATGCAGTTGGCAATCTAATTGTGCCAAGCACTATGTTCAAAACTAATTTTCACTTGGACGGACTTGGAAACAACAAAACTGGTTTTGAACACCAAAAATCAAAAAAAAAAAAAAAAATGTTTTTTAACATCCTAAATAAAATAGGTTCTTTATCAATTTATAACTTTTAAAAATCACAAACACCATTAATAATGTTTGTGTTTACCTGAAATTTCAGAATCCATCACAATTACTCAATTCAATTGTCTTAAAACTTCAAATATTCACTTTTGCGATTTCACATAAGTCAAAAAAAAACTATAACACGCGTTTCAGAAATAGCTAAATTCCGATTACTTGACAGCTAACGCCAGGTATGCGATGGATGGGAAGGGGTAGAATTATTGTTCCCCTGTCTATTCTTAAGCTGTGGGAGTGATTTTTTTTTGTAATTGTGGCAACTTTCAGAAATTCAATTATGGCCTCCTAAATGTCTAAAATCTACCTAAGTGGGCCGGGTACCCTGCTAGTTTTAAGCAGTAGCAGAAATAAAAAAAAAAACAAATGAAACAAAAAATAGAAAAAATTTATTCAAAAGTACTTAAAATAAAAAAAACTATTATATTATATTATTATAGGAAAACAATACAGAAAAACTTATAAAACAAAAAAAGTTTAATAAAACAATAGAATAAAAATTTGAAAAAAAAAAAACAGTAATTAAACCAAATATAAAATACCAAAAACAATTAAAATATAATACAATTCCAAAAACTGAAACAAAACTAAACACAACAAAATTATAGCACATTAAAAAACGGAAACAATTAAAAAAGAATAATTTAAAGAAACAATTAATTAAAATAAAAAAATAAATAAAAGAAATAATTAATTAAAATAAAAAATATATATATAAATAAAAGAAAAAAATACATAAAATACAAAATTTATATAAATAATTAAAATACATATAAACAATTTATATAAAAGTAAAACAGAAAAATGTATTAACTGAAACAGTTAAATGAAAGAAAAGAGTGCAAAAAATCGAAAAAAGCATTTATGAAACAAAATATAAAAAGGAGATCGAAAAATAATAAAAATAAATAAAATGCAATAAACAATGAGAAAATCGAGCTTAAAACACATTCAAAAAAAAAAGAAAAAAATAATAAAACTTTTTTTTTACAAAACATAAACAAAATATACAATGAAAGTTAGAAGGTTAAAGAGAACTAAATAAAAAAAATTTAATAATATAATAAGGGTATATAAGGGAATAGAATAAAACCATTTGTAAATAATAACAAAATATTAAACAATAAAAGTAAAAAAAACAAAGAGTTAAAAATGCATAGTTATAAAACATAAATTAAGAAAGGTGAAAAAAAGTTGAAAAATAAAAACGTTTTAAACAATAAAAAACAATTAAACAATAAATATTAACAAGAATAAAAAATTTAGCCAATTACAGTCTATTAAAGGTTTGAGGACCTGGCTTGAAATTTTAGTATTTATTTATTCAACTCCAAAATTATGTTACTCACAATATACTAATAATACAAATTTTATACTTAAAAAGATAAAGTATAACAACCATGCACTGGTGTAATCCTTGAAGTATGATCAGCTATGCAGGAAAGGTGTGGAACGTTTTTACAAATAAGCTTTTGATGGTAAAATACACTCGAAGAGCTTTGCCAAACCACTACCGAAAGGTGAATCCGTTTAAGAAACATTTTGGATATTACTCTCTTAAAAATTTAGCTCAGCTCGCAAGATTGCAGACAGATTCATTTTATAACATATTTCCGCGTTTCTTAATTCGGTTTTTCGGCTTCTTCGTTGAACACACTTCTTATAATATGATGGACACATGCAGTCTATATGATCTCCTTACAGACTTTGCATTTCAACCTAACCTACAGGGTTTTGACAGCAGGGTGGAAGCATGAATCATTGCTATAATATAAATGTAGAGGCTATGAATATTATTCTTAATGGACAATTGTTGTCTGAGCACCAGCGAAGTATAAAGCTTGAAAATATTTGAAAAATATATATATGTAGTATATTAGGGTGGGTCGATTTGTATGGACGAAATTTAACCGAAATTACTATTGAAAATTACAACTGAAGCTCAGAAAATTACAATTGAAATACAGGAAATTATAATTGGGGTGAATTGAAAATTCTGAACTTCAATTGTAATTTTGTGAACTTAAACTGAAAATTCTCTGAGCTTCAATTGTAACTTTCTAAATTTCAAATACAGCTTTCTGAACTAAACCTGAAAAAGGTGTAGAGTTATCTTTATATATAAAAATCACGTGTCACATTGTACGCGATGGACTCCTAAACTACTGAACCGATTTTGAATTTGTTTTGCACCCCGTGTGTAGTTTGATCTAACTTGAAATATAGGATAGGTTATATCTCAGTTTATAGTCGCAATATTATTTATTTTATTGCACATTTTTTTATTAGTTTATACGTAATAATAAAATGTTACGTATACGCAACGGCACTTACCTTTTCAAGTGGTGCGGATATACTTCCGTGTAATTGGTTGGTGTTTAATTACACAACGTGCTTATCTATAAAAAATATTATAGCGAATGATATCAAGTATAGCACATCACCAGGCCCAGCGAGAAGGAGGGGGGGGGGGGGCTCCCCCCGGACCCGGGGTTTCTGAGGGGTCCCGCGATTTAGAAGTACTAAGATTTTTTTTTTTTAATTCAGGAGAGTCTTTAGGTGTTCCATGTGCAATTGTTAAGCCAAATTTCAAAAGCAAGGAATATCTGCATTTCGTTTTAATATTATAGTGAAGTGTGAAAAATAAAAATCTATATATATAAAAGGAAAGGCTAAAATGTGTGTTAGTTGGTCGCCGGTGTTTGAAGAGATGCGTCGGTCGATTTTGTTCAAACGTGGACCCGGGTACCCCTAGAATATGTGGGTAATATGGATATGAAATGAAAGCTGTTGCTGAGAGCTCTAAAGTAATTTTCATTGTGATATTCGATTTAGTCGCATCAACCTTGCAAAACTGATAAATATGCATACGAAGCCGAAATAGAGGCATGAATTAATAATACCCACATACCTATTTACATACGTCCTATCCGATTTGCCTGAATTCGGTATATAAATTTGCCTATATTAGTATTTACGATCCTTTTTTCCGGGAAGTATACCAGAGACGGACTGGGACTGGGATTAGGACTAGGACTGGGACTGAGACTTGGAGTGGGACTGGGACTGGAACAAAATACATACCACCCTCTGGGACAGACAATAAGGGATGAAGAAGAATGAGAAGCGCGTGAGAGAAGAGAAAAGAGAGGATACTGAGAAAGAAATAGAATGAGACGAATATGGAGATAGATGAAGCGAAAAAGGCGGAGGGAGGAATGAATAAAAGGATCAGGAAAAAGTGAAGAGGGGTGGGGGGAGGGCAGAGTTAGACGGAAAAAGCTTATTAAAATGTATGCAGATAGGCCAAATTTAGGGCAGAACAACGTCTGCCGGGTCTGCTAGTATACATATATGTATATATAACCGAAATTACATGGTGCAGCTCAAGAATAAAAAAAAAAATACTGTAAATAACGTAAGAGATCAAATAACAAACACGTTGAACAGAAGAAAAACGATGATTTTTAACAATTTTTTTTAAAGCAATTTTCTTTCTATAAGATCGCGGGTTCGAATGGAGCTCATGGCCTAACAATAACTATTTTATCATTATTATTGTTATGATAAAAATTTTTCTTCAATGAAGCAAGAAACAAGATAGAAGTAGAAATAATGAAGACAGACAAACAACCGCTGTGATAGCTGAATCGTTATAGAAGCAGCGCCTAAACGTTGCCGATGAAGGAATTTAGCAGTCCCCGAAATGGATCTATACAACGAGCTTTGGCAGTTGTCAAAATTTTTTATTCTAATTCAAACATTTTTTCATTTAAGAAAAAAGTTATCATAACAATAATAATAATAAAATAATTATTAGCTGTATTTCGTTGCTAACTAGTACAATTAAAACACTAGCTAGCTTACCGAATTGCATGGAAAGCAACAATAAAAAGTAATCGAGTTGAGTTGGCTAAACGCTTTCAGTTGAAACCGCTTAGGTAATTGTCGACCTGATTGATAGTGTTGTAGTGTTGCATATTCAAAAATAGGGCACTATTGTGAACGAGCGAATGAAATGAACATACGAATATGCAGATAAACAAAAATAACAAAATAACAGCGTGGCGGCAGGGTGACATACATACAAACAAACACACGCATTTCATGTATTTTGTTTTTGTAATTCTCTGGTTGAGTGTCAAAAACATACTGCGCTAGAAGTAGAAATGTCATAGCAGCGAAAAAAAGTAACAATTAGCTGATAAACCTCCACTATCTGTATGGTTTTGGCATAATGAAACTGTTTAGCTGGTTGAAGCGTTTTCTTCAAGCTCGCTTGAAAAAAATACACCTATTGTTAGGCCGTGAGCTCGATTCGAACCCGCTATCTTGGAATTTTCTTTCTTTTTTCTGCTAGAGAGGTCTATTATGTCACTGATCAAATTATTCTACACAATTTGATTTAAAAATATAGAGTATATATGTACGTAATTGTGTATAAAAGGTAAAGGCAATACTTAGAGACAAATTACAAAGCGTGCAGCGAGGTATTCATATTTATATGGCAGAGTGGATAGAAGTCATTGGAAAAAATTATATAACAAGACATGGCTTTGTCGAGTCTTTTAGCAAACAGATTAATCATCGCAGAGAGTGTGGGTTCAAATCTGACTCCCTGGAGTAAACCTTTAAAGAGACAAGCGAAACAGCTTTCCTTCGCCTTGTCCGTACTAATATCGCGTTGTTTAAATTTTAGATGCGCAATTTTTAACAGTGTACGTTACAAAGATATCACCCATGCGAGGTGCTAGTGCACGTGAATTGTATAATGCTTAGTTAATTTTTTTTATGTCCCCACATTTTTAACAAATTTGATACCTATATTTATATACAAATGTTTCTATGTTAGAAAGCATTTACGAACTGCGATCATTTCTGCTCTGGCTCGCTTTCGCATTGTGTTGTGTGCCAACTGTGCCAAAGTGATAAAACGCTTAATAATAGTAGGCACATATGACAGCGTACAATAAATAAATTAAAAGATAAAACAACAAATAAACCGCAAATGTATGTGATTTATTCCCCTCACTGACACCCAGATGTTTATTGGGTGGACATATTTGTGTACTTGTATATGCCGAAATATTTTGTAACTCAGTAGGAAATAGAGCGAAAGATAACAATAAAATATGTACAGACTAGAAGGGAACATTTGCAAATGTTTGTATATATCATTTAGAAAATTATTTAAAAAAAAGTTTACAAAAATTATTATCTTGAGTTTAGATAGGAATTCAACCAAATAGATTGTTTGAAACTCTTAGCCGCTGTGGTTTAAGAAGAAGTACTTCGTGAAAATGTCAAGTATAGGGGAATTTCTTTATCGCTACAACAACAGCACTTTAGAAAGATATTGTTAAAAGCTATAGGATTATTTTTGGGACAGTTTCGGAATTGTTTAGGAAGCTTTTCGATATTATTTTGAAATTACATATTCGGGAGCCATTTCGGCTAAGACCAAGGGCAGAGTGCCTGCTATAAGCAATGCTAGGCGTGAAAAGGTATATACAATAGACTGGGTCGATTTATTAACCGATATCGCGCCATCGACTTTTCGATAGGATTTGAGCTCAGGGAAAAAAGTTCCACTACGCATACCCAAAAAAAAAAATGATTTTCGAGCCTGCGAAATTTCGTTTTTTTTTTTTTTAATTTTTTGGGCTTTGATTTTTAAGGTTTTTTTCATGACCTACTAAAAAAAAATTTTCTGAATTACAAATAGAAATTCTGAACTTCCATTTTAATTTTCTGAACTTTAATTGCAATATACTGAACTTAAATTGAAAATTCTGAACTTCAATTGCGACCTTTTAAACTAAAACTGAAAAAAGTGTAGCTTTCTGGTAAAAGAAAAAAAATATATATTTTTAAATTTATTAATATTTTGTTTTCCAAGATTTTGTTTGAAAAACTGTATGTAGATCTATAGATAACTTACATTATCCATGCAACTCATGCCCACACTCGTGTTTGAACAAATATCCAGATTATGCTTGCATATGACCGCTGTTTAGATTAGAAATTATTGTCACATACTATTGATTGACTGACTTGACAGGTAGATGCGATTGTCCAAGCTGAGCTTTTTATGCAGTAGATTTAGTTCTGTTTATATTTTATGTGTTTAATTAACATTTCCTTGTTTTGTCTTAATATCATTTAAGCCCTTTTTGCTTTCAGTTGCACATTGAAAAATTAAACCAAATAAAACTGGTTGACGTAAGGGCTTTGATGTATATGTATGTGTATGCACACCATATATTGCTTGAACGAAGTTAACATCACAGATCTGTATTGATGGCGCCATTTAAGAGGTCGGATTAAAGGCGCAATTGCATTTACATTGGTGTAGAAATTGTATAAACCAGAGCCGGAAATATTAAAAGTTTATTGCAAAGAGAGAGAGAATTAGTTAAATTTTTTTATTTACATACGAGCTTTAGTTGAATTGTCAAACAAAAACTTTTCTTTACTCCCTGTTGTATAATTAAGATAAAAAACGAAATTCCTTAGATTTAGAGCAGTGATCACTAAAATTGAAACTGTGACTGTGTTGGTAAATGTATTACCATTGGGTGGGGGTGGTTTAGTCGTTGGTTAACAAGCAACAGGACAAGTCATACGCACGCATATGAAGTGAGAGCAAATTATTATTTAACCAGCTGTGGCGGCCTTTGATTTAGAGTGACTATGTTTTCCCTTTCTTGTTGAATATTAATTTTTATTTTTTCTCAATATTTTGTATATCATGTAAGTGCTTCTTTGGAACGCGAGTTTTAATCCTTACTTAGCAAATGTAAATTTACACGCAGCTGCGCACACAAAAATAAAATAATGGGCAAGTTTTAATAACCGAAATTTTTTGTTTTTAATTTCATTGAATTTTTTTAATTGAATATCGTTAATTTTCAAGAAATAAAAATAAAAATAATTCACAATCGTAAACAACAAAGAAGAAATTTCCCGTGAGTACAGGCTTTTTGGGATTGTCGAAATACTCGTAGGGCTTACGATTTCTTCTCGACCAAAAGCGAGCACTTCGCGGGAAAATCGTAAGTTCTACCTATACTGCTGGAGCAATGCAGGCAATAATTTGAATTTACGAGAGGCTTTCGAACTTTATGAATATTTCCGGATTCGAGAATGTCGCTAAAATTCGTTTTTCTATATATCTCGTCTCGAAATTTGTGCTTGTGTTTGAAGGAAATCGTAAGCTCTAGTTAATATTGGGAATCTTGAATATACAAAAAAAAAAAAACAAAAAAAAAAAAAAACAGGAATGGAAATTTTGTACCGTAAATGAAAAAAAGGGGATGAATAGACACAGCTTTTCTTAATCTTCGAATTTTAAAATTAGAAACATTAAATATTTTTTCCCAAATTGTATTAATGTATTACAAGTTTAATTTTTGTTTTGCAACTATTTTAATTTTCCTCAAAATCTTTTAATTTCAAGTTATATTCACAAATTTTAATTTTTTTAAATACTCTATTACATTTTTATCTCTCTCTTTCACACTTTCACACTTTAACAATTTTCAAATTTTTTTTCAGCCTTTACGCATTTTGATTTCTTTTTTTTGGAGTATTTTTCGAACTTTGATTTATTTAGGTTTGATTTTTTTCGAATTTTGAATTTTTTCTGGTCTAAATTTTTTTAAATCTGGTACATTGAATATATTTCGTATATTTTTTTGTTTATGTTCGAATATTAAATAACGTAATATTCGAATTTAGAAGTTTCTCAATCTTTGACTTATTTTAAAATTTTAAATCCTTTCTACTTTACATTAGTTTAAAAACTGGGTATTTTAATTTATTTCAAATATTTTATATTAATTTAAAACTTCATAATTTTAAAATTTAAAGGCTTATTTTTTAAACTGTTTTTGATCATTTTGATTGTTCGGCTTTTGATTATTTTTTCCAATTTTGAATTTTTATTATAGAAGATATTTTTCGAAATAAAGTTTATGTCAAGCTTTAATTTGTTTTTTAGTTTGAAATTTTTGTTGTTTTAATTTTTTTAAATATAAGTTTAGAATTTGGTTTGACTAATTTTCTGTCTTTTACACTTTTGGTAAATTTGTTTAAATTTTTCTTTTTTGAAATTACTATTTTGTTCGAAATATTTTCTCGAATTTTGACATTTTTCAAGTTTGAAATATTTTAAATTTACTATTTTTTTTTTGAACATATTTCGAATTATTTATTTGATTTTAAGATTGTATAGATCAAATTTAAAATCTTAATTTATCTTTGAATATGAAGTTTTGCTCGAAAGTATTTCGAACTTTACTCATTTTAATGTTTTTTAATTTTTTTTAAATAAACCAGATTTTTTAAATAAACCAATTCCAGTTTATTACGAATATATTTAACTTTATTCATGTGAAAAATGAAGTTTTTCAAAATTTGATTTGTTTATAAATTGTCGAGCTTTTGTCTAAATTTCTGATTTTTCTTTGGATTACATACATATAATAAGACATTTTTTTAAATTTGCTGCTTTAAATTTATTTCGACTATTATAACGTTTTATGCGTGCGCCATTTCTAATTTTCCAAATATACATTTGTAAGAAATTCAAATTTTTTCGAATTGTGAAATACTTTTAAGTTTTGCTGTTTTATTTTTAATTAATTTCTGTTATGTTTATATTTTATATCTTTTCCAACCTCATAGACTTTTTTCGAATTCTAAATTTTCGAAACTCTCAATTTTTTTAAATCAAAACTTTTATATACAAATTTTCGAAGGTGATTTTTTCCTAAACTTTTCGAACTTTTGATTTTCCCCGTTATCCCAAATATTTTTTTAATAAAAATGATTTTCGCTTTTCAGCTATTACGTTTTAGTTTATTAATTTGTCTTGTACATCAATATATGTACGTAAGTGTGTACCGTCATTTGAGCACTTTATCTTTACGGGAACAATAAAAAACATATCATATGAACACATGTCAATATACTTATCTAATATAATTGGCCGATTTTGTTTTGATCTTTTCATTCTTGATTGCTTGCATTTGCTGTTTTTCTGTTTTGCTTACGACGAACTGCGCAATTAATTTATAATCATAGCACAACATTTTAAAACAACAACAATAAAAACGTTAATACTTAGTATATAATAAATATTCTAACCAGAATATTATAAGAGCAGTGCATGTAAAAACTTATATTTATAAATGCATATAAAGTTCACTACAGGACAACGACTGAGATCAATCCAAAACAAACAAACACAAAATTGACAACTGGCAAGCTGTTGCTCCCTGTGCGGTCTATTACAACCCACTAAACAATTTGCTTCGACTTTTTGCACAATCGTTGAGTTGCATCTTAAGATTTTCCGAAATCGGAACCGATTTTGTTTTCGAAGTTAAGAAAGTCATACGAGAGGTTTCACACGACTGCTTTACGATCCTGTTGATACGAAATCGTTAGTGAAAAATTGGTTTTGAGAGGTTTGGAACCGCCTTCTTTCTTATCAAACTTGTATACTCTGCTCGTGGAGCTAATATGGTAGACTTTTTGCATCATTTTTTTTTTACAAAAGTTGTCATGCGTCTTTTCTTATAGACAAACGTAATGCGTTGCTTTTTCCCCACTGGGTTATTATAGTTATTATTGCAGCCTATGTAGCGTATAATCGTATTCAGTATCTTTAATATTTAGTATTTTCTTTAGTTGTTGCTTTTCATTGTTTTTCACTTAACCGGCTTTTTTCTCTGCCGGTACTTGTTGTTGCCGTTGCTTTGCATCGGCGAATTAAGTTTCGTTTATTTCTTTCGTAAAAGGGTGTATCGGTATGAATTTAGAAAAACGATATTTTTAATGGATTTTATTCGAAATTTCTTTAGAGCCTATTTGGGAATTCAATTTAGATTGAAACTAATAGTCTATTCGAGTTCCTTACGGCACCATGGTTGAGTCACTCTTGGTTTTGCTTTTCATGAATGAAATTGGTTACTTTTTTAAATCATCTAAGTTTCTTCTCCCAAGTTTTCGTAGAATCGATATTTCGTCAAACGTTTTCATTCTGGAGTAGATATCCCACTAACTTTTCATGCACTTTTAAAAGTTTACAGTAAACTGGCTTCTCTTCCAAGATATGCAGGACTTTAAGGACCCCTATACCACGGACGCCATATCCTTCATTACGCTCAAAACTAGTATATGCATCTATTCCTCAAAGAACATTTGTTCGGTGAATGAGAAATAAATTTAAATCTGTAAAAAAATGCGTAGTAATTTCCAATTTTTTAAATTTTATTATATTTTTGTCTTTAATGAAAGATAATTTCTGTAGCTGCTGCGTATCAACTATTTTCAGTGTTGCAATAACATTACTTACAAACCTATATACATAACTATGAAACATATAAAGCTGAATTAATTGCTTTTAAATGAGAAAAAGAAAAACAATTTATATCGGGACCCTACGTCAGCAGCAACATGCATCCCGTGCTTTCTTGTTATTATTCTTCTTTTTTAGTGTAATTGAAATTGGCAATAAAAATGTATTTATTACGCATTTTTTGTTTTCTTCTTTATAATGATCTTGCTTTTGTTTTTATATCTGTAATTTATTTGTGTATTTCACGTTTCGGTTTGGGTTTCTCTTAATGAAATGAAATTCATTAAAATTCACCTAATTTCTGAGATATTTACTTAAAGAAGCAGCAGAAGCACCAACAATTCGAAAAGCATAAAAGCATGAGAACGTTTTTTTAAAATACTCAATGAATCAAGTGGCAGATAAGTGGTTCAAGTATGCAATCCATCAATTATTTGGAGTCTACGCTGTTGCTCGTTGTATTGAATAGTGGCAGAGGTAAACAGCTAGCCGCAGTGGTTTGGTGCTAGCGTGATACGCCTTTCAAACCAGGATATTCCAAGTCCCCGCCAAAGAACGTCAATTTTTTATTATGATTTAGATTAAGAAAACGTAAAAAAAAATAAAAAAATAAAAAATTTAAGCGATTAAAAACAAAAACAATAAAAAATAACAAAAAAAATTTAAAAACAAACAAAAATGGAAAAATCAAGTAAAAAATTTAAAAAATTAAATTCTAGATTAGAAATCTGACGACTCGAGTTTAAATCTCAGCCTGGGGAGAATATAATTTCAGGGGCGAAGTAGCTGTAGTACCAGCCAGGATGTTTATTTCCTTTCTTTTTCTTTAATAATAAAATACAATAATTAAAAAAAGAAAATATTGTGCAATAGTTGAAAACTCGTTAAATTTTATGAATACAATAAAATAAAAAAATAGAAGAAACGAAATATAAAAATAAAATAAGCAAATTAAAGAAAATAAAACATAAAAACATATATGTATATGTATAGATATAGTTTAAATACAGCATGGAATAAAAAGAAAATAGAATAACACACAATATAGTAGTAACAAAAAGAACAACAGCAGTTAGCAAAAATAAAAAGCTTAAATAGAAAATTGTACGAAAAAACATGGATACGTATTAATAAAAATTAGAAAATTTAAATGAAATAAATTATTATAAAAATAAAGAAAATAAATAAATCATAATAAAATTATGTTTATCAATACAAAAATAATTAAAATAAAATATTCAGAATCAAATATTAGATTAAAAACAAAAAATAAAAATGAAAGGCAATAAAAATAAAAAAAAGTATGCAAGTAAAAAGCAAAAAAAAATTTAAAAATTTCAATAGAATAAAAATAAAACCAACTAAAATAATAAATTGAATATTAATTGAAAAGTAAAAAAAAAATAATGTTCAATAAAGAAGAAAGCAAATTAAAAAGTCAATAATTCAAAAAAATATGAGAATAAACTAACAACTGAACAACATTAGGATGAAATTATAAGGTGTAATAAAAAATAAAATAAAAAATAAAATAAAAAATAAAATAAATAAAAAAAAACCATAAAAAAATTTACAAAAAATATAAGAAAAATTAAAAATATAAAAAAATAAGAACAATTAAAACAAATGGATGAAGAATGAACATTAAAGAAGGAAAACTTAAACAAAGTAAGAGAGAAAAAATATAAGAACAATAAAAAATAAAAATAAGAACAATTAAAATAAATGAATGGGGAATGAACATTAAAGAAGGAGAACTCATGTTTATTGAAATAAAAAAAGTTAGAGAGGAAAAAATAAATTCTGCAACATCATTCACAATATTTAATTCTGACTCAGCTGTTAAAATTGATTGACTTATCTTTTGCCCAGCCTACATCGTATATACATCACTCATATGTAAAATTATGTATTTAAGAGCTAGAAAAAATATGAAGAATTTCAAATCGTCGCCCGTTTTGTCTACCAACGAAATTCCTTATCGATCATTTACCCTCAAGAAAACTTTCTGCTGTCTACGCTGGATTATAAAGTTTTTATTTATGAGTAACATTTATCAGCAATGAAATTGACTTCTCTTTCGCTTAGCTTGTTGAAGTATGTATGTTATTTAGTTCCTATTAACTTTAAGGCTGAAAAACTTTACGAAAACTTAACTACAAAAGTTCAGTCTACATCGAAAGGAAAAAGCTGGTAAAATCAACCCGATAACGGATCAATTCAAAGGATATGTCCGTCAAAATTCGAATAACAGTGGCTGTTGATGTACAGAGATTATTGTGGCATGACAGTCGTAAGAACAACGTAGTGAGCATGAATTTCTCTTTAAAATTAGCTTGACAGTTGCTCGTTGTTGAAATGAACAATGAAATCAGTTCTTTTAACAGAAAAATCTGTTAGACTTATTGAGAATCTGTCATTTTTACAGAATTTGTTAACTTGAGAGCAACAGCTCTGTTGGAATAACTAAACAAACTTGTTTTTTTGGACAAAAAGTTCCGTTGAATTAATGATGATGCAATATAAATTTTACTCAATCTGTGTTAATTCAAGAACCGCAAACCTGATTTGTTGGTTTTTTAGCTTCATTTCTTTCGCTGTATGTAGACATATGTATGTATTACATTCTGTTAAATAAATTGATTGCGAAAAAAATTACAATAACTTTTCCCTTTTCTATTTTTTCTTATAGGTGGACATAATGAAATCACTCGTTACAGCAGTGATGATGTTTCGGGCAATGAGTCCAGCGAGGCGCCCAAAATGACGGAAATCGAACGTCAAGCGGAACTCAATCGTCATAAGGAGGAAATGCAAAAGAAGCGACGTAAGAAGAAACGCACCAGTTCCTCTTTACATTCTTCAACTTTTCAAGGTAAGTGAATTGTTAAACGTGAAATACATTTATTAGTAATCATCGAAATAAGTTTTTTTTTCTGTTTTTTGGGTTACTTTTGCTTTTGTAAACAAAATAGATACATATTTCAGTAATCACATTTTTAATTTGTTGTTAAGATCTTATTCACTTAGTTACTGTTGATGTGGCTTATTTGCCCTCGAAAATGTGATTAATCAAATCATTTTAAGGTGGAACACCAGCGGCTTATTAGACTCAGCGAGTACAAGTCAGAGCTGCTATTCAGTAAGGCAACTCGTATATGGTGGAATCGGTGATGCTCGTGACTCTAATTCAGGCAAACTAAGGGCGCTTTTTTTATTTCATCAAATCATTTTTGAAAATCACCAGCCCATACTTCTCTCGCTGGAGCCATCAACCGGTTTCATTACCTCTGAACACCGTACTTTTCTTAATTTCAAAAAAGCTAACTGGGCAGTTAAAAAAATGCAAGGTGCGTCCTGATGTTCGGCAAAATCATAGATTCAGCTTCGGCTCGCGTCATTCATGCTAGTATAACACCGAAAATCAAGCCGAAGCTGCAGTCTGAACTAGAGAACATGATCTAGAGAACGAGATCAAAGAGATCCCCGATACGGCTCTCAACCTCATAACACCCTTCCCCACTAGAAAAAGTCATCATTGTTTTCTGAGCAGACGACTGCACAATTTCTTGTTTTTAGATCTCTGGTTAATGGGTGTGAAGTGGCGCCAAGAGAAACTTTTTTTAACGTTGGCTATCTTTCCCTCGTACAGATAGTATATTCTAGCATTGATGTGATTGTGCTCAAATACCTCACACATTGTCTAGAACAAACATAGATTTATACATGCAATGTTTCGGAAAAGTGTGTTAGCATAGCTAAAAATAATTTCAAACTTTGGTATATGAAAAAGCGTATCTAAAAAAACTAAAAAATGAACTAGACAAAAATATAGAGACACAGAGAAGAGAGCATGAAAAAAAATTTAATACATCAATAAACGGATATTAAGAAAAAAATAATAATTACACCAATAAAGAGATATTAAGAATATAAAAAAAAACAAATACGAAGTCATTAAAAAATTAAACCGCAAAGAATACATGAGGTTGTTAGTACAAGACTATATAAAATAAAAAATATACTTAAAAAAATATAAATAAAAAAGACTAGATAAGTAAACAAAAAAAACTTATATATATTTACCTAAGTGAAACAAAAGCAAAAACTAGGTGAATATTATTTTGCTCGTTTTTGTTTTTGTTTGAGGTGAAAATATGGCACAAGGCAAATGTATACGTCATTAAAGCTAATAATGAACAAAATATTGTTGGAAGATTCTAGAGAAATTAAAAAAAATTAAAATAATAATAATCGTGAAACATTGCACTGCCACGTGTAAAATTATTTCTTGTTTTTTGTATTGTTGTTTATTTTGGCTAGCGAAAAGCGCCATCGAAATAAACATAAATATGTAAGCACATGAATTTGTGGTTTTCTACGCATAGCCGGATCTTTTTCAAATAAAACATGAATGCACAAAGCATTTTATAATATGTGTTTATCATGCGATCTCCACGGCTATTTGTAGAAAAGAAATTCAGGGACCGTTTAGAGTATAAAAAAATATTCGTATAGAAAAAAAAAAAAATAAAATAATAAATAAATAAAATGGAGAAAAAATGTAAAATTTAAAATATAAAAATGTAAAAAAGGGAAAAATAAAAAAGACGTAAAAAAAATGGGAAGAAATAAAAAAAAAAAATTGAAAAAAGAAAAAAGGTAAAATTAAAACAGGAAATAAGGTAAGTGTCCCTAATTTCGTGGTAGTACGTTATTTCGTGGCATTTCGGAATTGGGGGAGTGTTTCTTTAAACTGAAAATTTCATAATAAAGGTTGGTTTTTACGGTATAATAATTGATATTTTACTAATTTTTAATATTAAATACCAAGCAATATAAAGTTGGAAGCTCGGAAAATGAGCCTGCTGTAAGGAGGCCTCTCAAGTAGAGTGTTAAGGAGTCCAGTGTATTTTGTTAAGCCTGTAAAAATTGTATCGGTAATTTTTTTTTTATGATGATAATTTTTTGGTATTTAGTGAACATTTCTTAAACGTTTCTATTACTGGAAAACTCATTGCAATAATTTTTTTTAATATTTCTTAACCACGAAATTAGGGACACACTTTTTTTGTGATGTATCTAATTTCCTGGTACCCACGAAATTAGGGTAATATAATACTTTATGTTTTTCATATTTTCTTTAACATTTCATAAGAAACCCTATTTTTTTAATTATTTTAATTATTAAGTATACCGCGAGGAAGATTTTGATGTAATTTCGTGGTACACTTTTATTAATATATTCGTCAATATTTTAATCAAAAAGCTCTGCGAAGCACAACATTTTAACGAAATGATGGTGTGTGAAATCGCGCCTCTCTTTAAATATTAAAAAATGTTTCCATTTATCTTTTTCCAAGCGTCAGTACAATCTGAGTACATCGTATGCTATTGGTACTGGTGTACTACAATCCGTTACAGGATTTAGGAGTTGTGTTTGATGCAAAGTTTAATTTCAACAGTCATTTAAATGGTATAATTTCAACATCATATTCTCTTTTGGGTTTCATTCGTCGCAACTCGTCTGAATTTGCCGACCCTTACACCCATAAACAACTCTTTTCGTCGCTTGTCCGGTCACACTTGGAGTATGCAGTCTTTATTTGGCGACCATATGATCAGTTTTCGATCAATAGGATCGAGCGTGTGCAAAAAGTTTTTCTGAAACACGCATTACGTTCCCTTCGGTTTGAAGATCCAGCTCCCTCGTATGATGCTCGACGTATGCTAATAAATTTGGATTCTTTGGAAAAGCGACGGAAAGTTCTTTCACTTGGGTTCGTGTTTAACGTTATTAATGGCGTAATTGATTGTCCAGTTTTACTTGAGCGTATTAGTTTTAATGTTCCGCGAAGAAATCTGCGTACAATGTTCCCCTTTTATTTAGAAAATTTAGAAAATTTTAACACAAAATATGCGAGTATGGCGCCTATTGCTCGGGCATTGCGTGAAATGAATGCTTTATTTTCAATCACAAACCATGTTGACTTTGCTTCCTCAAAATCACACTTTGTAAAAACACTTAATGCAATTTGTTAGTAAAAAACTTGTGTTTTGTATTATTCTATATAATATTTACTTCTCTGTTTGGGATTTATCTAAATATATTGTTCTAGTCTGTAAGGTATTTGGTACTGTAGACTTAAATAAATAAATAAATAAATAATGGCATTATAGAACTTTTGTTTATTCAATAATTTTTCATTTAATTTAAAAAAATTTATGAAGATTTCAAGTTCTTTACTATTGTTTTGAATGAATATTGATAATAGAAAAAAAAATTAGAATGTAAACCTCAAATTACCGCTTAAAGCGATACCACGAATTTACGTACACCAAATTTTGTGCATGCCTCTAATTTCGTGGTATACTGCGCATTTACATTTCAGCAGGAAAGCACGCATTTTTGGAGTGGAGTCATTTATGCGCGTATTTTTTCAAATAAATTTAAGAAAACTGCCTCAAATTTAATTCGATCTCTATTCGCTGATTATTGGGTTAATAACTTAATTTTATAGAAAAAATGACAAAAGCTAGTTACACAAAAGAAGATTTGACAGAAACGCTTAATGGTGTCACTAATGAAAAAAGTAAAAAACAAAAATAAAAAAAAACATTTTTAGTAATAATAAATAAAAGCAATTTTTAGAAAAGTAACAAGTTACATCAATTGAATAAATTTTTTTTTATTGTTTTTTTTTTGTTTTAAACCTTTTTCATTATTTCATATCAAAAATGTCTAAAGTTCTAAGTAATCTTAGATTTAATAAAAAAATACAAAAAAAAAAAAAAACAAAAAATCAAAAAGAAAACAACAACAAAAAAATAAAAATAAGTTTTTGAAAAGTACGTACATTAAACTAATTTTTTTTTACTTATTCATTTTGGTCTTGAAACTCGTTCTTTTCATAAATAAAATAACAATAAAAAAAAATAGTTTTAAATTTAAAATTTCTGAATATGAATTTCAATAAATCAATTTGTGTATCTTTAGGAATTTGCGTTTGAAATAAATTATAACTATTTTACCATAAAATTAGAGTAACTAAATACCACGAAATTAGGGATGCTTTACCACGGAATTAGGTACATCAGAAATTTTTTGCCACGAAATTAGGTACATTTGAGGTACTCACACATTTTGATTTATATAAATTGAAACATTTGTTAGTTTTGTTTGAAAGTAGGTGGAAACTTATCTTAATTGATCAACTAAATGGGAAAAATTTACTTTTTTAGTTTTCCTTCATTTGTTTTAACGGAAGAGAGGTAGAAAGTCAGAAAAATCCTTAGTACCATGAAATTAGGGACACTTACCTTAAAAAGGGGAAAAAGTTAAATCAAATAAAAAAATAAAATAAGAAAAAAAATTAAAAAATGTTTTAAATAAACAAAAAATATAATAAAAAAGAAAATAGAACTAAAATAGAAAAATATGCAAATAAAAAATAAGTTAAAAATAGAATAGAAAACAATTCAAAATAAGAAAAATATATTTAATTAAAATATTTTTTATAAAAAATATAAAAAATAAAAAAATAACATAAAAAGTAAAATAAAATTAAAAGAAAAAAAAATATTAAATACAAAATTGAAAAGAACGAAGATGACCTTTGGCAGGATGAAATAAAACTAAAAAGTAAAAATATGTAAAAATTTATTATAAAATAAAAAATACAAGATTGAGAATATAAAAAAAAAATTAATAATACAGGAAAAAAAGACAATACAGGCAAAAATACAAGAGGAAACAACAACAAAAAAATCCGTACGAATAGAGGAGCTTTAAAGATTATAAGCCATAACATTATATTATAAGGGGGGACCTTTTAAACACAAAAAAAAAAGATAGTAATAATTATTAACAAATTCCATTATGTTCGTTATTTTTAGAAAACAAACAAATTTTATAACGAAAAAATGTGAAGAAGTAAACAAACTTCAAAATCGTCCAACAAGTTCTACTCAGTATTTAAGAAGCTGATTTTTTTTGTTATTACAGAAATTATGCATTTTTAAATTTAAAATGTAAGGCGCTATAACCTCTAGAGGTTTTAGCCTGAGCTTCTGTTCCAATTTGCATCATGCTCCTTTTAATTTTTCCAACAAATTGGCGGGACGGGGACCTACATGTTTTATGCCGACTACGAACGGCATCTGCACGGCAGATGAGTTTTGACTGAAAGCTTTACATGGCAGAAATGCACTCGGAGTGCTGGCCAAACACTGCCGAGAGCGACACTGCGTAGACAAATTTTCTTCTAATTGAAAAAACTTCTTTCTAAAATTTTGATGTTGCTTTTCCCCGGGGCGTGAATCCAGGATCTTCGGTGTGGATGGCGGAGCACGTTACCATCACCCCACGGCGGTCACTTTAAAGTCAGTTACTTTTTGATTATGCAGTTTTGTACTTTGTCTAACCATCTTTAGTCAGGCAAAGTAAAAATTTTAAGCCGCTTAAAATTCCCATTGATTTCTGAAACTTTTCAGTCGATGGATGTTTTAGGTTTTCATGACTACAAAGTGTAAGTTTTTTGTCCTTCTTGTTTAGTATTTTTTTAAATATTTTTTTTTTATTTTCCTAATTCAAACTTTTTTTAATATTTAAATTTTTTATGTATTTTTTTTATATTATATATTGCTATTTTTTTTATTTTATTATTTTCTTTATATTTTTATACATTCTTTTATATTTTTATTAAATGTTTTATATGTATATGTATATATTTTTTAATATATTTTTTGTTTTGTAATGTATTTTTTTATATATTTTTTATGTTTTGTTATGTATTTTTTATATATTATTGTTTATATATATTTTTTTATATATATCTTTTTATATATATTTTGTATATATATTTTTTTATATATATTTTTTATATATATTTTTTATATATATTTTATATATATATTTTTATATATATTTTTTTTATATATTTCTTTATATATATGTTTTTTAATATTTTTATAAAATTTTTTTTCTCAAAGTAGCTGAATATATGTCTTTTTAATTGGTTATTACCGAAAATATCTTGTTTTATATCCTCACTCAGCCACTTGAGTCGCGACTACGATGGAAATTTGAGAATTGTTTATTTAAAAAATATTATTGTTTGCCAAATAACTACAAATGCCATATTCTAAAAACTTTAATTTTTTTTAATTTTTATTTTTGATGCTACTTCTTTCGACGGCTGTTTGCACCTTCTTCGAGGTGCCTAGTTCTTTTGTTAAAACAATTAAATTGTACTTTATTAACACTAACAAATTTGCATAGACATCAGGTCATCATCACAGTAAACAAATAAAACAAACAAAAAAAAAACATGTTAAACAGACCTGCTTCGATAGCAAAACGTTTAAAAAAACTAGATACTACTACTACATACTAATACGTAAGGTATTGAAATTATAAAAAAATAATAATTATTGGCGATCCCTGTAATAAAGAGCACAAACCTGCCAAGTACTCACAACAAGTAAATGCGTGTCTGGGTAAATTTTGGCGTGGCGCATCGCACGCAACCAACCTGGCAGAGTCGGCCCAACAAAACTAAATTCTTTTCCTTTTTAACTAATTTAATTTATGTATATCAACATATTATTGTTGCCTTGACGTTTAATTAGATAATATTAACAATTAATTGCTTCTATTTGTGCATGTTCTAATTTACTTTCTTCCTTCGTTTCTCTTCCTTTATCCTTTAATAGAATTGTACAAGTTGACGGGCGAGATCCTTGGCGAAGGTGCATACGCTTCTGTACAAACTTGCGTTAACATCTACACCGATATGGAGTATGCTGTAAAGGTGATTGATAAGATACCTGGACATGCGCGTGCGCGTGTTTTTCGTGAAGTGGAGACATTCCATCATTGCCAGGGACATCCGGGCATTTTACAATTAATCGAATTCTTCGAAGATGATGAAAAATTCTATTTGGTTTTTGAAAAGGTATTTATGAGTGCGTTTATTAAATAAACTGGATGGTAGCCAAGAATATATATATTGGAACATTTAATTTTAGAAAATTAGGTCAAATTTAATAAGATTCTAAAAAAATAAAATTGTAGGCCATACTAAAGCTACATACTACATGTACGTAATATTGACAATTACTATTTTTTTTATTATTAAGTATACCGCCAACTGCTTACTATTTCGTGATGTGAACTGCGGTCTAGCCAGCATAAAAGAATTTGTTTAGACAGTTTTTGTTTTATTAATTGCTTTGGGGAAATTCCGCCAAAATGAGATTAAGCGAGGCAACGCTTGTACCCAAGCGGGGTTGTGTTGTGGGCCATGTGCAGATTTTACAACCTTAGACTAACAAATTTATCCTTATCGTCAAAAATAGATGACTGTAGACTCGTGACGGGTATTCTGACTGGGCACTGCATTTTTTATTATGTTAAACACGAAGCGTTGGTAATAATTTTTGGCGTCTTCAATAGAACTAATAGAACTTATTTCGTAGCATGAGTTTTTATTACACTCTACTGTGAGCGAACTTGCTTCTTGAGCTGAGTGGGTTTTGTGCCTATATTTACGTATAAGTCAGTAGGTCATCTTCTATATTCGATTCGCTGGGCTCCAAAGATATCCATCCTGTATATCGACTACTGAGTCGAATATCTCCCTATCTCGGCTACCGTTGCGAAAACGTTACTTAACATTTTTCAAAATATCTTTAGAATGTGATTTATTAATTTTCATTCGTACGTTTTACAGATCAATGGCGGCCCCCTTTTAAGGCGCATTCAAGAGCAAATTTGTTTCTCAGAACATGAAGCAGCGCAGATTATCAAAGAAATCGCATCTGGCCTAGACTTTCTGCACAAGAAAGGTATTGCCCATCGTGATCTGAAACCGGAAAACATTTTATGTGTTGATCCGGAAAAATTGTGCCCGATTAAAATTTGCGATTTCGATTTGGGATCGGGCATCAAATTTACCACAGAATTGTCGTCGCCATCTGCAACACCACAACTGCTAACACCAGTAAGTATAAAATATGTCCTAAAATGTATGGGACATTTTTCCCAAAATTAAAATGTTTCAAATTTTTTACAGGTCGGAAGCGCAGAATTCATGGCACCCGAAGTTGTTGAACTATTTGTTGGCGAGGCAAATTATTATGATAAACGTTGTGATCTGTGGTCACTTGGTGTGATTGCATATATTTTATTATGCGGTTATCCACCATTTTCGGGCAATTGTGAACAGGATTGCGGCTGGAATCGTGGTGAGAACTGTCGCAACTGTCAGGAGTTGCTATTCGAGTCCATACAAGAAGGTAATCGCTATCGACAACTTTTATAGTTTAATTCATTTGCTGAGCTCTCATCGTTTTTTATTTGCAGGACGTTTTTCCTTTCCCGAGGCTGAGTGGACGGACGTAAGCGGAGAGGCCAAAGATTTAATTCGCGGTCTGCTCGTCAAGGAAGCGCCAAAGCGTTTAAGCGCCGAAGCTGTGCTAAATCATCCATGGATTAAGTTCTCCGAAGAAGAGAATCCTGGTGATAGCAAGAAAATGGAAAATCGGCGTAAAGCGTTGCGCACTCCTGGCAATATAAGGCGGTAAGTTATAAGTTGAAAGATTATTAGACACCGTACCGTCACTCACTGCTAACGAAGCGACTATTTTTGAAAACAAAAAAACAAAAAAAAAAAATGTACTACATCGACTACTGAGTGGAATATCACCCCATCTCGACTGCCGTTTGGAAAACGCCATATCTCAGAAAACTTTTCAATAACGCCCTCTATCAGGATTTATTTCAAAAACGCCCCCCTTTAAGAATGCGGTTGAAGAACGATTTATCACAGAATTTGTTTCAAAAACGCCCCATCTTGGTGTAAATTTAATACATTTTGCTATTAGCTGGCCGTTCTTTAACCGAATTCTGAGATAGGGTGTTTTTTTTTAAACAAATTCGTGTTTTTGAAACAGGCATTCTGCTTGGCCGTCGATGTGATAAAATGTTATGCCAAACTAAAAATCAATTTAATACATTTTTTTAAGTTAAATATACATGAATTTTTTTTAATTTCGTTTAAAAGTTGTCTTTTTTTCATCTTTCCATTTTTGTTTTAATTGGTTTGTTTTTAAATTTTTTTTTTTTTTGTTTAATGTTTTTTTTTTAATATTTTTTGTTTTATTTAAATTTTTTTCATTCTTATGATGTATATACATATTTTAATTTGTTTCTTATTTGCTAAGTTTTTAAATTATTTTAAATTTTTATATATTTTTATTGCACGTTTTTTTTATCACATTTTTATACTCAGTTGAGCAGAGCTCACAGAGTATATTAAGTTTGATTGGATAACTGTTGGTTGTACAGGTATAAAGGAATCGAGATAGATATAGACTTCCATATATCAAAATCATCAGGATCGAAAAAAAATTTGATTGAGCCATGTCCGTCCGTTAACACGATAACTTGAGTAAATTTTGAGGTATCTTGATGAAATTTGGTATGTAGGTTCCTGAGCACTCATCTCAGATCGTTGAACGATATCGGACTATAACCACGCCCACTTTTTGGATATCGAAAATTTCGAAAAACCGAAAGAGTGCAATAATTCATTACCAAAGACAGATAAAGCAATGAAACTTGGTAGGTGAGTTGAACTTATGACGCAGAATAGAAAATTAGTAAAATTTTGGACAATGGGCGTGGCACCGCCCACTTTTAAAAGAAGGTAATTTAAAAGTTTTGCAAGCTGTAATTTGGCAGTCGTTGAAGATATCATGATGAAATTTGGCAGGAACGTTACTCCTATTACTATATGTACGCTTAATAAAAATTAGCAAAATCGGAGAAGGACCACGATCACTTTTAAAAAAAATTTTTTTTTTAAGTAAAATTTTAGCAAAAAATTTAATATCTTTACAGTATATAAATAAAGTATGTCAACATTCAACTCCAGTAATGATATGGTGCAACAAAATACAAAAATAAAAGAAAATTTCAAAATGGGCGTGGCTCCGCCCTTTTTCATTTAATTTGTCTAAGATACTTTTAATGCCATAAGTCGAACAAAAATTTACCAATCCTTTTGAAATTTGGTAGGGGCATAGATTTTATGACGTTAACTGTTTTCTGTGAAAATGGGCGAAATCGGTTGAAGCCACGCCTAGTTTTTGTACACAGTCGTCCATCTGTCCTTCCGCATGGCCCTTAACACGATAACTTGAGCAAAAATCGACATATCTTTACTAAACTCAGTTAACGTACTTATCTGAATTCATTTTGTATTTGTGTAAAAAATGGCCGAAATCCGACTATGACCACGCCCACTTTTGGGTAGAAGAAAATGAAAAAGTTCTGCAGGGCGAAATAAAAAACCTTTGAAATCTTGGCAGGTATTACATATACATATAAATAAATGAGCGGTATCCAACAGATGATGTTCTGGGTCACCCTGGTCCGCATTTTGTCGATATCTGGAAAACGCCTTCACATATACAACTACCACCACTCCCTTTTAAAAGTCTCATTAATACCTTTAATTTGATACCAATATCGTACAAACGCATTCTAGAGTCACCCCTGGTCCACCTTTATGGCGATATCTCGAAAAGGCGTCCACCTATAGAACTAAGCCCCACGCCATTTTAAAATATTCATTAACACCTTTCATTTGATACCCATATCGTACAAACATATTCTAGAGTCACCCCTGGTCCACCTTTATGGCGATAACTCGAAAAGGCGACCACCTATAGAACGAAGGCCCACTTCCTTTTTAAAATACGCATTAACACCTTTCATTTGGTACCCATATCGTACAAACAAAGTCTAGAGTCACCCCTGGTCCACCTTTATTGCGATACCTCGAAAAGGCGTCCACCTATACAACTAAGGCCCACTGCTTTTTAAAATACTCATTATCACCTTTCGTTTGATACCCATATTGTACAAACGCATTCTAGAGTCACCCCTGGTCCACCTTTATGGCGATATCTCGAAAAGGCGACCACCTATACAACTACCAGCACCCCCTTTTAAAACCCTCATTAATACCTTTAATTTGATACCCATATCGTACAAACACATTCTAGAGTCACCCCTGGTCCACCTTTATGGCGATATTTCGAAACGGCGTCCACCTATACAACTAAGGCCCACTCCCTTTTAAAATACTCATTAACACCTTTCGTTTGATACCCATATTGTACAAACGCAATCTAGAGTCACCCCTGGTCCACCTTTATGGCGATAGCTCGAAAAGGCGACCACCTATACAACTACCACCACTCCCTTTTAAACCCCTCATTAATACCTTTAATTTGATACCCATATCGTACAAACAAATACTAGGGTCACCCCTGGTCCACCTTTATGGCGATATCTCGAAACGGCGTCCACCTATGGAACTAAGGATCACTCCCTTTTAAAATACTCATTAACACCTTTCATTTGATACCCATATCGTACAAACAAATTCTAGAGTCAACCCTGATCCACCTTTATGGCGATAACCCTAAATGGCGTCCACCTATAGAACTATGGCCCACTCCCCCATAAAATACTCTTTAATGCCTTTCATTTGATACACATGTCATACAAACACATTCTAGGGTTTCCCTCGGTTCATTTTCCTACATGGTTATTTTCCCTTATGTTGTCACCAGCTCTCAACTGAGTATGTAATGTTCGGTTACACCCGAACTTAACCTTCCTTACTTGTTATATTTAATTTTTTAATTGAACTTTATTTTTTTAATTAATTTTATTTTTTAATTTAATGATAATATGTTACGCAACACTAAAAATATTTTTTTTTATTAATAAATTGTTTTTAATCATGTCTTTTGTTTATATTTAAAGAATTTTTTATATTCCAAATTTATGTTTTTAAAATAATTTTTTTTAAGTTAAATGCTATTTTTAATTTTCTTAAATTTGTTTTTATTTCTTCTACTTGTTTTTATTATTTTAATTTGTTTTTATTTTTTATATTATTTAAAATTTAGATTTTAATTCGGGGTTTCTTTTTTATTTTGTTTCTTTTTATTTTATTTCTTTTTTATTGCTTTGTTATTATTGATATATATATATTTTTTGTTTGTTAAATATATTTTTTGAATTTTTTATTTCATTTTTCTTCGGAGATTTCGGAAATGTTTCATTTGGAGATTTAAAACAATTTTTTAATGTTTTTTCGTGGATAAAATTTTTTTTCTTATTTGTATGGTTCAAATAACTTTATTGTTAATTGAAATTTTTTTTTCTAATTTAATGCCTTTTTTTTATCCGGCGGTCCTATTATGACTGTGAGTGACTGGCCATAATAAACGTTCAAATCATTCAATCTGCTTAAGAGCATAATGATGTAAAACTCGTTTCCTTTATTCAATTTTTCAGCAATCAATCTGCGCGCGAAATATCGCAATTTGCCGAATCGGCAATGGCTGTGAAACGCGTGATACTACAGCATTTTTCTATGCGCTATGACTACATAAAAGAGCGTCCAAATATCTATCAACCGTCGCAAATTCAGCTAGATGCTCAAAATAAAGGAACCGATGACAATAATAGTCCACCAGTATTCTTGAAACCGCCACCACCACGTAGTCGTTCTATGAACAACGCATTGAGCGTTACCAATAATCGCTCCATTTATGGCGGCCGTAATAGCAATTTATATGCTACACGTCAATCAAGTCGTCTGGGTAGCATAAATGGTGGCGGTAAATCATCAAGCATTTTACATTCGAATGCATCCTCATTCAAAACCTTAAACATACACGAAGAGGATGATGATGAAGCTTTAGAGGCGTTTGGACGGCTCGACGAAAATGTAGAGTGGGCGCATACTGGAGTAGATCATAGGTATTTAACCGCCGAAAATGAAGCAGAGTTAGGATTAAGGTTAAGTCATTTGGAAAATAATGCAGATTATAATGATTATGAGGAAACAAATCATCATTATTGGCGTGATATGGATAATGAAGATGAGGAGGATAACGAGTTTTATAAGGAGGTAAGCACTTATGAACCGCAACAACAGCGCCAGGAACAGAGCGGTGACGAGTGCAGTGATAATAACATGCTCCATGATTATGACGATTATAACAACAAGCACCCAAAGTACTACTTGGAAGGTGAAGATGGAAAACCGATGAATTTAGTAGCAACAGAGCAAGAAGTAGTGGATGCGAATCGTTATCGTCATGGCGATTATGGTGATAAAAATGCTATTACTAGTGATGCGGACGACAGTTCCTGTGTTGGGGAGAATGGTGGTGACAAACGCAGTAAGACAACATTACTACAGGGTGCCATTCAATTTAAGGAGGAGAATAAGGAGCAGGAGGATGATGAGGAACAGAAAGGGAGATCAGTAAGAGCTGAAAATGCTTTTGAGTTAAGTTATAATAAGGTTGCTATGAAGAATGCTGATCATGATGAACATGAAGATGTTGAGAAGCGTGAGCGTGTATTTAAGAATAGTCACTTCGTTAATATCGAAAATAATAAGGCTAAGATTAATGATTATGATAATGATGAAAATAATGCGTTTGGAATAACTGTTAGAGTTGACGAAGAGCAAAAACAGCAGCAACAACAGCAAAACGATTTTGCTAACGAAAGTAAATTATATTTCAATGCAAATGAAAAATTAAAATCATGCTATTATAAAAATCAAAATTATAATAAAATTGAAGCTAAACATTTTGATAATAATGATGCAATTGTTGGTTGTAATACAAACAACGATAGCAGCGGTGCAGGCAAAAACAAAGCAAATGATTTGTTGATAGACGCTAGGAAGGATAAACAACTTCCAATAGGTGATAATAATAAAGAAACATTCAACAATTTAGAAACAACAACAATCAATGCAGAGGATGCAACAAAATATCCATTCAATGTTTCGGAAGCAGAAAACGAGGCAGGCAAAGTAAATATTAACATAACTGAAGTAAATGATGTTACAACAACAAAAAATGTTAAAGCTAATTCATTAGCTAGTATTAGTGATTTGAATGAAACGCTACCTGAATTTAATGAGACTGTAAAAATTGTTGACACCACCAAAGCAAATGGAGCCGCATTTAAAACTGCAGAAGAAAAGGGCAGGTATATAAAGGGCGACAATGCTATTACTGAGTATGAGCAACCGATTGATGCTAATAAAGAAAAGAAAACGGCTGGAGCGGCAGTAAAGGATTCGAACCCAAACCCAGATGCAGTAGTGCCAGCGGTTTCCAAAGCTGGGGTGGCGACAACAATGCGAACGACTTTTGGCAGTCAGTATCAACAGCAAAAACAAAAAGAGCAGCAACAAAAGCAACGACAACATCAGCAGCAGTCACAACAACAACAACAAAACATTTTAAAACCCAAACGTTCGCCACGCACCAACAACGGGCAGCGCAATGTATGCTTTGCCGATGATGCATATCAGAATAATAATTATGATGCCGAAGTGGAAGATGATGCCGATGAAGAGGAAGTGGCTTTTGGAAGGCCACGCTCTCATAGCACAAACACCAACAACTCGAATGCAGCTGGTTATGCACGTCGCCAACAACAATACAACAATCAACGACGCTATTCACAACCGCAGTCTGGCAATAACAACAACAAGCAGCATCAACAGTCATCTGGCCAAACAACCGAAAATTGGCGCAATCGTGGTGGTATTTTAATCAATAGTAACAGTGGCGGTGACAACAACGCCGATAACGCTACAGTCGGCGCAAATAATTATCGTAATAAATATCGTACGGTAGGCGCATACTCACCAGGCTGGAATAGTGCTGGCTCACGCGGTCATGGCAATCATTACAATACACGTAACACCAACAATCATTTGAGCGTAAGCGGTGCTTCACCACCTTCCGATGACAGTGGCAGCGGTACGTCTAATGCCATACATAATTGGCGTAATGATTGCATCTACACAGGTGCACGTAATTGTGGCATGCAACAGCGGCGTAGCTACCATCAACCATCACAGTTACATTATTCACCAATATTTGAAGGCAGCGCCTATGGTGGGAATAACGGCGGTGGCGGTGGTGGTAACAATATGATGCGCGCTCACTTTGGCAATGGTAAGCATCAGCAGCGTATTGGTTCGGGCCGTTTTACACATTCACCGACGGGTAGTATGTATATACAGCAACAAGGTGGCGCCGGCGATAATGGAAAATTCGTTGATGGTGGCGGTAGTGGTGGCAGCAACAGTGGTTCACCACCATCACATGATGACGCATTGGACATTGGACTCTCACCGCCGAGTGAGAGTTTATTAATGCAGCGACGTGTGCGCATATCGGCAGGCGGTGGACAACATGCTAATAATGATTTTGTTGTTGGCGACTACTATCAATCGGCAACGGCTAGTGGTTAATAAGTTTGAAAAGTTTACTATAAAATTGGATGCATTACCATATTACTACAAAAATAAAAGAGCTATTCTCTTTGTCTAGAAACCATAGAAAATGTAGAAAATTTTCTATTTTACGTGTCAAAGGTATTCTACACACAACAACAAAATACATTTGTGTTGCATATTTGATTTAGAAAACGTGGAACATTTTGTACGTTTACTACGCTTTCTGGGCTGAGAAAATTGCCGTATACTTTACTATTTTATATAATTAAAATTCAACATTCTTGTGAAAATTTGGATATCGTAAGCGCGTTTTCAGGTGCTTTTCTTTCTTTTGTTTTTTTTTTTTTGCAAACGAAATCCATTTATTTTTTTTTGAAATGAGGTGAATGAGAGAAAAAAATTGTTTTTTTTTATTAATAATATCCAATTTTTTTGTAATAAAATAGATTTTTGTATATTCTTTTTCAATCTTCCACATTTTTAAATCTTTATTCTAGTGATTTCTTTTTTAACTTTTTTCTAAATGTTTTGCAAAATACATATATGTAATACTCCTAAATTGCTAATAGAAAATGCTCGCGATGTGTTTTGAATTCGAAATCAAAACAAGACAGCCTATAAAATGTTTGTGATTGTAGCAGCATAAGTGTGACAAGAAAAAAATTCAATTTAGGTACATTGGATTATTGAATACAAAAACAAAAACGTTTAGACAGCAATATATCGGCACTCTGACGTTTGGGAATGTACCTAGCCTTTTGTAGCAATATAGGAGTATTACAAATATCACTTATTTTATTCGGTATAAGTTACAAATGTTATTGTATTATTTTTCGCTCATTCACTATTAACGCCATTGTAAAAATTTTGGGCCAAAATATGTCTATAGAGTTTTACGAACAAAATTCTGATTACTCTTCCCACCTCTTATAATTTTACACCTCGTAAAAAGCTCTGAATTCATTTAGTTTATTTCTTTTTTATAACAAAATTTTGAAAAATCAATTAAATTTTATTAACATTGGCCTATTCTGGTTTTTACGCCTATCGTGCAGCTGCTTTCGAGCCGGCTCGATATAATAAGAATAAAAAACTGATATTGATTGAAGGAATTGATATCGAAAAGCCGAGTAAGCCTCAAAATTTAACAGCTATTTGCGATGAATAAAAAATAACAGAAATTGTAAACGGTTACGAAATTCCAAATACATATTAGTTTTAATGCCATTATTACTACATACTATTTTGTATTTTCCATACCTACATTTTTTATTCTTAAAAAATAAATTTAAAAAAAAAATATATTTCTTACCCAAATATTTATGCTAACTCTAATATTTTTTAGATTAATTATTCAAAAACTGATGGTAAACTTTAAAACGAAATAATCACGATGTAATGAAAATATTGATGATAATGATTGATGAAAATGTTGATGTTGACTTAGATGAAGAATAAAAAATTCAACAATTGTTTTTGTAATGCTTAAATTTTGTGTGTATTATAAGCGAAAAGAGAATGTCGAAGGAATTTTTATTTAAGAGAATTAATGGCTTAAAAGCAATGCATTTTTGTAATCATTTTAAAAAGCAGGAAAGTATACTCTTTCGCTTTAACTACAACAGTTATTTATTTTATTTTGCTTCATAATACACACATACATGCATACAGCAGTTTAGCATACTTATTAAATCAAAAGTGTGTGAAAATCAAACAAGAAAAAAGCAATACAAAATTTAAACAAAAAATGCTGTACTATTCAAAAAGTCGTTCGCTCTTTTTTTATAAAAAAAAAAACAAAATGATTTCATTTTTTAAAAAAACTATGTATCTATAAAGGAAATCCATTTTTGCATAAAACAAAAAAACGAAATAAAAAATAAAAGTTTGATTCTTTGATACATATTTGAATTGTATTCTTTTTTTAAACTATATTCTATATAAACTTGTTGTGTAGCAGAAAAACGCAGTTAAAATTAAAATTATTGTAGTTAGCAGATCAAGCAACTGCTAACTAACTACTATTATCCATGATGTGTATGCAACAAAATTAATATTTTTTTGTTTTTAACACAAAACTCTGTTAAACATTCGTGAAAAAAAATTCTTTTTTTTTTTTGTATTTTTTTGCAAAAATTAAAAAAAAAGAATCATTGCGTAAACGTACATATGAAAAGAGACACTATTTCAAATTTCCCCGTCCCAGAAATGTGCGCGCGTGCTTTTGCTAAAAAATTAAATTTTCTGAGTAAGCGCCAAAAAGTATGCTTCAAATGCGTATTATTATTTTTATTTACTTATAAAAGCAAGCTAATCATCCAGTGTGAATTGTTCGAGTGTGATTGTGAATATTCAATACAACAAATTTAGTTATACGAGTGGCACTACTTAAGCACATATTTGTATCTCGAGCGCCTAAAAGTAGGCTTAGTTTTAATCAACCTGTATCTACCTCATTCCGCTTATTAAAATTATTTTAAACTAGCACGTCTTCGCATATCAGCATAAAGAAGCATATCCAATACCGGTTTCCCAGTGATGACGGGCGTTTTTGAAGTAGACGTTTCTTTGCACGATGATGGGGAAAATGCCAAAAGGCAGCTTGCAAATACACATTTTTCAAAATGCTTTTAGCACTGTTTACGCAACAAAATTTAGAGGGTTTTCAGAACTCGCTAAGGCTTAAAAATCTAGGTGATTAGAAGTATAAGTTTTATGAAGTATACCAGTTTCCCTCGTCAATTATACCTAGTTAGTTCGTAAGCATTTCATCTTTTTAACTTAGTATGAGTGCTTTCTTATTTGCACTTGGTGTTTGGAGTGATATAAAGAGGTACAAGCATTGGGCATCTGTAAATATGGGGCGCCTCAGTGTTTATTGGTAGTTGGATTGATCACTAAACTGCTGCACTCCCATATGAATTGTCTAAACTTAGTTTCAGTTTCAGGAAAGGACTTCGAACGGCTTTAGGATATACGATGCGATCTAAAATAAAGGTAAACAGCGGACTCACAAAAGCTCAGAAACACAGTTTAGAAGTAAAAATAGCTAACCAAAGAGGCTGCTCCTATTCGTCCGGTAAATTCAGTACAAAAATTGCTGACATTTTTGTATTTTCTTTTTAAATATGGTGCAGTTTTTCTTCATTTTGGTTCATTCTGCACGATAAAATAAAAAAAAAAACATTCCGAACGAGTAGCATGCATATAGGCGCTGGTGGAATATAAAGGTAAATTTTAACACCTTTATTGACATGGCCCTTTTTGCAACACTTTCGAAAGTAAGTTCGAAATTTTTTTAAACTTTGTTTTTTCTATTTGAAAAGCCTGAAAAGCACACCTATTCTGCATTTCGATTTGGAAACAACTTTTGCTCGATTTCCCTTCGTAATTAAAATTTTCAAAACATGCATGAATGCTTTTATAAATTTGTAAATATTAAATGCTTTGGAAATCTAATTTCGAAAAAACGGGTAAAATGTTGAAAAATATCGATTTTGACACCAAGTTAATTTGTCGAAATTCTTTAATCGAATAACGATGTGATTCAGAATTTCTACATATTTTCGAAGTAAGAATTTCGAACTTGCAAAAAAAATTTATTCTGAATTAAGTAACAGAAATGGGCCCTCAAATGATAGATATATAAGTTTTGATTTCCATGCAATGGCAATTTGGGTTTGTCACTCGATTCAAAATTAAAATTTGCTCTCAGTGAGTATACTATTTCCGAAAAGTATATTTTAAAAAGGTAAGATCACGATTGGAAAGGTTACGAAAATCTTACATTCATCTTAAATCGAATTTTAACTTGCATGCAAAAGTTTTCGAACACGGGCATTGTTATGTTAAAGTACGAAAATTCAAGGCGCAAATTCCATGCATTCGCATTTGAAATGCAATTTTGCGAATAACGCATCGAAATGATTTCACCATCCTGGTATTCACTTCGTCTCCAAACAAATTTTTTGTTAATGTGGAAATTTTAAACTGTCAATATTAAAGCTATTAAGATTCAAATTCGAAAAAGCTTTTATAATAATATAAAATATCGAATTGACCAAAAATAAATATGAATAAACTCTTTACATGGTCTTCGTACTTCGTTGCGAACGAAGAATTTCGATTATGCATAAAATTCTGTTTCTAATCAAGTCATAAAATACATTTCTATCACAAGCTTCGAACGCTACAGTATAACCAGATTCGAAAGCAAATTGACGCAAGTTCTTAGGTCGACTTTCGAATGGATATAAGATAAAGTAAACTTTTGGGCGCTCATACAAAACTGTTACGTTAGTGATGTAGTTTTTGTTAAAAAAAATGTTTTTTTGTTACTGTGCTCTGTTCGAAATTCACTTCCATGTTGTAATCTTTGTTTTTTGCTCGGCACAATGTTATGCAATTAAAAAAAAAAAACAAAAAAAACGAAGAAAAAGCTCAAATGCCTTTTATCTGTATTCGTTACTCCTGTCAACTGGCCCGATTAGCGCTCTCCAAGAGAGCAGCATTGGCTTAGTATTCTTAAGAGAACATAAGTTGAAATTACTAAAAAGTTTCCATAGCACGCAAACAATCATACTGAAATTATGTCATAGTTAAATGCTTTTAAATTCCTACTGCGAAAAAACTAGTGATACGAAAAATTATTTAATTTAAGGAAAAAAACAAAACTCTAAATTGTGCAAGCATTAAAGTAAAAAATTGCGCTCAATTATGATGCCAAAGTTGTTGTATTTGAATTATGAGAAACAAATTACAAAAACGTAAAACAAACCAGGAACAAAGCTGTAAAAGGTGGCAGCAATCACATAAGCCCCAGACATTAATTTCATATATGGGCACTTTGCACTAACATGAGTAATGTAGTACAAATACAGCAGCGAACAGAACAATGGCAGTGACAATTTGTATCAAATTTCGTCAATTAAGTTCTTTATTTTTTCAAGTTCTAACTTTTTTTACTTAAACTACGCAAACCAACTCAAAAAGGTTTTTGAAAAAACTCTAGAAAGGTTTCGATATTAAGCTATTGCATAGATTTTATCGCGGGCTTGGCGACTAAATCAAAAAAAACCGTAACGGATATTTGTCAAAAAAGATCCGAAAAGGCTCGAAAAGGTTCGAAACGTTTCGTAAAGGTTCGGTGTTAGCAACAGGCCAAATACATAAAATTGGATCTCTATCATAAAGAGCGGTGGGCACCACTACATTTACACGGTTACCAAATTGAGAATATGTTAGTAAACACGAACGCGTAGCGAGCACGAAAGCAAAATCAATTATTTATTTAGTTTGATTTCAATGCTTGAACAGTGAACACGTGTCACACGCACACTTTGGTACTCTGTTTTAAGCGCGCGTGCGACACTTCCTCACCGTACGACCATCGAAATCAAACTAAAAGAGCTGTCGTTGATTTTCACGAAGTAGCCATTGTGCTATCGCTTATCGTATACATATATGGTCTCTTACAAGCCAACCTAATAAAACCGCACTGCGTTTTTTAGCGCACGCAAACAACCGGCGTTTTTTGCCCTAACCCAAAGAAGCATGCGTTGCGACAATGTAAAGCATGTGTGAAAACGTCAAAACTAAATGTCACGCAAAACAAAAATTGGAAATCGAGTTAGGTTTTCACGCAGCAAATTCAATTTGAGTTGCTCTCATACAAGTTGTATGTGCATGAGACATTTTTGACAGCAAATGACTTGCGTGCGTTTATATTAGGTTGGCTTGTTAGCAGGTGCTAAGCTCACGCCCACCCCGGATCATAAAGTTAAAGTGAATGTTAAAGTTAAAGCGAAAGTTAAAGTTAAAGTTAAAAATAAAGTTAAAGTTAAAGTGAAAGTTAAGGTTAAAGTTAAAGTTAAAGTCAAAGTTAAAGTTAAATTTAAAGTCAAAGTTGAAGTTAAAGTTAAAGTGAATGTTAAAGTTAAAGTTAAAAATAAAGTTAAAGTTAAAGTGAATGTTAAAGTTAAAGTGAAAGTCAAAGTTAAAGTGAAAGTTAAATATTAACTTCTCATTTATTCAATAAAAGTAAAAAATTTGTTTTCTTATCGGTCACCACGCTTAAAAAGGTTAACTTGAATTAATATCAAAGACAAAACTTGAATTAATGTCAAAGAAAACAAAATGTTGCATGAATATTATAATTGCATAAGTTGATAATATGCAATAGCTTTACCGCGGCAGTCCCCGAGTGCCACACGTCCTTTTTTTTATTTGAACATCTCTGCATTTCGTTGAGTCGTTTTTTAGTTAAGTTATGAGTCGCTTACAATTCGCATTGATTTTTGAGAACTTTGTTGGAGGATGTTTCAGATTTTCCTCCATACAAAGAGTGAACATTTTTTTTATATGATAGAAAATCTGAAACACCATTCGAAAAAAAAATCGTCAAAAATCAATGCGTATTGTTAGCGACCTATAACTTGTACTTTGGTAGACTAAAATTTATTGAGCTACAAAATTGCTTACGCAAAAAATTCAGCAAACTACAAATAAAAAGTTCAAAATTTACGAAAATTCTTTTCTTAAAATAGCGCAAAAAAGAAAAAGAGAATTCAACTGACGAAATTTGAAACAAGAATTGCCACATTGCTATTTTTCTGTTCGCTGCTTTATACACGGCTACTTAAATTTGGTTGAATTTTTCAGATAAAATTTACTGTGATTATTGCGATGAAATTTTGCATTTTATTCATGAAGTATTTCACTTTTATTTGCATTATCGATAATACAATTTGATTTGCACTTGCGCACAAAATATTAAATATTGCACTTCATTTACAGGAAACCGAAAATGTATTACCGTTTACGGAAAAAAGGTACTGGTAATGCAATTTGCACACAAAGTTTTGTGTATTGCACTTTATTTACTGGAAATCAAATTTGTTGTGCACTTTATTTGCTCTACCGATTACTGAAAAAATGTACTCGCAATGCAATTTTATTTGCATTACTTACACACAAAATATTGCACTTTATTACTGGAAACAAATGTAATGTAATGCAATTGTAATGCACTTTTATTTGCGTTACCGATTACTGAAAAAGTGTATTCGTAATGTTATTTGATTTGCACTACTTGCACACAATGTATTACACATTGTATTTTATTTACTGGAAAACAAATTTGTAGATTTTAGATTAAGTTTTCAGTATTAACTACTTAGCAATAGCATATAATTTGTACTGATAATGCAATTTCATTTACATTACCAGTGAAATTTCTTTGCGTTTGAATTTTAAATACCATTAATATAAAGGAAATTTCACTGACAATGTAATTTGAAGGGCGTTATCTAATTATGCTCAGTAATTAGTCAAGTTTTATCGGGAATGCTATATTTTTGTAGCCTGAAATCATCAGAGTTGTGCTAATTTAGGTTATTTGTAATGTGCTAACTCCGTACTGCAGCATGCCCATATATGATGAAAACATACCATTAACGACATGTTACCTACAAATGTTATACATATTTACCGTTATTTGCTGCCAAAGCCCAATTTTGCAGTTTGTGCGTTTCCTTGTTTTTATGTTTATTGAAAAATTGTTTTGCGAAATATCTGTTAAAAAAAGTTGCGTATTTCGAATACAAAAAAAAAAAAAATAAAATAAATTACTTTAAAAACACGAAGCGCCTAAATTGCTACATAGTGTAGCGTAAAGCGCGTGAAAAATTCCATTTAATTAAAAAAAAACTAATGCCCCAATTACCGTTTACAACTCAGCTCTGGTTGGGTTGAAATTTTGCAATTTGGTATTACCGATTACAACTCAACCTGTCAAAAAAAATGTCGGTTGAGTTGTCTAGTCGAACTTTTTGTGGCATTACCGTTTACAACCTTGTGTTAGTGTAGTTGTCAAAGACGTCAAAATCTTACAACTGATTACTAGCAGTTGTCTCAAACAATTTTGCAGTTGTTTTGAAAAAATGTAACGTTTTACAAGACGGGTCACCACGTAGTTTTTAACAAAAATTATCAAAGTTGGTATGAAAAGACACGTTTCGACCTCCAATTCAAGAATCCGAAAACAAAAATTAAAAATTTAATTTCTGTCATATCATTTCGGTTAAAATTTTCATGTGGTTGTTGTATTTTGCCAGATTTTTTGTACACACTAATGCAGAAAGGCGTTGGACCCATCCAGGGTTATTTTTACAAATCGCGGCCAAAGGCCGGCAACGCAGAAAGATGTTCTGTGCAAAAAAACTGTGGATCGGACCTCATATTTCGGACCCTCTCGGGCCATTTTGTGAGTTTTTGTAAATATTTTTCCACAGAAATTAAATTTTTAATTTCCGCTTTCGAATCCTAAAAACAGAGATCGAAACGCGTATTTTGATACCACCTTTGATAAGAGTTAGATGGTGCACAGGCTCATAAAACGTTACAAAAAAAAAAAAATTTAAAGCCGGTAGTTAAACCTTTTTTAATCAAACAATAATCAACAATTTTGTACACATTTATAGAAAAAACAACGTTTAAAAGAAGGATTACATTGAATAACTTTTTGACTTTATGGAGCGACATTGAGGCTGGCCGCAGTTCAGATGCAGCCAAAATAGATGAAATTATGCGAACGTGAGTCCAACTCTACATCACTACTTCTGGGAATCCTGTTTTAGAGTAAAATACAATTTTTGCTGTTTGGGTTTTAATCAAAGTCGCACAAATATGTTCCTCAATAATATTTAAAACCCGTCCAACACCAAAATCATTTCCACAGCATTTTTGATAGCTGCCATATCAGCAAGGAATCTGTGTGTGACGCATAATTTTAAAATAGGGGTACACCCTTCCCTCGAACGCGTTTGCGGAAATGGTCCTTAATTTTGTTTAGTAATGAACAAAATGCTTCCTTTCAAATCTGCAAAATAACTTCATTAGAACCTCATCATTTGTCACTTACAACATTTTCTTACTTGGTGCTAGGTAGTTCCGAGGATTTGGAATGGTCACGCGAATAGTTTTCGTATTCGCGACATATCAATCACCAAAATTTTCGCCATTATAAAATAAATTTTCATATAATGTCCGTTTTGCTTTTATTTTGTAAATGCTTAAATTTCCTCCACAAATTGGTCAGATGTTCATTTATCTGTCAAATCATCACTTTCTGAAGTTGGCAACTCAATTCAATTTCAACTGAAATAAGTTGTAATTCGTAATACCAAACAGGAGTTGAGTTTTCTTAAAGATGAGTTGTTTTAATTACAACCCAACTAAGTTGAGTTGTAAACGGCAATAGGGGCATAAAAACATACACGTACATACCCTGCATAATTATAAAAAATATAAATCTTACTCTATACACGACACGCTAACCTCCAATTACTAACCCGAAGTATATCCAAGAAAATACAAAAAAAACCAAAAATGAAATTAACAAAAAGTGAACTCCCTCTCAATACGAAAACAAAAGCAAAAAAAATACAAACATTTTTATATAAACTATACACATCCATACATACCTATATATTTTTGCAACTCATTAAGAAGGCGAGGAATAATCGATGTTGATGATAGTGAAAAACGAGAAAGTTGAAAATGCTGTGGACTCGAGTCGAAGTGACGAATTGAAATTGAAAATGTTAAGCATATTTGATAAAAAAAATTTTGTTCAAACAAGTATTAAAAATTTAAAAAATGTTCGTAATTCAAATCAAAGTTTTACAGCTGTGCTAAAGATCTTCTGTTTTTGTAATTCTACTTTAGCAACAATCACAGCTCAGCTGCATTGCGTTTGTGCGCATGCGCAATCGATTCGGCCAAGTAAATTAGACATGAGTGTATAATGAATGGTTTGAAATGATGCAAAATAATATACGAAACAAAAAACTGTGAAAAAATTAAAAAAAAATGAATAAAACAAATAAAAATCGAGAATCAAGCAAAACGATAACGACAAAGTGTTTGGTATTTCAGACAGCTTGGATATCAATAAGGAAAATGAAGTTAAGTAGCATTGAAGGCTTCTATGCAGTGTCCAAACAAGTTCCGTGCACAACATTTATTCTAGTAGTCGATTGCCAAAGGATGTGTGAGATATGAGATTTGTCTTAGTACAGTGAACCGAGGTTCCCAAACCCAAACAAAACACTTCCGCGATTTACCTTCCAGGAGATTTGGTCTGAGCTTCTCTTCCAATTCATTAGAAGCTATTTAGTTTTGGTCGTTAAAATAAACTTCTGGTAACACTACGGACTCATTCAGTCTATGTGAGGCCCTCTTGGACGGGCCAGTTCAACCAAACCTAACCTAACAAGCTGTTCCAATTTGCATTGTGGTGCTTTTTAATTCTTCCTTCAATTGACGGTATAAGACATATGTGTTTTATGTCGATTCGGAAAGATGTCTGTAATATATTAGTCATCATCCCGTCGTAAAGATCCTGTACCAGATAAGTAGCTTTGCATGTAAACGCAACAACAACGATTTGAGCCAGATAAATTCAGATAGAAGTCAGGTTCAATTTTCATTTTTCATTTCATTTCATTTATTCGGAAAAAATACATTAGTACAATAAGACAAATTGTCTTTTGTAGTACAACAAACATAATTCATATAATTCGTTTAAATAAATAAATAAATAAAAGATGCTAGAAAACAAGCATATCAAAAACAATACTACACAACTTTAAATTTTTAATTTTTTAAATTTTAAATTTTGGTTAAATTAGATTAAGATAAGATGAAAATAAAACAAATGCCCAGTTTAAGTTTGTTGACTAGAAAAATAACTGAAAATAATATGTTTGTATTTGTGAGCCAGATAATTAGTTAAGTTCCTGTCTTTAGTTTTGCAACGCTGCCTTTAATAAACCTACTTTTTCAAAAATAGATGGTGCCGTTTGGCCTTTAAATGAAACACAACGTCGACATCTGCCTATCACATCTCATGTGTACAAAAATATCACGACCTCTGCTTCTCAAGTCTCCCAATGATCCAGAGCATTCCAGTGAGGATTGAGCGTGATACTGAGCTAGAAAACTCACTGGATAATGGCTTTTAATAAATTTCGCGCTTTAGAGAAGAGCTTCGTCGGCTTTTTATCAGCAGTGAATTATTATCGTCGAGTAATCGGTTTGTTATCGCCGATTTATCATCGGCTTATCAGTTTTCTATAATAATGTGTTACGATTATAAGTAATCGGTATCTATTGCACAGCAAACCGATGATTTGTCGTTAAAAAATCGATGATACGCCGACGAAAATCGCAAACTTTTCGATAATAAATCGATAGACTTTTGATCAAAAATTGATAACTTTTCGATAACGAATTGGAAACACGCCAATAACTTTTCAATAGCAAATGTATACATTTTTGATAACAAATCGGTAATATTTCGATAACATATCTATAATATTTCCATAACAAATCGATAACTTTTTTGAACACCCAAAACTCCTTGGGAACACTCCAATAACATGTCAATGATTTTTTGATAACAGTTCTATATATTTTTGATAACAAATAGGTAATATTTCGATAACTAGTCGATAATTTTTAGAAAAAATCGATACCACGCCGAAAACTAATTACTAACACTCCGATAGCAAGCCTATAATATTTTTTACAAGAAAAAGAACATAAAATTTCATAGCGCTAGTATTTTCCTTGAAATTGCTGTTTATTTTTTGGAAGGTTTTCTTTGCGTTGTTTACGAATTTCGTAATTAAAATTTAAGTAACCGATTAGCTACAAGCTTGAAGCTTGGAATATAGTTCAGAACCCGATGAGAATGCAATAATAAGAACAAAACTCCGATAGGTGGCGCATGGATCAGATTATTTGAGAAAATCGCATTTGTTGTCCGATTTGGCTGTAATTTGGAACACACAATACATACATGAATAGAAATCGACATGAAAAAATCGCCGCTAGGTTGCGCAAGGATCGAGATATTCAAAAAAATCGTATTTGTGGTCCGACTTGGCTCATATTTGAAACACGTAATACATAAATGAATAGAAAGCGACCTATAAAAAAAAAACGCCGCTAGGTGGCGCAAGGATCGAGATATTCACAAAAATCGTATTTGTGGTCCGATTTGGCTCATATTTGGAACACATAATACATACATGAATAGAAAGCGACATATGAAAAAAATCGCCGTTAGGATCGAAATATTCAAAAAATTGTATTTGTGGTCCGATTTGGCTCATGTTTGGAACACATAATACATACAAGAATAGAAAGCGATCTATAAAAAAATCGCCGCTAGGTGGCGCAAGGATCGAGATGTTCAAAATTTTCGTATTTGCGATCCGATGTAGTCCATATTTGGAACACATAATACATACATCTTATAACTTTAAACGAGCAATTCTTGTATATTTGTATGTTTGTATAGCCGAACGATCTCGGGAACGGCTCAACCGATTTAAATGAAATTTGGCACAGAGATAATGTATCACCTTCTAAGACTTTCTACCTAGGTGTTGCCACTCAGAATGTTTCACAAGGTTGCCACCTATTCGAAATTAAAAAAAAAAATTACATGAGATATGCCGATATGGGTATCAAACGAAAGGTATTTCACTCTGTATTACGATAGGGGCATTTTTGAGTAGGGTTTCCACCTATTCGAAATTAAAAAAAATTGCATGAGATATGCCGATATGTGTATCAAACGAAGGATATTTCACTGCGCATTACAATAGGGACATTTTTGAGCAGGGTTGCCATTTAAGGTTGCCACCTATTAGCAAAAAGATATCTCACCATGGTAATTTGCTACAGTTGAACACTAGAGGCATATGTTCAATTTGAAAACGACATCTAACCATTTAACTACTTACGAACAGATGACGCTTAGGGAAGTAAGTTGACGTTTAATTAAACTAACTGATATTTGTTATTCGTGAAATTTACAAGTTTTTGGCAGGTAATAAAATTTCGAGACTTTCATAGTGTATAAAATAAAAAATGTTTGAAATTAATAACTCGGCGCATGAAGATACTCGACCTAAATAACTTAGTTCTCGATTTCACTAATTATTATAAAATTCCCTTATACTTACTATAGGCTGGAATTACCCATTTCAAATTTTTCATTCCAGTTCATTTTGCTATTAGTGTTTGATATGTTTTTGAAATCTATTTTTAAGGAAATCAAATATTGGCAAGTAAAAATATATAATATATGTACATATAAAAAAAGGAGAGTTTGATTTATGATGACATGTAGAACAAAGTATGTTATGGGCGTTCTCGAAGATTGCAAAGCAAAGCTCGGTCGCCCAGGTACTGAATAGAGAGCGACCTATAATGTCCGATTTGGCTCATATTTGGAACAAATATTACATACAGTCCGTTGAACTGACATCAAAGTATTTTGGAGTTCGGGGAGACACAAGCATACGTGGCGCAGAGTCGAGTAAAGTCTTTGGAAGGATTATGTATTGAGGACTTAGATTGTAACAAATTGTCAGGAAAGAGTCCTTATAATAAGGAGCCACTAAATGAACTAAATATAATGAGAAATAATAGGCAATTAAATAAAGATTAAAAACTTGAAAAAAAAAATAATTAAAAAAAAAATTGTAAAGTTAAACAGTTTTATTGAAAATAAAACTTACATTAAGTAATAATAATACTAAAAGCTAGAAACTAATTAGGTAGGGCCTAGGTACTCCTCATCAATCTTGGACGTTGATCAGACAATTAAATACAAGCGTTGGACGCGTCAAATTTCAATTGATAGTCTTAAGACCAACTGAACCTTAATCAGGTTAAGCTACGCCTCACATTTTTAGAAATTTCACGGGCCCAACGCTTTTATTTAATTGTCTGGTCAACGCCCTAGATTGATGAGGAGTGTGACGACTAGTACCTAGGACCTACCTAATTATTTTCTTGCTTTTAGTATTATTATTATTTAATGTAAGTATTGTTTTCAACATAATCGTTTAACTTAACAATTTTTTTTTTTAATTATTTTATTCTATCAAAGAACAAGCTTTAAACTAT
This sequence comes from Eurosta solidaginis, assembly GCF_040869045.1. Lineage (NCBI taxonomy): Eukaryota > Metazoa > Arthropoda > Insecta > Diptera > Tephritidae > Eurosta > Eurosta solidaginis. Next base: position 89,011,646 of record NC_090319.1, on the reverse strand, counting down.
GTAAAAGTCTGAAGTCTCTCGATATTCTATTTGACTTTTGACATTTTTTTTTTTCACTAAGCTGACAACGAGTTGACATGTAAGAATACCGGTGCAGTGAAATAACTCCCAACAAAAAATTGAAATAACTCCCAAATATTTCCATACAAATTGGGACTTATTTCTTTATGAAATAGCTCCCAATTCATTGGGACTTATTTCATAATTTTTGCTGGTAATTATTTCATAATGAAATAACTCCCAAATGAAATAATCCCCAATAAAATTTCTTTGGGAGTTATCTCATAATTTTTTGAGATTGGGAGTTATTTCATTTTTATTGGGACTTACTTCATTGTGTGTAATTCAGGCATTGGGGGTTATTTCATTTTCTTAAAAATACAATTTTATCAAACTTTGACGTTCTTCTAACGGTTTCTATAACTGGTGCATGGCGCAACGATACAAGGTGGCAGCATGGAACAGCTGATTACAAACTTTTTTTATTTGATTTGATACATCAACTTCCGGCGCAGTACGATTTTGACATTTGTCCATCGAATTTACAAAAACAAAGTACATGGAATTTTTATTTATGTTTGTAGGTATGTCACCATGCTGCCACCTGTATCGTTCCGCTATGAACTGGTGTAAAGAAATCTGTATCAAAACAATGAGTTATTTTTCAATTATCAATCTGTACGCCATCAGTTCTTGTTAGAATTTTACTGTTATAGATCGGTGCTTAGTGAGAGTGCAAAAAAATTTTAAGTCTTGATTTTGAAGTAGTGAGTGGAAAAAGAAGAAATAGCAAATTATTGTACATAAAAAATGAAAAACAATTTTATTTAAAACAATCTAAAAGTAATGGTAATATATTCTATACGTGTTACGAAACAAATTGTAAATCGCGAGTATCTTTGGAAAACGGACAGTGTCGAAAGGTCCGAAACTTCATATAGCATAACCATAATGATCAACATGAGCTATATGAAGAACTCAAAGTCCTTAATGAAATAAAGGATAGATGTTTACATTCCACAAGTACTTTTGGTGCATCTAGTACTGTCAGCGGAATCCGAGAGAATTTTCAAGAAATATGCATGAGGTAAGTTAATAGTCTTACATGCATGTGTAAACTCACATTTGGTGTTAAAAAATGTCTTTTGTTAATAAAGCCAGCAGGAATCGACGAAAAATATTGATTTTAATAAAATCAAGCGTGGTCTCCAATATTTGACAGCCAAAGTGTTTGCAGCATCTCCGAAGACCCCAACTGATGTTGTTAATATGTTTAAAAAAGAAAATATTTTCAATAACTTTGGACTTACTTTGCACGATGGCCAAGAGAAAACACCCTTTTATAAAGTTTGCCATAACTCGAAGGATTTTGCGTACTGCGTATTTGCTTCTGATAAGATAATCAAGCTGATCGGTGAAAACGTTCCCAACAACAACAATAAACAGATTTTAATTGATGGTACATTTTCAATTGTACCACTTGGATGTTTTAAGCAGTTGATTTTAATTCATATTGAATATTACGAAAAGGTTAGAAACGGGGGGGGGGGGGGGGGGGGGGAGGGTGGCGGCGCGTCGCGTCGCGTGCACCGCCGGGATGCTGCGCGGCGCGTTACGCCCGGACACGCAGGCGCCGCGTCGCCCACCCCCTTCCTCACCCTTTTTTATATATTAATTAATAAGTTTCCAAAATAATTTCGTGTTACTTTTACTAGGTTTTTCCAGTATTTTTTATTTTGACAAATAAAAGGCCAACAAAATCCTATACACATTTATTCAACTATATAAATTCAAATCTTTTGAACTTAAACGGTGCGACCTTCATCGCCGATTATGAAGCGAGCCTAAGGAAGGCTACTAAAGCCTCATTTTTAGATTCAAAATTGTACGGCTGTTGGTTCCATTTTTGCCACGCGGTACGACGCCAAATAATTACAAAGCATAAACAACTTGCTCAATTGATTCGACAAAACAGTAAGGCGTTATTGGAATACCACAAGCTTTTGTCACTTCCTCTGTTGCCCGCCGAGCATATAGTGGCAACATTTCTAAAAATTAAGGACGATATTGGAAACATCGAGCGTCATTTCCACTTTGCTTTTTGGAATATTTCGAGAAACAATGGCTAAAGAAGGTAAGCTCTATTAAAGAAATCTCGGAAAAGTCTAGTTGACGGGTCGTCTGATAATACGCTACCAAAAATATCGAGAGAGGTGTCAAAAGACGCATAATGACCTCGACAACAATAATCCGAAGGCGGAAAAGAAAAATTGTATACCGTTCAAAAGATATTAACGAAAAACCGAAGAATGACCCGCGGATCCCTCCGAAACCGGGGGTGGAATCCATAGTATTTTTGCGCAGAACACCTATTTGCGTTGGCGGCCTTTGGCCGCGCTTATAAAAAATTAACTGGGCTACGTCATGCCAATTCCGGGTGTGTGGTATAACCGTGGCTACCGCCACGGTGGTGTCCTGCGTACAAATTTTTTTCAGTGCACAACAACATTACAACAACCACATGAAAATTGCCAACTTCAACTGCAAATATCTCCGGACACAGATAATTCGGATTATTGTTGTCGAGGACAATACGCGTCTTTTGACACCTCTTTCGATATTTTTGGACACGTATTAGCAGTCGACCCCTCAACTAGACTTTTACCGAAATCTCATACAAGTCTTGCGTATAGTTCGTTGTTGGTTTTGTTTTTTGCTTTTTATTTATATCGAATAAAGATTGGACCAGCTGGAATGTCAGTCTTTCCGACAACAACACGGACGACATCGGCCATCGAGGGATATAATGGAGCGCTGGCAAAAATGATAGCAAAACAGGGAAACTTTTATAAATTTATCAAAGTTTTGCAAACAGAGGAGTTCATTATGTCCCGAAATTTCGAAATGCTGGCTAATAGTAATGGAGGTTTGGGAAAAACTAAAAAAAGTCGGAAATTTATTGAAAAAGCTGAACTGATTGCGAAAGCCAACGAAAATCTACGTTCTGGAATCATAACAGCTACTGCGTTTGTTAATCGAATGGTGTATCCAAAAAATAAAATTGTCAGTGAAATGGAGCCAGAAGAAGATTTTTTTGAAGATCAACCGTATCTTGAAGAAGAGGAGGAGGAAGAACAAGGTTCCGCATCAAAGCCATCAGAAATACCGCGCTCTCAAATTTTATGCATAATTTGTTTCGAGGTTGAGCCCAATGTATTATTAATGCCGTGCAAACATATAGAAATATGCAACGCTTGTGTTCTAATGCTGCAAGCTAAGAGTATTTCCGAAGGACTAGAAAGCTTTAACTGTCCAATTTGCCGTGAAAAGGTCGACGATACTATTCAAGTTTTCTTGTAATTGTAACTTTTACATATGTACATAATAGTTTGCTGTATTTTTCAAATCTCATTGTAACTGATTATATAGTATAAAGATACCATTTCAAATTTTGATTTGGGATTTATTTAATTTTTTTGGGACTTATTTCATTTTGGAGTTATTTCATTTTTTTTTGGGACTTGTGGTCTCATTATGAAATAACTGGCAAATATTGGGAGTTATTTCATTTCCTTCTTTGGGAGTTATTTCATTTATTAAAGTTGGGAGTTAATTCATTTTTATTGGGACTTATTTCATTACGACTTATTTCATGGGAGGATTTTCATTTGGGAGGTATTTCACTGCACCAAGAATACCCCCAATTGTTTTAGTCACATGATTTGTTCAACTTTTTACAAATAACTTTTTCTGTTATAGACGTATTTCACAATGCCGTCATGTGTGTAATTCTTGCTGCTAGATTTATGCACCTTGGCAAAAAAATATATATATTAGACCAACCAATGAAACTTTGCATCATCATTAATTGGTGCTCAACCGCCTAAGCGGCTTTAGCCGTTTTAAGTCACGCCAGCTATCTGTATTTCGCGATCACTGGCGCCAATTTGGAGCACCAAGGGAGGTCAAATCTTCCCCCACTTGCCTCTCCCAACTCAATGGAAATCTTCCGCTTCCTCTGCTTCCAATCTGCAGTGTCGACTGAAATACTTTCTTGGACGGAGCGTCTTCGTCCATTATCATAACTTGACCTAGCCAGCGAAGCCTTTGGGTTTTTATTCGTTGCACTATCGTCAAATCTGCGTAAAGCTCATACATCTCATCATTATACCTCCTTCGATACTCGCAGTCGGCATCATTCTGTCGAGCACTCCAAGATTCAACATCTTAAAATACGATACGATACGGGATGTTGAAGCCGTATTCAGGTATGTCAAAAGAGTTTTACTTACCTAAGATTCAAATAGTTCACAACCTTTGTATTGTCCAACCATTATGTATTTTCTGGGAAGCGGAAGGTATAGAAATGGTTGAAGAAATCTTCGGTCACGAGCAGCATTTACAGTGACTCACATCTTATTTCGTGCACGCATCTACAGAACAAAGCTGTTGAGCTACATATGTATATAGAAAGGAAACTACATAGTGACGGTGTCAAAAAAATTGAAATGCACAATTTTAATAATAAAAATATGCTTTTATTTGAACAAATACTTAATTTTCAAGTGCTTACACGTTTGTACTAAATATTAAATAAAAACTAAAATTATCTCAAAAACTAACGTCACAGCTTATTTCGTGCACTGCGCCCTGCCTTAGATAAAAGAGCTCATAAATAAAAATTTGAAGGCAACGGTATGGTATGGCGATGGAAGTGTGATAGTTTTCAGCCTACTTGGCTGCCTTTGGAGTTGGCAAAATAACTTCCTTTGATGGTACAATGGGCAAAAAATTTGTATTTAATCTTACGAAAAGACAATTGCAAAGTGCCCTAATTTAGGTGTACGTGGTCCATTTCGAAATAACCAAGACAAAGACCCTTAACACAAATCCGAGATTGTGCAGATATGGGTAATATGGAACTATCCACATGAATCATGGATCCACTTTCACAATTTCTCGCCTTAAATATCACTGAAAATTTGTGGTCAAATTTGGAATTGGCTACACGGCAAAGGCAGATTAGTAAGGTTAGTGATTTAAAAACTACTCTTGCCGAAGAAAAGCATAAGATACCACGCGAAGCCGCTCAAAAACTAATTGCATCTATGGATAACCATCTTGAAGATGAGGAAAGAAATCAATAAAGAATCAATTATTCAATGTGCTTCGGATAGCGCTCATCAAATAGTAAACTCTTTTGATTTTGGTTATTTCAGTAGTTTGCTCCTTTTGAATGTGCTCGCCATTTTCAGAGTATATTTGCTGAAGACTAAAGAGGGTTTTGGCCTAACGACTAAAGTGAGGTTGCCCTGCCTAACCTCTTGCCTTTTGTCGCAGGTGATAAAGTTATTCGGCTTGAGTTAATGGGGTATGATAACCATAGATCGCAGTAAACATATCTCTAAATGCTGGCCAGTCTTCATAACTACCATGGAACATTTCGGTGACGCGGTTGAGGTGATTTAGTAGGGGGTCCCAACATGACGTGATAAATTCCGAAATACAACCTTCATTACTTTCAGAGCTGTTTTGATATTTCTGCTCTATCAAAGCTGTAGACACCTTGTGTAATGGAGAAAGGCATACGTTTTATAGGAATCTACTAGACCTGTTGGGTTTATACATTAAGGAAAAATTCTGTTTGGTCACCTATCTGGTTTGCTGACCATTTAGAGTAAAAATTCTCCATTCTATTACTTTCGAAAATGAAAGTGTGAAGACTTGAGTCGGGTCCACCAGCGGGGAGAGATTCATTTGTAGTTTCCAATCCCATTTTTATACCTTTCATGAAAATGAAATAGTATATTAATTTCGTCAGGAATCCCAAAATTGCAAGTCCTTAAAGGAAAATAGATAGACCCACCGTTAAGTATACCGAAATAATCAGGTTGAAGAGCTGAGTTGATTTAGCCATGTCCGTCTGTCCGCCTGTCTGTATGCAAACTAGTCCCTCAATTTTTGAGATATCGTGATAAAATTTGGTGAGCGGGTGTATTTAGGTGTCCGATTAGACATTTATCGGAACCGGCCGAATCGGGCCACTATAGCATATATCCTCCATGCAACCGATTTTTCAGAAAAAGAGGATTTTTGTCATATCTTCCTCAATTTAACAGATTGAAGCTTCAATCTTCATTATATAAAAATAAATAAATGTAAGGCGTGATAACCCCCGAAGAGATCTAAGGCCGAGCTTCTCTTCCAATTTGCATCATGCTCCTCTTGATTTCCCCTATAAATTGGCCGGACGGGACCTACATCTTTTATGCCGACTCCGAACGGCATCTGCAAGGCAGATGAGTTTTCACTGAGATCTTTTCATGGCAGAAATACACTCGGAGCGCTTGCCAAACACTACCGAGGGGCGACCCCGCTTAGAAAAATTGTCTTCTAATTGAAAAACCTTATTTCTAAAATTTTTGATGTTGCTTTGCCCGGGGTGCGAACCCAGGGCATACGGTGTGGTAGGCGGAGCATGCTACCATCACACCACGGTGGCCGCCAAACTGCATCATATGCTTTTGTATATTGCACACATTGTTGTCTAAAAAAATGGATGAGATCGGTCGTATACATAGCATATATCCCCCACAACCGATTGTTCAGATAAGAAACTTTTCGTAATTACTGCCCCATTTTAAGAGCTAGAGGCTTCAAATTTCAACGAATGCTTACGTATATAGCATATATTGTAGTCTGAAAAAATCATAAAGATTGGTGGTATATATAGTATATATATGGTGGTATATATTAGGGCGGGTCAAATTGTATGGGGGAAAAAACTTCAGGTGCACATCCAGTTTCTGAATCTATGGGTCATACTGAGTAATATTGTCCATGGGACTATAGGTCCAATTTTGTTAGAAATAATTTTTTTTGAAAATTTTTATTATTATTTTCGTTAGAAAATATTTTGGGCTATTTAAAGATTGAATTTGCAATATGGAAAAGTAAAATAGAAGCTCAAATTTCATCAAATACTTACGTTTACGTCATATATTGTTGAAATACGTGATTCGTATTCATAGTTTTTACATGCAGCCCACAAAAAACGTGAAACTTTGCCTCCTTACACAAAGTACCTACTTTTTTATACTCAGATGAGCAGAGCTCACAGAGTATATTAACTTTGATTGGATAACGGTTGGTTGACAAGGTGTAAAGGAATCGAGATAGATATAGACTTCCATATATCAAAATCATCAGTTGTAGCGGCAGCCTGTGGGTTAATGCGATGGTAAGGATGTTCAAACATTTACGTATGTATCTGTGTGCATATACCAGCATAGCTACGTTTACATGTGTTAGTAACTGGTAGAAAGCAAACACTTGGATAGATGTTCGAACATGTATCTGTTAGTATGCGTGAAGTTAGTTCGTGAAAGTTTATGTCCCGCCAAAATAGGGTTATATGTATTGGTGTCTTTCGTTCTTGAGTGAAAGTGGTGAGAAAGAAAGGCTTTTGATTTATGGGGTACGACCGCCAAACGATTGCAGGGAATGTCTCAAAAGAAAAGTTGACTTAAGTGAGTGCGGAAGCAAGTTTTAATTATATATATATTTTTTGCGAAGAAAAAAAGTTCGCGATTTTTTTTCATAAAACCGTGATAACGGGTAATTTAGCGGAATCCCAAGGAAGAGCCGGGATCCCATACTCTGCTTGACAACAGCCCCAGGTGAGTCCAGTGAAACCCCTTTCTCCCAGTCCATGGTGCATGTGGACTAATAGTGAAAATAAATTCAAATAAAAAAATGTTAAAAGTGAAAATTAAGTTGAATAAAATTACATACCTACAATCAATAAAATTTAGTGAAATAAATGAAATTATATACAAAGATAAAATTAAGTAAAAAAAAATTAGATAAAATAATGAAAGTTAAAAATAAAATTAAAATAAATTAAATAAAATTATAAAACAAAATTACATATAAAACTAATTAAAATAACTAAAATTACATACATAAATAAATAAAGCCAGATATTTAATAAAAATCTATTGGATAAAATCAAGTAACATTAATAAAACCAAATGAATGAATAAAATGACATAAATAGGTAAAATGAAATAAGTAGATAAAAGTCACTAAATAAAATAAGGTCACATGCACCCTAATGTGTCTTCCTCTGCCGCCATGACCCCAGTCCCTAATATTCTTCCCCTCTACACATCTAGATTGCTGTGCAAAAAAATTAAACTGTCCACCATCACCAGCCACAAACGCAAAAATAAAGCGGGGTAGTATTTAAGCTAAAGGAACTTGCCACACCAGCCACAAATACAGTCCGAAACATACAAAAGCGGGGTAGTATTTCGTATAGAGGAAAGGGAAGCATACAGACGGTGCCAGGCCAGACGTCAAGGGAGTAAAGGGGCATCTGAGCGCTCCTGTCCTGGCACCGCGATCATTATTGGAGCTGCAGATACAATCACTAAGTGGAGGAGAAAAGCAGTCAAGGAGAGAGCCTAAAAAGGGAAACTCAGGGATCATTATTTTTTTGGTTAATTTTTAGTTTATTACGATATTGTTTAATTTGAATTTTTAGTTTATTTTTGTTAAGGTTTAATTTAACTCAACTCTAGTTTTTCGATTTGCGTGTGAGTTTTTTTCTATTTTTCGATGAATTCATTTTTTGAAATTTTACTAACTTTATAATTGTAAGCATTTCTACCTTCATATTCATTCCGGTTTCTTACTTCTTCTCATTTTTCTCTATCCTTTCAAAATTCCACTTGTTACTCACCTACCTATTATTTCCTTAATTTTTTGTCCACACCCACACATTCGCACATTTAACCTTTTTTTCTCATGTCCCGCCGTCCCTCTAAAATACCTAATTTTTAAGCATTCTGTTTCTACATGAGGTTGTCACTTTTTCCGTTCACCTTTTTTGCATTTAATTTAAAGATGACAATTTCGATTCCACCTTCCTAACACTTTTATCTCTTTGCCTTTTTGTACGCGTTGCCTTTTGTTGATTCTAATTAGCGAATTCTTCTGTTATTTTTTACTTCTAGCTTTTGCTTTACATTTTCTTTTTGCGCTTATATTTTTTGCAAGGCTATTAGATTTTATAGTTTACCCTCACTTTCATTTTTTTTCACATATTTGGTAAATTTCCGATTTCATTTATATTAGGCTGTCGCACTATTAAATTTTGCAGTTTTTATTTTTATTATTTATTATTTTTTTTATTTATTTATTTATTTTGTAACTTTGTTTTGAATCATCATCCTTCACTCTAAAGCGCATAAATTCTTTGATCCGGGCCGCAACCGCATGCCCGAATAAATTTGTTATCTTTCATTGTCACCTCTTCCAACGATCGACGTTCCAGCATAGGTTTGTAGGTGTATGTATATATACGTTCTTTACAGCCACGCTCTCTCTTCGACGCAGGCGCCTCCGTCGCGGGATTGATCGGTAAGTGCTAGAGTTATAAGTTATTAACTACCTACACAAATAGTTTAAATACAAACATACGTATATATATCAAATTGTAAACAAACCTGCTGGAAGCCAGCAGAGGCTAAGGAGTTATTGGGATACAGTGGCGGCCCGATAACGACAGCATTATTAGCACTTGGTCGTTTTCAATTTTTTTATTTTTGTACGCTAAAGTTTCACATTTTTATTCGGTAATTGTCAAGTTAAGTTTTTGGTGCACGGTCCAATTTTCCTTTTTACGTAAAATCCTTTTCATTTTTATTCAATAGTTTTCAATTTAAAGTTTTTTTGTACGTTTGGGTCTTCCGTGGGTTTTTGTTAAGTTTTTTTATCCACAATCTTTCCATTAAATAAACCCAAAAGTAAACTTCCTTTTCCCTATTATCTTCCTTTTAGCCACTTCTATCCCCATCTTTATTATTCTTACTTACGAATATACGTATCTTAGATAGAGTTAGTTCCAACTAATTAGTCTTAAGGAAAATTCTACATAAGTGAAGTTTTTTTGAATTTTTTTGAAGTTTTTTGATCATTAATTTTAGGATATATATTTAATAAAGAGTTTTTTTATAACGTTTTACAAAGGAATCCAAACTTATCATATTTATTAGTTCATGGGTTGAGCTTACCCTAAAAAAAAATGTCAGGCTAAGACACTCAATTGGTGTGGGTGTTGCACGAGTGCAACAAAAAAAGGCGACGTGAATGTGAGGCGACGGTGACAGACTAGACAGGCTAGGGACATGGGACATTAACGGACGGACACATGTCAGGCTAAGGGGGCGTTGCTAAAGTGCCGGAGTCAGTGCAACGCCCAAGGCTGCGTCAAGGTTTTACGCAGAAGGGGAGGGATGACTCCACCTGACTAGACAGGCCTCCACCTTTTTTCCCCCTTTTTTTTATTTCCCCCTCCTTTATCTCTCTGCTCCCCTTACGTCTATTGTATCTCTTTCAGCTTTCCCCTTTTCTTTTTAGAACTTGGCATGAACTCTACTTTTTTTGTTAGTGGCGCCCAACGTGGGGCCCAGTGTGTTTTCGTTTCATTTTTCCCATTTTTAATCTTAGTTTCAGTTTTTAACTCTTGCCATTCCCGTTTTTTTACGTCCTTCATATCCTTCAATCCTCTATTCCATTTAGCGTTTCTGTAATTCTTCCTTATATCATTTCTTTCACACCCTTCTTTATTTCTATGACAGGACAGGCGACCGTTGTAGCAGCAGCATCCCTTGGACAAGTCCGATGCGATTTGTGCCACTACAACCAATACGAGGGGGGATACTCAGCTTACCGTAGAAGTTCCTAATAGGAGCTGCAACGCTTGCGTAAGTGGGATCCTACGGTAAAGCTAGTATGATAGGAGGTAGACGTTTTCGGTTGGAGGCCACTGGTCAAGCTACCGTGCAAATAGTCCAGCACGGTTTGCATGTGAGGTTTACAGTGCGCCTGCGCCACAGACAATCCAACAGAGTATGGCAGCCAAGCTTAAGGCCAAGGACTCTCGACTTGATGTGCCATACTCGACTGACATGACCTGTAGGGGAGACGTAGCTGACTTGGACTTAGACAAATTACGGACGGACAGCTCACATCCATTATGACCTGGCTGAGGTGCAACACCAGCACACACCATGTATTTTAATATATATTCATTCTTTATTGAAATTGCATAGAAACTTTGTACAAGTTACAACTACAACAAAAAAAAAATATATATATATAAGCAAAGAAAATCGAATTGAAGTAAAATCATATGTACTTATATACGTAGTATTACTTTTAATTCCACGTTACGTTGGCCTTAAACCCAAGCGTATACATACACATATGTCTACCCATTTTTAATCTTTTTCTTAAGCAATCATCTTTTGAATGTTTAGATTTTTTTCTGAATTTTTTTATTTATTACCTAGCCCTGAGCGGTTGAGTTATTATTTTATTAGTTCTTGGTGAGAGTTTTTAACTTTTTTATTTTTTGAAATACCAATTTAAATTGTTGGATATTTCTTGTCGTTCGTTTTATTATATACATACATATATTTACTTGCATACTTACCCATACATGCATATATATTTACATACTATTTTTAACGTTATCCTTTCATCTTGTTGATATTAGGATTTTTTTTTTTTTTTAATTTTTAGATTATTTGAAATCATCTTATGAATTCTGGAATTTTTTTTTTTTTAGATTTTAAGTTAATCATTTATTTTCATTTTCTTATTTTTTTACTTTATTTCCTTCGGTCTTTTTGGGACAAATTTTTCCCTTGAGTTTACGTTCCGAATTAATTTGGAAGTTTGAAGTCGTAGTTGAATTCTTATTAGTTTATTTTATTTTATTTTTGAGTTTTATACCTTCTTTTGGAAGTTTGAAATTTTCTTACCGACATACGGAGTTCGGTCTTTACATACTCCGTCGTGTTGTTTTTTTTTATATACTGCCTTAGATTCGCCATATCTTGGGTGTTGAATTTTTAGGCTAACCCTCAGTGGGCTTATTTTTTGTTAGGTTTGATATTTCTTTTGTCATAACGTTTTTCTTGGTATTCACGTTTTTGGTTTACCTGCCTAATTGTTGAATTTTTGAAATTTTTAATTTTTTTGCAATAACCTGCAGTTTAAATAAATATCTATTACGTTTGTTCTTCTCCGCTTCAGTAGTTGTTCTGGTTGGGTTGACCTCAACCCTTCCTCTTTCGTTCTGAGGATACATAAAGCTAGGGTAAATCTGTTTGGCGACTTAATCCCCATAGGACAAAAAAAAAAGTTTTCCTTTCCTGTGCGAGTGTTGTCGTGTATGGAGGAGGAGGACGCACCGGAACGAGTTGCTGGTGGATTGGGGTTATTCAACAAGAACCAGAGGGTCACAAGGAGTGTGAGCAGAGCGCTGCAGAACCAGGTAGTCGGATCAATCTTTACGCAGATCGACACGGGCGTACCCCATCCCGTAGATTTTTTGCCAACAGACTTTTTTAACAGGTGCACTTCGCGGGTTTTTAGGTCGACTAGTCGGGAGGAGGTGATACGTCCGGTTACGATTAGGAGATCAGACAGTTTCTATTTCAGCGAGGAGGAAAAGAGTTCGAGTTTTTCCAGGAAAATAGACCAACTATTTGAGATGACGGATACGGAGGAGCCAGGTGCTGTTGGGGGGGAAGGCCCTAGGAGGATTGAGCCACCAGCGAACGCGGGTGCTGGGGCAGCGGAACCCCGGAGAAGCGGACCTAGTTCCACAGCCGCCAGCATCGAACAGTTAAGCCAGATGATGGCGATGATGGCACAGCAAAACCAGGTGATGGCACAATACATGAACGAGGTTCGTCATATCCGGGATAACGTGTCGAACCTCAGCAACCGCGTCGCTGATATGGAGAACTCGGCACAACCGTTAGGGCACCGGGCTGAGCGCGCGTCTACACCCGAGCCTAGGGATGCGAGAAATGGCACAGCCAACCAGCGTGTCAGTCCAGGTGCAGCAGGGGGGGTTTCAGGTAGCGATAGGAACACCCAGGACCCACCGAGGTGGAAGAAGTTGGACCTGGATAAGTGGCATGTGAAGTTTGACGGGACGACTAAGGGAATAACGGTGGAGAGCTTCATTTTTAGGATTGAAAAGTTGAGGCAACAACACAACATATCCCACTTTCAGCTCTTCACCGATTTCCATTGCCTCGTAACGGGCTCTGCCTTGAAGTGGTACTGGCAAGTTCTTGAAGATCACGCCGACGAACCCGAGTTCGGGTATTTTGAGCTCAAAGCAGAACTGCTAGCCCACTTCAAGACTGCGGAGTCCGATTACGAGATTATAAGAGAAATTATGGAGCGCAAACAACAGCCACAAGAAGGGTTCGACGAGTTCTACGGTGAGGTCCATAACCTGACATTCCGCCTGCGGAAAAAGATCCAGGAGAAGGAGCTAGTGGGGATCATTAGGGGCAACCTGAAACCCTACCTTGCGAACTTAACCTTCGCATCAAAGATTGACACGTTGGCGGAGCTGAAGGCTGAGTGTAAGAGGGCAGAGCGGCTCATAAAGGAGAACCGAACCCGTCCCAAACCGGTCAACGAATTAGAATATCCCGAAGTGACACCTGGGGATGAGGGGATCAATAGGCAACCCGTGGAGGCGATCACGAATCCGGCCAAACCGAGAGGGCCAAACCAACAACCATATCGCCCAGTACCGGGAGCTACGAACCAACACCAACCTTTGAGCAACTCTAAGCCCGCCACCAATTCATTTTGTGCGTCCCCCTTTCACCTCATGTTATGTTTTTCGTGTGGAATGCCTGTCGATTTTTTTATCAAGAATCCGTCCGAATTGAAGAGAGATAATCGTTGTAAATCGTCCTTTCATGATATGGTATGTTTTGCGTGTGGGGGTGATATGTCTTTTTGTGTTTACAAAGCGGGTAAGGGAAACTCCCAACTGGCGGAGATTGCCGGGAAATCTCGCCAGGGAACAGACTACCCGGAGACCAACCCAGCTTCAGAATTTTAGAAAGGGCGGACGACAATGCGTGTAGAGTCAAGTTATGTGTAGGGAAAGCCGAGCCAAAAAGTCTACATCAAAGGAAGCTGAAATACGAAGCAGCTAGACAAAGAATTTTTTGCGAAGACTTTCTCGCTAAGAAAAGAAATAGAAATTTTAAAAAGATAATGAAGATGCGATCAAAGAGAAAAAATATGAGAAGACTTATTAATAAAATAGTAGCGACAATTGTCACCATGAAAGGCGACAACCGTTTCTTTGCGCAGACAAAGATCGGGGATAGGGATGTCGTAGCCTTGCTGGATTCAGGTGCTGGCGCGAGTTGTCTAGGTAAAAATTATGAGAAGCTGATAGAAGGCAGGGAGGATGGCATCATCCCGCTGGCCAATCAAAACATACGCACGGCGAATGGTGGCGAAACGCCGGTGGTTGGTGCTATCACTCTGTCTGTCTTCTGGGATGGAATATATAAGGACCTAGAGTTTCTCATCGTGCCAGGCCTCCAGCAACAGGTGTATTTAGGGGTAGACTTTTGGCAGGCTTTCGATCTGCAGGTTGTTAGTCGTAGGGTTCTATCGCATCCAACTCGCACTGGCGTTGCAGAACTTGTACCCGCCGAGGGCGACTTATCATTTGAAGCGGTACAGCATGTTCTGACAAGAGAGCAAAGTGTGGCGTTGGAGAAGGTCAAGGCGCAGTTTCCCTCATTTGCGGTCCTAGGTTTAGGGAAAACGAATGTGGAGGAACACGTGATAGAAGTCACAAATGAAAACCTCCCAGTCAAGCAAAGGCATTACCCTATATCACCAGCGATCCAAAAGCTAGTTTTTGAAGAGCTCGATAGGATGCTCGGTTTAGGCGTGATAGAGGAGAGCAATAGTAGCTGGAGCTCCCCTGTGTCGCTGGTGATAAAGGGAGAAAAGAAGCGTCTGTGCCTCGACGCACGAAAAATTAATGAACGCACCATCAAAGATGCATATCCACTGCCAAATATCGACGGGATCATTAGCCGACTGCAGAACACTAGGTTCATTTCGGCCATTGATTTGAAAGATGCCTTTTGGCAGATCCCGCTCGAAAAGAAATCTAGGGAAAAGACAGCATTTACAGTGCCAGGGCGTCCCCTATACCAATACACAGTCATGCCGTTTGGACTGTGTAACGCAGCGCAAAGAATGTGTAGACTTATGGACAAGGTTATAACCGCTTCTTTACGTGATTCCGTGTTTGTGTATTTAGATGATTTGTTGGTATGTTCCGTAGATTTTTCGTCTCATTTATATTTGTTGGAAAAGGTCGCTAGATGTTTACGTGAGGCTAACCTTACCATTAACGTAGAAAAGAGTAAATTTTGTTTTAAAGAAGTTAGGTACTTAGGTTATGTAGTGGGCGATGGATGCATTCGTACCGATGCGAACAAGGTTGCTGCTGTGAGGGATTTTCCCGAGCCGAAAACACCAAAGCAGCTCCGACGGTTTCTAGGGATGTCAGGCTGGTACCGTCGTTTTATCCAAGACTACGCAACCATTGCAGCTCCGCTGCACGACTGTCTCACTAAAGACAAAATTAAAAAGTTTGCGATGACTGATAAAGCGAGAGAGTCGTTTGAGCGACTGAAGCAGGGCCTGATCTCTGCTCCTGTACTGGTACATCCTGATTTCAACAGACGTTTCTACATCCAGTGCGATGCTTCGACAGACGGAGTGGGCGGGGTACTCTTCCAGTTGGACGACGAGAACAACGAACGACCGATAGCTTACATTTCCGCCAGACTAAATAAAGCACAGCGAAACTACAGCATAACCGAGCTGGAGTGCTACGCGGCAGTGATAAGCGTGAAGAGATTTAGGCCGTACGTCGAAGGGTTGCCGTTCACAATCATCACCGATCACGCGAGTCTCAAATGGTTGATGAACCAGAAAGATCTTTCTGGGAGACTCGCGCGATGGAGTTTGAAATTGCAGGCATACGATTTTGAAATAGAGCATAGGAAAGGAGCACTTAACGTCGTTCCAGATACACTGTCGCGAGCACACATGGACGAAATTAAGCTATCTGACAGACTAATGGACATCGCCTTGGACTCACCATACTTTAAAACGGAAGAGTATGACGAACTTAAGAAAACTGTGACAGGGAATCAAGATAGACTGCCAGAGTTGTGCGTATCAGACGGGTATGTCTATAGACGGACGCAGTTTAACCGGGGGGACGATCTTCAGCAGGACCAAGCCTGGAAACTCTGGGTGCCGTCGGAATTGCGTACCGGATTGGTGGAAGCCTCCCACGGCTCACCTTCTGCTGGGCACGGAGGCATCCATAAAACGTTAGCCCGAATACGCGAAAAATACTACTGGCCTGGGATGGTAACAGAGGTTCAAAATTATGTTAGGGAATGCGAAGTCTGTAAGGGAAATAAAACCCAAAACTCCTTTCACAAACCACCCATGGGAAAGCGACACGTAACTGAGAGACCTTTCCAACGATTGTTTATAGACTTTATGGGCCCTTATCCACGTACGAGTGATGGTAATGTGTATGTGTTTGTTTGTCTTGACCATTTTTCCAAGTTTGTCTTTTTGAAACCTATGCGTAAAGCCACGTCTGTAGATGTTATTAAGTTTTTAGAGAAAGAGGTTTTTCACATCTTTGGAGTCCCAGAATACATCCACTCAGATAATGGCAAACAGTTTGTATCCGATGTTTTTGCGCAATTTTTAGAAAAGTATGGCACAAGACATATCCGGACTGCATTCTACTCTCCACAAGGGAATGCAGCGGAGAGGGTGAATCGCTCAGTACTACAGATAGTAAGATCCTTCATTAAAGAGAATCAAAAGAGTTGGGATAGGTGCATCAGTGATGCGGCCTTTGCCCTTCGTAGCGCGATACACACATCAATAAACTGCTCGCCATATTATGCCACTTTTGGCTTACCGATGATGCAACATGGCACGTCTTATGAAGTATGCCGCAAATTAGGCACCGTGAAAGATACTGATCTACAGATAGAGGCGCGAGCAGATAGGTTGCAAGGAATTAGAGACTCGATAATGAAGGAGCTGAAGTTAGCACATGAGCGAAGCCAAAAGGTTTACAACACCAGATCCAAAGATGTGAAATTCCGAATCGGACAAGTGGTATATCGCCGAAATTTCAAACAGAGTTCACATATAAACAACTATAATGCTAAGCTTGCCCCAAAGCAAGTAAAGTGTGTCGTTCTTAAAGCAATCGGCAACTCGATGTATGAACTCGGCGATACCAGTGGCAAGAAAGTCGGCGTATACCACGCTAAGGATATTTTTGTTGCTTAATCATATGTTGAATGTTAGTCTTGGAGACCTATGTTAAATGTAGATGTGTGCAACGTTTGCTAGCTTTAGTTTTGGCTTGACCATTAGAGTAATTATTTATGCAATTATTTATTTCTTTGACCATGTTTATAGTTGACCTTATTTATTCATTTATTTATTGTTTTTTATTATTTATTTATTTATTTTTTATTTTTTTATTATTATTTTTATGGATTCTGTGGTATTTTATTACTAACATACTAAAAACTGTGACATAGATTTAGGTAGATAGATATCTGTGATATAGGCTTAAATACTTACCAGTGATATAACTTTAGATTTAACCCGCATGCCATTCTAGTCATTAATATAAGTAGATATCTGTGATATTAGGTTAGTAGTAGAAACACTTTTTTTATTCCGCGTGCTGCCCTTATACGAGTTAACATAAACCCTACATAATCGGAAGAATAGGCAATAGCCCGGCTTTAGGTCGTGGGTCGAGGCCACACGTTAGGCGTTTGAAGGTAGCTTTAGGACAGACTGCGCATTGAATTTTTTTTTTACGCCCACGCTCCATGTTGCATGCAACATCGGCGGTTGCGAGCCTGTAGCGGCAGCCTGTGGGTTAATGCGATGGTAAGGATGTTCAAACATTTACGTATGTATCTGTGTGCATATACCAGCATAGCTACGTTTACATGTGTTAGTAACTGGTAGAAAGCAAACACTTGGATAGATGTTCGAACATGTATCTGTTAGTATGCGTGAAGTTAGTTCGTGAAAGTTTATGTCCCGCCAAAATAGGGTTATATGTATTGGTGTCTTTCGTTCTTGAGTGAAAGTGGTGAGAAAGAAAGGCTTTTGATTTATGGGGTACGACCGCCAAACGATTGCAGGGAATGTCTCAAAAGAAAAGTTGACTTAGTGAGTGCGGAAGCAAGTTTTAATTATATATATATTTTTTGCGAAGAAAAAAAGTTCGCGATTTTTTTTCATAAAACCGTGATAACGGGTAATTTAGCGGAATCCCAAGGAAGAGCCGGGATCCCATACTCTGCTTGACAACAGCCCCAGGTGAGTCCAGTGAAACCCCTTTCTCCCAGTCCATGGTGCATGTGGACTAATAGTGAAAATAAATTCAAATAAAAAAATGTTAAAAGTGAAAATTAAGTTGAATAAAATTACATACCTACAATCAATAAAATTTAGTGAAATAAATGAAATTATATACAAAGATAAAATTAAGTAAAAAAAAATTAGATAAAATAATGAAAGTTAAAAATAAAATAAAATTAAAATAAATTAAATAAAATTATAAAACAAAATTACATATAAAACTAATTAAAATAACTAAAATTACATACATAAATAAATAAAGCCAGATATTTAATAAAAATCTATTGGATAAAATCAAGTAACATTAATAAAACCAAATGAATGAATAAAATGACATAAATAGGTAAAATGAAATAAGTAGATAAAAGTCACTAAATAAAATAAGGTCACATGCACCCTAATGTGTCTTCCTCTGCCGCCATGACCCCAGTCCCTAATATTCTTCCCCTCTACACATCTAGATTGCTGTGCAAAAAATTTAAACTGTCCACCATCACCAGCCACAAACGCAAAAATAAAGCTGGGTAGTATTTAAGCTAAAGGAACTTGCCACACCAGCCACAAATACAGTCCGAAACATACAAAAGCGGGGTAGTATTTCGTATAGAGGAAAGGGAAGCATACAGACGGTGCCAGGCCAGACGTCAAGGGAGTAAAGGGGCATCTGAGCGCTCCTGTCCTGGCACCGCGATCATTATTGGAGCTGCAGATACAATCACTAAGTGGAGGAGAAAAGCAGTCAAGGAGAGAGCCTAAAAAGGGAAACTCATTAGGGATCATTATTTTTTTGGTTAATTTTTAGTTTATTACGATATTGTTTAATTTGAATTTTTAGTTTATTTTTGTTAAGGTTTAATTTAACTCAACTCTAGTTTTTCGATTTGCGTGTGAGTTTTTTCCTATTTTTCGATGAATTCATTTTTTGAAATTTTACTAACTTTATAATTGTAAGCATTTCTACCTTCATATTCATTCCGGTTTCTTACTTCTTCTCATTTTTCTCTATCCTTTCAAAATTCCACTTGTTACTCACCTACCTATTATTTCCTTAACTTTTTGTCCACACCCACACATTCGCACATTTAACCTTTTTTTCTCATGTCCCGCCGTCCCTCTAAAATACCTAATTTTTAAGCATTCTGTTTCTACATGAGGTTGTCACTTTTTCCGTTCACCTTTTTTGCATTTAATTTAAAGATGACAATTTCGATTCCACCTTCCTAACACTTTTATCTCTTTGCCTTTTTGTACGCGTTGCCTTTTGTTGATTCTAATTAGCGAATTCTTCTGTTATTTTTTACTTCTAGCTTTTGCTTTACATTTTCTTTTTGCGCTTATATTTTTTGCAAGGCTATTAGATTTTATAGTTTACCCTTACTTTCATTTTTTTTCACATATTTGGTAAATTTCCGATTTCATTTATATTAGGCTGTCGCACTATTAAATTTTGCAGTTTTTATTTTTATTATTTATTATTTTTTTTATTTATTTATTTATTTTGTAACTTTGTTTTGAATCATCATCCTTCACTCTAAAGCGCATAAATTCTTTGATCCGGGCCGCAACCGCATGCCCGAATAAATTTGTTATCTTTCATTGTCACCTCTTCCACCGATCGACGTTCCAGCAGAGGTTTGTAGGTGTATGTATATATACGTTCTTTACAGCCACGCTCTCTCTTCGACGCAGGCGCCTCCGTCGCGGGATTGATCGGTAAGTGCTAGAGTTATAAGTTATTAACTACCTACACAAATAGTTTAAATACAAACATACGTATATATATCAAATTGTAAACAAACCTGCTGGAAGCCAGCAGAGGCTAAGGAGTTATTGGGATACAGTGGCGGCCCGATAACGACAGCATTATTAGCACTTAGTCGTTTTCAATTTTTTTATTTTTGTACGCTAAAGTTTCACATTTTTATTCGGTAATTTTCAAGTTAAGTTTTTGGTGCACGGTCCAATTTTCATTTTTACGTAAAATCCTTTTCATTTTTATTCAATAGTTTTCAATTTAAAGTTTTTTTGTACGTTTGGGTCTTCCGTGGGTTTTTGTTAAGTTTTTTTATCCACAATTTTTCCATTAAATAAACCCAAAAGTAAACTTCCTTTTCCCTATTATCTTCCTTTTAGCCACTTCTATCCCCATCTTTATTATTCTTACTTACGAATATACGTATCTTAGATAGAGTTAGTTCCAACTAATTAGTCTTAAGGAAAATTCTACATAAGTGAAGTTTTTTTGAATTTTTTTGAAGTTTTTTGATCATTAATTTTAGGATATATATTTAATAAAGAGTTTTTTTATAACGTTTTACAAAGGAATCCAAACTTATCATATTTATTAGTTCATGGGTTGAGCTTGCCCTAAAAAAAAATGTCAGGCTAAGACACTCAATTGGTGTGGGTGTTGCACGAGTGCAACAAAAAAAGGCGACGTGAATGTGAGGCGACGGTGACAGACTAGACAGGCTAGGGACATGGGACATTAACGGACGGACACATGTCAGGCTAAGGGGGCGTTGCTAAAGTGCCGGAGTCAGTGCAACGCCCAAGGCTGCGTCAAGGTTTTACGCAGAAGGGGAGGGATGACTCCACCTGACACGGACAGACCTTTTCTTCCAGCTTTCCTTTTCTTTACATAGATTTCAGGCATGAACCTCTCTCTTGTTTGTATACCTGTAGGTAAGGCGGGTGAGCAAAAACTCACCCCACCCGACGAGCTAGCAGGGGCTTGCCAGCATGCCAAATGCCACCTCCGCCTTACCCCAACAGTCAGTTATACAACACAGTATCGAAAAAAAATTTGATTGAGCCATGTCCGTCCGTCCGTCCGCCCGTCTGTCTGTTAACACGATAACTTGAGTAAATTTTGAGGTATCTTGATGAAATTTGGTACGTAGGTTCCTGGGCACTCATCTCATATCGCTATTTAAAATGAACGATATCGGACTATAACCACGCCCACTTTTTCGATATCGAAAATTTCGAAAAACCGAAAAAATACGATAATTCATTGCCAAAGACGGATAAAGCGATGAAACTTGGTAGGTGTGTTGACCTTATCACGTAGAATTCAAAATTAGTAAAATTTTGGACAATGGGCGTGGCACCGGCCACTTTTAAAAGAAGGTAATTTAAAAGTTTTGGAAGCTGTAATTTGGCAGTCATTGAAGATATCACGATGAAATTTGGCAGGAACGTTACTACTATTACTATATATGTGCTGAATAAAAATTAGAAAAATCGGATGAAGAACACGCCCACTTTCAAAAAAAATTTTTTAAAAGTCAAATTTTAACAAAAATTTAAATATCTTTAATAATGCAGTAATGATATGGTGCAACAAAATACAAAAATAAAAGAAAATTTAAAAATGGGCGTGGTTCCGCCCTTTTTCATTAGGTTTTCTTAGAATACTTTCAATGCCATAAGTCGAACAAAAATTTATTAAAAAGTTCTGCAGGGCGCAATGAAAAATTTGAAAAAGTTCTGCAGGGCGCAATCAAAAGCCCTTGGAATCTTGGCAGGAATACTGTTCGTGGTATTACATATATAAATAAATTAGCGGTACCCGACAGACGATGTTCTGGGTCACCCTGGTCCACATTTTGGTCGATATCTCGAAAAGGGCCACTTCCTTTTAAAACCCCCATTAATACCTTTAATTTGATACCCATATCGTACAAACACATTATAGAGTCACCCCTGGTCCACGTATATGGCGATATCTGGAAAATACCCATGTCATACAAACACATTCCAGGGTTACCCTAGGTTCATTTTCCTACATGGTGATTTTCCCTTGTTTTGTCTCCAAAGCTCTCAGCTGAGTATGTAATGTTCGGTTACACCCGAACTTAGCCTTCCTTACTTGTTTTATTTTATATTTATCTTAAAAATCGCTTAGGTATGTACACCTGTTCACTATATATTTTTTATGTTATACAGCCGATTATTTGGAGGTTACGAATGGGATAAGATTATTGTTCAGCCCCATTCAGGAAAGGTATGAAGTCTTCCGCACAGCCGAAGACAGTCCCGCCTTTACTTGTTTGGTTTTCAGTAAGTGCAAAACAATTACGATTAGTATTTGTGAAGAAAAATAAACTTACTCCTGCAGAAAATTATGCTCACCCCACTCACTCACTTAGAAAAGCTGCTTATGTGCATGCGAAGGAAATTATACTCACCTGTGAAAATTTCACAAACCTTAATTTATTAAAAAACAAAAATTATGACCTTAACAATCCCTGTGAAAAGAGTTGCAAGAGCAAATATATACAGCCCGATTCTGCATTTCGACTTGGATTGGAATTTTTTCGATTTGGCAATATTGGTATTCTGTGTTCTAATCTCTTTCGATCCAAGTTCGAATCGTTCGATTTTGTGTATTCTGCATTTCGATCGTAGTTCCGTTTTTCTAAGTTGCAAACTTGTTGGCGGAAAAATTTTTTCTTTTTATTTTTTTATTTATTTATAACAGAATTTTAACAAAAATGTAAGTAAAACTTGCTAAGAAACGGCAAAGGCTTGATGATGACGGTTTTTTATATGTTTCCAGGTCAAAAACAACATGTCGATGTCGAAGTCCTTGGACGTATTTGCTCCGCAAAAGTATCTAACACATACTTGAAAACATCCTTATTAAGTCGAAAGTTTTTTTTGAACATAAATAAGAAAATAAGTCATTAAACTTTACCGCTTTCAAGTTCAATTTCTAACAATTCGTCACTCATCTCAAATGGATTACACAAATCTCGCAATATTTGCCTTTCCATTCTCGCCTGGCCATTTTCGTATGCGTTGCTTTCCAACTCCACAAATAATGCCGCGGCTATTGCTTCCATTATAATAGACAGCTATAATTTCTGTATGTTCGTTGGGTCCATTTATTTGTCAAAGCAAGCTGCCGGAGTAGAGGAGGTGAAGCGAAAACGTAAACAATCCTTGCGGAAAGAAATGAATCTTCATAAAGTATTTTAGGCCAGTGCAATGAAATTAGCATACATAAAATTCAGAATATGTCAACTATATTCGTGCAGGAATCCGTTTTAACAAAACTGGCAGTGAATTCGCCAAAAGAACGACAAAAACACACTTACAATTATGAAAGCACATCACTCAAAAAAATATAACACTGCGGCAGTATATTCTATTGCTTTTTTTTGTACAAAATGGCGTGGATAATGAAATATAAACGTTTTTCAGTGTTTTTTTTACAAATTTTCTTTATTTTGTTCCAATGTTCACTCATGCTATACAAACAGCTGATTTCGAAAAATCATTTGCTCTTCCTCTTCTCGTTACGATTCCGTCGTAATGCAGAATACCCAACTTCGATTAAAGCGGGGCGTAGGGCGAAAACGTAATCGAAATGCAGAATAGGGGTGATAGATTTTTGCAGTAAATTGTTTTTTTTGGTAGTAAATTTTTCCTATTCTTTTTTCCATCAGTGTAACTATTTGCACAATTGAATTGATATACATATTAATTTGAGAACGATTATGTGGCTTTATTTTTTAAGAACAAATAGAGAAAAGTACAAAGGGTTTATTTAATTAGTTGTATCTGTTTTTAAAGTGCTAATTACTTCTATTGTATTCTCCTGTCATAAAACTATAGTTGGGGGCAGTGCACAAAATTTGGGCAACAGCACAGCTAAAAAGCTAAATGGGCTGACATAATCAAGATTTTGTATTAAATGTTAATGGGACGTTAATTTGCTACCGATTTAAACATCTGTTTTTCTTTAACATATTCGTTAAATTTAATGAGCAAAGAAAAAAATGGGTACGTGTATTTACATATGCGCGTAAGAAGTTATACGTCTTTGTTATCATTGAAAACTAGTTTTTAATTGCACGCTAATAATTAATTTCAATAAAGCAATAAGGGGCTGGAAAAAAATTGCCAATAAAGTCAATAAAGTTCAGTTTAAATTTAAAAAATTAAATAATTGTTTTCTTACATTAAGTGTAGCATACATTCGCGATTAATTAAATGTTATTATTTTTTAGTTATGACCACTGCCGCAGCATCTTCGAATAACAACTGAATACTTCAGTTACCTATTAGTGGCTTATGATAGAAAAAAGGCTACCTATGTATATACCAAATTTTAGGCAAATCGTATCATGAATAGAATTTGTACGAATAGACCGGTCCTATTACTAAGGGCTTAAGAAAATCACAAATAATCATAAATAGTGATAGAATGACCCGAGTACTAAGTGAGTAATATCGATACTTTTACAAAAATACTCGATTATTTCGTACTCGATGCTTTTTTCCAACTACTGAGTAAAGTACTTTACCTCGACACTTTTCGCCGATATTTTACCAAGTGCCGATGGTCTACATGTTTAAGATCAACAAAGTACAGTCAAAAGTACAATATATACACATATGGTACTCGTACATAACAATACTACCAGTAGAGACAGACTTATCAAAAGCTTTTGATACACCGCCCACTTCTGACAAAATCAATTGTTCTTAAGTAATGGGTCCAAAAAAGGCGAAATAGAATTAGGGACGCACCCAACTTTAAATAAAAGAGATACAACAGAATGTTAGACGAATATAATTGGCTATATCTTTGCGAAAAATGACTTTGGAAATGGGCGTGGCATCGCCCTCTTTCTTAACCCAGAGTTTTCTTAATTAACAAAGTGCAAGTTAAGTTTGGCAATCGTTTACCTTTTTCTCCATTTTTTTTCTAGTTATTTCAATCCAATGTATGTATATATCGCTCATTTACTTCAATAGTCACCCCTATTCTGCATTTCGATTACGTTCCCGTTCTACGCTCCGCTTCAATCGAAGTTTGGTATTCTGCATTACGACGGAGTCGTAAAGAGAAGAGGAAGAGCAAATGATTTTTCGAAATCAGCTGTTGGTACGGGATGTGTGAACATTGGAACAAAATAAATTAAAGAAAATTTGTAAAAAACACTGAAAAACGTTTATATTTTATTATCCACGCCATTTTGTACAAAAAAAAGCAATAGAATATATTGTCGCAGTGTTATATTTTTTTAAGTGAAGTGCTTTCATAATTGTAAGTGTGTTTTGTCGTTCTTTTGGCCAATTCCCTGCCGTGGCCACCAAGTATTGTTAAAACGGATTCCTGCACGAATATAGTTGACATTTTCTGAATTTTAAGGATGCTAATTTCATTGCACTGGCCTAAAATACTTTATAAAGGCTTATTTATTCATTCCGCAAGGATTATTTACGTTTTCGCTTCACCTTCCTCTACGCCGGCATCTTGCTTTGGCATATAACTGGACCCAACGAACAGACACAAATTATAGCTGTCTATTATAATGGAATCAATAGCCGCGGTATTATTTATGGAGTTGGAAAGCAACGCATACGAAAATTGCCAGGCGAGAATGGAAAGGCAAATATTGCGAGATGTGTGTAATACATTTGAGATGAGTGACGAATTGTAAGAAATTGAACTTAAAATTGGTAAAGTTTAATGACTTATTTTCTTATTAAGTTCAAAAAAAACGTTCGACTTAACAAGGATGCTTTAAAGTATGTGTTAGATACTTTTGCGGGGCAAATACGTCCAAGGACTTCGACATCGACATGTTGTTTTTGACCTGGAAACATATAAAAAACAATCATCATCAAGCCTTCTACGTTTCTTAACAAGTTTTACTTACATTTTTGTTAAAATTCTGTTATAAATTAATAAAAAAAATAAAAATAAAATATTTTTCCGCCAACAAATTTGCAACTTAGAAAAACGGAACTACGATCGAAATGCAGAATACAAAAAATCGAACGATTCGAAGTTGGATCGAAAGAGATTGGAACACAGAATACCAAAATTGCCAAATCGAAAAAATTCCAATCCAAGTCGAAATGCAGAATAGGGCTGAGTGTCACAACTCAAAAAACATGAATTTTGAGTTAATAACATATAAATAAAAAAAAATAAATGTAAGGCGCGATAACCTCCGAAGAGATCTAAGGCCGAGCTCTCTTCCAATTTGCGTCGTGCTCCTCTTGATTTTTCCCTACAAATTGGCCGGACGGGACCTACATGTTTTATGCCGACTCCGAACGGCATCTGCAAGGCAGATGAGTTTTCACTGAGAGCTTTTCATGGCAGAAATACAATCGGAGCGCTTGCCAGACACTAATTGAAAAACCTTATTTCTAAAATTTTGATGTTGCTTTGCCCGGGAGTTGAACCCAGGGCATACGGTGTGATAGGCGGAGCACGCTACCATCACACCACGGTGGCCGCCACTAAATACTGCACTAAACTTAATCTAGGTTAAATGCCCCCAAGACCTTATTTAATATGTAAGCCAATTTCACAATGAAATATTGTTAATATACCAATCATAAATTATTTACAAAGAATCAAAGATTTTAAACTTGGAAGAATATTTTCTCTGATATACAATTTTCAGTTAACAAACGAACAGAGAAAATTCTGTTCAAATGGTTCAGAATAAGAGAATTTTCGGAATTTTTTTTTGTTTCACTCAAGCCATTTACCCTTCAGTAAATTTTTGGTTAGAAGTACCTAATTAAAATTAAAATGCCCTTAATGATGGAAAATACAAAATATTTATACAGCCTTTTAAAATAACATTTCCCTAGAAATTTCTTATTTATTAGGTTTATATTTTTATGATGTGTACAAAGCGTGCAGTAAATTAGTCTTATTTGTTTCCAAACTGCTAACATGTTCTACCGTACACTGTCAAAAACCCAGAGTTGGGAACAGTGCAATACATTTTGAGCAATAACACTTCGAACTTAAGTGGGACGATATAATCAAGATATTGTTCAAAGTGTTAATTTGTAATGGACTAAAGCATTCCATCTTTCTTATGTTCGTAAAATTAATGTGTTTTAGACGGCTTCTATGGGAATTTGGAAGAATGAGTTAACGTCGCCTCAAATAAAACAAACTTGTTACTGTGAACTTTTTGATGTTTTTCAAGAGAATGTGGGGTGCCAACCACGATAAAAGTAAGTTTTGAATTATAAATCAAACCTTAATACTCTAAGTATATTAGCCTAGATTAGGTATATTTGTGTCGGGGTCTAGACAATTCGTATACGCACAAATGTATGGTAACTTTGATTGAATAAGGCTTGTAGACAATGACATGAAGGAATCGAGAAAGATATAGACTTCCTTATATCAAATTTTTTTAAATTCGATACACTAGCTAATTTGAGCCCGGAATGAATTGGTATTCAAATAGGGCGAAAGCCAGCGACAACAGAGCTTTCTTATTCGATATCGAAATTGTCCAAAAAATTGGAAAACACACACTGCATTAAAAAATACTGTTAAAGTGGTAAAACTTGGCGAGCAGATTAGTTGTATGATTAAATCGTGAAAATTTTGTACAAAATAAGAGGAACATGTGCGGCTTACCGCAAACATTTAGTAGCGATTTCCTCTTAACCAGCTTGCGACGCCATCCTATTATCGGGAAGGTTCCGTTCAAATACAACCGAAAATACCCCTGGCTGCAAATCATCCAATAGGCACGGTCCGCATAATACCCTGGTTTAGGAGGTTGACAGTTCTTGGTCATCGACATTTCGCGGCCTCCTATGAAGCAAAACGGCGTAGGTGCAGGCCCTTAACCGCTCAGCCCCTAAGTCGGGCGCGCTATGGAGTTCGGTTAAGCCCTCACACTAACGACAAGATGCCTGCTATAGTGAAGGGTAAGGTAGGCTCGCTCCGAGAATGTTTGTGGGTCTATTAAAATAAATATGTAAATATGTATATACATACATATGTGTATATAATATTTAAAGATAAAAAAGCGATGATGTGGGTTTGGTTGGTAAGTTGAGGGTTAAATTACAGACAGTTTACTTCAATTACAGTTAATTATTATATAGTCCATGTACATAAGTGGTTAGACATTAGGCCGACAAGCTCAGGTGTCGACGACACCAATTTTTAAATGAACATAAAAGTGAAATAAATTCCCAATGAAGTCAATTTCCTATCTGCAAATCGGTCATGCATCACGTACCCTTATCTTTATTATTAGAATTCATTGAATTTGTACCTAACAACAAACCACTCAAAATACTCCCTCCTACAATTTCAAAGATGCAAATATCGATGCACTCAATTCGAGTATTGCTGAAATTGACTGGAAGTCTGTTTTCTGTGCTAAAAATGCCCCTGAATGCTTTGAAATTTTTCTGCTGCAGTTATCTGATATATTTAGTAGAAATCTCTCCCTTCTTCGAAGTAAAATACATAAATTACCCTGGTACAATACCAGGTTAAAAAAGTTTAAAAATCTTAGAAATAAATATTTTAAGTTGTACAAAGCAACCAATGACTTTTCTTTTAGAGATCGATACTTATTATACATGAAACAGTTCAATGTACTTGATAAGTTTTTATATAATAAATACATCTCCGGTTTCGAAGAAGAGTTAATGCAAAATCCCAAGGCCTTTTGGAACTTTGTCCGAACAAAAAAAGGTTCCTCCAATATTCCAACTTCTGTCAATTTTAATGGCATTAGTTCAAACAGTTTAGTGGAAACAGTGAACCTTTTTGCTGATTTTTTCAAATCTAATTTTGTTGTTGACTCTAATATTTCTGATGTTAGGGTTGGTTCTGAAACAGCCAATTCCGTAGACTTTGGCTCATTATTGGTATCGGAATCAGATATTATTATTGGCATCTCGTCCCTACAATCTCCTTTAAAAAAAGATAATGATGGGGTGTCTTCTTTTTTGGTTAAAAAATGTAGTAGTTCGCTATGCGTGCCGTTGTGCCATATCTTTAATGTGTCATTGTCCACTGGCGTTTTCATTGATCGATGAAAACTGGCTTCTATTACTCCAATATTCAAGTCTAGAAATAAGAGCGAGGTAGCAAACTACAGGCCAATCTCTAAACTATTAATCTGTTCAAAACTGTTTGAGAAAGTAGTAAAGGAAAATTTGGCTTTTGCTATTAAAGGAATAATCGGTCCATGTCAGCATGGGTTTGTTGCGTGTCGTTCAACAGTACAAACCTAGCTGTTTTGTCTCAATACCATGTTTCTGCTTTTAAGAATGGGTATCAAGTTGATACTATATATACAGATTTCTCTAAGGCGTTTGATACAGTGTCCCACAAAATACTTCTTCAGAAACTTGAATACATTGGTTTCCATTCAACCTTTCTGTCATGGTTAAAGTCATACCTGACAAACCGAACTTTGTTATTTAAAATCGAGAATATGAGGTCCTATGAGTTCTTGGCAACCTCCGGGGTGTCACAAGGTAGTATTCTCGGCCCAATCTTGTTTGTTATTTTCATTAATGACGTCGGCTTATATTTAAAGCATTCAAATTATTTACTTTATGCTGATGATTTAAAACTGTCTAGGCGTATCACCTCTGTATCTGATGCAATGCTCCTACAGAGAGATTTGGATGCTCTTAATTGTGGTATCTTAATAATCATCTGAGACTTAACAGTAGCAAATGTTGGCATATCACGTATTCTAGATCTACAAGTGCGCTTACGTCAACATACTATATCGCTAATACATATATTGCCTCGGTCAAAGAATTTCGTGAACTTGGTGTCATTTTCGACTCTTCGTTCACTTTCGTTAACCATGTTAACTATCTTATACCAAAAGCGTGTGCAAATTTAGCTTTTTTACAGCGTTATGCGAAGGATTTTAAGGACCCATACACTAGGAGTATATTGTAACGAATTTACTTGCAATTCCTCTTATTTGCCCTTTTGCTAGGTTCGTATCGCTAAACTGTTCAATAAATAACTCCAATATTGAATGGAAAAATGGCCTTTATTAAAATACTTCACAATAACACTCAAGCTCTGCAACGAATAGCTTAATAACCAAACTGATAGCACAAATGAAACTCCACTATTCAAAATAATACTGCTATTGCTCGCTAGATATCGTCTTAGTCGTAACTGCTTGACAACTCAAATCAAACTGAATTACAGCGCCTCTACATCTGTCGCCTTTTATACTCTTTGATTTTAACATTCGCATCTTCTAGTCGCTTCCAGAATCTGCTAGTCCAGTAGCTCTCAAACTTCTCAGCTGTAGCTACAATGGTACAATTTTATAGTTTTTCTCATTGCATACTTATAGGAGTATCTCAGATATATGCATGTGTTAGTGCATTGGCTCTCCGCTGCTCGTATACGTACATGGTACATATATGTAGACGCAGTTATTGTTTCGTTTATATAGATACATAATGATTGAATTATTGATGTGCATTCACGTCACTGCTTAGCATCGGCTTAGAGACGGCAGCACTCCTTAGTTTTGCTAATATTCGTAACACTGCCCTCCACCTAAGTCTGATCGTCCCGATCAGACAAATCTCTCGATCTAAACGCTGCTAGCATCGCCAAATGTACCACTCTTCTACTCCGTGGTTTCTCTATGCTTTGTATGCGGTAGATGGTATCACTGATCTTCTTCACAACCTTGTATGGGCCTTCCCAATTGCACCGAAATTTGGATGGAACACTTTTCCGCCGGTGAGGGTTGTATAATAGTACCACATCTCCCGCCAAGAAACCTTTCGAATTATTGTTCTCATGGTACCTGTGTTTCATCGTACTACTCAATACCCTGGTTCGTTCCTTCACAATCTGTTGCTGAGCCAATGAACTACTTCGTAGAGCTTGCGCTTGACGAATTGGTTTCGCATACTCAGCATCGTTCCCACGTTTCACAACAGTAGTGCGCTCTGGGAAATTCGTTGCTTCGGTGTTGTGCGTCCATTAGGTTTTATCAATGCCGGTCTTTTTCTCGCAGGTACTTTTAATTTAGCTTTATTTGGCCCATTCGATCCATCAACCTTTACCTTTGACTTTCGTGGCCTTTGTCGCCGTTTCTCCACCAGTACTCGATTACTGCTGAAACCTTTTTCCAAACTGAAGTTAAGTGGCACATCCTGGTTCTTATAGCGCATAATTTTTCTCCGCATATCGATCCTGATGTCATGGTCAACCAAGAAGTCCACTCCCAATATGATTTCATCAACGATCTCCGCCACAACGAATTTGTGTAAAACCATGACCTTCCCAATTAGGACTACACATATCACTTCTCCCTGGACTTGGTTATACTCGCCTGTGACCATACGCAACCTTGCTCCAGGTAACGACTTTACTCTCCTGTAGACCAAATCAGATCGAATCAAGGAATGAGATGCCCCCGTATCTACAGTCAGTACACGCTCTTTACCATCCACATTCCCTCTGATGGTAAGACTGCTTGATTTCCTTCCAATCTGCGACACAGATATCACAGGACATTCAATAGCCGGGGCAAGTTTTCGTTCTTTACATCCGACACGCTCTTGCTCATTTCTGCCAGCTTTGCGTTTACGGCCACCCACATTGTTGGAACTATTAGGACCAAGATCGCAATGACGTGCAATGTGACCTCGGTTGCCGCACTTGAAACATTTAATAACTCCGGCATTCTTCTGTTGAGATCCCTTCAGTGCTTGCAAAATTGTGTCTACCCACTCTGGCCTTTCTACTTCCACACGGCGTGCTTTGAAAACTGGCTTACACGGAAGCGACGCTGTTTCCTGAATCAGAGCATGCGATACTGTTTCAGCAAATGTTAGTTTTGGGTTCGCATATGTAGCCCGCTTCGTTTCCACATCTCGTATGCCATTTATAAAGCTCTGAATCTTTACCCTTTACGGGTGCGTCCGCATTTGCCAAATGTGCCAACCTTTCAACATCCGAGGCAAACTCCTGCAAAGTCTCATTCGCTCTTTGGTGGCGGTTTTGCAACTCCATTTGGAATATCTGTTTCCTATGCTCGCTTCCGTAACGTCTCTCTAAAGCGCTCATCAATGTTTCGTAATGGTTCCGCTCGTACTATGGGATGGTCTGTAAGATTTCCGCGGCAGGCCCTTTCAGTGCCACGAACAGAGCTGCAACTTTATCTTCAGCATTCCATTGGTTCACTGCTGCGGTCTTCTCAAACTGTAGCTTAAAGACCTGAAAAGGAACAGAACCGTCAAAGGATGGTGTCTTTACCTTTGGATTACTCGCTGAAACAGCTGGGCGATTTAGTTGTAACTGTTCCATACGACCTTTTAAATCATCTACTTCTGCCTGAAATTGAGCCATTTTTGCATCTGCGCTTCCAGTTTTGATGATACCTGTTCCAAAATTTCTGCCGACATTTCAGATATACGCGCCGCTTGCGCTTCCAATTGAGATGCCATATATGTCTTTTGGTCTTCCAGTTGAGATGACACTTGCGACGTCATTTCTGAAATACGTGCCTCCTGTGATTCCAGTTGGGATGCCATATATGTCTTCTGCTCTTCCAGTTGGGATGCCATATATGTCTTCTGTTCTTCGAGCTGTGTTTCCATCTTGGATGTTATCTGTGTCGACATTTCTGAAATACGCGTCTCTTGTGCTTCCATCTTGGATGTTACTGTCGATGTTTGAGCAGATATTGCAGCCAATATCACGTTCAAGTCTGTGCTCGTAACTGTCTGCGATGTTTCGTTTTTCTCTTCAATTTTTGTTGTCTCGTCGACATCAAGATGAAAGACATACTCTTCCACGTTAATTCCTTCTGCTTCCATTGCCTCTCGTAGTCGTGCCTGAAGTTCGAGTTTAATGCCGGTTGTATTCAATCCACGACTCTCAAACTCCTTCTTCAGTTGCTGGATCTTCAATTCACTGAACTTTGCCATGCCCTTGTTGTCCTCTGGAATTTATTCAACAATTCCTCTTCTGACACCAATTGTAACGAATTTACTTGCAATTCCTCTTATTTGCTCTTTTGCTAGGTTCGTATCGCTAAACTGTTGAATAAATAACTCCAATATTGAATAATGAAAAATGGCCTTTATTAAAATACTTCACAATAACACTTAAGCTGTGCAACGAATAGCTTAATAACCAAACTGATAGCTCAAATGAAACTCCACTATTCAAAATAATACTGCTTTTGCTCGCTAGATATCGTCTTAGTCGTAACTGCTTGACAACTCAAATTAAACTGAATTACAGCGCCTCTACATCTGTCGCCTTTTATACTCTTTGATTTTAACATTCGCATCTTCTAGTCGCTTCCAGAATCTACTAGTCCAGTAGCTCTCAAACTTCTCAGCTGTAACTACAATTGCACAATTTTATAGTTTTTCTCATTGCATACTTATAGGAGTATCTCAGATATATGCATGTGTTAGTGCATTGACTCTCCGCTGCTCGTATACGTACATGGTACATATATGTAGACGCAGTTATTGTTTCGTTTATGTAGATACATAATGATTGAATTATTGATGTGCACTCACGTCACTGCTTAGCATCGGCTTAGAGACGGCAGTACTCCTTAGTTTTGCTAATATTCGTAACAATATTGTATAATTCATTAGTGCGATCTAAATTAGAGTACGCATCTATCATATGGAATCCCATTTACAGCACATACTCTGCTAGAATTGAAAGGGTTCAACGTAAATTCATTCGATTTGCCCTCCTCCCCTTCATTTTGTTAATCCCCTACCACCTTATATAAACAGGTGCATGCTTATAAATGTTATGTCACTGCATGTCAGACGTTCAGTACAACATTTAATGTTTATTTACGATATTATCTCTGGTACTATTGATTGTTCAGCTCTGTTGGGGCAGTTAAATTTTTTGTTCCTAGAGATCTCTACGCTCTCATAATATATTCTACGGTGAATTTCTGAGAACCAATTACCTTAGCTTTGCCCCTCTCACAAGAGGCCTCGAAGAGCTTAATAAAATTTCTAGAAGGCTAAATCTTGACTTTGCAATGCCCAGGCCTTTGTTTAAGTTACGGATTGAGTCTTACTATCGAGAAAATTTATCTCATCCTTGAATTAATTTTTGTTATTTAGTTTTAAGTTAATTTGCAAACTTGTAAATCTAGTCAGTAAGGTTTCTTCCATTGACTCAATAAATATGAATATGAATATGAATATGAATTGCGCAAGTTTTGGTTAAAAACGGTAGGTAAGGTCAAAGCATTGATGACAAAATCTAAGTTAGTTACACTACATTTTTTCTAAGAAATATATTGGAAATCTAAGCAACTTTTTATTTATTTACCTTTTAAAATTTATATGCTTGATGAATACATTTCTTACGTGGCTGTCAGTAGTCGTCCGGAACATTGTGATTGTGGATAAGACAAGTGTGATAACTTCTGCATAAACGTCAAAATTACAAATAGAATGGATATCCTGATTTTTTATTGGCTATCGCTGTCTACCGGCCCTATGCGCCGCCTTATTGAACACTCTGTCAAAACGCTTAAAAGCAGCCATATTGAACATCCTGTCAGGCATTTGACGGATAAGATATCACCCTTGTTTTATCCATAATGTTCTAGGCGATAAAAACGAAGGAGGACGAATAGTCACTGCCTTCATTTATTGATATCCAAAAATTTAAATTCAAATAATTACCAGACGAGTCTTGCTTTTAATTATGCAGCAAAGAGGGGTCAAGCTATTCTAAAAATATTATAATGTATGTAAATCCTCTGGCAAAATTAAACATAAAAAATTGCTAAAGGATTATTTTCTAATACAAAAATGTTTTTCTTTAAAAATACCCAAATAAACGTTTATTTAAAAAAGGGTTACATAAAATAATGTAAATTTTGTATGTTTATGATATATTATGAAATAAACAAATATAATTAATCATTACAACAATGTACTTATATATTTACATATATATGTACAAACATTGGATTGAAATAACTAAAACAAAATGGAGAAAACGATTGCCAAATATTAGCGTACTTGGGTTAAGAAAGAGGGCGATGCCAACACCATTTCCAAAGTAATTTCTCGCAAAGATATAGCCAGACCTGTTAAATAATGATTACTGTTGGTAATGATTAGCCGTTCCATTGATTATTTTCTTTAAACGCCATTTAATGATTACTTGCCATTACTTTATATTTTTAATGATTACCTTTCAATTGATTAAACAATAATCAAAAAAAAAATCTTGAGTTTTTACGATTATTGAAAAAAATCAAAGGTAATCAAGAATCAAAAAAAAAAGATAAATAAAAATAATCAAAATTAATTGATTATTTTTGATTTTTTTTTGATTTTGTTAAATTTTTTTTGATTATTTTTCATTTATTTTCAGCTTTGTTGAAAGAAAAATTTTCGTTTGTTGCATGCACGGAATAATTTCGACATACAAATACATTTTAGGATGCAATAGTAAATCGTAAGCGCTTACCGAGGTGAATATATACATGCAATATATAGGGCGAATAGTATATGAGCGTTGATTCAAACATATTCTCAGGTAATCATTCTCATTATATAAAATAATGATGGTTTCATCCTTAAGTCACGCCAATTTTGTTTTGTATCCAAAATTAATATATCCGCTATTTTGGATTATGTTATGGCTATGCACTGATTGTTTTGTAATCAAAGTTTATCATATTGTTCGCTTTTTATACCTTTCATGAAAATGAAATGGTATATTAATTTCGTCACGAAACCGAAAATTGTAAGTCCTTAAAGGAAAATAGATAGACCCACCATTAAGTATACCGAAATAATCAGGTTGAAGAGCTGAGTTGATTTAGCCATGTCCGTCTGTCCGTCTGTCTGTTTGTATGCAAACTAGTCCCTCAATTTTTGAGATATCTTGATAAAATTTGGTGAGCAGGTGTATTTGGGTGTCCGATTAGACATTTGTCGGAACCGACCGGATCGGACCACTATAGCATATATCCTCCATACAACCGATTTTTCAGAAAAAGAGGATTTTTGTAATATCTTACCCAATTTAACAGATTGAAGCTTCAAACTTCACCATATACTTTCGTATATTGCACATATTGTTGCCTGAAAAAATTTATGAGATCGGTCGTATATATAGTATATATCCCCCACAACCGATTGTTCAGATAAGGAACTTTTCGTAATTACTGCCCTATTTTAAGAGCTAGAGGCTTCAAATTTCAGCGAATGCTTACGTATATAGCATATATTGTTGTCTGAAAAAATCATAAAGATCGGTGGTATATATAGTATATATATGGTGGTATATATAGTATATATATATAGTATATATATATATAATTTCGCAAATTTTAGCCCCATTTTAACAGCTAGAAGCTTCAAATTTCACCGAATATTTACTTATATAGCATATATTGTTGTCTGAAAAAATTATAGAGTTCGGTTGTATATATAGTATATATCTCATACAACCGATTGTTCAGATAAGAAACTTTTCGCAATTTCTACCCCATTTTAACAGCTATAAGCTTCAAATTTCACCGATTGGTTATGTATATAGCATATATTGTTGTCTGAAAAAATCATAGAGATCGGTTGTATATATAGTATATATCTCATACAACCGATTGTTCAGATAAGAAACTTTTCGCAATTTCTACCCCATTTTAACAGCTATAAGCTTCAAATTTCACTGATTGCTTACGTATATAACATATATTGTCGTCTGAAAAAATCATAGAGATCGGTTGTATATATAGTATATATCTAATACAACCGATTGTTCAGATAAGAAACTTTTCGCAATTTCTACCCCATTTTAACAGCTAGAAGCTTCAAATTTCACCAACTGCTTACGTGTATAGCATATATTGATGTCTGAAAAAATCGTTGAGATCGGTGGTATACATAGTATATATCTCATACAACCGATTGTTCAGATAAGAAACTTTGCGCAATTTCTGCCCCGTTTTAACAGTTAGAAGTTTCAAATTTCACAAAATGCTTTCGTATATAGCATATATTGTTGTCTGAAAAAATCATAGAGATCGGTGGTATATATATTATATACTTCATATAAACTGTCATATTGGACCCTTTTTTACGGCTAGAAGCTTCAAGATTCATCAAATTTCATCAAATAGTTACGTTTACGTCATATATTTTTGGAATACGTGATTCGTAGCCATAGTTTTTACATGCAGACCACAAAAAACGTGAAGCTTTGCATCCTCACACAGATTACCTACCTATTTTTTATTTTATATTTATCTTAAAAATCGTTTAGATATGTTCAAATTTGACCAAATGCTTACGTGTATAGCATATATTGTTGTCTGAGAAAATCATAGATACCGGTGGTATATATAGTATATATCCCATACAACCGATTGTTCAGATAAGAAACTTTGCGCAATTTCTTCCCCATTTTAACAGTTATAAGCTTCAAATTTCACCGATTGCTTACGTATATAGTATGTATTGTTGTGTCAAAAAATCATGGAGATCGGTGGTATATATAATATATATATGATGGTATATATAGTATATATATATAGTATATATATATTTTTTTACGATTTCGGCCCCATTTTAACAGCTAGAAGCTTCAAATTTCACCAACTGCTTACGTGTATAGCATATATTGATGTCTGAAAAAATCATTGAGATCGGTGGTACACATAGTATATATCTCATACAACCGATTGTTCAGATAAGAAACTTTACGCAATTTCTGCCCCGTTTTAACAGTTAGAAGCTTCAAATTTCACAAAATGCTTACGTATATAGCATATATTGTTATCTGAAAAAATCATAGAGATCGGTCGTATATATATTATATACTTCATATAAACTGTCATTTTGACCCCTTTTTTACGGCTAGAATCTTCAAAATTCATCAAATTTCATCAAATAGTTACGTTTTCGTCATATATTTTTGAAATACGTGTTTCGTAGTCATAGTTTTTACACGCAGACCACAAAAAACCTGAAACTTTGCATCCTCACACGAATTACCTACCTGTTTTTTATTTTATATTTATCTTAAAAATCGTTAAGGTATGTAGATCTGTTCACTATATATTTCTTATCTTATACATCCGATTATTCGGAGATTACGAACGGGATAAGATTATTGTTCAGCCCCATTCATGAAAGGTATGAAGTCTTCGGCACAGCCGAAGACAGTCCCGTTCTTACTTGTTTTTTAGTAATATTGGTTTCATATCTTCGCCACGATGTGAGTATTCTTCGTCCCATTTAGAGACTTTTATCATAAATTTTTTTCGTTAATATCTTTTGAACGAGTCAAAATTTTTGTTTTCTGTCTTCGGATTATTAATACTGAGATCAAGCCAAGTCTTTTAGGACACGTATTAGCAGTCGACCGCTGTTATAGACCTTTACAATGTATATATATATATATTCTTGGAAAATATCCAACCATGTCGAAAAAAGAATGTATGATAGGCAAACAAATGGGTTTGGAATTTCCATTGTTAGTAATAAAAATATGGGTTGTTGTTGTTGTTGTAGCGATAAGGTTGCTCCCCGAAGGCTTTGGGGAGTGTTATCGATGTGATGGTCCTTTGCCGGATACAAATCCGGTACGCTCCGGTACCATAGCACCATTAAGGTGCTAGCCCGACCATCTCGGGAACGATTTATGTGGCCACGTTAAACCTTCAGGCCATTCCCTCCCTCCCTACCCCCAAGTTCCATGAGGAGCTTGGGGTCGCCAGAGCCTCGTCTGTTAGTGAAACAGGATTCGCCGCGGATAGGTGAGGTTGACAATTGGGTTTGGAGAAGCTATATATTGCGTTGGAAACCTGAAAGGTTGCGCTACACAGCCCCTTGAATCTGGTATTTTAGTCGCCTCTTACGACAGGCATACCTACCGCGGGTATATTCTGATCCCCTAACCCGCTGGGTCACTAGGAAAAACTTAAAATTTTATAGACGTAATCATAAGGAAGTAAAAAGAAGTTTCAATCTAATGTACATGGACATATGGTTATTTTATGTGGGATATAACAACCTTTGGTTAGAAAACTGATCATGATAATGAAAGACAACTTAGAGGATCGCTCCTGTTGGAAGCGAAGCTATCAACCTAAGTAGTATTACTCATACATATTATTTGAGCATATTGTTTTGTCGTAAAACAATACGCACTCCCCCGCAAGGTATTCGTCGGATACATCTATAGACACGATAATTACATATACATACCCACCTAATATATGTACCCATATGCCTAGATAAGCGCTCACGATATACCGTTACATCCACCAATGTACTTGTAAGTAAAAAATAATCAGTGCATAGCCATAACGTAATCCAAAATAGTGGGTATATTTATTTTGGATATAACAAAATTGGCTAGACTTAAAAATGAAACCATAAAGGATGGTTGTTAATGAAAGATTTTGGACGCCAACCTATGAATCCCCACCTATCGATCCCACATTATTTTATATAATGAGTTTAGTAAAATATGCACATGTGTGCATACTTATCAGAGAATATGTTTAGATCAACGCTCATGTACCATTCGCCCTGTATGTTGCATGTATATTGTAATATCTTTAATAAATACAATTAAAGACAAAAGATTTTGGTGGTGCGCTAATGTTCAGCGCTTATGGGTTAAACAACTATAAACGGATACGGCTCCCCGCTGGGTTCAATATAACTTATCTATGCCGCTATGACTATTTCGCTATGAGTTATTCGTGTGTTGTCGAAAGTGAAATTCATTTGCTTGTGCTTTACAAGCTGGACTTATTCTGGAATTTACATAAATACAAATATCTTGTATTGTAGTGATGCCACAATATATTCGCCTCGGTAAGCGCTTACGATTTACTATTGCATCCTAAAATGTACTTGTATATAGAAATTATCCCGTGCATGCAACAAACGTGAATTTTTCTTTCAACAAAGCGGAAAAAACCAAAAATTAAAAAAAAAAATCATAAAAAATCAAAAAAAAAAAAAATAAAATAAAAAATAATCTAAAAAATCAAAAATAATCGAAAAAATCAAAAATAATCGAAAAAATTATTACTTTTGATTATTTTTTGATTTTTTTCAATAATCGGAAAAATCATGATTTTTTTTTTGATTTTTTTCTAACGGTAATCAATTAGTAATTGTTTTTTTCGGAAAGCAATTGAAATAATCAAATTTAACAGGTCTGGATATAGCCAATTATATTCGTCTAAGGTTCTTTTGAATCTCTGTTATATAAAAGTGGGTGTGTCCCTAATCCGATTTCGCCTTTTTTGGCCAGACCCATAGCTTAAACTTGTTTTATATCTAAGTTGCCGTGATCTTTAACCGATCTCGTGCATTTTTTCAAGAAATAT
Organism: Eurosta solidaginis; assembly: GCF_040869045.1. Taxonomy (NCBI): domain Eukaryota; kingdom Metazoa; phylum Arthropoda; class Insecta; order Diptera; family Tephritidae; genus Eurosta; species Eurosta solidaginis. Next base: position 88,971,120 of record NC_090319.1, on the reverse strand, counting down.
TCCCTGCTATAGGGAAAATTTGTGTATCCAATTTTATTACGATCCGTTAATTTTTCTTCGAGTTATGGCTCCCGAAATATAGAAAATTGCTTAGTCATGAAAGGGGCGGTCCACACCCATTTTCAAATTCAAAATTTCAATTTAGAAAGTAAAATTCTACTGATACAAAGCTCTTTTCGCTAAGATATAGCTTATTTTATTCGTTCACGACCCTTTTAAAAATCTTTTATATAAAAGTGGGCGTGGTCCACAACCGATTTCGTTAATTTTTCTTCAAAGCATTCCATATAGTAAAGGCAACCTCTCTGCCGAATTTTGTTACGATAGGTTTAACGATCTTTGATTTATGATTAATAATATTTGTAAAATTGATTTTATCACAAGTGGGTGGTGCCACGCCCATTTAAAATTTTTTTTCCAAATTTTTATCAAGAGTCTTAATATCAGTCCACACGTCAAATTTCAACATTATAGGTGTATTATTTAATAAATAATCAGGTTTTTTGTGTTTTCCACAATGTTATATATATGAAAAGTGGGCGTGGTTAAAATCCGATTTCGCTCATTTTCAATACCAATCTATACTGGGTCCAGATAAACTCGTGTGCCAAATTTGGTGAAGATATCTTAATATTTACTCAAGTTATCGTGTTAATGGACAGACGGACGGACGGACATGGCTACATCAAATTTTTTTTCGATACTGATGATATTGATATATGGAAGTCTATATCTATCTCGATTCCTTTATACCTGTACAACCAACCGTTATCCAATCAAAGTTAATATACTCTGTGTGCAAAGCACTCTGAGTATAAAAATAAAAGAAAATTTCAAAATGGGCATGACTCCGCCCTTTTTCATTTAATTTGTCTAGAATACTTTTAATGCCATAAGTCGAACAAAAATTTACCAATCCTTGTGGAATTTGGTAAGGGCATAAGCTTCTATGACGGTAACTGTATTCTGTGAAAATGGGCGAAATCGGTTGAAGCCACGCCCAGTTTTTATACACAGACGAACGTCTGTCCTTCCGCTCGGCCGTTAACACGATAACTTGAGCAAAAATCGATATGCCTTTACTAAACTTAGTTCACGGACTTATCTGAACTCACTTTATCTTGGTATAAAAAATGGCCGAAATCCGAATATGACCACGCCCACTTTTTCGATATCAAAAATTACGAAAAATGAAAAAAATGCCATAATTCTTTACCAAATATGAAAAAGGGATGAAACATGGTAATTGGATTGGTTTATTGAAGCAAAACATAATTTTAGAAAAAACTTTGTAAAATGGGTGTGCCACCTACCATATTTAGTAGAAGAAAATAAAAAAGTTCTGCAGAACGAAATCAAAAGTCCTTGAAATTTTGGCAGAAATACTGTTCGTGGTATTACATATATGAATAAATTAGCGGTACCCGACAGATGATGTTCTGGGTCACCCCGGTCCACATTTTGGTCGATATCTCGAAAACGCTTTCACGTATACAAGTAAGGGCAACTCCCTTTTAAAACCCTCATTAATACCTTTAATTTGATGCCCAGAGTTCATATCTCGATTTTTGCTCAAGTTATAGTGTTAACGGCCGAGCGGAAGGACAGACGGTCGACTGTGTATAAAAACTGGGCGTGGCTTCAACCGATTTCGCCCTTTTTCACAGAAATAAGTTATCGTCCTAGAATCTAAGCCCCTACCAAATTCCACAAGGATTGGTAAATTTTTGTTCGACTTATGGCATTAAAAGTATCCTAGACAAATTAAATGAAAAGGGGCGGAGCCACGTCCATTTTGAAGTTCATCATCCGATTTCGCTAATTTTTATTTAGCACACATATAGGAATAGGCGCAACGCTCTTGCCAAATTTCATCATGATATCTTCAACGACTGCCAAATTACAGCTAGCAAAACTTTTAAATTACCTTCTTTTAAAAGTGGGCGGTACCACGACCATTGTCCAAAATTTTACTAATTTTCTATTCTGCGTAGTAAGGTCAACCAATCTACTAAGTTTCATCGCTTTATCCGTCTTTGTTAATGAATTATCGCACTTTTTCGGTTTTTAGAAATTTTCAATATCGAAAATTAAATAAAACTTAAAATTTTCTGAAGATATACATAGCTTCTATTAAGTCCGTGTATTTTAAATTTAATATAGCGGGATCTAGTATTCCATTTCTTATTTCAAAAAATCGTTTTAAGCATTTTCATCTGCTCAGCTACCTTACTTGTGTAAACATTACCAAATCACCATATTGACATTCGCATTCGTCTATAAATTTCTAAAATTTTCTATGTGTAAGTGCCTTATGATCTCTTATATTTTTTTAAATTTGTACTACTACATAAGGGCGCATAAGTTTTCTTGGTGGATTATGCAGTTATATGCAGGTACTCTCTATTCCCCTTTGAATTAGCTGACCAATAAGACCATTATTCTTATCAACTATGGCTGGTGCTCCGTCTGTACATATAGCAGATAGTTTTGTAAAAGAAAGATTCTCATTGAACATTTTATTAATAGCGTTGAATATATCTATTCCTGCGGTACTTTCCAAAAGGGCATGATACCAAATATCTCCTCGCTAATTTCAAAATCATCATCAATAATTCGTATTCCTAAAGGGCCAGATAAACTTCCTTAACCCTAACGCCATAGTCATAACCATAATTTTACTTATCCATATCAAATTGGCATCAGTTATTGGTACCTTAACCTAAAAATCGTGAAAATTTTGTAAAAATTAAGAAAACGCAAAAAATTACAAACATATACCACAAGAAACCTATCCAAAGCAATAAATAAAATCTACAAAAAGTTAATAAATTCTCCACCTCAAATATTTTTAGGTTATGGATATGACGAAAAACCAAAAACCAATTGGTTGGCTATGGTATGGTTATGGCAATAGCGCTATGGTATGGCACCATTAATCGATTACATTGATTTCCATAAGGTTGGTTCGATCAGCTGTTTTATCTGGTTGTGGATAAGTCACCATTAATTGACCCTCAAGCATTGATAAGTGAGATGTTAGCAAAAATATACTAGCTGGGTGAAATTTTCTAAGGTATAACAGATTTTTTCGATGGTGATTTTTTGTCAAAATTTCACTGAAAAATAATTTTTTTCACACGTGATAGCATTATATTATGCCCTAAAATTACATAGATATCTAGAGCTGGCTAGTATCTGCTATGTCGCAAGACACATCAACTTCAATTGAAAAATATCTGCATGCATCCAGTTTCCCTCTCAATTTATTATTTAAATGTTGGCGTAAATTTTCAATTCGACGTGTTACTGTTGATCGGGATGGTTTTACCCTGCTTATTTCGCTTGCCATTGCCCTTCCATTTACTCCAAAACATGAAAGCATCTCCTGTCATATTTTTTCTATCAAAGGTCCATCGGAAAAGGGCTTCAAACTGTTTGTTATACGTAAGCTTGCCGTGTACGACGCTTTCAATGCGCACATATCATAATTGCCTTTGGTGTATAAAATTCTGACATGATTTGGAGGACCTTCATCTTCAATCACATCAAGTATTATTTTCGCGTCATACCAAAGATAATCTTCTTTTAAGGCTTTTACCTTTTCTAGCCTTTCTTCATTCCTTTGACCATTTCAAACAAGTTTTGGTGACACGTGAAGAAATGTCGCTTCGCACTCAAAATTTTCGCAAAAAGGAATTCATGTTCCTATTATTAAATTTATTAAAGGACATTTCTATTACTTACTATTAATTCCAGAATTCGCACCCACCATATATATGAAAACTTTTTGTTATACAATTTTTTTCAGTGCCGTTATATTTTTTTCATAGTACATTTTTCATAGTACATTTTTATATCATATCCAAGTGCTCGTTCATCATATGAAATTGTTTTTGCTTTCCACTTACGTATGAAAATCGAAAACGTCCATATGAATTTTATTTATATGCGAGGGCATACGGGAGTGCTTTGAAGTTTTTTTTTATATTCGAAGTGTGAATTTGTATCTGTGCCTATTCTTCAGGGCAAAACAAAAACAAAAGTGCTATAAGTGTTAAGTGTATAGGGGTTGAGCAGCTCTGCTCAAGCCATTTAACATTGAGTAAATTTTTGGTTAGAAGTACCTAATTAAAATTAAAATGCCCTTTATGATGAAAAATACAAAATATTTCTACAGCTTTTTAAAATAACATTTCTCTAGAAATTTCTTATTTATTAGGTTTATATTATTGTGGTGTGTACAAAGCGCGCAGTAAATTAGTCTTATTTGTTTCCAAACTGCTAATATGTTCTATCGTACACTGTCAAAAAACAAGAGTTGAGAGCAGTGCAATAAATTTAGAGCAATTACACTGCTTGAACTTAAGTGGGATGACATAATCAAGGTCTTGTTCAAAGTATTTATGAGGCCTTCCATCTTTCTTATGTTCGTAAAATTAATGTGTTTTAGACAGCTTCTATGGGAATTTGGAAGAATGAGTTTACGTCGCCTCAAATAAAAACCTTCTTACTGTGAACATTTTGATATTTTTGCAAGAGAATGTGAAGTACCAACCATGATAAAAGTAACTTTTTAACTATAAATCAAACCTTAATACTCTAAGCATATTAGCCTTGATTAGGTATATTTGGGTCGGGTCTAGACAATTTTTACACGCACAAATGTATGTTAACTATGATTGAATAACGCTTGTAGATAATGGCACGAAGGAATCGAGAAAGATATAGACTTCCTTATATCAAAATTTTTTAAATTCGATACACTAGCTAATTTGTCCAATAGCTCTCTAAGCCGAACGAACACATTCTGGCCAAAATGCACCCCTTCCAATCCATCTCCTTCGGAGAAAAAACACATTAAGACCGTTTCATCCGTCACACTCAAAACACCCAACTCCCAATTCGATAGCCCTCACTCACGGGTACGACGCTATTATGAAACTCATAAAGTTAATGCAGCGCCATCATTTCGCAGCAGAAATCACTCAGGAGAATCAAACTATATCAGCAATAAAAGCTCCCTGCTGACCCTAAATGCCATGCTAGATGATGGCATCCTCCGAATTGACGGTCGTTGAGTTAATGCTGGCATGCGATATAAAGAACGCTGTACAATTATTATCTCGACAACTCGAAGTTCGGCTCCCTGATTCTATATTTGCTCCATGGCTAACAGCAACTAATGATCTGCATGATACAGGATGAATACATCTCCAGACTCAAGCAGAAAGTAAAAAAAAAGCATATTCAACTGCAAGACGTCCACGTATATAAGCAACGAATGCGCTCTCAAATAATGGCCGCTATGCCCAGAACGTGTCACTTACTCGGTATCCTTTTACGTAACCGGCGTTGACTTCGCTAGCCTATTTATAGTGAAGACGTCCCCTTGCGACGAGCTTCCTACTTAAAAGCATACGTTCGCCAATTTCTATGCTTCTCTACTAAAAAGGTCCATCTCGAATCTTGTTCGAATTAGACAACCTGAAGACCTCTTCAGAGCAGCCTTCTCTAGGTTCATTGGACGACGCGGATTACCTCACAAAGTAATGTAATAATGGAAAGATATTCGTTGGTGTTCAACGGGCTATACAAAGAGAGTTCGCAATATTCATCAAAGAAGCAGCTGTAGATGTCGATGAAAGATTTGCGGTACCAGTTTTTTCTAAGGGGGTTTGCGTCACACATAGGCGGCCTATATGAAGCCGCGGTAAAAATCTGCAAGGCACATTTCACCAAAGTAGCAGGACGTCAAAGGTTTACATTTGAAGAATTCACACTCCTCTTTGGAATAGAAGCGGTGCTTAATTCTCCCTCCTATGTCAAAAGACCCAAGCGATTTATTAAAAGCGACATTCTTAATACACATGTATATACAATAATTATAATTAATAAAATCATATGTATTTAATTAGCGAGCTTTGCTCATATTGCTTTATACAATGGTTTTTCTTATTGATATTAGAGAAAAATTGTAAGTTTACAAACGGCGATGGTTACTAGGACATGTTTCTGAATTTCACTTCTTCATCAGCTAGCTTTTCGGGAGCTGAGCGTTGAACTCGAATCTCCAACATTCATATCAGTGCAAAGGCAAGCGCGCTTTTGAAAGCTTAGTAACGCGCGCCTAAAAATCATATCCACACTATTAGGAATAAACTATATACAGAGTGTATGTGCCTACATGGTGATCAAAAGGAATAGAAACAAAAAAGGCAACTCGTAAAGACCAATTGTACAGCGAACAACGGGACATTCATATGGCTTAGCAGCTAAAAGCATCTGCCTTTGTACTGATATGAATGTTGGAGATTCGAGTTCAACGCTTAGCTCCCGAAAAGCTAGCTGATGAAGAAGTGAAATTCAGAAACATGTCCTAGTAACCATCGCCGTTTGTAAACTTACAATTTTTCTCTAATATCAGTAACTATAATTAATAAAGTTTATACTTATTTGCAATTAAAACAAGAGCTGTGGCGCGTTTTTATTTCTAAAAGTGAAATGCCGATATTTTCCCTTAAATATTATCTTAGTGCTCCATACCCCATACAAGTGCAATTTTATAGCGCTTTATAAGAAGCTTCAACAACGAAGTTTTTACCATTTATAATGCAAAAATATCAATAAACAACTTTTTTCCATATTATTTTTTCAAAGCCAAACTTTTACTGGTTCACTTTTTCGGAAATGAACGACCCGCGGTGTGATAGGCGGAGCATCCTACCACCACACCACGGCGGCCGCCAATTACCAGATATTTCATTCTTCTATATTATCACAGGCTGGGTACACTCACAAACATCAGACTGCCGATATATTGCTTTTTTAATGTTTTTCTTTTTGTATTCAATAATCGAATCTACTTAAATTAAAATTTGTTCTTGTCACACTTAATTTTGATAGGCTGTCTTTTTTCCCAATTCAAAACTCATTTTTATTTACACAACAAAATTTTGTATAAATAGCGCCCACAAATTTCAACTTCCTTCACTTTAAACTTAAAAATCGACAGAAAATATTAAACCAAAATGAATTTACTCAATTCTTTCGCGATTCTGTTTGCCTTCGTTAACTGTCTTTTGATGAATACGAATTCGCAATATCGCGTTAAAGGTGGCAGTGAATGGAATATAGCGTTTAGCCCATATATGGTGTCAATAAATTATACTGGGGATTATCGTTGCGTTGGGGCGTTAATCACTTTGAGTAAGGTGCTTACATCTTTAACTTGTGTGGCAGATTTCGCACCGTCTGACATCACTGTTGCAGCTGGTAAATCTGATATACGACGTGTAACGGCATTTCGCGTTGCGAAGGAGATAATTCGTCCAAGTGATTTCGGAATGCGAGACATTGATTTAGCTGTGATTAAAGTGAATGGAGCCTTCCGCAAGAGCACAAAAATAAAAACAATATCACTTTGCGATACTCCATTAACCCCGGGCGTAAGATTGCGAGTTAGTGGATGGGGTTCGAAATATGTAAACGTTATGCAACCTTGGCCTATACTCCAATCAACTGTATTTGAAGTATTCCCAATGAACGTCTGTGCGGCTCATTATGCGGCAGCTGGGAGGTATTTACCAAGCACAGTAATTTGTGTCGTCGCAGTTCGGGAAGGTGATTATACGTGTTGGGGAGATACTGGTGCACCGGCCGTTGTGAATGAAAAACTTTGTGCTGTGCTATCAGGGATATATATATATCCTTTTAGTAGCTTTCTTCCGTATTCATATACAAGTTTAAATAATTTTGTAGTTCGACGTTTTTTAGCATTAACATGATATTAAGTGCAAGGCTGATAATAAATCGACTGCTGAGTTCACTTAACTCGGCTGAACGCCCCATTTCAGATGCTAACTCACGTCAAAACATAGAATTTATGCGTTTTCGGAACGGAAGCTGAGATATGGTGATATTTCGATAAGCAGTCCAAATGGCAATATTTCTTTATATGCTTTTTACAAATAAATAATAAAAAATGTAATTGCGATTTAAAAAAAAACTTTGGTTGTTTGCAATTAAGATGTGACGCAAGCAAATGCCTTAGGTTGTGAGATCAAACTTTAAACATAGCTTCAAAGTTCCCTCGTTTATGAATAGAACATGAGACGAAAAGAAAATAACGAAATTAGTGAGGCAAATTTGACCGATCCATATCGGTATAAAACAGCTAATCCAGCCAATCTTATGGAAATCAATGTATTTCTTATTGATATCATGCCGCCTTTGTCATAACCTTACCACAGCCAATTAATTAGTTTTTGGTTTTCATTATCTATCTATAAATTTTTGCTTTCCGCTAATTTATTCACATTTTAACGTTATTTTTTATTGTTCTAAAATGTTTTGGCTAAGTACGTAAGTTGGATTCGTCCTCATTTAAAAAAAAAAGTTAGGAAGTCCGCCCCTAAATTTGAAGCTTATGTTGAGAGAGCTTCGAAAAAAATGTTTTTTGGTTTATTTGAGTCTTTCGAAATACATCCGAAATTAGTTTTTTTGCTTGGATATTTGACATCCGAAATTTTTAAATGATACGTCAATATTTTGGTCTTGGAAATCTGCATTTTTGCTTTTAATGTCATTTCGAGCTAGAAGTCGTTTTCTCTTGATTAGTTCCCTTAATTGTGTTCTATCCCCCCTAAAGTACGTATTTCTTTTACCAGCCGAAAGTGTTTTCAAATTCATGACATTGTTGCTTTTAAACTATTTCCCTAAAGGCTTGGTTTCCTAGAAAGTGGCGCCAAAAATTGGTTGTCAAAAATGTTGTATGTAAAAGCAATTATATGGAAACTAAGAAGACAATGAAGTTCACCGTTCAACTCGTTATTCACCGTTTTTTCTCACCGCCATGCTTTATTAAATTTTTGAGTTATCATCTGTTGCCCCTATTACCGTTTACAACTCAACTCTGTTTCAGTAGAAATTTGGCAATTTGGTATTACAGATTACAACTCAACCTGTCAAAAAAAAATGTCGGTTGAAGTTGTCTAGTCTTACAACTTTTTGTGGCATTACCGTTTACAACTTTGTGTTGGTGTAGTTGTCAAAATCTGACAACCGATTACGATTGTCTCATACAATTTTGCAGTTTTTTGGAAAAAAAGGTAACGTTTTACAAGACGGTTCACCACCTAATTTTTAACAAAAATTGTCAAAGTTGGTATCAAAAGACACGTTTCGACCTCCGTTTTTAGAATCGAAGGCAAAAATGAAAAACTTCAGTTCCGTCATATCATTTCGGTTAAAATTTGCAAGTGGTTGTTGTATTTTGCCAAATTTTTTGTACACACCAATGCAGAAAGGTGTTGGACCCACCCAGGGTTATTTTTATAAATCGCGGCCGAAGGCCGCAAACGCAAAAAGCTTTTCTGTGCAAAAAAACTATGGATCGGGCCTCATATTTCGGACCCTCTTGGGGCCATTTTATGGGTTTTTGTAAATATCTTTCGTTAGAAATAACATTTTTAATTTCCGCTTTCTGATTCTTAAAACGGAAGTAGAAACGTGTCTTTTGATATCACCTTTTATACTTTTTGAAAAAAATTTGATGAGGCACCTTCTTGTAAAACGTTGCCGGAAAAAAAAATTTCAAAAAATGGAAAGCGAGTAATTAAACCTTTTTTAAATTTATTTAAACAAACTTTATAATCAGCAATTTTGTACACAATTATAGAAAAACCAAATTTTCAACCAAGGATTACATTGAACAACTTTTTGACCTTCTGGAGCAACATCCCGAAGTTGAACGAGAGAGGGCGCAGTTCGGATGCAGCCAAAAGAGGTGAAATTATGCGAACGTGAGTCCCATCGATAGTACCCACTACTCCTGTGAATCCTGTTTTAGAGTAAAGTGCGGTTTTTATAGCGTTTTGCTCTGGAGTCATATGGGTTTTAATCCACTTTGCACAAATATGCTCCTCAATATCTAAAACCTCTTTATTAACTGTAGATGTTGTCCAGTCCTACACCAAAATCATTTCCACAGCATTTTTGATAGCTGCCGTCAGCAAGGAGTGCAGTTTAAAATAGGGGTACAGCCGTCGCTCGAGCAATATTCTTCCTTACTTAAGCGAAAATAACTTACAAATCTGCAAAATAACTTCATTAGAAGCTCATCATTTGTTACTTAAACGTTTTTTACTTGGTGCTTGGTAGTTCCAAGGGATTGGAGTGATCATGCGAATTTTTTCCGTTTTCGCTTCATGTCAATTTTTTCACCAAAATTTTCGTTGTTATAAAATAAATTTAATATTATTTAATTGATATCCATTTTGCTATTAATAAAAAATCACTTTTGCAAATGCTTGAATTTCTGCCACAAATTGATCACCTGTTCATTTATCTGTCAAATCATGACTTTTTTAGGTTGGCAACATCAATTCTACTTCAACTGAAATAAGTTGTAATTCGTAATACCAAACAGGAGTTAGTTGTCTTAAGTTGAGTTGTTTTAATTACAACCCAACTAAGTTGAGTTGCAAACGGTAATAGGGGCATATTATGCCTTATTACCGTTTACAACTCAACTCTAGTTGGGTTGAAATTTCGCAATTTGGTATTACAGATTACAACTCAACCTGTCAAAAAAATGTCGGTTGAGTTGTCTAGTCTAACAACTTTTTGTGGCATTACCGTTTACAACCTTGTGTTGGTGTAGTTGTCAAAGACGTCAAAATCTTACAACTGATTACTAGCAGTTGTCTCAAACAATTTTGCAGTTGTTTTGAAAAAATGTAACGTTTTAGAAGACGGTTCACCACCTAATTTTTAACAAAAGATTTTCAATGTTGGTATCAAAAGGCACGTTTCGACCCCCGATTTAAGAATCCGAAAACAAAAATTAAAAATTTAATTTCTGTCATATCATTTCGGTTTAAATTTTCATGTGGTTGTTGTATTTTGCCAGATTTTTGTACACACTAATGCAGAAAGGCGTTGGACCCACCCAGAGTTATTTTTACAAATCGCGGCCAAAGGCCGCCAACGCAAAAAAATGTTCTGTGAAAAAAAAACTGTGGAACGGGCCTCATATTTGGGACCCTTTCGGGCTATTTTGTGGGTTTTTGTAAATATTTTTCGACAGAAATAAAACTTTTAATTTCCGCTTTCGAATCCTAAAAACTGAGATCGAAACGCGTCTCTTGATACCACCCTTGATAAGAGTTGGATGGTGCACGGGCTCATAAAACGTTACAAAAAAAAAAACCAAAGATTTAAAGGCGGTAGTTAAACTTTTTTTAATCAAACAATAATCAACAATTTTGTACACATTTATAGAAAAAATAACGTTTAAACGAAGGATTACATTGAATAACTTTTTGACTTTATGGAGCGATATTCCGCAGTAGGACGGAGCTGGCCGCAGTTCGGATGCAGCCAAACTAGGTGAAATTATGCGAACGTGAGTCCCATTGATACTAATCACTACTCCTGGGAATCCTGTTTTAGAGTAAAATACAATTTTTACTGTTTGGGTTTTAATCCACTTCGCAAAAATATGCTCCTCAATATCTAAAACCAGTCCAACACCAAAATCATTTCCACAGCATTTTTGATAGCTGCCATCAGCAGGGAATCTGAGTGTGGCGCATAATTTTAAAATAGGGGTACAGCCTTCCCTCGAAAGCGTTTGGGGAAATGGTCCTTAATTTTGTTTAGTTCCAAGGGATTGGTATGATCACGCAAATGTTTTCCGTATTCGTGACATGTCAATCACCAACATTTTCGCCACTATAAAATAGATTTCATATCATATATCCTGTAATAACAAAATCACTGTTTGCCACAAATTGATCAGCTGTGCATTTATCTGTCAAATCATCACTTTATTAGGTTAGCAACATCAATTCAAAGTTGTAATTCGTAATACCAAACAGGAGTTGGATTGTCTGAAAGTTGTTTTAATTACAACCCAACTAAGTTGAGTTGTATACCGTAATAGGGGCATTATAGTGTGATTTGCTAGAAATTTGGTATAGGGGAACTTCCTTTCTTTTCGGAAAGAGTACCAGGGACCAGTCTATTCCCACAAACTGGTGGTTTGCTTTGCCTGAAATTTGATATATAGGTACCTAGCCCTTTTTATCATAAACCACTGATAACTGAAGGTCCGATTCAATTATTTCTGGAAGATGCTACGGCAGTGGACATAATTTAAAAATAATAACATTCGATTAACTCGCGAATTTATGCTGCACTTAATATAAGCAAATAAATATTTATATAACTAGCAGACCCCGCATACGTCGTTCTTCCCTAACTTTGGTCTATCTGCATATCTTTTTCATCATCCTCGTATTTCAAGAAATATTCTAAAAACAGAAATAGCTAAATCGGTCCAACCATTCTCGAGTTTCGGGCGTAGCAGCAACTAATTTTTACATTATGGACTAACAGATTCGGCAGACGTTGTTCTACCCTAACTTTGGTGTATCTGCATAACTTTTATGAAGTTTTTATTCTTATTCTCCTTCCCCCTCTCTCCCCATTTTCTCTATCCTTTTATTCACTCCTCTCCTTAGTCCTCCGCTCCATCTATCCATATCCATCTAACTCAATCTCTTTCTCAGTTTCTTTTCTTTCTTTCCTTCCCTTTCTTTTCGTTTCATTTCCTTTACTTCCCTTTCTTTTTTTTTTATTTGTTTAAGTTGAGTCTTTAAATTTATAGATTCTTACGGACAATATTATGCAAATTTTTACATTAACTTAATGCTAAGAAAAATAAGATATTAAATGGTTAATTAAGGCAGCGTAAAGAAAATTGTAGTCAGCACCTGAGGAGTTAAAAAACATATTCAGATCAGCGCAAGCCCTGGAGTTAGGAGCATTTACACCAATTTTTAATGATTCAAACTGTCGCAGGTTTCTACATGGTACAATTAACTGAATTTATCAAGAAGTGATGGACAACCAACTGTCCCTGAAATTATGCCAATGACAAATGACCAAGATAAAATGGATCGTTTACTTCCTTTCAGAAAAGTTCACTGAACACCTTTGCAGCTATTTGTTAAGTGTACGCGATAACTTAACTCAGATACCCCAGCGTGACCAGAAGTAGTAGTTGAATTAAAAAAAAAAATCAGAGCTCACTCAAATAATTACCTTAAGCTAGCGTTTTCTCCATTTAATTACACATGCGCGAAGCGAACTGCATTTCAAATTTTTCATAAAGTGTCTTTGTTTCGAAGTGAGCATGTGTGGAAAAGATGTAAGGAAAAAGATGGCAAAAAATGCGAATTTTGAAAGCAACAAAAGGAAAGTACTCTAGTATTTTTTGAAGTGTGTTGTTTTTAAAAGAAGTTAAGTCTCAATTTGAATAATAATAAAGTGAAAATATACGATATAAAGGTTATTATTCCAAATAAAAGGGAGGAACTTGTGTCACAACGAATTTTATTTAGATGTGGGAGTGTAGTTCAGTGAAGTTTACACAAAAAAAACCTTAAATAACAAGGATTACAAAAAATATGGTTATAGTACGTGTTAATCTCAAGAAAATGTTATTAGCTAGATATTGTTGATATTATTAATTTATTGTTAACGATTCTAGCGACCAGTTTATCACTGTTCAACTAAGCACCGTTAATATTATTAATTATTTATGTTGAACAATATTAGCGACCAGTTTGTCACTGTTCAACTAATATTGTTACATGTGTTAGTATTTTGTTTAGCTTACCTCTCAAGTGTTTTTAAAATTTTCTGCAATTTTTTTCAAATACGGTGTAATTTGTGGAATAAAATTTTAATTTTCTGTTATCGTGCGTATATCATGCTCAACGTCATCGAATGTACGCAATTCTCTTCCAAAAGTGAGATATGCTGCTGTATAGCTGGTTGATTGACACTTAGCTGAGTTCGTTGCAAATCGTATGGACGGTAAAGTGGGAATCATTGGTGCCGTTTGTCGTATCGCTGTAGTCGTATCCCTAACGTAATCAGCTGTTTATCGTTACGACGGCAAACCAAAAACCCATTGGTTGGCTACGATACCGTTACGATCTTAGCAGCTCCAATAATCGATTGCATTCATTCCCATAAGGTTGGTCGAATCAGCTGTTATAAGGTTACCGATACGGTTACCGATAAAACACCAATGTCTCCAGCTTAAACCTATAGTCCACACATTGTGTTGATTTTGGACAAGGATCGCTAGTTGAGCCTTAAGGTCTCTGTTTTTGCGTTCGACTAGATTACTTTCAGGGCGATAAACAGGTGTAAAAACTTGGTGAATTCCCATGCAGTGAACTATTTGCTGCATAATTGCAGATACGAACTGCGCGCCATTATCAGATTTAAGACGCCTAGGAACACCATATCTTAAAAAAACTTCTTCGATTAAAATTTTTGCGCAATTTTCGGCAGTTGCTTCTTTTAAAGGGAACAATTCTACCCAACGACTAGCGACATCTTCTGCAATCAAAATCCATTGATAGGCATCTTCCGTTTTTGGCAAAGGACCAAATAGATCTACGGCAACAACTTCGAATCGTTGTTTGCTACTTGTTGTTTGAAGCAATACCATTGGCATCATGTTGCTTGCTTTGTATCGCTGGCATTCAAAGCAGTTTCTAACGTACTTTGTAATTTCGGCTCGCATTCCTGGCCAGAAGGAATGACTTAAAATACGTGCTATAGTTCGTTCTGCTCCATAGTGGCCAGCTGTGCTGTCATCATGATACGTTTTCACAATGCTTCCGCGCTCGTGATCAGCTACGACGAGCTGTGTGTCATCTGCATCCTCGTTTGCGTAACAATATAATAAGCCGTTGTTCAAAACATAGCCACGAGTGTACCATACGTTGGCATTTTCGTTGGATTCTTTTAATGAATGAATTATATTTTGTAAGTAGCTGTCTTTTAGTTGTTCTTCTCGCAGCTCATCAGGTTTATTATGTGGCAAGTCGATTTGAAAAGCATAAATGCAGTTTGTTTCAATTTCTTCCTCGTTATAGGGTGGTCGCGATAACATATCGGCAACAGAATTCGTTCTCCCTGGTGTGTAGTCGATTTTGAAATTATACTGCTGTATTTGTAGTGCCCACCTTGCTAGGCGGCCTGTTGGTGACTTTATGGTTAATAACCATTTTAACGGTTGGTGATCGAACACCAATAACACTTCAGCGCCTTCTATATAGCCTCTGAATTTCGCACATGTCCATACAATGGCGAGGGCTTAGCGTTCGGTAGTTGTTGTTTAAGGTTGCTAAAAGCTTCCCTTTGTGGTGTACTCCACTCCCATTCAGCATTCTTTTTCATTAGCTTCGTAAGCGGTTTGGCAATTTCAGCGAATCGGTCAATAAAGCGCCGATACCAAGAGCAGGTTTGTATGAATGATATCAATTCTTTGATATTTCTTGGTTGTTGTTGTTGTTGTTGTAGCGATTAGGTTACTCCCCGAAGGCTTTGGGGAGTGTTATCGATGTGATGGTCCTTTGTCGGATACAGATCCGATACGCTCCGGTAACACAGCACCATTAAGGTGCTGGGCCGACCATCTCGGGAACGATTTATATGGCCACATTGAACCTTCAGGTCATCCCTCCCTCCCCACCCCCACGGGATTCGCCGCTCGAAGGTGAGGTTGACAATTGGGTTGGAGAAGCTATATATTGCGCTACACAACCCCTTGAATCCCATATTTCTTGGTTCTTTCCTCGTGTAATCGCCAGAGTCGTTCCTGGGTCAACTTGTATGCCTGCGGTCGTTAAGACGTGACCAAGGTATTTAACACTTGCGCAACAAAAACGACATTTACTAGAATTAACGCGCAGATTGAACTTTTGCATCTTCAGGAGTACGCTTTTTAAGTCGTTTAACTGTTCTGTAAATGATGGTGAACAAATGATTATATCATCAAGATATGCTAAAATGTATACATTTGGCAGAGTTGCCTTAAAACGGTCGATTAGTCTTTGAAATGTGGAAGGTGCGTTGCGGAGACCAAACGGCATATCTCAGCTTTTAGTTCCTTTAACTTAGAAAATGACAATATATACGATGGTGATGCAATCGGCAGTGCTCGCCAGTATCAATAAAATGTTGTGTATATGGCGTCGGTTCACACGACGCGGCAAAAACTTTTACGGGGGATTGAAGCATGTTGTCGAGTTCAATTTTCTCTGATACTTCCAACCCTGAGCCATCTTTTTCCTTCAGTACTTTAAAATCAATAGAAAATAAGTCTACCTTATCAGCAATGTTTTGGTTATAGGTAACACCAGTAAACAAATTGGGCTTTATTGGCCTTTCAGGTGTAATCATGTTGGGTGGAATCGCATCTCTAAAAATATTTTGTACAATACGCGGTAATCGTTTGGCAAATCATGACCATAATACTCAAATTCGGACATATACACTTTTTGCTGTTCAACTTCTCTGACTACCGCTTCATCGGGCTTACTTGTACAATTTCAATAATGTTTAATTCGAGTGGCAATGGGGTAGCGAACTCGAAATGTTGCGTTGGATTACTTTCAAAGAACCAGTATCATTGACCCATATTTAAAACTATTTCCGCTTGTTCCAAGAAATCTGTGCCAATTAGCGTTTTGTTGCCAACTGATTCTGGTAGGATCATAAATTGGATTTTGAAGGTACGCCTACCTATTACTATATCGCAATTAGTTGTGAGGCATTTTTGAAGTTTAGTACTTCCATCGGCAAGAGTAATTACGCATTCAACTTTGCGGTATGTGCACCCTTTAAAATCCATTACGCGCTGAAAATTTGCGCTAGCTACACTAGTTCGAGCGCCACTATCAAAATACACTTGTCCATATACCCCAAACAGACTTACATTTGCAATCAGAATGTCTCTTCCAACTGAAACTGTTATGGAATTGAAACTTACCGAACCATGGCTAGTGGACGGTTTATTTGAACATTTTGGACAGTTTGCGCGCGTAACGCCAGGTGCGTTGCATCCATAACAAGCTTAATTCGGCTTTGTTACTATTGCATTAGCAATTGCTTGTGTTTGCGCTACTTTAATTTCTTCATTTTTCTTTTTGAAACACGCTTCTGCGCTATGCTAAGCACATCGTACCGGACCACTTGCGTTAGCAGCAGCTTTATCAGCGTTCACGGTCGACATTTTGTGTTCGCGCAGGGTAATTTCTGCTTCTCTAGCTTCGTCCAACAAATCGTCGAATGTATTAATGCGCCTACGACACACCCTGTCCCTAAATGAATATATGCCAAACAAAATGACGATTTGGACGGATTCACTCGGAGCATCCGAGAGTTGAAAAAAAGAGCACGTTTTTTGCGAACAAAAGTGACCATCGGTTCATTTTTAGCTTGTTTTGCTTTTACGATTTCGGAATATATTCGCCAGTCAGGTTTAGGGGGACAAAAAGATTCGCGCAACATACGCACAACATCTTCAAAAGCGTTAGGTGCCTGTACACCGCGCCACCCTTCTGCTGCGTCACCCCCTAGAATCATGGGAAGACCGGTGATAGCGTCAGCATCACTTATTTCTTCTACAGCTTTAAACGTAGTTACGGCGGCAATGAACTCCTCAACTTTTGTGGAATCGCGTTCACCTGCGTAACGAGCAGTGCAAGTGCTTAACGAACCACTACTTTTATTACATCGGCTTATAATATTGATAAGCTATTGAAACTGTTCGGGAGACAAATTAGCCATTTTATTGTTACTGATATTAGTTCGCTTTGCAATTCTATAGCTTCGGCGATATGTATTTAAACTACTCGAGAGGTTTGCCACTATGTTGGGCGCCAATTATAAAGGTTATTATTCCAAATAAAAGGGAGGAACTTGTGTCACAACGATTTTTATTTAGATGTGGGAGGGTAGTTCAGTGAAGTATACACAAAAAACCTCTCAAGTGGACGAAAATCGCAAAGTGAAAGATGACCACTTGAGAGCGCTTCTTTTATAGCAACATGTGCTGAGCTTTTACGTTAACAGGGCTTTTATATTAACAGGGTTGTCGTTGACAACTAATAGTACTGACTGAACATTTATGCTACTAAAAGTAAATAGTTATACTACTAAATTAAACTTATGCTACAACGACAATTATATTTTGTAAAAAATTAAATGTTCTTGTTGACGATTAACGGTATTTTTTCCATATGGTCAGGTCACGCTGGGATAGATTATAGGCTCATTTTATGTAACGTAATTTTGTTCAAATGATGAAAACTTTGTAATTCGTGGTGAACTATTTCCAAATTTGCAGACGTTTAAATACACAAGAGGTTATTAACTATCTAAATGACTTGTGTGATAGCGATGAAGAAGTTTCGCCCGTAGCTCTATCTATCTTATCTCCGGACAACGAAAATGGTGCAATCAGTGAAGATGATGGTGATGAAGACGATGTAGGTAAGCCAGAGGATATATGTGTTGGTCAATTGAAAGCACCTTGTGAGTTAATGATGAGAAGTGGTAGAAGGGTTTTAACCAGGCATGCTTAACCAACGAACCGATATCATTTCGTTACGATAATTAACGTTAATAAACGAAACAAAGTCATTTCGTTTCGTTTATTAACGTTAAAAACGTCAAATTAACGAAATGATTTTGTTTCGTTTTCTGCCATATCCCAACGAAATCAAATCGTTTATGTTGATTATTAATTTCAAACTATGCTGGCAAAGCTGATTGATGGCGGAGTCATTAAAGGTGAAAGCATTAGCCGAGCTGATTGCAACTTTTCTCATGAATTTTGACAGTACGAACATTTCTCAGAGTATTTTTGACATTACCACCAACGAATTACACAAACAAATTACATGGAGTTTGTGTGTGTATGTCCGCTCGTTGTTACCACCTTACGGCTTCACCATGGCTATAGCATTGCCAGCACAATTCAAACATAAAGTATCACGGTTTTGTTAACGTTTTTAACGTTAACGAAAGCTTTTCGTTTCGTTTAAAAACGAGATACAATTTATCTTGATAATTACTTTATCGATAATATTTCGAAGTGTTTCAACGGAAACGGTGGAAATTTTTTGATAAACGATTAGCTTAACGTTAAGGTGCATCCCTGGTTTTAACGATTGATAATGATGATGATGGAGGATGACTTGGAAGTTGATGACTCTGTGTTGATCGACATATTAGAAAACTCTACGAAGAACTTGCAAACGAACTTGTTAGAGGAACAGAACGAAATTTCAATAGAACCATCCTCATCACGACCTGAAACCTATGTGAGTTTTTTGACGGTGAGCTCATAGGGATTTGCGTCAAATGTTTTGAGAAGTATCACATGCCACCTTAATTATTAAATACGATACGGTATAAAATGTTTTTATAAAAAATAGTTTTGAATATACATTTTGTGACGAATATTAGCAACACAAAGGGATACTATCATCTCTAAGCCAATACTAAGCAGTGACTTGTATGCACATCAACAAATCAATCATTATGTCTATACATATGTCCAGACAAGCAGCGGAAAGCAACGCAGAAACACATGCATATATCTGAGATACTCACAAAAATAGGCAATCATCTGTGGAAGTATCACTCAGATATACACGCGCATGGGCTATGCGAGAAGCTATAATAATCGTGCATCTGTAGTTATAGCTGAGAAATGTATAGCTGGTAAAGGAGTAGTAAATTCTAGAAATAGAAACGCCTAGAAGTATGTGAACGAGACATTACAGAGTATAAAAGGAGTTCAAGCTGAGTAAGCAGTAATCGGTTTGATTTAAGCAAGCTATTGGTTGTGAAGTATTAGTGTTATTGTGAATTATTTTAATAAAGGCCATTTTGCATTATTGAATATTGGAGTTATTTAGCGATACGAACGTTAGTAGAAGGTTGCAAATAAGAGGAATACCACTAAAATTCGTTACGATATATTTAAGTAACTGTTTAAAATAATTTTTCTTTAATTCATACTTGTTTAGTTGAAATATGTTGCATAAATCCTTGTTTTACTTCAAATAAAAACATGGGAAAATCACATCATATCATGCCCAGTGTGACCATATGGTCACACCTCATAAGTCGGTTTAGGAATGGTGCCTTAAAATATAGATATTACCGAAGTGACCATTGGACCTATAAAAGTCATCCCTTAAAATATTTTAGAAACCCCATACAAAAAAGTTCCAGGAGAATTCGTGTTAAGCTTTACGAAAAATATTGATCACTTGTAATCATTTCGTTTTTATGATAAAATAAATTCACTATGAGCACAGCTTACACAAATTACGAACAAATTTTAATAAGAAAATTTGTAAAAAATCACGTTTAGGCCTGTCATGAAAAAAAAAAATATATAACTCTCACTACTCAGTTATTTTGTCTTTACGATCCGCATATAAATTAGCATAAACAATATATTGAAGAATTAAGTCTCCTTAGGCCCGGATTTTAGTAATTGGTTAAGCTAAGCTTAAACTCTACTCAAATTTAAACTCCAGTTAAACTGCTGAGCAGTTTTTTAGTCACAGTTTAAGGTCGCCTTTGGGGTAGGCTTTTTTATACGGCAACATTGGTATTTTATTATCTAGATAATTTGCAGATACGACGGATTTTGCTTACCCAACAAACATTTAAAAGATATTTCTGCAGCGAAATATATATCTAGTTCCGGAGGTGATATCCAAAATCATTATCTAGTTATTCTTAAATCTGATGGTTCTCGAGTGGATATCCAACTTCTTTCTCCAATCACTATCCAACCTCTGAGAAATTTTGTAAAATTTATTGTTCTCGAGTTGACCCCTAACGTCATTAGCATTTTCAAATTGTTATCCAACCTTTGAGAGATTTTGAGAAATGTACAGTTCTCAAATGAATATTCGACATGCTTCTCCAGTTGATATCCTACATTGGATATCGAGTTGAGGTTAAGTTGAAAAAGAAAATCTCCAAGGTGGTACCACCAAAGCCAACAGCTATTTATTGTGCGAAATAAACACCTGATTGATAGTACTAATGAATCCTAATTTATCAAAAATAAATTATATATATATGAAAATACTGTAGTATTGGATTCTTACACCTGAGTCCAGCCAAAGAACCACAAGTTGGGAATTAAATTTTTTCCAATTAAGTAATAGCATTTTTTGCTTTATAAAAAATTCCTCTTTTCATTCACAATAAACAGCTGCTGGTTTTGGTAGTACCACCTTGGAGATTTTTTTCAACTACACCTCAACTCGATATGCAATGTAGGCTATCAACTGGAGAAATGTGTTGAATATTCATTTGAGAACTGTAGATTTCTCAAAATCTCTCGAAATTAGGAAATTTGAAAATTTGGATATCAACTCAAAAACTTTTAATTTTACAAAATTTCTCAAAATTCGGATAGTAATTGGAGAATGAAGTTGGATATCAACTCGAGAACTATCTGGTTTAAGAATAATTAAATAGTGATGTTGGATATCACTTCCGGAACTAGATATACATATATTTCGCTGGAGAATTTTTGTTTTCTATGTTTGTTGGGTACACAAAATCCAGCTGTTGCCGTATCTACAAATTTTCTAGATAATAAAAAAACCAATATTGCCACACAAAAAAGCATACCCCAAGGGCGGCCTTAAACTGTGACTGAAAAACTGCTCAGTAGTTTGACTGGGGTTTAAATTTGACTAGAGTTTAAGCAAACTTTGTTTAAGCTTAGCTTAACCAACTACTGAAAAACCGGGCCTTATGATTTGCTGGCAACAAAATTTCGGAGTTGGTAACTTTTTCATATCAGGTGGCGCCAGTGTCGCTCAATCTACCGTTCTCCATAAAAATATGTGCAATCCACTCATAATGCGTAAGCTTGTGTTAAAATCATCTATATGAAAAACAGCTTATGTGACGGAGCTATATTAAAAGATTTTGCAAATGAAATCAAATTTTGTGTGGTAATATTTATAGCTTTAGTTACTTATACTAAATATATGAAAATGATTACAATTCATCCATTTACAAGACAATTGCATCATAATAAAAAAATGTCGTTGGTCAAAATAATAGGTGTATGAAACTTTTCTTAGAAATCAAAGAACACCATTGAATTATAATTCGTTACTCCACTGTTTTCTTAATCGCCGGTGTCTCCTCCATGTTTAATACAACTTTGCCTATTCTATTGGGCATGGCTTAAAATAATTTTTGGCATGTTTCCAATGGAGTGCTATCCCATCCCAATCCTTCGTCTTCTGCCAAAATAACTCGCTTGAAATGAAAAGGACGCCAATCTTCTCTTAAGGTCACTCCACAAGTTCTCAATCGAGTTGAGGGCAGGGTATTGACCTACCATTGCGTACATGGGACAATTCCATTTCTGAACCACTCAGATACCAACCGAAAAGTATGTTCTGTATCGTTATCTTGGCGATAATTCAACCTGAGTGGGGTGTTTTCCTCCGCATACACTCAGAGAAAAGTCGTTCTAAAACGAACGAAACAAGTTCAAAATTAAGAACATTCGTTGACAAAAGTCCGTTAAGTACGTTTTTTCTTAACTCGTGACCGATGGGCTTGTTTTTAGAACAGTTTTGCCAGGCACACCGTTCGTATTTTATGCCCAGTTTGGTATTGATGTGTGATCCTTCTGTGCTCATTTTCAGCACTACTTGGGCTTGATTTAAGATTTTTCGTTCTCACGCCTCGAGAACGATTTGAGATCGATTTAGCATTTGTCGGTCTCAATACAAGAACGGTTCGTGCTTGATATTTGGTGGGAGGGGAAAGGTTTTTTTTTGTTTTTGAATAGGTACCCTTTTATTTTTTATTAATAATAATTTTTTTGTCATAAATAAAAAATATTTATAACAAACATATTTTGATAAATGCATAATGAGAAGTTATTCTTATTTGAAGACGTAATCTGCATATATACTTAAAACATTCCATAACAAGTTTGAGAATTACATCTGCATATGTGAATGGAACTGAACGAAAAATAAGAGTAAAAAAATAGAACATAAAAAAATTGTTTTACAAAAATTCAGAGTTTGACGGTGATCGAACTCGCGCCACACGATCGCAACCACAACATCACAACAGCTGGGCCACTACAACTGCTTCATAGCTCATGCCAAATATTGTATTTAACATTGTAGTGCATACGAATTGTACCGTTTCATTTTTCTTGAACTTAATTTAAGCCCATTATACTTAATTTAAGAACATTCGTTCTCATTAATAGAACATTTGTTCATAATTTAAGACCAGCCGTTCTCTTTTCAAGAAAATGGTGTCAGTTCAAGAACAAGGTTGTTGTGAAGAGCTTGAATTGTGTCCGGTGGTGCTGGATTTTAGAAGGGCGTTTTTCTCTGAGTGTATGGCAGCTTAACATTTCGCAAGATATCCCTGCACTCATCAGTGGTCACTGCGATATTTACACACACGTTACCAAGAGAAGGATCTCTTTACCATTATGTTTCCTCCTCCATGCCTAGTTGTCCTTTTTGTGTATCAAGAAAAAAAGCTCTGCGCTTTGGGCCATTTACTGTACTTTTTGAGTCGTTTCCACACAAATTAATCTCGAATTCGACACTGAATAAAATATTTCGCCAGTTTTTTTCTTCAATGGGGCCGCACCAATGCTGATGTACTATGACAAAAGCTTATCTCTTCTGTATGTGTACCGTTGAGTACAGGGATATTTTGCGAAATGTTAAGCTGCCTTATGCGGAGGAAAACACCCCACTCAGGTGTATCAAGATAACGATACAAAACATACTTTTCGGTTGGTATCTGAGTGGTTCAGAAATGGAATAGTCCCATGTATGCAATGCCAGGTCAATACCCTGACCTCAACTCGATTGAGAACTTGTGGAGTGACCTTAAGAGAAATTGGCGTTCTTTTCATTTCATAACAAGCGAGTTATTTTGGCAGAAGTTGAAGGATTCTGATGGGATAGCGCTCCATTGGAAACATGCCAAAAATTATTTTAAGCCATGCCCAAGAGAATAGGCAAAGTTATATTAAACATGGAGGAGATACCGGCGATTAAGAAAACAGTGGAGTAAGGAATTATAATTCAATCACGGTTACCACTTTGGTCCATTTGGACCAAAAATTAGGAAAAAGAAAGATTACATAGAAAATGGCATTCTCGAAAAATGATTAACTTTGTATTTAATTTTATAATTTATTTAATAATTTGGGAAAAATTTAAACAACGTGACATCAGGACGGACAAGGCGACAGCTGTTTCGATTATACCTTGTAAATCTCTTCAAAGCCTTTTCTCCCGGGAGTGGGAGTCGAACTCGCACTCCTACGATAGTTGAAATGGTTGTAAACGCATTCAGCTACGTCATGCCTGTTGTAAAGTTCTTCCCTGTTCTTCTAGAACAGAGCGCAATTGTGTCTTATTGAAACCAAACTGCGCTATAAAATGGAGTTTATTTCATTTTAATTTACTATTGTTTGTACATCAATAAAAGAAAACTAATTTGGTCCCTTTTTTTGAACTTTGGTCCTTTTCTTCGATGAATTTTGGTCCCAAATGAAAACATGGTGTGGCAACCGTGAGTGGGAGGGGAAAGGGGAGAGCAAGAGAGATAAAAACTACTTGAATTTTTTTTTAATTATTCAAGCCTACTAAAGTTTGGCCAAGACAATGCAACGCTTTATATTAAATATATATTTTTTTATTTAGTTGATCTTTTTTTATAATAATAATGAAACTAGATTTTGCTCAACAATTCGTTTTACTAAAGTTTACTTAGAAATTAAGTTTGATATAAATATAGCTACATATATTCTTGTAAAACATTATAAACAGTGTTCTTTAAACATGATACAGTCATTGAAATATCTCTGGGAGATTATACATACATACATAACATTTATTCTACTTGTATATACATATGTACATACATACATGCACTCTATAACTTCTTATTTATTAATATTATTATATAAACGAATAACATTTCGACTTTACTTAATATTGAAAATGGGATTTATAGAGCGGGTGAAGTTTAGAAATTAATATAATTATAATAAAAATAAAAACACAATTCGGTATTTACGCGCCATTTGACTTTTAAACTTTTTTTAAAATATGTTTATACTACTTCATTAAAAACAATAAGATTCTAAAAATAAATATTCCGACCATTATAACAAATTCGTATTATATATACATATATGATTATGTTTGTATGTGTGTAGGAATATTTTAAACTTAAGGCTAATACTTTGGCACTGACTTAATTTTATCCTCAACTAGGAAAATGTATGTACATATGTATATGCTTCACAATAATTTTAATAAATTAACAAGACATACTAACGAGAAAACAATCTTAACAATCAATTCTAATTAAAATTTAACGAACTTATTGCACAATTGAAGTCATTATTACAAAATCGAGTCGCATTTGACAAAACTCGCCCTAATAATTCTAAGTATCGCTTTTTACTTATGTTGTTGTTTTTGTTTTTGTAGCGATAAGGACACTCCCCGAGGGCCTTGGGGAGAGTTATCGTTGTTGATGGTCCGTTGCCAGATGCAGATCGGGTACGTTCCGGTAACAAGCACCATATAGGTACTAGCCCGACCAACTCGGGAACGACAACATGAAATCAAAACCGCCCTCCCATCCCCTATATTCATCAGGAGTTCGGGGTCTCCACAGCCTGGTCTGTTAATGAAACAGGATTCGCCACGGGTATTGCGGTGGCAACCGCTTGAGCGGGTTGCACTACACAACCCCTTGAATTAATTTGTCCTCTTACGACAGGCATACCTACCCGCTGGGGTGCTTCGCTTTTTGACTTATCAGCAGCATTGATTTTTTCAGTATTATCAAAAAATACTACATTAATGCCTTTCTGGAATATGAAGTAGCGTGCAGGACAAGCACGCCTGCGATCTGTATTTCCATTTGTGGAAGGTTTTTTCTTTTGTTTAGTGCAAATGGAAAAGTTTTAATCAACGCAACTGAAAAGCTGGATCTTTAGAGTATCTCATTGTCCACAACTATGGAATTTGGAAACATACTTTTGACGTCAATGAGATGATTGACGACCTGGAACAAGGCCATGAAATCGCGGAAGAGTAACGGCTTGTAATACGAAAGCTAGGAATCAGCGGTACACGATCCCGAGACCCAAAAGTTATCTATGTAAATGAAGCTTTAAGAGGTTCATTGAGCAGAAAATGGTGGCTGGCGTAAAAATATAAAGCGACAGAGGTTTTACAGCAACGATGCTTGAAAAAAGCATTCAACTTTAAAATCTTCCCGTTTTTCCTTTTACTATCCCTCTCTTGCTCTTATCAAAGTTTAACTCTCACTATTACTCTTAATCTTATCCTTATTCGTAATCTTCCTGTTGACCGTTTTTTACTACTTTTTCTCAAACCATTACCCTTATTCTTTATTTTACCCCACTCTCCCTCTTGCTCTTGGTCTCTTTACTTTTCCCACTTTCCTCCAACCTCCTCTAGTTTTTCCAGTGTGTGAGATATGTATATCGAATTTGACTCTTTTCCGCCCAAAAGTAGCAAAATAGAAGCAAAAGTTTTCCCTTCCTACTACTTTAAAATTCATGACAGAGTTATGAGCACCGTCAAGTTTTTTTTGTTGTACTACTAATATCATCGCCTGATTTTATTCCGTCATGGAAAAAACCGCAAAAATTTAATATTATCAAAAAGCTCGTACAATTTCTGATGATACTGATATTATTGGCCTTAGATAAGCGCTGTGAGTCCTGCCTTCTCTTGATTAGATAAAAAAGCAAAAAGTGGGTCTTCCAGTAAATGAGAACAAGGCGAAGTACTTGCTGTCATCCCAGAAAGAATTGGCGCATTCGTGCCTTGGCAGCCACGTCACTGTTGACGTTTATACCAACCTTTATAACAAAACAAAGTGAACTTAGAAATCAAGCGAAGAATATCTCTTGCCAAGAAGCGCTACTTTGAATTGAGTAGGCAATGGAAAAGTAAATTCCTCTCTCGACGAACAAAAATCACGCTCTACAAGTCGCTCATTATACCTGTCTTCATGTATGGCTCGGAATCATGGACGGTGATAAAAGATGTTGAGATGGCTCTTGGAGTGTTTTAAAGAAAAGTTCTCCGGAAGATTTATGGACCTGTCCCTGACGCCGACGGCGGATATCGATGAGCTGTATGAACATTAGGCAGATATGAAGATGACGAAGTGAATAAAAACCCAAAGGCTTCGCTGGCTATGTCATGTTACGCGAATTGACGAAGACGCTCCGGCTAAGGAAGTATTTCAGTCGAGACAGCAGTTTGGAAGCAGCGGAAGGGGAGACCTCCACTGAGTTGGGAGTGCCAGGTAGAAGAAAACTTGATCTCTACACTCAAAATCGCTTAGGCAGTTTTGCGACAATTAATGATGATGCTGAAACGTACTATCACAGAATTGTTTTAAGGAAAGCTCTATCTGTGATATAAATCAGTGTAGATAACTCTAAAAAAGTCAGTCACTTCACTGACTTGACTTTGAAATCTCTACTACTTCGCCAAATAATTAACTGGTTAAACATTTTTACTAGGCTAATGGGTTAAATGCAATAACGCCCGAAAATATTACCAAAAAATTCGGCGACAGACGGAGGGTTTTAACACCGGGGCACACTCCTGTAAGAACGGACCTTGTAACTTATGTCCATAGAATACTTAGATTATGGAGGGAACACTTCTCTGCTCTCCTAAATGGAGACAGCGATTTAACGCACAGGGATGACGAACCCGATCCCGCAATCGATGATGATGGAATAAACGTCCCACCGCCCTATTATGACGAAGTCAGAATAGGAATAACCAGATTGAAAAACAATAAGGCCGGGCGATGATGGATTGCCTGCGGAGCTATTCAAATACGGCGGCGAGGAGTTGGTAAGGCGCATGCATCAGCTTCTTCGCAAAATATGGGCGGACGTGTGCATGCCCGACGATTGGAATCTAAGTGTTCTTTGCCCAGTCCTGGATACTGCAAACTGCACCAATTATCGCGGAATCGGCCTTCTTAATATCGCATATAAAGTCCTGTCAAGTGTATTGTGCGAAAGATTGAAGCCCACTGTGAATCGGCTGATTGGACCTTATTAGTGTGGCTTCAGACCTGGTAAATCTACCATCGACCAAATTTTCACAATGTGCCAAATTTTGGAAAAACCCGACACACATCACCTCTTCGTCAATATTTAAGCCGCCTTCCACAGCACGAAAAGGGCTGCCTATATACCGTTATGGCTGAATTTGGTTTCCCCGAAAAACTTATACTGTTGTGCAAAATGACGTTGCGCAACATCATCAGCTCAGTCAGAATTGCGAAGGACCTCTCCGAGCCGTTCGACACTAAACGAGGTTTCAGACAGGGTGACCCTCTATCGTGTGATTTCTTTAATTTGATGCTGGAGATTACATTATACTAGCTGCAGAACTTAATCGCTCTGGAACAATATTCTATAACAGCGTAAAATTACTGGCATATGCTGATGACATTGATATCATCGGCCTAAACACCCGCGCTGTTAGTTATGCTTACTCGAAACTGGAAAAAGAAGCGGTAAAATTGGGTTTGATGGTGAATGAGGAGAAAACGAATTACCTGCTGTCATCGAGCAAAGAGTCAGCGCATATGTGAGTTGGCAACCAACTGTTGGCAGTAATAATTTCGAAATAGTAAAAGACTTCGTATATTTGGGAACCAGCATCAACACTAGCAACAGCATCAGCATCACTCTTATCAATAAATGCTACTTTGGACTAGGTAGGCAATTGAAAAGTAAAATCCTCTCTCGGCAAACGAAAGTCTTACTCTACAAGTCACTTATCGTACCCGTCTTGCTATATGGTGCAGAAGCATGGACCATGACAACATCAGATGAAACGGCTCTGGGAGGGTTCGAGAGTAAAGTTATTGGAAAGATGTATGGACCTCTACGCATTGGCGATGGCGAGTAACGAAGAAGATTTAATGATGAGCTGTACGAGCTCTACGCAGACATTAACATAGTTCAGCGAATTAAAACGCAGCGGCTGCGCTGGCTAGGCCATGTTATGCGAATGAAAGATGACGCTCCCAGCAAGAAAGTGTTTCTGTCGGAACCCGCTTATGGAGGTCGGCCACCACTCCGCTGGAAAGACCAGGTGGAAAACGATTTAAACTCCTTTGGTGTGACCAATTGGTGCCGGTTAGCAGAGAGAAGGATCGACTTGCGTGCCTTGTTGGACAGCCATAACCGTTTAAACGGTTATGCGCATATTAAGTAAGTAAGTAATGGGTTAATGTAGCCTAGAGCTAAAAATTCGCAAAAGATCGCCTCTTAATTTGAAGCCTTTTTTGAGAGGGTCTCCAAAAATTTTTTTTAGTTTTTTATCCATTTAGGATGTAGCCGAAAACGATTTTATAATATCTTGGTTATTTGATATTAGATTTTAAAAAATATGTGGCATTATTTTGAGCTTTAAAATCTCTTTATTCCGTCTAAAGTGCATTTAAGCTTTGCTATCATTTTCACATAGTTTTTTCTGTTTAACCAACTGTAGCATTTAAAGTATGCTTCTAGTTCTATCAAACTTAAAAAACTACCACAGAGCTTAAAGGCTCTTAACACTGCCCTGTTTTTCAGTGCACGTTTAAAGGGCCCATTACTGATACTGAGCATAGACTTGACTTGACTTGGCGTAAACTTGGCAATTTAGCCAACATTATACTCCACTTAGCGCATACAATCTGGCATCATAATCAATAAATGTCAATTTGTATGACAAAATGTCAAAATGAAATGGAAAAAAACAAATGGCATCTCGAAATGTAAACGTCACTTACGTAGAAAATCAAAATTCAACAGACTTCTAAGTCAAGTTAAGTATTGCTAAGTTTTGAGTAATCAGTAACGTGCAATGTTCATTTAACAGAACTGTAAGTGGCAGTTCTCAAGTCAAGTCTATGCCAAGTATCAGTAATGGGACCTTAAAGGTGTAATTAATGGTGACTTATAACCATAAAACCATAACCAGATAAAACAGCTGATCGAACCTACCTTATGGAAATCAATGTAACAGATTAATGGTGCCATACCATAACGCTAACGCCATAACCATACCATAGCCAAACAATTGGTTTTTGGTTTTTCGCCATATCCATAACCTAAAAATATATGAGTTGGTGAATTTAATAACTTTGTGTAGATTTTATGCATTGTTTTGTATACGTTTTGACTAAGAGACTTATTTTTTGTGGAATATGTTTGTAATTTTTTGCGTTTTCTTCATTTTTATGAAATTTTCACGATTTTTAGGTTAAGGCACCAGTAATCGATCACAATGGAGATGGTTATGGATATGGGTATGGTTACAATTATGGCGTTAGGGTTAAGGAAGTTTAATTTGGCTTTAAAGTCCAGTTAAAGTTGACTAAAATTTAACCTTGCCACTTTGTTCGATAACATACAATTTTGCTGATCATCTCAGCTTAAGCGGCCAAAGTGGTAGGGTTAAACCTTAATCAACTTTAAATGTAGCTTAAACTCGCACTGAAAAACCGGGCCTAAATGATGTTTCCATGTTAAGAAAAGGTCTAAACCTGCCCTCAAGTGTGATTATCTAATTGGTCTCAAATGTAGGATGACAATACGCCATTATATGTATGACAATAAATAGAACGTGTAAATTATTTTTAAATAATAACGTTTCATTTCTGCCCAACAAACAGCTGTTGGGTTCGGTGATGCCACCTAGCACAACATTTTTATTTTTAACTTAACCTCAACTCGATATCCAATGTGACATATCAATTGAGAAATGGGCTGGATATAGATTTGAGAACTATAAATTTCTCAAAATTTCCCTAAGGTTGGAGAATAATTTGAGAATGATTTCGGAGATCAACCCGAAAACTATCAATTTACCAAAATTTCTAAAAGGTTGGTAAATGATTGGAACCTGATGTTGGATATCAACTTGAGAGCTAACTTTATATGCCTCACAAGCTGGTGAAAGATTGTTTCGTTGTTTGTTGGGTACTGCGTATTCTTTGTTGATCCACATGTAGAAGTTGCAACTAATTATTCTGTATTGTCCATATAATTCGGTTGACAGTAGGCGGTCCATCAATTTTCAAAAACGTAACGATAGCATCTGTCATTATGGATAAAGAAAGTGTGATATCTTATCCGTCAACTGCCTGACAAGATGTTCAAGATGGCTACTTTTTAACGTTTTGACAATAAGTTCAATTTGGCGGCATATAGGGTCGTCTATATTCAGCGGGTGATAGAAAGAGATACAGAATGAGACCACAATAGTCAATTAAAAATCACATGACCGGTTCTATTTGTAATC
Organism: Eurosta solidaginis; assembly: GCF_040869045.1. Lineage (NCBI taxonomy): Eukaryota > Metazoa > Arthropoda > Insecta > Diptera > Tephritidae > Eurosta > Eurosta solidaginis. Next base: position 88,939,825 of record NC_090319.1, on the reverse strand, counting down.
TTAAGGTTTATGAGCAAGTTATCACCATTGTGAATCAAACTAAGTGTGCTATCTTATCTGTCAACTGCCTGACAGGATGTTCAATATGGCTACTTTTTAGCTTTTTGACAGGGTGTTCAATATGGCGGCGCATAGGGTCGGCTATCCTCAGCGGGTGATAGAAAGAGATACAGAATGAGACAGCGATAGTCAATTACAAATAAGGTGATCCAATCACTTTGGAATTTTGACGTCTATGCATAAGATATCACACCTAGTTTTATCCACAATGGCATCTGTATCTGACCGAATGTGCGATATGCTACAACAATTATTTTAAGTTCTATGCTTATTTATAAAATACTTAATTTCTAATATTTATATTAAATATTTTATGCAATTATTGAGTTATCAGTTTTCAATTACTTTTAAACCTATTTAATATATAAAATATATAATTACTTAAAAATAGTCATAAAATAAAATGTTAATACAATTTAGTCTACATGCTGTCGGCTGTGTGAAAGATCACCCACGCATAGTTCGAAAATGACGCACTATATCTGAGTTTGCTCGAAGAACGCTTTAACTCAGTTGACAATGTATGTTGAGATATGTCGTTTTCCAAATTCTAAGATATTGGGCTTTTGGAAACATAAAATAAGGTATTAGATAGGGTGATACTCAAATGATTATGGGAACAGATCCTTTTCGAACACGCAATCGACATAGGGATGTCTTTCACTCAGCCGTCGCTATGTACATAGTTTAAAATCTTTTAACAATTAGAACACACTTTTTTACATAAATATATTAACTTGTAGCTGTTTTGTTTTTTGTTTAAACGCCTTAGCTATGGTTCATTTACAAATTTTGTTGGTGACGTTGTTGTTGTTGTCCCAGTTGTTGATGTAGTTGTCGCTGTCATTGTATGTTTTGGTTGATAACGTTGCTGTTGTTGTTGCTGCTGTTCGTCACTACTACTATCACCATTAATTTGCTCCATTTCAATATCGGAGCAATTATCCGAATGTGAGAGCGCAGAGTCCATTGAGGTCACCGTCGTATTCACTTCCTTATCGCTGGTGGTGTGCAATGTATTTTGGAAAGGTAATTTCAACAATGGTTTCTCCTGTGCCGAACAATGATCGGCTTCTAAATCGTCTTTTGTTTGAGTTTGTACTGAAAAGTTATTGCTATTGATATCCTCAATAGCTTTGCGCAGCTATGGAGAGAAAATATAAGATATGATTAAAGAATGCTATTTGTTTTCAAACTAGGCCCTATACCAAACATCATAGATGATGGTTAGTTTTGTTGAGAGCTGTAACAACCTAAAACAAACTTTTTCCAGTATATAGCCCATGTTTCAAACATTAGTGGCCTTATTCGAATAGACTCGGAGTCAACATGATTTGAAAAAACTGGTCTCAGGGAAGAGGCGTGGTAGTGGTCTCGATCGAATATACTCCGAGTCCTGACAGTATGAATACCACTGATCCTAGGAAAGAGGTTGGTATTGTTCACTGTTCCAAAATTGTTGACATACCGCTCTATATGACCCGGAGTTGCTTCATCATTTATTGATTTTTCAACGAATCTTGAATAACAAATAACTGGCTATTTGACTGTTTCCGGAACTATTTTTGGATCGCTACTGGTCTATATCGAGATTACTACAAAACCTTTTTGGGCCTACTTCGGCATTATTTCAAAACTTAATTATGATGCTTACGGCACGATATTGAGATCATTCGATTAAGTTAGGACAGATTAGGCAGCTGTCCATTCAAGGACCATTTTCTTTGAATACTTTTATGTTGGCCCGTTGTGTTACCGCATACTCTAACTGTAAAACTGGCGAATTTGTCAGTCGCTAAGTGACAATGCCGAAGCTACGAATAAGTCACACATCGATCTTGGAAATTTCCTCCGTAGACTCGAACATGTCGTGAACAAGATATTTACACCTCGTCCTCACGAAGGCTGAGTGGTTGAGCATAAAGCGCCTGGATGATTCCATCTCGTCGCCCTCCATACAACTTACACCATTGGGGCTGTCCAGTATGTTATGTTAAACTTCCAATGGCCCAAGGATGCGGTTCCCTTTCTCACCATTCTCGGAGTTGTAGCGACCTCGAATATGAGAAGTCGATTCATCACTTCATATGACAATGCCCAGGACTACACACGGAGTCACACCGATTCGGAGGCACATTCTCTTGATAGTCCGTCACTAGAGTAGGCACCTTGTCGTTGGTGTGTGGGCTTAGCCGAACTCCATAGCGCCCGGCTAAGAGGCTGAGCGGTTAATTGATGGCATCTGCGCCGTTTCGCCTCATAGGAACTGTACACCCATAAACCTAACTTATATTTACATGCATAGTATTTGTTCAACTTACCTCTTTCAATCCCACAACACCCACCAAGCGTCCAATTTTGGTCACATAAGCATGATTTATTCCAACCATAGAGAATAGTGAATGCACTTTCAGTATTGAAGTGCGTTCGACAAGTTGAAACGGTGATGGATCAATGTTGACATTGGCTCGTTCAAGATCGATAGCTTTTGACATCTCTTCCATTTCCCATTGTTTTTGATCCTCTGGTGACATATCGATAACACGTTCACGAGGCTAAAGAAAGAAAAAATGGTTCAAAGATAAAAACAGCTTTTTAAAATGAGCTTTAAAAAAATGCCGACACTCAAAAAATAATTTCGCAATAAAAGTAAAAATTGGAATGGTTTGGCGCTTTGGAAATTTTTGCTGCAATTAAGTAACGAATGAATTACTCATAATAAAGCAATTGTGATTTATTTATGAAAACTTATTTTTTATTAAAATTTCCTTTAAGCCAAGTCATTCTAATTTTTGTTTAATTTTTGGAAATTGTTTTTAGAGTATATCCTCTTTATTGGTTAAGATCGTGTCCTTAAAAAACCTTTTTTTTGCGTGATTTGAAACCAAAGCGAATTCAGTACCAGGTGTTGTTATGCCAACAGCTCATTGCTTCTTCTTGATTATTTCCATACAGCGCCTTGTACTTTAATATGTCTGTTAACCGAAATCAATTAAAATTTTCTTTTGACTTGACATTCTTCTGCACGGCGAATAGGTTGCATTCGCTTTGCCACTGCCTGGTATGGATTCGCCTTGCCTTGTTTCAAACTACAATTTTGTTAAAAATTATCCAAGGCGAATCTAAATTACGTGATGGCAAAGCAAAATAAACCGGATACGCCGTGTAGAAAAATGTCAAGCCAAAAGAAAATTCGCATTCACTTCGATTAACTGACTTATTGTTGAATTAAGGCGTTGCTTGGAAACTATCAAGGAGAAGCAATCAGCTGATGCGATAACAACACCTGGGGCCCTATTCGCTAACTGTGAGTTTTAAAGTGTACACAAAAATTGTTTAAACTTTGAAATTCTGATTCTGTAAAGCAAAACTGCGTGAGTTTTCTTGGCAGCCAGTGTACACTATTGTGACATTTAAAACTCATACGCACTGTTACAGAATGACTTTTTTTTTTTCATGGCGTTTGATGAATATTTTCTCACTGACATAAGACTTTTACATTCAGCGCTCATTCAGCAAAACAATGTGCACAATAATTTACAGAATCGCATGAAAATTTAAAGTGTAAATTATGTGTGCAAATGAGTTTCCAATGAGTATACATTTTTCAGTTTTTCACAGTTATGGAATTGACCCCCTGGTACTGAATTCGTCTTGAAATTATCGACGCATATTTACTTAGCTCACTTTTATTCCTACTTTGTGATAAATATTTTTATTAATAAGACCTACCAATGTCACCGTTTTCGTCTTTTTCAAACTCATTGACTGGTTTTTTTTTAATTTTATGTACAGTTGTGCAATTTTATACACACATTTTAGAGGTGGTTTTTTTTATTGTAATAACATTTTATGGTAAAAGTGTAGGGAACGTAGAAGGTGTGGCATATTCATATAAATAGAAAAGAAAGAAAATTATATTTTATTCAGATCATCTACGAGAGAAAATGAAGACATTTCTAAAGCAAGCTTTGGTACTCAAAAACAATTAAAAGCATTAAAAACATGAAACACAAATTACGAAAGTTAGTAGAACGTAAAATAAGGAGAAAACGTGCTAAGCTTAGGGCCCGTATCGTGTTATAAGATCAATGAGAACGCGTTGTCACTAGTTGACAAATATCATTAATACGAAATATCAATCCAGAGCTATTGTCATTTAAAAATTGGTTTACGATGACCGATCGTATAACACGTTCAGGGACCTGGTAAGAAACAGTGAAAGTCAAAAGGTGAACATTTAGGGCCGATTTCACCAACTCGACTTAGGCTAAAACTTAGTTGCCACTTAAGTTAGCCCAGATTTGTGGCTATGTTTTTTTTCGGTTCCACCAACTTAGCAACTAAACCCATTTGACATACAAAAATCCTATCAGCTGTTTTATTCATAGTAGTATTTTTAGCTACGTTTTAATCACACGCCACCCAGTGAATACATACAATAGCGGGGTTGCTATATTTGCATAATGAAATAAGTATCAATACTGCCAATTAATTCGACTAAAAATTTGTACTACATCAACATTGTTGAAAGTCGAGAATAAGCCATCTGGCAGGTAGACTAATTTGCGACTTAGCTAAGCATTGGTGGTGAAACAGAAAAATTAAAAATTTTGACTTAACTAAGTTAAGTCGAGTTGGTGAAACTGGGCCTTAATATATTATAGGTATTCTGTTAACTTACAATGTCATTTACATATGAACATAAATGCAATTAAAAAGTATTAATTTATTATATAAAAAATATTTCTCACACTTACATAGACTTAAGTGCAATTAAAAACAAAAATCTTTTAAACAGAGACCTAATCAGTATGGGTTTTATGTTTAGTGTTGTTGTGATTATTGAAGCTTTCCAGCTTTTAAATTATAGACAAGATTTAAGTAGTAGTAGTATATTTATTTTCAACTATTCAAAAGACCATACATTTGTAAGAAAATGTATAAACATTAAAGACTTAAAAATAGTTTAAAATAAATTAAAATTATGGCAGTAACAAACGTGTTGAGTGCCACACTATAATTGACTAAACTTAAAGTGCTTACGAAAATTCATTTAAAATAAGATCCCTATACTTTAATCTGGTTTGCAGGTACTTAAACAAAGTAACATAATTTCTAAGATTAAGGATGTTTACAACACTTGCCAGGTCCAAAATTTGTTCACCAAAACTAGCCAACCGGTAATCATTGTAGGCTGCGCAAACACCGATAAAGTGGTGAACACTTTCATCATCGCCTAGGTTACACACTGGACATATTGCAGTTGTTACGTTCTTGAAGGATCTCGCACTAAGGTTCAAGAGACCACCTCTCGCACGTAGAATTAAGCTAATGGCATACGAAGAATGTTCGTCGGCAAAATATGTAACGCTCACGGGAGCCAAGTAAGGGTAAAGATCATGTGCGGTAGAGCCTTCAGCACGACCTACATATAGTTTAAACTCTTTTTCGACTAACTTACTAAGCAACAATGAAGTGAAGTCTGTAAGGAAAGCAGGAGAAAATCGGTTAGTGGTTCTAAGTCCGCGCTGAGTGATAGCTGTGTCCAGTTTTTAACCCAGGGTGCATCTTGCCGTATGCTTTTCTCAGCAAGTATACGTGGAAGCCTGTTCGAAGGTAAACTAATACAACGTACTATAAATAACATGTGCGCCCGAAGTGTGTGGAAGAACTGGGGAACTATACCCGTTTCTAAATGCAGAATATAGTTAGGCGAGTTCGCAGGCAAGAAGATAAGCTTCTTTATGAAGAAACGTAAGAGGTTTTTCACATGTTCATGATGGTTCCTACCCCACACCCGAGCGCCATAAAACATAATTGATCTTGCGGCAGCATCAAAGATTTTAATTTTTTTTCGAATACAAGATTTAAGTTAACTATCCCTATTGCGAATGTCGACTGAGTGTAGATAGTCGACTACTTAGCAACTGTCAACTATCGATGCTACTGCAAGTGTAGATCTCTCGCTCATTTATCGACCGTGAATAATTTTTAATTTTATCATCTTTCTACAAACATCGGAAATCGAATTTCAAATAACAGCTAAGCGCTGTCAAAATTCTCGCTATGTATAGGACATAACAGAACTATACAAGGTGGCAGCACGGTGACAGCTGTTTTCTACTTTTTTAATATGATTTGATACATCAACTCCCGGTGCGATACGATTTTGACATTAGTCCATCGATTTACAAAAACAAAGTGCATGGAAGTTTTATTTATGTTTGTAGGTATGTCGAAGTGCTGCCACCTTGTATGGTTCCGCCATGGTATAGAATAAAAGCTTTTTGTCGACGCTGCATCGATTTGAATGAACATTTTTAAAAATGTAATGTACATGATGTAATAATAAAGGTAATGTCAACAACGTAACCTCACTTTTTCGGTAGCTCTATTTTCTAGTATTTACTTGTATTACAAAAGTATTAAATTTTGCTTGTTTAATTTTTTCGCACAAAATTCCCCAAAAAATTTGTTTTCTGCAATTTTTTTTTTTTATTCTTTTGGGAAAGACAAAGTTACGTTAATCTATTTGGCTAAAAAATTCTAGTAGCGGCTTATATAGTTAAAATATTTCTAAACGTATAGTGAAATCTACTCCGATCGTAGTAGAACTCAAATGCAGTTCTGTATGATAGACAACCCTCTAAAATATGCATGCCGAACTTGTCAGAATAAGGGAAAACGTCAACGGGTTGAGAACACCTGGATATTATTTTCATCATGGTAATGTGTAAATGTATCTTCTACTTTTTTGCTACCTAATTGTAATTTGAAACTATTTGTATAAATGGTACATTCTTGTTCCAATGCTCAGTTGGTAGGATGCCTGAGCATAAAATCTGAGAACTTTTGAATTTTTAAAATGTTTGAATAGACCGAGTTTATAAACGAATATTCCTATTGCTCATAATCACCAATTTCTCTTTTGGTATTGCGCATTCCTTTTATACGCAGCAGCTCTCTTCATGCAATTTTTTGGCATTTAGTTAAAATTTTCTTCTAAAAAAAAAAATTTTTTTTTCATTTAAAAATTCAAAATTAATCACCAAATATTTATTATTTCAAATAAAAATCGAATAATTATTAGTATAGTAGTGCGTGATGGTTGACTGTGTTTAACTTTTGACAGATTAGTTCCACAAGCACCCTCCTATGATGGAGTTTGGGGTGGTTGAGGAGGTATTGATATGCATATTAAGGAAGGACCACTGATGGCATGGCAATTTCCGGCAGAAAGTAGAGCTTACAATTTCTTCTCGAACACAAGCGAGATTTTCGAGACCCAGAAATCGAGAACTCGAATTCTCGCGAGATTCTCGTGTCTCGAAGTACTCGTAAATCTCGCGAGCTTCTCGACATAAATTTAATTGCTGTATGAACAGTATTTATACACTGTTTTTTTTTTTACTTGTGAATTTTTTTTGATTATATTGCTTTCCAATGACATTTAACTCAAAACATATTTATTATACATATAATTTTGTTCACAATATTTAATTTTTTAACGAGACATTGAGAACACGACTTCTCGCAAGATTCTCGAAACTCGAAATACTCGTAATACTCGCGAGCTTCTCGACTTTCAATTTTCGCGAGATTCTCGAATCTCGAAATACTCGCGAGCTTCTCGACTTTCAATTCAGTCGCTGCATTGGCAGTATGCTATGCATTGTGGTTTTGTGGAAATTTTTGCTTGTGCTTCAGAAAAAATCCTAAGCTCTATATAAAACAGCCAATAAATCGATTAAATTGAATGTCTAGAAGCTCGCAAGCCTTGCAAGTATTTCGAGATTCGAGAATCTCGCGAGAATTGAAAGTCGAGAAGCTTCCGAGTATTACGAGTAATTCGAGATTCGAGAATCTCGCGAGAAGGCGGGACTCACGAGAAATCTTTAATCGTAAGCTCTAGCAGAAAGCGTTCGCGCATTTCATCGAGTTCGACAGAAAAAATTCCAGTCAATGAACTGTTCAAAAACTGACTAGTATGAATAACCCCACAAAATTAGTGAACCAGAATGTTTGCTGACTACTTTTACTTTGGCTTTAGACTGAAGAGAAACTGCATAATGCAAAAAAGAACAGCAAAGTGAAAATTATAAAATGAATATAAATTTATGCATAATACCTTTATAATGGTCTCCTAATCTACTTACTTGTACTAGCTAACAATAACTAAACTACAGTGGAATAGAGAAGGAGTAATCATTTACTTTTATCTCAGTTGAATTTGATTTATTTGTATGAGTATAACTCTCATCGAAAAAAGTATTCCATTTTATCGTATTTATTCTAGAATTTGTACAATCGGTGGTTGAATGTGATTTTAGGAGTATACCCTTTTTAGGTGGTGATTGCATTGTAGAAAGATCCCATCTCGTATTGGCTAACATTGTTCTTACTTTGGCGTGGACTGGTGAAGATGTTAAGCTTCGTGAAATCTATTTTCATTTATTTGTTGAATATATTTTACGGGTTAACTTTTTTTAGCAAACATTTATTTGAAAGAATTTAATGCAAAAAAGTGTACTTCTTTCATTGATTTTTATACCCAGCTGTACTTGTACACAGGGTATTATAACTTTGATTGGATAACAGTTGGTTGTACTGGTATAAAGGAATCGAGATAGATATAGACTTCCATATATCAATATCATCAGTATGAAAAAAAAAATTTGATTAAGCCATGTCCGCCCGTCCGTCTGCCCGTCCGTTAACACGATAACTTGAGAAAATATTGCGATATGTTTTTATTGTATCAACGACAAAGACACTCCCCGAGGTTTTGGGGAATGTTATAGATGTTGCTGGTCTTTTGCAGGATATAGATCCGGTACGTTCCGGTAACAAAGCACCATTAAGCTACTAGCCCGACCATCTCAGGAACTATTAATATGAGCACATTAACCCTTCGAGGCCATCCCGCCCCGCCCCCTACTTCCATGAGGAACTTGGGGTCGCCAGATCCTCACCTGCGAAATATGTGTATGATACATTCATATTTGTAAGAGGATTCCGCTCGCGTAGGTGAGGTTGACAATTGGGTTGCGGAAGATTTGAAGTTATAAAACTTTGTATTGCGCTTAAAATATTGAGATATCTTCACCAAATTCGGTATACGGGCTTATCTGGACCCAGAATGGATTGGTATTGAAAATGAGCGAAATCGGACGATGACAACGCCCACTTTTTCGATATCGAAAATTTAGAAAAATGGAAAAAATGAGATAGTTCAAAAACGAATACCGAAGAAACTTTGGAAGTTTAACAAGTCGTAAAAAACAACTTTTAACGGGTAATAACGCTTTTTAGTACAATGGAACTTGTGTTTTTATGTTTATTATCTTTATTTTAAAATAAACAATTTTTGTAGGGAAATCTCCATATCTGAAGAACTGCTTTTTAGCCGCTAAAGTTGATTAGTGCAAGCCTCTGTATCCTGTTTGCTCCTTTGGACGAAGATGAGAACCATATATGTATTGTGGCGAATGTTAGCAATGTTGATGCGTCACTGTGCGGTTAGTAAATAAATGCTATACAACAACAGTAAGCCATATACACACATACATAGAAGGCAACGAAGAATATTTCACACATTTAAGCCCCCATTACTGATACTTAGCATAGACTTGACTTGACTTGACGTAAACTTGGCAACTTATGCGGCAGTTACTCACGAACATAAATAAAAAAAAAAATGTAAGGCGCGATAACCTCCTAAGAGATCTAAGGCCGAGCTTCTCTTCCAATTTGCGTCGTGCTCCTCTTGATTTTTCCCTACAAATTGGCCGGACGGGACCTACATGTTTTTATGCCGACTCCGAACGGCATCTGCAAGGCAGATGAGTTTTCACTGAGAGCTTTTCATGGCAGAAATACAATCGGAGCGCTTGCCAGACACTGCCGAGGGGCGACCCCGCTTAGAAAAATTTTCTTCTAATTGAAAAATCTTATTTCTAAAATTTTGATGTTGCTTTGCCCGGGAGTTGAACCCAGGGCATAGGCGGAGCACGCTACCATCACACCACGGTGGCCGCCAGTTACTCACGAACGTACGTACCAAAAACGTGTCAGCTGACACGACCTATCTTATGAGTGTGCAATGTAAACGAAAACTCACCGACGTGCAACGCCCGTACGTACGTAGCCCGGAACGTAGAAATCAAACCAATTTTGATTTTTTCCGTAAGAACGTGTCAGCTGATCGCTCTCTCACTAGACAGAGTTGCCTAGTAAACTTTTGTGCGCTAATTTTTGACCGTTTGCAATTTTATGCAAAAACACCTAATTAAAGTTTGAAAAATTGTGAAAATAATTCGAAATAATTATGTAAAAGTGCAGATTATAAATATGTAATCTACTTATACTTATTTAGTATTTATTCCGGCCTTTTACAATATCAAAAATTAAATTGGAAAAAGTTGATGTTTCCATAAGCATACATGCAAAATGGTGAATGGCAACAGTGCTTATTTGTAAACAATACACACACAAATATGTTATGTACATGTACACAGACGCACACATTGATTCCTACGGGCTTGAGAGTTCGGTCAAACGTGCTTCGTACGACAAACGTCCGTACGTACGGCACACGTCGGTGGGTAACTGCCGCATAAGCCACGATTATACTCCACTTGGCGCATAAAATCTGGCATCATAATCAGCGTTGAAATTTATTTTTAAATAAATGTCAATTTGTATGACAAAATGTCAAAATGAAATGGAAACAAACAAATGGCATCTCAAAATGTAAACGTCACTTAGAACTTACATTGAAAATCAAAATTCAACAGACTTCTAAAGGCTCCATTACTGATACTTAGCATAGACTTGACTTGGCTTGCGAACTGTCACTTACAGTTCTGTTAAATGAACATTGCATGTTACTGATTACTCAAAACTTAACTTGACTTAGAAGTCTGTGAAATTTTGATTTTCTATGTAAGTTCTAAGTGACGTTTACATTTTGAGATGCCATTTGTTTGTTTCCATTTCATTTTGACATTTTGTCATAAAAATTGACATTTATTTAAAAATAAATTTCAACGCTGATTATGATGCCAGATTTTATGCGCCAAGTGGAGTATAATCGTGGCTAAGTTGCCAAGTTTACGCCAAGTCAAGTCAAGTCTATGCTAAGTATCACTAATGGGGGCTTAAGTCAAGTTAAGTTTTGAGTAATCAGTAACATGCAATGTTAATTTAACAGAACTGTAAGTGACAGTTCGCAAGCCAAGTCAAGTCTATGCTAAGTATCAGTAATGGATCCCAGTGTTGCCAGGTTAGCCTTTTCGAGGCTAGATTTAGCCTTTTTTTTTTGCCTTTAGCCTCGAAATTTTGTGTTTAGCTTCGTGACTTTTTTCTAGCCTCTTTTACTCCGAATGTATTTTTAAAAATTTCTAAAATAAAATAATTTCAATAGTTCCTGTAAACACCTAATACCTAATAATATGAGTTCTCTACAAAAGATTAATTCTTTTTCTGCTGAAAATCCGTTGAAAATTTCAAAGCCAGATGTATTTTCTTACTTTGAAAAAGAGAAGTATAGTTATTCTTCAAGTCAAATAGCATTAATAGAGCTGCAGGGGCGAAAACTTAGAACTATACAATGGAAAAATGTACACTCCACCATGGAATTTACATAAAAATGCATTAAACGGACCTCCTTTTTTAGAACTTGTCGAATTCATATTTAGTTTTTTAGTATTACCACTCAGTAACGTGGAGGTTGAAAGAGTTTTTAGTGGCATGAAAATTCTGAAAACTAAATTAAGGAACAAACTAAAAATTAAAATGCTTAATGCGCTGCTTAATATTAGATGCTCGTTAAAACGATTATCTAAATGTTGTAATGACTTTGAAATTACCGATGATCTCATATCTATGGTAAATAGCCAAACTTTATACCCAGACTTAAGCTCTTCTGATTCTTCAGACGGGGAATATTTTATATAAATAATTAGTTTGTAATATTTTTTTTATGTATATACACATATGCAATCATTTAAAGTAATTCCATGTGCTAGTCAAAGAAAATGTGCCTGATATGTTTTGAAACAGGAAGTTATGCTTAAGTTATGTTTATAAGTTTTTATTTACAAATGTGTAAACTAAAATATAAAAAAATTTAATGAATTAACCAAAAAATGTCTGACCTTTTTTTAGCTTCTTTTTTTTCTAAATTAAGCCTTTTCTAACCTTTTTTTTTTGCCAATCTAGCACCTGGCAACACTGATGGAGCCTTTAACCAGCAGCTTGAAGCGAAGAGAATATTTCACACACACATCTAACGGTGGAGAGGATATTTCACATACATGGACGACAATAAAGCATATGGCATTACATCAGTGGTCGGCAAAAATTAAAATGTAAGTGTATTAGTGAGAGCGAGACAACATGCAGAGGATGCATTTATACCAAAAATTTTGGAAAATTTAATTTTTGATTCAGAAATAGTTTGAAATATTTTGAAGTCCCTCAAATATCGCAAAAATAGAGGCGATCACTCGCTTAACAAATCATATTCCCGAGACTAATACATTTGCTTCAACCGGGGCAAATACAAAATGTTAAAAACATATGTGGCTGATTTAAAAGACAAAAACATGAAGATACATTCGTGTAAATTTTTTACTATTTCGCAACCTTTTCTAAATAATCTATAGTAGTTTTTTGCAGTGCAGAAGTTCAATTTTTTTGGCCGCAGAAAAAAGAGTCCAGAATAAAATTGTTACAACTTTTGTTAAAATAATTTAAAAACCTCATATTGTATTGAAAAGTTATTTAATATAACATACCCAAAAGAGTAAAAACCCAAATCTAAACATGTTTGGAAGATGAGCTACACATGGAAAGGTCGTCATACAAGTTGCGTTATCCCATTGTAATATTTATCACAGGGAACCTTGATATTTTTGCGACAGCCATGCGCAGTGTTTATTCGTTGCTGTCTCGGTAACCACTGACGATGGAGAGTAAGAATATGTGTGAAGCAAGTCTGGTTCAATTGAGCTATGGCGCGCCGACCACTGCCTTACATAAACTACATGTATATAGCTAAATTACCAAGCATGATATACAACTGTTCTAGAAGGCATGTTCGTGAAACGTCTAGATCTTAGGAGAAACGGGCGAACCAAGTAACCGAGAGTATAAAAGCAGCACAAGCTGAGGAATCAGGAATCAGTTTGATTTAAACACGCTAGTAGTGAAGTATAATTGTGAAGTACTACTCCCAAAGTACTCTAAATAAAGATCATTTTGCAAAACTCAGTATTGAAGTTATTTATTCGACAGTTCAGCGATTCGAACGTTAGCAGAAGGTTCATAATAATCAGGAATTTCCCAAGGTTCGTTCCAGTATTATTGCACAGTCTTTTAAAACACTATTAACCACACAAAGCAAACAACAACATCGTTTCAAGTGCACAGCTGGGTATGACTTTCTTACCTGTTAATTTTAACTTCAATTTCAAACCTTTTTGCACTAAATTTTATTTTCTGATTTCAACACTTACAAAATGATGCGTTTTATTGTGTTTCTTTGGTGGTATTTGATAGTTGGGCGTATTTTGGAACTTTTGTGTAGAATTTTTGAAATTTTTATGTATTAATAAGTGCATTTTCATATGAAAAATTATACTTACAAATCTGTTTGGTTTTATATAATCAGGTGTACTTGGAGGTGTGGGCTTGAAGCAAAATTTAAAACAAGAAAAATAATTTTTTTTTTATTTGTATGCATTGGCAATATAGATGAAAAATGATTCTGTGATTGGAGCAGGGAAGAAAAAATGCAATTGTAAAATTTGAATTTGGGAAGCCAAAAGTATCAAGAATGATATACGTCGAGGGTGGTTATAGATTGGTTTAGACCTACTACACACCGGCAGGAAGGTTCTAGCCCAACTATCTAGGAACGACGAAAAAATAGAAGGGGCCGTTTAAGAGTCGCTCGAGATCAAAAAATTAGTGCTACACACCTTTTTTGACATGGAGGCAGCTTTTACCGATCTCGGACTTGCCTATTTTCAAGAGAGAAATTTCTGAATATACTAAAAAAAAATTAAAAAACATAACTTGGCGTCGTGACCCGGTGGTCTAACGGAGCGGGTTTGTTTACGCCTCTAATTGGAGGAGAACGGCTGGTGATATCTGATAGGGTTAAGTATGTACTGTGATCGATGTTGAATGTAGAGAACAGAGCTAGGAAGTCTTCGTTTGCTTTGTACTGAAGTCGAAGGACAATTATTAACCTCTGGGGGGAATCAACAAGTGTGGTACATTGGCTGCAAGATTTGGCTAGCAAGTCGATTATTTTTTAGGAAGTTCTATTTGATAGTGATATTCGTTGATTAGAATAAGCATTCCAGCATTCCAGCATTTTGACCGGCTTCGTTTTCAGCATTGACAGGACAGACTAGTTCTCGCCGGCTTCCACTCATGTTATCTCATAGGTGGGGAATTAGTATGGGGCGAGAGTCTGGTGAATGTATTTACGTCGGTCGATGTAGGCTGTCATTTCTTCCACCGCAGTGTTAAGAAAGTTAATTTTTACGCGGATAATCAGGCGTCTATCAAAGCGCTAAGCTCTGTGACAGTGACGTCGATGGCTGTGAGCTGTGAGGTAACCCCTCATTACCCAATGGAGGACGACGCGGTGGAATCATCAAGTCATTTTATGCTCAGCTGTCCAGCTTTGCCAGGCCGATGCGAGTATATGGATCGGAAAGCCAGTTTTACCATTACAGTATGTGATAACACAATGGGCCAACATTAAAGTGTACAAGTGAGCTGTTTCTTAACTAAGGGTTTCTCAGATTTTCTTCCACATAAAAATAGTTCTATGCACGCTTCGTATTCCTGAAATGGGATCACAACAAAAAGGTCTATCAAAGACAATTTTAATCTATACGTCATGAAAATTAGTGTTGTGTGTGTTATTATACGTTTAACATATATTCATACTTATGTGATGATTATTATGAGTAAGACAAGCCCCTTACCTTATGTTCGCAACTCGTAGACTCCACAGTATTTTGTGCTTGCTTGTACGGAAGTGATTACAAAGCATATAATGTTAAGAGAGTCACGTGAGAAACACAAATATAAAATTTAAATAAAAACTAGCTTAAACAGAACCACAACAAAAACAAGTAATACAAGACGAAAACGAACACAAATAACAAAAAAAAGAAAACATTTCACACAAGTACCATTTAAATAAGAGCAGCCAAATTGCAAGGAAAACAACTTACCAATTGAACTTTCTTCGAGATACTCGGCGCACGTTGAACAAGTTGGACTTCATTGGCGCTTAAAGCAGGCGTTAAACTGCCTGTATCCGGATCCGGAAGTACATCTTGCAAAGTATTCGATTTACGAAATATAGCTTCGAATGCTGAACGTATACGATGCTCTGTACCTGTGATGGTTGTGTATGGGGTTATGTTAGGGCTGTGCGGTGAGGTAGGTGCGTAAGTTTTTAAATTAAATGAATTTGTCTTTTTCAAAATGGATTTGCGTGGTGCCACATTATTGTTGAGTGATTCTTGACGTTGTTTCGGTGGTAACATTTCATCGTTGGCAATTTGTCGCAGACTTAATATATCGGGTGCGGGCAGTACTTCGAAACGTGATGGGCGACGCATTTTCAATTCAGCTTCTATTTTTTTCTTCTCTTCTTCGCGAGCGCTGAAAATAAAAATAAAGTAAAAGTAAATTTTTGAAATAGAAAGAGGCAAGAAAAAAGTGAGGTCGAATTTAATGGAACGTAATAAAATAGGCGTTAGTGTTGTATTAACAGGAAACACGACCTGATCGAACCACCGGCAATTTGCCAGTGTATGAGTTTGCTTAGGACGAACGGTGTATGGGATATATATTTTGTTTGACAACTGTCAAAGATATTGTTGCGAGCCCCTTCAGCCTCTTACCTAAGATGGGCTTGCCTAGCTTGTTAGTAAAAGTCGTGTGTGCACTGGTGTTAGTACGGGAGCTTCAGCCTGGGGAGGGTTCGAGACAATTTTACTGAACCAAGCCATCATCCTTCAGCTAGGGGGCATAACATGAAATTTAATTTGCACACTAAGGAAAAGCTACCAGAAAACCAGAGCATCACCACTTCGACCTGGAAAACCCCATACCTTGCAGCGCGTATAGAATGTTAGCGGCTGCTCATAACCCAAACTACCATGGCTTTAAATATGTTAATAAAGCCCCAATAAATCCAACCTAGTTAGTGTGGTTCAGACCAACACAAATAAGTTTTAAATTCCATAATTACAAATATTTATTCATTATTCATTCTTCTTATATTCTAATAGAAGTTTCAAAACAGGGATAATGTTATGTAGGTATAATTCTAACACTAAAATAAAAATAAATAAATGTAAGGCGCGATAACCTCCGAAGAGATCTAAGGCCGAGCTTCTCTTCCAATTTGCGTCGTGCTCCTCTTGCTTTTCCCTACAAATTGGCCGGACGGGACCTACATGTTTTATGCCGACTCCGAACGGCATCTGCAAGGCAGATGAGTTTTCACTGAGAGCTTTTCATGGCAGAAATACACCCGCAGCGCTTGCCAAACACTGCCGAGGGGCGACCCCGCTGAGAAAAATTTTCTTCTAATTGAAAAACCTTATTTCTAAAATTTTGATAATGCTTTGCCCGGGGTGTGAACCCAGGGCATACGGTACCTACCTACGGCACGCTACCATCACACCACGGTGTCCGCCACTAACACTAAGATTACAATTATTTACTTCTCTCCTAAAGTACTAACATTTATTTGTTCGGGGGTATCGATCAGCTGACCAAACCCAACCTACCTCAACAATACATACATAATGTATTCCATAGGTTAACGACCTTGTCACTCTCTTAGAATTGGGGCTTATTCAGAGGAAAAAAAATATAAATAGAAAAGGAAGAAAAAACCAACTCTAACTCTCTTTGCTTTGCAAATCAGACCTCTCAAAAATCCATTCGTAAAAAGAAATTAATGATACCAAAAAAGCAAAGAAGAGGTTCCTATATATATGTATGGACATATGTGCAACTTTAGCGCACGCAAACAAAAAAATCTAATGCATCTACATACATACATAACTAATGTGTATGTAAGTATATGTGTAACTAGGCGCCTTCTCTTGTTATACTAAAATAGTTTGTGAACTAAATGAATTAAGTTCATGTTAGTGAGCTTTTGTCGTTATGTACCCATTTGCTTAGTCCAACGCTGTCCCACGAAGCGAAGAAGGCCTTCCTTGCTTTGTATGAAGCGGCTGGTACGCGATCATATGCTTAACCCTATCGAAAAGTCGTTAGGGCTAGGGAAGATTTCATCCAACCAACAAAAGAAATGCTGTGATATAATTAATCTTAAAAACCGACTGGGGCTATTTTTAGGTCATGCATTGTATGACTGGTGTGCGAAGGTCGCTTAAAAAGGATCAAAGATTAATCGCCGCCGGCATGAGCGCCAACAAACGAAAAACTAAGGGATTCTAAGAGAATCTCCAAACTTTGTCAAAGTAAGAGATTTAGTAAGTTTAATGTGCTTTTCGGTTTTCTCTCGAAAAAGTAAATGGAATGAAAATTTATGACATTTTGTGGAACTAGGTCCGCTTTAGCAGCGATCATATGGTATTCTATGTAAACGTACATAGAATAACTCTGTTAATAACATGTTGTTTAACATATTTGCATAAAAAATGTTCTTAATCAAACTAAATATCCGACGGCAAATTTGAGATCTAGGTTGAAGGTAAGTTTAAGGAGTAGCTTAACTGGAAGTATGAAGATACTTTGTATATCTTAAGGGTAAGTATTAATCTAACGTATTAACCGTATATTTGCTTTCAAATTCATTCCAGTTTAAGTAAAATTATAATAATTTTTTGTTGGGTTTTTTTGTATATATGTATGGGTGTACCTATCCACTTGTGTAATTAACATGCAGTAACATAGTTACAAAATAAGAGGTCTTTTTAACTAGCTTTACACAAGGGAACTCAGACTTTAGGTTCAAAGGTAGGTATTACTAAATTAAATTAGGTTAGGATCACTTTAGATCAGCATGCTAGACATCTTTCTAGATGCATATGCACTTTTAAATCTATTTACTGTCCTATCTTCGTTTCTAGCAACCCCGAATCGCTAGAATATTGGACTACGGAAGCTGAATTAAATTTATTTTTTTTTTCGTGTGAATGGATTTTATAATTTGTGACTGTACAAATTGGTGTATTTTAAGAGCGCCTAGTTGGATCGGGTCTTGAGGGGTTAGCCGCATGCAACTCGGTGGGGGCTCCTGCACCCATCTTCCAGCGTTCCGCTCGCTAATCTTCTCCAGTGTATGCGCAGTGGGTATTTGTCTGCAAGGGTACCGAATTTTAATTCTTATTCTTTATTTAAACTAGTAACACTACCCGTTAGCACTAAACTACACGGACACTAAGTTATAAGTTGTTACTGCGTTCTTACCTAATTTCTTGGACGGAACTTTTGCAGGAATTGAGTATTTTATTTTGGTGTGTTCGATCTACCGTGGGTAAAAAACACTCGCGAATTTAGACGCCTTAATAGGCTTAACTTAAAATTCAACACTCGACCCAGACTTAAATTTCTGCACCAGATGTTTACCGCATGGTAGTTCCTCAGGAAAATAAAGAGCTGAGCTCCGGAAATCGCCCAAGACCCATATGGTTATCATTGACGTATTGATTATCGATATATATATTTTGTTATCAAAAATCAAATGTAAGCGTTGACAGACGGACGGAAGTTTAGTTTAGACTAGTGTTAGATACTACAGAGTGTAACAGAGTCATGACACTTGTAATAAAAAAAAATTAAAATCATAAAAAGAAAAAGAAAAAAATTTAAATGAAAAGTATGGTTAGTGCTGAAGTGTTCATGTACCCATGGTACAATATTCATATCAAACAAGTATTGAGATTATTTGTGTTTGCCAAAATTGAGGGTCGACATCAACATTTTCATCTGGATAAGTAAAATTTGAGTTATTTTGAATTAAAACACATTTGGTTAACACAATGCATCCGAAAGTATGCATACATATCTATCAACGACGGCTTTTCTTATGCCGATATTAAATTATGAAGCAAGTACATACTGTAACGAGTTTCGAGAATTTCGCTTATTCCAAACCTTCTGCTAACGTACGAATCGCTAAACAGTTGAATAAATAATTCCAATATTTAATAATGCAAAATGGTCTTTATTAGACTATTTTGAGAGAACTTCACAATAACACTTATACTTCACAACTGATAGCGTGCTTAAATAAAAACTGATTAGGCATGCCTCAGTTTGCGCTGTTTTTATACCCTCGGTTTCCTCGTTCACCCATTTCTCCTAACGTCTAGTAATTTCGCGAATTTCATGCTTGGTTAACAGCCATATACATGCATATTTGTAGTTTGTAGCCATATGCGTGTGTATATGTGAGTACTACTTTGGCTGATGATTACATGTGTTTGGGAGTATTTCTCCGTTGCCTTGTATGTATGTGTATAAATGATGATTAATGTTTAGAGTGGCAGCTTGCTTTATTGTTGTTGTGCCTTAAGTTACTTAGAATCAGCTTAGTGATACTAATATTCGTCACAATACTATACTTCACGGCAGCTTCATAAAATCTAAACTACTACTTAATTGAGTCATTAGCTGGGAAATCCACCCTCTGTTAGTGCAGGTACTGGGGCGGCTTGAGCCCTGATGGAATCCTCAATGCTTTAAGAATATTTATACCCCAAAACCGTTCAAAATCAGAAATACTACAATGATAGTGTGTAATTACTAAGGACTTAACTGTCCAGTAAAGGGCCAGCACAATTATCGAGTTTCTCCTTGGGATACTTTTAGCCACGCGTGAGCTTCTCAGCAGCGTTGCAAGAGTAAGAAAATACATATATCAGCTGCTCAACTACTATCAGCAATTACTTCCGCTGCTCCGCTGTTGCTTTTCACCATTAGTGCCTAACATTAGCTCAAGTAGTATTGACCTGCTGATCACCAGCTGTTCTGTATCTGTGGAATCACGCTGTCAAACTCTTGTTCAACTTTTTATCTGTTCGGTTTTCTAGACCTTACAAACCGTATCTAAATACTGAAACCAGCTCCCACCATTGAACCGCGACTAATGCATTGCTTCAGGGTGGCATTTGATACTTCTTATTAATAAAGAGCCTTCTGTTGTTCCTAAGCTCATATGCAGCCTTTTTGCTCTAAGTGTTGTTCTCACGAAGTTCTTGTTTGGGAACCTCGCTTGCCTCATATTTTTTGCTAGAACATCATCAACAGTGATTTTAAAGACTTTTTGCTCGAACATTTGTCGATCTTGGCTTGATCGAGATCATTTGAATATTCCATTCTATATAGGTATTTTTTGAAGAACGTGTATTCTGTAAGCATTTGAGTAAAATGGTAGTTTACATCGCTAAACCTCTAGTGCTCATCTGGTCATTTACTTAATGTTTCCTCCCTGCTTTATTGGCTAACGATTTCAGCATCTCCTTATACATCTTATTTCTCAGCATGCTCGGCAATGATACCCATTTAGATATCTTTTTTGTCGAATGCTAAATTTACTCCCCCAATGTAAGTCGAGAGCCTAATCTAATCCGACTGTGGTAAATGGCGGAGGTTCATTGGGATGATCGCCTGTTCGCAGCTAAATCACTGTCACATAACGCTGTTGTAGGAATATATATGTGTGCTCTGCCTGGAGACATAAATAGAGTGATATGTTAGTCAATGGATCGAGAGTAGGATCTGTGTTTGACTGAGCGCTACCTCAGCCTTCGAGGAAAGCCGCCTTGTACATTCAACGGACGAAAATTTACTGATCGCAGTGAATGCTGGTCGGGCAACATGGACCGGAAGATAAGTTCACTTTCAAGCTTTTGTGAGTGTACGACTGATGATCTTATTATTTGCCGTGGGGAGTTTGTTGTTGTGGTTGTAACTACAATAACACTGTCGGAAGTTTCAGGATAATGTTGCCAATGTGGTGGGTTTTTGCGGTTGCTTCTGGTACCAACCCACTGCCGCGGCAGCGACGATTTCAACTCGTAAAAATATTTATTTGTATGTCTCTTAGGATGACATGGATTTTTTTTAGTATTAGCTTTCGCTCATTATTTGTTAGTCGACCCAAAGCCATTCTCGTAGAGTGTTGCTTTAAATTCTTTGCTGCCGTAGCGAGTGACGGTCTGCGACTCGATTGCAGACTAACTTTTCCAAGTTCACCTTGCCAAAGAACAAAGATTTTGCTGTTAACCCGGCTATATCACCTCTGCTCAGAACTATGACTGAAGTTCGAATTCAGCTAAAAACTTTGTCTCTCTGTAAGCACGTTGGGTAGTGTTTGACATTAGAACTGTCGTGACGCTTTTTGCAGTTGTTGCTGTTTTAATCACGGAAAGTATTCGGACGGACGGATAGACGTGAAATTGACTTTTTTTGGTGTAGCTTTATTTCCATCCCACGTCATATGTTGAGTATAGTTTAATAATACACCTAACTTACTTACCGTTCTTCTGCTTCCTTTTGCCACTTTTGTGCCACCTCCATACGTTTCTCACGTCCAATATGCTTCTCAATCATTTTGATGAGCTCATAACGTTGTACCGATCCAAGCAGTATCATATTCTCGTGACTATCGACCAGCGGTAGAGATCGAAGCGTTTTATTTACCTTCAGCACCTCTTTGAGTTTTTGATACGAAATGCCATGCCATATATATTTAACATCTCGTACCATAAAATCCTCCACATAGATGCTGTACATGGCCGAACTGGATGGCAGCAAATCGGGCAAATACGGCAGTTTCTTAATCAATATAATACTGTCGTACATGGACGGTTGTAGAAGGGCTGCAATGGCATTGGCAATCAACACTGCGATCATCACCGGTACAACGTGCGTTATCTGGCCGGTCATCTCGAAAATGATAACTGCCACCGAAACGGTATGCGTCACGGCGCCAGAAAATGCCGCCGCACCCACGACTGCATAACCGCCCGGTATAATGGGCGACAGACGACCGCCGTAACGCACACCGCTCGGAAACCACAAATGCATACTTTCACCAATGAGACGTCCCAAACTGGCGCCAATTTTAAAAACCGGTATGAAAATACCCGATGGCACAGGTATGGTAGAGGCAACGATGGAGAGAAAGAACTGTGTCGCATTGAGAAAGAGAGAGATTCGTTAAGTATTTTCCTTTTTTAGCTGTGAGTTATTTTCTTACCGTGAACACAATGTAAATGGAGAGATTAATGAAAATGTTCGTATAACTTGTAACCCAATGCGTTACAATTGCTGCCTGTTCCACAGTGAGATCATCTCGCGACCACGTGAAATTACTAAACAACTGTGTGACTTGTTCGTGTGTACTCAATTCGCCAGCAATGAATTGACCGGGACCCAAAGGAAATGAAAGTGATGAGACGAGCAAGGCCAGAAAGCCTGGATATAGAAATCGGCTGTAATGCAGAAAGAAGGAAAAGGTTGATAAGGGTACGAACTTATGACCTTATACTTACTTTTTTTGCAGAAATTTGTTCATTTTCTTGTTTGATCGCATAAAAAGTACATAGCGACGATGCACCCAAACATAGGACGCTCCACCAATTCCGCAGACGACGCTTAAAGGTAAAAGATAATTTATTTTAGTCCAAGCAGTGTTGAGTATGTATTTAGGATTTTTCAGATGTTTTTACTTCAGCTTTTAGTTCTAAAGAAGCAATAGAACCTAAACTAGTCGCCTAGACCTTTAGATTTTTCAGATGGTTTTACTTCAGCTTTTAGTTCTAAAGAAGCAATAGAACCTAAACTAGTCGCCTAGACCTTTAATCTGAATCAAATGTCTTTAGCTATCTTGGAATACTTTCAAAGGTTTAGGGAAGTGGTAGGGACGTGGACCGTTTTCTGGTTCGGGTACTAGCCCGACTGCGGAAGGATCTGCCTGTGGTGGGATCAAATAGGCTGTAGATTATTCCTTGTAGAAGCATACAGTTTAACAATGATCTCTTCATCAAGGAATGCTTGCAAACGATAGGGAGCTCTTTACCTCAGTTTGCAACACTCGCACGAGAGGTCCATATCTATGCCTCTTCAGAACTAAGCGGGCATTTTGCAATACGAGATTTTCGTTCTCCAGGATGCTTGTAAAGAATCATTAGTTACAAATAGTACTGGTAACAGGGTCTCCTAGCATAGCCAAGCAGCTTTTCGGGCTATAGGGTCAGCAAGGATAGGATCGAGTCTTCTTATTCCATGTGGAGAGTAGGGCTTGAAACTGGCAATGTAAAGGGAAAGGGTAAGACGGATTAGCAAGCATTGAGGTCTTGGTATCTTTTTGATTCCTCGATTTTAAGCCTATAGCCATTTTACAACGGCGTATGATCTTCCTCCAAGGAATATATTCGAATGATTTGGTGGACTCACCGGGCGCTGGTTATTTGGGATGCAAGCAGCTCGGATGATATTCGATCGCAATGTGTCGCATCTGCAAAATTGGCAAAGAGAAAACGCTGACGAACCTACTCTAAGACTGTTCTATTCACACTAGAATGAAGGTTCCTCCAAAAATTAACACTGTTTGGCTGGGGCGCTTGTAAATTTATACTTATAAGCCGCCCCAGCCAAACAGGGCAGCATTTTTCTCTGAATTTATTGCATTCGATCTGAATCGCTCCAACATCTGAAGAACACCTAGCCTTCGCATCTACTTTTGATTCATTATCTCAGCAGCCCACAACCCGAGATGAGGATTGTGTAGCACAACCCTTTCAAAGGGTTGCCAGCGCAATTTATAGCTTCTCTAACCCAATTGCCAACGTCACCAACCCGTGGTAAATCCTGTACCTTTAACAGCCGAGGCTCTGGTGACCCCAAGTTCCTTATAGATGTAGGAGGTGGGAGGGCAGGATGGCCTAGAAGGTTTCGTGGTCCTACCAAATCGTTCTCGAGATGGTCGGGCTTAATAGTTCTTGTTACCGGGACGTACCGTACCTGCATCCGGCAAAACACATCGATAACACTCCCCAAAATCTGCGGAGAGTGTCCTTATCGCTACAACAACAACAACAGATCATCACCATTTACATCACTCGAGGGTTTGGAGCTGTTGAAGCTAATAAAGAAGCACTTATTGGTGCGCAATAAACTGTCTTTCCCGAGATAAAGTCGTAGCTTGTAGCAACATGCAAATAGTCTGCAAATCTATGGCCTATACCAAGAAGCCTAATAAACGCCTTGACCGTGGCCGCTTTGCCTACAATATCCAACGTTTTGAAGTAGTTGACTCATAACGTCGCATAAAAGCATTGAATTTAAGGCAGGAAAGCACAGTGACCCACTCGATGGATCATTCTACAAGAACCCGAAATGCTCATTTCCTAACCTTATGTCAGGACTCAATTCAATGCTCTTTTCCTGCCATCAAAATTACGCCATAAGACCTAGTTTTAGTTATAGGTAGAATGAACGAAAGCCCGAGAATAATTCAATACTCACCCCATGAGCGCAAACACGAACAACTCTTGCGGATCGAAAGGAAATTCGGTTGTGAAATTTGTGAGAAATATCGCACGTACCGTATCTGCATTGTGAAACCAAACGGCCAACAGTCGAAATACCGTTGCTCCACAAACTGCCGCGAAGAAACCGCGCCAATAATTACGAACAGCAAAATATGTGGTAGTTACTTCTATACTAAACAGAACTCCTAAAGTATGAAGAAAGGACACACATGCAATTTTTATGAAAAGCTATTTTTCTTCATCGGCCTGGAAAGTTAGGAAACTTATCGTTCGAAAAACAAGAAAGACAAATCCGCTTGAATTTTTGTAACGTCACTCCAGAACCAGGGCCCGTATCGTGTTATACGATTACGTATCGTAAAGCAATTTCACTCAAACAATTCATGATTCACTAATGAGTAGTGGCACCAATTTCCCACTTAAGAGCTATTGCGATTTGAGTCGAGATACATAAATCATTTTTACTATGTACCTGGAGGTGTAATGTGCGTTTATGTTGTTTAATTTATTGTGATGTGATGTTATGTTATAAAGATGTGATATGATTGTGATTTAATGTCATGCGAAGCGAGGTGAGGTCAACTGATGTGTTGTGAATTGATCTGATGGCATTTGACGTATTAAGATCTGATTTGCGGCGTTGTAATGCCAAGTGTTCTAACTTGACGTGTACGATAGTTGTGATATGAAGAAATTCGGTGTACTCCTTCATTTGCGCTGACTTTGTAATTGTGATATGAACTAGTTTGATGTATTCTTACATTTATGCTGTGCTGCGATGATGTGAACTTTTATAGTGATTTAATGCAAACCTGCAAAAATCGTTGGATCATGTGGTCCACTTGTGTCATACTGGAGTACTTACAATTATACTCCACTGTAATGCAGCAATGGACCAACTCATGTGTCTCCACGAACATATTGTAAGCCGATCATTGCTCGTTTTTAACGATTGTAATCACTACACGATGTTTATTGGACTGTGGGTACTCCATGGATTACTCTGATGTAATGCGGAGCTGGAGTATATGCTCCAGTCCTAGGACATCGCAATGTTAATTGGACCATATTTTTTATATGAATTGTGGTTAATTTTGGAGCACTCGGTTGGTCCATAGCGAGTACTCAATACATGCATGCATGGAGTACTCGCGATTTTTGCAGGGAATGTAATAATTTTCGATGATGGGGTGTTATGTGATGAGATTTGATGTGGTGTAATGTGCCAAAAACGATGGTTATGGCATAATCGGTAGTTTTCGTTGTGATAGAAACCCCCAAGACATTCTTTGAAAGGTTTGGGAAGCTCTAGGCATTGGCTCCTTTGCCATTACATGCATCCTGTACGCTCGGTCCAAGCAACATGATTTAATGAGCACATCATAATGATTGGACGTGACATGATAAGATGTGATGCGGTAAGTTAAGATTTGATGTGGCGTTATGCGAGATGAAGTGAAATATAACCAGGGTTTGAAAATGCTGAACTAATTTTCAGTATTACAAAATTGCTTGAATTTAAATTTGAAAAATATTTCAGCAGCAGAAAAAAGCAAAGCAAACAAAATTTTTTTTTTTTTTCATTTTACTTCAGATATTACTTGAATGGATACGAGCTGTCGTCGTCAGCAGAAAAAAAACTTGAATATTTTACTGTGCTTTGAAGTAATTCATGATCAACTATTTTTAAGTAAACATTTTTCAGTTTCTTCACAGCCGAAATTCTGGTTTTGAATTACTTGCTGAAAATAAGTAAAAGTAAATTTTATTACTATTTCAGCAGAACTATTTGATTTTCAAAGGGACATACAAATTTACATACAAATTGTACGATGTATTGATCGTAATATCCTTCATCTACGAGTAGGTATTTCTTGTTTTTATGTTGCTTTAACACCCGACACACATATATACGCATGCTTCTACTAATACGTACGTACAAAATCTGCACCTCCACCCGTAGCTTGGTATATGTACTGGAGTCATTCGGGGCTTTTTCCGGGACCAAACCATGGCATTTCAATGTAGCATGGCTCAATTTCTCGCGGATCGTTCAAAATTTGTCATCCAATGAGTAGCTCCTTGTGGAGAGACTGTCCTTCATTCGGTCCTAGAGCCTAGCACTGCCGCGTCTACCGAAGAAATACATATTTATAAAACGGGCACATATATGGCACATGCAAAACATGATGTTTTAGGCTAACCCCTAATATTTGTTGTCGACGCGATTTCTTTAAAACATGTATGGCTCCTTTCTGTTCACAACCAAGAGCGATTCACGCCGCGTTTAAGCGCACCTCCATTCCTTCCTCATCTACTAGCACCAAAGCTGGTCTGATAGCCAGACAAAATTCTCGTTTGTTGCTAATTTTTGTAATTAAAAATTTGTCATGCCGCTACTTTTGAACACGAGTAAGGTTCCTACAAGAAGTGGCCGTAATCGGTATATAGCCACGCAGAGTTTTTATATGTATATCAGATAAATCCTGTAAATTGACTTTTCGATATTAAAATACCTAATTGAGCTATTGCCTTCAAGTCGGGAGCAATATCTTCAGATATTCCTATTCAAGGAGGAAGTGCTCAAAAAAAATACAATCAGCAGACAACTACGTCCACTTTCTTTATAAAAAAAAAAAACAAACATATACATATAAGATATCTCTGTAACGAAGAGCTGCAATCTTAAAAATTAAGGGGAACATCCTCGTAATGATGAATTAAATTACGTATTTTACAAATTTGAAAAACTGGCGTGGCAACGGCTTATTGGGCCATGTATACTATTGCACTTATTCTGACGACCATGACACAATGTCCCTTAAAAAAATTACAAAAATCAACATAAGGCTTTGTCAGTAATAGCATATGTAGGAAGTGCGGGTTGGAGGAGGAAAAAATCGAGCACGTTCTGTGCTCGTGCCCTGCACTTGCCAGGCTAGGACTCCAGCTATTAGGAGTGATACAGCTGTCAGATCTAGAAGGAGCAAGTGGCTTAAGTCCTAGGAAGCTTCTAGTGTTTGCCAAGAGGACGGAGTTATTTTATAACATAGGTCCTGGTTTTTGATAGGGTTTTTCAGTTTGGTCGTTAAAACAAAATTCTGGTAACACTACGTACTCAATCAGTCTATGTGAGGTTGTCATGGACCGGCCAGTTCAACCTAACCTAACATAAGGCACGATATACCTTCGAGGAGATTTAGGCTGAGCTTCTCTTTCAATCTGCGTTGTTTAAACCTATTCCGCACGGCATCTGCGAGGAAGATGCACTTTCGCTGAAAAGCTTTTCATAGCGGAAATACACTCTGAGTATTTGCAAGCCCTCCGATAACCTCCGAGGAGATTTTAGGCCGAGAAGAAGAGAAGCAATTTGCGTCGTGCTCCTTTTATTTTTTTCTGGCGGGATCGGTTAAAGACCACGACAACTTAGATATAAAACAATCTTAAAAGGGTCGCAGGATAGAATAATAAGCTATAACTTAGCAAAAAATAGTTTTGAATCAATGATATTTCACTTATCAAGTTTTATTGTAAGAGGGAATGTGGAGAAATTTTTTTTAAACGGGCGGTGCCACGTGTTATGTAGAAAAGTAATTTATCTGAAATGAAATGTACAATTGAAGCTCACGCTGACTATATAATGTTCGGTTACACCCGATTTTAGACACCTTTACTTGTTAAATATTGTTTTAGTTTAACTAATACCATTGAAATAAATGTTTCGAACACAAACGTCTAAAAATTTTGGCCTTCATTTAAAAAAATTTATCCAGGGACCCATGCAGTTTTAGCGTAAATAAGTGCAGCGGCCACCTAAGGATTAACTATTTTCACCAGTGAGTTACGCAATGATATCCACTTAACCAGCTTATGGTTTTGAAATAGTTATTCTCTAAGGTATTAAGGTGTTTCTACGGTTATTCGCTTAATCTCTTGTAACCTACGTAGCTCGGTAGCATTGCGCTGAAGTGGGATTCAAGGGGTTGATAAGCAAAGCTTTATAGATTCAAAACATCCGCAACGCAATTGTCAACCTCACCTACGCGAGGGTAATCCTGTTACAAATATGAGTGTATCATACACATATTTAACAGGCGAGGCTCGGGCTACCCCAAGTTCCTCATGGAACCAGGGGGTGGGGAGGGCAGAATTGCCTAGAAGGTTTAATGTTGTTCGGTATACATATGTATGTACACATGTACATCTGTATATGCAACAGAGATTTATTATACACTCTTCTACATTTGATCTTCATATTGCAAATTATATATACTTAGCTGAATACCCTGAAATAAAGTTAGTTGTGCGTTAGAATAGTCGTGAGTACACTACAAATGTGGTCATATTAATCGTTCCCGAGACGGTCGGGCTAGTACCTTAATGGTGCTTTGTTACCGGAACGTACCGGATCTATATCCGGCAAAGGACCATTAACATCGATAGCACTCCCCAAAGCCTTCGGAGAGTGTCTTTATCGTTGACATACGGTGCACACGGTGTGAGTAATCTTATGATCTTGTCTCACATGAATGTTGGTGGTCGGGCATTTCGAGCTTGTGAGATTGTATCTCTTAGCTTTAGGCGCCTTTTAGCGCTACAATAAACGAGAATTTTGTCTGGCTATCAGACCAGCTTTGGTGCTAGTAGATGAGGAAGGAACGGAGGTGCGCTTAAACGTGGCGTGAATCGCTCTTGCTTGTGAACAGAAAGGAGCCATACATGTTTTAAAGAAATCGCGTCGACAACAAATATTAGGGGTTAGCCTAAAACATCATGTTTTGCATGTGACATATATGTGCCCGTTTTATAAATATGTATTTCTTCGGTAGACGCGGCAGTGCTAGGCTCTAGGACCGAATGAAGGACAGTCTCTCCACAAGGAGCTACTCATTGGATGACAAATTTTGAACGATCCGCGAGAAATTGAGCGCCATGGTTTGGTCCCGGAAAAAGCCCCGAATGACTCCAGTACATATACCAAGCTACCGGTGGAGGTGCAGATTCTGTACGTACGTATTTGTCTTTTTTTTAGAAGAAGCATGCGTATATATGTGTGTCGGGTGTTAAAGCAACATAAAAACAAGAAATACCTACTCGTAGATGAAGGCTATTACGATCAATACATCGTACAATTTGTATGTAAATTTGTATGTCCCTTTGAAAATCAAATAGTTCTGCTGAAATAGTAAACAAAATTTACGTTTACTTATTTTCAGCAAGTAATTCAAAACCAGTATTTCGGCTGTGAAAAAACTGTTTACTTAAAAATAGTTGATCATGAAATACTTCAAAGCACAGTAAAATATTCAAGTTTTTTTTTCTGCTGACGACGACAGCTCGTATCCGTTCGAGTAATATCCGAAGTAAAATGAAAAAAAAAAAATCTGACACCTTATGACTGTCGTGATATGATTGTTTATTATGAGCGATGCTGGAGAAGTGGTGGGATCCGTCACGATGGGACTGATGTGATGTGAGGTTGTAAGGCGATGTAATGGGATGTGACGCGGTAATGTGATTTTCAGTTATTGAACACGAAGTAATGAATCGTGATGCCTGATAATAAAACCTGGTTCGATATATTTGGTGTGATGCATTTTTATTATTTGATGAGATGCGAGAAGTGGAGGGAGCTGGCACGATAAGCTTGATGTGATGTAGGGTTTTCTGATTTGATGCGATATATGAGATATGAGACGGGAAGTGGTGAGGTTTGGCATTATATTAGTGATGTTACATGGTTTATTGGATTTTGACGGGATATGATGGGATATAATGCAGGAACTCATAAGCTGTGATGCCTTAAGTGACGAGATTTTGCTCGATGTGATTGATGGGATAAGGATGGGACGTGGTCGGAGAGGTGCGGAATCGATTTTTGTCATTTGACGCGATACCAGGGGAGGTAGTGCAATCAGCGATGGGATATAACTTGGCGTCATGTGATCGGTTCTGATACGATATGACTTGCCGGAAATGACTGTTTGATCTGACACGATAGAATTGGTGTGATGTGACTATTTGTGATTTGACATGCTATAGTGGATGTGCTATGATCAGATTGATGTGGTGTGTTTTGTCACTTGACGCGATAAGATTGGATGGAACGCAGGAAGATATAGGAGCCGATTAGACCCCAGATAATGTATTCTGGGATTCATTTTGTTTTGTTCAATTTCTGACGGGTGGTACGAATAATTACACTGAAGATGACTTAACGGCGGAGCCGATTTGTCTCTAAATAAAATTTTACTGGGATGTTATGATTGACGTGATATCAATTTCAGTTGCAAAACGCGACTGGGAAAGTTACGGGAATTAGTACGATGGGATTGATGTGATGAGTCTGCCTTTATGGAAAAATTGAAAAGAAAGAAATCAAAATCTAAAATTTACTCCCCACAGTAATTTGTAATATATCCTATTTTGCAGGTTTGCTCCTGTAACCGAACCCACAGGACTTCAGATTTTTAAGTGCAGTAGTCTACAACTAGAAGTGGTATTGCGTGAAGATATGTTGGAAAATCGCCTCCTGACCATGACGTGATGTAATACCTTTTATAGGTGAAATCTTAAATGTTCATAAGTGAAACGTTTTCTGTATCATTTCATTCGAAGTCATAAATATCTAAAATTTTTTTCGACAGCTTTAGATCTCTAGTAGTATATTTTCGAACGATAATTTTCACATATAAGGTGCATTTTCCATATAAACACTTCAGCTCAGTATCTTTTACGCATCTTTTATATACATTTATAGTTTTATAGTTTACTTACCACCAACTGGAGCCGCGAAACACGAACCCACACCAACTGCACACGCAGCGGCTAACATTTCTGAATTGCGAGATTCATTCTCATAGATGCCTTGGAATGATGTGACGAGTTTACTTAATAATTGTGCTACAATACTTGCTATATGACAGAAAGGACCCTATAAGCGATTCACGAAGCGGTCACGATACAATGAACAAACACAAAACGAGCGATACCAAAAACGTAAATGAAAGGCAAAAAAGTAGAAATTCAAATATAAGTTTTTAAATTATGATTATGTTTGTAAAGTTATATGTCATATGAACGAGTGTTATTAGCTGCCAACTTAACAAAGTTGACATTTCTTATAAACACTATTTTGTATTTATTATCTTTGTAGTTGCGACAATTTTGATACTTACTTCCTTTCCTAATGGCATACCACTGCCCAAAGTTGCCGTTAAACCAACAACCTTGGCCACTAATGTCTTAAATGTGAGATACTCTTTTAGCGCAACGCCACGTAGAATTGTTTTCATTTCAGGTATACCCGAACCTAAAATTATAGATCACATAGAGGCATATCAACATATAATCGTGAAAAAGATTTAGATATTTTTAACTTTATACGCTGAGATTAGAACTTTGCTAAAAGTTAGTCGGTTAGTAATTTTCGGATGAGATTTTGTGTTTTGTTGGAAAGGTTTCAAAAATGTATTTTTCTTTTATTAAATGCGTAAAAAAATTATAAGAGTATAAACATTGAAGCATATTTTTTTAAATGCAAGCCAAGTGTCGTTCAATTAAGGCAACTTCGTTAAAAAGCAGTAGTCATGTCTATGGAATATAAAACGTAGATCTAATGCCTTTATATCCACGTAATACAGCAGTCACAGAATTAGGTAATATTTTTGTTAAAAGCTTGTATTTTCGTATTTTTAACAACACTTAAAAAATTTTCAAAATCTTAAAACCTTTAACCGAAAGTAATGACTCTAGTAAAATCAACAAGTCGGGTTTGTCATTTTTGAATTAACAGACCTTCGGTAAAATAGATTTCATGGTTAATTAAATAAAGTTTTTCGTCAATATAACAAATTTGTTTAGTTATATCAACAGAAGAGTAATTGTTGATCTTAAGTTAACATATTCTATAAATGTGACAGATTCTCAACCAATCTACCTAATTTTTCTGTTAAAAGAACTGATTTCATTGGCATTTCAACAGCGAAGAACTGTCAATATTGTGCAAAGGTGCCACTGAACTGAAGTATCTGTCACATCAACAGCCTTTACTACACTTGGGGCGACAGTAATAATCGTTAAGCTAACAGAGCTATAGCTCACTATGATGAATGTTATTTTTTTGTTGATTTGCCTGTTGGTCAATTCAGGATCAACTGCGTTGAATTGATACGTAATTCGTTTGATTTTACCACCTTTTTTCGTTGAACCAGCGGGTTAGGGGGATTAGAATATACCCGCGGTAGGTATGCCTGTCGTAAGAGGCGACTAAAATACCAAATTGATTCAAGGGAGTGTGTAGCGCAACCCTCTCAAGAGGTTGCCAACGCAATATATAGCTTCTCCAACTCAATTATCAACCTCACCTACCCGTGGCGAATCCTGTTTCATTAACAGCCAACCCCAAGCTCCTCATGTAACTATGGGGTGGGGAGGGCGGTATGGCCTAGAAGTTTTAATAAGGTCAAATCGTTCCCGAGATGGTCGGGCTAGTACCTCAAAGGTGATTTGTTACCGGAACGTACCGGATCTATATACGGCAAAGGACCATCAATATCGATAACACTCCCCAAATGCTTCGGGGAGTGTCTTTATCGTTAATACACAACAACAACAACCTTTTTTCGCTCATTACTTCGTTAGTCAGCAGTAGGTATTTTTATTTATTTTAAGTTTTTATTCATGTTTATTCGCTTTCAAAGTTTTTTCAATGCATAGTTAATTATCACTAAAATTACTTTAAAAACAACTAAATATTATTTTTTTACTCAAAACTTCTTGGTTTTCCTCTGAATTTCCACTAAAGCGCGTATCACGAGGTGGATATTGTGACCCTCGGGTTTGAGCAACCATAAAAACCTTGTGATATGATGAGAGAGATGATGTCATATCGCACGAAATAATTGATGTGATGCGATAAGATGTGATACGGTACGAGAAGTGATAAGTTACCCAAATGAGTGAGTACATGAAACACCGCTTGGTTCATGAAACACTGTCTATACCCAATGATAGATTTTTTCATTGTAGCAAATTTCGTTTGAAAAACGAAGAACAAAAAATAATCAGGTAGCCTGTAGTCCAAATAGCTCCTGTCATAAAAATGAAAACATATTCTTATAACTTCTCATTTGCATTTATCGCCGCTAGTGTCGGATCGATTCCAACTCTTTTTTCAACAGTCCTGCCACATGATTTCCTCAAACTTATCATCTAGTCTTACAAATTATGCATAAATATCAATTCCCCTAGAAACATCTGCCTGCAAGGCGTTTCGAATTCAGCTCAAAATCTGGCAGTACTTATGTCATGAGCTAGAGGTCTAAAACTTAGGGGCTGCAATCTCAAACCAGCCTATCGAAGCAGTGAAAAAGGGCGGCCCCACTCCACTGGAAGAACCAGGTGGAAAATTATTTAAATTCCCTCGGTGTGAACAATTGGCGCCAGTTAACCGAGCGGAGAAGCGACTTTTTGGACGGCTATACCCGTTTAATCGGTAAAGCGCCAATTAAGTAAGTAAATGAGCTTCATCGTACTGTGCTGACCATGGGCGGTATAGAGAGAAGATCGATGGATGCCCGGAATATTTATGATGCTCTCCGAGATGCCAACATCGGTGTATCGAAGGGGCGGACTGAACCTTACTAGCATCCATACTACTCATTATTACGAATTTCCAGCCAACTGTATTAACTGCAGGGTATATTAATTTAGTATTTGTATATTTACTTTAAGAAAGTAACAAAAGCATGCAAATGATTTCATTAAACTTGTCTCGAGTAAGCAAATTTTGAATAATTTGTTGTTGTATATGAATATGGCTATCGCCACATTCCATAAGTGGGCCAAATGGATGTGCAAATTGTGGTTGTGATAAATATATTTACAATTACTTATTTATGTATATATTTTTATTGCATCGGATTGCCAACTGTCTGGCGTAATGCCATCGCAAAGTGCCGTGAATTACGTACATTTTAAATACGTGTGAATTTTAGGATAAATAAAAAAAGGAAATTTGCGATTGATTAATTTATTAAATACTAAAACTTGATTAAACATTTATATCGTTAACTTGGAAAGAGATCGTAAAATATAAATTAAATAAACATGCACAATTTGAACATACACTGAAAGAAAAAAACTGGTAAAATCAATTGAATAACGCGTAAATTCAATCGATATTTCTGTCCATTTGTATCCATCGCAAAAAGCTGGATCTTGGGTGTGGTAGGCGTGGTACCACGCATGGTTAGATGTGTAAACTAACAAACCACCTACGATAAAGCCTAAACTGGCTAAGCTATACTGCATCTTAAATTTCAAACCACTGGACCCTGCCAAAACGCGGTTATCGAAAAGAATACCTTCTGGGGCAGAACGTCTTCATCCAGTCGCATAATCAGGTTATATCTTCCCAAAAAAAAGCAAAGCTGACTAGATTGTTGACTTTAAAATCGCATTCATCTTTACATATAAGATATAGATAGATAACACGACTCTACATAAAAAATTTTGTTCTTTATCCTAAAGTCTATTCCATGATTTACAGTTTTATTATAAACAAAAACAAAAAGAAAATACCTTTTTACTCATTTATATTAGGTCGGTTGAATGTTTGTCCGCTTTTCATACAAATCTTGTAATCGATTTTTAAGTAACTTCTCATTAAGCTACAATCGTGAAACTTTACACATAGGTTAGAACACGGTGACAATGCAACAAAAGGAAAAAAATATATCCGTTAGGTGGCGCACGGCTTTTAAGTAACTTCCCGATGAGCTAGAGACTTGAAATTTCAAACTTAATTCAAGGGTCGATGACAGCCGATGAGATATTTAGTAAAATCGTTCGAAACGGAGGAAATTTTTGCATTGATTATTATGTAAGTTCTCATTGAGCTACAACTGTAAAACATCGCAGATAGGATAATACGCCGAGAAAATTTAAGAAAAGCAGAAAAAAATTCCGAAGAAGCAAATAGCAAAATATACAAAGCGATAACCTATGTCCCAAGAATAGCAGAGAGGATCAAGAGATCGGATTTATATGACAAAGAAAAGGTCAAAATAGCGTTCACATACAACAATACATTGAAACAAATTTACAGTAATACAAAGGACAGAATTCCAAAGGATGAGAAATCCAACGTAATATACAGAATCCCATGCAACGGTGACGGGTCTCACTTATGCGAGAAGGTATATGTGGGGACAACAAAATTAAAACTAAAGACAAGGATTTCCGGCCATAAGTCCAACATTAAACTTAGGAACAACGCTTCGGAAAATAAAACGGCCTTAACGGCCCACTGTAAGGATACGGGCCACTATCCCGATTTCCAGAATGTTACTATATTGGACATAGAGAAACAATATAATAAGCGCTTCACCATGGAAATGCTCCACATTATGAACACGCCTAATGATAAGAGAATTAATTTTAAAAGTGACACAGACCAATGCGCATATGCATATCGCAATTTATTGCTTAAGCAACAACACAAAATGCAAGTCTCACGGCGCACATGACAGAAAGCAGCGTACAGAAATTATTCCGCTAGCAGCATATTTAGGATCAACAAATCATAATGTTGGATGACGACATATTTGTTCTATTGTTTGTATCCCTATATATTTGTTTGTGCATATTTTAGTTTACACCAGGCATGCTTAACCAACGAAACGATATCATTTCGTTACGATAATCAACGTTAATAAACGAAACGAAGTCATTTCGTTTCGTTTATTAACGTTAAGATCGTCAAATTAACGAAATGATTTCGTTTCGTTTTCTGCCATATCAAAACGAAATCAAATCGTTTATGTTGATTATTAATTTCAAACTATGCTGGCAAAGCTGATTGATGGCGGAGTCATTAAAGGTGAAAGCATTATCCAAGCTGATTGCAACTTTTCTCATGAATTTTGACAGTACGAACATTTCTCAGAGTATTTTTGACATTACCACCAACGAATTACACAAACAAATTACATAGAGTTTGTGTGTGTATGTGCGCTCGTTGTTGCCACCTTACGGCTTCACCATGGCTATAGCATTGCCAGCACAATTCAAACATAAAGTATCACGTTTTCGTTAACGTTTTTAACGTTAACGAAAGCTTTTCGTTTCGGTTAAAAACGAGATACAATTTATCTTGATAATTTCTTTATCGATAATATTTCGAAGTGTTTCAACGGAAACGGTGGAAATTTTTTGATAAACGATTAGCTTAACATTAAGGTGCATCCCTGGTTTACACTTACTGTACTTTAAAATTGTGTACATTTTTGATGTTTATTTTACTTTTGTTTTCCGAACATATGATCAGTCGATCAATAATAACCACAAGTGTAAGTTGTGTCTCATTTATATATATACCTAGTTGCATAACGTAAATTTTAATGACCATGTATCTGAAATGAATGACCCCTTTTTATACATTTGTGTTTACTTACAGTCCTGAAGATGGCTTCAGACTGAAGCCGAAATATTGACAAATTAAAAAAACCAATGAAATTTTAAACATTGTGTTTTATTTAACCACGGCCTTTAAGCTCATTATTATTAACATAACATAAACGTATAAGGCTATAAAAATTACCAAAAAAGAAAAAAATTCCGTTAGGTGGCGCACGGATCGAAATATTCAGATAAGAATTTGGAAATTTGGTGTTTTGAGATCGATTTTAAAGTAACTTCTCATTGAGCTACAAACATGAAACCTCAGAGATAGGTTAAGACACCGTTATAAAGGAACAAAAGGAGAAAAACTTCCGTTAGGTGGCGAACGGATCGAAAAAAATTAGATAATAATTTGGAAATTAGAAACCGGGTATTAAGTAACTTCTCGATGAGCTAGAGGCTAAACATTTAGAGCTTAATTCAGAGGTCGATGACAGCCGATGTCACAATACAAAAACTTTCGTAGAGATATTTAGAAAAATCAAACGGAACGGATGGAATTTTAGGATTGATTTTTATGTAAGTTCTCATTGAGCTACAAACGTAAAATTTAACAGATAGGTTAAGACACCGAAGAAATATAAGCAAAGGAGAAAATAAAAATAAAACAAAAAAATTTTAAGCACTTCCTTTATATAAATGGACAAAAATCAGTGAAAAATGTCTCCTTAAATAAAAAAATATTCTTGCTAAACTTTGATTTTTAAATTTTAACATAGAAATTGCAAAAATATTTATGAGAAGTAAAAATATAAAGGTGGAGCGGAATTGATTGACTAATAATATCTCCTTTCCTACCAACTTTCCAATCCAAGTAATGTGCGCTCCACTTTTATGTTTTTACTTCTCATAAATATTTTTGCTATTTCTATGTCAAAATTTTAAAATCAAAGTTTAGCAAGAATATGATTTTATTTAAGGAGACATTTTTCGCTGATTCTTGCCCATTTATATAAAGGAAGTGCTTAAATTTTTTTAATTTTATTTTTTTTTTTTTATCGGTATAAAGTTTGCTTTTGTAATAGTTATAGTAACAGTACTCATGGCGCTAGAGTGAAAACTAAACAGCGATCAGGTGTTTTGTACAAATCTAATATAACATAAAATGTCGTCGCGAAAGTGTAAATATGAAGCTGATGCTTTTTGTTATATGTATATGTGGCTCGTTTATTAAAGTTCGAGATATAAAATATGAATTAAATACATCTCGCATCCTCTGTGAAGCCTACGAAGCATATTTTGGCTGTCCTGTTTGGAATCAATACAAGACATGGGCTCCACATGTTGCTTGTAGTTATTGTAAAAGATCTTTGGAAGGTAAGCAAATTTTAGTTAAATAGTAAATTAAATAAAGTATACATATTGATTTCTCTTTCTACATTTTACGTTGGTATCGAGGTGAGAAAATACTTATGAAATTTGCAACACCAAGAATCTGGCGAGAAGTAAAAGACCACGTTAAAGACTGCTACTTTTGCATTGTGAATCCGAGTAAAAGACGTAGAGGTAAAAATGCAAAACCTATCGAATACCCAGATCTTGAATCTTCTTCTGCTCCAGTCCCACACGATCTTACACGACCAGTAATAGAGCCACCGAAAAAATTGTCGCAGAAGAGTGGCTCATCTCTTAGTTCTTATAAAAGCAATGCCGATAAGGATTTTTACCGACACCAGAACAACCAGAACATAATTTCATCATTACTGAAGATTTTAATGATTTCATTAGAGATTTCAATTTACCAAAAAGTAAAGCAGAGCTTTTAGGCTCTTTTTCGAACAACGTTATCAAAGCCAATATAATGAAAACATGATGGGAGACTATATTTGGGGTGTGGTTTATTGAGGGATGGTACCTATGAACATAAAAGAAAAGGTGTACACTTTTAAATCATTTTTCCACTTTTTTGTAAGTTATTTCGATATTAAATCTTAATAAAAATAATTATTTGAATTGTTTCATTTTCAAGTAAAAATTAAGACCACAGATTTTGAAAATTTTCGTTCCAGCGGTTTCCTATATAGGAAAGCAAACTTTTTCATGCCATATATTTTTTTCCGTCAAATTACGATCTAAAGAATTGAAATTTAATGCTTTGAAGTCAAATTCAATTTTTTTGTTGACCAGTGTAATTAAGACTTTGCCCTGCCGGATATTTTCCCTCTCTGTGATGTATCTTCTTTCTCAGTAAGCAGTGGCATTTGCCTTTCTGCCGTATTTTTCCCTTTCACTTTCTCGAATTTTCTCTCTTTTAATCTCTAATTCCTCTTCCTTTTTCTTCATCTCCTTTCCTTCTACACGTTCCTTCCCTTCCTATCTTCCCCTAGTACTTTCTCCATTTTATCTCTATTTCCCACTCCAACTTTCTTTTCTCTACCTCACCGTCTCCCTATTTTTGTTCCTCTCACCGATCTGTTTCTCTCCGCCTCCGATTCCCACTTCTATCTCTAATTTTCCTTTTTCTCTTTTTCAGCCTATAGCTTTTTGTATAACTCTCTCTTTGCCTCCCGCCCCTTGTTAAAACCCTCAATAACACTCCTCCGATTTTATTCAAATTTGCAGGATAGCGTCACAACAACCTGAACTGTGTTTCTGTGAAGTTCCTTTCCTGGAAGTGAAGTAGTGACCGATCTATTCGAACAAATTCTATTCATGGTTGGATTTGCCTGAAATTTGATATATAGGTAGCCCTAAACCTAGATTAGTATTTACGACACTTTTTTCCGTAGAGTGCACATGAAACTGATCTATCCGAACAAATTCTATTCATGCGTTAATTTGCCTGAAATTTGGTATATAGCTGGCTCTTTGCCTAGATCGGTATTTACGACACTTTTCGGAAAATGGACCAGGGACCGACTGCACTGGGACTGGCACTGAGATTGGGACTGGGACTCAGAATGGGACTAGGACCTGGGCTGGGACTGTAACTGGAACTGGGAATAAGGATGATGCAGAATAAGAAGACCTAAAAGGAAGGAGAAAGCGACTTATAACGAGATATAGTTAGATGAAGATAGAGAGATAGGGATAGATGGAGCGGAAAAGAAATGAAGGAAAAAACGTAGAGTCAGAAAGAGACGCCGAGAAAGAGAAAGGCAGAGGGAACTTATTAATAGTTTTGCAAATAGACCAAAGTTAGGGCAGAACAGCGTCTGCCGGGACTGCTAGTTTATTAATTAAAGAGTTCTTGAGAAGTGAAATAAAGTTTTTTTATTACTCTCCCGCCTAGAACATATTTATAGCTTTGACAGTGAGGGTACAATATAGCATGCATGCAGAATGGGAATACTCGCATGGGAGTACATCGGGACTACTCAATAAATACTCCCAAGTTCTACTGGGATTGAATAAAAATTTATTTATTTTTTAAACAAATCTGTTTACTTTTGTAATTAAAATAGTAAACTGCTTTTAGTTTCGTTTTTATTTTTAATTTGGTTAGTTTTGTTAGTTACACCATTGAAGTAAAGTAAGTAAGTACGAAAATTAAACAAATTATTGAAGTATGATTTTAAAGCCAAATTATGATGATAGAATATAATAAAAAAGTGATAATGAACATACTGATTACTACACTAACAAATGTATATAAATAGTATACATATCGTACATTTATTTGTAAACAGGTGTAATACAAAATTTTAATTGGCTAGGAAAACGCAAAGACCAAAATGCCAAACATTTTTGTCGATAGAAGTTCTCTATGTATGAGAACATAATCTCTCCAGTCAGCTGTTTTGGGATATCATAAAATCTCAAAAAGTTAAAATAAAACGTACGACATCAATCAGAAAACTGTGTATATACGCTCATCATTCTAAGTTAGCATTATCGAGTATTTACTTTACTTCAATGACGTTAAAAAAGCAAGCCGTGAAAATTACTACATACATATGTACATATGCACACGTTAGACACACCGTAAATATTAATTATGTGTTAGTGATAAATAATATCAATGCCAATACAGAAGCTTATCGCTAACTATGAAAGCACAATATAAAAAAATTAAAATTAAAACAAAATAGGTGTGAAAATCTTGTGTTTTTGCTAAAAGCTGATTCAATTCCAT
Source organism: Eurosta solidaginis (assembly GCF_040869045.1). Lineage (NCBI taxonomy): Eukaryota > Metazoa > Arthropoda > Insecta > Diptera > Tephritidae > Eurosta > Eurosta solidaginis. The sequence continues at coordinate 88,898,641 of NC_090319.1, read as the reverse complement.
CAGTAGCCCAAGTTATGAATATAAACATACAAACACCATGTAATTAAAATATAATAAATAACACATTCTAAAAAAAACTCACCTATACTTTGCGGTGCAATTAGATGCACAAAGCCGGCTGAAAAGAGTATTAAACAGACCGGTAATGAGACCCAGGCTAAATACTGTGTAATTGGCTGTGATGTGAGATCGCGATATAGCCAAACGCGTGCTGCAAAAAAAGTAATAATTTTTTGTTTTTTTTAATTGAATTAAACTCTTTTGTTTACTAGTGATTATCGTTAAGTATTTAAATTAAAATATGATAAAAAGAAGTTTACAAGTCTAGCTTTATATAAATGGATCCAAATGCCATGTAGACCATTTAGATGGGTGACTATTCTGAATTCCCACTCGCTTTCGAAAGCCGATTCCTAGTCGATTCTCTGGTAGTGTTCTCAATCGATTAATGCGAATCGTTCTTATCTCGATTCGAGTGGGTTGGACGCATTCCGAAGGCAGTCGGCCCAAAATCCAGCCAGAATCAGCTTTTGTAAATTAAGATCTTATTATTTTTGTCAATCAGGCAATTGCTAAACACATGCTGGAGTTAGCGGTCTGTGGCACCAAAGCAACTCGCTTTACTCCGACTATGCATGACGAAAACTCGGCCATACGGACGTGGGTGTTCCTTATAGAGTAGGGATACCGCATCAAGGCAGACACCCATGGATGACTGTGAAAGTAAAATAGCCCCTCAGGGCAAAGGTATCAATTAAGTGCTAGCACTAGCAGCGGATGCTTGGGATAAAGAAAAGGCATGATGGGCAATCTGAATTGGTTACCAGTAACATTAGGTACTACTGCCAAGTTTGATCAAACGATAGGATCGCAGATGACGATCATTCGCCACATCATGCAAAATCTATCCCCTTGGGTTTTCTTTGATTGGGGCAGTTAGAAGCGACATGTGTATATGTCACAATTAGTGAAAACGCTGATTGGCAACTGGTGTCCTCTCCTCTGTTTTCAGTTGCGATTGCGTACAATTGACTCCAAGGCATAGAACAAAAACTTTTCGTAATAATACGCTGATCTCTTGGTTATAATTATACGAGACGAATTTTTGAGTTTACTTAAAGAGATTAACCTCACATTTACCCCACTGGGCGGGCCCCTATCATGCGGATCTAACAAATTCGAAACTTGTTAATTTCATGAGAAAATACAGGAAGTCTTAGTTTTCCTTACCCTCATTTATAATAGTTAGTTTCTTGGCTTTAAAGTTGTGCAGGAAGCTATCATGGGCTTGTCTGGAGCAGTGAAGTGCATATTCTTTCAGGAACTTGAAGTTTGCACTGCATCGTCTTTCAAGGTCGCTGGAAATCATGATGCCGTAGTTTAGAGGTCATCCAATGCTTCAAGGTCATGGGTATTCAATCGCCGATCGGCGATTAAAGCTCCGAAATCAACAGAGCTAGTGCATAATCAATGAAATCACGAACGTACGCCTTATTTCAAAGCGAAATTGCATTCCGTGTAAATATGTACCACACGGATAATTTGGTCTGAAGGAATACTTCCGGCAATATGAACTTTTGAGGCTGACAGACAACTTACTGTTTCTTCTTGAATAAGTACTCCATGGTCTCAAACAATAGGGATGCTGAGCTTGATAGATTTGATAAAAGGTGTTAGCTTCGGATTACATTTTTAAACAATGAAAATTATTTACTTCTTTTCCTTTATTTCGGTATATTGAAGTTCCAGAAATTTCGACACCCTTAGCTGAAATATTAAACGAGCCATTAAGCTATTATTATAACTTATCTTCTCTTTTCGAAATAGGTTAAAAGCGCAGTCAACAGGAGTTTTGGCAAATTTATTTAAGCTGAGCAAAAAGAAATCAATTTTACTGGGTATTTTACTTCTAGATACTATGTTGCCTCCAACGCTATCCTAAGACTTATAAGAACACTAGAAGACCCGGCAGACGTTGTTTTGCCCTAAATTTGGCCTATCTGCATACATTTCAATAAGTTTATCCGTCTGACTCTGCCCTCCCCTCTTCACTTTTTCCTAATCCTTTTATTCACTCCTCCCTCCGTCTTTTTCGCTTCATCTATCTCCATCTTCGCCTCATTCTATCTCATTCTCAATCTCCTTCTCTCTTTTCTCTTCTCTCAATTTCTTCTCATCCTTCAGCATCCCTTATTGCCTTTTCCAGACGGTGGTATGTATTTTATTCCAGTCCCAGTCCCAGTCCCACTCCGAGTCTTAGTCCCTAGTTCTAATCCCAGTCCCACTCCGTCTCTGGATAATATATTATTCTGTACTAAAGCATTCATCAACAGCTTTCATTTGATATCCATATTGTATAAACACTGTTTAAGCATTCACTGGCCCACGTTTTGGCCTATATCTCGAGACCCTAGTCACCCAGGGGTATGAAAATTACCCTCTACTAAAGCACTCATCAACAGCTTTCATTTGTTATCCATATTCTATAAACACATTCTAGGGTACTCGGGTCCACGTTTCGGCCTATGTCTCGAGACCCTGTACGTCCTATGTAGTAAACACCGCGTGAGTTTTACGCAACTTGTGTGAAAGTTTGAACAAAATCGACGGACGCATCTCTTCAAACACCGGCGACCAACTAACATACATTTTAGCCTTTTTCTTTATATATATAGATTTTTATTTTGCACACTTCACTACAATATTAAAACGAAATGCAGATTTTCGATGCTTTTAAAATTCGGCTTAAAAATTGCACATGGAACAACTAAAGACTCTCCTGAATTAAAAAAAATTTCATAGTACCTCTAAATCGCGGGCCCCCTCAGAAAACGCGGGCCCGGGGCTAAAATAATAATAAACTGAGATATAACCTATCCTATATTTCAAGTTAGATCGAACTACACACGGGGTGCCCAACAAATTCAAAATGGGTTCAGTAGTTTAGGAGTCCATCGGGAACAAACATAGTGACACGTGATTTTTATATATTAAGATATAGCCCTTTATATTTAAATCGTGAAACAGCTAATTGGCACAAAAAACCTCTAGAGAAAAGTTGGTAGATTTTAAAGAGTTTGGTGTAGGGTCCCTAATTTAAGAAAAAGAGCATATTTAACACTTTGGTGGTAGAGCTTCGAACACTGATCACCGAAAAGAAGGTAGTAACAAATATAAACAAAAATTTAAAGTAATTTATTAAACTTACCATTTGTACAAACATTGATGCCTTTGTCCACCACATATGATACAAATGCCATTATTACACCTAATAATGCTAAGAAAACCCAATCCTCGCCGAGGCGGGCAAATGTGTGCTTCCATATCCATGACGAGACTTTTAGCATACGCGATGAACGTTTCCCCAGCAATTCCTGTAAAAATTTCCCACGACTACTGCTTTATAAACAATTCGTTCAAATTTCGGTAAATTTAGATATATAAATACAGCTATGATAAATAAAATAGCACCAATATAGAAGATAGACTTTGGTATTAACTACATAAAATAAACTAAGCAGAAGAGGTAAAGACATTTAAATTCGGATGAAAGTAAAGACGGTGAACTTAGTTATGGGTACACTACTAGTCAACATTATCTGATATAGCAAAACACAATAATCAAAGAATTTATTAAATTTACTTAGGAGCACCAACAAATCATGCGATTCTCTTATTTTAAAATATATTTCAAGGGGTAGATGGAGCCGTGTGTAAAAGTAAGCGAAAGTGTCAAAAGCTTCTGATCGCCAGGACGAGTTTTTTACATGCGATTCAAAGAGTACTGAATACTTCCGGACGATTATGTACAATTATTCTCTGGGAAACCACTCAATATCCGACAACCTGGTAAGGCCACTCCGACATAATCGGTTTAAGGACAACCATCGGCAGTCTTGGTCTGTAAGAAATTGTAACCTAATATCACCCCACGTCAATAAAAAATGCTTTGAGTAATGAGGCAGACCTATTTTGATGACGACCATTGCCATTGTTTAAAGGCAAGCAACTAGAATAGCCGTCCCGTAAACGGGGTTGGTGCCTCCGCCCAAAATAAAATAAAACTTAAAGGTTGTACTCTAGATCGGAAAATATGCAACCAGATGGTCCATGTTGCAATAGATGGACATCATGTCTCCAGTGTCCCAACATCGATTAGGATTACTATCTCGTCGGAGCTAAACTTCGTACCCTGCTACTTAAAGCGTACAACAATAAAGCACATATATAGTTAGAATTTTGAGTGGCAGATCGCTAATTACTTCACAATTTGCTTTTCCTTATACAGGCGAATTGAGAAAGGCATTTTCGAAAAGCGTGATTCTCTATCGTGCGTTTTCTTTTACTTGATACTGGAGAGAGTAATACAATTTTCAGAACTGAGCCCCTTTGAACGAATGTCGCGGATGAACTAGCTAAAAACGGCGAATCCCTTAAATCTATCTCCGTAGACGTCCCAATTAGATTGGGCGGGACTAAGAGTAGGCGAGAGGTGCACATGATCGACCAAGCGGGAAAGGAGTGGGTCCAAGCACGGCGCTGTAAAGTGTCGTAGGTCAAAGTTCAAAGTTAAAAGTTTATTAATAAATTTGTACATGTGAGACTATTGTCTCTTAACGTACATCAACATTCGGATATTTATCAACAATACAATATTTTTAATTTCTAAATTTATTTTTAATATACATTATATTAAATAAATAGATTATGAAAACTAATTCAATCAAAACACTATCAACTATTCTATGTATGTATGTATATTTGTATGAATGCTCAAGAAGGTCTTTGACTAGTTTAGTAAAAAGAAAAATAACAACAAAAATAAAAGAATGAATCTGATTCAAAAAAAAAAAATTAAGAAAAAGTATTATGTATGTACATTTTGCAGAAATTCAAATAAAGCCAAATTAAAGCGCCTGGTATTGCGTTTATTTTTAATGTTATTTGGTAGTGAGTTCCATAATTTGATAGCACTGACAAAGAATGTTCTAGAAGACGTAAGATACTTATAACGTGGAACAATAAGGTTGCCAGTTCTGTCTGATTTTAAAAAACATAAATTTCTAAATAGGTATTCCGGTTGCCTTTTATGGATTAAATCTTGTAGGAACCCAAAATTGCGATAATTCAGAAAGCTAACGAGACTGCAGTTAAGTATCTTGGAGGAAAACTCCGATATACATATGGTCAAATTTACGCCTAGAAAATATATATCGAGCGCAGTGTTTAAAGCCAGCTGCAACTTTTTCTGTGACTCACTGTCGATATTGGCGAAATCGATCCCCCAAAGGACATCAGTGGAACTATAAGAGTTCTCACCAATTTCAGTTTCACATTAATTGGAATTAAAGCTGCTGTCTGCCACAACTTTCTTAATACGAAGTATATTTTGCTTAAAGTATAGTTTACATGGTCCTTGCATCCGAGGTATGAGTTCAACTTAAATCTAAGGCTAGTAACCACAGGCTCATAACTGATAGCAATGCCTTGCAAGGATAAAGTAGGCAATGTCGAAACTATCTGCCGGGAATACGCCAAACACATAGCCTTGGTCTTAGAGGCATTTAGATTTAATTTATTGTCATTTGCCCATGAAGATATGCGCTGGAGGTCTTCATTCATTCTGCAAACCAGATCCTCTGATAGGCCAATCGAGTGAGAAAGATATACTTGGGCATCATCAGCATACAGATGTATCGATACGCTTTTGGAAATATTGCTCATATCTGTAATAAAAACAGAAAACAGAATTGGACCGAGAATGGATCCCTGTGGCACCCCAGAATCAAGGCGTTTCATCTTCGAGCAACTAGTTCCAACCACTACTTTCTGCAAGCGACCTCTAAGATAATTTTCAGGCAATCTTACGGAACTATCAGAGAATCCGTAGTATTTACTTAATTTTAGTAAAAGAATAGAGTAATCCACTGTGTCGAAATCTTTAGAAAAATCCAAAAGCGCCAGCACAGTTAATTCACCTCTGTCATAGGCTGGGCGGATATCTTCAATAATTTTGAGCATGACAGTATTACAACTATGGAAGGCTCTGTAACCAGACTGAAATTCGCTCAAGAGCTTGTTTGTATTAAGATATTCCATAATTTGGGCAGCCGCTAAGTTCTCCCAGACTTTTGACAAGACTGGCAATATACTTATGTTGAGACAGCAGTCGACGGTTTTTTAGCAACAGGAATGCCTTTTGCTATTTTCCAAGGTTGACGTTGTAATTGTAAAATTAATTATGTGAGTCAGAGTTGGCACTATGTATTGTATTATCAGTTTCAAAAACCTAAGGCTAACACCATCTACACCAACTGCATTCGATTTAAGTGCAATCATACTTCTCATGACATCGACCTCTGTTACTGCATTGAACTGAAATTCATTTTCTGGTGTATGAAGTAAATTTTCATCAATCTTGAAGTTCCGTAATATTTTGTTTTGCATGACTGTAGAAAGAAATTGTTCATATCATCTGGATTTAAATCGCATCCTGAATTAATTTTTGACCCGATACCTAGGGATCTTAAATTTTGCCACAGATTTTTAACCGGCAAATCAGTATCAAGCTTCTTTTTATAAAATTCTCTTTTAGAATTCTTACTTAGCAGTGTAGCATTATTTCTGGCTTGGCGATAAAACTCCCAAGCTGTTTCCGTAGGGTCACGCTTCCAACGACTATATAACCTATTGCGTGCTCTAATAGCCGACAAAACTTGATTCGTGAACCACGGCTGTTTCCTGCTTTCAGTTTTGACTTCCTTTAGTGGAACATATTTATCAAACAAGTAAAGTACTTGCGATACAAAAAAATTATGTTTTTGATTAATATCAGGAAGGATCCACACGCCGTTCCAATGCAAAACACTAGCCTCATATGCAAGCTCTGAATGCTTGACTGCTTTAAAATCCCTGTAGTAGAACTGTGTTCAAGGCTATGTTATATGAAATAAACAACATGTCGTGGTCAGATAATCCAGCAAGGGAGAATTGGTCATAATGGAGCACTTCGGAACTGTTGGATGTGCACATCAAATCTAGCAAACTAGGTTTACAATTGGGTGAAAATCGCGTAGGATATTTGTTAACGACATCTAGTCCTATGGAGTTCAAATCATCCGTTAATTTTAGACATCGTGAGTCTTTATTTAGTATATCCGTGTTGAAATCACCACAAAGTAAGTATATGCTCATACATGTGAGAAAATTGGGCCAATTGCGAAAATAAATTATCTAGCTTAAATGTTTTATTGGGGTTGTATACACATACAATTAAGCATTTATTAGACCTATTCCCAACTTCCATTATAATATACTCAATAGGATCATCTACACTTGACTTAAAAATTATTTTGTGAGGAATATTTGCTTTGCAGTATATGGTAACACCCCCGCCTCTGGCACCTGTTTTGCTGTCGGTTCCTATACACTTTGTAGCCATTTAATGCATACATGTTATCACCAATATCTTCTCTAAACCAGGTCTCAGACACACATAAAATATCTATCTTTGAATCCTGCAGAATGAAGTTCATGTAATCAAGCTTTGGGGTGTTAAAGCTGCGAGCGTTAGTGTGACAGAGCTGCAAGCCCGAATGAATTTTGCTTACAGTATTTAAGATAATCCTCAAAAAATAGTTGCTAGTGCTCAAGAACTCATTCGAACTATCCATAATCATTTACGCAACTAGCACAGTGTAATTGTCATTTACAACCTTAGACGAACAAAGTTTCAGCTATCATTAAAACGAGATGACTGTAGATTCATGATGGGTATGCTGACTGGGCACTGCCTTCTGGCATAACATGCCTTTAAATAAGCTTGCGTCTTGAGAACTACGAAACGCCAAAAGACATCGTTTAGTTGGCAAAGTGAACAGTGTCATGCCCGTTTTTACCATTTCATTTTTTTTATTTTATCTGTCTTTATACATACGTTTGAGTTTTCGAATTCATGTGTGCCGAATTTCTTCTTCTTCGCGGAGATTTCACCTTATATCCCGGGAGCGTGGACTCATCAATCAATTGCCTGTTAGGATGCCCAATTTTCTGTATTTAACAGAAACTATTTGTTCAGCATTTAGTTTCTCTCCTTTATGATGAGTATTCCCGCCTCACTGTATAAATGATGTTCTGGCGACATAAGAAGAAACCGCTTGGTAGTTCTACAGACCTTCTGCTTAATGAAGTGTGTTTCTTCTAAGTTCGATGACCATATCGGAGACGCGTAGAACACAAGCGGCTGACCGATTGCTTTCAAAGTAGATATAAGCGTTTCTCTGTTTTGGCCCCAAGTGCTACCAGCGAGGGACTTGAGGATTTTGTTACGGCAATCGTGTCTCACTCCCAGTTTTGGTGGTAGATGTCTAATACTCGTATGGTCGGGATTTGCTTTTGGACTTGGTCGGTGATGGTGCCAAGTTACGTGAGTCACAAAAATTGGCAACAGTGTAAAGTGTTCAAGCTTTATATTGTTTTTATGACTTTCACACAAGCAATTGTAACAATTAGGGCTGGGACTATCCGCATATTCGAATATCCGGCTATCCGTACGGATATCCGTTTACACGGATAAAATCCGGACGGAATGGATATCCGGTTAATATTCGTTTGTGAGACTATCCGGATATCCGGATTTATGAAGATCCGGTTAATAACCGTATTTTTGGGTATCCAGTGAAAGCACCAAATTGATGTACAATATATGTTTATTTAAAATTAATAACAATAAATTCGCGGGGCATTTAAATCAATTAACAGTGAATACAAAAAAGGCTCGTATTGAGAAATATGTAATATGATGTTAAACTATTTTCTTCTTGTTCTGGTGTAAGAAAACAAGTGCCGATATTATTTCCCGACTCAAACAATTTCGTATGGGACGAACTTCATTTCCAGGACTTGAAAATACCCTTTCAGAAGCTCTTGAAGTGGCAGGTACCGCTGGATATCTTTTGGCGATTTTCGAAAGATTGGGATAAATTCTTTCATGGTCTTACAACCAATTGCTGGCACTGAGATTGTGGTTTATTTGCTCTTCGAATAAGTAGCGCTGAAACTCGTCTTCCTCCTTTGTGTCACTGTGTGTACAATATTTTTGACTTTTTCTTTGATATTCCATTCTTCCATGCCATCTCGAAACGAGTCTTCTAAATTCTCAGCTGTGTGGCTTTCAGTCATTTCTTCGGTGAGCAAATTAGAATCCAAATAATGCGCTATAAGTCCCATATAGGATCGGGTGGCTCTTGATGTCCAGCAATCAGTGGTCAAAGCTATGTATATCAGATGGTGAACTGAGATTTTTCTTAAATTTCTCTATTTCACGGTTATGCATGGCTTGAATTCTACCGGAAATTGTTTTGCGACAAGGAATTACATACTCTGGTTCGAGGACATTAACAAACTTCTTGAACCCATCACATTCCACCAATGGAGTAGGCAAGTCAACAGCAATCATATTAACCAAGGCTTGTGTTATTATCTCTTGACGTTCTTTGGACATATACTTATTGCGAACAGTTTGAGCTACGCGTGATGTTCGAACTTTCTTCATTGGGTGTTCTGAACATTCCGAATTGTGATCAAAATTACTTTGTGATGAACTGCTACTCGGTTATATTCTGGCGCAGATTCAGATAGAAAAGCTGCGTCTGTACCGTTCTCTTGAAAATGGAGAAACCGATAGTGGCCCCATAGACTTGATGTCGATCCTGTGTTTTGTAGCGTTTTTTCACAATATAAACAAATGGCACTGTTCTTATTTTAACTTTTTTGGAAATGATCCCAAATCTTGCTGACCATTTTAGCACTCATTATTAGTTTAAATTGACGCTTTGTGAAATTGTTGATGTTTGTAAAATTGTAGCCTTTTAATTTTTGACGTTAATTTAATAATATACAAATATATTTTGTGAATAATTTTTCGATGCTTGCTTGGTTCTATTCTCATATTCCGGTATCCGGATATACGGATTTTTTGCTTAGCTATCCGGTTATTCGAATATCCGGTTTATCCGGATAGTTGAAAAATCCGGATGGAGTTCACAGCCCTAGTAACAATTCAACAAAAACTAAGTAGCAATACCGCAATTTTTTTTTTTTATTCCATGATTGTTCCCAGCAGTGTAGTTTTATACTTAATATTATTCAAAGCTTACTCTAATCGCATACAATCTAACAACTTAATTTGTCTCGATAAATATTTATGCAGTTATTTAACATTACCTTAAATGATTATAAGTGCATATTTGTACAACTTTTATTTTTATTCTCGTTCAATTGCATAAATTAATTGCAGCAAAGAAAAAATATATATATTTTGTTGTTAATTTGGCATGCAGAATATTGTAATGTAGGTAAATAAGATCATTGAAAATATTGAATTTCATATTGTGAATTTTTTATGCATTTACCTTGTTCCTTTGTTTGTCTTCTTGTTTTCTGCGCTTCTCGAGTAATTTGAGTTTTCTGGCTTCATCTTTAGCAAATTCTCCTAAATCTTTGGTATAGCGGCCATACATCTGTGAAAGAGTGCGAAGAAAGGAAAAATTTGATAAATACTAGCATATTTTAAGAAATAACAGATATAAAATGAAACTAATTAATATTTGTTTACACATCATTCCAGAGTTGGGCGATAATCACAGTTTGATGGCAAGGTTAAAACCTGGTACTTTTTATCAGAAAATACACTCTACCTGTGATCATTAGAGGGTGCTGCGGCTTATATTTGTTAATAAGTATACCGAAATGATCAGGATGAAGAGCTGAGTTGATTTAGCCAAGTCCGTCTGTCCGTCTGTCTGTTTGTATGCAAAATAGTCTCTCAATTTTTGAGATATCTTGAAAAAATTTGCTTAATTTAGGTGTCCGATAAGACATTTGTCGAAACCGGCCGGATCGGACCACTATAGCATACATAGCAAATATTGTTGTCTGAAAAATTCGAAAAGATCGGTCGTATATATAGCATACATATATCCATTCATATAAGACACTTTTCGCAATTTTTACACCAATTTAATAGCTAGAAGATGCTTACGTATATAGCATATATTGTTGTATGAAAAAATCATAGAGGTCGGTGGTATATATATTATATACCCCATATAAACTTTCATTTCTGCCCCCTTTTTAACGGCTAGAATCTTCAAATTTCATCAAATACTACGTTTACGTCATATATTGTTGAGATAAGTGATTCATAGTCATAGCTATTTCATGTGGACCACAAAAAATGTCAAACTTTGCATCCTCACACAAAGTAGCTTGGTACCATTTAGAAGACACTACTCATGTAGTACTAAGTAAACACAATGGAGGCAGCAATGGAGGCAACAATGGTTATGTTGTATTGTAATGATTTGGGGGGGGGGGGGGGGGGGGGGGTGCGATTATTGAACTCCAATATTCAGTATTGCAAAATGATCTTTATTTAGAGTACTTTGGGAGTAGTACTTCAAAATTATATTTCACTAATATCGTGTTTAAATCAAACTGATTACTAATTCCTCAGCTTGCGCTGCTTTTATATTCTCGGTTACCTCGTTGGCCTATTTCTCCTGAGGTCTAGACGTCTTACAGTTTTATCTCATGCATGGTTAATCTTAATATATAAAAAACACGTGTCACAAAATTTTTGAACCGATTTTGAATTTGTTTTGCACCCCTTGTGTAGTTTGATCTAACTTGAAAGATAGGATAGGTTATATCTCAGTTTATAGTCGCAATTTTCTTTTATTGTAATTTTTTTATTTGTTTATACGTAATAATAAAATGTTACGTATACGCAGTGGCACTCATGTTTCTGAGGGGCCCCGCGATTTAGAGGTACTATGACATTTTTTTTAATTCAGGAGAGTCTTTGTTCCATGTGCAATTTTTAAGCCGAATTTCAAAAGCAACGAAATCGAATCCTTTTATTCACTCCTCCCTCCGTCTTTTTCGCTTCATCTATCTCTATCTTCCTCTCACTCTATCTCTTTCTCAGTCTCCTTCTCCTTCCCTCTTTTCTCTTATCTCAAATTCTTCTCATTCTTCTTCATCATTTATTGCCATTCCAAGAGGTGATATCTATTGTTCCAGTCCCATTCCGAGTCCCAGTCCCACTCCGAGTCTCAGTCCCAGTCCGTATCTGGTCTACTTCCCGGAAAAAAGGATCGTAAATACTAATATAGGCAAATTTATATACCAAATTTCAGGCAAATCGAATAGTACGTATGTAAATAGGTATGTGGGTATTATTAATTCATGTCTTTATTTCGGTTTCGCATGCATATTTATCAGTATTGCCAGGTTGATGCGACTAAATAGAATATCACAATGAATATTACTTTAAAGCTCTCAGCAACAGATTTCATTTGATATCCATATTACACACACATTCTAGGGGTATCCGGGTCCACGTTTTGGCCTATATATCGAGACAGTAATCACCAGTAGGTATGAAAACTACCCTGTACTAAAGCACACATCAACAGCTTCAATTTGATACCCATAATGTAAAAACACATCCTAGTGTTACCTTGATCCACGTTTTGGTATGTATATCGAGACCCTAGTAACAAATAGGTATGAAACTTACCCTGTACTAAAGCACTCATCAACAACTTTCATTTGTTATCCATATTGTATAAACACATTCTAGGGGAAGCCGGGTCCACGTTTTGGCCTATATCTCGAGACCCTAGTCACCAATAGGTATGAGAACTACCCTTTACTAAAGCACTCATCAACAGCCTTCATTTGATATCCATATTGTATGAACTCTGTCTAGGGGTACACGGGCCCACGGTTTGGCCTATATCTTGAGACCCTAGTCACCCAGGGGTATGCAAATTACCCTATACTAAAGCACTCATCAACAGCTTTCATTTGTTATCCATATTGTATAAACACTTTCTAGGGATACCCGGGTCCACGTTTTGGCCTCAATCTCGAGACCCTAGTCACCAATAGGTATGAAAACTACCCTGTACTAAAGCACTCATCAACAGCTTTCATTTGTTATCCATATTCTGTAAACACCTTCTAGGAGTACCAGCGGCCACGTTTTCGCTTATATCTCGAGACCCTAGTTACCGGCGGGTACGAAAAATACCCCGTATCAAAGTACTTATAAACAGCTTCCATTTGATACCCATATTGTACAAACATATCCCAGGATTACCCAGATCCACGGTTTGATCTCAAGACCCTAGCCAGAACGGGATAAAAATTATCCTAGGTCTGTCTCCTGGTTCTAAGCTACCCCTCCACCAATTTTCAGCCAAATATGTTCATCCGTTCCTTCCTCTTCAATCACTCTTTATTAAAAAAAAGCGCATCAAAATCCGTTGCGTATTTTTAAAGGTTTAAGCATTCAAAGGGACATAGGGACAGAAAAAGCGACTTTGTTTTATACTATCTAGTGATGTACATCCATACATACCTATAAACCTACGCCCGAAGATAAATAACGCAGCGAATGCTATATATATATGTACGTATGTATGTGTCGCATCATCCTCACTCAAAAGCAATTAGCGCGAACAGTTCACAGCGAACAACCATACAAACACATTTTTTGGTAAAAATGTTACTTTTGTTTAAACAATTTGGCTGATATAAGAAAGGATCAAGTATTTTTTTTGATGCAGATCGAAGGTAAATAGTTCAAAGTTTCACTAAAAAGTAGAATTTTTTAAATCCATCCATCCGCTTATGAGTTATAGCTGTGTAAACAAAAATTTTATGATTTTTTACTACATTTTGGCAATTTGCCACGCCCCTATAATATATATCTTCAAATTATATTAACTGTACCATCTCACGTAGCTAAGCTTTCAAATGCTAAAAACCGTTTTAAAATCGGAGCATTCTGTGTGAAGTTATGTGCATACATGGCATTTAGCGACTTTATTTTATAAGATTTATAGATAGATTTATCTTAAAAATCGCTTAGGTATGTACATCTGTTCACTATATATTTCATATCTTATACAGCCGATTAAAGAGATGAAGTCTTCGGCAGTTTCGTCCTGATTTCTTTTTTTGTTGATTTCACTATTGAATTGGTAAATTTAGAATCAACAATTTGTGTGAAGTTGATTAAACGGTTTAAAATGGATAAAAATTTACAGAAATGTTGGTTGATTAGACAGCTTTTTTATCTCAGTATTACAATTAGGGTTTTATAAATAAAATATATTACAAGAAATAGCAAGAAAACTTCCCCTTAAAAATTTCGGAATCCAAATCGGTTTTAGACCCATAGTGGCTGCAGTAGAGTTGCTCAGAATGGTCCGTATGGAATTTTCCGCAAATGGATTTTTTTGTGAAAAATCTACGCGCTCTCCCTTTATAAGTCAATATTTTATTTTTCAAAAAATTAGCTTTGAATTCTTAATAAACTGAATTTTTATAACAAAAACAGTTAAAGGACCGTTATGTTTTAAAGTTAAGATGTTGTAAACTTAACACTGTAGTTAAAACGTAACTGTGATTACCCCTAAAATCTTAATTTATTATTATTTGCTTAGAATTTCTCATCTTCTAATCTTATCTCAATTTTGAAATATGTAGACATTCTTTGAAATATATCCGAATTAATATAACATAATAAATAAAAAAATAAATAAATTACCAAAGAAACCTTCTAATATGGTAGTCATCTCCGCATTGCTGTTAAAAACGCTGGATCTTTCCCCTGCGCGCATTTGCTTTGTGGTAGTTTTCAGAGTATTTTCCGATGGAGAAACCACCCAAATATGATTCTTATTGTCCCTCTTCTTTTCGTCCTGTGTTCATGTTAGATATTTACAGAGTTAGTCCGAGCTTCTATCTAGGCGGCGCTTCTCTTCCCATTTGCGTCGTGCTCCTTTTAATTTTGCCTAAAAATGACGGGACGGGACCTACATATTTTACGCCGACTCTGAACTACATCTGCAAGGCAGATGAGTTTTCACCAAGAAGCTTGTCATGGCAGATATACACTAGAAGTTTTTTCCAAATAATTGCCGAGGGGCGACCCCGCTTAGAAAGACTTTTCTAATTGAACAACTTGTTTCTAAACTTTTGATGTTGCTTTGCCCGGGAGTTGAACTTAGGGCTCTCGGTGTAACAAGCGGAGCATGCTACAACCACACCACGTAGAAATCTGTAGAGATTTTTAGTAAATTTAAGCACCTGGTGCAAGCGGGTGTGGTGCAGCACGCGGACATAATAACTCCTACCGGAATGAGATTAACATGCCCGCTCTGAGTGACTGACAGTTGTTTTACAAAATTTCACCTGTTCCTATTATTTATAATGTCTCAATGAAAACCAAACGTTTACAATGGTCCGTTACCGAGCGACAGAATATGGGTGTAAGAATACTGCCATTTCATTGCTGGGTATCCTCTCAGGGCCCAAACTCTCCTTGCCTAAGTGCGGTTTGTGCTGGTGTAAATAATAGGTATTTGTAATTATTCCGGAAGCAGCTTTAATGTTGGATCTAAGACTGTTATGAGGCAGGTGCAATAATCTCCGTTGGCGCCACACATGCTATGTGCTGAATTTTCTGTAGCTTATCACCTTCGGCTTCAGAACTCATTTCTAACCGAACATCAATTTAAAGATGTACAAAGAAATACAGGTTTACCGCACCCGCTCATCGATTGTTACTCTCAGTTGAACGGAGATAGGGTTAATATCTGGACCTTTATCTTTGGCAATTCAAAGCTAAGTTCTTTGTACTTACTCGAGAAGAGTAGTAAATCAGTATTGTTTTGATTCAGCCTTAGGCCAACTTTCTGTGCCCATCTTGCTATTGCTCTTGCCATGATTCTACACATGCCGGCAGGGATGACATTGTCAGCATATGCCATAATGTTTACATCGTTTGAGTTTTGATAGCCGGAAAAATACTCCTCAAAGGTAAGGGGAGCGTTCGCGAATAAGGACAGTCTTTGCCAATCATCATGCCATATCAATCCGGTACGCTCCGGAAAAGTACTTTCTGTCGGGCTGCCTTGGAAGCTGTTTATTTTACCATTCGAACCTTCGCCCCTGCGCTTTTTAGTAGCCTCTTGCGACAGGCATGCTTATGGCCTTTATAAGCTAGTCCCCTTAACCCGTCTTCAAAGGGATCTCCCCGTCATATCGAGCGCACTCCCTTGCTAAGTGCTTCAAGTCATTGAAAATACTTGCAACATCAATAAACACAGCCAGAAAAAAGTGTTTCTGCATGAAATACTTATATCCACTATAATCACATGACTTCCTCTAGCGCACTATCTATCTGTGAATGTCCATTCGAATGAGAAAGTTGACGAGTGCCTTCTTGAGATATTTTAAATAGGACGATTTGAGTCCTATTGATCTGAAATACTTGGTCAGCTTACGTTTCTTCTGAACTTCGAACTTTGGGATACAAACAAGTCCCCCACTTGTCCGGCCGGAACTAACCATAGTTTATGTGTTTTTCGAAATTTTCGATACCGAAAAAGTGAGCGTGGTAATAACCCGATATGACGCATTTGCAATAACAATGCGAGAAAATCATCATCATCATTAATTGGAGCTTAACCGCCTAAGCGATTTTAGCCGTTTCGTAACAAGTCATGCCAGCTATCCCTGTTTCGTAATAACTGAGGGTAATTGGGAGCAACAATCTCATACAAATCATTTATATACATATATATATACCTCCTTCACAGTCTCGAATTTATATCCGTCAACACCGACATGGCTGCCAAGTCGCGAATGCGCCCATCTACTTTTTTTTTTGCTTTTTATCTAAACCCGAGAAGGCAGAACTCAGAGCGCGTTTGTTCAGGCCAATCATATGAATATCATAAGCATACGCCACTAATAATAGATTCTACTATGACGGTTTAGTTCTGCTGCTAAAATTATATGCTCTAGCATTATGTTAAAGAAATCGGACGAAAGACGCCTTGTCTGAAGCATCGTTTAGTTTCGAAATGCTGATTTGAAGTCGAACTCAAATATAGTGAGAGTCGATTCTCTAACCGTGAATCTTCTCCAGGATCTGGCGCATGGCGAAGATCTGGTCGATAGTATATTTACTGGGTCTAAAATCGCACTGTTAAGGTCCAATCAGTTCTTTGACTATGGGCTTCAGCCTTTCACAAAGTAAGCTAGATGGAACCTTATACGCAGCAGGCTGATTCCGCGGTTATAAGCGCATTTGGCAGAGCACAGTTAACCACTGGAGGCATGCGCTTATTCGACCATATTTTGCATTGGAGTTGCTACATGCTCTTTACCAACTCCTCGCCTCCATGTCTGAACAGCTCTACAAGTAGTCCGTCATTACCTGTCGGTTTGTGATTTTCATCACCGGCGACTAGGGTATCTAGTTAGTCTTCTCCCTCGCTAGCTAGTAATGAGGAGAAGTGTTCCCTCCACAACTTAAACACACTCTGTATGTCAATTACCAGGTTGCCATATTCTTTAGGAGTCTGCCCTTGCTTTGAAACCTTCCGTCATCCGACGGATTTTTCGGCATGCATTTTTGGGCATTATTCCTATCACGCAGCAGCTGGAGCTCTCCGCATTCACACCGTTCGACCTCACGTTCTTTTCCTTCTAAATAGGCGTCTATCCTCCTTCTCCGCATCACGATAACACTCCAATTTAACGCCAGTGCTCGCCCCCAATGAATGCATACAAGGTGTAACAGGCGCATAGCGACCTCTCTCTCTCTAAACAATAAGAAAATATACAGTTCACTAAAAATAACAAAATAACTATAAAAAAACCGATTCGCCCGCCGAATCAACTAAGCTTAGACACAAATAAAAAACCATTTACCTCAAACGTATTACGAAAACTTATAGACTATAGTGGAGTTTTATATATCCTTACTTACTTACTTAATTGGCGCTTAACCGTCTAACGGTTATGGCCGTCCAGCAAGACGCGCCAGTCGCTCCTTCGCTCCACCAACCGGGAGTTTAAATCGTTTTCCACCTGGTCCTTCCAAAGGAGTGGGGGCCGTCATATACCTCTGCTTCCATAGGCGGGTTCCTAAAGAAACACTTTCTTGGCCGGAGCATCATCTTTCATTCGCATAAGATGGCCTAGCTAGCGCAGTCGCTGCGTTTTAATTCGCTGGACTATGTTGATGTCTGCGTATAGCTCGCACAGCTCATCATTAAATCTTCTTCGGTACTCGCCATCGCCAACGCGTAGAGGTCCATAAATCTTTCGAAGAACTTTTCTCTCGAACACTCCCAAAGCCGCTTCATCTGCTGTTGTCATGGTCCATGCTTCTGCCTACCTAGTCCAAAGTAGCATTTATTGACAAGATTGATTCTTCGCTGGATTTCAGTGCTGATGTTGTTGCTAGTGTTGATGCTGGTTCCCAAATAAACGAAGTCTTTTACTAATTCGAAATTATGGCTGCCAACAGTATCGTTGTTGCAAAGGCGCGTATGCGCTGACTCTTTGCTCGATGACAGCAGGTACTTCGTTTTGTCCTCATTCACCATCAAACCCATATTTACCGCTTCTTTTTCCAGTTTGGAGTAAGCAGAACTAACAGCGCGGGTGTTTAAGCCGATCATATCAATGTCATCAGCATATGCCAGTAAATGCACGCTTTTATAGAATATTGTTCCAGTGCGGTTAAGTTCTGCAGCTAGTATAATTTTCTCCAGCATCAAATTAAAGAAATCGCACGATAGGGGGTCAGCCTGTCTGAAACCTCGTTTAGTTTCGAACGGCTCGGAGAGGTCCATCCCAATTCTGACTGAGCTGATAGTGTTGCTCAACGTCATTTTGCACAGCCGTATAAGTTTTGCGGGGAAACCAAATTCAGACATAGCGGCATATGGGCAGCTCCTTTTCGTGCTGTCGAAGGCGACTTTAAAGTCGACGAAGAGGTGATGTGTGTCGATTCTCTTTTCACGCGTTTTTTTCAAGATTTGGCGCATTGTGAAAATCTGGTCGATGGTAGATTTACCAGGTCTGAAGCCGCACTGATAAGGTCCAATCAGCCGGTTCACGGTGGGCTTCAATCTTTCGCACAATACGCTTGAAAGGACCTTATATGCGATATTAAGAAGGCTGATTCCACGATAGTTGGTGCATTTTGCAGTATCCCCCTTCTTGTGGACTGGGCAAAGAACACTTAGATTCCAACCGTCGGGCATGCACTCGTCCGTCATGTATCCCTTTTTTATTAAAACACAGATATCATCTGCTAACGATTTTTTTATTTTTTATGAAATTGGTGTAAAAATTAACTTAAATTTTTTATTGTGTTATGTATTTTATGAAAAAAATTAATAAAACGCATAGAAAGTTGCCTTAAAATTTAGCTTTTTTCTTAGCCCTAAAAATTTGTATTTAGCCTCTTTTAGCTTTTTATTTTCGTCAGTCTAGCCTTTTTTTTAAGTTCTGGCAACACTGTTCGTGAGCAGCTTTTTAATAGCAAACTTTCCTTGTGTCACTGCGCGCACTCTTTTAATGCACAGAGGCGTATGCGTATTTTTGCTGCCACAAGGCAGTGATCCGAGAAAAATGTATTTAATAAATTTTGAATTTGATTAACTCAAATTTTGTAGTGAAATGCACTAATTCTAAGTACTGCATGATGATGGAAATCAAAAGTAAAGTAAATGCAAACTTGGTCTATAAATAGAGGAAATAGAAACGCAAACTATCACTTGTTGTTATTTTTGTGAACTAGAAATGACGGAAATTTTTATTCTTCATTTTGGGTTTTCTTTGTTTTTAATACACACAAGCATTGTACATACATACATACCTAAGATGTTATTATGTTGTTTTTATTATTTTGCACGTTTCGTTTACTGCCATCTAGACTTGCTGCTAGACAAAATATCTATTTTTAAAAAGGCATTACATTTTTGGCACTCTTTTGGCTTTTGACGTGTTAATGATTATTTGTTGTATTTATTTTGTGTCAATGGCGACTATGAAGTCAAAAGGCAATGCACAAGATAAAAAAAAACAAAAATTTTTGGCAAATAAATTACTCAGTATGTAAATAAAAATGTGCGTGTTTGTATGTTGTGAATTATATTATTTTAAAATACTATGTAAACTCATAAAAACATATTTTTTAATTTGTAAATAGTGGAATGACCTTAGTGGCTTCTTAATATGAAAAATAATATATTGCAGGGAAAATGGACTAAATATCTTTTTTTTTCCACATGTAATCACTAATGGCCAAAATCATCGCGTTAGCAACTGCAACAAGGCTTAAGACCTCGGGCAGTGGCGTAGTGAGGTTTTCTTGCGCCCGGGGAAAATATTTATTTACATTAGTAAAACTAATATTAATGTGCAAATTTTCCTTGCCTTTGAGGAAGCAAATATATCAATGATATCATCAAAATTTATCATTTAAAATTTTTCTTTTTCCACACTTAAAAATATTAGGTCACTTAGGCGACCTTGCCCCATCGTTGATAGTAAATATGTCAAAATCAGTTTTAGTTTGCTGAATGAACGTTCACAGCTAACAATTGATACTGAGATAGCCAAGAATTTATTTGAAGTGCCACTAGCATCTTCTCCATACGAGATTATAAAAGTAAGTAATTCTAACGGAGTTTTAGGTTCAATTTCTTATCTACTGCGAAGTAATATTTTCCAGAAATCACTTATAATAAAAATAAAATTATCAAGGAAGTTCTGAGTTGCGCCCATGTGAGTAGCGCCGGAGCAAGATACTCCTCTCCCCCCTCACAACGCCACTGGACTCGGGGCAGCTTGGGTGCAGACCTTATGGCCATTGCAGTATAGCGGCTTCTAATATCGGTCGAACGGAATATATGTTCCCTTGCCTAAGCTTCTAAAGAGATCTTAGGGCCACAATTGAGCCGGAGTGTTGGTGCCAGGGTGCAGAAATTGCAGAACATACTGTGGCGAATGTTAGCGATTTCACTGTGCTGCTAGTAGCCCTCCAAAAATAGTGCGACTAATCCCTAAAGAGAACGGTGTCCAATTAATCTCTTTTGTATACATTGTGGCTATAGTTCCTTTTGGGTGCAGTTGGGATTAGTCAGGTTAAAATCTATGTAGACCATTTTAATAGAACATACAAAAAAGCGGCAACGAAGTGAGTTAAATAAAAACGTTTATAGGTGGCTGATTAGAAGTATTAGTGGCCCTATACAAAACCTAATTGACTAGGACCATATGTTCCACTATCGTCGACCCATATCTCTTGGAATGAGTTGGCGAATTAATAATTTTTTTTTTTTCATAGATGTATTTAACAATTTTTTGCAAGTTTTAATATTGCATTTAAAATGTAAACAACCTCGTACCATACAAAAACCAACACTTTTTGAAGAGAAAAGAGATTAGTTTTCATTCGTTCCCATATGGTTATAAAGGGGATTGGTCCTATCGTTACCGTTCGGGTATAAATGGGTACAATTGGTCTCTCAAACCAAAGGGAACAGTTCAATGCATAAAAAGAGATCAAATCTGACATTAGTCTCATACGCCTTTGCGACTCAACCAAGACTAAACGCATTTTTTGCAGGGCTATTTTACATACACATACGTAGTCATCACCTAAAAGCAGACGTTATTACACACATACATACGCATTTATCTAGAAGACATTAAGATAAGTCTAGACCCTTGGAAAAATATGCAAACGAGGCAACAGTGAGTATAAAAGCAGCGCAAGCTGGGGAATAGTCAATCACTTCGATTTTAACACGCTATTAGTGAAGTACGCGAGTATTGTAATTGTGAAGTACTAATAGTTGTAAATGAAGGAGATATTGCTCTACTGAATATTTGAGTTTTTTTGTTTCGACAGCTCAGCGATTCGACAATAACAGAAGCTGCAAAATAATCAGGAATTTCTTAAAATTCGTTACAATACTGTCACGGATATTAGCATCACTAAGTTATACCATCACTAATAATCAAATCAAGTATACACATATATAAGGCAGCCCAGAGAGATGTCACACACAGATGCATTTACTTATACGCCTATGTGCGCCCGAGAGACTGTAAACTACAAACATTCACATCAATAATTCAATCTTTATGTATCTACATAAACGAATAAATAATTGCGTCTACACATATGTACCATGTACGAATACGAGCAGCGGAGAGTCAATGCGCAAACACATGCATATATCTGAGAAGTTTGAGAGCTACTGGACTAGTAGATTCTGGAAGCGCCTAAAAGATGTATAAAATTGTGCAATTTTAGTTATAGCTGAGAAGATTGAGAGCTCATGGACAATGCTAGTACATTCTGGAAAAATGCGAACGAGGAAACCAAAGGGTATAAAAGGCAACAGATGTAGAGGCGCTGTAATTCAATTTGAGTTGAGCTATCAATCAGTTTGATTAAGCACGCGATCTGGCGGCCAATAGTAGAGTTTCATTTGAGTTATCAATCAGTTTGGTTATTAAGCCAGCGAGTAGCAAAGTATAAGTGTTATTGTGAAGTACTTTAATAAAGGCCATTTTTCCATTGTTCAATATTGGAGTTATTTATTCAACAGTTTAGAGATTCGAACTTAGCAGAGGATTGCAAATAAGAGGATTTGCAGCAAATTCGTTACAATTGGTGTCAAAAGTGGGATTGTTGGATAAATTCCAGAGGACAACAAGAACATGGCAAAGTTCAGTGAATTGAAGATCCAGCAACTGAAGAAGGAGTTGGAGAGCCGTGGATTGAATACAAGCGGCGTTAAACTTGAAATTCAGGCACGGCTACGAGAGGCAAAGGAAGCAGAAGGAATTGATGTGGAAGAGTATGCCTTTCATCTTGATGGCGAGGAGACAACGAAAATTGAAGAGAAAAACGAAACATCGCAGACGGTTAGCAGCACAGACTTGAACATGATATTGGCTGCAATATCTGCACAAACATCGACAGTAGCATCAATGTCGTCGCAATTGGCATCCCAACTGGAAGCGCAAGAGGCACGTATAACAGAAATGTCATCGCAAATATCCACCAACATGTCATCTCAGACAAGAGCAGAAAATTTAATAAATTAGTTAGGAAGGAGATATTTAGAGTCACAATCACAATTACAGGACACTGTCCACTTCACCTAAAAGCGAAGAGAATGGAAATCCTCTTCAAGGACAGGTGTAGGAGCTGCCGCCAAGATGGCTGTAAGAAACGGCTCTGAGGGGGCCCGCGATTTAGAGGTACTATGACATTTTTTTTAATTTAGGAGAGTTTTTAGTTGTTCCATGTGCAATTTTTAAGCCGAATTTCAAAAGCAACGAACATCTGCATTTCGTTTTAATATTATAGTGAAGTGTGAAAAATAACAATCTATATATATAAAAAGAAAGGCTAAAATGTGTGTTAGTTGGTCGCCGGTGTTAGAAGAGATGCGTCGGTCGATTTTGTTCAAACTTTCACACAAGTTGCGTAAACCTCACGCGGTGGTTACTATGTATGTATTGGTTGCGATCGAAGTAGAGGGTCTCGAGATATAGGCCAAAACGTGGACCCGAGTACCCCTAGAATGTGTTTGTAGAATATGGATAACAAATGAAAGCTGTTGATGAGTGCTTTAGTAGAGGGTAATTTTCATACCCTCGAGATATAGGCCAAGAGGTGGGCCAGTGAATGCCTAGACAGTGTTTATACAATATGGATATCAAATGAAAGCTGTTGATGAGTGCTTTAGTACAGAGTAATATATTATCCAGAGACAGACTGGGACTGGGACTGTGATTAGGACTAGGACTGGGACTGGGACTGAGATTCGGAGTGGGACTGGGACTGGAATAAAATACATACCACCCTCTGGGACAAGCAATACGGTATGCAGAAGAATGAGAAGAAATTGAGAGAAGAGAAAAGAGAGAAGGAGATTGAGAAAGAGATAGAATGAGACGAAGATGGAGATAGATGAAGCGAAAAATACGGAGGTAGGAGTGAATAAAAGGATTATGAAAAAGTGAAGAGAGAGGGAGGGCAGAGTCAGACAAAAAAAGCTTATTAAAATGTATGCAGATAGGCCAAATTTAGGGGAGGACAACGCCTGCCGGGTCTTCTAGTATGTATATATAAACCGACGATATGTATCTCTCCATTTCAGTGGTATTTCATGTTACTCATACGCCATGGTCTTTCCACTTTTTCTTTTCAAGCACGAAAACAAAGCAAAGCAAAATTTTAAAATTTATTATAAATCAACTAAAAGAGTCCAAATATTCAAATGGCGGTATTCAACAGCACCAGAAAATATACGAAAATAAAGAATGCTAAAACAAACTTAGATAGAATACTTAAAATTGTGTAATGATATTATCATTGAAATTATTGCAAAATTTGTGAGGCAATTATTGCTGTCAAATGATGATGGCATCAAATGCGTGGAAAATCCAATAATAATTAATAGCGAAATAAAATTTGCTTGAATGCGATTCAATGCAAATTTATCGTGGGAATGTGTGGTTGAAAATCAATAAACAACAATTAAAAATATTATGAATTGCAAAGTGTGCAAATAACGCTGTTGGCAAGCAATAAAATTCGATAAATTCGTAAACACAAATTGGATGGCAATACGCGAGAAAACAACAAACAAAATAAAGAGGGGCATAAGTTGCAGGTACAACCGTTTACTCGACTGATTTCAGATACGAACAGATTATCAATGAGATTATAATAAGTTAGAACAAGTAAGGAAGGCAAAGTTCGGGTGTAACCGCACATTACATACTCAGCTGCCAAATTACAGCTTGCAAAACTTTTAAATTACCTTCTTTTAAAAGTGGGCGGTGCCATGCCCATTGTCCAAAATTTTACTAATTTTCTATTCTGCGTCATAAGGTCAACCCATCTACCAAGTTTCATCGCTTTATCCGTATTTGGTAATGAATTATCGCACTTTTTCGGTTTTTCGAAATTTTCGATCTCGAAAAAGTGGGCGTGGTTATAGTCCGATTTCGTTCATTTTAAATAGCGATCTGAGATGAGTTCCAGGAATTTACATACCAAATTTCATTAAGATACCTCAAAATTTACTCAAGTTATCGTGTTTACGGATGGACGGACGGACGGACATGGCTAAATGAATTTCTTTTTTCGCCCAGACCGTTGGTACTTTCTGAAAGGCTTAAAGATTTAGGACTATTTTCGACAATAAACTGTCCTGGAGACCCAATGTGGAAGATAGGACCACAAGGGGGCTATCGGCAAGAGATTCGGGCTCTCGGCAAGCGTAGTACACAGACTTTATTAAATGGTAATCAAACCAATTCTGTTCTATGGGATGCTCGTCTGGTGGAATGCACTGAACACGGTGAGAACCACAAAAATATTAGTGTCAGTATAACGGACGCCGGTAGTTGGTATAGGCGGCGATCTTAGAACAACACCTACCTTGGTATTGAATGCCATGCTGAACATAAATCCAATCCAGATTGCGGGAAAGGCGGTCGCGGCCCGGTCGTTGGTCAGGCTTCGTGATATGGGCTATGGGCTTTCTGACTTCGGGCACTCTAGCCTTCTTACCAGGTTCGAATTTATCCCTGAGAAGACGGACTATTTTGTGCCGATAACTTCTCCCTGTGCAACCCTCACCCAGTCATTCCCCCGATAGAGGAGTGGGGAAGAGGACTCATCTTGGGCAGGTGATCAGTTAATTTGTTCGCGGATGGGTCGAAGCTGGACGGAAAGGTTGGTAAGGGATTCTCTTGCCAAAGGTGAATGTAAGCAGCAAGTTTAAGTTGGCTGATCCCTGCAGTGGATGAAATCCCATTCAGTGTTAGGGAATTTAACAACTATATTGATAGCCAAGTGGCTATTAAGGCCTTGAGTTCAACTTTAGTGTGATTGGGAATAGTATGGGAGTGCCAGACCTTTTTTGTGAATGCATTGAGCTATTTTATGATAAGGACTATCTGGGTACCGGGCCATAGTGATAGCCCGGGCAACTGTCAAGCGGATCTCTTAGCCCGCATCGGTACAATTGGAGCGGATGAAGATGGCTGCAGGGATTTCAGGACTCCGCTGGTCAACTTTAGTCTGGTCTTGCAGGCTGGCAAGATCCTTCTGGCGGTAGGTCTGATGAAATGATTACGTTCACTAAGGCTCATCAATCAATGATCTTTGGGGTTTTGACAGGACACTTTCCAATGAAAATCCATGCGGTACGTCTCAATACACTGGAAAAGTTGATAAGTGAAATACCGTTGATACAAAATTATTTTTCGCTAAGGCATAGCTTATTATGTGTGCAGCGCACGCTTTCTGAACACATACGTAAAACGCTATTTGTAACAGAGTTTGGCTCTGTCGCTCGGCAATAGATTTTTCGGACAAAATAGTTTGGCTTCTTCCCCAAAATTTTTACACTACAGGAATTTTTACGAAGGGGGATAGGTTGATGTTGTTGTTGTTGTTGTATAGGCGCCTCTTGATGTTAGTAACTAAGTATTTATTCACACATTTCTAAAATATCAATAACCAAATTGAATTCTAATTCAGCTTGACCATACCTTTTTCGAAAAGAGTCCTGAATAGAACCCCGAAATGGTTCCGAACAGATACAAAGTATTTCAAATTCAATTTAAAATCCATCGTAAAATGATCCTGAAATTACCCCGAATTGTCTCGAA
Organism: Eurosta solidaginis; assembly: GCF_040869045.1. Classification (NCBI taxonomy): domain Eukaryota; kingdom Metazoa; phylum Arthropoda; class Insecta; order Diptera; family Tephritidae; genus Eurosta; species Eurosta solidaginis. The sequence continues at coordinate 88,872,046 of NC_090319.1, read as the reverse complement.
ATTATCCCGAAAAGCAGTAGTGACATTGTCTCGAAATGATCTCGAACACAATACCGTGTGTTTGTGTGAATGTGGGTCGTTCTACTGTCACCTTGTATAGTTCCGCCATGGAATCAAATATTTATGAGTTTTATTATAAAATTTACTTGTAAGCAATTGTTTTTTGAGTATTATGTATACCTTGCAGCGAATACGCGAGACATTTACGCTTCATCACAAAGCTTCGCACTACTGGATCAATGATTACCACCGACCTGGAGCAAATCGGATGCATAGTGGGACAATTGGTAGCCATCCTTAAACCAACAGTGCTCAAATCTGAGCAATATTCACTTAAATTGAGCGGCAGAATGTGAGCTACAACATTTCCAGTTATAAATGTGAAAGCTTTACTTCGATAGCGGAATAGTCATTTGTAAATGAGGAGCATCGAATTCAAATGCGAAAGCGTAATTTGTATTTGAGAATAGTCAATTGTAAATGATAAAGCATCAGATGTAAATGCGAAACCGTCATATGGAAATAGGAATATTCAGGTGTAAATAATAAAACATAAACTGAATATGCGAAAGCGCCACTTGTAATTCCAAGATGCTCGCACATGCATTTATTCGGAGCGATATGAATGTCTGTTGTATCGTCGATCGACCGACATGAGTTCCTTTTAGCGTGGGTGCATGCGCTGCTTCGGTAAGTTCAGTTTGTCAACGATCGGAGGAGTAGGCGGACGATTTAAACGACTTAGTTTTGGGGGCCCATTTTATACGAGAGTCGATTCAGCATTAGCTTATACTTAAAATGTCCAAACGGCAGTGCTGCATTTAGCACTGTGCTCGTTTTAATGCTGATCCGCATCAAGACTATTTAGGTAAAATAAAAAACACAGGTGCAGGTACAAATTACCATACGACTGACAAACGTATATTGTATTTAGAGCAACAGCTGCAATATTTATGTAGATCAATCGGTGGATTGGCGGCCGCCGTGGTGTGATGGTAGCGTGCTCCGCCTACGTTATACTTAACCTGCTGCCACTGACCCTCCACATCAGATATACAGCGATCAGCACAGCCATCAGACTAAGGGAGTCTAAATGCTGGAAAGAAAAAGGTTATGGCCACAGTGACATCCTAACAATGCTCACCGATGTGGATTCGACAACAGATTACCTCTCAAATACACTGATTTTCGACAGAAATTACAAGGTGCAGATACCCTCTAGAACGGATAGGGCGGACGACAGCGTTGGCAGGGAGGAGGCCACCTCAATCTACACTGACAGGTCCAAAATAGACTGCGGCGTCGGTGCAGGTGTCTACTCCAACCAACTAAAAATCGCAATCCCCATCCGTCTTCCAAACACAGCCAGCATCTTCCAAGCAGAGCTGCAAGGAATAGAGAGTGCCTGAATCTTCCTTTTGCAGAACCGGATAGACGGTGAGGTAGTTATATACTCCGACAGCCAAGCGGCACTCAAAGCGCTAGAATCACCGTTCACATCCTCTAAAGCGGTCGATAACTGTAAGAGGGTGCTACGTGAAGCAGCCAACCTGGCAGCCGTCACTCTCAGCTGGGTGCCCGGCCACAGGAACATTGACGGGAACGAAAAAGCGGATGAAATAGCAAAGAAAGGAGCATCGTTAGACATCAGCAGTCGCGGTGCATCGACCACTCACATCAGTTCAAACAGACATTCTCACCTATCTAAGGAAAATAGCAATCCGCGATTGGTACTCTACGGACACCTGTAGAATCACGAAATTAATATGGCCAGACTACAACCAGAAAAGAACCGATGACCTACTAAATAGGTCTAGGAAGGAAATATACAGAATCACGGCCACTATTACAGGGCACTGGCCGTTTGGCACACACGCGAATAGAATGGGTATCCCCCACAATGAGAGGTGTAGGAGCTGTAGGCAGGAGGGTGCCGAGGAATCGGTTACTCACTTTCCCGGCGAGTGCCCAGCCCTCGCGAATTTTCGGTCCCGAACTCTAGGCAGTTATGTGTTTCCGGACTTAAGGGCGGTGTCAAAGTGCCGAATCAAGGACAAGGACATCAGTAGGTTTATTGATTTAACGAAGTGGTTTGAGTAAAACTATAGCAGGGTACATCAATCCAAAACGTAATTGGTTCCAGGAAGAAGTGCATCAAAATGGCACCGGCTCCATAGCCGGGAAGCACAGCAACAAACCAACGAACCAACCGCCTACCACAACGAAGGTCCTGGGTTCACGCACCGGGCAAAGCAACATCAAAATTTTAGAAGCAAGATTTTTCAATTAGCAGAAAATTTGTCTAAGCGGGGCCGCTCCTCGGAAGTGTTTGGCAAGCACTCCTAGTATATCTGTCAACTCTCAGTGAAAACTCATCTGCCTTGCAGATGCCGTTCGAAGTCAGCATAAAACAAGTAAGAACGGGACTGTCTTCGGCTGTGCCGAAGACTTCATACCTTTCATGAATGGGGCTGAACAATAATCTTATCCCGTTCGTAATCTCCGAATAATCGGATGTATAAGATAAGAAATATATAGTGAACAGATCTACATACCTTAAAGATTTTTAAGATAAATATAAAATAAAAAACGGGTAGGTACTTTGTGTGAGGATGCAAAGTTTCAGGTTTTTTGTGGTATGCGTGTAAAAACTATGACTACGAATAACGTATTTCAAAAATATATGACGAAAACGTAACTATTTGATGAAATTTGATGAATTTTGAAGATTCTAGCCGTAAAAAAGGGGTCAAAATGACAGTTTATATGAAGTATATAATATATATACGACCGATCTCTATGATTTTTTCAGACAACAATATATGCTATATACGTAAGCATTTTGTGAAATTTGAAGCTTCTAACTGTTAAAACGGGGCAGAAATTGCGCAAAGTTTCTTATCTGAACAATCGGTTGTATGAGATATATACTATGTATACCACCGATCTCAACGATTTTTTCAGACATCAATATATGCTATACACGTAAGCAGTTGGTGAAATTTGAAGCTTCTAGCTGTTAAAATGAGGCCGAAATCGTAAAAAAAATATATATATACTATATATATATACTATATATACCATCATATATATATTATATATATCACCGATCTCTATGATTTTTTGACACAACAATACATACTATATACGTAAGCAATCGGTGAAATTTGAAGCTTATAACTGTTAAAATGGGGAAGAAATTGCGCAAAGTTTCTTATCTGAACAATCGGTTGTATGGGATATATACTATGTATATCACCGATCTCAATGATTTTTTCCGACATCAATATATGCTATACAACTAAGCAGTTGGTGAAATTTGAAGCTTCTAGCTGTTAAAATGGGGTAGAAATTGCGAAAAGTTTCTTATCTGAACAATCGGTTGTATGAGATATATACTATATATAGAACCGATCTCTATGATTTTTTCAGACAACAATATATGCTATATACCTAAGCAATCAGTGAAATTTGAAGCTTATAGCTGTTAAAATGGGGTAGAAATTGCGAAAAGTTTCTTATCTGAACAATCGGTTGTATGGGATATATACCATATATACCACCGGTATCTATGATTTTCTCAGACAACAATATATGCTATACACGTAAGCATTTGGTGAAATTTGAACATATCTAAACGATTTTTAAGATAAATATAAAATAAACAAGTAAGAACGGGACTGTCTTCGGCTGTGCCGAAGACTTCATACCTTTCATGAATGGGGCTGAACAATAATCTTATCCCGTTCGTAATCTCCGAATAATCGGATGTATAAGATAAGAAATATATAGTGAACAGATCTACATACCTTAACGATTTTTAAGATAAATATAAAATAAAAAACGGGTAGGTACTTTGTGTGAGGATGCAAAGTTTCAGGTTTTTTGTGGTCTGCGTGTAAAAACTATGACTACGAATCACGTATTTCAAAAATATATGACGAAAACGTAACTATTTGATGAAATTTGATGAATTTTGAAGATTCTAGCCGTAAAAAAGGGGTCAAAATGACAGTTTATATGAAGTATATAATATATATACGACCGATCTCTATGATTTTTTCAGACAACAATATATGCTATATACGTAAGCATTTTGTGAAATTTGAAGCTTCTAACTGTTAAAACGGGGCAGAAATTGCGCAAAGTTTCTTATCTGAACAATCGGTTGTATGAGATATATACTATGTGTACCACCGATCTCAATGATTTTTTCAGACATCAATATATGCTATACACGTAAACAGTTGGTGAAATTTGAAGCTTCTAGCTGTTAAAATGGGGCCGAAATCGTAAAAAAAATATATATATACTATATATATATACTATATATACCATCATATATATATTATATATATCACCGATCTCTATGATTTTTTGACACAACAATACATACTATATACGTAAGCAATCGGTGAAATTTGAAGCTTATAACTGTTAAAATGGGGAAGAAATTGCGCAAAGTTTCTTATCTGAACAATCGGTTGTATGGGATATATACTATATATACCACCGGTATCTATGATTTTCTCAGACAACAATATATGCTATACACGTAAGCATTTGGTGAAATTTGAACATATCTAAACGATTTTTAAGATAAATATAAAATAAAAAATAGGTAGGTAATCTGTGTGAGGATGCAAAGCTTCACGTTTTTTGTGGTCTGCATGTAAAAACTATGGCTACGAATCACGTATTTCAAAAATATATGACGTAAACGTAACTATTTGATGAAATTTGATGAATCTTGAAGCTTCTAGCCGTAAAAAAGGGGTCAATATGACAGTTTATATGAAGTATATAATATATATACCACCGATCTCTATGATTTTTTCAGACAACAATATATGCTATATACGAAAGCATTTTGTGAAATTTGAAGCTTCTAACTGTTAAAACGGGGCAGAAATTGCGCAAAGTTTCTTATCTGAACAATCGGTTGTATGAGATATATACTATATATATCACCGATCTCAATGATTTTTTCAGACATCAATATATGCTATACACGTAAGCAGTTGGTGAAATTTGAAGCTTCTAGCTGTTAAAATGGGGTAGAAATTGCGAAAAGTTTCTTATCTGAACAATCGGTTGTATGAGATATATACTATATATACAACCGATCTCTATGATTTTTTCGGACAACAATATATGCTATATACGTAAGCAATCGGTGAAATTTGAAGCTTATAGCTGTTAAAATGGGGTAGAAATTGCGAAAAGTTTCTTATCTGAACAATCGGTTGTATGAGATATATACTATATATACAACCGATCTCTATGATTTTTTCAGACAACAATATATGCTATATAAGTAAATATTCGGTGAAATTTGAAGCTTCTATCTGTTAAAATGGGGCTAAAATTTGCGAAAATATATATACTATATATATATATACTATATATATATACTATATATACCACCATATATATACTATATATACCACCGATCTTTATGATTTTTTCAGACAACAATATATGCTATATACGTAAGCATTCGCTGAAATTTGAAGCCTCTAGCTCTTAAAATAGGGCAGTAATTACGAAAAGTTCCTTATCTGAACAATCGGTTGTGGGGGATATATACTATATATACGACCGATCTCATACATTTTTTCAGGCAACAATATGTTCAATATACGAAAGTATATGGTGAAGTTTGAAGCTTCAATCTGTTAAATTGGGTAAGATATTACAAAAATCCTCTTTTTCTGAAAAATCGGTTGTATGGAGGATATATGCTATAGTGGTCCGATCCGGTCGGTTCCGACAAATGTCTAATCGGACACCCAAATACACCTGCTCACCAACTTTTATCAAGATATCTCAAAAATTGAGGGACTAGTTTGCATACAAACAGACAGACGGACAGACGGACAGACGGACAGACGGACAGACGGACATGGCTAAAACAACTCAGCTCTTCAACCTGATTATTTCGGTATACTTAATGGTGGGTCTATCTATTTTCCTTTAAGGACTTACAATTTTCGGTTTCGTGACGAAATTAATATACCATTTCATTTTCATGAAAGGTATAAAAATAGGTAGGTAATCTGTGTGAGGATGCAAAGCTTCACGTTTTTTGTGGTCTGCATGTAAAAACTATGGCTACGAATCACGTATTTCAAAAATATATGACGTAAACGAAACTATTTGAAGAAAATTTGATGAATCTTGAAGCTTCTAGCCGTAAAAAAGGGGTCAATATGACAGTTTATATGAAGTATATAATATATATACCACCGATCTCTATGATTTTTTCAGACAACAATATATGCTATATACGAAAGCATTTTGTGAAATTTGAAGCTTCTAACTGTTAAAACGGGGCAGAAATTGCGCAAAGTTTCTTATCTGAACAATCGGTTGTATGAGATATATACTATGTATATCACCGATCTCAATGATTTTTTTCGACATCAATATATGCTATACAACTAAGCAGTTGGTGAAATTTGAAGCTTCTAGCTGTTAAAATGGGGTAGAAATTGCGAAAAGTTTCTTATCTGAACAATCGGTTGTATGAGATATATACTATATATAGAACCGATCTCTATGATTTTTTCAGACAACAATATATGCTATATACCTAAGCAATCAGTGAAATTTGAAGCTTATAGCTGTTAAAATGGGGTAGAAATTGCGAAAAGTTTCTTATCTGAACAATCGGTTGTATGATATATATACTATATATACAACCGATCTCTATGATTTTTTCAGACAACAATATATGCTATATACGTAAGCAATCGGTGAAATTTGAAGCTTATAGCTGTTAAAATGGGGTAGAAATTGCGAAAAGTTTCTTATCTGAACAATCGGTTGTATGAGATATATACTATATATACAACCGATCTCTATGATTTTTTCAGACAACAATATATGCTATATAAGTAAATATTCGGTGAAATTTGAAGCTTCTAGCTGTTAAAATGGGGCTAAAATTTGCGAAAATATATATATATATATACTATATATATATACTATATATACCACCATATATATACTATATATACGACCGATCTCATAAATTTTTTCAGGCAACAATATGTTCAATATACGAAAGTATATGGTGAAGTTTGAAGCTTCAATCTGTTAAATTGGGTAAGATATTACAAAAATCCTCTTTTTCTGAAAAATCGGTTGTATGGAGGATATATGCTATAGTGGTCCGATCCGGTCGGTTCCGACAAATGTCTAATCGGACACCCAAATACACCTGCTCACCAAATTTTATCAAGATATCTCAAAAATTGAGGGACTAGTTTGCATACAAACAGACAGACGGACAGACGGACAGACGGACATGGCTAAAACAACTCAGCTCTTCAACCTGATTATTTCGGTATACTTAATGGTGGGTCTATCTATTTTCCTTTAAGGACTTACAATTTTCGGTTTCGTGACGAAATTAATATACCATTTCATTTTCATGAAAGGTATAACAAGTAGGTCCCGTCCCGCCAATTTGTAGGAAATTGGAAGAGAAGCTCGACGCAAATTGGAAGAGAAGCTCGGCCTAAAATCTCTTCGGAGGTTATCGCGTCTTACATATATATATAATCGGTGGATGGAGCGATAAAATCAGCAACTGGGGGAGACTGCGCCAGATTATTCCAGCATTCAACGTCGTTTCAGGGAAATGCTGTCTCACTCCAAGACATGTCAGTCGGAACAAAGACAATTTACCATCAAGTGTTATTATTAGATCTTTATTACCATTTCTATATTCCCAATTACAAATTACATTTTCGCATTTTCATTTGATGCTTTCTCATTTAAACTGTCTATTCTCATTTCCTTATGCGCTTTCGCATTTAAAATTGACTAATCTCATTTCCAGCTGACTATTCTCAATTAAAATTGACACCTTCGAAACTTCATTTTACGCTGTTTTATTAGTAACATTCCATTGAGTCTTCGAGCTCTGGGTCACGATCAAATCTCATTGGAACGATCAGGATCAGTACTATGAGAATTGCCAGCACTCAACGAATGTGTACTTTTATCCCCCAAATAGCTCCATAAAATTTTGCTTAAAAAGTTAAAACAATTTATCAAAGTAAAAGCTAGTATTATTAGTTCTTTAAACCACGCCACAAATGTTATATATTTTCCATATAAATTTGTATGGGATTTTGCACTTAAAAAAAATCTAGAGTACTAATGATTACCAAAGGGGCCGGCAGTTAAAACACGTCCTAAAATGTCGGGAGAAGTACCAAAAGAAATACTTTGAACTAAATAACTTATGTCTGATATTAAACATTTTACTTCTATCGGGAGCTTTGTGCAAAGAACATTTGCACATTATGTTAGTTTTCATATAAAAAATGTATAGTTTTCATGATTTAAAATGGATATAATGTGATTATTTTATGGCCTTAATAATTAGGTTTCAGACTTAAAGGTGTAAATTTATGGGTTTTCGAGTGGAAAAAATGTGTTAAATATCGGATGCCCTAGTGCATATGACTGTAAGTGCTGCAAAGTACAGAGGGTATGCTGTCAAAAATGTTCCACAAAAAACCAAATCAACAGAGCCACCCTGTTGATGCGAAACTGATCCAGATAGATACCAGGATTACAGCATTGTTGTTGCATTTGCATGTTAAATTTTTATCCGTATCTGGATCACGCTTCATTGGAACGCAACTATTTACAAGTGACTATTCTCATACCGAAGGTACGCTTTCGCATTTACACTTGATTATTCTCATTTCCATATGACGATTTCTCATTTACAACTGGGAATGGTGTAGTGTCATCTTTTAATGCCATAGTTCTGCGCTATTTCGGAGCTAGTGCGATTTGGGGAAGGGAATGTAAAAATAAATACAGCGCACGTCTGTAGTGCTACTCTAATAAATGACGATTTTATTTAAACTCTCACTTACATAATAAAATGCTTCGATTTCCACATCAATTTGATTCTTTGGTTCTCCATCGCTATCATAACTATCCACGCTAGCCTTACGCACAGTTTTACGTCGAAACGAGGAACGTTTCTTAAGTGCCTCTCGTTGATCCTTTTCCTTTTGTTCTTCTTCCCGCTTACGATAATCATCGCGATTAATCAGCAACTCCGGTTCAAAAGCATACTCGCGGATATATTCATCGTCGATATCCGAGTCGTACATGTGGTGTTGAGGACGAAGAGACGCAACGCCGCATGCGCTGCGCAAATATTAATAAAACTGTGAACGATGAAAGTCGGTAATGTAGACGATGGTGATAAAGAGGGAAATATAGCACATAAGAAGATAGAAGATATTGAGCGGGATAAAATACTATCTTGGTGGAATTGGTGATTTTAGATGCACAGGCCAAAGCTTATTTGAAAAAACAAAAATTAAAAAAAAAAGCACCGATGATGTGACAACAATGCGCGACAAGATTTTGTATACGCGTAATTTGTTTGTTTGTATTGAGCTTTAGTTTTTTATTTTGTTTGGTTGTTTTGCAATTAAAAATAAATGGTTTTGCCGAGATTTTTTGTCTGCTCTTTTTACTTTAAGGTTTTTTCTTTCTATTCTACACTTGACATTCGTGAATATTTCTTCGCGCACTATAATTCATAAATTTTTTAGTTTTATATTTTAATATTTGTTCTTATTTTGTTGTTTTAGTTTTTTTTTATTTTGTTATTTTACATGCAGCTTTTTGTTGTTGATAGTTTTGTATTGAATTATTTACAAAACACATATATTACCGTTGCTTTGTTTCAATGTTAAATGCGCATTTGGCGGTCACCAATTGCATCACGACGCGGGTGCAAGTTGGCCCAGAGCACGAGCCATTGCAGACATTGCCAATGTATGTGTTACAGCTATGTATGACTTGCCCACCCGATGGTCCCTGCTGCCTGGCGTAGCCATAACATGCTTTGCTGCACCTGTTCTTGGCGTCAAGGCAATTGATTCATGGCAAGATTTGAATCATATGCGATTCACAATTCATATATTTTGTAAAAAAAACTTTTCAAGATTTGCAAGCTTCAACTTTTTATTCAATTTTTTTTTATATATTTTGTTTTTGTTTTTTACCGCTTAGGACTTTTTATGTGCCTTCGTAGAAATCTAAAATAATAAGTAATTTTGTTGAAAACTTTATTTGAACTAAGTTTCATTTTGTATGTATGATTTTTATGTTAAATGTAGCACTTAAAATAAAGTTTTCTAAAAATTTCGCCGTTTATAACTTTTTTGGCATTTTAAGAATGTTCTTAAAACGTTATACATGCAAGTAAAAACTAAATATACATTTTTAAGTTATCAATGTAAAAACTCATGCTTTTATAACACTGAAAAATTAAAATTTTTCAAATTTGTTTTTTGTATTTAAAATTTTTTTCTTAAATCACTCAAACTTCTAAATATATTTTCGTTTTTATTTTTATTTTTTATTTATTTATACTATTTATTTTTAATATATATTTTTTCAACTTTTCTGGAATATTTTAACAAATTATGAATAATTTTGAGTCTATTGCTTATTATTATTTACTTAAATCTCATTCAAAACTCTTTTTGAATTTTTATTTTATTTTATTTTTTTTTATTATTTTTATAATTACCACAAAAATTATTGTTATAGGCTTTGAGCTCGAATTCGAACAAAGAATTATTATTATTATTTTTATATATTTACACTTTTTAGTTATTTATGTGGTTTTATATTGCCGGCTCAAGATCAGAGGATTAAAACGAAAATGTGTCGCTTTCTACAAATGGTTTTCCAAATATATACAGACACATACTGGACTCATGGAAAACTAGTTCAAAACCGCAAGGACGCAGTAAAAACAAAAAACAATTTAATGACCTGACCCGCCAAAATAAAACCGAATAAACATTTATTTTAAACTTTTTTTTTATTTTTCCACAAATTATAAATAATTTTTAGATAATTAAAGTTTAAACAGACTAAAATTTGTATAACACAGGAAAATAAATATATTTTTGGATATTTTTTACTACATTTTTTATTTTATTTTTTACTCAAAAACAAATGTTGTCTTCAAAACAGTGAATACAGAATATTTTAAATTTACAAATTAAGATTTTTTTTATTATTCTTTCAATTCATTAATAATTTTCTAATGTTAATGATACCGATTTTTTTTTTATTCGAGCTATAAAGAATTTATTTTTTAATGAAATTATTTTCCAAATTTTATTTTCTAAGTGAAATATATTTTAATTTTCATTGTTTTAATTTAATTATTTTTTTTTTTATTTTTATTTAAAAGTTTTTTGCTTTGTACCAAATAAATATAATTTTACTATTTTTTTTACTATATAAAGAGATTTTTCTTAGAATTTCACCAAATTATTTTAATATATTTTTATTCAAACTTTCTCTAGTTGTTTATTTCCTTAAAACGTTTCCAGTTTTATTGTTTACAATTTAAGCGCGAATATTTTCAATACTTCAGAGGTGCTTTTTTCAATATTTTGTTTTAATATTTAAAAGTAATTAATACTTTTTTATTTTTAATTCTTTTTTCTCTAGTGTACAGAGTTTCTTTCGTTTCCATTGCGTTAGAAAATATTAGTTTTTGTTTTTGTTTTGCTGCACGATTTTTTTATAATTAATAATTTTTTTTTTGCTTTTTTTAAGATTATTTGTTAAGCTCGCGAATTTAAATTAAGCCACATTCTTCTTATCATTTCCTTCAGATAAATATCAACCACCGTAAAAATTAAAAATTATTTTTCAATTTAAAACTTATAATTTGTTCCATAAATTTTTATTCGTATCCTAATTTTTATTTTATATTAGTTATCACACACTTTTACAAAACCTTAAAAATTTGTTGAGTAGCCCAACACTTTCATACTCAATTTGGCCTTAACGAAATATTTTGTCAAAACATGTTGTTTTAAAATTAATTAATTCTTAAATATTTTCTCTTTCGTTTTGAAAAATGCAGCTTTATTTTTGGATAAATGTACTTAAAAAAAAAATTATCTACAATTCTTTCGTTTACTTATTAGAAAATATAGATTTTCTGGCATTTTCTTGCATTATAGATTTTTTTCGCGCTCTTCTTCTTCTTATTTGTTCAACCTTCGAAAGCACTTCAATAATTCACATTGCAAAACTTATTTCCCCATAAATTTCATAATAAAATTTTTCACAATTTTAAAACTTTCTTCAACACATTTTTTTCTTTTCTTATAAAAATGCACTTAATTAGCAAATATTTATTTTTTTAGCAAACATTATAGTGTGGTATTTTCTTTGCACACGTTCGGAAAACAAATTAATCACCGCACTAACTTTCGCGAAAACTTCTTGAAAACTGAATGGGGAAAAAGCTTTTTCACTTGCATGGGTTTATTGAAAATGGTTTTCAGTTGACTATTTCTTCAGCAAGCATTAAGGTGACCAGATAAAATAAAAAGGAATATACTCAGCGAAGATGAAAAATAATTTGTTGTATAGTTGGTTGATAGCAGTGCTGATTGGTAGAAGAAGCAAGGGCCAATTTGCGCACGACGCTCATTTTAATGCACAATCTTCTGGAGTCGTCCGTAAGATGATCTTTTCCTTTGATCGACGTTTAGTTCAACCATTTGGTTTGGAAATGAAATCTGATAATGCTATTAGAGAATATTTCTATACTTCTTTGAGGTTCGAAATACGAGCCTGCTCCAAGTTGTGTGCTTGGTATTGGCTAAAGCTGGACTCTCACAGAGAAAACAGATGAGCGTTTCTTTACCTCCTTTTGACAATGAAGTTGACCTGCTACGCAAACTCTACGTTCTCTGCTGGTTCGTTTTGATTTTTATTGTCAAAATTTGGTGAGGACAAAACATTTCGGAATTTTTTTTATCCTCAGAGAACTAAAAATGACACTGAAGACAGCATATCGCCCAATCCAGTTTGTCTTTTATTTTTATTTTTTATATTATTATTATAGTTTTGATTTTTATATTTCAAAATTTGGTAAGGACAAAACAGTTCGGAGTTGTTTTATCCTCTGAGAACTAAAAATGACACTGAAGACAGCACATCGCTCAATCCGGTTTGTCTCTTGATCATATTGTGACGAATATTAGCAACACTAAAAAAAGAAACGCCTAGATATATGCGAACGAGACAGCAGAGAGTTCAAAAGGAGCGAAAGCTGAGTAAGCATCAAACAGTTTGATTTAAGCACGCTATCAGTTGCGAAGTATAAGTGTTATTGTGAAGTATTTACAAAGTAGTCTAATAAAGACCATTTTTGCATTATTGAATATTGGAGTTATTTATTCAACAGTTTAGCGATACGAACGTTAGTAGAAGGTGTAAAATAAGCGGAGTTTCCCAAATTCGTTACGATATTTTGCCAGGGATGACGGACAGTTTTGGAAGTATACATCAATTATCTTTTTGTTGTAATTGGGCTATCTTATGTAGGTCTCCTTTGAGTAGCTGTCCTTTTCGATTCCTGGCACTTCCACTTGGAAGATCCTAGGCAGTTTAGAGGCAGATAGAAAATGCAAACCTAGATAGGTCGGGGAAAAAGGAATGAGTATCAAGTATTGGCGAAGTTCGGTGAGTAAACATCGAGGTATACGTCTAGAAACCTAATATTATTAAGTTAACTAGAGCTCGCAAGGCAAACCACAAAAGAGGTAACTTAACAAAAAAGCAATAATTTAAGACTTTTTGAGAAGAGCTTCTTAAGGATACCGACAAGTTATTGTTTTATTATCGACAGCGATATATTATGGTCGAGTTTTCACAAATTGGCAATACTTCGCAAAGGAATCGATAACTTTTTGTCAATCATAAATCGATTACTTTTCCATACGTTTTTGAACAAAGTTAATATTTTGTTAACAAATCGACTACTTTTCGATAGGAAATTGATGGCTTTTGGAAAGCATATCGATAACTTTTCGATAACAAGTTGACTATTTTTGGATAACAATCTATACTTGTTTGATAACAAACCGACAACTCGTCGCTAAAAATCGCTAACTCATTTATAACCTCAGGTATCGATAGCAAATTTATAACGCTTCGATAACAAATCGAAAACACGTCTATACCTCGTCGAGAGGCGGGCGGCTGCTGTGGTGTGGTGGTAGCGTCCTCCGCCTAACACACCGAAGATCCTGGGTTCAAGTCCTGGGCAAAGCTGCATCAAAAATTTAGAAACAAGTTTTCTTGAATTAGGAAAAATAGGGTTCGCACCTCGGCGAAAAGCATTTCTTATAAGGGTATATACAACCGCTTGCAAAACCTTTTAAAGACCAATATCGTTATAGTATTGGCGCCCGAGCATGGACCTAAACTTTTCTCGAATTTTATATTATATGTTGGGACCACAATTTAATTTAAATATAGTAGCAAGAAAGGTACCTTCCGCATGAAATCGACGAGTGGAATACAAGAGCTCAATTTACGTGAGGATTGAGTAAACTATTAGGCAGTTCACAAGTGTCTATTTCTGTGTGAAGACTTAAGTATCCATATTTTACATTATACGTCGCTTACGACGAACGGGCGGCCTTGTGTCCTTATTCTATATCGAAATTATAATGTTTTGCTAAAATACGAATTTTCAAATCTAAAAAAAGTGTTGCGTCTGGTCATCTTTTTTCAAAAACCATGCCAAAGCATATTTCAAGTGCATCCATTATTTGCCCTTAACCTTCTAGGCGCTTTTCCGTCGAATCATGCTTATATGCACTGCCTATTTCTAATATTTCGTGTACCCATTTGCGAAACAAGCTAAAGGGGAAACATGTCAACATGCCTACATACGCGTATGTACATTAAACCATTTCAAAATTTTTTTATTTCTTTTTGGTTTAAAAACTTAGTATTTGTGGCAGAAAAATGAACTGTAGAAATATGACCTGATAATATTATTACTATCAGGTGGCTACAGCACTTTTCTTTTCATATAGGAACTAGCAAACTTTGCCCGCCCAGTCATAGTTTGGTTGCAAAATTTAAGAGAACTTTCAATGTTTATCGCTCAAAGTAAGTGAGTTATCAAAATACAAGTTTATTGAACTAACGAAATGGTTCGAGTAAAAACAAGCTCATTGGATAATAATTTAACAAATTGGTTCCAGAAGAAAACGCATCACAACGGCGCCTGAAGCGCTACTTCGGACCGGTACCGCCGGCCGGGCAGCACAGCAGCCAACCAACCAACCAAAGTACGTTTTCCACCTCTGTCCTAGTAAAAGCAATATGGTACCTACGTTCTAGCAAACCGATTCTTTTTAGGTCACGTGGTATTGGGTGCCGTGGAAAAGAGATATTGTACTACCATACCCCTTGGCAGTGGAGTGGCTAACCCTCCGATTGTATTTTTATTATGAAAAGGTCGTACTTTGAGAATATTACTCTGTTCCTGCGGCAAGTAAATGAATTAAATGAACTAGAGGAAACTGTATTCGCACATAAATTTTGCATAGACTTTGCTCTCAGGAGCACGAAGTTGGTCATAAATTTAAGTTTCCTCATCACTACAGCATCTTCAAAGCGGAAGTTGCCGCTATTGTGTGCAAATACGTATAAAAAATTCAACATCCGAGCGATCGAGGGTAGTATGAGAAAGCCTGACCTCGCTGACATTTGTCACATGCACCTCCTAGCGGATATGGGTACGGCCGGAGTACCCCTAGCCACCAGCGGTCCTCTATAGATGCGCCTCGAGTCAGATAAGCAAACGCTGAGAGGACACTACCAGCTGCAGGGTAACGAGATCCTTCTTTCCAGACCGCCTGGTCATATTATTGATTTCAGCAAGGCTTATCTATTAATGGTGATTGGGGGTTTGACTGGTCACTGTCCAATGGGAGTCTATGCGGTACGTCTCAACGTACTGGAAACCTGTTGCTTCATTTTTAATTATCGATCCACGCCATGCTAGACTGCCCAGCTATCACCAGGATCTCCAAATGACTTTTTAGGGCTGAGATCGGCCTTATTCGATACTACATCGTTGCTAGACAACAATTCTCTAACAATTCTTATGTTACTGTTATCTTGTGTGGTATGACAAACCAACCTTAATGTTGTACACACAGACTTCCCCTGTCGCAGTTTGTAACACTCAATTTAACCGTACCTAAGTTACGCAATAATTGCTTAACTTTTAGTGAGCTTTTAATGAGTGCGACAAGGGTAGTTAGAAGTAATTTAACTCGCTACGTTTTTGGTATCGATTACTCTCTTGGATCCTTTTAAATAAGTTCAGGCATCGGATACAAGGCGGTATCGGAACCAGACATAATATGTCATACTATTATAAACCTCTTAAAGAGCCACATAACGTTTTCACTTACACATAAATCCTATAGAAGAGTGCAAAGGGATAGTTCCTTTTATGAATAAAATAAACTTTACGTAGACTGCTTACTTTATCTACACTTATGAAATTGTTGCGCAGAAAATTAGTACTGCAAAATTTCAGTATGCATTACTTATACTCAGTTGCAGCTGAAATGTGTCTCTCCATTTTATCTCTATACTCTTCTCCACTTCTATGACCGAAAAGTGTGTTTCCACTATTCATCGCAACCGATTCAGCTATAGGTTATACACTATGACCAATAGAGGTGCGTGATCCACGATTGAACACAATCCGTTTTGTAGCGAGTTATTTGACCACTGTCTCGAGTTTTCAATAATTACCGCTAGATGGGTCTCCTAAACATTAGCTAAGTGATGATGACGTATTTTTTTATCCGAAAACGTAGATGTATATACATGTAAAAAAAATACGGCCAATACTAAAGGTTCTTATTTTAGTAACCTCTTATCTCATTCAGAAGAAGCTTTCAAGCTGCAGCTTCTAAAAAAAGTCCCACACGGTCTAATGCACATATTTGAAACCGAAGAAAGAACTTTACTCGTGGTAATCCGATTATAAATAACACTTTATGAATGGTCAGTATATTTTTTTGTGTTTAAATATATTTTTACTTAGCACAAAACATATGCAAGTGTAAAAAAATGTAAATAAAGAAGAAAAGCTGAAAGGGGTAGGAAATACCAAATCAAAAGTGGAATCATAACCAGGTGATATGACGACAGATGGGCATTGAAGAGCGATTGACAGATGCACCAATAATGAACGAATGTGTAAAATAACGCCGAAAAATAACAACAAAATATGAAACGAATATTAGTGGTAGCGATAATGATGGGAGAATTGCCAAAACAAAAAAGAAGACTAGCAAAGAACGCTTTGAGCGATTGGAAAATGTTTTACGTAGGTACACAGTGGCTTGTCAGCAAGCCATTTTCTGCACTCAATTGCGGATGCCCGTCTCTCAGCCATATTGTCTGTCAATACAAATGTCAGATTTGCTTATTAAAGGCGCAAATATGGGATTTTAATTTCGGCATAATTTATAAAATTTTTTGCTACTATGTAATTTTTATTTACAAAGCATTGAGTTATTAGATTTGGGATATAAAAAAATAATAAAGAAATTTTTAAAAATATTGACGAGAGCATGAATGATTAGTTTGGAGGCACATGTTTGAAATTCGTTTCCTAACAAAGAACTTAAAATTTAATATTCAATCAAAGACGGTTAAGGCGTGTCACTCTGTCGAAATCGCCACACCAACAATACCTTCAGTTAAGGTGTAATGGTATCCGTGCCAATGCCTGAATGGTCAACGGGCGGATATTGAATAGTTGACCGCGAACGGTACCTTCCGATGCGCGGCCATGATTGGTTGTAATAAGTGCCGTACCCCTGTATACTGGCTCTGCCGGGGCGAAGGAACGCCTTGCATTTTACTCACCGGAATTATATGGACGAAAGCAATAAAACTAAAAAGAAGAAAAGGGTGAGTAGAGCGTCTTATGGATTCTTTTGGAGGACGATCTCCTGAAAAAGAGTTAGGAGAGCGTCGTCAAGTCAGAGGAGGACATGAGTACCACTCATTGCACCCGTATTTCTCGCTTCAACTCAATCTTCAGCCAATAATGAGCAAAGCACACCAGCCCCAGTGGATCCCCAAAATCAAAGAAGTCATCAGGAACTCTGCTTAGTGCTCGGTAGCTGAGGGCTTTGTTCATATTAAAGAAGCTCGCCAATAATGAAAAGAGTGACGTGGTCCGCGATCGGGATGCCTAACAAAGGGTATAGTGCGAAGCGGTGGCCAAAGAGTATGATACTGCCCTCATCAATAAACCCGCAACACGACCACGACAACAACAGACAAAGCCACAGCAGTCGGCAATGCGTAATCGGTCGCAAGAGATGCACGAGTGCGATATACAATAGGGCAGGTTCAGACAAAATGAAGGTTCTTGCCCTAGTGCTTCAGCATTTGCAAGGCACGTATAGCTGAAATGGTCGTCGAGCGAATCATGGAGAGAAAAACTCCAGCTCCCGCCTACCTTTTCTCGCGGGAATACTTCGAGCAGTGCGTTGCTAAGGTTAAATTACCTGCAAAATCATTAAGGCACTGCCATATCACGATGAGCACCACCACCAGCTCCGTTAGAATTGGGAAGCACCTCTCCGATCCATTCGAAAACAAACAAGGCTTCAGACAAAGCGGCTCCCTTTCATGCTATTTTTCAACATATTGCAGGGGAAGATAAGTCTAGCAGTAGACACAAATTGTGATGGCCCAATATATTATAAAGGCGTGCATTTACAGGCAAATGCTAATGATGTTGATATTGTTGACCTCAACAAATGCGCCGTGAAGGACTTCGTCTGTCTGGGAACCAGCATTAAGAGTGAAACAATATCAACTTTGAGATCAAACAGAGAATGACTCTTGCCAACAAGTGCTACTTTGGACTGGTAGGCAATTTAAAAGTGAACTCCTCTCTCGACAAACAAAAATCACGCTCTACAGGTCTGTCCGAAAGATGGTCCTGTACGTGATGCCGATGGCGGATATCGAAAGAGGTAGAATGATGAGCTTTAGGCCGATTTGAAGATGGTGCTAGGTTATGTTATACAAATGGACAACGACACTTTGGCCAAAAAAGTACCTCAAACTACATCGCAGTTTGAAAGCAGAGGAAGCGGGAGACTTCCACTGAATTGGGAGGTTCAGGTAACGGAAGACTTGACCTCCCTTAGTGCTCCCAATTGGCGTCAGTTATCGCGAAACGGGGATAGCTGGCGAGGCTTGTTACGAAACGGACAAAATCGCTTAGGCGATTAAGCGCCAATAAATGATGATGATGATGAGGACGACATATGCCACAAAATGTTAAGCTACCGGAGCGACTCGGGATTTTTCCCGACCAAGGGCTGTCATTTCAGTGTAACCCCATTTAATTTGTTACGTGCCTCCCCCACTTTTGTTTTATTCTCATGGTTTATAGTTTTACTGAGATGTTTAAATGGTGTTTAATTTCATATTGAGCAAGATTTATATTTGAGTTATGAAAAGAGTGCAATATTAAAGATAAACTGCCTAAAGTTAAACTTGCAAAAGCTTGTACGAAGTTTAAGTTTATATCGTAAATCATCACTAAAAATTTAAACAATAAAAATAAAATGTAACTAAATATGAAAATACAAAATCTACTAATAACTACAACATGCATTCAAATCTAAAAAATTATTATGAACTTTTGCTTACGAGTGTATCAATATATCCAAAGGGATCATCATCGTCCGATGACGAGTCTGAATCTCTGCCATGATCAGCTGGCGGTGGACATGGATAAAATGCTTGAGATTTTATTTTCGGTTGCTTTTGTACACGTCGTAATTCCTCTTCCATTGAGGTGGTGCTGTTACGTCGTTGACGAAATTGTCGTAGAAATTTTTCGAAATCGGCCCACTCGGAGTCGACAGCTTCAAGATTCTCTTCACCGAATTCTTCGTCATAGCGCGTTTCACGTGTGCGTTCGCGATCGCGTGATCCGCTGTCACGTGCATTTGGATGACGAGTGGCGAAATAAACCATTTTGTGGATGTATGTTTATTTAATTTAAAGTTTTATTTTTTTAATATTAATGGTCTCTATGTATTTAGAAAACGTTATTGGTTCTTATTTTAGCTTAGTCTTAAATTGTATGTATTTTGTTAAAAAAAAATTTATGGTTTCATCATTCATCAAGTTTTCTTTGATTTCTATACCCAAAACACTTCCAAAGATTAAATTCATTAAAATTAGTTTGAAAGTAATTATTAACACTGCGTAAGCCTTCTAAATGTAATGGCGTTTTGTTGGATTATCCTCAATTTTTGCCGATAAAGGTAGCTGATTATACTTATACAGCAGCGAGCACGAAAATAGCAGTGTCGATTTTTATAAAATTTCGCCAATTGAATTCTTTTTTGCTTTCGATAATTTAAGAAAAAAATCGATGAATTTTATAACTACATAGAACCATGCATACTAGGACGGGTCGATTTAAAAATCGCTCATAGCTCTGTGAAAATCGTATTCTAGGGATCAAAATAAGAAACTTTGCCGAAGGAAACATACCTCTAAAAGGAATTCTGATGTCCCTCCCCAAAGTTAGTGGGGGTCGGTCATACATTTGGACTCGATTGGAGCACTCTAAATGGGTCAAAGTGGGATTTTTCAAAATTTACCCCTACCTGGGAGGGGGGACATCAGAATTCGTTTTAGAGGTATGGTTCCTTCGCCAAAGTTTCTTATTTTGATCCCTAGAATATGATTTTCACAGAGCAATGGGAGATTTTTTTGCCTCCCCACAAATCGACCCGCCCTAATGCATACCAACCTCAAAAGCGTGTTCGAAAAAAAAATTTGAAATTTGAGAAAAATTTTAAAAAGTTCACAATTTTTCACATAGAGCTTTCGATTTTTTTTTTTTGTTTTTGTTTTTGTTTTTTTTTTTTGAGTATGTTTAGTTTAGTTTTGTAGCTCAATCCATTTTAGTCTGACAAAGTATAAGTTTTAAGTCTCTTAAAATTCGTATTGATTTTTGATAATTTTTTTCCTAAAATGTTAACATTTTGGTGAATAACTCCCCAAGTTTTGAAGTTATGTTTTTAAAGTTGACAAAAAACTTTCAAGATTATTTACAATACTTTCAAAAATAATCAAAA
Organism: Eurosta solidaginis; assembly: GCF_040869045.1. NCBI lineage: Eukaryota > Metazoa > Arthropoda > Insecta > Diptera > Tephritidae > Eurosta > Eurosta solidaginis. The sequence goes on along the minus strand of NC_090319.1, from coordinate 88,851,008 downwards.
TCAGTTTACCAAAAGAAATAGCTCATATTCCGTATAGCTCATATACAAAATTTTGGGTTAGTAGTCTTCCATTTAAGCAGTTAAAGATATGAAATTTGTACTACGGTGTCAAGGTCCCAGGCAAAAACAAATGTTTCATTATAATTCCGAGTCTCTTACGTTTAAATAACAGATTTTTTGCTCTTATACTGATTTAACACAGAGAGCTAATGAACTAATTAGTACCTAATGTTTTTTACAAAAATGCGCTTATTGAACTCAATCTTTCATATGAAATAACTCCACCAGTTTTAAATTTATGTTTTTAAAGATTATTTACAACTTTGGAAAATATCCAATATCGGTTTACCAAAAGAAATACTTCATATTCGGTATAGCTCATATACAAAATGTTGGGTTATTAGTCTTCTATTTAAGTAGTTAAAGATATGAAATTTGTACTACGGTGTCAGAGTCCCAGGCAAAAATAAATGTTTCATTATAATTACGAGTCTCAAATAATAGTTTTTTTGCTCTTATACTGATTTCACACAGAGAGATAATAAACTAATTAGTAATGTTTTCTACAACAATGCGCATATTGAACTCAATCTTTCATATACAATGAAAATTCTTTACTATTTTGTTATATCGAATAGTTAGTCTAGTACGAAGTATAATTGATAGGATAATACACAGCTTGGGACAAAGTGCGTTTAGAAGATATCGTGCAAACCATTTGCAAAAAGGTTATCACATTACTTTTGTCATTTTATAAGCGCCAATCCGCATATATTTGCTTGGAACAATATAAGATGCCACTTGTCTCAGTGCCAAGTACTTTCCTTAGTGAATTTGCCTAATAAGACTACTTGAAAATCACGAAACAATACATTCAGCGTGTAAAAAAAGCTGAGACTTGCATATGTATGTCTCTTGGGCCATTTTAAAAAGGCGTTTCCCCTGCATCCATTCATAGTGGCAGCTTTTAGCCAGACGCTTTCAATCCTTTAAAGATTGAAACAACCTTAAAGCATTTTTATAATGAAACTTAAAAAAAATTCTCAAAAAGAAACTTTAAATTTGGTTTGCAAGAAATACAGAATGTTAGCTTTCATATATGACTTTTAGTTTCAGGTGCCTGATTCATTTAGTTTATGCCAATTTCACATAGTAACCCTCTATTATATAAAATTATTACTTAAGTTCTCTACATTAAAAACCTTATTGAACAAAATCTTCCAGAGAAAATAAAAAATCTTATTTATTTCATTATTTTTTAATTAAGTGAAGGGAGTTTGGGATTTTATGCAAATGGTCTAGCATTATTGCATTGCAAACTTATCTAGCATATTTTTACAATACACTAACAAAATACAGAGCTACGTCATAGCAAATACGCAATATCAAAAACCATAGTTTACTTTTTCAATATTAAATAGCAAATCAACAACTGTCAAAACAAAACAAAATGTACAAGGAAAAAATTGAAAACGAAAAAACTTGTTCACGATCCGTAGCTTTCGTTTGCTATAGCAGCGTTTCTAACATCAAATACAATAAATTCTTAACTCCCTTATGGTGTTTCCGATTTTATGACCAATGTAACAAATGATAATCAAAAATAAATTATCTGATATATTATTTCTAATTGCTGTTTTTATGTGCAGGTCCCTGTTTCGCTCTTATTTGAAATCCAAATCTATAAATAAAGTTTTGGTTGTAAAGATGGATATTCGTGCTTTTAGCAAGCTTTGGGCGTTTTTGGTCGTAGTCCTTTTGTTTAGCTATATTTTATTAAAATAATTTGTTAAAAATAAACGATTGTCAGCACACAAAGAAATCTATTTTTACTATGGGACTATTGGGAATATTTGATTAGAACTAACACTGCCTTACCGGCAGTTGCTAACATTCGCCAGGTGGCAGCGCAAGCGCATGTAAGTTTTTATTGATAGATGATTGATTGATAGAACAGCTGATTTCTGTTGATATTTGATATGAGACTTTTGTTGCGCAAAATACGCACGGTTCCGGCTAGTTTTCTATAATTTCCAAAAAAATTTAGAAAAACACCAAAAAAAATAATAAAATTTTTTTTCGCAGCATTTGCCACATTTTTTTGTTTGGTGTACCAATGTAAGCCTGACAAGTAAATGCCTGCTTTCAATATAAACTAGTTAAAAAAAACGAAATATTTCTGGGGAGTAGCTTACAGGTGCTCGTTAACGAAGCAAGTGTCTTTAGTGAAAGGCATTTTTTTATTTCATTAAAACTATTCATAATTCCATAACGCCTCTGCCTGAAATCGGTATAACCCTCAATGTTCCTTTTTCTTCTTTCTAATTCTTTTCTTTCGTTCCCTCTCCTACTCCTTTTTTCTATGTCCATGATTGTAATTTTCTACTTTCCTTTTGTTTTTCTCCCTTTTTTCCTTCCTCTTTCCCCTCCCCTTTTTCTTCGTCTGTTCTCTGGCTTCCTGTTCCCGCTCCATCCCCCAAATAGCTCCCTCTTCCTCTTCTTTTCGATCTACCCGCATTCGCATGCTTTTTTTGCAACTCCTATCCTCTTAACTACTCCTTGTTTGCCCGGCTAGTCGTCTTTCATTATTTATTTTTTTTGAATGGGTGTGGAACCACCCTGTTTACGAAAATTACATGCTATACAATTAATCTATAAAACATTTATACCCTATCCGCTACAAGTACAGACCTACTGAGATATATTTTACAAGATTTCCTCTTTATTTTACATTCTTTTCCCCTGCTGCGTAATTTCCTTCTTACACAAAAGGGTTCGACGTCTGCTAGCTATTTTTTATAAAGGGGTACAAACCAAATTTCAAAACCATATACCTTTTTCAATCTATACATCTCAAAATGATTTTATATAAGCGTAGGAGACTTGGAGTTATAAAGAATTACAGCAAGTTGTTGCCTAGAGGCGTGGCATTGTTCACTTTTTTTGAATTGAGGTAAAAGTTCTGATGTGACCAATTGAAAATAAAAAATTATAACAAAACACAATAGATAACCAAATAAGGCTCAGTACCAAAACCCTCAAGATGACACAGTGCCGAAACCGGGACTACGGTCAGCGGTTGTGGAAGCAATTACATTACGGAATATAAACTACGTAGTTATTTGCTGTACAATACTCGAAGTTTTCAGCGCCGCGAGTGTATAATGAAAACGAACAAACGCGTCAAAACTAGAAAGGAACTAAAAATAACACAACTCCGAAGGGGAACAAAAATTTCCAACGAATGACTGAAAGTTGTTCTAAATTAATTCGAATATTAGCACTTTGCAACGATTGAAAATAATTGAACCATAAAATATTAATAAACAAACAAATATAATCCCATAATTTTAAGATAATGTAGTAGATTATGTATTTGAAAAACTTATCAACGTTTTGGCTACAATAAAAATAAGTTGTTATACGTTAGACTGGGTTGGTGCACATACGAAATAAAATAGTTGCAAAAGATTAAGTAACTGAACACCAAAAGCTTTATAGTTATCGATTCGCCTGCACATAAATTTCAAAAATCATTAAAAAAGTTATTTAATTCCACTATGTGCTGGAGTTATGTAACCTTTTTAACGACAATTGTCATTGCAATACCACAAATTGATAAATATAACGATTTCGGTTTTCAATAACTATTTTTTATCAATATTCGTTAATCTATGATCAACTTTTGTCGTTTAACAATGGCGGAATATTTACATTTTTTTAACAGCATACACTTTCATTCCATTTGAACTCAATAGAAGTGTCACCACGTTAGCGATGTCGAAACTGAGTTATTGAGTAGCAGAGCCATTATCGCAAGTGGAAAATCGTTAGTTCAAATTTCGAAAAGTCACATCGTTAAAAGTCAGTGAATTCCACACTATGCTGGAATTCCGCAACCTTTTTAACGTCATTTGCTATCGCTATATAAAAAATCGGTAAATATAACAATTTAATTTGTTAATAACAACTTTTTATCGATATTCGTAAATTTATGATCAGCTTTTATCGCTAAATTGTAGACGAATATTTAAATGTTTTTAACAAAATTAGCTTCGTAGCCAATTTTCTTGCCCACATTAGCGATGTCGAAACTTAGTGAACCGCACAGTCGTTATTTCAAATGAAAAATATCAATCTATCTTAGTTAAAACTTCGAAAAATCGTATCGTTAGATGTTAGTGAATTCGCCTCTACTGGTCCAAGATAAACCGATATCGTTATATTTGTCGACTTCTTACATAGCAAAGGATAATGTCGTTAAAATAGTTTGAGAACACCACTTTAACTTTTAACAGAAGCTCAGAGCGGAATTTTGCAACTTTTTTTTTTGATTCAGACTAATGTATTGAATACTTATATGGGGTATTCACGTCAGACTGCTTATCAAATTATACAAATGTTTAAAAAATAACTTTTCCGTGGTAATTTGAGCACCTCAGTCAGTTTTTAGCACATCAAAGAAATGAGTACTCTTTGAACTCATAATTAATTACCATTTTTAATGAAATTCAAGGTTGGTATAGTGTTCCCATTAATTAGTTCACATATACACACAATGTAATTGAATAAATCTTTGTTTATAATGAATCAAAAAAATATATAAAACTATGGAGTCAATTTTCGCCCGGAAATTCTTCCCAAAAATATCAACATTTTTTTTTATTATTTTTTTGTTGTTTCTCATTGTTAAAAAAAATATCTGTACGATTATCTACATCGATAAAAATATCGATTAACAAAAAAGTGACAAATTGTCGATCGAAAAAATGTTAACCCCAAAATGTTGTTTAAATAGCAAAAATTAGTTGGAATACAGATTTTTAAACTTAAATTTGTAATCATTTATTGAGCGTCATCAAAATATAGCAATTAGAAATAAAAATCCAAAATCGTTTGTATCGTAAATTGCATTTTCTTATCGCCATCTATCCTAATTATAAATTTTTATTGACAATACTTTAAAGTTATTAATACAAATTCACCAAATTTCACAACGCGTTTATTACGCCCGTTCAAATGTAACGAGTCATTTTTGTAATAAGTGAAATTTCGCTGAAGTCTTGCAAAAATGCAATTTTTTTAGCTTTTTTTTCGTTGCATTAATTTTTCTATATTAAATATTTCCGGCAATTTTCACCACAAAGCGCCGACACACACACGCGCGCAATATTAATCTGTCATTTATAAGATGTACGTGAATCTTTAGTAAACTTAGTGACGATTTCACGCCTTAAAACGAATAACGAGACAGCATTTAAAAACGAAGTCTTTGACATAATTCATCAAAGACCGCAAAAATTCTGCAAAATGCTTTGTCCATGTGCATGGATTATTTGAGGACTTCACGCACAAGGCAAGCTACAGGATTGGATATCACTAATCAAACAAATCTGTCCAAAGACAAAGTAACCACCGAGATTTATATGCTCGAGCCAATTTGTGACACGACGACGTTTCGCACTTAACTGGAATGTGATCTCAGCAAAATTGTTCATCAACGGCGTTCCGGCGAAAAAGAATTCTTAATCAAAATTGTTTTAAACTGACCTTAATCATTACTTGCAACATACAACTCATACTAACACATTTACAAAATTCGATGTACCCTCAGTCAAAAAAAAAAGTATTCGTCAAAAGAGTGGTGAACTATGTAATGTAACGGTGACAAAACTAGTTCGAAACAAAACCAGTAGCGGAGTTCACTAACTTATAACGATGCGATTTGTCGAGATTTTATTAACGATTTTGTCGCTTGCCTTATCGATTGTACTATTCACTAACTTAGTTTTAACGACTCGAAATAGTTGGCGTTTTCTTAATTTTTATGAAGTTTTCGCGATTTTTAGGTTAAGGCACCAATAACTGATGCCAATTTGATATGGATAAGTTAAAATATGATTATGACTATGGCGTTATGACTATGTCAACTTTAACTCGGGCTTAAAAAATGCGAAAAGCCCAAAAGGAATGCCAAAAATAAATAAATTCTGTATAGTAATTGCTATTAAAAGTCATTATTGTGCAAGTCGTTTACCTGCTTTAACAAAAGGGAAGTAAATCTTTTTTTTTGATATCGCAGTTATTCTTGTACCCCTTAATTGACCATCAAGTTGAGAAATAATATCATGAGCCAAGTCTGGGGTTAGTCGGTACAGCTTTCGAAACTCCGTTGCATTCAAGTGGAATGGGTTATCTATTTCTCTAAAAAGGTGTCTGTCCACAACTAAAATTGCCAGAAATATTAATTTCGTGATTTTTAACGCAGTAAATTACTTGTTGTTCATTTAACAACACAGCTGATCGTCGATAAACAAATATCGATACAAAATAGTTACTAAATAACGAAATCGTTATAGTTCTCGATTGGCAAATAAACGGATGGCAAATGCAGTTAAAAAAGTTAGTGAATTCCACTACAGCCCTGTCAATTTTGGTCGTTGCCTACTTCGCATTCCCTGACGCTAATTGGGAGTGCCAAAGAAGACTAAGCGTTCCTCCATTGGTTCAAGAGTGCTACCTTAAACAAAGCAACAAGAGCAATACTCGCCTGCACACGACTCCATGGTAAAACATGGGGGATATCTTCCAAAATGTTATGCTAGATATTTAAAACTGTTGTGGAGTCAATAGTCACCTGTGCATTTTTAATTTGGTGGCCGAAGATCACGCAAGGAACAGCAATAACAAAATTAAGCTAACTGCATCAACTAGTTTGTATTGGCATAACCAATGCGAATAAAATGGGAATAACACTTGTTGCACTTAGACTTCAAAATATCTCTGAGATAAAGAGCGGAAACAAGACAGGGCATATGAAAGTAACAAGGAAATTCATAGGAAATCCCGTATTGCTGCTACGGGATGCAATGGCGCCTACAGTCAGAATCTCACGGAATTTTAGGGTGTCCATTATGGAAAAACTCTTTGGGAAGTGGGGAATTCATCTAATGACCCACACTCAGGGATCTGGTTCACTAATGAATCAAAATTCGATGACTGAAAACCGGGAGCTAGCTGGGCCGAGCTTCAAATAATTGATATACCGATGAGACGTCGATCCACTATTTTTCAGGCAGAAATTCATGCAATAGAAAGTTGCGGTAGAGAATGCCCACGAAGAAGCTTTTCCTCGAGGAATATCCCCATTATGTAAGACAGCCAGGCAGCCTTACGTGTCTAGCATTCTTACACAATTACTTCAAAGCTCAGACAAAACTGGATTGAATGACCAGGGCAGAGATGGGCCAAACCGTTCATGCAACGAGGGTATCTGCCAAAGTTATTAATCTATCTATACGCCACACTGTAGTCTACGATACCCGAAACACAAATCTCCCAGCTTTGTGAGCTGGATGGTGAAACGCCAGTTCACACTTTCTGCGAATGTGCCGCTTTGGCAAGACAGGGGCTTTCCTGTCTAGGTGACGTAACTGTTAGTCCCGTCGTGATATGAAGTAAAAAGCCTGAAGAGGTACTTAAATACATTAAAAGCCACATACAGAAATAGGTTGAAATGTCAATCTCCATACATCTAAACAAAGGTCGCAGTGCATCGAGGTCTAGTAACAATAATAATAATATGTTCAAGATATGGTTTGTTCTGCTGTTTCTCGAAACCGTTCATTATTCCATATCGTACATGGAATTTGATTTTTGTTAGATGAGAGAGGACTTTCCCTTCAATGGTCTACGCAGTTCATAGTATTAGTTGTTGGCTAAAATGACTTTCGTTTGGATCCATAAGACTGACTTTTATCCAGGTCGTGTAAGGCAGAACATACGGCGCGTTTGTTGAGGCGAATGACATCAATTGGAATACGACAGCAATGTTATGCTATAATAATATATTGCAACGAATTTACTTGCAAATCCTCTTATTTGCCCTTCTGCTAAGTTCGAATCACTAAACTGTTGAATAAATAACTCCAATAATGAATAATGGAAAAATGGCCTTTATTAAAGTACTTCACAATAACACTTATACTTTGTAACTAGCTTGCTTAACAACCAAACTGATTGATAGTTCAAATGAAACTCTACTTTCAAAATAATACTGCTATGGCTCGCCAGATAGCGTCTTAATCGAAACTGCTTGATAGCTCAACTCAAACTGAATTCCAGCGCCTCTACATTTGCTGCCTTATATACTCTCTGATTTCAACGTTCGCATCTTCTAGGCGCTTCCAGAATCTACTAGTTGCCATTAGCTCTCAAACTTCTCAGCTGTAACTACAATTGCACAATTTTTGTAGCTTTTCTCATTGCATACTTTCAGGAGTATCTCAGATATAGATCAGTAGATACATAATGATTGAATTATTGATGTGAATTCCCGTCACTGCTTAGCATCGGCTTAGAGATAGCAGCACCCCTTAGTTTTGCTAATATTCGTAACAATATTATACTATTAGCAGGCTAAAGAAATCGCAGGATTTTTGTCTAAAGCTTGGTTTGGTTTCGAATCACAGGCAGGATTCCTTTCCGAATCTCATTGCGTTTGTAGAAATTTTGCCCGGAGCTGAAAGTTTCCTTCATCTGCAGGATATTATAGTAAAATTTTTGTCCTCACGTGCCTTTCTTCAAAAGTGGCGACTCTCTACCATATTTGCCTCACGATAAAGCCCTCGTATATCGCGCGTTTTCCCGCACGCGCCACTCTTCTTCCCGTGCTGCCTGGCCCACCCTGGTGTTAAAGTCGCCAACCAAAAATTTTATGTCATAGCGGAGGCAATCATTGTATGGCTTTTGTGGTTTATCATCAAAGGAGGCCTTGTCCTTGGCCCCATCGGTCATTAGTACATGTTGCTTTTGTCGCTGTCGCTATTGGTTCTCATGGCGAACTCTATTTCCCATCACAAAACCCAAGACGCAGCACTATTTCACTACGCATGATGTCAGCCTTTGTTTCCACGAGGACATAAACGCGACATCGGGACATTTCTTTGAAAGGGTTCAAACATTCCAGGTACATGTACTCATATCGTAGTCCTTAAAGCGTTTCCCCGGGTCGTCAGCAGAATAAAGGATTCTTATCTGAGATTTGCTACTAGTTGTCTTCCCTAGAATGGATTTTTATGTGGCGGGCCAGCCCGCAACTAGATTAATAGATTGTATACATCTAATATATATTATAAATGGGAAAGTTTGGATGTTAAGATGTTTGGATGTTTGGATGTTTGGATGTTTGGATGTTTGGATGTTTGTCCAGACGTTTGTCTTTGTGACTCAATAACGCAAGAACGGCTGGACCGATTTGGATGAAATTTTGCACACATATAGCCAATAGTCTAGAAGGATCTACTAGCTATATATTTTTCAAACGGGGCGTGGTCCCCGCCCCCTAGGAACAGTTATAATTTAATTATTATATTTTTTCGTCTTTGCGACTGAATCACGCCAGAATGGCTACACGGATTTTGATGAAATTTGGGACACAGACAGTAGTCTACTAGCGAAATTTTTTTCGAACATGGAAAGAGGGGTGGGGGTCCCACGACCCCTTCGAGAAATTATTTTTCATAATTTTTACACATTATAACTTTACGTATACTGGCCTTCACCAATATCACAGACTCAAGGGGTCAAATAAGTCGAGGGCTTACAAAGTAAGCAGTGACACCCTCCGCCCGCCCCCCTTTATCTCCCCCTCTGGTGTAAAATCCATAAATTGTTATAACTCAATCTAAATTTTCTCCTAAATCAATAGTTTTTGGTATCTGGTACATACAGAACGAGATCTAGACAATTTTGGAGGAACGATCAGTGGTCCTCTCCTCTACTCCCGCCATCCGCCCTCCATCAATTGTTTTTATTAGCACGCTTTTATTAGCTTTACCTGTATGTTTCTATCTAACTTTTTATTCGCTCCAATGCTCCTGCTGCCTTATTAACATGGTTTTATAATTAGCTTCACCTTATTTGTAATACCGTAAGGGTCATATCGAGACCCTTCCGGGATCATTTCTGGATGGTTTTCGGGATCGGTCCGGGATTAAGCCGGAGTAATTTCGGGACTTTTTCGGGACTATTTCGGGATCATTTTGGGACCCTTCCGGGATCATTTCTGTATAGTTTACGGGATCCGTCCGGGATCCCGTCGGGGTTATTTTGGAACATTTTTGGGACTATTCCGGAATCATTTCGGGACTATTTCGCGATCATTTGGGGACCCTTTCGGCATCATTTCTGGATGGTTTTCGGGATCCGTGCGGGATGTCGTCGGGGTCATATGGGGACTTTTTCGGGATCATTTGGGGGCTCTTCCGGCATCATTTCTGGATGGTTTTCGGGATCCGTCCGGGATATCGTCGGGGTCATTTGGGGACTTTTTCGGGATCATTTGGGGGCTCTGCCGTCATCATTTCTGGATGGTTTTCGGGATCCGTCCGGGATCTCGTCGGGGTCATTTGGGGACTTTTTCGGGATCATTTTGGGGCTCATCCGGCATCATTTCTGGATGGTTTTCGGGATCCGTCCGGGATCCCGTCGGGGTCATTTCGGGACTTTTTCGCAACTAATACGGGATCATTTGGGAACCCTTTCGGCATCATTTCTGGATGGTTTTCGGGATACGTCCGGGATGCCGTCGGGGTCATTTCGGGACTTTTTCGCGACTAATACGGGATCATTTGGGAACCCTTTCGGCACCATTTCTGGATGGTTTTCGGGATCCGTCCGGGATCCCATTAGGGTAATTTCGGGACTATTAGGGGATCATTTGGGAACCTTTCCGGCATCATTTCTGGATAATTTTCGGGATCCGTCCGGGATGCCGACGAGGTCATTTCGGGACTATTTCGGGATAATTTGGGATACCTACCGGCATCATTTCTGTATGGTTTTTGGGATTCGTCCGGGATCCCGTCGTGGTCCTTTCGGGACTTTTTTTCGACTAATACGGGATCATTTGCGAACCCTTTCGGCATCATTTCTGGATAGTTGTCGGGATCCCGTCACGGTCATTTCGGGACTATTATGGGATCATTTGAAGACCTTTCCGGCATCATTTCTGTATTGTTTTCAGAATCTTTCGGGATCCCGTCAGGGTCATTTTGGGACTTTTTCGGGGCTAATACGGGATCATTTGGTGATCCTCTAGGGGTCGTTTCGTGACTTTTTCTGTTTTATTTCGGGATCATTTGGGGACCCTTCCGGCATAATTTATTGATGGTTTGCCGGATCCATCAGGGTCATTTCGGGACCATTTTGGGATCATTTGGGGACCCTTCCGAGATCATTTCTGGATCCGTCCGGGATGCCGTAGGAGCCATTTCGGGATTTTTTGTTACTTTTCCGGGATAGTTTTTGGACCCTTCTGGGATCATTTCTGGATCTGTGCGGGATCCCATCTGGGTCATTTCCGGACTATTTCGGGATCATTTTGGGATCCTTCCGGAATCATTTCTGTATGGTTTTCGCGATCCGTCGTTGATTCCCTCGGAGCCATTTCGGAACCTTTTCTGGAGTATGTCGGAGTCATTTGGGGACTTTTTCGGGATCATTTGGGGCTCTTCCGGCATCATTTCTGGATGGTTTTCGGGATCCGTGCGGGATCTCGTCGGGGTCATTTGGGGACTTTTTCGGGATCATTTGGGGGCTCTTCCGGCATCATTTCTGGATGGTTTTCGGGATCCGTCCGGGATATCGTCATTTCGGGACTTTTTCTCGACTAATACGGGATCATTTGCGGACCCTTTCGGCATAATTTCTGGATAGTTGTCGGGATCCGTTCGGGATCCCGTCACGGTCATTTCGGAACTATTAGGGGATCATTTGAGGACCTTTCGCATCATTTCTGGATAGTTTCTGGAATCCTTCGGGATCCCGTCAGGGTCATTTCGGGGCTTTTTCGGGATCATTTAAGGATGGCTTTCAGGATTCGTTCGGGAACCCGTCAGGGTCTTTTCGGAACTATTGGGCGATCATTTGAGGACCTTTCCGGCATCATTTCTGGTTAGTTTTCGGGATCCTTTCCGGGTCCCATCAGGGTCATTTCGGGACTTTTTCGGCATCATTTAAGATTGGTTTTCAGGATTCGTCCGGGATCCGTCAGGGTAATTTCTGGACTTTCCCAGACTATTTCGGTATAATTTTGGGACCCTCCCAAGATCATTTCTGGATGGATTTCGGGATCTGTCCGGGATGCCGTCAGGGTCATTTTGGGACTATTAGGTGATCATTTGAGGACCGTTCCGGCATCACTTCTGGATGGTTTTCGGTATCCGTTCAGATTCCCGTCGGAATAATTGCGGGACTTTTTCGGGATCATTGGGGTCCCTTCCGACATCATTTCTGGATGGTTTTTGGGATTCGTCCGGCATCCCGTCGGGTTCATTTCGGGACTTTTTCTCGACTAATACGGGATCATTTGCGGGCCCTTTCGGCATCATTTCTAGATAGTTGTCGGGATCCGTTCGGGATCCCGTCAGGGTCTTTTCGGAACTATTAGGTGATCATTTGAGGACATTTCCGGCATCATTTCTGGATAGTTTTCGGGATCCTTTCGGGGTCCAGTCAGGGTCATTTCGGGACTTTTTCGGGATCATTTAGAGATGGCTTTCAGGATTCGTCCGGGAACCCGTCAGGGTAATTTCTGAACTTTTCCGAGACTATTTCGGGATAATTTTGGGACCTTCCCAAGATCATTTCTGGATGGATTTCGGGATCTGTCCGGGATCCCGTCAGGGTCATTTAGGGGTGCGTTCAAGATCCCGTCAGGGTCATTTCGGGACTTCTTCGGGACTATATCGGGATCATTTCTGGATGGTTTATGGGATCCGTCCATGACCCCTTAAGGGTCATTTCGGGACTATTAGGTGATCATTTGAGGACCTTTCCGGCATCACTTCTGGATGATTTTCGGTATCCGTTCGGGATCCCGTCGGAATCAATGCGGGACTTTTACGGAATCATTTGGGATTCCTTCCGGCATCATTTCTGGATGGTTTTCGGGATTTGTCCGGGATCCTGTCGGGGTTATTTCAGGACTTTTTCGGAATAATTTTGGGTACCTTCCATCATCATTACTAGATAGTTTTGGGGATCCGTCCGAGATCCCGTCGGGGTCATTTCGGAACTTTTTCGGGATCATTTAAGCATGGTGTTCAGGATTCGTCCGCGATCCCGTCAGGGTAATTTGTGGACTTTTCCGAAACTATTTCAGAATCATTTTGGGCCCTAATTATTCCTGAATGGATTTCGGGATCTGTCCGGGATCCCGGCGGGGTCAGTTAGGGGGCCGTTTGAGATCCCGTCAGGGACATTTCGGAACTTCTTCGGGACTATTTCGGGATCATTTCTGGATGGTTTTCGGGATCCGTCCGGAATTCCGTCGGGGTTATTTCACGACTTTTTCGGAATCATTTTGGGTACCTTCCTTCATCATTTCTAGATAGTTTTGGGGATCCGTCCGGGATCCCGTCGGGGTCATTTAGGGGCTTTTTCGGGGACAATACGGGATCATTTTTGGACCCTTCCGGCATCACTTCTGGATGGATTTCGGGATCTGTACGGGAACCCATCAGGGTAATTTCGGGACTTTTTCGGGACTATTTCGGGATCATTTGGGGACCATTTAGGGGTCATTCCATGACTTTATCTGTATTATTTCGGGATCATTTGAGGACCCTGCCGGCATCAATTCTTGATCGTTTGCCGGATCCATCAGGGTCATTTCGGGACCATGTTTGGATCATTTCTGGATCCGTCCAGGATGCCGTAAGATTCATTTTGAGATTTTTTTGTTAATTTTTCGGGATAGTTTTGAAACCCTTCCGGGATCACATTTGGATCCGTGCGGGATTCCATCGGGGTCATTTTCGGCCTATTTCGGAATCATTTTGGGACCCTTCCGGAATCATTTCTTTATGGTTTTCGCTATCTGTTGTGGATCCCTCGGGGTCATTTCGGAACTTTTTCGGAGCTTTTTCTGGACTATGTCGGGATAATTTAGGAACCCTTCCAGGATGGGTTTTGAGATCCGTCTGGGAGCCCGTCAGGGTAATTTCGGAACTTTTTCGGGACTATTTCGGGATCAATTTGGTACCCTTCAGGGATCATTTCTGTGTGGTTCTCTGTATAAGTCTAGAATCGTGTCGTTGTCATTTCAGGTTTTTTTGGGACTACTTCGGGAACTTTTGGAGACACTTACGGGGCGTTTCTGGATGGTTTTCGGGATCCGTCCGCGATAGCGTCGGGGTCATTTCGTGGCTTTTTCTGGATAATTTCGTTATCATTTTGGGATCCTATCAGGTTATCAGCTCATAAAGTTCTTTTTTTTACTCAATTACAAAAATAAAATGCATTAGACAGAAAAAAAATGTTTAAACATATAACTTTATAAGCAGGCTAACGTGAATAGCCCACATATTTCATTATCTCCTTGCGGACGGGGCCGCGGGTAAAGGCTAGTATGTATATATAGCAATCAATCTGATCCAAGACAGGCCGCGGATTAAACTTGGTCGTGCCGCTGGGGCTGCTTTTAAAACCAGGAATACATATCCTGATCGATATTTAAAGACATAGGCGCACAGTCATAGTCCAAATAAAATTGGGTTTAAATTTAGTTGCAGCTTTTTTGATAGATAGCTCATAGAAAATTGTGTCAAAAAATTGCAACTAAATTTAAAATCTATTTTATTTTGACTATGACTATGCGCCATTGTATTTAAACCTTATTACGATCCAAGCTGACATAGTTCTTGTTGCGATGTCTATGAGGTTTCTCTTTCGCATCACGATACAGAGAAAGGGCATTGAACTCGTAATTAGAAACACCAGTTGGTTGTATGAAAACCAGATCGGTTGCTTTGCGTACTAGTTTTGACATTGTATATAAATTGAAAATTTAACTGTATGGTAAGTATCTATGAAGATATTAATTTTACTATATGTATATATTGCCACACGATGTTCTCGATCTTTTATAGAATTATGACTGGGTTAATGATCATTAACGGCGCACAAACACACGAGATGAGCTTAAAAGAAACTCAAAAGTGTTTTGAAAAAAAACAAGTAAGGAAGGCTAAGTTCGGGTGTAACCGAACATAACATACTCAGTTGAGAGCTATGGAGACAAAATAAGGAAAATCAATCTGGGGTAACCCTGGAATGTGGTTGTATAACATGTGTATCAAATGAAAGGTATTAAAGAGTATTTTAAGAGAGAGTAGGCCATAGTTCTATGGATGAACGCCATTTGGGGATATCGCCACAAAGGTAGACCAGGGCTGACTCTAGAATTTGTTTGTACGATATGGGTATCAAATGAAAGGTGTTACTGAGCATTTTAAGAGGGAGTGGGCCTTAGGTCTATCGGTGGACGCCTTTTCGAGATGTCCCCATTAAGGTGGACCAGGGGTGATTCTATAATGTGTTTGTACGACCCATATCATATCAAATGAAAGCTATTAATGAGTATTTTGAAAAGGAGTGATCCTTAGTTCCATAGGTGGACGCCGTTTCGAGATATCGCCATAAAGGTGGACCAGGGGTGTCTGTACGATATGTGCATCAAACGAAAGGTGTTACTGAGCATTTTAAGAGGGAGTGGGCATTAGGTCTATAGGTGGACGCCCTTTCGAGATATCGCCATTAGGGTGGGCCAGGGGTGACTCTAGAATGTTTGTACGATATGGGTATCAAACGAAAGGTGTTACTGAGCATTTTAAGAGGGAGTGGGCATTAGGTCTATAGGTGGACGCCTTTTCGAGATATCGCCATTAGGGTGGGCCAGGGGTGACTCTAGAATGTGTTTGTACGATATGGGTATCAAATGAAAGGTGGAAATGAGTATTTTAAAAGGGAGTAATCCTTAGTTCTATAGGTGGACGCTTTTTCGAGATATCGCCATAAAGCTGGACCAAGGGTGACTCTAGAATGTTTGTACGGTATGGGTATCAAACGAAAGGTGTTACTGAGCATTTTAAGAGGGAGTGGGCATTAGGTCTATAGGTGGACGCCTTTTCGAGATATCGCCATTAGGGTGGGCCAGGGTGACTCTAGAATGTGTTTGTACGATATGGGTATCAAATGAAAGGTGGTAATGAGTATTTTAAAAGGGAGTAATCCTTAGTTCTATAGGTGGACGCCTTTTCGAGATATCGCCATTAGGGTGGGCCAGGTGTGACTCTAGAATGTTTGTACGATATGGGTATCAAACGAAAGGTGTTACTGAGCATTTTAAGAGGGAGTGGGCATTAGGTCTATAGGTGGACGCCTTTTCGAGATATCGCCATTAGGGTGGGACAGGGGTGACTCTAGAATGTTTGTACGATATGGGTATCAAACGAAAGGTGTTACTGAGCATTTTAAGAGGGAGTGGACATTAGGTCTATAGGTGGACGCCTTTTCGAGATATCGCCATTAGGGTGGGCCAGGGGTGACTCTAGAATGTTTGTACGATATGGGTATCAAACGAAAGGTGTTACTGAGCATTTTAAGAGGGAGTGGACATTAGGTCTATAGGTGGACGCCTTATCGAGATATCGCCATTAGGGTGGGCCAGGGTGACTCTAGGATGTGTTTGTACGATATGGGTATCAAATGAAAGGTGGTAATGAGTATTTTAAAAGGGAGTAATCCTTAGTTCTATAGGTGGACGCCTTTTCGAAATATCGCCATTAGGGTGGGCCAGGTGTGACTCTAGAATGTTTGTACGATATGGGTATCAAACGAAAGCTGTTACTGAGCATTTTAAGAGGGAGTGGGCATTAGGTCTATAGGTGGACGCCTTTTCGAGATATCGCCATTAGGGTGGGCCAGGGGTGACTCTAGAATGTTTGTACGATATGGGTATCAAACGAAAGGTGTTACTGAGCATTTTAAGAGGGAGTGGACACTAGGTCTATAGGTGGACGCCTTTTCGAGATATCGCCATTAGGGTGGGCCAGGGGTGACTCTAGAATGTTTGTACGATATGGGTATCAAACGAAAGGTGTTACTGAGCATTTTAAGAGGGAGGGGGCATTAGGTCTATAGGTGGACGCCTTTTCGAGATATCGCCATTAGGGTGGGACAGGGGTGACTCTGGTATGTTTTTGTACGATATGGATATCAAATTAAAGGTATTAATGAGGGTTTTAAAAGCGAGTGGCCCTTAGATGTATATGTGAAGGCGTTCTCGCGATATCGACCAAAATGTGGACCAGGTGATCCAGAAAATCATCTGTCGGGTACTGCTAATTTATTTACATATGCAATACCACTAACAGTATTCCTGCCAAGATTCCAAGGGCTGTTGATTTCGCCCTGTAGAACTTTTTCATTTTCTTCTACTTAATATGGTAGGTGTCACACCCATTTTACAAAGGTTTTTCCAAAGTTATATTTTGCGTCAATAAACCAATCCAGTTACCATGTTTCATCCCTTTTTTCGTGTTTGGTATAGAATTATGGCATTTTTTTCATTTTTCGTAATTTTCGATATCGATAAAGTGGGCGTGGTTATGGTCAGATTTCGCCCATTTTTTATACCAAGAAAAAGTGAGCTCAGGTAAGTACGTGGGCTAAGTTTAGTAAAGATATATCGGATTTTGCTCAAGTTATTGTGTTAATGGCCGAGCGGAAGGACAGACGGTGGACTGTGTATAAAAACTGGGCGTGGCTTCCACCGATTTCGCCCATTTTCACAGAGAACAGTTACCGTCATAGAATCTATGCTCCTACCAAATTTGAGAAGGATTGGTAAATTTTTGTTCGACTTATGGCAATAAAAGTATTCTAGACAAACTAAATGAAAATGGGCGGAGCCACGCCCATTTTGAAATTTTCTTTTATTTTTGTATTTTGTTGCATCATATCATTACTGGAGTTGAATTTTGACTTAATTTACTTATATACATTAAAGATATTAAATTTTTTGTTAAAATTTGAATTTTAAAAAATTTTTTTTTAAAAAGTGGGCGTGTTCTTCATCCAATTTTGCTAATTTTTATTTAGCACATATAGAGTAATAGTAGTAACGTTCCTGCCAAATTTCGTCATGATATCTTCAACGACTGCCAAATTACAGCTTGCAAAACTTTTAAATTACCTTCTTGTAAAAGTGGGCGGTGTCACGCCCATTGTCCAAAATCTTACTAATTTTCTATTCTGCGTCATAAGTTCAACCCATCTACCAAGTTTCGTCGCTTTATCTGTCTTTTGTAATGAGTTATCGCACTTTTTCGGTTTTTCGAAATTTTCGATATCGAAAAAGTGGGCGTGGTTATAGTCCGATATCGTTCATTTTAAATAGCGATCTGAGATGAGTGCTCAGGAACCTACATACCAAATTTCATCAATATACCTCAAAATTTACTCAAGTTATCGTGTTAACGGACGGACGGACGGACGGACGGAGGGACGGACGGACGGACATGGCTCAATCAAATTTTTTTTCGATCCTGATTATTTTGATATATGGAAGTCTATATCTATCTCGATTCCTTTATATATGTACAACCAACCGTTATCCAATCAAACTTAATATACTCTGTGAGCTCTGCTCAACTGAGTATAAAAAAAAAAACACACACCCACCCAAAGAGTAAAAATGTAGGCAAATGCAGCAAAATATGATCCATCGCAGAGGCACATCAGATATCAGCGTCTTATGCGCTTGTCACCAAATATGTACGAAGTCTTAAAATTTAATTTATACTACTACGAATATGTGATCAGTTACACATGCTAACGTAGTGCACACACGAGTATGTGGGTTTGTACGTATTTGACGTATAAAGATTTCAGTTTGATTTCTTAAATTTAATAATTTGCTACTTAAGGCGGTCATTCAAGTGATACACATATGACTAAGTACATTAGGGTGCACCCTACACATTAAATAAACGTTTTTTCTCCAGACTCACTCCTTCAAACGGTAATACCTCAAAAGTAAAAGTTAAGGTTTTTCTCCATGGCGACCTTAAAAGTTAAAATTGTATTTTTTGTTTTCTACTACCCGTCGGTATCGGCAATACCAGCTATACCGGTAAACTATAGGTCGGCGTTTTTTCCCCCGATGGGAAACAGTTAATGCGTGTTGTACAGGGATCCAAATCACTTTAGCTCAACATTTGCTCAAGTTATCGTGTTATCGGACGGACCGACATGGCTTCATCAAATTTTTTTCGATACTGATGTTTTTTTATATACGGCAGTCTATATCTATCTCCTGTACAACCAACCGTTATCCAATTAATGTTAAGATACTCTGTGTGCAAAACACACCTCTTTGTGAGGGCCTTATATTTCCTAGTAAATATTACTAGATCGGTTTTTTCCGCATTGGCGGTTACCTCGACTCCAGTTGCCCAGTCATATGCATCCCGAAGAACCTGGTCCATCAGAGGGTTGATTGTTGTTCTTCCGCTTATAATGACTGAAACGTCATCTGCATATGCCCTAACTTTGACAAACTTATATCTAGCTTGTAGCTAGTTTCTTTTCCGTCTGGCTAGTTCTTCTATACACTTGGTGTCTATTTACCTTTATTCTCATGAAAGCCATTGGGCCGTAGTCATAGTCGAATTAAAATATAGTTTTATTGGTTAAATTGAGCATCATTTTAAGTCTGTTATAGTCAACTTAAAAACTATTTTATCTCTAACATAGTACTTTAAATCTAAAATGACATGAGCTTGATCTTAATTCTTTAAAATAAGTTTTAAGTTGGCGGCGAGAAATTTAAAAACTTTTTAACTATACGTCAGGAACTTATTTTTTATCCTTAGAATGCATATTAATATTGTAACGATTGTTAGGAAATTCCTGATTAATATGCACCTTCTGATAACGTTCGAATGGCTGAACTGTCGAATAAATAACTCAAATATTCAGTATATCTAATTTATTTACAACTTTACTGTATTAGTACTTCACAATTACAATACTCGCGCACTTCACTAATAGCGTGTTAAAATCAAACTGATCGATTATTCCTCAGCTTAATGTAATATGTGCATACATATAGTACACGGCATACATAAGTACAAAGTAGAGAGCACAGTGAGCGTAAAATTCTCTTTGAAATTTGCTCATGTATTGACTGTTGATCGCTGTTGAAATGACCAGTGAGATCAGTTGTGTTAACAAAAAAATCAATTAGATTGATTAGGAATCTGTCAATTTTACAGAATTTTTTTAACTTAAGAGCGCCAATTTCTCTTCTGTTGAAATGACTAAACTAATTTTTTCGCTTGACAAAAAACTTGGTCGAATTAACCATAATTCGATCAATTTCACCGAATCTCCGTTAAGTCCAGAACAACAGAACCAATTTGTTGATTTTACTACCACCATTTCTTTCAGTGCATATCTCTCCAAGGGTCTAGACTTTTCACGAACAACGTTCTCGAAAAGCTGCTTATTTATTTCTCCTTTATGTATCTGGTATTCACTTTTGGTCTTCTAGTTATATGAGTATGTATGTGTGAGTAAATACTTCTGGTCTTAGGTGATGACTAAATGTGTGTATGTGAAATTATCTCTTCACTGTTCGCATTGTTGCTTGCTTTAATGTTGACATGCCCATATATGTTGTTGCTTACTTTGCTGTTGTTGTGCACTTATTTCCCAGCAGCACAGGGACGCATCGGAATTGCTAACATTCGCCTCAAATTGTGTCGAAAATTACGTAATTTTATAATGTACTATGATTACTTGGCTCCATATACGCACAATCAGAAAAATCTTTAATTCAGATTGTTCTGCATTGATAGATATTTGTGTATGTTTTAATATTTTAGTATTTTTTGGAGAAAAATTATCATCCTGTTTTCATTTGCGCACTAAATATTGAAATATATATTCAATGGAATGGAATAATTTATAACAGGGGTCGGGTGCTAATACATGTGCAAAAATGTCGGGAGAGGTGCCAAATGGCGGGTCTTGACCTCGGAAGCAATAATCCGAAGACGGGAAAGAAATATTTTTTTAAAGCTGCCAAGAGATATTTGCAAAAAACATATGTATTTATAAATTTGCATGTGGTTGTTGTAATTTGGATGATTTTGTTGTACACAAATAAAAAATTTACTAAAAAGGTGTTTTGTGGGAAAACATTTTTTATATCCATTTGTTCTTAGCGAGGGCGAAGGCTACCAATTGGAAAGGTGTTTTGCGCAAAAAGACTACGGATCCCACTCCCAGTTTCGCTTGACGGCATTTTTTCGGTTTTTGTGAATGTCTATTAATAAAAGAACAATTTCTTATTTCCGACTATCAACGGGCGTCATGTTGCACATGCCAATTTTAGAACAGCGCAAAAATTTACTTTAAATTGGTTTTGTGCCTTCATTTGTAAGGCTCAAGGATATTCCTTCTAAGACATGATACCTTAGGAAAAACTCTGACGTTCGTATTCACCATGAGTGCTATATAGTTTCTAGTGAATTGCCTTGTTGCTCTCTTCGCTTTAAGGCGACCAAATCCGTTTCTAACTACATTTTCGATTAGGTCGCAAAATTTCAACAATTTTGTATACACAGAATATAGAGAATTTTCCTAAAATATTTATATGCACAATTATTTCATTAAATAATAGATTGAGCTCTTCAAATATTATTAAATAATAATTATTCGCCACCGGATTATGATTCCTGGAATCAAAACGCGTCTTCATGTACCCCTTTGACAATTTTTGTGGAATTTTAACAGTTATTGTCAAGTAAAGAATTACCAATTTTTATGCGTGGAGTCAAGTAATCGCGGTTGTAAGGAACAGGGTGAACTTTTAAAACTTCTAAAAATTTATTCAATGCCTTTTTTTCATGCGGATACCCTGTCCATGCTTATTTAAGCTAAAAACTGTGTTTAATATGACTATGAAAGACCAAATTTTTAAATGCCATTTTGAATTTAGGGAAGTTATAGACTAAACAGTATTTGATTACGGGCCTTTGTCTTTTCGCACTAAAATTCGGGTTTCATCCACGAATACACACAAATCAGAAACACACTTTTTTAGAAAGCCTTGACTCGATCCGCAGAAATTTAGAGAATAAAATTCATAGGTCATAATTCATATATTGATTACTTGGCACTAAGAGCATTTAATTTTGGGCAATGTTTATTAATTTCATGTCATCTGAATACTTTCTGAGTTATGAGTTATAAATGTTTTTCCAGTGCACGTAAATAAACTAAGTATATCACCAACTGAGCTGACTTTCAAAATTTTAAAAGTATATTTGTTAAAAAAATACCGCACAAAATAGCAAACTAAACAATTCAAACAAATTAAACCAATCCAAACCAAGTGTTAATCTCATCTACGCATGGTCTTATAAATATCAATTTATGTGTAGACGTAAAAGGTCTCGGTGTTCGACCCAAGTAATGAAGTTTAGTGAAGTTCAACTGCTTGCCCAATCCACGGATATAGGCACCTTTTAATTCCTACCAACAGGCTCCTTGATTCCTTGGGTGATACACCTGAAAATCTGAAGTTATACAGAATATTTATCCCATGTGTATATTTTTGTTTCTTTTTTTAAACAAATTTATCTCAATTAAACTTCAGAATTTATAACATAATAGACTTTGTTTTGAAACGTTTCTAATAAAATAAGTACCACACACTGTACTCCGAGGCCATAATAGTTGACCGCACGTTGGACGCCGTTTTTACTTCGTATATAAATTATTATATAATTTTGATAAGGACATAGCCAATTACGATTCAATAGCGCAAAGGAATAAAAATTAAAGTTAAGTAGCATAAGAATGATATATAAATTAAAAAATAACAAGTAAGGAAGTCTAAGTTCGGGTGAAACCGAACATTACATACCCAGCTGTGTTGTTTTGTGTGCTTAATAGTGTTACACGGCTGCGCAATAGAACATATACAGTTCTATTATGAACTAATTTTCGTTTAAAAGAAGCAAAAAGGATATAGAGGCTAACATCAATGACCTTCAGCGGGTAATAATGTAGTTTTCCTTCAGATATGGGGATTTCCCTACTGTTTATTTTAAAATAAAGATATAACAGAACAATAAAAATACGATTGGTACAAAACTATTTTTCGCTAAGATTAAACTTATTATTTTTGCCTACGACCCTTTTAAAGTCATTTATATAAAAGTTGGCGTGGTCCTTAACCAATCTTATCCATTTTTACTAGAAGTATTTTCCTGCTATAAGGAAAATATGTGTACCCAATTTTGTTACGATATGTAAATTTTTCTTCGAGTTATGGCTCCCGAAACATAGAAAATAGCTTAGTCATAAAAGGGGCGGTGGCACGCCCATGGTTCGATCAACTTTTTTCCGTGATTTTTGGGGAGCAACGTGTTCTGTGGTTGTTTCAGTAACAGCGGTTTTTATCCGTGACTAACTGAATCAAAACAAATGCCAAGTCAATGGGCGCTTTTAGAGAACAAAATTTTTGGAAAAGGTCTTCTTAAATAATTTTTTACACTTCACAATGATATTAAGAGGAAAAATTTTAGTCATAAGCAACACTTTAAAATTTCAAAGGCCTGCCAGACAGCCAATATTGAGCAAATATAGTAAAATTAATCGACGTATGTGAGAGACTTATTATTAAGAAATATATTTTAAAAGTAGCAATGAAGGCATGATTGTACATTGTATATCTATGGTGTTAAACTGTGAAAATTAATATAAAATAATCGAAATGAATATGAATGTATATGTAACAAATATTGTAACGAATATTAGCAGCACTAAGGGATACTATCATCTCTAAGCCGATGCTAAGCAGTGACTTGTATGCACATCAATAATTCAATCATTATGTCTACACATATGTACGTACACGGAGCGGAGAAGCAACGCACAACCACATGCATAGATCTGAGATACTCCCGAAAGTATGCAATGGTTGTGCAAGTGTCGCTCACTCATACAAGCGCATGGGGTTTGAGATAAGCTATAAAAGCATGCATCTGTAGTTACAGCTGAGTAATTTTATAGCTGATAACTAACTAGTAAGTTCTGGAAATGGAAGCGCCTAGAAATATGTGAACGAGGAAACCGCACAGTATAAAAGCAGCAACAGTAGAGGCGCGAAAATAAGTTTGATTTAAGGCGCTATCTGGCGAGCAATAGTAGTGTTATTTTGAAAGTAGTCTAATAAAGACCATCTTGCATTATCAAATATTGGAGTAATTTATTCAACAGTTTAGTGATTCGAACGTTAGCAGAAAGTTGCAAATAATGGGAATTGCAGTAAATTCGTTACAATATTGAATGAAAAATATATATAAATATATACTGTTTCTTTGCGACGTCCTGAGAAGAGGGCATGACTATTCTTCCAAATTTGGTTTGTCATCAACTGATAACCATGACCTTGTTCTTCAAATCATTGGCCTAGGTTGAATTACTTAAAGTTGCTTACAAATATTAAAATATAACTGTAGAACACTATATTCCTTCTAGAAGCTGAATTAGATAATTCCAAGTCATTGGTTACCTATGTACCGAATTTCATCCAAAACTGTACAGCCATTCTGAGGTTATTGAGTCAAAAAGAGGTTAAAAAATACTTAAAAGGCCGATGTAGCCAGAGATCCTTTTCTCCAAATCTGTAAAGCCTTTCTCTTAATTGAGTCATATCAGATTCACATAGACAGCTAATTCAATAATTAGACAGTTCTACATGACAGAGCTAATTTTAGTCAGCTTAACTAGGTATAATTCATTTTATTTGAATTATCTACAGAGACAATTTCAACTATTTTTGTTAAAAAAAAAAAAACAATTACACAAGGGCAGCTAACAGATATTCAATAATGAAGCAAGTGGCTATGTGTGAAAGGATAGTTTTTATAATTTCATTAAAAATGTAATTGATTTCATCAAGCTACTGGGGGTGTTCCTTCCTCGCTTCTAAGGAACCTTGCGGCATATGCTGATGACCTAGCTTATGCTTATAGAGGCAAATTGTCTTAATGACGTGATACAGGTAGTGAAGCTTAAGTTAAGCCTACTGGATCTTAATAGTGTGCGCCTTAATCTGCGGAATTCAGGACAAAAAGCTGACCTGGAAGGATAACGTCATTCAGTGTCAAAATAAGAGGTACATTGTATTATATACGTGTAAAAGAGCCTGGAAGCACAGACCGCCGTGCAACCACAACACTTGCAGACAGTAACAGTATGCTACTGCCAGTAGTAATGATTGGCTGGAGTCGAATCAGTGTTTCGCTGCTGATGTTGATGCTTTAGAAGGTTTAATGTGGTCAGATTAAGTCTTTACCGAGATGGTCGGGCTAATATCTTGTTGGTGCTTTTTACCGGAACGTACCGGAGCTATATTTGGCCACAATGATAACACTCGCGAAGTGCCTTTATCGCTACAAGAAGAAAAAGAAAGAGGAAGCGGTAAGACAACTCATGTGCCATCGCCCGTTATTAAGTGGTGCTGGAAAGTGCTACCTGCGAGCTGCCTTTTTGTATAATCAACGCCAGGTCATGGAGTACAACATAAAGGAATTGGCACTTATCAGGTCCTCAAAATTGTGCGAAGAAGAAAATTTATAGAGAATTTGTTTGATATAGCAAAGAATCCGCTGATGCTGGCCTCTTTGTAGGTCCTCAGCAGCCACTTCAACCTGCCTATCCCAAAGTCTAAACAGATGGACTACAAATAATGTCTTCTACTCAGATTATTTGATAGAACTCCGCGTAATTTAAGAAAGATAATTCTAATTCACGGCCTCCCCATAGATGCGCTACAAAAAAATTATTACTTGGCCCAATTCACCTCCAAGCTTATTTGGGCTGAGCTTCTCTTCCAATGGCGGCCGCCGTGGTGTGATGGTAGCGTGCTCCGCCTATCCTGGGTTCTCGCCCCGGGCAAAGCTAAATCAAAATTTTAGAAACAAGTTTTTTCAATTAGAAGAAAATTTTCCTAAACGGGGTCACCCCTCGGCAGTGTTTGGCAAGCACTCCGAGTGTATTTGTGCCATGAAAAGCTCTAAGCGAAAACTCATCTGCCTTTCAGATGCCGTTCGGAGTCGGCTTAAAACAAGTAGTTCCACAATTTGTGGCAAAAATTAAAATGAGCCCGGCGCAAATTGGAAGAGAAGCTCGGCCTTAAATCTCTTCGGAGATTATTGCGCCTTACACTTATTTCTCTTCCAATTTTCGTCGTGCTTCTTTTAATTATTCCTACAATTTGGCGGGACGGGACATACATGTTTTATGCCGAAATACCCTCGGAGTGCTTGCCGAATCACTTCCGAGGGACGACCCCGCTTACAATATCTTTTTTTTTTTTGAAAAACTTTTTTTCTAAATGTTTGATGTTACTTTGCCGGGAAACGTTTCTTACAACTAGATGTCTCTTTAGGGCGCCTTTACATCCTTTATGTTGTGAAGCGAAAATGCTCTTCAGCATATTATGCAGTTCCTGATAAGCAGTCACATATAGAGCTTGCGATTTCTCGAATTTGTTCGAGAAGAAATTTCTCGCAAGTATCGGCTTTTCGCGAGGTTCACAATTATCTTTGATTCTTTTTTGATTGCTATTGTTCTGCTGTGATGAGATCTGATTTTGCGATTAGAGCTGCGACTTAGAACACATTGCATTTGCATGTTAAATCTCTGTCCGTATCTGGTTCATGTTTCATTGGAACACGAGGATTGTTCTATAACACTGTTTAGCCACAAAATCGCATCTGCAGACTTTTGTAGAAACTGCTAGTTTTCTTGATGTGCAATCTTATTAAGTACAAATTCGCTGATCTTTCTGGATTTTCTGATAATGTGGGAAAATTTTGGTTTTAACACTGATAAAAAAGTTATAAATTTAACATAACTGAATACTAAATGAATTACTAACCTTAGCTTTACCATGTAGTTTATACATTTTTCTGTTTATTTTTTTTTTTTTTTTAATTGCTATTGATCACAAAACACTTGTCGAAATATTTTTGGTCTCAGCAACTACAATAAGAATATGCCGACAAAATGCCAAACAAACAACCGTCTAGATCCTGGTAGCGGTATTTTCTTTTTTAAAACAGTTCAACCCGACCACCACTCGACGACGCTCTGAGAGAGATTGGGCCTCAATGGCGGTAAGGCCAAAACTGTGCCCTAAAACCAAGTCCCAAATTCTTTAAAAGAAAAATAATATTAAAGTTGGCCAAACAATTGCATATGTACGACTTAATATTAGGGACGTTGCGAATGTGAAATTTTGTTGACAATAGCGAATGCGAATCATGCTCTTTAAAAGCTTATATCCGTGAAGCTTATATTACGAATGTCAAGTACTCCAAGGAAATATTTCAATGGAGAACGATCGATAATCCACGGCTTTGGCCTATCTGTATTCTATCTTATCGATACTTCTTTAAATGTTTGGGACTATGTGTTTTTGGGATTTTGAAAGTCGGAATTATGGCAAAAAAATTCACTAAAAATTTGGTGTTTTTTTTTAACGAAGTGCTTGGTTTAGTTCCCTTTTAATGCAGGCGTAATCGAAGAAAGTGGATCTAGAGCAGAATTTTATCATTCGTATGATATGACAACCTCGCTGTCACTAAAGCTAAATTATATTTCTTATCACAAAAATTTACTTTTAAGACTACAGAAAGCAAGCTTCCTGAGCTAAGGCTCGTTTGCACCATATCTCGTTAAGGTAGAATTTAACTGGAGGATAGCAATCCTTGACAAAGATTCATTTAACATTTATGTTTTGACCAATACAGGGTGACCAACCGCCAGTTAAATCGATTATGGTAAATATTTTGTACAACAAACCGCAAACATATTTTGTGAATATATGTAAATCAGCAAAACAGCTGACTTTTGTTTACACTTTTGCCTAGCACTTAATTGGCAGTCTGCTTCGGATACAGATGCTTCAGTTAGCATGGAAAAAACGATAATATCGATAGCTCACGATAAGTGACTAACTGAAGATGGTGAGAACGGCCGTAAGGAAAGTTATCGATCAGCGCCTTACACAACCGCGACGACCGGAAAATAACTGTTATTTTAATTAATTGGTCATAATGTAGTGTGGGAACATAAAGGCTTCGAATACTTCAGCTTTGAATACTTTCGCGCATACCTTCAAGAGAAAAATAGAGTTTTGTAGCCAAGCACCCGGCGAAGGAGGTACAGGTTTGAAAGCACAGGGAATAAGAAAACAATCACCCTTATCACGAGTTTTATTTTCACCCGCAGAAAGTGGCGAAATAATTTTTCGTGTTCGAAAAAGATTTCGTCTTAGTGGAAACTCTTCGTTCGGGCGAAATGAACAGCGGGAAAACCCAAATTTATTCACTTATATTTTACAGGCGAACGAGAAAAAAATAAAATGTAAGTAATTTTTTGTTTTCAAATTTGATATTGTTATAATTATATTTACTTTTATTATTAGGAGTAAATCAATAAATAATGCACAATCGAAAATGATGCTTGACAAGATGATCTGGTAAAGTGCCGTATTTCTCCAAGCAGCTTACTTTATGTTTAAATAGGCTTGATGCATCTGTTAGGAGTGACGCTGAGTGGAAAAAAGTAAAATTCCTTTATTGCTAAGTATTTAACTTCTATTTTGTATGACAACGTATCTTTTTCTAGGTATGGAATGACCAAAAAAGATATGTACCAAAGAAGGCGCCCAAAATGCAATTTATGCGAAGGGCACAGGAGGCGGGCCCAACATCCTACAACTCCTGGTATTCCGAACTTTGTATAAAAAGCATGTGCAGTTTGACGTTACTCTTATAAAGTCGGCCAAGTTATCCATTGTGGACAAATCAACGGTTCCAAAATGTTCAGCACCTCTGAAAGTACCTCACTGAAACAAGATTGGCTAAGACCCACCTCAAACGCCTTTCCAACGCATTTTCCATTTCCTCCCTCTGCGAAAAAACGAAGACTTTACAATTGGCGGAACTCCAAATTTTTGCTTCAATGGTGACAAGGAGTTGGTAAGAATATCTAGCAATGCCGGCTTGTTTAGCCTATAATATTGCCGAAAACTAATTGAAAAACAAGTTTTAACTTGTTATTCAAAAGTGCTGAAAATAGTAATTTTCAACTTACAGTGAATCACTTATCTCGAAAGAGTTAGAATTGTCCCTTAATTTCCTCCGAATCGCTTTCACATTTATATTCTCCTCCCGCTCAATCAATACCAAACTAAGTGCAATACTAAAAATTTTTTTATATATTTTTTATCTCTATTTTTGCTGTATTTTAAGGAAATATATGCCTATAATAGAGCATCAGCTGTTTCGAAGTGAACTTTTGTTCGCCCGAAATTTCCGATAGGCGAAAAAAGTTCAGTGAAGGCGAACACTTTTCCGTGTGAACTTCGCGATAAGAGTGAATATTGAAAAATATGTCGTCTTTATTGCCGTTATGAATGACTAAAAATATCATTATGGAGTTATTGCGGAGAAATGTATGTGTAACATTCATGAAGAAGCCGATGGGCTCGAGGTAGAGGTATTGAAATATGTGTGGCGCCTCCCGGTCCTTATGCGGTGCATTAAAATCCAGCAGCACTCAAATCTAAGCCAAAATCATAGCGCACACCTAAAGAGCATGCATACCTAAAAGCTAATACCTGAAATAAGTAATGTGCGAACTTGAAAATCTTCACCCCCTCGAAAACATTATTCAGACCCTCGTGGATGTATCCTATACCGTCAACCCACTATTGGGCATACAGTTTTTTTCTCATTACTTGGCGTCAGCTGCCTGCGGAACACCTCACGCCAGCCTCCTCGGAACAATTCCTAAGAAAACCAAGTGGTCGAATCGTAATATACGATGACGAATGAAATACGATACGAAAGAAAATTATGTGATTGGTCAGTCGTATAAGTTAAATGGGATTATAACATACGATAGCAAACAAATCTCAATTTTTTTGAATTAGTTGCCAAAGGTACGTTGGAACATATTTTAAAGTCAAAGTAGATATAAAAATGCCCAATTCTAGTATTGCGTTTAATTATTCGTTCACTTATATCACCATGCCGTAAACGCATCAAGTAGTGTGATCACGTATATTATAATCTGAAAATTATGTTTTTACAATTCGGTTCCAGAATCAACGCGAACGATTCGCTACAAATCGAAAACTGTAACAAATAATAAAAATAAATATGGCAACATCTTCCTTATATAAAAAAAGTGAGTTTCGTCTTTCATCGGTTCTGGAAACAAACAAAAATTCACTTACCCAACAAACACTGAAGTTAAGACAAAGATTAGAAGAATACTACTACGATAACTTCCTTCTCGAATCTCTAATATGGAAAAACGGCTGGAGCATTTTTTCAGAATGGGACTTACTTATGAAATCAAAAAAATTATGAAATCGCGGTTTCGAATCGAGCTCAAGGCCTAACAATAATTATTTTATTATTGTTATGATAAATTTTTCCCACAGCACGGGGAGAAAGTGTCAATAAAATTTGACACTATGGCATCATTGCCATGAAACAAGTCCAATTTTCACATCGTTTCTGCAACAGATGTAGCAGCGCTGTGAAAATCAATTGGCAAGAAACAAGGATATAAGTAGAAATAATGAAGACAAACGTTGCCAATGAAGGAACTTAGCAGTTCAATGAAGGAACTTAGCAGTTTCCGAAACGGATCTATACAACAAGCTTTTGCAGTTGTATAAAATTTTTCTTTCTTCTATTCTAACTTAAAATATTTTCGATTAAGAAAAAAATGTATCATAACAATAATAATGATAAAATAATTATTGTTAGGCCTCGAGCTCGATTCGAACCTGCGATCATAAAATCATTTATATTTTATTTTATTTTCATGAGCATCCTACAGCATTTGAATCTTACTTTTGAGCTCAATTAGAGAATCTCATTTGAGTATAAGTTGAGAACTATTATTTTCTCAACCAGAGAAAAAAGATTTGTGGAATATAAAAAAATTTGTTTGTTGAAAACGTTATGATTCTCAGGTTAAGCCACTGTTGAGAAGTTTCGCTTCGAATCCGTATGAACATATTCGTAACATACCTAATAATATGGTTTTGTTAGCGTATGGTACTGTATATTTGCAAAATTGCAAAAACAACAAGCTACATCTTATTATCATTTTTATATTGAAGATAAATAATGATATTAATTAAAATAATCCAGAAAAAAACTCGAAAATTATAAGTCCCAAAAAAAGCAAATAAATGGAAACAAGAACAAACGGCTTAAATTTTCAATAAAAGCAGAGCAAACGTAATAACAACTACAAGAACATGGAGTGGAAAATGGAAAACAAAAAACTATACAAAACAGTAAACCAAATGCAAATAATTATCAGCGCACGGCAGTTATCGAAAAACAGATAAAAGGGGGCGCAACAGGGCTATCTTAAAGCCCCGGTACATAAGCAGATTTTCATATACATAGATGGGTTTTACTCAATCTTATGCATTATGAGTAGATTGCACGTATCTTTATGGAGAACGGTATACAGAGCGACACTGGCACCATCTGAAATGAAAAAGTAGCCAACTCCTAAATTTTGTTACAAGCAAAGCATAAGAAGAAGAATTTGAAATTTGCTTTGGCTAAGGGTGTTAGCAAATATTTTTGTTGTATCGGGATATTGTTTACACCAGTGCTTCGCAAAATTTCGTATGTGAATGAGCAAGGCGAAATAAACTTCAATTGCCAAGTCTGAAGTTCCTTCATATTTACAAACGCAACATCTTGGTTGATTGTGGCGATGTTATTCGAATGCATAAGCTTGTGTTAAACGCATCTGTATGTCATTGTGCCGTGGCCTTTATGAACAATTTCATGGTTTTAAACAAATGCGTTAACAGTAATATTTATGCCGGTGCTAAATAGATTTTTACGTTGGCTATAAGGATCCTCGACATTTTTATTTTATACAAGTAATTTTTGAAATAGCCATGCCCAGAGAGCATTTGCTTTTGGTGTTACATGCTTTGACATCTGTATTAAGTTTAGCTGTCCATCTGCCTGGTTGTTCATTATGCCAGCGCTTTTGCCAAAACTTAAACGTTTCTTCTATGATTTCTTGGCAAAAGACTTTCATGCTCTCTTGATCTGTCTTCTTTTTTGTCTTCTTCTTTCCAGTGCTAAAAGATCGATTGTTCCGCTGATCACTTAAACAGCTGATCTAGATAAAGTGCGATAAGCGGGATCCGCTCTCAGAGCTGCTGCATGCTTTACAGATGTCAGGAGCTTACAGCGATTCGTCTTGTGAAGTGTGTTTGCTCACAGCAGAAGCTGCTTCCTCTTGCTTCTCCGATGTTTGCCGTAAATCTGTTTAGCAACAATATCTGTTTAGAAGTTTTCTCAGCGTTTGCGCTTAGTACGTTGCTTGGGAGTATAACTTTGCACCTAAAGAGTGTACTAACTACTTTGAGGTTGTCTTTTCAGAGGTTTCAAAGCCGACTTCTAGCAGAATCAGATTTTTTGTTAGAAGTATCTCTATTTTTGTTTCTGCCAACTGAAGTCCGCGCGAGTCTAATCACTCCATTGTGCGTATCACGACCTGATAAAGCTAAAAATAGCTAGCGTTTTGCTGGAAGTTGTAACTCTGCTGTGTAAATGGTGGAAGTTCTGCAAGCACGCTTTCACTATTTTCCCACACTTTGTGAGTAGGAGGGAGTTCGTTGACTATGTTATCCATTATGGTTGCATCAAATTCCGATATCGGCATCACAGGCCCAAATCTTTTTTTAGCACTCTTAGTAATACCGGCCTTCAGCTGCTTTTCGCTTTCGTGTGCTTCTAATTAAGTCCGCCCTAAGCCCCTTTTGTACCACTACTAGAAGGGAGATGTATTGGCGATCGCACGTTTAACTTCTGTATCGCTCAAGGGATGCTTTCTTCTTCTTCTTTCCCATCTTGGTATCTAAAAATGTTTCTTCGTTGCCTGGTCTTCTGGAGGTGGTCGTTGAGCCAGAGCTTATGACTGTCAGTCTTAAACTTGGGTAATCGTAGGCATTCCCCAACTCTCTTGAATGAAAGTCTTTATTTATCAGATAGGACAAGAACCCCGCAAAATTGTAACTTGATACCTTTCAGCGGCTTTTGATTTACGCCTTGCAAAACCCTTAAACTTTCTTTTTTTTATGTGGGCGGTGCAACGCCCAGTTTCTAAAATTTCACTTTTCAATCGACTTACCAAGTGTCATCACTGTATCAATGTTTGTCAACCAACTATTTTAAGTTTCGATATCGAACAAGTGGGCGTGTTTATCATACGACTCTGCCCATTTTCAATACCAATATATTCTGGCTCCACTGTGTACCAAATTTGGTAAATATAGTTATCTCAAGGTATAGTGTTAATGGATGGCCGGACGCAAGAGCGGAATAGCTCAATCAAAATCTTGTTTGATGCTGATAAGTGTGCTATAAGGAAATCGATATCTATCTAAATTTCTTTTATACCAATACAACCCATCGTTAGTCGATTAAGGTGGTCCTTCCCCTTCCATATGGGGTGGAGATGGTGTTGCGCAACGTCAAACATTTAATGCATGTTTCAATTTCAATAAGGCGTTCAGTTTATTTCCTAAGCGCTGTAGATAATAAGCTAGCACGTTCGCGTGTACTATCTAAAAAATGATAAAAATGCGGACAACGCGTGTGTGCCAAATTTTGTATATCAAACGGACCAATAATGCAGCTATCAGACACCTGAAAGGAGAGGTGGGACATATTGCTAGACAGAACATGTCGATTTTAAACAGGGTACTCAATGTTTGGCATAGAGATTCTACATATCGGCTGAAAGATGTAGAGGGAAAGGGTATAGATGTGAGTGTGAAAATGAGAATGAGTGCGAGTAAGGGCTAGTGGCAGTGTTAATGGGATTCGCAGTAGAAGTGGAACTAGAGGCAAGGGTAGGACTTGAATTGGGTATGCAAATCGGTATGAGAAGGGGAATGGAAGAGTGCTTTGAGATGGAGAAGTATAGTGAAATGGAATTGGAGTTATGGGAAATAAGGGGAGGGTAAGAAAGGGAAGAAGAAAAAGAAGATTTAGTTAAAGATTAAGTATGCGAAGGATAATGATACGCGGGGGAGGTGAGACCACTTTTCAAATTAAGTCAAGACAATGGTCGTGCAGGAATACGTTATCTTGGAAATACTAGCCTATTAAAAAAATAAAATAAAAATGTCCAACTGTGCGCCACATACATACCTACATCACTATCAATAGTTTATGTGTGATAACAGTAATCGGTAAGCAAACCAGTTGCTGGCGGCCAATTGTCTCAGTAAACAGCAAACCGGAAAGTATGCAGCTAATTTAATTACAACAATAACTATCTACGTCACTAGTAAAAACAAGATACTTACGTATGTACATACATATAAACAAGATAAGAACGATAACAACAACTTAATAACTTTATTTGAAAACTTTTAACCGAACCTCTTATTAATTACCCCGTATGTCGACAACAGTACTTTAAGCAAATATTTATAAACAAATATACATAAAATTAACAACAACAACAGTAGGTTGAACAAAATACAAACACTTGTTAAAATGAAAAGGTAATCATTATAGTAGAAATAAAAATAAAACAAAATAAAATAATTTTAAACACTTCCTTTATATAAATGGGCAAAAAGCAGCGAAAAATGTCTTCTTATATAAAGACATATTCGCACACATTACTTGGATTGGAAAGTTGGTAGGAAAGGAGATATTATTAGTCAATCAATTGCGCTCCACCTTTATATTTTTACTTCTCATAAATATTTTTGCAATTTCTATGTCAAAATTCAAAGTTTAGCAAGAATATGTCTTTATATAAGGAGAAATGAAGTGCTTAAAATTTTTTTTTAATTTTTTTTCTCTTTTTCTTACATTTTCTCTGTGTCTTAACCTATCTGTTAAGTTTTACGCTTGTAGCTCAATGAGAACTTGCATAATCAATCCTAAATTCCCGCCGTTTCGCTTGACTTTTTCTAAATATCTCAGTCCCCCTTGCGAAACTTTTGGTATTGTGTCATCGGCTACAATGGACCTCTGAATTAAGCTCTAAAGTTTTAGCCTCTAGCTCATCGAGAAGTTACTTAAAACCCGGTTTGAAATATCCAAATTATTATCTAATTTTTTCGATCCGTGCGCCACCTAACGGATTTTTTTCTCCTTTTGTTCCTTTGTCACGGTGTCTTAACCTTTCTCTGAGGTTTCATGTTTGTAGTTTAATGAGAAGTTACTTTAAAATCGATCTCAAAACACCAAATTTCCAAATTCTTATTTTCTCGGCGTCTTATCCTATCTGTGAAGAGGTCAATGAGAACTTACATAAAAATCAATCCCGAAATTCCCTCCGTTTCGTACGATTTTTCTAAATATCTCATCCCGTGCGCCCCCTAGTGAATCTTTTTGTATCGTGTCATCGACCTGTGAATTAAGTTTGAAATTTCAAGTCTCTAGCTCATCGAGAAGTTACTTAAAAGCTGGTTTGAAAATTTTCAAATTCTTATCTAATTATTTCGATCCGTGCGCCACCTAACGGATTTTTTTCCTTTTGTTGCATTGTCCTAACCTATATGTAAAGTTTCACGTTTGTAGCTCAATGAGAAGTTCCTTAAAAGCGTATGCAACATTTGTATGAAAAGCGGACAAACATTCAACCGACCTAATATAAAGGATGTAAAAAACAAAATAAATAAAAACAACAAATTCCCGCATGGTAGCTTAAAACAAATCCCTTTAATTGGCGAACACTAAACACCACAATCATCGGCACTGGCTTATCGGGATCACAAATCAAATCCCAAAACAAACGACGAATAAGCTTAGTGATTGATCGTTTTACACGTAACAACTCATAGTCCAACAAATTAGGTAGTAAATTACCATGTAGTACTTCTTATCTGTACAATGGTTGCCACTTTCGTTCATTTGAACCAAAAATGGTCCGTTTTCATTTTGTCCCCTGGTGGCCTTTTTCTGGTTTGAAAATTTTTATTCTCTAGCTAGCACGGGTAAAATTCTGACGAAGATAATATGAGAAAATTTTTCGACTCTCTCAACCAATTATCTAAAGAGTTTAAATCTCTCAAAAGATAAAGAGTTTCAAAACAGTCTTGTGCACTATTTGCCTAGGAAGGCCTCTGGATACCCACAGAGTTAATTAGTCAAACTACAAATGACTTCGCAGGGCTTTTGGTGCAAGGGCCGACACACAATCCTACTTTGCATCGTCTTCTATGCACTGAGTTTGCTGGTTACTATATAAATAATTATTGTGAGCCTTCTCGTACCGATGAATGCGGGATTTCGAGAAAAGCTATCTTACAATGGATGAGATAAGAGAAGTGATAGGCGGTAGTGAGACAGCGTGCCAAAAATCAAGACCAATAGTGCTCCTGGTTACGCCAGTTGAGATGGTAGGCACAATCAACTCGATCACATTTTCAAGTTCCCAATATATCAGAACATTAAAAAACTTACCTAAACGCCGTTGTATAAAATAAGAAACGACGTAAACTCAAGGAGAGCTAAAAATTACAGCCATAAAGCTTAAATTTTTAAATTCACCAAACTTGCTCAGTGGTTTAAGTAAACTCACAAGAGAGGTAAAACTTCGATAACAAATCGATAACGCATCGATAACACTCCGATTACAAACCTATAGCTCTTCGATATAAAATCGATAAAAAATATATGACTTTTCGATAACAAATTTATAACTTTCCAATAAAAAAAACGATAACTAGTCGATAAAATAACGTTTGTTGTCGATAACAAGTTAATAACTCGGCTATACGTTGTCGGTAAAGCGCCAAATACACGACACGAACATTTCCGCGAACATTCCGCAATCTTGTTCGCAGCTTTGGCCATACACCATACGAACTTTTGGCCGAACATTAGTTCTCTTTCAGACAGCGATGAATACGGCCAACAATTGTGCTGCAGCAATATTGCTCGCTGTGGCAATTAAGCGTAAAAAAAAGAGAGAAGATCGCAACAAAAAAAAACGAGTAGGAACATATTCATCCTCAGCACCAGCACCAGACTTCAAACTATCTCTCTTTTTTTTTTATTCGCGCCGGTATTGCGCCCGCAAACTACTTATTTTTTTTATAACTGTATCCTTTGTGGCATCAGGATCTACTTCTTTTAATTTTTCGATTAAAGTCGCATAATCATTATTCTTTTTAATTCCATTACAATAATCTTTGCTTTTTACTTGCCACAATGATGGCAAAGATTTATACATTTCAATAAATTCACTCAGAAATTTTTTATTGTCCATTTTACTTTTCCGCGCACGTCTGTTCCGTTCAGAAATTACTACGATTATGAGCTATTTCGCCATACACGCACGAACAGTTCGCGCAAATGTTCGCCAAAAATTAAAATATTTTGATTTTTGGCGAACATTTGCGCGAACTGGCAAACACCACCATACACGACAGAAAAGGTCGCAGAAACATGACATAACGGGAATGTTCGCGGAAATGTTCGTGTCGTGTATTTGGCACTTAACACGCCGCTAACAGACCGATAGCAAATGGATACCAAAACCGATAGCAAATGGATAACATGCCCATAAACCGTCGATAACATACCGATAACTCGTCGATCAAGCGGTTACTATCGATAAGAAACCAACAATACTTTGATAGCAAATCGCTGTCTCACCTTTCATTTACTTTTCCCCCACCACTCCCGCATATAACGTGTACACGCATTCTGGATTCCTCCGTACCGCATACCACTTGTAAACATTACGCTTACACTTAACTGACGTTTATATTGTGGATTCCTCATCACCGTGAGCAGCCCAGTTTCGCACTACAGGTTTAACGATTATATCCGAACTGGTGCTAGGCGAAAGTGCAGCGGAATTAATGTGCAGTTGAATTAATCAATTAAAGGCAACGTCTATCTTAGAACCACCTACGACTGAACCAGTTAAGAACGCGTTCTAAAGTCCTGCAAAGTGGAGTTTTTGTCATAGGACAGTACAATGTTAAAAGTGTCTGTTGAAAGTACCGCGGGGGGATAGAATTAGAACTAATACCGTCTCTTAAAGCGTTAGTTCGAAACTAGTACGATACGCTGCAGGGTTTTAACACGTAAAAAGGCAATTTACTACCTCTGTGCGAGAATTTATGTAGAGAGATTGTTTCAGCCGAGTAGAATCGATTAGATTCGTTGGCAATGCTGGCTGTAGGAGCTATGGGTGACATAAAAGTGGGAAGCCCCTACTACAAAGGTCGGGTTGAAAGTCAACGCGGATTAGACGGATATGGTCTTGTTTACAAAGAGGTACAAGGTCCCAAATTGGATCAGGCCTAAGTTAGGAGGGGTGACCCTACAGGAGAAACCTGGCACAGAATACCTAGGAATCATCCTAGACAGTAAGCTGTCATGGAAGCTCAACGTGAAGAAGGCTTCAACGGCACTTTATGCATGTAAAAGAATGCTGGGGTGTGCGTGGGGATTATCGCCCTCTCCTTCTCATTGGGCTTTTACAGCGATTGTAAGCCCTATTCTATACTATGGAGTTCTTGTTTGGCGGAAAGCCACACAAAAAGCAGCCTACCTCAAAAAATTAGAGGGTGTATGCAGACTATCAATGGTTAGCATTACAGGAGCCCTGAAAACATCCCCGACAGCTGCACTGTATGCCATTCTGCACATTCCACCTGTAGACCTGGAAGCAAGGAACATAGCATTAACAACTGCAACCAGGCTCGGGGCAGCTTGAGCGCCGACCATACGGCCATAGTAGTTAAGCGTCATCAACCACAAGACGAACAGCCTACCGGATTCCTTATCTGCGCTTCGGGGGCGATCTTAAGGCCACAGTAGAGGTGGACGGTTGGGGCAAGGGTGCTCAAATCGCGGACGAGGAGATACATGTGTACACAGATGGTTCCAAAGTAATGGAAGGAGTAGGGTCTGCGGTATACTGTGCTTATCCGGAAATAAACAGATCCTATAGGCTGCCGGATTACTGTAGCGTTTTCCAAGCGGAAGTAGTAGCCGTAACCAAAGTAGTAGAAACGCTGGAAGAAAATAGCCCAAGCTGCAATCGTGTTAACTTTTTACAGTCAAGCAGCAATTAAGGCAATAACCTCATATAGCACAGCATCTAAATGCGTGTTAGAGTGTAAGCAGTCCCTGGAGAGAATCGGGACAGGGAGAAGCATACATCTATATTGGGTCTCAGGGCATATGGGAATAGATGGGAATGAAAAAGCGGATGAACTAGCTAAAAAGGGCGCATCCCTTGAAGCTTGCTCCGTAGACGCCCCAATTAAACTAGGCGAGATTAAGCGAAGGCAAGAGGGGCACATGATCGACCAAGCAGGAAAGGCGTGGGTTCAAGCGCGGGTCTGTAAAGTGTCGAAGATTATGTGTAGGTCTTACAACCTTAGACTAACACAGTTGCTTCTATGATTAAAAAGAGAGGACTGTATACTCATTGCGGGTATTCTGACTGGACACTGCCTTCTGGCGTCGCATGCCTTTAAATTAGGCTTGGTCAGTGATAGCAGATGTAGGAAGTGCGGGCTGGAGGAGGAAATGATCTAGCACGTTCTGTGCTCGTGCCCTGCCCTTGCCAGGCTAAGACTGCAGCTATTAGGAGTGATACAGCTGCAAGATCTAGAAGCAGCAAGTGGCTTAAGTCCTAGGAAGCTTCTAGTATTTGCCAAGAGGACGGAGTTATTTTATAACATAGGTCCTGGTTTTTATAGGGTTTTTCAGTTTGGTCGTTAAAACAAACTTCTGGTAATACTACGGACTTATTCAGTCTATGTGAGGTGCTCATGGACCGGCCAGTTTAACCTAACCTAACTATAAAAGGTATCATAATTATAGCACCAACAACCGAAGCTTGATGGCTCGCTTGGTGAAACTGTAAGTCGTTTTCCGAGGTATCGTATTGAAATAATAGGAACCATCAGCTTGAGAGAGTAATTTCAAGGAGGTGAAGATTATAGAAATGTTTAATTCCCTATTGGACTTACCTACCAACAAAATAGCAAAGGAAATGTTATAAGTGCAGACACAAGTTTGGATATCAGCCTATATCATATAGGTACACAAATCCACTGGGACCCATCATCCGCATCATTTCTTAAAGTTAGAATTTTTTTTTAATTTGGTACTATTTCGCGTTTAATTTGGATCTTGATCAACATTTTGTGTGGCAACTTTGATTGGCCCAACTGTTTTCGAACAAAAGCTTAGTACTGGGAAAAGATGTGCGTCCGGGTTCTTAAACAAGCAGGTGTCTCCTGCAGTTTTTTCTGTTACAATGGGAAACGCTATAAAATTCTTTTGGGTTTTAGTATAAAGCCTTCACCGTATATAACTAAGTCCTAGTCCTTACAGTGGTGTAGGTAGGACTTCCTTAAACCAGGCATGCTTAACAAACGAACCGATATCATTTCGTTATGATAATTAACGTTAATACACAAAATGACTTTGTTTCGTTTATTAACGTTGATTATCGTGACGAAATGATATCGTTTCGTTGGTTAAGCATGCCTGCCTTAAACGGTGTCCCTGCTCGATGTTGATATGTTGAGCCAATTTAATGTTAGCTTTGAACCTAGAAACACTCTCAAAGACTTGGTCGTGCCGTTGTCTACCTTACAACTGAAGCGAAAATAGCTGTTTGAAGTGAAAAACATCAAACCTCGTATACTTATAATCTTTTCCTTTTTCTCACGTAATCC
This sequence comes from Eurosta solidaginis, assembly GCF_040869045.1. Taxonomy (NCBI): domain Eukaryota; kingdom Metazoa; phylum Arthropoda; class Insecta; order Diptera; family Tephritidae; genus Eurosta; species Eurosta solidaginis. The sequence continues at coordinate 88,810,333 of NC_090319.1, read as the reverse complement.
GCGTAGAAAAGTAGTACATTTTTAAAACACTACTACAGTCGGTAGTTAAGTAGGATTGGTGTGGTCTCAAAAACTTAGCATAGTAGCGGAAATGAAATACCTTTCCTATTTAGTCTCGTAGCGATGGGGTTAGTAGGTTGCTGTGCCGCCCGGATACATCATATTTAGTAGGTCCTCTGTTCTCCTACTATCGTAATTTGGCCAGGTTTGGTTGGTTATCATGCAGGTGTTTAAGGAGTACCATTTGAAGACTGCTAACTTCTTGAATCTGTAATGTATGTTTCTTTTGATTGATGTAAGGACATCTGCCTTTGGAAGTTCGTCTGCCTTCTTGGTTCCCTCAATATTCCTGTGGCCAGATAATTATACAAGTGTTATGTTTGCGAAGATAGCTGCGGCTTGGAGGGACCTCTGTAGCTGCTGACTCTCTTAGACGATGTCCTCCAACAAGAACGTACCAAAAGTATTAGCAGGGTGGGGAGATGGACAGAAGACACCCGCTCCTACACCGCAGTCCATCTTGGAACCGTCGGCGAAGAGTGAAATTATGTCCTTCTTTAGCACCCAGTCCTCTCTTGAGTGGAACTTAATCTTATGACACCTGTCAAAACTTACGAAGCCACACCGTGAAGCTGTAGTCAAAACTTGGTAATTTCAATGAAAACGGCTTGTCATACCACGTTGTTGTTGATGTTGTATTAACGACAAAAACACCCCCCGAAGGTTTTGGGGAGTGTTATCGATGTTGATGGTCCTTTGCCGGATATACATCCGGTGCGTTCCGGTAAAAAAGCACCATTAAGGTCTAGCCCGACCATCTCGGGAACGATGTCAAATTTGACCTTCAAATTTCATGTTGGGAATTTATTTTCGTTTGCCCGCTGGTGTCACCTCAGTGAATAATAAAACAGTGTTTGAAGAAGTGGGAAATGTTAAATCGGGTTTTGAAAGGAATGAACACAGAAATTTAGCTTGTCTTTTGACCACACGCTGCTTTATAGACTTGGAGTTGTAATGTGACATAGAGGAAATGACATAAGCTTGAGACAGTTTTTAATGTCAGTCATTTTGACCTTATGAAACCAAGCATAAGAAGTTCCAATTACTATCATGGGCGGTATTAGTTTACACTATTTTGAATCAAAAACGATTCATGAAAAGTTGCGCCCCTAAAATTACATTGCCAAGAGGTTACTGATTTAACCAGGCAAGTAGTACGAATGTACATAGATATGGACGTGGAAGATGTCTAGCGTGGGACCCCTATACAAAAAAAAGTCCAATAAAAACATTGTTGCCATGCACATACTTGGGCATAAAAATTTATCAGTATTGGGGTGGTCTTACATAGTTTGGAGAAATGAAATCAGATAATTTACTGAATTTCTTGTAATGTTGTTGGGAAAATACAAATGACCATGTTCTTAGAAAAAATAAGGGCTTTTAAGCCAACTTTCGGGTCACAATCACCGAATCTGATCCGAGCCGCTTGAAGTTTCATATTTAATAGCATATTTTCAAACTAATACTTCTTAACAAGCCCTGCAGAAAAACTGAAACGCAATGCTACAGTTGCACACTACAGGTTTAACGACTACCTGCGAACTAGTGCTAATCTGATGCAAAGCGGGACATGTCTTTAAGGAAATTAATGAAAGGCTACGACTATTTTAAAAACCATCTACGACTCAACCAGTTAAGAATGCGTTCAAAACATGTGCATCGTTATTTCCTAGGATATCACAATGTTAGAATTGCCAGTTAAAAGAACTGTGGGGGAAGAGAATTAGAACCGTCTCTTAATGCGATAGTATCTACCTCGAAACAAGTGCGATTCGCTGCAGTGATGTCAAAAATTTCTACTACAGGAACCATCCTAATGAGCAGAGAATTGCCTATACTTAATAAAAACTTTGGGTTTTTTGCAAACTAAAATGTTATGATTAGAAATCAATGCGTAAAAAAATGTAATAATTGTGATTGAAACCAACTTGTATTATCAATTATTATATGATTGATACAAAAAGTGTATAATTAATCATTTGATCGATGCCCCCGCCAGGCACTTATACACTGCTTAGAAGTGTTCGAAACTATATGATATGTTAAACATTCAGTGGCATTTGCACCATCTTCAGTTAGTCACTCATCTTTAAGTTATCGAAATCCTCTTTTTCTCCATGCACACTAATGCATCGACTGTCATTTAAAGCCCCGTCACATTAGCAGTTTTTAATATAAATGCGTTTTACTTAATCTTATGCGTTATGAGTAGATTACACGTATTTTCGTGGAGAACGGTATATTGAGCGACATTTGCGCCATCTGACATTGAAAAGTAGCCAACTCCCAAATTTTGAGGGAAGCAAAGCATAAGAAGAAAAATTTGACATTTGCTTTGGCTAAGAGTGCTGGCACAATTTGCAAGTGAAATTATTTTTCCCTCTCGTTGGTAACTTTTCTAACATTTTTCGCAATTACAAAACTGAAATATAACAAATGAATACAACACAAAATATGTTAGAAAGTATTTTTTGTAAAGGGAGAATGTTTATAACAGTGCTTCGCGTAATTGTGTATGTGAATCGGGAAAGCGAAATAAACTTCCATTGCCAAGTCTGAAGTTCCTTCATATTTATAAACGCAACATCTTCGTTGATTATGGCGATGTTCTGTAATGCATACGCTTGTGTTTAGCGCATCTATATGAAAGATTTCATTGTGCAGCGGCCTTTAAAGGCAAGAAAAAAGTATAAACAAGTCAGCTGTTTTGTTGGTTTTCGTGTATTACAATAGCTTTTAGCGATTTTTTTACAAAATGTTCGCAATTATCTATTAAGCTAGGTTTTTGACACCCTGTTTTGGTGAAAAACGAAAATATCAAAGGAAGCTATCTGGTGGCTTAATGGCTTTTGTAGAATACGCGTTTTGAAGGTAACATTGCCTTCCTTGTGCTATTCCCAATTGGCCCCTAACTTTTATAGTGTTTCTAGGCAAGTTTTATAAAGCTCGCCGGTAATTCCTTCTCGCTCCAAGAGAGAGCAACTCTTCCTTGACATTCTCAACGCAGCATGGGATTCCTCACCTGCCGTAAATCCTACGGCCAGTTCAACCTCTACTTCAGTTATCTCAGTGGATTGAGGATTACAATATAACCTGTGCATGCCTATCGTGAAACATGAATCAAATCCAGGCTACCGAAGTCGAATTGCGGCCTAATAGTCACCTGATCTATGTCACAATACTCGAGGAGGAATACCTGTATCCTTCAGCCACCTAGAAATCTGTTTTCGTTTGTCGGCGAAAAAACAGCGAAAACAGTACATTGAGTATTATTTTCTGCTGGCGGTTTTGCCTAGTTCCGAAAAAATTATGGGGGATTACAAAAGTACGAGCTACAGCTGATGACAAGGCTAAGAATGCGTGAACAGAAATCAATGTAAGAAAAGAGTTGAGCGGATTAAAATGTATTGCGAAAACGTATACGCGTCTCCGGGACTTAATATTCCTGTTTCAGACATAGATTTTCACTATTAACGAGGCATTCAAAGCATAACTGGATATAAATACTACCAGTTAAAAGATAGACAAGCGCTTCTTTAGGGCTCTTTGAACATAACATCAAGTTTCTTTGGTCATTGTAGGGAGTGTGGCCTGTACCTCGCGAGTCGACAAAACGCTTCCTTAATTTGAGTGCTGGGTCACTGTAACATTCACAGAAAAGAGTTGGCTGTTAAGCTAGTACAGCAGGAGTCGGCTTACGATGTCGCTGTAGGACTAATCCAGACTCATATCTCTCAGCACTGGCTTAGTAAGGCTATCAGTTGATGAATGTGATACAATATCTATGTATATAGTTTCTAGCAGCATGCAACTGCCGTAAAACGAAACATAATTTTCAGCTGCAACACTCACCGGATACTGGATAATTGGGGTTCATGCGGCAGGAATATGATTATAATACGATACCTCATACGATCTTCTAAGGGCAGAGAAAACGGTGGAGTATCTATTGTGCGGTAGATAAGCGTACTGTTGAAATCGAATAAATTTCTTCGAAAACCCCTTATTTCGATAGCCTCCCAAACTCAAAAATTTTAGCCTTATAAGCTTTTCAGACATTTGAGCTCCACCGGAGAGATACACTGGGTGGGTTTTCGACCGGGGCTTTCAAATATTCGTCATGCGTTTTTGAAACGAGGTACGATAGTAGCTATCATCCGGTGGCAAAATCCTGAGCCAGATAAATAATTTTGCATGTAAATGCAACAACAACGATTTGAGCCAGATAAATCCAGATAGAAGTCTGGTTCAATTTGTGAGCCAGATAATTTGTTAATTACTTCTTTTTAGGTTGACAATGCGGCCTTTAATATACCTACTTTTTCAAAAATAGATGTCGCTGCTTAGCCTTTCGCCGTATGAGTTAAATGAAAAACAGCGGCGACATCTGCCTATCACATTTCACGTGTGCGAAAATTTCACGACATCTGCTTCTCAAGTCTCTCAATGATCCAGAGCATTCCCGTGAGAATTGAGCGTGACCTGGAGCTGTAAAACTCACTGAAAGACGGCAAATGTGTTCTTTCTTTCTGCCCACGAGAAGAGATAAATATTCATGACTGAAAAAAGCTAGGTTCCTATGAAAAGTACGCTAAACCAGTACGTGTGACCAGAAATGTATTCACAAACGTAAAAATACGTTTTTTGGCACAAATATTTCCATTTACTGCTTCTTAATCGTGTCAACATCACGTGACTTAATGATCATTTGATTATAATTATGCCCGACATTAATAAATGAAAACAAAATTTTGTTTACTGTTAAAAATACCTAAGCCAAAACATCAAACGGACGGCATGAAATGATAAAACGAAAATCGGTTGAATAAAAACCGGATTAATGGACGGGGACTTCCGTTGCTGGTAGCGTAGACATAATTGTTGTATATACATACACATGAGTGCTGTTTTATAAATAGGATGGCGTTTCTACGTTAGGGTGGTTCTAATTTCAGCCAGAAAATGTATGATTCTTTCCATCTTTAGTTTGCACATACTACATATTGATAACATTGTACAGAAGAATCGCGAAAAAATTAGCCAAAATATCCCAAGGGTAGTTTACTTTTCCGAGATATTAACTTTTACAAGCGGTTTTCAAATTTGAAGAAATGCAGTAATAAACATAGTTTTTGGGATATAACACATTGAATTCATTCAAATGACTTAGTTTTAATCATTACAGAGTATAAACTGAGATTTAATTTGTACTGGCTGATTTCAAGTCCACAGAACATACATACATACATATTAATTTATTCACATTGTAAATATCGACATGCCATATGAAAAGTAATACCTTAAAATTTTTTTTACAAATAAATCCTATGAAAAAAAAATTTTTTAAGTGTTACTTTTCGTATGGCACGTCGATATTACTTATTAATTTGTAAGCGCTGGTTTAAAGAAGCAGTCGAGACTTGTTTTTTTTTTTCTTTTGTGTAATAGCTTTTGACAATTTTCGCCCGCATATTAATAAGATCTGATATCCGATTTGTATCATTATTGTTCTCATACCACTTTATCAAGGTATTGATGCATCCAACTGCTTCCGAAAAACTCACTTTCTGTTGTTGAATATCTCGCTCGATAGCTGATTCTTCGTTATCATTATCGGACTTTGCAATCTTCGTCATCTTCCGTAATTTGAACGTCGTTCCAATTTTCAATGTCGTCAATGCTGAGGTCAACAGCACTCACCTGTGACAATAACACAGAAATAGGGGAATACCCGCTCAAATTCACTTTTTAGTGCGCTACGTGGCCGCTCATGATCAGTCAACTTAGCCGAGCGTTTAACTTTCTCGAGAGTTCACTTTTTCGCGATTATACTGTACATTCATTGTGTTGAAGCGAAATAAGTCCAGATCATGATGCAACAAAACAAGGTAATTCCTTTTAGAATCTCTAAGTAAACCGCAGTCTCTTTGTTACCTCCCCTGAGCTTATCATTCGTTTCGTGGCAGCAGCGCCCCTTGCCCCCGTAAGGCTACCTTTACTTCGCATGGCAGCTCAGTGAGTGGAAGGCTCTGTTCAAATACCACGCAAGCTATTTAGCTACATAATAGGGCTCTGTGATGCTCGGCTCAGCTCTGACACCATTGACAAACTGCCTGTCCTTGCAATAACTTTAGATCCAATACTGCAGAAGAAACACTTATGAATGTTTGCGTTAGGGCCAAGTTCGGAGCAATCGTTATGTTGAGCCGAGTACGAAAGATCAAGATACATATATTCCGGCAATTATGCATGTTTTTGGATCGGTGTCGGTTCAATATCTTCCTGCAACTTCTTTACTTTCTTATCTTCCTGCAACAGCTTGTTGAAATATAATAGCGTTATTTCAGGAATGAATCTCAATATCACAGTTTATGTTAAATGAGGGCAATGGCCGCCAAGAAGAACAAGTGAAACTCCCTCTCTATATTTGTATCATGTTCCAGATCTAGGTTAATTTAAAATACAAACTTACGGAATCCCGAAACACAAAAACTAGACACGACCAAATCTCGACCATACGTAATCTCTACGGACACAACATCCCGTCATCAATGGTGACTTTATAAAAAAATAGTTTAAAATTTGCGTTCAATTTAATTTTCGTTATATCGGTTGCCAGCTAGAAATCTACCAAGCCTACAGTTTACTTGACGAAAGTCCCGCAAAACCACTTTATGTGAGAATTAGGGTAGGGGGGCTCAGAATATACCAGCGGCAGGTATACCTATCGTGAGAGACGACTAAAATACCCACGATTCAAGGGGTTGTGTAGCGCAGGAAATGTCTTTAACACTACAATATCTGAGAATTCGGTTGTTGAATAACGCTCAAGCTCAGAACCTCATAAAGGCCTTGCCTCAGCTCTAATTGTAATGAATTTAGAACCGATTCACACGTAGAAAAATTTTTTTAAGGTCTCTCTGTATTTGAACGATTAAATTAGTGGACAGAAGACTGAGCTGTTCCTCCAAGCATCAACTGATACTCAAAGAAAACCACTATATCGGTTTGTTAAAAATGTGCACCCTCGCTTCGAATACTTACCTGGAGATTTCAAAATTAGAAAAAAATTTTTCAGCACAGAGTGATTCACTACTGTCAATATATTCACTCAAGGCACACTTTATTTTTAATATTTTTTGAACTCCACATAAGGTAGGTCTTCAAACCCCGGAGGAACATATTCACCTTTTTTTGCACTCCATACATTGGGATACGCTTTTAATGTACATTTAAACTTCACCCTAATGATTGTCATACGAACTTCGTATTACGATGTAGTAGTGGTAAAAGTTCACTAATAAACTGGGATCAGTGGCATGATCAGTGTGTAAAAAGTCTGTTGATTCAAATTATCATTATTTTTAATTTGTCACGTTTTTGTAAATAACAGCTATTAATTGTTTGGTAATTTAAAGTAATTATATGATTTTGAGTTATTATATTATTTAACTTATTATTTAGAGGACTCCCAAGCTTAATTAAGCTAATCAAATTCTATTCTAAGTCTGGTGAAAATAAAAATAAAAAAAATCAAATAAAAAATGTGTCTCAATACATCTGTTATCAAAAGAAGCATCTCTGAATTTATGGATGGTACTAAATTACTATCCTGTCACATACGATTTTTTATGCAGCGTCGTGAGCTGACAGATTGGTAGATTACATGTGTTTGCATGGGGAGCAGCAAATAACGTATCATCAGTGCCATCTGATTTGCAAAAGTAGCCAACTTTCAACTTTTTTAAACCAGCAAAGCATAAGAAGAAGAATTTTAGATTTGTTGTGATTATGAGTGATTTCAGACTTAGCAAGTGAAATTATTGGTACTTTTCCAACGCCTTTGCACAAATAAAAGCTGCATTTTAACAAATGAGTAGGGGAAAAAATATGTCAGCAACTATTCTCAGGGCCGTAGAGAGAAAATCCGGGCCCGGGACTAAACAATTTACGGGCCCCCTATAAAAAATCCACTAATACATTTGATTAATTTGAATTAATGACGTCTCATTCATTAATCATTATTGATGGATTACATCAAAAAAAATTTTACCACATCAACTAAATGATTTTTGGACTAAGACCTGAAAATAAAATTAACACAGAATATTTACTATTTATACTATTTTATTGTAACGTAGAAATAAAATTCCCTTTTAACAGCCACATATTTCAATAATATTTTCTAGTTATTTGGTAACATTTTAACAAAGCGTGCCAAGTCCTGAAACTCGCTCTTGAGATGAACACGATCTATGAAAGTTTTTAATTCTTGAAAGGACGCTGAAGGAACGTTCTGCACTAGCTACAGTGGCAGGTATAGTGCAAAAGATACGTAAAGCAACACAAATGTTGGGGAAAATCGTATGCAGATTTTGAACATAGACGGCATTTAGCAATTTATCAAAATTTGCTTCGTAAATGTGTCTCAAGTGAATTATTTCGCATTCTAAGCTTTGAGAAACGTCCGACTTTTATTTTTCGACAAATTTTGCTGCGCTCGCTCCATGTCTTCAAGTTGCCACAAAAAGGAAAACGTCTCGCTCAAATTTCTCATAGCTGCAAATCGTTCAGTAATGCCAGTGATTACCGCATCGACGATCACCAGGAATGTATTGTTTTTAAAATCAAACTCTGAATCATCCGTAATCATCTCATTTAAATTATCTTCAGAACCTCTTTTGGGTTTTCTCTTTCGAATGTCCGGAAACTTTGGCGAGATGTTGAATTGAATAGCAACTGTTTTGCATTCGTTTAAAATTGTTTCCCATTGGTTCGTGATCAACTTCAAATCAGCTAGTAGGGCATCTAGACGTCGGACCTCAACATCTATGTTGGCGTCTCTAGCTTGGAGGACCACGTTCCTTTCATTAATGGTAGTCAGTATTTTGAACCAAATTGAGGAGAGCAAGATACATTCGAACTTGATGATGTACTTGAGAATGCCGGTAACATCTCCGTATCCTTGCGCAGTCAAATTTGGATTTTGTCTGAAAGACTATGAAGAGAGCTCGGTATATTTTTTTTGAGGATGTCCCATCGTTGTGGAGTGCTGCCGAAATATTTTTGTACAACTCCGAAAAAAGTAATTGCAGCCGTACTACATTCTGCAGCATCAACACCAGATAAATTGAGACTATACGTTGCACAAAGCGAGTAATCAGCATTCGATTTTTTGTCGAAAATGTGACGTAGTGCTCCGTTGTAAGATTCTTTCATATTGGCGCCGTTATTGTACCCTTGTGCACGACAATCTTTTAATGGGATTTCGTGTTTACCTAGAGTATGGCAAATTAGATCAGCGAGTTACTGACTAGTTTTTGGTAACAATTCACGAAAGCCAAAAACCGTTCTTGAATTGTAAAATTTGTTGCTTTCGAATTGAAATGGAGTCAGCGCAAAATGAACGTAGACAACGTGACCAGCATCAGGCATAGCATCAACGATCATAGTAAAATACTTGGCTTTATTGCCTTGATCTAATATAGTTTCCCTCACGTGCTTTGCACAAATTTCTATAAACTCGTTCTGAATGTCTGGGGAAAGATAGTGAACTTGTAAACGTTTGTGCTGCTGTTGTGAAATCCTAACTAACCAGTCACGCTCCACTTTCTCTCCATTTGGCAAGATTCGGTTTAACAACGAGGTAGGAAATGCCTCGTTATGAAAATCACGTGGAAAAATAACAGGACAGTTTTGATCACCTAGACGAATTATTTGGTTGACTTCTTTAGATCGCAAAAACTCATTATTCATGGTACCGATATGAAGTCATTTAAATAATCTGGACTTTGATACAGAGTTGGTGGTATTGTTGGAAGACTTTTTGAAGATGAACCTTCATCAGTGTCACCACGAAAACTTTACGATTTCGGATGCATGTAAACATACATTTTTGTTTGATGTTTTTATTGTCTCCTCACTATTCGAAGGCCCAGGCAAAAATACATGATCAATATTCGTTGCTTTTGAAATTCGGATTAAAATTTGGAAACATGGAACAACTAAAGACTCTCCTGTATTAAAAAAAAAATATATCTTAGTACCTTAGAAATAAAATTCACGTGCTAAGTCTGCATTGCTCTTTTTATTCACAAACGCAACATCTTGCCCGTTTATGACGATGTGCGCTTCTGCAATTAAACTTTTGAACATTTTAAAATTCGTTCTGACGATGCCATAAATGTCAGGGATATTGAGGTATACCGTCTAGACAAGTGAAGTCCACATTATACAAGTGTTGCTTCATGATTTTTTTGCAACATTGATTTTTTCCGTTTGTTAAAAATAACATATTGATGCCATTCAGATATATGGAAAACAACGTCTGTGGTCTGTATTTCCTTTTGTGGACTGGAGTTTTTTAACTTTTGTATGTAAAATAAAGTCTGAGGCATTGCACTGGAATTACGAAGGTGCTAAGAGGAAACTGTGTCACGCTTTAGTCAACGGAAATTAATGGCTGGATCATCAGAGTATTGCATTGTCCACAACTAAGAAATGTGGTAACAGACCGTTGATGACAATGAGACGACTGACAATTTGGAACAATATCATCAAGTTGGTGATGAGTATCTTGCAGGCTTGTAATATGATGGTTGACGGTATGCGATCCCGAAACCCAACATTTGCCTATGTTAACCAAACTTTAAGAGAAAGACTAATTTAGAAGAAAGAGGCGGATACTGTTATATTAAACTCCTGGAATAACTATCCAGGTAAAACGGTTAACTATGTACTTGCAGTAAATCGCACTAATTTCAAACTATGGGAGAACTATATCATTAAGAGACGGTACTAGTTATAACTCTGTGACAGTGATGTTAACTGACACTGCTAACATTGTGATGTCCTACGAAATTACCCCTTTGCAGATCTGTTGAACGCTTTGTTAACTAGTTCAGTTGTAAGTGATACTGAGACAGTCGCTGCATTTGATTGATGAATTTAAATACATATAATACTATTTTCACACAGACGGCTTATTGAATAATAAAGGAAATTTTCTACATTAAGCCGCTTATTGAGCTCAATCTTCCCTACAAAATTCGAATCTATTATTATTTCATTAGTAGCTAATCGAATGCCTAATGAAGTCAAAAGCACAATGCAACTCTGTTGGCAGCGTTCCCCTTCCGTTTCCGCTTCTTAGTTTTTGGTGTGTTCAGTGCTTAAAAATGTCATTTGTCAAAGCAAATGTCATTGTCTGCATGGCGGAACGATACAAGGTGGCCGCATCGAACAGCTGATTATAACCTTTTTTATTTGATTTGATACATCAACTACAGGCGCAGTACGATTTTGACATTTGTCCATCGAATTTACAAGTACATGGAATTTTTTGTTTGTAGGTATGTCACCATGCTCCCACCTTGTATCCTTCCGCCATGATTGTCTGTCTCATCCTTCATACTAATCGAGCAGTTACATCTGTGTGAAAGCAAAAAATTTACGATTTCATTAGCAGGTGAAATGAGATCATTAAGTTTCTGTGTGAAAACAGTATAACTCTAGCTAAATGACCCGCTATGCACCCGATAAGCATCAGTTCGAATGTAGTCGCTAAACCACTAGTGCGAAACTGCAGCTTTTAGCGAGTGTCTCCCATTTTCTCTCGAGGGCTAAAGTAGCCTAAGTTATGATTATAATTATAGAATAAAAGTAATGAGCAATTTTGTTTTATACCCGCGCCAATCAAAAGTGCAATAAATAATAGTTTAAAAAAACTAAAAAAAACCGGTTTTAAAACTAACCGACCTAAAAAATAGAAACTAATTTTCAATTAAAAAGAGTTTATATAACAGTAGTAGAAGGTCAAACAATCATTTATAGTTAATCACCTCAAAATAAAATTATAATAAAATTTAAGTTATTAACAGAATAATTTAATTCAGATTAACAAGCGTGGGGTGCATTTGACTACATTTCATATCTTTCCTCTCAGATAGTTGCCAATAGAATGATTGTAACATTCAATATCAAGCACACCACCCTGCCCTGGATAAAAGGGATGTTTTTAGGTTGTCTTAGGCTCAATTACGTACCAGCATCGTGGAGAGAAGTCAACGTGGTCTTTATCCCCAAGGCAGGGAAAACCTCCCACTCTAAACCAAATGATTATAGGTCTATAAGCTTATCTTCTTTTCTGCTAAAAGCACTCGAAAGACTCCTAGAGGACTACATCAGGAGGAGGATTGCGCCATCGCTTCTTTCGCAAGCTCAACATGCCTATACTAATGGTAGGTCAACTGAGACGGCCTGGCACTCACTGGTATCCGTTAGCGAAAGGTCACTTGACCTCAAGTAATACACACTGGTGGCATTTCTAGACATAGCGGGTGCCTTCAACAACGTTCTCCCTGAGGCCATCACCTCGGCGCTGGCCGATATGGGGGTTGACACGTGCCTGGTGGAGTTTATATAAAATCTGCTTACGCGTAGGCATATTAAAACTGAGCTAGGTGGATGCGTGATCCGCAGAACGGTCGGCAGAGGCACTCCGCAGGGCGGCGTTCTCTCTCCGCTATTTTGGGTGGTTACCGTCAACCAACTACCACGCCTCATGGAGGCAGAAGGTCACCAAGTGATCGCGTATGCAGATGACATCTGCGTCACCATGCAGGGGAAATTTCCGCAAACTCTTTGCAACCTAATGGAAGGGGCACTATCCAAAATTTCGCACTGGGCCACAGCCACAGGTTTGGAAGTCAACCCGGATAAAACCGAGCTTGTCCTCTTCACGAGGAGGTACAAAGTACCAAATCGTACACCGCCAAGAATTGGGGATACGTTCTTAGCGTTTAGCGATCAAGTCAAGTATTTGGGAGTCCTTCTGGATAGGAAGCTATTATGGAGTGACCATATAGTGGAGCGATCCAAGAAGGCAGCAGCAGAGCTGTTCACCTGCAAGAGGGCAATTGGCACCTCCTGGGGATTCTCCCCTAAGGTGACCTACTGGATTTACACAGCCATTGTGCCCCCTATTCTTCTTTATGGTCCCTTGGTCTGGTGGCCTGCACTAGCTAAAAGTCCTTTCTTAAAATGCTTCAAAAGGTGCAACGGAGTTCGGAGCTCTGCAGTACCGGGGCTCTCGGCTCCACTCCAGATTCCGTTACATACATACATGGATACATAGATAGATACAGGCCAAGCTAATAAAAGCGTGTTAAAAAGGGCTCCAGTATGCTCTTTCGTAGATGTGTCACGCATCCACTTCTATCATTAATAAAGGAATGCGTTTTTCGCATTATGAACAAGGTTTCAAATCTATGACCATTTGGGGTGGTCATAAGTTCAATTGACCTTATGTTCGTTAACCTTATGTCACCCCGCCATCACATTATTGCATTGTTATCGAGCCTTGATACGTGTGCAAAGTTTCAATCAAACTTATGGCCATTCAAAGTGGTAATAAGGCCAATTGACCATATGGCCGTTGACCTTATGTCACCACACCATCACATTAATGCATTGTCATCGGGCCTTGATACGTATGCAAAGTTTCAAATTAATCAGGCTTATAGAAACCGGTGAAAATTAAGCTCAAAGATTCCGTTACATACATACAGGCCAAGCTAATAAAAGCGTGTTAAAAAGGGTTCGAACCGCTATATCGAACCGATCGAATCCTTCTTTTCAAGTTTATCACCCTGCTCTGCCACTTTTTCATGTTTGATAAATCAATGCGTTCATTTTTGAATTCATCGCCCGCACAGTGGCTTTCGACACTGCTTTTCTTGACGCAAGCCCCGCGTCAGCGCAGTGTTACCTACGCCTAACCTATTTATGTATTCATAATCAGAAGTCGTGCTCGCAAAGCCAATATGATATTTAAATTGTTAATCTTTAAACTTTAGTTGTGTGGACATAGATCCAATTATCCACGCTTCTTTGGCATAAAAAATATATTTATAAATATCTGTGACAATATGCAATAACAACTTAAGTCCAGTTAAGTCAATGTTTAGGTTAAACTTTGTTTACACATGCACTAATCTACAATAAATCCACAAAAGTCAATTTACACTAGTGATGCACACCGCGAGCAGAGCTTCGAATACAAACACAACTTCTTTTTGTTCTAGTATGTGTTTACCTGAAGAATGTTTAAGCATATAATTCACGCATGATATGTTTTCTGGTTGGTGTACAAGCTAAACAGATTGGCAGCTCTCTGTCACCGCCCTCACACGACATGTATGTATGTAGGTGAACGCCGAATAGTTTTTCAAAGGTCTACAAAGCTCTCGAGTGCACCACTCATCTACACATTTACATATTTTCCATCCTTAGAAACCTTAGTATTAAGGCCCGGTTTTTCAGTACAAATTCCACTCAGTTTGGTTAAACTACGCTTAAACTTTTTCAGCAGTTTTTCAGTCTACTTTAACCGACGTTTAAGCTGAGCTTAGTTAACTTATCAGTTATATGCGTTCGTTCGCTATGGCGTCGAATATACCCAACAAGCATTTGGGCTTGCATACCAAGAGTATCTCAAGAGTTGTTTCGAAACAGTGGCTCAACTTGAGAATCAAAGCGTTCTCAGCAAGAAAGGACATTTTTTATAAAGCAAAAAAAATCTGTTACTTGAGTTAAAAAAGATAGCTTCTAACTTGTACTCAAGTGTGATTATCTAATTGGACTCATATGTTAGATTTCAATACAAAAATAAAATAAAACATGTATAATTTATTTTTGATTTATAACGCTTCATAACTGCCACCAACCAGTTTTTTATTTCTCACAGTAAACAGCTGTGGCTTTGGTGGTACCATCTTGGAGAAGATTTTTTTTTTCAACTCCACCTCAACTCGGTACCAAATGTAGGATATCAACTAAAAATGCTGGATATTTATTTGAGAAAATCCATTAAAGGTTGGAAAATAATTTGAGAATGAAGTTGGAGATCAACTCGAAAACTATAAATTTCACAAAATTTCTCAAAGATTAGATAGTGATGGGAGAATGATGTGATGAGATTACACAAATACAGTTACAGAATTCCAGCACATACAGGTGAAGTCAGTAATACAACAACAAAAAAATTAACGGCCCTCATAATCTGGTAATGAATTTAAAATACTATATGGTGCAGAAGCATGTGCCATGACAACATTAGATGAGGCGGCTCTGGGAGTGGTCGAGAGAGAAATTTAACGGACCTCTACGCATTGGCGATGGCGAGTACCGAAGAAGATTTAATGATGAGCTGTACGAGCTTTGTGTAGACATCAACATAGTCCATCAAATTAAAACGCAGCTGTAACGCTGGTTAGGCAGTGTTATGCGAATGAAAGTATTTTTACCGGAACCCGCCTATGGTAGCAGAGGAAGAGGGCGGCCCCCACTCCGCTGGAAGCACCAGGTGGAAAACGATTTAAATTCCCTTGGTGTGACCAATTGGCGCCAATTAAACCAGCGAAGAAGCTACTGGCGCCCCTTGTTGGACGGCCATAATCGTTAAAAGGTTTAAGCGCCAATTAAATAAGTAAGTAAGGAAGGAAAAATTCAAAATAACAGTGTGATGTTAAAACGTAACGTCGTGCCTTATAGCGAAACTATACGGCACGTGTAGACGTGTGTGTGCGTGGGGATTTCTAAATGTTTTAGGGAGAAAAAAAATGACCACCCCCTTAGTACCCCTCTACGTACGTTTGTCAGTTCGAAATTGAGCGCGGTTGTATTGGGCAAATTTTTTATAATAATAAAATCCAAGCAAAAAATTTATATAAGCATATTTGCATAACTTATAAATATTCACAATAATACTTACAAAGTCGCAAAAATCCACCGCAAACTAATTCTTTATACTTAAAAGCAGCAAATAACAAGATGCTATTAAAAACACGTGAAGTTGGCTGCTACACGCATGAAATCGCATAAAAGTAGAATAAATTATACATTGGTGCGTTCGAGCGCGCTTTCGGACTTAACTGCGGATTTTTATACATTAACGTGCGATTACGCGTGCCTATGGAGTACATCCCGTAAGAATATATACTATGTACTTAACTCATCTGTCAGAATGCACGCATACGTCTTCGCGAGCTATGGAGTTCCACTTTTAGCAAAAATCAAAAACCGACGCACTTATTTGTGAAATATCAAAAAGTGGCAGCGCCATCGTTTAAATTTTAGTCATAATGTTAAAAATGCAATAGATAAACATTTTGCAAGTGACAACATGGCACAGCGGTCAAAATAAAACAAACAGAAGTGAGTTATTAAAAGACGACAGATTGTAATGGAATAACGGCGCCACAAGGCACTATCTATAACTGTGAAACATGTTAGAAAAATACCAACGAGTGGAAAAAATAATTTCACTTGCAAAGTGTGAAAGAATTAGTCAAAGCATATGTCGAATTCTTCTTCTTTTGCCTTGCTTGCAGCAATATTTGGCAGTTGGCTACTTTTTCATGTCAGATGGCGCCACTGTCGCTCGAGCTGCCATTCTCCATAAAAAAACGTGCTGAGTATATTGCACGTTTTTTATGGAGAACGGTATGCATGAACGTATCTATATGAAAAACTGCTTATTGTGCTGGTGTTATGGCCTAAACAAATACAATACGTCCCTTACTTGGCGGGAAAAGAAAAAACTGACAGCAGAGTTGGCTGTGTTTAAACGCCGCAGTCGTCGCATCCGTCATATTTTGTCAATTTTCTACTTTTGACATGCGCTAGCCACGTCACATATCTGTGGCAATTTGAAAAAAAAAAAAACCTAATTCGAGTTAGGATAATGGCGATATATAGACCTTTATTTGAGAAGCTAGCCACAATTCACCATTGTAACTTCCTGTATTTTGTAGCAGCCTATTTGGCGCTAGGGCTATGAGTAAAGCGCCAAATACACGACACGAACATTTCCGCGAACATTCCCGTTATGTGAAATAGCTCATAATCGTAGTAATTTCTGAACGGAACAGACGTGCGCGGAAAAGTAAAATGGACAATAAAAAATTTCTGAGTGAATTTATTGAAATGTATAAATCTTTGCCATCATTGTGGCAAGTAAAAAGCAAAGATTATTGTAATAGAATTAAAATATTGCTGCAGCACAATTGTTGTCCGTATTCATCGCTGTCTGAAAGAGAACTAATGTTCGGCCAAAAGTTCGTATGGTGTATGGCCAAAGCTGCGAACAAGATTGCGGAATGTTCGCGGAAATGTTCGTGTCGTGTATTTGGCGCTTAAGTAACACAGGGAGATCTGTAACGGATTTCTGTTATGAAGCCAGAATATCACTTTTATCCTAACTCGAATTAGGTTGTTTTTTCAAATTGCCACAGATATGTTGCACTTTATTTTTTGCCATATATAGTACGCGATTGGATTATAAAAGAAGCAATGCTATAAGTCGACATGCTTTTATTGTTTTAACAGTGATATCTACAATTAAAGTAATTACGTCAGTCGTTATGTGTGCCACTTTACTCCACGTACGTGTTGCCAGTGCAAAATGGGGTACGTTATGACGGTGACGTATTCTATCTGTTTAAGCCATTAGTGCACCAACACCCGCTAAAATTTAGCTATCACCTATGCTTTCTTGGTATATAATGTTCGGTTTCACCCAAACTTAGATTTCCTTACTTGTTCTATATGTAATTTCGTAGTATTTAATAATTAAATTACTTTTTGCATAAAGTAATAAGGCGATTTATATTTAGGTATGTACGAGCCCTCAATTTATCGCCTTGAAACAACAGCTGATTATTAGGATCAAGGCCGCGCCACAATGAAATTTTTCATATATATAGATGCGTTTAACACAAGCTTATGCATTCCAGTAACATCGCCACAATCAACCAAGATGTTGCGTTTGTAAATATGAAGGAACTTCAGACTTGGTAATTAAAGTTTATTCCGCCTTGCCCATTCACATACAAAATTTCGCAAAGAACTGTTATAAACATTCTCCCTATACAACAAAACAACTTGCTAACAAATTTGGTGTTTTATTCATTTGCTATATTGCAGTTTTTAATTGGGAAAACTGTTAGAACAGTTACCAACATGTGGGAAAAATTATTTCACTTGCAATGTGAATGTCTTCTTATGTTTTAGTTGCAAGTTGGTTACTTTTTCAAGTCAGATGGCGCCAGTGTCGCTCAATCTACCTTTCTCCATAAAAATACGTGCAATCTACTCATAATGCATAAGATTGAGTTAAACGCATCTATATGAAAACCTACTTGTGTGACGGGGCTTTTAGTGATCTGTAAATTCGAGTATTGTACGACGCGTCGTCTAGTCATCTAGTCATCTCAAATATTTCTTTATCGGTTACAGCTGCATTGCGTATTATTTGGTTTTAATCTTCTTGAAAATACAAATATGATTATTTTTATGATTCAAAAGCTTCAAGCCAATTAATGAGGTGCCTTTGTTTATTTATATTTAAGATGCAATGATAAGGAGTCTTTGGAAAAACAACATTCGCTGTTATCAGTTTATTACAATACTTCCTGGAAAATATTTACCTTATATACATCGACAAGGCACGTCGTTAAAAAATAGTGATTTCCCCTACAGATCATGTTAGTTTTATGAACTTTTGAGAAATTTCGAAAGTAACTTGTAAATTTGATCCGGTTTTATCTTATGGATGTGCCTGTGTCCTAAAACTGTACAAAGTACTCAACCTATTTTGAGAAAATTTTCACAGTAAGTTCTCGAGGTTACCAAATATTGTTCTGGGAACGCCCTTAGGCAATATTAATTTCATTCTGCCAAAAATCCGCGTTTGTTTCGCCCAAACCCTTCATATATATATATATACTAGAAGACCCGGCAGACGTTGTCCTGCCCTAAATTTGGCCAATCTGCATACATTTTAATAAGCTTTTTCCGTCTGACTGCCCTCCCTCCCTCTTCACTTTTTCCTAATCCTTTATCGTCCCATTCTATCTCTTTCTCAATCTCCTTCTCTCTTTTCTCTTCTCTCAATTTCTTCTCATTCTTCTGTATCCCGTATTGCCTGCCCGAGAAGGTGGTATGTATTTTATTCCAGTCCCACTCCGAGTCTCAGTCCCAGTCCTAGTCCTAATCCCAGTCCCAGTCCGTCTCTGGATAATATATTACTCTGTACTAAAGCACTCATCAACAGCTTTCATTTGATATCCATATTGTATAAACACATTCTAGGGGTGCCCGGGTCCACTTTTTGGCCTATAGCTCGAGACCCTAGTCACCCAGGGGTATGAAAATTACCCTCTACTAAAGCACTCATCAACAGCTTTCATTTGATATCCATATTCTATACACATATTCTAGGGGTACCCAGGTCCACGTTTTAGCCTATATCTCGAGACCCGAGTCACCCAGGGGTATGAAAATTACCCTCTACTAAAGCACTAATCAACAGCTTTCATTTGATATCAATATTCTATAAACACACTCTAGGGGTACCCGGGTCCACGTTTTGGCCTTCGACAACGTCTGCTGCGTACACTAGTACTAAATAATAAAAAAAAAGATTGAGTACTCGTGAAGCTCAATGTGTAAACATATAGGTATACGTCTAGAAAATAAAGCTTTTAAATTAACTAGAGCTCGCTCTGTGGTCGAAATAAAACCACAACAGAGATAACTTTATTAGAAACAAGGTGCATCAACTAGTTTTTATTGGCATAGCGGGTGCAATGCGAACGTCTCCTGCTGATGCACTTAGTGGGAAAACCTCCCTTTCCTATTTTTATAGAAAACGAGGCAACACTTGCTGCATTAAGACTTCAAAATATCACTGAGACAAAAAGCGGGAACATGACAGGACATAAGAAAGTTATAAGAAAATTCATAAGAAATCACGTATACTGCGGAATTTTGAGTTGTCTACTGTGGACAGAACTCTTTGGGAAACACGGAATCTCATATACTGACCCGTCCTCAGAGGTCTGGTTCACCGATAGATTAAAATTTGATTATGGGAAAAACGGGAGGATGCCAATCCATGAACTTCAAGAAATCGATACCAATGGGATGCTACCAAACAGAAATCCATGCAATAGAAGGTTGCGGTAGAGAGTGTCCACGAAGAGGAGTATTCCCATTATGTCACAGAGGCAGACAGCCTTATGTGCGTTTCAGTCTTACACAGTTACTTCTCAACTAGTGGATGAATGCACTGGAGTCCTAAATAATCTGGGAGCAAGAACAAGTTTTTGTTAGAATGGGTTCCCGAACATCAGGGACATGAAAGAAACGAACGTCTGTTCACAAGTTCACATTCTCTGCTGTATGCAGTAAAAAGCCTGAAGAAATACTTAAATACATTAAAAGCCTCCACATACAGCAATATGTTGAAAGGTCAAGCACAATTGATTTAAATAAGGGTCGCAGTGCATCGAGATATTCGGAAAAGCTTCGTCGGCTTGGTATCGGTAACAAGCGATACCGAGAAGTTATTTTTTTATTATCGGGTTATATCGATAGCGAATTACTGTCGTCGAGTTATCGGTTTGTTTTTGCCAAGTCATCGGCTTCTTTTGTTTTTCTTTTGGCTTGTTACCAACGGGTTGTTACCAATGTGTCATCAATTTAATATTGATGTTTTATCGGTGTCATCATAACACACCGATTTATCTTAGTTAGCAAATCGATACTACGCCGGTAACAAATTGATAACACTTCGATACAAATCTATAACTTTTCGATGATTAGTCGATATCATTTCGAAAGCAAATCGATAACAACTTAATAACACTCCGATAACAACTTAATAACACTCCGAGAATATATCGATAAATTGTCTATAACATATTGATAGTCTTCAATGAATAATCGATAACTTTTTGATGGTAATCGATAACTTTTCATTAGTGAATCGATAGCTGTTTGATAAGAGCCTATAGTTCGGATAGCAATTCGTTAACAAATAAACAGCTTTTCAATAACACGTCGAGAACACACCAAAAACAAATCGTTAATATTAAAAATTCAAAATTCTTTGTGCTGCTTAACCCTTTCCCAACGTCTTTAAAAAAATTTTTTTTACTACATACACTTCAAAAAATATACGAATTTTGAAAAAGAACATTGAATTTTTTCACTTACCAGAGTATGCGTATGCACCAAACCATTTTCATCCTCTTCTGGCTCATCAATCACAACACCATTAATTGTCGAACGACTTATCGAGGATGCATTTGAATATGTGCGTACCGGATGCACTCTGACATGTGCCATAGATGGTATGGTGAGCAGAGATTCCATTTGGGCGGAGTTGGTGTTTTTGAACTTCATTTTGATGGTGTGTTTAAAGCACACTTTTGTTGCGTAGAAAAAAAATTACAGACTTATTGAGATCTTTTTTAGAAAAAAAAATTCTTCGTTTGGGTTAAATTTGAGTTTTTTCTACCTTACATATTGCACAGTTTGTAATAGTTATTTTTTTATAGTTTTTATGAAATTAATTTTTTTATAAATTTTGGTTTATTTTTCTGCACACATTTTTTTACACAATTTTACTTTCACTCGAATTTTGCTGTATTGTTCACTTTTTATAAATTTTATTTTTAATCGATTTTTTATTTTGACTATATTTCTCAAAGCAGATAAATAATATTGAAATTCTAGCCCTTTGCTTTATAATTTAATTATTTTTTAATATTGGTTTAATTTTATTCCATAATTTAAAAAAATTGTGTAGTTCCTTGTTTTTCAAAGTCAAACTATTATTAGTTTTGTAAAAAATTATTATTTTTGTTTAGAATTTTTAGCTAATATTTTCCGTTGGGTACACTTTTTATTTTTATTTTTTTAGTATTATTATTATTTTTGCCTTCAATAGATATATTTACAACCATTAATTTGCTTGTAGTTATTTTTTTGTTTTTAAACAATTCGCAGTTTCATATTTGTACTTTTGTGAGTTATTTTACTTAATATTTTTAAATTTTAATTTTGTTAAATTGCCACAAATGCAGATTGCCTGTTTGAAAAATTTAAAAATTATTATTAATTAAGCTTTAGAGTAATAATAATAAAATTTAAAACTAAATGTTTATCAAAAATTAGCGCTATATAATAAGAATTTCTCAAAAAAAAGAACCAAACAGGGAATACTCCCTAACCATTTTTCTCATCATGGAAGAAAGATGCCCAACGTAGGAAAATTTATATGAGGCCGAATGGCGCGTTTGCGACTAGTTTAAGACGCTGATAAAAAATATGTCTGAAAATTCTAACAGATGAAGGAAGTTAATTACTGTAGGGAATATAATGGCAACTGATCTATAGAGCGTGTTTGAGTTATCATGAAAACAATACTCCCCACTGTTATATAGAGACGAAGATGACGTGCGCGATATCCCAAATGCCCCTGACGACAAATTATTCTCCTGCCTGACAATGCCGAAATGCGTATGGTAATATCCCGTCAAAAAATAAAAAAGCGCCCAGAAACGACGGACTACCACATGAATGCATATTGGAATTTAAGAAAGTAGCCTGCTTAATATCGTAGGGTCTAATGTAGGGTATTGTGTTAAAGAGGGAAGCCCAAAGTCGATAAGCTTAGGGACAAAAATTTCGATACCATACTTTGACATTCGATATCGATACTTTTATGGCAATACATTTTGGAATCACGTATTTCGAACAATGGTGGCGGTAAATGGTGGCGGCATATATGGAAGTAAAGATATAATCCTCTAAATAGGCCGCCCTCTATGTTTGCTTCTCTCTCATTTCTTGCCAGTAGCTGTTGATCATTTCATCCTATTTTTTAACTTTTACATATCCACAACAGAAGGAGTTGAGCTTACTTACTTAATTGGCGCTTAACCGTTTAAACGGTTATGGTCGTCCAACAAGTCGCCAATTGATCCCACCAAGGGAATTTAAATTGTTTTCCAAATGGTCCTTCCAGCGGAATGGAAGCCGCCCTCTTCCTCTGCTGCCAAAATTAACAACATACTCCCTAGTCTTTGCAGTTTTTTCACTTCGCGAAACATGACTGGGACTAAATCCTCGTTGGTCTTATTTACAACGTGAAAAAAGTAAATTTCAACCATATTGGACATCCACGTCGATGGCATTACGCTAGCGACTGTCCTACACCCAAAACTACTGGGAATTACTTTCGATCAGGAGCTACATTTCGGCGAGCATGCAGCCACAACTGTATATAAAGGGTCGTAGCAAAATCCTCAACTCTCTTGCTGACAGCACTTGGGACAAAAATAAAGAAATGCTCAAAATCTCCTATAAAGCAATTGGTCGGCCGCTTGTATGCTACGCTTCTTTATATAATCGCCGAGCCTAAAAGAAAAAAACTGGAGGAAATTGTATTCCTTTCAGAACTGCCACGTGATGTCTTCTTACAGCATTGGGAGAATACTCCCCATGAAGAAGAGAAATGAAACGCTGGGCAAACAGTTTCTGCTGAGTACCCAAAAACCTGGATATCCCAACAGACATCTGATTTAAAAGGCCTCGCCGCGCAAGAACTCTATAATGGAATCCGGCACTTAAGAAAGCCCTATAAAGAAATGACCTTTGAAAAGGCTCTCAGAGTCATCATCCGCGGACTACTATGCCAGAAATTGTACGTTTTCAAAGACAAATACCCTGAACTTGCTGATGAGAAAAGCAACCACCGCCGGGATACGTGTGTCGCTCTAGCTTAACTTCGAACTTGATACTGTAATAGGTTAAACTCTTTACTTATCCATAATCAACCCCGTTATAGCCAATGTACATACATATGTATGTGCTGCTTGTTCACACATGGCGCCAACCATGTTTTTAATTGCAATGTGAAACCAACGCCTCTAACACGCTTATCTCTTTGGTTCAACCCTGTTGAAACAGCGAAATGCCTCGGACTTCCGTTAGAGGATATTGAGGACAATGGACACAACAACATACCCTTTCTACCGAAACAATATAGGGCAGGATATGAGAGGAAGTACGCCTGCTGGCTGGCTCATAAGTTCTACAGTTCCCTTCAGATAGCCATGTACATATGTAAGTCTTATACTCAAGTGCTGGGCCATCTTGATGAAAGATTCAGTGATCGACTTTATGTTGTTGATACATGAGTCCACGGCCTTTGGCGTGGCCTGGCTGTCCAAAAAAATAAACACCATTTTCTAGGTACAGGTACCAAAAGATTTACAGCACCATAGATCGCTAGGAATTAATAAACACTAAAAATCTTCTTTTCTGCGAAGCTCCCAATCCAGATGAACTTTAAGTAACTGTCCAGATAATCTGTTTACAATAGCTTTTGTTAACACTTCACAATCAAAGTTCATCAACCTAATGTCCACATTTTCGACTACATTTTAATTCATTTATATAAAGGAAGTCTTAGATTTTTTTTCTTCTTTTTTTTTGGTTTTTATATAACGAACGAAAGTTTAAGAGTTGAATTTGCTTTTTGGATTGAAATCTTAGCTATATATTGTGTTGAGAAATTTTAATTCCACTTCTTCTGGTTTCAACCTGTCTTTTTCTTTAGTGATTCCTTTTTGAAAAAAAAAATTTGTTTAAATCTTTAATAATAAATCTTCACTTAATCTTTCAAAAACAACACAATTTTAACGCTCCAACCACTCAACAGTTCAATCTTCACCTAAAGTAACACGCCGGCGACTACGATCACTCCGATCACGATCACATGATACTCGTAGACACAGTTAACCTCGTAGAGTAGTGAAATTATTTCTGATTTATGAATGTTATATGGCGATGGCGGAGTGATTATGTTGATTGTCAAGTTATGCGTCGGCAAATGCATAAACAAAAAGTCGCAAAGAGGAAGTCGAGAAGAAACAAAGAGAGAAAGAAAAAAAGAATTCTTCAGCAACAGCCGTTGGCTGTGACAATAGTAGCAGAAGTTGTAAATGTTACAGCAACAACACAAATCACGCGGCGATCGTATTTACGACGCGACAATACCACTGACGGATCAACAACTGTTTCAGCTGCGTTTAAACGAAAAATTAAGTAATATTATTAAGTTGTACGAATATTAGTAGCAGATTTATACGAAAAAAAGAGTTTAATTAAAAAAATAATAATAATGTAAAACACTGATTCAACAATATAAGACGGATGCCACATTACAAAACAGCGTAATACGACATACCGACACCGATTTGTACGTAGTCATTATGTATTTAGCGATCATCACGATCGGCGATCGATCGCTTGACTGAGGGTGTTATTTTAATAAAATTTACTTTTGTTTATTTTGATTTCTATGACAGCTAGACATGGAACAGTGGCGTGCCTTAAGGTAGGGACGCCAGGCTCCATTATAAAGAATTATTAAGGGAGTTCACTAACTTATAACGATGTAATTTATCGATAATTTCAACCGACGATTTTCCGTTTTCGATACCGATTGTGCTATTCACTAACTCATTTTGGCCATCGCTAACAATATCGATCTCCTTATAGTTATCGGTATGTAGATATATATACAATACACCCGAGGGTCTGGCATGCCTGTCTTAGGTGGCAACTAAAGTCTGCAGACCCAAAGGTGAAAGAAAACGTTCCAGACCAACTAGTTCGAGAAGGTGAGAGTTTCGGAGCGTACCGGATTAAAACTCGACAAAGTAGTTACCATATATGTATGTAACACTTCTAAAAACCTTTATAAAAAGAGTGATTCAGGAAGTGAACATAAAACAAATAAAAGCAATAAAGCAAGCGAAAATTAAGGTAAAATAGCGCAAGGAAAAGAGATGGAATAGGAAATCGATATAGAAAAGGTAATAACAAAAAATATTAGGGTTAAAGAGAGGATATTGAAAAAGAAAAGGGAGAGGGAAGACATAGACAAGTAGAAAAAGAACGCGTGAGTTTCACGTACTCTTGAAGTCGATATGTAGGTGTACGTCTAGGAAACTGATGCTTTTAAATTAACTAGAGTTCGGCCAGGGGTTGAAGTTAAATCATAACAGAGGCAAATTTACTAGAAACAAATAATTTTAGACTATTTCGAAAGAGTCGATACGGACAACTTATTGTTTTCTTATCTTATCATCAATAGCGCATCAATCGCCTAGTCATCGGTTTGTTATCGGCTTATTGATGTGTCATAGATTTTATATTAAAGTTTTATCGGTATCGTTTTTATCACAAATCGATAACAAGCCAATAAAGAATTGTTCACACTCCGATAACAAATATATAACCTTTCGATAATAAATCGGTATATTTTAAATAACTAATGAACCATTTGTGGTCGATTTAACATTTTTCGGTCTCAATTCAAGAACGGTTTGTGCTTGGTCATTGGTGGGAGTGGGAAAGTAAATTTTTCAATTAGTACCCATTTATTTTTTTTTATTTTTTATTAATAATAATTTTTTGTCATTAATAAAAAATATTAATAACAAAAAAAATATTATTAAAATACAAAAGATTAAAAAAACGCATAAAATGCATTTTTTCATACATATATTTCTCTTATTGAGAACATTGTTTACTATATAGTTTGGCAGCTTAAATAGAGCTTATGTTGCGAATAGAGTGGAAGGCAGTGGACTAGGCAGTCGAATGTCATATAATAAAGGAATTGATGTTCGGAGTTTTTTCAAAATTTGCCCGAAATCCTGAATCACAAAAGGGAGTGTAGTTAAGTAGGAAAATGAAAAAATGTAGTTAGGTTTTGCTCCTTTTTTAGCAGGAGATTTTCATTTTAAAAATGTAATATACAAACCAATGTTCATTCTACTACTTTTTTAGCAGGAGATTTTCATTTTAAAAATGTAATGTATAAACCAATGTTCCTTCTATTGCTCATTTTATCTATGGAGTTTCACATGCACTTTATAAAAACGTGCTTTTTATTTTTACGAACTTATTCCTCAATGAAAATAAATGAAACACGTATTAATGTAAGCATTAATCATGTTTCTTACTTCTTAAATGTTCTTCTTAAATATTATAAATGTGTTAAAAGTAGCAGGACTAAAATAATATTGACAAATCTGATATGTCAAACTAATTTTATATAATAAAAATGATTTCATAAATTGCATGTGTTTTATACATATACATTATATTTTAAATTTTCTCTAACTATTCGTTTTGTGCTGACTAAATTTTGCTTATTCATAACTTTCTTTGGCTATATAAGATAACAATTCCAGGGGCCGTTTCCACCATCTTCGGTGAACGATAACAAACACTTTATTTGAAAGAAATCGTTCAGTGGTTCGTCAAATAAGGGTTACTTTAAAATAACGGACGTTAAAAGTTCCCCTGTGACATGAGAAAAAATGAAATACAACTATTTATAACATGAAGATAGATAGAAAATTTATTGGAGATTGCACTGCGACCGTTGATCTATTGTGCCCTC
This sequence comes from Eurosta solidaginis, assembly GCF_040869045.1. Lineage (NCBI taxonomy): Eukaryota > Metazoa > Arthropoda > Insecta > Diptera > Tephritidae > Eurosta > Eurosta solidaginis. The sequence goes on along the minus strand of NC_090319.1, from coordinate 88,782,939 downwards.
ATCAGATTGCGTCGCGTTCCATTAGGATATGTTCCACCGTCTCTCCTGATCGATCACGAAATCGACATGAATACAAAATTATGTTTTTTATTTAGTTGAGCGGCGATAGAAGTTCTTATATTTTTCAAGAAATCCAGGAAACTTCAAAAAGAACCCTAAGTTTTTAATTATTTGTGTTTTGCTTTGACGTTGGCGGTGCGTTGCTTATAGATTGAAGCAATTAAAGCACGTGTGTTCAAAGTCAGATGTAGACGCAACGCAAGTGCCAAAACGACTCAAAAGTCACCTTAAGTTTAGTTGCTTCACGTGTTATTTATCATTATTAATTTAAAATGTTGGATCTCGTAAGAAGCTAAACTTAGGCAAGATACACACGAGACATAGCTTCGTAGACGCGTACAAAATATGGAATGCAGCTACGATTTTCTATGCCTCAAGATTTCTTATGATGTACCTAATACGCGTCTATGAAGATACGCCTCGTGTGCATCTTCCTTTAGATTATTTAAAAAAAATGTTTTTTTTTTTAAACTTTGCTAATATTCACATACATGTCTACTACTATGGCTGTCGCTTCCATACTACTATTTCATTATTTAAAAAAAAAAAATTTGTTCTGAAAAATGCAACCTTGTCACATGCGTTCTCAAACACGGTTGTCACACCATGTTTTCATTTAGGACCAAAATGCATCAAAAAAAAGACCAGATCTCAAAAAAAAGGACCAAATTTTAGGTTTTTTATTGGTATACAAACAATTGGGATGTTTCAATGGTTTAATATATAAAATTTTAATAAAGTAGAAACTTGGTTTTAATTCAAACTGCACAAACAAAAATAAAGTGCACCTTTAGGTATTATATGTTCACATTTCTAGGATTAGTCTATGTCTTTCACCAACCAAACGTTGTGAACCTAGTTTTGCTTGATTGCAATGGAATAAAGTACACAGCGCAGTTAGGTTTTATTAAAGAACGGTTAAAAAATTTGCGTTGTGGCAAACTCACAAAATTAATACAAAATCACACCGAATAACTGCAGTCCTTGTTTACGAATTTAGAAATAATGAGAATGGCAAACACGAACGAGTATGAAATATAATGTCAAAACGTATATGCACATGGTTGTATTCCAATGCACGAAAATGCTTTAAAAACGCAGGAAATTGTTAAATTAAAGTTGGAAAAAAAATGTTAAAAACTTTAATATAAATAAAAAGCTTCTTTTAATAACAACAAATACGCCTTATATATTCTATTTATACATCAATTGGTAAGGTTTATCTCACTTTAAAATTTAAGCTAAATAATCTAAAGTTTTTTTTTTAAATTGAGTCGAGAACTGTGCGTGTGAATGTGCGAATTTCACTGATCAGCTGTTAGTTGCACTACTTGGTAAAATTTACAATGATTGAGAAATTCTTCTTATTTCATGATGCAATCTGAATATATGTATACTTAAAACATTTCATAACAAGTTTGAGAATTGCTTGTGCATATGTGAATGGAACGGAACGAAAAAAAAGAGTTTAAAAAAATAGAAGATAAAAAAATTGTTTTAAAAAACTTCAGAGTTTAACGGTGATCGAACTCGGGCCACACGATCGCAACCGCAACATCATAGCCGCTGGGCCAAAGATTATCGAAAATAAAGATGTTGCAGGCGCAAACTTCGGTGGAAAGCAGCGGAGCTTCACAAAAGTCTAGTAGGTCACTTACACCACACCACAAATTTTAACACGATTTTTAACATAATTTAAGCAAACAAAATACACCGATTGTAGATTTGGAGTGTAAAAATGTGAATTCTGAACACATTACCTGAATGAAAAGTGTACAAATAATTGTTAAATAATAAATGCAGACAGTGGTAGTTTAACAAATTCTGCTGTGGTAAGTGGTAAATGTGACCTACTAGAATTTTGGAAGCTTGCTTCACACTATTTTTCGTCCCTGCAATGTCTCTATGTTAATATTGTCTCTGGCTGAGCCACTACGTCTGCTTGGTAACTTGTGCCAAATGTGGTATTTAACATTGTAAAGCACACGAATTGTACCGTTTCTTTTTTCTTGAACATTATTTAAACAGATTGGCGCGTAATCATAGTCAAAATAAAATAGATTTTAAATTTGGGTGCAGCTTTTTGACTTAATTTTCTATGAGCTATCTGTCAAAAAAGCTGAAACTAAATTTAAAACCTATTTTATTTTGACTATGATTATGCGCCATTGTACTTAATTTAAGAACATCGTTCTTATTAATAGAACATGTGTTCATATTTTAAGACCAGCCGTTATCTTTTCAAGAACATGGTGTCAGTTCAAGAACAAGGTTGTTTTTTTAAGAACAGGTTGTTCGTTTTTCAAGAACAAATCAAGAACATGAAAAGCTTAAACTGAGTCCGGTGGTGTTGGATTTTAGAACGGCGTTTTTCTCTGAGTGTATAGTAACTTGGAATCGAAGGTGACCTCAAGGCTCATCACTTCGGTCACACTATCTTTTTTCCAAGGAATCATGACTTTCTTACTAACATTTATGTTTACTTATACCTGGGCACAACAGTTTTTTGTCTTTATTGGTGCCCTTTTGAGTATGTCTCATAGCGTGCTCTCAAACTTTAATCTTGAAGTAATAAAAATGTCATCCGCGTGATCCTTGCAATGGATAGCTTGCTTTGATAGTAGTTGCAAAGATTCATCCACAAGTAAGCTCCAGAGGAGACAACCCAGTCGACCTTTCATCGTATCACACTGTCTTCAATTAGGGTTTATGTTATCTGTACAGCTCATATCCACATTTTTATAGGTCTATGAACTTTCCTTCTTTTTCGGATGAGTTCGCGCATTCTCTCTTTATATCAAACAATCCGAAGAGCAATTTATTGTGTCTGCCCTCCATAATATAATGTTATTCGCTGCAGATTGTTCGATCTAATAAACTATGACTTTCTCCAATTGTTCTAGAGCAGTTCACTAAGGAGTGGAAATTTTGCCATTTTCGAACCAGAAAATCTCCTTGGACTTTTTAACAGCAACAGTCCAACCACTTGCACATAAGCCGTTGATATTCGTAAGACAGTCCGAATGTCGACCTCGGTCATAGATGGAAGGGATAGGGCCGCGAAGTAAGGATCCATGAGCCACCGTAGTGTTCGTTCCAAATTTGTAGCTAATACAGTGGCCTCCAATAAAGTCTTATAAAATCCCATCAGTTTGTTATTTCCTAACTGAAATGTAAATCAAAAAGTGCCTTCCTAGATCTTACTCACCAAGTCATTACCAAGAGGCTCTATTTTAGCGCTCTTCACTGTATATATGTCCACAGTTATGAATATACATATGCTTCTGCAATCTTTAAGTTATTAAATACTTGAATCGTTGGTTTATTTTGTTGTTGGGTTTGGATTGAATTGGATTGGATTGTTGTGATAATGTTTGTTGCTAATGCGTACGTACTTACTGATATTACTTATAGGAAGCCCTCACGAGTGAGCACATACTCAGATTGTAGTACAGGCACATTGAAGCATGTACATTGGGAGTATGGGAGTAGACTTTGATTCGTATATGTATGTATGTAGATTGTTGTTGTTTTTTATTAAATTTTCTTAAATAGTTTCACACGAGATGATCTTGCAACCCAATGAACTGCACGTGACTGACTAACTTTTATTGTTCAAAGAATGTGTGGGTGTTGGATCAAAGGAGGAGACAGATGTGATATGCAAATATGTATGTGTGGCAATATGTGCATGTGTTTGTTCAAGAAAGTTATTAAAGCTACTAAAGTGACTAACGAACAGCTGCATTCCAGGCTCTTGAGTTTAATGTTAAGCGAACTCCCATGTAGGTTATGTACAGATATTAGCATGGTCCGCAAAATGAGTAAGTAATGGGAAAAATGAAAGTCAGAGTATTAATGCTGACCGAGGTTCTGGGGCCACTTCGATTCATTCGGCTTAGTGGCAACTTTTTTAATCCTTTGGAGTTGAGAGGTGCAGCTTGTGAACATAAAAAAACTCTAGATTACGCCAAAATTTTATATGGGGGATTAGGTTGATAGGAGAAGCTGAACAGCATGAAGGTCCGTACCGTTGTGATACATCCATACAGCTGCAACAGAAAGGGTTTTTCAATATAATAAAACATGGAACATGAGCGCTCAATAAAGCTTGAACCGTCAGAACCAAAAACAGTAAGTTTGTCTGCTATCCATTTGCGGCTAGAACTATATCGATACCCTGCAGGAGGTAGTGTCAGACCACAGTTGGATGACGGGTTCCGTATTTTCAAAATCCCTCTACATTTGATTCAGTTGTTTAATCGTAGCAGATCCACGTGCGGTACATACCCTTATGACTTGGGACCTAGCTTATCCTAATAAGACGCTGCAGTAATCGTGCAATTGCAATTTCTAACAGAAACCCTTCAGCATCATCTATTTCACACATCGACCTATCACTGACCTTCGTAAATAGTCCACTTCCCTAGATATCTCCTCCCAGCCTTGTATCAATGCAGGTATCTGCACATGGGATGAATAATGTGGTCATATTACATCGTTCACGGGCTGGTCTGACCAGTAACTTAATGGTGCTTAATACCGGAACTACGAGATCTCTCTTTGTTGCTAAAAAAAGAAGAGGACAATTTCTCGAAACCTAATAATTTCTAACCGGATGCATCTGCAGTACCAGCGCTACCCGTTGAAAGCCCACTAACATTTTAGTAATGTTCGTCGTGTCTGACGCGTTCCATCAGCTCAGCACCGTATAGAGCAGGATTCGCTTAGCTACCATTTCATAAAGCCGGCGTACAGCCCTTTTCGACAGTCCACAGCTTCAACGGATCTCCTCTATAGCAGTACAACACAATTGATGCCTTACCAGCCATATCCTTACATTGATACCTTTAGTACAGTCTTCTGTCTAAATTTATAACTTTATATTTGATGCGAAACAGCTCACCCCCTCACTACGCTAGTCATCTTGGCTTGGGCTTTTAAAACTTTTAAGTTCTGTAAGTTAATGAGTCCGCATGAAACGTATAGTTACAGAGATGGGCTTTATACCGTTGGCTTGAAAAATATACTTAATACCAACCAGTCTATCATCATTCATTTTAAAAACGTTTAACACGTTCTCAGTAGCTTTTTTACATCAAAGCGTCGAAGAAGTCAGAGCAACGCTGTCATATCGGAGTGGGAGGGGGCTGTGGTCCAGAGAAGGAAGAGAAGGGTACACCTATCAAAGCCGTATTTTGCTTCCTACTTCTATGGGTTGTAGTTATAGACGACTACCGAGTAGCTTCATGATCTTCTAAGCATGGATAAAAGTGCTAAGTGGAACTATGACCCCATCGTTTTCCAGATGCCTCAATCCAGTTATTGGTGCCAAGAGTTCAGCCGGGCTATTCATGTTCACTAATTCCTCTACATTGGTTGAAGTGCTGACACTGCACTGTCAAATGGGAGATCATGTGTTAGCTGTTTGGCAGATGACGAGAAGTAGGAAGCTACTTCATGCTCACCTACCCAGCTAGGACAAGCATTTGGATGTAGTCGAAGATTTATACAAGAAGGATTTCCAAGAAAAAGGAATTCAAAATCACTGTAAGAAGCGGTATGACAACGGATGGACTATCCATACTTCGGGGTGCCTTCCACTCAAACTCTCTTAAGGCTAGCACCTGGAGCTTCCATGGCCTCCTCCATTCCCCTCGATAACTACTGTCAACAAGCGTCTCACCACAATCCTTATCGAAATCGAGTGGATAAGGACTGAGGACTATTTCTTTACCGCATGGTTCAAGCAGTCTTGCATCAAAAACATGTCTCTTGTTTTTTCCCAAAAATGTGGAGCTATAACTCTAAACTACTACTCCCGTTTCACTTCCCTATCAGTTCCTGGATTAGTTCTATAGAACAATCCAAGTCTCCACAGAATATTTTATGTTGTACGTAATGAATCGTCACCTGCCCAAGCATAACATAACACATTTCTAGCCGTGCCTATGAGAAACCGCCGATTAGACCAGAAACTTGTCCATCTGACGATAGAGATGGCTCCTGGATCAAATTACATCGAACTAACCTTTGACAAAATTAAAGAGCAGTTCCATCGATGGCATTTTACGTGTTAGAGCTTTGTCTCATCATTTAACACCTTAGTCGTCAGGTTCTCGAAATCCCTTTCCACCTGCCTTCAATTTAGCGTATTGCTTTTGCTGTCCTCAAGAATTATGTCCCATTTTCCTAAGCTCTAGATAAACCATCTTATCCATCTCCTAGCTTATTTAAAGGACGCAATACAGAATCTCCTCTGCGTGCCAAGATACGCGAAGTAACTTCTGAGCCTGTGTTTGTATATTTCGGTTTTGCCCCTGCTGCAGAGTGCGGTATATTCCCATGGGACCCGCCAGACCAGCGGCTGGTTTTTGTTGTTGTACGGCTACCGTTATTTAACGACGCAGAATGGGATCAGAAAGATTTACTCTCCGTGGGTCTCTGACCATACCAGTGCTTATGACGACATCATGCACAAAGATTGCATTTTGAATACTTGAGAGAAAAACTGTTGTTTCTTTAGAGTCCTTTCCATTTTTCCAATGGGGACTATCGAATTATGTTTAATGATGAGCTCAACATCTTCTGGCTATGTAATGTTTTTGAAGATCTTCCGACCCACACGGTAGAAAGAGGCAGGCCGCCCTTTCTTACAGAAAAAAAGGAATCAGTATCCGAACACATCACGGAATTTCCCGTTCCTCTGCTGTCATTCGTTGAATTCGAAAGAAATACTAAATCAACGATGGTTTATTAAAATCGCAAAGTCAAGACTTATGAACCCCAAAACAAAGAAATTTCATTATCTTCTGGCCACTCTTATGTATGGAGTTTTATCATATTTGACACTGCTTCTTAATTTAAACAAGTAAGGAAGGTTAAGTTCGGGTGTAACCGAACATTACATACTCAGTTGAGAGCTATGGTGACAACATAAGGGAAAATAACCATGTAGGAAAATGAACCGAGGGTAGCCCTGGAATGTGTTTGTATGACATGTCTATCAAATGAAAGGCACTAAAGAGTATTTTATGAGGGAGTGGGCCATAGTTCTATAGGTGGACGCCATTTAGGGATATCGCCATAAAGGTGGATCAGGGTTGACTCTAGAATTTGTTTGCACGATATGGGTATCAAATGAAAGGTGTTAATGAGTATTTTAAAAGGGAGTAATCCTTAGTTCCATAGGTGGACACCGTTTCGAGATATCACCATAAAGGTGGACCAGGGGAACCCTAGAATTTGTTTGTACAAAAGAAACTTGTTAATGAGTATTTTAAAGGGAGTGATCCTTAGTCCCATAGGTGGACACCGTTTCGAGATATCGCCATAAAGGTGGAACAGGGGTGACCCTAGAATTTGTTTGTACGATATGGGTATCAAATTAAAGGTATTAATGAGAGTTTTAAAAGGGAGTGGTGGTAGTTGTATATGTGAAGGCGTTTTCCAGATATCGACCAAAATGTGGACCAGGGTGACCCAGAACATCATCTGTTGGATACCGCTAATTTATTTATATATGTAATACCTGCCAAGATTTCAAGGGTTTTTTATTTCGCACTGCAGAACTTTTTAATTTTCTTCTACTTAAGATGGTAGGTGTTACAACCATTTTACAAAGTTTTTTTCTAAAGTTATATTTCGCGTCAATAAACCAATCCAATTACCATGTTTCATCCCGTTTTTCGTATTTGGTATAGAATTATGGCATTTTTTCTTTTTTTGTAATTTTCCATATCGAAAAAGTTGGCGTGGTCATAGTCGGATTTCGTTCATTTTTTATACCAAGATAAAGTGAGTTCAGATAAGTACGTGAAGTAAGTTCAGTAAAGATGTGTCGAATTTTTCTCAACTTATCGAGTTAAGGGCCATGCGGAAGGACAGACGGACGACTGTGTATAAAAACTGGACGAGGCTTCAACCGATTTCGCCCATTTTCACAGTAAACAGTTAACGTCATAAAATCTATGCCCCTACCAAATTTCAAAAGGATTGGTAAATTTTTGTTCGACTTATGGCATTAAAAGTATCCTAGACAAATTAAATGAAAAAGGGCGGAGCCACGCCCATTTTGAAAAAAAAAAAATTTAAGTGGGCGTGGTCCTAATTTTTATTAAGCATACATATAGTGATAGGTGTAACGTTCCTGCCAAATTTCATCATGATATCTTCAACGACTGCCAAATTACAGCTTGCAAAAGTTTTAAATTACCTTCTTTTAAAAGTGGGCGGTGCGACGCCCATTGTCCAAAATTTTACTAATTTTCTATTCTGCGTCATAAGTTCAACCCACCTACCAAGTTTCATCGCTTTATCTGTCTTTGATAATGAATTATCGCACTTTTTCGGTTTTTCGAAATTTTCGATATCGAAGAAGTGGGCGTGGTTATAGTCCGTTATCGTTCATTTTAAATAGCGATCTGAGATGAGTGTTTAGGAACCTACATACCAAATTTCATCAAGATACCTCAAAATTTACTCAAGTTATCGTGTTAACGGACGGACGGGCGGACGGACATGGCTCAATCAAATTTTTTTTCGATCTTGATGATTTTGATGTATGGAAGTCTATATCTATCTCGATTCCTTTATACCTGTACAACCAACCGTTATCCAATCAAAGCTAATATACTCTGTGAGCTCTGCTCAACTGAGTACAAAAATTGTCAGTGGTCTCTTAGTTGAAAAATAGTTTAAATCTATAATTGTATAACCTTCAACTGATTTCTGTATCTAAAATATTACTCACTCTCTCTCTCTCCCTCCCTGTGCATTGAGTAATTGCTTAGCTGTCTTTTGCATTAGACTTGGTATAGGAATTCCATCCACTTTTTGTTTTTGTAAACTGTAGTCAGATAAGGAGAACTTGGGCTGCCGCGGAAGTATTCCTTTCAGTTTAATATTCGGTATCGAATCTGGAGACGAAATGGAAACTATGTCCTGTACTGTTACAGGAGCAATCATCGAGAGTGGTTTTACCAGTTTTTCCCCATTTTATAGAGAGAAGTAACTTTGGTGCCAACGAACCCGAAATTTCGTTGAGGTATCTGAATATCTACTAAAGTTATCATACATACGAACGGACAGGGCGACGTCATAAATCGATTTCTTTCTTCAGCCTGGGTATTTTGATAAATGAAGGTCTCTATATCGATTTGGTTATACCTTTACAATGTACCATTAGGTGAATAAAGTTAAAATACTCTCTATGCTACTCACTACTGTTTAAAAAACTGTTGACCACCCTAATTACGTATGTACTTGTTATATACTTGCATATATGTAGGGGATTTCGGGGCATTGTTGGACAGTAGTATTGCATCAAATTGTTGATTTATAGAAGTCGGCATTCTTTGAGATCCTCCGCAAAAAGCTGCCCTAAAAAATTACCAAAAAAATCATTTATAAGAACTTTAAACCCAGATTGTGGGAAAGAGCTCTACAGAAAAACCCGTAAGAATATATATTGGCCTACTCAAAAGCATTTTTTAGTCCATTTACATGGTTAGTAAAAGTACGTAGTGATTTTATGCTGTTGTTTTGCTATTGTTTTACTGGTAAAAACGCGCCCCGAAGATCAAGGGAGTGTTACACATATGGGACATTTTTTGCCTGCTGCTCCTTCTGGTACCAACCCGGCTGACTAGGGGGAAAAGGTTTTTTTAGAGCTTGTACCTTTTGGTCTATGGATTTTATGATTCCCTCACGACAGGCATACGAAACGCAGTAATAGTGTAAGCCCCTTAATCCGCTGGGGTAGTAGTTGTATCCTTTTATCGTTCGTTGCTGCAATAAAGAACGAGGCTTTGAACTTTATTCTTGTCTTGGAAGAGATGTTTCACCTGCAGGTAAATTTAATGATCTGCTTTCCATTAATTAAACGTTTAGGAATCTGAAATCAGTAAACTGGATAAGCGGAAAGAATCGCGGTCGTTTGCGCATTTAGCAGATTTGGAGATATATAAGAATGTCATCACTGCTGCGATTGGAAAATCTGCTATAGCTCGCATTGAGATTATCACTTCTCTTGAGCGCTGAACACTCACCGAAGAAGGCGAAAACCTCCTTTGTTAACTGTGGTACTAGATGACCTAAGGCTTCCAGCAGATTGCTTTCCAGCGAAATCACGATGAGTAAACTATATTTATACTGGAAGTTCTTCAATATTGGGATGGGTATTTAAAGGTCAGAACTAAAGAGAACGCAAAGTACCCTCTGAGATGAGTCCGCGAACATGAGTACTTGAAAGAAGTACTTACCATCTAAACGAGGTGGGGAATCTTTACGGTTTCTCATGTACATTCACCTTCTCGACACATCGGGTGCACCGACAGCAGTTGTTGGTAGCAGAGTGGACCTTTCACTATGTTGGGAGGGTTAGGTGAAAGATATTTCTTGGTGTTTACAATTAGCGTCAGCTGTGGCGAAACTGGGTGTGATTTGTAGCGCAACTGTTAATATCACCTAGGCAGTTAAGCGCAAATTAATGACGATGATGGCTGTTCGATCTACAAATCCCGAGTAGAATTTATTTGTGAGCGCATACCTATTATAAAGGCAGGTCGAGACTAGTATTTTCGACACTTCTTTCCGGTAAATGGACCAGGAACCGACAGGGGCTGGGACTGGGACTATGACTGGGACTGGGAATTAAACTAGGACTGGGATTAGGACTATAACTGGGACTGGGATTGGGACTTGGGATAGGACTGTTACTGGGACTGGGAACAAGGTATGGAGAAGAAAAGGAAAAACTAGAGAGAAGAGAGAAGAGAAAAAAGGGATGGAGAAAGAGACCTAGAAAGAGATACAGTTAGATAAAGACAGAGAGATTGAGATAGATTGGCCGGAAACGATCTAAGGGAAATTACGGAGAGGGAGAAAGAGACACAGAGAACGAGGAAGTGTGGAGTAAATAATAGGATAAGGAAAAGGGGTAGGGAGAGTAAGAGGTAGGTTAGGTTAAACTGGCCGGTCCATGAGGACCTCACATAGACTGATTGAGTCCGTAGTGTTACCAGAAGTTTGTTTTAACGACCAAACTGAAAAACCCTATCAAAAACCAGGACCTATGTTATAAAATAACTCCGTCCTCTTGGCAAATACTAGAAGCTTCCTAGGACTTACGCCAATTGCGGCTTCTAGATCTGCCAGCTTTATCACTCCTAATTGCTGGAGTCTTAGCCTGGCAAGTGCAGGGCACGAGCACAGAACGTGCTAGATCGTTTCCTCCTCCAACCCGCACTTCCTACATATGTTATCACTGACCAAGCCTAATTTAAAGGCATGTGACGCCAGAAGGCCGTGTCCAGTCAGAATACCCGTCATGAGTCTACAGTCCTCTCTTTTTAATGATAGAAGCAACTTTGTTAGTCTAAGGTTGTAAGACCTACACATAATCTTCGACACTTTACAGCCCCGCGCTTGAACCCACGCTTTTCCCGCTTGGTCGATCATGTGCACCTCTCGCCTTCGCTTAACCTCGCCCAGTCTAATTGGAACCTCTACGGAGCAAGCTTCAAGGGATGCGTCCTTTTTAGCTAGTTCATCGCCTTTTTCATTCCCATCTATTCCCATATGCCCTGGGACCCATTCTCCCTGTTCCGGTTCTCTCCAGAGTCTGCTTACACTCTAACACGCATTTAGATGCTGTGCTATGTAAGATTATTGCCTTAATTGCTGCTTGACTGTCAATATAAAAGTTAACACGGTTGCAGCTTAAGCTATTCTCTTCCAGGGTTTCTACTGCTTTGGTTACGGCTAATATTTCCGCTTGGAAAACGCTACAGTAATCCGGCAGCCTGTGGGATCTGCTTATTTCCGGATCAGCACAGTATACCGCAGACCCTACTCCTTCCACTACTTTGGAACCATCGGTGTACACACGTATCGCCTCGTCCGCCATTTGCGCACCCTTGCGCCAACCGTCCACCTCTATTGTGGCCTTAAGATCTTCTTCGAAGCGCAGATAGGGAATCAAGTAGTCTGTTCGTCTTGTGATTGATGACGCTATACTACTATGGCCATATGGTCGGCGCTCAAGCTGCCCCGAAGCACCGAGCCTGGTTGCGGTCGTTAATGCTTTGTTCTTTGCTACCAGGTCTACAGGTGGAATGTGCAGAATGGCATACAGTGCAGACGTCGGGTTGTTTTCAGGGCTCCCGTAATACTAAGCATCGATAGTCTGCATACCCCCTCTAATTTTTTGAGGTATGTTGTTTTTTGTGTGGCTTTCCACCAAACAAGAACTCCATAGTATAGAATAGGGCTTACAATCGCTGCAAAAACCCAATGAGAAAGAGAGGGCGATAGACCCCCCCTACACCCCAGCATTCTCTTATATGCATAGAGTGCCGTCGAGGTCTTCTTGACCCTCTCCTCCACGTAGAGCTTCCATGACAGCTTACTGTCTAGGATGATTCCTAGATATTTTGTGCAAGGTTTCTCCTGTAAGGTCACACCTCCTAACTTAGGGCTGGTCCAATTTGGGACCTTGTCCCTCTTTGTAAACAAGACCATATCGTCTTCGGTGTCTACCGACTTGCCTTTGGTGAACGGATGCTGTGTTGTGGAGAGCAGCTTTTCATCTACGTTGGACTTTATGTACACATCTATACGCCTCTCAAAGGTTTTGAGCAGAAATGATGTTAAGCTGATGGGTCTGTAGTCTTTGGGATACACGTTGCCGATCTTCCGCGCCTTGGTAGGAAAGCTACACGACCAGTTATCCAAGAGTGCGGTACATGATTCAGCCTTATGCACCCATCGAATATTATTTTAAGCCATTCCACGACCGCCATACTTGAAACTTGTAGCATGCCCGGGAATATACCATCTGGGCCCGGCGATTTAAACTTAGAAAACGTCTTCACTGCCCACTCGATCTTGGTATCGGTCACCAAGCCCGGCACTACCGCTCCGTGATCGAAGTGTGAGTGATGTCAAATGGCTCTTCTGAACTGTCTCCCCATGGGAAATGTATGTCAAAAAGCACCTCAAGGGATTCCTCACTATTACGTAACCATTCCGCGTTCTCTTTTTTATTAGTCCCTGTACTATGTTTCCCCTTGCTAGGACTTTTTTCAACGGTGCTGTTTCGCTGGAGCACTCTATGTCCGTACAGGAACTTTTCCATGAAATTCTCTTCCTGGAAATTTCACGCTTGTAGATCCTCAGTAGATCCTAGAGTAAGAGGTAAAAACTTCTTAAAACTTATGCAGATAGACCAAAGTTTGGGCAGAAAAACTTCTGCCGGCTTTGCTACCCTGCAAAAATGCGATGAATCTAGGATGAATCCCGGATGAGTCGCAAAGGAATATGCGACTATAGCCAGTTCTGATTTCTTTATATGGGTTGGGGTGTTCCCTTTTGTTTGAGCATGTCCTATGGAGAGACCAATTTTACCTGTTCATACCTGAACGGGTAATGTCGGACTGGTTCCCTTTATACCCCTACGGATACTGTCGGACAGATCCTTTTTGTACTGTTCGACACGACCTCTTTGTACCCCTGCGGGTACTGTCAGACATATTCTCTTTGCTCGCCTATGGGTACTGTCGGACACGTCCTCTTTTACTCGTACGGGAATTCTTACGGATTTTATAGTTTTTTGAAATTTAATACAATATTCTACATTTTTTCGTATAGGTGTTATACAATAATAAACAAAAACAAGTAAGGACGGGACTGTCTTCGGCTGTGCCGAAGACTTCATACCTTTCATGAATGGGGCTGAACAATAATCTTAACCCATTCGGATATAACTATATATGGCTCCGATCAAAGTGATTTTTTCAGGATATCTTCTATGTTATATTGGAATATATATTACCGAGTTTCACGTTTATACTTTCTAAATTGCGGCAGGAATGACCAAAATCGTCTTATCTGAACGATCGGTTATATGGGAGATATACATGTTATAGTGGTCCGATCCTACCGGATCCCACAAATGTCTAATATAATACAAAAATACATTCTTGTGCAAAATTTCATTGAGATATCTCAAAATTTTAGGGACTAGTTTGCGTTCAAACAGACGGACGGACAGAGGGACATGGCTATATGAACTCAGTTCGTCGCTCTGATCAATTCGGTAAACTTAATGGTGAGTCTATCTTCTATATTTCTCAACGTTACAAACATCGGACCAAAGTTAATATACCATTTCATGTTCATGAAAGGTATAAAAACAAATATTACGATAGTGGAACATAGGGTCCTAGTATTTTATGTTCGGTATAGAGCTCCGCATTTTTCTTAAATAATTCTATTCCATCACATTTAATCTTTTTATTTTATTCATTTCGTTGCTGTTTATTTTGTGTTCCTTTTTTTCAATTGGCTACATAAATTTCAAACTGACTGATGCCAAATATACCCAAAAGGGACTAGACGGGATAAATTATACCCCAATGAGGACAAAAGAGACCAATCGCAGACCGCTCTCCTTAGGGATCAATCGCACGATTTTTTGCAGGGTAGTTAATTAATAAAAAAAAGTGTTCATGACCACCCCGACTTCCCCTATGTACTGGAAAATCTTAATATATAAAAAACACGTGTCACAACATTTTTGGGCGCGATGGACTCCTAAACTACTGAACCGATTTTGAATTTGTTTTGCACACCGTGTGTAGTGTGACCTAACTTGAGAGATAGAATAGGCTATATCTCAGTTTATAGTCGCAATATTATTTTATTGCAATTTTTTTTTATTTGTTTATACGTAATAATAAAATGTTACGTATACGCAGTGGCACTCATATTTTCAGGTGGTGCGGATATACTTCCGTGTAATTTGCTTGGTGTTTAATTAAACAACCTGCTTATCAATAAAAAATATTATAGCGAATGATATCAAGTATAGCACATCACCAGGCCCGCCGAGAGGGTGGGGGGGGTTTCTGAGGGGGCCCGCGATTTAGAGGTACTATGACATTTTTTTTAATTCAGGAGAGTCTTTAGTTGTGTAGAAAAATCTGGGAGGGAGGAGTGAATAAAAGGATTAGGAAAAAGTGAAGGGGGGGGGGGGGGGGGGGGGGGGGAGGGCATAGTAAGACGGAAAAAGCTTATTAAAATGGGGGGGGGGGGGGGGGGGGGAGGGCATAGTAAGACGGAAAAAGCTTATTAAAATGTATGCAGATAGGCCAAATTTAGGACAGGACAACGTCTGCCGGGTCTTCTAGTGTCTTATAAAAATTAGCATAAGCTAGATTGCTCTTCAAAATACATACATACATCCATACAAAGATATGTCAGGCACTGTGCCTAAGTTAACATTCCATACATACAGACACCTAGACAATAATTAAATATCGAATATCAATACTTCTACTTTTATTTCATTTACCTATCTAATTTTAATTAATTTTTTGTAATTGCTGTCACTTAACTGCTACCACACTTTACTGTAATCTCTTAAGTGGTTGTTGCTTCAACTTATTAGTTTATTTATTTATCAAAAAATTTACAAATAAAAATAAGCACACGTACTTAAGCTGACCTAATTCTCACATTTTTTTTATAAATGTGTATTACTTTAAGTGTGCTTCTGCCTTGATTTGGTACACCTGTTTAATCTGATACTTCTGAGAACTACGACTAAACTAATTGGTCTACTATCTACTGTCACTTCAGGAATATCTGTCTCAATAGATCATGTGATATCGTCACAATCTGATTATATATGGGCTCATTCCATTTCAAGACACCCGGTCCGCGCAGGACATGATTTTTGATTTCGATGAAATTTTAATATGTTGTTCTTTGGTCAAAATAATGAAACAGGTGTTTTTTTTTTTTGCCTCAAAAAATTTTTTTCGGATTTATCGGCAATTGAATTCCATCATAAAATGCCTATTTTTTCAACTGTCAATAACTTTGTCAAAAATTAACCGATTCTCATGATTTTTTCATTGAAATGTTTGTTAATAATATTCATTGATATGGCAACGCTAATGTTTTGCTCGTTAGTCTCTAAGCCCGTTATATACTTGATATATGAATACATACATTATATTTTTTCACATCTTTGTATTTAGTCGCATTATATTCATTAAACCTAATACATTAAACTAAAAGCCGGTGTCGTTAATATTTCTCTTGGTGTTCCTCCAACATTGGTTATGGGCCCAGAGACACGTGTAAAATCGAAATATTAACGCGAATCGAAAAATTACATTTGCAAAGGCAAATTAAAGAAAGTAAAAGTTTTTTTTCTTGCAAAATTAATGCGACGGGTTTGCTGCAAATCGAGAAGTTGGATGGCCAGAACTACGACAGTTGGAGTGTGCAAATGAAAAGCATACTTATACATGCGGATCTATGGAAAGTGGTGATCGGTAGACTTGTGAAAACTTCAGCGACTGCAGAAAAGTGGGATGAGCTCGATGAAAAGGCTTTGGCAACATTAACTCTAGGAGTCCGACACAGCTTATGCATATTAAGAAATGCAAAACGTCAATGGAAGCATGGGTAACGTTAAAAAATGTTTATAAAGCAGCTGGTCCTGTTCGTAAAGTTTCGCTTTACAAAAAACTAATGAACATGCAAATGAATGAAGGTGAGGACATGCAAAAGCATCTAAACGAATTTAGCAACGTAGCAGACAAATTGGCAGAAATGGATACATCACTTCCAGATGAACTGTTGGTAATTATGTTTTTGTCCAGTTTGCCTAAAAGCTTTGATCATTTTGTGATAGCTATGGAAACGAGAGACAGTCTTCCCAAGTTTAGTTTTGTGACCTCTAAAGTCATTGAAGAAGGTGAACGTAAACGAGAAAAATCAGGTGATGCTAGCGGCGTTCAAGTATATGCACAGGTGCATACAAATAAAAGCAGCAACAACATACAACATGAAAACAACAAAGGGAGAAAAGATTTGAAATGCTTTACTTGCGGGCGTACTGGCCATTTCGCGGCAAAATGCCGATATAAAGAAAAGAAAAAAGACCTTCACAGAGAGCAAAAGTCATTTACAATGTTAGCAGCAACAAATACATCGGTCATCAATTGTAATACGTGGTGCGTGGATAGTGGAGCTACAGCACATATGAGCAGTGATCTGGCGATGTTCACGAAATTTGAAGAACATACAGAGAGAGTAACACTGGCTGGTGGTAAACATATATATTCGGAAGGAATAGGTGAAGTGGAGATAAACACTGCCGAAGGTGATATATTATTAAAAGATGTTTTGTACATACCTGGCATGGGAGGTAATTTTGTATCAGTAAGCAAAGCTGTACAAAAGGGGTTTCGTGTTAAATTTTCGCAAATGCAAGCAGTCGTTTATGATAAATATGGCCAATCAATATTAAAAGCAACACAAAGCGGTGGTCTATTTATAATTGATGATATAAAAAATAAGTGTTTTAGTTTAAATAGTAGCGATTGTGTACAATGGCACGCAAGATATGGTCATTTAAATTATGCCAGCTTACAAGAGCTAGCCTCAAAGAAGATGGTTCTTGGGTTAGAAAACATGAAATTCATAAAAGGTGAAAGTTGTGTAGCATGAATGAAATGCAAAATCACCACACAACCGTTTCCACATAATTCTACCGAGCGCGCTAAAGATTTGCTCGATATTATTCATACGGATGTTTGTGGTCCCTTTAGAACTAATTCGTTGGGTGGTGCTAGGTACTTCGTAACGTTCATTGACGACAAATCTCGCAGAATATTTATATATTTTATTAAGACCAAAGATGAAGTTTATGAAAAATTCATTGTATTTAAAAACTTAGTCGAAAGACAAACTGGGAAGAAGATAAAGATAGTGCGAAGCGACAACGGTTTAGAGTACGTGAATAAGAATTTTGAGAACTTGTCTAAGCACTGTGGTATAAAGAGGCAGCTCACCGTTCCATATTCCCCACAGCAAAATGGGGTGGCGGAGCGGATGAACAGAACAATTGTTGAGATGGCGAGAACCATGATGACTTATGCGAATGCTTCTGAAATGCTATGGGCAGAAGCGATGGCAACAGCAGTGTATATAAGAAACCGTTCGCCAACAAAAGCGCTGAGCGACATGACACCGTACGAGGTGTGGACAGGTAGAAAGCCATCGGTAAGTCACTTAAGAGTATTTGGTTCGACAGCGGTTTGCTTAGATAAGACTGAGAAAAACAAATTACTGGCCAAAGGCAAAGAATATAAAATGGTAGGCTACTCACTTACGGCGAAAGCGTATCGGCTATACGACCAGCAGGGTCGAAGAATAATCGAGGCACGCGATGTTAGGTTCGCTGAATTAGTAAACAATAATAATAATTCTGCCATAGATTTGGTGGACGATATACAACCATACGCATTTAATAATGATTCAGAAGAGCAAGATGATGAAGGCCTTACAAATCAAAAGCGTGCTCGCGAGGATGATGATGAATGTGTTACAATGCAAAAGCGTGGTCGCGAAAATTGTGAGTTTGATAATGATGACGAAATCGTAGTTGAGGAGGAGCAGCATACACGCTGTGGTCGTGGCAGGCCTAAGTTAGAACGCACTGGTTTGCGCGGTAGGCCAAAGAAAATAAGAAGCTGTTTAAATGTTTTAAAATGTTCAAACGCTATTGATATTCCGCAGTCTGTTGAGGAAGCACTTAGCAGTAAGCACGCCTTGGAGTGGGCAGATTCGATGCAAAAAGAATATGCTGCATTAATTAAAAATGAAACCTGGAAGGCTGAGAGCTTGCCAAAAGGCCATCGCGCTATTGGTAGTAGATGGGTTTTTAGCGTTAAACGGCGCGATGATGGTAGCTTAGAAAAATTTAAATGCAGATTGGTTGCGAAAGGCTGCAACCAGCAATTAGGTATAAATTACAAAGAGACGTTTTCACCTGTGGTGCGCTATTCAACTATTCGTTTGGTACTTGCATTAGCAGTTGAGTGGAAACTTTTTGTTCACCAAATGGACGTATGTACTGCATACCTAAATAGTGAGTTAAGCGACGTTGTGTATATGAGGCAGCCGGAAGGCTTCGTGGATGAGGCGAACCCAGATCAGGTTCTACGTTTAAAAAAGGCCATTTATGGCTTGAAACAGTCGGGTCGAGAATGGAATGCGAAACTGGATGGTGTTCTGAAAGAAATTGGTTACGAACCATGCGTAAACGAGCCTTGTCTCTACAAAAGAAAATCCGGCGATAATATTTCTCTAATTGCGGTTTATGTTGATGATTTGATAATCGCCTGTAAAACAAAATCAGAGTTAAACGACGTTAAAGCACATATCGCAAATAGTTTTGAATGCGTTGACAAAGGTCAACTTGGATATTTTTTGGGTATTAAGGTAGAACGTGAGGGTGAACTTGGCGCAATGCATATTAGCCAGTCCCAATATATAAAAGATTTGCTTCAACGACATAGTATGGTACAGTGTAGGCCAGCATCAACACCACTCGATGCTGGATTTTCAGTCGGATGTAAAAGTGGCACATGTAAACGCATAGACCCTATCGAATATCAATCTTGCATAGGAGAGTTAATGTACTTGGCCATATGTACACGCCCAGACATAATGCATTCGGTTTGTAAGTTAGCACAGCATAATGTTGAACCGCACAAAGAACATGAAGCAGGAATTAAACACATATTAAGATATTTGGCGTCGACAGTTCATTTCAAGTTATCGTATCGGGCATGTGGAAACCCAATTGAAGGCTACGTAGACGCTGATTGGGGAGGCGATATGATGGATCGTAAATCTTTTTCTGGTTATGCCTTTATGCTAGGCGGTAGTGTAATATCATGGCAGTCTAAAAAACAGCAGACAGTAGCACTAAGCAGCACTGAGGCCGAATATGTTGCACTTACTGAAGGCGTAAAAGAGGCGATATTTCTCCGTAACCTAATGAATGAAATTGGACGTAAGCAAGAGGTACCAACAATTATCTTTGGCGATAATTTAGGTGCGCAGCATTTGTCCAAAAACCAAACGTTTCATGGTAGAAGTAAACACATCGACATCAAGCACCACTTCATTAGAGATATAATAAAGCACGGTGATATTGAGATCAAATTTGTTCCTACTAATGAAATGATTGCTGACGTTCTAACGAAAAATTTGAGTATAGAAAAACATTTGAGATTTTCAAAACACTTGGGATTAAACGAGGACCAGTAACTTAACCAAAACATTCACGTTGAGGAGGAGTGTTAATAATATTCATTGATATGGCAACGCTAATGTTTTGCTCGTTAGTCTCTAAGCCCGTTATATACTTGATATATGAATACATACATTATATTTTTTCACATCTTTGTATTTAGTCGCATTATATTCATTAAACCTAATACATTAAACTAAAAGCCGGTGTCGTTAATATTTCTCTTGGTGTTCCTCCAACAATGTTCTTAATTGCTTTTAATTTTATATAAATTTATAAACAATTGCATATAGTTAAAAAAATTATTTTTTTAGTATTTAGTAAAAATTTATGACTTTTTTTTTCAAAAATTAATATTTCAAAAAAACGGTCATTGTTTTTTGTTTAAACTTTTTCTATATCGAGTGAGCAGTTTATATTTCAACTTGGGTAAATATCCATTAGCCAAAACTCGTTGTTTTCGAAATATGAATTTTTGAATATTAAACTTTTTTTTTTCGTCATATATTGATGCAATACATATCAGCATACAAGGCGATCAATGCCAAATGCCTAAAATTAATTAAAATATCACATTTATTATTGAAAACATTCATTTGTTATTATTTTTCAGAATATGGCAAAATATTTCACAAGAGCCTTTGCCATGTCCTGTTACAAAATCACTGTAATTCTGAAAAAATATTATAATTAATTTTAAGCATTTGGCATTGATCGCCTTGTATGCTGATATGTATTGCATCAATATATGCCGAAAAAAAAAGTTTAATATTCAAAAATTCATATTTCGAAAACAACAAGTTTCGGCTAATAGGCATTTAGCCAAGTTGAAATATGAACTGTTCACTCAATATAGAAAAAGCTTAATACTATGTTCAAACAGAAAAATAAATTGAGGCTATTTCGATTTAAATTGAGTGGTGTTCATACAACTCTATTTAGCTTACACAATAGTAATTTGATAGCTGGTTGGCTCATCTCTACAGTAACAACATATCTTTGTTGAGACTGTCAAAATGTGCGTGTTGGTATTAGGTGAATAGAATGGAATGAAAACATAAAACTTTGAAATTTTTGTGTGTTGTAAGAAAATGTGTTCAGTGTTTTGTTTTCATTTTGATTTTGCCATCTTCTTTTGACAGTCCTTACTCCAGTGAAATGAAAGACATAAAATCAGCTGATGAAATGAGCCAACCATATAGTTCAGCCATGCGTAAGTGACGTTTAAATATACTCAATAAACACACTTTACAATGTTGCATTTGCAGGTTGAAACAATTTATTACGCAATTTTTTTTAAATTGGCAATTTATTATTACAATTTATTATATGACAAATTGCGTAATAAATTGCCCAAAGAGTATAAATTGCCAATTTGGTGTGTGTTTGAACCTAGTATAAAACAAAAAAAGATAACGTTTTTTGAGAAATAAATTTTTGAAAAAAGTCATAAATTTTTACTAAAGACTAAACAAAATTTTTTTTTTTACTATATGCTATTAAAAGTTATATAAAAGTAAATATAATAACGAACATTTCAAAGAAAAAATTATGAGAATCGGTTAATTTTTGACAAAGTTATTGACAGTTGAAAAATAGGTAAATAAAATACCGATTGCATTTTATGGAATTCAATTGCCGATAAATCCGAAAAAAAATTTTTTTGAGGCAAAAAAAAAACATGTGTTTCATTATTTTGACCAAAGAACCACATATTAAAATTTCATCGAAATCAAAAATCATGTCCTGCGCGGACCGGGTGTCTTGAAATTGTTTTCTATTGAAATAGTTTTCTATTTTTGTGGCGTATTTTTATTATGAGTGTGTACATATGTTTGGTTGGAATTTGTTTTGGCGGTTATTTGCATTTAATTACCACTGTTTAACATTTTCATATCTTTTTTAAATTGCTTGTTTAATTTAAACAAACTTTGATGTAGAAAGCATGTCACATTTTGATTCTAATTTTCCTAGATGTACTAATGATTTATGATGTCATTTCTTATCTGATAAAACTTTATTAGAATCAAGCTATCTGTGTTTTTTTTTAATGTTTATTTTAAAGATAAATTTTGTTTATGCTAAATGCATCAAAAATTACCAGTGCAGATAAAAGAGCTTTCTTTTTCGTAAACAAATTTGAAGACCATTCAAAACACAAAAAAGACAGGGCTGAGCAATGAAATTAGCACTCGCCACAAAAAAAAATATATTAGCTGTTCTATAAAACTAGAGTTCGATTGTAATGCAGCCAATAAAGTGGTATGTATGGCAACCATATGTTTTTTGATTTTAAATCTGTATTTAATGCGGTTTTGGTCCGGTTTCGGCCACGGTTTTCAATCGGATAACGGTCAAGTCCGAGTAAATACTCAGTTCATTTGCATGAGGCCTGCTGATTTTCTCAACACAACAACATCCAACTTACGAAGCTTTTGTGGTGTGTGTGTCAGCAGAGTCTCATCCCTGCAAAAATGCTATTAGTCTAAGATGAATCCGGGATGACTCGCAAAGGAGTATGCGACCAATGCGAGTTTTAATCTCTTTTTATAAGTTGAACTGTTTCCTTTTGTTTGAGCATGCCCTATGAAGCGACTAATTGTACCCATTTATACCCGAAAAAGATCGATAGGACCAATCCACTTTATACACATATAGAAACATATTGTAACGAATTTACTGCAATTCCGCTTATTTCAAATCTTCTACTAAGGTTCGAATCACTAAACTGTTGAATAAATAACACCGCTATATAATAATGCGAAATGGCCTTTATTAAAGTACTCTCAAAAATAACACTGCTACTGCTCGACAGATGGAATGCTTAAATCAAACTGATTCCCGCGCCTCTACTGTTGTCGCCTTTTATACTGTCTGGTTTCCTCGTTGCATACTTCTAGGCTTTTCCATTCCAGAACTTACTAGTTAGTTATCAGCTACAAAATCACCAGCCACAACTACGTTTATAGCTTCTCATATGCGCGTGAGTAATACTTGCACAAATTATTGCCCTCTCTTGTGAGCACCTCAGATAAGATATATGCATGTGTTTGTGCGTTGCTTCTCCGCTGCGTGAACGTACATATGTGTGGACATAATGATTGAATTATTGATGTGCATCAAGTCACTGCTTAGCATCGGCTTAGAGATGATAGTATCTCTTAGTGTGATCTATTTTCTTTTTTGGTCGTCGTTGGTACTGTTATTTTATATTTTTGAGCTCAAGGCCGGATTAAATAAAACACTTTTAATTTTTTAATTTGATTTGTTTTATTTTAATTATTTGTCCAATATTTCGACTTCACTCTGAAGTCATCATCAGGACTGAATCTTCAAATACGCCTAAAGCGCCTAAAGCGCAAGATTCAGTCCTGATGATGACTTCAGAGTGAAGTCGAAATATTGACAAATAATTAAAATAAAACAAATCAAATTAAAAAATTAAAAGAGTTATTTAATCCGGCCTTGAGCTCAAAAATATAAAATAACAGTACCCCTAAGTGTTGCTAATATTCGTAACAATATGAAGACTATTCCCTTTTCGGTTCAATAAGCAATGAAATAGGACCCAGTCGCATTTTTCATGGCAGGAACAAAATCGAAAGGTTTGCTAAGCCACCAAATCTATTTGATGTAAGTTGTTCGCCCGCTTTTAAAAAAGGAATAAAAATATTCTCCGAAAATTTAACCCTAACTCCGACGTAGTCGTTAAATCCGAGTAATTTAGGTGCGGTATAGGGCTCCGAATTCTTCTTAAATAATTCGATTCAATCACCTGTAATCTATTTATTTTACTAACTTCGTTGCCATTTTTTTATTAATCCCAACTGTACCCGAAAGTGACTAAAGGGGATCAATTATGCCCAAATGTAGACAAAAGAGATTAATTGAAGACCAATCTCTTTAGGGATTAATCGCACGAATTTTTGCAAGGACAGTTTTAAATATATTTTTGGAATATGAATTGGTGTGATTTTTAAATTGATAGTTCATTTAATTTAATTTTTAATCGCATGCACTGGTTTATACCTTAGAATTATACTTAGGTCGTACAAGGTCGTAGGATTGGCAACATTGATAGGTGATTAGTGAGAAAAAGGAAAAGTGACGCCGAAAAGAAGTGACGCCGAAAGGGCTATAAGCATAAGTGGGTAACGTAGTAACCTTAGAGTATAAGCACAATAGATCTAAATAAAGGTCGCAGTGCATCGGGGCCTAATAATCTTCAAGTGTAGGGATGAAGATTTGGAAGTCTACAGGCAGAACCAATTAGCCCCTCAGTGACTTGTGAGATTTTTTCGTTACTCTAAACAGCTTCCATGAAAAGTAAACCTATATACTCTGCCTTGTTTCGGCTTCAAAGCAGGATAGCTAAGTGATGTTCTACCTGAAATTGGACTTCCTGAAACATTTTTAATATGACACTTCGCAACACCTATAGCTTCATCAGAATTAAGAATAAAAATTCAACTGGCTAGTTCAAGTAATGTAGATTCTGGTCCAAAAAACAGCTAAATACCGATGCCAGCAGACGAAAGCATAGAGCTCTCTTGCGTTGGAAAGGTCTTGTGGAGAGAACATGTGTCCCTTTGGTGTTTCACACGAGAGATACTTATTTGGAAATAAAGGAGAACAAAATTGTTGCCAAAGTGGTTCCAGCTTGTGCACCTGAAAGGTGGATCCTTCAAATAGGTTGTATTAGATACATATCTTCCCAAAACTGTGGACAGCTTTTGTCATTTAACTCGCTGTATGGACGATATTTAAGATATTAAGCTCTACATCTTAGTTAGGCCTTAGTTAGGCTTCTAAGGCATGGGTCTGCAAAAATTGAAAGTGATTGCGCATTCGCAATGAGAGCACAATTGTGCTATGTTGTTGTATGCTTCACTAATATTTTTCCAGTGTAATCAAATTTTCAGTTAAGAGTACATACCATGAAAAAAGTTCTCCAACCTTAACAAATGCAAACCGAAAGCCACTCTGTTTAGCAATAATGCGTAATGCGGCAGTTACCCACCGACGTGTGCCGTACGTACGGACGTTTGTCGTACGAAGCACGTTTGACCGAATTGTCAAGTCCGTAGGAATCAATGTGTGCGTCTGTGTACATGTACATAACATATTTGTGTGTGTATTGTTTACAACAAAGCACTGTTGCCATTGGCCAGTTTGCATGCATGCTTATGGAAACATCAACTTTTTCCAATTTAATTTTTGATATTGTAAAAGGCCGGAATAAATATTAAATAAGTATAAATAGATTACATATTTATAATCTGCACTTTTACATAATTATTTCGAATTATTTTCACAATTTTTCAAACTTTAATTAGGTGTTTTTGCATAAAAGTGCAAACGGTCAAAAATTAGCGCACAAAAGTTTACTAGGCAACTCTGTCTAGTGAGAGAGCGATCAGCTGACACGTTCTTACGGAAAAAATCAAAATTGTTTTGATTTCTACGTTCCGGGCTACGTACGTACGGGCGTTGCACGTCGGTGAGTTTTCGTTTACATTGCACACTCATAAGATAGGTCGTGTCAGCTGACACGTTTTTTCTACGTACGTTCGTGGGTAACTGCCGCATAAGAATTTGCTACTTGTGAAATTTGACAGCTTTATGTCTACTGTCAGTTTTAGCAAGTATTTTAATCCTTTGTTTTTTTTATAATTGAAAAATTAAAAGTTGTTGCTCAAATGAACCTTCCGAATGTGAAAAAAATGTTATTTGAAAACAAAATTACAATATATGTTTGAAACGTGCAAGATTCATAAATGACTTGAGAAAGCTGTATATTTATGGATTCTAAGAGGTGCAGTAAATGGGCTTTTTATGACGCCAATATTTGTCATATATTAATCACACTCAGGCTCATATCATATTTGACTTCTAAATGATCCCATGTTGTTGTTGTTGTTGTTTTTGTAGCAGTGCTTCGCCCCATCCAATAGGTCTGACCGATCACAAATTGTCATCAATGTCCTCTAACGGGAGTACGAGGAAACTTGCCTTGCTGTTTCAACAGGGGTGGACCATAATGAGAGAGGTGTTAGATGCGTTGGTTCCACATTACAGTTGAAGAGATGGTTGGTGTCATGTGGGGACACATTGCAAGCAGGGCATACATTTTGTATGTCGGTGTTGATTCTGGATAGTAAGAGTTTAACCTGTTACAGTATCCAGATCGAAGTTGGGCTAGAGTGACCCGCGTTTCCCTAGGGAGTGTGCATTCCTCTTCTGCAAGTTTAGGGTATTGTTCTTTGAGTGCTGGATTCACCGGGCAATTCCTGACATAGAGGTCCGAAGCCTGTTTATGGAGTTCACCAAGGACCTGCTTATGTTTTTTGGCTTCATACGGCTGTGTTCTCAGGTGCCGTATTTGCTCATAGTGCTTACGGAGGTGACTCCTTAAGCCCCTGGGCGGTGTTGGCTCATCAATCAGATGTCTGTTGGGATGCCCAGGTTTCTGGGTATTCAACAGAAACTGTTTGGTTAGCATTCCATTTCTTTCCCTTATTGGGAGTATTCTCGCCTCATTATGTAGATGGCGTTATGGGGACATTAGGAGAAAACCCGTGGCGGTTCTGAGGGCAGTATTTTGGCAGGCCTGTAGATTCTTCCAGTGGGTAATCTTTAGGCTTGTCGACCAAATTGGGGACGCGTAGCATGCAATCGGCTGGCCAATTGCTTTGTAAGTGGTAATGAGCGTTTCTTTATATTTTCCCCAAGTACTGCCAGCAAGGGATTTGAGGATTTTATTACGGCTCTGGATTTGCGGTACAATTGCGGCTGCATGCTCACCAAAATGTAGATCCTGATCGAACGTCACACCCAAGATTTTGGGCTGTAAGACAGTCGGTAGCGTAGTGCCATTGACGTGGACGTTCATAATGGTCGACATTTGGGACGTCCATGTTGTAAATAAGGTCGCCGATGATTTAGTCGGTGATAATGTCAGGTTTCGCGAGGTGAAGAAACTGGAGAGATCAGGGAGGTAGCCGTTTATTTTGTTGCATAGCTCATCGATCTGTGGGCCTGGGCTTGTGGCCATTATTGTGCAGTCATCGGCGTAGGAAACGATAGTAACTCCTTCTGGTGGCGAAGGTAGCTTTGATATGTAGAAGTTAAACAAAAGTGGGGATAGGACACAACCCTGTGGCATCCCTTGTTTAACTCTCCTTGGTTTAGATGTTTCGTTTCTAAATTGCACCGATGCCTGCCGTCCACCCAGAAAATTTGCGGTCCACCTTTTAAGACTTGGGGAAAGGGTAGACCCTTCCAGGTCTTGCAGTAACGTGCCATGGTTGACCGCATCAAAAGCTTTTGATAGGTCTAGCGCAACGAGTACTGTTCTATGGTGGGGGTTTAGATTTAAACCGCAATTTATCTGGGTGCTAATGGCATTTAGCGCGGTGGTAGTGCTGTGTAGGTTTCTAAATCCATGCTGATGGGAGGCTAGTGGCAAATTTTCCTTGAAATGGGGCAGTAAAATGGCTTCAAGCGTCTTGGCTACTGGCGATAGGAGAGATATCGGGCGATATGACTCTCCTATGTTAGCTAGTTTACCAGGCTTTAGTAGCGGGACCACCTTGGCCATTTTCCATTTTTCGGGAATGACAAAGGTGGAAAGAGAGAGGTTGAAGACATGTGCTAAATATTTAAAACCCTCATTTCCTAGGCTTTTAAGCATCGGCATGGTTATGCTGTCAGGGCCCACCGCTTTAGATGGTTTAGCTTGACCGATACCATCCTCAACCTCTTTTGCGGTGATAGTAATTGGGGACGCACTGAATTTATGTTTGTGCGCGTGTCTGTTGGCCCTCCGTCTAGCTTTGTCAACCGTAGAATGCATTATATATTGTCGGCAAAAAGCGCTCGCGCATTTTTTCGCATCCGACAGCACTTTATCGCCAAAGGCGATGGAAATTTTGTCGTTGTGCTTGGACGGATTCGATAGGGACTTTTCGGTGGACAAAAGCTTACCCACACCGGCAGAGAGGTTACAGCTTCTTAGATGCTCCTCCCATTTCGCCCGCTTGTTTTCATCCACAAGCAATCTGATGTGTTGGTTTATGTCCCTTATTTGGGGGTCGCCGGGATCGAGCTGTCTTATAAGGTCACTTTCTCTCGCTAAATTTGCGGCCTCCGCCGGAAAGTGAAGCCGAATTTCGGGAATTCTTCCGGCGGGAATAAAGCGAGTTGCGGCGGATTCAATGACCTTGCGGAAAGCACGCTCCCCTTTGCGAGCATCAGTCGGGATAGGGAGGGCAGCAAAGCGGCTGTCTGTAAAGGATTTATATTCTTCCCACTTTCCTTTTTTAAAGTTTATGAAAGTGCGTTTTTCAGAGACGATAAAGTCTGCGGTACGCTCGAGCGAGATGAGTACTGGCATATGGTCGGATGCCAATATTACCATCGGCTGCCAGTTGACGCAGTTTACGAGTCCTGCGCTCACGATTGATATATCTGGCGAGCTGTGATAGCTTCCTGCCATACCAGTAGGGGCGTCTCCGTCCATTGTGCCGAACGTCGTTTCTTCTATTTGATCCGCCAACATCTCACCTCTGCTGTCCGCCTGCAAGTTTGAATGCCATAGGTCGTGATGGGCATTGAAATCGCCTAAGATAATATGATTGTCGCCAGTGAGTAACGCACTAATATTAGAACGGTATCCACTGGGGCAGCAGTGCCACCTGACGAATGCAGAGGAATGTTGCTGATTTCTAGGTTTACATCGCCTGACCGGACAAATAAGCCATGATGTTCCAGGACATTGTCCCTGCGGCCGATGTCGGGATCAATTATATGATATTGAACTGAGTGGTGTATGATAAACGCGAGACCGCCTCCATTCCCGCTCTCGCGATCTTTTCTGTGGACATTGTACCCAGAACAGGTATGCAGAGCAGATCTTGCTGTGAGTTTAGTGTGTTGAATCGCAGCAATGCGGATGTTGTGTCGCTTCATGAAATCGACTATCTCCGTGATCTTACCAGTTAATCCATTACAGTTTAACTGCAGAATTCTGAAGTGCAACAGCATTGGAGTGCCCGGTGTATTTGGGTTTGCGCCCTGGCAACACGGCGCAATGAAGCAATGAAGGAGCTGCATTGGGCGGATGTCGCAAACATATATATTCCGTGCTTGCATACAGTGCAAAAGGTGCTAGGGACTAAGAGTCTGTTTCCCTGACCTACGCGATTGCTGCCAGAAAAGAAGGGGGAAGAAGACTGGGGTGAGGGCTGATATACGGCATTGCTGCCCACTCTACTACAGAGATTGTAGTTATGAGTGGGAGTGGCTGGGGGCACCATGGGGCGCGAGCAGCTGGGGCACCAGTAGTGGCTTGCTGAGCAGCGGAGCTGCTGGAATGTAGTGAGGGCGCTAAGGCGCAGACTACGGGACGCCCTTGGGCGTGAACAGCAGGGATCCACAATAGATTTATAGAAATTACGGGGACGTCTGGTTTTAGGGTCTAGCCCTGAACAACCTGTCCGATGCAACCATCCCTTGTACGAGACACACTGGCAAGAGTATGACCGTCCTAAAAAGATTCTTTGCCCGCAAACGCAGCAAAACCATTTCTCAGGTCCGGGGTCAGGAGACGGACCCGGATTGGGTTCGATACCTGCCCGGAGCAGGAGAGTATGGATCAGTCCCGCTGTGAGGAGCTGCTGGAGGGATGACAATTTGTGGGAAAACGAATTAAATGGGATTACACTGAAATGACAGTCCTTGGTGGGGAAAAATCCCGATTCGCTCCGGTAAATAGAACCAACTGCCTTGGGAAGTGTAAGCGCTCCGATTTAGGACTAATTTTTATTTCTTTTTGACTCCGCATGTTTGCTGGGAGGGGTTTGTTGAATATACAATCTTTGCATACTGTTTATAATTTCAATCAATTAGGAGTCCTATATGAGTATGAGTATAGCTTTATACTTTCTCGAGACTTATACTACTTACATATTTCGAACATATTATTATTTATGGCGGCCACCGTGGTGTGATGGTAGCGTGCTCCGCCTATCACACCGTATGCCCTGGGTTCAACTCCCGGGCAAAGCAACATCAAAATTTTAGAAATAAGATTTTTCAATTAGAAGAAAATTTTTCTAAGCGGGGTCGCCCCTCGGCAGTGTCTGGCAAGCGCTCCGATTGTATTTCTGCCATGAAAAGCTCTCAGTGAAAACTCATCTGCCTTGCAGATGCCGTTCGGAGTCGGCATAAAACATGTAGGTCCCGTCCGGCCAATTTGTAGGGAAAAATCAAGAGGAGCACGACGCAAATTGGAAGAGAAGCTCGGCCTTAGATCTCTTCGGAGGTTATCGCGCCTTACATTTATTTATTTTTTTATTTATTATTATTTACTATTTTCTTTAAGCCAAGTTAATATGAAACATTTTTTATCTTAAGAATATTTTGCCATAAACGATTTTGAGGCCAACTTAGTGTACATATTTAGTTATGTATATATTACATTTAATTAAATTTTTCGCGCATAATTAACAGTTATTGGCAAAATAGCATTGTTTATTGAGTGTCTAATAGTAAAGTATACCGGGAGCATCCCACACTGAAAAAATTCAGAAAATTATTTTTCAATATTCTTTTCCGGTTTGAGATTAAAATCAGAACTATAGAAGTTTTAATTTGGCGATGAAGTTAATCGTTAGCGAAGTTTGAATCTGGGCATGGTGTATGTAAAATTTGTTGATAATGGCAACCCTTATATGGTCTGAAGGGATAGTTGAAATCAGCTGTTTTGCAAAGTATTTTTTTTTCAACATACCCAACATTGCAGACTAAATTACGTAAAAAATAGCCACCGAAAAGGCTTGATAATTAATGGCCATCGTACTAGGGCTTGTCGAATTAGGTATCTTATATATACAATTAAAAGCTGTTATTCCTTGTACTAAATGTTGCATACCTTCCTCCAGCATTAACGAAACTGTAATTTGGGAGGGGGGTGCTGGGCTTACAGCACATGCATTCCTATGCATGTTTAGGCGCAGTTTGAATCACTGAATATCAAAGCGGATTCGACGCCGAACATCATAAGGACCGTTCCCATGAAGCGTGATCCAGATGCGGATAGAAATTTAACATGCAAATGCAACAACATATTGATCCATATGGTTCACATTGTTGTTGCAAATACGTGTGTCGCATTTCCAGATCCGCCATCTTTTTTTTGATTATAGCTTTTAAATTGTAATTTATCGATTTTTACTGTTCCGTGCTATCTCATAACTGCTTTCGGGATCAGTGTTGGTCCATTTCGGCATCCTCTTCAGATTATTTCCGAATCAATTAAAGACTTCTTCATGACTACTTCGGGACTGTTTTCGGAATTAATGCGACACTCAGGGGTTTTTTATTGATCGTTTCAGATCACTTTAGAACCATTTCGGGATAGTTTTCCAGATACTTTCAGGGCTATTCCAACAAAATTTCATTAAAATCGTTAAAACAGTTTTCGAAACAAATGAAAAAGTATTATTGCGTATATGACGTGTGGTCCGAATTTTAGCCTTTACGATCCTTGTTTATATAAATTTTTTTTTTACAAAATGTTTATTAAATCTGTAAAGAAAATTGATTCTGTAAAGAAAATTGATTCTCCTTTTTAGTTATCTTTTTCCATCTGCCTCTTTCTTTTGTTTGAATTTTTATTTCTTTTCATTTTTTCTCTATCCCACGCCCTTATTCTCTTCCGATTCTTTTATGTCTTCTCTCCCGCCCAACTCTTTGTTATCTATTGTTCGCGCTCTTTCCTGTTGTCTCCATATCTCTCTCATTTCTCTTCACTTTTATTTATATCTCTCCCATCCTACAACGGCGTTTTCTCTTTCCATTTCATGATCTCTTTCTCTACCATCTCCCTTTCACTTTCGCTTTTCAGCTTTCCAGATCCGCCATCTTTTTTTTGATTATAGCTTTTAAATTGTAATTTATCGATTTTTACTGTTCCGTGCTATCTCATAACTGCTTTCGGGATCAGTGTTGGTCCATTTCGGCATCCTCTTCAGATTATTTCCGAATCAATTAAAGACTTCTTCATGACTACTTCGGGACTGTTTTCGGAATTAATGCGACACTCAGGGGTTTTTTATTGATCGTTTCAGATCACTTTAGAACCATTTCGGGATAGTTTTCCAGATACTTTCAGGGCTATTCCAACAAAATTTCATTAAAATCGTTAAAACAGTTTTCGAAACAAATGAAAAAGTATTATTGCGTATATGACGTGTGGTCCGAATTTTAGCCTTTACGATCCTTGTTTATATAAATTTTTTTTTTACAAAATGTTTATTAAATCTGTAAAGAAAATTGATTCTGTAAAGAAAATTGATTCTCCTTTTTAGTTATCTTTTTCCATCTGCCTCTTTCTTTTGTTTGAATTTTTATTTCTTTTCATTTTTTCTCTATCCCACGCCCTTATTCTCTTCCGATTCTTTTATGTCTTCTCTCCCGCCCAACTCTTTGTTATCTATTGTTCGCGCTCTTTCCTGTTGTCTCCATATCTCTCTCATTTCTCTTCACTTTTATTTATATCTCTCCCATCCTACAACGGCGTTTTCTCTTTCCATTTCATGATCTCTTTCTCTACCATCTCCCTTTCACTTTCGCTTTTCAGCTTCGGATCGGGTTCCGCTCCCTTCCTAACTGCTAATCATTTTACCCTTTCATTTAAGTCTCCCTCTTCTTTTCCCAGTTCCTCTCTACTTCCATCTCCTTCTCCTACAAGTCATCTCCCTCATTAATAGGATCAAGTTTAAATAAGATTTACAAATATTTCAGTGTTATTTTCTTTTTATCAAGAAACAGTGTAAATAAAACAAAGCAATCACGAGGAGCCGACGCAAGGCCCGAGTAAGCCCCTCAATATGTGCAAATAATAAAAACATAAACAATACTGCGATTATAGATAAATAACCTTGTATATTGTCTTATCTAATAATAATTACAGTTAGTTGATGACGTCGACAACACCTTTAAAGCTATCGATCAATAGTAATGAGCTCAGAAGTTTGAGTACTAGTGCTAAATGATTTGTGACAACAACTATGGCAAGCATTACACGAAGTATAAAACAATGATTAGAAACGCTTACCACTTGAGCTCAATATTGGAATGACGACAGTCTTTGCATTAACTATAAGGTGAGAGGAGCTTTAAGTCAAGCTTTCCAACTAATTTGTGGTGAGCTACTTAGTAGCAAGTATGCAGATTTCGAAGGTGCGGTTAACAATGTCCTGCTGGGGTCTATCGAAAAAAACACTGGTTGTTTTAAGTGTTAAAGGGGCTTTGGGACAGAATTTTCACATCGTACTGGGATAGGACCATTGTCTAGGGAAGAGTAGAGAGGCGGTGTTCTGTCTCCTCCACTTTGGATAGCGGCAGTGACTGTGAAGTTGTTCAGTATGCTGATGACCTGTCAACCCATTATGGGGTAAATTTACCGAAACTCTACTAGACGGCATGTAGGCTA
Organism: Eurosta solidaginis; assembly: GCF_040869045.1. NCBI lineage: Eukaryota > Metazoa > Arthropoda > Insecta > Diptera > Tephritidae > Eurosta > Eurosta solidaginis. Next base: position 88,749,262 of record NC_090319.1, on the reverse strand, counting down.
TTTGGACATGGCAGAATAGCGGAATAATTCTGGTCGGAAGTGAAAGGCAGACGGTCTTCTGGAAACATTCGAGTTTAATAAGGCCCACATGATCTTGATATTGTAGGATGACGAGGAATAGTTATCCAGTCACCCCAAGCTTGGCTCTCTAGCGTATAGCAGTAGCTGCTGTGCCTTTTCCATTGAGACACCTTTTGGTAAATGGACGCTGTATACCTCAAATAGCACTTGAGCTCAAGGTTAGGTTGAACTCCGTGCTTTTGGCAAGCTCTACATTTTTTGAAGAACTCCGCGTATTTTCTGCCTGCAGATCTTATATTTATGAAACCCTAGTAGGCGGCAATTGTCCTCTCGAGCACAAGGCATGAAGGCAGAACATGCTCAACCGTTTCTTCGTGCAGCCCGCACTCCCTGTATATGCTGTGACTAACGAGGCATACTTTATAAATACGTGACACCAGAAAGCAGTGCTCTCTTAGTATCTCTTTATTAGCCAAATATCGTAAGAACACTCAGTGTCTTAGAGTTTTTGAAGCCTTGCTGATATTATGCAACTCATGTCTTCTCCAACCGACTTCCTTTAGCCATTTCAAGGCCGCTTTATTGTTGCACTTTATCAAATTATTGATCCATTTCTGTATTCGAGTTCTTTATGCGCTCTCCTAGCTTTGCCACTTTTGCGTCTTACAAGAATGGTTGTCGCCATGAGGCGATCGCTGCTTTTTCCCGGTTATGGTTTTCCTTCTCAGTGCAGTTGTGAAATCCAAGATTACTGCGCAGCTGCTTCCCTGTGTCTCACGCGCCCATGCCAAGTGCTCGCTATCGTGGTTTGTTTGGTCGTCAACTACGGCGTCCAATCGCTGGACAAGTCTTAATGCTGACCGTTGGTTGATGAACTCCCCCAGTTTAAGTAGCACACGTGGCACCATTTTGGTGCACTTTCTCCTAGTTTCTGCTCGCGATTATTTTACGCGAGGAAAAGGTTTGTAGACATTTTCAACCCTACGTTCAATTTCAGTTTTTCCGCTATGTTTACCCTCTATCCCAGATATATGACTCTCGTGGAGAAGGCAATAGCAATTAGAGAGCACGCACATTCGTAACTGTGGTATTTTGTATCTCTGCATTTACAGGTTTACAGGGTTATTTACATCGCTCATCACCCTAAGTCCAGCAAAACACCTCGAAATATATTCGGGTGCTAGTAACATCATCGACAAAGGCTAATCATGTTGATCCTACTTTTACCTAATGAATGATTAGCATAACGGGAGCCCTAAAAACTACCCCCACAGCAGCATTGCACGCCATTCTACACATCTCGCCTGCAGACCTAATGGCCAAAATATCGCGTTAGCAACTGCGCTTAAGGCGTCGGCGCAGCTTGAGTGCAGGTCATATGGCCATAGCAGTATAGCGCCATCTAATATCCGGCAAACGGAATATATGGTCCCGTGCCTGAGCTTCGAAAGAGATCTTGGGGCCACAATTGCAATAATCTCACACAGTAATTCATCAAGAAGTGTTCTGGAATGCAAGAAAGCATTGAAAAAACTTCGCTCATGCCGGACCATACATCTATACTAGATTCCCGGTCATAAATGAATAGAAGGTAATGAAAAGGCCGATGAGTTGGCAAAGGAGGGTGCAACACTCGCTGAAACGACAATATACCTCCCAAACCGTTTGGGAGAAATTAAAAGAAGACAGGAACTGCATAAGTTCGGTGATCGGATGAGAACCGATGTATTCAGCGTGGACGATACCACCCATACCAAGCAGAAAAGCCGTGGACAAAAGCGCGGGGCTGCAAAATTTCTAAGCTCATGTGCAAAGCCTACGATATTAAACTCACAAAGCGGCTCATATATCTGAAGCTCACGATGAGCATACTAACTGGACACTGCCTTCTGGCGTCAAATGCTTATAAGTTAGGTCTCAGGTGTAGGAAGTGCGAGCTGCGGGAATAAATGTTTGAGTACGTTCTGTGCAGTTATTAGGGGCGGCAGAGTTGCCAGATATCGAGACAGCAATTAAGCTAGGTCCTAGAAAACGTCTAGTATTTGCCAAGAGGATGGAGTGATTCCATAAAATATGTAAGTCCTGGTACTTCATTCGGTTCTTCCGTTTGGTCGTCAAACAAGTTCTGGTAATGGTCCGCTCAATTCAACATAACCTACCTAATGACAGGACCCTCAAAATACTTAGCCACATATTTGCTCGCTATGGAAAACGTCTAAGCTCTCACATCATCGACAAATATTGAACCTCATCTAAAAAAAAACAGCTAAGTCGTTTAAATAATTTTTCACTCGCTTCATACCTTATACTGGCCAGACGGCCTCCCATCATAAGCTTGAATTGTTTTCTATTTTTAACTAGTCTTTAAGAAAGCATGTAGTTATCGACATGTAAGAATTGAAGTAGATTATGGTCAGCGCAAAGCATTTATCGAACAGCAAAGGCATGTCTCAATTGGGTGAATCCAATTTCAAGGGGTTGTGTTCGCAACCCTCTCAAGGGGCAGCCAGCGCAATATATAGTTTATCCAACCCAATTGCCAACCTCACCTAACCGTGGCGAATCCTGTTTCATTGACTCCAGCGACCTCAAGTTCCTCATGGAACTAGGAGGTGGGGAGGGCGGGATGGCCTAGGTTTAATGTGGTCATATAAATCGTTCCCGGGATGGTCGAGCTAGTACCTTAAAAGTGCTTTATTACCGGGACGTACCGGATCTATGTATATACGGCAAAGGACCATCAACATTGGTAATACTCCCCAAAACCTTCGGGTAGTGTCTTTATCGTTAATACAACAATAACAAAGCATGCGCGCGCAAAGAAATGACTAGTAATTCAGATTGATATTATTGACAGGTTGACTTAGTACACTCTTTTTAACATCTGACGACTTAGCACATGTACACATCATTGCCCACAGCACGTAAAAATGAAAAATAAATTTTTTTTTTTTTTTTTTTTTGTGATCGATGTACATATTTTGAATTCAGTGTTAAAACTGCATTAAAATACAATTTTTCAAAAAAGTGACATAGCACATTTTCACATTAAGCTAACGATTTGATCTCGATATTATCTTTTGTTTTTTGTTTTTTTGGTTATCTTATTCAATTCTCATAATTTAATGTTTTATCTGTTATTATTGTGTTGGTTTGTTCTATTTTTGTTATTAGGGGGACTCATGATAGCATATAAACTTATAAGGTGTAAAATTATATCCATTTACACACGCGGTTATATGAACGCACCTAGTAATACTCTTGATAAACTTGATAGTTTTTCAGCTGTATTATTTCCAAAAAAATTTTTTTGATTATTATACAAATTAAAAAATACCAAGATTAAGTGAAAAATCAAAACTAAAACGTCTTTACTAAGATATTCTTGTAAATTACTTGCTGATGTTGGAGATTTCTGATGAAAATGCCTGCTGTAATGTCTGCAAGGTTGCATTCCTTTGAGTTTATCGCGTTTACACAATGAAATGTGCGCGTAAATTTATACAAATTGTGTAAATGATTTTTCATACAAAATTTGACAGCTCGTGCGTAAACTAGATAAATTTATACGTTTACACACTTTATAAGGCATTTATACGGTTACATGAGTCCCCCTATTATAATTTTGGCATACTTACACACATTTATTTGGAGATCACGCAAAAATCCCAACGCACAACACTGCTTCTTGTCACACCAGTGATATAAAGAAACCAAAAAATTTATTTTATTATTTTTACGCTTTCACTTGATTGCAAGAGCTTTAAATTCTAATATAAAAAATTAAAAAGTTCTTCTTCGGAGCTCAAGAACCCAACCTCGATGATCTCTAGAGGCGTTGAATTGAGTGGCTTAACTCACAAAACTTCTTATTATCGAACTTCAACACCTAAGACATGCCACATCAAGCATATCTTAACTGTTCCATTGCATTTAGCACTTTGTCTGCCCTACACACTTTTCGCAACGCAGAAATACGAACAAAAATTGCAATGCAAAGTGAGCGAAAAAAAATTTTATTTACTATTGAAGTATGGCAATGTGAACCACAAATACACAAAAAAAGAAGCGCGAAATGTTTAAAACAAGGTCTTAAAAGAACCACAACAACAACAATCACTTGTAAAGCAAAACGAATCAATCAACAAAAAACCACCGACGTCCAACGATTTCCACAGCGAACTAAATAAATTTTGTTGTGATTTGATGTTGCCTTCATGACAATGGCAATGCTTGATCTTGCTTTTTTTGTATTTGTTGCTGTTGCTAGCACCTTAAACTTCACAAAATATAACAACGTAGCAAAAACAAAAAATAAAACAAACACAAAAAAGTAGAAACATATTCAAATATGAGCAAGAAAGTCGCTTAATTTTTGTTTAATTACAGCGGAAAAAGTTTTTGCACAACTCACTTCAGCTTTTGTTGTTGTTACTGTTGTTGCTTAGTCTGATTCGGTTGCAACTTGTTTTAACAGCTGATAGACTTACCAAACAAGCTTCATATATGCCGCTACTCCTCCCTCGCCCTTCCAGTAAGAGATCTACTAGTTAACTACTAAACAAGAGTGCAAGTCACTCATTCACTCACTAACCAACTGATTATCATCAAGTCATTAATTCTAACATTTTGTACCTGCTTTTGCTGCGCGTCAGCGTTTGCTCACCTGCTCACCGGTTAGATTGATAGTGCTGTTGTGCTACTTCTTCTATACATCAATACATATATGTACATACATACATGGATATAGCTATACTCTATTTTTAATTGTATACCCAATAGTGATAGCAGGCAATTTTTCAACTTTATTTAGATAATTAGAGTGTTTTGGCAACTTTTTTGTTTTTAATTTATTTTGTTTTGCCGGCTTTAGGTCCTGGGTGAATAAAATCACAAATTTTTGTTTTTCAACCTATACACTGAAAGAAATGGTGCTACAACAAATCGATTCTGTTGTTCTTGACTTAACGGAGATTCGGTGAAATTGATCGAATTATGGTTAATTCGACCGAGTTCTTTGTCAAACGAACAAATTAGTTTAGTCATTTCAACAGACGAGAAATTCTTAAAATTGACAGATTCCTGGTCAATCTAACTGATTTTTCTGTTAACACAACTGATTTTACAGGTCATTTCAACGGCGATAAACTGCCAATACATGAGCAAATTTCAAAGAGAATTTTACGCTCACTGCGCTCTTTGTACTTATGACGATAGTGCAACTTGTTAAAAAAAAAACACCAAAATAAGAAAACCATCAAATCGAAAAAACACACAAAATGGGGAAACAACAAAAACTAGTTTTTCAGTTATCAATACAAAACAAAAAAACCCTTTTTTGATATTACTGTGCAAAAATTATGAGATACCAGGACACCTATCTATTGGGTACAATTTTGCAACTTCTCGTCCAAGCGAAATGCAAAATTGCGCCTCTTATTGCAAAAGTTTTGTTTGAACGAACAGGATTTTTCGAAAGTTAGTAACATTTTGTTCAAGTTTTTACGAATTTTCACTCACGCGAACGAATTTAATAAGATGGTAAAAAACATCCTTCTTTAATGTTGATGTTTCCGACAACATAAAAGTTTGAGTTGCTTTGGAATCGTTCCAACTTAAAGTGTTACGAAAATTTAACTTGACGAATTACATGCAAAGTTACTCCAGTGGTGAATTACCTTCCTGCGATTGGATTCTTTACTTTACTATAACTTACAAGTTCTCTTTTTAAAATGTTACGTTAAACATTTATACTACAAGTTTTGCTCGAAACAATCAAGTGTGACAACTACATGCGAGAGAAGAAATTGAGAATGAGCTGAGCTGCAACTGTAAGAATTGAGAATCAGTTTTGTGACTACTATTTTCATTTCTATTTGCAAAGCGAAGTTCAAAACTATAAATTAAATAAATTATAAAATATAAAATTTGGTGAAAGTGCGTTTAATAAAACAAAATAATAAAGTGTACAATGTTTAATGTGTGCCAGCATATTTGATGTAAGCCCAATTGATGTTCGGTTAGTAAGTGCCACCGTGGTGTGATGGTAGCGTGCTCCGCCTGCCACACCGTATGCCCTGGGTTCGCACCCCGGCAAAGCAACATCAAAATTTTAGAAATAAGGTTTTTCAATTAGAAGAAAATTTTTCTAAGCGGGGTCGCCCCTCGGTAGTGTTTGGCAAGCGCTCCGAGTGTACTTCTGCCATGAAAAGCTCTCAGTGAAAACTCATATGCCTTGCAGATGCCGTTCGGAGTCGGCATAAAACATTTAGGTATCCCGTCCGGCCAATTTGTAGGGAAAATCAAGAGGGGCACGACGCAAATTGGAAGAGAAGCTCGGCCTAAAATCTCTTCGGAGGTTATAGCGCCTTTCATTTATTTAAAACTTTTTTTGTTCATTTGACTACTAAAACGGTCAATTACGAATCAACGATTTGTGCGCAGTTGATTCAACATTTTGTTGCGATGGATAAAAATTGACAGAAATTTCGGTTGAATTGACCCGTATTTCGGTTGATTTTACCAGTCTTTTTATTTCTGTGTATGTTTCGGTTGCTCAACGGTAACCGTCTTCAGGGCGACTGTTGACAAATATAAAACATTAAAAAATAATAAATCATTTGTTTAGATAATTTCGAAGCCTAGGTGATGAGACAAATTTATAGAAACGGCATATAGCATATAACCTTATAGGATTTAACCTTTGCAACGTCTTTTTTTTTGCGTGAGGGCTGAAAAATGCCTAATGCACCATAATTGCTGCCGTCGCAGCAACCGTGTATCCGTAGACTGAAAAACAGCCCCGTTTGGGACCGTCGCCCACACGGGTAACACTTTCGCATTACTTCAGGGTGGCGTTCCATATTTCTCAAGAGCCTACTGTTGTCCCTGGGTCCAGGTTCCCGCTATTTGCTCTGAGTGTCCATTTAAACGCCACTGTTTCGCCTGCGCATTTCTCTGCGCTCCCTCTCAGCATCCATCAGTCGTGTCACGACTATAAATGCCATTTTGCTCACTGCAGTCCAGCACTCTTTCCTGTTGCACATTTGTGATACTAAATTTCTCGTGGTAGGTTCCTCCCCAAAAACTCTATGCAAGGCGAGTCTTTCCTCGTGGAAACGGAGGCAGTGGAACATGACGTGTCCTGCGTTTCCTAACTCCGTGGTACACATTGGGCAAAGAGGATCTTCCTCTATCCTACGCTTCCATAAATACTCTTTGAAACCGCCATGTCCACTCAGTATCTGCAAGAGATGGTAGTTCAGTTCGCCGTGCTTCCGCTCATTCCAAACTAGCTACGTTCCAAACTAGCGTGAAGGTCCAACGCCCTTTACTCGAGCCCTCCCACCGTCCTTGCAACTTAGCTATTGTTTGTGTCCTTGCTGTTTTCTTGGCTTCTTCAGATTGTCGCTCGGTATTAGTGTTATACAGATCGGCCATTTCGCTTGCCAGTAAGTCCACTGGGATTTTCCGGGTTAGAAACAGGATCGCGTCGTCGGACGCAGTCCGATAAGCACTTGCTATTCTTAAAGCTGCAAGTCGGTACGCTGCTAATTTACCTTTTTGATGGGTCCTTTTAGATCCATACCACACTGGTGCTGCATATAATATTATTGAGCTGGTTGCTGTGGACAATAGCTGACGGGTAGCTTCGCTCGGAACACCAATGTTAGGCATTATTCACATAAATGCTCCATTAACTTTGGTAACTTTCCCTACCACCGCTCTGAAGTGCTCTTTGAAAGTTAACTTAGAGTAGCGACCTATAGATTATTCATCTGGTCTCTATCACTTGTTTGTCTAAATCACTAAGGGCCGCTTTCACCATCCTCGGTTAGTCACTTAACTATAATTTATCGAAATAGTCCTTTTGTCCAAGCTAACTGAAACGTCCACTGTCAGTTAAGTGCAGTTGAAAGTGTAAACAAAAGTCAGCTGTATTTTGCTTTTCATGCAAACAAAAAGGATATTCACTGCACTCGATTTATCTTGCAGTGGTTCGATTGCTATCCTCGAGTTAAAAAAATCTAACTTAACTATCCTTAGGTTAATTTCAATTAACGCTGACACTTTATCCGACAAATCCCCGAAAGATTTCTGTCAAACAAAGTTACCGTTAGCAATAGCTCAAGATAGTGAAAACGCCCCCGAGAAAGGTTATTTAAGCGCCACTACTTTTCTTGCGCATTTCCTTGCGCTCACTTTCAGCAATCATCAATCGTGTCATAACAAGCTTTTTTTTGCAAATAAATTCCTCGTGGATGACAACTCCCCCAAAAACTCTGCGAGCAGTGAGTCTTCCGCGATGAAATCAAAGGTAATGAGACATTGCCCGTTCTGCATTTTTCAGTTTGGTGGGACTGTGTGGACAAAAAGGATCTTCTTCTTTCCTACCCTGGTGATAGTTTAGTTCACCATGGACACCGTCCGATAAGTTCGTGCTACTCGTATAGCTGTAAGCCGGTGGAATGCTAACATATCTTTTTGACGGGTCAATTTGGATCCGTGTGATATTTCAAGTAGGGCTTTAAAGTGATTACCCGAAGGTTTGATCTAACTAATCCACAGTTTGAGTTCACCAACACCTTTTCTGCCTTGTTGCCAGTCACCTCTAATCGTCAGCCATTCGTTTATTCTTCCTACGGTGTCATTACGTGATGCCGTGTTTCCTGGCCCCTAATCCGTTTCAATAAAGAGTACTCTGTCGCTGCCAATTATTCTTCGGAGGTAAGCAGGTATGTCACAGTATCGTAGCGTTGTCATTGTTTGCATCCAATTCGCAGCGTTAAAAGCGTTTCTAACAGAGCTTCCTTTTCATCACGAGCTATAGGATCACATCTACGGTGGCTTTGATGATTATTTGACAGCCCCCTAGACTTTCCAGGTCGGAGCTCACTAAAAATTTGCACGAGAATCTGGCTGGCCGGGCATCTTACCAGGTTTCAGCAAGGACCAGTGTTTGGCGTTGAAATAAGTGAGGGATTTCGCCTTCCTGTATATAGGCGTTGAAGAATTCCGTAAATATATTTGGCACCTCAACGGGACTAGGGTATTTACTATAAAGAACTCTGTGTGCAGCATCCAGCCCCTCCTGTTCTGTAATTCGTGGGATTTCATCTTGTTTGCCGAAGACCAAATTCATCGAGAACGACACATATTAAATTTGCCAGTGTATCACTTATATCGAGAAATCTAGTGTAGAAACAATTTTGAAAATCTACTTATGTATCACCGGCTATACATTGGCGTATTAACTGTTTTTTTTTTTTTTGTGATCACCGGTGATACATTGGCAGCCAACGTGTTAAACAAAGTTCCGAAAGGAAAAGAGATTTAAAATAGTGCTCCGACGTATTGCCACTTTGGTGGCAGAAATCCGAACATTGAAACAAAGTCTTGAAAGACAGGACAATAATTTAGTTTTCTTTAAAGCAAATATCTACTTAGATTTACCATTAAAATCTGCAGGTGGGTATATAGTTCTCGTTTAACAGCCGGTTCAGAACTTTTACTTACAGTTTTTTTAGGTTACTTTCAAATTTTGTTTTATGACTTCCAAATATGCAGAATAATTAATTAACTACAGCGTTGCTACATTTTGTTGTCAACTTCTACGTTTCACTCGGTTCGAGCGATTTCTCAAGCTATTTGCAAAATCCACTCAAATGTCTCACTCAAAAACTTTTCACATTATAGCGGACAATTTCTCCGATTCTAAAATATGTTTTCGTTTATTTTTGCAGTAAATTTCTATATATACATATATTCACTGTGTCTGTATTTTTTATTTATATTTTTAATTGCTGTATTGTGTGTCGCTGGATTAAACGTTGGAACATATATACTACCGGCAAAAAATGGTGTACGTAATTATAAAAAACAAGAATACCACGCCAGCGCAAATGTGAATGAAGCTTTAAATTTCCTTCGATACAAGCCATGGGATTTAACGGAAATGAGAATAAAACAGCTCGGAAACTACTAGTTGCCAATATTGATCCTACTGGAATTTGCCATATTCTTGAAACCTCCATCATTTCACAGATTTTTTATCGAAAGTTCAGGAATTATACCTTTCAGCTAATACGTGAAGCTCCCCAATCTTACCCCTATAGGCTACACTTTTCTTTCTTCAAACTAAGAATATCAGTCTCCTCTTCGCCTCACGATAGCGCCCGCATATCTGATCTGTGCTCTCACTGCTCGGTTGCAACGTCAAGTCGAAGATTGCTCTCAGTATGCATGTATAAGAGTGGAAAAGTTATAGGTTTTGTGTTCCTTAGCGACTCTCTTTGCTTTATGAAGGTGAGTACCTAACTTGGGTACCACAATCCAGTCCGAGCCCATAACTGCGTATATCCAGCGCACTACTATGTACTATGCTTTCCATCGATCGCTTGTTAAAGTGATCTTTGATCAGGAGACAGCCACACATCTCGGCCGATCTATTTATGATGTAACGTAGTGATATTGATGAATATATTTCGCGTTGCGACGAAGTCGCCTAATCTGATGATTTTGGTGATATGGAGGAGGCAACTATCATATGTCTTTCTATTTTATTTCATTGCACTTCATTTTATTTAACTTAATTGTATCTTATTTATTTAAGCTTATTTTACTTTATTTTATTTTACTTTATTTTATTTTATATTACTTTATGTAACTTAATTTTATCTTATATCATTAATTTTTCTTTATTTCATTCTATTTTATTTTATTTTACTTTATTTTATTTTATGTCATTTCATTTTATTTTAATTTTATTCAAATTGATTATATTTATTTTCTTTTTTTATTTATTTTTTTCTTTTATTATTTATTTAATTTATGTTATTTTAGTATTTATTTTATTTTATTTTATTTTATTTTATTTTATTTTTTTATTTTACTTCATACTGTTTTATTTTATTATATTTTATATTATTTTGTTTTATTTTATTTTACTTCGTTTTTTTATTATATTTTATTTTATATTATAGTAATTGTTGTATTATTTCATTTTGTTTAACTTCATTTTAATATTTTTATTTTTTTTTTTTTTTATTTTACTTTATTTTGTTTTAATAAACTTCATCTTCATTTTTTTTAATTTATTTTATTTTATTCAATTTTATTTTATTAAATTTTATTTTATTTTTTGTTATTTTATTTTACTGTATTTTATTTTATTTTATTTAATTATTTATTTTATTGTATTCTATTTTGTTTTATTTTATTTTGTTTTGTGTTACTTTATTTCACTTCATTTAATTTTATTTTTTATTTTATTTTCTTTTATTTTATTTTATTTTATTTCATTTTATTTTAATTTATTTTATTTTATTTTAATTCATTTTATTTTATTTTATTTTATTTTATTTTATTTAGTTTTATTTTATTTCATTTTATTTTATATGAATTAAGCGGGGGTTGCCCTAATTGGTTTTAAATGTATTTGGAGCAATTTTTTAAATTTACTTTAATTAATAATTTGGGAAACATTTTTACAACGGGACATCAGGACGGACAAGGCGACAGCTGTTTCGATTATACCTTGTAAATCTCTTCAAAGCTTTTTCTCCCCGGAGGTGTGCGGGTTCACCTACTATGGTTGAAGTATTACAAACGCATTCAGCCACGTCATGCCTAATTTGTTGTAAACTTATCCCAAATGCTTTCTTTACACAGTACATACTTCGTATATTATCATGTGTTAAAGAAAAAAAATTTTTCCCACATTATTAAATAAATTAAATTTAAAAAAAATTGCTTTAAATAAATGTTTTCATACATTTAAAGGCAATTAGGGCAATCCCCGCTTAATTCATACAAATAGACAACATTGGTTAATTCTTTGTAGTTCTATAAATAGAAAAAAAAAACAAAATACCAGCTTATTTGAAACTTGCCAACAACAAAAAGCATATCTTTCACACATGATAATGTACTGACGAGTTTTGGGAAATTCTGGTTATTTTGCTCCTTCTGCTATCGTTCAAATCGCTGAACTGTCGAATAAATAACTCAAATATTCAGTATAGCAATATCTAATTTATTTATAACTTTACTGTATTAGTAATTTACAATTACAATACTCGCGTACTTCCCTAGTAGCGTGTAAAATCAAGCTGATCGATTGTTCCCCAGCTTGCGCTGCTTTTATACTCTCTGTTGCCTCGTTCGCATATCTTTTAAGGGTCTTGAATCTTCACGATCATTCCTCTCGAAAAGCTGCTTATTTATTACTCCTATATGTATCTGGTACTAGCTTTACCCGGCGTACGTTGTAACGCCCGAGATCGAATGGATGTTGCGTTATTTTTTCTGTTTTGTATGTTGATAATTTAATTTATTGTTCTGTAAATTGAATTGAATTTTGTACGCATATTTGGTGAAATTTTCTGTTAAAACATTTTATTCTTGTATCTTATTGTAATGCATGTGGGTACACAATAGTTTTGGTTTATTCGTTCGGTGCAAAGATAAACAAATTTTTTGGTGTTCCAACTCTAGAGCAAGCAACATATAGCTGGCCATTGGAAAAGCACGGACTCTCTAAATTTAAGCCTGCAACAGTAAGCGATTGTCATTGTGCTTTGTTGATTGTAATTGCAAAAGCAAGGCGTACAGGAAACTTTAAGCGCTTAAAATTGATTGGCAAATCTGTAGGAATCATTGGGATTCGTGGTATGAGCACATCTTCTCATTTCCTTTTACCGCTGATGATTGTTGCTTTGATTACATTCGGCATTAATTTCTAAACGCAAAGTCTGGTTCCATTGCACATTTTTGGTGGGTTTAAATTCCGAAGAAGCATGATTGGTGAGCCAATTTTCAAAGTTGATATATGCGCAGGCATTCCTTTTGGTTCCAAGGAGTATAAAAATTCATTTGGATAATTCACAATTTTATCTTCATCTGTAACTGTGTCGATCTATTTATATTTCGTCACTTCACCAGGAAATTGGTTTTGAATGCGATCATTGATTTTGTTAACATGATCATTTTTGGGAGCTAAAATAGTTCGTTCGCATAGCCAAAAAACAAAAACATTTAAATTTAAAATTCTTAATTCTGAAAAACTTTCGTCTTGATCGAAGGAACCTAGAGCCAAAATTTGGTGATGATCGAAGTATGGCAAACATGTTTTCATAGGGAACACACATACAGAATTTGCTTTTTATAGAAGATGTAGATAGACTGAAGCTTAACAATTTTTTTAACAGCGGCAGATTACTAAACGTCCAAAAGGCATAACAGCCAAACTCAACAATGCAGTCAAACTTTAGGTGTTAAAATAACTTAAGTTTGTACGGCAGCGATAGTTTTTCCCCATTCCACATTTTACTGGAGGTGTTAGGACTTAACGTCACATAGCTCCTTACCAATTTTAATTATCCTACCATTACGACATCCAGATATATGCAGTATAATATATTCCATTTGTATGGGAGGTGCCACGCCCCCTTTTTCCCAATTCCGCATTTTGTTGGTGGTGTTAGGGATTGACCTCATATAACTCCTTACTGAATTTCAATGTTCTGGCATGTATACCTTCAAAGTTATGCAGTACCAAAGATTCCATTTGCATGGGAGGTGCCACGCCCCTTTTATATATCGAAATTATTTTTAGCCTAAAACATTCCCGTTGATCGAAGGAACCCATAACCAAAATTTGGTTATGATTTAAGTGTGGGAAATACGTTTCCATAGCGAACACACACACACACACAGAATTTGATTTTTATATCCGGGTGTATGTGTGAGTAATAACTTTGCTTAACTGCTGCCCACATATGTATATGTATGTGAAATATTCTCTTTGCTGTTAGCTTCGCTGTTTACATGTATTTTATTGTTTGTGTGCATTTATAGCATAGTGATGAGCCGAAATCCTAATATTCGCCACGTTATTCTTATTCAAATCATAGTGCTTGAAAGGTTTGACAGGTCCTCCGGCAGCATCAAAATTGCTATCTCTGAAATTTACATCGGTTTGAGTTTTTACGAAAAGAGTAGGTACTGTATGAGTTACACGAATACCCGTTGACATCAAAAACTCATCAGCAAATCAAGCCCTAAGCGAATCTGACGTTTTGTTGTTGAACTTGTTTTTGTGAAATTAAGAGATAGGAGACATCTTCGAGATAATTGCTGAAAATATTTTTCAAAATTTCCAGAAAAAAAACCAAAATATGGCTGTTGTATACATTTTTCATCACATATCAGCAGATATGTAAATTTACGAAATGCATATACATACATCTATTATTACGTATATACCAACAAATGTGCTCGAATTTATGGGATACTCATAAAGAACCACTCATAAAAATCAAGTGAGTGTAAAACACAAAAATAATAAATAAAACAACATTGTTTACTAGTGCACACATACACATGCATACATATTTATGTACCAATTTCGCAGTTCCGAGTTTACAAAAAATCAGTTCTGTCGAGTCAAGGTCCAAATGGAGCCGGGTATTTGGACCGATTACGGCTCCGGCCGTTTTATAGACATAAATCTGGGTGAAACAATTAATTAAAATAAATGTAAAGCGCGATAACCTCCGAAGAGATCTAAGGCCGAGCTTCTCTTCCAATTTGCGTCGTTCTCCTTTTAATTTTTCCTACAAATTGGCGGGATGGGACTTACTTGTTTTATGCCGACTCCGAACGGCATCTGCAAGGCATATGAGTTTTCACTGAGAGCTTTTCATGGCAGAAATACACTCGGAGTGCTTGCCAAACACTGCCGAGGGGCGACCCCGCTTAGAAAAAATTTCTTCTAATTGAAAAAACTTGTTTCTAAAGTTTTTTGATGTTGCTTTTTCCGGGGTGTGAACCCAGGATCTTCGGTGTGGTAGGCCGCCCTAATACTGGGTAATCTTGATACCTTTTACAGATATTGCACTGTTTTTTTTATTTCGAAAGAAGGTAAGCAGATGGGTCCTTATATCGCGTGATCTAATGAAAATATTCAGCAAGTAACTGATTAAAGCACCCTTTTTATAGCAACCAAAAAACAAGAAGCAGAAAAAAGGGGAGTAGTATCTACTCAGAAGTTTTATCTTTCTCCTTAAATATAATGCTGCTGAAACATTGCAACGACTTTCAGGTAGATAGCACTTTGAACATCTCCTCTGCAGATGCCCTTCTCTAGCCCCGACACTTATAAAATTTCTGAACAAGCCATTTTTCGACTGTTTCGCAGAGCTTGGTCTTGGCTTGCTGAAATCGATGGCATTGGGTGCACCATTAGACGTACAAATTGTACCAACTTATTATATAAATACAAATAAAGAAAGATCCACAATATGCCAAGTGGAGGGTTCCACGGCAATGCAGCTGGGCAACCACTGCAACCTAAGCTAGTTTAACCTCCTCAGTTATGTGGGATTTTTAAAATGGTTTAGCCTTTTGGTACTGGGTTCATTCTTCTCGATGTGAATTCAACTCTTCACACACATTTTATACGACAAGTTTTCAACGCAATTGAGAGTAAATATCTGAACATACTTCAATTCTGTCTGCTTATTTCTTCTTATTACCGTAATGCCCTACTTATTAAAGTACCCGGATCTTCGAACCCGATTCCTTAGTTCTTTGCATCCCCAACAGATAATTTTGTTTGCTGTATTACAACGTGTCTGTCTACATGCAGTAATGATAACAGCAACAATAACAAATATATGTAAGTACAAGTACTAGTAGCACAAATTACTTGGCCACCTGATTGCATAGTTATGACAACAGCAACAACAATAAAAATAGTGCACTAAAAGTCAATAAAAATTCAAGCTGTTCTAGCCTGGCGAATGTGTTTGCATAGCAATAACGGCTTCAATTATAAAAACAATAAAATGTTAACAACAACAATCACACTTTTTTTGTAGTAAAAAACTTACAATACTGATTGTATAATTGGAGATCGGAACAAGGCAGTTAGCAACTTGCAATATACATAAGTACCGCTGTAATCGGTCCCATGCACCCTGAATGACATTTATATTGATGATATGACATAATCCAAATTTGTTATTTTTCGAGATTATTTCATACTGATTAAACTTGTCGGAGGATGACTAGATGAATTCCACCACCTTCGGACGGCCCAGCGGGGATTAAGGGCTTGAAATACATACATATGTGGCAAGATATTCCAGCTGTAGAGTGCTACTAAAAACCTCTGACCATGCACAAGCGTCAAAATTGGATTTATTGCATATTGCCAAGTATAATCCGAAAGAAATATCCTCTCTAAAATGACTGCCGACCTAAACAGTACGGTAATCCCTGATGTACCATGTGGTAGAAAATCCGATTGGTGTAAATAATTAGAGCTGGAATTCGGACTCTAGAGGCCCCAAGAGTCATTAAAGAACCCTGCGAAAATACATTGGACCACAGTTCAGGGATTCAAGGGGTTGTGTAGCGCAACCCTCTCGTGGAGTTGCCAGCGCAATATATAGCTTCTACAACCCAATTGTCAACCTCATCTACCCGTGGCGAGTCCTGTTTCATTAACAGCCGAGGCTCTGGCGACCGCCAGCTCCTCATGGAACTAGGGGGTGGGGAGGAATGGCCTAGAAGGTTTAATGTGGTCATATAAATCGTTCCCCAGATGGTCGGGCTAGTACCTTAATGGTGCTTTGTTACCGGAACGTACCGGATCTATATCCGGCAAAGGACCATCAACATCGATAACACTTCCCAAAGCCTTCGTGGAGTGTCTTTATCGTTAAAACAACAACAACCGAAGACCAGGGAAGAAAGGTTTCACCAATTCTTGATACTCCTCAGTCGGAAGTAGCCATTGCGCTGATAAAGGGGAAAAGTCTGGATGCAGCTTGCTTGAATACTTCTCAGGCGGGAGAAATTATTATGTGTAGGTAATCCCACCAAAAGACTGAGGACCGCAGAGGTTACCTCAACTTGAGCCAATGGTGTATCAAAATTGTTAAACGCATGAAAACTAAAGCACTCCCCACAACCAGGTGTCCTAGTGTTATCTCTGAAGGAAGCCATAACACTATAGTTGTTAGCGAAGTGGAGACCAAGTCGCGTTTTTAACTTGCTTTGCGGGACCACGGAACTCAAATGTGCATGTATCATATACGTATTTAGCAGGCGAGGTTCTGGTGACTCCATGTTTCTTATTGAACTAGGGGTGGGGGCAGTATGGCCTAGAAGGTTCAATCTGATCATATTAAATCGTCACGGAGATAGTGGGCTAACTTAATGGTGCTTTTTTCCGGACCGTACCGATCTAGATCCCGCAAACGAGCATCAACATCGACAACACTCCCCAAAACCAACGAAGGCTGGTCAGAGGCAGCCCGAGTAACACAGATTGCTACTTCTTTGTTCCCAAAACCCTAGAATTGACACAAGACACTGGGCAGTCATGTAATGCATTAAAAACTGGAAATTTAGAAAAAGGTGCCAGTCTGATTGTGAAAACCGCTCAAGCTACCGGGAACACTCTCGGAACTAAGTTGAACTGGCCGCTCAATAAACGCCTCACATAGACTGAATGTGTCCATAATAAATACGGTAATCCTCTGAGTATCATCTGTCCCATACAAAATATATAAAAGAATCATTAGGCACATGTACTGTGGAAACGGAAGCTCCCTTTAGTTGGCTGGCAAACTTTGGTATTTTAAGGTAGGGCTGAACTGGCAAGGGCTTAGAAAAGAAGCTTTTCTGGTGTTGAAGTCATTTCATTCGTCTTGAGAGAAATCTAGGAACTAAGGCTCCTGTTAATGTCGGTGATAATATGTACAATAAAAGAAGGTTCCTGAGCCATTTAGTTCTGTTCTATGACCTTTCTGCGGTATTTCTATTTCTTTGAAACAGATAGCCTCTATTTTTCTCGAAATATTTCATCCATTGGTCAAATCTTCCGTTATCCATAGAGTTTGTAGTGATCTTTTCAAGCATCATCCCTCTCGTTCGACATCTCAAGCTGGAAGAATTTCACAACTTAAGCCCCAAACCAAAAATCAAATCCCTCCTCGGAATCCAAAGCATTATTCGCAGCCTTAGGGGCATGGACTTGAATGGTAGCTGTCGAGGTAGGAGCACAGACACATATTTGCAGTTAAAGTATTAGTACGTTCACTAACTTCAAAGATCGAAAGCTTCTTCAACACCTAATCCCACGGTGTACCGCGAGATACTGAAAGATAGCCACCTGATTAGTTAGACTAAAGCGTGGATGTACTTGTTTTTTGTTTAGTTGATCTAGTTTTAGCCCTTCGCTTGGTCATGATTGCAGTAAATCGAGGGTTAAAAGCTGGTCATTGGTGATTTGTATCTTCCACAGTTACATATCTAGAGATTTTATTAGGAAATTATAAATCTAGTACCCCTCTATTAAAGTAATAAGTACCCGCTTCTGCAACTGCCGTAATAAAAAAAGCAAAGATCACCGCACTTGTGAGTGATCGTATTTACTCACCGACTTTGAAGTATTTCGCGAACAGCTGATTGACACTCGATCTTGTTTTTTAAATACATTAAAATGCTTTTAGAGGTTAAGTACATAGTTTCGTTGCATATGTTGTAGTATTAACACTAATTACACAGATAATAATAATAACGGAACAAGTAAACAAAGTTTTTAGAATTAATTTGCTTGCGACTTTCCGAAAGATTTTGATTTGAGAAAACGATACAAACTGTTTTCTCTTATCTGGCACAGAGAAAAGAAAAACTTCTTACTTACTTCCTTAATTGGCGCTTAACCGTTTAAACGGTTATGGCCGTCCAACAAGGTGCGCCCGTCGCTCCTTCTGTCTGCCAACCGGTGCCAATTGGTCACACCAAGGGAGTTTAAATCGTTTTCCACCTGATCCTTCCAGCGGAATGGGGGCCGCCCTCTACCTCTGCTTCCATAGGCAGGTTCCGATAGAAACACTCCCTTGGCCGGAGCGTCATCTTTCATTCGCATAACATGGCCTAGCCAGCGCAGCCGCTGCGTTTTAATTCGCTGGACTATGTTGATGTCTGCGTATAGCTTGTACAGCTCATCGTTAAATCTTCTTCGGTACTCGCCATCGCCAACGCATGGAGGTCCATAAATCTTTCGCAGAACTTTTCTCAAACACTCCCAGAGCCGCTTTATCTGATGTTCTCACGGTCCATGCTTCTGCACCATATAGCAGGACGGGTACGATAAGTGAATTATAGAGTATGATTTTCGTTTGCCGAGAGAGGACTTCACTTTTCAATTGCCTACCTAGTCAGAAGTAGCATTTATTGGCAAGAGTGATTCTTCGCTGGATTTCGGAGCTGATGTTGTTGCTAATTTTGATGCTGGTTCCCAAAAAAAACAAAGTCTTTTACTATTTCGAGATAAGCCAACAGTAGCGTGGTTACCAAGGCGCATATGCGCTGACTCATTGCTCGATGACAGCAAGTACTTCGTTTTGTCCTCATACACCATCAAACCCATCTTTACCGCTTCTTTTTCCTGTTTGGTGTAAGCATAACTAACGGCGCGAGTGTTTAGGACGATGATATCAATGTCATCAGCATATGCCAGAAGTAATTAAAAAACACATTGCACCTCACTTTATTCTATATAAAGACTAGCAGACCCGGCACACGTTGTTCTGTCCTAGATTATAGACCAAATTTTAATAAGCTTTTTCCGTTTAACTCTGCCCTCGCCCCTCTACACTTTTTCCTAAACTTTGTATTCACTCCTACCTCCGTATTTTTCGCTTCATCTATCTCCATCTTCGTCTCATTCTATCTCTTTCTCCTTCTCTCTTTTCTCTTCTCTCAAGTTTTTCGCATTCTTCATATCTTATTGCCAGTCCCAGAGGGTGGTATGTATTTTGTTCCAGTCTCATTCTGAGTTTCATTCCCAGTCCCACTCCGAGTCTCAGTCTCAGTCTCAATCCTAGTCCTAATCCCAGTCCCAGTCTATCTCTGGTCTACTTCCCGGTAAAAAGCATCGTAAATACTAATATAGGCAAATTTATATACCAAATTTCAGGCAAATCGAATAGGGCGTATGTAAATAGGTATGTGTGTATTATTAATTTACGTCTCTATTTCGGCTTTGCATGCATATTTATCAGTTTTGCCAGGTTGATGCGACCAAATCGAATATCACAACGAAAATTACTTTAAAGCTCTCAGCAACAGCTTTCATTTGATATCCATAATACACACACATTTTAGGGGTATCCGGGTCCATGTTTTGGCCTATATCTCGAAACCCTAGTCACCCAGCGGTGTAAAACTTACTCTGTACTAAAGCACACATCAACAGCTTCAATTTGATACCCATAATGTAAAAACACATTCTAGGTGTATCCGGGTCCATGTTTTGGCCTATATCTCGAGGCCTAAGTCACCCAGCGCACAGTGTTTCGTGTAGAACAAGCTAGCTGGACAAAAACAAAGTTCTTATTCCAAGAAAAGTGTAATGAGAAATGAAAGAAAACAAACAAAATAACGGGATTTTTGCTTTTTTTTTTTGATATTTTTGCTCATATATATTGAGTAATTGAAGTAAGAAGGCAGGAGTGGCCGTAAAATGCATTGATTAATTCAGGGATGCACCTTAACGTTAAGCTAATCGTTTATCAAAAAATTTCCACCGTTTCCGTTGAAACACTTCGAAATATTATCGATAAAGAAATTATCAAAATAAATTGTATCTCGTTTTTAACTGAAACGAAAAGCTTTCGTTAACGTTAAAAACGTTAACAAAAACGTGATACTTTATGTTTGAATTGTGCTGGCAATGCTATAGCAATGGTGAAGCCGTAAGGTGGCAACAACGAGCGCACATACACACACATACTCTATGTAATTTGTTTGTGTAATTCGTTGGTGGTAATGTCAAAAATACTTTGAGAAATGTTCGTACTGTCAAAATTCATGAGAAAAGTTGCAATCAGCTTGGCTAATGCTTTCACCTTTAATGACTCCGCCATCAATCAGCTTTGCCAGCATAGTTTGAAATTAATAATCAACATAAACGATTTGATTTCGTTTTGATATGGCAGAAAACGAAACGAAATCATTTCGTTAATTTGACGATCTTAACGTTAATAAACGAAACGAAATGACTTCGTTTCGTTTATTAACGTTGATTATCATATCTGAAAGGGTATTTTTTCTCTATATTTTTAACTTTAGCGACAAAAAAGTTACATCCGGACATCCAGGCTAAATTTTACATATGTTATAGTCGCAAGTATTCTCTAATAATCGAAAGAAAAAACCATTGCGAATTCTTTGCACATCTATTTTAAATTTTTTTTTTTTTTTTTTTGTAGATTTAGTTATCTCTACATATAAAATAGGATGTATGTATGTACCAGCTCCGACGAGATATTTGAACCTTTAAAGCTGATCTACAAACGGCAAAACCAATTCCCAGGTACAGGGAAAAAACACGTAGCCATAAAACACACAAAACTAAACGCGCAAGGTCAGCAAGAGCACAAAGCAAAAAGGCGAAGATCACTGACTTCAACCTGCCACAACCTACCGCACCAGTCACCCAGGAATAAAAACAGGTACATACAAAGCAATCCTGATGCAGGAACGCTACACAAAACAACCCCATTTGGTAGCATCTACGCCAATACCTGAATGTAATATAAATACTGCACAACTGATAACAAATCAGAACGATCAACGACACTTAAGATGGCAGCACAACAATCAACTATTCACCCTGTCGGAAAATCAACAACACAAAGCAGTTTAGTTATAACCGTACCAAGAACGGAGTTTTTTGACATTTGGGTTCAACATTCGAAGGAAACCAGATATAAAGAATTATTGAGTTTTGTTTTACTTAAGTACGATTTAAGCGAAGCAGCTGAGTATTCGATAAAAAGTTTAAGCTTACAAATATCGGCATATTCGTCGAAGCTTGATCAAAAGTGGAACACTTCTGGAAGACATAAGGAGCGATTTTTGAATAAAAACTCGGAGTGGCTTTCGGGTCCAGACTCCAGATTTACAACAACGGTGGATTCAAAGAAAAGCTAAGGCAGAATGCTATCCAAATGAAATTGATGTGGGTGAAACACGTGCGGAAATTAAAGTCCAGTCCGTATTAGATAAAACTGTTGAGCGTTTAGTTGTAGCAAATCAAGAATTTTTTGTTAGTTTATTACCTACAAACTGGACGTATACTTTAATCAGCAAGTGGGGTTGCGATGGAAGCTCTGGCCGTAGCACATATAAGCAAAAGTTTACATGCAGTTCTGACGCTGATGAGTTTTTGTTTATATTTTCTTTCGTTCCTCTTCAAAACAAGGTAACATTGTTTGGCAGAATCTTCGACCTTCTTCTACCATGTATTGTCGTCCAATTAAATTTATTTTTGCTAAAGAAACAAAAGATTTTATTGTTTTTGAAACGAACAAAGTTTTAGAGGAGATAAATGCGTTGTTGCCAACAAAGTACATGCTCGAAGAATACGAAGTTTCCGTAAATCACAATATGCTTCTAACAATGATTGACGGAAAAGTTTGCAATGCTTTGACTGAAACTTCTTCCGCACAAAAGTGTTATATTTTTGGTGCCACTCCAAAATATATGAATAATGAGTTACGGGACTTTACGCCTAACCGAGATAATCTTGGTTTTGGTTTGTCTACTCTCCATGCATGGATAAGATGTTTTGAATGCTTGCTTCACATAAGTTATCGCCTCGAAGTAAAAAAATGGCAGCTTAGGAATGAGGCAGATAAAGAGATTGTAAAGCTACGTTCCAACGAAATCCAGAATAAGTCTAAAAGTGTACTTGGGTTGATAGTAGATAAACCAAAACCAGGTTTCGGCAATACCAAAGACGGCAACACTGCTCGCAGGTTTTTCGAAAATTCTGAGGCTAGTGCTGAGATTACGGGATTGGATGTAACGCTCATCAAAAGATTCAACACTCTCCTTCGCGCATTAGCATCTGGGTACAATATAAATATCCAAAGATTTGAAAAATTTGCGGTCGAAACTAAAAAACTATACATAGATCTCTATCCATGGTTTAATATGCCTGTTACAGTTCATAAAATCTTAGCGCATAGTACTGATATTATAAAAGCAGCAATTTTACCTATTGATCAACTTTCTGAAGAAGCACAGGAAGCCCGTAACAAAGATTTGAGACGATTTAGGGATGATAACACACAAAAGCAGTCGCGTGAAGCCACGAATAGAGATCTTATGAATATGTTGCTTATAACATCAGATCCTTTAGTTAACAGTTTTAGGGAGAAAATTTTAAAGTCTGACTTCAGAAGTCTTAAATTTACTGTCCCCCGATAATGTTGAGGAGTCAATAAATACCCCAGTTGTTTCAAGCTTTCACAGTAGTGTTGCTGATGCTCATGACTATTCCACAAGTGACTCATCGCATGAAAGTGATGATAGCGAATAATAACATAATTATAAAAGATAACCTACCGTATAACTATTTGTTGGATCAGGTTTTATTTAATTTAAATCTATTGTCTTTTCTACTTTGTATGATACTTTACTTTTAAGTTTTTGTAATAAGTAATTTTCACATAATTAATTTAATTATTTACATTGTTATCTATATATTAATACGCTAACAAAATTTCCATACAATCAATTGACAGGCTGTTTCGCATACTTAGCATACGTAAAATCATATAAAAGTTATATGAATCGATTCGTATTGATCAGCCGCAGTGCATAGGCCTATCTTTGTTAACAAATATTACTATATTTGTTTATAATTAATAGAAACAGTTTTTTGTAAATTCGAAAATCTGTGCAACTATCGAAATTGCCATCTGTAGGATGCATTATGTTCACAAACCCCCCTGAGTACATAGCTCCAAATTCTCAATTGTTCCGTTGCTCAAATGTTTCATCTCTACATTTGTATATATTTGTACACGCCAAACGGTGAGAGAACTACTGCTTCGCTCATTTTCTGTTGAAATAAAATATTGTGTCCCATTGTTGCCAATTACCTATATTGGTCTGTACCAAAATCCTTAAAAAATTGTTCTAAAATAATTTTTAGCGCACAAAAAAACTTTAAAGAGAAGTAATAACTTAACCGGCCTATTTTTTGGACAAATTTTACTTACACGTAAAAGCATAGGTCTTTATTTAACAGAAAAAGGATTGGCAACCCTGCTCGTGTTAAGTCCGCAAACAATACGTCTGCCGAAAAACAATCAACAAATTGTGTAAATAAATAAAATTTAAATTAAATACAAGGGTAAATTCCATAAGAATTAAATATAGTGCCTTGTACTGTGATACATGTTATAAAAAGCGTGTTTTGATATTTTTCCGACAGAATTTGTAAGTTTTTTAACTTCGTTATATACATACATAACTCTGTAATAGCGCCAAATAAATTCGCTTAAGTGAATAGCGACCAGGCATGCTTAACGAACGAAACGATATCATTTCGTTACGATAATCAACGTTAATAAACGAAACGAAGTCATTTCGTTTCGTTTATTAACGTTAAGAACGCAAAATTAACGTTAATTTGACGATCTTAACGTTAATAAACGAAACGAAGTGACTTCGTTTCGTTTATTAACGTTGATTATCGTAACGAAATGATATCGTTTCGTTCGTTAAGCATGCCTGATAGCGACGTAAGCAGGTGTGCAAATACTTTTTATTCGTACAGTGTTCAGGGTTGCCACCCAGCTAACATATATTAAGGTGACCAGGTGCGTCAAAGTTGTTTTCGATATTGGATCTGGTGTCTTCGCTTGGGTAATATGCCAAACATTACTCCTCCCGCAGTAAAACGTCGTTTGAGCAAGGGCTCCCCCGCCGCGAAAACACAAAAAGTTGATGGGGCTGCAGCTATCACCCTCTCAGCAGTGTACAACACCCTGAAGGAATTCGAGTCGAAGGTGCATCAACAGACTGCCCAGTTGCGGCTTTTGGTAGAGGGCGTCTCTCAAAGATTAGATGAAGTGGAGAAACAAATAAATAAACGTATCGAAGAGGAGATCTCGTTACTTACCAACACTCTGTATGCCTCATCCACGCAGATTTCTTTGTTGACGGAGAGATTAGAAAAGTCTGAGTCCGAAATAGAAAATCTCAAAAAAGAGTTGGCAAAAGGACTTCAGCAAAAACTGACTGCTGATGTCGCTGCTGATGCTGTCGCTTTTGGTTCCCGTATAAGGAGGGCGAAAACCTAAAAAGTATTTTTAACGTGGTGTGCATGTCCATTGATTTTCAGTCACCGCAAATAAGGGACATTTTCCGCACGAGACCCTCACGTGCAGGCAACAACGGTGCGATTGTGATCAAGTTCCATTCGCCGCTGGATCGCAATCGTACTCTCCGTGCGTTTGGGGAGCACCGTAGGCGTATGAAAAGCGCTGTTTCTCTGGAACCCCTTGGTATCCAGGGAAACTTCTACCTATACGAGAGCCTTACCAAGGAAATAGGCTTTTGCTACAAGCGGCTATCCAATTAAGGCGGCAGGGAAAGCTGCAGGCGGCATTCACGCTCCGTGGCTGCGTCTACGTTAGGCATGGACTTGATACATCCGCACAGCCAACAAAAGTTACCAGTGAGGCTGATCTGGATCGATTTCGCCAACCTTAAGTTCATATGCTTATTCATTGTTTTTTTGTTATGTAAAGATGGCGCAAACATTAATTTATTTTTTTTCTTTTACTTCGGCTTTGTCTATAACTTACTTTAAAGTTGCTTTTAATTCGATTGTACTCAGTGTTTGGAGATAGTAGAAATGCGAATGGCATTGCGAATAATAGCCTAGCTTTGCTTAATGTCCTATGCAGGCACCATAAAGGTTTCAACGTGGTGCACTTTAATGCTCGTAGTTTAAATGGTGAAAAGATGGATGTAGTCAGAGCGATATTTGAACAATCTAGTGTTGATATCATTTGTGTTTCCGAGACTTGGTTTAAACCTGAAATACTTGATGACCATTTTGGCATAAAGGGATACGTACTCTATAGGATGGCAAGAAAGGTAAAGAAAGGTGGTGGTGTTGCTATGTATTGTAAAAAACATCTCAAGTCGAGAATCATATCAAGTATAGCTGTTGGCGTCACTGAGAACTTGCTAGTTGAAGTGTCTAGTTCAATGTCCAAAGTCCTTTTTTCGTGCGTCTATAACCCTAATAAATTGTGCAACGTGAAGGAATATTTTACAATGTTGTCCTCGGTCGCAGTTGATTACACTGATATAATTATCTGCGGAGATTTTAATGTTAATCTCTTATGTAGTGACCCGTATACCTGCCGTTTGTTAGACGATGTTTCAAGTGTTGGTCTTGAAGTGGTTAATGTGTGCGTACCAACAAGGTATGGACGGAAGTGCTGCCCCAGCCTTCTTGACTATTTCATTGTGTCCGATACGTCTAAAGTCTTAAAGTTTGATCAATTATCCTTTATCTCAGACCATGATCTAATTTTCTGTTCATTTGATGTAGTGCTCGATAACCACAGTGCAGTAGCTAGACCATCCATTTCACCAGATTATCGAGGACTGGGCGTAAATAACCTTCTTGGAGACATCTCCAGCATAAATTGGTCTACTTGTTGGAGCTTGAGTTCGGTGCATGAAAAGCTGAGATTTTTAAATGAAATTATTTTATACCTCTATACAACTCACGTTCCATCTTGGGTATATAGCAACAGATCTTCCTCTTGCCCTTGGTTTAATAGATCCGTCCGTGCTATGATTATCAAGCGCAATAAGCTTTATTCCCTTTGGAAGAAAAACCGAAGCGACGCAAATTGGCGTGCATACAAACTTACACGAAATGAGACCACAGCCTATATTAGGAGAGAAAAATGCAGATACTACAGTAAAATGTTGAATATATCGTTGCCTAATCATGTTTTGTGGCGTAATCTGAAAAAACTTCGTGTACATGTGAGTGAGAGTTCTGACTGTTCCCTTAATCCTGAAGATCTTAATGCAGCTTTTGTGAGCCAAGCTAACCCGTCTTGTCTTAATACCAGTTTCTCAACCCCTCCCTTATATGTGGTTCCTGTTTGTCAAGTATTTGAGTTTACAGCTGTTTCGGAACTTGATGTGGCGAGATGCATAAATAAAATAAGGTCCAACGCAATCGGTCAGGACAATATACCGCTCAAATTTGTTAAAATAATTGCCCCGTACATTCTTCCTACATTGACACATATTATCAACCACAGTATTACTGCCTCCTGCTTCCCTGATATGTGGAAGATTGCCACGGTTATACCTATTGCAAAAACTAAGTTTGCAGATTGTCCTAGTGACTTTCGGCCTATCAGCATTTTGCCAGCACTCTGGAAAGTCTTTGAGATATTGTTGTCGGAACAAATTCAAGACCATGTTTGCAAACATAGTCTGCTATCACCATTCCAGTCAGGCTTCCGATCAAAGCACAGTTGCTCCACGGCTATCATAAAAATTTTAGACGACGTCAGGGCACCCTTTGACAAAAACCAGTTGACTTTATTATGCCTGCTTGACTTCTCAAAAGCCTTCGACTCTGTGAACCATGACCTGCTGTGCTCAAAATTAAAAAAATTATTTTGGTTTTGATGACTCCGCAGTGCGGCTCATGCCAAGTTATCTGACGGGTAGATCCCAGCTTGTCAAAGTCGGCTCCGAAACTTCAGGTCTAAAACCACTATAGGCAGGGGTACCCCAAGGCTCTATCTTGGGTCCACTACTTTTTAGTATTTTTATTAATGACGTATTTAATACATGCCAGCATGCTCATATGCATGCATATGCTGATGATGTCCAACTATATTTGTCGGGAAATCATGAGGGGACAAACGATTTATGCTCAAGATTGAATAATGACTTAACATCCATATTTGAATGGGCTAGGAAAAATGGCTTATGCATGAACAGTGAGAAATCATACGTGTTGCCTATATCTAAAAAACGAATAAGTTTCTCAAGTATTCCGCCCTTGCGCGTTGCCAGTAAATGTCTCAAACTCGTTTCAAAAGTGACTAATCTTGGTTTTGTTATTAACACGACGTTGTCCTGTGATGATCATGTAAATTCGGTGGTTAAGAAAGTATACTATATCTTAAGAAACTTACGAATGTCTGCTATTTATACTCCGGTCAATGTTAGAAGAAAACTTGCAATTCAATTGATTATGCCGATCATTTGCTACTCTGAGCTAGTGTACAGTAAACTGAGCTCCCAGTTTGCTCATAAAATTGATATAGCATTTAATCATGTTACACGTTATGTATTCGGCTTAGCCAGATTTGATCATATATCCAGCTGGAGAGCGCGTCTACTGGGCTGCGAAATCTTCGAATATCTGAAAGCTAGGAACAGCATTTTCCTTTCGTCAACTTATCATGTATAAGGAGCCTAGTTACCTATATGATAAGCTAATATTCCCCAGGTCTGCTCGAATCAACGACCTAGTAGTACCAACTTATAACTATCTAACATCTGGACGGCTATTCTTTGTCAATGCCATTCGCCTATGGAACTCTATTCCAGTATCCGTACCTAGTAGTCTAAATAAAAGCAACTTTAAAAATGTTCGTTATGCTCATTTTAGTTGAAACCATTATACTTTTTTTTTTTTTTTTTGTTTTTTTTTTTTTTGCGGGGAGACTGAAAAATGCCTAATGCACCATAATTGCTGCCGTCGCAGCAACCGTGTGTCCGTAGACTAAAAAGCAGCCCCGTTCTGGAACCGTCGCCCACCCCGGCACCACTTTCGCATTACGTCAGGGTGGCGTTCCATATTTCTCATTTTTTAAGAGCCTACTGTTGTCCCTGCGTCCAGGTTCCCGCTATTTGCTCTGAGTGTCCATTTAATCGCCACTGCTTCGCATGCGCATTTCTCTGCGCTCCCTCTCAGCATCCACCAGGCGTGTCATTACTATAAATGCCATTTTGCTCACTGCAGTGGAGCATTCTTTCCTGCTGCACATATGTGAAACTAAATTTCTCGTGGTCGGTTCCTCCCCAAAGACTCCATGCAAGGTGAGTCTTTCTTCGTGGAAACGGGGGCAGTAGAACATGACGTGTTCTGCGTTTTCTAACTCTGTGGTACACATTGTCATGATCAAGTGTCACAAAGTCATGATAAAATGTTTGAGAAGTTTATGCACTAGCGGTGGGCTATTATCTCCCAAATAGAGTGCATGCTTTAAGGGCCAGTTAATGGTAACTTAACCATAACCAGATAAAACAGCTGATCGAACCTAAAGTTGGTTTGGAAATCAATGTAATCGATTAATGGTGCCATACCATAACGCTAAAGCCATAAATAACCATACATTAGCCAACCAATTGGTCTTTGGTTTTTCGCCATATCCATAACCTAAAAATATTTGAGTTGGAGAATTTATTAACTTTTTGTAGATTTTATTTACTGTTTTGGATACGCTTTGACTAAGAGACTTATTTTTTGTGGTATATGTTTGTAATTTTTTGCGTTTTCTTCATATTTTTAAATTTTCACGATTTTTAGGTTAAGGCACCAAGAACTGATGCCAATTTGATATAGATAAGTAAAAATATGGTTATGACTATGGCGTTATGACTATGGCAACTTTAACTCGGGATTTACTTGCATTGTGTCCGTGCCTTTCGTTTGCTCGTTGATCGGACTTAATATACCGGATGTTAGTCACCCTGTGTCGGTAAAAACGAAAATGTCAAATGAAGCTATCTGATAGATTGCTATCCTCCAGGTAAAATCTAATTTAACTGGAGATGGCAAAACAAAAGGTCCAGAAAAAGGACTATAAAAAACAATTTTGTACGTTAAAATTTAGTGGTATTATTATTTATTGAAAAAAATCGCAAGGAAAAACAAGCCAATTTTCGACACCCTGTATCAGCGCAAACCATTCATATTTCGGTCACTCCATTTGCATAGGTGAAGAACCCTACAACCAACCCTTGACCAACTTAAGTGGATTTTGGCGATATCAATTTTTGGAGTGGAAACACTTGACGTGGAAAGCCTCATATATAAAGAAGGATGTATGTTTGCATGCAGTTCATGGACTCCGAAACCACTCCGGCGATTTTATCAAATTTGCATAATATCATCGCAACAACCCGGAGAGTGTTCCTGTGAGGTTTCATTGCGATCTATTTGAACAAATTCTATTCACGATTCGATTTACCTGAAATTTGGTATATATGTACATAGGTAGCCCTTTGCCTAGATTAATATTTGCGTAGTAGCTGTGACAGAACAACGTCTGCCGCCGGGTCTGCCAGTTTGTGCATAAATCAGGTCGATTTTAAATAGACTGCAGTCAAACGAAAACAGTACATTGAACCATGTGTGGTTAGAGAGCCGCATTTTGTTTCGAAGCTCCCTATAAAAAAATTTTAAATGTTCACATCTGCGCAAAACTAGCACAGCTTATCAATATAAATTCAATGAATTATAAATCAAATAAAGCCTAGATTGACGTAATCAAAAGCGGATTGAGATTAAATTAATAAGCGTGTTTCGTAAATTAACAAATATAACTTTTTGAATAGCCGCTGACGCAAATGTTAATTGAATCTATTATAGCTGTTGACATCTTGCCGCTAGTGAATGTTTAACAGTCCAGATATCTTGGGTTCGAAACCAAAGGCCGGCGGTATGAAGTAAAAAATTCACAACACAGTTATATGGCCAGTTTTCAACGGTGCAAACGGTGAATATGGTCACCTGGCAGGTGCCTTATACCGCCATCTCAGTGGGTTGTGGTGAAACCCAATCGAAATGGCTGGTAGGCTAGTGTCGGATCTGCCCACGTCCCGTTAAAACCTTGGTGGACCTCAAGGCACCATAAGGTCATGCGTTTGACCTCGCGTAGCCTCCCTGTGTAGCATTGATAACCACGAGGCCGTTAAAGAGCGACTACACATTCGCCTCCGGATAACGGCCTTGAAGGAGGGCTTTTTTAGAACGGATACGACCAACAAATATAAACAGGAGGAGGAAAGGAGTGGTGGCGAGGGGTGTCAAGGTGCGTGAGACGCGTGAGCGGAAATGGAGGCGGCCTCGCGTTTATCATACACCACTCAGTGCAATATCATATATTTGATCCTGACATCGGCCGCAGGGACAGTGTCTTAGAACGTCAAGGCTTATCTTTCCGGTCAGGCGATGCACACCTAGAAATCATTAACATCTACATCCCTCATGCCACCTGTTGCCCCAGTGGATACCACCCTAATATCAGCGCCTTAGTCACTGGCAATAAGCGCATTATCTTAGGCGATTTCAATGCCCATCACGATCTATGGCATTCAAACTTACAGGCAGAGTAGGGGTGAGATGTTGGCGGATCAAATAGAAGAAACGACGTTCTGCACAATAAACGGAGACGCCCCCACACGTATGGTAGGAAGCTGTCACTGTTCGCCGGATATATCAATCGTGAGCGCAGGACTCGTAAACTGCGTCAACTGGCAGCCGATGGTAACATTGGCATCCGACCACCTGCCTGTACTTATTTCGCTCGAGCATACCGCCGACTTCATCGTCACAGAAAAACGCACTTTCATCAACTTTAAAAAAGGAAAGTGGGATGAATACAAATCCTTCACAGACAACCACTTTGCTGCCCTCCCTATCCTAACTGATGCTCGCCAAGGGGAGCGTGCTTTCCGCAAGGTCATTGAATCCGCCTCGGCTCGCTTTATTCCCGCCGGTAGAATTCCGCCTCACTTTCCAGCGGAGGCCGCAAATTTAGCGAGAGAACGTGACCTTATAAGACAGCTCGATCCCGGCGACCCCCAAATAAGGGATATAAACCAACGCATCAGATTGCTTGTGGATGAACACAAGCGGGCAAAATTGGAGGAGCACCTAAGCGGTTGTAACCTCTCTGCCGGTGTAGGTAAGCTTTGGTCCACCGCAAAGTCCCTATCGAATCCGTCTAAGCACAATGACAAAATTTCCATCGCCTTTGGCGATAAAGTGCTGTCGGAAAAATGCGCGAGCGCTTTTTGCCGACAATATATAATGCATTCTACGGTCGACAACGTTAGACGAAGGGCCAACAGATACGCACATAAACATAAATTCAGCGCGTCTCCAATTACCATCACCGCCAAAGAGGTTAAGGATGCCATCGGTCATGCTAAACCATCCAAAGCAATGGGTCCAGACGGCATAGCCACGCCGATGCTTAAAAGCCTAGGGAAAGAGGGTTTCAAATATTCAGCACATGTCTTCAACCTGTCTCATTCCACCTTTGCCATTCCCAAAAAATGGAAAATGGCCAGGGTAGTCCCTCTACTGAAGCCTGGGAAACCAGCTAATATAGAAGAATTATATCGATATGTCTCCTATCGCCAGTAGCCAAGACGCTTGAAGCCATTTTCCTGCCCTACTTCAAAGCAAATTTGCATCTAGCCTGTCACCAGCATGGCCCTAGAAAACTTCATAGCACCACCACCGAGCTAAATGCCATTAGCACCCAGATAAATTGCGGTTTAAATCAAAACCCCATACCATAGAACAGTACTCGTTGCGCTAGACCTATCAAAATCGTTTGATACGGTGAACCATGACACTGGCATTATCACCGACTAAATCCTCCGCGACCTTATTTACAACATGCACGTCCCAAATGTAGACCATTTTGAACATCCACGTCGATGGCACTACGCTACCCACTGTCCTACACCCAAAAATCTTTGGTCGGATCAGGATCTACATTTTGGTGAGCATGCAGCCGCAATTGTACCGAAAATTCAGAGCCGCAATAAAATCCTCAAATCTCTGGCTGGCAGTACTTGGGGAAAAGACAAAGGAATGCTCAATACCACTTACAAAGCAATTGGCCTGCCGATTGCATGCTACGCGTCCCCTATATGGTCGCCAAGCCTAAAAACTACTCACTGAAGCTACAGGCCTGCCAAAATACTCCTCACAGAACCTCCACGGGCTGTCTCTTATGTCCCCAGAACACCATCTACATAATGAGGCGAGAATACTCCCCATCAGGGAGAGAAATGAAATGCTAACCAAACAGTTCCTGTTGAATACCCAGAAACCTGGGCATCCCAACAGACATCTGATTGATGAGCCAATACCGCCCAGAGGCTTAAGGAGTCATCTCCGTAAGCATTTTGAGGAAATACGGCACCTGAGAACTCAGCCGTATGAAGCCAAAAAACACAAGAAGGTCCTCAGTGAACTCCACAAACAGGCGTCGGACCTTTATGCCAGGAATTGCCCGGTGAATCCAGTACTCAAAGAACAATACCCAAAACTTGCGGAAGAGGAACGCACACTCCCTAAGGAAACGCGAGTCACTCTAGCCCAACTTCGATCTGGCTACTGTATCAGGTTAAACTCTTAGCTATCCAGAATCAACCCCGACATACAAAATGTATGCCTCGCTTGCAAGTTTCCTTGGACTCCCGTTAGAGGATATTGATGGCAATTTGTGATCGGTCGCACCTATTGGATGGGGCGAAGCACTGCTACAACAACAACAACAAACCGACACCTAATGTTAGACCATCTGTGGCAGGTACTGGGGGAGGAAGAGGTCCGGCGAATGCGAAAGCATCAGGAGGCCCGGTCGTTGGTCAGGCTTTGTGATATGGGCTATAAGCTTTCTGACTTCGGGCACTCTAGCCTTCGTAGCAGGTTCTACTTTTTTCCTGACAGTACGGACTATTGTGTGCCGACTACTGCTCCCTGTGCAACCTTCATCCCAGCCAATCCTCAGAGACAACTGAACCAGATTTGGTGATTCCGCCGGCCACCTGTGGTCCTCTCCTGCATAGATGGGCCTCGAGTCAGCTGAGCAAGCGTTGGGGGACAACACCTATTGCAGGGTAGCAAGATCCTTCTGGCCGGAAGTGGATGGCTGGAGGTTTACCCAATTGATTGGGTTCACTAAGGCTCATCTATCAATGGTCATTGGGGGTTTACCAGGACGCTGTCCAATGGGAATCCATGCTGTACGTCTCAATATACTAAAACCCCATCCTGCTGCAGCTGTATGGAGGATGATGAGGTAGAATCATCGAGCACTTTATGCTTGATTGCTCAGCTTTTGCCAGAACTAGGCGAAAGTATTTCGGTCGCGACTCACTTGGATCTCCAGAGAATTTATCCAAGCTTGAGATCGGTTTCATTCGAAACTATATCGTTGCTACGCAACGACTCTCTCAGTAGCAACAGCTACCACCTAACCTCGCCTAACCTAATGTGCTTCCAGAATAATATTTTCAGATCTCCTACAGAATACGTCCTTATGATGTCAGACCGCGACCTTCATATCGTGGTGCAGATGTTCAAAAAGCACTTCAAGTGGGATGTCAACATTAGCCTTGCATGTTGACATTTCTTATCAATTAATGAATAATTATGCTGTCGTGTTGACTCAAGAGGCGTATCCGCACGGTGCGCGTATTTTATTTGTTTTTAATTAATGCGGAGTCATTGAAAGGCAGGAACTTATAAGGGGCCATTCATAAATTACGTGACGCTGAGTTAGCTGCTTTTCTACCGCGCTGCATGTGACGCTTGCTTGCTTTCGTCCATGAGAGTGGGACGCTGACCGTGACCCTACACTGAAAGAAATGGTGCTAGTAAAATCAACAAATCGGTTCTTGACTTAACGGAGATTTGGTGAAATTGATCGAATTATGGTTAATTCGACCGAGTTCTTTGTCAAACGAACAAATTAGTTTAGTCATTTCAACAGAAGAGAAATTTTCGCTCTTAAGTTAACAAAATTTTCACGATTTTTAGGTTAATGACACCATCAATCGATCATATTGGAGATGAATATTGTTACGACTATGGCATTCGAGTTAAAGCCGGAGTCATTGGTGCCGTATGTCGTATCGCTGTATCCGTATCCCTAACGTAATCAGCTGTTTATTGTTACGACGGTAAACCAAAACCCAATTGGTTGGCTACGATACGGTTACGACCTTAGCGGCACCAATAATCGATTGCATTGATTCTCATAAGGTTGGTCGAATCAGCTGTTAAAAGGTTACCGATACGTTTATCGATAAAGCACCAATGTCTCCAGCTTAATGAAGTTTAACTGGCCCTTATACCAGCCATACAATGGACATACATATGTATATGTTCATGATATTTGTCAACAAAGTCTCACTGCTAACAACTACCCTGCAAAAATCGCGAGTACTCCATGCATGCATGTATGGAGTACTCGCTATGGACCAACCGAGTACTCCAAAATTAACCACAATTCATACAAAAAATATGGTCCAATTAACATTGCGATGTCCTAGGACTGGACCATATACTCCAGCTCCGCATTACATCGGAGTAATCCATGGAGTACCCACAGTCCAATAAACATCGTGTAGTGATTACAATCGTTAAAAACGAGCAATGATCGGCTTACAATATGTTCGTATAGAAACATGAGTTGGTCCATTGCTGCATTACAGTGGAGTATAATTGTAAGTACTCCAGTATGACACAAGTGGACCACATGATCCAACGATTTTTGCAGGGTATTTATAAACAAACATGACAGCAAATGAACAGTTTTGGGTTTACAAATAATTCAATAATTGGTTTAGACCATTAACCGATGTCATGTCATGTGACAGCATCGAAACGATTTATAGATGATTTGCCCAATGAATTAGTGACATTCTACATGCGTATGAATTTATGAAAACATGATTATTTTTGCATATTAGTGATGTACTGATTGGGTAACCGGTTTTTTCAACGAGCCTAAAAAGTACGTTTACACATGAACTAATCAACAATAGCTGTGTTTTTTTTTTATACTCAGCGTGCTTTGAACACAGAGTATATTTATTAACTTTGATTGGATAACGGTTGGTTGTACAGGTATAAAGGAATCGATATAGATATAGACTTCCATATATCAAAATCACCAGTGTCGAAAAAAAATTTGATTGAGCCGTGTCCGTCCGTCCGTCCGTCCGTGCATCCATCTGTCCGTTAACACGATAACTTGAGTAAATATTGAGATATCTTCACCAAATTTGGTACACGAGCTTATCTGCACGCAGTATAGATTGGTATTGAAAATGATAACCACGCCCACTTGTTATATATATAACATTTTGGAATCACAAAAAACCTGATTATTTAGTA
The DNA here is from genome assembly GCF_040869045.1 of Eurosta solidaginis. Classification (NCBI taxonomy): domain Eukaryota; kingdom Metazoa; phylum Arthropoda; class Insecta; order Diptera; family Tephritidae; genus Eurosta; species Eurosta solidaginis. Next base: position 88,713,156 of record NC_090319.1, on the reverse strand, counting down.
AATAATATACCTAGAATGTTGAAGTTTGAAGTGTGGACTGATATTGAGACTCTTAATAAAAATTAGAAAAAAAATTTTAAAATGGGCGTGGCACCGCCCACTTGTAATAAAATCAATTTTACGAATATTATTAATCATAAATCAACAAATTCTGCAGAGAGGTTGCCTGTACTATAAGGAATGATTTGAAGAAAAATTTACGAAATCGGTTAAGGACCTCGCCTACTTTTATAAAAAAGATTTTTAAAAGGGTCGCAGACGAATATAATAAGCTATATCTTAGCGAAAAAGAGCTTTGTATCAATGGAATTTTACTTTTTAAATTAATTACATATAACATTAAATTGGAAAATACGAGGAGATTTGAAAGTGGGTGTGGCACCGCCCCTTTTATGACTAAGCAATTTTCTATGTTTCGGGAGCCATAACTCGAAGAAAAATTAACGGATCGTAATAAAATTTGGTACACAAATTTTCCGTATAGAAGGAAATATTTCTAGAAAAAAATGGATGAGATCGGCTAAAAACACGGCAACTTAGATATAAAACAAGATTAAAAGGGTCGTAGACTAGAATAATAAGCTATAACTTAGCAAAAAATAGCTTTGAATCAATGATATTTCACTTATCAAGTTTTATTGTAAGAGGGAATGTGGAGACATTTTTTTTAAACGGGCGGTGCCACGTGTTATGTAGAAAAGTAATTTATCTGAAATGAAATGTGCAATTGAAGCTCACGCTCAGTATATAATGTTCGGTTACACCCGAACTTAGACACCTTTACTTGTTACATCTATCTATGTACGTTTACGTTTAAACTTTATATGGACTGCTAAGCGTTAAACTTTATCTAGTTGCCTAAGCATTATCTAAGTGAGGATAGGCTTTTTTTTACGCGCAAACGTAGACGAATATACGTTAAAAAAAATACGGCTAATTAATCCTTAAAAGATAATCTAATCGCTTACATGTGTTTCATTCTGAGGAACTAGATTATTATTTATTTTTCATGTTTATCTTTTATTTTGTGCATCCAGTTAGAGATTACACTCTAGAGGTGGTATTTTTTCTATGAAAAAACGGCAACTCTAAAATTTTTTCATAACTACCGCTTATCGAAGTGAAAAATTGGTATAGGGAATCTAGTTATTTATTTAACGATTAGGAGCTGAGTAACGAAAATGAATATAATCTCGTCATAAGTAAACTAGTTCTAAGATCGCGGTTTCTTACAACAGCGGATCTAAAGAGAACCAAAAGATCGGAAATTTACTTGAAACAACAGGAAATTTATCTAAAATAGAGCGAAAATGTGTCCAACAAACTGAAAACATATGCCGAACCGCCATTTTTAGGCGTGGGTACACCCATTTCCATATCCTTTTATTTGCTCCTCCCTCTGCCTTTATCCTTCTCCTTCTCCATCGTTTACCCCACTTCTTTACCGCTTCAAATATCACTACCTCTCTATCTCCGTCTTACGCTATCTCTTTCTCCTTCCCACCTTTCTCTTCTCTCTAGGTCTTCTTATTCTTCTTCATCCCATATTCCCAGTCCCAGTTCTAGCCCAAGTCCAAGTCCCAGTCGGTCCCGGTCCATTTCTCCAAAAAAAAGTGTCGTAAATACTAATCTAGGTAAAGGCTACCTATAAATCAAATTTCAGGAAAATCGAACCATTAATAGAATTTTTCGAACAGATTGGTACCTGATAAACTTTCCGGAAAAAAGTCCAGTAAATACTAATTTAGGCAAACCTATACACCAAATTTTATGCAAATCGGAAACAAACTTCACAGTAACACTCTCCGGGTAGCTGTGATGCTATCCTGCATATTTGAATTAAATCGGCGGAGCGTTTTCGAAGTCCATAAGCTGCATACATCCTTATTTATATATGTATATAGAGTACGGTTTTGATTCCGGTTCGTTTTTCGGTGTTTGCTATGATTGTGGTTTGTTTTAGGTTCGGGTTTTGGTGCCAGGCTTGGTTTCGGTTGGGTTCTTTTCGATCTGGTAAACGTTCCAATATCGCTTTCGGTTTTTCTGTAAGTTTTAGTCCAGGCTTCGATTTCGGTTTTGATCCGGTCTCAATTTTGGTTCCGGTTTAGGTTCGGGTTCAATATATCTTTCAGTTTAAGTTACGATTTGGTTACGTTCCAGTTAAGGTTCCACTTTAGATTTCTGTTCCGCTTTCCGTCCATTGTTGTTGTTGTAGTGATAAGGACACCCCTCGAAGGTTTTGGGGGGGTTCGACAGGAATGTGCATTTTACTTAATAATCTTCGATATTTTAAATGTAAAACAGCTACGACTGTCAAATTATACCATTCCTGAATATACGTTTCAGAACTACTTAAATTATAATAATAATTAGGACTTTTAAATATGCAAATAACAGTATTTTCGCCGGTTAAACGTAGCATCAATTGAAGCCAAAGGATCCAACAATACACACATAAATGGTAGTATCTTGGCACAGAAATCTTAATAATATTATAAATGCGAAAGTTTGGATGTTTGGACGTCCAGACGTTTGTCTTTGTGACTCTATCACGCAAGAACGGCTGGACGGATTTGGATGAAATTTGGCACAAATATAGCAATAGTCAAGAAGGATCTACTAGCTATAATTTTTTTAAAGGGGGAAGTCCCCGCCCCTAGCAACAGTTATAATTTAATTGTGGTTTTTTTTCGTTTTTGTGACTGAATCACGCCAGAACGGCTACACGGATTTTGATGAAATGTGGGACACAGATAGAAAATAGTCTACTGGCGAAATTTTTTTCGAAAATGGAAAGGGGGAGTCCCACGGCCCTTCGAACAATTACTTTTTAATAATTTGTACTCATTATAACTTTACGTTTACTGACCAATATTACAAACTCAATAGGTCAAATAAGTCGAGGGCTTATAAAGTGAGCAGTGAAACCCTCCGTCTCCTCACTCCCCTTTCCCCTCTGGTGCAATATCTATAAATTGTTATAACTCAATATAAATTTTGTCATACATCAATAATTTTTGGTATCTGGCTCATACAGCTCGAGATCTAAACAATTTTGGAGAAACGATCGGTGGTGCTCTCCGTATCCTCCCTGCATCCTCCCCCCTTCTATTGTTTTTATTAGCACGCTTTATTAGCTTTACCTGTATGTTTGTTTGTAACTCTTCATTCGCTTCAACGCGCGTGCTGCCTTATTAACATGATTTTATAATTAGCAGCACCTTATTTTTAATCCCGTCAGGGTCATATCGAGACCCTTCCGCGATCATTTCTGGATGGTTTTCGGGATTTGTGCCGTCGGGATCATTTCGGGACTATTTTGGTATCATTTTGAGTCCCTTCCGGGATCAGTTAAGGACTCTTCAAAACTGATAGTTCAGCACACATGCCTTTTCAAATTATGAGCTTTTATGGCACACAGTTTTTTCGTTCTATTTTTGATTTTTTTAAATGAATCCTCTAACGAACTTTTGTAATATTTTATCCAACTAAATACTCAAAAAAGCAAAATTATTTTCATCTAAAAAATTCTCTTTGGTTTTAGCTAATTGTAGTTTCACTCCTTTGTTCTATGAATAGTAATTCCTTCAACCCTGTCATATCAATTAATTTAACTTAAAAACAAAATATATTTTTTTAATTAGAAAAACTGTATTGTACCATTTTTTTTTTTACTCTATTACAAAAATAAAATACATTGACAAAAATAATTTTTAAACAGATAACTTGATTAGCAGGCTAACGTGAATAGCCCATATATTTTATTTTCTGTTTGCGGACGGGGCCGCCGATAAAGGCTAGTAAAGAATATTCTTGAAGTTGCACAAATTGAAAAAAAAAAAAAGTAAGGAAGGTTAAGTTCGGGTGTAACCAAACATTACATACTCAGTTGAGAGCTATGGAGACAAAGTAAGGTAAAATCACCATGTAGGAAAATGAACCTAGGGTAACCTTGGAATGTGTTTGTATGACATGTATATCAAATGAAAGGCATTAAAGAGTATTTTATGAGGGAGTGGGCCATAGTTCTATAGGGATATTGCCATAAAGGTGGACCAGGGCTGACTCTAGAATTTGTTTGTACGATATGGGTATCAAATGAAAGGTATTAATGAGTTTCTTAACAGGGCGTGGGCCTTAGTTCTATAGGTGGACGCCTTTTCGAGATATCGCCATGAAGGTGGACCAGAGGTGACTCTAGAATTTGTTTGTACGATATGGGTATCAAATGAAAGGTGTTAATGAGTATTTTAAAAGGGAGTGGGCCTTAGTTCTATAGGTGGACGCCTTTTCGAGATATCGCCATAAAGGTGGACCAGGGGTGATTCTAGAATTTGTTTGTCCGATATGGGTATCAAACGAAAGGTGTTAATGAGTATTTTAAAAGGGAGTGGGCCTTAGTTCTATGGGTGGACGCCTTTTCGAGATATCGCCATAAAGGTGGACCAGGGGTGACTCTAGAATTTGTTTGTACGATATAGGTATCAAATGAAAGGTGTTAATGAGTATTTTAAAAGGGAGTGGGCGCCTTTTCGAGATATCGCCACAAAGGTGGACCAGGGCTAACTCTAGGATTTGTTTGTACGATACGGGTATCAAATGAAAGGTGTTAATGAGTATTTATAAAGGGAGTGGGCCTTAGTTCTATAGGTGGACGCCTTTTCGAGATATCGTCATAAACGTGGACCAGGGGTGACTCTAGAATGTGTTTGTACGATATGGGTATCAAATTAAAGGTATTAATGAGGGTTTTAAAAGGGAGTGGTGGTAGTTGTATATGTGAAGGCGTTTTCGAGATATCGACCAAAATGTGGACCAGGGTGACCCAGACCATCACCTGTCGGGTACCGCTAATTTATTTATGTTATATTATTATGTTATATAATATTATGTAATACCACGAACAGTATTCCTGCCAAGATTCCAAGGGCTTTTGATTTCGCCCTGCAGAACTTTTTCATTTTCTTCTACTTAATATGGTAGGTGTCACACCCATTTTACAAAGTTTTTTTCTAAAGTTATATTTTGCGTCAATAAACCAATCCAATTACCATGTTTCATCCCTTTTTTTTGTATTTGGTATAGAATTATGGCATTTTTTTTTTTCATTTTTCGTAATTTTCGATATCGAAAAAGTGGGCGTGGTCATAGTCGGATTTCGGCCATTTTTTATACCAATACAAAGTGAGTTCGGATAATTACGTGAACTGAGTTTAGTAAAGATATATCGGTTTATGTTCAAGGTATCGTGTTAACGGCCGAGCGGAAGGACAGACGGTCGACTGTGTATGAAAACTGGGCGTGGCTTCAACCGATTTTGCCCTTTTTCACAGAAAACAGTTATCGTCCTAGAATCTAAGCCCCTACCAAATTTCACAAGGGTTGGTAAATTTTTGTTCGACTTATGGCATTAAAAGTATCCTAGACAAATTAAATCAAAAAGGGCGGAGCCACGCCCATTTTGAAATTTTCTTTTATTTTTGTATTTTGTTGCACCATATCATTACTGGAGTCGAATGTTGACATAATTTACTTATATACTGTAAAGATATTAAATTTTTTGTTGAAATTTGACGTTCTCCGATTTTGCTAATTTTTATTAATCATACATATAGTAATAGGAGTAACGTTCCTGCCAAATTTCATCATGATATCTTCAACGACTGCCAAATTATAGCTTGCAAAACTTCTAAATTACCTGCTTTTAAAAGTGGGCGGTGCCACGCCAATTGTCCAAAATTTTACTAATTTTCTATTCTGCGTCATAAGTTCAACTCTCCTACCAAGTTTCATCGCTTTATCCGTCTTTGGTAATGAATTATCGCACTTTTTGGATTTTTCGAAATTTTCGATGTCGAAAAAGTGGGCGGGGTTATAGTCCGATATCGTTCATTTTAAATAGCGATCTGAGATGAGTGCCCAGAAACCTACATACCAAATTTAATAAAGATACCTCAAAATTTACTCAAGTTATCGTGTTAACGGACGGACGGACGGACATGGCTCAATCAAATTTTTTTTCGATACTGATGATTTTGATATATATCTCGATTCCTTTATACCTGTACAACCAAGCGTTATCCAATCAAAGTTAATATACTCTGTGAGCTCTGCTCAATTGAGTATAAAAATTGGCTAGGTTAACGTTTACTTAAACCGGAAGCAGTATATATAACGGAGTCTTTGAATCGGTTTATAATTCACAGAACCGATCATCACTATTGCATACAATAAACTACATAATGAAATTAACCAGTTTGATATTACACTAATTGATCTGTAAACAAATTATCAAAGTAAAGCCAACAAATGTTTAAATTAACTCCAACGTCAATTGTAATTTAAAAAAAATATCGCATGCGATTTATTGAATGAATAAGGAAGAAATTATGGTCCAACGAATGATTTATTGCATTGCAATTGAACTCGATTGTGGACTTAAGTGGAACTGTTGAGTAGATAATAGTATTTAATGCTCACTCATTTAATGTTGTTGTTGCAATTATTAACTAATTGTTTTATTGTTTATTTTTAGCACGCTTATATTAGCATCACTTGTATGTTTGTTACTCTCTAGGCTAGGTGCACAAAGAGATCCATCTAGCGGCAATTTTTGAAAGCAGTGGTTAAAAAACTCGCTACAACACGAGTTGTGCGCTATAGTGGAGAAACGAACGACGTGTTGTTTAGTTCTTTTAAACTATATTTATGTTATACCCAGCCGCCGTGGTGTGATGGTAGCGTGCTCCGCCATCCACACCGAAGATTTTAGTAACAAGTTTTTTTTAATTGGAAGAAAATTTTTTCAAGCGGAGTTGCCCCTCGGCGGTGTTTGGCAATCACTCCGAGTGTATTTCTGCCATTAAAAACTCTCACTGAAAACTCATCTGCCTTGCAGATCCTGTTTGGAGTCGGCATAAAACACGTAGGCCCTGTCCAACCAATTTGTAGGAAAAATTAAAAGGAGCACGACGCAAATTGGAAGAGATGCTCGGTTTAAAATCTCGTCGGAGATTATCGCGCCTTACATTTATTTATTTTTATACTTGTGTACAGAGTGTTCAAATTTTTATCGAACACCGGTCGCTTGAAATGGTATAAAGGAATCAAGGTAAATATAGACTTCATTATTTCAAAAATATAAGCTTCCAAAATACTTAGATTGATCCATGTCCGTCCGTTCCTCCGACCGTCCGTCCGTTAACATCATAAATTGATGAAAAACTGAGATTCCGTTTGCAAATTTGGTACACTGGCTTTGTGTACCCAGAGTAGATTAGTATTGAAAATGAACAAAAACAGATTATGACCACGCCCACCATTCGACATAAAAATCTTGTAAATTTCGAATAATACGATAACTCATCACCACTGACCGATAAAATTATGAAGCTTGGTGGTATATTATCTTTTTGGCTTGAATGTAAAATTTAGCGAAACATTGTAAATTTGAACGTAGCACCACCGCCGTATTTGAATAGCTCTGCAGGCAGTCCATCAGTACCCGCGGTCTTGTTCTTTTTTCATCATCAATTGTGGGCTAGGGTTCATCATCTTCCCTGTGCGGTACATCGTTGTCCCAATTTAGTAGGACAGAAGATGGTTCCCTAGTTCTTACAGGAATTTGCCCAGGCTTAAAACCTTCCGTCTGTCGACGAATTTTTTAGTAAAATTTGCTGGCGTCACTTCTTATGGATCAGGGAGATAGATGTTTATTTTATTACATAGGTCATCGATGGATGGGCCGGGACCTGTGGCCATCATCGTGCAGGCAGTTGTTGTTGTTGTAGCAGTGCTTCGCCCCATCCAATAGGTGCGACCGATCACAAATTGTCATCAATATCCTCTAACGGGAGTCCAAGGAAACTTGCAGTTTCAACAGGGGTGGACCATAATGAGATGGGTGTTATAGGTGTTGGTTTCACATTACAATTAAAGAGATGATTGGTGTCATGTGGGACACGCTGCAAGCGGGGCATATATTTTGTATGTCGGGGTTGATTCTGGATAGGTAAGAGTTTAACCTGTTACAGTATCCAGATCGAAGTTGAACTAGAGTGGCTCGTATTTCCCTGGGGAGTATGCGTCCCTCTTCCGTAAGTTTTAGGTACTATTCTTTGAGTACTGGATTCACCGGGCAATTCCTGGCATAAAGTTCAAACGCCTGTTTGTGGAGTTCGCTGAGGACCTGCTTGTGTTTTTTGGCTTATACGGCTGAGTTCTCAGGTGACGTATTTCCTCATAATGCTTACGGTTATTACTCCTTAAGTCCCTGGGCGGTGTTGGCTCATCAATCAGATGCCTGTTGGGATGCCCAGGCTTCTGGGTATTCAACAGGAACTGTTTGGTTAGCATATCATTTCTCTCCCTGATGGGGAGTATTCTCGCCTCATTAAGTAGGTAGTGTTCTGGGACATAAGAAGACAGCCCGTGACGGTTCAGAGAGCAGTATTTTGGCAGGCCTGTAGCTTCTTCTAGTGAGTAGTTTTTAGGCTTGGCGACCATATAGGGGACGCGTTGCATGCAATCGGCTGGCCAATTGCTTTGTAAGTGGTAATGAGCGTTTCTTTGCTTTTGCCCCAAGTACTGCCAGCAATAGAATCGAGGATTTTATTATGGCTCGGTCGGGCTGGTGCCTTAATGGTGATTGTTACCGGAACGTACCGGATCTGCATCCAACAAAGGGCCATCAACATCTGTAACATTCCCCAAGGCCTTTCGGCGAGTGTCCTCATCGATACAACAACAGCAACAAGCGTATGTGGCGGCGAGGTCTCTTTCCCAGCGGGTTAGGGGGATTAGAATATACAAGTACAATACAAGTCTCTTTCCCACCACAAAACTAGCACCTTGGCTTCTGTCAATTTGGCCACTGTAGTAAACGTCGCAAGGCCCTGTAGTCCTATTGTTTTTCCCTGTCTATCGTGCTTCCTGTATGACGGTTATGTCTACATTCCAGGTGCCCTTATGTCCTGGTCCTTTAAATCATAGTCTGTTAATTGTTTCCCGTGGTCATCCGAAAAAAGATATCTAATCTAATCTACTGCTACAATTTTTCATTGACCGGAGCTTTTACGCCCAATTCGAGTAAAGTAATTAGAATTTAGTCGCCTCTTACAATACCCACACCTAGCGGTGCTATATTCTGATCCCCTAACCATGACGTGATTTCAAAACAACAGTTTAAGCCATACATCAACTCTATTCGCTTGGCAACGTTATTCATGTATTTTACGCATTTAGTTCGTGTTAATGGAACTTTTTTTATAAAACCCTAATATATGTAAAAACCATTACCAGAAAGCCTTTTAGTTTATACATTGAGTCGTCACATAAACTTAAGTTCTATGCTGGTTATAACTTATAGCGTTGTAGGAAAAAACTTTGGTCTTATGTATGTATGTATGTATGTATAATTTATTCTGTCTATGATTAAACAATCTTACAGACTAGAATACAAAAGCAAATAAATACTTAAACAACTAATCAACTAAAAACCACAAAGAATAACGTAAGTCATGTTACAAGCGACAACAAAAAATAAAAAGATAATGCAAGTAAAGATTATACGAATTCTTGCAAAGTTGACTTGAAGATGCTTCTCGACAAAGAAAAATCAATAAAAAACCTCCTTGAGTCTATTAAATTCATTTAGTGCCCGAAAAATTGGGTCAAAATTACAATAATTAGCTCTGCAAGCACTCATGTAAAATTGAAAAAATGTTCGAAGACTCCGATTAGGTACATTAAATGACACCTTCGCAGCAAGATCTGCATTGCAGACCTGCTCTGGTTATAATGTCCACAGGAAAGACCGCGAGAGCGGAAATGGAGGCGGCCTCGCGTTTATTATACACCACTCTGTGCAATATCATATATTTGATCCTGGCATCGACCGCAGTGACAATGTCTTAGAACGTCAAGGCCTATCTGTCCGGTCAGGCGATGCAAATCTAGAAATCATCAACATCTACATCCCTCCTGTCACCTGTTGCCCCAGTGGATACCGCCCTAATATCGAGGCCTTACTCACTGGCAACAATCGCATTATCTTAGGCGATTTCAATGCCCATCACGACCTATGGCATTCAAACTTGCGGGCGGACAGTAGGGGTGAGATGTTGGCGGATCAAATAGACGAAACGACGTTCTGCACAATTAACGGAGACGCCCCCACACGTATGGTAGGAAGCTGTCATAGCTCGCCAGATATCTCAATCGTGAGCGCAGAACTCGTAAACTGCGTCAACTGGCAGCCGATGGTAACATTGGCATCCGACCACCTGCCCATACTTATTTCGTTCGAGCGTACCGCCGACTTCATCGTCACCGAAAAACGCACTTTCATAAACTTCAAAAAAGGAAAGTGGGAAGAATATAAATCTGCAACAGACAGCAGCTTTGCTGCCCTCCCTATCCCGACTGATGCCCGCCAAGGGGAGCGTGCCTTCCGTAAGGTCATTGAATCCGCCTCGGCACATTTCATTCCCGCCGGGAGAATTCCCGAAATCCGGCCCCACTTCCCGGCGGAGGCCGCGAGCTTAGCGAGGGAACGCGACCTTATAAGACAGCTTGATCCAGGCGACCCCCAAATAAGGGATATAAACCAACGCATCAGATTGCTTGTGGACGAACACAAGCGGGCGAAATGGGAAGAGCACCTAAGAGGTTGTAACCTCTCTACCGGTGTAGGTAAACTTTGGTCCACCGTAAAGTCCCTATCGAATCCGACTAAGCACAAAGACAAAGTTTCCATCGCCTTTGGCGATAAGGTGCTGTCGGATGCGAAAAAATGCGCGAGCGCTTTCTGCCGACAATATATATTGCATCCTACGGTCGACAAAGATAGACGGAGAGCCAATAGACGTGCACATAAACACAAACTCAGCGCGTCACCAATTACCATCACCGCTAGAGAGGTTGAGGACGCCATTGGTCGCGCTAAACCATCCAAAGCAGTGGGCCCAGACGGCATAGCCATGCCGATGCTTAAAAACCTAGGGAAAGAGGGTTTCAAATATTTAGCGCATGTCTTCAACCTGTCTCTTTCCACCTTTGTCATACCCGAGAAATGGAAAATGGCCAAGGTGGTCCCGCTACTAAAGCCTGGGAAACCAGCTAACGTAGGTGAGTCATATCGTCCGATATCTCTCCTATCGCCAGTGGCAAAGACGCTTGAAGCCATTTTGCTCCCTTATTTCCAAGCACATTTGCAGCTAGCCCCTCATCCGCATGGCTTCAGAAAACTCCATAGCACTACCTCCGCGCTAAATGTCATTAGCACCCAGATTAATTGCGGTTTGAATCAATATCCCCACCATAGAAGAGTACTCGTAGCGTTAGACCTATCAAAAGCTTTTGATACGGTCAACCATGGCTCGTTACTGCAAGACCTGGAAGGGTCCACCCTTCCCCCATGTCTTAAAAGGTGGACCGCAGATTATCTGGGTGGTCGGCAGGCATCGGTGCAATTCAGAAACGAACCATCAAAACAAAGGAGAATTAAACAAGGGGTGCCACAGGGTGGTGTCCTATCCCCGCTTTTGTTTAATTTCTACATATCTAAGCTACCTTCACCACCGGAAGGAGTCACAATCGTTTCCTACGCCGATGACTGCACAATAATGGCCACAGGCCCAGGCCCAAAGATCGATGAGCTATGCAATAAAATAAACGGCTATCTCCCTGATCTCTCCAGTTTTTTCGCCTCGCGAAACCTGTCATTGTCACCGACTAAATCTTCCGCGACCTTATTTACAACATGGACGCCCCAAATGTCGACCATATTGAACATCCACGTCGATGGCACTACGCTACCGACTGTCCTACACCCCAAAATCTTGGGTGTGACGTTTGATCAGGATCTACATTTTGGTGCGCACGCAACCGCAATTGTTCCAAGAATTCAGATCCGTAATAAAATCAAATCCCTTGCTGGCAGTACCTGGGGAAAAGATAAAGAAACGCTCTTGACCACATACAAAGCAATTAGCCAGCCGATTACGTGCTACGCGTCACCCATATGGTCGCCAAGCCTAAAAACCACCCACTGGAAGAAACTACAGGCCTGCCAAAATACTGCTCTCAGAATCGCCACGGGCTGTCTTCTTATGTCCCCAGAACACCATCTGCATAATGAGGCGAGAATACTCCCCATCAGGGAGAGAAATGAGATGCTGACCAAACAGTTTCTGTTGAATACCCAGAAACCTGGGCATCCCAACAGACATCTGATTGACGAACCAGCACCGCCTAGGGGCCTAAGGAGTCATCTCCGTAAGCATTTTGAGGAAATACGGCACCTGAGAACCCAGCCGTATGAAGCGGAAAAACACAAGCAGGTCCTTGGTGAACTCCATAGACAGGCGTCGGACCTTTATGTCGGGAATTGCCCGGTGAATCCAGTACTTGAAGAAAAATATCCAGAACTCGCAGAAGAGGAACGCATACTCCCCAGGGAAACGCGTGTCACTCTTGCTCAACTTCGTTCTGGATACTGTAACAGGTTAAACTCTTACCTATCCAGAATCAACCCCGACATACAAAATGTATGCCCTGCTTGCAATGTGTCCCCACATGACACCAACCATCTCTTTAATTGTAATGTGGAACCAACGCCTCTAACACCCCTTTCCTTATGGTCCACCCCTGTTGAAACGGCAAGTTTCCTTGGACTCCCGTTAGAGGATATTGATGACAATTTGTGATCGGTCGCGGCTATTAGGTGGGGCGAGCATTGCTACAACAACAACAACAACAACACCTTCGCTAAGAGAACTGGGCAATCAAGAGAGCCAACTATTAGATCATAGACGAACATTACCAGATGTTCTATCCTTTTGGATTCGAGAGGTTGGAGATTTATGAGTAAGCAGCGCGAGTGATAGGATGGAATTGGGTCGTCAAAGTTGACTGAAAATAGACAAAAACGAGTAAATTTTCTTTGAACCCTTTCAATTCTGGCAGCATAGCAGCTATAGATAGGATTCCAAATAATTGAGGCGTATTCTAGTTTTGAACGAACGAGAGAGGTATAAAGAGCCTTCCTTGTATAAGGATCCTTAAAGTCTTTTGCATATCTACGAAGAAAGGCAAGGTTTCTGTAAGCCTTGGGAAGCATATAAGAGATATGATTGACAAAAGAGAAAGAGGAATCAAAAACAACACCTAAGTCAATAAATTCATTAACCGAAACCAGTCGAGCACCTGCTATATCGTAGAGGGTGGAATATAAGTTAGATGATTTAGTAAAAGACATGTGGAAACATTTATTCACATTGAGGAAGAGATTATTGGCATTACACCATTCAATAAGATTATTTAGGTCATTTTGTAGGAGTAGGGAATCCGACTCGCCATTAACTCTATGAAATAACTTTAAATCATCTGCATATAGAAGGAAAGAGGGCGAAAATAAACAGGAACCAATATCATTTATAAAAAGCACAAACAACAAAGGCCCGAGAATGCTACCCTGAGGAACTCCAGACGTTGCATAAAAAGGTGGGGACTTGCAGCCCTCGATTTCAACACATAGAGACCGGTTCGATAGATACGATTTTAACCAAGAGAAGAATACAGAGTGAAATCCAATATACTCAAGTTTAGATAGTAAGATTTGATTGAAACTTTATCAAAAGCCTTTGAGAAGTCGGTATATATGGTATCAACCTGGCAGCCATCCTTAAATGCAGAGATACAGAAATCAGAAAACGACCCTAGATTAGTGACAGTAGAGCGACCAGCAACAAACCCATGTTGACGCGGGTCAATCACCCTTTTAATGATAAAAGACAACTTCTCCTTTATGATTTTTTCGAAAAGCTTTGAGCATACTGTGAGTTTGGCAATCGGCCTATAGTTAGAGATGTCATTTTTATTACCAGATTTAAAAATAGGACAAATTGAGCTCCTTTTCCATCTATCGATAAAAGTTCCAGAGGACAGAGATAAATTGAAGATATGGCAAATGGGAGTACAGAGAGTTAAACTACAGTGCTTCAGTACAAAGGCGCAAAGGCCATCAGTGTCACAACTTAGCGAGGGTTTAAGGGAAAGCATAGCATTGCGAGCATCATCCTCTGAGAAAATGAGGGAGCCAAAATCAATCTGATCACAAAGTCCCGAGCGCGAATGAGAGCCAGCCAAACCTGCATCGGCATCATCAAAGTTAGATTTAAAGAATTCCGCAAAAAGCTCAACTGTTTCAGTTAGCGACTGGGAGCTTACCCCATTAAAGGTCATACAGATCGGAATATTCGTTGAACCACGTTTGGAGCGGATAAAGTTCCAAAAGGCTATTGGATTTTCTTTAAGCTCATCTTCGAGCCTACGCATGTAACGATTATAAAGAAGTTTATCGAGAACATTAAACTGCCACACACTATTAATGTACTGTTCCCTAAGAGAAATGTTTTCCCTATTTACCTTATATAATTTATTGAATTTGTTACGCTTGTTTTTCAACCTCTTAAGCGTTATGTTATACCAATGTAATTTATGCAACCTAGGCCTAAAACGAGGCACTGTACTATGAAATATCTCAGACAACTTCGATAAGAAAAGGTCATAACACATGCTCTTGTAATCGTATGTAATATTTTTTCCGCTTTTCTTCAGCAAGTGCCCCAAATACCCCCAAACGGGTATGGTTCAAGTCTGTGTTGTGCAATTTATAACTTCTCCAGTCCAATGGTCGACCCCACCTACCCGTGGCGAATCGTTTTCTTTAGCAGCCGAGGCTCTGGCAAACACAAGTTCACAATGTAAGTGGGGGCGGAATGGCCTAGAAGATTCTATTTGTTTATACTAAATGGTTCTCGAGATAGACGGGCTTGTGCCTTAATGGTGATTGTTACCTGAACCTACCGAATCTATATTCGGCAAAGGATCATCAACATCGATAACACTCCCCAAAACTTTCAGGGAGTGCTTTTAGCGCTGCAACAACAAAAACAACAGTGTCCCAAATAAATCAAAATACAAACAATATATTATTCTCGTCTTCCAAAGAGTTAAAATGAATTTTATTTTAACAGCAGTAAAATAGGGTTTACATATCTTTTATCAATAAAATCAAACGAGCTTTTATTCGCTTTGTGAGTGTGCTTACGTTTTCTTTAAATAAGCGTATATGAGGATATATTTAGTTATACAATTTTTCATACGAACACGTATATATTAACCCACTTATTTATCAAAAAACAAATACAAGATTTATAAAACATTTTAAAACGAAATTTCCTAATAAACTTTCAATTGGCAGGGCTTTATAAACCTGTTTTATTTTTTATGAATAAGGTGGTCAGTATACATTTTTTGTCACAACTTTCGAGACACAAATTACTAGTAAATAAATTGATTTGCTTGCTGTTATTCTCAAGTAAATTTATTTTTTTGTTTCGTTAAATATGACTTTTTTAGGACGCCAGTTGTACTTATTTGAGAATTTATTTTAAGTTAAAACTATTAATGTTGATCAACTTAATATAAAATAATCCAAGACGTAAAAAAATATATGTTATACGCTCATAAGTCTTAAGTGTGAAATGTATGATGCAGCAATGTCAGATATAATTTTATTTTGCTTTCCAAGTCAGAAACTATTTTATATGTGATATGAAAGTTTTGGTTTACTACGTATGAGTATTGACTTATAGAATTAAAAAGAATAATGTTGCATAATGAAAAGATGATATAGATGGATCGTTGGTTATTATCTTTTGTTACTACATTGGACACAGAGAAATTAAGGCATAATTAAAATTAAATATTTGTATTTTATTTTTTATAATTATATTTATTGAATGCATCATTTTTCTCTCACTTGCTGAATGCTATTCTACATTTCAATAAATGTAAAGAAGTCAATGCTCGCTATCTATTTAGATTCGACGGGAATAATTATTGTTGCCGCCACCACCACCGCCACCGACTTTGGTTTTACCATCAAAGAATAGTTCAATATAGCGTGAACCAATTTGTTCTCGATGGCGCTTCATAGCCAATTGTGTATCTTCATAATTATCAAAGTAGACATCGGCGGTGCCACTGTGTAAACCCTTATTGTTGTAGTTAACACATACATTTACTGGGCGTATTGGATGGAAAAACTGAGAAAAAAAGATTAAGTTATTTCAATGCACCATAATCAAATATAATAGTTATTGTTATTGTATGCACACCTTGTATATATCGCTTTCGAATGACGAATATGGGAGGCCACGCATATGTACGGTGAAATATTCATTGTCATTGCGGCCACCACCGATGGGCCCAAAATTACCACCGCTACCACTGCCCATATTACCACCGCCGCCACCGTTGTTACCGAAGTTGCCAAAATTGCCGAAATTTCCAAAGTTGCCGCCGCCATTGTTTGGGCCATTATTACCGCCACCACGATCATTGCCGAAATTGCCACCATTACTAAAGCTTCGGTTATTACCAAAATTACCGAAATCACCAAAATCATTGCCAAAATTGCCACCCCTGTTGCTGAAACTATCATCATCGTTGCCGAAGTTACCATTGTTGCCAAAACCACTACCACCACCGCCGAAACCGCCACCATTGCCATTCGGTCCAAAGTTGTTGCCAAAGTTACCCGAATTCGTGAAATTGGGTAAATTGTTAAAACCAAGCGAGTTATTGGCGCCCATGCCGAACGGACCGTTATTACCACCCCAGTCTGTGTGCAGAAAGTGATCACAATCAAAATTAGATATCGACAAGAACTGAGCTTCTTACCACCACCGCGCATTCCACCACCATAATCATTGCCGCGATTACCGCCACGATCTTTCAAATCATATGGACCAGCACGTCCATTACCCCGACCAGTGGAACGCCTCAGCTCAGCAAGTGAGCTACGGAAAATCTCAATGTACCTAACGTGGAAGAATTAGCGTATAAAACAAGTGATAAAGATAACAACTTGAAGTAGTTAAGAAACGACACGATTATTTATTTCAAATTTATTTATTTATTAATATCCGGTTTTCTTAATTTTTTTTTATTAATGGCAAATGTTTTTTTTTTTTCACTTTTAAAAATTTCAGTTATTTCCACTATGTTACGAATATATAAGTTGTTTTTATTAATTAAGTTTAAAACGTGTAAACATCAACTTGACTATATTTTGTGGCTCGTTTTTGTGTGCGTGCGTATCTATGTGGTTTAGTACCCAACCAAGACCCCACCCACAACCGTAGCCCAAACTTGTTAAGATATTTAGATGATTTAGTAAAACTTGAAAGGACGTGATTAGATATTATTTGCTGCGTTGAATCTAAATTTAGTTGTTGATGTATATGCGACACTGTAACTAGCGTTAAAAAATAGTTTGCAGAGTAAGACGGAAAATTTCAAATTAGTCAAAAAAAAAAAGTAATTTTGAATGTGTAAAATTGCAAGAAAGGACCTTAGTATGTAACTCGATTCGAAAGCTGTCAACCACCTATAGATTTATAATTAAATTTTTTTTTTATTTAAATTTTAATTTTTAAGTCCCAAATAGGTAAACAACAGCATAGGAGATCCGAAATTCACAGTTCAAATTTTTTCGGAAATTGTGCTTTTTAATTTACAATTTTAAATTTAAATTAATAACACAAATATTTTGAGAATTTTGCAAAATTTGTAATCAAATGAAGATTTTGAATATTTAAGAAAAAATATACAAATTTGATATAATTAAAAATAAATTGAAGCTAAAAAATTTGGAAAAAAATTAAACAAAGTATTTAAAATTTAAAAACTAAAAATAAATAAAAGTCAAATCTAAAAGCATATAAGTAGGTAAAAAATGCTCAAGCTTCGAAATATCAAAAAAAAAGCACAACTTGTTTGATCTCATTTTTTTTTTTTTTTGATATCTGTAAAATTTACTTTAAAAAATGTTTAGGTTATATAAATAAACAAAATATAAAAAAAATCAAATTTGTTTAAATACAAATAAAATAAGAAAATTAAATCAGATTTTTTTTGCTCAAAAAATGCTTAAGCATCGAAATATCAAAAAAATTAAAATTTTTCTATTCGTTTATGTTGGTTGTTGTAAATATTTCTTTTGATATCTGTAGACTTCAAAAATTATTAGTTAATATGTATACAAAAAAAATAGAACATATATAAAATAAATATATATTTTTTTTAAATTTAACATAAAAATAAATATTTTTTTAAATACAAAAAAAATTAAATAAATAAAAATAATACTTTCGGTCTCGTTTTTAACTTCAACGAAAATTGTTTTTTTCTAATTTCATGTTGTTTTTTTTTTTTTTTTGACTGTAACTTAAAAGGATTTAAAAAATGTTTAGGTTACTGATATATAAATAAAAAAATAAATAATATAAAAAACCAATAAACCTTCGAGATATCAAAGAAAAATGTAATTGGTTGATCTCGTTTTTGAGTTCAACAAACAAATTTTTTTTTTTTTTTTTGTGATATATGTAAAATTAGATTTTCAAAAATATTTGTTATATATAATTAAAATAAAAAAATTTAATAAAATATTTAAGAAATAAAAATAGGAATGTTCAACCCAAACACACTTAGAAAAGAAAAACTGTATAAAAAGCGTAAAATTGCGTTTTGTTCGAGAAAATTAACTTAACATTGTGTCCACAATGAAGGAAAACATTTTTCAAACGCTTTATTACAGTGCCTAGTTTCTTTTTTAAATAAAAAATTCTTTTATGCTGAATTTTTCCCGTTTTTTTTTTCGTTGAAATCCTATAAGCAAAAATATAGAATGTGTTCTTTATATTTTTTTTTATGAAATATAATAAAGAAATGTGTAATATTTTTTTTTTTTTTGTATATTATTTAAAGAGACAATATAGAAATTAATTATAACAACCCACCTGTGCCCAATCTTTTCCCGATTACGTCCCAAGGCTTGTTCAGTGTCTTCCTCGCTTTCGAACTGAACGAAAGCTTCCCCAGTAGCACGACCCCTTTTGTCCATAACAAAAAGTAATCCCTCCCGATCCGGTTTGATTTCCAACCCTGCCCATGACAATAACAACCAAATATTAAGAATTCTTAAAGGTCGATTCAATGTACATTTTTGTACCTTGAATTTTTCTTTTGCTAATAGAAACTTTATAAAAATTGTTTATGAAAACTGCAGATATTTTAAAGCAGTTTCTAAATTGTTGCTGTTTTGTAAGAAAATGCTATTTAGAAAGAGTAGAGTAGTGGAGGCATCTTTTTTTTTTTTTTGTACTAGCTGTGGTGGAGGGAATGTTTGTTCCAACATTTTTGATACGATCCTTAATAACGAAAACTTCTAAAGAAACGATAGGCCCTTATTATGAGTTACATTCGATGTTCGATCTTTGCTGCTTATCGAACATCAAAAACAAATGTCGACACGGTATTGAGCTCTGCGGCGCTATCGGAATTTTTTGTGGCGCATAGAACTTTATTTTCGACGGTGTGAAAAATTTAACGTAAGTTTGCCTTTTTCGAAATAGTGTAAAAATAGTAAATGAAAATTCGTTCGGTCAGCTTTTTCGAACTAAGTCAAAGACCAAACTTATCTCATAGTAAAGGCCATGTTAAAGGGAACTGTCATAGAACTGATATTTGAATTAAAACCAATATAGGATATGGATTTTATTAAAACTTTTAAATCCAATAACTGAAAGATTGAGTTACCTTTCCAATACCAACGGTATAACATAATAACATTTCTCTTTTTAGAATCATATAAAAATACAAATATGATGGGTATTTAGACGAGACAGCCCATTTTGATTTTAATTGTACTACGCCAATCTAACTTCTGTGAAAAATGTATACAATATATTTATAAGATAAATAAGATAAGATAATAAGCAAATATGTGTAGATTAAAGGTGACAAGACAAACATTTTCGAGCCAAATTTTAAATGAAAGTAGTTACTGCTGTGGCAATACCGAAAATTTTGGCGCCAAAAGTATTTGCTTTACTAAATACTAAAAAGGCTCCCCTAACAACTCTCATAACGTAAACGGTTCCCTCTAGAATTATTTTTTTATCGCTAATTAGAAGAAAAACGAACTGTACGAATGCACCATGCCTTATGAAAATTATTATAATCACAAAACTCACTAATTATGATTCAGTAACTGTCCTGTTTTTTTGTTATTATTGAATAAAACCTTGTCCTATTTGTTTCCTAATATTTGCAACTAGAAACCCACGGGATGAACTGAAAATCAGTTGTAGTAATCGGGTTTTCAATATTATATGAACAGCTATTTCCCTAAGAATTATTTAAATTAAAACATTCCTTTTTCCTATCATAATTGTTTAAATATATAGATTATCTTCAACTTAATTTTAAAACAGGCAGTCTTTTTCGGTCACTCAATGCATGATAGTTGAATAGAAATCAAAGAACATAGCTAAAATGTTGGTTGAGATTTCAAATACAAAAAACAAATCATTGAATTTATCCCAACAAGTAAAATTTCCAAATCATTTACATTCAATAGTTGACAAAAGGAAGGCAATGTGCATCCAATAAATCCCTCCAGCTATAACCTACTCCAACTGGTTAAGAAAAAATATGACTCAATTCTTACCAACAAAAAAATATTAATAAAACACAAAAAATTTTGCTTACCACTAAAGAATTCCTCAACTTGTTGTTCCGTTACTGAATAAGGCAAACCACGCAATTTGACAACATACGAACCGCCATGACTACCGGTTTTACGCATTGCTTCCCTGGCTTCCTTTGGTGTTGCAACAAAAACTGCGTGAAAAATAATTAAACATCAATATACCAACACATTTTTTTATCATTCAGTCTTCACCTTCAATATACCGATGTCCCATACTGCATTTGTTCAATTTTTCTGCTTCAACTACATCCTCTTGTCCTTGAAGTTCAACATATGCTTCACCTGTATTTTTGCCATCCCAACGGCTTGTTACTAAATGTATTCCTTTTGATCCATTAACAACATTGACATTTTTTAAAAAATCTAAAATTTCCTGATGTGTTGCTGACCAAGGTAAACCACGTAAACGTATATATCTTGGACCACCAGGCATTAAGCCGCCACCACCAGATTGGTTTTGACTTTGGTCATTGCCACCGCCATTTTCGCCACCTTGGCTATCATAGTCTCCTTGTTGATCATTGTCATATCCTTGGCTATTATCATCGCCATAGTCCTGAACCAAATTTTGGTTATTAGCTTGTGCGTCAGTGGCCATTTTTTCGTCAAATGAACTGCAAATATATTTCTTTTATTTAAATATTGAGAATATCATTAGAACCCATAAAAGCTTCAATATATGAGTTACAATACAGCATCGAATTTTATCGAAGAATGAAGATTTTTTAAAAGAGGTTTATGAAGTGAACATATGTGAAGTAGGCGGGGGTATGTAAGCTACTTTCCCCACGGTTTGGAGAAAAGCCACCGGTGCTGAGGTGTGCGCTATTATAAAAATCTATGCGGTTTGATCTAGCTTCCTTCAATTGTATAAACCTTAAATTATGACTTATGGGCTAAATTATTTGTATGTATATCATCTACCACTTTGCATGAGGCGCCCCACGAAAATCGATAATCTTTGGTAATATGCGACTTTACACACAGCAGAACGCCGACATCGACGCGAAACGATGACGTGAAGGAAAAAATTAAGTATACCACGTATTTAATTTAAAAAATCAATTTCCCCGTTGAAATGTTGCTTTAATTGTTAAAACACTACTTGTAATAATAATTATATATAAAATATCTATAAATTATAAAAAATCTTTACTTCCAGCTGCAATGCCATTGAGCCGACAAACGCCCGCCATCTTGAATTGGCCATTTGTTCAGCGTGCAGCCGCTGAAATTTGCAAATTTTTCAAATGCATTTTCTTGCAAAAGTTCGATAAATTACGTATTAAATTTCGTCATGAAACTATACTTACCCTTTATTGGATACTTTATGCTCAGTTCTATTACAATTAAAAAGGTATTATTGGATTTATATACGTTGGAAAAATTCACCTTCAAAACACGAGACGCTCAAGAAAATGTATCAATGCGAATGAGGATCTGCCAAAAGAAAAGTGCAAACACAATAATCGAAAAGATATCGAGTCTCGATAGATGTTGAGGAAGGCGTTTTTACATAAAGGCCTCCTTCGATTTACAACGAGATTAACTTAATTTTGTGTGGCTTAGTGCAGTCGGGGGATTCGTAACACATGTATTTGTTGTCGGCTACACGTTGATGAAAATCAAAAATTTTTAATTTTTTCATTTGACGCTTGTTTATTTGATAGTCGCGGGGTGTGATTGACAAAACAGCAGTGTTGTATTTAGTTTGTGTCGTCATTCCAAATGAACAAGTGCGCGGAAGAACAGCAGTTCATATGAACATGACATTTTTAATTCGTTTAAAAGATGTACATGTGTAATACTGTTTTCACACAGACGGCTTATTGAATAATAAAGACAGTTTTCTACATTAAGACGCTTATTGAGCTCAATCTTCCCTACAAAATTCGAATCTATAATTATATCATTCGTAGCTAATCGAATGCCTAATGAAGTCAAAAGCACAATGCAAATCTGTAGGCAGCGTTCCGCTTCTTAGTTTTTGATATGTTCAGTGCTTAAAAATGTCATTTGTCAAAGTAAATGTCATTGTCTGCATGGCGGAACGATACCAGGGGGCCTATTCGCTAACTGTGAATTTCAAAGTGTACACAAGAAATTGTGTAAACTTTGAAATTCTGATTCTGTAGAGCAAAACTGTGAACAAAAAAACTCACTGATAAAAACTTCGTGAGTTTTTTTGGCAGCCAGTGTACACTATTCTGACATTTAAAACTCATACGCACTGTTGCAGAATGACTTTTTTGTTTTCATGATGAATATTTTCTCACTGACATAAGACTTCTACATTCAGCGCTCATTCAGCAAAACAATGTACACAATAATTTACAGAATCGCATGAAAATTTAGAGTGTAAGTTGTGTGTGCAAATGAGTTTTCAATGAGTGTACATTTTTCAGTTTTTCACAGTTACGGAATTAACCCCCAGGTGGCTGCATCGAACAGCTGATTATAACCTTTTTTTTATTTGATTTGATACATCAACTTCCGGCGCAGTACGATTTTGACATTTGTCCATCGAATTTACAAAAAAAAAGTACATGGAATTCTTATTTATGTATGTAGGTATGTCACCATGCTGCCACCTTGTATCGTTCCGCCATGATTGTCTGTCATATAGCATTGTCATTTTATTCGCTTGACATTTGATCCTTCATACTAATCGAGCAGTCACTTCTGTGTGAAAGCAAAAAATTTACGATCATTAAGTTTCTGTGTGAAAACAGTATAAACCAATTGCGTTTTGCGTACAAGCTTTTAATCCACAATTTCTTTTTATCTCTCTTTTTCCTTTTCTTTTTATTTAATAAAACTACTGTAGTTGCAAGTAAAAAAAATCGTCATCCGATGACGGCATATTCACGTCCGAACGCTACGGTTTCTCAATGCAAACGTTGATTGATGGTTGATGGCATTGTGGATGATAAATTCTTTTCACTTGGAGCTACAGAACTTTTATTAAACAAGTAAGGAAGGCTAAGTTCGGGTGTAATCGAACATTACATACTCAGTTGAGAGCTGTGGAGACAAAGTAAGGGAAATCACCATGTTGTAAAAGGAACCTAGGGTAACCCTGGAATGTGTTTGTATGACATGTGTATCAAATGGAAGGTATTAAAGAGTATTTTAAGAGGAAGTGGGCCATAGATCTATAGATGGACGCCATTTAGGGATATCGCCATAAACGTGGACCAGGCCTGCCTCGAGAATTTGTTTGTACGATATGGGTATCAAATGAAATGTGTTAATGATAATTTTAAAAGGGAGTAGGCCTAAGTTCTATAGGTGGACGTCTTTTCGAGATATCGCCATAAAGATGGACCAGGGGTGACTCTAGAATTTATTTTGTACCATATGGGTATCAAATAAAAGGTATTAATGAGTATTTTAAAAGAGCGTGGGCCTAAGTTCTATAGATGTACGCCTTTTCGAGATATCGCCATAAAGATGGACCAGGGGTGACTCTAGAATTTGTTTGTACGATATGAGTATCAAATGAAAGGTGTTAATGAGTATTTTAAGAGGGCGTGGGCCTTAGTTCTATATGTGGACGACTTTTCGAGTTATCGCCATAAACGTGGACCAGGGGTGACTATAGAATTTGTTTGTACTATATGGGTATCAAATTAAAGGTGTTAATGAGTATTTTAAAAGGGAGTGGGCCTAAGTTCTATAGGTGGACGCATTTCCGAATATCGTTATAAAAGTGGACCTGGGTTGACTCTAGAATGCGTTTGTACAATATGGGTGTCAAACGAAAAGTGTAATAAGTGTTTTAAAAGTGAGTGGGCCTTTGTTCTATGGGAGGACGCCTTTTCGTGATATCGCCATAAACGTGGACCAGGGGTGACTCTAGAATGCGTTTGTACAATATGGGTATCAAATGAAAAGTGCTAATGAGTATTTTAAAAGGGAGTGGGCCTAAGTTCTATAGGTGGACGCATTTCGGAATATCGTTATAAAAGTGGACCTGGGTTGACTCTAGAATGCGTTTGTACAATATGGGTGTCAAACGAAAAGTGTAATAAGTGTTTTAAAAGGGAGTGGGCCTTTGTTGTATGGGTGGACGCCTTTTCGGGATATCGCCATAAAGATGGACCAGGGGTGACTCTAGAATTTATTTTGTACGATATGGGTATCAAATAAAAGGTATTAATGAGTATTTTAAAAGAGCGTGGGCCTAAGTTCTATAGATGTACGCCTTTTCGAGATATCGCCATAAAGATGGACCAGGGGTGACTCTAGAATTTATTTTGTACGATATGGGTATCAAATAAAAGGTATTAATGAGTATTTTAAAAGAGCGTGGGCCTAAGTTCTATAGATGTACGCCTTTTCGAGATATCGCCATAAAGATGGACCAGGGGTGACTCTAGAATTTGTTTGTACGATATGAGTATCAAATGAAAGGTGTTAATGAGTATTTTAAAAGGGCGTGGGTCTTAGTTCTATAGGTGGACGCCTTTTCGAGATATCTCCATAAAGGTAGACCAGGGGGACTTTAGAATTCGTTTGTACGATATGGGTATCAAATGAAAGGTGTTAATGAGTATTTTAAAAGGGAATGGGCCTTAGATCTATAGGTGGATGCCCTTTCGAGATATCGCCATAAAGGTGGGCCAGGGGTGACTCTAGAATTTTTGTGTACGATATGGGTATCAAATGAAAGGTGTTAAAGAGTATTTTAAAAATGTGTGTGCCTTAGTTCTATAGGTAGACGCCTTTTCGAGATATCGCCCTAAATGTGGACCAGGGGTGACTCTAGAATTTGTTTGTACGATATGGGTATCAAATGAAAGGTGTTAATGAGTATTTTAAAAGGGCGTAGGCCTTAGTTCCATAGGTGGATGCCTTTTCGAGATATCGCCATAAAGGTGGGCCAGGGGTGACTCTAGAATGTTTTTGCACGATATGGGTATCAAATGAAAAGTGTTAATGAGTATTTTAAAAAGGCGTGGGCCTTAGTTCTATAGGTGGACGCCTTTTCGAGATATCGACATGAAGCTGGACCAGGGGTGACTCTAGAATTTGTTTGTACGATATGGGTATCAAATGAAAGGTGTTAATGAGTATTTTAAAAAGGAGTGGGCCTTAGTTCTATATGTGGATGCCTTTTCGAGATATCGCCATAAACGTGGACCAGGGGTGACTCTAGAATGTGTTTGTACGATATGGGTATCAAATTGAAGGTATTTATGAGGGTTTTAAAAGGGAGTGGCCCTTAGTTGTATATGTGAAGGCGTTTTCGAGATATCTACCAAAATGTGGACCAGGGTGATCCAGAACATCATCTGTCGGGTACCGCTAATTTATTTATATATGTAATACCACGTACAGTATTCCTTCCAAGATCCCAAGGGCTTTTGATTTCGCCTTGCAAAACTTTTTCATTTTCTTCTACTTAATATGGTAGGTGTCACACCCATTTTACCAAGTTTTTTTCTAAAGTTATATTTTGCGTCAATAGACCAATAAAATTACCATGTTTCATTCCTTTTTTTGTATTTGGTATATAACTATGGCATTTTTTTCATTTTTCGTAATTTTCGATATCGAAAAAGTGGGCGTGGTCATAGTCGGATTTCGGCCATTTTTTACACCAATACAAAGTGAGTTCAGATAAGTACTTGAACTGAGTTTAGTAAAGATATATCGATTTTTGCTCAAGTTATCGTGTTAACGGCCGAGCGGAAGGACAGACGATCGACTGTGTATAAAAACTGGGCGTGGCTTCAACCGATTTCGCCCTTTTTCACAGAAAACAGTTATCGTCCTAGGAGCTAAGCCTCTACCAAATTTCACAAGGATTGGTTAATTTTTGTTCGACTTATGGCATTAAAAGCATCCTAGACAAATTAAATGAAAATGGGCGGAGCCACGCCCATTTTGAAATTTTCTTTTATTTTTGTATTTTGTTGCACAAAATTATTACTGGAGTTGAATGTTGGCATAATTTACTTATATGCTGTAAAGATATTAACTTTTCTTTTAAAATTTGAATTAAAAAAAATTTTTTTTTAAAAAGTGGGCGTGGTCGTTCTTCGATTTTGCTAATTTTTATTAAGCAGACATAAAGTAATAAGAGTAACGTTCCTGCCAAATTTCATCATGATATCTTCAACGACTGCCAAATTACAGCTTGCAAAACTTCTAAATTACCTTCATTTAAAAGTGGGCGGTGCCACACCCATTGTCCAAAATTTTACTAGTTTTCTATTCTGCGTCATAAGCTCAACTCACCTACCAAGTTTCATCGCTTAATGCGTATGTGGTAATGAATTATCGCACTTTTTCGATTTTTCGAAATTTTCGATATCGAAAAAGTGTAGCGATCTGAGATGAGTGCCCAGGAACCTACATACCAAATTTCATCAAGAAACCTCAAAATTTACTCAAGTTATCGTGTTAACGGACAGACGGACGGACGGACGGACGGACATGGCTTAATCGAATTTTTTTTCGATACTGATGATTTTGATATATGGAAGTCTATATCTATCTCGATTCCTTTATACCTGTACAACCAACCGTTATGCAATCAAAGTTAATATACTCTGTGAGCTCTGCTCAACTGAGTATAATAATAGAAAAATTAATAAACATTTTATTAAATCATAATAAAAGCTTTACATCCCATAAAGCTGGTAAACATTGATAATTTTCAATAAATTTTAATATGAATTGCTGTTCTTCCGCGCACTTGTTCATTTTGAATGACGACACAAACTAAATGCAACACTGCTGTTTTGTCAATCACACCCCACGACTATCAAACAAGCAAGCGTCAAATGCAAAAATCGAAAATGTTTGATTTTCATCAACGTGTAGCCTACAACAAATACGTGTGTCACGAAGCCTCCCGGCTGCACTAACACATACAAAATTCAGTCAATCTCGTTGGAAATCGCAGGAGGCCTTAACATGACACTTAAGAGCAAGTATTGTGACGAATATTAGCATCACTAAGCTGATACTAAATAAATAATCACGCAACAATAAAAATACATGAAGCAGCCACTCGTATATACATGAACACATCAATCATCATTTACACACACATATATAAAAGGCAACGAAGAGATATGTCACTCACAGATGTAGTCATCAACCGAAGTTGTTACTCACACATACACACGCATATATGTAGCTCTATTACCAAGTAGGAGATACAGCAGTTATAGAAGGCGAAACGTCTAGACTTTAGTAGAAATATGCGAATGGAGCAACGGAGAGTATAAAATCAACAAAAGTTGAGTAACCAGCCAGTCATTTTGATTTAAACACGCTGTTGGGAACTACGTGATATTGTATTATAATTGTACTACTCCCAAGTAGAGTAAATAAAGGCCATATTGCAACACTGAATATTGGAGTGATTTATTCAACAGAAGGTTTGGAATAAGCGGAGTTTCGCTAAATTCGTTACAGTATCTTTATAAAAGGCAGCGTTGCCAAACTAAAGATAAGAAATTAAGACATTATCTGGCTCACAGATTGAGACACACTTCTATCTGGATTTATCTGGCTCAAATCGATGTGTTGCATTTACTTGCAAAACTATTTATCTGTCTCAATATCTTTGCGACGGGGTGATGGCTATTATGGTCTTATAAGATTAGGATATTTTTAAAAATAATGAAGTGTTTAAAATTGGCTCAGCACTCATATGCAACGTGTTTGTGTTAAAGTACACAAAACAAATTATTTAATTTTGTTTAAAACGAAACTAAAGGCTTGGTTTCCTCCAAAAGCGGTACCGCTATGTTACAACCGCTAAAGAACGGCTGGTATACTCACCGTTTTCAGCGGCACCGCTTTGTTGGAAACTACGAACACTTACGGCAGACGATCCACAAAATTGTATTAAACTTTTTCCATTTTTTTAGTTTTTCCACTTATTTTTTTAACTGCACATACAAAAATAAACATGTTCAAAAAAATTAAATTTCAAAAATGTTGTTTATTTTATAAATATTTGACGAAATGTTCCCCGCTTTGACAATAGCGGTGGTAAAAAACGGTGATGAAGGAGTCTCTACCGTCATGACGGCAGGGTTGTGTTATGCCCGGCCGCTATATGACGATACGGTGAACTTCACCGTCTTCTTAGTTTCCACATAATTACTTTTACATTGCAATATTTTTGACAACGTACTCTGCCGCTATGTAACGGCCGCTATATAGCGGCACCGCTTTCGAGGAAACCAAGCCTTAAAAGCTTCATTCTGTACATTCTGTATTGCGTACGATAGCTCAGACGATCGATTCGTCGCTTCCATACGATTTCGTCTAGCAATATCTTTCTTTATCTTTATCGTTCGGCCTTTAGTTACGTTTCATAGTTTGTGTCAAACAGGAAGGCGAAATCAATGATATGTTACCATCGTTTAACATAGTGCAAACACACTAGCGCTTCGTCTCTGAGGCGAAACGAACGTTCGTTTCGTAGTAGAGAAGAAGGCCCAATTTTTTTATTTGTTAATAAGATATTTAATTGATTTGAATTACATATTTTTGTTGAACTACTCATATGGTTATACGTTTTAACAATAGCCATGGTTTTTACATGCGTATACGTTTACGTTTGGGCGTAAAAAAACGCTTATCCTCGCTTAGATAATGCCTAGGAGACCCATCTAGCGGAAACTAACTATGGGGGATGCCAAAGCAATGCTAATTTACAAACCTCTGTTGTATGTCTGTGTATAACCTATAGCTGAACCGGTTGCGATATTAGTGGACACACACCATTTGTTACGGTCTGCTGCTACGGTCTACGGCTACGATCCACTAGGGAGCGTGTTCACGCGAACACACCTAGCGATGTGGCGAAAGTTGCGATAAAAAGATATCGAAAAAAAACAAGAAAAAGACAGACCGGCCATCACTACGAAAAAAATCGGCCCTTTGGAAGATTGAGTTTCCGCCGTATACACATAAGAAAAGAAAAAATTTGGTAAGAGAAACTAAATCAAGAAAAATCAACGAGTTGCCTGCCAAATCGACACCAAATTAGATGATGGTGGTAAAACGTATTCACCGATGGTGTTTTTAAATGATTATTGGGACTTACAACGTGAACATTTTCCCATCAATGAAACAACGCCAGAATTAGATCTGCATTTTAACCTATCAACCATTAGGCATGTTCAAGTGGCAATTGTATGCAGCGCAGAAATAAAGAAAAAAGGGGAATTGGGTGGTAATATATCTTAACCTAGGAGGACACTACCACCGGCGTAAAGGCCAGCACGAAGCTTTATCGCCACCTGGGTCTTTTGTTCACCTCGGACCACCGCGCCAACCACCACCAACGGTGCCTACTATTACCACGGGCATCACCATCAGTAGTACCTCCCCCAACTCCTTCATAAGCGCAACAACCATCAGACGTACCGCCACACCAGTTGCAACGCACGTAGCGGGGCCACGTACATAGGCTTGAGGCCATTAAGGTTAACACCAACAACAGGCGGTTCCACCGACCCCAAGACTAGCGCACCTTTATTAACTGCGCTCATACCGGCAATAATACCAGCCGCATCCTTACTAGCCGCGCTCATGCCGGCAATAACACTACTAGCGCATCTTTATTAACTGCGTCCATACCGGCACTAACACTACTAGCGCAACCCTTACCAACTACGACCAGATTGGGCTACAATAAACCTGCTACAATGACAATCACAGGACAGCGAATATAGGCCTGCGGGCATTCCAATTGCGATAACGAACATCAGCGGTTAAAGCGGTGAGTTCGTTCCACTACTGAACTAAAATTATGTATTTGTAGCCTTAACCTTTTTCTTTAAATTATATTTTTGACTCCGCAACATTATATAATGTTAATGTAACCACAACTAAATTAAAAGTGAATTGTTTATATAAAACACAAAGACCAATGTGCTAAATACCTTTGCACTGTAAATAGGATTGCAATTTGGTAGAAAAATGGAAAAATGAATTCCCTGTAGTTAAAGGCACTAATATTAAAAAAGCATAAAAACAACTCAAGATTGATAGTAATGTAAAGTTTATGTCCTATAACTAAAAACCACGAAGATCAATTTAACGTAACTATTTAGTGTTGCAAAAAAGGGTATAAAGCTAATTAAAAGAAAAAAAAAACCATATTCGAGTATATATCTATGTAATGTTTAAGTCATAGTAAATTGCCTTTTTTCTACAAGAAAAAATTTTAACCAACAAAAAAACAAAGCATATTTTAATGGTCATGGGTGTGCAATTTATACTGCCTGTGAAACAAAGAAAAAGGTGTTTCAGGCATTAAAATCTGCTTTGCGTTGTGGTAAAATTTTACTAATACATTTTTTTTATTGATGCCATCGTGGCGAATATGATTTTGGAGTGAGCAAAAGTGTTGATATTGTTTCGGTAAGGAATAAAGTTTTATTGGTAATTCAAGCTCAGTTGCATTATCAGTAAAATGCATTAACTCTATATTAAGAGACGCAAATAACAAGTAATGCGGGTTGGCTTGCGTTAGCTAAACAAAACTTTTTGGTGTATACATTTTTTTTTGTGTGACTGAGTCGAACTAAACCCCAAACAATACCAACCCTAACACTTACTTGAAAAACAGTTTACGTTTCACTTGAACAAGTAAAACGATTTCAGTAATTGTACTATAAGTTTAAAAGGTTCATGTTTTACCTGAACAGGTGAATGACTTCGGTAATTTGTCCATGAAGCTAAAAGCTTACGTTTTGCTTGAGCTTGTGAAACAATATTTTTTGAGGGGTAGGATTTACCCCAAGTTTAGTCCTAGTTGCGTTTATGACTAAATTCTCAGCGCATAGTACATATTACTGTCATTATACTATGTGTAATACCGAATTGATGTTTAGTTAAACTCAAAGTAATTTTAATACAACAACTATTAATTTTGTAAGGGGGCCCCAATTAGCAGAAGTTGTATCCAAACTGTACAGCCCTAAGAAAGATTTGTAAAAAAAAAAGGAGAAAAAAGGGCATTTGACCAAAGTTCTACAAAAAAAAATATTTTCTTTCATTACATATATAGTATATTTTTATTTTAGTACATATATAGCCTTTTTGATTGCTATAAAATTTTTTCAAAAAAATTTGTTTATAAGCTTAAATAGGTTCCAAAACCCTTGTAGCAAGAAGTAAGAGAAAACAAAAGAGAAATCTATGTTAGTAGTAATAATGAGCATTGAATAAATTTGTTGACAATATGGGAATGCTGACTTCCTTACTTGTTTAGAAGGCACTTAGGGCACACAGGTAAGGGGCCACCGAAATTTTAGGTGCGTCGGTGGCCATGGATGGGACATAGCTCCGGGCGTCGCAACAACACCCGCGGCGCCCCCTATATATTCGGCCCTTTTCGTTTATTTTCCTTTTTGTTTTCTTTTAATTTTTCAGCAGTTTATTTTGATTTTGATTTTTAACTTGTGGTAACCGGTCATTTCCGGTTCGGTAGTTTTTTTTTTGCGTCAGTCTTTTTTGAATTTGAATTTAAATTTTTGAATATGTCAACGGTCTGTCTGTGGCATCCGGTTCGACCGGATGTCGTTTTAATTTGTATTGATAAGCGTTTTGAGTCGGTCTCTGCGCTTCTGTCGGTTTTTTTGAATTTGACAGCTGTTAGTTTTGATAGGCATGATATGACATTTTTTTCTGATTATGGCGCAGGAACAGTAAGGTTGGCAAGGATCCGCCCCAGCCGACAATGACTAGCCACTGTGCACCACCACATCATGCCGACCGCCTTCCTTTCTGCTTCCATAGTAAATGCAAGTCCATAACACATTTGTAGAGGTAAAACATAGAATTAGTGTAGAGGTGAAACATAGACACATATTTCAGTTACATCTGTGTAATGCGTATTGAAATTTAGGAGTACTTATTTTATGCGCAGCAATTTCAGAAGAGTAGATAAAGTTTAAGCGTAAACGTAACGTAGAAGTAAAAAAAACAGCTAATATATTTGAATCAAAATTCAAAAATTACCTCTGGATAATCCCGGGATTGCAAAAGATCTTCGGGACTAGATTCCTTAACTCCAACAAATCATTGTCATAACTAACTTAACTGTGTTTCTTGAGCCTTAATAATATACGCTATAAACGCAACCTTGACGTCTTCAGCTGTGATTTTCTATAAATTTTGCACATTTCTCATAAAACTATTTACAAATTATTAGTTAAATATATACTTTAACAAGAAAATGTCCGAACCAGAAATAAATGGCACCGAAGAAGACGTTCAAGATAAAAAGCAAAAGAAACAAACAAGGCACGATGGTGGTGCTGCCGATTTGGAACGTGTGACTGACTATGCGGAAGAGAAGGAAATTTCAGCCGCGCACATATCCAGTGTGAGTACATGATGGTAAACTTGTTTGCAGTGTTTTACTAATATTTGCAAGTTTCGTTCAGGCGGTGGAACAGATCGGCAACAAGCGTAGCAAAGAAGATGAGCGCAAAGTGGCGAAAGAGATGGAGCTGCAAAAGGTCCATGTGAAAAAGGAGGATATTGAACTGATTGTAAGCATTAAGCAAATATAACTTGTATATCATATATTTATGTTTACAGATGAGCGAAATGTTAATTACACGCACACAGGCGGAAAAAGTACTTCGAGAGCAAAGCGGTGATGTAGTTGCAGCGTTGGAAGCAATTATTGCTAATTAAATACTGGACGATTGTAGTATGAGCAAGCGAATGCTATGTTCGTCAGTTTTATTTGTTTTGTAAAAATAAACAATTACTAAATACACATAAAACATAAAATTTAATGCTGCTACCTTTCTTCTTGAAATGCATGTTGTCTTAGGATAGTAACTTTTAGTAATAATCTGCAATGGAGCTCTACTTCCCAACCCAAAAATAGTCGTTATAGTGAAAAGACAAAAATTATATTTTTAACGCTTTTATTCCTGCAAAGAATTAAATTTACTAAGCTGTGTATATGAACAGATACAGATTTAGTTAGATATGAAACCAAAAACTACAGTATTATTAAATTATATAATCCATTATGATGTAAATTTTATATAACCATTGCTAGCGTTGTATATTATGGCTGAGTGAATTTCTTACTAAAATAGAATTTCATAAAGATATTTACGTTTTTTAACTTTTAATTACCATAATAAACAATAAAAACAATACAGAAAACAACCAGCACACAGTTTATGTCCTTAAATTGAACTACTTATTCAAATAATTATTTAGATTATCACACGAAGGCGTATTTATTTTCTGCGCTTTATTGAAAAGTTCACGATCACCAAATGATCGAGCTTTAGCCAACATGGAATCACCTGTAAGGAAATAGCTGTTAGGAGCATTTTTTAGAGGGAACCTCATTAACATACGATAATTGCGTTCACGACTGCAAGAATATTTTAAATGATCGATGAAGTCTTCTTCTACGGATTCTTCTAAACGACCAACAGAACCTTGGTATTCCGTATGAAAATTATTTTTCACATAGTAGGGCACTTTTAAACGATTTGTTTCACGTTTTACAGCGTATTTACTAAAATAAGGGAATAGGTATGATTAAGATATACATAACACTAAAACTTTTTCTCATAATTAATAAAAGAAACTCACGGTGATTGCGACAGGCTGTATATAGGATCTGATATGAAGAAAGATGAAATCATCGATAACCCGATTAATAGCAGTATAGGCAAAAAATTTATAAGCGCCGAAGAGTTCGATTGATTCTGTGACATGAGAAACAAAAAATAAAGTTCAATGTTTCAAATCAAAATTCACACTTACTTCGCCATCGTCACGATGTTGTTGTCTACGCCGTTGTTGACGCATATACACATTCTGTTGGTTAAAGCCACCACCGAAGAACATATTGAACAAATCTTCAGGACTAACTTCAGCTTGGAAGCCACGTGCATATGCATATTCATTATGGTCTCTGCGTACACCATGATTATGGGCATGTGATTCATTTAGACCGTATAAATCATACTGCTTGCGCTTTTCTACGTCAGTGAGTATAGCAGCAGCATTTCCTACCGCTTTGAATGCATCTGAAGCACCAGGTGCTTTATTTTTATCGGGATGCAAAAGCAATGCTAATTTTTTGTAAGATTTTTTAATTTCAGAATCAGTAGCTTCCTTCTTAACGCTTAAAATTTCATAGTAATCACGACAGCTGGAAGGATAGGAACAAATATAAAGAATACATGCCAAACAACGTGTTGGATTTCCTACTTTATCACAGTGCACTTTATTATTGTCTGAAAGTTTGCTCGAAAATGCAAATTGATTTTAGTAAAGTCATATTTAAGCCTGGAAGGAGTATGGCTTAGTATTGTTAACAGATAGGGTAGTGCATGGGTAATGCAAATCGCTTATTTAGAGAAAATTCTAAGAAGAGGAGACTTACACAACACGCAATTGTAATTGTATCAAAGTTTAAACCTGTATGATCATTTCAAAACTGACCAAGACGGTGTGAAGACCAGATTATTGGTTTTTATGTAAAATATATCGCTTTATAATTTCTCCAATCCAAATGCCACGAACATATAAATTCACCAATTTAGGGTACATTTTATCCTTGCGGACACGGTGTGGACTGCAAGCAGGTGTGACGTCGGAGTCATTTTAAATCACACGAACATTTAATTTCCAGCAAATGATGTTGTGTTTTTAGCGGCATTCGCAGACCTTTTCCCAGCTGACAATCAGCCGTTTACAATGTGATAAAATAGGAAACTACCAAGCTTATTAAAAAATGAGTTCAATCACTACCTCTTAACTTTGCGCACGGCCTCTATTTGTTCCTTCGTATATTCCGGTTCGGAGTTGCGAGAATCAGAGTTTTTGCGTTTACGTGGTCCATCATTATTAGCAGCGCTGTCACGATTTGTTGTACCATTTGCACGTGCACCCATTGTGGGTTTGGCTCCACCCGTTCCCGTCTTCACCTTCGATAATAGCTCTATAAAGCAAATTAAAGCTCGTTTAACAAATTCAAGTAAAAGAGCAAAAATTAATAATCCCTACTCACCCTTGGCACGTTCTGTTGGAAAAAGCTTCTCTGCTTTCAATAGAAATTTTTCAGCTTTTTCAATTTTACCCTCAGCAAATGCTTGAACTGCTATATCAATGCAGCGTTGTGCTTCGTCTTTATTACCATCCATTGTTGGTCGTATCGTTAATCCTCTTATCAATTTAAGTAATTTATGCAGAAACGATTACTTGCTAAATTAGCTACGCAGCACCCGACAGCTGTGCCTGGATATCGTAGTGCAACGAAGTTTTGTGTGTACATGCGTTTGTTGGCCTGGATTTGGGCTCTTTTAACAAATCATAAATGCCGAGCACACGGTTTTTTCTATATTAAGATAGTTATCCGATTAGTTTTAATTTAGTTTGTTAAATGCACTTTTCACAATCGCACCTTTTTTGCTATATTTTTCGATGATGCTTACGAAAATTCTTTTTATCACTTTTCCATTCTCTTTCGCTGCATTGCAGTGCTGCCAACACTTTTTTATTTGTAATAGTGATGGCTCGATATTTCGCTATTGGTGATTGCATCGCCGCTATTGACAAATCGCTAATAGCTATAGCTATTGCAATCCAAATATATCAGTGATTGGCTATTTTCCTTCATTCGATTCTTTTGAATGACAATCACCTCTGGCAGAATATCGCCAATAGCGATTATAGCGATTGGCGATTTTCCTTCAGCATGAAATTCTAATACTAATAGCAGCGATGCAATCATCGATAGTGAGGTATCGTTCATCATTGCTCATCTGTGTGCTTTACTTTCCGAAACAGCGAACGGAACAAAGCAAACTTGTGCAACAACTAGAACGACGACATTGTAAAGTCGGCTAGAAAAGCAGCCACGTGGTTTGGGTAATTTTTACAGACAAGCGAAAGATCGAACTCAAAAATAATCAACGCAAAGACCAAAGAGACCGCAAGGCACAACTCATTCAAGAGCAATTATCGAAGTGCAGAGGTATATAGAAGAAACTGTAATTGCACGAAAAGCTGATCATTTTTTATGGTGGCAGAAAAACAATTACAAGTATCCCAATCTATCTCCTATAGCTCGCGAAAAGTTGGGGTGTTTAGGAACATCGGTTCCCTGTGAAAGACTTTTTTCTCAAGCCGGCCTTATTTTAAGCGAGAGAAGAATGCGCTTAGATGATGAAAAGGCTAAAATGCTTATCTTTTTAAACGCCAATCATAATATATAAAATTCGTTATATTTTGATTTTATATTTAAGTATTTATAATAAAATAATTAATATTTGTCAAAATATTAAACAAGCAATATAAGTTAATTTTAAAACTTTAATTTCATGAAATGTATAAAAGAAATGGAATGACTGAATTTACTTTAGACTAGGCCTAAGATTGATTGCCTGTGTTATTCATAAGTTCATACTTCTAAGCAGTAGCCGTTAACAGTTTTATAAAATTTGTGTTTCTGATGGTAAAATAAAAGAATTATAGAAACATATATCACTCGTCTTATTGTAAACAGATTAACTCAAAATTTAAGGTTTTTGGGAGAATGCAATTCAAGATTTGTCATATGGTTTGTATATGGTTGAATTCTCCGGCTAATTTCTAGGGAACTGCAATGGTTGGCTAATTTTCTGCTAAAGAATATTTTTTATAATAGTTTGAAGAATTTGCTATATTTTTCCTCTGTATTTTTCATTAAAAATTGATTCACTTTACTGTACAAATTTATGCAGCCAAATACAACTTTCAGAATAAATTCATACGGAGTATTTCTGAATACATCGGTGTAGTATAATATAGTAAATAAATCATGTTTTTATGGTGTTACATATACAGATTTATTTCGGGTTGATTCATCTTACATTTAAAAATCAAAGCATTTTCAATTAACAAAATTTATAAAACAAAGATGCATATACATTTATTTCAGCTAGTTTCATCTCATTGAGTGTAATACGAGTCTGAACATATTGTCGTCAGCCAGTTAAAAATATATATAACATTTCAGAAAATTAGAATTTCACATTACATTAGTTTACAATTAAAGGTACATACTTTTTTCTTTTTATTCCAATTTTCGTTCATATATTCTAATAAAATTTAATTTAGTATAAATTAATGTATAACATTCAATCTACTCTGGTAAAAAGACTTAAACATTCATTTTTTATATACAAGTATACAAATAATTGCAGATTCGCTTATTAAAGATAAATTAAAGCGATCGCCATAGCTGTAAAAAATAGCCATAGCTATAAAAAATAGCCATACCTATATTCACTGATAGCTCAAAATCGCTCCTCCGTATGGCATCGCTTGTTGAAATAAAACGATCGCTATAGCTATAAAAAATTGCCGATATTCAAAAATAGCCATATCTATTTTCACTGATAGCTCAAAATCGCCATATCGTCCATCACTAATTTGTAATCGATTATTAGTAACGTTCCAATGACGGGTGAACCAGATACGGATAGAAACTTTAAATGGAAATCCAACAACAACGTTGGGATCCTGGTTTTTATCTGGTTCAAGGGCGAATTAATGGTGACTTATAACCATAAAGCCATAACCAGATAAAACAGCTGATCGAACCTACCTTATGGAAATCAATGTAATCGATTAATGGTGCCATACTATAACGCTAACTCGATTAAATTGATTTCCATATGGTGCCATACCATAACGCTAACTTGATTACATTGATTTCTATAAGGTAGGTGTGATCAGCTGTTTTATCTGTTTATGGCTTTATGGTTATAAGTCACCATTAAATCGCCCTTTTGGTTTCTCGCCATATCCATAACCTAATAATATTTGAGTTGGTGAATTTTATTCATTTGTTTTTTGTATATTTTATTCATTGTTTTGAATACGTTATGAATAAGAGACTTATTTTTTTTTTTTGGTTTTAGGAATTGAATCTTTCAATTCCAAAAGATGGCAAGAGGACCCTTAATTTGCCTCTTAGATCGCCAGGTTAACAAACGTATAAGGGTAATATAATTATATGTTTGTTTTGAGTGCTAAGCGACGCAAATATCTGGCGAAAACGAAAAACACGTAAAACTCCTTTTCGTCACTTAATATATTTTTTATTGTATTATAAAAACAATAATACTTTTCAATACAAAATTGTTTCGGCACTCGCGTGGTGCCATCCTCAGTTGGTAGCGTTCAACTAAACATTGTCTAATACATATATCGCAGAATAAGTCCATAAATATTAAAAATATGCAAACATAATTTACTAAATACCGTAGCTACATATAACAAAAGTAATGAGAAAATGTGCAATGACAAGAACAATAACAATAGCAAGCAAATCATAAGTTTACTGTATGGCTGAAAAAAGAGTAGAGTACAGTGGGCCAATATCCCGATTCACCGCGACATTTTTGTTTACATAAATATGTAATGATTCTAAGATATTTAATCTATTGATATTAGATTCCGATTTAATCACTTTACAGTCATCCTCACTCAATACGTGCTCGTTCAATAATAAGGGTAATATACTTGCAACATTTCGACGTGCCTTAGCAACTAACACATGTCACAAAGTAAAAACCCTTAGCACAAAGATGTTTTCTTGTAAATGTTAAGTTTTAATATATGGCTTGTTGCCATGTGCTTTTTCAAGAATTGCGGCCACCGTGGTGTTATGGTAGCGTGCTCGGCCTACCACACCGTATGCCCTGGGGTAACACCCCGGGAAAACCAACATCAAAATTTTAGAAATAAGGTTTTTGAATTAGAAGAAAATTTTTCTAATCGGGGTTGCCCCTCGGCAGTGTTTGGCAAGCGCTCCGGGTGTATTTCTGCCATGAAAAGCTGTCAGCGAAAACTCATCTGCCTTGCAGATGCCGTTCGGATTAAAAACATGTAGGTCCCGTCCGGCCGATTTGTAGGAAAAATCAATAGGAGCACGACGAAAATTGGAAGAGAAGCTTGGTTATTAGATCTCTTTGGAGGCTATCGCGCCTTACATTTATTTATTTTTAATTCAAGTGAATTATATTTTTGTGTCAGTATTACTGTGTTTGCTCTGTTCATGAATTTTTATATACATTTATATAGTAGCTTTAATATAGCAGCTTAATATTTTCTCTCCCATCCAGCTATTGCAATATGTAGTGATTCTCTTATTATATATATAGATTGTAAACAATGTATTACAAAGATTAATGTCAATTATGAGTTCACCATGTGAATAATCCATGTGTATGTCTCCATGATTTCAATGTGTATAGCATCCCTCATGTACTCATATATCCAAAAGTTATGTTAAAATAGATTTAATTTTAGTCAAGCTTTGTAGCTCCGTTATGTCATGCCACCATATGTGTTAATTAATCCAATAAGTTCCAAATGTGATGATTTGTTTTATTTATGTAAATTTCTAATGTTCACTTCCTAAAATAAAAAACATGCCAAGTGGTACCCCCAACATGCCCAAGCCATGTGGTGTCTTGTTTTCCCATTTAATATTTTTTCCTTGTGTGTGTCTATTCCAATCTTTTTTGCCAATATTTATATAATTTTTAGGTTAATTAATCTTAGTAAGAACGTTTTCGTCGTATTAGGTTTATATAGTGTAGCAATTTTATGTAATATATGAATATATGTACATAACCGTACATTTAAGTATGTATTAGGTGAATTTCTATCCAGTTACATATATTTCCCGTTAGACTTCTGTGATATTATGTATTATTTTATCAAAAACTGTATAAATGTATATAAAATGATAAATTTATGTATGTTTAATTTCACAAAATTGTTTTAAATTTATATTTTTAACGTTGCAATAATGTTAGGTTAGGTTAGGTTGAACTGGCCGGTCCATGAGGACCTCACATAGACTGATTGAGTCCGTAGTGTTACCAGAAGTTTGTTTTTAACGACCAAGCTGAAAAACCCTATCAAAAACCAAGACCTATGTTATAAAATAACTCCGTCCTCTTGGCAAATACTAAAAGCTTCCTAGGACTTAAGCCACTTGCTGCTTCTAGATCTGACAGCTGTATCACTCCTAGTAGCTGGAGTCTTAGCCTGGCAAGTGCAGGACACGAGCACAGAACGTGCTCGATCATTTCCTCCTTCAACACGCACTTCCTACATCTGCTATCACTGACTGAAGACTAATTTAAAGGCATGTGACGCCAGAAGGCAGTGTCCAGTCAGAATACCCGTCATGAGTCTACAGTCCTCTCTTTTTAATGATAGAAGCAACTGTGTTAGTCTAAGGTTGTAAGACCTACACATAATCTTCGACACTTTACAGCCCCGTGCTTGAACCCACACCTTTCCCGCTTGGTCGATCATGTGCACCTCTCAGCTTCGCTTAATCTCGCCCAATCTAATTGGGACGTCTACGGAGCAAGCTTCAAGGGATGCGCCCTTTTTAGCTAGTTCGTCCGCTTTTTCATTCCCATCTATTCCCATATGCCTGGGACCCAATATAGATGTATGCTTCTCCCTGTCCCGATTCTCTGCAGAGACTGCTTACACTCTAACACGCATTTAGATGCTGTGCTATGCGAGGTTATTGCCTTAATTGCTGCTTGACTGTCAATATAAAAGTTAACACGGTTGCAGCTTAAGCTATTCTCTTCCAGGGTTCTACTGCTTTGGTTACGGCTAATATTCACGCTTGGAGAACGCTACAGTAATCCGGCAGCCTGTAGGATCTGCTTA
This sequence comes from Eurosta solidaginis, assembly GCF_040869045.1. NCBI lineage: Eukaryota > Metazoa > Arthropoda > Insecta > Diptera > Tephritidae > Eurosta > Eurosta solidaginis. The sequence continues at coordinate 88,671,809 of NC_090319.1, read as the reverse complement.
TTTCCGGATCAGCGCAGTGTACCGCAGACCATACTCCTTCCACTACTTTGGAATCGTCGGTGTACACATGTATCGCCTTGTCCGCCATTTGCGCACCCTTGCGCCAACCGTCCACCTCTATTGTGGCCTTAAGATCTCCCTCGAAGCGCAGATAGGGAATCAGGTAGGCTGTTCGTCTTGTTATTGATGACGCTACACTACTATGGCCATATGGTCGGCGCTCAAGCTGCCCCGAAGCACCAAGCCTAGTTGCGGTTGTTAATGCTTTTTTCTTTGCTACCAGGTCTACAGGTGGAATGTGCAGAATGGCATACAGTGCAGCCGTCGGGGTTGTTTTCAGGGCTCCCGTAATGCTAAGCATCGATAGTCTGCATACTCCCTCTAGTTTTTTGAGGTATGTTGTTTTTTGAACTCCGTAGTATAGAATAGGGCTAAGAATCGCTGTAAAAACCCAATGAGAAAGAGAGGGCGATAGGCCCCACGTACAACGCAGCATTCTTTTACATGCATAGAGTGCCGTTGAGGCCTTCTTGACCCTCTCCTCCACGTTGAGCTTCCATGACAGCTTACTGTCTAGGATGATCTCTAGATATTTTGTGCAAGGTTTCTCCTGTAAGGTCACTCCTCCTAACTTAGGCCTGGTCAAATTTGGGACCTTGTACCTCTTTGTAAACAAGATCATATACGTCTTCTCCGCATTGACTTTCAACCCGATATTAAATGCCCAGGTATGAATATCCCGAAGCGCCCGATCCATCAAAGCACTAATCGTTGGAAGGCACTTTCCACTTATGACAATTGCAACGTCATCTGCGTAAGCCGTAAGTTTTACGGGCCCCTCATCGAACTGCCTGATCAGTTGGTTGATGACCAGCGTCCACAGCAGAGGTGATAGCACCCCTCGCTGCGGCGTGCCCCTGTCCACTGATTTCGTGGCCTTGTACAATCCCCATTGTGATGTAATCTTTCTGCAATTTAACATGCAGCCGATGCATCTGATTAAGGCAGGATGTACTTTAATGTAATTAAGACCATCCATAATCGCCCATTTTGCAACATTATTGAAAGCCCCGCCAATGTTCAAGAAGACTCCTAGAGCATACTCCTTATATTCCAGGGATTTCTCTATGCTTATTACCACCCTATGCAATGCGGTGTCTACCGACTTGCCTTTGGTGTACGCATGCTGTGTTGTGGAGAGCAGCTTTTCATCCACGTTGGACTTTATGTACACATCTATCAGCCTCTCAAAGGTTTTGAGCAGAAATGATGCTAAGCTAATGGGTCTATAGCCTTTGGGATACACGTGACCGATGTTCCCCGCCTTTGGTCGAAAAGCTACACGAGCAGTTCTCCAAGAGTGCGGTACATGATTCAGTCTTATGCACCCATCGAATATTATTTGAAGCCATTCCACGACCGCCCTACTTGAGACTTGTAGCATGGCCGGGAATATGCCATCTGGGCCCGGGGATTTAAACTTAGAAAACGTCTTCACTGCCCACTGGATCTTGGTATCGGTCACCAAGCCCGGCACTACTAGCTCCGTGATCTGTGAGTGTGAGTGATGTCTGCTGGCTCTTCTAAACCGTCTCCCGATGGGAAATGTGTATCGAGAAGCACCTCAAGGGATTTCTCACTATTACGTGACCATTCCCAGTTCTCTTTCTTTATTAGTCCCTGAACTATGTTTCCCATTGATAAGACTTTTTTCAACCGTACTGTTTCGCTGGAGCACTCTATGTCCGTACAGAAACTTTTCCATGAGTTTCTCTTCGCTTTGGTAATTTCACGTTTGTAGATCCTGAGTAGATCCCTGTACTCGTCCCGACACACTTCGCTTTCCGCAGTCTTTGCGAGCTTAAACATTTCTTTTACCTGTCTTCTTAGAAGACTCAGCTCATTGCTCCACCATGGCGGATTTGCTTTTCCCCTGAATCTTCTTAGAGGGCAAGCTTTGTTATACGCAGTCATAAGCGGCCTTGAATTCATTCGACCCCTTCAGTTCCTCTACATTAGCGACCTCTCAATGTAATATCCAGAACACTGCTGGACGTTGGACCAATGTATATAGGGACATTTCCTCTGTTGGCTATCTGCAAATTGGTTTGCAGGATGTAACAAAATAGAGATTCGCCTCTCTCGTTCGTATCTGCTCCTCCCCACGCATTGTGGTGCGCATTTGCATCTGCGCCTATGACCAACCGCCCTTTGCACCCTTCCTCCTGTACTAGCCTTTTGAACTCCATCGGTGGAACCTCCGCAGCATGGGCCATGTAGCATGACGCCAGGATAAATGCCTGCTTATTCTTTTGCTCAACGGCCACCGCTACGAGATCCTCAGTGGTGTAATTAGGCAGCATATATGAATGCAGCTGTTTCCTTACCATTACTACAGCTAGCACCCGTCCTTCGGTTTGCGCGTAGTAAGCGCCAAACCCGCGCACGCTAAGTCCAGAAACCTTTCCTCCCGATGAGAGCCACGGCTCCTGGATTAGCGCCACGTCAAACGAACCCTCCTCAAGGGTTAGGAGGAGTTCGCTCGACGCCACTTTACTGTGTTGGAGGTTTATTTGTAGGACTCGCAGCACCATTGGGCTGTTTGTCCCCCTCCAGCACCTTCGTCTTGACGTCACCGTCCTCCCCTCGCCCTTTTGGTTTAGAGTATTCGAGGCCCCCTTCAGCCTCTCGTGACTGTTGTGCCGAATGTTCCTCTGTGCGAGTCACAGCACTATTTAGCGGTTGTTCCTCTTCTAGCACGTTCGTGGTGACGTCGGGGACCTCCACCTGTCTTTTTTCCCTTAGGCTTTTGAGGTCCTTTTCGACTTCGCCCACCTCTAGCGTGTTGGGGTTTTTATCCTCGGGACTTCTTTTCCTGAGTCGCATGTAAATTTTGCAGTGCCAAAGGACATTTTGCCAAGCTGCGTTTACAAAATATCCTCCGCCTGCTTGTTTATTTGGAAGATGTATAACTGACCATCCTCGGTAGGCCGAGATACAGAAAGTACCTTCCAATCCTGAGTCGGTATGTTCGGCTTCTGATTCTGCAAAAGTCGCAGTGTATCGTCCGACTTCATCACGCATGGTATACATACCTTAACTTTTGGTACCGTGGGGACCTGCGCTTTATCCACCACCTCAAACCGCGCGTTCGTGCCTTGCCTTTGGAGGTTTGGAGCCACTTCCTCCAGCCACCGCAAGCTCGCGATGCTGTCGCACGCTATCATCTTCACACCATTATACCATCCCCCGAAATCAAAGGTTGGAAGGGGCTTACTTGGTTGTTCCCGCATCATCTTAAGCATTAAACTAATAAGCTCCCTTTCCACAGATCTCCACCTTTCAGTAGTCATTTGTCCGAAAGGACTGCTACGATCAACCAGCGCCACAGTCAGTGACTACTTTGCCATATCACTCATCTTCTCGGGAAAAGCAGGAGTCTTAGTATTATCTTCCTTTGGCACCTCCGAGAAAGCCGGAGTCTCATTAGCGCCTCCGAGAAAGCTGGAGTCTTAGCGTTATCTCCCTTTGGCTTATCTCCTACTTCCGTAGTTGGAACTTCCCTCTGACTCGCAGCTTTCGAGGTAGTTGCTACCTCGCTATTGGAGCCCATCTGTCATACAGCCTTGGGCCTACTTGTCTTGTCTATGCGACTGCCCTGCCTCGCGGCTCTAGGACTGGGTCCTTTCTGCCTCTTGAAAGCAGGCTTCTGCCGAACGTTGCCTCTTCATTCTGCCATTCGACGCTTCTTCCTCCTCGTACCGGTTGCAGAACCGAGTGTTTCTCGCAGCAAACCTTTTGAACTGCCTTCGACTTACTTCTACCTCTTCATGGGCCCATTCCACTTCTGTTGGGTCGACCACTGCTCCCAAGCGTTGTACAATTCATAGTGCTGCACGGTACTGCGAGAGAGCTCTTTTACTTCCTCTGCTCCGTACCCTTCTCCACTCTTCTACTCCGTTTCCATTTGTGTGCTTCTCCAATACGGAGTTCATTGAATCAGCACTACTCTCGCTCCCCGAGTCCGACGCATCGCTTAATTCATATTTGTCGTCCTTGGATTGCGACTCAGTCCTCCTCTTTACATCGTCCTTATTACAATCAGGTAATGAGTCGTTCATATTGGTCGTACGACCACCTGCCCGACAAGGCGGGCTCAGCGGTCCAGTATTATATACGGAGAAAGAACCATCCACCACAGCAGCGCCCCTTACTGTGGTAAGGCCATAAATACTTTCCTAGATGGCCCGGTATCGGAAAGGCTCCGTTCGAATACAGCCGAATTTATCCCCTGGCTGTAAATCGTCCAATAGACACGGTCCGCATAACACCCTGGATTAGGGGGTTGGCAGTTCTTGATCACCGACATCCCGCCGCCCTCCTATGAGGCGAAACGGCGTAGATGTCAGTCCTAAACAGCTCCGCCTCATAGTCGGGCGCTATGGAGTTCAACTAAACCCTCACACCAACGACAAGGTGCCTACCCTAGTGAGTGTGACGATAGAGTACTGACCGTATAACTATATACGCTGAGTGCAAGTTAAAGACTGACTTTATTGAGTAATGAAGTAAATGTAAATGCATATGTGGAACTTATATATATGTGTAAATGAATATACATATAATATGCCTACGTCATAGGTAGCATAAATATGCCCTATAATTTGGTAGGTATGTATGTCCTCGTGACATCCTCTCTTTTCAGAGAAAAAAAAATTTTGTTCAATGAGTTAATATTGGATGTCAATTTAAGCATACATAAACTACATAAATGCAAATATACATATATATATATATATGTTTATAAAGAAAATAAAAGGTACATGAGTTATTAATTCCAATTTAAACAGAAAAAAATCTTGATTAGTATTAATAATTTGAAGGATCGTATTTTACAACCGGTTTGATTTTGCGTCCGTAGCGTGAGACCTGCTGGTCTGTACTATCCCCACTATACTGACTTTTAGTACCGCTGTTATGGGTAGGTGCTTGTTCGGTAGGCGTCGTTTTCTTGTGCTCGTTTGATACAGGCTCGCGAGCATTATTGGATTCACATTCTAAAGTGGGCGCGTTGTCTGAAGGTATGTTCGCTTTTGTTGTGTGGAGATACTTGCTGTTTCTACGATATTTTCTGCCTTCAGGAGTTTCCACTATGACTGAGCGTGGACTTGCAGTCAACTCGACCACTTTGGCTGGTTTCCACTCGCGGTGACCCGTTTGCATTCTGACGTTGTCGCCTGTTTTAAGCGCTGCGCGAGGTATTGCGACCCGATCGATGTAGCGTTTCTGATTGTTTCGCAGTTCATGCAATTCTTCTGCGACGCCAATTACGACTTTTGGTATTAAGTTAGATTTTTCAGTCGGTAGAGTGGTACGGGTTTGACGGCTGAATAATCGTTGGCTTGATGATTTTAGTATTTCGTTCCGTGGAGTATTTCGCAGCAGTAACATCGCTAGGTACGGATCGCTTCCATCATGCCAACACTTCTTTAAAATACCTTTCACGGTTTGAACGTTGCGCTCTGCGAATCCATTGGATTGAGGGTAATGTGGAGACGAAATCCTGTGCTTAAATTGCCAATTTGTCGTGAACTCTTTAAATGCTTGGCTACTGTATTGTGTACCTCCATCGGATTCGAGTATTTCGGGAATTCCATGTACGGAGAACCACTGACGCAAAAAATATATTACCTCCATTGATGTAGCAGATTTAAGTTTTCGGAAGTCATTAAATCCAGAGTAGTGATCGGCGATAAGTAGATAATCATCACCTTTAAATTTGAAAATATCTCTTGATACTAATTGGAATGGGTATTCTGGTATGTCACGTAGTATTAAAGGTTCCTTACAGTTCGCTCGTTGTGTTCGTTGGCATACCGCACACCTTTCAACGAAGTTTTTAGTATCAACTGTAAGCCCTCTCCAAAAAAATGATTGGCGTAGGCGATGTATGGTCGTTGAGATACCGCTGTGGCCCTTATGTGCTTCTGCAATGACAGATTGTATTAAATTATGTGGCAAAATAATTTTGTTACCCTTTAACAGCAATTTGTCTTCATAAGTAATTTTGTGTTTAAAAGCCGAGTACTTTCTAACGATGTGCGGTATTTCTGCCTCATTTTCTGGACATTTATTCATGATCGCTTTTTTGAGTGCTTGTATCTCGCGTCGGATGCAGTTTCTCTAATTAAAATTTCACGTATGTTGTCAGAAATTGCGTGAATTAAATAAACTGGCTCATCTTTATCAACTTCTGTAGGTTCGCAGTCGCGACTCAGGGTATCTGCAATAGGTAACATCGTTCCCTTTGTGTACGTTATTTTCGGCGAATATTGCAAAATATCGTATAGCACATTCTGCAATCGTATAGGTGCATTCTGGATTGGATTGCTGAAAATCGTTTGCAGTGGCTTATGGTTAGTTCCTATTTCTAACTGCTTTCCGTAAACGTAATTGTGAAACTTTTGGCATCCAAAACGGATAGCCCAGGCTTCCTTGCTGATTTGTGGTTGTTTTTGTTGCGATTGGGTGAATGCTTTTGTGGCATATCGCAATGGCCTGCCGCCTTGCATTAGGCATGCCCCCATGGATTGACTACTGGCGTCGACGGACAGCTTCACTGGTTTCTTTACGTCGTAATAAGCTAGTACGCGAGTTGTTGTTGATGTTCGTTTTATAGCTTCGAAAGCATTTGTGTGCTCGTGTTCCCATCTCCACACATTTTCTTTACGTAACAGTGGGCGCAATGGCTCTGTCAATTGCGACAAGTTTTTTATAAACTTACCGAGATATGTTACCATTCCCAAAAGGCGTTGCAGCTCTTTAACGCAGGTGGGCCTTTTGAGTAGACAGATTGCCTTTATCATTTCTTCGTCTGCTTTGTACCCGTTTTCGGTGAAAATATGACCTAGAAACTTTAGTGACTTCTTTTCGTACTCACATTTTTCGGAATTTAACGTAAATCCAGCATCATTCAATCGCTTAATTACATTTTGTGTTGTCTTTCGTAGTTCACTTAAAGTCGGTGCGTGTATGAAAATGTCGTCCATGGCAACTTCGCACCTATCTATGCCCTCCAATGTTCGATTCATTACTCCGCAGAAAACTTCTGGCGCTGATGAGATACCGAACGGCATACGAGGGTAACTGAAACGTCCCCATGGTGTAGAAAATGTTAAATATTTTGATGTTCGTTCCGTTACTTTGATTTGCCAGAAACCTTTTTGGCAATCTAATTTAGTAAAAAATTTGCTACCGTGAATTTTTGCTGCTACCTCTTCGACAGTTTTTATTGGGTAGATCGGACGTTTAATATATTTATTTAGTTCGGTAGGGTCCATGCATACACGTAGCTTATTTCTTTTGTTTACAACTAGCATTGGGCTAACGACCGGTGTGGGCTCACTAACGCTTTTTATTACTCCGAGTTTAACCATTTTTTGTATTTCTTGTTGTACGCTTTTCTCGATTGCGTACGGAATTTTTCTCGCTGGGATGACTTTAAATTTTGGGTTGTCTACAAAATCTATGTCATACTCGATATTGTTACAGCATCCTAATTGGCTTACACGCTTCACGAATCCTAGGTTTTCGCAGTCATCAGCTCCTAAAATCGCCTGCAAGTTTTCTGCGATTACTTTGAAGCATACATTTTTTCTGACGTTGTTGTATGTGCGCTGGGTGCAACACATCAATTCTGTTTGGCCTATTACTTTAATAAAACCGCCATCGTAGGCCCTTAGGCGCTTAATTTCGCTGGGGTTTATTTCTACGCCGAGCTTTCTGGCAACTTTGATTGGTAGTACATTACAAAAAGCTCCGGTATCTAACCTCAATTTTAGCTCGTAATCGCCAACTCGCACCTTTTCTGTCCATTTTTCTTCGTTTTCGGCTGGCCTAACGGAATTTCTTATATTACCTACGAACCTAAACTCGGAACTATCGCTATCACTATCGGCATTGGTTTCTATAGCGTTCACATTCTTTTTAGTTTTCTTCTTTTGATTTGGTTTGGAATATTTTTCTTTATTTGCTTTTGATTTACACGCGACCTTAAAATGACCCTTTTTACCGCAACGCGAGCATTCTTTTTTGTATGCTGGGTAACTTTTTGGCCCGTGAGTTGTAAGGCACCTACGGCAGTTAAAAGCTTTATCAATTTTATTAATTTTCACTGCAGAACTAGGTTCGTTCAAGTCGTGTATTTGTTTTGTTGCTCTTTCTGCCGCGCGGCACACATTAATAGCTCTTGCCAGTGACAGCTGTTCTTCGATCCAAAGTTTTTGTCTGGTATCATCAGAGCGGATACCAAGAACGATTTGGTCAGTTAGGAATTCATCGTCATCGTTAAAATCGCACTTTCGTACCTGCTCTCGAATTTTTTGTAGAAAATCGTCAAAAGCTTCATTTTCTTGCTCTTTGATGTGATGAAAATTATACCGCTCGTACGTCTTATTGCGCGTTGGTACAAAATGATCCTTTAATTTCTTTTTTAACTCGGTTAAATCAGATTTTTGGGCATCGGTTAAGCCCAAATTATTGATTAGTCGAATACCTTCTCGCCCTAGCACAGTTTTGAAATTTGCCAATTGGACAGGGACTTCCTCATTGTTGACCTTCGCAGCAAGGGCATAGCATTCGTAGGTTTCCAACCATTCGCTCCATTCACGTGCCATATCCAGGCCGCTATTTATTAGGAGTGGTTTTGGTGGCTTTACCATTTTGTTTTATTTATTTTTAATAATTATGCGAATTTTAATTATGTATATATTGCTTATATTTTTTATTTTATAAGTTTTAATATAATTTATTCGCTACTCCAACGGGAGTCTTTGGCACTTTATTGCGTTGTGAGTTATTTGTTTTTCTCGAAACGGGTTTCGGCACCATGTGACGATAGAGTACTGACCGTATAACTATATACGCCGAGTGCAAGTTAAAGACTGACTTTATTGAGTAATGAAGTAAATCTAAATGCATATGTGGAACTTATATATATGTGTTAAGCTGGAGTCATTGGTGCCGTATGTCGTATCGCTGTATACGTATCTCTAACGTAATCAGCTGTTTATCGTTACGACGGTAAACCAAAACCCAATTGGTTGGCTACGATACGGTTACGACTTTAGCGGCACCAATAATCGATTGCATTGATTCTCATAAGGTTGGTCGAATTAGATGTTAAAAGGTTACCGATAAAGCACCAATGTCTCCAGCTTTAATGAATATACATAAAATATGCCTACGTCATAGGTAGCATAAATATGCCCTATCATTTGGTAGGTATGTATGTTCTCGTGACAGTGAGGGTTGTAATAATGTTATATAACATAATTATTTCAAATAATTGCCCGCTTTGAAACTCCGTAATATCACGTATTCAATGTTAATGTTGCACATTATTAATCTTTATTGTTATTTCTTTTTTTTATTTAATGAAAGTCCATTTAATTAGACAAAAAATTTATTTTAATTGAACTAAAACCATAATTTTTAAGCTACACGAAAACTTATATCTTTACAAAACACTTTGTACTGTACTACATTTAAACGATAATGTAAGTATTATACCGACATTTTAAAAAGAACGATCCTGCTACTTCGACAAACTGTTGCGGAGTGAGACTTATTTTTTGTGGAATATGTTTGTAATTTTTGGCGTTTTCTTCATTCTTATAAAATTTTGACGATTTTTATGTTAAGGCACCATTAATCGATGACATTGGCGATATGGTTATGGGTATGGTTACGACTATGGCGTTAGGGTTAAATAAGTTTAATTTGCACTTCAATTTCTGAACTGTATAACAGTTCAGTTCGCTTTGTTTTCTGTAGCAGATTTTTTGACAGCTAACCACTTTTGAGTTGGTAGCACTGAAATAAATATCTGTACATATGTGTATACATAAAAGATTTCACCATAGCAAGCAAAACACGGAAAGAGTAAACAACTTGAAGAAAATGTAAGGAAAATAGTTTGTTTACGTGCTAAACTATTTAAATGTTAATAATTCTAAAAGTATCTTCAGTTTTTGTGTACGTTTCTTCTTCTTATTTTCAACAAAACAGATGTTTTATATTAGTGCTGCCAGCTCTCATAAAGTTGATCCAGATCGTTATTTTGATCACATTTAACTAGGTACGAGAAATTAGTCAACAATGTTATTATTAAAGTTTCTGGGGTTCTGCTCTCCAAAGGGAATAATTTGGCACAAAGAGTTTATAAAAAATCTACTTTGAGCATTTGTAAAGTTATCGCTTTAGAAAAATATTTCTTCCTTACTTCCAAAAAAATATAATTTTTTGGGTTATAATAATTAGTATTCTAAATTATGTACATTAAAATTTTTTGTGAGGCGTACGCAAGAAAACACTTTCCAGAAAGAGCCAACGAGTTAAGTATCCTGCTTGGTTTAACACTACAATAGTCTTGGAATTCCTTAAACTAATTAATTCGCTTTGGGCTGTATTAATAAAATTTAATTATCGACACCCCAAAAGAAAAGTATCACTTTCAAAATGTTTACATAGGACTCTTTTTAAAAATTTTTTAAGGGTCACTTTTTGTTTTGCATGTCGAAATATTGTTTGACAAACTCTAAATACTCACCGGTATGCTTGCACGCATAACTTGCACATAAATTAAGGGCGTGGAAAGTGCACTTAATATAAAATCCTGCTATGATTTAGTTTTCAATTCAAGAATGGCAACTACTTTTTTCTAAGTTCAAAGAGTGGCACAAAACTATCACCAAAAGTGTTTGATAACCGAACGAAATATCTAGCCACCATTACAAGATTTTCTTATTGGCCGCTTGTATCATCAACAATTAACGAAAATTGGTTTGCTTCAACATCCAACACTTTTCTAAAATATCTGTTTGGTGAAGTGCTATCGGTTTAATAACAGCAATTTTTTCGTAAGAAACCTGTAAATTTAAAATTATATAAGGTTTAATGAAGGTGAGGAGAATTTGTGGGTAGTGTTGTAAATATTTACCTCAGTGAAAAACAGACAAAATTGCCAAAATCTTGGCTACAGTCTAAAAAGGACCGAAATTGACAAAAGGGACCAGCGGGCTTAATGGGGTTGGAAGGGACCAAGGTGGCAACCGTGAAAGCCACGTCTACACATCTTTTATGGCTTTATTATGTATAACGCAAAGCGACGCGAAGAGTCACTTTCACCCAAGTGAAACCAAATTCGTATCATATAAGAGCATTCATTCACTTCGGTGACTCTCAGTGACTATCGGTGACTGTAGGTGATTGTCTTACGTTTTTTCGTATTATATAGCGACGCAAAGTGTCACGAACACTCATTTTTACTGTCAAAATATTCACTTGCTTCTGGGTCGCGTTTGCTTCATTCACTTGGTTTTTTCATTGTCGTTTTTTTTTATAATTTTTGAGTAAAAATCTTAGCATTTCGGGAAAAAAAGATTGAAATTTTCCATAGATATAAAGGTTTTATTTAGAGCTTCGTTCAATGTACACTTCATCAAAAATTTTTACAGGAATAAAAAAATATAAGCGAAGCCTATACATATTATAGCCAGGAACCAGAACAGTTATTCCTTTTGTAATAAAAGTCCCTCAGAAAAAATGTTGGTATGGCCTAGAAGGTTCAATGTGGTCATATTAAATCGTTCCCGACATGGTCGAGCTTGTACCTTAATGGTGCTTGTTACCTGAACATACCGGATATTTATCCGGTAAAGGACCATCAATAACACTCCCTGAAACCTTCGGGGAGTTTCTTTATCGCTACGACAACAAAAATTAATTCTGAGTAATAGAAAAATAAAAATAATAATTTTATTGCGGATTTTTTAATAACTATAATAATTATACCTTCGTCCTACTTTTTTTAAAATGTTCTTATAAATCGGTGATTCTGCTGATTCTCGAACAACGTAGTGAATTATTTCGAGTCTCAAAAGTGTATCGCAAATAATCGACAAGCATCGGTACAATTCAGGTACGCAACATCTAAGCCCAGAGGAATTAGGTAAGGGGTACCACAGGGTGGTGTCCTATCCTCGCTTCTGTTTAACTTCTATATATCGAAGACCCTCACTGCACGATAATGGCTACAGGTCCGGGCCACCCATCGATGAGATACATAGGTAATAAAATTGACAACTATCTCCTGATCTCTCCAATTCTTTCGCTTCGCGAACCCTGACATTGTCACCGACCAAATCATCGGCGACTTTATTTATAACAGGAATGCGCCAAATGTCGACCATATTGAACATCCACGTCGGTGGCGTCACGCTACCGTCTATCTTACACCCTAAATTCCTACGTGTGACGTTCGATTCCTAAAATCCATAGCCGTAATAAAATCCTCAAATCTCTTGCCGGCATCACTTGGGGTAAAGATAAAGAAACGCTCATTAGCATTTACAAAGCAATTAGCTAGCCGATAGCATGCTACGCCTCCCCGATGTGATCGCCAAGCCGAAAGACTACTCAGTGTAAAAAGCTACAGGCCTGCCAAACTACTGCCCTTAGAACCTCCTCGAGTTGTCTTCTTATGTCCCCAGAACACCATTTACACAATGAGGCGAGAATACTCCCCATCAGGAAGAGAAATTAGATGCTAACCAAACAGTTCCGGTTGAATACCCAGAAACATGGGAATCCCAACAGACATCTGATTGATGAGCCAACACCGCCCAGGGTCTTAAGGAGTAATCTCCGTAAGCATTATGAGGAAATACGGCACCTGACAACACAGCCGTATGAAGCCAAAAAACACAAGTAGGTCCTCAGTGAACTCCACAAACAGGCATCGGACTTTTATGCCAGGAATTGCCCGGTGAATCCAGTACTCAAAGAACAATACCCAAAACTTTCAGAAGAGGAACGCACACTACCCAGGGAAACGCGAGTCACTCTAGCTCAACTTCGATCTGTAACAGGTTAAACTATTACCTTTCAGAATCAACCCCGACATACAAAACATATGTCCATCTTGTAACGTGTCCCCACATGACACCAACCATCTCTTCAACTGTATTGTGGAACCAAGTCCTCTAACACTCCTCTAATTATGATCCACCCCTGTTGAAACAGCAAGTTTCCTTGGACTTCCGTTAGAGGGTATTGTTTTTTTCGATAGTGCAAAGAAGAACATCTTTGATTGCTAAAACAATGTTGTGGTTTTAGCAGCTATTTGTCAAGACTGTATTATCGAAGAATTAGAAGTTACGCGGTGGTGACGCCCTATTTGCCTGAAGTGTCCACATGGTTAAAACCCAACAGAAACTACATGCTAAGCATTTCGTTGCAGTTTTTAATTTAAAGATCAGATATACTGCAACCTTAGCCCTGTGCTTTCAAGAGTCTTTTGTGTTACCATACATCACCATAAAAGTCTCAAAAAAAAAAAAAACGTTACAGTATTAGTTTAATATAACAAAAAACCTTTATAAAGAGCTGTTACACTTTCAGTTAGCCTAATATCTAGTCTGATTAAAAACGATGTAACCACGTCAGCTCTTGAACTATTTCACAACTTACAAAACATATCTCCCACTTACCCGCCATCACAGATCTCATCAAATGCCAACATAATATTTTCCAATACCAATCGTTTTTCTACATACAAGTAGAAGGACGTTTTTGTCATAGTACTTGGCGAAAATGCGATTGCCATAATTGTCCATGATGCAAATGCCTTTGATGACATTCAATGTCGGATCCTGGGCCTCTATGCCAGAAATTGCCCTGCGAACCCCGTTCTTAAAGTTAAATAACCCAAACTCGCAGAGAAGGAAAGCAGAAGGGAGACGCGAGTCACTCTAGCTCAACTTCAATCTGGATACCTGTTACATGTTAAATTCTTACTTATCCAGAATCAACCCCGACATACAATTTGAAGGAACATTGAAGCAATTTTATAATGAAGTTAGAACAAGAAATCTTGAAACAAAATTTGGTTGAAGGAGGCTAAAGTGATACACTCAGGCATATGTTTGTTTTCTTTTATAAATTTATTGTATGTAGTTCACAAAAAGTCAATAATAACAAAAATAAACACTTCACATAAAAATATTACCAAACAATATTAATAATCTATTGATTTATTGCTTTACACTGTTTTCTCCATAGATGAAGTTTTCTCCATTGTTTACAATTGTTTGTAACATTTGTCAGGTGTTTCCCTGTAATATTGCCAGCTCGTTAAAACGATGTTATTCCGAAAAAATTGCACTGCAAACTTTTCCGAAATAACAAAATTAATAAGTGGCTATACTGGCTACGTATTGGGCTTGACAGTCTCAGTGAATACGTATTGACTACGTAAGAGAACGAACGCGAATACGTAAGAAGTTATATAATACGAATTCTGGGTGAATGTGAATGTGAGTGAATGCGACGCAAACATTCACGGTGACATACATAATAAGGGCCTTAGTCTACAATAAATTGTCAATAGATAATCTACGAGCTTACATATGTTCCATCCCTAGAAAAATGATTATTTTTTGTAAAATTGCCACGCTTCTCTTTTATTTCGTGCTTCCAATTAGGCGGCCACCGTGATGTGGTGCACAGGTTTACGCCGATCACTTTATCGACGGCTGCGTAAGCCCTATTATACACGTACGCTGGCGTTCTTGCTTATAAAAACTCGATTTTTCTTTTTAAAAAATAATATTTAGGAAAAGGTTTATTTTGATGATAAAATATCGGACAAAAAAAAAAAAAATACGGCGACAGACGGAAGGTTTTAAGACCGGGGCAAACTCCTGTCGGAAAGAAAACGGCGACCTTGGAACTGATGTCCAGAGAGTGCTTAGATTATGGAGGGAACACTTCTCTGATCTCTTAAATGGAGGCAGCGGTTACCGCGCAGAAATGACGAACCCGATCCCGCAATCGATGACGATGGAATATATGTCCCCCCGCCCGATTATGACGAAGTTAGAATAGCAATAACCAGATTGATAAACAACAAGCACGTGGGCGCTGATGGATTGCCTGCGGAGCAATTCAAGTACGGCGGCGAGGAGTTGGTGAGGCATATGCAGCAGCTTCTTCGCAAAATAATGGCGGACGAGTGCATGCCCGACGATTGGAATCTAAGTGTTCTTCACCCAGTCCACAAGAAGGGCGATACTGCAAAATGTAACAACTATCGTGGAATCAGCCTTCTTAATATAGCATGTAAGGTCATTTCAACTGTATTGTGCGAAAGATTGAAGCCCACCGTGAACCGGCTGATTGGACCTTATCAGTGCGGCTTCAGACCTGTTAAATCTACCATCGACCAGATTTTCACAATGCGCCAAATCTTGGAAAAAACCCGTGAAATGAGCATCGACACACATCACCTCTTCGTCGGTTTTACAGCCGCCTTCGACAGCACGAAAAGGAGCTGCCTATATGCCGCTATGTCTGAATTTGGTTTCCCCGCAAAACTTATACGGCTGTGCAAAATGACGTTGAGCAACACCATCAGTTCAGTCAGAATTGGGAAGGACCTCTCCGAGCCGTTCGAAACTAAACGAGGTTTCAGACAGGGTGACCCCCTATCGTACGATTTCTTTAATTTGATGCTGGAGAAAATTATACTAGCTGCAGAACTTAACCGCACAGGAACAATATTATATAAAAGCGTGCAATTACTGGCATATGCTGATGACATTGATATCATCGGCCTGAACACCCGCGCTGTTAGTTCTGCTTATTCCAAACTGGAAAAAGAAGCGGTAAAGATGGGTTTGATGGTGAATGAGGACAAAACTAAGTAAGCAAAGAGTCATACGCGCCTTGGCAACCACTCTACTGTTGGCAGCCATTATTTCGAAATAGTAAAAGACTTCGTTTATTTGGGAACCAGCATCAACACTGAAATCCAGCGAAGAATCAATCTTGCCAATAAATGCTACTTTGGACTAGGTAGGCAATTGAAAAGTAAAGTCCTCTCTCGGCGAACGAAAATCATACTCTTCAAGTCACTTATCGTACCCGTCCTGCTATATGGGGCAGAATCATGGACCATGACAACAGCAGATGAAGCGGCTTTGGTAGTGTTCGAGAAAAAAGTTCCTCGAAAGATTATTGGACCTCTACGCGTTGGTGATGGCGAGTACCGAAGAAGATTTAATGTGAGCTGTACGAGCTATACGCAGACATCCACATAGTCCAGCGAATTAAAACGCAGCGGCTGCGCTGGCTAGACCATGTTATGCGATTGAATGGTGATGCTCCGGCCAAGAAAGTGTTTCTATCGGAACCCGCCTATGGAAGCAGAGGTAGAGGGCGCCCCAATCCGTTGGAAGGACCAGATATAAACGATTTAAACTCCCTTGGTGTGACCAATTACCGCCGGTTGGCGGAGCAAAGCGCGTTGTTGGACGGCCGTAACCGTTTAGATGATTAAGCGCCAATTAAGTAAGTAAGTAAGTAAGTAAGGAAATCAAAGTTTTGGCCATTTCGGAAAGATTCGGGTTTTTTGCCTCGAAATCTCGCGGATCGTTAAAAAATATCAGGAGTAGCTCCTTGCGGTGGGACCGTCCTTGATTCACTTACTCCAGGGGTAAAAGTCTAGACCAGTAGTGGAATTCACTAACTTTTTTAACCACATTTGCCATCGCTTTATTTGCGAATCGATAGCTATAACGATTTCGTTATTCAGCAACTATTTTGTATCTATATTTGTTTATCGACGATCAGCTGTGTTGTTAAATAAACGCCAAGTAAATTTTCTGCGTTAAAAGTCACGAAATTAATATTTCTGGCAATTTTAGTTAAAAAAGAAAATCGGAACTTTAATTAATTGCTTTCAAACACTTTATTTATAAATCAAATAGCATTTGAGTACTTGGTATACGTTTTATCACAACATGAAGAATTACTAACTCCATCGCCAGTGGACAGGCACCTTCTTAGAGAAGTAGATAACCCATTCCAGTTGAATGCAACGGAGTTTCGAAAGCTGTACTTGGATCATGATATTATTTCTCAACATGTTGGCCAATAGAGAGGTACAAGAATAATTGCGATATCAACCGAGAAAAACGAAATTTATTTATAAGTACACCTTTTGTTAAAATAGGTAAAAACTTCACAATAATGACTTTCAAAAGCAGTTAGTATACGGAATTTATTTATTTTTGGCATTCCTTTAGTGCTTTTTGCATTTTTTAGGTTTCGTTAAGCTGTGCTGCCACCTTTCTACTCTTAAAACGAAATTTAAATGTCATTTATTTCGAGTCGTTTTAACTAAGTTAGGGAATACTACAATCCATAAGGCAAGCGACGAAAAAGTTAATTAAAATTTCGACAAATCGCTTCGTTATAAGTTAGTGAATTCCGCTACAGGGGTCGACTGATAACACGCGTCCAAAACATCGGGAGACGTGTCAAAAGACGCGTATTGACTTCGACAACAGTCCGAAGGCGGGAAAAAAATATTAGTTGTAATGTTATTGTGCACTGAAAAAAAATGTGTATACAAAGGTAAAATGGTTACACTTTTGCTGTATGTCTCGTACAAAACTCGTCATCGACACGATTTCTTTAAATCATTTGTGGATCCTGTTCGACTGTCTTGGGCAAGCTTTTGCTTCACCACTTTGAGTGTTCTTGTGAAGGACAAAGCCTCACCTGGTAAATATATGTGCCTACGTTTTCACATTTGTTACAGAAGCCGTAACGTTTAGGTGATATTTTAACTTGGTTGATAGGCTATTTTCAATGTGATTCATTCCAAGGGACTAGTTGATGATAGGGTCGTCCACTTTAAGGAATGTAAAACCGGGAGACTTGGGTGTTGAATGATGAAGTGTGAAAATCAAAATAAACTTTTCAGACGCTATATTATAGTTTCGCAAATAAACAACAGAGAGTGGAATGTGTATTTTTAAAACGCTTCTCATACGTACATATGTATATCTTCAACTTAAGTATGAGGTAAGATTCATTTCAAAGAAGTTTTTAAACCCCTGGAACCTACTAAAAGATTTGACACCACCGATTTCGCTTATTATACCGCCTACCACACCAAAGATTCTGGTTTCACATCTCGGGCAAAACAACATCAAAAATTTAGATAAAAGTTTTTTCAATTAGACCACGTTTAAACACGGACTAATCCACAATAAATCGTCAATAGATTACCAATGCGTTTACATATGTTCCATCCCTGGGAACTAGATTATTTTCTGTAAATTTTTCACGTTTCTCTTTTATTTTGTGCTTCCAATTAGAGATTTCACTCTAGAGGTGAAAAACTTTCTATGCAAAAAATTCTTATATCTATAATTTATTCATAACTACCGATTATCGACAGCAAAAATTTATATGGGAAATCTAGCTACGATTTGGAGCTAAGACCACGTTTACATAAGCCCTAATCTACAATAAATCGTCAATAGATAATCTACGCGTTTACATATGTTGCCTTCCTGGGAACTAGATTATTTTCAATTTTTCACATTTCTCTTTTAAAGCCGCGACACACAAGCAGATTTTCATATATGTAGATGCGTTCTACTCAATCTTATACATTATGAGTAGATTGCATGTGTTTTTATGAAGACCGGTAGATTGAACAACACTGACGCCATTTGATATGGAAAAGTAGCCAACTCCCAAATTTTGTTACAAGCAAAGCATAAGAAGAATTTGACATTTGCTTTGTGGCTAAGGGTGTTGGCACAGGTGTTTGCAAGTGAAATTATTTTCCCACACGTTGGTAACATTTATAACATTTTTCACAAGTATATAACAAATGAATACGGCACAAAATATGTTAGCAGGTATTTTTGTTGTATAGGTAGAATGTTAATACCAGTGCTTCGAAAAATTTGTATGTTAATTTGCAAGGCAAAATAAACTTCAACAACATCTTGGTTGTTTGTGGCGATATTATTGGAATGCATAAGCTTGTGTTAAACGTATCTATATGAAAAATATCATTGTGCCGCGGCCTTTATTTTGTGCTTCCAATTAGAGATTTCACTCTAGAGGTGGAAAACTTTCTATGAAAATAATTCGCATCTCTAAAATTTATTTATAACTACCGATTATCGACGACAAAAATGTGTATGGGAAATATAGCTACGATGACCCTACAAGGTACTCGTTACCTAATCGATTACTTAATCGTCACCGATAACTTGGTCACCAATTATCGTCATATTGACTTTTACCAAAGAGGATAAATATAATAAGAGCCTTCACTCGTTATTTTTTAGGTATTTACTCGATGTAAACTGTGAGGTAGTCGCTACTTTTGTTTTACGAGGGACATTTTTGAAATAGCTCCCATTTATCCATGTGGTGTTGTCACTTTATGCAAACGTGTTTTTTGGAAGGAGAATTAAATAAATAATTAAATACAGTCGGAAAAATAAACACAAATACCCCATGAAAATGTATAGAAGACATTTATAAACATCTCGCCAAAAAAAAAAAAAGTAGCGACTACCTCACAGTTTACATCGATTAAATGCCTAAAAAATAACGAGTGACGGTTCTTATTATATTTATCCTCTTTTACATGGCTGTCGTGAAAAAAGTAACGCACGCGCTCTCTCAAAATAGTGTACGTGTGACTCGCTTTCTCGCTCTTACCTATTGTGTTTTCGACATTCCTTCTCGCTCGATGTTATTTACACTTTGAAGTTTCTTCATTAGGTATGTTTTCGTTATCGCTAACCTAAACATATGCAGCAACAACAACACGGGTAACTGGCTTGCCGGTTATATATTGATAGGGTTCAACAACCAGGACCTATGTTATAAAATAACTCCGTCCTCTTGACAAATACTAGAAGCTTCCTAGGATTTAAGCCACTTGCTGCTTCTAGATCTGACAGCTGTATCACACCTAATAGCTGGAATCTTAGCCTGGCAAGCGCAGGGCACGAGCACAGAATGTGCTCGATCGTTTCCTCCTCCAACCAGCACTTCCTACATCTGCTATCACTGACCAAGCCTAATTTAAAGGCATCGGACGCCAGAAGGCAGTGTCCAGTCAAAATACCCGTTATGAGTCTACAGTCCTCTCCTTTTAATGATAATGAACATATAAGAATCAGTGTATATGAATAACATATTTAAAGTGATCTCTTACAACCTGATCGGTGGCTACATCACCATGTAGGTAGTGCGGTGTTCCACCTTATATAAACGTAGGTACTGTATGTGCTCAACCGTGCAAATTGACATTAACAGTAACATTATTTACATAAACATTGCTTGCTATTTGTGCAGGCATCAATACAGCATACATTGGTCCAAACACTTTTGAATGCATAGCTTTAATATAGATTGGATGTCCAGCAGTGCTCCGGTTGTGCCAATATGTAATGGGCTGCTCCGTATCTCGGTACGGCTGTATAAATATGGCCGGGTGCAATGTATTACTAGTCTGCTCAAGATCGTATGGTACATAGATGGCTCGAAGACGCCAGAGGGTATTGGAGCAAGAGTTTTCGTACCCAGAGCCAAAATATCAGTACCTCTAAAAGCACATCCGAGCATTTTCAAGCGGAAGTATTCGCCATAAGTTAGTGCGCTAAGCTGAACCTTCAGCGCTGTTACCCCAATGAAATAATTGCGATACTCAGTCAGACCCCACTAAAGGCATTTACGGCGTTCGAAATAAAGTCAGCACTGGTCCTTCAGTGCGTAGAAAAGCTGAATCAATTAGGAGCACACAACGCAGAACTGTTGCCCTGGGTCCTAGGCCACAGTAGATGGTAATGAGTAGGCGGACTCAGTGTTTAATTTGTTACGTCCCTCCCACAAATTGTCATCCTCCCAGCAGAACCTTGCAGCGGGTCTGCGCCATACTCTCCTCTTCCGGGAAGGTATCGACCCAAAACCAGGTCCTTCTCCTGACCCCGGTCCTGAGAAATAGGTTTGCTGCGTTTGCCGGAAAAGAATCTTTTTAGGACGGTCATATATATAAGGGCCTGAAATATTTCAATGAACTTCCCAATCACATAAAAAGTACTAAGAACTTCAATACTTTTAAAAAAATTTATTGGGGCATTGTAAAACCCTTCCAATAAGATAAAGTTTTTCTCCTCTTATTTTTTACATGACGGAATGGTAATATTGGAAGCATCAAAATATAATGCATCCGGCCCTAAGGAAAAGAAAATCGGTCGCCACCTGTAACTCCAGGCAGTTCCAACAACTAATTTCGCTGGAATTCGGTATTTTCAGCCGATATTTACTGTTGCTGATCGGAATCACTCGCATTCCGACAGCATTAATATAACAATAAAATTATATAATGTGTAACGAAAATAAAGCCAAAGAAAAGTTGGAGCAGTGGGGATTGGAAACACGTCCCTTTCAACCTCCCATTATATGTTGAGCTGTGCTGATCGGAATCTTTATGCATTCCGACAGCGTCTTTACTAATCAAAGTTGATGGTGATTGGATACACGCTATTTTCACTTTCCAACATCCAAAGACATGCTTAGCTGTGTTGATCGGAGACTAATACATTCAGACAGCTTAAAATACAAATATACTTGAAAAATATAAGTTCCAAAATTTGTTGCCTTAAGCTGGGAGCACTGGAGGATTAGAGGCGGCCCTTTCCGACCTTCCTTAAAGGAGTGGCTCCCAGACTCGTCCGTTTGTCACGCTAGTAAATATGCTGATGGGAATCACATGGCATTCCAACAACATATTCAATAGAAATAAGTGATTATAACAATGAATAGTACTTAATATGGTAACGATTTAAAAGACGGTGCACCACCTAATTTTTATCAAAAATTATCAAACGTGGAATCAAAAGACGCGTCTCGAGCTCTGTTTTTAGAATCCGAAATATCCGAAAATATAAATTTTTATTTCTGTCAAAACATAGTTTTGATAATTTTTAAATTAGGTGGTGCACCGTCTTGTAAAACGTTACCCTTAATATTATTTTGGGCGAAGGCCGCCAACGCAAAAAGGTGTTCTCTGCAACAAAATTTTTAATTTCAGTCACAAGTTACAACTAAAATTAACTTAATATTATTTTGGGCGAAGGCCGCCAATGCAAAAAGGTGTTCTCTGCAACAAAATTTTTAATTTCCATCACATGTCACAACTAAAAGCCTAAGAATTTTTACTTTTTACACACCAGGATAGGGCGTGGAGCGGCAGGTGGCGATCATTTAAGCAATTTGAACTTAGAGTTTGTAGGGAAGGTATTAAAGGTGTTTGTTCTCGAGAAACTTTGACTACAACTCCGTGTTTTATTTTACTTGGTATTGCTAATATTAAACGAATAGAGAAGATGCAACGACAAAGGCGAGTGGAACGTAGCAAACCGCTTATAGGTAATTCAACACTGTGCCCGGGCTAGTTTTGCAAATAACATGCTTCGGCCCGGTTTTTCAGTGCGAGTTTCAACTCCAGTTAAAGTTTACTAGAGTTTAAACTTGCGACTTTGTTCAATAACATAAAATTTTTTTATTGTTTTTTTGAAAACGGGATTAAATTCTTCCCGGATGCGGAGTGTCACATTTTAAAAACAGCTACCTCTTTACAGAACCTCTTTTAAACCAAAATTGTAGAAAATTAAAACTTTACTTTGTTTTTTTAATTAATTAATCTATTTAAAAAACAAAAATGTGTTACACTTATAAGACTACATATGGCTTTTAACAGTGCATCAATAATTATTGGATCACAATATCTTAAACCAAAGAGAAAAAATGGTATATTATATCTATTCTCTTTGGTTCAACTATATGGTTGGCTCATCTCTACAGCAACAACGTACCTTTGCTCAGATTGTCAGAATCTGCGTGTGGTAGTTAGGCGAATGGAATGGAATGAAAAAATAAAACCTTCAAATTCCTGTGTGTTATAAGAAAATATTGTCAACGTGTTGGTTGCATTTTGCGTTTGCAATCCCCTTTTGACAATCCCAGCTCAAGTGAAATGAAAAAAATAAAATCAGCTGAAGAGATGAGCCAACCATATAGTTGAGCCATGCATATATGTATCATTGTGGATACGACAAGTGTGATAACTTCTGTATAGACCTCAAAATCACAAATAGAATGGATCACCTGATTTTCAATTGACTATCGCTGTCTCATTCTGTATCTCTTTCTATCATCCGCTGAAGATAGCCGGCCCTATGCACCGCCATATTAAACACCCAGTCAAAACGCTACCAAAATGCTAAAAAGTAGCCATCATTGTAAACTTTGCCAAGTAGCGCAACTAACAGCTGATCGCTCAAAATTAGCACACACACACAAACATCACTAATGGCCATATTACGGAAATCTTTTCGGAAATTCATGTTACATTTTTAAACAGACATAAAATGTTATAATTTTGGAATATATAGCATCTGGGACATCTTAATTTCAGTAGTTGAAAGAAAATGTTTGTTTATACTCAAGTATTTAATTATTTTTTCTCAATTTATCTTTAATATTGATACAATTATTGAAGGTATATTAATCCAATGCAACTCTGCCTTTCCTACTGTTCTTCATTTCACTCCATTCGAGTGCCTTCTTTCACCGAATTCGAGTGCCTTCCACTCTATTCGCAACATAACCTCAATTTAAGCTGCCAAACTATATAGTAAACAATGGTAGCCATATTGAACAGCCTGTCAGGCAGTTCACGATTAAGATATCACACCTGTTTTATCCACAATGATAGGTATCACAAATTAAATCGATAGCGCTTTGAAATCGAATATTTTGTCGCGTGATTTCAAGCGAAGTGGCAGCTCTATCCGAACTTTCCTATCGACGTCTTTCGTTCGTTGCTTTCGCGAAAATACGGTCTATCTGGTGAAGTTTGCATGTTTATGCGCAAAAAATACTTGCAATTAACGTAAAATCAATAGAAATATACAAATTTCAACCAGTAAGAGTGTTAGCAAACTGGAAATTGCTCCAAAAAAGTTTCTAAAACGTGTTTAAAAAGTGCAACTGATTCGGTTCTTGCTCGTTGTCGCAGAGGTCGTCTCAGTTTTCGTAGTCGTCGCGTCGCTGCTGTAGTTGACGTTATTTGCTGCTAATTGCATTTCTTTTTTGTATCGATTCCATCAACTATCTCATCTGAATTGTATATGTACTAATTGGCGAGATTATTATTTACTGTAGTAGGATATATAAAAGCGATTTGCATTTCTTTAACTAAAAAAAGTAACTTTGCAAAAGAAATATCGCCTGCGCTATTCTGAGGGGCCAATAAAAATAAAAACAAAGCAAATATACCAGCCAGTCATCTCGCTCTAACATATGCCATTTGCATTGGGTGAATTATCAAGTCATTGTCGAAGCGTTAAAAAAAAGTGTGTTTGATTAGTGTGATGTGAGTTTTGTGAAGTAGGCAAAGAAAAAGGAATATATATATTTACACAATTTTATGATAAGGTAAGTGGATTATTCTTCATTTATTGTTGTTTTTGCGAACCAAATAACTTATTCAAAATATCTTGAATACAACTCAACTTGTTTGAAGTTTTGATGATCTGCTCCCTTGTGGTTTACCGCTGAGGGGTACATATTGGTAGAAATTGTTTGAATAATGGAAAGTTCATGAAGACATGCATGCATACAGATGTATGCACGCAGTTATACGCGAAAATGCACCCAAAAAATGTCAACTGAGTTCAGGGCAAGTCTCTGCAAAGTAATCGGTATGTTGAGAGGATAGGTTTGCGTTCGCATAAGGTACTACTACCTTAAGTATGTAAGTACCGATTGGATTCTCTGAAAGGTGGAGTTTTTAATGATCATAATTTTTCATTGTAAATATTAGTTTTTAACCAAGAAAACTCTTCACGTTGAAATTTCATTAGGAAGCACGATGATATTATTCAAGTTCACATCACTTTTGTCTCCTGGAAGAAGGAAATAAAACTAAACATTAACAGAAAGTTGTATAGTAAGTACACTCATATCCACAATGCTGTTGCTGATGCGCAAATACTTCACAAGTCCTGTTGGGAAATAAAATACAAAGAGTGCCCATATCAACCGTAAGGCTATTATCTGAATCACAGAGCTACGTACACATATCTGCTGCAAATTTAAAAACTGCAATCTATCTGACAAAGGAACGCGCTAGTTGCGACCTCGAAATCTGTGTTGGGTTCTACTTCTTCTTTGGGATTATAAATTTTAACATAAGCCCTGTCAAAGCGTAGCCCAAGAACCTCGCCAGAACATCATCTATCCGAGGTGGAAATACTACCCACAAAGGGGAGAAACACGTCACTCTGGCTGAATTTCGATTTGTATATTGTAGTAGGTTTAACTCTCATCCAAAATCAACTCCGACCTATGCAATGGCACCAATAATTTTTTTCATTGCAATGTGGAACAAATGCCTCTGAAACCCACGTCCCTTTGTGAGTGATCGCACATATTGATTGAGGCGAAGCCCTGATATCTACACCATGATATGAGGTATATAGCATTGAATTCACATCTTACATGACAACTTTGTATCTTACCAGACTTCAGAGCGGCTGTTGTTGTTGTTGTTTTTGCAGTAGGCTGTAGTAGATCATCCTTCACATGCTGCTTCCCAAGGCTGCCGATTCTATACATATACTGGAAGGACTCGGGGGTTTTCCCAACTAACGGCTATTATTTCAGTGTTACCTTATTTAATTTACTGCGTCCCTTCCACAAATTGTCATCCTTGCAGCGGAACTGCGCCATATTCCCATAACCCAATCCGGTGCCCGTACCTGATTCTGGTCCGGAGAAATAGTTTTGCTGCGTGTTCCGAAAAAGAATCTTTTTAGAGCGGTCACACTCTTGCCAGTCTGTCACGTTTAAGGGATGGTTACATCGCAGGAGCGTTCTGGAGTAGATCCCAAAACCCGTTAAGCCCGTAATTTTAAAAAAACGTTTGTGGTGTCCAGCAGTCTGCCCTCAGAATCGCGAAAATCCGGCCACATTTTCCAGCGTAGGCCGCATTGCTAGCGAGAGAACGTGAGCTTATAAGACAGCACGACCCTGGAGAATTGTAACATCTCGGTGTGGGTAAGCTATGTTCTACCGTAAAGTCCCTATCGAACCCGACTAAGTTGTTGTAGCAGTGCTTGTGAAAGGTCACACCTATTGGATGGGGCGAAGCACTGCTAAAACAACAACAACAACCCGACTAAGCACAACTACAAAATATCAATCGCCCTCGGCGATAAAGTGCTTTCGGATGCGAAAAAATGCGCTAGCGCTTTCTGCCGACAATATGTAATGAATTCCCCAATTGACAAATCTAGACGTTGATGGTCCTTTGCTGGATGCACATCCTGTACGTTCCTGTAACAAGCACCATTAAGGTACTAGCCCCACCATCTCGGGAACGATTTTGAATGACCACATGAAACCTTCTAGGTCATACCGTTCTCCCACCCCCTAGATCCATAAGGAACTTGGGGTCGCCAGAGCCTCGGCTATTAAAGAAACAGGATTCGCCACGGGTAGGTGAGGTTGAATATTGGGTTGGAGAAGCTACTATATATTGCGTTGGCACCCCCTTAAAAGGGTTGCGCTACTCAACCCCATGAATCAATTTCGTATTTTAGTCGCCTCTTACGACAGGAATACCTACCGCGGGTATATTATAAGCCTCCTAACCCGCTGGGGCCAAGGAGGTTGCAGATGCCATCGATCATGCTAAACCATGTAAAGCAGGACGCCCAGACGGTGTAGCCCTGCCGATGCTTAAAAAACTTGGCAAAGAGAGATTTAAAAATTTCGCGCATTTCTTCAACCTGACCTTGTCCACCTCTCTATTATCGCTAGTAGCCAAGATATTTGAAGCCATTCTGCTTCCCTATTTCACTGCAAACTTTAGTCTTGCCAATCATCAACAAGCACTACCACCGCATTAAACTCTATCAACGCTCAGATAAATTGCAGATTGAATCAAAAATTTACGGTCTTTAAGACCTAATTCAAGGTAAAAAAAAAATATATATATATATATAAACTAGCAGACCCGGTAGACGTTCTTCTGCCCTAAATATGGCCTATCTGCATACATTTTAATAAGCTTTTTCCGCCTAACTGCCCTATCCTTCTACACTTTTTCCTAATCTTTTTATTCACTCCTCCCTCCGCCTTTTTCGCTTCATCTCCATCTTCGTCTCATTCTATGTCTTTCTCAGTCTCCTTCTCTCTTTTCTCTTCTCTCAAGTTTTTCTCCTTCTTCATCTCAAGTCCCAGAGGGTGGTATGTATTTTGTTCCAGTCCGATTCCAAGTCTCAGTCCCAGTTCCACTCCAATTCTCAGTCTCAGTCCTAGTCCTAATCCCAGTCCCAGTCCGTTTCTGGTATACTTCCCGGAAAAAAGCATCGTAAATACTAATATAGGCAAATTTATATACGAAATTTCAGGCAAATCGAATAGGACGTATGTAAATAGGTATGTGGGTATTACTAATTCTTTTCTTTATTTCGGCTTCGCATGCATATTTACCAGTTATTCCAGGTTGATGCGACTAAATCGAATATCACAATGAACTTTAGAGCTCTCAGCAACAGCTTTCATTTGATATCCATAGTACACACACATTCTAGGGGTATCCGGGTCTATGTTTTGGCTTATATCTCGAGACCCTAGTCACTCAGCGGTGTAAAACTTATTTTGTATTATAGCACACATCAACAGCTTCAATTTGATACCCATAATATAAAAACACATTCTAGGTGTATCCGGGTCCATGTTTTGGCCTATACCTTGAGACCGTAGTCACCCAGCGGTGTAAAACTTACTCTATACTAAAGCATACATCAACAGCTTTCATTTGATATCCATATTGTATAAACACATTCTAGGGGTACCCGGGTCCACATTTTGGGCTATATCTCGAGACCCTAGCCTCCCAGTTGTATGAAAATTATCCTGTACTATAGCACTCATCAACAGCTTTCATTTGATGTCCAAATTGTATAAACATATTCTAGAGGTACCCGGGTCCACGTTTTGGGCTATATCTCGAGACCCTAGCCTCCCAGTTGTATGAATAGCACTCATCAACAGCTTTCATTTGATATCCATATTGTATAAACATATTCTAGGGGTACCAGGGTCCACGTTTTGGCCTATATCTCGAGACCCTAGTCACCCAGGGGTATGAAAATTATCCTGAACTATAGCACACATCGACAGCTTTTATTTGATATCCATATTGTATAAACACATTCTAGGGGTACCAGGGTCCACGTTTCGATCTGAAGACCCTAGGCACGTAGCGAAAAAAAGATAGACGTTGGCCGATTCTCAGACCTACCCAATATGCTCACAAAATTTCATGAAAATCGGTTCAGCCGTTTCGGAGGAGTTAAGCCTCTAAAACCGTGACAGAAGAATTTTATATATTAGATAAATTTTTTACATCATATGCGTAATGACTTACAGTATAAAAATAATTTTGCTTTAAACTTATTAATATTTTCACAGTCTTTTATCGCATTTGGTAATTCATTGTACATTTTATAACCTATATATTCTAAAGTCTTCTTCGCGAACTCCGTTCTAACTCTTTCGTTTATTATATCTTTGTAGAAGTGAGCAATGTAAATCATGGCATCTTTAAATACCCCCTCCGACAAAAGCTTTTTTCCACCATATTTGTTTCTAAAAGATTTAGTAATGTTCATTATATCATCTAACTCTACGTCGGTGAATTGAAAAGTTTCAATTGCATTATTTACACTTGCTTCTGCGGCATTCGGAATTATTTCAATGCTATCATTAATTTCCGCTATACTCTGTACAAAAAATGTATTTAGGGCATTAGCTATATCGTATTCCTTCTCAAAGCATTCACCGTTAATTACTATTTTGCTAACGACCTTTTTTTCATCGGTGAGCTCAGCAAGATCTTTTAAAGACTTCCACATCCGCTTCATGTCTCCTTCACTATCGAGCACTTTATCTTCCATGTATTTCTTCTTTTTATACATAATAGTTTTTTTATATATTTTTTTAACGCCATTATAATCCTCCCAGTTGCCAGTATTTCTAGCAGTATTATAGGATTCAAGTTTTCTTTTGTGCAGTTCCTTTAGCTCACGGTCATACCACTTATTCCTCAGTTGTATTTGGATCCTCTTCTCATACGTCAGTGCTTGCATAGCTCCAGCTAAAATATTGTTCAGGATATACAGAACAGTACTCGTAGCGCTAGACTTATCAAAAGCTTTTGATACAGTCAACCACGACACGTTACTCCAAGACTTGGAAGGGTCCTCCCTTCCTCCAAGTATCCTCCGCCTATGACTGCAGGATAATGGCAACAGGTCCCAGCCCACCCATCAGCTATGTGATAAAATAAACAACTGTCTCCCTGATCTCTCCAGTTTTTTCACTTCGTGAGACCTGACATTGTCGTCAACCAAATCATCGGCGACCTTACTTACAACATGGACATGGAAAATGTTGACCATATTGTACATCCACTCGCAGAATAGGAGCGCTTTCTCCCTAGGGAAACGCGCATCACTCTAACTCAACTTCCGTCTAGGTACTGTAACAGGTTAAACTCTTACCTATCGAGGATCAACCGCGAAATACATAATATATGTCCTGCTCGCAATGTGTGCTTTGCACACAGAGTATATGAGGTTTGCAGGCATAACGGTTGATCATAACGGCATGAACGAATTGAGATAAATATAGACTTCCATGTATCAAAATGATCAGGATGAAAAAAGAAATTGATTTAGCCATGTCCGTCCGTCCGTCTGTCTGTCTGTGATAACGATATTTGAGTAAATATTGAGATATCTTATTGAAATTTGGTATATGGCTTCCTTGACACTCATCTCCCATCACTATTTAAAATGAGCGAAATCGGATGATAACCGCGCCCAGTTTCTTCTATATAAAACTTTGGAAAAAACCTGATTATTTGTAAATAATACACCTAGAATGTTGAAATTTGATGTGTGGACTGATATTTAGACTCTTGATAAATCAATTTTACAAATATTATTAATCATAAATCAAAAACCGTCAAACCTATTATAACAAAATTCGGCAGGTAGGTTGCCTTTACTATAATCAATGCTTCGAAGAAAAATTAACGAAATCGGTTAAGGACCACGCCAATTTTTATATAAAATATTATTAAAAGTGGTCGTGGACGAATAAAATAAGCTATATCTTTGCAAAAAAGAGCTTTATATCGATGGTATTTTTTCTAGTGGAATTATCATATATATTATTTCTAATTGCTGTTTTTGTGTACGGGTTCCTTTTTCGCTCTCATTCGGAATCCAAATCTATAAATAAAGTTTTGGTTGTAAAGATGGAGATTCGTGCTATTAGCGATCTTTGGGTATTTTTGGGCGTAGTGCTTTTGTTTAGCTATATTTTATTAAAATAATTTGTTAAAAATAAACGGCTGTGAAAACACAAAGAATTATATTTGTACTATGGCAATATTGTGAATATTTGCACTGCATTACCGGCAGATACTATTATACGCTAGATGGCAGCGCAAGCTGTAAGTTTTAATTGATTGATAGACCAGCTGATTTCTGTTTATATTTGATAAGAGACTTTTATATTGGTTGCGCAAGATGCGCACGGGTCCGGCTCGTAACAATAAATATGAAAAATTAACTTTTATGACTAAGCAATTTTCTATTTTACGGAAGCAATAAGTCGAAGAAAAATAAACAGATCGTAATTAGAAGGTCCGTCAAGCTGTCAATAGTGCCAAAAAGAATTCGGTTTTTTGACAACTTTTAATGATTTTTTTAAAACTTCAAAAGTGGGGGGTCCAGTTAGACCCCCCTCGTAAGCACTAGGCTAAACAAAACAATTTAAATGTGGGAATTATGTGCTCTTTACGTGCTTAATAGTGCCAAAAAGAATTCGTTTTTTTGACAACTTTTAATGATTTTTTTAATACTTCAAAAGTGGGGGTCCAGCTGGACGTCCAGCTAGACCCCCTCGTAAGCACTAGGCCAAACAAAACAATTTAAATGTGGGAATTATGTGCTATTTACGTGCTCAATAGTGCCGAAAATAATTCGTGTTTTTAACAACTTTTAATGATTTTTTTTAAAACTTCAAAAGTGGGGGTCCAGCTGGACGTCCAGCGAAACCAACCCCCCCCCCCCCCCTCCCCCTCGTAAGCACTAGGCCAAACAAAACAATTTAAATGTGGGAATTATGTGCTATTTACGTGCTCAATAGTGCCAAAAAGAATTCGGTTTTTTGACAACTTTTAATGATTTTTTTAAAACTTCAAAAGTGGGGGTCCAGCTGGACGTCCAACTAGACCCCCCCCCCTCGTAAACACTAGGCCAAACAAAGTAATTTAAATGTGGGAATTATGTGCTATTTACGTGCTCAATAGTGCCAAAAAGAATTCATTTTTTGACAACTTTTAATGATTTTTTAAAATTTCAAAAGTGGGGGGTCCAGCACATAATTCCCACATTTAAATTGTTTTGTTTGGCTTAGTGCTTACGAGGGGGGGGGGGTCTAGCTGGACGTCCAGCTGGACCCACCACTTTTGATATTTAAAAAAAAAAACATTAAAAGTTGTCAAAAAAACGAATCGTTTTTGGAAGTATCGAGCCCATAAATAGCACAAAATCCTGCACCTATCCCATTTCGATTTTTCCGTCTGGGGTTATATGCTCCCGCTCCCCCCTTGTCACCCCTCTGTTTTTTATGTTGGAGCACATAAATAGCACATAATTCCCACATTAAAATTTTTTTGTTTGACCTAGTGCTTATGAGGGGGGTTTAGCTGGACGTCCAGCGGGACCCCCCATTTTGAGGTTAAAAAAAAAGTACTTAAATTTTGAGCACAAAGTTTTTTATTTTGGGAACAAATTAGCACATAAATAGCACATAATACCTGGCCTACCAAATTTCGAATCCATCGTGGGGGGGGGGGGGGGGGGGGGGGGGGGGTTCAGCTTGACGGTCTTGTAATTAGAATGTGTACACATATTTTAGCTACAGCAGGAAATATTTCTAGAAAAAATGGACGAGAGCTAAGGACCACTCCCACATTTATATCAAATACTTTTCAAAGGGTCGTAGACGAATATTATAATTATATGCGTTTCCGTTTGTCTTTTTTCTGAATTCCCCTATGAAGATATACCAGACGTCTAACTCGTTGCCTTAACTCATGATTTACCGTCCTAGCCCTCTCCCTTCCGAGATCTAGAATTCTGTGGTTGTTGCACAGCCTTGTGAAAGTTTCTACTATCTACGCTCTTGATTATTCCTATTTGGTTCCTTCGAGCTAATTCGAGAGTTTTCGCGTCGGGATCTATGGTCTTGGCTTGCTCCACAGAACGAATCGACGAAATTTCGTCGCTTCCCAAGGCAGTCGGTTCTATGTACCGGAGCGACTCGGGATTTTTCCCGACCAAGGACTGTCATTTCAGTGTGACCCCATTTAATTTGTTTCGTCCTTCCCACAAATTGTCATCCTCCCAGCAGCTCCTTGCAGCAGGACTGCTACATATTCTATTACTCCGGGAAGGTATCGAACCCAATCCGGGTCCGTCTCCTGACCCCGGTCCTGAGAAATGGTTTTGCTGCATTTGCCAGAAAAGAATCTTTTTAGGACGGTCATACTCTGTTCAGTGTGTCTCGTGCAAGGGATGGTTGCATCGGACAGGTTGTTCTGGGCTTGATCCCAAAACCCGACGTCCACGTAACTTTTATAAATCTTTTGTGGCTCCTTGCTGCTCACGCCCAAGGGCGTCCCGTAGTCTACGCCTAAGCGTATCCCCACTACCTTCCAGCAGCTTGGCTGCTCAGCAAGCCACAACAAGTACCCGCTGCTGCTCGCGCCCCACGGCGCCAACAACTCAAACAGCTGATACCACTCATAACTACTACCTTCGTAGTAGAGCTGGTAGCAATGCTGAGCATCAGCCCCTGCCCCCGTCTTCTTCTCCCCCCCCTCTTTTCTGGCAGCAATCGTGCAGGTCAGGGAAACAGACTCTTAGTCCCTGCCTCCGTTTGCACCGTCTGCCAGCACAGAATATATGGGTTTGCGACATCCGCTCAATGCAGCTCCTGCCTTGGGTGGTGCCACTTTCCTAGATGTTCTGGTCTCCGCGACAGCAACCCCTCGACGGGTTTCATCGCGCCATGTTGCCAGGTCGCAAACCCAAATCATCCGGGTACCCCAATGCTTGCCCAAGGGCGCCCAGTCCCAAGGCCACAACAGCAATTGCGTCCTGGCCTTCCACAACCTAGGCGTAGTCACCCCTCACTTACCCCTAGAGTGGCGGCGTCACCCCTCATGCACTTCAGAATTCTGCAGTTCAACTGTAATGGACTAACTGGGAAGATTACGGAGATAGTCGATTTCATGAAGCGGCACAACATCCGCATTGCTGCGATTCAAGAGACTAAACTCACAGCAAGATCTGCATTGCAGACCTGCTCTGGTTATAATGTCCACAGGAAAGACCGCGAGAGCGGAAATGGAGGCGGCCTCGCGTTTATTATACACCACTCTGTGCAATATCATATATTTGATCCTGGCATCGACCGCAGTGACAATGTCTTAGAACGTCAAGGCCTATCTGTCCGGTCAGGCGATACAAATCTAGAAATCATCAACATCTACATCCCTCCTGTCACCTGTTTCCCCAGTGGATACCGCCCCAATATCGAGGCCTTACTCACTGGCAACAATCGCATTATCTTAGGCGATTTCAATGCCCATCACGACCTATGGCATTCAAACTTGCGGGCGGACAGTAGGGGTGAGATGTTGGCGGATCAAATAGACGAAACGACGTTCTGCACAATAAACGGAGACGCCCCCACACGTATGGTAGGAAGCTGTCATAGCTCGCCAGATATCTCAATCGTGAGCGCAGAACTCGTAAACTGTGTCAACTGGCAGCCGATGGTAACATTGGCATCCGACCACCTGCCCATACTTATTTCGTTCGAGCGTGCCGCCGACTTCATCGTCACCGAAAAACGCACTTTCATAAACTTCAAAAAAGGAAAGTGGGAAGAATATAAATCTGCAACAGACAGCAGCTTTGCTGCCCTCCCTATCCCGACTGATGCCCGCCAAGGGGAGCGTGCCTTCCGTAAGGTCATTGAATCCGCCTCGGCACATTTCATTCCCGCCGGGAGAATTCCCGAAATCCGGCACCACTTCCCGGCGGAGGCCGCGAGCTTAGCGAGGGAACGCGACCTTATAAGACAGCTTGATCCAGGCGACACCCAAATAAGGGATATAAACCAACGCATCAGATTGCTTGTGGACGAACACAAGCGGGCGAAATGGGAAGAGCACCTAAGAGGTTGTAACCTCTCTACCGGTGTAGGTAAACTTTGGTCCACCGTAAAGTCCCTATCGAATCCGACCAAGCACAAAGGCAAAGTTTCCATCGCCTTTGGCGATAAGGTGCTGTCGGATGCGAAAAAATGCGCGAGCGCTTTCTGCCGACAATATATAATGCATCCTACGGTCGACAAAGATAGACGGAGAGCCAATAGACACGCACATAAACACAAACTCAGCGCGTCACCAATTATCATCACCGCTAGAGAGGTTGAGGACGCCATTGGTCGCGCTAAACCATCCAAAGCAGTGGGCCCAGACGGCATAGCCATGCCGATGCTTAAAAACCTAGGGAAAGAGGGTTTCAAATATTTAGCGCATGTCTTCAACCTGTCTCTTTCCACCTTTGTCATACCCGAGAAATGGAAAATGGCCAAGGTGGTCCCGCTACTAAAGCCTGGGAAACCAGCTAACGTAGGTGAGTCATATCGTCCGATATCTCTCCTATCGCCAGTGGCAAAGACGCTTGAAGCCATTTTGCTCCCTTATTTCCAAGCACATTTGCAGCTAGCCCCTCATCAGCATGGCTTCAGAAAACTCCATAGCACTACCTCCGCGCTAAATGTCATTACCACCCAGATAAATTGCGGTTTGAATCAATATCCCCACCATAGAACAGTACTCGTAGCGTTAGACCTATCAAAAGCTTTTGATACGGTCAACCATGGCTCGTTACTGCAAGACCTGGAAGGGTCTACCCTTCCCCCATGTCTTAAAAGGTGGACCGCAAATTATCTGGGTGGTCGGCAGGCATCGGTGCAATTCAGAAACGAAACATCAAAACAAAGGAGAATTAAACAAGGGGTGCCACAGGGTGGTGTCCTATCCCCGCTTTTGTTTAATTTCTACATATCTAAGCTACCTTCACCACCGGAAGGAGTCACAATCGTTTCCTACGCCGATGACTGCACAATGATGGCCACAGGCCCAGGCCCAAAGATCGATGAGCTATGCAATAAAATAAACGGCTATCTCCCTGATCTCTCCAGTTTTTTCGCCTCGCGAAACCTGGCATTGTCACCGACTAAATCTTCCGCGACCTTATTTACAACATGGACGCCCCAAATGTCGACCATATTGAACATCCACGTCGATGGCACTACGCTACCGACTGTCCTACACCCCAAAATCTTGGGTGTGACGTTTGATCAGGATCTACATTTTGGTGCGCACGCAACCGCAATTGTTCCAAGAATTCAGAGCCGTAATAAAATCCTCAAATCCCTTGCTGGCAGTACCTGGGGAAAAGATAAAGAAACGCTCTTGACCACATACAAAGCAATTAGCCAGCCGATTACGTGCTACGCGTCACCGATATGGTCGCCAAGCCTAAAAACCACCCACTGGAAGAAACTACAGGCCTGCTAAAATACTGCTCTCAGAATCGCCACGGGCTGTCTTCTTATGTCCCCAGAACACCATCTGCA
The DNA here is from genome assembly GCF_040869045.1 of Eurosta solidaginis. Taxonomy (NCBI): domain Eukaryota; kingdom Metazoa; phylum Arthropoda; class Insecta; order Diptera; family Tephritidae; genus Eurosta; species Eurosta solidaginis. The sequence continues at coordinate 88,636,055 of NC_090319.1, read as the reverse complement.
TAATGAGGCGAGAATACTCCCCATCAGGGAGAGAAATGAGATGCTGACCAAACAGTTTCTGTTGAATACCCAGAAACCTGGGCATCCCAACAGACATCTGATTGACGAACCAGCACCGCCTAGGGGCCTAAGGAATCATCTCCGTAAGCATTTTGAGGAAATACGGCACCTGAGAACCCAGCCGTATGAAGCGGAAAAACACAACCAGGTCCTTGGTGAACTCCATAGACAGGCGTCGGACCTTTATGTCGAGAATTGCCCGGTGAATCCAGTACTTGAAGAAAAATATCCAGAACTCGCAGAAGAGGAACGCATACTCCACAGGGAAACGCGTGTCACTCTTGCTCAACTTCGTTCTGGATACTGTAACAGGTTAAACTCTTACCTATCCAGAATCAACCCCGACATACAAAATGTATGCCCTGCTTGCAATGTGTCCCCACATGACACCAACCATCTCTTTAATTGTAATGTGGAACCAACGCCTCTAACACCCCTTTCCTTATGGTCCACCCCTGTTGAAACGGCAAGTTTCCTTGGACTCCCGTTAGAGGATATTGATGACAATTTGTGATCGGTCGCGGCTATTAGGTGGGGCGAGCATTGCTACAACAACAACAACGAATTTTCGTGACGGAAATTGACACCTTTGAGCAACCTGTAACATACTCCAAACTTGGGACAATGTAAATATTCTTAATCTTTGGAAAATATTGAATATCGTTATATTGAAATATATCGGAAAGTTTGAAGCCTTAGGTATGTTTCCTTAAAGTGCATATATGTAAATATGTAAAATTAAAAGCAGCGTAAATCCAACTTCGTTTGCACCCGAACTTTGATTCCCTTTTTATACTCAGTTGAGCAGAGCTCACAGAGTATATTAACTTTGATTGGATAACGGTTGGTTGTACAGGTATAAAGTAATCGAGATAGATATAGACTTCCATATATCAGAATCATCAGGATCGAAAAAAAATTTGATTGAGCCATGTCCGTCCGTCCGTCCATCCGTCCGTTAACACGATAACTTGAGTAAATTTTGAGGTATCTTGATGAAATTTGGTATGTAGGTTCCTGAGCACTCATCTCAGATCGCTATTTAAAATTAACAATATCGGACTATAACCACGCCCACTTTTTCGATATCGAAAATTTCGAAAAACCGAAAAAGTGCGATAATTCATTACCAAAGACGGATAAAGCGATGAAACTTGGAAGGTGAGTTTAACTTATGACGCAGAATAGAAAATTGGTAAAATTTTGGACAATGGGCGTGGCACCGCCCACTTTTAAAAGAAGGTAATTTAAAACTTTTGCAAGCTGTAATTTGGCAGTCGTTGAAGATATCATGATGAAATTTGGCAGGAACGTTACTCCTATTACTATATGTATAAAAATAAAAATTAGCAAAATCGGAGAACGACCACGCCCACTTTTAATATCGCAAATTACGAAAAATAAAAAATGCCATAATTCTATACCAAATACGAAAAAAGGGATGAAATATGGTAATTGGATTGGTTTATTGACGCAAAATATAACTTTAGAAAAAAGCTTTGTAAAATGGGTGTGACACCTACCATATTAAGTAGAATAAAATGAAAAAGGTCTGCAAGGCGAAATAAAAAACCCTCATTATTACCTTTAACTTGATACCCATATCGTACAAACACATTCTAGAGTCCACCTTTATGGCAATATCTCGAAAAGGCGTCCACCTATAGAACTAAGGCCCACGTCCTTTTAAAAAGACTCATTAACACCTTTCATTTGATACACATTTCGTACAAACGCATTCTAGAGTCACCCCTGGTCCACCTTTATGGCAATATCTCGAAAAGGCGTCCACCTATAGAACTAAGGCCCACGACCTTTTAAAATACTCATTAACACCTTTCGTTTGATACCCATATTATACAAACGCATTCTAGGGTTACCCCTGGTCCACCTTTATGGCGATATCTCGAAAAGGCGTCCACCTATAGAACTAAGGCCCACTCCCTTTTAAAATGCTCATTAACCCCTTTCATTTGATACCCATATCGTACAAAAAAATTCTAGGGTCACCCCTGGTCCACCTTTATGGCGATATCTCGAAACGGCGTCCACCTATGGAACTAAGGATCGCCCTTTTAAAATACTCATTAACACCTTTCATTTGTTACACATGTCATACAAACACATTCCAGGGTTACCCTCGGTTCATTTTCCTACATGGTTATTTTCCCTTATGTTGTCACCATAGCTCTCAACTGAGTATGTAATGTTCGGTTACACCAGAACTTAACCTTCCTCACTTGTTTTACCTTTATATTAAGTCGCTTTCATGTTTGTCCCCTCATTTCCATACGAATTTTTGACCCACGTAAAAGTCTTTTTCGGTAACTTCCCGTTGAACTAGACACTTGAAACTTAGAACATAGTTCAGATCTGAGAGACATCACAATGCAAGTGAAAAAAAAATCCGCTAAGTGGTGCACGGATCGATATATACAGAAAATTTATTTTAAAATGGAAATTTTGCGATCGACTTTTAACTAACTTATCGGTGATGCAGAGACTTGAAACTTAGCACATAGTTTGCGAGTCGATGGCACTACAATTCGTGGAAAACAAGATGCCGCCAGGTGGCAGAAGAATCGAGATAAAGAAAATCCCTGAAAAAAACGCAGGGAATCTTGCAATCGATTTTTGAGTAACTTCCCGGTGAGCTGGAGAAATGAAACCGGAGCCGTAAGTCAGAACCCGGTGATAATGCAATATTTTATCACAAAAAAATTCCGCTGGGTGGCGCATGAATCGGGATATTAGGAAAATTAATTTTAATTTGGGAATCTTTCAATCCATTTTTAACTAGCTTCCTGGATATCTAGAGACTTGAAATATAGCTTAAAACTCGGTGACAGTGCAATGTTTGATCAAAAAATTTTAGCTACGTAACGCACAAGTCGAACTATTTAGAAGATTAGACCATAACTTCATGGCTAGCCTCCTTTTAGACTTTCAGGCGTATGCGAATTTCACCACGATTTTCAGCTGTGCAAATTAAGTAGCTGACAAACGAGGTGGAATTCTTTTGTTTTCGCCAGTGTTGTCAGCCAAAATTCCACTAATTCTATTAAATCTTGCTCTTTTGAACAAATAAATAAAGATAAGAATTTTCACTTAGGAATTACTTAAATTACTAATCAAAGTTGCAATTGCCTTTTTTGTAGGCAGTACTAAAAAAACTGAAAATAAGATGATACAAAATTTTAAGGACTACCTTTATATAAATGGACCAAAAAATAGAAGGCAATTTTTCCTTTAATACAGACATAGTCTTGTTGAATTTTGACTAAAAAACTCTTGTAAAAGAATTTTGGGATTTAAAATTATAAAGGTAGAGCGCGTGTTTAAATTTTAAATAATCACTTAGTTAATCCCAAGTACTTGGTTTGCCTTAAATTGAAAGATTGCGCTCCAGCTTTATAGTTTTAAATCCCAATATTCTTTTACAAGAGCTATTGTTAAAGTTTTTTTGTTTTTTTGTCCATTTATATAAAGGTAGTCCTTAAAATTTTTGTATCGTCTTTTTATTTTGGAATAGTTTGTGTTTAAAATATGCCACAGTTGGATTGGAAAATAATTTATTTGAAATAAATTGTACAATTAATCGAAACTCACGCTGAGTATATAATGTTCGGTTACATTCGAACTTAGACACCCTTACTTATTGTATATAACTTGATGCTTCTTTCTCTTTCCATATCTTTGTATGTATGTAAATTTTAACTGTGAAAATTAGGTAAAAAATACTTAACTAAAACATATCGACATTGCAAAACGCAAAGTTTCGCGTTTAAAATGTTTACATAGAGTTTATGATTTTATTATCTCCTCTGATGATTTTCGCTTGGATAGCCGCACACTTATGCCTCCTTTGGCCATAATCGGAATACCATGTATAGCAATCTCGATTTCTTTTCGCACTGGGTTTAGTTCAATATTAAAATTGAGCAAAAGCTTCGCCAAGGCAACCTTAACATTAACTTTACCCATACGTTGCGCTATGAATAACAAAAAAGAGGACGTGAATTAAATTTAATAAATTTACAAAATTTAAAAATTACCAATGCAATGTCGTGGACCCTCGCCAAATGGCATAAACGCTGTCGGATCATAGTTTTTAGTCTCAAATCGTTCTGGATTCCAAAGCATAGGATCAGAAAAATATTTTTCATCACGATGTAAACCCAACAACGATATAATAATGGGTGTGCCTCTTTTGATCACCAAATTACTATCTGGTAAAGAATAGTCGCGTGTACATTCCCTATTCAGTATTGGCAATGCAGGATATTTGCGTGTGGTTTCTATAAAACAAAAAAAAATTCCATAAAATGTATGCGAATTCAATTGGAATGCTAATTTAATTTACCCGTAACGCAAAGATCTAAATATTTCATATCCTGCACTGCATCATATGAGAACTTATTATCATGTTTTGCGAGCGTTTCTCTAACATCTCGGTGTGCTTTTTCTAAAGCTTCGGGATTTTGTGCCAACTCGAATGCTGTGAAGGCGATAGTCGAAGCAGTCGTCTCGAAACCAGCCACATAGAAGAGGAATAAATTTGATGCAATAGCTTCGATGGACATATGTTCAATGGAATCTAAATGATAAAGATACAATTAAAAAATTTAGTTTGCTTCTATTGTACTTCTCCTTCTTCTTCTTGTAGCAATAAGAATATACATTATACTCTTATGGATCTCCGTGCTACTTTGAACTTTGAATGGCATGCAATTTGGCTTCGACCAGACCAGACATGCTTAACCAACGAACCGATATCATTTCGTTACGATAATTAACGTTAATAAACGAATCAAAGTCAGTTCGTTTCGTTTATTAACGTTAAGAACGTCAAATTAACGCAATGATTTTGTTTCGTTTTCTGCCATATCAAAACGAAATCAAATCGTTTATGTTGATTATTAATTTCAAACTATGCTGGCAAAGCTGATTGATGGCGGAGTCATTAAAGGTAATGCTTTCACTGATTGAAACTTTTCTAATGAATTTTGACAGTACGAGCATTTCTCAGAGTATTTTTGACATTACCACCAACGAATTACACAAACAAATTACATGGAGTTTGTGTGTATGTCCGCTCGCTGTTACCACCTTACAGCTTCACCATGGCTATAGCATTGCCAGCACAATTCAAACATAAAATATTACGTTTTTGTAAACGTTTTTAACGTTAACGAAAGCTTTTCGTTTCGGTTAAAAACGAGATACATTTTATCTTGATAATTTCTTAATCGATAATATTTCGAAGTGTTTCAACAGAAACGGTGGACATTTTTTGATAAACGATTACCTTAACGTTAAGGTGCATCCCTGGACCAGACTATGATAAACTATAAAAAAATGTAAGGCACGATAACCTCCGAAGAAATTTTAGGCCGAGGCTGTCTTCCAATTGACGTCGTGCTCCTATTAATTTTTCCTACAAATTGGCGTGACGGGACCTACATGTTTTATGCCGACTCCGAACGGCATCTTCAAGGCAGATGAGTTTTCACTGAGAGCTTTTCATGGCAGAAATACACTCGGAGTGCTCGCCAAACACTACTGAGGGCGGCCCGGTTTAGACCAATTCTCTTCTAATTGAAAAGAACTTGTTTCTAAAATTTTGATGTTGCTTTGACCAGGAGTTGAACCAACGATCTTAGATGCTGTAGGCGGACAACACGCTCAAAAGCTGCAAGCTTAGAACCTCACCAATCCTTAAAATGAATACCTAGCATGCCAGATTATGGATGTCGAGCGGTTGTGCTTTAAACTTCAAATAACCAATCTGCAGTCTGATGGTCACCATCATTATTCATTAACCATCTAGACGATTTTGGCGGTGAAGTAACAATTGCCCTTTACGCAAATTCAGAGCACCAACGGTGTTCAAGCCTTCTTCCAAGTATTCAAGGGGTTGATAAGCGCAATTGAAAGCATTTTAGGTTCACAGCTTCCGCAACACAATTGTCAATCTCACCTACGGGAGGGGATAAATATGAATATATCATAGACATATTTAGCTGAGGAGGAAATGACGACCCCAAGTTTCCCAAGGAACTAGGGCTGGGAGAGGGGGGGGGGGTTTGTCTAGAAGGTTCAAAGTGGTCATATTAACTCGTTCCTAATATGGTCAGGTTACTTCCTTAATGATGTTTGTTACCAGAACGTAGTGGATCTATATCGAGCAAAGGACCATCAACATCGTTAATACTCTTCAAAACCTTCGGTGGGTATCTTTATCGCTACAACAACATCAATAACAAATCGTCTTTCACTTGTACTTCGCTCAGTGGAGGACTCGCCATTTCTCTGCTTCCAAATTCTTTCTTTGGACGGATGCACAGACGGCATATTAGATAGAAGACATGTACGAACGAATTCAAAACAGGGCGAACTTTGGTCTTTCATAGTCTTTTGCCATATATTGCTAGGGCATGTTCCGAAAAATAGCACCATTAAGCTACTAGCGCCACGATCTCGGGAATGATCAATGTGTTAATAAAACGTAATAATTTAAAATCTCTATAGTTAATTACCTTTACTCTGTTTTGCAGACCAATCGTTGTCGTCACTGCTAACTTTACCCGTGTTGCGTAATTGCATCAGAAGTTGAAGCATATCCGTGCGCGTAATATTGCGCTCTTCGCGCATTTGAATTGTGCGTTTCACAATTTCCCTCATCATATTCGGTGCTTCCTCACGCCAACCCACACGTAAGAAAAACCTTTCCAAACTAAAGACAAAAAAAAAAAAAAAACAACAACAAAAATTTGCCAGAACCTATGGTAGAACCCGTTCTAGTCATTTAGTTCAAAAATTTTGAAAATGCAGAAGTAGCAATAAAAAATTTAAAGATTTAAAACAAAATTAAATAACGTACAGTAAAATAAAAAACAATAATAAAAAAAAATAAATAAAAAAGTTACAGTCCGACCTTAAAAAAAAATTAAAGAGTTAAATTAAAAAAATATTCTTTGCAAAAATATTAAATGAATATATGAAGAAATAAAAAAAAACATAAGACACGACAAATAAGGAAAATAAGTCAAGGAATTAGAAAAAAAAAACAAAAATTAAAATTAAAAAAAAACAGAATAAAATCAATTCAAATCAAACACAAATAACAATGAAAATAATTAAGAAAAAAATGTTGAGAAAATAAAAGAAATACAAAAATAAAAATAAAACAATATGAACAAATGAAAAACTAATAAGAACTGAATTAAAATTTAAAAAAAATATATATGTATTGAAGAAAAAAATTAAATAAAAATATGAAAAAGTATGTCTCATGTTGAACATAAGACACAAAAAATAAGAAAAATAAACAAGGAACATAAAAAAACTAAAAATTTAAAAACTAGAGACAAAATATTAAAATGTATAAAAAAAACAAAGTTAACTTAGTTCAAGTTTAACAGAAATAATAATAAAAAAACTAAGTAAAAATAAAATAAGTATACAAAAAAAAAAAAAATAAATATATCTCATATAAGAATAAAATAAAATAAAAAATAGAACAAAGAAACACATTAAAAGTATTTGTTGGTTCAAGTTTTGTGGTTATCATTATCCTATATTGAAGAAATAAGGAAAGAAAACAAAAAAAGTGTAAAAATTAAAAAAAAAACTAAAATACAACTAACAATAAAAAAATAAAGGAAAGATACCACAAAATCAAAAAGGATATAAAAAGATACAAGAATAAGAACAAAAGAAAAACTATTAATAAAAGAACTATAAAAAAGAAAAAAATTAAGTTAAACAAATGCATAACGTTAAAATTATAGCGAAGACACAATGAATATCATTATGTATTACTAAGTCACAGAGCTCAATGCAATACGGGGAAGCTACAAAAAAAAAAAAAAAAACAAAAAAAATTAGAAAAAACAGAAGATATAGAAAAAATGTACAAAAAAAAAAAAAATAAAATAATTAAAACAAACAAGAAAAAAATTTTGGGAAAAATGAGAAATACATTTAAATAAAATTAGAAATATAAGAAATAAAAAGATAATAAAAATCAACTAAAGAAAAATTTTGTAATTAAAGTTTTGTTGTTATGATTAAGCGACGCTAAGACAGAGATGTCCAAAGCAATGCATTGAAAAAAAAAAAAAAAATAATAATTTAATGAAATAAACTTTAATAAAACAAAAAAAAAAAAGAAAAGAATTCATAATAAAAAAAAGATATAAAACTCCAGAAAATATATAAAATAAAGGTATATATTGAATAAAAAATAAAAAATAATTTAAGGCAATACAATTTTATAAAACATAAAAGTAGAAAAGCGCTAAAAGAAGAAACAAAAAATAAATTAAAACAAGTAAGGACGGGACTGTTTTCGGCTGCGCCGAAGACTTCATACCTTTCATGAATGGGGCTGAACAATAAACTTATCCCAATCGTAATCTCCAAATAATCGGCTGTATAAGATAAGAAATATATAGTGAACAGATGTACATACCTAAACGATTTTTAAGATAAATATAAAATAAAATATAGGTAGGTACTTTGTGTGAGGATGCAAAGTTTCACGTTTTTTGCGGTCTGCATGTAAAAACTATGACTACGAATCACGTATTTCAACAATATATGACGTAAACATAAGTATTTGATGAAATTTGAAGCTTCTAGCCGTAAAAAAGGGGCAAAAATGACAGTTTATATGGGGTATATAATATATATACCACCGATCTCTATGATTTTTTCAGACAACAATATATGCTATATACGTAAGTGTTTGGTGAAATTTTAAGCTTCTAGCTGTTAAAATGGGGCTGAAATTGCGAATATATATATATATATATATATATATATATACTATATGTATATATATACTATATATACCACCATATATATACTACATATACCACCGATCTCTGTGAACTTTTCAGACAACAATATATGCTATATACGTAAGCATTCCTTAAAATTTGAAGCCTCTAGCTCTTAAAATGGGGCAGTTATTACAAAAAGTTTCTTATCTGAACAATCGGTTGTGGTGGATATATACTGTATATAGACCGATCTCATCCATTTTTTCAGACAACAATATGTGCAATATACGAAAGCATATGGTGATGTTTGAAGCTTCAATCTGATAAATTGAGGAAAATATGACAAAAATCCTCTTTTTCTGAAAAATCGGTTGTATGGGGGATATATGGTATAGTGGTCCGATCCATCCGGTTCCCACAAATGTCTAATCGGACACCTAAATACACCCGCTCACCAAATTTTATCAAGATATCTCAAAAATTGAGGGACTAGTTTGCATACAAACGGACAGACGGTCATGGTTAAATCAACTCAGCTCTTCATCCTGATTATTTCGGTATACTTAATGGTGGGTCTATCTATTTTCCTTTAAGGACTTACAATTTTGAGATTCGTGCCAAAGTTAATATACCATTTCATTTCCATGAAAGGTATAAAAATTAAAAATGCAGAAAAGGTATGCAATAATAAATATAACCAAATCAAAACTTACAATTTTTCTCTAATATCAATTACAAAAACCATTGTATAAAGCAATATGAGCAAAGCTCGCTAATTAAATACATATGATCATATTGATATAATAGTAACAGTGGAAGTATTAAAAAACAAATACTGTAAATATCCGAACAAATGTTACTAAGCTTTCAAAAGCACGCCTAAAAATCATATCCACACCATTAGGAATAAACTACATACAGAGTGTGTGTGCCTACATGGTGATCAAAAGGAATATAAACAAGAAAAGGCAACTCTTAGAGACCAATTGTACAGCGAACAACGGAACATTCATATGGCGTAGCAGCTAAAAAGGCTTGCACTGATATGAATGTTGGAGACTCGAGTTCAACGCTCAGCTCCCGAAAAGCTAGCTGATGAAGAAGTGAAATTCAGAAACATGTCCTAGTAACCATCGCCGTTTGTAAACTTACAATTTTTCTCTAATATCAATTACAAAAACCATTGTATAAAGCAATATGAGCAAAGCTCGCTAATTAAATACATATGATCATATTGATATAATAGTAACAGTGGAAGTTTTAAAAAACAAATACTGTAAATATCCGAACAAATGTTACTAAGCTTTCAAAAGCACGCCTAAAAATCATATCCACACCATTAGGAATAAACTACATACAGAGTGTGTGTGCCTACATGGTGATCAAAAGGAATATAAACAAGAAAAGGCAACTCTTAGAGACCAATTGTACAGCGAACAACGGAACATTCATATGGCGTAGCAGCTAAAAAGGCTTGCACTGATATGAATGTTGGAGACTCGAGTTCAACGCTCAGCTCCCGAAAAGCTAGCTGATGAAGAAGTGAAATTCAGAAACATGTCCTAGTAACCATCGCCGTTTGTAAACTTACAATTTTTCTCTAATATCAATTACAAATCAAAAATAAAGAACCAAAAGTTATATTTAATATTATTAATGCTATAGAAATATAGTGCGTGTTGCATGAATTCCAAGACATACCGTGCTAACCAACGGTCATTATAAGACGTACAGCGTTGTACTTAAAGTGGGTGAATTGAATTCATTTCATGCATTTCCACAAAATAATATTGTGGCAAATATTAGCAATTCCGGCATCTTACTATGCCGTTAGTAAATAAATGCTGCACAAGTACAACATTACATTAGGTAAACTAAAGACACACATGTATGTAGCCAAAGCCTATATGAGATACAGAAACGGGAAGTAAATAAGCACTATTCGCGAAGGCTTTTCGAGAAAAGTCTAACTAGACGCTCGTAGAAGAGTTTTGACCAAACCAACTGAGTGCTATGTCTATAATCAGTTTGATTTTAACGTGTTGTAAGTGAAGTACGCGAATAATTGGAATTGTGAAGTTCTACTACCATAGTAGCGCTGTAAATAAAAAATATTTTGTATACGAAACATTTACGTTTATTTAATCGACAATTTAGTAAATTCAACGATATGATAAGGCAAAGAGAAAATGAGAGATTTTCTACAATAGGATTTGGAAGCGAACCCATATATATCTCAGATATATATTGGGCATTTTTTGAATAAAAAATTTTATGATGCAAATTTTTGTTCAAAAATGTTTGCGATGAAACTTACCATTTGACCTCGTGTAAATTTTTTTCCATGTGCCGAAATCAGGCATGCTTAACCAACGAAACGATATCATTTCGTTACGATAATCAACGTTAATAAACGAAACGAAGTCATTTCGTTTCGTTTATTAACGTTAAGATCGTCAAATTAACGAAATGATTTCGTTTCGTTTTCTGCCATATCCAAACGAAATCAAATCGTTTATGTTGATTATTAATTTCAAACTATGCTGGCAAAGCTGATTGATGGCGGAGTCATTAAAGGTGAAAGCATTAGCCAAGCTGATTGCAACTTTTCTCATGAATTTTGACAGTACAAACATTTGTCAGAGTATTTTTGACATTACCACCAACGAATTACACAAACAAATTACATAGAGTTTGTGTGTGTATGTGCGCTCGTTGTTGCCACCTTACGGCTTCACCATGGCTATAGCATTGCCAGCACAATTCAAACATAAAGTATCACGTTTTTGTTAACGTTTTTAACGTTAACGAAAGCTTTTCGTTTCGGTTAAAAACGAGATACAATTTATCTTGATAATTTCTTTATCGATAATATTTCGAAGTGTTTCAACGGAAACGGTGGAAATTTTTTGATAAACGATTAGCTTAACGTTAAGGTGCATCCCTGGCCGAAATGAAGAGGAATTTTTAAATATCGTTTTTAATTATGTTTTGAACAATTTTACCAATTCTCATTGGAAATTAATGCAACTTCACTCTCAGTCTTTGGTCTAATTTGACATTGACTATTTTCTCCCATTAAAAAAAAAAATTATTGTCTTTAAACTGCATACTAAAACAGGTTTCTAAATAAAAATTTAGAATATTTCTTGAAGATTTTTAAAAATTGTTTTTGTTTTATCGGCCTATTGATAAATTCGATTCGAGCTCAAGCCAGAAATTTAAAAAAAATTTGAATTTTCTAATTTATTCGAATATGTTTGTGAAACTGATTTAAGTGCATAATTTTCATTCAAGTTTTTATTAAATTTAATTAAGCTTTTTAAATTAACTTAATAAAAAAGAAGAAAATTTCCAAAAAAAATTAGCTGCTATTTTTTTTACACGTGGGTGTACATCGACTGCTGATTGAAATATCGCCCTATCTCGGATGGCGTTACGAAAATGCTTTATTTCATAAAACTTTCCTCAATCGGACTCTGAGATATAGCGGAGGAGTAAAGAAAAAGTAGGTTTTGAACATTCAGGTGTGATGCGGTGATATTTTACGCAGCAGTCGATATACAACGTACTGTGCTCTCTTTTTGATTAAAATTCTACTCACCTCGGATATAGAAACTGAGCTGTACCCCGCACAACGCTCAAAACTTTTGGCTCATTGACTTTACGACTAACCTTAAGTATTTCATTATTTGGTTCTATGAAACTGTTAATTTCCAATCCGAGAATAACCGATGCAATAATATCAATGGCATAACTAAAAAATTGAAACGAGATTGATTGTATACGAACAAAAATCAAAATAGTTAAGCTTACGTGCTCATTAGCTCCTTCATTTATACTTCTTTTGAACCTTTATCTGGTATTTGTGTATTTAAGTAATCAACCATTCTATTGCTCACATTCTCCACCGTACCGAACATCGCCTTCAATTTGCCTGAAGTAAATGACGGTGTCAGCTTGATGCGTAAATTCTTCCAAGATTGTCCCTTTTGAGCGAATAGGCCACCAGATGACTGTGGATCGTTTTCATCATCTACGTGAATACCGCGATCATGAAAGCTCTCAAAATCCTTCGTCAGTATATCTCTAGCCAATTGAGCATCGCAAATTAGTAGCGAAGGCCGTGTTAACATATAAACACCAATCACTTTATGCTTGCTAGTACGGTAAACATCGTGGAAAGCTGTGCCAAATGATTCCGTTTGATTAACAACACCCGCTAAAACACCAAAAGGGATTTTTGGTTCCAAATATGGGAATCCTTTACGTTGCCAATATGTGTACATCCATTTCACATAGCAAATTGCCAGTGTTAAGATTCCAATCGAAAGTAGTAAAATCATTGTTATTTATTCTCTTACAATCTTGCCGAATAAAAGCACTGTATTCAAATATTTCACATGCACTGAAAACGTGTTTTATTAGTTGCTATTTCTTATATCAATCAGCACCTGACGCATATTTTTCTAGAGCATATTATTATTTAATTAATATATAAGCAAAATAAAAATCAATCCGCTTTTCACACTCTCTTTGTCTGAAGCAAAGTATATAAATCGATGAGATCAGTATTAGGGTGGTAGAGATATCATAAAAATAAATTTTGTAAAGAATCTTCAGAAATTCTGGATTATTCTGCACGTTCTTCTATCGTTCGAATCGCTGAACTGCCGAATAAATCACATAAATATTAAGCATAGAAAAATGTTCTTTACTTACAACACTACTATAGTAGTAGGACTTCAAAATTAAATTACTCGGGTACTTCACTTATAGCGTATTGAAATCTAACTTGCATATTCCATAGCTTGCGCTGCACTTATACTCTCAGATGCCTCGTTCGCCCATTTCTTCCAGGGACTAGACTTTTAGCGAACATGCTTCTCGACTGTTTGCTTATTTATTTCTCTGTTTGCTTATAGTCTCTTATTCTATGTTGCATTCTAGGTATATGTGTATATGTCTGAGTAGTATGCGCTCTATACTGCTGTGTACATGTATGTGTGGCTGTTTTCTATTTCATTTGCTTGCCTTGCTGTTGTTGCTGACCAAAATATTTTTAATTGAAATTATAGCGTAGATATACGTTTATGGAAAGATATTACAAGAATTTGTATAACCACTAAACGAAAATCCCGCAATTTGCCACCTGAACTTATGTTATAGAACCACTCCGTCTTTTGGCAAATGTTAGAAGTTTTCTAGGACCTATATTAATTGCTGCCTTGAGATCTGGCAACTTTGCCGCTCCTAGTAGATGGAGCCTTAACCTCGCGAACTCAGGACACGAACACAGAACGTGCTCATCAGTTTCTTCCTGCATTTGTTGGTATTGACGATATATGTACATGTATGTATATGAAGCCAGAAGGCAGGGTCCAGTTAGTATGACCATCATAAGGCTCAAATATTCTCTCTTTGGAGATATGAGCAACTTTGAATGTCTGATATCGTAAGATTTTTGCATGATCTTAGATATTTCGCTAACCCCACACTTCCTCAACGCCTTTCTTGCTTTATGGATAATATGCAACTCCTGTCTCCGTTTGATTTCTCCCAACGGATTCTTTTCCAACTCGTCGGCCTTTTCGTTACCCTTCATACCCTTATAACCGGGAATCCAGTATACTTATAGGTCCAATGCTTGTTTGCGTTCCACGACACTTCTTGATGAAATACTGTGTGAGGTCATTGCCTGAATCGATGCCTTACTATCAATAGCAAAATATTAAACGCATAGCTTTAAAAGGTCGTTTGGGATCTCGCCAAATGCAGGACAAAAAAAAACTTGGCACGATTTACCGGCGACGAGATTTAGGTCGAGCCTCTCTTCCAATCTCTGTCGTACTCCGTTTGATTTTCCCTACTAATTGGCTGGACGGGACCTACCGATTTCTTTTCTATTGAACTAACTAGACATATTAGTTCTCTTGACAAAAAATCTATTCCATTAAACATAGAGAGGACCTATGAGAGTTTGGCTTATAGAGGTGCCTCATTGTGTGGCTGCTTTAAAGTTTAAACGGTGACCGTCCGTTTAGCTGGTTAAGTATATTTTTGCACCACTTCTATTTTATTTTATTTATTTATTTATTTCTTGTTTCGTGGCCATACTTAGGTTAGGTTGGTTTAACAGGCGTGCCTTCCATACTTCCAGTCGAAAACATTTTGTCTATTGCAAATGGCTTCGGTAGGTATCGGGTGGCAGCACATTCGTCCAACCAGATACTTCCTAATTATTCCACAACAAGCCACTTGCTTTTCCGTTACGAACCTAAGTAGGGGCGGAAGCTCCACATTTCGTGCCTCTCACCAGACTGTGAAGAAACCGTGCGCTGAGAAATCTGAGTCGTCTTGTTTGTAGTCCTTTCACACCTCTTTCTGCCCATCTTGACAGCCTCTTCAGAGGAATCTTGTTGGTTTTACGCAATTGTCGAAACATCGGTGCCCGTATATTCTTTAACTGCAGTTTTGTTGAGTTTGAGGAGGAAGCTTGTTCATTTCTTACAAAACAAACAAACAACCATTCTAGTTGGTACCAAGCAGTCAGTTCTTCTCAATCGCCGGCTCCTACTCCTTTTTTCTTGTTTTTCTCCTCCTTGTCTATCTGCTAAATATCTTCCTCCTTCTCCTTGTTTTCCGCTCGTACTCCTCCACATTCTCCCCCCTCAAATTCACCTCCTTTTCCTTCTTACCTGCCTTCTTCTTTACCTCCTCCTTTTTCATCTTATTCTTCTCCTCCTCCATTTTTTATTCTTCGCAGAACACATTCATAAGAACTAAAAATAGTTACCATCGGTTCTTGCTATATAAAACACTATTGGAGTAAAAAACCACACCCTAATGTACATACACACATACAATAGCTGATTGAAAATCCTTATCTTATCATTTGCTTCAAATGTTACGTATATGTAACTTGTACAGTTTTTCATTGTATACGCCAGTACCATGGCGCAACGATACAAGGTGGCAGCATGGAACAGCTGATTATAAACTTTTTTTATTTGATTTGATACATCAACTTCCGTTGTAGTACGATTTTGACATTTGTCCATCGAATTTACAAAAACAAAGTACATGGAATTTTTATTTATGTTTGTAGGTATGTCACCATGCTGCAACCTTGTATCATTCCGCTATGGCCAGTACTTATCTCGATTTTTTTATAAAAGTGCACTGCAAATATTTTTGAGAGCGCCAGCTTAAAACATTTAATGCTTCCAGTTATTTTGTAATTTTGTGCAAATTTTTAAGCTATTGCATAGATTTTATCGCGGGCTTGGCGACTAAATCAAAAAAAAACCGTAACGGATATTTGTCAAAAAAGATCCGAAAAGGCTCGAAAAGATTCGAAAACGTTCGTAAAGATTCGGTGTTAGCAACAGGCCAAATACATAATATTGGATCTCTATCATAATCAGCGGTGGGCAGGTTACCAAAGTGAGAATGTGTTAGTAAACACGAACGCGTAGCGAGCACGAAAGCAAAATCAATTATTTATTTAGTTTGATTTCAATGCTTGAACGGTAAACATGTGTCACACGCACTCTTTGGTACTCTGTTTTAAGCGCGCGTGCGACACTTCCTCACCGTACGACCATCGAAATCAAACTAAAGAGCTTTCGTTGATTTTCACGAAGTAGTCATTGTGCTATCGCTTATCGTATACACAGTGTTGCCGTTGATGACCCTAAAGGGTCAATCTGACCCTTTTTTTGAGCCAGGAACCCGGACCCTACTTTTTAAAAAATGTAATATATTTGACCCTTTTTCAAAATTCGTGGCACTTTTGACCCTTTTACAATTTCAAAACTGTAATGAAATAATATTTTTTAGTTTTTTCTTAAAAATTTAAGAAATCTTCTTGTTCCTATTTTACTCTTACATCGGCACGAAAAAACTATAAAACACACACAAAAAATGAGCGATATATATGAAGCAAAAAAAATCCAAATTGAACCATGTTTAGGCAGAGAAAATAAAATGGCAAAAGCTGTGGCCATCGCTGAAATAAAACTTGTCATGAGGATGCTTGCCCAGAATCACTCTTTTAACTCAATGTCCCGAATAGCAAAATTTAATGCTTCTATATACACAGATTCGGCAATTGCAAAGAAGGTGAGTTTTTTAACAAAACTTGCTAAAAATAGATCACCTAAAGTATAGATTTTTGCAGGTGACTTGCGGTAAAACAAAATCTAGGGGTGTTGCAGTATTTCTGGGCAAGAAAGTCATCAAATTCTAGTTCAACAAATGAGACAAACTCGGTTTAGTCTTATAGTGTACGAAACTACTGACATATCGACCACCAAATGTTTAGTTTTGATCGTAAGACAATTCGATATGGAAACGTGTAAGTCCACGGAGCGTTTCTTTCGTCTTGTTGAGCCCGAAAATAGTCAGAGTATCACCTTATACAACTCCATAATTGCATCTTTGAAAGAAAACGATATTCCAATTTCTAATTTTATTGGATTTGCTTCTGACAACGCAGTTACAATGGTTGGAAGAAAAAGTGGTGTAGTAACACATTTAAAAAATAACATACCGAATATATTTCATATTGGATGTATGTGTCATACGGTTGCTTTGATGAACAATGCAGCATTAGTCCATGTACCGAAAGATGTAGAAGAATTGTGCAAGAATATATATAATTATTTTAATAGCGCAAACAGAAAACGTAATTTTAAGCACCTTCAAAGTATTTTCGATGTGCAAGAAAACAATTTACTACGATTTTGTAACACGAGGTGGTTATCATTTGAATCAGTCGCCAACCGAATCGTAGAGCAGCGGTCTGTCTTGCAGAATTTTTTAATTTTAGAAAAGATTGAGAGTCGAGCGGAAAGCGATCTGAAAAAAATATCATCAATACTAGACGGCCTTTCCTCTGTAAATTTGACATATTTAAATTTTGTAACATATATCCTTAATCTGATGAATGATATGAATCTAAATTTTCGTAGCGTGTCTTCCAAAATTGTATTTTTAGTTTCGACGACGAAAGAGTTGTTGCGCAAAATATTTAAAAACTTTATAAAAAAGGTGTATATGATTAACGATGTTGATAAAATTAAATACGAAAATGATGAATGTATTAAAAGTTTAAGTGAAATATACATAGGGCTTAAAGCTGAGCAAAATTTTTCGGAAAATGAAATTAAATGCGTTAAGGGCAATATTTTAAAATATTATCAAAAACTGTGTTACGAAATACTGCAGAGAGTAGACATTTCCGAAAAAAGACTTAAAGTGTTGAGTTATTTGGATACATTAGTGATAAAGACAAACGAGGATGTACCAGTTTTGGATTTCATTTCATTTAAGAACATGAAAACAAACCGTTTGAAAGTTAATTCGTTTAATCAATGCTGTCAGCACTAAATTTAGTTGATGGTAAAGATTTAGATTCCTGGGTACCGGAGGAAAATTTGATTGCCAAATATATGTCATGTAAATTTTAAGTCAGTTATATTATAACTTGTAGAATATAGACATAAAACTAAATATGTTTGCTTAAAGTTTAATAAAACAATGTTCCTTAACTGTACTGTATTTTTTATAAGGCTGTGAATTGCTTCAAGCATCAAATAAATTGGCAAAAACTTATGTAAATGCGTTTCTATCTAAAAAAAAGGGTGACCCTTTTTTTCTGTTGGGACCCTTTTTGAAATTTTTCAGCGGCGTATACATATATGGTCGCTTACAAGCCAACCTAATAAAACCGCACTGCGTTTTTTTAGCGCACGCAAACAACCGGCGTTTTTTGCCCTAACCCAAATAAGCATGCGTTGCGACAATGTAAAGCATGTGTGCAAACGTCAAATCTAAATGTCACGCAGAACAAAAATTGGAAATCAAGTTAGGTTTTCACGCAGCAAATTCAATTTGAGTTGCTCTCATACAAGTTGTATGGCCATGAGACATTTTTGACAGAAAATGACTTGCGTGCGTTTATATTAGGTTGGCTTGTTAGCAGGTGCTAAGCTCACGCCCACCCCGGATCATAAAGTTAAAATTAAAGTGAATGTTTTTTTTTTTTTTTTTTTTTTTTTTTTTTTGTGTTTTGTGGAAGGGGGAAATACTTTATGCACTGACCGGGATATTTAAGCCTCACTGCGTGACTCTCCGAGTGTAGGACTCCCTTCTTCAATGAAGGCCTACCCACTAAAACCTAACCTCCCACGGCCCGCGCTAATCCCCGTACCTGGGACCGCGTTTAGCATTACTTCGGGTACGGGTGCGCGCTACGTGAGCTCTATGGCTACTCTCACGCTAATGGGCTAGGCATCCGTCTTCTCGTTTACTGGTAAGTATATGCCTCACATATGTGCTGACCGTATCCCATCTGTCTCTTCGACAGGTCATGTTATTAATGACACTGCCCGGGGATAGGTCGCCAAGTACATCTTCTACCCTCCTTCGCTGATGGGAGAAGTGCCTGCATTCGAAGAAGGTGTGGCGTACATCGTCTATTTCCCCACAGTACAGGCAGCTCGGGCTATCAACCTTACCCATTCTGTGTAGGTATTTGCGGAAGTAACCATGTCCTGTTAGAAACTGGGTCAGGTAAAAGTCTACCTCTCCGTGCGGTCGCTTCAACCATGGATTCAGTTCAGGGATTAGTTCCCTAGTCAACTTTCCTACGATGCTGTTGCTCCACTGATCTTGCCAACGTCGGGTCGATTCTTCTCGCGCCTGCACGGCAACAGCAGCTCTACTTGCTTGCGATCCGTTGTCATATATTGTTTTTCTTTCCTCAACGAGAAGATATATCGGTATGGTTCCCGCAACGACCAGGACAGCTTCAGCTGATACCGTGCGGTAAGCCGAAGATATTCGCAGCGCCCCTCTGCGTTGGACCGAGGTGAGGGCGACTCGGTTCTTCCGGTATTTCATTGCGTTCGCCCAGATTTCTGCACCATATAAGAGTATAGAATCCGAGGCTGATGCAAGCAACTTCCTTGTGCATGGCTTTGGGCCACCTGTGTTTGCCATTAATCTACTCAACTGCGCTATTATGCGCGCAGCTCTTTCGCAGGCCCCTCGTATGTGATCCGAGAAGTTGAGTTTGCTGTCTAACCTCACTCCCAGATATTTCGTTGAAGCTGATTTTCTATTGGCTGGTCCCCAACCATCATGTTCCTGGTAGTGGGAATACGTCTCTTTGTGAGGATGACGATCTCCGTTTTGGCTGTTGCTAACTGGAGACCGTGCTCAGCCATCCACCTATTTACATTACGCATGACCTGGTTTAATTTTAGCTGTGCCAGCTCGCAGCTTGGTGCTGTTATCACAGCTGCCACGTCGTCTGCAAAGGCAACGAGGAAGGTGCTTTCTGGCATGTCTAATCGAAGAAGACTGGTGTAAGTTATATTCCAGAGATCGGGACCTAGTACCGAACCCTGGGCTGCTCCACCTGTTATTTTTACCCTTTTTTGACCGAGAGTACTTTCATATATTAGATACCTCTCTCTTAGGTAGTCCCTTAAAATTTCTAACAAATATTGCGGTACTTTGAAAGTGCTTTCTAGTGCCTCAAGCATGTCCTCCCACCTAGCTGAGTTAAAAGCGTTTTTGACGTCCAGCGTGGCCAGCAACACTATAGGTCTTGCTCTGTGGCACGCTGTCTCGGCTTTCTTGACTGCGTCTATAACTTCTGCTATGGCATCGATTGTGGAGTGCCCCCTCCGAAAACCATTCTGTCTGGGCGACAGTCCTCCGGAATCCTGTAACGCTCTGGTGAGGCGTTGCTTCAGGAGACTCTCCATCAATTTCCCTGCTGTGTCCAACATACATAGGGGACGGTAGGATGATGGAGAGTTGGGATCTTCTTTCCCTTTTGGAATGAGAACCAGTCGTGCTCTCTTCCATATGGTGGGGAAAGTTCTTTCTTCGAGACATTTGTTGTACATGTGCAACATAAGTTCTGGGCAGTCGTTTACAGCTAGTCTAATTGCCTCCGCGGGTATTCCGTCGGGCCCAGATGCTTTCTTAGGTTTCATAGTTCGCACGGCAGTTTTAAGCTCTTCTTCTTGGAATGGTTCCACGTTGCGATCTTCATGGGTAACGTACCCGCCCTCCCTAGGCAGTTGGGTGGGAAACAGGCCATCCACAATGTTCCTTATTTGGTTCTCGTCCATCAGCTGGTTTGGCGGACGGAACTTCTTCATTACTATCTTATATCCCTGCCCCCATGGGTCTCGATCCACTTCCTCGCAAAGCGCTTTCCAGCACTTAAGCTTGCTTTGCTTAATGGCAGCACTAAGAGCTTTCTTCGCTCCTTTGTACGCTTCCGACTTTTCTAGAGTCTCAGGCCTGCCGCGCGCGCGAGTTGCTAGCCTTCGCATCCTGTGACATATTTTCCGCAGCTCCGCGATTTCGCTATTCCACCAGTATACCTGCTTTTTACCCCTCCACACTCCCCTCCGTGGCATAGAGAGGTTGCAAGCGTGGCGAAGACAGCTCATTGTCTTTTCAACCGTCTCTTCCGTCGGACTGGAGTTGTTGATTATCCGTCGGGCATCCCCCAGTACTGATGCGGAGAACGTGGCAGAGTCGACCTTGGATGCGTCCCATGCTTTTGTTCTGCGTGGCCCGTTCGGAATCTGCCTCTGACCGGGATCGTTTAGGTGGAAAGTGATGTAGTTGTGATCGCTGCCAGTCAGATCCTCTATGACTCTCCATCCAGCAGCGGTCACCAGCAGGTTTTATGACACTAGTGTTACGTCGGGGATCGAGTATCCAAAGCCTGGCCGTCGGTATGTAGGGGTCGTACCAGTGTTAAGCACGTTCAAACCGAGCCTGGCTGCCATCTCAAGGACTAATCTTCCACGGGTGTTAGTCTGCGGCATTCCCCATTCGACGGCTCTTGCGTTAAAGTCTCCCGCCACAACCAGGTTACTAGTTAAGTCCTTCAGGTCGTCTTCAATAAGTTCAAGCTTGTCCCTGAACGTTTGAATGGGATCATTCGGGGACAAGTAGCAGCTTACTATTGTGGTATTATTCGTAGTTAGGCGGACGTAGCCTTGTCCGGCAACACGGTTCACAATATTGGCGTTTGCATCTGTCATCCAGATTGCGGCGGTGCCGGTGTTGTCTATATGCCAATCATTTCGGGCTCTATAGGGTTCGCTGATGATAACGCTGTTAGCTTTATGATCTAAGACCAACTGTTGTAGTAGCTCATCAGCAAGTCTGCTCCGGTTTAGGTTGCCTTGGATAAAACTAATCACTATTGAATTGAGACTTTGGCCTTTGCAACAGCGAGTGCCGCTCTGAAAATGCTGCATGCTCCAGATCCAGGGACATGATCGAGCTTCTGTGTATTACACAGGTAACATTTTGGAGCTGCGGTACAGGCCAAAGCTTTGTGGCCGCTTTGCCCACACTTCCAGCAGACGTTACTCCTGTCTGGACCCTTGCATTCTGCCTTCCGGTGTCCGTAGCCGAGACACCCAAAGCAGCGTTGTACTTCTGCTCGCTGTCTGATTCGGCACTGTATCCATCCGATAGGAATTTTACCTTTTTTGAGTAGGGCGTTGCCAATATTCTCGTCCACTTCGACGACCGCCATTTTCTGTTCTCTTTGGTTTGTTGCGAACACAGAGACACGGAGAGGTCTAGTGATTTCTTCTTTTCCGACCTCCCTCCTTATTGCGTCTTGGATTTCTGTTTCAGTTGTGAGACAGTCCATGCCAAGTACTTCCAACTTCATCCGCTTGGAGAGCTGTTGTGCTTCACCGACCTCTCCTACTGCACTACCTATAGCTGCTCTGAAGGCCGTCTGGTCACTGCAGCGGGTCCTATTAAGGTGGCAGACACACTATAGCAAACAACAATATTATATATTAAATAGTTTATACCTCATTTATTGGCAATTTAATACCGCAAAAAAAAATTTAAAGCTGCGTCCGGTTCCGAGAAACGGGAGTGTCTGCTAGCTTAAGACTCAAGCCAGCAGACACTTCGTGAAAACACGACCTACGACTTCCGAACGACTTGGATAATTGATATTACATTTATTGGCAATTTAGTACCGCAAAAAAAATTTTAAAGCTGCGTCCGGTTCCGAGAAACGGGAGTGTCTGCTAGCTTAAGACTCAAGCCAGCAGACACTTCGTGAAAATACGACCTACGACTTCTGAACGACTTGAATAATTGATATTACATTTATTGGCAATTTAGTACCGCAAAAAAAAATTTAAAGCTGCGTCCGGTTCCGAGAAACGGGAGTGTCTGCTAGCTTAAGACTCAAGCCAGCAGACACTTCGTGAAAACACGACCTACGACTTCCGAACGACTTGGTTAATTGATATTGCATTTATTGGCAATTTAGTACCGCAAAAAAAAATTTAAAGCTGCGTCCGGTTCCGAGAAACGGGAGTGTCTGCTAGCTTAAGACTCAAGCCAGCAGACACTTCGTGAAAACACGACCTACGACTTCCGAACGACTTGGTTAATTGATATTGCATTTATTGGCAATTTAGTACCGCAAAAAAAAATTTAAAGCTGCGTCCGGTTCCGAGAAACGGGAGTGTCTGCTAGCTTAAGACTCAAGCCAGCAGACACTTCGTGAAAACACGACCTACGACTTCCGAACGACTTGGTTAATTGATATTGCATTTATTGGCAATTTAGTACCGCAAAAAAAAATTTAAAGCTGCGTCCGGTTCCGAGAAACGGGAGTGTCTGCTAGCTTAAGACTCAAGCCAGCAGACACTTCGTGAAAACACGACCTACGACTTCCGAACGACTTGGATAATTGATATTACATTTATTGGCAATTTAGTACCGCAAACAAAAATTTAAAGCTGCGTCCGGTTCCGAGAAACGGGAGTGTCTGCTAGCTTAAGACTCAAGCCAGCAGACACTTCGTGAAAACACGACCTACGACTTCCGTACGACTTGGATAATTGATATTACATTTATTGGCAATTTAAGACCGCAAACAAAAATTTAAAGCTGCGTCCGGTTCCGAGAAACGGGAGTGTCAGCTAGCTTAAGACTCTAGTCAGCAGACACTTCTTGACAACACGACGTACAGCTCCCTAACGACTAAAATAATTTATACCTTATTGATTGCCTAAATGTTTCGTTGTCTTGAAAAATATTTTCACTATACCAAAAGGAAAAATTTAATTTTATATTTTGCCGACCCTAATAAATATAAATTATAACTTTCGAAAATCAGTGAGTTGCATGTTACTGATTACTCAAAACTTAGCAACACTTAACTTGACTTAGAAGTCTGTTGAATTTTGATTTTCTATGTAAGTTCTAAGTGACGTTTACATTTTGAGATGCGATTTATTTGTTTCCATTTCATTTTGACATACAGATTGACACTTATTGATTATGAAGCCAGAGTGTATGCGCTAAGTGGAGTATAATCGGTGCTGAATTGCCAAGTTTACGCCAAGTCAAGTCAAGTCTATGCTAAGTATCAGTAATGGGCCCTTAAGTCTGAAGCCAGCAGACGCTTCGCGAAAACACGTATGAACATACATGCATACATACATATGTACACATGTACAATGTACATGTTACCGCGCATACAATGATTTAAGTAATGCGTAAATTTAGTTGCATCAATATGTTGATTGTTTTTTTGTTGATGATGTTCGCAACTATAACGGTTTATGAAATACATGTCGGTCTTCTTTCTTTCGAAAATCAGAGAAAAGTTTGTGCATATATCGTATTTGTATTTTCCCGCTTGCGCGCAGGATTTCTGATAACGGGTACATACATATGTATGTACATATGTGCTTTAGGGTGTGCCGAGAAAAACAACTTTTCCATTTCCATCCTCTCAAATGTTTCTATTTTATTAAAAACAAAAAACCCTCACCAAAGATGGGTCCTATAACTCCACTCTACAGGGTACGATATTTTTATTTTATTTTCCCATTTCGTTAACATGGGAACAACTATTTTTTGTCCAAACTTGAATTTACTCAACTTTTTACGAAAATCTTTTATGTGCCGTTTTGCCTAGTTTTGAGGTCTTGTACAGGTTACAAAAAGTTTTTATGATTTTTTTCTAATCATATCATTTGAAAACACTCTTAATGTATTGCGACCTTAATTACGAATTTATGTTATTATTATATTGTTTTAGTTATGGCTATGTGAATTTATGCTTTATCATTTCAATACACTTTTTAAGTGTGAAATAACTGTTTACACAATTTCGTCAAAGAACACAACTTCAAATGGCCACGACTTTTGGACAGAAATCGTAATTATTTAGAATTGGTCTGGTTAAGAATTCCATTGAAGTAAATTGAAAATTATATGTGAGTTAACGAGTGTCTGACAAATTTTGTGAGCAGTATTTTGAATTTTTCCCTAAGTGAAAAGGAAAGAAAAGTACCAAAATCGTGGCTACTTCCTAAAAAGGATCAAAATTGAAAAAAGGAACCAACGGGCCAAATGGGGTTGGAAGGGACCAAATTGGCAACAGTAGTGTAGCAAGTATGCGCGCTAACATGTATTTACATATGTAAAGTTGTGAACACGAAAATAGCAGTGAAATTCTAAATGGTATGATTTTCACATTATAGCTGTGTTTTTATACATACATATGCACTCAAACATCATATGGACTGCTTAAGGTGTCATTTTATCTATTATGAAATTTTTGCGCCTAAAATTAGTACTGCTAAATTGCGGTATGCATTATACTCAGTTGCAACTGAAATATGTCTATCCGTTTTATCTTTGCGTCATTCTCCACTTCTATGACCGAAAAAGGGTGTGTGTCCACTATTAATTGTAACCGATTTAGCTATAGGTTATACACTATGACCAACAGAGGTGCGTGCCTCCGCTATTCAGAACAACCCGTTTTGAAGCAAGTTATTTACCACTGCTGCGAGTCTTCAATAATTGCCGCTAGATGGACCTCCTAAACATTATCTAAGCATTTTTTTAACCACAAGTGTAGATGTATATGAAGAGTAAAGAAGAGCAAGTTGTATTTCATAATTTATGTTCTTTAGGATGGGCCAGATATAAAAAGTAAAATTTTTTCTTTTGGTATAGTAAAAATGTTGTTGAGAACAACGAAAAAGATGGTCCTTAAAAATTGCAGCTTTTAATTTTTATTTTAAGAAGTGCCTCATCGCGATTTTAGTTTCTCCATACAAAACTATATGGGAAGGTTTTGATGTTTTATTTGAAGTGTGCCTGCGCTTTAACGACTGGATCTTAAATGATGAGCAATACCCATTCGTATAAAAAATTGGACGATCTACAAAAAAAGTCTAAAGAGATTTTTCACTAGGACGAATCGTTTGTAAGATATTCTGGGTTGAATGTCAACCCCAAATGCAAAGATCTGCATATTTTACCTACCTTTGAACCATTGACTTAGGCTCTTAAGAAGGATTCTGGTTATGCAGTGTTGAAACCAATTAAATTTGAGTAAGACAAAGTGTGAGTTTCAAGCAGCTGAGAATCCGTGTTGATTAAAAAAAAAATGTTAAGACTAACTTACGCACTTTTGCCATATATTACAGGAGAATAATAGAGTTTTCTTTTCTGAAATAAATGTTTTCCTAAGTAAATGGTAAAGCCTTAATAGAGTTACTCCTACCCCAGAAAATTTTCAAAATGTATAGTGCATGCAAAGAACATAAATGACTACCCCGTGTATTAGCAGATTTTCAAAAACGCACACAGAATTATTTCCTTCATTTCAATTTTCGTCGCTAAAATTTTGTGAAGTTATGAAAATAAATTGCCACAATCAGCTGGTTAAGCAGGGTTGTACTGCCACACCGCCATTTTTTGCAGGGTAAAAGTGTAACGCTTTTGCGTTGCGAGCAGGCAACAATTACACAAAAGAACGAAATACCCCGCAAAGGCGTTACCTGCTTTTTAGAATAGAAAAAAATATAATCATATGTATTTAATTAGCGAGCTTTGCTCATATTGCTTTATACAATGGTTTTTGTAATTGATATTAGAGAAAAATTGTAAGTTTACAAACGGCGATGGTTACTAGGACATGTTTCTGAATTTCACTTCTTCATCAGCTAGCTTTTCGGGAGCTGAGCGTTGAACTCTAATCTCCAACATTCATATCAGTGCAAGCTTTTAGCTGCTAAGCCATATGAATGTCCCGTTGTTCTCTGTACAATTGGTCTCTAAGAGTTGCCTTTTTGTTTATATTCCTTTTGATCACAATGTAGGCACATACACTCTGTATGTAGTTTATTCCTAATGGTGTGGATATGATTTTTAGGCGCGCTTTTGAAAGCTTAGTAACATTTGTTCGGATTTTTGCAGTATTTGTTTTTAATACTTCCGCTGTTACTATTATATCAATAAGATCATATGTATTTAATTAGCGAGCTTTGCTCATACTGCTTTATACAATGGTTTTTGTAATTGACAACGCTCAGCTCCCGAAAAGCTAGCTGATGAAGAAGTGAAATTCAAAAACATGTCCTAGTAACCATCGCCGTTTGTAAACTTACAATTTTTCTCTAATATCAATTAGAAAAAAATATATTTACAACTCTTGCGCCGCGTACAAAAATCATAACACTTTTGTCAGAAAAGAAAACGCTATAAGACCGGATCATTAAGTAAACGTCATTAAAGCGTAGGTACACGTCGAATAAAAATGTAATTTGTTAGAGAAAACTAGATTCGCATGATGCACCTCTTAACATTAAAATTAAAACCTGCAATTTTGACAGGCTAAATTTTTCGTTGTCCTAAACAATATTTTCTAATAGCATGAGATAGCAGGAGATCTACCCTAGTGCGTACATATGAAAACAGATATGTACAATGTGCATGCCAGGGTTGCCGTACAATTGTATACATTTGAATACATTTTTAATGAGTGGATACAAAGATACAAAAAATCTTAAATGTATACATTTTTATTCTGGAAGATTCAACCTCTGTCACTGTCACGGGAACTAAAAATTTTCAGTAAGATTTCTAAAAAATGTTTGATTATGCAGTTTTATAGTAAATCAAATTTTAGAATGATATTTATATTTTCCTTTATATCTATAATATATATATAGATAAACCGTATTTCTTCTACATAATTATTTTGTTGGTATTGGTTTTGTTTCAAATAAGTAGTGTTTATTAAGAAACGTATAAACAATAATTCCGTTTAAATAAACGCGTTTCGATATGTTAAATAGAAAAACCTTTATAACAGCGACATTTATTTAAAACTGAGCGTTGGTAAAATTTTATAAAATTCAGTTGTGTGATCCGTTTAGCCAAAATAGTGCGGTGATGTTTTGTTTTAAATATTATTAATTTCAAAATTTTGTTTCACACATTATATAAAATTCAGACGAAATGACTCAAAAACTATGTATCAATCTATTAAAACGAATTGATACATTTTTTCAGGAATGATACACTTTAGGAACAAAAAAAATTGCGCGAGTGGCAACGCTGGAACATACATTCAAGGTAGCGAGCATACTTAATACAAATGATTTGAGAAATGAGTAAATTTAGTTGCATGAATATGTTGATTGTGTATGTGTTAGCACAAACTGATATGTTTGCTACTATAACGGTTTCTAAAATACATCTCGCTCTACTATTTTTCGAAAATCAGAGAAAAGTTTGTATTTCGATATGTTTCAAATGGCATGCGCGCAGGATTTCTGCGCTAATGGGTACATATGAAAATGTTCATATTAGGGTGGTTCGAAAAAAAATTTTGTCCAAATTCTATCCTATGAAATGTTTCAATTTGATGTAAAAATAAAACCGTCACCAAAGTTTGGTCCTATTACTCCACCCTAAGTGGTACCCGAAAAACTGATTTCCCGCCAGGTTTTAAGGTCTTGTACAGGCTTCAAACAATTTGTATGATTTTTTTCTCTAATCATATCATTTATAAACACTCTTTAATATATTGAGATCTTAATTACGATTTTTGTCCAAAAGTCGTGGCCATTTGAAGTTGTGTTCTTTGACGAAATTGTGTAAACAGTTATTTCACACTTAAAAAGTGTATTGAAATGATAAAGCATAAATTCACATAGCCATAACTAAAACAATATAATAATAACATAAATTCGTAATTAAGGTCGCAATACATTAAGAGTGTTTTCAAATGATATGATTAGAAAAAAATCATAAAAACTTTTTGTAACCTGTACAAGACCTCAAAACTAGGTAAAACGGCACATAAAAGATTTTCGTAAAAAGTTGAGTAAATTCAAGTTTGGACAAAAAATAGTTGTTCCCATGTTAACGAAATGGGAAAATAAAATAAAAATATCGTACCCTGTAGAGTGGAGTTATAGGACCCATCTTTGGTGAGGGTTTTTTGTGTTTAATAAAATAGAAACATTTGAGAGGATGGAAATTGAAAAGTTGTTTTTCTCGGCACACCCTAAAGCACATATGTACATACATATGTATGTACCCGTTATCAGAAATCCTGCGCGCAAGCGGGAAAATACAAATACGATATATGCACAAACTTTTCTCTGATTTTCGAAAGAAAGAAGACCGACATGTATTTCATAAACCGTTATAGTTGCGAACATCATCAACAAAAAAACAATCAACATATTGATGCAACTAAATTTACGCATTACTTAAATCATTGTATGCGCGGTAACATGTACATTGTACATGTGTACATATGTATGTATGCATGTATGTTCATACGTGTTTTCGCGAAGCGTCTGCTGGCTTCAGACTTAAGGGCCCATTACTGATACTTAGCATAGACTTGACTTGACTTGGCGTAAACTTGGCAATTTAGCACCGATTATACTCCACTTAGCGCATACACTCTGGCTTCATAATCAATAAGTGTCAATCTGTATGTCAAAATGAAATGGAAACAAATAAATCGCATCTCAAAATGTAAACGTCACTTAGAACTTACATAGAAAATCAAAATTCAACAGACTTCTAAGTCAAGTTAAGTGTTGCTAAGTTTTGAGTAATCAGTAACATGCAACTCACTGATTTTCGAAACTTATAATTTATATTTATTAGGGTCGGCAAAATATAAAATTAAATTTTTCCTTTTGGTATAGTGAAAATATTTTTCAGGACAACGAAACATTTAGGCAATCAATAAGGTATAAATTATTTTAGTCGTTAGGGAGCTGTACGTCGTGTTGTCAAGAATTGTCTGCTGACTAGGGTCTTAAGCTAGCTGGCACTCCCGTTTCTCGGAACCGGACGCAGCTTTAAATTTTTTTTTGCGGTACTAAATTGCCAATAAATGTAATATCAATTATCCAAGTCGTTCGGAAGTCGTAGGTCGTGTTTTCACGAAGTGTCTGCTGGCTTGAGTCTTAAGCTAGCAGACACTCCCGTTTCTCGGAACCGGACGCAGCTTTAAATTTTTGTTTGCGGTACTAAATTGCCAATAAACGTAATATCAATTATTCAAGTCGTTCGGAAGTCGTAGGTCGTGTTTTCACGAAGTGTCTGCTGGCTTGAGTCTTAAGCTAGCAGACACTCCCGTTTCTCGGAACCGGACGCAGCTTTAAATTTTTGTTTGCGGTCTTAAATTGCCAATAAATGTAATATCAATTATCCAAGTCGTTCGGAAGTCGTAGGTCGTGTTTTCACGAAGTGTCTGCTGGCTTGAGTCTTAAGCTAGCAGACACTCCCGTTTCTCGGAACCGGACGCAGCTTTAAATTTTTTTTTGCGGTACTAAATTGCCAATAAATGTAATATCAATTATCCAAGTCGTTCGGAAGTCGTAGGTCGTGTTTTCACGAAGTGTCTGCTGGCTTGAGTCTTAAGCTAGCAGAAACTCCCGTTTCTCGGAACCGGACGCAGCTTTAAATTTTTTTTTTGCGGTACTAAATTGCCAATAAATGTAATATCAATTATTCAAGTCGTTCGGAAGTCGTAGGTCGTGTTTTCACGAAGTGTCTGCTCGCTTGAGTCTTAAGCTAGCAGACACTCCCGTTTCTCGGAACCGGACGCAGCTTTAAATTTTTTTTTGCGGTACTAAATTGCCAATAAATGTAATATCAATTATCCAAGTCGTTCGGAAGTCGTAGGTCGTGTTTTCACGAAGTGTCTGCTGGCTTGAGTCTTAAGCTAGCAGACACTCCCGTTTCTCGGAACCGGACGCAGCTTTAAATTTTTTTTTGCGGTACTAAATTGCCAATAAATGTAATATCAATTATTCAAGTCGTTCGGAAGTCGTAGGTCGTGTTTTCACGAAGTGTCTGCTGGCTTGAGTCTTAAGCTAGCAGACACTCCCGTTTCTCGGAACCGGACGCAGCTTTAAATTTTTTTTTGCGGTACTAAATTGCCAATAAATGTAATATCAATTATTCAAGTCGTTCGGAAGTCGTAGGTCGTGTTTTCACGAAGTGTCTGCTGGCTTGAGTCTTAAGCTAGCAGACACTCCCGTTTCTCGGAACCGGACGCAGCTTTAAATTTTTTTTTGCGGTACTAAATTGCCAATAAATGTAATATCAATTATTCAAGTCGTTCGGAAGTCGTAGGTCGTGTTTTCACGAAGTGTCTGCTGGCTTGAGTCTTAAGCTAGCAGACACTCCCGTTTCTCGGAACCGGACGCAGCTTTAAATTTTTTTTTGCGGTACTAAATTGCCAATAAATGTAATATCAATTATCCAAGTCGTTCGGAAGTCGTAGGTCGTGTTTTCACGAAGTGTCTGCTGGCTTGAGTCTTAAGCTAGCAGACACTCCCGTTTCTCGGAACCGGACGCAGCTTTAAATTTTCTTTTGCGGTATTAAATTGCCAATAAATGAGGTATAAATTATTTAATATATAATATTGTTGTTTGCTATAGTGTGTCTGCCACCTTAATAGGACCACTGCAGCGTGCCGTTTCAATCAGTACGTTACCAGATTTGGTTTTTCGTACTGACCGTACCACCGTACCTGTGTCATTAGGGCGGAGCTGGCCGCGTATGGCCCCTAGTACCTGGGCATAGCTTTTGCCTTCCACAGGTTTTACCACAAAAGTTGCTGCTTGTCTCCTCTTTCTCGCCCGTTTTTGAGCTTTAGGAGCTGGACGGGGGTTGCCTGCTTGGCTGGCTGGGCCCGCTGTTTCAGCCTCCGGCGCGCTACATTGGACCAAGACTCACCTTGTGAAAACGTATTTGTTCTTTCATCTCGTTTCTTTTTGGCTTCCAAGTCCTCCGAGTGGGAATCTGAGCTCGTTCGTGCCCTCTTGCTTTTTCGCCCCGATTCTCTGCTCTCATCTACCTTTTGGGCCCTTAACGATCCCATGCAGCTTAACGCTTCCTCGAGAAGAGCCATACCGGTTTTTATGTCCTTGGACACGGTCTTCTGCTTGAGAGCGGTTTCCTGCATCTCGCGCAGCACTGATACCGCGTACTCCAGCAGTTCGTCTTGGCTCTTCCCTTCGAGGCTTGTGTATGAGAGTGAGCCTCTTGGCGGAGTCGCACGTTTCTCCTTCCCAACAGCGCGCTGTGCAACGACACTGGGTGAGCTGACCGACGCTTTTTCCCTTGCAGTAGCAGGTGTTGACTGGCTAGGGTTATTGCGCAGCTGTGCTTTCGCCGCCTTTGTCTTTTCCGCCGATTCGGTGCCTTGTGTGGGCATTACCGACAAGGTCGCTTTAGCGGGGGTTGTTAAAACCGGCGATCTCAGCACTTTAGTGCTCTTCTTGAACACCGCTTCATCGGCCCTTTCTTTCTCGCTTTCTATACTTTTATCTTCCTTTGTTGTTTTTATTTTGTTGCTCATTTGTTCTATTGGGTCTCCGCTTCAAGCCGCTATCTCCGCACGATGTGCAGTCGCCGTCTTCAATTCCCGTGGTTATCTTTGCAGAAGCAGGGAGGCCACGCGTGGGTTGACACAGGTCCTTATGGGAGTCTGTGTTCAGAGCCAGAATACAGCGTTAGTCAGGAGTCCTCTCAACTGAGCCTGCACCACCAACTTAATGGCGACGTGCTTCGAACGTACTTGAAGACCTGCCAAGGTTTTAACGAGACGGAGACGATGCCGATAATAACCTACCAGCCGTTTCGGCAAGGTGTCACCATTGCTTATTAAGGTAGTAGCCTATCGTCATCGCCAGCCCGTAGCAATCAGTTCATAATCATATTTCCAGTTTTGGTCAACAGGATCTTACTGGTCTCGATCCTGTGGATGCTTGATGGGGTATTTTAGGGCGGCATCCTATCGCCCTTCCACCGGAACTTTGCCTTTAGAGCAACACATTCCCATTTTTCCACTGGATTGCTCGTTTTGGTTCGCCCTGAGTACTTAATTCACTCAGTACCTCCCGTCTTGTGGGAAGCGTTCCTCTATCCACCACCTGAGGAGGCGCCCGGTAGGGGACCGGTACCCCCGCGGGTGTACCGAGTGAATGTTAAAGTTAAAGCGAAAGTTAAAGTTAAAGTTAAAGTTAAGGTTAAAGTTAAACCTAAAGTTAAAGTTACAGTTAAAGTTAAAGTTAAAGTGAATGTTAAAGTTAAAGCGAAAGTTAAAGTTAAAGTTAAAAATAAAGTTAACGTTAAAGTTAAAGTTGAAGTGAAATTTAAAGTTAAAGTGAAAGTTAAAGTTAAAAATAAAGTTAAAGTTAAAGTGGAAGTTAAAGTTAAAGTTAAAGTTAAGATTAAAGTTAAAGTGAAAGTTAAAGTTTTTTTTTTTTTTTTTTTTTTTTAAAGTTAAAGTTAAGGTTAAAGTTAAAGTTGGAGTTAAAGTTAAAATTAAAGTTAAAGTTAAAGTGAATGTTAAAGTTAAAGCGAAAGTTAAAGTTAAAGTTAAAGTTAACAAGTAAGGAAGGTTAAGTTCGGGTGTAACCGAACATTACATGCTCAGTTGAGAGCTATGGTGACAACATAAGGCAAAATAACCATGTAGGAAAATGAACCGAGGGAAACCCTGGAATGTGTTTGTATGACATGTGTATCAAATGAAAGGCATTAAAGAGTATTTTATGAGGGAGTGGGCCATAGTTCTATAGGTGGACGCCATTTAGGGATATCGCCATAAAGGTGGATGAGGGTTGACTCTAGAATGTGTTTGTACGATATATGGGTATCAAATTAAAGGTATTAATGAGGGTTTTAAAAGGGAGTGGTGGTAGTTCTATTGGTGGACGCCGTTTCGAAATATCGCCATAAAGGTGGACCAGGGGTGACTCTAGAATACGTTTGTACAATATGGGTATCAAACGAAAGGTGTTAATAAGTATTTTAAAAGGGAGTGGGCCTTAGTTCTATAGGTGGACGCCGTTTCGAAATATCGCCATAAAGGGGGAGCAGGGGTGACTCTAGAATGTGTTTGTATCAAATTAAAGGTATTAATAAGGGTTTTAAAAGGGAGTGGTGGTAGTTGTATAGGTGGTCGCCTTTTCGAGATATCGCCATAAAGGTGGACCAGGGGTGACTCTAGACTTTTTTTGTACGATATGGGTATTAAATGAAAGGTGTTAATGAGTATTTTTAAAAGGGAGTGGGCCTTCGTTATATAGGTGGTCGCCTTTTCGAGCTATCGCCATAAAGGTGGACCAGGGGTGACTCTAGAATATGTTTGTACGATATGGGTATCAAATGAAAGGTGTTAATGAGTAATCCTTAGTTCCATAGGTGGACGCCGTTTCGAGATATCTCCATAAAGGTGGACCAGGGGTGACTCTAGAATGTGTTTGTACGATATTGGTATCAAATTAAAGGTATTAATGAGAGTTTTAAAAGGGAGTGGTGGTAGTTGTATATGTGAAGTCGTTTTCCAGATATCGACCAAAATGTGGACCAAGGTGACCCAGAACATCATCTGTTGTATACCGCTAATTTATTTATATATGTAATACCTGCCAAGATTTCAAGGGTGTTGTATTTCGCCCTGCAGAACTTTTCATTTTCTTCTACTTAATATCGTAGGTGTCACAACCATTTTACAAAGTTTTTTCTAAAGTTATATTTCGCGTCAATAAACCAATCCAATTACCATGTTTCATCCCTTTTTTCGTATTTGGTATAGAATTATGGCATTTTTTTCATTTTTCGTAATTTTCGATATCGATAAGTGGGCGTGGTCATAGTCGGATTTCGTTCATTTTTTATACCAAGATAAAGTGAGTTCAGATCAGTACGTGAACTAAGTTCAGCAAAGATATGTCGATTTTAGCTCAAGTTATCGTGTTAACAGCCATGCGGAAGGACTGACGGACGACTGTGTATAAAAACTGGGCGTGGCTTCAACCGATTTCGCCCATTTTCACAGAAACAGTTAACGTCATAAAATCTATGCCCCTATCAAATTTCAAAAGGATTGGGGAATTTTTGTTCGACTTATGGCATTAAAAGTATCCTAGACAAACTAAATGAAAAAGGGCGGAGCCACGCCCATTTTGAAATTTTCTTTATTTTTTGTATTTTGTTGCACCATATCATTACTAGAGTTGAATGTTGACATAATTTACTTATATACTGTAAAGATATTAAATTTTTTGTTAAAATTTTACTTAAAAAAATTTGTCGTTTGTCCACCTTTTGTTAAAAAGTTATTTCAAAAAAAAAAAAAAAAAAATGTGTGTGAAGTTGGCACCTCCATTTGCGAGTATTGGAAAAAACCAAATGCCATTCGTTTGTCCATCGTTTGTCCACGTTTGTCCAGGAAAAATTTTCGTTTGTCCACCTTTTGATAAAAAGATATTTCAAAAAAAAAAAAAAAAAAATCCTGTGTGAAGTTGGCACCTCCATTTGCGAGTATTTAAAAAAACCAAATGCCATTCGTTTGTCCATCGTTTGTCCACGTTTTTACAGGAAAAATTTTCGTTTGACCACCTTTTGTTGAAAAGTTATAACAAAAACATTTCGAAAAAACCCAAAAAATTTTTGTTTCGCTTTATTTTGCTAAATCGTATCTCCGTCGTTTGCCCCTCGTTTGTCCATGTTTGTCCAAGAGAAATTTTCGTTTGTCCAACTTTTGTTAAAAAGTTATTTCAAAAAAACAAAAATCGTGTGTGAAGTTGGCACCTCCATTTACGAGTAATTAAAAAAACCAAATGCCATTCGTATGTCCATCGTTTGTCGACGTTTGTCCAGGAAAAATATTCGTTTGTCCACCTTTTGTTAAAAAGTTATAACAAAAAAATTTTTTTTTCGAAAAAACCCAAAAAAAATTTTTGTTTCGCTTTATTGTGCTAAATCGTATCTCCGTCATTTGCCCATCGTTTGTCCAGGAGAAATTTTCCTTTGTCCACCTTTTGTTAAAAAGTTATTTCAAAAAAACAAAAATCGTGTGTGACGTTGGCACCTCCATTTACGAGTAATTAAAAAAATCAAATGCCACTCGTTTGTCCATCGTTTGTCCACCTTTTGTTAAAAAGTTATAACAAAAAAATTTTTTTTTTCGAAAAAACCCAAAAAAATTTTTGTTTCGCTTTATTGTGTTAAATCGTATGTCCGTCGTTTGCCCCTCGTTTGTCCATGTTTGTCCAGGAGAAATTTTCGTTTGTCCACCTTTTGTTAAAAAGTTATTTCAAAAAAAAAAAAAAAAATCCTGTGTGAAGTTGGCACCTCCATTTGCGAGTATTTAAAAAAACCAAATGCCATTCGTTTGTCCACGTTTTTACAGGAAAAATTTTCGTTTGTCCACCTTTTGTTGAAAAGTTATAACAAAAACATTTTTTTTCGAAAAAACCCAAACAAATTTTTGTTTCGCATTATTGTGCTAAATCGTATGTCCGTCGTTTGCCCATCGTTTGTCCATGTTTGTCCAGGAACAATTTTCGTTTGTCCACCTTTTTTTAAAAAGTTATTTCAAAAAAAACAAAAATTATGTGTGAAGTTGGCATCTCCATTTACGAGAAATTAAAAAAAACAAATGCCATTCGTTTGTCCATCGTTTGTCCACGTTTCTCCAGGAAAAATTTCGTTTGTCGTTTGTTTGTTGTTGTTAAAAAGTTATAACAAACAAATTTTTTTTTCGAAAAAACCCAAAAAAATTTTTGTTTCGCTTTATTTTGCTAAATCGTATCTCCGTCGTTTGCCCCTCGTTCGTCCATGTTTGTCCAAGAGAAATTTTCGTTTGTCCAACTTTTGTTAAAAAGTTATTTCAAAAAAACAAAAATTGTGTGTGAAGTTGGCACCTCCATTTACGAGTAATTAAAAAAACCAAATGCCATTCGTTTGTCCATCGTTTGTCGACGTTTGTCCAGGAAAAATATTCGTTTGTCCACCTTTTGTTAAAAAGTTATAACAAAAAAATTTTTTTTTTGAAAAAACCCAAAAAAATTTTTGTTTCGCTTTATTGTGCTAAATCGTATGTCCGTCGTTTGCCCATCGTTTGTCCATGTTTGTCCAGGAGAAATTTTCCTTTGTCCACCTTTTGTTAAAAAGTTATTTCAAAAAAACAAAAATCGTGTGTGAAGTTGGCACCTCCATTTACGAGTAATTAAAAAAATCAAATGCCACTCGTTTGTCCATCGTTTGTCCACCTTTTGTTAAAAAGTTATAACAAAAAAATTTTTTTTTCGAAAAAACCCAAAAAAATTTTTGTTTCGCTTTATTGTGTTAAATCGTATGTCCGTCGTTTGCCCCTCGTTTGTCCATGTTTGTCCAGGAGAAATTTTCGTTTGTCCACCTTTTGTTAAAAAGTTATTTCAAAAAAACAAAAATCGTGTGTGAAGTTGGCACCTCCATTTACGAGTAATTAAAAAAATCAAATGCCATTCGTTTGTCCATCGTTTGCCCACGATTGTCCAGGAAAAATTTTCGTTTGTCCACCTTTTGTTAAAAAAGTTATTTCAAAAAACAAAAATCGTGTGTGAAGTTGGCACCTCCATTTACGAGTAATTAAAAAAATCAAATGCCATTCGTTTGTCCACGTTTGTCCAGGAAAAATATTCGTTTGTCCACCTTTTGTTAAAAAGTTATAACACAAATTTTTTTTTCGAAAAAACCCAAAAAAATTTTTGTTTCGCTTTATTGTGCTAAATCGTATGTCCGTCGTTTGCCCATCATTTGTCCATGTTTGTCCAGGAGAAATTTTCGTTTGTCCACCTTTTGTTAAAAAGCTATTTCAAAAAAACAAAAATCGTGTGTGAAGTTGGCACCTCCATTTACGAGTAATTAAAAAAATCAAATGCCACTCGTTTGTCCATCGTTTGTCCTCGTTTGTCCAGGAAACATATTCGTTTGTCCACCTTTTGTTAAAAAGTTATAACAAAAATTTTTTTTTTCGAAAAAACCCAAAAAAATTTTTGTTTCGCTTTATTGTGCTAAATCGTATGTCCGTCGTTTGCCCATCGTTTGTCCATGTTTGTCCAGGAGAAATTTTCGTTTGTCCACCTTTTGTTAAAAAGCTATTTCAAAAAAACAAAAATCGTGTGTGAAGTTGGCACCTCCATTTACGAGTAATTAAAAAAATCAAATGCCACTCGTTTGTCCATCGTTTGTCCTCGTTTGTCCAGGAAACATATTCGTTTGTCCACCTTTTGTTAAAAAGTTATAACAAAAATTTTTTTTTTCGAAAAAACCCAAAAAAATTTTTGTTTCGCTTTATTGTGCTAAATCGTATGTCTGTCGTTTGCCCATCGTTTGTCCACGTTTGTCCAGGAAAAATATTCTCTTGTCCACCTTTTGTTAGAGTGTTATCACAAAATTTTTTTTTTCGAAAAAACCCCAAAAAATTTTTGTTTCGCTTTATTGTTCTAAATCGTATGTCCGTCGTTTGCCCATCGTTTGTCCATGTTTGTCCAGGAGAATTTTTCGTTTGTCTATCTTTTGTTAAATAGTTATTTCAAAAAACCAAAAATCGTGTGTGAAGTTGGCACCTCCATTTACGAGTAATTAAAAAAATCAAATGCCACTCGTTTGTCCATCGTGAAGTTGGCACCTCCATTTACGAGTAATTAAAAAAATCAAATGTCACTCGTTTGTCCATCGTTTGTCCACCTTTTGTTAAAAAGTTATAACAAAAATATTTTTTTTTTTAGAAAAAAACCCAAAAAATTGTTTGTTTCGCTTTATTGTGCTAAATCGTATGTCCGTCGTTTGCCCATCGTTTGTCCATGTTTCTCCAGGAAAAATTTTCGTTTGTCCACCTTTTGTTAAAAAGTTATTTCAAATAAACAAAAATCGTGTGTTAAGTTGGCACCTCCATTTACGAGTAATTAAAAAAATCAAATGCCATTCGTTTGTCCATCGTTTGTCCACATTTGTCCAGGAAAAATTTTCGTTTGTCCACCTTTTTTTAAAAAGTTATTTCAAAAAAACAAAAATCGTGTGTGAAGTTGGCACCTCCATTTACGAGTAATTAAAAAAATCAAATGCCACTCGTTTGTCCATCGTTTGTCCACGTTTGTCCAGGAAAAATATTCGTTTGTCCACCTTTTGTTAAAAAGTTATAACAAAAATTTTTTTTTTCGAAAAAACCCAAAAAAATTTTAGTTTCGCTTTATTGTGCTAAATCGTATGTCCGTCGTTTGCCCATCGTTTGTCCATGTTTGTTCAGGAAAAATTTTCATTTGGCCACCTTTTGTTAAAAAGTTATTTCAAAAAAAACAAAAATTGTGTATGAAGTTGGCACCTCCATTTATGAGTAATTAAAAAAATCAAATGGCATTCGTTTGTCCACATTTGTCCAGGAAAAATTTTCGTTTGTCCACCTTTTTTTAAAAAGTTATTTCAAAAAAACAAAAATTGTGTGTGAAGTTGGCATCTCCATTTACGAGTAATTAAAAAAACCAAATGCCATTCGTTTGACCATCGTTTGTCCACGATTGTCCAGGAAAAATTTTCGTTTGTCCACCTTTTGTTAAAAAGTTATAACAAAAATATTTTTTTTTTAGAAAAAAGCCCAAAAATTGTTTGTTTCGCTTTATTGTGCTAAATCGTATGTCCGTCGTTTGCCCATCGTTTGTCCATGTTTCTCCAGGAAAAATTCTCGTTTGTCCACCTTTTGTTAAAAAGTTATTTCAAAAAAACAAAAATAGTGTGTGAAGTTGGCATCTCCATTTACAAGTAATTAAAAAAACCAAATGCCATTCGTTTGCCCACGATTGTCCAGGAAGATTTTTTTGGGTTTTTTCAAAAAAAAAAAATTTTTTTTGTTATAACTTTTTAACAAAAGGTGGACAAACGAAAATTTTTCCTGGACAAAGGTGGACAAACGAATGACATTAGGCTTATTTAATTACTC
This sequence comes from Eurosta solidaginis, assembly GCF_040869045.1. NCBI lineage: Eukaryota > Metazoa > Arthropoda > Insecta > Diptera > Tephritidae > Eurosta > Eurosta solidaginis. Next base: position 88,596,064 of record NC_090319.1, on the reverse strand, counting down.
GTAAATGGAGGTGCCAACTTCACACACGATTTTTGTTTTTTTGAAATAACTTTTTAACAAAAGGTGGACAAACAAAAATTTTTCCTGGAGAAACATGGACAAACGATAGGCAAACGACGAATATACGATTTAGCACAATAAAGCGAAACAAAAATTTTTTCGGGTTTTTTCGAAAAAAAAATTTTTTTTTGGGTTTTTTCGAAAAAAAAATTTTTGTTATAACTTTTTAACAAAAGGTGGACAAACGAAAATTTTTCCGGGACAAACGTGAACGATGGACAAACGAATGGCATTTGGTTTTTTTAATTACTCGCAAATGGAGGTGCCAACTTCACACACGATTTTTGTTTTTTTGAAATAACTTTTTAACAAAAGGTGGACAAACGAAAATTTCTCCTGGACAAACATGGACAAACGATGGGAAAACGACAGACATATGATTTAGCACAATGAAGCGAAACAAAAATTTTTTGGGGTTTTTTCGAAAAAAAATTTTGTTATAACTTTTTAACAAAAGGTGGACAAACGAATATTTTTCCTAGACAAACGTGGACAAACGATGGACAAACGAATGGCATTTGGTTTTTTTAATTACTTGTAAATGGAGGTGCCAACTTCACACACGATTTTTGTTTTTATACTCAGTTGAGCAGAGCTCACAGAGTATATTAACTTTGATTGGATAACGGTTGGTTGTACAGGTATAAAGGAATCGAGATAGATATAGACTTCCATATATCAAAATCATCAGTATCGAAAAAAGATTCGATTGAGCCATGTCCGTCCGTCCGTCCGTCTGTCCGTTAACACGATAACTTGAGTAAATTTTGAGGTATCTTGATGAAATTTGGTATGTAGGTTCCTGGGCACTCATCTCAGATCGCTATTTAAAATGAACGATATCGGACTATAGCCACGCCCACTTTTTCGATATCGAAAATTTCGAAAAATCGAAAAAGTGCGATAATTCATTACCAAATACGGATTAAGCGATGAAACTTGGTAGGTGAGTTGAACTTATGACGCAGAATAGAAAGCTAGTAAAATTTTGGACAATGGGCTTGGCACCGCCCACTTTTAAAAGAAGGTAATTTAGAAGTTTTGCTAGCTGTAATTTGGCAGCCGTTGAAGATATCATGATGAAATTTGGCAGGAACGTTACTCTTATTACTATATGTATGCTTAATAAAAATTAATAAAATTGGAGAACGACCACGCCCACTTTTAAAAAAAAAAATTTTTTAAAGGAAACTTTTAAAAGAAAAGTTAATATCTTTACAGTATATAAGTAAATTATGTCAACATTCAACTCCAGTAATGATATCGTGCAACAAAATACAAAAATAAAAAAATATTTCAAAATGGGCGTGGCTCCGCCCTTTTTCATTTAATTTGTTTAGGATACTTTTAATACCATAAGTCGAACAAAAATTTACAAATCCTTGTGAAATTTGGTAGAGGCTTAGATTCTAGGACGATAACTGTTTTCTGTGAAAAAGGAGGAAATCGGTTGAAGCCACGACCAGTTTTTATACACAGTCGACCGTCTGTCCTTCCGCTCGGCCGTTAACACGATAACTTGAGCAAAAATTGATATATCTTTACTAAACTCAGTTCACGCACTTATCTGAACTCACTTTGTTCTGGTGTAAAAAATGGCCGAAATCCGACTATGACCACGCCCACTTTTTCGATATCGAAAATTACGAAAAATGAAAAAAAATGCCATAATTATATACCAAATAAGAAAAAAGGGATGAAACATGGTAATAGGATTGGTTTATTGACGCAAAATATTACTTTAGAAAAAAACTTTGTAAAATGGGTGTGGCACCTTCCATATTAAGTAAAACAAAATGAAAAAGTTCTGCAGGGCGAGATCAAAAGCCCTTGGAATCTTGGAAGGAATACTGTTCGTGGTATTACATATATAAATAAATTAGCGGTACCCGACAGATGATGTTCTGGGTCACCCTGGTCCACATTTTGGTCGATATCTGGAAAACGCCTTCACATATACAACTACCACCACTCCCTTTTAAAATTCTCATTGATACCTTTAATTTGATACCCATATCGTACAACCACATTCTAGAGTCACCCCTGGTCCACGTTGATGGCGATATCCCGAAAAGGCGTCCACCCATAGAACTAAGGCCCACTCCCTTTTAAAATACTTATTAACACCTTTCATTTGATACCCATATCGTACAAACAAATTCTAGAGTCACCCCTGGTCCACCTTTATGGCGATATCTCGAAAAGGCGTCCACCTATAGAACTAAGGCCCACGCCCTTTTAAAATACTCATTAACACCTTTCATTTGATACCCATATCGTACTAACAAATCCTAGAGTCACCCCTGTTCCACCTTTATGGCGATATCTCGAAAAGGCGTCCACCTATAGAACTAAGGCCCACGCCCTTTTAAAATACTCATTAACACCTTTCATTTGATACCCATATGGTACAAAAAAATTCTAGAGTCACCCCTGGTCCACGTTGATGGCGATATCCCGAAAAGGCGTCCCCCCATAGAACTAAGGCCCACTCCCTTTTAAAATACTTATTAACACCTTTCATTTGATACCCATATCGTACAAACAAATTCTAGAGTCACCCCTGGCCCACCTTTATGGCGATATCTCGAAAAGGCGTCCACCTATAGAACTAAGGCCCACGCCCTTTTAAAATACTCATTAACACCTTTCATTTGATACCCATATCGCACAAACAAATTCTAGAGTCACCCCTGGTCCACGTTGATGGCGATATCCCGAAAAGGCGTCCACCCATAGAACTAAGGCCCACTCCCTTTTAAAATACTTATTAACACCTTTCATTTGATACCCATATCGTACAAACAAATTCTAGAGTCACGCCTGGTCCACCTTAATGGCGATATCTCGAAAAGGCGTCCACATATAGAACTAAGGCCCACTCCCTTTTAAAATACTCATTAACACCTTTCATTTGATACCCATATCGTACAAACAAATCCTAGAGTCACCCCTGGTCCACCTTTATGGCGATATCTCGAAAAGCCGTCCACCTATAGAACTAAGGCCCACGCCCTTTTAAAATACTCATTAACACCTTTCATTTGATACCCATATCGTACAAACAAATTCTAGAGTCACCCCTGGTTCACCTTTATGGCTATATCTCGAAAAGGCGTCCACCTATAGAACTAAGGCCCACTCCCTTTTAAAATACATATTAACACCTTTCATTTGATACCCATATCGTACAAACAAATTCTAGAGTCACCCCTGGTTCACCTTTATGGCTATATCTCGAAAAGGCGTCCACGTATAGAACTAAGGCCCATGCCCTTTTAAAATACTCATTAACACCTTTCATTTGATATCCATATTGTACAAACGCATTCTAGAGTCAACCCTGGTCCACCTTTATAACGATATTCCGAAAAGGCTTCCACCTATAGAACTAAGGCCCACTCCCTTTTAAAATACTTATTAACACCTTTCATTTGATACCCATATCGTACAAACAAATTCTAGAGTCACCCCTGGTCCACCTTTATGGCTATATCTCGAAAAGGCGTCCACCTATAGAACTAAGGCCCACGCCCTTTTAAAATACTCATTAACACCTTTCATTTGATATCCATATTGTACAAACGCATTCTAGAGTCAACCCTGGTCCACCTTTATAACGATATTCCGAAAAGGCTTCCACCTATAGAACTAAGGCCCACTCCTTTTTAAAATACTCATTAACAGCTTTTATTTGATACCCATATCGTACAAACAAATTCTAGAGTCACCCCTGGTCCATCTTTATGGCGATATCTCGAACAGGCGTCCACCTATAGAACTAAGACCCACGAGCTTTTAAAATACTCATTAACACCTTTCATTTGATACCCATATCGTAAAAAAAAATTCTAGAGTCACCCCTGGTCCACTTTTATGGCGATATATCGAAAAGGCGTCCACCTATAGAACTAAGGCTCACGCCCTTTTAAAATACTCATTAACACCTTTCATTTGATACCCATATCGTACAAACAAATTCTAGAGTCACCCCTGGTCCATCTTTATGGCGATATCTCGAAAAGGCGTCCACCTATAGAACTTAGGCCCACGCCCTTTTAAAATACTCATTAACACCTTTCATTTGATACCCATATCGTACAAACGCATTCTAGAGTCACCCCTGGTCCACTTTTATGGCGATATCTCGAAAAGGCGTCCACCTATAGAACTAAGACCCACGAGCTTTTAAAATACTCATTAACACCTTTCATTTGATACCCATATCGTAAAAAAAAATTCTAGAGTCACCCCTGGTCCACCTTTATGGCGATATCTCGAAAAGGCGTCCACCTATAGAACTTAGGCCCACACCCTATTAAAATTATCATTAACACATTTCATTTGATACCCATATCGTACAAACAAATTCTAGAGTCAGGTCTGGTCCACCTTTATGGCGATATCCCTAAATGGCGTCCATCTATAGAACTATGGCCCACTCCCTCTTAAAATGCTCTGTAATACCTTCCATTTGATACACATGTCATACAAACACATTCCAGGGTTACCCTAGGTTCTTTTTACTACATGGTGATTTTCCCTTATTTCGTCTCCACAGCTCTCAACTGAGTATGTAATGTTCGGTTACACCCGAACTTAGCCTTCCTTACTTGTTTTGAAATAACTTTTTAACAAAAGGTGGACAAACGATAATTTTTCTTGGACAAACATGGACAAACGATGGGCAAACGACGGATATACGATTTAGCACAATAAAGCGAAACAAAATTTTTTTTGGGTTTTTTCGAAAAAAAAATTTTTGTTATAACTTTTTAACAAAAAGTGGGCAAACGAAAATTTTTCCTGGACAAACGTGGACAAACGAATGCCATTTGTTTTTTTTAATTTCTCGTAAATGGAGGTGCCAACTTCACACAGGATTTTTTTTTTTAAATAACTTTTTAACAAAAGGTGGACAAACGAAAATTTTTCCTGGACAAACGTGGACAAAGGAATGGCATTTAGTTTTTTTAAATACTCGCAAATGGAGGTGCCAACTTCACACACGATTTTTTTTTTTTTTTGAAATAACTTTTTAACAAAAGGTGGACAAACGAAAATTTTTCCTGGACAAACATGGACAAACGGTGGACAAACGAATGAGATATGGTTTTTTTAATTATTGGCCCAAGTAGGTGCCAACTTCACAGAGTTGTAACGTTCCTGCCAAATTTCATCATGATATCCTCAACGACTGCCAAATTACAGCTTGCAAAACTTTTAAATTACAAAAACCATTGTATAAAGAAATATGAGCAAAGCTCGCTAATTAAATACATATGATTATATTGATATAATAGTAACAGCGGAAGTATTAAAAACAAATACTGTAAAAATCCGGACAAATGTTACTCAGCTTTCAAAAGCGCGCCTAAAAATCATATCCACACCATTAGGAATAAACTACATACAGAGTGTATGTGCCTACATGGTGATCAAAAGGAATATAAACAAAAAGGCAACTCTTAGAGAAGAATTGTACAGCGAACAACGGGACATTCATATGGCTTAGCAGCTAAAGACTTGCACTGATATGAATGTTGGAGATTCGAGTTCAACGCTCAGCTCCCGAAAAGCTAGCTGATGAAGAAGTGAAATTCAGAAACATGTCCTAGTAACCATCGCCGTTTGTAAACTGACAATTTTTCTCTAATATCAATTACAAAAACCATTGTATAAAGCAATATGAGCAAAGCTCGCTAATTAAATACATATGCTTTTAAATTACCTTCTTTTAAAATTGGGCGGTGCTACGCCCATTGTCCAAAATTTTACTAATTTTCTATTCTGCCGCATAAGGTCAACCCACCTACCAAGTTACATCGCTTTATCCGTCTTTGGTAATGAATTATCGCACTTTTCGGTTTTCGAAATTTTCGATATCGAAAAAGTGGGCGTGGTTATAGTCCGATATCGTTCATTTTAAGTAGCGATCTGAGATGAGTGCTCAGGAACCTACATACCAAATTTCATCAAGATACCTCAAAATTTACTCAAGTTATCGTGTTAACGGACGGACGGACGGACATGGCTCAATCAATTTTTTTTTCGATCCTGATGATTTTGATATATGGAAGTCTATATCTATCTCGATTCCTTTATACCTGTACAACCAACCGTTATCCAATCAAACTTAATATACTCTGTGAGCTCTGCTCAACTGAGTATAAAAATAAAGTTAAAGTTAAAGTTGAAGTTAAAGTTAAAGTTAACGTTAAAGTTAAATTTAAAAATAAAGTTAAAGTTAAAGTTAAAATGAAAGTTAAAGTTAAAGTTAAAGTTAAGGTTAAAGTTAAAGCTAAAGTTAAAGTCAAAGTTAAAGTTAAAGTTAAGGTTAAAGTTAAAGTTACAGTTAATGTTAATGTTAAAGTTAAAGTGAATGTTAAAGTTAAAGAGAAAGCTAAAGTTAAAGTTAAAAATAAAGTTAAAGTTAAAATGAAAGTTAAAGTTAAAGTTAAGGTTAAAGTTAAAGTTAAATTTAAAGTTACAGTTAATGTTAAAGTTAAAGTTAGAGTGAATGTTAAATTTAAAGAGAAAGCTAAAGTTAAAAATAAAGTTAAAGTTAAAGTGAATGTTAAAGTTAAAGAGAAAGCTAAATTTAAAGTTAAAAATAAAGTTAAAGTTAAAGTGAAAGTTAAATATTAACTTTTCATTTATTCAATAAAAGTAAAAAATTTGTTTTCTTATCGGTCACCACGCTAAAAAGGTTAACTTGAATTAATATCAAAGACAAAACTTGAATTAATATCAAAGAAAACAAAATGTTGCATAAATATTATAATTGCATAAGTTGATAATATGCAATAGCTTTACCGCGACAGTCCCCGAGTGCCGCACGTCCTTTTTCTTAAATTTATGTGTGTTGGCTCTCTCTAGTTAGAGATATCTTAATATATAAAACACACGTGTCACACAATTGGGGCCATTGGACTCCTAAACTACTGAACCGATTTTGAATTTGTTTTGCACCCCGTGTGTAGTTTGATCTAGCTTGAAATATAGGATAGGTGACTGGGTGACTAGGGTCTCGAGATATAGGCCAAAACGTGGACCCGGGTACCCCTAGAGTGTGTTTATAGAATAAGGATATTAGGCCGGGTCGATTTGTGGGGAGGCAAAAAAATCGCCCATTGCTCTGTGAAAATCATATTCTAAGGATCAAAATAAGAAACTTTTCTGAAGGAACCATACCTCTAAAACGAATTCTGATGTCCCCCCCCCCCCCCCCTTTGGGTCGTAGGGGCAAATTTTGAAAAATCCCACTTTGAAATGCCTATGTTTTTTCTTTTTGGAGTTTATTTTTCTCTTTAGAAATTTATTTAGTCAGAACATATGTAAATGAAAAAATGAATTTAACTTAGTAATAGAAAAGAAATTAAAAAAAAATTAATATAAACTAGCGTTTTTACAACCCCCTTTTAAAACCAAGGCATCACTGTGATGCATTTGCATGTCGTAAACATAGTTGTGTGGGTTTTTTATTCAACCGTTTTAAAAAATGAAAACACAATTGCAGATCGTAAAATTGCTTGTGTTGTTTTTTTTAAGCCACCACAAGACACAGCAGGTAATACAGTCGTCAAGCGATACGGACGTGTTTATTTTCGCTCCGTATTTATGTGCAATTTTTAATTGTTCACTTAACAAATGTTAATAATTTGTGCCTACTGCCACATTGAGATAGTGACTCTTGTTTTGGATTTCAATCCTGAAAGTAATATTTAAATGTTACAAAGGAACATGATATAAATAAAATTAAATTAATAATGGCAAAGTGTTATCATTAAATATCATTATGCCGTGCGAATGTGGACAAAAGGTTGAAAGAGGCCAACTGAAAGTGTTGTGTGCTAAGTGCAATGACCTCTTTCATTTGAAGTGTGTCAACATGTCGTCGGATGATCTTGATTTTCTCATTTCGTCAAACAAACATTATTTCTGGAAAGTGTGTTCGGTTGAGCGACGCGCGTCTATTCGTACGCCGCCACCTACTGCTCTCCCCACTATCGTTAACAATGTTGAGCGCAATGATTATTTAAGTGGTATTGTTAAAAGCATTGCCGACCTACGTTGTGATAACGCTCGTATACTATCGACCATGGATGCTCTAAAATGTGAAAACTCTCAATTATCACTAAAGTGTGATTCTTTATCAGCTGAAATCCGCTCATTATACTCAGTCATAGAAGATGAAAATGGTATAATCTCTACGATGAGTTCTGAAATGAAAAATCTTGGCAGTATTGTTGCTACAGTTGCTAGTGATATCAAATCCATTCTCACTAGTGCTGCGGACAGCAATAAGCAAACAAAATCTGCAATAACAAAACAGCCTACAACAAAAAAAAAGGGCAAAGGCAAAGGCAATGAGTTGGCTGGTGTGGCAGTTACTCACGAACGTACGTATCAGCTGACACGACCTATCTTATGAGTGTGCAATGTAAACGAAAACTCACCGACGTGCAACGCCCGTACGTACGTAGCCCGGAACGTAGAAATCAAAACAATTTTGATTTTTTCCGTAAGAACGTGTCAGCTGATCGCTCTCTCACTAGACAGAGTTGCCTAGTAAACTTTTGTGCTCTAATTTTTGACCGTTTGCAGTTTTATGCAAAAACACCTAATTAAAGTTTGAAAAATTGTGAAAATAATTCGAAATAATTATGTAAAAGTGCAGATTATAAATATGTAATCTATTTATATTTATTTAATATTAATTCCGCTTTTTACAACATAAAAAATTAAATTGGAAAAAGTTGATGTTTCCATAAGTATGCATGCAAAATGGTCAATGGCAACAGTGCTTATCTGTAAACAATACACACACAAATATGTTATGTACATGTACACAGACGCACACATTGATTCCTACGGGCTTGAGGGTTCGGTCAAACGTGTTTCGTACGACAAACGTCCGTACGTACGGCACACGTCGGTGGGTAATTGCCGCTTGGCTCTACAAGCAAAATTAACTCGAAAGCTGTTAAGGCTGCGAAAACAATACAGGCAGCCTCTCTCGAAAATGCAAAAGCAATTCAGTCAGGCGTAACAAGCAAATCAACTTGCGAAGATAATACGACAGAAAATACAAAACAACCAGCAGATGATAGCACTAACAACAACTCAGCTGTGCCAAATGTTCATTGTGCTATTGTTGATTTGTCTTCCTCACCCAGTTCTTTTAGTGGCGCTGCCGCTTGTTCTACTAGTGATGCAAATATCAGTTCTGCTGCACCTGCCAATAATAAAACTGGGTATTCCGGGGTTGTAGCTTTTGGCCGTCAGGGATCAGTCGCTACTAACCTAACATCTATTAATAATTCTAGCTTAGCATCTAACAATAATAATAATACTTCAAATAAGTTCATAAAAGCACCCACCATTGTCGTAGGTAGCAATTCAAACGCAAATCTTAGCTTAGCTGTTCGATTGAAATGGTTGCATTTGTCGTCTTTTAAGCCGACGGTAAACGCTAGCGATATTGTTGACTATGTCTCACATAATGCAAACATCTCGCCTTCATTAATTCATTGTTTTAAATTAATAAAGAAAGATGCAGACTCGAGTTTGTTATCAAGATGTAATTTTAAACTTGGAGTCTCGCCTTCAATATATAATAAGCTTCTTGAGTCTTCGCTATGGCCATCGGACGTCAAAATTAAACCATTCCGTTTTTTTCAAAAAGCACAGGGCTCAACTGCAAAACCTTAGCTATATGCGGTAATATTAAAAAAAAGTATAAATATCTATTATCAGAATATATCTGGGTTGAGAACGAAATCTAAAGATATATTTTTAGCCACTTCACGGTGCGACTATGATGTCTACGTCATTGTTGAGACTTGGCTTAATAATGACTTCTCTGACTCAGAATTTTTTGATCATAGTCTGTTTCAAACTTATCGAAAGGATAGAGACCCTATCAAAACAGGGCGTCTCAGAGGCGGTGGGGTGTTAATTGCTGTAAGGCGTCTCTTCTCTCTTCTTTTGTGCCGCTTTCTAACGATGACTCTCTCTTGGACCAGCTTTGTGTCTGTATTACTGGGCCTTCTGGCAATTTATTTATCTGCGTTTCTTACATTCCGCCTTGCAGCACAGATTTGCTCTACTTTGCTCATGTTAATAATATATTTGACCTATATGAATATAATGTTGATAGTAATTTTTGCGTCCTGGGAGATTTTAATCTCAGCAAGGTTGTTTGGTCGAAATTACTAGAAGATGATATCTTAACACCTACTAATGTTCATCATCCCCATGAGATTAATTTCTTAGACACCCTTTTTAGTGCCAATTTAATTCAGATTAACAGTTTCGTGAACCAGTTAAACAATATTTTGGTCCTAATTTTTGTCGATGAGAACCTCATAACTCACTTGACTGAATGTGTGTTTCCTATATATAAATCAGATATGCATCATGTAGCCCTATATTTATCTATTGAATTCTTCGACCTAGTGCCGAAAAACAATATAAATAATAATGAGCGCGCCTATAACTTTAAGGATGCAAATTACGAATCCTTAAACTCTCTCATATCTGAAATAGACTGGACATCTATTTTCTTTGCTAAAAATGCAACTGAATGTTTCGACATTTTTCTGGTAAAGATGGAATCTTTCTCTCCTACCAGTTAAAGTTCACAAACTACCCTGGTACAATACTAGGTTGAAAAAGTTGAAAAATCAAAGAAATAAGTACTTTAAATTATACAAGGATACCAGCGATACTGTTTTTAAAGATCAGTATACTTCCTATATGACGCAGTTCAATGTTCTTGATAAGTTTTTGTACAACAAATACGTTTCTAGAGTTGAAGATGAGTTGAAAGTTAATCCTAAATCTTTTTGGAACTATGTTCGTTCAAAGAAAGGTTGTTCTAATATACCTACCTGTGTCAAATTTAATGACATTTGCTCCAACAGTTTGGTCGATTCGGCAAATCTTTTTGCTGATTTTTTCAAATCTACGTTTGTTGTTGGGGCCGATAACTTTGATAACAGGTATTTTACTGATAGCCCCAAACCTTTAGACTTTGGGTCTCTGTCCTTGTCTGAGACCGATATTATCTTGGGTATATCCTCCTTACAGACCTCAATCAAAAATGATATTGATGGATTGTCCTCTTTTTTATTTAAGAAGTGTAGTATTTCTCTTTGTGTGCCACTGTGCCACATTTTCAATATTTCGCTATCGTCTGGAGTTTTTGTTGATCGCTGGAAGCTGGTGTCTATCACTCCTATCTTCAAGTCAGGCAATAAAAATGAAGTAAAGAATTATAGGCCAATATCCAAACTGTAAACATGTTCAAAACTTTTTGAAAAGGTAGTTAAAAACAAAGTATCATTCGCTATAAATAAAATAGTCGATCAATGTCAGCATGGTTTCATTGCGGGACGTTCGACTGCTACAAATCTGGCTGTTTTCTCTCAGTTTTGTGTCTCTGCGTTTAAGGATGGATGTCAAGTTGACACCATATATACGGATTTTTCCAAGGCTTTTGACACAGTTTCGCACAAATTACTTCTGTGGAAACTTGAAAACATGGGCTTTCACTCAAGCTTTCTGTCGTGGGTGAAGTCCTAATTGGAAAATAGAATATCTTTTGTTGAAATCGAGAGAACTAAGTCTTATGAATTCTCAGCAACTTCGGGTGTACCACAAGGTAGCATCCTTGGTCCTATTTTGTTCTTAATGTTTATTAATGATGTTGGCTCATGCATAAACTATTCGAATTATTTGCTTTATGCTGACGACTTAAAACTCTTTCGGAGAATCTCCTGTACTTCTGATGCATTGCGTCTGCAAGAAGATCTGAATGCTATAAATAATTGGGTCTGTCAAAATAATCTGCGACTCAATATTAGTAAATGCTGCCACATGACGTATACTAAGTCTACGAATGTGGTTTCATTCGCGTACTCGATTTCAAATGAAACTCTTGCGTCAATTAATGAGTTTCGCGATCTTGGCGTAATTTTTGACTCATCTTTTACTTTTTGTAATCATGTAAACTTTCTCATACCAAAGGCTTATACCAACTTAGCTTTCTTGCGACGATATGCCAAGGATTTCAAGGACCCATATACCAGGAAAATCTTATACAATGCCTTAGTGCGTTCCAAGTTAGAGTATGCATCAGTCATCTGGAATCCCATATACTCCTCACACTCTTTAAGAATTGAAAGAATTCAGCGCAAGTTCATACGATTTGCTCTTCAACCCCTGCACTTTGTCAATCCCCTGCCACCCTACAATGCAAGATGCATGCTTATCAATGTCTTGCCACTTGAAGTTAGACGTCTTGTTCAAAACGTAATGTTTATTTTTGACATAATATCCGGTGCCATTGACTGCTCAGAACTACTTGGGCAGTTGAATTTCAATGTCCCTAACAGAGCTCTCCGCTTTCACAGTACATTCCGCGTTGAAGTGCTGCGTTCGAATTACTTCAGTTTCGCACCTCTTATAAGAGGTCTTGTAGAATTTAATCGCCTATCCAGAAGCCTTGACCTGGACTTTGCCATGCCAAGGTCTCTGTTTAAGGCACGCATTGAGTCCTATTACTTATCTCAGTAAATCCTACTTTAAAATTGTTAAACTAGTACTAAGTTAACCTGTAATCTAGTCAGTAAGGTTGTTGCCATTTGACTTAATAAAGATATGAGATATGAGATATGAGAATTGAAATTGCCCCTACCCAAAAGTTCGACCCAAAGGGGGGGGGGGGGGGGGGGGGACATCAGAATTCGTTTTAGAGGTATGGTTCCTTCAGAAAAGTTTCTTATTTTGATCCCTAGAATATGATTTTCACAGTGCAATGAGCGATTTTTAAATCGACCCGCCCTAATGGATATCAAATGAAAGCTGTTGAGTGCTTTAGTAGAGGGTAATTTTCATACCCCTGGGTGACTAGGGTCTCGAGATATAGGCCAAAACGTGGACCCGGGTACCCCTAGAATGTGTTTACAGAATGTGGATATCAAATGAAAGCTGTTGATGAGTGCTTTACTAGAGGGTAATTTTCATACCCCTGGGTGACAAGGGTATCGAGATATAGGCCAAAACGTGGACCCGGGTACCACTAGAATGTGTTTACAGAATGTGGATATCAAATGAAAGCTGTTGATGAGTGCTTTACTAGAGGGTAATTTTCATACCCCTGGGTGACTAGGGTCTCGAGATATAGGCCAAAACGTGGACCCGGGTACCCCTAGAATGTGTTTATAGAATATGGATATCAAATGAAAGCTGTTCATGAGTGCTTTAGTACAGAGTAATATATTATCCAGAGATGGACTGGGACTGGGATTAGGACTAGGACTGGGACTGAGACTCGGAGTGGGACTGGGACTGGAATAAAATACATACCACCTTCTGGGACAGGAAATAAGGGATGCAGAAGAATGAGAAGAAATTGAGAGAAGAGAAAAGAGAGAAGGAGATTGAGAAAGAGATAGGATGAGACGAAGATGGAGATAGATGAAGCGAAAAAGACGGAGGGAGGAGTGAATAAAAGGATTAGGAAAAAGTGAAGAGGGGGGAGGGCAGAGTCAGACGGAAAAAGCTTATTAAAATGTATGCAGATTGGCCAAATTAAGGGCAGGACAACGTCTGCCGGGTCTTCTAGTTTATTTGTATATTTCGATTTTCTCTTCACTCTGCCTTGCATTTTTCTCCCCCTCTTTCTTTTCTCTCTCCATTTCTCTTACACTCTCTCTCTCTATGCGTCGTATTTCTAAGGCGCGGCACGGGCTCACGATCCCCGGTTGCTTAGATCGACCAAGACTCGCAAGCGTGTCTAACCATTAGTGCAGCCCAGTACTGCGACACAGTTTTCTTATTCGGGCAGGCCAGTAGTTCTCCGATCCAGTACGATATTAATTCCCTACCAGTTCCAGTATTGTTTAAAACCCGGATTCGTTTTCTGTTCTTATTTATTTTTTGGATTCTGGTTTGCAATTCAGATCCGGGGTTGGTTCCGATTTCAGGTACGGTTCTCGGCTCTGATTTAGGTTTTAGTTACGATTTCGTTCAGTGTATTCGCCTTGTCTGAAGCCTAGTTTGGTTTGGGTTGGCTCGGAGAATTCCTTTCCAATCCTTACGGGGCTGGATGTGTTGCTCAACGGCATTTGGCAGGCTCTTGTTAACTTTGCAGGGAACTTAAGTACAGATTTCGCAGCATACAAGCAATGTGTTTTGGCGCTGTGCAGATCTGGGCGATAGTGCATTTACCAGGTCTGAAGCCCCGCTGATAAGGTCCAACTAGTTCGTAGACTGTGAGCTTCAGTCTTTTGCACAGTATGCTAAATATAACCTTATACGCGATGTTTCGTAGGCTGATTCCGCGCTTGTTGTTGTGGTTTGCGGGATCGCCTTTCTTGTGGATCTAGCAGAGCACATTTAAATTCCAATCTAGAGGCATGCGCTTATCACACATTATATTTTGCATAGGATGTAATGTATGCGCTTGATCAACTGCTCGCCTCCATGGTTGAACAGCTCGGCGAGTATTTCGTCATTACTTGACGCGTTTTGATTTTTTAGCCCGGATATTGACATTTTCTTTTTGTCAGAGTCGCTTGCTGGAACGGGTTTTCTCTCATTGGCTATTAGAGCATCTGGTTCGCCTCCTCTTCGCTAGCTAGCAATGAGGAAAAGTGTTCGCTCCACAACTTAAGTTTGCTCTGTACGTCAGTTCCCAAGCCGCCATTATCATTTCTGCAGGAATCTGCCCCGGTTCTGTAACCTTTCGTCATCCGCCGGATTTTTTCGTAGAATTGTCGGCCATTATTGCTATCCTCTGAAGCTCTTCGCACTCACGACGTTCTGCCTCATGTTTTTTTCATCTAAATAGGCGTCTCTTTTCCTTCATCGACTAACGATAACGCTTCGTATTTCTTTTCTGACAAAAATATTTCTTAAATAATTTGGCAAAAATTGAAACAGCGTGACGTCACGACGACCAAGACGATTTAATTTTGTTTAGTGTGCTTGACATGACAGTTAATAGCTGACTTTTTGTAGTGAACTGAAAGTTAGTTACTTTCGAGAATACCGCCAGTTATTAGTTAGGTTCTTAGCAATTGATAACTTCTTTCTGCAGGGTATAGACTCCTTATATCAAAGGAATCAGCATTAAAGAGGGTTTGAATGTCCTTCCGCCTCCGTCAGTGAACACGATAACTTAAACGAACGATAACTTAAAGGTACGTTTACCAAATTTTGTACACTGGCTTACTAGTCCCGGACTAGATCGAAAATGGGCGAGATTGAATGATAACCACGCCCACTTTTTCGATATCGATAATTTTGCCAAATTAATAACAAGTATTGACAAAGTGATGAAACTTGTTGAGCAAAATAGAAATGTTTTAAAATTTTGTAAAAACGGGTGTGGCACAACCCACATTTAATAGATGAAAAATGCTCCAGAAAGTGAACTATGACCACAACGACAATTCTCAATCCTTTGCTGTAGCTCTTTAACGAATTTACCCAAATTTTTGTTTATAGACAAGCGGAACAGAGGTAAATTTGTTATTCTTAAAGTATCTTAATTTTTGAATATTCATAAAATCTGTATAATTAAAAGAGCCCATCTAAAAAGCAAAATATATAACGCACAATAACAAAAATTATGTAAATACTAAACAGATTTATAACACTTTCCTCAATTAACTAATGCTAGAAAATAATTTAGTAAGATACATATTTAAGATTTAACAATCTACACAACAAAATCACTAAACAAAACACAAGTGATGTAAAATAATTAATACAAATCATGAAACTTACACCTGAGCGCACAAAAATTGCAGCAAAAACTATTCACGGATTTTTTCAGAAAATTTTCGGTTTTCTTTTTTTCCGAAGATTGTTTCCGATTTTTTTTTTCATAAAAAATATATTTTGTAAATTTGCTGATTTTTTGTTTGTTTATTTTTTTTGGATTTTTGTTTTTATATATTTTTTTCTAAATCTTTTTTTGTATTTTATTTGCTTGTTTGGTTGCATGTTTTTTTGTTTGTTTGTGTTTTTTTTTTCTTTGTATGTTTGTTTGTTTTGTTTATCTTTTTGTTTTGTTTTACTCCTTTTTTCAACTCCTTTAAATAAATTAAAATTGAATGCCAATTTTATAAGCTTAAGCTTTGTTGGACCACATTTCACTGGATTACAAAACAACATATCTACTTAAAAAGTTTCCGAAAATTCTAAGTATAAGTTTTAAAATTTTCATACAATTATTTTATGTAGTTTTTGTTATACGCTCCCTTTGTTTTCTAAATTTATAAAAGTGAGAAAAAAAAAAAAATGTTAAACAATTTATGCTGCCATAATATGCACACAGATGTACGCTCTATGAGACCCACATGCCGGCAGTCAATCAAGTTAGTTTCAAAAACTAAATTATTAGTTCGTTTCTTTTTCTCCTTCCGGAATGTGTATTCAAAACAAAAAACCTTCGTGTAAAGCACCAAAATATTCGCTTTTTTATTTTCTAAATAATCAAAACTCAATTTTAATTAATTCGATTATAAAAGTAGTGTGATATGAATTCACTGTCATCATCTTAATTGAATTACGGGATCAGTTTTTATTGTATTAGATGCTTTGCAAGGCGTATATAGGTTTTTTCGAACGGAGCCTGACCGATACCAGACGGCGTCGAGTAGTAACTGCAGCCTTGCCACAGCAAGGTGCGCTGCTGGATGCAAACAGAGGAGCGGAGAGTCAGTGACCTGAGTAATGAATTGTTTAACGCCTGGAAGCCGTGGTTGGCGGGGAAAGCGATCGCCTGTCATGGGCACAACGGTTGAAGCGGGTTAAAGGCAATTCACTGACAAGAAATTTTCCGCTCGAAACCCGAGATACTGCGATAGTTTTGAGAAGCTAGGGGTATCAGGCGGAACGAAGTGGAAGGGATCGGCCGAAGGCGACAATCCTCATCTTAAGAGGCGAAATGGGCCTAGGGCATCGACGAGATATCTGCATTTGAAGCTGGAAGACAGAGGCACACCAGAATCGAAGAAATAAGTGCCTAGAAAGCTGCAATTATACAGAGAAGAGAAATATGAAGTGGTTTATAATTTACTAGCCGGACCCGTGTGCATCTTGCGCAACTAATATCTCTTATCAAATATCAACAAAAATCAGCTGTTCTATCAATCAATTAAAACTTACAGCTTGCGCTGCCATCTAGCGTATAATAGCAACTGCCAGTAATGCAGTGCAAATATTCACAATAGTGCCATAGTACAAATATATTTCTTTGTGTTTTCACAATCGTTTATTTTTAACAAATTATTTTAATGAAATATAGCTAAACAAAAGCTCTACGACGAAAATCGCCCAAAGCTCGCTAATAGCCGGAATCTCTCTCTTTACAACCAAAACTTTATTTATAGATTTGGATTCCAAATAAGAGCGAAAAAGGGACCTGTACATAAAAACAGCAATTAGAAATAATATATATGAATGATTTATTTATTGCTCGGAGAAACCAAATGGAGGTAAAGCTCTTCATCCTTGGTAGGATGCGTGAAAAGGCGAAAAAGTGCTTGACTGTAGCAATTCTTGTGTTGTGGGTTTATATTTGGTGAAGAACTGTAGAAAAGGAAGCTCAGTGTGATAATCACAATGTTGCAAAACGAACTGAACATACCGCTACCATTCGTCCTAAGTATTCAACGTTTGTACCAAAGCGGTACTAAGATTATAATGTGTCACAATACCCTAGCCTAGGTACGGTTGAAGGCAATGTACAAGCACCGTTTGGAGTGGTGGAAAGGGCACACGAGGGCCAGCACTACATCCTCACAAGTAAACAAAGGGACGGAGAATACGTTGGACACAGGGTTTGGGAAAAATACCTGAGCATGAGCAGTATTTATCTGCCCTTCAAGTCAGGACCTAAAAACAGCAATCATAATGCGCTAGAAGC
Source organism: Eurosta solidaginis (assembly GCF_040869045.1). Classification (NCBI taxonomy): domain Eukaryota; kingdom Metazoa; phylum Arthropoda; class Insecta; order Diptera; family Tephritidae; genus Eurosta; species Eurosta solidaginis. The sequence goes on along the minus strand of NC_090319.1, from coordinate 88,578,057 downwards.
AGGCGTGGAAGAAAGGGATCCCGAGAACTTTAAATTACGGGGAAAGAAGAACACATAGATGTGACGACGTCACTTTTAAGGGTTTATAAACTGCTCAGTAGTGCTGTGAGTCCTACAAATCAACAACCAATGTAGGGAAGTGGCTTCGAGCGACCTCCTTCGCTATATGAGAGAATACAGAATGTATCTAATTGTAGAGAATGGTGGGAGGAAAGAAGAAACCGAAACGATGGAAGCGTTATCATTTTGTTATTCATTTATTATCGATTTCGTATCGGCGTTTTATCGACGAGCTATCGTGTTGTCATAAAAACTATCGAAAACAATGTTTTATTATTATCGAAAAGTGACTGTGAATTTATTCATTTTTTCTATCGAAAAGTTAGCGATTTGCTTTCAAGGTATTACCGATGAGATATCGGAGTGTTATCGTTACCGACGAGTTATCGGCATGTAATTAGTATGTTATCGAAGTGTTCTCGTTTACATATCCATATCGAGCTTTACGAGTACTTGATACTCATACACTAGACCTGCGATTTTTCTTAGTCATGATCCCTACCTTCGATTGTTGTTACTACAGCGCTTTACATTCCCCTTTCTATGCCATTTTTTATTTCATCCACATCTCATACAACTTCCCTTCTGCCTTTCACTTTTTATACTCAGCTGAGCAGAGGTCGCAGAGTATATTAATTTTGTTCGCATAACGGTACACCGTAACAGCATAAACTAATCGAGATAGATATAGACTTCTGTATATCAAAATCATCTGGTCGAAAAAAGAAATTAATTTAGCCATGTCCGTCCGTCCGCCCGGCCGTCCGTCTGTCCGTAAACACGATAACTTGCGTAAATGTTGAGGTATCTTAATGAAATTTGGTATGTAAGTTCCTGGCAACACATCTCAAATCCCTATTTAAAATTAACGAATTCGGACTATAACCACGCCCACTTTTTCGATAACGAAAATTTAGAAAAACCGAAAAAGTGCGATAATTCATTACCAAAGACGGATAAAGCGATGTAACTTGGTAGGTGGGTTGACCTTATGACGCAGAATAGAAAATTAGTAAAATTTTGGACAATGGGCGTGGCACCGCCCACTTTTAAAAGAAGGTAATTTAAAAGTTTTGCAAGCTGTAATTTGGCAGTCGTTGAAGATATCATGATGAAATTTGGCAGGAACGTTAATCCTACTAATATATGTGTTCTAAATAAAAATTAGCAAAATCGGATAACGAAAACGCCGCCTTTTTAAAAAATAATTTTAAAAGTAAAATTTTAACAAAAAATTGAGTATCTTTACAGTATATAAGTAAATTATGTCAGCATTCTACTCCAACATTTGTCTCCAAACTTCTCAGCTGAGTATGCAATGTTCGGTTACACCCGAACTTAGCCTTCCTTACTTGTTTGCACATAAATTCGTTTACTGATTTGGTTTATGCGCACTCTCTGAGTTTTTGAGTTTTTTTCTGGTTGTTTAGTGGGGTTCATGTTTACTCGAACATATAAATATGGGAATGCCTATACCTTCTACCCATTCTTTGTAGCGACTACACGCCTTTTATTTCTATTAACGCTAAATTTTTCGCCCCACTGTGCGCTAGTAGCTAATCAACCCACCGAACAGAAACGGTATGCGTAGTGAATGCCATGATTTATATGAACAGACAGAAACTGCTAACATAATAACATTTTAATGCATAGATATACTCGCTTGAACTAATTAATAAAATACCAACTAAAAGGTGAATGGCTTGTAACTCGCCTGAGCTGATTGTAAACGCCATCAAAACAAAAAAGTACAACATATTAAGGCAATGAGGATGCTGGTTTGTGGTTTGGAGGTTGTTCTTGTCAAAGAATCGTAAATTTATGTTGGAAAATCTACAGCAAAACGTCTTAGGAAATGTGTAAATACGTAGTAGGTACAGTTGCGCACAAGATAATACCAGATTCGTTTTTTAGCAAATTTCATCAATTATAGTTCTATCTTTTTTTATTTTCGATATTTTAAGAAAATAATCTCATGAGTTGTGTAACTGAAATTATGCAAAGCAAACTAAAAACAAGTAAAGGTGTCTAAGTTCGGGTGTAACCGAACATCATATACTCTGAGTGTATATTTCATTTCAGATAAATTACTTTTCTACATAACACGTGGGACCGCCCGTTTAAAAAAATGCATCCCAATTTCCTCTTACAATAAAACTTGATAAGTGAAATATCATTGATTCAAAATTATTTTTTGCTAAGTTATAGCTTATTATTCTAATCTACGACTCTTTTAAATTTGTTTTATATCTAAATTGCCGGTGTCTTTAACCGTCCCTGTCCATTTTTAACACGCTTTTATTAGCTTGGCATGTATGTAACGGAATCTTTGAGCTTAATTTTCACCGGTTTCTAGAAGTCTGATTAATTTGAAACTTTGCATACGTTTCAAGGCCTGATGACAATGCATTAATGTGATGGTGTGGTTACATAAGGTCAACGGCCATAAGGTCAATTGGCCTTATTACCACTTTGAGTGGCCATAAGTTTGATTGAAACTTTGCACACGTATCAAGGCTCGATGACAATGCATTAATGTGATGGTGTGGTGACATAAGGTCAAAGGCCATAAGGTTAACTGACCTTATTACCACTTTGAGTGGCCATAAGTTTGATTTAAACTTTTCACACGTATCAAGGCTCGATGACAATGCATTAATGTGATGGTGTGGTGACATAAGGTCAACGGCCACAAGGTCAATTGGCCTTATTACCACTTTGAATGGCCATAAGTTTGATTGAAACTTTGCACACGTATCAAGGCTCGATGACAATGCATTAATGTGATGGTGTGGTGACATAAGGTCAACGGCCATAAGGTCAATTGGCCTTATTACCACTTTGAATGGCCATAAGTTTGGATCTGCAGACCCTTGGCAATTTCGGCGAAAGACCGCGTCCAGCCTCCCTGCGTCTTGGCCGTTTTCGGTGCCGTGGGGTTGGATTCATCCATGGACCGCTGGCGTTTCGAGGTTTCATCACTCTCGACTAAAACTTTTAAAATTACTTGAACTAAAAAATTAAAAATAAATAATAGTTTAAAAAAACTAAAAAAAAACACGCTTTTATAGCTCACCGAACTAAAAAATAGAAAATAATTTTCAATTAAAAAGAGTTTATATAACAGTAGTAGAAGGTCAAACAATCATTTATAGTTAATCACCTCAAAATAACATTATAATAAAATTTAAGTTATTAACAGAATAATTTAATTCACAGTAAAGAGCGTGGGGTGCTTGATATTGAATGTTACAATGATTCTATTGGCAACTATCTGAGAGGAAAGATATGAAATGTAGTCAAATGCACCCCACGCTTTTTAATCTGAATTAAATTATTCTGTTAATAAATTAAATTTTATTATAATTTTATTTTGAGGTGATTAACTATAAATGATTGTTTGACCTTCTACTACTGTTATATAAACTCTTTTTAATTGAAAATTATTTTCTATTTTTTAGTTCGGTTAGCTATAAAAGTGTGTTTTTTTAGTTTTTTTAAACTATTATTTATTACTAGAAATATTTTCTATTACAGAGAAAATTTGTGTACCCAATTTTATTACGATCCGTTAATTTTTTTTCGAGTTATGGATCCCGAAAGATAGCAAATTGCTTAGTCATACAAGTGGCGGGGCCACGCCCATTTTTTTAAATTTGAAGTTTTTCCTATTTATTTGTATAAATACACTTTGGAAATGAAATACCATTGATATAAAGCTATTTTTTGCAAAGATATAGCTTATTTTATTCGTCCACGACCCTTTCAAAAATCTTGTATATGAAAGTGAGCGCTGTCCTTAACCGATTTCGTTAATTTTTCTTCAAAGCATTCCTTATGGTAAAGGCAACCTCTCTGCCGAATTTTGTTACGATAGGTTTAACGATTTTTGATTTATGATTAATAATATTTGTAAAATTGATTTTATCACAAGTGGGCGGTGCCACGACATTTAAAAATGTTTTTTAAAATTTTCATCAAGAGTCTCAATATCAGTCCACACGTTAAATTTCAACATTCTAGGTGTATTACTTCCTAAATAATCAGGTTTTTTGTGTTTTCCAACATGTTATAATATAACAAGTGGGCATGTTTATCATCCGATTTCGCTCATTTTCAATACCAATCTATTCCGGGTAAGCTCGTGTACCAAATTTAGTGAAAATATCTCAATATTTACTCAAGTTATCGTGTTAACGGACAGACGGACGGACGGACATGACTCATCAAATTTTTTTCGACACTGGTGATTTTGATATATTGAAGTCTATATCTATCTCGATTCCTTTATACCTGTACAACCAACAGCTATCCAATCAAAGTTAATATACTCTGTGTGCAAAGCACTCTGAGTATAAAAACAACATTTTCGAAAAATTAAGGAAATTCGATGAAGTGTACTTGAAAATTTCGAATTTTTGTTTAGAGTTTTTAAAATTTTTCTGAATTTTTTTTTCAAAAATGTTTTTTGGGTTGGGTTTGCATGGTTTCATGAACTTTTTTTTTAAATTATCGAAAATAAAATAAAGAGGAATATTGTTGTGAAATATGCCAAAAATTGCCACTGCTATTATTTTAATGCTCGCAGCTGTATGTAAGTATGTACACTATGTAGATATTTATAGATTATTAACAAGAACAATACCTTGAACGAACTTGCTCACCTTAAGCCTAAACGCACGCACAGACTCAACCATTAATTTATTCTTACATTATTTATCTATCGAATACTTTGTAAGAATGAATTGGCGTACTTTTGAAAAATGTATGTGCACATGGACTGGATGGATAGCGCTGCAGATCAAATACCTGACTAATTTTTGTGCTAAAGTTGTTTAATGGCATTTGTTTTTTGTTATGAGTAAACAAAATCAATTCGCTACTCAGTTACGTACGTACATATTAGGACATTCAATCCTGAGACAAAATTTTCGGGATCCCGAGATTTTTGCTGAACTTGTTCAAAAATTGTGTGCAAGAAAATATTTGGAAATTTCATCAAGTGCTATGGTAGGTTTAAAGTACGTTTTAAAGGTGTGCATTTGATTCCACTCCTTTTTTTTTTAATTTTGAAGGGGTATTTGAAGGGTTGTTTCATTTGAGTTCGTTGCATTATCAAGTACACTGAAAGAAATGGTGCTAGCAAAATCAACAAATCGGTTCTGTTGTTCTTGACTTAACGAAGATTCGGTGAAATTGATCAAATTATGGTTAATTCGACCGAGTTCTTTGTCAAGCGAACAAATTAGTTTAGTCATTTCAACAGAAGAGAAATTGTCGCTCTTAAGTTAACAAAATTTTGTAAAATTGGCAGATTCCTAATCAATCTAACTGAATTTTTCTGTTAACACAACTGATCTACGGCGATCAACTGTCAATACATGAGCAAATTTCAAAGAGAATTTTACGCTCACTGCGCTCTCTACTTTGTACTTATGACGATGGTGCCACTTGTTAAAAAAACACCAAAATAAGAAAACCATCAAATCGAAAAAACACACAAAATGGGAAAACAATAAAAAAAACTAGTTTTTCAGTTATCAATACAAAACGAAAAAAACCTTTTTTGAATTTACTGTGCAAAAAATAATGAGATACCGGGACACCTATTTATCGGGTACAATATTGAAACATCTCGTCCAAGCGAAATGCAAAATTGCACCCTCTTGTTGCAAAATTTTTGCTTGAACGAATAGGATTTTTCCAAAGTTAGTAACATTTTGTTCCAGTTTTTATGAATTTTCACTGACGCGAACGAATCTAATAAGATAATAAAAAACATCCTTTTTTAATGTTGATGTTTCCGACAAAAAATTAAATCGTGATCTATCTCGAATAGTGTGGCCAACATTTAATGCTGATGTGGAGCAAAGCGTTTCTCACTTTTACAATACCATTTACTGTCTTTTTGAAAAATACGTACCTAAGCGGATTTGTGTACATTCCGATACAAGCCAAGTATGGTTCACTAAAGAGCTGAAAATTTTAAAGAATAAAAAGTCTCGATCTTTCAAGTTGTTCAAAAAGACGGGTTTACATAACCATTACTTACAGTACTCGATTCTACGCTGCAAGTATTTTCAATTGAACAAAAAGTGTTACAAAGCTTATCTTTGTAAAATGAAAAGAAATATAACTTGCAACCCGAAGGCATTTTACGGATTCGTAAACTCTAAACGCAGGGTGAAAGGGTTTCCATCATCCATGAAATTCCAAGATAATATTTCCAGCGATGATCAAGAGATCGCCGACTTCTTTGCGGAATTTTTCAAATCAAATTACTCTATTGAGACCAACGTTCCACCTAATGAATACCCATACCATATTGATTCATGTTATTCAATCAGAGCTCCATTTATATCTTCAGAAGATGTATTATCTTATTTAAAAACTTTAAAAGTATCATATTCATACGGCCCCGACAGGATCCCGACACACTTTCTTAAAAAATGTGCCGCAAACATCTATCAGCCGCTAACAGATTTATTTAATTTATCTTTAATTTATGGCGTTTTCCCAACAATATGGAAGGAATCTTTTCTTATTCCGCTTCATAAAAATGGAAGCAGGTCTTCAATAGAAAACTACCGGGGCATAGCAAAGTTATCCGCTATCCCAAAGTTATTTGAGGCTATTGTTACCCACCACCTAACATTCCCTATTTCCCCCATAATTGCAAGCTCGCAGCATGGGTTCTGTAAGGGCAAATCACCTATCACCAATTTACTAGAATTTACCACCCACGTTTCTAATGGATTTAGAAAAGGCCTTCACACTGATGTAATTTACACCGATTTCAGTAAAGCTTTCGACAAAGTATCACACCCATTACTTATTCATAAGCTCAGTCAACTCGGTTTTCAACCCCGTCTTATATGTTGGATTTCTTCGTATCTTGGTTATCGTACGCAAAAAGTAATCTTTAAAAATACACTTTCTGGGGTCATCAACGTTTCTTCTGGTGTTCCTCAGGGCAGCCATCTTGGTCCGATTCTGTTCTTGTTGTTCATAAACGATATATCTGGTACAATTAAATACTCAAAAATCTTGATGTACGCAGACGATGTAAAACTTTTCAAATCATGTGCCTCGGTTGAGGAACATTCCTTGCTTCAAATGGATTTAAATCACTTGGTTACCTGGTGCAATGTAAATTATATGCCGCTCAATCTCAAAAAATGTAAATTCATGTGTTTTTCTCGGAGAGTTTCGCCACCAGCTTCATATACAATTAACAACTATAGTCTAGAAACTGTAAATAATTTTATTGACTTGGGAGTCATGATGGATTCCAAACTTAGTTTCAATCTTCATATTAATGCTACAGTGAATAAAGGCAAAGGTGTTTTTGCATTTGTTAAACGGTGGTCAAAAGAATTTAACGACCCTTACATAACTAAAGCACTTTTTACAACATTAGTTAGGCCAATATTAGAATACGGCTCGATAATTTGGAATCCGCGTTATCAAGTCCATGCAGACAGTCTCGAATCAATACAAAAACAATTTTTACTATTTGCCTTAAGAAATTTCCAATGGGACTCTTTAACTAATCTTCCACCTTATACTAATCGATTAAAGCTTATCAATCTTCCAACTCTTGCTAGTCGAAGGGAAATGCTTGGTGTGATATTTATGACAAAACTTTTAAATGGATCAATTTCGAGCCCATTCCTTCTGAATGAAGTGAACTTTTGCGTTCCCTCTCGGACATCGAGACACTTCAAACCTCTTCTGCTGAAACAATGTAGAACGAATTTCGAACAAAATGAACCTTTTCGGCGTTTATGCCAAGATTATAACTCTCACTCAAACACATTTGATAGCTCGGACTCCCTTTTTTCTATAAAAAAGATTGTTCTCACCTCTCTAAATTAATGTATAATACGTTTGCTTCTGTTCTCTTTAAGTATTACGCTTGGCTGATGAAATTTCTTCTGTAGCTGAGCAGTCTCAGATCGTGACGCTTGACAAACCGCTGCCCATCAAAGACTCGGCAAAATAAAAAAAAAAAAAAAAAAAAATAAAAGTTTGAGTTGTTTTGGAATCGTTTCAACTTAAAGTGTTACGAAAACTTAACATGTAAAGTTACTCCAGCGGTGAATTACCTTACTGCGATTTGATTATTTACTTTTCTATAACTTGCAAGTTCTCTTTTTAAAATGTTACGTCAAACATTTATACTACAAGTTTTGTTCGAAACAATCAAGTGTGGCAACTACATGCGAGAGAAGAAATTGAGAATGAGCTGAGCTGCAACTGAAAGAATTGAGAATCAGTTTTTTGACTACTCTTTTCATTTCTATATTCATATGTATGTATATGTAGCAAGCATGCGTATTTATGTATTCACATATTTACATATTTATATGGCGGCGCCGTGGTGTGATGGTAGCGTGCTCCGCCTACCTCACCGAAGACCCTGGGTTCACACCCCGGGAAAAGCAACATCAAAATTTTAGAAACAAGCTTTTTCAATTAGAAGAAAATTTTTCTAAGCGGAATCGCCCCTCGGCAGTGTTTGGCAAGCGCTCCGAGTGTACTTCTGCCATGAAATGCTCTCAGTGAAAACTCATATGCCTGGCAGATGCCGTTCGGAGTCGGCATAAAACAAGTAGGTCGCGTCCCGACAATTTGTAAGAAAAATTAAAAAGGAGCACGATGCAAATTGGAAAAGAAGTTCGGCCTAAAATCTCTTCGGAGGTTATCGCGCCTTACATTTATTTACATATTTATATGGCAACATAGGTACATACATACATACAAAGCTGTCGCAACAACTTTTTTTGTTCATTTGACTACTAAAACGGTCAATTACGAATCAACGATTTGTGGGCAGTTGATTCAACATCTTGTTGCGATGGACAAAAATTGACAGAAATTTCGGTTGATTTTACCAGTCTTTTTCTTTCAGTGTAATGAGACCATTTTTGGTTCAAATAAATTTAAGTTGTTCTTTATTTAAATTAAATTATATATATTTTTTTCCATCTCTCGAAATTTGCATGCAAATGAATTTTAACACGAAATTCTATCAAGTGAGGGTTACAAACCCCCAGATTCATAAACCACCCGCTAATGTGACACTTTTATTAGGATTCAGAAAACTATCAAAATACACTCTTACTCCGATGAGTATTTATTTCCAAAATACTTAGGAACAAATCGTACAATTTTTTTCACAATATATGCTTCACTCAGGAATGAGCACGTCCCTTATTTTAGCGGCGAAAGGTTGGCGGAATAAGTTGAAAATTTTACATAATTAGTAGCTAATTAAATGCAAATTAAGTGCGAGAAAAAAAATTTATAGCTTTACAAATTTTTTTTTATGACATTCTGCGCTAAAATAAGACTGAAGTTAGCGAAACCATTCGGCGAAAGGATGGCGGAATAAGTTGGAAATTTTACATAATGAGTACCTAATTTACTGCAAATTAACTGCGAGAAAAAAAAACTGTATAGCTTTACAATTTTTTTTTATGACATTCAGCGCTAAAATAAGACTGAAGTTAGCGAAACCAATCGGCGAAAGGTTGGCGGAATAAGTTAAAAATTTTACATAATGAGTACCTAATTTATTGCAAATTAACTGCGAGAAAAAAAAATTTATAGCTTTACAATTTTTTTTTAAATGACATTCTGCGCTAAAATAAGACTGAAGTTAGCGAAACCAATCGCTTTGTAAAGCTATACATTTTTTTTCTCGTTGCTAATTTGCAATAAACTAGGTACTCATTATGTAAAATTTTCAACTTCTTCCGCCAACTTTTCGCCGATTGGTTTCGCTAACTTCAGTCTTATTTTAGCGCAGAATGTCATAAAAAAAAAATTTGTAAAGCTATACAGTTTTTTTTTCTCGCAGTTAATTTGCAATAAATTAGTACTCATTATGTAAAATTTTCAACTTCTCTGCGAACCTTTCGCCGATTGATTTCGCTAACTTCAGTCTTATTTTAGCGCAGAATGTCATAAAAAAAATTTGTAAAGCTATACAGTTTTTTTTTCAATAAATTAGGTACTCATTATGTAAAATTTTCAACTTTCCTGCTAACCTTTCGCCGATTGATTTCGCTAACTTCAGTCTTATTTTAGCGCAGAATGTCATAAAAAAAAATGTGTAAATCTATAAATTTTTTTTCTCGCACTTAATTTGCATTTAATTAGCTACTAATTATGTAAAATTTGCAAATTATTCCGCCAACCTTTCGCCGCTAAAATAAGGGACGTGGAATGAGCACTTGAAGAGTTTTGAAGTGAGCACTATATATCATTTACAAAATTGAATCACACAGTGAGCAAAACACTTTTTTCTACCTTAGCCATTTTCGCATATGATGTGCTGTGCTTAAACATAAAGAGTTATCTCCTTTGTCTTTACAGTTTTTTCTACATCGCTTAAATTTGAAGAAATCGGTATATAAACACGCCTTTTTTATATATCAAATTGAGCTTTTATCTTCAAATTCAAACAAAATAGGTCCAACGTTATTTCGAAAAAGTCAGGAGATAGTCCCGGAATGTCGCCGAAATAGTACACAAATTACCCCGAAAACATTGCGGAAACGATACCAAAAATGCTCCGAAATAGGTCTGAGATAGTTCCTAACTGATCCCGAAAATTTTTCGAAATGGTCCTCAAGGTATCCAAAAACAATTCTGAAAAATTCGCAATGATCAGGAGATTCCGCCACAATGATCTGTATCAAAACAATAGTAAATCGAAAAAAAAACATACAGCCGAATTGATTCCGAAAACAATGCCGAAAGTGTAAAAACGTGGTCCCCAAATGCTCCCAAACATGATTTCAAAGAAGCTCCGTCCGCGGAAGGTAAGAGAGGTTGGCACTGCCCACTTTTTCACAACACTTGGACCTCGATATATATGACCAAGATACCAAACACTATAGATCTAGCTCAAATATACTCAAATCTGAAAAAAAACTGTAAAGGGCTACTATCTTAAAAAAATAAATGTTTACTTGGTAGCTTAGAAAATGTGTTGATGAGTTATAACCATGGCTCAATTATATGGGTGGCTCATTCCATCAGCTGATTTTATTTTTATCATTGCATGGTAGATGGGATTGTCAAAAGGAGATGGGAAACTCAAAATGAAACCAACGCATTGACAACATTTTCTTACCACACACAAAAACTGCTACGTTTTATGTTTTCATTTCATTCCATTCGCCTAATACCAATACACAGATTTTGACAATTTGAACAGACATAATTTGTTGCTTTACAGATGAGCCAACCATATAGTTGAACCATGGTTATAACTGAAAAAAATGAATTTATCAATTGAAAAAAAAAACTACTGAGTGATGTGATACGAACGAGCAAATAAGCTAAAAGCCATTGTGAATTCATACAAGTGAAAAATCTTTCTATTCCTCCATTGCCATACCTAACTGTCAAATAATAGCTGACAGGGAGAATGGCTGTCGCGAATGGCCAGAGAATGGAAGGTTTGTTTTTTTTTCTCGCCGTTATTGAATTGAAATGCCATGAATGGCCCATTCCAGTTTCAAATCAGCTTTTCCTTTAAATGTTTATACAGAAAATCAGACTACATATTGATTTCTAAATCTAGTTAATAGATTAAATGTGAGCAGCCAGTTAAGACAACTTTTTAAAATATGTAAATAATGCAGTGTAGCAGTCCTCCGCAAAAATGTTTGAAAAACACTATTGAGCAAATGATTTAAGTAATCGAACAGCGATTGAACAATTGATCGAGGCTGTTTACTATTGTGAACGTTTTTACCAAACATTCGCCACTTGTATGCATTCACAATGCTAAAAGCTCTTTCAATATGAATTTTATTTTGAGGAACGCGTGAAAAATTTTGATGCGATAAACGCGAGCAATATTTCAATGAGTTTTCAAAAAAAAAATTCAATTCTCAAAACCATATTTGACAAGGAATGATGGGAAATCGTTCCCATGTACATACATTTTTTCAGCTCATAAATGAAGAAATAGAAATAAACTTGTTGTTGTTGCTGTTGTAGCGATAAGGTTACTCCCCGAAGGCTTTGAGGGAACTTGGGGTCACCAGAGCCTCGTCTGTTAGAGAAACGGGATTCGTCGCTCGAAGGTGAGGTTGAAAATTGAGTTTGGAGAAGCTATATATTACGCTGACAACCTGAAAAGGTTGCGCTACACAACCCCTTAAATCTGGTATTTTAGGATCCTCTTACAACAGGTATACCTACCGCGGGTATATTCTGACCCCCTAACCCGCTGGGGGTTAAATAAACTTGTCATTTTGTTGAATATTTAAATTTTCAATGAGGAGTTTTTCTGAGCTCTCCTTTTCATAAACTCGTCTGTACTTTTTATTTGAAAATTTTAAATAAACTATTCGCTCGTATCCTTTTATTATCCTTATTATGAATCCAAAAACAACGAGATCCTGGAACATTATTTACGCAAATTGCGCATTTCCCTTATAAATTTAATAATCCCGCAATTTTAGAAAATTTTTCGGGATTGAATGCACTAGTAGATATGTATATACATTAGGGCGGGTCGATTTAAAAATCGCTCATTGCTCTGTGAAAATCGTATTCTAGGCATTTCGCAGATTTTTTCATGTTAAGTGCAAAACCGGTGATTTTTTGAAATGTTTGTATGGTGATCCCCAGGGGGGTTCCAGGGGGTGTGCCACTGGCATCGGTGGGTAGGGCCTCCAAAGTTAGTGGGGGTCGGTCATACATTTGGACTCGATTGGAGCACTCTAAATGGGTCAAAGTGGGATTTTTCAAAATTTGCCCCTACCCAAAAGTTCGACTCAAATTGGGGGACACCAGAATTCGTTTTAGAGGTATGGTTCCTTCGGCAAAGTTTCTTATTTTGATCCCTAGAATATGAATTTCACAGAGCAATGGGCGATTTTTTTGCCTTCCCACAAATCGACCCGGCCTAATATACATATGTCTTTCATATGTACGTAGTAATATTATGTGCATGTGCCAAAAGTTAATAGACATAATACATGAGGATACATAATACTTGCACCTAAAAGTATGCAATATTTAATAAATTCAAAAGAATAAGCGACAAAAGAAAATAAAGTAGGCAGCAATAAAAGGTGAAATAGAAATATAATAAATGAAAAGAAAAAATCGAATTGAAAAAATGGAGAAAATGTTAATAACAGAAAAGAAAAGACGACCGAAAATTTTAAAATAGTGCAAAAAAAAAAACAAAATCGAATGAAAGAAGAAAGCCAGAAATGAACAAGTAAGGAAGGCTAAGTTCGGGTGTAACCGAACATTACATACTCAGTTGAGAGCTATGGAGACAAAATAAGGGAAAATCACCATGTAGGAAAATGAACCTAGGGTAACCCTGGAATGTGTTGTTTGTACGATATGGGTATCAAATGAAAGGTGTTAATGAATATTTTAAAAGGGCGTGGGCCTTAGTTCTATAGGTGGACGCCTTTTCGAGATATCGCCATAAAGGTGGACCAGGGGTGACTCTAGAATTTGTTTGTACGATATGGGTATCAAAAGAAAGGTGTTAATGATTTTTTTAAAAGGGCGTTGGCCTCAGTTCTATAGGTGGACGCCTTTTCGAGATATTGCCATAAAGGTGGACCAGGGGTGACCCTAGAATTTGTTTGTACGATATGGGTATCAAATGAAAGGTGTTAATGAGTATTTTAAAAGGGAGTGGGCCTTAGTTCTATAGGTGGACGCCTTTTCGAGATATCGCCATAAAGGTGGACCAGGGGTCACACTAGAATTTGTTTGTACGATATGGGTATCAAATGAAAGGTGTTAATGAGTATTTTAAAAGGGAGTGGGCCTCAGTTCTATAGGTGGACGCCTTTTCGAGATATCGCCATAAAGGTGGATCAGGGTTGACTCTAGAATGTGTTTGTACGATATGGGTATCAAATGGAAGGGGTTAATGAGCATTTTAAAAGGGAGTGGTGGTAGTTGTTTAGGTGGTCGCCTTTTCGAGATATCGGCATAAAGGTGGACCAGGGGTGACTCTAGAATTTGTTTGTACGATATGGGTATCAAATGAAAGGTGTTAATGAGTATTTTAAAAGGGAGTGGGCCTTAGTTCTATAGGTGGACGCCTTTTCGAGATATCGCCATAAAGGTGGACCAGGGGTCACACTAGAATTTGTTTGTACGGTATGGGTATCAAATTAAAGGTATTAATGAGGGTTTTAAAAGGGAGTGGTGGTAGTTGTTTAGGTGGTCGCCTTTTCGAGATATCGGCATAAAGGTGGACCAGGGGTGACTATAATGCGTTTGTACAATATGGGTATCAAATGAAAGGTGTTAATGAGTATTTTAAAAGGGAGTGATCCTTAGTTCCATAGGGGGACGCCGTTTCGAGACATCGCTATAAAGGTGGACCAGGGCTGACCCTAGAATTTGTTTGTACGATATGGGTATCAAATGGAAGGGGTTAATGAGCATTTTAAAAGGGAGTGGGCCTTAGTTCTATAGGTGGACGCCTTTTCGAGATATCGCCATAAAGGTGGACCAGGTGTGACTCTAGAATGCGTTTGTCAATATGGGTATCAAGCGAAAGGTGTTAATGAGTATTACAAAAGGGCTTGGGGCTTAGTTCTATAGGTGGACGCCTTTTCGAGATATCGCCATGAAGGTGGATCAGGGTTGACTCTAGAATGTGTTTGTACGATATGGGTATCAAATGAAAGGTTTTAATGAGTATTTTAAAAGGGCGTGGGACTTAGTTCTATAGGTGGACGCCTTTTCGAGATATCGCCATAAAGGTGGATCAGGGTTGACTCTAGAATGTGTTTGTACGATATGGGTATCAAATGGAAGGGGTTAATGAGCATTTTAAAAGGGAGTGGGCCTTAGTTCTATAGGTGGACGCCTTTTCGAGATATCGCCATAAAGGTGGATCAGGGTTGACTCTAGAATGTGTTTTGTACGATATGGGTATCAAATGAAAGGTGTTAATGAGTATTTTAAAAGGGCGTGGGGCTTAGTTCTATAGGTGGACGCCTTTTCGAGATATCGCCATAAAGGTGGACCAGGGGTGACTCTAGAACTTGGTTGTAGGATATGGGTATCAAACGAAAGGTGTTAATGAGTATTTCAAAAGGGAGTGATCCTTAGTTCCATAGGGGGACGCCATTTAGGGATATCGACATAAAGGTGGATCAGGGTTGACTCTACGGTATGGGTATCAAATTAAAGGTTATAATGAGGGTTTTAAAAGGGAGTGGTGGTAGTTGTTTAGGTGGTCGCCTTTTCGAGATATCGGCATAAAGGTGGACCAGGGGTGACTCTAGAATGCGTTTGTACAATATGGGTATCAAATGAAAGGTATTAATGAGGGTTTTAAAAGGGCGTGAGGCTTAGTTCTATAGGGGGACGCCGTTTCGAGATATCGCTATAAAGGTGGACCAGGGGTGACCCTAGAATTTGTTTGTACGATATCGGTATCAAATGGAAGGGGTTAATGAGCATTTTAAAAGGGAGTGGGCCTTAGTTCTATAGGTGGACGCCTTTTCGAGATATAGCCATAAAGGTGGACCAGGGGTGACTCTAGAATGCGTTTGTACAATATGCGTATCAAATGAAAGGTGTTAATGAGTATTTTAAAAGGGCGTGGGGCTTAGTTAAATAGGTGGACGCCTTTTCGAGATATCGCCATAAAGGTGGACCAGGGGTGACTCTAGAATGCGTTTGTACAATATGGGTATCAAATGAAAGGTGTTAATGAGTATTTTAAAAGGGAGTGATCCTTAGTTCCATAGGGGACGCCGTTTCGAGATATCGCTATAAAGGTGGGCCAGGGGTGACCCTAGAATTTGTTTGTACGATATGGGTCTCAAATGGAAGGGGTTAATGAGCATTTTAAAAGGGAGTGGACCTTAGTTCTATAGGTGGACGCCTTTTCGAGATATCGCCATAAAGGTGGACCAGGGGTGACTCTAGAATGCGTTTGTACGATATGGGTATCAAATGAAAGGTGTTAATGAGTCTTTTTAAAAGGGAGTGGGCCTTAGTTCTATAGGTGTTCGACTTTTCGAGATACCGTTATAAACGTGGACCAGGAATGACTCTAGAATAAGTTTGTACGATATGGGTATCAAATGAAAGGTGTTAATGAGTATTTTAAAGGGTCTTGGTTCTATAGGTGGACGCCTTTTCGAGATATCGCCATAAAGGTGGACCAGGGGTGACTCTAGAATGTGTTTGTACGATATTGGTATCAAATTAAATGCACTAATTAGGGTTTTAAAAGGGAGTGGCCCTTAGTTGTATATGTGAAGGCGTTTTCGAGATATCGACCAAAATGTGGACCAGGGTGACCCAGAACATCATCTGTCGGGTACCGCTAATTTATATATATATGCAAGCCACGAACAGTATTCCTGCCAAGATTTCAAGGGTTTTTTTATTTCGCCCTGCATAACTTCTTCATTTTATTCTACTTAATATGGTAGGTGTCACACACAATTTAACAAAGTTTATTTCTAAAGTTATATTTTGCGTCATTAAACCAATCCAAATACCATGTTTCATCCCTTTTTTCGTATTTGGTATAGAATTATGGCATTTTTTTCATTTTTCGTTATTTTCGATATCGAAAAAGTGGGCGTGGTCATAGTCGCATTTCGGCCATTTTTTATACCAATACAAAGTGAGTTCAGATAAGTACGTGAACTGAGTTTAGTAAAGATATATCGATTTTGCTCAAGTTATCATGTTAACGGCCGAGCGAAGGACAGATGGTCGACTGTGTATAAAAACTGGGCGTGGCTTTAACCGATTTCGCCCTTTTTCACAGAAATAAGTTATCGTCCCAGAATCTAAGCCCCTACCAAATTTCACAAGGATTATTTTTGTTCGACTTATAGCATTAAAAGTATCCTAGACAAATTAAATGAAAAAGGGCGGAGCCACGTCCAGTTTGAAATTTTCTTTTATTTTTGCATTTTGTTGCACCATATCATTACTGGAGTTGAATGTTGACATAATTTACTTATATACTGTAAAGATATTAAATTTTTTGTTAAAATTTGACTTAGGAACCTACATACCAAATTTCATCAAGATACCTCAAAATTTACTCAAGTTATCGTGTTAAGGGACGGATGGACGGACATGGCTGAATCAAATTTTTTTTCGATCCTGATGATTTTGATATATAGAAGTCTATATCTATCTCGTTTCCTTTATACCTGTACAACCAACCGTTATCCAATCAAAGTTAATATACTCTGTGAGCTGTGCTCAACTGAGTATAAAAAGACCAGCGGAATGAAGGAGAGAGAAAATAAAAGATGATATTGTAACGATTTTACTGCAATTCCCCTTATTTGCAATTTTCTGCCAACGTTCGTATCGCTAAACTGTTGAATAAATAACTCCAATATTGAATAATGGAAAAATGCCCTTTATTAAAGTACTTCACAATAACACTTATACTTTGCAACGAACAGCTTGCTTAATAACCAAACTGATTGATAGCTCAAATGAAAACTGACATCTTCTAGGCGCTTCCATTTCCAGAATCTACTAATTGCCATTAGCTCTCAAACTTCTCAGCTGTAACTACAATTGCACGATTTTATAGCTTCTCTCATTGCAAATTTTTTGGAGTATCTCAGATATATGCATGTGTCTGTGCTTTGATTCTCCGCTGCTCGTATACGTACATGGTACATATGTGTAGACGCAATTATTGTTTCGTTTATGTACATAGATACATAATGATTGAATTATTGATGTGAATTCACGTCACTGCTTAGCATCGGCTTAGAGATAGCAGCACCCCTTAGTTTTGCTAATATTCGTAACACTCGTCCCGATCAGACAAATCTCTCGATCTAAACGCTGCTAGCATCGCCAAATGTACCACTCTTCTATTTCATGATTTCCCAATTGCTTGTATGCAGTAGATGACATCCCTGATGGTCTTCACAACTCTGTACGGGCCTTCTCAACTGCACCGATATTTGGATGGAACACCTTTCCGCCGGTGAGGGTTGTATAGCAGTACCAAATCTCCCTCCCGGAAACCTTCCAAATTATTTTCCTTGTCGTACCTGTGTTTCATCTTACTACTCATTATCCTGGATCGTTCCCTCGCACTCTGTTGCTTGGCCAATAAACTACTTCGTAGAGCTTGCGCTTGACGGATTGGCTTCGCATAATCAGTATCGTTCCCACGTTTCACAACAGTAGTGCGCTCCGGCTTGAAACTACCGTCGCATTCTTTCTCGGAAATTCGTTGCTTCGTTTTCCTGCGTCTTTTAGGTTTGGTCAATGCCAGTGTTTCTCTCGCAGGTAACTACTTTTGATTTTGCTTTATTTGGCCCATTCGACCTATTAACCTTTGCCTTTGACTTCCGTGGTTTTTGTCGAGTCTTCTCCACCAGTACTCGATTACTACTGAATCCTTTCTGCAAATTGAAGTTAAGTGGTATATCCTGGTTCTTATAACGCATCACCCTTTTCTGCATATCGATCTTGATGTCATGGTCAACCAAGAAGTCCACTCCCAATATGACTTCTTCAAAGATCTTCGCCACAACGAATTTGTGTAGAACCGTGACCTTTCCAATCAAGACTTCACATATCACTTCTCCCTGAATTTGGTTATACTCGCCAGTGACCGTACGCAACCTTGCTCCAGGTAACGGTTTTACTCTCCTGTTGACTAAATCAGATCGAATCAAGGAATGAGATGCGCCCGTATCTACACGCTCCTTGCCATCCACATTCCCTCTGACGGTAAGACTGCTTGATTTCCTTTCAATTTGCGACACAGATATCACAGGACATTCAATAGCTGGATCTAGCTCTCGATCTCTACCTCTTACTCGCTCTTGCTCATCTCCCCCAGCTTTGCGTTTACGGCCACCCACATTGTTGGAACTATTAGGACCAAGATCGCAATGACGCGCAATGTGACCGGACTTCCCGCATTTGAAGCATTTGATAACTTTTTCACTCCGCTTTTGCGATCCTTTCAACGCCTCCAATATTGCGTCTACCCATTCTGGCCTTTCTACTTCCACACGGCGTACTTTGAAAACTGGCTTACACAGAACCGACGCTGTTTCCTGAATCAGAGCTTGTGACACCGTTTCTGCGAATGTTGGCTTTGGGTTTGCGTATGTAGCTCGCTTTGTTTCGACGTCCCGTATGCCATTTATAAAGCTCTGAATCTTTACCCTTTCAGTGTATTCCACGGGTGCGTCCGCATTCGGTAAATGTGCTAGCCTTTCAATATCCGACGCAAACTCTTGCAATGTTTCACCAGGCCTCTGGAAGCGGTTCAGCAGCTCCATTTGGTATATCTGTCTCCTATTCTCAGTTCCGTATCGTCTCTCTGGAGCGCCCATCAATGCCTCATAACAGTTCCGTTCGTCCTCTGGAATGGTTTTTAAAAGCTCAGCTGCAGTCCCTTTCAACGCCATGAATAGTGCAGCAACTTTATCTTCCGCATTCCAGTTGTTCACTGCTGCCGTCTTCTCAAACTGAATCTTAAACACCTGGAAAGGAACAGAACCGTCAAAGGATGGTGTTTTTACCTTTGGATTACTCGCTGAAACAGCTGGCGATTCATTTGCCACTCCTGTATACGACCTCTCAAAGCTTCTATCTCGGCATCAATTTTGTCCTCGAGCTGCACAATTTTTGTATCCTGTCCTTCCAGCTTTGATGTTACCCTTATCTCCTGTGCCTCCAGCTGCGAGGATATGCGGGCCTCCTGTGCTTTCAACTGCTCAGCCAACTGAGATGTCATATATGTCTTTTGCTCTTCCAGTTGAGTTCCCATCTTGGATGTAATCTGTGTCGACATTTCTGACATACGCGTTTCTTGTGCTTCAATCCTCGATGTTATGCGTGTCTCCTGCGATTCCAGTTGAGATGACATTTGTGACGACATTTCTGAAATGCGTGCCTCCTGTGCTTCCATCTTGGATGTTAAACGTGTCTCCTGCGATTCCAGCTGAGATGCCACTGTCGATGATTGAGCAGTTATTGCAGCCAATATCATGTTCAAGTCTGTGCTCGTAACTGTCTGCGATGTTTCGTTTTTCTCTTAAATTTTTGTTGTTGTCTCGTCCCCATCAGGATAAAAGACAAACTCGTCCACATCAATTCCTTGCGATTCCATTACCTCTCGTAGCCGTGCTTGAAGTTCGATCTTATTATTGCCGGTTGTTATTAATCCACGGTTCTCCAACTCCTTTTTCAGTTGCTGGATCTTCAATTCACTGAACTTTGCCATGTCCTTGTTGTCCGCTGGAATTTATTCAACAATTCCTCTTCTGACACCAATTGTAACGATTTTACTGCAATTTCCCTTATTTGCAATTTTCTGCCAACGTTCGTATCGCTAAACTGTTGAATAAATAACTCCAATATTGAATAATGGAAAAATGGCCTTTATTAAAGTACTTCACAATAACCCTTATACTTTGCAACGAACAGCTTGCTTAATAACCAAACTGATTGATAGCTCAAATGAAAACTGATTTTCAAAATAATACTGATATGGCTCGCTAGATAGCATCTTAATCGAAACTGCTTGATAGCCCAAATCAAACTGAATTTCAGCGCCTCTACATTTACTGCCTTTTATACTCTCTGATTTCAACGTTCGCTTCTCTAGGTGCTTCCATTTCCAGAATCTACTAATTGCCATTAGCTCTCAAACTTCTCAGCTGTAACTACAATTGCACTATTTTATAGTTTCTCTCATTACATACTTTCAGGAGCATAGATGAATGGATTTGCAACTCTTTATTTCGAGAGAGCGCTGTCAAAATGCACATTTTTTATAACATTTATCACTGATGCCACTCCAAACAAAAATGAATAGATCTGAAAATGGGGATTTTTGACATACATTTTGGCGATTATAGTTTCAAGCATTTAATAAAACGATAGTCGTAAAATATTTATTTCCTTAAGTTATTTTACAATAATACGACTAGTTAGAGTTAAATATAACCAAATCTAAGTAAAACTAACATTTCGAATAAATTAATTAGACAAATATTGTAACGCATTTAACTCGCAGTGAAAACCATATTTTCTTTTGAAATTTCAGTAAATCGACCTATGATATAATAGTTAACATTATTTAATGGATGGGGCTTATCCTACATGTCTGGCGTTCCAGGTTCTGTGATAAAAATGGACTGGTTGCATCGGGAGTTCATATTTACAAAACCTGTTTTTGGTGATAACTTTTAAATGAGAAATAATATTTACCCTCCGCCTTCGTACTAATAATACTTACACTAAAACAAGTATTCTTATCCTTTTTCCCATAATTTTTGAACGCTAGGTCAAACGTTGTAGGTCAAACTAAAGTTTACCAACATTTTTGGCACGTTTTTCGTTTTGGCTGGCACATTTTTTGTTCTGGCACCCGCTTCAGCTGGCGCGAGGGATTTATCTGTAATTGTTGCCAGCAACAAATAGAAGATAAATCCCTCGTGAGAGCGAAAATATGAGAGCGTAAACAAAAGATTCGTATCAATCTAATCTATGTTCAGGAGTATCTCAGATATATGCATGTGTTTGTGCTTTGATTCTCCGCTGCTCGTATACGTACATGGTACATATGTGTAGACGCAATTATTGTTTCGTTTATGTAGATACATAATGGTTGAATTATTGATGTGAATTCACGTCACTGCTTAGCATCGGCTTAGAGATGGCAGCATTCCTTAGTTTTGCTAATATTCGTAACAATATGAAGAAAAACAGAACAAAATTAAAAAAAAGAAATAAAAATATAAAAAATAAAATGAAAGAAGAAAACGATAAAGTAAAATGATAAAAATGGACAAATACCAAATTATAAAGTCAAAATGGTAAAATAAAACAATTCAAAATGAATAAAAACCAAAACCTTTCTTAAACTAAAGCCAAGTAAAGTATAAAAAATAATTTAGAAGTATTAAATAAAACAGAGAAAGTAAAAAGTAAAACCAAAGAAATCTAAGTACAAAAAATAATAAAAAGGGGAAAAAATAAATACAAAATGAAAAGGAATATAAAATAAAAAAGGAAAAGAAATAAATAAAAAAGGAAAAAAAGGAAAAAAAAAAAAAAAAAAAATGAATAATGAAAGGAAAAATCACTAAAAAGAAGGAAAACAAAACTTAGTGAATTGAAACGAAATATAAGTAAGAAATTGAAAAAAATTTTATATTAAATTATTATTTTATAATTTTATATAAATACTAAAAAGAAAACAAAAAAGCAAAAAAATGAATAGATAAAAAAATACCAAAAGGTAAAAAAAAATAAAAAAAAAAAAAAATAAATAAATAAATAAAAAAAATTAATAAATAAAAAAATTACAAAAAAGTAAAAAAATAAATACAAGAAATAATAAAATACAAAGAAATAAAAATTAAATTAAATAGAAGCAGTTGAAAAATTAATTAATACATAGGAAAACGGAAAAAAATGCGTAGAAAAAATATAACAAATAAAACAGAAGAAACAGGTAAAATCGTCCCGAATTGGATTAGGCCTAAGTTAGAAGGGGGTTTCCTTGTACAAAATATCTAAGAATCATTCTAACAATAAGTTGTCATTAGAGCTTCACGTGCATTTAAAAAAATTCTGGGGTGTACGTGGGGCTTATCTCCCTCTCTCTCTCTCATTCCGCATCTACGGTGATTGTTAACCTACCTCAAAAAAGGAGAATGGGTATGAAGGCAATGAAGGATGAGCATAACGAGATCGGTGAAAGCAACCCCGACGGCTGCACTCTATGTCCTTTCACACATTCACCTATAGACTTGGTGGCGAGGAACATAGCGTTACCACCTACATCGAGACTCAGTACCTTGGGACAGCTTCAGCGTAGACCATACAGACATAATAGTATAGCCCCATCAAATACTGTACGAACAGGCTATCTGGTTCCTACCTTCGATTCGAAGGGGCTCCCAGAGCCACATTAGAGGTGGAAGGCTCGCGCAAGAGCGCTCATATAGCAGACGATGCGATACAGGTGTAGACCGTGGGTTTTGCGGTACACTGCAATGATCCGGAAATAAACAGATTCTACAAATAAACAGATCCCCACGGACTGGCCATTTTAACTTAACTTATACCTTTCAGACGGTGATATCTAGGTCATATAAAATTTGTTAGCACTTGGTGTAGGTTCAGGGGTTTTGAACAGACCCCTATCGACACCCCTTGAGCAACTTCAATCGGGACTAAAAGTGCTATTTTTGATGTAGGTATTAACGTCTGAAGGGATGACGCTGAAGAAAATCGTTTATTTGACTTATAACGCATACCCTAATAAACAACACGTGGCATTGATGCATACTAATAATTTTTAAGCATGTATTAAATCTTTATTTATTAACATAGTGCATGTTAACAATACATTGCAACCCGGTGCGTGAGTGGCTCGGGGATTACATTTGGGAGCAAGAGCATTCACACATTTTTTCCTGGTATTCGTACGCTTTAAAATCGAGTTATAGTTTTTCATATAAGTGTCTATTGTATTGTATAAATAAATAAAAAATATAAAGCTGAACTTACATTTAAATCGCAATAAAATGTAACAACATAATTCAATAAAATCGTACATTGGTAATTTAAAAAGTATACGTCGTTTTATCAATACGACGTATAGTACATTACATCACATTATTTAAGTAGTTATATTTGAATATTCGCTTTGTATTGACTTTATCTATCTAGGCAATAATGAAGAAATGTTTTAAAATCATTTTCTTGTTTCATTTTAGCCTCTACTGATCATTGCGGCTCAATCCGTAACCCTTCGTGCCCTTAGGGTCTAACTTTTAAACAGGTGAGTCGATAATCCAAACTTAACTGATGTCTTCGTTTACTGTTTCACATTAATCACGAACGTAAAGGATTTCTGTTAAAATGATACTCCGTGGCAAACTGATCTCGAATATTTTGCAAAACTATTATTTATGTTCCGTATTCAGAAAGGTTTAGGTGAGTGTTACGAATATGTCAAGTTCATTGCCGGATACAAACTGCTTCGGTAGCCCCTTTTTGGTACCAGCATGTCTTACGTGCGTATATTCTTTAACTTAAAGCAACTGATGGGAGCGCGGGTTTATAATATTGGATGTCTCATCGTCTAGATAAATGTCTACCCGATCCACTGGAATCTCAACATAATAGGGTTATTGAACACACTGAACCGAACATAACAGCATCAATAGTTCTTACTTCTACAAATAAAAAATGCCAGCTGTTCTTTATCCGTCATCACCTGCGGGGGGCAAAGAGCAGTAAAGCGCGAGTGCTAAATACATTCCAGCCCGAAGTACATATATAAAATCAAGTAAAGAAACAAAAGTGACAAACAAACCCCTCAGTCAATTATAAACAGTTTGTTTGTATACCTCCAAATTCGCAACTAAAATCGCTATAAATTTCACATAATTAAAGTGCATGTCATCGACAATTTCGAATCTCGTATAAAAACCGGCATAAGTTGGCATTAAGAGTCAATACATTTTATGTTTCGTGTAATTAAACGGCGACAACATTAATAAACAGAGCTAACCTTTTGTTTATTTCTTACTATTAAATTTCCACATATGTGGCCTATCAGTCGCACCAGACTTCTTGATTTTGGCTGACGCTTGTTGTTCTTGTGCTGGCCATAACGATTTATATGATATCAAATGTATGGCATAGTGGACCACTTTTTGCTAAATGTACGTAAAAACACTTATAACAAGTAAGGGTATCTAAATTCGGGTGTAACCGAACATTATATACTCAGCGCGAGCTTTAATACTCAGCATGAGCTTCAATTGCATCACACATTTAAAAAAAATGTATCGCTATTTCCTCTTACAATAAAACTTGTTAAGTAAACTACTGTAACGAATTTAGGGAAATTCTGCTTATTAGAAACCTTCTGCTAACGTTCGAATCGATAAACTGTTGAATAAATCACTCCAATGTTCAGTATTGCAATATGGTCTTTATTTAGTATACTTGGGAGTAGTGCAATTATACTTCTATATCACGTACTTAACAACAGCGTGTTTAAAGGAAACTGCTTACTGACTACTCAGCTTGCGCTGCTTTTATACTCTCCGTTGCTTCATTCGCATATTTCTACTAAAGTCTAGGCGTTTCGCCTTCTTGAACTTCTGTATCTCCTGCTTGGTAATTGAGCTACATATATGTGTGTGTATGTGTGAAGAACAACTTCGGCTGATGGCTACATCTGTGTGAGTGACGTATCTCCTCGTTGCCTTGTACATAAGTGTGGCTAGCTTCATGTTTTTGTTGTTGCGTGATTATTATCTAGCCTAGTGATGTCAATATCTTAGCCCAAACCTCGATATTTTTTAGAATACAAGTGTAATAAATTTAACTAACACGTATTAAATTAGCATTAATTATTGTTCAATTTAGTACGATCTCGTTTTTTAATTGGGCTGAGAAGGCTGGGCTAGCTTAAGATACCTTTCAAAATCTTTTATGTAAAAGTAGGCATGGTCATTAGCCGATTTCGTTACTTTTTCTTTGAAGCATTCCTTATATTAAAAGCAAGCCGAATATTGTTATGATAGGTTTAACGGTTTTTGATTTATGATTAATAATATTTGTAAAATCGATTTTATCACAAACAGGTTGTGCCATGCCCATTTTCAAAAAGTTTTTAAAATTTGTATCAAGTGTCTTAATATCAGTCCGAACATAAAATTTCAACATTCTTGGTGTATTATTTACTAAATAATCAGTTTTTTGTGTTTTTCAAAATGTTATAGTATATAAAAAAAGTGGGCATGGTTATCATCCGACTTCCATTTTCCCTCACTAGGGTAGGCACCTTATCGTTGGTGTGAGGGCTTAGCCGAACTCCATAGCGCCCGACTATGAGGCGGAGCTGGTTAGGACTGACATCTACGCCGTTTCGCCTCATACGAGGGCGGCGGGATATCGGTGACCAAGAACTGCCAGCCCCCTAATCCAGGGTGTTATGCGGACCGTGCCTATTGGACGATTTGCAGCCAGGGGATAAATTCGGCTGTATTCGAACGGAGCCTTCCCGATACCGGGCCACCTCGGGAAGTATTAATGGCCTTACCACAGCAAGGGGCGCTGCTGTGGCGGACGGTTCTTTCCCCGTATATAATACTGGACCGCTGAGCCCGCCTTGTCGGGCAGGTGGTCGTACGACCAAGATGAACGACTCATTAACTGACTGTAATAAGGACGATGTAAAGAGGAGGACTGAGTCGCAATCCAAGGACGACAAATACGAATTAAGCGATGCGTCGGACTCGGGGAGCGAGAGTAGTGCTGATTCAATGAACTCCGTGTTGGAGAAGCACACAAATGAAAACGGAGTAGAAGAGTGGAGAAGGGTACGGAGCAGAGGAAGTAAAAGAGCTCTCTCGCAGTACCGTGCAGCACTAAGAATTGTTCAACGCTTGGGAGCAGTGGTCGACCCAACAGAAGTGGAGATCGAGCGCTTGGAATGGGCCCATGAAGCGGTAGAAGTAGGTCGAAGGCAGTTCAAAAGATTTGCTGCGAGAAACCCTCGGTTCTGCAACCGGTACGAGGAGGAAGAACCGTCGAATGGCAGAATGAAGAGGCAACGTTCGGCGGAAGGCGACAAGCCTGCTTTCAAGAGGCAGAAAGGACCCAGTCCTAGAGCCGCGAGGCAGGGCAGTCGCATAGACAAGACAAGTAGGCCCAAAGCTGTAAGACAGATGGGCTCCAATAGCGAGGTAGGAACTACCTCGAAAGCTGCGAGTCAGAGGGAACTTCCAATTAAGGAAGTAGGAGATAAGCCAAAGGGAGATAACGCTAAGACTCCGGCTTTCTCGGAGGCGCTAAAGGGAGTTAACGCTAAGACTCCGGCTTTCTCGGAGGTGCCAAAGGGAGATAACACTAAGACTCCTGCTTTTCCCGAGAAGATGAGTGATGTGGCAAAGCAGTCACTGACTGTGGCGCTGGTTGATCGTAGCAGTCCTTTCGGACAAATGACTACTGAAAGGTGGAGATCTGTGGAAAGGGAGCTTATTAGCTTAATGCTTAAGATGATGCGGGAACAACCAAGTAATCCCCTTCCAACCTTTGATTCGGGGGGATGGTATAACGGTGTGAAGATTATAGCGTGCGACAACATCGCGAGCTTGCAGTGGCTGGAGGAAGTGGTTCCAAACCTCCAAAGGCAAGGCACGAACGCGCGGTTTGAGGTGGTGGATAAAGCGCAAATCCCCACGGTACCAAAAGTTAAGGTATGGATACCATGCGTGATGAAGTCGGAGGATACACTGCGACTTCTGCAGAATCAGAATCCGAACATACCGACACAGGATTGGAAGGTACTTATTGTATCTCGGCCTACCGAGGATGGTCAGTTCTACATCTTCCAAATAAACAAGCAGGCGGAGGATATTTTGTACACGCAGCTTGGTAAAATGTCCTTTGGCACTGGCAAAATTTACATGCGACTCAGGAAAAGAAGTCCCGAGGAAAAAACCCTAACACGCTAGAGGTGGGCGAAGTCGAAAAGGACCTCAAAAGCCTAAGGGAAAAAAGACAGGTGGAGGTCCCCGACGTCACCACGAACGTGCTAGAAGAGGACCAACCGCTAAATGGTGCTGTGACTCGCACAGAGAAACACCCTGCACAACAGTCACGAGAGGCTGAAGGGGGCCTCGAATACTCTAAACCAAAAGGGCAAGGGGAGGACGACGACGTCAAGACGAAGGTGCTGGAGGGGGACAAACAGCCCAATGGTGCTGCGAGTCCTACAGATAAACCTCCAACACAGTAAAGTGGCGTCGAGCGAACTCCTCCTAACCCTTGAGGAGGGTTCGTTTGACGTGGAGCTGATCCAGGAGCCGTGGCTCTCATTGGGAGGAAAGGTTTCTGGACTTAGCGCGCGCGGGTTTGGCGTTTACTACGCGCAAACGGAAGGACGGGTGCGAGATGAAGTAATGGTAAGGAAACAGCTGCATTCATATATGCTGCCTAATTACACCACTGAGGATCTCGTAGCGGTGGCCGTTGAGCAAAAGAATAAGCAGGCATTTATCCTGGCGTCCTGCTACATGGCCCATGCTGCGGAGGTCCCACCGATGGAGTGCAAAAGGCTAGTACAGGAGGAAGGGCGCAAAGGGCGGTTGGTCATAGGCGCAGATGCAAATGCGCACCACAATGCGTGTGGAAGAGCAGATACGAACGAGAGAGGCGAATCTCTGTTTTGTTACATCCTGCAAACCAATTTGCAGATAGCCAACAGGGGAAATGTCCCTACATACATTGGTCCAACATCCAGGAATGTTCTGGATATTACATTGAGCCCCGAGCGTGATATATCAAGGTATGATTGGATGGTTCTTGATAGACCATCCTTCTCCGACCATGCGTATATCAGCTTCAACATCCCCCAAAAGAGGGTAGAGAAGGGAGGAACCTTTAGAAACCCTAGGTCAACGAACTGGACTAAATTCCAGAAACATGTAGAAACAAAACTGGGACAACCCAAAGAGGTTGCTAATGTAGAGGAACTGGAGGAGTCGAATGAATTCCTAACAAGGACGCTTATGACTGCGTATAACAAAGCTTGCCCTCTAAGAAGATTCAGAGGAAAAGCAAAGCCGCCATGGTGGAGCAATGAGCTGAGTCTTCTAAGAAGACAGGTTAAAGAAATGTTTAAGCTCGCAAAGACCGCGGAAAGCGAAGCGTGTCGGGACGAGTACAGGCATCTACTGAGGATCTACAAGCGTGAAATTACCAGGGCGAAGAGAAACTCATGGAAAAGTTTCTGTACGGACATAGAGTGCTCCAGCGAAACAGCACGGTTGAAAAAAGTCCTAGCAAAGAGAAACATAGTCCAGGGACTAATAAAGAAAGATAACGGGGAATGGTCATGTAATAGTGAGGAATCCCTTGAGGTGCTTCTCGATACACATTTCCCATCGGGAGACGGTTTAGAGGAGCCAGCAGACATCACTCACACTCCGATCACGGAGCTAGTAGTGCCGGGCTTGGTGACCGATACCAAGATCGAGTGGGCAGTGAAGACGTTTTCTAAGTTTAAATCGCCGGGCCCAGATGGTATATTCCCGGCCATGCTACAAGTCCCAGGTAGAGGGCGGTCGTGGAATGGCTTAAAATAATATTCGATGGGTGCATACGACTGAATCATGTACCGCACTCTTGGAGAACTGCTCGTGTAGCTTTTCTACCAAAGGCGGGTAAGATCGGTCACATGTATTCCAAAGACTATAGACCCATTAGCTTAACATCATTTCTGCTCAAAACCTTTGAGAGGCTGATAGATGTGTACATAAAGTCCAACTTGGATGAAAAGCTGCTCTCCACAACACAGCATGCGTACACCAAAGGCAAGTCGGTAGACACCGCATTGCATAGGGTGGTAATAAGCATAGAGAAATCCCTGGAATATAAGGAGTATGCTCTAGGAGTCTTCTTGGACATTGCCGGGGCTTTCAATAATGTTGCAAAAGGGGCGATTATGGATGGTCTTAATTACATTAAAGTACATCCTGCCTTAATCAGATGGATCGGCTGCATGTTAAATTGCAGAAAGATTACATCACAATGGGGATTGTACGAGGCCACGAAATCAGTGGACAGGGGCACGCCCCAGGGAGGGGTGCTATCACATCTGCTGTGGACGCTGGTCATCAACCAACTGCTCAGGCAATTCGATGAGGGACCCGTAAAACTTACGGCTTACGCAGGTGACGTTGCAATTGTCATAAGTGGAAAGTGCCTTCCAACGATTAGTTCTTTGCTGGATCGGGCGCTTCGCGATATTCATACCTGGGCATCTAATGTCGGGTTGAAAGTCAATGCGGAGAAGACGGATATGGTCTTGTTTACAAAGAGGTACAAGGTCCCAAATTGGACCAGGCCTAAGTTAGGAGGGGTGACCTTACAGGAGAAACCTTGCACAAAATATTTAGGAATCATCCTAGACAGTAAGCTGTCATGGAAGCTCAACGTGGAGGAGAGGGTCAAGAAGGCCTCAACGGCACTCTACGTATGTAAAAGAATTCTGGGGTGTACGTGAGGCCTATCGCCCTCTCTTTCTCATTGGGTTTTTACAGCGATTGTAAGCCCTATTCTATACTATGGAGTTCTTGTTTGGTGGAAAGCCACACAAAAAACAACATACCTCAAAAAATTAGAGGGGGTATGCAGACTATCGATGCTTAGCATTACGGGAGCCCTGCAAACAACCCCGACGGCTGCACTGTATGCCATTTTGCACATCCCACCTGTAGACCTGGTAGCAAAGAACAAAGCGTTAACGACCGCAACCAGGCTCGGTGCTTCGGGGTAGCTTGAGCGCCGACCATATGGCCATAGTAGTATAGCGTCATCAATCACAAGACGAATAGACTACATGATTCCCTATCTGCGCTTCGAGGGAGATCTTAAGGCCACAATAGAGGTGGACGGTTGGCGCAAGGGTGCACAAATGACGGAAGAGGCGATATATGTGTACACCGATGGTTCCAAAGTAGTGGAAGGAGTAGGGTCTGCGGTATACTGCGCTGATCCGGAAATAAGCAGATCCTACAGGCTGCCGGATTACTGTAGCGTTTTCCAAGCGGAAATATTAGCCGTAACCAAAGCAGTAGAAACCCTGGAAGAGAATAGCTGAAGCTGCAACCGTGTTAACTTTTATATTGACAGTAAAGCAGCAATTAAGGCAATAATCTCGCATAGCTAAGCATCTAAATGCGTGTTAAAGTGTAAGCAGTCTCTGGAGAGAATCGGGACAGGGAGAAGCATACATCTATATTGGGTCCCAGGGCATATGGGAATAGATGGGAATGAAAAAGCGGATGAACTAGCTAAAAAGGGCGCATCCCTTGAAGCTTGCTCCGTAGATGTCCCAATTAGATTGGGCGAGATTAAGCGAAGGCGAGAGGTGCACATGATCGACCAAGCGGGAAAGGCGTGGGTTCAAGCGCGGGGCTGTAAAGTGTCGAAGATTATGTGTAGGTCTTACGACCTTAGACTAACACAGTTGCTCCTATCATTAAAAAGAGAGGACTGTAGACTCATGACGGGTATTCTGACTGGACACTGCCTTCTGGCGTCACATGCCTTTAAACTAGTCTTGGTCAGTGATAGCAGATGTAGGAAGTGCGGGTTGGAGGAGGAAACGATCGAGCACGTTCTGTGCTCGTGCCCTGCACTTGCCAAGCTAAGACTCCAGCTATTAGATCTAGAAGCAGCAAGTGGCTTAAGTCCTAGGAAGCTTCTAGTATTTGCCAAGAGGACGGATTTATTTTATAACATAGGTCCTGGTTTTTGATAGGGTTTTTCAGCTTGGTCGTTAAAACAAACTTCTGGTAACACTACGGACTCAATCAGTCTATGTAAGGTCCTCATGGACCGGCCAGTTCAACCTACCTACCTCACTCATTTTTAATACCAATCTCTGCTGGGTCCAGATAAGCCCGTATGCCCGTGGTGAAGATACCTCAATTTTTGCTCAAGGTATCGTGTTAACCGACGGACAGACGGACGGGCCGACGGCGGATATTGCTAAATCAGATTTTTTTTCGATACTGATGATTTTGATATATGGAAGTCTATATCTAGATACCTTTGTACCTGTGTGCAAAGCACGCTGAGTATAAAAATTTTACTCTACTCTCAATTTGAGAATTATTTGAGTACTTATCTTAACGTGCAAGCTATGCTCAAAATAAAAAGAAGATAAAAAATCCTTCCTTTATATAAATGGATCAAAACATAGCAAAAGATGTGTCCTTAAACACCAACATAATGTTGATGAATTTTGATATAACATTTTTAACAATATTTAAGAATTCATGAGCTTAACACCGGCTTACAATAATTGAATTTCAATTATTATGTTTTTTCTAAGAGAAACTGAAAAGAAAGAAACATTTACTGGCATATTGCGATGGACCATTTCGAAAACCGCCAAGCCTCGTACGAATTGTCTATCTAACTCGCGCCTCACCCAGGGGAAATTTTCCACCATTTTTTGCATTGTCTCGGCCCTCTAAACTGTATACATGGTTTAAAATTTTTAGCTAAGTGGCATGCTAGGTTAAACTGAACGTCCCATGATGATTTCACGTAGACTGAATGAGTCCATAGTGTTTAGCTCAGTGGCAAGTCTCTTACAAATTTTCGCAAGATTGCCCCTCCCGATTTTCTTACACCGATTCGTGCGCCTCCTAGCGTAACTTATTGTGGTTATTGTTGCAGTGCTTTTGGCCTTTGAAATTAGTTTAAACTTTCAAGTCTAAAGCTCTCCTGAAAGTGACATAAAATCTAACGAAATATTTCAAAATCTCGTATGATTTTTTATCTTTTCCACTCGTTCTCCACCCAGCGAATTTTTTTCTTCTCCTGTTGTAATATCTTGGTCCTCAGAATTAATTGTAAGGCTGCAATTTTGAGGCTAAACGCGACTTTTTTTTTTAAACCTGATCTCAAAATTCACCTGTCTGTACGAAATTTTTAAACATAGTACCGCGGGCGCCACCTATCGGATTTTTTCCGCTTATTTAATGCATGTCATCGGTTTCTGAACTACGTATCAGGTATTATATTTTTAGCTCAATGGGAAGTCTCTTACAAATTTGTCGCAAGAGTCTTTCCGATCCGATCCGATTTTTCGAAATATATACATAGATCCGTGCGAAAACCAGTAAAACTTTTTTGTCACATGTGTTAATTTTTCATTGAACTCTGAACAACGTTGTAAATTTCAGGTCTCAGTTTCACCAGAAAAATACTTTAAAACCGATCTCAAGATTCCATGAATGATTTTTTTTTAATTATCTCGACCCGTTTGTTGTCACTGTACATTGTTGTTACATTGTTACAGTATTTGTTCCGAACTCCAAGTTGCTTAGTGCTTTGATATAAATTATCTCATTCCTATTTTACAGACAGTTAATAAAACTGTCATCGTCGAAACGGTAAGAAGTCGAAGTGCTCTTTGTAAATATCTTGCAACACTTTTGAAAAACCTTTTGTCTCAAAGGTACTGTAAATGAATTGAGAATTAACATGTATGATGAGCAACTTGTGGAGCGTGATTTTTGTTCGTCGAAAGAGAACTTTGCTTTTCAATTGCCTACTCAGTCCAAAATAGCGCTTGTTGGCTATTGATTGATTTCTAAGCTGAGATTGATTTTGCTGTTTATGATGATTCCCAAATAGACAAAATTCTTCATAGTCTCGAATTTATATCCGTCAACAGTGACATGGTTGCCAAGGCGCGAGCCCGCCGATTCTTTCTTGTATGACAGCAAGTACTCCGTCTTGTCCTCATTTACCAGAGAAGGCAGAACGCGTATGTTAGGGACAATAATAAAAAAAAATTTCATCTAAAAGTACTTTTGTAAGTTTCAGTGCTATTTTTTTGTGCGAAACTGTACATAGTAAGTACAAGTTACTTGATAAATTCTCGCTTACACAAAAATAGACAAAACAAAAAAATAAAAAAAATACACAAAACAAATAAAAAAAAAGTAAATAAAAATATAAAAGATAAAAAAATGCATATATCAAAACTAAAGTTAACGGATGTGCATATGTTTATTGTAATGGTTTTCTAACTGAACAAACTTTTTTCTAAAGATTTTGATCTTGCTTTTCCCGAGCATTGAACCTAGGGCCTTCGGTGTGTGAGCGTAGCACGATTCAACCACACCACGGCGGCCTCAAATGGGGCATACAACACATGAAATAAGGGCGTCACATCTTATAGACGACATTTGAAATCACAAATTAAAAGGCTTCTAAAAAAACATCCCTCTTAAAAGGCCGCCCTGGGTGGGTATACCTTTGGTGGGGAGAAAGGCAAGCTGATTGTTTAAAAGCTCGCCATCATTAGAAAACAGTTCGCTTTAATTGAATATTATAGCATCATAATAACTTCCCCAGCCTCCTAATCGTTAATGCCATTCTATTTAAGACGATCATGGCTGTCAATGTAGTATAATGCAGCTAAGAAACACGTCCAGTCATAAAAGATGATTTTATTATTGCAACTTATATTCGCTCAAGCATTTCGGTAATAAAATTTAATTACTTCGATGTGCTACTTAATAGTGTAATATTTTTATAGTCACCTTCGTCAGAATAATAAACTACAAACAGTAGACTGTTTGGCTGAAATAATAGATTCAAACATATGATCATAGATATTTGATTATTTTGTTAAGATATCTAAAGTGCCGTGCCGGGAATCGTGCGAATTGACAGGCAAACATACATTGCTTCGTAAAATTTTATTTCAGGATTATAGCTAAAATAAATAAAATAAATGTAAGGCGCGATAACCTCCAAAGTGATCTAAGGCCGAGCTTCTCTTCCAATTTGCGTCGTGCTCCTCTTGATTTTCCCTACAAATTGGTCGGACGGGACCTACATGTTTTATGCCGACTCCGAACGGCATCTGCAAGGCAGATGAGTTTTCACTGAGAGCTTTTCATGGCAGAAATACACCCGTAGCGCTTGCCAAACACTGCCGAGGGGCGACCCCGCTTAGAAAATTTTTCTTCTAATTGAAAAACCTTATTTCTAAAATTTTGATGTTGCTTTGCCCGGGGTGTGAACCCAGGGCTAAGGTGTGGTAGGCGGAGCACGTTACCATCACACCACGGTGGCCGCCAGGATTATAGCTAGTTACAATAAATTCAAAAATGCAAAATATATATATGTATGTATATAAAATGGTATGAAAACGAAAACAAAAAATTTAAATTATGTATGTGAGAACACAACAAAAAAAAAAAAAAAAAAAAAAAATGGAAATAAAAAGTAATTTAAAATTAAAACCCGTGAACATAAAAATATTGCATATTAAACAACAGTATCTAAAATTAATTAACAATATAATCAAAAGATAAATTAAAAAATAATTAAGAGATATATTAAAAACTTAAAGTATAAAAACATTATAAAAAAATAATAAAACAAAATATAAAAAATAATTTAAAAAGTAAAAAAAATTTTTTTTAATAAAAACAATTGAAATAATTAAAAATATAACATAAAAAATTATTAAAAAATTTTAAAGCAATTGTTTAAAAAATAATTAAAAAATAATAATAAAAACACATTTTTAAAAACCAATTCAAAATAATGAAACATTATTAAAATATAAAAATAGTTAATAACTAAAATAAAATTAAATAAAAACAGAAAAGAAATAGCAAGGTAGAACGGGCTAGGAGGACCAAAAGAAATAGTAAAAAATAAAATAAAATAAAAAAAATCTTAAAAAAATAATCTAAAAAAATATTAAAAATATATATTATACAAAAGTAAAAAAAAAAATATGTATACAAAAATAAATAGTTTTAACAAAATAGCCACTTCCAAACGAAAAAATAAAAACAATAAAATAGGATTCTTAAGAAAAGAACATTTTTTTAATACATATTTTTAAGAATTAATGAGCTTAACTCCGGCTTATAATAATTGAATGTTCAATTATTATGTGGTTCTGAGAGAAACATAATAATTGAACATTCAATTGTTATAAGCCGGTCTTAAGCTCATGAATTCTTAATAATAAGTATAAATTGAACACACCATTTAAACAAGCAAACATTTTTTAATTTCATAATAAAAAATAAAAATAATAACTAATACCAATTTATAGTAGTGAATAATTCAATTAAAATTAAAAAAAAAATCCAATAATAAAGGAAAAGGGATTAAGTGAAAAATAAATAAAAATAAAACAAACAATTTTTTTAAATCACTGGAAATTAAATACAATTATAAATGATAGTAAAAAAATAAAAAAAATTATAAAATATTGAAAATATATATACAAAAGGTTCAAAAAATATTAAAAAAAAACTAGAAAAATGGATAAAATATTTCCAGGCGAACCAATATAAATAATAAAAAATAAAAATTTATAATAAAAAAGCAAATAAATAAAATTAAAATTTTATTTAAAAAAATTCAATAAAAATTTGAAAATTTAAACTAAAAGAATAAAAGATTTTATAAGTAAAAGAAAGTGCTATTCACATTACGCAGCTCACTTTAAGCAATTGCATTGAAATGAAAGCTAAGCAAAAGACATTTTGAAACTCGACGATTGAGTGAAATAACACCCTATCTCGCATGCCGTCCAAAGTTACCTATATCAGAATTTGATTGAAGAACGCCCTATCTCACAACTGATTTCTAATCGCCACACGTCAGTTGAAAATGTATTTGTGCTTAGATAGAGGATTTTTAAAACAAATAGTGTGATAGGGTATTCTCACCAAATTCTTGCGTAGGGCGTTTTTGACAAAACAATTTTGAGAAATGGTTTTTTAAAGATGGCTGAGTTTGGCAAATCAGTCTAGCCGTAAACTGTAATCTCCAATTCACTCTTTGCGTACACCTCTAACAAGTTAAGGTTACGCAGACACCGGAAGTGCTATGTTACCTAGCCCTTAGTTTTTCTATTGTAGAAACAAACGTACATATGGGCCCACCTTGCAGTTTTTCGTATCCATAGTACTAAGATTTCCATATACAAAAGCAACAATTTTCGAATGAACAGCTGAATATGCCAAAATATGTAAATAAAAATCATGGCGTTCAAATATGAGGTTAATTACTTGAAACATATTTTCAACTAAAATAACCTTAAATCGCATTTTCCGCGACTTCCTAGCTAATATATGTACATATGTAGGTATGTAAATATATTTACATATGTACTATTATACATAGAACACAATTCTATTCATTTCAATGTGATTTTTTTTTTCATATGCCGATAAGGTCAAAGTGGTACTAAAAACGATTTCGTACAATTGAGTTTGTTGTGTTTGAACGTCTTTGAACATTTGACATTCTATTTATTTCACCTCTAACAGTTAAAATTGACATTTATTATACATAAGAATAGCAAAACGATCGACGCAGCTATAAAGAGTTGAGTATATTTGTATTTAGCTACAGATATTCATATTTATCTACGTCTTCTCAAGTTCAAATCATTTTATGAACGCTGCTTAATGTTAATTAGTGTTTGAAGAACTTTTTTATAATTGTTTTTGTCGTTAATTCTAAAAACTTGAAATTTAGTAGGCTTTGTGAATGAATGTGAATAAAGTTATTCTTGTTGCTGAGTGTTTAATAACCAGCAAATTGATTTCTTTATTCGCGTAATTGTAGCACCAATCAAATATTTCGTTTTCGATCTCGGTTGCTCTATATAGCCTTGAATAAATTTTTCCACTTAAAAAAGTCA
This sequence comes from Eurosta solidaginis, assembly GCF_040869045.1. NCBI lineage: Eukaryota > Metazoa > Arthropoda > Insecta > Diptera > Tephritidae > Eurosta > Eurosta solidaginis. The sequence goes on along the minus strand of NC_090319.1, from coordinate 88,540,712 downwards.
AGAAAAAAGAGAGCACACCACTCAGGAAATTTCTTGCACATGTCTTTCTAAAACAGCCCAACAAACACTGAAAGCAAAAATCTCAAATGTTTGAGCAAACATTGATTCTCAGTTTGATATTCAGCATTATTAATCATTTGAAGCTAAAAATTCTCTCAACTTTTTCTCAAACGTTGTTCTTCAACTTGAGAATGGTTTGAGATATACTTGCATTTCGTTCCATTCTGGTTGAAAACCATCGGTATCATGGAATATTTTCGTTAATAGTAATGTGTCTAAATTTTAAAGTACATAATAAGTGTTCATGAAACCCAAAACTAAAATAAAACATCGTACAACATGCTTATTTTACATCAATGCTATCGATAGCGTCGATAGTGCCGGTGATAATTCGTGATCTCTAATTCGCATACTTTAGCTGGAAATGTAAACAAGTGATTTTATTGAGTGAATTTGGACATAAAGTGAAAAAATAAGGAAGTATTTATACATTTTAATAATATTAAGTGATATTGTACTACATTATGCATAAATCTAAACGAGTTAAAAGTGTAGTGAAGCAAATAATAAATTTGCTTACCGAAAGTGGCACTACAGTGGATTCCATTTCGTTCCGCTTTATTCTCGTTTGAGAAAAAGTTGAAAATCCAAAAATTCTCAATTTGAAAATAAAGAAAAATTCCATATTAAAAATGTGCCTTTTAGATTGAGAATGCTATCAACGGTTATTTGAAATGCGTTTGAAATTTAACGTTTGAAATGTGAGAAATGGACTGATTCTCAAATGTATCTCAAAGTGAGAATTGACAAAAATGTTTATTGGCAGAACTATTCAAAACTCAAACTATGACTGTGTTAGTAAGAGTATAATGATCATAGTGTTAGTTAGTCGTTGATAAACGAGCAATAAAGCAAGACGAATACACGTATTGCGTGCATTACATTAAAAGCCCCAAAATTATGCGCTTCAGCTTTTGTTTAGCAAAATATGTTATTTCAAAATGCGTAAATAAATAATTGTCTCCTCTGATGTTGCAAGATCGCTTGTTCAGCGACGACTTACGTATTCAATGAACGAAATAGCGAATTTGCACAATTTTGCCTTGAAGGGTTAGATGAACTGAAGAGGAAATAACTACAAAGATATAAATAGCGTGTAGAAAGCTGAAGTACTTTGAGGCCTGGTTTGTCAGTACAAGTTGAACTCAGTTTATCAGTAAAATTAGGCTTAAACTCATTCTGCGGGTTTTCGCCATACTTTAACTGAAGTTGAAGCTGAGCTTATGCGGCCGATCTGGCCACCTCTCTGAAGTTGGCAAGACAAATTTTGCGTGGAAAAAATTACCTATTGGGAAAATTGCCGTGAATTTGCCGTAATTTATCCGTGAAACAAAAAAATTTGCCGCGGCCATATTTTAGAAAATATACGGTGGCACGCTAACTTCACGTGGAGTTGGCGGTGCACCATACAAAAAAGTAAAAATTTTTTTTTTTTCGAAATTATAAAATATGCCACTTATCTACGGCAAATTTACGGCAAATTCGTGTGCAAGACTTATTTTCCTAGCTAGTCTCTAAGGGGGTTTTCACGTGAAGTTAGCGTGCCACCCTATGTTTTATGTTACCTATTTAGTTAATTTAGTCACTCATTATTACAAGGACTCTTTCCTGACAATTTGTTACAATTTAAGTCATCAATACATAATCCTTCCAAAGACTTTACTCGACTCTGCGCAACGTATGCTTGTCCCTCCTCCAACTCCAAAATATTTTGATGTCACTTCTACCGGACTGTATGTAATATTTGTTCCAAATATCAGCCAAACCGGACATCATAGGTCGCTTTCTATTCATGTATGTATTATGTGTTCCAAATATGGACCAAATCGGACCACAAATACGATTATTCTGAATATCTCGATCTTTACTCCACCTAGCGGCGATTTTTTTTTATATGTCGCTTTCTCTTCATGTATGTATTATGTGTTCCAAATATGAGCCAAATCAGACCACAACTACGATTTTTTTTTGAATATCTCGATCCTCGCGCCACCTAGCGTCGATTTTTTATACTCAGTTGAGCAGAGCTCACAGAGTATATTAACTTTGATTGGATAACGGTTGGTTGTACAGGTATAAAGGAATCGAGATAGATATAGACTTCCATATATCAAAATCATCAGTATCGAAAAAAAATGTGATTAAGCCATGTCCGTCCGTCTGTCCGTTAACACGATAACTTGAGTAAATTTTGAGATATCTTGAACAAATTTGGTATGTAGATTCCTGGGCGCTCATCTCAGATCACTATTTAAAATGAACGATATCGGACTATAACCACGCCCACTTTTTCGATATCGAAAATTTCGAAAAATCGAAAAATTGCGATAATTCATTACCAAAGAGCGATAAAGCGATGAAACTTTGTAGGTGCGTTGAACTTATGACACAGAATAGAAAATAAGTAAAATTTTGGACAATGGGCGTGGCACCGCCCACTTTTAAAATAAGGTAATTTAGAAGTTTTGCAAGCTGTAATTTGGCAGTCGTTGAAGATATCATGATGAAATTTGGCAGGAACGTTACTCCTATTACTATATATATGCTTAATAAAAATAGGCAAAAAAAAATTTTTTTTTAAAGTGAAATTTTTACAAAAAATTTAATATCTTTACAGTATATAAGTAAATTATGTCAACATTCAACTCCAGTAATGATATGGTGCAACAAAATACAAAAATAAAAGAAAATTTCAAAATGGGCTCCGCCCTTTTTCATTTGATTTGTCTAGGATACATTTAATGCCATAAGTCGAACAAAAATTTACCAATCCTTGTGAAATTTGGTAGCGGCTTAGATTCTAGGACGATAACTGTCTTCTGTGAAAAAGGGCGAAATCGGTTGAAGCCACGCCCAGTTTTTATACACAGTCGACCGTCTGTCCTTCCGCTCGGCCATTAACACGATAACTTGAGCACAAATCGATATATCTTTACTAAACTCATTAACTTTACTAAAAACTAATTATCTGAACTCACTTTCTATTGGTATAAAAAATGGCCGAAATCTGACTATGACCACGCCCACTTTTTCGATATCAAAAATTACGAAAAATGAAAAAAGTGCCATAATTCTATATCAAATACGAAAAAAGGGTTGAAATATGGTAATTGGATTGGTTTATTGACGCAAAATATAACACCTTTCGTTTGATACCCATATTGTACAAACGCATTCTAGAGTCATCCCTGGTCCACCTTTATGGCGATATCTCGAAAAGGCGTCCACCCATAGAACTAAGGTCCACCCACTTTTAAAATACTCATTAACACCTTTCATTTGATACCCATATCGTACAAACTAATTCTAGAGTCACCCCTGGTCCACCTTTATAACGATATCCCGAAAAGGCGTCCACCTATAGAACTATGGCCCACTCCCTTTTAAAATACTCATTAACACCTTTCATTTGATACCCATATCGTACAAACAAATTCTAGAGTCATCCCTGGTCCACCTTTATGGCGATATCTCGAAAAAGCGTCCACCCATAGAACTAAGGCCCACCCACTTTTAAAATACTCATTAACACCTTTCATTTGATACCAATATCGTACAAATTAATTCTATAGTCACCCCTGGTCCACCTTTATGGCGATATCTCGAAAAGGCGTCCACCTATAGAACTAAGGCCCACTCCCTTTTAAAATACTCATTAACACCTTTCGTTTGATACCCATATCGTACAAACACATTCTAGAGTCAACCCTGGTCCACCTTTATAACGATATTTCGAAACGGCTTCCACCTATAGAACTAATGCCCACTCCCTTTTAAAATACTCATTATCACCTTTCGTTTGATACCCATATTGTACAAACGCATTCTAGAGCCACCCCTGGTCCACCTTTATAACGATATCCCGAAAAGGCGTCCACCTATAGAACTAAGGCCCACTCCCTTTTAAAATACTCATTAACACCTTTCATTTGATACCAATATCGTACAAATAAATTTCAGAGTCGCCCCTGGTCCACCTTTATGGCGATATCTCGAAAAGGCGTCCACCTATAGAATTAAGCCCCACTCCCTTTTAAAATACTCATTAACACCTTTCATTTGATACCCATATCGTACAAACAAATTCTAGAGTCACCCATGGTCCACCTTTATGGCGATATCTCGAAAAGCCGTCCACCTATAGAACTAAGGCCCACTCCGTTTTAAAATACTCATTAACACCTTTCATTTGATACCCATATCGTACAAAAAAATTCTAGAGTCAGCCCTGGTCCACCTTTATGGCGATATCTCGAAAAGGTGTCCACCTGTAGAACTATGGCCCACTCCCTCATAAAATACTGTTTAATACCTGCCATTTGATACACATGTAATACAAACACATTCCAGGGTTACGCGAGGTTCATTTTCCTACATGGTGATTTTCCCTTATTTTGTCTCCATAGCTCTCAACTGAGTATGTAATGTTCGGTTACACCCGAACTTAGCCTTCCTTACTTGTTTCATATGTCGCTTTCTATTCATGTATGTATTATGTGTCCCAATATGGACCAAATCGACCCACAAATACGACTTGTCTGCATATATCTATCTTTACGCCATCTAGCGGCGATTTTTTCATATTTCGCTTTCTCTTCATGTATGTATTATGTGTTCCAAATATGAGCCAAATCGGACCACAAATACGATTTGTGTGAATATCTCGATCCTTGCGCTACCTAGCGTCGATTTTTTTCTTATTATTGCATTGTCATCGGGTTCTGAACTATATTCCAAGTTTCAAGCTTACAGCTTATCGGGAAGTTACTTAAATTTCAATTACAAAATTCGTGCCAGCCAGCCAACCAGCCATCCAACCAACCAGCCTGTCAAGTCAAGCTAAATAAAACCATTTAAAAACGCAACAGTGTCTGAAGGTTTGGCACAACGGCGAAACCGGGTTGTATACAAAACACAAAAAAAAAGGATGCCGGAAAATAACAGCAAAACAATACGATCATTTAGTCAGAAACATCAGTATTGAAAAATAAAACATACTTGATCTCAAAAGCAGTAAAATAGAATTTGATCGTTTATATTCCAGTTTAATCAAGACGAAGGAAGTTGATCCCTAAAGGGACTGGTCGGTTGACCGATAACATTTATAGTCGATATAATACCACGTACAATCGATAATGTCAATGTTGCCATCTATAACACGACTCATGCCATCGATAGTTTGTCACCACTCTTTCAAAGTATATATAAGGCCAACGTCATTGCTTTGCCCACATGCTTGTGGCTATTTCACACATAAGCCATTAAAAAATCAAAAAACATATACAAAGAAAAACCTAAATAGAATTAATCTACTAAGACAAAACAAAAAAACAAATGTTTAAAAACCATGTGCTTTTGTTTATAATTGAGTACACGCGCTCCATCCATAACGTGCTTGAATGTTTCTAATGTGGAGGTCGCTCAAAGAACAACATAGAAATCCGTAAAGAGCAGCAAAAACAAGAAAAACTAGTGAGCATAATTATAATTAAAATTATTTTGCAGTTCGTAAGTGTGGTCGGGCTTCAGGTCGTGTACAAATGAGCAGACAAATTCTGAAATCAGCAAGTCACTCATTTATTACTCCATGAGTACTTTGAGTATGTTGGTTCTAAAATGTGGAGCCTGTAGGAAATGCTAATGAGTGTTTTTTTAGTCTTTGCAGATGCTTAATTGACTAGCGGTGATGTATAACCTATAGGAAAAACTAGCAATTGCTGACTTTTTTACCGAAATATCCAAAATAACTCTACTGACTTACTTTCTTGATTGGCGCTTAACCGTTCAAACCGTTTTGACCTTTTCAAAAAGGCGCCCCAGTCGCTTCTTCGTTGGGCTAACTGGCGCCAGTTGGTTAATTCCAAGGGAGTTAAAATCGTTTTCCTCCTGGTCCTTCCATCGGAGTGGACGCCGCTCTCTTCCTCTACTTCCGTAGATGGGTTCTGATAAGAATTATTCTTTGAAAGCATAACCTAGCCAGCGTAGCCGCTGTGTTTTAATTCGCTGGATTATGTTGGTGTCTCCATAAAGCTCATATAGTTTTTCATTAAAATTTTTTCGGTACTCTCCGTCGCCGACGTCTAGAGACCCATAGGAGTGATTCTTTACTGGATTTCGAAGTTGGTGTTGTTGTTTGTGTTAATGCTGGTTCCCAAATTAACGAAGTCTTTCACTATTTCGAAATTATGGCTACGAACAGTAACGTGATTGCCAACAGAAATTTGAGGTGTACATAGTGCTAACAGATGACCAAACTGAAGACCTCCCTCAAGAACCAGGTCTTATGTTATGAAATAACTATGTCCTCTTGTTAAATACTAGAACTTTTCTAGGACCTCTCCACTAGCTGCTTATTGACTTGAAGGTTTGAATTGACGTGATTTTTGGCACGTTGTAGCCCTACGCTTTTCCTCAAAGCTTTCCTGTTTGGTTGATCATGTGGAGCTACTATCTTCTTTCCCAGTTTATCCACATTTTCGTTACCATCTAGTCTATATGACCGGGCCCCTATGAAGACTGGAAGTCTCTCGCTGTCCCGAACTCTTCCTTGTACTTATTTGCACTCTAATGCACTTCTAGGTATTTTGCTATGCGAGATTATCGCTTTAAAAATATTATATGCCATAGACCCTCACGATTCCATTATTGGGCTCTAAGATCTCCACCGAAGCACATACGTACATACTTTAATATAGAAATAATTATACAGTTTTTAACCAGTTAACTTCGTCCTGGGGCATGCACTAATATATGTGTAAAACAAACAAAATAATAGTTCAAAATTGTAGTGAAAAAAATTGTTCCGTTAAATTAGATAGTATTTCTACTAATTTGGTACATTTTGTTTAATAATTTGGTACAAATACAGTCACCAAATGTATCATATCTGGTCCGAGCACTGTCCCAAAATTCAAATCACACGAACATTTTTCCTTATCACTGTCGCTTCTCACGCCTACTCACGCTGTCGTCATGAGGTGTATGAAAAATCAAACAAAACCAACAAGAATTCAATGATTTGCGTTAGCATTGTTGTTGGAGGCCACCAAGTATCTCATGCAAACATACCATATACATACATAAACAAATCATATACATACATATTGTTGCTCCCTATAACAAAATTGAGAACGAGTTTTTGTATTTGTATTACAGTATAGGAAAGTAGAGCTCGGCTAAGCAGTGTTGCCATATTGGTGCTTTTGGAGCCAGATCTAGCCCTTTTTTTTGCTTTTTGCTGCAAAAATTCCGGTTTAGCCCCTAGCTCTTTTATTGGCCCTCTTTAAAATATTTGCCCCTTTTTGGCTCCAAATTTATTTCGGTAATACGTATTGTGAAATTTGTAATGTGTTTTATGTGTGCCGAAGTTTTATTTTGTTTGTTTCCTTATGTATGATGGCAACTCGGTACTCAACTGATAACAAAAACTTTAATCTATAAACTGTGTCATGAGGTTGTATATTTGCTTTCCAGCTTGTGCAACAGCATAGTGTCACCTTCTAAGAGTTTCGACCCTTTAACTTCAGATTATAATACATTTTTGGAAAACCTATAGCCGTGCCGTCATCGGAGCAGTGTGAAAAATACTGCTTACTTTTTAACGATACCTTACCGCCAAATAGCAAAACAAAAGTTAAAAAAAACGTATCTTTGTTATTAAAAAGTATAAAATGAACTATAAAAACATTATTATTTATGTACCTCTCTTGTACCTTATTTTTTTTTTTTTTTGTGAGTTTACTGTACTTCTTTTATAACTTTGTTTAAGTTTGATTTGAATTAAATGTGAAAACTTACATTGAAAAATATACATATTATTTTAGCTCTTTTTGCAACGGGTTTTGGATTTTCTTGAAGAAATTTGGCCCTTTCTAGCCTTTTTTTTTTCTAGATTCTAGCCCCAAAGAAAATTTTTTCTGGCAACACTGATCTCATGCAAACATACCATATACATATTTGTTGTATAGAGAATTGAGAACGAGTTTTTGTATTTGTATTATAGTATAGGAAAGTAGAGCGCTGCTAATTAGGAGGTCGTTAGCAGCGTTGTAAATCGGTTATGGAATGTGTAGGTGTGTGTTTGATTCCTAACGTTTTATTAGCACTGATGTTTTGTTGTTGTTGCTGCTGCTGCGATTTATGAGTTCATTTTGCTTGAGCTAGTTATATACCTTCATGTTATGTACAGCATTTTATATTACCTTCGCTGCTACTAACATTTTATGTTATTATTAACAGTGTGCTAAGTTAATGTTCTGCTAGCGTTGCAGTGCTGCTCTGCCGTCAACAGTCATGTCACGAGCATTTGAGTGTATTTACTATAATAGGGCGATTGAACAGCCCACAACTCAACATGCGAGTGAGGGGTCATTGATTATACTATGAGAATAAGCATTTGAGGCCATCGCACGGGCCCTCGTTTTAATACATTATATAAATTTATATACGACACACGTAGATATGTACATATATGTAAAGTCACTGTTAAAGTGGCACTCATTACAATTTGCTGCTTGTGTTTATTGCTTATTTGTTGCTATAAAATTAAATATGTACGAATATTCATAAGGCGGCAACGGTTAAGTTATAACAAAACAACAACAACTAGTGCACTTATGTACATATTGAACTAATTAGAAATAACTAAATCAAACAATAATAAAATAAGGCATTGAGCATAAGCCAATATGAAAACCACTTGAATTTAGGCCGGTTTTGCTTTTGTTGTTATAGCTAATGCTTTTGAGATTTTCTTTATTGCTATCATTTATTTTTTATTATATCTTTCATGAAAATGAAATGGTACATATATTAACTTCGTCACGGATCCCAAAATTGTAAGTCCTTAAAGGAAAATAGATCGACCCACCATTAAGTATACCGAAATGATCAGCTGAGTGGATTTAGCCATGCCCGTCTGTCCGTCTGTCTGTTTGTATGCAAACTACTCCCTCATTTGTTGAGATATCTTGATAAAGTTTGGTGAGCGGGTGTATTTAGGTGTCCGATTTGACATTTGTCGGAACCGGATCGGACCCACTATAGCATATATCCTCCATACAACCGATTTTTCAGAAAAAGATGATTTTTGTCATATCTTCCTCAATTTATTAGATTAAAGCTTCAAACTTCATCATATGCTTTCGTATATTGCGCATATTGTTGTCTGAAGAAAGGGATGAGATCGGACGGTCTCCATTCTGGCGGTTAATTCCGCCTGGAAGGCGCTATAGTGGTTTGGAAGCCCTATGCTTAGGGAGAGTGAAATATCCTCTGAGTAGATTCCACTAACCACGTTACCATTGAGATTGGAGTCATCGCTGAAGATGGTCGTGCACTTTGGGTCTAGGTTAGTGGCGTTATTCCATACGTCCCTCTCTATGATTTTGATTCAGAACTTGTTGTCTATAGAGAGATCGATGTGGTGTAATGTAGTTGACGTAAGTTTTCGGGGATGGTTCCCAGAATGCTGGCATGGCCGAGTCTGATGCCCTTCCAGGGCAGAATATCGCTCAGCCTCACTGCGTTGCAACTTGCTTAAAGTTTGCCATGCAGGTCTATCGGAAGGAGATTGAGCATGACTTCTAGGGCCCTGGTTGGGTGTGGACGGGAGTGCCTCTGAAATGAGCATTGCTGCTGATCGCTGCACCCTGATCATCTTCGAAATTAAGGTGTTCCTTTCAAGTGCCGGCCACCATACTGTGATGCCGTAGAATAAGATAGGTCTTACGACCGCGGTGTATAGCCAGTGTAATGACTGGGCTTCAGATCCCACATTTTTCCCACGGCTGCCTTAGAAGCATAGAGGTTGGTTATCGCCTTCCTGGTTCTGTACTCGACGTGTTTGTTCTAGTTTAACTTACTGTCCAAGATTAAGCCTTAACAAAAAAAGCTAATTTTTAAGAATTAGGTTTTTGGTGGCAATGAAGTTTATTTTGGACTAGCCCCATTCTTCGTTCCATGGAGAACAAGAGGCTTGGTTCAATATAAAAAAGTTTCGTTTACGTTATTTGAAAAGAAAAGCGGTTGTCTAGTTTTCAGTTACACATTCAGTGTAACCCTTCAATTAAGTATAAGCTTGAAGTCAGATTTTGATAAAATTTGTTTACAAGCGTTCCTAATTAGTTGTCCACAGGTGTGCGTACACATGTATAGCTTTTAAGCACGTTTGGCTGTATGTATCAACGTGCCTAGTTCGAGCTATTGATATAGGAAGAACCTTGCGCGCTCATGACTATGAAATAAAATTTTGTTGCTTCTCGTTTTTGTTGTTGTTTTTTTTTTGTATTCATGCTCCCTTGGTTGTGTTTAGGTTGTGTCATTATTATTATTGTTGCGCTGAGGTTATTTGTCTATAAGTTTGTGTATAGTCGCTGTCGCAGTCAAAGTCGACGTCGACATCATAGTCACTGCTGTCACTGCCAGTCAAGTTCTCCGGTGTCGACGGCGCTGCTAACATTGGCTTTGCTTCCTCCTCGTGCTAATTAATTGTTTAATGTGTGCTCTTTTTGATACACATTTCTTTTTGATACACATTTCTTTATAGATTGTTGCTTTATATTTTTATGTTCTCTTTTATATTTAATACTTTTCTATATTTTATTTATTTTTTGTTTTCATAGAAAGTTCTCTCGTTCAGTCTATTGCGTTCTTCGTTATTTGAATGTCAAAACCTTAGTGCGCCCTACGTCATAGTCAATTCGATTCGTTCCGTATTATTTTCTATGTGTTTTTGTTGTTGTTGTTTATAGCTGAGAAATCAGTGCAAAGTTCTCGGATTGAGGTTATTTTATCTCCTTGTACCTACCTTGTGTTATTGTTGCTGCCGTTATTTCCGATTTAATAGATATCAGTATTACATATGGAGGTTAACGCGTTTTTAATGGATCATAATTAATGCATTGCCACATAGAACAATGCATTTTCCGTAAAGATGAGCACATCCTCTTAAAAGCAATTACAAAGGCAGACGTTTTCCTGAAACAGACGTACAAGGTGCATCAAGGTTTATAGTACGTTAAATCTGGACTTATCCTACGTTTCCTCAGAAGACAGGACAACTAACTATAAAAAAAAGTTCAAGGCGCAATAACCTCCAAAGAGTATTTAGGCTAAGCTTCTCCTTCAATTTGCATCGTGCCCCTTTTAATGTTTCCTACAAACTGACGGGACGGGACCTACATACATATTGTGGCGAATATTAGCATCACTATGATGTTTTTTTTTTTTTTTTTAAGATTTTAGTAAATAATCACACCAACAAAAGCAGCAAGCAGCCACACTTATGTACATGTACACATTAAAGCAAGCATCCACACTTATGTGCAAGGCAACGAAGAATATTTCATACACATAACCAGCAGCTTGAAGAAGAGAGATTATTTCACATACATATATGTAGCCGGCAGCTAAGAGCATAAGTTGTTACTCACACATACACACGCATATGGCTAGAAAGAAACAGATATACATATCGTTAGCTTAATGTGAAAATGTGCTAAGTCACTTTTTACAAATTTTACAGTAGACGAAAAAAAAAATGAATAATTTTTGAAATAACCTTTTTTTTTCAAAACTGTGAATGAGGATACCTTAGTTGCAATACTTTTGAGTGTAGAAGCTTTGAAAAAGATAAATAAAAATCATGTAAGCTAACCCAGCAGCTATTTTATAACTTACCACAATTTCCGCACTCAAAACAAATTTTTTCTCCTGAATTCGCACTTTTTACTCAATATGTTTCCCCATCACTTCTCCCCTTTAATGATTGAAATATAACAATAAAACTATATATTTCAGAAAAAATACTATTTATTTGTCAAACTACTTCTAACGGTTGTGATCTGGACTCTTTTGCCGGATGGTACGCAGACAATAATTCATTTTTAAATTCAAACAAATGCTGTGTTGTGTCTTATTCCATAAAGACAACTGCCACATACTTTATCTACAAACTAAATGCTAAATCTCTTAATCGTTGTCAAGAGAGTAAAGCCTTTGGTGTAATTTTTGACTCCAAACTCTCTTTTTCTAGTCACATTGACTTCATTGTTTCAAAATTTGTTGCAATGGTTGGGTTCAGTAGACGTAACACCATTGACTTGAAGGACCCTATGACGTTGAAAGCACTTTATATATCCTTGGTCAGAAGTGGTCTTGAATATTGCTCAATAATATGGAATCCTTTCTAGGAATCTAATTCCTATAAAATTGAGAAAGTTCAAAATTTTTTTACAAAAATTGCTTTACCTATGCTTCACTGGCCAGACGGCCTCCCATCATATACCAGCAGGCACAAATTGCTTGGTCTTCAGGCTTTGCATGACAGAAGAACTTTTATCTCACTCATGCTTGCCTATAATGTAACAAGCTTTAGCACGAATTGCTCTGATTTCTCTAATTTTTTCATTCCATATATTCATCTGCGTGATCTTCGGCATAATAGATTATTTATCGAAATAACTCACAAAACGAATTAGGCTATGAATGAACCTATAACTGGGACTATACATCTAGCAAATCGATTCAGTAGTGTTATTAATTTTAATAGCAGCTCATATAAGTTTAAGTTATCGACATGTAAGAATTGAAGTAGATTATGGTCAGCGCAAAGCATTTATCAAACACCAAAGGCATCTCTCAATTGGGTGAATCCAATTTTAAGGGGTTGTGTTCGCAACCCTCTCAAGGGGACAATATATAGCTTCTCCAACCCAATTGTCAACCTCACCTAACCGTGGCGAATCTTGTTTCATTGACAGCCGAGGCTCTGGCGACTCGAAGTTCCTCATGGAACTAGGGGGTGGGGAGGGCGGGATGGCCTAGAATGTTTAATGTGGTCATATAAAGCGTTCCCGAGATGGTCGGGCTAGTACCTTGATAGTGCTTTGTTACCGTAACGTACCGGATCTATATCCGGCAAAGGACGATCAACATCGGTAACACTCCCCAAAGCCTTCGGGGAGTTTCTTTATCCTTAATACAACAACAACAACAACAAAGCATGCACTTTTAGACCGAATGAATTGAATAAATAAAATGCGCGCACAAAGAAATGACTAGTAATTCAGATTGATATTATTGACAGGTTGACTTAGCACATTCTTTTTAACCGCTGACGACTTAGCATATTTACACGTCATTGCCCACAGCACGTAAAAATGAAAATATTTTTTTTTTGTGATCGATGTATTTTGAATTCAGCTTTAAAACTGCATTAAAATACAATTTTTCAAAAAAAGTGACTTAGCACATTTTCACATTAAGCTAACGATATATATAGCTAAATAACCAAGCATGAGATACAACTGTTCTAGAAGGCATGTACATGAAACTTCTAGACCTTAAGAGAAATGGGCGAACGAGGTAACCGAGAGTATAAAAGCAACGCAAGCTGAAGAATCATTAATCAGTTTGATTTAAACACGCTATTAGTGAATTAAAATTTTTATTGTGAAGTACTACTCCCAAAGTAGTCTAAATGAAGACCATTTGCAATACTGAATATTGGAGTTATTTATTCGACAGTTCAGCGATTCGAACGTTAGCAGAAGGTGCAAAATAATCGGAATCGCCCAAAATTTGTTACAATATTTTAGCCGACTCCGAACGGCATATGCAAAGCAACTGAGTTTCCAATTGGAAGCTTTTCACGGCAGAAATACACTCGGAGTGTTCGTCAAATCACTGCCGAGGGGCGACCCCGGGACTTGAACCCAGAACCTTCGGTGTGATAGGCGGAGTATGCTACCACCACACCACGGCGGCCGCTAGCTGTAAAACCAACCAACCAAAAAATCCTAGAAGATAAGATCTAGAACAGCCACAAAGATTCGGCATACTTATGTATGCGATTTCTGCACTCTGGCGCCAACCCTCCGACCCTCCAACCCTCTCTTTCGAAGCCCAGACACGGGACCGTATGCCCGATATTAGATTGCCATATGGCCTGCCCTCAAGTTGCCCCGTAGCCTTAAGCCTTGTTTCAGTGGCTAACGCGATATTTTTGGCCATTAGGTTTGCAGGCGGGCTGTGTAGAATGGCGTGCAATGCTGCTGTCGGAGTAGTTTTTAAGGCTCCCGTTATGCTAATCTTTGATGCTCTGCATACCCCCAAGTTTTTTGGTAAACATACTTTTTGTGTGACTGTCCACCAAACAAGAACTACATAGTAAAGTATGGGTTTCACAATTGCCGTAAATACCCAATGAGAGCGTTTGGGTGATAGGGTCCACGCGCATGCTCTTGCATACATATAGTACGGCGTAGGCTTTCTTCGCTCTTTCTTCCACATGGAGTTTCCACGACAATTTACTATATAGTATAACTCCTACATACTTTGTGGTATATTTTTCTTGTAGGTTTACCTCTCCGAGCTTAGGCTTAGTTCAATTAGGGACCTTATATTTCCTAGTAAATAATACTAGATCAGTTTTTTCCGCGTTGGCGGTTAACTCGACTCCAGATGCCCAGTCATATACATCCCGAATTGTCTGATCCACCAGAGAGCTGTTTGTTGTTAGCCATCTGCGTGTGCCGTAAGTTTGACTGGTCCTTCGTCGAACCGCCTAAGCAATTGGTTGATAGCCAGCGTCCATAGCATTGTTGATACAACCCCACCCTGCGTCGTTCCTCTGCTTACGGATTTTGTTGCATACGCCCCATTGCGATGCGATCATTCTGCACCTTAACATGGAGCCGATCCATTTTGTTAAAGCTGGATGAAATTCAACGCAAAGATAGTCACGATAATATTAATTTGTATACTATACTCAAGAAATTCAGAAAACTATAAAAAAGTTCGAATTTTCGAATTTGTTCGAAAATTTTTTTGAAATTTGTTTTGCTTAGTTTTTGCTACAAAGTTTATTTTTAAATTATCAAAAAAAAAAATTTTTATTGACGAAATTTAATAAAAATAGCAACTTAAGAGATCGGGAATATTTTGAATTCTTTTCTTTTCAAAAATATGTATATGTATATGTTTTTGTTTATAATTACTAACCATTGTATCGACGTTTTTTTTATGTTATTGTTTACTTTAAATTTGTTTGGTTTATATGATTCTTTAAAATTTAAGTTAAATTTCATGATACAGAAATATTCTATTTTAATGTGGGATATGTGGGTTTAGTTCAGGGCTTTGTCCCCTGTGCATGTATAAGTTTAGTTACTCATGTATGTATCCATGTATACGTTCTTACACATACAGAAATAATGTATAAGTATTCCTTTTCCTTTACACACTTGAATAACTTTTCCTGCTCAGCAAAGATGATTTTGCATTAAAATCGATTTTCTCTAACCCCAACAATAGTCAGTCCTTCAGTCAAATGCAGAAGCTGTGATATCTCCTTTGACGTAGTTACTGTCTCCCACACTCTTGAATGTCTGAGTTTTGTCATTTTCCTTTTCTGCTATGTGGCTAAGTTTTTCCGCATGCCACATTTATGTGCACAATTGTCGGTTCCCTTCGGCTATTGAATATTTGATCGCTCGTCCGGCGTTAAATGCATCCCTTAAACCGTAAAAAGGAAAATCGATGAAGGCGAGAATAAATAAGAAAAATAAAAGTTGATAATGCTTTTGAAAATTGTATCAAATGCTTGACTCCTTTGTAAATCTGTAAAATTTTGCTATCCATAAAACGTTTTCATACACGATTAGGTCCCAAGAGCATTGTGATAACAATTTTTTATTTTTATTTTTTGACAAAATTTAATACAACACATACAAAAACTTTCGACACACGGATACACACACACAAACTTCAGTTGTTTCGCAAATATACAAATAAATTAAATAAATATTTGCTAAAAACATTTTGCGCTGACCTTGAAGCATAATTTGCTCAAGTGTTTCTGTTGTTGGGGCGTAAACGCTTCTGCTTGCCGTTGTTTATGGCGCTGCTGCTTGCTTCTACCTAGCCCAACGCTTCCACCCGCGCTACCACAACCCTCACCGCAGTCTTCCTTGTATTAATAAGCTCCAAAATCGCTGCCAGCATTAACTTCCCCATTTCGTCATTCACTTGGTTTTTGCGGTCGTTTGTTGTAGTTTAATATTTTGTTCGCCATTGGTTGTTGTTGTCAGCCGTGTCGATAAACTATCAAAGTAAATATTTGCGTTTTGCTTTTTCTAGCAATTTTTGGCCTTGCCTAAGTTCAAAGCACCCCACAAACTAATACTAAAAATTTAATCGTGATCACACACACACAAATGCATGCACATTATCAAATAAGGTAATTTGGTAATGTACAGTGGACCAGGAGCTTGAGACTTTAAACAAATTTCAAAAATCACATGTGGGATACTTGAACTTTAAGTTATCAATTCCTTTATTTTTTTTCGTTGATTACTAAATGTTCGAAACTGAACTTTGAAAAATACAAAATGACCGATCTTATTTTATTTTCTTATATCTTAGCCTAAATTTGGAGAACTTTAGCTAAGCGATTTACGATTAAATTTCGAGCAATACAAAATTTCAAAAATTTGAAATTTTGGAAACTCAAAAACTTCGAAAATTTCGAAAACTCAAAATTTCGAGAATTAAAAAAATTTACAATGCAAATTTTTAAAGGTTTCGAAATGACGCATTTTTCTTTAATTTTTAATATCTTAGCTTAAATTTGTAGAACTACGATAAAATTTCCAACAAACCAAAATTTCGAAAACTCAAAAATCTCGAAAATTCAAAAGCTTTAAAATTCAAAGTTTTAAAAATTTAAATTTTAAATTTTGAAAGTTTTAATCTTCGAAAATTAATACTATTTACAAAATTCAAATTTACGAAAATTTTAAATTTGTATGATTTAAAAATTACAAAAATTAATACTGTTTCCAAAATTCAAAACTACAAAAATTTAAAATTTGATGATTCAAAAATTACAAATTTAAAAATACTCTATGAACCTGAGAAATTGTCTTAAGGCGCGACATAGAAAGGAGTTTTTTCAGTAAATATGAATTGAAATTTTTAAAAATCATAATAGAAAATCGAGGCTCAATACATATGGAAGAAGTTCATAGATTATCGTAAAATTTTATAGAAAAAAATATTTGCAGCCAAAGCTAGCCTCAAAAACTTGGGTATCAACTTTCAAAGTTTGAAGTTGGGCAAGGACGAATTTTAATGTAATAGGATATGTACATCAAGCTTGAAGTCTTCAAACGCGATATTTGTAGTCTTGGAGTCGTTTATTCCTATGTATTCAAAACTGAATTTTTGAAAATTCGGAATGGTTTATCGCTTCTTAGGTTTTCGAATATTTTAGCTATAATCTTAATTCTTAAATTTCGAAAATCTTTGATAAAGATACATATCTAGATAGTACTATGCTAAAACTTCGAACAATCCTAACATTTCGTAAAGGCAAATCTTCGAAAGTTCAAAACTTCGGAATGTCAAAATTTCGAAAATCGAAAATTTAAAATTTTTAAAGAAAAAAATATCGAAAGTTCTAAATTTCGAAAATTCAAAAACTACAAATTTAAAAATATATATAAACTTGGGAAATTTTTTAAGGACGTGACAGAAAGTTTTTTGTGTTTTTAATACAAAATTTTAAAAATCTTAGTAAAATAAAGAAATAAAATTGTAAAATGTATAGAAAAAGCTTTGACATTTTTAAAGATCAAAATTTCATGTTTTGAAATTTTGAAAAATCAAAGTTGCGAAAATTCCTAAAATCACAAATTTAGAAGTATATTAACTTGAGAAATCTTTTGAAGACGTGACATGGAAGGATATTTGGCTCATTAATACACAATTTGAAATCGTATTAAAATAAATAAATAAAATCGTAGTAAAATTTTATATGAAAGAAGCTTTGTAGTCGAAAATATTTCTGACTCGTCTTAAGTTTCCGAGCTTCTTTTCAATGTATGGTGTTTTAGCATGTTACTTAAGGAAACAAATTTTGATGTTTTCTTTTCTTAGATTTTGGAGCTATGGTATGACGAAACAGGTCTTAGATTCTCGAATATCTTACCCTATGATAAAACTTAAAAAAATCAAACTTGCGAAAATTCGAAATTTTGAAAATTCAAAATATTAAAAGTTCAAAACTTCTAAAATTTAATTCTCAAATTTAAATTTCGAAGATAAATGTTCAAAATAAAAAAAATTACAAACTTAAAAATATACGAGCTTACAGAAATTTGCTTAAAACGTAACAAAAATTTTTTTTGGGTCATTAATACGAATCGAAAAATGTCTAAGTAAAAAAGCTTTGTAGCCCAATATATTTATTTCTCACTCGCTTTAGGTTGAGCTTTTGCTCTAATTTATGGTGTTCTTCATTTAAATTTTACCCATTAATTAACGCGTTATAGTAGGACAAAATTTTTACCATAATTTTGTAGGGACTTTTCTCGATGTTAGAGTTCAAAACATAATTATTGGTTTTCGAAGTTCGGAATTGCCTATGGCTTAATCTTTGAAAAAAAAAATGGGTTGCTAATTCACGAAAGTCTTCGAAATCCAGATGATATATTCCACACCATTTGTAAAATATTTTCTAAAACGCGTTTCTGAACCAAGTTTGGCTCGAATGTAAAATATCAATAGAAAGCCATGTATTGCGCAAAAGCTTTCGACCAAAAAATGTAGGCAGTTGGAAATTAATTTTCATAAATAAGTTTTTTTTACTAAAATCTCAATCTCTTGGCCCACCGTGCAACGCTAAATAACTAAAAATGCAAACATACATACATGAAATGCCTTGTATTGTTATTATTATTTTGCTGTTGTTGCTCTCATATTTTATAACTTCGTAAAATACTTTCATCAGTAGCTTTATGTTGCTGCTTTTGTTGTCATGTGCGACTTGTCAATTTGTGAAATTTTATCTTGATGTTGCTTTGATTGTCGCAAAATTTCCTACTACGTCTCATCTATAACTGTTTTCGAAGGCCTTAAAGCGAAGGTTCTTGAGGTGCTGGGTGCGAGGTTGTGTGGTCGGTGAAATGAGCTTAACTTTCAAGGGGACGCATTATGGGTGAATGGAGTAGAGACGCAAGGATATTTAGTATAGCTTTTGAAGGCAATAACCTCGGTAGTTGAACAGGAGGACCTTCGAGTGATGCGCAGCAGGGATTTTGTTAACCTTACGAAATTTTTTGCGAGCACTTAACAAGGTTTACAAAATTGGTTGATAGAAGTTAGCATTGAAAATCTGTTAGAATTTTGTGAGAAAACAATTGAAAGATACGGTCAAATAAAATCTAAACTTTATTATTATTTTCATAATCATCAACATCAAAATTATTTGGCGCTTGAACGCCTGAGCGATTTTAGTCGTTGGTAATAAGTTACGCCTTCCAACCCTGCTTTGTGATAACTGACGGTAACTGCGAGGCGTAAAAAGAGATCAAGTCTCCTTCTACCTGGGTCTGCCAACTCAGAAGAGGCCTTCCCCTTCCTCTGCTACCTACTACTTGTGCCGATAGGATTATTTTCTGGGACGTAGCTTTATTTCATTATTCGCATAACATGAGCTATCCGAAGCCTTTGAATTTTTACGTTCATATCGGTGTAAAGTTCATACAGTTCATCATTCAACCTCCTACTTTGAACGCCGCTGGCATCACGGATCATAAATCTAATAAAAAGTTTCGGTTGAACAAAAATTTCAAGTTTTCATTATAGAACGCACCCGTCACACAGAGAGGTCACATCCGTCATTTTTTTTTAGAGCCCGGTTATTTTAGGATGTCACCTTTTATCTCAAATTCCGGGGTAAGGCAAATTTTTTTTCTTAAAATAGCTGGATTGTGGTTGTGGAAGACGTAGACAGTTGTAGGGGCATTACAGTCTACACAAACGGCTCGAAAATGGAATGTATTCAAAGCATTTGCAGCCAAATCAATCGTATCGACTTCTTTGACTCATGAAGTATCTTCCACGCGGAGCTATGTCATAGAGGGAGCCAGACTGCTCCAGGATATTATGGTCTTGGATATCAATATCGACAGCCAAGCGCCTTAAAGGGCGAGAAGGTGTCGAGCCTCTCTAGCGTCCATAAGGCACCTAAGTGTCTCTCTTTGATGGGTTGGGGGCACAAAGATATTGAAAGAAATGAATTTTCAGATCAGATGGCCAGGAAGGTTCCGAAAATGACATAAGCAAGGCAGGCTACTCTGTACGACCATCGCTGAGTTATCTCCTGAGGAAACCGAGGAATACGAAATTAGTGCAACGGACTTGCTGGGGACCAATCGGGATGATTGTGAGGTTTCGAGGTCCTTTTCATGTTTGAATGGGCAAAGAACTAGCTTCCATCTCAAGCTAAACAAATCTGCAGTGCGAGTACTTACGGGTGCCATCACAGGTCATTACGTTATTGCATGTTCCGACGGTGGCGCATACCAACAAGCTCGCTCTGCAGAAGCCTGACAGCATGAGTAGGAAGAGGATTCGATTCATCACTTTCTCTGCCGTTGTCTACGACTCAAACAAGACGACGCAGATTTCTGTGCGCACGGTTTTCGAACGGTCTGGCAGAGGCTGTGGCAGAGGCTGGGAAGGTTGATCTCTCAAGGTCGAATATGCCGCCACCCGGCACTCGCTGAGCGTACTCAAAATGGACAGAAACGTCTCCGAGTGGAAGTGTGGGAAATTCCCACGCACTCACACTCTTAACTTACTTAACTTGTTGGTGCATTAAACCTTACGTGATCTTAAAATCTCTCTAACTATTCTAATAACTTCTGGTAGTTTCAAAACAATACTGAGATCCTCCTAAATTAGATGCTAATTGCATCTAAACGAGCTACAAAGTAGTCTAAAATCGTATTAAAGATTGTGATAAGTTAATCAAGAAGATTTGAAAAATTTGTTTAATTTAGCTCCATACTTTTCCTTAAAGTATAGACCTAATCTTATGCCGCACTTGGATCAAACAAATTTTAAAGTTTGAACTAATTGTAAGAATTATTGCAAAATGTATCTCAGCCCATTTGAAAAAGATAGTCCCGATGTGTACACACATGACGGAACTAAAACAAAATAAGCCCAAATGAAAACAACCTAATAATCATAGTGAAATTTAACTAGTCATCTTATTTGTATTCCTACAGGTATGCGCCTTAATATTGGAAATAGTTACCGACAATCAAATTAAAGTTCGTAAGTTTGGAAACTTTTAAGGTAACAAATTATATCTACCAAGAATCTATTATACCTAATATCTAATACACCTTATTTCGACACATTTTTCAATATAAAAGTCCCAATCCACGTTAAGGATCGAATGAATAGTGCAAGGTCTTTTTTGGAAATAATATTGAGGAAGACCGCTTTGGGAGTATAGAGAACGCTTTTACGCCCCCTTTGTGTTTGGTGATATGCGAATCGAATTAATTGACTAGAACACTGACAGAAATAACGCTTGTATAGTCAAAAATTCGGCTTTGTCGTTCTTGAGTTAACAGACCTTCGGTGAACTTGATCGGTGGTTGATTGTTGATGGTTGATTCAACAGCGTTTTTTGTCAAGAGAACAAATTTGTTTAGTAATTTTAGCTGAAGAAAAATTCTTCGTCTCAAGTTAACAATATATTGTAAAAATTACAGATTCTCAATCAATTTAACGGATTTTCTTGTTAAAAGAACAGATTTCATTGGTCATTTCTACAACAACAACAACTACCATTATTATACAAATGCATCGGCGAATTGATTACGCCTTTACAATAAAATTACTAAAAACCCGATCCCAAGATATTTGTGGCGTAGTTAAATTCTAACTTTATACAACGATCGTAGTAAAAAGTTCTAACTCTGGCACTGAGAAAATAAATAAAAATTGTTAGAGTCCACGCCCAATTGAATAAATCCATTCCCATTTAGATTATGATTTTATAAATCACTTTAATAACTTTCGTCTTCGGCTTTGATTTTGTTGTTATCTGCAGTAAAACTCTTAGCTTAAATTCCGATTGTGGTTTCAGCTTCGTCTTTGGATTCGTTTGCGGTTCCCATTTCGTCTTCGGTTTCTGTTTCTCTTCTAGTTGGCTTCCGGTTTCGATCTAATTTCGTCTCCGCTTTCGGTTTGGTTTTAATCTAATTTCGTCCACGCTTTCGGGTTCGCTTTTGGATTCGTTCCAGTTTCCATCCCGCTTTCAGGATTTGGATTCGGTTCCGGTTTTGTTTTTGGTTCCAGTTTCAATTCGAGTTTCGGTTCGGTCTCGGGTCCGATTATAGTTTTCGTTGCGGTTTGAGTTCCCGTTTCGGTTTCTTACCTTTACTTCCTCTTCCTATTATTTGTTTCCCTTCCATTAATTTTCCTCGCAACTCTCTCTTTTTTTTATCCTCCCCCTTTATTTCACTTCCTTTCTTTTCCTTGCCCTTGCCTTTCCTTCGGTAATCGTGGTTATTATCTTAACCATTGTCATCATGTCTTAACCATTGTCATCACCATCCATATCAATATCGTCATCTTTTATTAAATCACGGCCCGGGCAAATCAACATCAAAATTTCAGAAACAACGATTTGGTAGGATATTTCAAAATATCGCTCCCTTGACGCTACCTATAGTCACCTTATTTAACGTATTGTCATTTGGTTAGCAATAACGTACCTCAATGGGAAGTCTTTCAAAAATTGATCGCAGGATTTCATTCAATCCGTACGATTTTCACAAAGAACCAGATCCCTATGACACCTAGCTAAACTTTTTGTCATATGCGGTACCCTGCCATTTACCTCTCAACCACATTTTAAATTTCATGTCTCTATCTCGCCTGAAAGTTACTTGAAAAGCGATCCCAAGATTCCAAATCTCGAGCAAGCGAAATTTTTTCTTTTCTTGTTGCATTTGTGGTGGCCTGTAAGGTAAACTTAAAACCTCAATGTGAACTTAATTATAAATCGATCGTACAATTCCATCTGCTCTGTGTGGATTTTTTTAAGCTTGTTTAGGATAACTGTTTATCCTTAATATTACATTTTAATAGGTGCCTAACCTGTGTTCAAAGTTTCAGGTCTCTAGTTACCTAAAAACTCAAAGCAATATTTCCAAATTCGGACGATTTTTTTTTTAAATATCACGTTCTCCGCGCCACCTATCGACAGTTGTTTTCCTTCATTTTCCATTGGGCCTGATGAATAAAAAATAAGCAATTGCTAGTAAGCAATTGCTTATTAGCAAAAGCAATTGCTGAAAAGGCTATTGCTTGAACTAATAAGCAATTGCTAATTATTATATGAATAAGAATTTTAGGCACCGCTGCTTTTTCTACAAAGTTTAAGCTTTTACTTGAAGCAACACATATATATATGTTGAAAAAAATGAATAAAAGTTTATTTAGTTATATTTGTTAAATTATTTATTTAATATATTTATATTAATTTTTATTTAACATTTTTGGTATACTGTTTTGTAGCCCAAACAATTATTAAATATTAGTAAATATTTCAAATTCCATCACAAAGTTGCTGCGTTAAAAGTTCTCGCTTTTGCAGGCCCAATTGCCTCATCACGTTGTTATTCATAGGTTCGGCTGGAACCTGTTCGAAGTAGTGGGGCTCTTGCGGCAGTTCAAAGGGTTCATCTTTTAAAAACTTTGCAATATTGTGCAAAACAATGCAACAAATTATAATTGAAGGGGATTTTCAATCTTACTGCGAACTTTGTGTTGTAAAATCGGAAACCTTGCTTTCAATTGTCCAAAACATTGTTCAGTTACAACTCGTTCTCTGCAAAATAGTTTATTGTAGTGCCGCTGTGAAGAGTTATTGGATTCCTCCATGGTGTCATCAAAAAGCGAGATATACCATAACCATCATCTCCAAGAAGTAGCACGTTTTCTGATGAGTTTTGAAGTACATCATAAATGTCCGAATTTTTAAAAATCCTGCTGTCATGTACGGAGGCTGGCCACTGGCAATTTACACTTGTAAATATTTCTTTTTCAATACAAGTTGCCTGCACGTTTATGCTAGTAAAGCCCTTTCTGTTGACGTACTCGTTACCGAAAGCTTGTGATTTCGGAACTCGAACATGTGTGCAGCCTATCACTCCGATACAATTTGAAAAAGAGTACCCTTCCCTCCATCCATTTTTAGCAGCAATCATTTCCCCGCCAGACTTTGGAAATTTAATTCACACATGTGTCTTCTTTAAAACTTCACTCATTACTAAATTAAAAGTTTTGGATACTGTAGTTTGATAAGCTCCAACCTCTTCTGCTACGCTATTTTGATAGCCCGGATCGGAAATTGTGCGCAGGAAGATCTTCATCTTTTCAAATGCTGATAACGCACCTCCTCGTTTTTCGCAAGTTTCGTACAAAAAATAGGTGCTCAACCACTTTACGTTCTCACGATTGAATCGATGTAGCTTCCGAAAGTCTTCATTATTACATTCCCTTCGCACATTATAGTGTTTTTTTTTACGAATAGTCAAAAACTGCGCCATAGTTAAATGTTGCGCGAAGGAAAATCGAATAAAAACTAAATTACGAAAAATTTAGCATGGGGTAGAGCAGTTTTGAAAAATCGTAAGCAAATGCTACCTAAAAATAGCAAATGCTTCATTTATTCATTCGGAATTCAGGAATTGCTTATAGAAATAAGCAAATCCTGAAGGAAAATAGCAGTTGCTTTTAGAAATAGCAAATGCTTATAAAAAAAGCAATTGCTTGGATTTTTATTCATTGAAATTTAAGGAAAAGGTCAAAAAAAGCAATTGCTTTTTTTTATTCATCAGGGCCATTGTCGTCGAGTTCTGAAGTACATATGTCCCGAGTTTCAGGACTCCAGCTCTACTGGAAGTTACGTAAAAATCTATTAAAAGATTTCCTTATTTTGTACTGAAAATTCGCCTTCAATTATTTTGATAAAATCTGTTTATAATCATTGCCCAATTTTTTCGAAATATGAAACGATAAATTACATTTATAACTAAGAATATAACAAAGATCAAAGAGATACCAAGAATTGTCATAAATAAGGTCTTGAGATATGTATGTATGTACACACCTATTTATGTAAGTAATTTAATGTAGAAAATCGATTTGTCTGTTGAAAGTGTCTGAACGCCCACAACAAATAGCAAAAGTACTTAAGTATTATTTTTCCTCATTCATTACTGTGCAATACGCAATTAGCTAATCATAAATGACCTTGAAAATAATGATGCTCAAAAGCACACACATACACATATGTATGTTAGATTTTTGTTTTAAAAAGTCATACAAATTTTTTTTGCACAAAATTCCAAAGTCGTCATAAAAAGGCTGTTTGAAGTTCGCTAACGGCAGCAGCTTTTTAGAATAAGGAAAACGTTGAAAAGTGCTTATGAATAGAGAAAGATATTCACACAGTTGTTCCTACATATTTTTACACGCGACTATTTCTTTATTTATTTCCATTTCGCTATGTATGTTGTATCTAAAAATAATGTATGTTTTTTTTATGATTAACGTTCGCGTGGATTTTCGTCTTAATTTCATTGAAGCTTTTTCTCGTAAAACTTCCGCCTTTAAAATATTCATGACTTATGCCATAAACGTAAATGGTTTAAGCCCCAGTGGTGGAATAAAATGTTGACTAAAACAAGTAAGAATGGGAAAGACTTCGACTGTGCCCCATACCTTTCATGAACGAAGCTGAACAATAATCTGATAGTAGTTATTTGAAAAGTTCGTGAAATCTGAACAATCAGTTGTAAGGTATAAAAAATAAAAATAAATGTAAGGCGCGATAACCTCCGAAGAGATCTAAGGACGAGCTTCTCTTCCAATTTGCGTCGTGCTCCTCTTGATTTTCTCTACAAATTGGCCGGACGGGACCTACATGTTTTATGCCGACTGCGAACGGCATCTGCAAGGCAGATGAGTTTTCACTGAGAGCTTTTCATGGCAGAAATACACTCGGAGCGCTTGCCAAACACTGCCGAGGGCCGACCCCGCTTAGAAAAATTTTCTTCTAATTGAAAAACCTTATTTCTAAAATTTGGTGTTGCTTTGCCCGGGGTGCGAACCCAGGGCATATGGTGTGGCAGGCGGAGCACGCTACCATCACACCACGGTGGCCGCCAAAGTTGTAGGGTATATATACATACTTATAAAATACCGATATTGACGATTTTTTAGGAAATATGTGCCATATATGCACAGATCTGGTGAAATTTGAAGCTTTTAGCTTTTAAAATGACGAAAGTTTACGAAGCCACTCTTATTTGAACAATCTGTGTTCTGTGGGAGATAAATGTATGATGTAGTGGTCCGATCCGTACGGTTCTGCCAGATGAATAATGCACACATCCATACATACCTATAAATGCACTCCCGCAGTTAATTACCGCTAGCGAATGCTAGCCTTTTTACCATTCGATCTAATTCAACATGTGTACATATTAGAGGTTTACGCCGATAACTTTATAGGCGGCGGCGGCGTAGGCTCTATTCTATACCGGCGGCCTGGGCGGCGCACCGGCGTACGCCGGTGTTCTTACTTTAAAAAGCTTGATTTTTCTATCTAAAATAATAATATTTAGGAAAGGTTTTGTTTGTATGTATTTAAGGAAATCAACGTTTTGGCCATTTCGGAAAGATCCGGGGGTTTGCCTCAAAGTCTCGCACACCGTTCAAAAATTTTCAGGAGTAGCTCCTTGCGGAGGGATTGTTCCTCGTTCGCTTACTCCAGAGAGGCTTCGAACCCAACCCCGGTCTTTGGAATTGGTACTGCTGCGTCTGCTGAAAAGAAAAAGAAATACATAAAATAGTCATACTTTTGTCTGTATATCTCGTGCAAAGTGTAGTTTCACCTAGGTTAACTCCTAATAATAGTCGCGAACACAATTTATTTAAATCATTTGTGGCTCCTTGGCGGTCACGCACAAAGGCGACTTACGGTTGCTATTAATGGTCTATTAATACTCATGGCTCTCGTGGCACAGGGCGCCTCCAGTTTTTTCGTCTGTTTTTAAGAGCTACAATTCCCGATGCCCGAACAGTAGCAATCGCGACCACCACTCGCTACCACGCCTCCTGACCCTCACACCATATGCCAGCACAGAAGCTATAGGAATGCGACTTCGAACTCATACCTTCGTCGACGTCACTTTCCTAGAAGCTCTAGGTGTAGCTCGAAGACTTTCCAACGGATGCTTTTGTCGGGCTATGCCGCCGAGCTACGCCAGGGGAACACCTTGAAACGTTAAGGAGTGATTATTCGGCCAAGAATTCCGCCCTTGAAATCATAAGCGGTCTAAGTGGATGTCATTGCGTAATGGGTGAAAATCGTATAATCCTCGGCACATCTACATAATTAAAAATTTACAAGGACCCTGGATAAAATTTTTAAAATGTAGACCAAAGTTTGCAGAAGTTTGTGTTCACAACATTGATTTAAATAGTCTTCGTTAAATCAAAACGATATTTTAGAATGAAAGTCGACCGATTTTAAGTTGAAAGATGTTAACTGTTGTTTTCCGGCCTTATGATATAAGAGTCCATTATGGATGACCGCGTAGCTTCAGACTAGTTCGACTGTCCATTACATTAGGGTAGTAGTACATACGGTCATTAGTTCGACTGTCTTGGGAAGCTTTTGCTTCACCACTTTGAGTGTTCTTGCGAAGGACAAAGCCTCACCTGGTAAATATATGTGCCTACGTATTCACATTTGTAAAAGGAGCCGTAGCGTATAGGCGATATTTAAACTTGGTTGATAGGCTATAAATGTGATTCACTTCAAGGGGCTAGTTTTGGATAGGGCCGCCAACTTTAGGAAATGTCAGACCGGGAGACTTGGGTGTTGAAGGATGAAGTGCGAAAATCAAAATAAACATTTCAGACGCTTTTCATAGTTTCGCAAATAAACAACAGTTGTTTGAATGTAAGCCCAAGTGATTTTTCAAACCCTTCTCATACGTACATATATCCACAACTTAAGTATGAGGTAAGAATCATTTCAAAGGGGTCTTTATGCCCCTAGAACCTACTAAAGGATTTTGCAATGATTTCGCTTATTCTTTCAGCCAATCGCAATATAAAATTTTTTTAATAATCGGCACCTTTTTGGGGTATTTTGCTTTTTTTAACAACTTGAGGACAATTTGAAAACATGTTCGCCGTGGTCATTTTATTTGAATTCATTGTACATTATTAATTTTTTGAAAAAAGAAATATGCAAAGTGAGCATATAAATTTATTATATAACTTTTCTTTTAGTGTTTTGTTTTAATAACTTGGTGAATTGGGTGATGGAAAGTCCGTGTTAAGCTGACATCGAAAACGCCTGTTTTTTAAATAACTTTTGAACAGTTAGAAAGAGGTAAATTTCGCAATTAGTTTCTTATAACTGGCAGTGATACGCATCCGTTGATACCACTTTCGACATTTTCGGCATGAACAATAAATGGCCTAAACAGCCGTAAACGAGTAGAAAATAGTAACGCGGCGGACGCTGTCGCCGCCGCCGCCGCGCCCATATTTTTCACATTCACATAGTATATATGTAACGCATATTGCGGTGTGGTGAAAGTCTCACTCAAAGCAAGTTTGCTCGTACAATTCACAGCGAACATCCACATCAACTGCAATCTCAACCTGTGACTTTTGTGGCACATTTTTTAAAATTTCACTCTCATAATTTTTTCAGACCGCGTCAAAAGAAGTATAACTTCAAAAAATAGTATTATATAACATAACATTAAATGTCCACATAGCATAAATCTGACAAGCATGAAAAAAACAAAACAACAAATTTCAGCATGAATTGAGGACATATGATGTAACATAACATAAAATGGCGTTATATAACATTGAAACCATAACATCACCTAACATATTTTCAATGTAATAATGTAAAATATAATAAATTAACTTGACGCATAGTAATAGGTCGTAACATAGGTTTAATGTGGTCATATAAATCGTTCCCGAGATGGTCGGGCTAGTACCTTAATTGTGCTTTGTTACCGGAACTTACTGGATCTATATCCGGCAAAGTACCATCAACATCGATAACACTCCCCAAAGCCTTTGAGGAGTATCTTTACCGTTAATACAACAACAACAATAACGTAACACAGCAGCAATTCACAAGGCCAAGCTCTCCAAATCAATAGCCCCAGACCAATAGCCATTCCAATGCTAAAACACTTTCGCGCTGAGGGAATAAACTACCTAAAGCGCGTTTTCAATCTGTCGCTGAAGTCCTCTGTCATTCCTCAACAATGGAAAATGGCAAGGATAATTCCACTACTAAAGCCTGCCAAACCAGCTAACGAAGGCGAATCATATCGACCGATACTACTCCTTTCGAAGCGAAGACATTGGAAACCGTTTTGCTCTCATTTCACGGCAAATCTTCGCCTAGCCACGCACCAACATGGCTTCCGCAAAATGCACAGCACCACCACCGCGCTCAATGCCATAAATACTCAGATTAATTACGTACTAAACCAGGAAAAACCCCATCATAGTATGGTGCTCGTGGTACTTGACCTGTCAAAGCTTTTGACACAGTCCACCACGCCATGCTACTCCAAGACATCGAAGGCTCACACCTTTCCACTTGTCTAAAAAGATGGACCGCAAATTATCTGAATGGTCGGCAAGCATCGGTTCAATTTAGGAACCAATTCTCAAAACCACCACAGGGTGGTGTCCTATCCCCGCTTCTGTTTAATTTCTACATTTCAAAACTCCCTTCCCCACAGAAGGAGTTACAATTATTTCCTATACCGACGACTGCACGATTATGGCTACAGGACCTGGCCCTTCAATTGATGAATTTGTTTCTAAAATAAACAGCTATCTACCCTATCTTTCTACTTTCTTCAACTCGCGCAACCTGGCATTAACCGACAAAATCCACGGCTCTTCTGTTTACGACGTGGAAAGCACAGATGTCGTTGACGTCGATGGTGCCACACTACCGACTGTCAGTCACCCAAAGATCTTAGGGGTAACGTTCGATAATACTCTGACCATCAAGGCGCATGCCACCGAAATTGTATCTAAAGTATAAAGCCGCAACAAAATGCTCAAGTCGCTTGCGGGCAGCAACTGGGGCAAAGATAACCATGTACCACGTACAAAGCAATTGGCGACCGCTCATGAGCTACGCGTTACTAGTTTGGTCGCCTGGTCTTAAAAACAACAAGCACAAGCAGGACCTAAGTCAAATCCACTCAGAATCGGTAAACGCTTTTGCAAGGACGCGCCTAGTGAACCCTGTTATTAATATGCCATATCCCACCCTTGCAGAAGAAGGCATACTTCGAAGGGAGACACGAGTCACCCTGGCCCAACTTAGTTCTAGATACAGTAACAGGTTAAACGCTTACTTGTCCAGAATCAACCCCGACATACGTAATGTATGTCCTGCGCGATGTGCCCCCACATGACACCAACCACCTTTTCAATTATAATGTCGAACCTACGTCTCTAACACCCATCTCCCTATGGCCCGCCCCTGTTGAAACAGCCAGTTTTCTTGGAATCCCGTTAGAGGGCTTTGATGACAATTTGTGAGTGGTCGTGCCCATTGAATGGGGCGAAGCACTGTTAACACAAGAACAAAAACACAACAAAACGTATGTTGACGTAATATAACAACGTGACGGAACATAACATATCATGACGTAACATAACATAATATATTTTACAGTAGATAACAAAAACACAAGACAGCCTGAGATAAGGTAACATATCGTCGGTACAATGCCAAAGAAACGAATGTGCCATTTTTGTTTAAACGAAATATTATATATGTCAAATTTTGCAAAGCCAAAACAACAAATGTGCATTTTTTTGAAAAAAACAAAAATTTAAAAATCATTTTTCAATTAACATTACCTCTCCGAAGTTGGCAAGACAACTTTTACGTAAAAAAAAATTACCTATTGGGAAAATTGCCGTGAATTTGCCGTAATTTATCCGTGAAACAAAAAAATTTGCCGTGGCCATATTTTAGAAAATACAGGGTGGCACGCCAACTTCACGTGAAGTTAGCGTGCCACCCTCAGAAAACCACCTTAGAGACCAGCTAGGAAAATAATTCTTGCACAAAAATTTGCCGTAAATTTGCCGTAGATAAGTGGCATATTATATAATTTCGAAAAAATAAAATTTAACTTTTTTTATGGTGCACCGCCAACTTCACGTGAAGTTAGCGTGCCACGCTCAGAAAACCACCTTAGAGGCCAGCTAGAAAAATAATTCTTGCACACGAATTTGCCGTAAATTTACCGTAGATAAGTGGCATATTTTATAAATTCGAAAACAAAAATTTCAAATTTTTTTTATGGTGCACCGCCAACTTCACGTGAAGTTAGCGTGCCACCCTCAGAAAACCACCTTAGAGGCCTGCTAGGAAAATAATTCTTGCACACGAATTTGCCGTAAATTTACCGTAGAAAAGTGGCATACTTTATAAATTCGAAAAAAAAATTCAAGTTTTTTTTATGGTGCACCGCCAACTTCACGTGAAGTTAGCGTGCCACCCTCAGAAAACCACCTTAGAGCCAGCTAGGAAAATAATTCTTGCACACGAATTTGCCGTAAATTTGCCGTAGATAAGTGGCATATTTTATAAATTCGAAAAAAAAATTTCAATTTTTTTTATGGTGCACCGCCAACTTCACGTGAAGTTAGCGTGCCACCCTCAGAAAACCACCTTAGAGGCCAGCTAGTAAAACAATTCTTCCACACGAATTTGCCGTAAATTTGCCGTAGATACGTGGCATATTTTATAA
Organism: Eurosta solidaginis; assembly: GCF_040869045.1. Lineage (NCBI taxonomy): Eukaryota > Metazoa > Arthropoda > Insecta > Diptera > Tephritidae > Eurosta > Eurosta solidaginis. The sequence continues at coordinate 88,508,937 of NC_090319.1, read as the reverse complement.
ATTCGAAAACAAAAATTTCAAATTTTTTTTATGGTGCACCGCCAACTTCACGTGAAGTTAGCGTGCCACCCTCAGAAAACCACCTTAGAGGCCTGCTAGGAAAATAATTCTTGCACACGAATTTGCCGTAAATTTACCGTAGATAAGTGGCATATTTTATAAATTCGAAAACAAAAATTTCAAATTTTTTTTATGGTGCACCGCCAACTTCACGTGAAGTTAGCGTGCCACCCTCAGAAAACCACCTTAGAGGCCTGCTAGGAAAATAATTCTTGCACACGAATTTGCCGTAAATTTACCGTAGATAAGTGGCATACTTTATAAATTCGAAAAAAAAAAATTTCAAATTTTTTTTATGGTGCACCGCCAACTTCACGTGAAGTTAGCGTGCCACCCTCAGAAAACCACCTTAGAGCCAGCTAGGAAAATAATTCTTGCACACGAATTTGCCGTAAATTTGCCGTAGATAAGTGGCATATTTTATAAATCCGAAAAAAAAATTTCAAATTTTTTTTATGGTGCACCGCCAACTTCACGTGAAGTTAGCGTGCCACCCTCAGAAAACCACCTTAGAGGCCAGCTAGAAAAATAATTCTTGCACACGAATTTGCCGTAAATTTGCCGTAGATAAGTGGCATATTTTATAAATTCGAAAAAAAAATTCAAATTTTTTTTATGGTGCACCGCCAACTTCACGTGAAGTTAGCGTGCCACCCTCAGAAAACCACCTTAGAGGCCTGCTAGGAAAACAATTCTTGCACACGAATTTGCCGTAAATTTGCCGTAGATAAGTGGCATATTTTATAAATTCGAAAAAAAAAAAATTTAAATTTTTTTTATGGTGCACCGCCAACTTCAAGTGAAGTTAGCGTGCCACCCTCAGAAAACCACCTTAGAGGCCAGCTAGAAAAATAATTCTTGCACACGAATTTGCCGTAAATTTGCCGTAGATAAGTGGCATATTTTATAAATTCGAAAAAAAAATTTCAATTTTTTTTTATGGTGCACCGCCAACTTCACGTGAAGTTAGCGTGCCACCCTCAGAAAACCACCTTAGAACCAGCTAGGAAAATAATTCTTGCACACGAACTTGCCGTAAATTTGCCGTAGATAAGTGGCATATTTTATAAATTCGAAAAAAAATTTCAAATTTTTTTTTATGGTGCACCGCCAACTTCACGTGAAGTTAGCGTGCCACCCTCAGAAAACCACCTTAGAGGCCAGCTAGAAAAATAATTCTTGCACACGAATTTGCCGTAAATTTGCCATAGATAAGTGGCATATTTTATAAATTCGAAAAAAAAATTTCAATTTTTTTTTATGGTGCACCGCCAACTTCACGTGAAGTTAGGGTGCCACCCTCAGAAAACCACCTTAGAGGCCAGCTAGAAAAATAATTCTTGCACACGAATTTGCCGTAAATTTACCGTAGATAAGTGGCATATTTTATAAATTCGAAAAAAAATTTCAATTTTTTTTTATGGTGCACCGCCAACTTCACGTGAAGTTAGCGTGCCACCCTCAGAAAACCACCTTAGAACCAGCTAGGAAAATAATTCTTGCACACGAATTTGCCGTAAATTTGCCGTAGATAAGTGGCATATTTTATAAATTCGAAAAAAAATTTCAAATTTTTTTTTATGGTGCACCGCCAACTTCACGTGAAGTTAGCGTGCCACCCTCAGAAAACCACCTTAGAGGCCAGCTAGAAAAATAATTCTTGCACACGAATTTGCCGTAAATTTGCCATAGATAAGTGGCATATTTTATAAATTCGAAAAAAAAATTTCAATTTTTTTTTATGGTGCACCGAACTACACGTGAAGTTAGCGTGCCACCCTCAGAAAACCACCTTAGAGCCAGCTAGGAAAATAATTCTTGCACACGAATTTGCCGTAAATTTGCCGTAGATAAGTGGCATATTTTATAAATTCGAAAAAAAAATTTCAAATTTTTTTTATTTAAATTTTTTTTTTTCACGTGAAGTTAGCGTGCCACCCTCAGAAAACCACCTTAGAGGCCAGCTAGAAAAATAATTCTTGCACACGAATTTGCCGTAAATTTGCCGTAGACAAGTGGCATATTTTATAAATTCGAAAAAAAAATTTCAAATTTTTTTTATGGTGCACCGCCAACTTCACGTGAAGTTAGCGTGCCACCCTCAGAAAACCACCTTATAGGCCAGCTAGAAAAATAATTCTTGCACACGAATTTGCCGTAGATAAGTGGAATATTTTATAAATTCGAAAAAAAAATTTCAATTTTTTTTTATGGTGCACCGCCAACTTCACGTGAAGTTAGCGTGCCACTCTCAGAAAACCACCTTAGAGTCAGCTAGGAAAATAATTCTTGCACACGAATTTGCCGTAAATTTGCCGTAGATAAGTGGCATATTTTATAAATTCGAAAAAAAAATTTCAAATTTTTTTTATGGTGCACCGCCAACTTCACGTGAAGTTAGCGTGCCACCCTCAGAAAACCACCTTAGAGGCCAGCTAGAAAAATAATTCCTGCACACGAATTTGCCGTAAATTTGCCGTAGATAAGTGGCATATTTTATAAATTCGAAAAAAAAAATTAAAATTTTTTTTATGGTGCACCGCCAACTTCACGTGAAGTTAGCGTGCCACCCTCAGAAAACCACCTTAGAGGCCTGCTAGGAAAATAATTCTTGCACACGAATTTGCCGTAAATTTGCCGTAGATAAGTGGCATATTTTATAAATTCGAAAAAAAAAATTTAAATTTTTTTTATGGTGCACCGCCAACTTCACGTGAAGTTAGCGTGCCACCCTCAGAAAACCACCTTAGAGGCCAGCTAGAAAAATAATTCCTGCACACGAATTTGCCGTAAATTTGCCGTAGATAAGTGGCATATTTTATAAATTCGAAAAAAAAAATTCAAATTTTTTTTATGGTGCACCGCCAACTTCACGTGAAGTTAGCGTGCCACCCTCAGAAAACCACCTTAGAGGCCTGCTAGGAAAATAATTCTTGCACACGAATTTGCCGTAAATTTGCCGTAGATAAGTGGCATATTTTATAAATTCGAAAAAAAAAAATTTCAATTTTTTTTTATGGTGCACCGCCAACTTCACGTGAAGTTAGCGGGCCACCCTCAGAAAACCACTTTAGAGGCCTGCTAGGAAAATAATTCTTGCACACGAATTTGCCGTAAATTTACCGTAGATAAGTGGCATACTTTATACATTCGAAAAAAACAATTTTAAATTTTTTTTATGGTGCACCGCCAACTTCACGTGAAGTTAGCGTGCCACCCTCAGAAAACCACCTTAGAGGCCAGCTAGGAAAACAATTCTTGCACACGAATTTGCCGTAAATTTGCCGTAGATAAGTGGCATATTTTATAAATTCGAAAAAGAAAAATTTTACTTTTTTTATGGTGCACCGCCAACTTCACGTGAAGTTAGCGTGCCACCCTCAGAAAACCACCTGAGAGGTCAGCTAAGAAAATAATTCTTGCACGCGATTTTATAATTATTTTTTTGGGTATGCGCAGTGGAACTTTTTTTCTGAGCCCAAATCCTATCGAAGAATCGATGACGCGATATCGGTTAATAAATCAAGCCACGCTAATATGTATATTGAAGATATTCATATGTATATTTAAGCGTAATTTTCGATAAATATAACTAGTATAAAAAATTTATTTGTACTTTGTACTTTGATGCAAAATTTCACATTTCTTGTGGTATGCGTGAGATAGCTATGACCATGAATAACTTATCTGAAGAATATATAACGTATGGGTAAGTATTGGAAGAAATTTGAAGCTTCTAGCCATTAAAATGGTGTATAAATGACGGTTTATATGGGGTTTATACTATATATATCAACGGTGCATTGGTGAAATTTTAAGATTCATCTGTTAAAATCGGACAAAAATTACGAAAATTTTCTTATCTGAACAATCGGTTGCATGGGATATATACTATATATACGACCGATCTCACAATTTTTTTTTCAGGCAACAAAATGTGCTATATACGAAAGCATATGATGAAATTTGAAACTTCAATCTGATAAATTTAGGAAGGTGTGACAAAAATCCTCTTGTTTGAAAAATCGGTTGTATAAGGGATATATGCTAATGTGGTCCGATCTGGCCGGTTCCGACAAATTTCTAATTAGACACCAAAAAACAAGAGCTCAAATAATTGCATACGAAAACTGTGGGTAATAAATAATACTAACGATACATAGGTATATCATATTCGTTTGGCGGAGGGTCGACATGTACATATGAGCCATTATTTTCGAAAGTCTACTTTCAGCTAATATGAGAAAATAGCAGTTATAGCAAGCCGCAGATATATCCTTTTCAAATGTGTAATGACGAAGTCAAACAAGCATGACTTTTTACAGTATTATCAAATAAACTTAGCTGTATAATGATATCAAAAAAGTTTTTTAGATAATGCCATAGCTCAACTCAAGTTTGTTTCAACATATGTATACATATTAGCGATGCCAAATGTCTCGTATTGGCCGGGACATCCCTATTTTTCACAAATTTAAGTGTCCCGCCGGGAAATGCTATGTCCCGGCATTTACACAATATCAAAATTAATAAATTATAATCTGCTACGAAACATGGCCATATTTGCGGTTTTGATTGTATTCAGCTCATTAGCATATTGCATGCAATTCTGTAAAGAAGAAAAATTCGTCCCTACTGTGGTTCGGAATATTATCAATGTTTGACATTTCGCACATCTGAATATTCATTTTGCATGGGGAATTGTTGTGCTTTAAAATAACGTTTGGGAAATTAATCCATATAATATTGAATTCGTATTAAACACAAGAAAACGTATTAATTGCCGAATGAGCAACCTATACAAATATATATGTAGGTGTTTCTTATTTTTCAAATGTCCCGGGAAATTTTAAAAAATCCCGGGAATTTGGCTCAAATTTGAGGTTTGTCCCGGGAACCCGAAATAAAAATCTGGCAACCCTAATACATATGTGAGGTGAGGGTGTTTTGAGCAAATTTTGAGTTTTAGGAAATGATATCTCAGTGAATGCTAAAAATTCGCAAACAAATTTTTTTTGCTCGAAGTGGACTTATGCCACTTAAAAACATTTTGTCTTAATGCATTCAAGGCCTTTAAAATTTAAACGTGTTTTTCTGGATTTTGTTTTTGAAACTAGCAAGATTTCCTTTGGTGCCCAGAAACTGTTTTATTTAAAAAATTATAACAATTTTCTTTACATACTGAAATTTAACATCAATAAACTTTTAGCAATATTTAGAATCAATACAAACGCAAACCCATCTATATCACGATACATGAAAAAATGGACTTTTGTTACTTTAAAAAATAAGGGCTCATATGTTTATGTTGGTATGAATTGGCATGCTTACCTTTTATTTTTCCGCCAGATCCATCTCTGGTGACGTGATGCGACTTAAAATTAAAACCATGTATAAGTTTGGAATGATTCCAAATAGCTCTGGAAATTTCATCACTCCACAGATTGGGTTGCAACACAGTCTTTACCCTTCGTCGTTTTTTCCATTAATTAAGGTGTAATATGATTATTTTCCTAGCTGGCTCTAAGGTGGTTTTCTGAGGGTGGCACGCTAACTTCACGTGAGGTTGGCGGTGCACCATAAAAAAAATTGAAATTTTTTTTTCGAATTTATAAAATATGCCACTTATCTACGGAAAATTTACGGCAAATTCGTATGCAAGAATTATTTTCCTAGCAGGCCTCTAAGGAGGTTTTCTGAGGGTGGCACGCTAACTTCACGTGAAGTTGGCGGTGCACCATAAAAAAAATTTGAATTTTTTTTATCGAATTTATAAAATATGCCACTTATCTACGGCAAATTTACGGCAAATTCGTGTGCAAGAAATGTTTTCCTAGCTGGCCTCTAAGGTGGTTTTCTGAGGGTGGCACACTAACTTCACGTGAAGTTGGCGGTGCACCATAAAAAAAATTGAAATTTTTTTTTTCGAATTTATAAAATATGCCACTTATCTACGGCAAATTTACGGCAAATTCGTGTGCAAGAATTATTTTCCTAGCAGGCCTCTAAGGTGGTTTTTTGAGGGTGGCACGCTAACTTCACGTGAAGTTGGCGGTGCACCATAAAAAAAATTGAAATTTTTTTTTTCGAATTTATAAAATATGCCACTTATCTACGGCAAATTTACGGCAAATTCGTGTGCAAGAATTATTTTCCTAGCAGGCCTCTAAGGTGGTTTTCTGAGGGTGGCACGCTAACTTCACGTGAAGTTGGCGGTGCACCATAAAAAAGAGTTAAATTTTATTTTTTCGAAATTATATAATATGCCACTTATCTACGGCAAATTTACGGCAAATTCGTGTGCAAGAATTTTTTTCCTACCTGGTCTCTAAGGAGGTTTCTGAGGGTGGCACGCTAACTTCACGTGAAGTTAGCGTGCCACCCTGTATTTTCTAAAATATGGCCACGGCAAATTTTTTTGTTTCACGGATAAATTACGGCAAATTCACGGCAATTTTCCCAATAGGTAATTTTTTTCCACGTAAAAGTTGTCTTGCCAACTTCGGAGAGGTATTTACATTACTTAGTGGTTTACAAAAGTAAACCTTCCAATAGTGGTTGAAAAATACAAAATCTCTATTAATTCTCTTTTTTTATACTCAGTTGAGCAAAGCTCACAGAGTATATTAAGTTTGATTGGATAACGGTTGGTTGTACATATATAAAGGAATCGAGATAGATATAGACTTCCATATATCAAAATAATCAGGATCGAAAAAAAATTTGATTGAGCCATGTCCGTCCGTCCGTCCGTTAACACGATAACTTGAGTAAATTTTGAGGTAACTTGATGAAATTTGGTACGTAGGTTCCTGAGCACTCATCTCAGATCGCTATTTAAAATGAACGATATCGGACTATAACCACGCCCACTTTTTCGATATCGAAAATTTCGTAAAACAGAAAAAGTGTGATAATTCATTACCAAAGACAGATAAAGCGACGAAACTTGGTAGATGAGTTGAATTTATGACGCAGAATAGAAAATTAGCAAAATTTTGGACAATGGGCGTGGCACCGCCCACTTTTAAAAGAAGGTAATTTAAAATTTTTGCAAGCTGTAATTTGTCAGTCGTTGAAGATATCATGATGAAATTTGGCAGGGACGTTACCCCTATTACTATATGTGCGCCTAATAAAAATTAGCAAAATCGGAGAAGGACCACGCCCACTTTAAAAAAAAAAATGTTTTTAAAGTAAAATTTTAACAAAAAATTTAATATCTTTACAGTATATAAGTAAATTATGTCAGCATTCAACTCCAGTAATGACATGGTGCAACAAAATACAAAAATAAAAGAAAATTTCAAAATGGGCGTGGCTCCGCCCTTTTTCATTTAATTTGTCTAGGATACTTTTAACGCCATAAGTCGAACAAAAATTAACCAATCCTTTTTAAATTTGGTAGGGGAATAGATTTTATGATGTTAACTGTTTTCTGTGAAAACGGGCGAAATCGGTTGACGCCACGCCCAGTTTTTATACACAGTTGTCCGTCTGTCCTTCCGCATGGCCGTTAACACGATAACTTGAGTAAATTTCGAGGTAACTTAATGAAATTTGGTATGTAGGTTCCTGAGCACTCATCTCAGATCACTATTTAAAATGAACAATATCGGACTATAACCACGCCCACTTTTTCGATATCGAAAATTTCGTAAAACCGAAAAAGTGCGATAATTCATTACCAAAGACAGATAAAGCGACGAAACTTGGTAGATGAGTTGAATTTATGACGCAGAATAGAAAATTAGTAAAATTTTGGACAATGGGCGTTGCACCGCCCACTTTTAAAAGAAGGTAATTTAAAATTATTGCAAGCTGTAATTTGGCAGTCGTTGAAGATATCATGATGAAATTTGGCAGGAACTTTACTCCTATTACTATATGTACGCTTAATAAAAATTTGCAAAATCGGAGAAGAACCACGCCCACTTTTAAAAAAAAAATTTTTTTAAAGTAAAATTTTAACAAAAAATTTAATATCTTTACAGTATATAAGTAAATTATGTCAACATTCAACTCCAGTAATGAAATGGTGCAACAAAATACAAAAATAAAAGAAAATTTCAAAATGGGCGTGGCTCCGCCCATTTTCATTTAGTTTGTCTAGAATACTTTTAACGCCATAAGTCGAACAAAAATTAACCAATCCTTTTTAAATTTGGTAGGGGCATAGATTTTATGATGTTAACTGTTTTCTGTGAAAACGGGCGAAATCGGTTGATGCCACGCCCAGTTTTTATACACAGTCGTTCGTCTGTCCTTCCGCATGGCCGTTAACACGATAACTTGAGCAAAAATCGATATATCTTTAATGAACTTAGTTCACGTACTTACTTGAACTCACTTTATTTTGGTATGAAAAATGAACGAAATCCGACAATCACCACGCCCACTTTTTCGATATCGAAAATTACGAAAAATGAAAAAAATGCCATAATTCTATACCAAATACGAAAAAAGGGATGAAACATGGTGAGGTAATTGGATTGGTTTATTGACACGAAATATAACTTTAGAAAAAACTTTATAAAATGGTTGTGACACCTACCATATTAAGTAGAAGAAAATGAAAAAGTTCCGCAGGGCGTAATAAAAAACCCTTAAAATCTTGGCAGGTATTACATATATAAATAATCTAGCGGTATCCAGCGGCGTCCACCTATGGAACTAAGGATTACTCCCTTTTAAAATACTCATTAACACCTTTCTTTTGATACCCATATTGTACAAACAAATTCTAGGGTCACCTCTGGTCCACCTTTATGGCGGTATCTCGAAACGGCGTCCACCTATGGAACTAAGGATTACTCCCTTTTAAAATACTCATTAACACCTTTCATTTAATACCCATATCGTACAAACGCATTCTAGAGTCAACCCTGATCCACCTTTATGGCTATATCCCTAAATGGCGTCCACCTATAGAACTATGGCCCACTCCCTCATAAAATACTATTTAACACCTTTCATTTGATACCCATATTGTACAAACAAATTCTAGAGTCAACCCTGATCCACCTTTATGGCGATATCCCTAAATGGCGTCCACCTATAGAACTATGGCCCACTCCTTCATAAAATACTCTTTAATGCCTTTCATTTGATACACATGTCATACAAACACATTCCAGGGTTTCCCTCGGTTCATTTTCCTACATGGTTATTTTCCCTTGTGTTGTCACCATAGCTCTCAACTGAGTATGTAATGTTCGGTTACACCCGAACTTAACCTTCCTTACTTGTTAACAATGTCTTACGAGTTTTTCTCAACACATCAAATATGCACATTCGTTTCTTTGGCATTGGACCGGCGATATATTAGCACAAGAGGAAATTTATAAACTGTGTGATATAAATAGCATAACATAACATAAAGTAAATTGACATATATGTAGCATCTAAAGTAACGTAACAAAACAAATCTTAACGTAACATAACTTAGCAAAATAACATAAACTATCGTAACCTTACATAACATGTTCAAAAATTTTAGAAATATTAAACTAAGAATATTTTTGTCTGCCTCTGTACTACATACATTTACTCTGCCGCGTCTGGGTATACATTCATACGTGATCGGCGGTTTGTTGTTACTATTTTTTTTTACCATCTAGTAATAATTAATTTGACAATGACGTCAAAGTCAAAACATTGAATTTCTCAGCATCATTCCAATATTCAACCGAGATATTATGTCACTCGTTAGGCTCTAAGTAGAAATGACTTTATTTACTTTTTACTTTTTAGCTTAATTTTCTTTTATAGTTTTTGCTTAATAAAATAAATAATTATGCTATGTTTAAAGGAAAACAAAGATTTATGGATATTGTATGTACTAATAAACTTTAATTTATAAGCTCATGTATGTACTTGTAATACTTATAAGGTTACATTTTCTAGGTGGGCGTCTAGACAACCTCCAAATTTTATGAGCATTCGTATTATGACATCGTTTACTATTTTATCAGTATGTCAAAAGGGTTAATGTTCATATCTACAGCTGCGAACACGAAAATAGAACTTCGATATACGAAAGCGCCCACACCTTTTTCATAATAATGCTATGTAGTATTTATCGTTCATTATTGTTTTAAACTTATTTTGAAAATTATTTTGAACTTTTTAGTTCGATATTATTTAAAAGCGTGTGTTTTAGTTTTTAATTATATTTATTTGATTTGGTTTCCAAATCAAGTACCTTAGTTCCAGTTTTTAGATTTTTTTTTTTTTGAAATTTATTTTATAATTTGGGAAAAATTTAAACACCGTGAGATCAGGACGGACAAGGCGACAGCTGTTTCGATTATACCTTGTAAATCTCTTCAAAGCCTTTTCTCCCGGGAGTGGGATTTGAACCCGCACTCCTACGATGGTTGAAGTGTCACAAACGCATTCAGCCCCGTCATGCCTTAGTTGTTGTAAAGTTTTTCCCAATTGCCTTCTTTGCATATTTTAATCTAAGGCGCAAAGGCGCAGACTATGGGACGCCCTTGGGCGTGAGCCATGGAGCCGTGGAGCCATTTTGTAAAAGTTAAGATGACGTCGGGTTTTGGGGTTTAGCTCAGAACATCCCATTCGATGCAACCATCTCTTGCACGTGACACAGTGGCAAGAGTGTGAACCCCCAGCGGGTTAGGGGGTCAGAATATACCCGCGGTAGGTATGCCTGTCGTAAGAGGCGACTAAAATACCAGATTCAAGGGGCTGTGTAGCGCAACCCTTTCAGGTTGCCAGCGCAATATATACCTTCTCCAATCCCAATTGTCAACCCCACCTATCCGCGGCGAATCCTCTTTCACTAACAGACGAATCTCTGGCGACCCCAAGCTCCTCATGGAACTTGGGGGTGGGGAAGGAGGGATGGCCTAAAGGTTTAATGTGGCCATATAAATCGTTCCCGAGATGGTCGGGCTAAAACCTTAATGGTGCTGTGTTACCGGAGCGTACCGGATCTTTATCCGGCAAAGGACCATCACATCGATAACACTCCCCAAACCTTCGGGGGAAACCTTATCGCTACAACAACAACAACAAGAGTGTGACTAAAAAGATTATTTTCCGGCAAACGCGGCAAAACCTTTTCTCTGGACCGGGATCAGGTGCAGGTCCCGGATTGGGTTCTATACCCTCCCGGAGCAGGAGAATATGGCGTAGTCCCGCTGCAAGGATCTGCTGGGAGGATGACAATTTGTGTGAGAGACGCAACAAATTCAATGGGACTACACAGCCCTTGGTCGTGAAAAATCCCGAGTCGCTCCGATACATAGAACCGGCTGCCTTGGGAAGCGTGGGAAATGCTATCGATGTTGATGGTCATTTGTCGGATATAGATCCGGTACGTTCCGGTAACAAAGCACCATTAAGGTACTAGCCGGACCATCTCGGAAATGCTTAATATGACCACATAAAACTTCTAGGCCATCCCGCCTCCCACCGCCTAGTTACATGAGGAACATATATGTAACGAAATTCCCCTCTCGTAGGCGAGGTTGACAATTGGGTTGCGGAAGCTTTAAAGCTACAAAGCTTTGTGTTGCGCTTATCAAACCTTTGAATACCAAAAAAAACGACTACTATTTTTCTTAAGTGTTTGAAAAAACTAAGATTAGCAAAGCCGGTCTTGGTAAGAAGTGTATGTAGCTGACTACCCAGCATTAACAGTTCTAATAGGGGCAAACATTTGTATGTATGTTATATCTTTGAGATTACTATTATCTACCGTTTGTACTGAAAAACGTGGTAAATTTCGTAGGAAAACCCTAATATACACCTCTATGAAATTGGCAAGACAACTTTTACGTGGGAAAAATTTACCTATTGGGAAAATTGCCGTGAATTTGTCGTAATTTATCCGTGAAACAAAAAAATTTGCCATATTTTAGAAAATATTTGAAAATTTTTTTTTCGAAATTATAAAATATTAGCTTATGCCCGTGGGTTTTATGCCACAAAAATTATGCAAGCTAGGCGTAACTGGCCATGGGTAAAACATGAGTTGGTATGATTGACTTCTGCTACAGCTAATGACTGTTGTTGTATGATATAATCATATTTGTAACAGGATTCCCCTCGCGTAGGTGAGGTTGACAACTGAGCTGCATAACCTCTGAAGCTATAAAGGTTTGTATTGCGCCCATCAATCCCTTGATTCGCAGCTAGTGATCGTTCTTGAGCTTCATTGATAGGGAAAGGATATTTGAGGCATTTAAAATTTAAAAGACAAATGTATCGATATCAATGGAATCCTTGGTTTTAAACTTTTTTGTTTTCGAAATTTTCCGATAAAATGAATTGCTTCAATGACATCCGTAAAAGTTTTGTCATGAAAAGCCTTGTCCCACTGCATAAGCGTGGAGAATCGAAATAACGAAGCATAAATATTATGGACCATTTTTTAAGGGTTAATCGATGAGGAGAAATTTCTGATGGCTCAAAAGAGCTAATAAACTCAATCGGATATGCACAGCTGGGGACTCTTCCACGACTATGTTAATATATTAATAAGTTGTCTTGGTTCTAGTGATATTAACATCCTCATTTTAAAGTGCCTAAAATGCCTTTTCTCAAAGCCATTTATAGTTTGTAAAGATAGATTCAATATTTGGAACAAACATTAGATATTAAAGCTTCAGGTGATGTCATAATTTCTCAAAAACTTTGCAGGAAAAGAAATCAAATCTGTTAGTAAAAAAATAGGAATTCTGCCATAATTATTTTCAAGAAGTTATTTAGCAAAAGCTGCTGCTGAAGTGTTTCCGCCGAAATGCCCTCTCATATTTCTAAAGACGAAAAAGCACGCATTTATTTCAACTGCGGCTGTTCCAGCAAGTAACAGGAAAGCACCACCTTTGGGATGATCATTACACCTTAAAATTACATCAATTAATATCAAATTAAACAGAAATATTTTTTTCCGGTTCCTCCAGGCGTATCCAAAAATACCAACCCTAAAGATAACATAAAGGAATACTAAAGGAATAACAGCCCAACCAAACTCTGCAATCAAACTTTACATGTTGAAATAACCTAAGCTTTTAAGGCAGCCATAGTTCTAAAAGTCCCATTTGTCTTGTTTTTTTTCATTTCCATATATTACTGGTACTGTTAGGACTTAACGCATGCGAGGTTCCAGGGGGGGGGGGTACTTTTTTTGTATTGACTGTAATGACTGTAATGAAGTATATGAAACTACTATGTAGATTAGTAACATAGTAGTTTCTTATCACACAACGGATTTTTACTAATTTTTAATTTTTCTTGCTTTTATACGTTTTAGGGGAGGGGACTTTTTTTTTTAAATATATGTAATAATAATGTAAAAAAGCAAGAAAAATTTAAAATTAGTAACAATCCGTTGTGTGATAAGAAAATACTACGTAGATTAGTATTATATACTTCATTACAGTCAATACAAAAAACCCCCCCTCCCCCTGGAACCGCGCATGCTTAACGTCATATAGCTCCATAACAATATTCATTATTCCATTTGTATGGGAGGTGCCACGCCCCTTCTTACTCACCCCTTATTTTCTTAGTGGTGTTAGGGATTGATCCAATTTAACTCTTTACTGGATTTCAATGTTCTTGCATGAATACTTCCAGAGTTATGCTGTATCAAGCATTCCGTTTGTATGGTAGGTGCCACCCTCTTTTTATACTCAGTTAAGCAGAGCTCACAGAGTATATTAAGTTTGATTGGATAACGGTTGGTTGTACAGGTATAAAGGAATCGAAATAGATATAGACTTCCATATATCAAAATCATCAGGATCGAAAAAAAATTTGATTGAGCCATGTCCGTCCGTTAACACGATAACTTGAGTAAATTTTGAGGTATCTTGATGAAATTTGGTATGTAGGTTCCTGAGCACTCATCTCAGATCGCTATTTAAAAGGAACGATACCGGACTATAACCACGCCCACTTTTTCGATATCGAAAATTTCGAAAAACCGAAAAAGTGCGATAATTCATTACCAAAGACAGATAAAGCGATGAAACTTGGTAGGTGGGTTGAACTTATGACGCAGAATAGAAAATTAGTAAAATTTTGGACAATGGGCGTGGCACCGCCCACTTTTAAAAGAAGGTAATTTAAAACTTTTGCAAGCTGTAATTTGGCAGTCGTTGAAGATATCATGATGAAATTTGGCAGGAACGTTACTCCTATTACTATATGTACGCTTAATAAAAATTAGCAAAATTTTTAAAGTAAAATTTTAACAAAAAATTTAATATCTTTACAGTATATAAGTAAATTATGTCAACATTCAACTCCAGTAATGATATGGTGCAACAAAATACAAAAATAAAAGAAAATTTCAAAATGGGCATGGCTCCGCCCTTTTTCATTTAATTTGTCTAGGATACTTTTAATGCCATAAGTCGAACATAAATTTACCAATCCTTTTGAAATTTGGTAGCGGTATAGATTTTATGACGTTAACTGTTTTCTGTGAAAATGGGCGAAATTGGTTGAAGCCACGCCCAGTTTTTATACACAGTCGTCCGTCTGTCCTTCCGCTTGGCCGTTAACATGATAACTTGAGCAAAAATCGATATATCTTTACTAAACTTAGTTCACGTACTTATCTGAACTCACTTTATATTGGTATAAAAAATGGCCGAAATCGGACTATGACCACGCCCACTTTCTCGATATCGAAAATTACGAAAAACGAAAAAATGCCATAATTCTATACCAAATACGAAAAAGGGGATGAAACATGGTATTTGGATTAGTTTATTGACGCAAAATATAACTTTAGAAAAAACTTTGTAAAATGGGTGTGACACCTACCATATTAAGTAGAATGAAATAAAAAAGTTCTGCAGGGCGAAATAAAAAACCCTTCGAATCTTGGCAGGAGTACTGTTCGTGGTATTACATATATAAATAAATTAGCGGACCCGACAGATGATAGTCTGGGTCACCCTGGTCCACATTTTGGTCGATATCTCGAAAACGCCTTCACATATACAACTACCACCACTCCCTTTTAAAACCCTCATTAATGCCTTTCATTTGATACCCATATCGTACAAAAAAATTCTAGAGTCACCCCTGGTCCACCTTTATGGCGATATCTCGAAAAGGCGTCCACCTATAGAACTAATCCCCACGCCCTTTTAAAATACTCATTAACATCTTTCGTTTGATAGCCATATTGCACAAACGCATTCTAGAGTCACCCCTGGTCCACCTTTATGCCGATATCTCGAAAAGACGACCACCTATACAACTACCACCACTCCCTTTTAAAACCCTCATTAGTACCTTTAATTTGATACCCATATCGTACAAACAAATTCTAGGGTCACCCCTGGTCCACCATTATGGCGATATCTCGAAAAGGCGTCGTCCACCTATAGAACTAAGCCCCACGCCCTTTTAAAATACTCATTAACACCTTTCATTTGATACCCATATCGTACAAACAAATTGTAGAGTCAACCCTGATCCACCTTTATGGCGATATCCCTAAATGGCGTCCACCTATAGAACTAAGGCCCACTCCCTCATAAAATACTCTTTAATACCTTTCATTTGTTACACATGTCATACAAACACATTCCAGGGTTACCCTCGGTTCATTTTCCCACATGGTTATTTTCCTTTATGTTGCCACCATAGCTCTCAACTGAGTATGTAATGTTCGCTTACACCCGAACTTAACCTTCCTTACTTGTTTATATTGAAGTTATGTTTAGCCTATGACCATCTTTGGAAGGCTTCTAGTGGGTGATTAAAATTTAGTTGTGATCGACCGATCCGTTTAGGACGCAACTCGATCTATACCTACATACATACATAATTTGAATTTTATATATATAGATGGCACTCATCTACGGCAAATTTACGGCAAATTTACGGCAAATTCGTGTGCAAGAAGTATTTTCCTAGCTGGTCTCTAAGGTGGTTACGGCAAATTGTTTTGTTTCACGGATAAATTACGGCAATTTTCCCAATAGGTAATTATTTTCACGTAAAAGTTGTCCTGCCAACTTCAGAGAGGTCTAATATACAGACATATGCAACTGGTGAATTTTATTTTAGTACTTTCCTTCTTTGTATAAGCACCTCCACAGTCATTGTATCAATCGCAGAGAAAGTTTTGCTCTATTGCCGATTATTTGAACGCAATGTATCCACCTTGATGCAAACCGATCCCTAGGTTGTTGCAACAATAACAACAAGTACTAAAACAACAAACAAGCGTGATAACAAGCTAACAGACGTTTTTGCGCCAATGCAAAGCAGAGCAGTCATATTTAAAGGTGAAACAAATTTGAGTTGTTGTTATTGTTCCCATTTATTGTTAATGCAATTGTTCATAGTAAATAATTGCTTATCGCCGTAAACAACAACAACAACAGCGAGAGCAGCAACATATGCGCCATGCACGCAAAATTATACGACGCGCCGATGCAAATCTTTATTGTTTTCTATTATTGTGTACCTTCATGCATAATGTTATTGACATTGCTTGTTGTTGCTTTTTAATGTTTTGTGGTTGTTGTTGTCAATAATTTTGCATTGCATTTGTAACGGCTTTCGAGAACAAAACTTTTTGTTTTTTTTTATTTTGCATGTTCGTGCTCATAAATGTCGGCGCAATTTTACTGCACATTGTCGATGTTGTTGGTATTATTATTGCTATTTAGTTGTTGTTGTAACACCTTGTTATTATATGTGATTTATGAGGAAATGTAAAATGCAATATTCACTTATTGACTCATTCCATTTTGCTTTTGTGTTTTTTTTTGTTTGTTTTGTTTGAAGGTAGGAGCTCATATGTAGTTGTTGCTGCTTCTCCTACATATTCTATAATTGTAGGTTAGACGCATTACATCAGCTCATATTTACATTGTACTAGAAAAGCTATCTCTACATTATGCATTTACATTCATTAACGCTTTTAATTTTCACATATTTTTCATGATCATTTTCTAATCACCGGACAGTCAAATGCTAAACTATGTAAATGCAGACTACTTCAGAACTAGTTTGCAGACTTAGTGGACATCGCTGGTCAAACAGCTGCTATTTCGATCATTCATTCGATAACACCCATACAATCGAGTATTCAGATAAGAGAACTAAATTCTCTCCCATTTTTACCAGGTTTTCTTCAAAAACGGATTGGTCAGCGGAGTCCAAAATGGCCTGTGGTGATGGTGCTACAGCTAAAAATAGCAATATCCATCCGTCTTGCAAACTCAGCTAGTATTTTACAAGCAGAGATACTAGATGTTGTTATTGTTGTTGTTGTAGCGATAAGGACACCCCCGAAGGCCTTGGGAAGTGTTATGGATGTTGCGGAAGCAGATCCGGAACGTTCCGGGACCAAACCCAACCATCTCGGGAACGATTTGTTATGACCACTTGCGACCTTCTTGGCCATACCACTCTCCCGCCCGTTAGATCTATGAGGAGTTCGGGGTCGCCAGAGCCTCGGCTGTTAATGAAACAGGATTCGCCACTGATAGGTGAGGTTGACAATTGGCTTTGCAAAAGCTATATTGTGCTGGCAACCTGAGAGGGTTGCGCTACACAACCCCTTTAATCTGGTATTTTAGTCGCCTCTTGCGACAGGCATACGTACCGCGGGTATATTCTGACCCCCTAACCCGCTGGGGGAGATACTAGATATAAAGATATATTCCTGTTAGAGAATCGGGTAGGCGACTGTAAGATGCGCTTATACTCGGCCATCCCAGCAGCGCTCAAACTGCTAGATTCACCATATATTATATACGTCGCCGAAGGCCGTCGATAACTGTAAAGAGGGCCTGATGCGAAGCAGCAAGCCTTGCGCCATTGACACTCACTTGAAATATTGAGGCCAATGAAAAATGGGATGAATTGAAAAAGGCCGGTGGATCGTAATCGCAATTGGTACGCTACGGTTACCTGCAATTGCTGAATACACACACTATTACAGGACACTGGCCATTTGGCCCACACCCATAAAGAATGGTAACCCCGTCCAACGACAGTTGATGGAACTGTAGTGTGAACGATTTTAAGGAGGTAGTCCTCTGCGAGCGCCCAGCTGTAGCAAACATGAGGTTCCGAACTCTAAGCAGTTTTGTACTGCCTAATCTAGGGGCGTTGTCAAAATGCTCCATAAAGGACATCAGAAGGTTTATTGATCTAACCAAATGGTTTGAGTAAACACACAGAGTACAGTATAATTGATTCCACGAGAATGTACGGCTGCGAGAGTTAAGATAAGAATCTGAGTTCGCCTTTCGGACTATTGCGCTCCAACTGTATTTTTCGATATGAAGTAGGAGGTTTTTATCCCGGATAGGGATTATTGGTCGAAGGAGCCGCCGGACCTGAGCGATAGGCTGTAGATATATACTGACGGCTCCAAACTGGATAGAAAGGTGGCCACCCCAACTAGGGTGGAATCTATCCTTTAGCCTACCTGATCATTGCAGCGTCTTTCAGGCGGACGTGGCTGCTGTAAATGAGGCCATTGATCACCTGAGGAATGCTGTTCACGGCTATAATAAAATGTGTACTTACTCTGAGCAAACTTCCCTCAGTCTGGTATGGATGCCTGGACACTCGGAGATGGCTTACCAACTTGCAAGAGGAGGCACATCCGTTCCGATTTCGTCGTCCTGGAAGGGAAATGAGCATGCCGCTCGCTACTTTGCTCACTTGAAAGGAATTTTCCTTACGGAAGCGGGTGTGGGATGGAGCAATCCTGCTACCAACCTAAGCTCGTGTGGCCTGAATGGGACGCGAAACGTACAAGAAGTCTCCTTCTTCTTGGAAGAGGGACATATATCTGGTGGTTGGACTTACAACCGACCACATAGCAATCGGGAAGCATGCACAACGGCTGGGTGCTCTTTATAATGATTACTGCAGGAGCTGCAAAGACGAAGAGTAGATAGAAAGAGTCAAACATTTTCTGTGCGACTGTGCTGCGCTTTGGCGCAAGAGGAAGAAATCCCTGGGATCTCCCTTCTTTGACCATCTTTTTGATCTGGCTAAGTTGGAACCTAAGAAATTCTTTACATTTGCTGAATCGACCTGTTGGTTTGAGTAGGGAGGAGATCCACGTGGTATCACAATTGGACCTTTTGGGCCTAAGTGCACTGGTGCTCGCACCGGTGGCCACTCTAACCTAATCTAACATTGTAACATTCCAATATTTTCAATGGCAATTCTCAACCTCAAAAGTTATTTCTCAATGCACCAGTGATACCATTCTGAAACTTAGAAGCACATTTTTACAACTTAATTCTGGGTGGCGACTGCTGAAATCTGTTTTAGCTCGATTGTCATTTTCGCATTAAAATAACTAGGAACAACTTGCATTAAGCTTTAGCAGTTGTTTACTAAGAAGTTGATATGAGATTTTCTTTGATTATCACCTTGCGAAATTTCATATTGTCACACGTATCTCAAATATGGCCGAAGCGGTCTTTAAAATAAAAAGTAAGATCCAAAGACTTAATTTAACTCTAAATACCCCAATATTTTCAAAAACATTTAATTTGTTTTAGAACAACTTAGATCTCTCGGACTAGTTCGATCTAAACACAAAATTCTAGTTGGAAACTACTATGTAGTAAATTTCTAAGTATATAGGGTTCTCACAAATATATCACAAATATGAGTGTTGAAGGTGAAGGTAGCTGCTTACGTAAGTATCTCCATACTACTGAACCAGGTAGTAATTAGTCGATCATTAAATTGATGTGAGAACTTAATAACTTTATCTACAAAGCTACCATTAAAATATAATTTTTAATAAGTATATATGAAGTGATAAAATTATAGATAAAACGCGATATTAGTTAAATATATAGTACAACAACAAAACACATTCGATAATTTCTTATTGTGTGTTTTTCGTGCAAGACTTATTGTGTTTGTTAACTGTTTTGCTTTAGTTTTACTTTATTTTATTTATTGTTGTTAATTTCTTATTACTGTTTTGTTATTTGTTTGTTGTAGTTGCTAGTTTTAGTTATTGTTTCTTCGTGTTTGTTGTTCTGTTGTGCCTATTTGTTGTTCTGTATTTTCGTTTATTATTGTCCTCTGTTCTTCTGGTTTCTTTTATGTTTTCTGTTGTAATTTGCTTCTTTGTTGTTGTGATATATTTGTCTGTTGTCTTTTGTGTTTATTGTTTACTAGCTTGATATTGTAGAGGCCATCCATATCGGAACGTTAGATGTCCCAACTGTAAAACCCACGGGAATCTATCAACATAATGCTAATTGTGGAAAATTTTACCTTGAGGAAGGTTTAAACGAAAAAATTATTGGCTTGACACATGCAGTTCGCAGTTGGTATAGAGGTGTATGTATCTTCAATGTACAGGGGAAATTAAAAGTAGAGCACCACAATCGGAGGGAGAATTTCGTTCTAAACAATAAGTTATAATAAATTGCTTAAGATATCTTCTTGTTTGCTTATTGCTGTTCCTAGTTTTGGTTGCTGTGTCATCGTTTTATGTTTGTGTTTTGATTGTTTGTTTTTATGTTGTGCCTGTTTGCTGTTCTGTCTCTTCGTTTACTGTTGTCCTCTGATTGTTCTTGTTACTTCTTTATTATTGATTGCTTTCTGTCGTCATTTGCTTGTTTTTTTAAGGTTGTTCTGATCTGTCTGTCTGTTCTTTTTTGTGTTTGTTCTTTAGTAGTCGACTTGGTGTATTAGGAAGAGACCATTCGTGAGAGAACGTCAGATATTCCGTCTTTAAAACTCACCGGCAGCTATCAACATCAAGCTAATTATAAAAAAAAAATGTGTAACAACTGTTGTCTCCCGGCAGTGGTCGAATGCTTAATCTAACAGATTATCTTATTTCATTTGCATAATATTACCTATTCATATATATCACATTTGAGTGGTTTTTGCTGTGAGCTCACGCTCCTCAAAATAACTTTTCTTTTAGTACAAGTCTATAAAAGTCACTTTGATAGCAGTTGTTGTTGTTGTAGCGATAAGGACGCCTCTCTGATGGTTTTGGGGAGTGATCGATGTTGATGGTTCTTTGCAGATCCGGTACGTTACGGTAACAAGCGCCATTAAGGTACTAGCCCGACCATCTCGGGAACGATTTAGTATGACCACATGAAACCTTTTAGGCCATCCCTCTTTTCCACCCCATAGATCAATGAGGAAATTGGGGCCGCCAGAGCTTCACCACGGGTAGGTGAGGTTGACAATTGGGTTGGATAAGCTATAAATTACGCTGGCAACCCCTGCCGGGGGTATATTCTAAGCCCCATAACCTGATGGCGTTTGGATAGCAGTTATAAATCTAAAATTTTTGTAATTCAATACAGTGATTTGAAAATCACAGTACCTAAGACTTTTTCTACCCGACGGAAAAATCACCCCTTCGCGCATCTCATTTAATTATACAAACGACCGCAGGAGTCAGTTTAATTGCTTTTTTAGTTTCCTCCCCGTTAGGAACCGGGATATGATTTGGGAACTCTCTTTACGAACTCCGATATACTACAAAACATTTGAGTGATTTTTACTGTGGGCTCACATTTCTCAAAATAGCTCCTCTTCTAGTGCAGGCAGGTCTGCAAAAGTCAATTTAATCAAAGTGATTTGATAATCGCAATTCCTGCAAATTTTTTACAACGACTGCAAATCACAATTGCACCCCGCTGGAGTCACCTTCATTTCTTTTTCCATTTTCCCCAGCCACGAAACAGGCTTTGGTTTGGGAACTCGTTACGAACTGCGATATACCATAAAACACTTGAGTGGTTTTTACTAATAGTTAATGTTTCTCAAAATAACTTTTTTAAAGCACAAGTTTGCAAAAGTAACTTTAATCACATTTATAAATCACAGTGATTTGATCGAAGTTTATATCATTTTTTTAAAATGCTTTAAAATCACAATTACTTTAAGCACAATTATACAAAAGTCACTTCAATCACAGTGTGCTGTGCGCTCACGTTTCTCAAAATAACTCTTCTTTTCTTTTAGTTGTAATAGTCACTTTAGTCACAGTTATAAACAGTGATTTTAAAATCGAAGTTCCTGCCACCTTTTACCCGACTATAAAACCACCCCTCGCGCATCTCGTTTCCACACACAATCGCCCCGCAGGAGTCACTTTCATTGCCTTTTCAATTTTCCCCTGCTACCCCCTGCCACAGTGTAGTCCTTTGTAAAGTTCAAATTACCGTCAATGGCCTGTAAAGCAGTTGTGCATTCACGTAAACAATTATGCTGGTAGCCAACTTTTTCCAATTTTTATCTCATTATTTATCATATTGGTACCAGCATAAGCAAACAAATTATTTTAATCAAAATTTTTCCCAGCTAAGGGTTAAATCAAATGAAATCGTACACACAATGCCACTCAACTCTGAAGGGCATCTTTATTCACATCAAAAAAGTTTTTTTTTGTTTGTTCTCTGAAGGGCATCTGGCGGGTTTGATGAATTGTACTGAAATAATGTAATGGAAAAACTACATTCCAAAATTCTTAAGCCTATGAACTATACTTACAAATATATTTTGGTTTTGTAGGTATTTATAATGGATTGATATGTATGTACATATGAACAGTTAAGCATGCTGATTGACGTTTTATTAGTTGCCTGGAATTCAAACAATATTCAGCTGCAGTTGAATGTTCATTCATTGAAATGCTTCACTTTCAAAAATTCTTTAGAAACAATGTGAGGTTTGAATTTTTGTTTGATTTTAACGTTCTTGAACAAACAATCGTTGAAAAATTTCAGCTTAAAGGTGGTCAGAAAGATATGTAATGATTATTATTTGACTCCTTTTGTTTGCTTTTATGCAGTCAAAGGGTATTTTTCATACCCTTTCTCCGAATCAACAATTCACTGTTTATGGATTTTCTATCAAATTGTTTTTGTATATTTTAGGGCGAAATATTGAAGTATGAGTAGATTTATAAATATTGTATGTATATATACAGATGTCAACACGAAGATACATAGCAGTAAACATCAATTATAAATTTCATAACTTATTTTTTCTTTAATTTATTTTCGTAAATTTTAGAGAGTTGTTTAACGAAACCTACGCAAACGAAATTTAAAAAGTTTTTTGAAAAAAAAAAACTGAAAGTTCGTAGTTTCTGGAAATGTTGAATTATTAAAAAGTTTTTGCAAAATATCGAAAATTCTAGAAATTTTTAAAAATTTCATAAAGTTGTTGAAATTTTGATTTACAACGTAAACGATATATTTGAGTATGCAGCCCAATAATTTTTATACTCAGCTGAGCAGAGCTCACAGAGTATATTAACTTTGTTCGCATAACGGTAATCCCTAACGGCATAAACTAATCGAGATAGATATAGACTTCTATATATCAAAATGATCTGGGCGAAAAAAGAAATTTATTTAGCCATGTCCGCCCGTAAACACGATAACTTGAGTAAATTTTGAGGTATCTTGATGTAATTTCGTATGTAGGTTCCTGAGCACTCATCTCAGATCTCCATTCAAAATGAACGAAATCGGACTATAACCACGCCCACTTTTTCGATATCGAAAATTTCGAAAAACCGTAAAAGTGCGATTATTCGTTACCAACGACGGATAAAGCGATGAAACTTGGTAGGTGGGTTGACCTTATGACGTAGAATAGAAAATTAGTAAAGTTTTGGACAATGGGCGTGGCACCGCCCACTTTTGAAAGAAGGTAATTTGCTCTCTGAGAGCACAACTCATCCTGAAGGAATACAGGAGCAGTGGGAGCATATCTCCAAAGCACTTCGTACTGCCGCCGAGGAAAAAATTGGTTACCGGCGGCCACGAAAAAACAACTGGTACGATGAAGAATGCCGCGTTGCAACCGAAAGAAAAGACGCTGCCTTCAGGGCTACGTTAAAAGCGAGCGCGACAAGAGGAGTGCGTGAACGCTATCGTGAGTTGAAAAGGGAAGCGAAACGCCTTTTCCGGAAGAAAAAAGCAGAAGCAGAAAGGCGTGAGTGCGAGGAGCTTGAGCTGCTAGCCACCAGGAATAACGCTCGAAAATTTTACCAAAAAATACGACGACAGACGGAAGGTTTTAAGACCCGGGCAAACTCCTGTAGGAACGAAAACGGCGATCTTGTAAGTGATGTCCAGAGAGTGCTTAGATTATGGAGGGAATACGTCTCTGTTCTCCTAAATGGAGGCAGCAATTCACCGCGCAGAGATGAAGAACCCGATCCCGCAATCGATGATGATGGAATATATGTCCCCCCGCCCGATTATGACGAAGTTAGAATAGCAATAACCAGATTGAAAAACAACAAGGCCGTGGGCGCTGATGGATTGCCTGCGGAGCTATTCAAGTACGGCGGCGAGGAGTTGGTAAGGCGCATGCAGCAACTTCTTAGCAAAATATGGGCGGACGAGTGCATGCCCGACGGTTGGAATCTAAGTGTTCTTTGCCCAGTCCACAAGAAGGGGGATACTGCGAAATGCACCAACTATCGTGGAATCAGCCTTCTTAATATCGCATATAAGGTCCTTTCAAGTGTATTGTCGAAAGATTGAAGCCCACCGTGAACCGGCTGATTGGATCAGTGCGGCTTCAGACCTGGTAAATCTACCATCGACCAGATTTTCACAATGCGCCAAATCTTGGAAAAACCCGTGAAAAGAGAATCGACACACATCACCTCTTCGTCGACTTTAAAACCGCCTTCGACAGCACGAAAAGGAGCTGCCTATATGCCGCTATGTCTGAATTTGGTTTCCCCGCAAAACTTATACGGCTGTGCAAAATGACGTTGAGCAACACCATCAGCTCAGTCAGAATTGGGAAGGACCTCTCCGAGCCGTTCGAAACTAAACGAGGTTTCAGACAGGGTGACCCCCTATCGTGCGATTTCTTTAATTTGATGCTGGAGAAAATTATACTAGCTGCAGAACTTAACCGCACTGGAACAATTTACTATAAAAGCGTCCAATTACTGGCATATGCTGATGACATTGATATCATCGGCCTAAACACCCGCGCTGTTAGTTCTGCTTACTCCAAACTGGAAAAAGAAGCGGTAAAGATGGGTTTGATGGTGAAGGAGGACAAAACGAAGTACCTGCTGTCATCGAGCAAAGAGTCAGCGCATACGCGCCTTGGCAACCACACTACTGTTGGCAGCCATAATTTCGAAATAGTAAAAGACTTCGTTTATTTGGGAACCAGCATCAACACTAGCAACAACATCAGCACTGAAATCCAGCGAAGAATCAATCTTGCCAATAGATGCTACTTTGGACTAGGTAGGCAATTGAAAAGTAAAGCCCTCTCTCGGCGAACGAAAATCATACTCTACAAGTCATTTATCGTACCCGTCCTGCTATATGGGGCAGAAGCATAGACCATGACAACAGCAGATGAAGCGGCTTTGGGAGTGTTCGAGAGAAAAGTTCTTCGAAAGATTTATGGACCTCTACGCGTTGGCGATGGCGAGTACCGAAGAAGATTTAATGATGAGCTGTACGAGCTATACGCAGACATCAACATAGTCCAGCGAATTAAAACGCAGCGGCGGCGCTGGCTAGGCCATGTTATGCGAATGAAAGATGATGCTCCGGCCAAGAAAGTGTTTCTATCGGAACCCGCCTATGAAAGCAGAGGTAGAGGGCGGCCCCCACTCCGTTGGAAGGACCAGGTGGAAAACGATTTAAACTCCCTTGGTGTGACCAATTGGCGCCGGTTGGCGGAGCGAAGGAGCGACTGGCGCGCCTTCTTGGACGGCCATAACCGTTTAGACGGTTAAGCGCCAATTAAGTAAGTAAGTAAATAATTTGAAAGTTTTGCAAGCTGTAATTTGGCAGTCGTTAAAGATACCATGATGAAATTTGGCGAGAGTGTTACTCTTATTCCTATATGTGAGCTAAATAAAAATTAGCAAAATCGGATGACGAACAAGCCCACTTTTTAAAAAAAAATTTTTTTTAAGTCAAATTTTAACAAAAAATTTCAACTCCAGTTATAATATGGTCCAACAAAATACAAAAATAAAAGAAAATTTCAAAATAGGCGTGGCTCCGCCCTTTTTAATTTAATTTGTCTAGAATACTTTTAATGCCATAAGTCGAACAAAAATTTACCAATCCTTATGAAATTTTGTAGGGGCATAGATTCTATGACGATAACTGTTTTCTGTGAAAATGGGCGAAATCGGTTGAAGCCACGCCCAGTTTTTATACACAGTCGACCGTCTGTCCTTCCGCTTGGCCGTTAACAGGATAACTTGAGCAAAAATCGATATATCTTTACTAAACTTAGTTCACGTACTTATCTGAACTCTCTTTATCTTGGTATAAAAAATGGCCGAAATCCGACTATAACCACGCCCACTTTTTCGATATCGAAAATTACGAAAAATGAAAAAAAATGTCATAATTCTGTACCAAATATGAAAAAAGAATGAAACAGTGTAATTGGATTGGTTTATTGACGCAAAATATAAATTTAGAAAAAACTTTGTAAAATGGGTGTGATACCTTCCATATTAAGTAGAATAAAATGAAAAAGTTCTGCAGGGCGAAATCAAAAGCCCTTGGAATCTTGGCAGGAATACTGTTCGTGATATTACATATATAAATAAATTAGCCGTACCCGGCGGATGATGTTCTGGGCCACCCTGGTACACATTTTGGTCGATATCTCGAAAAGGCATCCACCTATAGAACTAAGGCCCACTCCCTTTTAAAATACTCATTAATACCTTTCATTTGATTCCCATATCGTAGAAAAACACATTTTAGAGTCACCCCTGGTCCACCTTTATGACGATATCGCGAAATGGCGTCCACCTACAGAACTATGGCCCACTCCCTTTTAAAATACTCTTTAATACCTTCCATTTGAAACCCATGTCATACAAACACATTCCAGGGTTACCGTAGGTTCATTTTCCTACATGGTGATTTTCCCTTATTTTGTCCCCAAAGCTCTCAGCTGAGTATGTAATGTTCGGTTAATGTTCGTGAAAATTTCGAAGTTTCAAAAACTTATCTGAAAAGATTCTAAAATGCGAGAAGTTCTTGACACTCCCAATTAAAATTTGGAAATTTTTACTTTTAACTTGTTGAGAATGTAGTTTTCAACTAAATATTTGGATTTTTTTTTATTCAAATTTGAAAATTTTGGAAGTATTAAAAATTCTTAGTAAAAATTTCAAAATTTTAAAAACTTTCGAGAAGTTTTCGACGATTTCATGAAATTTTTGAAGCTTAAACATACAGCTTTTTGGAACTTATCGAAGGCTAGATTTAATATTTTCGAAAAAAATTTTAAATTTTGGAACCATTAATAATCTTGAATTTCGAAATTTGAAAAACTTGTTTGAAAAGATTCGAAAAGTTTTCCACAATTTCAGAAGAAGTTTCCCACAATTTCGAGCATGCACTTTTCTTCCAATTTTGACGTCTCTCAAATTGCGTTGATTTTTGGAATTTTATTTCAAAGACAAAAAAAATCGTGCGGAAAAAATGTCAAAAATCAATCCTACACTTAAAATTCATTAAATTTTTACATTTTACAGCGAAGAGTTTCTAATAATTCTAAGTAAAAATTTCGACATTTTTTATGAAATTTCTCGATAAATCTCGAATTTTTTCGATAAAGTTTTTGAAATTAAGATATTTCTATGAACATTTTAAGAGAAAAAGAAAGAGGTTAAAAAAGAAAAACGCAAAAAGGGAGAAAGAAATAAAGAGAGTCTGAAGGGGAGAAAAAAAGAAAAAAATGAGAAGGGCGAGAAAAAGCGAGAAAAAGAGAGAAAAGATGAGAGTGAGAAATAAAAAAAAGAAAAAGCAAGTGAGACAAAAAGAAAGAGAGAGCGAAAAGGAAAGATGGAGAGAGATAAAGAAGGAGAGAGAAAGAAAAAGAGAGCGATAGAAAGAAATAGAGAGCGAGGTAAAAAAAAAATATGGAGAGAAAGAATGGAAGATACTGAGTGAGAAAGAGAAATATGGACAAAAAAAAACAAGACAAAAAAAAATAAAGAAATAAAGAGAGAAGAAAAGAAGGAAAGATGGAGGAAAAGAAAGAGAGAAATGGGACAGAGAGAGAGAAAAAAAGGAAATAGAGCGACAAAACGGTAAGGTGGGGAGAGGATAGTGAGGTGAAACGTAATGAAAGGAACTGAAAGAAGAAGTGGGGGAAGAAAAGGAATGTTTTCAATGGCAAGGCAATTTTTTGGCAGGTCGTCCGAGAAATTTTATAAGAACATTTCAATATAGAATGAAAGGTGTAATAAATAAGAAAAAATAATGCTGCATTAACTCGGTACTCCCTACAGATTCCAGACTTCAAACCTTCAGACGTTTAACCATATTAAATAACCCGTATATACGGTACACATTTTTTGGTGGGCACATACAGAACAAACACACTTACACAATCTCGTAGCATTGAACACATATGTACAAGTACCTAAAACACTTCGAGTCCTTCGGCCACAATGTTGGCCCTCTTTAATATTTTATGAGCAGAGCAAAAGTGGGCGATTTGGGTGGCAAACTCTGACGAGTTAAAATATCAAAGTACACAAGCATCGAAACGACAGTCGACATGGTGGAGGTGGGCGGACTACAATTGTGACAGAATTTTGCGTCCTAGAAATGCAAGCAACTGTAATGTGTGAATGCTTTGCCAACAATCATATTTGAAGTGATGGTGAATATCTACCCCAGTGATGCACAATGCCAGCAGAGCTTCGAATATAAACGCATTTTTTTTGTAGTACTATGTGTTTACTAGACAATATTTATTTATTTACTCATCTTGAAATTGTCATGTTTCTTACAGACTAATGACATATATAAAGACTTACGCGCTAATTTAACATTTGGTTAAGTAACAATTTAAAAGTATTTTCAGAGTAGGAAACATCTAAAACTTACGAATTTGAGTGCAAGAAAAATCTTTAATCTGGAAAGAGGAGCATTTGCAGCATAATTAGTTCTTGCCAATCCCACAAAAAATACCCATTATTTCTTAGGCATATATGTGGAATAGCAAGGAAAATGCGTTCCAAAAGGTAGGGACAATCAACAGCCCCACGGATTAAATTAAAAACAAATATTAAAGAGAGAAAAGTTCTCCTGCAGTTCAAAGTCTTGATATTGATAAGCAAACATCTGGATTCATAGGAAGGAAAAGGAAGATCAAAATGAAGGGGACGTAGAGCGTACTTAATAAATACTTTTTGAATTCTTTCAAGACGATAAATATGACAAGCATAAAACGGCCGCCAAAAAAATACGGCATATTCCAATTTCGAACGTACGAAAATAGTATATAGTGATTTTAAAGTATATGGGTAAGTGAAATCAGAACTGAATCGTCGAACAAAAGCAAACATCGAGTAAGCCTTAGCTATTGTAAAGTTTAAATGACTATGAAAAGAAAACTTAGAATCAAAGACCACCCCAAGATCAGTGACCTCGGACACAGTGCTTAGTTGCGCGCCCCAATGTGGTAGGAAGTAGGAATGAGTAAACGGGATTTATAATAAGGGACATGATAGCATTTTTTAATATTTAACGCAAGTTTATTATTTTTGCACCAAGTAACTACATTATCTAGGTCCTTCTAAAGTTTAATTGAATCGGAGGGGCAAATAATCTTGTTGAAAATCTTCATATCATCTGCGTATAGCAGGAATTGCGAAGATTCAAAACAGCTGGCAATATCATTAATGAAAATCACAAAAAGAATAGGGCCCAGTATGACTCCTTGAGGAACGCCTGAAGAAGCTATGAAGGGATATGACGTCACACCATCAACTACCACGGTACAACTACGGTTGGAGAGATATGATTTAATCCATTTCAAAAAAACAGAATGAAAACCAAAACAATGTAATTTCGATAGTAGAATACTATGATTAACTTTATCGAAGGCTTTTGAAAAGTCGGTATACACGGTATCTACTTGGGCTCGATTAGTAAAAGCGGCGATGCAGTATTCCGAAAACACTGCCAAGTTAGACGTGGTTGATCTTCCCGACATGAAACCATGCTGATCTACAGAGATTAGACGGTTTATTGAGAAAATAATTTTTTCTTTTACAATATTTTTGAGACAGTAGATAATTTAGAGATCGGTCTGTAATTAACAATATTGTTTTTATTGCCAGTTTTGAAAATGGGAGTGATAAACGTAATTTTCCATGCATCAATGAACTCCCATTGCGCGAGATATTTATTAAAAAGCAGCCATAGAGGGTAGGCGATAGCAGAACTGTTTTTGAAAAGGAGAGACGACAAGCCATCAACATCAGTCTGTGATGACAATTTTACTTCTTGAATCCCCCTTTCAACATCGTCTAAAGTGAAAAATTTAAACATAGAATCAGCAGGAGGAAGCCAATTACTACTCACGCCCGAGTCTGGGTCAAAATTTGAACTAAAAAAATCAGCAGCATCTGATGAAGAGTCTGCTTGCTTATCATTGAAGAACAGAGGGAGTACTTGAACAGGATTTTATAGACTTAACATAACGCCAGTAAGCCTTGGGATTCAATTTTATATCTGCCTCAAAGTTACGCACATATTTCTTCTTCAAATCCTTGCTCAATGACTTAAACTCTTTTAAGTACTGTAAATACTTTTCTTTATGAGAAGACAAGTTTGATTTTTTAAATTTTTTATAAAACTTGTTCCTTAAATTCTTAAGTCTTTTCAACTCCTTAGTAAACCAAGGAATTTTATAAGCCCCTTTTTACCTCTCGGGATGTTGTCACTACAGATAGTGCTTAAATTATTCTTAAATATATCAAAACAACCTGAGACTTCAACCCCAGTAAATAGCATATCCCAGTCAACAGAATCAATTGCCGTATTGACAACATCGACATAGTAATTTTTGACCAAAGAATTCACGCATCATATGCTTCCTGCTTGAAGTACAAGCTTAAACTGAGCAGTCAGCTTGCTTTGCAAAATTTTTGTCGATGCGCTCACACGACATGTAGGTGAACGCCAAATAGTTTTCCGAAGCTCTACGGAGCTCTCGTGTGCAACACTGATCTGCACACATACGCATATATTTATATATATTTATGTATGTTTGCATGCATGTACATATTTATTTAAATATGTAAACGATTCAAAATGGGGGAGTGTTGCCCTCGATCTGTGGACATTTGATGTATTTAGGTGCTTAAGGTATGTGAATACTCAAATGCAGGCAATGCTTAGATTTGATTTCAATTATGTATTTATAGAGATATCTGAGGTCAAACAGATACATACATACATTCGTAATAATGTTGAGAGTTTATGAGTTTTCTGGAGCGTAGACGGTTCAAAAATATCCGGGTATTTCGATAGAGGTCTCAACTGTTATCCCCTTTTAGAAATTATATCTTTAGAATATTTTGTCAACTCAGAAAGAATGATGCTAGTCCAAAGACAGTTTTGCGCTGGTTGCCTTTTTTTTGAAATGGAGGGAACTTTCAACAATGTCCTCCCAGCGATCGTAGAAATGACTACTAGGACTGGAAGTCGAATGGTGCCTGGTGGAATTGTTAGCACACTGCTTAGGGCCAGAACGGTCACGGCGGATAAGGGTGAGTGGCGGCTGAGAGAAAGGGAGCGCAACAGGCGTGTTCTTTTTCTCTTGCTTTGGCAACGACATGCTTCAGAACCCAGAAAATAAAGGCTACAAATG
Source organism: Eurosta solidaginis (assembly GCF_040869045.1). Classification (NCBI taxonomy): domain Eukaryota; kingdom Metazoa; phylum Arthropoda; class Insecta; order Diptera; family Tephritidae; genus Eurosta; species Eurosta solidaginis. The sequence continues at coordinate 88,477,212 of NC_090319.1, read as the reverse complement.
GTGGCTTGTGTTCATCGTCTGGCAATGCTTGTCAGGAGGAAATTTTGGAAATACACGGAGAACGTTTTACAGGCGTAACCGGGTCTCAATCATACGAACCCCAGAAAGGATGATTGACTTGACTATGAGGTACAAGTTCTCAGAATTGGGTCACCCCCTTTTAAGGGTATACCGCAACACAAGACATCTGTTCGAGAGTCAAGGACAAAACACAATGCAGCGTTTGCCTCTGGTTAGAATAAGAGGGATCCTTCGTACAACACCTACATTGACACTAAACGCAATACTGAACGCCCACTTCCCATCGGGGACAGAATGATCACGGTCCGGGAGGTAATAATGCTTCGTGGGTGTGGAGCGCTAATTTGCTTTTGGAGAGTTTTTGAAAGTTGAGTTTTGTTGAAAGTTGAGTTTTGTTGTTTTGAAAGTTGAGGTATTCGCATTTCTCAAGGTAAAGGAATATTTAGTAGAGAGTAGGTCTGCAGTTAATCTCAAATTCAAATAACAACCTCGCCGGCCCTCTAACTACTTTGAAGTTTGGACTTAATTATGATGGCGAACATAACACACTTCCTTGACTCTAGGTGACGAATCACGTCGAAGTTTCTAGGAATGAAACGGTAGACTGTTTCGTCAGAATCCACTCTAGTCAGACGTTTCCGAACCCGCAATACATTTTGGCATTCACCATGTCGAAGCTGCAGTTAGAAACATGAAAATTTTACTAATTTGATACTTGGAAGCAGCTAGAGGTTGAATACGAAATAAGCCAATGTTGCTATCAATTTCAGGTTTAATTAGGTTTCTGCTCTCATTGTGCAAACTAGACTGCATACTTTATTTGCATTGCTGGAGGTCATTTTCCATGATACACATAATTAACTATGACAGAATACGTGGCAATACAATCTACCTTTCCAGCCTTTCGGGTGATGATCCGATCATTTGCTAAACAGTTGCCTTAGCACCTTAATAGCGTGGAATGTATTCAGTGGGGGCGACAATATGTGGCCCAAAGGCATGTGACTATGGATATGGATGGATTGAGCCACATTATTTTGCTGTGAAAACCCCCGATTTGAGTAACAAACTTAAGCAACGCCATCAGAATTTCTCATAAAGCTGTTGTGAATTACAAGCTCATGCAAATGCTAATGAAAGCAAAGAAAAACACTTTTCGTAGCTTTAGTTATTTAAACAGAGTTAATAGCCCACGATGTACCTAATGGCTTCGTGCAGCTATGAACAACTACTCGGCTCTAAACAGCTGCTCGTGTGAGGGCAACGAAAGAGGTAATGAATAATAGCATCTCAGGCGCATATTCTTCCGCTTCTCTCCTCACAAATACATATTAAGAATATTAAAAATGCGCTTCCATAGAAAACACTACCTGCGTTGAGCGCGACTGAGGTAGACCCAAATAGATATGGACATATTTTTGTCCCCCTAAAATGGATATTAACTGAGGTAGGCTAAGTTCGGGTGCAACCGAACATTACATACTCAGGTGAGACCTTTGGAGACAAAGCTGTCTTTTTCATGGATACATACAATTGGTTATACTAAAAAGTGGAGCCACTTGCCTTTGCTATCTTTCTTCAGCTATAAATTCGTTTTATTTGATATTAAATATGAAAATTTGGTTAAATTTGAACGCATTTCCTTATCAGTTTTTTTAAATAACCCCTGAAATATTTTCGAAGCGCTCTTAATTATGAGTTCGATAAGAGTCCGAAATTGTAGACCAAGGCTGACGTTTTTTGGAACAATTTTCCTTCATCCTTTGTCAAATAAAGGCAAATCACCATGTAGGAAAATGAACCTAGGGTAATAACCCTCGAATGTGTTTCTATGACATGGGTATCAAATGGAAGGGCATTGGGCCTTACTTCTATAGGTGAACGCCTTTTCGAGATATCGCCATAAAGGTGGGCCAGGGGTGACTCTAGAATGTGTTTGTACGTTATGGGTATAAAATTAAAGGTATTAATGAGGATTTTAAAATGGAGTGACCCTTAGTTGTATATGTGAAGGGGTTTCCGAGATATCGACCAAAATGGGGACCAGGGTGACCCAGAACATCATCGGTCGGGTACCGCTAATTTATTTATATATGTATGTAATACCACGAACAGTATTCTTACCATGATTCCAAGGGCTTTTCATTTCGCCCTGCAGAACTTTTTCATTTTCTTCTACTTAATATGGTAGGTGTCACACCCATTTTACAAAGTTTTTTTCTAAAGTAATATTTTGCGTTAAAAAACCAATCCAATTACCATGTTTCATTCTTTTTTCGTATTTGGTATAGAATTATAGCATTTTTTTCATTTTTCGAAATTTTTGATATAGTCGGATTTCGCTCTTTTTTAATAACAAGATAAAGTGAGTTCAGATAAGTACGTGAGCTAAGTTTAGTAAAGATATATCGAATCTTGCTCAAGTTATCGTGTTAACGGCCGAGCGGAAGGACAGACGGTCGACTGTGTATAAAAACTGGACGTGGCTTCAACTGATTTCGCCCACAGTTATCGCCATAGAAGCTATGCCCTTACCAAATTTCGATTGGTAAATTTTTGTTCTACTTATGGCATTAAAAGTATTCTACACAAATTAAATAAAAAAGGGCGGAGCCACGCCCATTTTGTAATTTTCTTTTATTTTGGTATTTTGTTGCACCATATCATTACTGATGGCCGCCGTGGTGTGATGGTAGCTCCGCCTATCACACCGAAGATCCTGGGTTCATGCCCCGGGAAAAGCACCATCAAAAACTTTAAAAATAAGTTTTTTCAATTAGAAGAAAATGTGTCTAAGCGGGCGCCCCTCGGCAGGGGGTGGCAAGCACTCCGAGTGTATTTCTGCCATGAAAAGTCCTCAGTGAAAACTCATCTGCCTTGCAGATGCCGTTCGGAGTCGGCATAACAACAAGTAGGTCCCATCCCGCCAATTTGTAGGAAAAAAGAAATAGGAGCACGACGCAAATTGGAAGAGAAGCTCGGCCTTAGATATCTTCGAAGGTTATCGCGCCTTACATTTATTTATTTATTTATATAATTACTGGAGTTGAATGTTGACATAATTTACTTATATACTGTTAGGATATTCAATTTTTTTGTTAAAGTTTGACTTAATTTTTTTTTTTTAAGTGGACGTGTTCGTCATCCGATTTTGCTAATTTTTATTTAGAACACATATAGTAATAGAAGTAACGTTCTTGCCAAATTTCATCATGATATCTTCAACGACTGCCAAATTACAGCTTGCAAAACTTTTAAATTACCTTCTTTTAAAAGTGGGAGGTGCCACGCCCATTGTCCAAAATTTTACTAATTTTCTATTCTGCGTCATAAGGTCAACCCATCTAGCAAGTTTCATCGCTTTATCCGTCTTTGGTAATGAATTATCGCACTTTTTCGGTTTTTCGACTTTTTCGATATCGAAAAAGTGGGCGTGGTTATAGTCCGATATCGTTCATTTTAAATAGCGATCTGAGAAGAGTGCCCAGGAACTTACATACCAAAATCCACTCACGTCATCGTGTTTACGGACGGACATGGCTAAATGAATTTCTTTTTTCGCTCAGATAATTTTGATATATAGAAGTCTATATCTATCTCGATTAGTTTATGCCGTTACGGGGTACCGTTATGTGAACAAAATTAATATGCTCGGTGAGCTCTGCTCAGCTGAGTATAAAAAAATACACAAAAATGCACGTGTTTTACTGCCTAATATCTACATTAAATATCACTGACATCATGTGCTAGCGTCGTTGCGGGGGTGGGGTGAGATAACACTGACACAATTTGTCCCACTATGGCACTAATCACACCTAAAATACATAAAATATAATAATGAGCGCGACGTTGACATCGAAATCGCTGCTGTCGATAATGCCTTTGCGATTACGACCGACATTTGTCGCAGCTGCATTATTTAAAAATTTCAGTTGCATATCGCACCGCACGCTTAGATCTAAAGAGCGATCAACTAAAAAAAACACGAAATTGAGAATGCGCCCTAAACTGATTGCCGCTCAAATATGAGTTTAAGGAATGCATAATTTTTGAACACAGCCCTCTGTTGGTGAGTGGTGCAGCTATTTATGCATTAATTATGCAGCTCGGTCGGCTGAAAGTGTGCCCAACTGATAATTCGCTATTTTTGATTTAGGCCCCTTTTAAGTCTAAATATTCATTACAATATTTGCTTTTGCCATTGGCATTCGTCACTTGACAAGCTGTCAGCGGCATTGTTTATTATTACAACTTTTTTATTTTTTTATTTAGCATTTTATTACAAGTGTCATAAAGTTCAACCTTATGAAAATTAAAAATAGAAAATTATTTTTGTTGTATATTTTTTTGTTTAATTTGTTTTTTTAATTGTTTTGTAAAGCTGATTATATAGAGCAATTTGTGTGAGTACATCATTCATCAAAGCTCATAAGCGGTTAGGTATTGCATCTCAACTTGTATATTTATGTACCTACATATATTAGGGTGGCTCTTATATAGAGCCTTTTTAATTTTCAACAGTTTTTAGTGAAAGAGTTCACCCCCCACCTCCTTTGAACATGTAAAGCCGAAACTTTGTCACACATTCCATTAAATCAACGGAACATTAATTTCATTGAAGTGGAAGTGAGTAGCCCAGCAAAGACGAAAAAATTCGGATTTTGGAAGATTCAATAATTCTAAGTAGCACCGGTCTTAGTCCTCAGAATCTCACGGCACTTTGAGGTTTCTATTGTTAACAGAACTGTTTGAGAAGCAGGATATTCATAAACTGACCCTGACTCTGAGCTCTGGTTCACTGACGTGAAAACGGGAGCTGGCATTTATGGCTTGAACTTCAAGAAATCTATATTAATAGAAGGCTTCTCAAGGAGTATCAAGATAAGCCAGGTAGCCCTACGTGCTTCGCTTCCAAGTCTTACACCATTACTTCTTAGGTATTGGATGAATTTGTTGGAGTTCTAAACGATATGTGCGCCAAAAACAAGGTGTTGTTAGGATAGGTTTCCGGGCATCAGAGACATGAAGGTAATGAACAGGCAGACTACTTAGCCAAGCAGCATGCTAGGGCCCAGACTTCTGTGGTGTATCACAAAGGCATAAACTGGGGAAACCATAAATAACAAATGAAACAAAGCAGCTCAGATAATATTGAATTGAGTGCCCAGGGCAAAGACAAGCCAAATTGGGTATACTCCCTCCAACGAAAGTGTCAGCTAAACTCATTAATCTAAGTACAAAGGGTCTACGAACTCTCACTGGGTACTATACGGGATACTGTAGTCTACGGTACGTCCATTCGTTAAAGCACATTGCTAGTGTTTGGTACAATAGTTAGAAAATATCGTTTGATTGGTGCGGTAACACTCCAAGAATGAACTGACACAAGAACTCACCGATTCTATCAATGTAATCGATGGTTAGTCGGTAAATCAACGGATCAGACTTATCCAGCAGTAACTACCGTTTAAGCATCTTCACGTTGGTTATGCAAAATTTTAAGCTGGCGGAAATTCGGCTGTGTTATGCAATCGACGAGGATGTTTAACGTTAACCCGATCTTCACTACCCACGCCTTGAATGAAATGGCCGTGGATTTCAAATCCCGTACTAGTAAAATGCTTTAACATAAACTCGGGAATATATTTACATAGGTCCCATGGCTCCAGGGTTTGACCTCTTTTATGGCTTTGTCAATCTCTTTGGTCGTCTTGGTACCTTTAAGATCTTTGTTTTTCTACTTTTGCACCTTTTAAATTATGCCTCACAGACCCCGAATTGCTTTCCCTATACGATTCATTTTTTCTGATCCATAAAACGCAGGCAAACCATGTTGAGGTCCTCAATTTGGGAATCGCTAAGGCTGCACTTAACCACGTACTCTCCCATATCAATACCCGCGATAAGTATGCCTGTCGTAAGATGCGACTACAATATCCAAATTATTCAAGGATCTGCGTAACGCAATTTATAGCATCTCCAGCCCGATTTTCAACCTCACCTACCAATGCCGAATCCTGTTTCTTTGACAGCCGCGGCTGTGGCGACTGCAAATTCATCATAGAAGTAGGGCGTGGGTGATGGTGTGGCCTAGAAGGTTCAATGTGGTCATATTAAATCGTCCTCGAGATATCCGGGCTTGTACCCGAAAACCTTCGGGGAGTGTTTTTATCGCTACAACAACAATATATGAGTTTTATTGCACTATAACCTATATTATTTGGAAAGCTTAAAATACTTTTAGTTAACAAAAAAGTCGATCGGAAATATCTTCAAGTATCCTTCACGGAATTCATTATTGGGACTGGTGAGTCCTCATCCAAATCGTGCAAAAAAGGACTAGTGGTCCTTTATTAATAAGAATAGACTATTGCTTTTTTCTAAAATATTTAGAACTGCCGCGGCCTAAAGTGTTTCATTCTTAATGAGTTCTTGATTGCTTTTATCTATATTCAATTCAGTAAAAATTTTGCAGAATAAATTTTTTTAAAGAATGAAACTAAAAAATTCAAACTTGTAATAAGCCACCCTAATGTACCTACAAACGCTTATATTGTACTGTAAAGCGCGAGCGTCATCACTGACTTAATTAGAATAAAACATTGAACTCCATTTATGAGCGTGAATGCTAAATCGAGTATGATATTATAATGATTCTTTTTTTAGTACTGCATTGACCTTAAATAAGCTCGCGATGGCTTACACAGGCCGTTACATTGTGGCGTTCCTCAATATTTTCTCTCAACACCTATCTCAGTTTGCCTCGCTCCCTCTTCTAGAAAAACTTTTGCCAACGGATTTCATTTGCTGATTCAATAAGTCAATTAGAAAGTTAGTCATTCATTCAGTTATTCAATTGGCGTCGTACGATAATTTGAAAGGATATTTGAGGTGAAGGACGTACTACAAGACTGTGCAACGTGGCAAAGCTTTTCTGCTTTGATCTAATCTACACTTAAGAACCTATAAAATGTTGAGGTAGTGAATTTATGTTCTTGCATCTTGCAGTTCGAAAGAAATAATTATATCGCTTGTGCTTCTTGAGCTTGTGGGAATGTCATTCATGGTTATCTTTTATTAATTAATTATTATATGCGCTTTAAGTTTAAGTTTCAAATATCTAATGCGTTTTTTATGTCAGAACTTTGTTTTCCTGAGCTCGAGAGTCAGCTTACCTTGGTCTGTTTGCTACTTTTTTGTTTGCTTTGCCAAGCTTCATAATTCGATGCAACTGTACAGTTGTTGAAACGAATTGGTCTTGAAAGGCTTCCAATATTTCCAGCAGGGCAATTCATTAATCTCAGATCTCTCTCTGTATTTCCTTTCCCACTAGTTTGACTTGATCTTACCGTTCTCAAAGCCGGTATTTCTTACTGGGGGAGAGAGCACATACATTTTCTGAACATTGTTTGTCCAAGATCTGCCATTTTCATATTCAAAAGTCTCGGGTTGGACCACTTCAGCCCCCTAGTGCCAGGGCATGGGAATGTTGAGACTACTATTTTGGAGGCGTCATGCAGACTTGTCGAGTTCTGCTTTTAGATTTTCCAGAAAATATTTCTCTTTCTGATAACGTCGCTTGGCGGTTGAGCCCGGGATATTCCTATAAATAAAAAAACTATTTTGGTATGTTATTTACACTTCTATTCTCTTGAGAAGAATCAATATGAAAAACTGAAACAAAAGTAACCGGTTCCAAAAAGTAGCCGGTTCCAAGTTCCTCACACCCATCTCACTCCAGAAAGGTAACCGGCTCCAAAAAACTGACCGATTCCCCATTTAATGCTTCTCGATTCCTCACCTCAATCGGTTCAAAATTAACCCGCAAAAAATTGGTCGGATCTAATTCCAAACACAACCGATTTCACAAAAAAAAAAACCGACCGAATAGGCAACTGCTTCGAAAAAGTAAGTAGTTTCAGAAGGGTAGCTTGCTTCAAAAAGTAACTAGTTTGAAAAAAGTAAAATGTTTCAAACCAGCACCCGGTAGAAAAAGTAACCGTTTTCAAAATAGTAACCGGTAGAAAAAATAACCGGATTCAAAAAGTAACCGGTTTTAAAATTTAACTGGCTTCGAAAGTCAACAGTTTCGAAAAACTAGCTGGTTTCAAATAAGTAACAGGATTCAAAGAAGTAACCGGTTTCAAAGAATTGACCGGTTTCAAAGAAGTAACCAGTTTCAAAGAAGTAACCGGTTTCAAAAAAAAAAGAACCCGTTTCACAGAAGTAAAAGAACCCAAAAAAATATCCGATTCCAGCGATTTCTCATAAATATTTTGCTTGGTTTAAAATGAAATTAACCTTGTCCAAATAAGCAACCAAGTTCCACAAAAGTAAAAGCTCCCCAAAAAAGTTGCTTATTTCATGTAACAAACAACGAAATACTGTTACTTTTTTGAACCTCATACCTTCTCTTTGAACCGGTTTCATTTTTGTCACCCGTTGCTTTATTAGAACCCGAAATGGATAAGAAACAATCGCGCAAACAATACCAAAAACGCGAAGTGGTCAAGATGGGAAATAATTTCAAAAAATTCGAAAAAGTACTTTTTCTCGAAATAATCCCAAAATTGTCTCAAAATAATCTCAAAGTCATATCTAAAATTTCTTGAAATATTCCATAAAATAGTCCAGAAAAAATATGGGTTACAACTTCAAAGAGATCCCGAAATAATCTCGAGGTAATACAAGAATGGTTCCAAAACTATACCAAAATTGTCCAAAAATTGTCCCGAAAGAGATTCAAAAAATTTGCCCGAAGTCATCTGAGAAGATTTCGAAACGACATTTCTCGATCATTTCGAAAATATTTCACACTGTTTTCATAACTACCAAAGTTATTACAAAGTTCCTAGAATAATTCCGAAAGTGTAACGGATCCTTAATTCAAAATTCTCAATAGAAAAAAGTGGTCCTAAGTTTTTTTTTAAACTAAGCTAAGGTTCTTACTCTGACCATCTTCACGACGACGGTTCACAATGACTTCCCAAAATTTGCGAAATGAAGGGTGATCGCGAAAAACGTTGTACGCGCCAATTTCGGAAAGCTATGAATTCTTGCAGATAACCATTATTATTGCCATCTTTCATTACTCAAATATGAAAAATCTGAAAAATTATAACCCCCAAAAGGTGATATGTGAAGCGTCTTTATAAGTAGACCAACATTGGATCCAATCGCTTTTTAACATTTGAACTTTGAATTACGTTGTTTGGTGTGGCAACCAAACTCTTAGTAGCAGAATTCGAGATCCTCCTCCGACCAGATTGATACTAGCTTAACTCTGTTTAAAAGAAGTTGCTTCCGGTCTTTTTGCTAGATATCTTAGAAAACTTTACTTCTCGAGACTCCTGTCAGATTTAAATCCTTTAAAGATCTTTATCTTAAATTCAAAAGCAAGTCGGTTATTGCACGATACTAAAGTGTAGACCTTTGTTGTTTCGTGTTTTCTTTTTTGTTTTAACACACTGGAAGCACTTCAACGACTTGAGAATTACTTACAATGAACTCAACTCAGTGTTAATTGTTTTCTTAATAGCAATCAAATAATGGAGGCTGCTAAACTTTTATACGTCTCAATGAGCGGGCATACATACAACTATAATTTAGAAATCTTCATCGGAGTTACCTTGTAAGTGATTTCAGGGTTAATTTTTTTAACCCATAGTAGCTTGTTGTGTGAGTTCACAAGTTTCTCTAAGTACTTTCTGATTTCAGTAGCAATGTCAGTGAAGCTTTACTTAGCATCTACATTTTATTTTTAAATATAAAAACAACAAATGAACATTTAATAGTAATAGGTGTGGCTACCGCCGATACTGGGGTCAAGTGTTTGATGGTCATTGAGGTACCATAGGATCAGATTATTTCTCCGTTCAGAACAAATAAAATTTTAATATGCCTTAGTTCTTAAACTGTACTAAGATGTGTCTGCGTTACCCTCCCAAAGTTTATCTATCTGCTCCGGAACCGAATCGAAACTGAATGTCCCTATTACTTGACACACTCCAGTCTCAGCTATATAGCCAGGCTAGGAGATGCGTGCGAAAGCAGCCAATATTGCTTGGTGTTCCAGAACGCTGATAAAGATTATCTTTAAGTGGTACGAGCTCATTGAAAGTGAGATCAGCCCTAATAAACTCCCTTTGTGTTCACCATTGATTGGGATTGCTATCCAGAGATAGCCTGAACCATACAGAACCGAATTACGGGTCAATGCAACCCAAATTTCTGTCAATTCAGCCCAAATTTCTGTCAATTTCTATCCATGGCAAATCGCCCTTGCAACAACTTCGCTCAAATTGTTGATTTTGAATTGATCGTTTCAGCAGTCAAAAAAACAAAAAAAACAATTTATCGTACGTAAATCGTAGCCATTAACTTAACAATTAGCACCGTCACGGTCAGAATACCACTGAAAACTGTTAAAATAACATATTTTCGGCAACATTAAATCACTCGATGATGAATTTGCATAATACTGACTGCTGATAGTTCCAATGAATTCAGTTCTTTTAACAGAAAAATCAGTTAGATTGTTAACTTGGTACCAACAGCTTTTCTTCTGTTCAAATGACTAAACAAATTTGTACTCTTGGCAAAAAACTCGGTTGAATTATCCGCAAGGCGATCAGTTTTGTCAAATGTCTGTTGATTTGTTGATTTAACTAGCGTCTTTTCTTTCGGTGTGTGAAAGGAAAGAGACCGGCAAGTTAAACATGGAGTTGTGATTGTGGCTTAACAATATAGGGACAACGGTGACAGACCTGTGATGACTTAAAGAACAGGCCCTTTAACACAACTATGAGCGACACTGGCGCCATCTGATATTGAAAAGTAGCCAACTCCCCAGTTTTGTTCTAAGCAAGAATTTGACATTTGCTTTAGCTAAGGGTATTGGCACACTTTGCAAGTGAAATTATTTTTCCCACTGGATGGTAAATTTTCTAACATTTTTCACAATTAAAAACTGCAATATAACAATCGAATACGACACAAAATATGTTAGCAAGTATTTTTGTTGTATAGAGAGAATGTTTACAACAGTGCTTCGCGAAATTTTGTATGTGAATGGGCAAGGCGTAATAAACTTCAATTGTAAAGTCTGAAGTTCCTTCATATTTACAAACGCAACATCTTGGTTGATTGTGGCGATGTTATTGGAATGCATAAGTTTGTGTTAAACGTATCTATATGAAAAATGTGATTGTACCAATTTTTCTCCGAACTCCTTCAACATTTATGGCACAATGTTTTTTATTATTATAACATATTTTAATAACTAATACTCAGGAAAATGCAAAAACAGACCCAACGATGAAACCAGACACCCGAAGCTTTTAGGAAAATAATGAAAATTGCTCCACCAATTGAAATGGAATCTGAGGAACCCAGAGAGTGCTAATTCACACCTTATGCAGTTAGCTTGCCTTTTGGAACAATCATTTGCCCAATGAATCATCGCTAAATATCCAGAAATGGTACCTGTCAACTGAGTATAGTCTGAACCAGGAGATTTTGTAAAAATTAGGCAGAGTGGCTTATATCTTGTTTTTAACTGGGGCTTAACCGTCCGCACGACGATTTTGGGTCTTTACGCAACATTTTTCTCTCTTCTTAATTTTTCGTGCATTCAGTACAAAACTACTCATCACTATTTCGAGGCAAAACACTTGTCACTTACCAGCTCCTAGCTGTTAGATCTTTGAGCAAACCATTGAAAGTCATAATTTAAAGCAAGAGTGGTCAAGAAACTTTGTTAACGAAGCCATACGACTACTATGCCAATAAAAATTATAACAGTATTCTCGAAATAACAATAAATAATAGTTTAAAAAAACTAAAAAAACACGCTTTTATAGCTGACCGAACTAAAAAGTAGAAAATAATTTTCAATTAAAAAGAGTTTATATAGCAGTAGTAGAAGGTCAAACAATCGTTTATAGTTAATCACCTCAAAAAAATTATAATAAAATTTAAGTTATTAACATAATAATTTAATTCAGATTAAAAAGCGTGGGGTGCATTTTACTACATTTCATATCTTTCCTCTCAGATAGTTGCCAATAGAATGATTGTAACATTCAATATCAAGCACCCCACGCTTTTTACTGTGAATTAAATTATTCTCTTAATAACTTAAATTTTATTATAATTTTATTTTGAGGTGATTAACTATAAATGATTGTTTGACCTTCTACTACTGTTATTTAAACTCTTTTTAATTGAAAATTATTTTCTATTTTTTAGTTCGGTTAGCTATAAAAGCGTGTTTTTTTAGTTTTTTTAAACTATTATTTATTTTTAATTTTTTAGTTCAAGTAATTTTAAAAGTTTTAGTCGAGAGTGATGAAACCTCGAAACGCCAGCGGTCCATGTATGAATCCAACCCCACGGCACCGAAAAGGGCCAAGACGCAGGGAGGCTGGACGCGGTCTTTCGCCGAAAGTGGCAAGGGTCGGCAGATCATTGGCATTATAGACGAGAGCAGCGCAGATGGCAGGATCCCGAAACAACAGTGGAAGTGGATCGAGGCCGCGCTCGCTACGGTGGCCGTTAAGGTTAAGAAAGACAACCCTGGTCCACCGCCGTCTTTCACCGATGCAGGGTGCTTCCAGGGCAATGTCAAGCTAATTGTCTGTGACGACACCAGGTCGGTAAACCTCTATAGGGCCGCCGTCACGCTGATAGGGGTGGTATATCCGGGCGCGCACCTTGAGGCGCGTGATATCCCCTCACGACCAAGGGCTAGAGCCTGGGTTCCAGTGACGCCAACGGACCCAGCTGAATCCTGGAGATGCTCCAGGAGTACAATCCGCCACAGGTTTGGAAGTCAACCCGGATAAAACCGAGCTTGTCCTCTTCACGAGGAGGTACAAAGTATCAAATCTTACACCGCGAAGAATTGGGGGTACGTTCTTAGCGTTTAGCGATCAAGTCAAGTATTTGGGAGTCATTCTGGATAGGAAGCTATTATGGAGTGACCATATAGTGGAGCGATCCAAGAAGGTAGCAGCAGAGCTGTTCACCTGCAAGAGGGCAATTGGCACCTCCTGGGGGTTCTCCCCTAAGGTGACCTACTGGATTTACACAGCCATTGTGCGCCCGATTCTTCTTTATGGTGCCTTGGTCTGGTGGCCTGCACTAGCTAAAAGTACCTATCTTAAAATGCTTGAAAAGGTGCAACGGATTTCGGAGCTCTGCATTACCCGGGCCCTCGGCTCCACTCCAGATTCCGTTACATACATACATGGATACATAGATACATAGATAGATACAGGCCAAGCTAATAAAAGCGTGTTAAAAAGGGCTCCAGTATGCTCTTTCGTAGATGTGCCATGCATCCACTTCTGTCATTAATAAAGGAATGCGATTTTCGCACTATGTGCAAGGTTTCAAATCTATGGTCATTTGGGGTGGTCATAAGGTCAATTGACCTTATGTCACCACACCATCACATTATTGCATTGTCATCGAGCCTTGATGCGTGTGCAAAGTTTCAATCAAACTTATGGCCATTCAAAGTGGTAATAAAGCCAATTGACCTTATGGCCGTGGACCTTATGTCACCACACCATCAGATTAATGCATTGTCATCGGTCCTTGATACGTATGCAAAGTTTCAAATTAATCAGACTTCTAGAAACCGGTGAAAATTAAGCTCAAAGATTCCGTTACATACATAGATACAGGCCAAGCTAATAAAAGCGTGTTAAAAGTAAAATACATTTTTCTACTCGAAACCCAGCCAACAGAGAATGAATGCTATGGTAATATTTAGTGTTACTCTACCGAAATGGATTTGTTTGTTGTTGAGAGCCAAACGAACTCAACACGTTTTTGTAGTAACACATAGAGAGTCATTGAGCGAGCAACCATGATCTTAAGCACGGTTGCCACTTTGGTCCATTTGGACAAAAAATGGTCCTTTCCAACCTCATTTGGTCCGCTGGTCCTTTTTTTCCAATTTTGGTCCTTTTTAGGCGGTAATCAAGATTGTTTGTTTCTACTGAGGAAAAAATATTCAACACTACCCATGAAATTTTCCACACCTTCATTAACCCTTATATAATTTATAATTTTCCTCAATGTGTCACTTACAAAAAAATTGCTGTCATCAAAATGTAACAGAACAATGGCACTTCATCTAGCAGGTACTTTAGAAAAGCGTTGCATCTTCAAGCAAACCAATTTTCGTTAATTGTTGATGAAACAAGCGGGCAATCAGAAAATCTTGTTTTGGTGGCTAGATATTTAGATCGATTATCAAATACTTTTCGCGATAGATTTTTGTCACAGTTTGAGCTTAAAAAAGTTGTTGCAAATGTATGTGCATCTCAAAGAAATTTGACGGAGTTGTCCACTGATGAAGACATTATTGTATTGAAAACTAAATAAATGAATGATACTAATTTGTTTTATATTAAGTGCACTTGCGACTATTTTATTTTCAAGTTAGCATACCGATTTGTAATGGGAGTTGGTGAAACAAAATATAGACATGCAAAACAAAAAGTGGCCCGTAAAAATGTTTACAAAGAAATCCTATGTAAAAATTTTCATAGCTTTACCTTTCGTTTAGGATATCAATTTTTAAAATTTTCTCACACAGCACAAAACAAATTGATGAGTTTTAGGAATACCAAGGCTATTGTGTTCTTCACACTCCGATGCGGCTATATTTTATATTTTTGTTAATAGCATTTCTGCTATACAACTGTCAAATACAATATCACTTAGAGAATTAAAATTTTCTATATATTTCCGACCAGCGCGAAAGAGTTCAATCAGAAAAAGTTAGTCTGCTGATATTATTACATCAATATGAAGCACCTTTTGAGTAATTTTAGATACAATGATTATATCGAAATATTGGATATTTAAAAAATGTCAGTGTACATAATTTAGAATACTAAATATCTTAACCCAAGGAATATTTTTATTGGAAGTAACAGAAACTTTAATAATAACATTGTTAATAATACCTAATATCTCGTACCTCGTCAATTGGAATTTCGACCATTACTACAGAGTTCAAACCTTTAAGACTTTTCAAGGACTTTGGCTAGATTCAATGAGTTTTGAAATGTACATTTTTCTCTAACACAAATTATATGGCAAAAATGTACATTTTAAAACTCGCACTACTGAATCTAGGCCATAAATAAAAAAATTGAAGTGTGAGGGTGCTTTGGTAAACGGAAGAGTAAAGAATTAAATTAAAAAAGAAAACAATTGGAGCACCCAGATATTGGAAAATTTTTTTTTTTAATTTTGGACTAATTTTATAATTAAATTGATACAACCGAGCTCTGGAGAAATTTAGCTTAAAAATAAGACTTTGATGTAAATAAAACGGAACTAGTTTGGCTTGCGGCACGAGTTTTCCTCTAAAGTTTTTCGTCAAAACAATTATTTATATAAGACTTTTTGTTAGAATAAAAGTGAGTGTGACTTTGTACTGTACCATAATCTGAAATTAAAGATTTTACAAAGAATTCGACACATTCATGATTTGCCTAATTTTTTGTAAGCCAACTAAAACTTCAAAAATTTGGTCCATTTCTTTGAGATTTGGTCCTTTTTTCGATGAATTTTGGTCCCAAATGAAAACATGGTGGGGCAACCGTGATCTTAAGCACTTCTGCCTTTACTTAAGATCACTTTTCACTGTTCAGTCGGCGATGAAAACTCTTCCCCATAGCAACTGCTGAAAAATACCAAAAAGGGGTAACTTCTACTCTCAGTCTTTAGCAAGAAGAAAAGGCGTATGCAAGATCTCTCTTCAAATTGGGTCTAGAACAATTAAACACGATTTAGCTCTAATTCTAAAAGATATTATTCATTATCTAAAACAGTGCTATAAATATCACTAAGATAATAAGGCGCCACTGCTCAATGTCTACTGCGACTTTGATCTAAATTTCTTGCTGCCGCTGCTGATTTGCTGCATTTGAACAATCAGTACAACAATCATCTATCGCACAGATTACTTCTTATTTTGTAATTAATTTTCGTTGTTTGTTTGTTTGTTTAAATATATTGCCTTGTTTTTTAAGTCGTACAGGGCCATAAGAAAAATATTCTACAGGACCACCACCTCCAAAAATTGTAACGACTAAAACAAAAGGCGCACAGCGCAACACCGCCAATTGAACGCGTTGTGTCTTCATAGGCAGCGCGAGCGCTAACACCAATAACAACAATGGCAGTAAATAAATAGCAGGAAAAGTTAAAAGTGGCATTCAACTCATAATAACTAAATATACAATATTTATGAATAAATATAAATGGGTGTTTGTTAGAATTTAATAGCGTTGACCTCAGTTTAACTTCTGCCGCTGCTGTTCGTGCTATTTTTGTTGTTGCGTGGACTTACTTTATTCGTTATTTAATTATTGTTGGCTACATTCCATTAATACAACAATAAAGTTGACCCGAACTCGTTGTATGCAGCTGCTAACGCCCAAATTGTAATACAGTGGCACAGTTTACTAAAATTCTGAGTCAAAATTACCCGCTTTTTCGTCAATTTAAATCTTGCTCTTTTATTTTCGATAATTTTAGGAAAAACTTTTATGAATTTTGTAACTGATACTATGCAAACCAATCTCAAAAACGTTTTCGAAAAAAATTTCAAAATTCGGGAAAATATCACGAAAATGTCGAAATTTTTATTTAAAGAGATTTTGTAGCTGGAACTGTTTTAGTTTAACAAAGTAAATGTTATAAGTCTCGAAATTCGCGCTGATTTTTAGAATTTTGAAACTTTAAGCCAGGTCTGGCGCAGATTGCACTTTTATGCAATTTTGCTATGGCTCTCAGAAAATGTACTTTCATTACCAGTTATGTTCAGGTCTTCGATTGATTTGCAGTCTTTGAAACCGCAAGAATCTCTGCTTGAAACACTAACAAAACGATATCTGCTCATATGACGCTCAAATCTCTTGAGACACAGCATTATAGACTTCTTGTATACGTACACAAGTCTATAGATATAGACTTTCCTCTATCAAAATTATCAGCATCGAATGAGATTTTGATTGAGCCATGCCCGTCCGTTACCACGATAACGTGTGTAAAAAAAAATATATCTCCATAAAATTTGGAATACTAGCCTATCTGGACCCGGAATAGATTGGTATTGAAAATGGGCCAAATCGAACGATAAACACGCCCACTTTCCGATATCGAAGCTTGATATGTGGGTTAACTTTAGGACGAAACATTGGAAACATTTTTGAAAATGCGCGTGTTGTGTTGTTGTTGTATGAACGACAAAGACCCCCGATGGTTTTGGGGAGTGCTATCGATGTTGATGGTCCTTTGCGGAATATAGATGTACGTTCCGGTAACAAAGCGGCATTCAGGTACTAGCCCGACCATCTCGGGACGATTAATATGACCACATTTAACCCTTTAGACCAAAAAATGGGCGTGTCGTTGCCCACATTCAGAAGAAGAATATTCTTTTTAAGTTTTTTAAGTCGTAAATCAAAAGCCGTTGAAGGCATCGTACTGAAATTCGGTACAGAGATTGTCATTATACATTATTTACGTACTTTATTGGCGCGTTACTGATTGAATGGTTATGGCAGTCCAACAAGGCGCGCCAGTCGCTTCTTCTTGTGCTAACTGTAACCAATTGGTAAGACCAAAAATTTAAATCGTTTTCCATCTGGTCCTTCCAGTGGAGTGGGGACCGTCCTCTTCCTTTGCTTCCACAGGCGGGCTCCGATAAGAATACTGTTTTGCAGGGTCATCATCTTTATTTCGCCTAACAAGTCCTGGTCGCTGTGCTTTAATTCACTGGATTATGTTGGTGCCTGCATAAAGCTACGTACGCGTAGATGCCCGTAAATGTTTCAAAGAACTTTTCTCTCGAATGGTCCTGCGCCATATTGCAGGACGGATACGATAAATGACTTATAGAGCATGATCTTCGTTTTTTGCTGAGAGAGGAATTCACTTTTCAATTGCCTACTTGGTCCAAAGTAGCATTTAATGGGAAGAGAGATTCTTCACTTGATTTTAAGACTGACGTTATTGATTGTGTTAATTTTGGTTCCCAAATAAACGAGCATACATACACTTGATGAAAATTAACACAATAGGTTGGCAATGACGCCTACTCTAAAAAAATCGATATCGACATTTCGAAAACTGACAAAAAAAAACGCGATAATGCTGTTGAATTGCCATTCTTTCATGTTGACTAAAGACATAAATAAGCAACCCTGTGGGGTTTGCGAACTAAAGCAAAAATACAATGATTAGAAAGATACAACTATATGAATTATTTTCTTTTTGAAACTGTCTGTACTGTTCTCTTATACGATGTATATTGCACTTGGTGTTGTTTGAATTATTATTCCGTTGAATGTGGTATACGAGGAAAGTTGTAAGAACGAAAAGACAAATATTGAATTAAAGAACAATTTTGCTCACATTTAATAAAACGTATTTTATTAAAAAAATTAGTATAAAATACTAACAAATGCATTACCAAATATCACATCAAACCTGCTAATAGTTGTATTCTTATCAACCCCTTGATATGTGGGTTGTAGCGATAATGAGAGCCCGAGGTTTTAGTCCTCTCTTTTTGTTTAGTCTAATGTAGTAAGATTTGACATGATATTCGAAACATTGCAGGCCCGCGCTTGGTTCCACACCTCTCGTGCTTAGTTCATCTGGCACAAACCTACAAACCTTTTAGCAAGTCCGATACGAGTGGGACGCATACCATAAATGCTGGAAGGGTTGTGCTCCTTTGCCAACTGATTCACTCTTTTATTTATACGTACGGATTTTTCACAAAACATTTATACGTATTAGCCAACAATAGGCTAGTTACTACTAAAATTTCGGGTTGAATCCTAGTCGTTGCTATCGGTTGTTCAAGCGATTTCTCTTTCACAAAAAGGATCCCACAGAAGGACAGGCAACACCTTCTCGTAAATGTGACATAGTGAATTTTGAAAGCGATAAAGATTTAACATCGGACTGATTGTACTGGGTGCTTCACGCCACTTACGCTTCTTGCAATACACTAGAGCGCCTGCCGAACACACATATGCCTCAAGGTGTTACACTTCCAAATTAATACCAACTTTCGTTAAGTCGTCCCACAGTACCTAGAGCGCGTAGTCATCCGAATCCGAGGCGACCATCAAACGCGCGCGCACAGTTCATCATTTTTAGTGTTTGACAGTTTTGACCGTCAATCAACACGCTAAGCGGCCAATATAAGCTATGTTATATATATATGCAGCTAGCTACATACACAATAAACGCACAATCGGCCAGATGGCGTGTTATGTGTTCGTCTATCTGAGAATTTATGCTTTTAATTGCCACCCTCGCGCGCACATAATACGCATCATACAACAAATTATTGTTATTCGCTCATTTGAATGCGCTCCACCTTCGCTCGTAGTCAGCAGTAACTGCAACGCTGAGGCGCAACCGTCATAAAATGTTTCGTGCACATGTTTGACTGCATATTTACAAATGAGTTTACCGGTCTGTTTGGAGCAGAGCAGCAGCGCCGTTGTATGCGCGCGCGCTCATTCAATTTTGTGGCGACCGCGACGCTACACTTGTATATGAATGAGCGAACTATGCGCGCGCTTCACCGCATGCTCACTCGCTAGGTTGTTCGTTCGCGCGTTCTCTTGCCTTTGCTCACATGCTTGTTCGTTTGTGTGCGCTCATTCGTTCGTTCAATTGTTTTGGGTCGTTTTGACCTTCTTCAAAAGTAGGTAACCTCATTTCGCATTTATCGTGTAAATTTTACACATTTACATTTATGCACTGGCGCTCACCCTCACCATTACCGCCGCCAGCCAGATGTTGGGTGCGCGCTTTCGGTTTGTATGTGTGTGTGTTATTTGCTCAACAAACTTTGTACTTGCATTGCGCGCTTGTTGTGCGTAGCAACAAAAACAAATCACACACATCGCAAAGAAAAATATGAATTAGTGCGTACGCGTTTTTATATTTTATTTATTTTTATATATTATATATTGCCTCGACGCGCACATTTATGGGTTAAAGGCGACGCTGCAGCCGAGCGCTGCTGCCAAGGTGTAAAGTGCGTCGTTTTCCTTTACATACCGTTTTATTACTAGGCTCAAGCGTTGTGTATTTTGTAGGCCGATTGGTTGCCTCATCACTACTATGCACTCACCGTTACCCCAAATTCAGTGAGCTGCTACCGCGCAGGAACACACATACCTACATATGTACGTGTATGTGTGTCAATGTCCTCCATGCATCAATACGACTTTGCACTGGCGTCACCTCAATCTACTCTTCCGCCTTCCGTAGTTGTACGGATCTTATTAGCTTTTGTACACCAGAAGCGCTTAGCGCGGGTGCATGAGGGCATGCGATGGGGGGAATCGACCTTGTGCACGTTACTCTATCGTGCAGCTGCTGCTATTGCTAACTGTTGGAGCATAAGCGATTACATGTCGGTGGGGTCGGTCGCTCTATAGGTTACTGGTTTACTTGCTTGGCTGGATGCTCTTGGCCCATTTTAATGGTGAATGCTTTAGAAGTCATTCAGTTCATTACTTTTTGTTGAATTTTTTTGTTTGTGTTGTTGTTGCTGTCATCCATATTCATACCTGCAATGAGTTTGTTGCTTGTTGCTTTTAATTTTTGTTGTTATGTATGCCTATTCTTCTTTGGCTGAAAATTTTTTTCGCTAAGCAATTGTCCTCCATGTCAGCACCTTCAGTTCACATTGGTTTTGATGATAATCAACAAAATTTAAGTGATTTTGAAAAAAATTCATAATTCTCCAATACGAGTCGGAAATTGAACCTCTGCAACTAGATGATAGAGCATTTTCCCCAAAACCTGCGGTCTGAGTTTTTTCGCTTTAACAACTGCTCCATCGAAACTTCAATGAGTGCTACACCACCAAAATTTGGAGTAGTCTTATAAAGTTGCGCCCAAGAAGCAAAAAAAATTGAGTAAGGCAAAACCTAAGTTTTTTCTGCTCCTCAATAGCAAGCACTCGAAGACTAAGTAGGTCGGGGTGTTTGGTGGACTCAGTGAACGACTCCCTGACATCCTCAAGGAAACTTATCCTTCTGCCGGAGAAACTTTTGTTTTACCCGAACTTAACCTTCCACCGCACACGCAATTTTCTAGCGCTCCTGGGACTTTTTTTAGCACAACTTCGTGTACGAAAGCGCTCTACTTGAGTTGTATGGATACTCTCATATTAACGGGCTTGGCTACCATGTTCTCGTTACAGATGACACTGCCCGGTGTAAGGTCGTCAAGTGACTCTTCTGCCCTTTTGCTGCTGACCGAAGTGTTCGTATTCCAAGAAGGTATGGCGTACGTCGTCTGTCTATGCTTATGCAGTTTAGGCAGTTCTTTATTTTAACGTTTAGAAAGTATGGCGTACGTCGTCCATACTTCTGCAGTATAGGCAGTTCGGGGCTTCAACCTTTACGGAAGTAACCTTGCCCGGTTAAGAATTGGGTCAGGCACAACTCGACCTCTCCAGATCGCTTTCACTATGGATCTAGCTCGGCAAACAATTCCCTAGTCCACTTTCGTGCAATGGTGCAGATCTACTTCTGCTAACAGAGTCGGGTCGATTCTCAGTTATTGCTTCTTCTTGCTGAAAGAACGTTCTAATGCCCCAAAGATGCCCATCCTGCCTGACTGAGTTAAAAGCGTTTCTGACTTCCAGCGGGAATAGTAGAACGACCAGTATTGCTTAGTAGCACTCTGCACCGCCTTTCTATACTGCATCTATCCCTTGTGGTATGAAATCTCTTGTGTAGTAACTTCTCGGAAACTACGCTTTCGGTGAGATACTTCTCCTCCACCCTCCATTGTTACCGTTAGGCTCTACTGCAAATTGCTTTCCACAATTCTTCCTGCAGTATCCAGTTGGCAGAGTAATCAAAAACACGACGGAAAAATGGATCGCCTTTGCGCTGTCTTCCATCAGATGGGAAAGATTTCGTCAGACCCTGCTATGCATGTTAGAAGAGGTACACATAAGGATGACGTGCTCTTCTCATTGCTGTGGGTTCTATTCTGAACTAGCGAGAACTAATTCAGCTCAGTAATAGTAGACTAAAGGTAGTATAATATGCAGTAGGCGGTTATAGCAGTATCAGAAGTGTGTTGTGTTATCTATGATTGAAGTTCTTTGCCGTTTGTTTGTTGTTATAAATTCAGGTCACTTCACCTTGTTAACTCCGAAAGGTATATTAAGCTAACCTTAAGCTGAACTTTCAAAGGAGAGTAGAGAAAGGAGAGTGCCGCAAAAGGCTAGTACAAATAAACCAAAGATTATTATTTGTGTAAAAACAACTGTCATAAGATCCTATAGTGTGGTAGTCAGTCCTAGATAAGCAGCATAACACCAAAAACTAAATAAAATATAAATGGGCAGCCTGTTGCACCTGCAGCTGGGCAGTTAGATTGAGTTTACCTCCAATAAGTGACATGAGAAGGGGCATAGCTGGTAGTCAGAGGGTAATTCCACTATACACAGATGAGTCTGACATGGAGTCCAGTGTCAGAGCTGAGATCATTTTTTGAATAACTGAAAGTGTGACTTCTATACTCTGCTAATATCCCCAGAGCTTCGCAGCTGTCGAGGTGACCTGTGACCCCTTGTTAAATCAATTTGTACAGGACAAATCGTTCGAATTTTGACAGATTCCGTCCCTAACTCAATAACGCTATATATTGTAACGAACTTTAGGAATTTCCTCATAATTATAAACCTTCTGCTAACGTTCGAATCACTGAACTGTCGAATAAATAACTCCAAAATTCAGTATTGCAAAATGGCATTTATTTAGACTACTTTGGGAGTAGTACAATCACAATTATACTTCACTAATGTCGTGTTTAAATCAAACTGATTACTGATTCCCCAGCTTGCGCTGCTTTTATACTCTCGGTTACCTCGTTCGCCCATTTCTCCTTAGGTCTAGATGTTTCACGTACATGCCTTCTAAAACAGTTGTATCTCATGCTTGGTTATTTAGCTATATACATGTATATCTGTGGTTTATGCTTTTCTTGTGTGTATGAATATTCTTCGTTGCCTTGTATATAAGTGTGGCTGCTTGCTTTAATGTGTACATGTACATAAGTGTGGCTGCTTGCTATTTTCGTTGTTGTAATTATTTACTAACAGCATATTGATGCTAATATTCGCCACAGTATTAATATTATGTGGTAAACAACCATACAAAAATTCAGAAACTTTGTCTTTAATCAGGCCAGAAAAGTCAGAAAAACGCCGCGACTTATGAGGCCGATATTATTAATATAACAATAAAAAGTTGATTTATCAGTGACGGCTTTATTCCAGAAATTGTACTTGTGTATTTTCTAACTTTAATATTTTTATGCTAAACGTTTTAACAAAATTCTTTCTCTTTTTCCAGGTATGCTTTGACTACTTATTCGTGATACATTTGAAAGAAAAAAAATTTATTGCAAAGAAAAGATGTTTTCGCTATAAGTAAGTACGTTTTTACTGACTTATCTTAAAAAATTCTGGAGTAAATGAATGCGACTGATCCTTGGGAGTGGCTACAAAAGAACAGACTCCATGCATTGGACTTTGTAACACGAACAGGCATACGAACTTAGGATCGGCACAAGAGTATGAGGAGAAATCGTACTGAAAGAAGGTGCTCCAAAAATTGTAATTTTTAAGACGCAGTAGGACTATGTTGAAAATTTAGATCTTGATAAAGCTAAACTAGAGTTATTTAACGTAGAACGTTGAACCTGCTGTTGTAGATGGCTTTACCGATAGGTCAGTTGAAGGAATAAGCAACTGTTGAAACTCCGCATAGACTCAGGAGTTGCGAGTACCATGGGTTGAAGTACCGTTGTTGTTTTTGTTGGAGTAATGGTACTGCGCTCCACTTAATCGGCACGCGCATTCATAAGACTGTTTTCAATATCTCCTAACGGAAGTCATCATGCTGTTATGTTAAATAAGTAGGATTGAGTGTGGATAGGTACCCGTAGGAACTATACCAATATCCAGATTATAACTGAGCGAACGTGATTCGCATCTCTGTTGGTTGGTCGCGCTCTTCGTTTGCTATATTAACCCCGAGAGTTGTCAAAAAAATTTACCGACTCTTTTAAAGAAGTAACTTTTGGCATTCGGAATGACAACTTTGTTGTGGCTTACCGGATTTAATCCTAGTGCTTTCGGATGTCTACTTATTTGCTTCGGAGAGGAAGGGGGAGGGGGCGTCTCCTATGATGTCGGTAATATAAAGTTGAGTGGAAGCTACTCCGGTACACTTAACCTACATGAAGGTCGGTTTTATATTAAAACAAAAACAAAAATTTAAGGCGCGATAACCTCCGAAGAGATTTTCGGCCGAGCTTCTCTTCCAATTTGTGTCGTGGTCCTTTTAATTTTTCTTACTAACTCAGAATTCACTGAGAAGCCTTTAATGGCAGAAATATACTCGGAGTGCTTGCCAAATCATTGCCGGGGGCGACCCCTTGTTTCTAAAATTTTAATGTTGGTTTGCTCGGGGCGTGAACCCAGGATCTTCGATGAAGGCGGAGCACGCTACCAGCAAACCACAGCGGCCGCGAGGTCCGTTTCATAGCACATAGGACAATGGTGACGTCAGCTTCAATTACTAAGAGAATAGCTGTGTAGCTACTGTGTAGTTTGAAATTTGTACTGATTTCTACCCTGGGGAAATTCTACCGAGATCCGACTATGCCAAGTCCGAAATACTTTTACCTATTTCTGGCAAAGGCAAGCATGAAATCACTCGGCGATTCTACCTCGTTGTCCTTAATGCAGCTGCACCAGGAATGGTTTTCCTTTATATTGAGACAAATTATATGGACTCCTATAGATTCGGAGATCCACGTGACCATTAGCAGGGATATTAATATACCCCGGAGCCCAGATTCGAACCATCGCAAGCGAGGCCAGGCACTCCCAGACCATCAATTTTGCGCCGCAGTCGCGTTCTATACGAGTATTTGTTAGATACTCTAACCGTAGTGGCACTGTATTTCATTCTGGACATGGATCTCTGAACCCAAAATCCTGCCACAAACCTTCCCTTCCAACCTCTATTTACAGGTTGTTCTTTAACCTGTCTACTTTCTAAGTAGAGTTCCTACCTCTCTGACGGTACGCAACAGTTCGTCCAACTTGGGATGAAGTCAGACTTGGTGCAAACGCTGTAGTGTACGAAGTCAGAGAACTAATACCCCATGTTAAGAAATATTATGTGTAAATGTTATTCTCCGAGCGCCATTGATACCCACTAGCTTTTATACGAACATCAACATTTTGTTAATGCTCGCCGTTGGTTCTCTATTTAAGCCAAGGAGTGGCCCCAGCTCTGACCCATAAATACAAGTCAATAGATTTCTTATCAATATTTAGTTTCCAAGACAACTTTCTCGCCAGTATAATTCCTAAAAGTTTAACCCTATCAAATAATACAGACCTTCGAGGTAGACCTAAGAAAAGGATGTTGTATCTTCGAAAACACTAAGAACCGTTTTGCTAGTGTTGGCCCATTCTCATTATTCCACCCTTCTATTCACGTTATCCATATAGACCTACAGAGCAGAAATTTATCGTGATCAGGACTGCCAGGTTTTTTGAAAGGGAAACAACTAGAAAGCCACTCACTTTGAGGTCTGCCAATAGCTTGTTTACTACCACAACCTCAAGGAGCGTATCTCTCTTGGCTGTTCCCTCGTTTGTGGTCCCATTCCGCTGCTACTGTTCTGTTGCATGAAATTGATTTATGAATCCAATCAAAGGCCAACCAGGGCTTTTTCGATACCCCCGCAAGAGAATCGTTAATCGCCCTTTCGATGTCTAGTTAGTAAGGCACCCAGAACAAAGTTTTTCGTGCTCTAGAGAGCGATTAGTGCCAGTTCAAAAATTGCTTCGTCGCCTGTCTCAGAACCCTCTCCCAGACTCTTAACAAGTTTGTGCTTCATTGATTACATTGTACCAAAAAAAGGTCATAAATTGCTTTACAATGATGCCCTTTACAATTTCCACAAATCATTTGAATGTCACTGTGATTGCTTGGCGTTGCTGTGTTGCATCTGTTGCTAATATTGCTGATGGTCATCAACAGCAAGAATTAAAGCAACAACAAGCTCAGCAGTGTATAAAAACATAATTACAATTGTTGTTGTTGCTGCTGAATCGACTTTCAATCCATTAAATCTCAATTTATACTGACTCAAAATGTGTTTTTATTTTAAATTTTTTGTTTTAAGCATCTACTGTTGTTATTGTTGCTGTTGTTGTACTCATTGCCGCTACATTGCTTACAATTTCAATGTAAACTTAGGTATTACACGATGCTCACTGCCTCTGCCTCTGCCACTGTCGCTGCTGCTATTGACACCAATTTAACGCTGAGACATCGGTCGTTGCGATGCCAATGCGATGATGATGATGTTGTTGTTGTTTTTCTTCTTGTTTGGTTTTTGTGTATTTTTTTTCTGGTGTATTGCTAGCTTTTGTTGCACTTGTTTGTTGTTATTTACCTTCAATACGAACGCACCGTTTGCTCAAAATTTTACTTTTGTTGTTGTTGAAACTGCAGCAGCTGCCACTGTTTTAACTTCAGTTGCCGACTTGAAAATTTTTAATACTAATGTTGCTGTTGTTGTTTTTGTTTATCATGTCGCGTTTAGTTCGCTGTTGCTGCTGCTTGCTACGTCTCTGCTAAGTTCGCTCAGCGTCATCGTCGTCGTGGATGTGGGTCAATTGCGCTAATTGCTTGCACTACGCCATCCGTTTCAATTACATACATATGTACATAAGTATGCATATGCACTAGGGATGTGACGGAATTCAATTCCTAAACGTTGGAGCTTCCGATTGACTTATACATCTCATACAAATTTGGGCCACAACTTTTTGGAATCGGACGTACAAGCGAAGCTGATCAGTAAAAACAAGTAGCTCAGTCACATAGACTGGAAATTTTTGCATGTTATCGTCAGGAAAGAAAAGGCACTGAAGGGAAAGGAAAAAGAGAAGGAGGGTAAAGAGAAGGAAAGATAAGAAGTCAAAGCCAATGCCGGAACCGGACGACGTCGTATTATCAATTTGTTATCAAAGCGTTAACGGTTTGGTAGCGATGAGTGACCGGTTTGTTATCGGAGGGATTTGTTTTATCTATTTCTTATAGACGCGTTATCGGCTTATTATCGGTGTGATATCGACGAGGTTTAAGACGAGTTATCGAATTGTTATAGACTTACTATCGATAACAAATGTTATCGTTTTTTATCGACGAGTTGTTGCTTTGCTACCGAAAAGTTATCAAATTTCTATCGATTTTTTATTGAAAAATTTGGAAAATCAAAGAAATGCTTCGCTCTTTGGCTTCGAAGAGATTTAGGCCGACCTTCACTTCCGATTTGCGTCGTGCGATTCCGAACGGAACGCAGATGATTTTTCACGCAGGAGCTTTTCATTGCAGAAATACTCGCGGAGTATTTGCCAAACCACTGCCGAGCGGCACCCCGTCTAGAAAAACTTGTTTATAAATTTTTGATTGGTGATTTGACCGTGACTTGAACCCAGGACCTTCGGTGTGGTTGGCGGAGCACACTACCGTCACACCACGGCGGCCGCCATATTATCTAAAAGGTGATTTTTTCGGCACCTACTGGATCCATAACCAGATAAGAGCGATCCACTTCAATAAAATTCCTCAAAACCTCCTGGGAGTCTTCTTATAGCTAAGGGGAGAAGAAGAAGACTTCATCTTTAGCTGCATTACTTATTCAATAAAGCAATAATAATTAAGAATTTGTATTTTGTAGGGGAGATTGATCAATTAGCGCCTTAGTGTAGAAATTTGATTAATAAATTAATTTACTCAGTGTGAAATTTGTATATTAATTTTTGGATAAGATTTGAAAATCTTTGAAAGCTGTTTCGATACGTTTTTGTGTGCTATTAAAATATAAGCAAAAAGTTTTGAAGGCAGATTTCTACACCTCTGAATAAAAATTTCTAATAAAAAAATTTTGAAATTAAAAGAATATTAAATAAATGTTCCGTAAGAGCGGTGCGAAGAAATTGTGAGCTGGGCTGGTATACATTTCTTTTAATCAAAGCCTATTTAGGTAAAAAAAATATTTATAAAAATCATAAATTTCTTTTTTAAACATTTAAATTGTTTTTGTCGGCCCATTCATTAAAGATTTTTAGCTCTAAAAAGTTAAATAATTTTTTTTTTTTAATTAACAAAAATTAAAAAAAAATATAAAAAAGTTATTTAACAAAAAAAAAAAAATAATATATATAAAAAAATATTTTTAATTAACAAAATTATTTTTAATTAAATTTTTTTTTTAATTAAAAACAATTTAAATAAAATAAAAAAAAAACTTTGAAAAAACTAAAAAATATATAGGTTAGGTTTAGGTTAGGTTAGGTGGTAGCTGCCCTGATAAGGATAGCTCACTTGGACAACACGAAGGTCCGTTGTGGTACCACATACACCAAAAATAACGGTGACTTAGATCTAGGTACTTAGAGAATCGTTTCGTAGCAACGATAAAGCTCCGAATGATACCGATCTCAACTTTGGATAAATCCTCGGGAGATCCAAGTGAGTCGCTACCGAAGTACCTTCGCCTAGTTCTGGCAAAAGGGGCAATCAAGCATAGAGGGATTTGGTGATTCCACCTCATCATCCTCCATACAGCAGCAGCAGGATGGAGTTTCCAGTATATTGAGACGTACCGCATGGATACCCATGGGACAGTGCCCTGTCTATACCCCAATTACCATTGATAGGTGAGCCTTAGTGAACCCAATTATTTCAGCAGACCTCCTGCCATCCACTTTCGGCCAGAAAGATCTTGCTACCCTGCAAGACGTGGTGTCCGCCCAACGTTTGCTGAGCTGACTCGAGGCCCAGCTATGGAGGGGCAATCCACAGGTGGCCAGCGGAATCCCGAAATCCCTACAGCCATCTTCATCCGGTTCAGTTGTACCGATGCGGCCTAAGAGATCCGCTTGACAGTTACCCGGGATATCACTATGGCCGGGACCCAGATAATCTTAATTGTAAAATAATTCGATGCAATCGCAAGCGAGGCGGGGCACTCCCAGACCACCCTCGACCGCACTGTAGTTCAGCTCAAGGCCTTGATAGCCGCTTGGCTAACAGAGTAGATGTTAAATTCCCTAACCCTAGTAGCACTGGAAAGTATTTCATCGACCGCATCCTTAATCGCAGCAACTTCCGCTTGGAATACACTGCAGTGATCAGTCAACTTAAACTTGCGGCTTACATTTAGCTCTTGACAAAAGACCTAGAGGCAACAGCTCTCCCAGCTTCCTACAATACAAGTCCCAGTTAGTACTCTTAGAGTTCCTAAAGGATATTTTACCGGAACGTTCTTCGCTCACCGAGAACTGAATTTATCGGTGATCAGATAAGGAGTGCTCGTTGAGAACCATCCAGCCGACCTTCTAATTCTCTACTAGCCAGGGTGAGGTCCAGGACCTTCCCCCTTACCGCAGTAATAAAAGTCGGGTCATTCCCCCTATTACATATACAAAGCCCCTCATCTACAATAAAAGTAAATAAAGATTCACCTCTAGTGTTGGTATCCGAGCTTCCCCAGATGCTATGATGGGCATTAGCATCGGCACCGATGATCATGCCAACACCTCTCCGCCTTGCTTCAGCGGTGATTTCGCCCAGTATCGCAGGTGGTGGTCCCTCTACGTCCCCATGGGGCATGTACGCTGAGACCAGCCACATTTCATTACTGCCTCGCTCGAGGCAGACCGTGGTTACGTCAGCATTGCTGAAATTAGAGAGAATAAAAGCTTTAATCTCTTTTTTAACAAGCACACAGGATCTAGGCCTACCTGCCTCCCCATGCACCAGGGTGTTGAATTTTCCAGCCCTTAATCCAGAAATCTTTCTACCGTTACTATTCAGACACGATTCCTGGACAAGGACTATATCCACTCCGCCTTTTTCAAGGCAGAGCAACAAATTTGCGGAAGCCGCCTTAGAGTGCTTGATTTGAGGGATTTCCATCAAAACCGCTCTTTTTCGCACCCCATACTTGGCGGATTCGTGTTAGTCTTGTCCATTCTAAAAAGGCCCCTCTCAAGTCCGCTATCCGGAGCCGATTGTGTAGTCGCCCTTCAACGGTCTCGTGGTTATCTATGCTACGCAGGGAGGCCACGCGAGGGTTGACGCATTACCTTATGGGCAATGCGTTCAGAGCCAGACCGGACACAAAGCGGGAAAATTTTCAACCTCACCTACACCACCAACTTAAACGGCGACGGCGGCGGAACGTACCTTGAGGCACGCCACGGTTTTAGAGGGACGTGGGCAGGTGCAGCATTAGTCTACCAGCCATTTCGGTAAGGTTTCACCCCGACCTACTAAGGTGGCAGAATACGGCACCTACCAGCCCAAAGTCATCAAGTCCAAAACAAAGTCAAAATCAAAATCCCTAACAATCCAGTTCGTCGCCGTTGTGTACCGATCTTTACCCTTAACAGGGTCCTCCCTCCCCTGAGTCGTTGTGCCGAGCTGGGTTTTATCGAGTTGTCCTCTCTAAATCCGCCATTATCAGTAGAAGCAGGGGCACCTCGTGTGACAATTCGTCACTGGCCGGTCTAAGACTGATACCAGTCCCTGATCCAGAGCCTGGAACCACGTATGATATCCAAGGAATCTTAACCCAAAAAAAAACGATTCGAGTTCAAGGCCAGAACAATATTTTTCTTTAATGACGATTATTGTTTTTATTTTTTTAATTTTCTATATTGAAAAATTGTAGTTGGAATATTAAGTAGATAATTTTTCAGACAACCTGCCATAGTTGCGCAGATAGATCCATTTTGAAGGGTGCTAAGCCTTACATAGCCATACAGCGGCGGTTTGTTTGACACATAAATTGCTTCTTTTATTCCTCCTTTACCAACTATATTTAATCAGGGTTGCGATATCTGTTGCATATCACTGATAATGCTGGATTTGTTTATTGCCAATTACTTTGTTTGACATTCGCATTCCAAAAACAAAATAAAAATTTTCCATTATAGAAAAATTAAAAAAAAAAATAATAATTATCATTAAAAAAATATATATATATTGTTCTGGCCTTGAGCTCGAATCGAACCTTAATACATAAAAATATTAAAAAAAATAATATTAAAAAATTTTAAATAAAACTAAAAAAAACAAGTAAGGAAGGCTAAGTTCGGGTGTAACCGAACATAACATACTCAGTTGAGAGCTATGGAGACAAAATAAGGAAAATCAATCTGGGGTAACCCTGGAATGTGGTTGTATAACATGTGTATCAAATGAAAGGTATTAAAGAGTATTTTAAGAGAGAATAGGCCATAGTTCTATGGATGAACGCCATTTAGGGATATCGCCATAAAGGTAGACCAGGGCTGACTCTAGAATTTGTTTGTACGATATGGGTATCAAATGAAAGGTGTTACTGAGCATTTTAAGAGGGAGTGGGCCTTAGGTCTATCGGTGGACGCCTTTTCGAGATGTCCCCATTAAGGTGGACCAGGGGTGATTCTATAATGTGTTTGTACGATATGGGTATCAAATGAAAGCTGTTAATGAGTATTTTGAAAAGGAGTGATCCTTAGTTCCATAGGTGGACGCCGTTTCGAGATATCGCCATAAAGGTGGACCAGGGGTGTCTCTAGAATGTGTTTGTACGATATGGGAATCAAATGAAAGGTGTTACTGAGCATTTTAAGAGGGAGTGGGCATTAGGTCTATAGGTGGACGCCTTTTCGAGATATCGCCATTAGGGTGGGCCAGGGGTGACTCTAGAATGTTTGTACGGTATGGGTATCAAACGAAAGGTGTTACTGAGCATTTTAAGAGGGAGTGGGCATGAGGTCTATAGGTGGACGCCTTTTCGAGATATCGTCATTAGGGTGGGCCAGGGGTGACTCTAGAATGTGTTTGTACGATATGTGCATCAAACGAAAGGTGTTACTGAGCATTTTAAGAGGGAGTGGGCATTAGGTCTATAGGTGGACGCCCTTTCGAGATATCGCCATTAGGGTGGGCCAGGGGTGACTCTAGAATGTTTGTACGATATGGGTATCAAACGAAAGGTGTTACTGAGCATTTTAAGAGGGAGTGGGCATTAGGTCTATAGGTGGACGCCTTTTCGAGATATCGCCATTAGGGTGGGCCAGGGGTGACTCTAGAATGTGTTTGTACGATATGGGTATCAAATGAAAGGTGGTAAGGAGTATTTTAAAAGGGAGTAATCCTTAGTTCTATAGGTGGACGCCTTTTCGAGATATCGCCATAAAGGTGGACCAAGGGTGACTCTAGAATGTTTGTACGATATGGGTATCAAACGAAAGGTGTTACTGAGCATTTTAAGAGGGAGTGGGCATTAGGTCTATAGGTGGACGCCTTTTCGAGATATCGCCATTAGGGTGGGCCAGGGTGACTCTAGAATGTGTTTGTACGATATGGGTATCAAATGAAAGGTGGTAATGAGTATTTTAAAAGGGAGTAATCCTTAGTTCTATAGGTGGACGCCTTTTCGAGATATCGCCATAAAGCTGGACCAAGGGTGACTCTAGAATGTTTGTACGGTATGGGTATCAAACGAAAGGTGTTACTGAGCATTTTAAGAGGGAGTGGGCATTAGGTCTATAGGTGGACGCCTTTTCGAGATATCGCCATTAGGGTGGGCCAGGGTGACTCTAGAATGTGTTTGTACGATATGGGTATCAAATGAAAGGTGGTAATGAGTATTTTAAAAGGGAGTAATCCTTAGTTCTATAGGTGGACGCCTTTTCGAGATATCGCCATTAGGGTGGGCCAGGTGTGACTCTAGAATGTTTGTACGATATGGGTATCAAACGAAAGGTGTTACTGAGCATTTTAAGAGGGAGTGGGCATTAGGTCTATAGGTGGACGCCTTTTCGAGATATCGCCATTAGGGTGGGACAGGGGTGACTCTAGAATGTTTGTATGATATGGGTATCAAACGAAAGGTGTTACTGAGCATTTTAAGAGGGAGTGTACATTAGGTCTATAGGTGGACGCCTTTTCGAGATATCGCCATTAGGGTGGGCCAGGGGTGACTCTAGAATGTTTGTACGATATGGGTATCAAACGAAAGGTGTTACTGAGCATTTTAAGAGGGAATGGACATTAGGTCTATAGGTGGACGCCTTTTCGAGATATCGCCATTAGGGTGGGCCAGGGTGACTCTAGAATGTGTTTGTACGATATGGGTATCAAATGAAAGGTGGTAATGAGTATTTTAAAAGGGAGTAATCCTTAGTTCTATAGGTGGACGCCTTTTCGAAATATCGCCATTAGGGTGGGCCAGGTGTGACTCTAGAATGTTTGTACGATATGGGTATCAAACGAAAGCTGTTACTGAGCATTTTAAGAGGGAGTGGGCATTAGGTCTATAGGTGGACGCCTTTTCGAGATATTGCCATTAGGGTGGGCCAGGGGTGACTCTAGAATGTTTGTACGATATGGGTATCAAACGAAAGGTGTTACTGAGCATTTTAAGAGGGAGTGGACACTAGGTCTATAGGTGGACGCCTTTTCGAGATATCGCCATTAGGGTGGGCCAGGGGTTACTCTAGAATGTTTGTACGATATGGGTATCAAACGAAAGGTGTTACTGAGCATTTTAAGAAAGAGGGGGCATTAGTTCTATAGGTGGACGCCTTTTCGAGATATCGCCATTAGGGTGGGACAGGGGTGACTCTGGTATGTTTTTGTACGATATGGATATCAAATTAAAGGTATTAATGAGGGTTTTAAAAGCGAGTGGCCCTTAGATGTATATGTGAAGGCGTTCTCGTGATATCCACCAAAATGTGGACCAGGTGATCCAGAAAATCATCTGTCGGGTACTGCTAATTTATTTATATATGCAATACCACTAACAGTATTCCTGCCAAGATTCCAAGGGCTGTTGATTTCGCCTTGTAGAACTTTTTCATTTTCTTCTACTTAATATGGTAGGTGTCACACCCATTTTACAAAGATTTTTCCAAAGTTATATTTTGCGTCAACAAACCAATCCAGTTACCATGTTTCATCCCTTTTTTCGTATTTGGTATAGAATTATGGCATTTTTTTCATTTTTCGTAATTTTCGATACCGATAAAGTGGGCGTGGTTATGGTCAGATTTCGCCCATTTTTTATACCAAGAAAAAGTGAGCTCAGGTAAGTACGTGGGCTAAGTTTAGTAAAGATATATCGGATTTTGCTCAAGTTATTGTGTTAATGGCCGAGCGGAAGGACAGACGGTGGACTGTGTATAAAAACTGGGCGTGGCTTCCACCGATTTCGCCCATTTTCACAGAGAACAGTTACCGTCATAGAATCTATGCTCCTACCAAATTTGAGAAGGATTGGTAAATTTTTGTTCGACTTATGGCAATAAAAGTATTCTAGACAAACTAAATGAAAATGGGCGGAGCCACGCCCATTTTGAAATTTTCTTTTATTTTTGTATTTTGTTGCATCATATCATTACTGGAGTTGAATTTTGACTTAATTTACTTATATACAGTAAAGATATTAAATTTTTTGTTAAAATTTGAATTTAAAAAAATTTTTTTTTAAAAAGTGGGCGTGTTCTTAATCCAATTTTGCTAATTTTTATTTAGCACATATAGAGTAATAGTAGTAACGTTCCTGCCAAATTTCATCATGATATCTTCAACGACTGCCAAATTACAGCTTGCAAAACTTTTAAATTACCTTCTTGTAAAAGTGGGCGGGGCCACGCCCATTGTCCAAAATCTTACTAATTTTCTATTCTGCGTCATAACGTCAACCCATCTACCAAGTTTCGTCGCTTTATCTGTCTTTTGTAATGAGTTATCGCACTTTTTCGGTTTTTCGAAATTTTCGATATCGAAAAAGTGGGCGTGGTTATAGTCCGATATCGTTCATTTTAAATAGCGATCTGAGATGAGTGCCCAGGAACCTACATACCAAATTTCATCAAGATACCTCAAAATTTACTCAAGTTATCGTGTTGACGGACGGACGGACGGACGGACGGACGGACATGGCTCAATCAAATTTTTTTCGATCCTGATTATTTTGATATATGGAAGTCTATATCTATCTCGATTCCTTTATATATGTACAACCAACCGTTATCCAATCAAACTTAATATACTCTGTGAGCTCTGCTCAACTGAGTATAAAAAAAGATTTAAAAAGCCGGGTAGACTATACATTATGGGAGCAGGGGGCGAGGGTTGGGGTGGTGGAAGGGGGTGGGGGCGACTCCCCATTTCTAAAAACACCACCCACACCCGCCAGAGGCTTATAGTTTGTTTACAATTTAATATTAAAGTTACCAAAAAAATGCAAGAAAACGCAGTGAATTGAGCAAAAATGGTGCTACCAGACTTCGAAATATGTATTAATAAAAACGACTCAATCTATTTTAATCGCGCCTTTTTTATTCCAGATTTTCTATTTCTATTTCTATTTTATTGCATTTTTAATTACACATTTTCTATTTTTTAATGAAATAAAGATAATTTATAAAAAAAAAATAAAAAGCGGCGCAGGGGAAAATTTTCTATTTTTTCGTAAAATAAATTAATGGAGTTGAATGAAAAAGGTCCATTTTCCTTGATGGTACTATTTAAAAATGTTTCATTCGTTGGAACAATTTAAAGCATCTGGTAGCACCAATCAAGCAGTGAATTAGATAAAATGGCTGTATGCTTGTGTTCGCGGAAAGTAAACATATAAATTATTAAATTTTACAATAATACTTAAATTTAAACAAATTAAAATAATTGTTTGTGGTTTTATAAACATTATAAAGTGTACTTATGTATAAAATTCTTGTGAAAGTGTGCGTATGTAGATAAAAAGTGATATTTATACCATGGTAACTTTAACAACTAATTACTAGTAAATTGTTAATAACAATTAAAAATTACTCACTGATTCTCGTTGGGGAACTACCTGAGAACCTATGTGCAAACTTTCAAAGTTCAAACCCCTTTGGTTTACGAATAAAACCAATTGGTCCCTTAATGTATAGCCGACCCAAAAAGCCTTTAATAAAATAAATTTATAATAATCCTACTTGGTAGGATTTTAGATAGTATCATTCTTTGATAAGAAAAAGTAACAAATTTTATATATACATAATTTTATTAGAAAATGGATGATTTCTTTTTTTTTTTGAGTTATACCGTTATTCCATAGATCGAATATCAAATATTTTGATTGAGATACTTTATAAAAAAAAATAGTAGATACATTAATAACCATTGTTAAATAAATTATATTCTATTTTTTAGATGTGCTTATAACTATTTGTTATTTCCTTTTGTTATTTTTAACAATCTTTTTTTTACTACTTTTATTATTTTTAAACTTTTTCTATTTTTAACAATGGGGTTCTCTTTCTGCTTAGTCGTTTTTGAAACCACTTCAATTCTTTTATTTTTCAGTTCTTTCTGGTCTACGACACTGAATATATTTTCATACCATTTCGATGCTTCACTACTGCAAAATTTTATTGGAGAGTTATATCGTGTTTCCATAAAAGAAGCTAAAATCTTTGTTAAATATCACTATTATTTTCTAAGATTAATATGGTATGTGTATGTAAACGTGCTCTTTTTATTTAGTTGATTTATGGAAAAACGGTGTAACTCGACTTATACCATTATTCCACACATCCCCTCAATTATTAATTAACAAAAATACTTACAATTAATAAAAACATTAAATGCAATTAAAAACTAAAAAAAAAAAAACTAAAAAAATTAAAAAAAAAAAAAACTTAAAAAATTAAAAAGTAATACATAAAAAATAAAAGAAATACATACAAAATAAAAAAATACACAATTTTAAATAAAACAAAAAAATTTTTTTTTTTAAGTTTAAAAAAACTAAAAAGTTAAAGACTTTAAGATCAAATTCGAAAAGGAAACATTTTTTAATACATTTGTTGTATTACATTTTATGTTATTCTTGAAAACTCCTATAAAAATATCAGCCTTAAATTATCGCTTTATTCCAAAATGTTATTAAAATTCTTTGTTAATTACAAAATATATTTAACTAAAATTAATATAAGTAAGTGAAATTAGAAAATCAAAGCTTCTCTTGTTCTTGTTTTTGTTTTGTGTCAGCATATGTATTTTATTCATTCATTTATGCGTATTTGCCCACATGCACCCACACATTTACATATGTTAATACTTACATACATACTATATGTAAATACATTCCTACATAC
The DNA here is from genome assembly GCF_040869045.1 of Eurosta solidaginis. Lineage (NCBI taxonomy): Eukaryota > Metazoa > Arthropoda > Insecta > Diptera > Tephritidae > Eurosta > Eurosta solidaginis. The sequence continues at coordinate 88,439,861 of NC_090319.1, read as the reverse complement.
ATTATTAATTTTACACATTTTTAAATTCATTCAGTTGTTGTACAGAATATTTAAAAGTAACACACATGTATTCGTGGTTTTTATTTCGCATACGCTTGACCTTTTTGCTTGTGCTGGCGTATTTCATAAATATTTTATTTGTTCTCAACTTTTTTTTTGTGTTCTACAATTTTTTGCTTGTCGTTTCCATTCAATATTGAGCTAAAAAAAATATAATTATTTATGTTTGTTGCCTCGAGAAATTTGCATTCCAGTTAGTTGTAGTTGTTGTTGCTGTTTTGGTTGTCATGGTGTAGGATATTTACACTCTTTTATTCACGCGCTTTTTGCATTTTATTTTTAAATTTTTTATACTCAGCTGAGCAGAGCTCACAGAGTATATTAACTTTGTTCGCATAACGGTAATCCGTAACGGCATAAACTAATCGAGATAAATATAGACTTCTATATATCAAAATGATCTGGGTGAAAAAAGAAATTCATTTAGCCATGTCCGTTCGTCCGTCCGTCTGTAAACACGATAACTTGAGTAAATTTTGAGATATCTTGATGAAATTTGGTATGTAGGTTCCTGGGCGCTCATCTCAGATCGCTATTTAAAATGAACGAAATCGGACTACAACCACGCCCACTTTTTCGATATCGAAAATTTCGAAAAACCGAAAAAGTGCGATAATTCATTACCAAAGACGGATAAAGCAATGAAGCTTTGTAGGTGCGTTGACCTTATGACGCAAAATATAAAATTAGAAACATTTTGGACAATGGGCGTGGCACCGCCCACTTTTAAAAGAAGGTAACTTAAAAGTTTTGCAAGCTGTAATTTGGCAGTCGTTGAAGATATCATGATGAAATTTGGTAGGCACGTTACTCCTATTACTATATGTGTGCTAAATAAAAATTAGCGAAATCGGATGACGAAGACGCCCACTTAAAAAAAAAATTTTTTTTAAGTCAAATTTTAACAAAAAATTTAATATCTTTACAGTATAAAAGCAAATTATGTCAACATTCGACTCCAGTAATGATATGGTGCAACAAAATACAAAGATAAAAGAAAATTTCAAAATGGGCGTAACTCCGCCCTTTTTCATTTAATTCGTCCAGAATACTTTTAATGCCATAAGTCGAACAAAAATTTACCAATCCTTGTGAAATTTGGCAGGAACATAGATTCTATGACGATTACTGTTTTCTGTGCAAATGGGCGAAATCGGTTGAAGCCACGCCCAGTTTTTATACACAGTCGACCGTCTGTCCTTCCGCTCGGCCGTTAACACGATAACTTGCGCAAAAAACGATATATCTTAACTAAACTTAGTTCACGTACTTATCTGAAGTCACTTTATCTTGGTATAAAATTTGGCCGAAATCCGACTATGACCACGCCCACTTTTCCGATATCGAAAATTACGAAAAATGAAAAAATGCCATAATTCTGTACCAAATATGAAAAAAGAGATGAAACATGGTAATTGGATTGGTTTATTGACGCAAAATATAACTGTAGAGAAAACTTTATAAAATGGTTGTGACACCTACCATATTAAGTAGAAGAAAATGAAAAAGTTCTGCAGGGCGAAATCAAAAGCCCTTGGAATCTTGGCAGGAATACTGTTCGTGGTATGACATATATAAATAAATTAGCGGTACCCGACAGATAATGTTCTGGGTCAACCTGGTCCACATTTTGGTCGATATCTCGAAAACGCCTTCACACATACAACTAAGGGCTACTCCCTTTTAAAACCCTCATTAATACTTTTAATTTGATACCCATATCGTACAAACACATTCCAGAGTCACCCCTGGTCCACCCTTATTGCGATATCTCGAAAAGGCGTCCACCTATAGAAATAAGGCCCACTACGTTTTAAATAATCATTAAAACCTTTCATTTGATACACATGCCATACAAACACATTCCAGGGTTACCCTAGGTTCCCTTAGTTTGTCTCCAAAGCTCTCAGCTGAGTATGTAATGTTCGGTTACACCCGAACTTAGCCTTCCTTACTTGTTTTTACCTGTCGTTTCTCACGCTTCATTTTTGTTGTAACTATATGGGTGTTGTTGTTATTGTTCTTGTGACTGCTATTTCCACTTTACTGTAATGTTTCTTTATTTTTAATGTTTTTGTTGTTATTGTTGTCGTATTTGCAGTCAATGTTCTCGCTGTTTTTTTTATTAGCGCTACTTTTTTCATTCTATTTTTTTTCTGTATTATATGCATTGTTGTTGTTAGTTGTTAATAATTTTATGGATTATTTGTTACACCATTTTCGCGTTTTTTTTATTGTTTTATTTGCTAAATGATTTGAACTTCAAATATTTGTGTTTTACGGTGCGTTCTTGCTCTACTTTGTTATTTGTTTTTGCCTTCAATTTTGTTTTTGTGTTTTATTACATATTATTATTATATTTTGAGGTTGTCTTCTGATTTTGAAAGAGTACAAACATACAGGGTGGGTGCGGTGATTTACTCGGGTTTTTCCGATTTGCCTTAATTTTTGGCCAAGTTTCTAGCTTAGTCTTAAAATTTATTGAATATCGCATGACTCTTTCTTCTTATCGCGAAAATGTTTGCCTTTAACTATAATCGAAGCAGCAAACTTGTAACCCAAAATATAAAACCTTAAAAAATAATAATAAAGTGTTTGAAGCTCTAGAGCAAAAATTCCCACGCATATGGCTCTAATCGATCTTTACATTCCATAATAATAACACTTTGACTCCGTTTGGCTCTCAACAATAAAGAAAATGGTACAAGAACACGGTAAATTTGCGCAGCATGCTTCGATTTGCTTTGGCATTGCCATATCGCACATCCAAAGCAAACGGTACAGCAATTGATCGATTGATCGGATTTTCTATGGTTCTAAGCCACGATAACAGTGCAATCTGAAGAAAAAGTGCTTTAGGTTTAGTTTTGATTGCCAGCGTTCGTGGCCAATTTTTCGTGGAAATTTTAGAATCCTCAAAACCAATTCAAAAACGGCGTATCCCTCGGAGCTTGGTCCGTAGGCGTCCCAATTAGATTGCGCGAGATTAATAGGAGAGAGGTGCACATGATCGACCAAGCAGGAAAGGCGTGCAAAGTGTGAAGATCATGTGTAGGTTTTACAACCTTAGACTAACAAAATTACTCCTATCATTAAAGAGAGGTATGTAGTCTCTTGAATGGTATTCTGACTTCACATGCCGTTTGAATTAAGCTTGGTCAGTGATTGCTGATGTAGGAAGTGCGGGTTGGAGGAGGAAACAATCGAGCAAGTATTGTGCTCATGCCTTGCGCTTGCCAGGCTAAGACTCCAACTATCCAGATCTAGAAGCAGCAAGTGGCATAGGTCCTATAAAACTTCTAGTATTTGCCAAGATACGGAGTTATTTTATAAAATAGGAAAAAACATGTAAGGCGCAAATAGCCTCCGAAGAGATTTTAGACCGAGCTTCTTTTCCAATTTGCATCGTGCTCCTTTTAATTCTTCCTAAAAATTGGCGGGACGGGTCCTACATGTTTTATGCCGACTCTCACTGAGAAGGTTTTCAAGGCAGAAATACACTTATAGTGCTTGCCAAATCACTGCCGAGAAGCGACCCCTTACTTCTAATTGAAAAAACTTATTTACACGATTTTGATGTTGCTTTGCCCGGGGCGTGAACCCAGGAACCTCGGTGCGGTAGGCGGAGCACGCTACCACCACACCATGGCGGCCGCCGGTCCTTAAACAAATTTCTGGTAATTCTATCGACTCATGCAGTCTCAGTCGGTCAGTTAAATCTTACCTAACTTTACCTTCGATGAAAAGTCGATAACAAATCGATATACATTCGATAACTTTTCTAATATAAATCTATACCACGGCGATGAAAATCAATAATTTTTCGATAAAAATCGATAAACTTTTGAGAACAAAGCGATTACTTGTCGAGTACAAATCAATAACAAACTGATAAAAATTTGATAATATATTGAGAACTTGCCGATAGTAAATCGATAACTTTTCACTAAGAAAAACGATATACTTTCGAAAACAAAACGAAAACTTTTCGCATATAAAACGATAGCACGCCGATTCGAAAATTTTTCACTCAATTTAACTCATCGTTAACCTTTGTTATTGATAGTGAGTTTTTAACAATTCGATAACTTGTCGATAAGAAATGGATTACGCGCCAATATCCCGTCGATAACAAACCGAAATGCATAACACGCTGTACGGTTTTGATTCCAGCTTCCGACTTGACTACTAACATTTCAATTCCTCTAACATTTTTCCCTTTGCCTTTAACTTCGGCTCCTGCTCTAGCCTTGCCTTATCATGGGAACTGTGCCGGTAATCATAAGCAACGTTATTATCAGCCAGACCATTATCAACGTTTTCGTTAACACCAACCCTTCTGCTAAATTTACGAACACCACTATAGGTCAACATTTACATATGGATGGGTATATGCATGTATGTATGTATGTATGTAAGTATAAATGCTGCAACATTTTGTTGTATATTGAAAAAATGGTGGTTACGAGAAGTAGGTCAAGAAGTATTTCCAGCAGCACAGCTTCAGTTTTCCTAGGCATTTTAAGCAAACAAAACAAAAAAAAAAAAACAGTTTAAATATCAACAAGTCAGCGTTGGAGCAGCTACAAAATAACAACAACAGTAACAACAACAAATATACAAATGTTAAGTAAGTGAAGGATTTTTGCTTGATATTCCTGTGGAAATATGTATGTATGTATGTATGTCAGTTTGTACTAATTTTTTGTTAGCAATTTGTACGTGTTACAGCTTCGTTGATAACGACAATACAAAACAAGGCAACAAAAACCAAACAAATTAATACAAAAAACGCAAACTCCATGAGAATTGAATCATAAATATGTTACAATTATTAAGCTAACAATTTGCTACCGTTACGCTGAAAAAGCTAAAGCACCCAATAAAATGAGCGTCCGCAGTTTTTCAACCGAAACAGAAAGTGGGTCAAATTAGTGTCGAAAAAAAAACTTTTATTTGTAAGTAGAGTGTGTAGAAGGCGATATAGATCAAAAACGCAATAAAGTAGGATAATTGATGAAGAGAAATTAGAGCACTTATGTAAGAATGTTTGTAGGTACATATATTTCTTTGTTGTGTATTTTGTGTGTTGTTGGGTTATGTTTTTCGTTTTATCACAAGTTTTCGAAATATCTTCATCGCAACGCTACCTTGTAGCAATTTCGTGAGAAGCTTTCTTTCTGCATGAGTTATATTTGGCCTAAAGATGAGTTAGATTAGATAAAAACTCCGCCTTTTTTTAATATCTCGCTTCGAGAGTGCAAGCAGTCTCTGGAAAGAATAGGGACAGGGAGAAGCAAACATCTATATTGGGTCCCAGGGTATATGGTAATAGTAGATGGGAATGAAAAGGCAGATGAACTAGCTAAAAAGGGCGCATCCCTTGAAGCTTGCTCCGTAGACGTCCCAATTAGACTGGGCGAGATTAAGCAAAGGCGAGAGGTCCACATGAACGACCAAGCGCGAAAGGCGTGGACTCCAGCGCGGTGGTGTAAAGTGTCGAAGATTATGTGTAGGTCTTACAACCTTAGACTAACAAAGTTGCTTCTTTCATTAAAAAGAGAGGACTGTACACTCATGACGTGTATTCTGACTGGACACTGCCTTCTGGCGTCACATGCTTTTAAATTAGGCTTGATCAGTGATATCAGATGTAGGAAGTGCGGGTTGGAGGAGGAAACGATCGAGCACGTTTTGCGCTCGTGCCCTGCGCTTGCAGGCTAAGATTCCAGCTATTAATCTAGAAACAGCAAATGGCTTAAGTCCTAGGAAGCGTCTAGTATTTTCCAAGAGGACAGAGTTATTTTATAACATAGGTCCTGGTTTTTCATAGGGTTTTTCAGTTTGGCCGTTAAAATAAACTTCTGGTAACACTACGAACTCATTCAGTCTACGTGAGGTACTCATGGACCTGCCAGTTCAAAAAATTTTTTTTTGATTCTATTGAGTTGTTACTGGGTTTTGAACTATGTTCCAAGTTCTTGATAGTTTGACAGAAATTTACTAGAAAAATCGATCTCGATCCCTCATATTTAATGATTGAAGTTAAGTTTTAAGAAGATAGACTCAATCACAAACTGGTTAGACAAAGAAAACTTCTATTCGAACCACAATAAGATTTTGAAAATTATATTACATCATCTAGAAACATTTTTAGCGGCCGCCGTGGTGTGATGGTAGGATGCTCCGCCATTCACACCGAAGATCATGGGTTCACACCCCGGGAAAAGCAACGTCAAAATTTTAGAAACAAGTTTTTTCAATTAGAAGAAAATTTTTCTAAGCGGGGTCGCCCCTCGGCAGTGTTTGGAAAGCACTCCGAGTGTACTTCTGCCATGAAAAGCTCTCAGTGAAAACTCATCTGCCTTGCAGATGCCGTTCGGGGTCGGCATAAAACATGTAGGTCCAGTCCCGCCAATTTGTAGGAAATATTAAAAGGAGCACGACGCAAATTGGAAGAGAAGCTCGGCCTAAAATCTCTTCGGAGGTTATAGCGCCTTACATTTATTTTATTTTTAGAAACATTTTTTCTCGAGCTTTATTTCTATGAATGAGAGGTTATTTAGGAGGTCGAGCGTAAAAAAAACCGAAACACTAAAGAAAGAAGATTCAAATCGTTCCTTCCCCATTCGAATGCTCTCCAGTTCAAGTCACCCTTTTACGTGGAGTTACATTTATCAGTGGCATCTGCATATCGAGTTCTCTTCGGGATCAAAACAGCCCAAAATCGATTTGGAAAATAATATGAGAGCCATTGTTTTTGATTGTTGCAGTTTCGCAATAAATTGAAAAATATTTCATATTTATTTCCACGCCATGTCTTTAACATTTTGTTATGGGTTACTTTTCAGAGCTTATCCGAGTCATTTTATGATTTTCGGTATGTTTTCAACACCATTTTAAGATAATTCTCAAAAGAATCACAAACGATTTTTAATATAATCGGATATATAATATAACATAAATATGCCAAAAAAAGTACTGAAAATAATATTAAAATTGTTTTGAAATGATACCAATCTACTCAATCTAAATCCCTATCTTTATCCCTATCTTTATTCCATCGCGAATTGACCTCTAATTAAACTCGAAATGGATAGCTTGCGGATAACGAATCAGCATCACTCCGATAACTTTTAAATAACAGGCATATAGCTCTTTCATAACAAATCGATAACACGCTGACTACGAACCGATAGTTTTTCGACAACAAACCGATAAGGCACTGTTTACAAACTGTTTATACGTCGATAAGAAATCACTAATACTCCGATAGCAAATAAACACTGGACAAATTCACCCAATAAGTTATTGAATTTTCGATAGCAAATCGATATTTTTTCGATGATAAATCTATAATTTTAGATAACAAATGGAGAACTCGTCAATAAAAATCGATAACCTGTTGATAAAAAAACCGACAAATCATCGATAACGCTTCGATAACACGCCGATTACGAACCGATAACACGCCGTAGCTCTTTGCTAACAAGTCAGTTACATACCAATACCAAATTAACAATATGCATATATTCAATTTCTGCGAAGTTCTCACGGACCAGCCAGTTTAACCGACAAAAAATTGGTAATTTTTTTGGTAGTATATCAATATTTCTTCGATAACAAATAGATAACATTTCTGGGACAAACGGCTAACTCGTCGATATACATTGATGACCCACACATGATACACACAGATATGACAAACACAGATAAATCATCGATAACGTTTGCTATCGATAACAAGATTATAACGCTTCCAAAACAAATCGATAACTGGCCTATATCTTGTCAATAACGATGACGAACCGAAAACAAATAGACACCATTAACACTTCGATAACAAATCGATAAATGCTGTCCAGTTCAGTTTTGGTTTTTCATCCTTCCTTTTCTCTCCTCTTTTTTTTATCCCTTACCTTTGCCACACATTACGCCTACACTTATCCTACATTTACATTCTCTATTCGCTGGTATATCATACCACATCCTAACATTGCGCTCACAGCTACACTTACACTTACGTAAGGCTTACATTTTGGGTTCCCTCCTATACCTTCATCTTCCTATCGTATTTTAAAGGCGATTATGCGACTAGGGGGTTATGTCACAAAACATACAAGGCTTGTAATACATGTAAACTTCTGCAATAAAAATTTTTTTTTTCAGAAAAAATTCACTTCGGTTTTTTGGCCGTGATCGCTTTTAAGAGCGTTTTGTAAATTCGTCTTTGATTAGAGCCATAACAATACTTCGATTTAAGAACAGGGCTTATCTTGCAACTTGGCTTTTAGTATGGGGTATCTTTTTCCATATCCTTGCTTACTCAATTATTAAGAGTAAAAATTTATAGTTTTCATTCGATATCGTGGGCCCAGTCTCTGCATCTAAAAATCAAACGTACATTTGTACGGGGCTTATGATTCAAATTGCCGAGATGTGCTCAGAATCATTCTGGGATGGTAATCTTTTTAGGATGGTTAAGATCGTGCATGCGCAAAAGTTACCAAGAGATGGTTCTATGACCTCCAAATGTTAAGAGCAGTGATGTCCCCTCACGTTACCAAAACTTTTGCCGCGTCACTCTGACCGACGAGCAACCTTAGCAATAATCAATGAGCTAGTTTTAGGCTTACTGCCTTCTTTGTCAGCTTGTCGGCTTCAATGAATTGTTTAGCACTTACCTATATATGTAGTATGCATATTGTGTTGTTTTTTCAACGTTTTCGTGTCACGAATTTTCTGCTTGACGCCACACACAACTGGGTCATGCTCATGAACTGACGAATTTTTGATTTAATTTCAATTCTATTAAACAATTTTCTTTGTTTTTTTTTGCATTTTTAGCTTTGTACTATCAAGTCAGCTTGTGGCACACACAAACACACCTAGTAGTTGTGTTTCAAGTTGTTTAGCAAAAAATTTAAATTTTAAAAATTTGAAAATTGCAAAAAAATCTGCCTAAATTTGTGAAACAAACTGAAATGAATTTTGGAGGTGAACGGAAATACTTGTACAAAAAAAAAAAATAATAATAACTAAAATAGTAACGGACATCAGGCCAATGACAATTGAGTTGTGCGTAGATGCGCTGTCAGTGTGGTTGTTGTATGTGACATTATTACCCAAATCTTTGTTTGCCTTTTTAGTTAGATTTTTGTTTGCATAACAAAACTAGCTTGAGATGAACGCGCGTTCCGAGGTCTGCGTAGGCGCAATAAAATTTAACTTTGATTATGGGTAAATATGCACAAATGTGCGCATATTAGACCGGCTAGAAAAAACAATTTTTCTTTTTCAAGATCAAAGAAATTCATTTTTTTTGCACATATTTTAATGCGGTTGATTATCCACTTCAGTGATTGGATTTTCGGCATTGTGCCATATTTTCGTAAATCGAGCGCCCGACGCTTTTTTCACTGTAATACTAGTATTTTTCGTTCATTATTGTTTTAAACTTATTTTCAAAATTTTTTTGAACTTTTTAGTTTGATATTATTTAATAGCGTGTTTTCTAGTTTTTTTGTTTGTGACTCTCTTTTGCGCGCCTAGCCTATAGAGTTACAAACAAACATACATACATCGATACATACTTACAAGTGAAGCTAATATAAGCTTAACAGAGAACAATCCTCAATTCACAACTTCGCCAGCGAATTCTTAAATTGGTTAATAACAATTTTTTCTGACAAATAAGGTGCAATACGACTTATGGGGTTCATGTCCCTGCTCGGGTGCCACATTTATGCTTGTGGTATTTGGAGTAGGCTCTACGAGTTTATTTTCTTACATATTATTTTATCTTCGGAGACTAATTTTACATGAAGTGCAACAACAAATTAATTTGAGTTAATTTAATAATTAAAACAACAAATTAAATAAATTAATTTATGTATGTTATTTTTATACTAAATTTTATTTATTTGCTCAACTTCTCAAGCAACCGATCACAAAGTCAATCTCTTTGTTTTTTCAGCTAATGCAATATTCAATTATATTTCAAACTGTATTATATTTTCAAACTGCTAAATGTAAATACTTGGCACGATTTAACTCTGAGGAGTTTAGGTCGAGCTTTTCTTCCGATTTGCGTCGTGCTTCTTTTAAATTTTTTTCTACAAATTTGCTGGACCGGACCTATGTATATGTTTTATGCCGACTCCGAACGGCAGCTGAATTACAGACGAGTTTTTCTTGAAAACTTGTTTCTATATTTTTGATGCTGTTTTGCCCGGACTTGACAGGACTGCAGTGGCGGCCGATTGGAATTTGCTAAAAAGAAGTAACGAAGGATCTTATGTCGTCCTTATTTTATTTAAGTCGAGAAATATTCTGTTCTGTAATGTGTTTGCTCGGGCGCCACATTGCTAACTCTGAATGTGAGAAGCAGGGAGAGTACCCATCTAAACGCATATAAGGGGGAATTCCTATCTTCTGTTAGTACTCTTGCTATTGGCCTGGTAAGAGCGTAAAACAAATGATAGATGAAAATAATTGAGTTGCTCGGGAGCAACAATTCTAATTTTAGGAATGAGTGAAAGGCTTGAGAGGGCCCATCTAAACAGCTTTTTTTTGTACCCAGAACTAAAGTATAATAAATGGCTACTTTCCGAAGCCATTGGATGCCAGTGGATGACTTCGCTTTCCAATTTCAGATGAACAATAATTTTTGTTTTACCGCTGAAGCCCATTTCAGCTTGTGACGGGTGTGACAATTTGCGTTGGAAGCATATAATTTCAACTGACTGCTTCGCTGCAAATATTTATTTTATCCCTGATAAATCACAAAAAAAACGGATTTTACAGGATTAGTATATCTGCTACAGGTCTTACACGCATTTAAGAACACCGAAGATGGCACGACGCCGAAACCGGTTTGTACCCAAGCCAAAATTGACAAGGGATGAAGGAAAGTAATTACAAAATAATTCTAAAATATAATGTTCTCTGATGTCCCAAGAATTCCAATTCAGTATTTAAAACAAAATTCACAGCACTTCAACGCCAAAATTTGAATTTTACGCGATAGACTGACAACCTTTTGATATTAAAAATTTGATGTCGAGGATTTTGCTTATTCATTTAAAAATTTTGTTGTAAAATTTGTTGATGTCTCTCTATTTTGTTACATCCTGCAAACCAATTTGCAGATAGCCAACAGGGGAAATGTTCCTACATACATTGGTCCAACATCCAGCAATGTTCTGGATATTACATTGAGCTCCGAGCGTGATATATCAAGGTATGATTGGATGGTTCTCGATAGACCATCCTTCTCCGACCATGCGCATATAAGCTTCAGCATCCCACTAAAGAGGGTAGAGAAGGGAGGAACCTTTAGAAACCCTAGGGCAACGAATTGGACTAAATTCCAGAAACATGTAGAAACGAAACTGGGACAACCCAAAGAGGTTGCTAATGTAGAGGAACTGGAGGAGTCGAATGAATTCCTAACAAGGACGCTTATGACTGCGTATAACAAAGCTTGCCCTCTAAGAAGATTCAGAGGAAAAGCAAAGCCGCCATGGTGGAGCAATGAGCTGAGTCTTCTAAGAAGACAGGTAAAAGAAATGTTTAAACTCGCAAAGACCGCAGAAAGCGAAGCGTGTCGGGACGAGTACAGGGATCTACTGAGGATCTACAAGCGTGAAATTACCAGGGCGAAGAGAAACTCATGGAAAAGTTTCTGTACGGACATAGAGTGCTCCAGTGAAACAGCACGGTTGAAAAAAGTCCTAGCAAAGGGAAACATAGTCCAGGGACTAATAAAGAAAGAGAACGGGGAATGGTCACGTGATAGTGAGGAATCCCTTGAGGTGCTTCTCGATACACATTTCCCATCGGGAGACGGTTTAGAAGAACCAGCAGACATCACTCACACTTCGATCACGGAGCTAGTGGTGCCGGGCTTGGTGACCGATACCAAGATCGAGTAGGCAGTGAAGACGTTTTCTAAGTTTAAATCGCCGGGCCCAGATGGTATATTCCCGGCCATGCTACAAGTCTCAAGTAGGGCGGTCGTGGAATGGCTTCAAATAATATTCGATGGGTGCATAAGACTGAATCATGTACCGCACTCTTGGAGAACTGCTCGTGTAGCTTTTCTACCAAAGGCGGGGAAGATCGGTCACGTGTATCCCAAAGACTATAGACCCATTAGCTTAACATCATTTCTGCTCACAACCTTTGAGAGGCTGATAGATGTGTACATAAAGTCCAACGTGGATGAAAAGCTGCTCTCCACAACACAGCATGCGTACACCAAAGGCAAGTCGGTAGACACCGCATTGCATAGGGTGGTAATAAGCATAGAGAAATCCCTGGAATATAAGGAGTATGCTCTAGGAGTCTTCTTGGACATTGCCGGGGCTTTCAATAATGTTGCAAAATGGGCGATTATGGATGGTCTTAATTACATTAAAGTACATCCTGCCTTAATCAGATGGATCGGCTGCATGTTAAATTGCAGGAAGATTACATCACATTGGGGATTGTACGAGGCCACGAAATCAGTGGACAGGGGCACGCCGCAGGGAGGGGTGCTATCACCTCTGCTGTGGACACTGGTCATCAACCAACTGCTCAGGCGATTCGATGAGGGACCCGTAAAACTTACGGCTTACGCAGATGACGTTGCAATTGTCATAAGTGGAAAATGCCTTCCAACGATTAGTTCTTTGATGGATCGGGCGCTTCGGGATATTCATACCTGGGCATCTAATGTCGGGCTGAAAGTCAATGCGGAGAAGACGGATATGGTCTTGTTTACAAAGAGGTACAAGGTCACAAATTGGACCAGGCCTAAGTTAGGAGCGGTGACCTTACAGGAGAAACCTTGCACAAAATATCTAGGAATCATCCTAGACAGTAAGCTGTCATGGAAGCTCAACGTGGAGGAGAGGGTCAAGAAGGCCTCAACGGCACTCTATGCATGTAAAAGAATGCTGGGGTGTACGTGGGGCCTATCGCCCTCTCTTTCTCATTGGGTTTTTACAGCGATTGTAAGCCCTATTCTATACTATGGAGTTCTTGTTTGGTGGAAAGCCACACAAAAAACAACATACCTCAAAAAATTAGAGGGGGTATGCAGACTATCGATGCTTTGCATTACGGGAGCCCTGAAAACAACCCCGACGGCTGCACTGTATGCCATTCTGCACATTCCACCTGTAGACCTGGTAGCAAAGAACAAAGCGTTAACGACCGCAACCAGGCTCGATGCTTCGCGGCAGCTTGAGCGCCGACCATATGGCCATAGTAGTATAGCGTCCTCAGTCACAAGACGAACAGACTACATGATTCCCTACCTGCACTTTGAGGGAGATCTTAAGGCCACAATAGAGGTGGACGGTTGGCGCAAGGGTGCGCAAATGGCGGACGAGGCGATACATGTGTACACCGATGGTTCCAAAATAGTGGAAGGAGTAGGGTCTGCGGTATACTGCGCTGATCCGGAATTAAGCAGATCCTACAGGCTGCCGGATTACTGTAGCGTTTTCCAAGCGGAAATATTAGCCGTAACCAAAGCAGTAGAAACCCTGGAAGAGAATAGCTTAAGCTGCAACCGTGTTAACTTTTATATTGACAGTCAAGCAGCAATTAAGGCAATAATCTCGCATAGCACAGCATCTAAATGCGTGTTAGAGTGTAAGCAGTCTCTGGAGAGAATCGGGACAGGGAGAAGCATACATCTATATTGGGTCCCAGGGCATATGGGAATAGATGGGAATGAAAAAGCGGACGAATTAGCTAAAAAGGGCGCATCCCTTGAAGCTTGCTCCGTAGACGTCCCAATTAGATTGGGCGAGATTAAGCGAAGGCGAGAGGTGCACATGATCGACCAAGCAGAAAAGGCGTGGGTTCAAGCGCGGGGCTGTAAAATGTCGAAGATTATGTGTAGGTCTTACAACCTTAGACTAACACAGTTGCTTCTATCATTAAAAAGAGAGGACTGTAGACTCATGACGGGTATTCTGACTGGACACTGCCTTCTGGCGTCACATGCCTTTAAATTAGGCTTGGTCAGTGATAGCAGGTGTAGGAAGTGCGGGTTGGAGGAGGAAACGATCGAGCACGTTCTGTGCTCGTGCCCTGCACTTGCCAGGCTAAGACTCCAGCTATTAGGAGTGATACAGCTGTCAGATCTAGAAGCAGCAAGTGGCTTAAGTCCTAGGAAGCTTCTTGTATTTGCCAAGAGGACGGAGTTATTTTATAACATAGGTCCTGGTTTTTGATAGGGTTTTTCAGTTTGGTCGTTAAAACAAACTTCTGGTAACACTACGAATTCAATCAGTCTATGTGAGGTCCTCATGGACCGGCCAGTTCAACCTACCTACCTTGTTGATGTACATATATACATATGTATGTAACTCTCTTTCATATTAAGAAATCATAAAAATATAAAGTTCTACATATACGCACCCATCCTTTTGGGTGGTAAAAATATGTATGTTTGCGCGTAATTGGTTGGTTTTTAATAAAATAACTTCCATATTTTTCACTTAAATTTTTTCATGAAACTCGCTGTAAACAAAAATTTAAATTAGTTGGCCAACCCTGACATATGTGACTTCTGAGAAACAGGTTTGAAATTTAAATACCATGTAGTTGAAAAACTACTTTGCCCAGTATATCAGCACCCTTGACAACATATTGTAAGACCTACGCAAGGGATTTTACTAAGTCCATCTTGAAGAAAATTCATGCATTTATCCATGAGAATCTTCCAAAAGTTCGACGAAATGTGCAAAGGATTGGTTAAAGTCGAAAATAGAGCTTAATGAACATACAAGAATTAACCTAATTTTCTTCACATCGGTCTAATGTCTGCACTGACATATATTTATCAATTCTACTATAGCCTATTTTATTTAATAAAATTGCTTGTATGTGCGCGCTTAGAACCTCGAAACACTTTTTGTTTTTGTATTTTAGTTTTTGTGCTTTTTTTTTTACATAAATTTTGGGTAAGAAAGTTCATGGGTTCAAGGTTTAACAAACATTATTCTTAGACAAAGGCGCTATGTTGAGATATCTAGATAAGTGTATATGCATGTAGAAGTTCGGTTTAAAAATATTTGGCCTTACTAAAATTGGATTGCATTGAATTAAAATTGTATATCAAATGGAAGTAGAGAAGCCTTTTTTGGTTACGTGAGATTTAATTGTTATAATGAAGAGTTTTATCATAACGGAGACCTATTAAGACATCTATAGAAATCTTTGCATAATCACATTGGGGAGCTTAGAGTAAATTTTTTATATTATTTTATTGTTTGATCACAGAGTAGGAGAGGCTGAACGTAGTGCAACATCGTTTTAATTTTAAACTATTTATATTACTGCTGGATAACTATTATCTCAAATACTACAAGAGCTATCTCATCTTCTCTCAACACAGTCCATATTCCAAGCCATGCATCAGGACAGATATGATGAACGACTTGTAGAGATTTATGGACCTGTTCGAGATGCAAACGGGGACCATAGAAGGAGGTATAATGATGCGCTTTATGAGCTTAACGAAGATGTGAAGATACTGCAGCAAAGGCTTGGCTGGCTAGTACATGTTATGCGAATGGACGAAAACGCTCCGGCCATGGAAGCGTTTCAAACAACGCCGCAATTTTCGAAAAAGAGGAAGGGGGAGACCTTCAGAGTTTTAAGAGGCAGCTGAAGGAGGACTTCACCTCCCTTGGTTCTCCCAATCAGCTTCAGTTATCGCGAAACAGGGATAGCTGGCATGGCTTGTTATGAAACGGACACAATTACTTAGGCGGCTAAGCGCCAATTAATGACGATTATTCATACATGTCCTGCTCGGGCGCCACATTTCTAATGCTGTGCCAAGTACAACAATACACATCAAACTTTTCTTCTTTGGTGATAACCAACACCATTCAGAAACACTCAGAGAAAAAGTGTTACATTTCCAATGCTGTTACGATTCGCCCTTTCCTGCCTGCAAGAAAAAGGGAAATTAGATGGCGCTAGCGAAATAAAACAATGTGAGTAGAGGGGTACATTTACTGGTCGTTTTTCGGTAGACTAATCTAAAAACTCCTTCCCAATTGTGTGGCAATTTCTGGTCTACTTTCAAGCCCAGAAAGTGAATTTTTGGGAATAACTCGGGAACAATATATGATTATGTCCTTTTGGTGTCACTTCAGGAAGTTTTCATGATCACTTCTGTCTTGTACAACTATATAGATACCGTTGTATGATTATTTGTAGAGCATTACGATATTATTTTGCGACTTTATTTCGGGATTACTTCGGGGCCATTTTGCGTATGTGTTCCGGACAATATGGTATTGTTTCCTGGCAACCATAGGATTGTTTTGTTGTAACTTGTCCACCATTTTGGGAGGCGAAACTTCTTCCGCTTGTAATGCCGCTTTCAGTAGCATCACCACCCCACATTCATATAGTTACCACTCCTTTCGGCCGCACTGTTAGAGCGATCCTCAAGTTAATGAGAATGCACAGACTAAATGCAAGTAATCACTTCAAGTATTTCACTCGCTCTCCAGTCGCCTAACCCCGAGTACATAAACTTTTTAACTTGTTTATAATAACTTATACTTAAGTAAAAACATTTTGTATTTGATAGCGCATCGAAGGCGCGAACTACTTAAGGTATGTCTGTGCCGCAAACACTACAGAGCGTGAACAGATGTAATTCCTTTATATTGCACAGCCACTTTTGATCAGTAGGTGACTTCGGAAATCGATCTACCGGCATCCACAAATCCAACGATTTTTTACCAATCACAGGTTGCTGGGAAATCATTCAATCAATTCCTCATGTGTGCATTGCCGATTCACCCATCCTATCCACCGACATCCACCTCGCCATCTGCGTTTCGTTAGGCATCGAAGTTTACCAATCATCACACCAAACAATGTCACAAGAATAAAATTTGTCTCAAAATAATCTTGAAAATATTCCGAAATAGTTCTGAAAAGGTAAAATGATCATGATCCCTATATATCTCGAAATAACCCTGAAATGGTCCTGAAATCAAAACCGAAATAATTTGAAAATGGTTAGGCTCGAAAATTATCTCGATATAATTCCGAAATGGTCCCGAAATTTAAGAAACTGATTGCGAAAATGATTCCGAAATCATGTTCCCCAAGCTTTTCTTAGTTCAAACCTATAAGCAGAACGCTATACGCGTATTTAACAAACTAAACTTCCTTTTGGTGCGGGCACTATAATAAAAACGTAGTGAAAGGGAAATTGAAAAAAATCAAAATTGAAGAGATTCCTCTCGATTAAAAAAGACTATACTAATCCTCGTACATATGTGCCTCATTAAAATACATATTTAAATCCTTCAGAAACTTGCATTTCAAGAAAAAAAAATGTAGAATAATTGCGTTCATATGTCGGTGATCAATGTTCACTTGAAGCGACATTTAAATGAATAAACAAAAGAAAAAGAAAATCATACAGAATTTGATTGAATGCTCGATTAAATGCATGAATGAATGAATTCGTTTAATGAGTAATAATTTAGGTAGACATTTGTGTCAATGTCAATATGGCAATCGAAAAAGAAATTGGAACAAATTGTGTATTGGTGTTGTTTCTGTGTTTCCACGTGAAAATAATATAGCAGAAATATATGTGCATCATACTTAATACGAATATACATATACATAGTTACATGAAATATGAAATTGATCAAATATTTTGGCTACGGTATTGAATATTTTTTCGGAACTAATTTAATGGTACAAACAATAATAATCAAACACAATAATAATAAAGCTTTTGATTTGTGAAAAATTAAAAAAAAAAAAATATAATTAATAAAAATTTACTTTTATGTTTTAAGTTAACATTTGAGTTGTTGAATTCTGTGGGAAATAAAAATGAAAATTTTGGTTGTAATCTTTTAGTCTAAAATTACTGTTAAAATGTAACTAACGTACCTAAGCTTAAAGTAAAATTGTATTAAAAATTTACTTTTATTTTGTAAACTAAAATTTGACATATTTTTATCGACGTAAATAAAATTAAAAATCTGAATTTCTAGTCCTTAATAAATGGTGAAATTGGACAAATGATCAGAACTGCAAAATATAGCAATCAAATTTGATTGCCAAGACAAATTGCAACAAATATTGCATTTTTTATCTTTGAATAAGTTGCAATTTACTATCACTACTGAGTATTTGCTTGCAATCACGTTTTGATCGTTGATTTTACAATCATTGTTTATATAAAATCTACAATCATTTGTGTGAATGTGATTGCAACCACTTTACTGCTGCAATCATTAATTGCAAGCACGCCCCAGCTAAAATCATTGATTGCAATAATGCCTTAGCTACTATCATTGATTGTACAAAAAATTGCATTGCAATCAATATAAAAAAAATCATTTTGTGTATTTTTGTAAAACCTATTTTATTGAGTACAGTATCAAAATGGCGGTTAGCGCACAGTGGTACCCGGGGTACAATGAATTACATACCTTCTTTTAAACAGCTATTAACCTTCAGTACTAAATATATTGCAATGTAACCAAGTAGCGTTTACACTTTGGTGTACTTCAAACTTACTTTATTCTATATATGCACTTAAGCTAGCAGAAGGGCAGTTGAAGAATTCAAATTCCAAATGATTGCATATTTGACGATTGCAATCACAGTTTTTGATTGCATATCTAAATACATTACAATCAAGTTGATTGCATATTATAAAAATCAATCGAATTTCATCGACCTGTGCATATTTCATTTGAAAGCATTAGATATCGAATGTGTAAGATAATTGGAAGTTCCGATTTTTTGCAATCGAACCCGAAGTGCCGTTACATCCCTAATACATACATATTTATGTAGTTCGAGGAACACTGCAGACTGCATAAAAGTCAACTTGATATAATATGACCTTGAATAATATTTGATTGCAAATTCATTCTAGACTGTAAATTTTACAACCACAAACAACGCAATCAAACTTGACTGCAATTGATTATAATCAATCTATAATTATAGATTATAATTTGTACAATAAAGAAAAAAAAAAACAATCAAATTTGATTATAAATTATCAGAGCAATCATTGATTGTAAATCAAAATGATTGTAAACATTTATAGCTCTGTTAAAAATAGACTTAAAAATTGTTTACTTTTATAATAAAACCGGAAATAAAATTGACTTCGAAATTTACTCAAATTTTTTAAGTTGAAATTTTACTTTCATTCTTCTAGTCGTTAAGTAAAGCCAAAAATTTGACTTTGTCTTATAGTCGTTAATAAAAAATAAGACTAAAAATTAACTTTAGTTTTCTAAGCTTAAGTCGGGCATTTATTCTTTTAGTCGTTAATTGAAGTTCAAGTTTGTCTTTTAGATAAAGTTAGGTTTTTATTCTTAATTTAAAGTAAAGTAATTCAAGTCGTTAATAAAATGTGAAATAATACTAAATATTTCAGTCGATCATACATATCCATATGTATTATTGATGATGACTTCAGATTGAAGTCGAAATATCGAAAAATATATTTTGAATACTACTAAAAAAGAAGTTTTATTCAATAATCTGGCCTAAAGCTCAATCAAAATTATCAAATTATATTAAACAAGGCTATTAAATTTACCAATAAAACTAAATACTTACTTTAAAGTTACAATTTGGATTCTAATATTCTATTCCTTAATTAAAGTTACAATTCAAATCTTAATCTTCTAGTCGTTAATAAAATCCGAAATAGGACTAAACATTTACTTTAGTTTGCTAAGCTTAAGTTTGGCTTTTAATTTGTTTATCCGTAAAATAGGCTAAAGTTTGACTTTAAGTTATCTAGTAGTTAAAAAGTAATAAAGTTTGATTCTTCTAGTCGTTGATTAAAGTTAAGGTCTGAGGTTTAGTCTTTTCGTTGTTATTACTTGAGATATGCAGGCCAAAATTTGGCTTTTATTTTCTTTTCGTTTAATTTCGTTAAAATTTAAAAATTTACTTTTAATTTTCTAGTCGTAAATAAAATGTTAACAATTAACTTTCGTATTTTAAGATAAGATTTTACTTTTATTCTTCTAGTCGTTAATTAAAGCCAGAGTTTAACATAAAGTTTGAATTTTAGTTGTTAATCAAAG
The DNA here is from genome assembly GCF_040869045.1 of Eurosta solidaginis. Lineage (NCBI taxonomy): Eukaryota > Metazoa > Arthropoda > Insecta > Diptera > Tephritidae > Eurosta > Eurosta solidaginis. The sequence continues at coordinate 88,419,687 of NC_090319.1, read as the reverse complement.
CAAACAATTGACTTGTAATCCACTAGTCATTAATAAAATGTGAAATTAGGCAAACATTTATTTTATTTTTCCAGGCTAAAGTTTGAATTTTGTTCATTTAGTGACTAAATTAATATTACAATTAGATTTTTGTTTTTCTAGTCGCTAAATAAAGTTACAATTGGAGTTGTTTTCTTCTAATCGTAAAAAGGGGGGAAAATTGGTCCAAAAATTTGTGACTTCTTTTTCTATTCTAATTGTAAATAAACGCTCAAATTTGACTATTATCAGCGCAATCTTAAGTAAAGGGTTGAATTGGGCCCAAAAACTTAACTTTACGAAAAATAGACTTTTACAACTTCAAATTTTAAATAAACTTCTCTTAATCATAAATATAAACTGGCTTAGTGTTCCTCGTGATTATTTTAATGGAAAGAGGAAAATAATACCTTAATTGGGACTCACTACTCAATTGATAATCAGGCAAACAATTATTTTGAAGATTCATATATGCATTTTTTAGGGTAGTTCTTAAATATCAAGAAAGCTTTTTTTCAGTCCTAGCTCTTTAATAGCAATACCGCGGTCATAGTTATTACTTATAAGTTCAGATCCACCTTGGAGATGGTTAAAGTGTGCGCATAACACTCAAAGGTTAAATTGATATTTAAGGACTCTAGGTATTAAAATAACTTCATCTAAACAAAATCTACATAAAATCGACAATTCCTAAGTCGAAGATGCAAACTGAAATAATTGGCGTGATTAATCTCCGAGTAGATTTAGGCCGATCTGCTCTTCTAATTTGCGTCGTGTTCCTTTTTAAATGATTCCCTGGAAAATAATCAGGACGGGACCTACATGTTTTATGCCGACACCAAGCGGCAGATGAATTTTCGCTGACAAGCTTTTTATGGCAGAAATACACTCTGAGTATTCGCCAATCACTGCCGAGTGACGATGACGCTTACAAATACCTTTTTCTAGTTGAATCGATTTTTTCCTAAGTGTTTGATGTTGCTTTGGCCGGGACTTGAGCCCAGGACCTGCGATGTGGTTGGCGGAGCGGCTGCCCTAAATGGAAGATATTATTATACTCAGTTGAGCAGAGCTCACAGAGTATATTAACTTTGATTGGATAACGGTTGGTTGTACAGGTATAAAGGAATCGAGATAGATATAGACTTCCATATATCAAAATCATCAGGATGGAAAAAAAATTTGATTAAGCCATGTCCGTTCGTCCGTCCGTCCGTCCGTTAACACGATAACTTGAGTAAATTTTGAGGTATCTTGATGAAATTTGGTATGTGGGTTCCTGAGCACTCATCTCAGATCGACATTTAAAATGAACAATATCGGACTATAACCACGCCCACTTTTTCGATATCGAAAGTTTCGAAAAACCGAAAAAGTGCGATAATTCATTACCAAAGCGAATAAAGCGATGAAACTTGGTAGGTGAGTTGAACTTATGACGCAGAATAGAAAATTAGTAAAATTTTGGACAATGGGCGTGGCACCGCCCACTTTTTTCAAAGAAGGTAATTTAAAACTTTTGCAAGCTGTAATTTGGCAGTCGTTGAAGATATCATGATGAAATTTGGCAGGAACGTTACTCCTATTACTATATGTATGCTTAATAAAAATTAGCAAAATCGGAGAACGCCCAAGCCCACTTTTAAAAAATTTTTTTTTTAAAGTCAAATTTTAACAAAAAATTTAATAAATTTACAGTATATAAGTAAATTATGTCAACATTCAACTTCAGTAATGATATGGTGCAACAAAATGCAAAAATAAAAGAAAATTTCAAAATGGGCGTGGCTCCGCCCTTTTTCATTTAATTTGTCTAGGATACTTTTAATGCCATAAGTCGAACAAACATTTACCAATCCTTGTGAAATTTGGTAGGGGCTTAGATTCTGGGACGATAACTTATTTCTGTGAAAAAGGGCGAAATCGGTTGAAGCCACGCCCAGTTTTTATACACAGTCGACCGTCTGTTCTTCCGCTCGGCCGTTAACATGATAACTTGAGCAAAAATCGATATATCTTTACTAAACTCAGTTCACGTACTTATCTGAACTCACTTTGTATTGGTATGCAAAATGGCCAAAATCCGACTATGACCACGCCCACTTTTTCGATATCGAAAATTACGAAAAATGAAAAAAATGCCATAATTCTATACCAAATACGAAAAAAGGGATGAAACATGGTAATTGGATTGGTTTATTGACGCAAAATATAACTTTAGAAAAAAACTTTGTAAAATGGGTGTGGCACCTTCCATATTAAGTAGAATAAAATGAAAAAGTTCTGCAGGGCGAAATAAAAAACCCTTGAAATCTTGGCGGGTATTACATATATAAATAAATTAGCGGTATCCAACAGATGATGTTCTGGGTCACCCTGGCCCACATTTTGGTCGATATCTGGAAAACGCCTTCACATATACAACTACCACCACTCCCTTTTAAAAGCCTCATTAATACCTTCAATTTGATACCCATATCGTACAAACACATTCTAGAGTCACCTCTGGTCCACCTTTATGGCGATATCTCGAAAAGACGTCCACCTATAGAACTAAGCCCCAGGCCCTTTTAAAATACTCATTAACACCTTTCATTTGATACCCATATCGTACAAACATATTCTAGAGTCACCCCTGGTCCACCTTTATGGCGATATCTCGAAAAGGCGACCACCTATAGAACTAAGACCCACTCCTTTTTAAAAAGAGTCATTAACACCTTTCATTTGATACCCATTTCGTACAAACAAAGTCTAGAGTCATCCCTGGTCCACCTTTATGGAGATATCTCGAAAAGGCGTTCAACTATAGAACTAAGCCCCAAGCCCTTTTGAAATACTCGTTAACATCTTTCGTTTGATACCCGTATTGTACAAACGCATTCTAGAGTCACCCCTGATCCAACTTTATGGCGATATCTCGAAAATGCGTCCACCTATAGAACCAAGGCCCACTCCCTTTTAAAATGATCATTTACACCTTTCATATGATACCCATATCGTACAAACAAATTCTAGAGTCACCCCTGGTCCACTTTTATGCCGATATCTCGAAAAGGCGGCCACCTATACAACTACCACCACTCCCTTTTAAAACCCTCATTAATACCTTTAATGTGATACCCATATCATCCAAACACATTCTAGAGTCACCCCTTTATTGCGATATCGCGGAAGGGCGTCCACCTATAGAACTAATCCCCACGCCCTTTTAAAATACTCATTAACACCTTTCATTTGGTACCCATATCGTACAAACACATTCTAGAGTCACCCCTGGTCCATTTTTATGGCGATATCTCGAAAAGGCGACGACCTATAGAATTAAGACCCACTCCCTTTTAAAAAGAGTCATTAACACCTTTCATTTGATACCCATTTCGTACAAACATATTCTAGAGTCACCCCTGGTGTACCTTTATGGCGATATCTCGAAAAGGCGACCACCTATAGAACTAAGACCCACTCCTTTTTAAAAAGAGCCATTAACACCTTTCATTTGATACCCATTTCGTACAAACAAAGTCTAGAGTCATCCCTGGTCCACCTTTATGGCGATATCTCGAAAAGGCGTTCAACTATAGAACTAAGCCCCACGCCCTTTGGAAATACTCATTAACACCTTTCGTTTGATACCCGTATTGTACAAACGCATTCTAGAGTCACCCCTGATCCAACTTTATGGCGATATCTCGAAAATGCGTCCACCTATAGAACCAAGGCCCACTCCCTTTTAAAATGAACATTAACACCTTTCATTTGATACCCATATCGTACAAACAAATTCTAGAGTCACCCCTGGTCCACCTTTATGCCGATATCTCGAAAAGGGACGACCTATAGAAGTAAGACCCACTCCCTTTTAAAAAGAGTCATTAACACCTTTCATTTGATACCCATTTCGTACAAACATATTCTAGAGTCACCCCTGGTCCACCCTTATGGCGATATCTCGAAAAGGCGTTCAATTATAGAACTAAGCCCCACGCCCTTTTGAAATACACATTAACACCTTTCGTTTGATACCCGTATTGTACAAACGCATTCTAGAGTCACCCCTGATCCAACTTTATGACGATATCTAGAAAATGCGTCCACCCATAGAACCAAGGCCCACTCCCTTTTAAAATGATCATTAACCCCTTTCATTTGATACCCATATCGTACAAACAAATTCTAGGGTCACCCCTGGTCCACCTTTATGGCGATACCTCGAAACGGCGTCCACCTATGGAACTATGGATCACTCCCTTTTAAAATACGCATTAACACCTTTCATTTGATACCCATATCGTACAAACACATTCTAGAGTCACCCCTGGTCCATTTTTATGGCGATATCTCGAAAATGCGTCCACCTATAAAACTAAGCCCCACGCCCTTTTGAAATACTCATTCACACCTTTCGTTTGATACCCATATCGTACAAACGCATTCTAGAGTCACCTCTGGTCCACCTTTATGGCGATATCTCGAAAAGGCGTCCACCTATAGAACTAAGGCCCACTCCCTTTTTAAAATGCTCATTAATCCCTTTCATTTGATACCCATATCGTACAAACGCATTCTAGGGTCACACCTGGCCACCTTTATGCCGATATCTCGAAAAGGCGACCACCTATACAACTACCACCACTCCCTTTTAAAACCCTCATTAATACCTTTAATGTGATACCCATATCATACAAACACATTCTAGAGTCACCCCTGGTCCACCTTTATGGCGATATCTCGGAAAGGCGTCCACCTATAGTACTAATCCCCACGCCCTTTTAAAATACTCATTAACACCTTTCATTTGGTACCCATATCGTACAAACACATTCTAGATTCACCCCTGGTCCACCTTTATGGCGATATCTCGGAGAGGCGTCCACCTATAGAACTAATCCCCACGCCCTTTTAAAATGCTCATTAACACCTTTCATTTGGTACCCATATCGTACAAACTCATTCTAGAGTCACCCCTGGTCCATTATTTTTTTTTGGCGATATCTCGAAAAGGCGTCCACCTATAGAACTGAGCCCCACGCCCTTTTGAAATACTCATTAACACCTTTCGTTTGATACCCATATTGTACAAACGCATTCTAGAGTCACCTCTGGTCCACCTTTATGGCGATATCTCGAAAAGGCGTCCACCTATAGAACTAAGGCCCACTCCCTTTTTAAAATGCTCATTAATCCCTTTCATTTGAAACCCATATCGTACAAACGCATTCTAGAGTCACACCTGGTCCACCTTTATGCCGATATCTCGAAAAGGCGACCACCTATACAACTACCACCAGTCCCTTTTAAAACACTCATTAATACCTTTAATGTGATACCCATATCATACAAACACATTATAGAGTCACCCCTGGTCCACCTTTATGGCGATATCTCGAAAAGGCGTCCACCTATAGAACTAAGGCCCACTCCCTTTTTAAAATGCCCATTAATCCCTTTCATTTGATACCCATATCGTACAAACAAATTCTAGGGTCACCCCTGGTCCACCTTTATGGCGATATCTCGAAACGGCGTCCACCTATGGAACTAAGGATCACTCCCTTTTAAAATACTCATTAACACCTTTCATTTGATACCCATATCGTACAAACAAATTCTAGAGTCAACCCTGATACACCTTTATGGAAATATTCCTAAATGGCGTCCACCTATAGAAATATGGCCCACTCCCTCATAAAATACTCTTTAATACCTTTCATTTGATACACATGTCATACAAACACATTCCAGGGTTACCCTTGGTTCATTTTCCTACATTGCTATTTTCCCCTATGTTGTCACCATAGCTCTCAACTGAGTATGTACTGTTCGGTTACACCCGAACTTAACCTTCTTTACTTGTTTTTAAATTGTGTTATCAATTTGAAGGTGGTTAAGATGTTTTCTACTCAAAGATAGTTAGAACTCGGCCAAATTCGTCTTCATTCAGAAACAAACCGCTTACAGAATTAGTATGTACCTAAATGGGGAATAAAAGGAAACAATTAGAGACCAATTGAAATGCGAGCAGCGGGGCATTCAAAGGGCTGACTGGTTAAAGGCATCTGCCTTTACACTGGTATGAATGTTGGAGATTCGAGTTCAATACTCAGCTCCCGAGAAGCTAGCTGATGAAGGAGTGAAATTCAGAAACATGTCCTAGTAACCATCGCCGTTTGTAAACTTTGCAATTTTTCTCTAATATCAATAATTTGTTATTTTTCTCTAATATCAATTACAAACACAATTGTATAAAGCAACATGAGTATGTCTCGCTAATGAAATACTGATGTTAAACCTTTTCATAGTTTGAATTGTTGAGACTGAAACATGTTTCCTCTTTCTTTTAAGGTACACCCTATTATGCATGCACCAAGTGCGTATGTGCATTATACCGCACTAGTCATCTGTTCCTGTTGATAGCATTGATTACGCTAATTTCCATGATCGCCTTCAATAATTCATTATGCCTTGCTAAGGTTTAAGTTTCGATTTGTCCTCTTACTCTGCTATTCGACTCGAGTTGACCATCGATGCGGCCATCGATGCGGCCATCAACTCGTCCATCATTAGCTATTGTAAATCATTAAGTTAGTGGCATTCCGTGTGTGTGCCTTCTGTTGCTTGCTAAGCATTTATGTAAGTCGTTGTTTTTTGTTTTTTTGTTTTGTTTTTTTTTTGTTCTTGAATTGTTTAAATCATTCCGCACAAGGCAATCGTAAATTTTTGCATTTCTACTCGTACCAACTTCGTCATTCGAGCGTTCAATGTTCAACTTCATAGTTACTCATTTGTGCGCTATCCATGGGTTCATGCGTTCATTGGCCGTCCCTCACTTTGTTGTTGGTGTATTCACTGCTTCTTTATCACATTTATGTATTTAATTTACTATTAATTTTTCTTTATTTTTAAATGATTCTTGATAAATTTTGCGTTACTGGTTTTCTGGGAAGTGGTTTCTTTCAATTAGTCTTAGCTACGGGTATTTTATGCTATTCCTACGGGATGAATGTTTCATAGTTCTAAGGAAGCTATTTGTGTTACTATTTTTTTGCTGGATTTTAAATTCCTTGTATATAGCTTCGATATCAGCTAGGGGGTTTTCTTCTGATCTAGAGGAATCCTTCGTCAAAGTCTTAAGACCTCCAAAGTAGTGAAATGATTTTCTCACCAGAAAAACTTTATAGCGTAAAAGCTTATTATGCATAAAAACTTTTCATTCGAATATCAAGCGTAATTTGGCAATGTCTCTGAGCACTGACCACCCTAAAAAACAGCTATTTATTTTTGTTCCTGCGAAGTAGTGATTTCCGGAATGTGGTTTATCCAAAAATCATATTTCGTTTGACACAATTGAAATCTCACCGCTCAAAGATCCCTGCAGCGCAACATGCTAGCTTCGAACTATCGCATTAAGAGCCCCAGCGGGTTAGGTTGCTTAGAATATATCCTCGGCAGGTATGCCTGCGACTAAAATACCCAAAAGATTCAAGGGGCTCTGTAGCTTTACCAACCCAATTGTTAACCTCACCTACCCGTGGCGATTCCTGTTTCTTTAGCAGCCTTGTGACCCCAAGTTCCTCATGGAAGTAGGAGGTGGGGACGGAGGATTCAAATTTAAAGCTTACATGAAAAAACGGTCCTAAGAGACATTACTATTTCTGACTCAGGACCCCCTCCCATCTCACGAACACTTTAACAATGTGATGTCCTACGATATGGCATTCGTTCCCCTTTGCACAAGTTCTGAACGCGTTCTTTATTAGTTCAGTCGTCGTTTGGTTCTGTAAAGCTGGAGCCTTTAAGCTCAGACTTCAGCGTTATTGGAATAAATGTGGCTGCCAACTGTCTCGGTCTACATCCGATTAGCACCACTTCGGAGATTGTCGTTGAACCTGTAGTGCGCAACGGGTGCTTTGAGTTCAACGTTACATAACATTTCATTCATGTAGATCACTTCGACTGCTTTAAGACCAATTATTGCTCCCGAGGCTAACAGCAGTGGAATCATCCATTTGGAAATTCATGCGTTGAGTTCTGGCTTATACTCCACTTTTCACCCCACATTACATATTTGCAGGTATCGAGTAGATAAGGTATTTCCCACTATATTGAAGATTTAGTCTTGAGCATTAAGAGAAAGTTAGATGCAGCTTTTTATCGCAATAGTAATGAGCAATAGCTCTGTATTAAAGGAGTTTACGCAAAGCCAGAACTATGATAGAAGGGGACCGCTCTGTAAATGGATGAACTGTTGTTACGTCACTACCCCCAGCTTGGCGCATATGATTGTACAATTCAGACCTGAATCTATTCACATTCGAGTCGGTGCAATAGGATATATTCTCCCGCTTCCAGTGCAAGATGATAGCACAACGGTGGGGGCTAATTAGGAGCACAAACTGAACCCTGCTTTCATCCTGATCACGAATAATTATAGTAAGACCAAACACTGGCCATTGCCAGAGGGGGGAGCGTTCTGCATTTTGATTCTTGTGATAATCACAGTTCCGGATATGACAACAGGTTGAACCTTTGCCGACTCATCTAACCTCTATAAGTCTCAGCCTATGCCTCAGCCAGACTTCGAATATTAACTACCTTAGTCTGCCCTGGCCAGGATTGTGTTAGCTGCTACAATGAACAGGCAACATTTTAATTACAATCTTCCATCAATATGGAATTTTCGCTGCTCCAAAATTTAAGCCATACATCCTTGTGATGAGCTAAATGTATCTGACTGTTTCTGACTGTTCTTCGACGACCTAGTACGAATTTCTTACAACATATGCGCCTAAATTATCGTTTTATGGCAGCCAACTGAACTCCTACTTAGTCCTTGTTCGTTTTTCCAAAACATTAACAAACAAAGGATCTTATGGCCTTCGTTTATGAACATTCATTGAAGGCAGTAAGTAAATTTTTTCTTATTGGTAAATCTGACTGCTGCCCGAAATCCACCTCTCAGTTCAAAATGTAGTTGAAATCACTAAGCGAGATCCTTATATCGAAACTCTCGCAAGAGCGCAGATGAGGTATATGTTGAAGAACCTCGCTTGCACCCCTATAGAGGACAACTTAGAGGCGTGGTATCTCTACCGCTAAATAAAACTCGTCTCTAGTGTAAGCAACTCTTTGGATAGTGATACTGAAAGCCTTGGTATCCAAGACTTAAATAAAGTTAGTTTTTCTTGTTCGAGCATTTCAGGCGCATACTGGGGGCGTAAATGGATACAGTACTTTCTGATGCTTGGTTGCCCCTGTCCCAACATGCAATCCCCAAGATAATATGCAACGTTGTACGAACTCACCTTGTTTTCATACTTCGTGGGCAGGTCTGCCTGATATGCTGATTTTGTCGTTGTCAACCTTACACTTGCCTAACATTGTTTTAACTTTGATTTCTATTTGAGGTGCCATGTTCATCTCTAATGCTTTCCATCAAATCTCTCTACTTCTTTTTTCTTGTTTTTCTGCCCTCATCCAATCGTTACATATGCTGTGCAGCTACTCTTTTCTGCTTCTTGACACTTATATACCACATACAAATAAATGGAAGTATACTCCGCTTTCCGATTCGGGTTCTGCCTTCTTCTGTTTCTTAACGTTCATTGACCATCAAAAGAACCTTCCATTCAGTCACTCAATCCTCAATCCATAGCCCAACAATCGTCAATGTACCTTTAACCTCTATTTATGTATGTATGTAAGCATGTTATAGTATGTAAGTGTAGATATTAGTATTATTATTGTAAGGGCCATATGGACTATTTTATGTATTTACTCTAGGTCGGTTCTTATGGGACTAACTTTGAGAAACACTCTCTGGAGTATGCAAAGATTATAGAGGTAACGCCCGCCAAGAGATGATTATTAGACTGAGTGCAGAGAATTCTATAGCTTGCCACACTACCACTATCAACACGCGTACATCAAAGATAAATCCATCTATTGAAACATCCTTGGTCGAAAAGGTTTATTATCTTGGAGTCTATCCAGACATTGAAAAACATTCAAAAATAGAAGCCATTAACAACGACCCAACGAGGTCCCTAGTGAAACTGATTGATCAACTACTCAAGGGAAGGAAGATACTTCGTTGGCAAAGTCTTATACCACACGGTATGTCACAGGGGGCACACCTCAGGGTGATGATCTTTCCCCACTTCTATGGAACGGTAAATTCGCTATTAATAGATACAATGTAAAAGGTGGGGGGAGATTATGGCACATGCTGAGGTGAATTCCCTTAATTCTCGTGTGACCTGCAAGAGACTTCCTTGTGGGCCTCTGAATGCGGAATTAGCGTCAATTCCGTTAAAGTGTAGGTTGTCTTATACACTAGGCGGTACAAAATACCGTCTTTAAACCCACCGAAACTAAATGGTGTGCGCCTCAATCGGTCGATAAGGCCAAATTCCTCGCCGTATCTCTATATAAAAGGCCGAACTGGAAGGAAATGACGTTATCCGTAAAAAGAAAGCATGCATCGCATTATATACGTGTAAAAGAGTCATCGGCGAAAAATGGAGACTAACTCCCAATATATGTAGATGGATTTATATCACGATTATTTAACCCATATTGCTTCATGGGGTGGGCGTAGGCAGGCCAGCCCTGAGCAAAGCGTCAATTCAATTTCAGCATAAGTGGTACTCTAGAGCCAACCCCCAGCGAAGGTCTTTAGATGATTCTTGATGTAGTAACCCTAGATCTATCAGATTAACGAGTAGCGGCAACGCCAGCGTTTTAGAGGGTCGTTCGGTTGTAGTACTAAAACCATAACACACCAGCATACTAAACAGATATAGTTTTCTTCCTTGAAGCAAAGACCGCAACAATATTTGCGGAGAACAACTTTAAGGTAACGATTCCCAGCATTGATGATTGGTTAAATTCAGTTCGATGCTTCGCTGCTGACGGCAGCATTTCCATTTACACCGACGATTCTAAGTAAAACGGTTAGGGTTGGAGGAGGGGCTATTTTAAATTTTTTACTTTTTTTCTGCATCAAAAATAAGAAGAGAGTAATCAAAACTGCTTGAACACAAATGACACTTTAACAAACAAAAAACATTTGTGTGTGTGTTTGATGGGAAACAAACTTTCAAAAGGGCGAGAACGTTCAATTTTGCAATTAAACTTTGTATTATCTACTCTCGTTTTGTTTAAAAAAAAAAGTTGATTAGTTATTGAATTCATATTTGGGGGGAGGAGATATAGGACGATTTTCTCTTCCAATTTGCGTCGTGCTCCTTTTTAGTTTTTTCTACAAATTTTCGGGACGTGACCTACATGTTCTATGATTATATCAATCTGGAAAGCAGCTAAACTTTCAGTGAGAAGTTGCCCACGCCGGCCTTTCCAAAATAACCAAAAAACGAAAAATTACATAAAAAAGCGATTTGTTGTGTGTTCGTTGTGAACCAAACGTTCAAACGCGCACTCAACAAGAGCATTTACCCAACACCTACATACATTGGATTTTTATCAAATAATGAAAGTAATATGTAGTTTACTTTTGATTATTCGATAATCTTAATAATGCATTGAATAATTGAAAGTATATCAATACAACTGGAGAAGTAGAAAATTACAAACTATTACTTGAGTAATTATTAGTCATTACTTAATAATGTACGCAATTCACTGCAATATTTTTCCATTTTGAATGCTTTGGTTCCTTTAAAACCCGCCTATACACAAATCATGCATCGTAAATTGTATTCCAAAAGTTCTAATTTTTAAAATACGACCCACCCTAATGTAAATATATTGATAAAATATAACTGCTTCTTTATATACGTACATTCATACACATTTTTTGAATGGCCATGCAGTCGTTCATGCTATAATTGCGTATCCTTGAAAATGCCATTGTCGGCAAGTTTGACACCGAACCACCATCTCTTTGCCTCCATCATATCTCCCAGCTCAAGCGTACACTTTATCGCACATCCTCGTATACTATACGGAGCGTTGCTCAGCTCTGTTCTGGCTTGGTGTTTGTACGACTGTTGGATGCCTGCATGTGCACAAATTCAGAGGCCAGCGTTTTCGCCATGGTCGCTTGACAGCTTTGGATGGCTGATGAGTTGAGTCGTTGCCTACCTGTCTTCCTAGTTAGCAGGACGTGGCGCATTTAGTATATGAACTCTGCAATAACACGAGTTCTCTTTAGATAGTATTTTTCAAATAAGTACGTGTATATTTATATATAGATTTATTTTCGTTGTCCTTGACAGATTGTTTGACTGGTTGATGGTGGTTGCGTTGGTCGTCGTGTGAATATAAACGTGTAGGTGTGACGTTGGTTTATGACGCTGATGGCGTTTTAGATTCTATTATTACAACACTCAAGCTCTCTGACTCACTGTGTGACTTTGTAGCCAATGCTGCAATTCTTTTCTATATTTAATGACTATCTGCCGGCCTCTTCTGTGCTCGGCCGAAATTTGCCGCTGGCGTGCGTCTCCTCCTACTATATAGCAGCTTGCCTGTTGCCGAGCCTACTCCTCAACTCCTTCTCATTTCGTATCGCTATGCTATCTGCAAATATTTTCATTCTCTCTTGTAGTATCGTTATGCTAACCTTGGGTATTTTGGCTTGTTTTCTTCTGCTTGTTTGATCGGCTTGTGCTTGCTTTGTATCTGCCTTTTAGTGCAATTAAATCGATTTTCTTAGTTCATTTATTTGGTTTATTTTTCTTTCCCAAGCTCAGCAACAATATTAATTAGCTGTGATATTAGATCAGTGGTTCTTAATTGGTCTTTGCCGGACGACGCGAAAGCTATTCGAAGTGCGCTGGATTCCAACCTGTTCTGACTTATTTGATCACCAAGCTGAATGAATTGATCCTCTACATGGGGGTTTATGAAGCATGAATCTAGTTGAGGCTGAATTTAAGAGATCTCTATGATATACACACTCCACGAAGGTTTTGGGGAGTGTTATCGTTGTTGATGGTCCTTTGCTGGATATAGATCCGGTACGTTCCGGTAACAAGCACCATTAAGGTACTACCCCGACCATCTCGATAACGATTATTATGGCCATATTAAACTTTCTAGGCCATCGCCTGACCATCACCAGATCGATAGCTCCACTTGCTCTTTCACAACATCGCACTAAACCTGGCCTTTCATAAGGTACGTCTTAAATCAAATGTCACTGTTATGATAAGAAACTCCTGCCCATGCAATGGCCCTCTATGGCCCAAGGCCACATCACTTTGGCTGGGTATAGTTCCCAGCAACAAATGCATCGAGTTTAGAAGATTAACTCGAAACAGTTTCCCATAATGCTTTGAATTGTGTTCACTCGCCATGACGCACACTTAAAACAGGCCCTCAGTGACTACTACATCCTAGTAGTCCACAACGAACTCATTCTCTTTCTCTGCATTCTCTGATAAACTTCCCTCGCTCCCAGAGGCAGTGATGAATGCAATCCTTTTCCTCCTCATCCTCACATGTTCTACAAAGGGCGTTTGTTGGCACGCGCCACCGTCCTCCTGTATCTTAGTGGGTCCTTGGTCGACTAAATTCCACATTTTGGACTCCCAATAGCCCATTTCGCGACTAAACCCTGAACGAAAAAATACATTGGCACCATGAGAATGATAAAATTTAACACTTCTGAGATGCGCTGCTTACTGCACCTGATATTTCCCGGCATGCTAGCCTTTACACCTTTCCAACTTTCTGTTGATTGCTCTTTATGTCTAGCGCCTTCTACCAGTCTACAACACTCCCGAAACTCCTTTTACAGATGTAACATGCTGCCACAGCTTTCTTCGATCTCCCCTCAATAGAGAATTTTGACTAGTCTATGAGTTCAATAATCGTTGGAAGGAATTTATCTATGATCACTATTACTAAGTCGTCAGCGAATGCGACTCATATTTCGTTCCTTTTTGTCTGAAGGTTTACACGATTTCGTAAACTATCAGTATCCATATCAACATTCACCGTATCTGTGCATCCGGGAAAATGTTTCTCCGTCAAAAGTTCCGAAGTTGCCTGGATGGAGACGGTCCATCAGACTTCTGGTCGCGCCTCCGAGTGCATTTCATATTGTATCAAAAGTTTCATTTTGTCGGAGGTAAATCGCGCCAACAATTTTTTTATAGTATTTTGTAAATTCTGGATGTTGTTGTTGTAGCGATAAGGACACTCCCCGAAGGCCTTGGGGAGTGCTATTGATGTTGTTGGTCCTTTTCCGGATGCAGATCGGTATGTTTAAGGTACTAGCCCGACCATTAAGGTACTAGCCCGACTATCACGGGAACGGTGAACGATTTGGTATGACCATATGAAACCTTCTAGGCCATACCGCCCTCCCACCCCCTAGATCCATAAAGAACTTGGGGTCGGCAGAGCCTCGGCTGTGAAAGAAACAGGATTCGCCATGGGTTGACAATTGGAAAAGAAAGAAAGAGTTGCGCTACACAGCCCCCTGAGTCAGTTTGGTATTTTAGTTGCCTCTTACGACAGACATACCTGCCGCGTGTGTATTCTAAGCCCCCTAACCCGCTGGTTTTCACAATATTGCTCCCATTCCTTTTTTGTAGTCTTGCTGCCGCCTTTATATTTGTTAAGGCTACATCTGTAAGCATCCCAGTCCTCCTCAAGTCGGCTATGTTTAGCTGTGTTGAAGAACGTTCACGTCGGTGACCTGAGTTGCCCCAACTCCGTGCTCTACCACCCTATCCGCGGTTTTTCGCGAGGCCTAGTTAGTTCGACTATAAACCTGTAGACTCCCTCATCTCAAAAAGTTTAAGAACCACTGCCTTAGATGAATATTGGTAAAAGTATGCAAAATACACATTGCGACACTTGTCTGTAAACTTGTTGAGTTTTTGTCCTTGATGTCGAAAATGATACACGCCACGTGGCAGGAAAAAAATATGAAGATAACAAAGTTTTTGGTGCTCATTGAAGGCAAGCTTTTTATTTATTACGCTATAAAGTTGAAGATATAAAATACACAATTTTGTTTATATACCTACATAAGTATGTTTAAGAGTGAAGATAAGAAAATGTTAATGGTATTTGAAAGATAATGGAAAAAGCAAAAATGGGAAAGACTAAGAACAAACCAGGACCAAAGAAGGACTAAGACTAAGACCAAGACCAAAACAGGACTAATACCAAAGCAAGACTAAGACCAAGACCAAACCAGGACTAAGATCAATGCGAAACCAGGACTAAGACCAGTACCAAGATGAAAGCATGACTAATATCAAGACCAAACCAGGACCAAGACCGTAACCAAAACAAGACTAAGACTAAGACCAAGACCAAACCAGGACTAAGGCCGGTCCAAAACCAATCGAGGACCAATACCAAGGCCAAAAAAGACTAAAGCAAGACCAAACAAGGACTAAGAACAGGTCCAAAACCAGTCCAGGACCAAGACCAAAACCAAAACTAAGACCCAGCCAGTACCAAGACCAATATAAAACCATAACCATGATCAAATCCAAATCAGGATCATGACCAAGGCCAGAGGCAAGACCAAAACCAAAACAATGACCAACCAAGACAAAGACCTAGACCATGACCAGGCCAAGAGCAAATCAGGATAAAAACAAAAAAAAAGGCAAAGAACAAGACCATCTTCAAACCATAACTATGACCAAGACCGTGGGCAAGACCAGACCAGGACCAAGACCAAGACTTACACCATGCCCAATACTAAGACAAACACCAAGATCAAGACCAAGACCACGACAAAGGCTAGAACCAAGAAGGAGACGGGGACGAAAACAGAAAAAACGACAAGTACCGAGACCAAGCCCAGACAAAGATAAAGATAAAAAAGAGAAATACAAAAGACGAGAACCGAAACGGAAACGAGGGCAAATATCATGACAAATACCAAGACAAAGTCAAAAATTAGTATGAATGCAATGAAGATTTAGGGGGTTAAGCGGAGTGGACTTAAATGTTCCTTGCGGCAAAGAATAACTACTGCCGCTGTTAGTCGCCCGATAGTCAGTCGCGGCTGCTCGGTATCATACCGACGACCGTTAATTGCCCGCCATATCATATCTGCGCCAAGTTGTTGGCCTCGCGATACCCCCCGCGGCTACTATGACCATATGGGCCATATTTTCAGCTACTACCGCTTGCTATCATACGTTTCCTAGCTGTTTCAGTCCCGATACTCTCCGTCGCTACCACAGACCCGCGGTGACTCAGTTGTCAGTCTGATTCCGCGATCGTTCCCTCAACTGTGGCGGTTCATCGATCATTCCATTGTAGAAATAATCTCGTGTACTGGCAGTCTTAAGTTACAACCATCACATATGGTTAAGCCAGGCCATCAACACAGCTTGCTCCTACCCTTTTGGTGCGAAAAGTTCCTGCTCTCCTTGTGCTTGAAGCTGTGTGCGTGTGTATTCGGCCTTAGCACTAAAATACTGAATTTTTAGGAAATGAGGGTTTATGGGGCCTCTACTTGACCCTTGATTGGCTGAGTGCAACCTCAGTATTGAACAAAGCTCAACTCATAACATTCTTGTGAACAGGATCAGGTCCTTCTTTTCTGCCCAGGCACGTACATATTGTTACGAATATTAGAAACACTAAGGGGTACTGCCATATCTAAGCTGATGCTAAGCAGTGACTGTATGCACATCAATAATTCAATCATTATGTCTACACATATGTACGTACACGCAGCGGAGAAGCAACGCACAAACACATGCAGATATCTTATCTGAGATATGCAATTATAATTGTGGAAGTGTCGGTCACAAATACACGCGCATATGAGAGCTATACACGTATATCTGTAGTTATAATTATAGCAGATAACCAACTAGTGGATTCTAGAACAGAACCGCCTAGAAATGTCAACGAGGAAACCAAACACTATAAAAGGCAGCAACAGTAGAGGCGCGAGAATCAGTTGGATTTAAGACGCTATCTAGCGAGCAATAGCAGTATTATTTTGATAATCAGTTTCGTTTAAGCAAGCTATCAGTTGCGAATTATAAGTGTTATTTTCAAGTAGTCTAATAAAGACCATTATTGCATTATTCAATATTGGAGTTATTTATTCAACAGTTTAGTGATTCGAACTTAGCAGAAGGTTGCAAACAAGAGGATTGAAGTAAATTCGTTACAATATATACAAATTCTGATCCACGAGCTAGATGATTCTTGATAGGCATTTTCATTTCATGATAGTCAAACTTCATTTGAATACGCCGCGAATTCGACGAATCTCACTTCGCACTACCTGGACGTGGTTGCTCACAGTAGAGGTGCTCGTACACCTTCTTATGGCGCGCCTCTGTTTACTAATCCATCAGTAGGCCGACCGAAATTCAAAATTACTTTATGGAAAAAGATTTTTTTTAATCAAATGCAAAACTCGTGTGAGAACTTCAACCAACAGTGGCATTTGTCTCAAGTGCTACTTTCAAGTGACTAAGCAATCACTTAACTAAGCAGGTTAAAAGCTTGTGGCAAGCATTCAACCGCCACTACCGGCAAATGTATGTAAATAAAGGGTTATTCAATAGGGTGGTGGCCATTATTGGCAGCTATTGGCATTACCAGTTGCAGCACATTGCAAGTATCAAACAGGAACGAAGAGAGCTACAACACCACATACATATTGAAACACCCTATACGCATTTGTACTATTGTATATCACCCATCCATATGATAGACTTTTACGGTGGCATACACATTAATGTTTGCCAAGTCAAATGGAGCCAAACCCAAAAACTCCGCTGTACTGAACACAACGTCAGTTGCATTGCAGAAACTGATTTCAATTGTAACCCACTTTTATTTATTATTAAATTCTTTTTGTGTTTGATTTTTCTTGAATTTGCACTGCCTCTAGACAGTAATTTTATGGCTGTCGCTTTGTTGTTGTTAATGTTTTTGTAGTCACAAATTTGTTAAATAATTTTTCGTTTATTGCAGATTGCTGTTAAGCTCTTCACATTGTTGTTGTTGGTTTTATATTGCAGTTGTTATTTTTGTTGTTGTTAATGTTCACAAACACCTCATCTGTGTGACACTTTTATGTCACTCAGTGTGCAACAACAACTGGCGCATGAATAGCAAAGCGCACAATAGGCAGCAGCGATTTTTTCGGTGTCACTGCACTTTGTGTTTCTCTCTTAATTTGAACTTTTTTTATATTTGTAAGTTTGCAAGTTTTTATCGTAAAATCTATGTTTTGTGTTTGCTCATAATATGTAGGCGTTCTAGTTGTTTGCGCAAGAGTTTATATCCATGTAGCACAGTTGCACTCCCATGTGAGTTGGGTCGAAGGACCGGAGGACTGCCACTCTCTCGCTTATCTAACAATTTGCTCTCTCGCTCTCTTTGCATCACATTGCCGTATAAGTGAGCTTCCATATAGTGGTGGGTGAGCCAATATAGCGGTATATCTTAAATTTTTTTGAAAGGAAAAGAAAGTTTACTTTTTTGGCAGTGGAGCCGAAAGGTTTGAGGATCTTTTGCAACTAGTCATGCCAAGTATTCCTCCTTCGCGATAACTGAGTGGAGCACCAAGATAATTCCAGTGTTCCTCTATCTGGCTCTCAAAACTAAGTTTAGACCTCTGCTTTCAAAAAGGGCCTTCTTCATCCAATCGCATAACATGACCTGGCCAGCGAAACCTTTGGGCTTTTACTCGTTGCACTATCTTCATATATGAGTAATGCTCATTGGGTACATATCTTTCGATACTCGATGTCGGCATCACAAACTGGACCATCAATTTTATTTCTCCCGAATACTACTGAAAATCCCAACCTCTTTCGTCACCGACTAAGACTCCAAAGCATACATCAAGAAATGTAGGGTGAGCGTTTTGTGCAGAGAGATTTTTGTTTGTCCAGAGCGGTCTTTACGCTTCCATTGCCTACTCAGCGGAAAAAATAGCAATTGTTAGCAAGAGTTATTCTCCGTTTGATATCTTAGCTAAAATTGTTTTCTTTTTAAGCTCAGATAGGCGCGGACCTTTCCAGTCTGGAATTTAAATTCATCAGCATTGAAGTCGGTGCCAAGGCACGGTATACATTTCTTATCGGTGTATTATCGACGAAGTTTAGACGAGTTTTCGATTTGCTATCGGAGTGTTATGAACTTACTATCGTTGAGAAACGTTATCGATGAGTTATAAATTTTTTATTGTTATCGGTTTGCTATCGATTTATTATATTAATCGATTTGTTATCAAAACCCTTCGATATATTGCAGAAATGCTATCGATTTGTTATCGATAAAATGTGTGGCATTTATTGAAAAGTTATCGATATGTTATAAAAATGTATCAGCGCGGTATCAAAAGTTATCGATTTGTTATCGTTATGTTACCAATTTTTGTATCGGCATGGTATCGGAAATATATTCATTTGTTATCGAAAAGTTGTCTATTTGCAAGCAAATAGTTATCGACTTCTTATCGGAGTGTTTACGATGTGTTATCGGCGTGTTATAGATTTCTTATCGAAGACTAATCAGTTATAAACAGATACCGATAAAACTCCAAAGTAAAATCGATGACACATCTCTAACCCGAGATGCCGATGACTCGTTGATTACAAGACCAAAACCTGGCGTTAATTGTGCTTACGATAATTACCCGATAATAAACAAAACTTGTCAGCATCAGTTTTTACCCTTTTAGAGATACTGACGATGCTCTCCTTAAGTAACTCGAAATTATTTTTTTTCTGGTAAATTTTACTCTGTTGTGAGTTCTCATTAATTTAAAAACATTGTCTTTCTAGACGTGACCCTCCCTGTATGTTTACACATTGTACCTCATGAGTACTTGGTACTCACGTTCTTATTTTCGTCCGCTTCCCCACTTGTTCTTATTTCGCTTCCGCAATACTTTCCTTCTTTGTCTCACTTCGTCACTTTCCTTTTCTCTTCTGCTCTGTCTCTACCCCAAGTCTAACCATATACCTCCACATCTTTCTCTGTCTTTATTTCTGATTAACACTGTTTCTAACCGCCGCTCTATCTCGAACTCCAACTTTACCTCATCCTCTCCCTCTTTTGTTGAATACAAGGATCATACTGTAGCGAGTTTTGGGGAGGTCCTGATATTATGCACCTTCTGCTAACGTTCGAATCGCTGAACTGTCGAATAAATAACTCCAATATCCAGTATTGCAAAATTGTTGTTGTTGTTGTTGCAGCAATGCTCGCCCCACCTAATAGCCGCGACCAATCACAAATTGTCATCAATATCCTCTAACGGGAGTCCAAGGAAACTTGCCGTTTCAACAGGGGTGGACCATAAGGAAAGGGGTGTTAGAGGCGTTGGTTCCACATTACAATTAAAGAGATGGTTGGTATCATGTGGGGACACATTGCAAGCGGGGCATACATTTTGTATGTCGGGGTTGATTCTGGATAGGTAAGAGTTTACCCTGTTACAGTATCCAGAACGAAGTTGAGCAAGATTGACACGCGTTTCCCTGGGGAGTATGCGTTCCTCTTCTGCGAGTTCTGGATATTTTTCTTCAAGTACTGGATTCACCGGGCAATTCCCGACATAAAGGTCCGACGCCTGTCTATGGAGTTCACCAAGGACCTGCTTGTGTTTTTTCGCTTCGTACGGCTGGGTTCTCAGGTGCCGTATTTCCTCAAAATGCTTACGGAGATGACTCCTTAGGCCCCTAGGCGGTGCTGGTTCGTCAATCAGATGTCTGTTGGGATGCCCAGGTTTCTGGGTATTCAACAGAAACTGTTTGGTCAGCATCTCATTTCTCTCCCTGATGGGGAGTATTCCAATTGTCTTTATTTAGACTACTTTGGGAGTAGTACGTCACACCTATACTTCACTACCAGCATGTTTAAAATCAAACTGATTAGTTATTCCTCAACTTGCGCTGCTTTTATACTTTCTGTTACCTCGTTCGCATATTCCTCATTAGGTCCAGACGTTTCACGCACATGCCTTCTAGCACAGTTGTATATCATGCTTCGTAATTTAATTATATACTTGTATATCTGTAGTTTATGTTTTTCATCTAGCCATATGCGTGTGTATATATGAGTAACAACTTCTGCTCTTAGCTGCCGGCTACATTTTTGTATGTGAGATAATTTCTCCGCTTCGAGTTGCTGATTATGTCTGTGGTATATTTTTCGTTGCCTCGTATATAAGTGTGGCTGCCTGCTTTAATGTGTACATGTACATAAGTGTGGCTGCTTCCTGTTTTTGTTGTTGTGAATATTTACTAATAGCATAGTGATGCTAATATTTGCCATATTACGAAGCCAATTTGTTAGAAATCGGCCTTTAGAACTATATCCCAAAGATCTCTACATCGAGACAATTTTAGTTAAAGTATTTTTTCCATGTAACTAATATATGGTCTCATTGTGAATAAAATTCGCCGCTGAAGTTTAGACGAGTTTTCGATGGTTTGATGTTCACATTATCAAAATAAGTTCTGGTTCGCATATACATGGGTCAGTATCTCGAAAATAAATTACTCCTATATCATAAAGATATCACCGCTGCACATACCGCCCTTTATCTGGAATATGGGTTGGATATCGCAATCAAATTTATACTGTTTTGAAGTTGTCATCAGTTGCTTTTTATTATCATATTTTAAAAAACGCTAGGAGGTGACCCGAGTCCTTAATTTTATGAATGTTTCCAGACCCTGGTTACCTAGAACAGTGATAGTTGCACTCAATTATATGCACTCGTTTCAGAGTGTTAAAACCAACAGACACACTAACTAACACCGGCACAGACAGACACTGGTAGTACTTTTCGCTGACTGCGGGGCATTTTCGGCATTCAATCAGAAACCGAAATTTTCATTTAACTTATTTTTCAAGAAATCTTTCAAAGCCATAATTTACCATCAAATTACCCATTAATATACTGTTATTGTAACGACTCGGCAGTCGCACCCTCAAATTGCAACAATCAACGCAATACCAGACATGAAATTTGCATAAATTAGTAAATAAAATGAATATTTTTTGTTACGGTATAGGGCAGCCAAAGCAATAAAGAATAATACAGTAAAGTAATAATACAGCAAATTGTGTTGTGCCTACGCTGTCGGCGCCAAAGACTAATTTTTTCTACAAAAATGTTTTAAATTTCTTGTTTTTGTTTTTTTTTGTGTATTACTTTCACAAGCTCTTGCCAAGGCTTGAGATGGCTAAGCTGCTGCTGATTTTATGTTGCTTTTGACTTCTTGTGTTGTTGTTGCTAGTGATAACCCATTACCGGTTATAAAAAAAAAAACGGTTCCAAGTGCACCCGATTAGTTGAAACCGGTTTCTCGCCTGGAAGATAATTTGTCCAATTTCTGTACTCTAGGCTCGACGGTACAATAAACAAGAGTTATGCAGCTGAGGGTTGAATGAAATTGGTTGGGGCCAGCACTTCTGCTTTGAGGTATTTTGCGATCAAAAACCTCGGTTTAAGCTTGCTCAGTATCTGCTATTTCTGCTCCGAAGGAGTTTATTTTTTTTTTAACGAATTAGTCAATAATGGTGTTTACAACAATAGTTCCAGACATATTAATAAAGGGAAGCCTTTTAACTTATCTTTTCTCATACGGGTCCTTGACCGAGAAGCCCTGCGGAAGTTTGTTAGTTGTTCCTGATTTTGTATTCGTCAGGTACGTGTTGTATCTATGTAACCGCGTGCCTGCTCGGGCGTCATTTCATTCCCGAAGGTTTTGGGGATTGTTATCTACATATATTGATGGTCTTTTGCCGGATACAGAGCCGGTACTCCACAACTTAAGTTATCAGCTCGACCATCTTGGTAATGATTTAATATGGCCGCATTGAACCATTTAGGCCATACCGACCCCACCCACATAACCATAGCTTTGCCTGCTTAATTTGTGTATGATACATTCATATTTCCAACAGTATTCTCCTCGCATATGTGAGGTTGACAATTGGGTTGCAAAAGCTGTGATTTGCGCTTATCCAGCCCTGGCGTTTTCTCGCTCAAGTCTCTACAGTCAGGCGGTGATTTAGGCGCTAATTAGAAAATATGCAGCATCTAGGATTCTGTCAGTGTGAAAAGAAGTACTAGCAAAAATTGGATTCGGAAACTTACATCTGTATGAGGTTTCCCTTGACATAGATGGATTCCCCTCGCCCTGACATATTTGACCAGCTCGAAAGCTGTCCTATATAGAAAGGCTTTTGGTGTGTGAACAATTTTGCTCACGGTATGAGGGAATACGGCCACCGTGGTGTGATGGTAGCGTGCTCCGCCTATCACACCGTATGCCCTGGGTTCAACTCCCGGGCAAAGCAACATCAAAATTTTAGAAATAAGATTTTTCAATTAGAAGAAAATTTTTCTAAGCGGGGTCGCCCCTCGGCAGTGTCTGGCAAGCGCTCCGATTGTATTTCTGCCATGAAAAGCTCTCAGTGAAAACTCATCTGCCTTGCAGATGCCGTTCGGAGTCGGCATAAAACATGTAGGTCCCGTCCGGCCAATTTGTAGGGAAAAATCAAGAGGAGCACGACGCAAATTGGAAGAGAAGCTCGGCCTTAGATCTCTTTGGAGGTTATCGCGCCTTACATTTATTTTTTTTTTTTATTTATGAGGGAATACATGATGTAAGCATAAGTAGAGGAAGTAAAAATTAAAAAATAATGGAGTAGAAAGTAAAGTAAAAGAAAAGAAAAGAAAAGAAGTAAGGAAAGCTAAAGGTAATTAAAGGAACGGAAAAGAAAAAAGGGGAGGACAAGAAAGATTAGAATTCAAAACTGTATCCAGAACTGAAACCTAACGTGTTATCAATTTGCTATCGGTTTGTTATAAGCGAGATATGGCAGTGTTATCAATTTCTTATCGATTTGTTTTCGAAGTGTTATAGATTTGTGATCATAAAGTTATCGATTTGTTAAAAAAAAGTTATCGATTTGTTTACAAAAGAAGTTGTCGATTTGTTACAAAAAAGTATCGTAGTGTTATCAAAAAGTTATCGATTTGTTCACAAAAGAAGTTGCCGTTTTGATACAAACAAATATCGAAGTGTTGTCAAAAAGAGTCTGCTTTATTATTGTTATGGAAAAGATACCGATTTGTAGAGGAAAAGTTATCGAGTTGCTATTGGAGAATTGCCAATTTGTTATCAGAAAGTACTTGATTTGTTTTCGAAAGTTTACCGATTTGTTATCGAAAAGTTGTGGATTTGTTATCGGTTTTTTATCGAACGTTACCGATTTTTTTTTCGAAAAGTCGTCGTCTTTTACCGAAAAGGTATTGAGTTTTTATTAAAAAGTTATCGATTTTTATCAAAGAGTATCAATATGTTATCGATTTGATATAGAAAATTAGCGGTTTATTATCGGAGTGCTACCAATTTGCTATCGGTCTTGGCGATTCGTTATGGGTTTGTTATGAATCAGATACCGATAAAACATCGATAGAAATCGATGAGGCATCTGCAATCCGCCGATAACAAGTCAAAATGAAAGCAAGGCCGATGACTTAGAGATGATACGTCATAGCTCAACTACAATAATTCGCTATCGATAGTAAGCCGATTGTAAAACATTAACTTTGCCGCTGCTACATATATACATGTTCGCTGCTGTATGTGTGACCCTTACGAATAGTCCAATGTAACCTATTCTAAACATCGGCTCCATCTGATTTAAAAACATTTTGCGTTTCATGACAAATCCAGATAAAATGTACCCGATTTCCAGGGTCGGTTCTGTGGTTCTTCACATCACTAGTTGCTACTTTTTCATTAAAAAGTGGTGCTATCTCTGCGTTATTGTATGCATCTTTCAGCTCACTTGGTGCCGCATTGATCTGAGATAATTTCCTTTTCTCATGTGATTTTGTTTGTTTGTCAGCTTCACGCAATTGTATTTGATGCTACTTGTTTTAAAGCATATTTCTTGTTTGTTTTTACTACCTTTATATTAAGTCCCTTTTATGTTTGTCCCCTCATTTCCATACGAATTTTTAAGTCTTTTTCGGTAACTTCGCGTTGAGCAAGACACTTGATACTTAGAACATAGTACAGATCGGGGGGACATTATAATGCAACTGAAAAGAACTTCGCTAGGTGGCGCACGGATCGAGATATACAGAAAATTAATTTTAAAATGGAAATTTTGCGATCGACTTTTAACTAATTCCTCGGTGATCCAGAGACTTGAAACTTAGCACATAGTTTGCGAGTCGATGGCACTACAATTCGTGCAAAACAAAATGCCGCCAGGTGGCAGAGGAATCGAGATAAACGAAAATCCTTGAAAAAACGTAGGGGTTCTTGCGATCGATTTTTAAGTAACTTCCCGGTTAAACTTGAAACTTGGTCCGTGAGTCAGAACCCGGTGACAATTGAATATTTGATCAAAAAAATTTCGCTAGGTGTCGCATGGATCGAGATATTTAGAAAATTAATTTTGATTTGGGAATCTTTCAATCCATTTTTAACTAACTTGCTCAGGCAATTCGATGAGGGAACCGTAAAACTTATGGCTTACGCAGATGACGTTGCAATTGTCATAAGTGGAAAGTGCCTTCCAACGATTAGTTCTTTGATGGATCGGGCGCTTCGGGATATTCATACCTGGGCATCTAATGTCGGGTTGAAAGTCAATGCGGAGAAGACGGATATGGTCTTATTTACAAAGAGGTACAAGGTCCCAAATTGGACCAGGCCTAAGTTAGGAGGGGTGACCTTACAGGAGAAACCTTGCACAAAATATCTAGGAATCATCCTAGACAGTAAGCTGTCATGGAAGCTCAACGTGGAGGAGAGGGTCAAGAAGGCCTCAACGGCACTCTATGCATGTAAAAGAATGCTGGGGTGCACGTGGGGCCTATCGCCCTCTCTTTCTCATTGAGTTTTTACAGCGATTGTAAGCCCTATTCTATACTATGGAGTTCTTGTTTGGTGGAAAGCCACACAAAAAACAACATACCTCAAAAAATTAGAGGGGTATGCAGACTATCGATGCTTAGCATAACGGGAGCCCTGAAAACAGCCCCGACGGCTGCACTGTATGCCATTCTGCACATACCACCTGTAGACCTGGTAGCAAAGAACAAAGCGTTAACGACCGCAACCAGGCTCGGTGCTTCGGGGCAGCTTGAGCGCCGACCATATGGCCATAGTAGTATAGCGTCATCAATCACAAGACGAACAGACTACATGATTCCCTATCTGCGCTTCGAGGGAGATCTTAAGGCCCCAATAGAGGTGGACGGTTGTCGCAGGGGTGCGCAAATGGCGGACGAGGCGATACATGTGTACACCGATGGTTCCAAATTAGTGGAAGGAGTAGGGTCTGCGGTATACTGGTCTGATCCGGAAATAAGCAGATCCCACAGGCTGCCGGATTACTGTAGTGTTTTCCAAGCGGAAATAGTAGCCGTAACCAAAGCAGTAGAAACCCTGGAGGAGAATAGGTTAAGCTGCAACCGTGTTCACTTTTATATTGACAGTCAAGCAGCAATTAAGGCAATAATCTCGCATAGCACAGCATCTAAATGCGTGTTAGAGTGTAAGCAGTCTCTGGAGAGAATCGGGACAGGGAGAAGCATACATCTATATTAGGTCCCAGGGCATATGGGAATAGATGGGAATGAAAAAGCGGACGAACTAGCTAAAAAGGGCGCATCCCTTGAAGCTTGCTCAGTAGATATCCCAATTAGATTGGGCGAGATTAAGCGAAGGCGAGAGGTGCACATGATCGACCAAGCGGAAAAGGCGTGGGTTCAAGCGCGGGGCTGTAAAGTGTCGAAGATTGTGTGTAGGTCTTACAACCTTAGACTAACACAGTTGCTTCTATCATTAAAAAGAGAGGACTGTAGATTCATGACGGGTATTCTGACTGGACACTGCCTTCTGGCGTCACATGCCTTTAAATTAGGCTTGGTCAGTGATAGCAGATGTAGGAAGTGCGGGTTGGAGGAGGAAACGATCGAGCACGTTCTGTGCTCGTGCCCCGCACTTGCCAGGCTAAGACTCCAGCTATTAGGAGTTATACAGCTGTTAGATCTAGAAGCAGCAAGTGGCTTAAGTCCTAGGAAGCTTCTAGTACTTGCCAAGAGGACGGAGTTATTTAGGTCCTGGTTTTTGATTTTGGTCGTCAAGACAAACTTCTGGTAACACTACGGACTCAATCAGTCTATGTGAGGTCCTCATGGACCGGCCAGTTCAACCTACCTACCTCCGGGTGACCTAGAGACTTGAACTTGGCACACAGTTCGAGGCTTGGTGACAATACAATTTACAGAAAACAAAATTCCGCTAGGTGGCGCGCTAAGTTAGATAACTACAAATCCTTGAAAAACGAGGGGAATCTTGCACATAGTTCGAGACCCGATGACAATACAATTTGAAGAAAACAAAGCTCCGCAAGGTGGCGTGCTAATTGAAACAACTACAAATCCCTGAAAACCGAGGGGAATTTTGCGATAGATTTTTGAGTAACTTGCCGGTGAGCTAGAGACATGAAATTCGGGCCGTGGGTCAGAACCCGGTGGCAATGCAATATTTTATCAAAAAAAAACCGCTAGGTGGCGCATGGATCGAGATATTAGGAAAATTAATTTTAATTTAGGTATCTTTCAATCCATTTTTAACTAACTTCCCGGTTACCTAGTGACTTGTAACTTAGCACATAGTTCTAGACCCGGTGACAATACAATTTATATAAAACAAAGTTCCGCTAGGTGGCGTGCTAATTGAGATAACTACAAATCGCTGAAAAACGAGGGGAATCTTGCGATCGATTTTTGAGTAACTTTCCGATGAGCTATAGACTTGAAACTTGGACCACGGGTCAGAACCCGGTGACAGTGCAACATTTAATCAAAAAAATTCCACTAGGTGGCGCATGGATCGAGAGATCAGGGAAATTAATTTTAATTTGGGAATCTTTCAATCCATTTTTAACTAACTTCCCGTTTATCTAGAAACTTGTAACTTAGCACATAGTTCGAGACCCGGTGACAACACAATGTACAGGAAACAAAATTCCGCTAGGTGGCGCGCTAAGTGAGATAACTACAAATCCTTGTAAAAACGAGGGGAATCTTGTAATCGATTTTTGAGTAACTTCCCGATGAGCTGGAGATATGAATTTTGAGCCGTAAGTCATAACCCGGTGACAATGCAATATTTTATCAAAAAAAATTCCGCTAGGTGGCGCATGGATCGAGTTATTAGGAAAATTAATTTTAATTTGTTAGTTAATCTGTTTTTAACTAACTTCCCGGTTACCTAGAGGTTTGAAACTTGGCACTTAGTTAGAGGCCTGGTGACAATACAACTTATAGAAAACAGAGTTCCGCTAGGTGGCGCGCTACTTTAAAAACGAGAGGAATCTTGCGATCGATTTTCGAGTAACTTCCCGATGAGCTAGAGATATGAAAATTGGGCCGTAAGTCAGAACCCGGTGACAATGCAATATTTTATCAAAGGCGTTGTAGAATTCCACCTCGTTTAAGGCCCAACTCAATGCACGTCCTTGCATACTTTTAGGCGTACACGACTTTCACCACAATTCTTTTAGACTTTCAGGCGTATGCGAATTTCACCACGATTTTCAGCTGTGCAAATTAAGTAGCTGACAAACGAGGTGGAATTCTGTTGTTTTCGCCAGTGTTGTCAGCGAAAATTCCACTAATTCTCCTAAATCTTGCTATTTTGAACAAATAAATAAAGATAAGAATTTTCACTTCGGAATTACTTAAATTACTAATCAAAGTTGCAATTGCCTTTTTGTAGGCAGTACTAAAAAATTGAAAATAATTTTGACTAAAAACTTTAACAATAGCTCTTGTAAAAGAATTTTGGGATTTAAAATTATAAAGTTAGAGCGCGTGTTTAAATTTTAAATAATCAATATTAGTTAATCACAAGTACATGGTTTGCCTTAAATTGAAAGATTGTGCTCCACCTTTATAGCTTTAAATCCCAAAATTCTTTTAGTCAAAATTTAATAAGCCTATGTCTGTATTAAATGAAAAATTGCGTCTATTTTTTGGTCCATTTATATAAAGGTAGTCCTTAAAATTTTTGTATCATCTTTTTTATTTCTTCTGAAATTTTTTATAACCCATTATGTTGTGAATTCGCTGCCGCTTTTTTCACAATATTAAATTTGCTGATTTTGTGTTAAAATTTTTTCTTTGCTAACAAAGCCACATTTCCTCCTTATCTAACATGGATTTCTTCTTACTTAACGCACAGCTTTGCCACATTCCTTTGTTGTTGTTTTGTTGTCGTATTTTTGTTTTTTCCTGGTTCACTTGCACCAAATGCCGGTCTCTTATGCTCATGGCTTCTTGTTGTTGTTGAACTTTTGCCATTTGCTGTTGTTGTTGTTGATCCATAATAAGTATTTACAATTTTCTTTTCCTGGTTTTCTTAGCTGCCGCCACATTATTTTTTTTGTTTGGTTTGTTGTTTGTTCGTTCGCGTGTCAAAAGTTGCGTTTCTCCTCTGTGTATTTGCACGTTTCGATTTGTGTTGGTTTTTTTTATTGCTTTATATATCTACCTTTAATATCGAAATCTTAGCGCATGGTCTGCAGACATTGGTAGCTATTAATCTTTCTCTTTTTTGTTATTGGGTGTTTAACGCCATTAAACGAGCTGTTGTTGTATCTGCGCAGCTAAGAATGTATCTACCTAGTGTGGCAGCACAAGTTGACCATGGAACGGTGTTGAGGAAATCAAAACAAGTTCCTCAAGAACCATTGACGGGTTATACATTTAAGTGCCAGTGTCGACTATTCGATATGTCTAAGAACGTTTATCTTTTACGGCCTTGTTCTGTTCACGTTTCTTTTTTTTTAATTTGTTAGCGCTCTCTGCACAATTTCTTGTTATATACTAGTTCGCTTTGCTTGTTGTTTAATTTGTTCTGGTCTGTGGTTGAGAATTTTCTCACTTTAAGAGATGGCGCAGAAGGTAGAATTATTTTGTTAGCATCAAAATTTTTATATTTGCTTATTTCGGGCTCTTTTTTTTGAGTTTTCATATCATTTTATTAAGATGTGTATCGGTTTGATAAAGGATTAGGGAAGTCGCAAGTTTAAACTGGAAATAGCCAAAAGAGGTAGAGTCCAATGGGAAGTTACTTAAAAATATATCGAGGGAAACTGCATTGCAGACGAGCTCGGTTGGCAGGGCACGCTCAGGCCGATTCTTTCTGACCAAGAAAGAAAAGAGCACATCCACCGACAAAGCGTCGAAAGATGGCTACAAACACCGTTTGTATCGAACATCGAAGAAAACCTGGCCAAAATGAGATTCCAAAAGAACCCGTCACGTTGACTACCTAGGTAGGGATACAATTGCCACACTTGTAGGAGAACAGATTGGGCACTGCCATATAGGTAGGCATGCAGAAAGGTTAGGAGCGCTTCAACATAGTTGCTGCAGGAATTGTAAAGAGGTTGAAAAGGAGGAAACGGTGGTTCACCTCATCTGTAACTGTCCGGCCATAAGTGGCATAAGGCAGCACTTTCTGCGAACTTCATTTCTAGATAATCTGCGCCAAATCGTGAAGCATTACGTCAAGGACTTGGTAGCCTTTATCAAAATGGTTCGAAGAGGAAAGGTAATGGTGTCTTTTCGTGGTATCACAACGAGTCTAATAACAGTGGTCTAAGAGTGCGCTAGAGCAGCTCAATATAGATTTTCTAAATATCTGCTCTAGACTATGCTCAAAATTTCAGCTCTACGAGAAGTTACTTAAAACTCGGTCGCAAAATTTTCGAATTCAGGCGATTTTTTTTTAAATATCATGTTCCTAGCTCGAGTGGTGACATCTCTAGTCGTCAGATTTCTAATCCATCATTATATTTATTGTTGTTGTTGTATCGATGTTGATAGTCGGATGCAGATCCGGCCCGACCATCTCGGGAGCGATTTAGTATGACCACATGAAACCCTCTGGCCATCCCGACCTCCCACCCCCTAGATCCATGAGGAACTTGGGGTCGCCTCGGCTGCTAAAGAAACAGAATTCGCCACGGGTAGGTTACGTTGAAAGGGTTGCGCTATACAACCAACCACTTGAATCACTTTGGTATTTTAGTCGCCACGTACGAAATTACAAATTACTGCAGCGTTTTTCAGGCGGAAATTATAGCTGTGAGGAAAACATCAGAAATTCTGGAGGAAGCGTGCATAAGCTGCAGTCGCGTCAATATATATTGATAGTCAGGCGGGGATTAGGGCAATAAACTCACACAGTACTTCATCAAGAGTTTTCTGAATTAGAAAAACTTCGCGAAAGGCCGATGTTTTGGCAAAAGAGGGTGCAACACTCGCTGAATCGACGTTAGACGTCCTAATACGTGTGGGATAAATCAAAAGGAGGCATGAGTTGCATATGATCCATCAAGCAGGAATGGCGTGGACAAAAGCGAGAGGCTGCAAAATTTCTGAGATCACGTGCAAAGCCTACGATATTAGACTCACAAAGTGACTCTACAGAGAGAAGACTTAAGGCTCACGATGAGCATACTAACTGGACATTGCCTTCTGGCGTCACATACTTATAAGTTAGGCCTCGTCAGTAACAGCAGGTGAAGGAAGTGCGAGCTGCAGGGAGAAACGGTTGAGCACGTTCTGTGTTTGTGTGCTGCGCTCACCAGGTTAAGACTACAGCTATTAGGAGTGGCAGAGTTGCAAGATCTCGAGACAGCAATTAAGCTAGGCCCTAGAAAACTTCTAGTGTATGCCAAGAGGACGGTGGTTTTCTGTAACATAAGTCTTGGCACCTGATTTGGGTTCTTTCCCTTTGGTCGTCAAATAAATTCTGGTAACACGATGGACACAACCTATCCTAACCATATCTTTGCTTAAATTCAATACATTTTAACATAAGTATGGCATTTGTGCTTGCTTGAAAGCCCCGACCGTACCCAACAAACAGCGTAGAACTTATCTCTTTCTTAAAAAGGGGTAGTCCCATGCATGCATGTATGGAGTACTCGCTATGGACCAAGCGAGTGCTCCAAAATTAACCACAATTCATACAAAAAATATGGTCCAATTAACATTGCGATGTCCTAGGACCGGACCATATACTCCAGCTCCGCATTACATCAGAGCAATCCATGGAGTACCCACAGTCCAATAAACATCGTGTAGTGATTACAATCGTTAAAAACGAGCAATGATCGGCTTACAACATGTTCGTGTAGAAACATGAGTTGGTCCATCGCTGCATTACAGTGGAGTATAATGGTAAGTACTCCAGTGGACCACATGGTCCAACGATTTTTGCAGGGTTTTTAACGATTGTAATCACTACACGATGTTTATTGGACTGTGGGTACTCCATGGATTACTCTGATGTAATGCGGGGCTGGAGTATATGGTCCAGTCCTAGGACATCGCAATGTTAATTGGACCATATTTTTTGTATGAATTGTGGTTAATTTTGGAGCACTCGCTTGGTCCATAGCGAGTACTCCATACATGCATGCATGGAGTACTCACGATTTTTGCAGGGTCATCATCATCATTCTCCATTTTCTTTCTTTTTTAATTTCTATCGTGTTCATTTTTCACTTCAACAATGATTTTTTCATGTTCTTTTATCTTCTACGGCCCCGTTTTAAGTTCTTATTTGTCGAACACTTGCCAATGTTCAAACTTGCATCGCTTTGTGCTTTCGCAGAAACTCAGCTTACTATTAAATGTATGTAACGCAGATTAACTCTGTCAAACATGTAGCGTGAAAGAATCTACATAAACTTGTACATTAGGGCGGTTCTGCTTGAGCACTAAATAATCGTTTTGTCGCGGACGAAACTAGGCTAGTATTATTGTTACGCAAATAAAATCTGTTTTTTTGTGATAATTTGTATGTAAAAAGAGATTAGTTTATATAAGGACTGGTACAAAAAATTATGCAAATTAAAAAAGTTCTCATAAAGTAGTAACAGTTACTTTTTTATACCTTTCATGAAAATGAAATGGTACATTAACTTCATCACGAATCTCAAAATTGTAAGTCCTTAAAGAAAGTAGATAGACCCACCAATAAATATACCGAAATGATCAGGATGAAGAGCTGAGTTGATTTAGCCATATCCGTCTGTCTGTTTGTATGCAAACTAGTCCCTCACTTTTTGAGATACCTTGATAAAATTTGGTGACCGGCTATATTTAGGTGTCCGATTTGACATTTGTTGGAACCGGAAGGATTTTACCACTTTAGCAAATATCCCCCATACAACCGATTTTTCAGAAAAGGTGATATTTGTCATATCTTCCTCAATTTATCGGATTGAAGCTTCAAAATACACCATATGCTTTCGTATATTACACATATTGCTGTCTGAAAAAATGGATGAGATCGGTCTTATATATAGCATATATCCCCCTCAACCGATTGTTCAGATAATAAGCTTTTCGTAATAACTGCTCCATTTTAACACACTGAAAGAAACAGACTGGTAAAATCAACCGAAATACGGGTCAATTCAACCGAAATTTCTGTCAGTTTTTATCCATCACACAAGATGTTGAATCAACTGCGCACAAATCGTTGATTCGTAATTGACCGTTTTAGTAGTCAAATAAACAAAAAAGTTATTTCATTATACTTTACCATAGTTTTGTTAAATTAATAATTATTAATGTCGCTGTAGGAATACCAATCAAAACTATTAATTATAAGGGATTTCTGTTCTTTTGAAATTACCAGTGCAAACTGTTAAATTAACAGATTTAAGGTAAGGATGAGACTAACATCGCAATCCGTAGAGACAGAGATTTTTGCTTATTCGAAATAACCAGCGTAAACTGTTAAATTAACAGAGTTTATTGTCGAAATGACACTACCAGTGAAATCTATTGAAATAACAGATATTTCTGTTTTTTCTAGATTAATAGCGTGAACTTTTACATCAACAGAGTTTTCTGTTCATACCTGTGACAAAAATAAAAGCCGGATAAATATGTACAAACTTACGTATGTAGTTTTTTTTTTATATGTATAAATTACACATAAGTACATTTCATTTCTAATGATTTTATTGCTTTATTTAGTAATATTAATTAAAATAATAATAACTTAAATCTGATTTCAAATAAACCAAACTTGTTCCGAATTACCATCGACAGCTTTGTACGAAAGTATGTTGCCATATATGTATATACGTAAATATGTGAATACATATGTAAATACGCATGCTGGCTACATACATATTCACACGCTTTAGTACATGCTCTAGTGAAAATAACCGCACTGCACCGTTTGTTGAACTTTATTTCAACTTTAACTTCAAAAATTTTCACCATATTATAATTATATTTATATTTGTGTACGCACATTTGATATAAAATGTTTTCATTTTATCTGAATTTAAAACAAAAATCGGACAAATACTTATTTACTTACTAATTTACTAACCGAACTTCAATTGGGCGTACATCAAATATGCTGGCACACATAAAACATTATATACTTTATTACTTTGTTTTATTAAACGCACTTTCACAAAATTTTATTTTTTATAATTTATTTAATTTATAGTTTTGAACTTCGCCGCGCATCACTTCACTTTTCAAATAGAAATTAAAATAGTAGTCACGAAACTGATTCTCAAATTCTTCTCTCGCATGTAGAGTTGCCATACTTGATTGTTTCGAACAAAACTTGCAGTATAAATGTTTGACATAACATTTTAAATAGATAACTTGTAAGTTATAGAAAAGTAAAAAATCAAATCACGGGAAGGTAATTCACCACTGCACAGTGTTTCGTGTAGAACAAGCTAGCTGGACAAAATTATTTTATGAGATTTTCCGTTTCATATGCAGTCATTTATTACAACTACGTCATTTTTTTCAGCCATATGTTCTTTTTTTTATTTTTTTCCAAAATTTTACTTCATATGCATACATTTGCTTATTTCATATACAGTAACTCATGTGAATAAGTGACATGGATCCAAAAAAATTTAAAGGACTTAAGAATATTACTTTATTGTACTTAAATTGAATGGACTACAAATCTCAATACTCTAAAAAATTCTAAAAATTCGAAAAAAAAATTAAAACTTTTTATGAAAATTCGTCGAATTTTTCAAGCATTTTTTAAATATAATTTAGTTTTTGTTATAGATCGTGACAAATTCTCTTATGGGAATTAGTTAAAATAAATTTGCGAAAGCGAAAATTGTAAGAATTGTGCAAAAAGGGTGTCTACTTATTTATGTGAGTGACTGTACATATGTACATACATATTTTGTATTTATTTGAGTATTTATTCTGGCACTACAATTTTTACAAAATTATTTTATAGTACCAGTCAGGAATGTAAAAGTGAATTACAATAATAATAATAACAATGTAAATAATTAAATTAATTATGTGAAAATTACTTATTACAAAAACTTAAAAGTAAAGTATCATACAAAGTAGAAAAGACAATAGATTTAAATTAAATAAAACCTGATCCAACAAAAAGTTATAGAGTAGGTTATCTTTTATAATTATGTTATTATTCGCTATCATCACTTTCATTCGTTGAGTCACTTGTGGAATAGTCATGAGCATCAGCAACACTACGGTGAAAGCTTGAAACAACTGGGGTATTTATTGACTCCTCAACATTATCGGGGGACAGTAAGTTTAAGACTTCTGAAGTCAGACTTTTAAATTTTTTCTTAGGTATCTCCCTAAAACTGTTAACTAAAGGATCCGATGTTATAAGCAACATATTCATAAGATCTCTATTCGTGGCTTCACGCAACTGCTTTTGTATGTTATCATCCCTGAATCGTCTCAAATCTTTGTTACGGGCTTCCTGTGCTTCCTCAGAAAGTTGACCAATAGGTAAAATTGCTGATTTTATAATATCAGTACTATGCACTAAGATTTTATGAACTGTAACAGGTATATTAAACCATGGATAGAGATCTATGTATAGTTTTTTAGTCTCGACCGCAAATTTTTCAAATCTTTGGATATTTATATTGTACCCAGATGCTAATGCGCGAAGGAGAGTGTCGAATCTTTTGATGAGCGTTACATCCAGTCCCGCAATCTCAGCACCAGCCTCAGAATTTTCGAAAAACCTACGAGCAGTGTTGCCGTCATTAGTATTGCCGAAACCTGGTTTTGGTTTATCTACTATCAATCCAAGTTTTGCAGTATTTATATTACATTCAGGTATTGGCGTAGATGCTACCAAATGGGGTTGTTTTGTGTAGCGTTCCTGTGTGGTTATACCTGCATTAGGATTGCTTTGTATGTACCTGTTTTTATGCCTTGGTGACTGGTGCGGTAGGTTGTAGCAGGTTGAAGTCAGTGATCTTCGCCTTTTTGGTTTTGGTGTGCCCTTGTTGACCTTGCGCGTTTATTTTTGTGTGTTTTATGGCTACGTGTTTGTTCCCTGTACCTGGGAATTGGTTTTTCCGTTTGTAGATCAGCTTTAAAGGTTCAAATATCTCGTCGGAGCTGGTACGTACATACATGCTATTTTATATGTAGAGATAACTAAATCTACAAAAAAAAAAAATTAAAAATAGATGTGCAAAGAATTCGCAATGGCTTTTTCTTTCAACTATTAGAGAATACTTGCGACTATAACATATGTGAAATTTAGCCCGGATGTCCGCGGATGTATGTAACTTTTTTGTCCCTAAAATTAAAAATATAGAGAAAAACACCTTTTCTTCTTAATAACGGAATGTTAGATATATTTAAAATACTCTAATTGCGAAATAATTACTATTAAAAAAATTTACTTACCTTAGAGCTTAGAATCCATCAAAAAAATTATATAAAAGTGTTCACTTAAAAGAAATATGAAGCTTAATATTCAGCAAGAATTTTGCAAATTAATCAATGCATTTTACGGCCACTCCTGCCTTCTTACTTCAATCACTCAATATATATGAGCAAAAATATCAAAAAAAAAGCAAAAATCCCGTTATTTTGTTTGTTTTCTTTCATTTCTCATTACACTTTTCTTGGAATAAGAACTTTGTTTTTGTCCAGCTAGCTTGTTCTACACGAAACACTGTGCACTGGAGTAACTTTACATGAATTCGGCAAGTTTAATTATCGTAACACTTTATTTTGTAACGATTCCAAAACAACTCAAACTTTTATGCTGTCGCAAACATTTAATGTTGATGTTTTTTATTGTCTTATTAGATTCATTCGCGTGAGTGACAATTCGTAAAATCTTGAACAAAATGTTACTAACTTTGGAAAATCCTGTTCATTCGAACAAAACTTTTGCAACAAGAGGGCGCAATTTTGCATTTCCTTTGGAGGAAAAGTTGCAAAATTGTACCCGATAAATAGGTGTCCCGGTATCGCATAATTTTTTGCAGTGCTATATGCACAGTAAATTCAAAAAAGGGTTTTTTCGTTTTGTATTGATAAGTGAAATACTAGTTTTTTGTTGTTTTCCCAATTTGTGTGTTTTTTTCGATTTGGTGGTTTTCCCAGTTTGGTGTTTTTTTTAACAAGTGGCACCATCGTCATAAGTGCAAAATACAGAGCGCAGTGAGCGTAAAATTCTCTTTGAAATTTGCTCATGCATTGCATTCGCTGTTAAAATGACCAGTGAGATCAGTTGTGTTACCAGAAAAATCAGTTAGATTGATTAGGAATCTGTCAATTTTACAGAATTTTGCTAACTTAAGAGCCACAATTTCTCTTCTGTTGAAATGACTAAACTAATTTGTTCGCTTGACAAAGAACTCGGTCGAATTAACCATAATTCGACCAATTTCACCGAATATGCGTTAAGTCAAGAACAACAGAACCGATTTGTTGATTTTACTAGCACCATTCCTTTCAGTGCACTTCAATCGCTATAACGATCCTATCTAATGTGCATATTCGAACGTAGTAAGCTTATATCTGGTACACTCTCCTATAAATGTGAGATATGTACCTATGTATGTATGTATATGTATGAAAGTAGCTGCTTGTCATTCGCTTTGTTTATCTTCTCCTTACTTAAGATCATCAACAGTGCAGTTTGCACACTTTATCCAACTCCAAACCACAAGCCACTTCTCTATGTGTCCGTCAGTGATCGACGGACGCGCCGTTTCTACCGTGTTGCATATATGTACATATGTACATATCGGCTCACTCCATAACATTGTATTAGTATTAAGTATGATTGTACTCATTCACATTATTAGTTATTATTTTATTAAGCGTGGCTGCTGTTCTGATTTCAACTGCTCGTTTGCTGTGCTTTTTTCCATTTTTTTTTTTGGCATTTCTGTAGCTATTTATACCTTTCATGAAAATGAAATGGTATATTAACATCGTCACGAATCTCAAAACTGTAAGCCCTTAAAGGAGAAGAGATAGACCCATCAATAAGTATACCGAAATGATCACGATAAAGAGCTGAGTTGATTTAAGAGCCAGTTAAACTTCCTTCACCCTAACGCCATAGTCCAAACCATACCCATATCCATAACCATCTCCAGTGTGATCGATTATTGGTGCCATAACCTTAAACAGCTGAGATTTTTATAAAAATGATGAAAACGCAAAAATACAAACATATTCCACAAACAATAAGTCCCTTAGTCAAAACGTATCCAAAGCAATAAATAAAATATACAAAAAGTTAATAAATTCACAAACTCAAATATTTTTAGGTTATGGATATGCCGAAAAACCAAAAACCAATTGGTGGCTATGATATGGTTATGGCTTTAGCGTTATGGTATGGCACCATTAATCGATTACATTGATTTCCATAAGGTTGGTTCGATCAGCTGTTTTATATGGCTATGGTTATATGGTTATAAGTCACCATTAATAGGCCCTTTAGCCATGTCCGTCTGTCTTTTTTATGTAAACAAGTCCCACAATTTTTGAGATATCCTGATAAACTTTGGTGAGTGGGTATATTTAGGTGTCCGATTAGACATATGTCGGAACCGGCCGGATCGGACCACTATAGCATATATCCCCCATGCAACCGATTGTTCAGAAAAGAGGATTTTTGTCACATCTTTCTCAACTAATCAGATTGAAGCTTCAAACTTCACCATATGCTTTCGTATATAGCAAATATTGTTGTCTGAAAAATTCGAAGAGATCGGTCGTATATATAGCATATATCCCCTACAACCGATTATTCAGATAAGAAGCTTTTCGTAATTACTGCCCCATTTTAACAGCTAGAAACTTCAACATATACGAATTTTAGGGAATTCCGCTTATTTCCAAGCTTCTGCTAACGTTCGTATCGGTAAATTGTTGAATAAAACACTCCAATATTCTGTATTACAAAATTGTCTTTATTAGATTACTTTGAAAGTACTTCGCAATTAAACTTCACTTCGCAACTGATAGCGTGCTTAAATCAAACTGAATACTGATTGCTCAGCTTGCGCTCTTTTATACTCTCTGCTGCTTCATTCGCACATTTCTACTGCAGTCTAGACGTTTCGCCTGCTAGAACTGCTGTACATATATCCTACTTGTAATTAGCTATATACATGTATATTCGTAGTTTGTATCCATTTGCCTGTGTGTATGTGAGTAATGTTAATAGCTGTTTTTTTCATAGACCTGGTCACATATATAGATTCATCTTAAAAATCGCTTAGGTATGTACATCTGTTCACTATATATTTTATATCTCATACACCCAATTATTTGCTTATTATGAATGGGATAGGATTAGCCCCATTGATTCGGTACAACCGAAGACAGTACCGTTCTTACTTGTTTCATTTATACTTTTTCGTCCGAGTTTTGCTTCTGCTTGTCGGTTATCTGAAAACATGCATCTGACATATTTAATGCTCAAGCAGAAAAAAGAAACACTTTTAAATCGCCTTCAATGCTAAAATAACCTTAAAGTTAATCTTCTCACATGTCTGTTGATGGTTTCCCTTAGCCTCTTTGGTGTTTCCAGTGAAATATTTTTTTATTTTCAGATTTTTTCTCATGCCCTTATTAATTATTTACTCCTTGATGTCTCGTAATTGATAAAAAACTTTAAATGAAATTAAACACATAATAAAAGCTAACAAATTGTTCGCTCCTTAACATAAAAAGGTAAAATACACTTAAAAATTTGTTAAAGGTTATTTGGGTGACAGATTAATGCGCTTAGAACATACTTACTTAGTATGCGACTTTGTCAAATTTGATACAAACCAAAAAGTAGGATGATTTCCGGTTGCTTCTTGTGTTGTGCACTTGTCAGATTTCTTAGATTGCCTGGGAAAAAAACTTACATGCATACAAAAGCTATCTGAACGAGACATTAGTTTTAGTGAACACATTTTTTTTGTATACAACGAAAGCAGCTCGAAAGCCTCAACAGTGAACGTCGTGTAAGGCTGAGTTGAAGAGGATCGTGAGGGCG
The DNA here is from genome assembly GCF_040869045.1 of Eurosta solidaginis. Classification (NCBI taxonomy): domain Eukaryota; kingdom Metazoa; phylum Arthropoda; class Insecta; order Diptera; family Tephritidae; genus Eurosta; species Eurosta solidaginis. The sequence continues at coordinate 88,379,311 of NC_090319.1, read as the reverse complement.
TCACATAGACTGAATGAGTTCGAAGTGTTGTAGGCTGTGTTCCGCGGAAAGTCTTGTTGGCCTATTTTTATAAGTGACCACGATCATTATGTTTTTGTTGGTATCTACGATTACTTTCGGTAGAAGCTTTAAACATGCTACTTTTTTGTTTTTCAGAAGTGTTATCTATGTTGAAAGCCCACTGCCGGATATAGGGAAGGCACGTTTAGGAATTAATACTCTAAAGTACCAGCCCGAAGTACCATACCGAACGATTTCATCAACGTGGAGTCTTCTAGGGCATCTCACTCCTTCGTTTCGTAAGGGACTACGGGTGGCCGGAACCTTTCATGCTAAATATGATATAAAATTAGATCCTGGACTAAGTCAGAAAGAAATACTATTGTAAGTGAAAAAAGGTATGAATGATCTGAATAGCTGAGGGACTTACATTCCATAATGTTGAATCACCGCATTTTGGACCTAAAGTAAATGTACGTTATTGTCCCCACTCCATATTCGTCCTGCTACATGGCCCATGCTGCGGAGGTCCCACCGATGGAGTGCAAAAGGCTAGTACAGGAGGAAGGGCGCAAAGGGTGGTTGGTCATAGGCGCAGATGCAAATGCGCACCACAATGCGTGGGAAAGAGCAGATACGAACGAGAGAGGCGAATCTCTGTTTTGTTACATCCTGCAAACCAATTTGCAGATAGCCAACAGAGGAAATGTCCCCACATACATTGGTCCAACATCCAGCAATGTTCTGGATATTACATTGAGCTCCGAGCGTGATATATCAAGGTATGATTGGATGGTTCTTGATAGACCATCCTTCTCCGACCATGCGTATATCAGCTTCAACATCCCCCTAAAGAGGGTAGAGAAGGGAGGAACCTTTAGAAACCCTAGGTCAACGAACTGGACTAAATTCCAGAAACATGTAGAAACAAAACTGGGAAAACCCAAAGAGGTTGCTAATGTAGAGGAACTGGAGGAGTCGAATAAATTCCTAACAAGGACGCTTATGACTGCGTATAACAAAGCTTGCCCTCTAAGAAGATTCAGAGGAAAAGCAAAGCCGCCATGGTGAAGCAATGAGCTGAGTCTTCTAAGAAGACAGGTTAAAGAAATGTTTAAGCTCGCAAAGACCGCGGAAAGCGAAGCGTGTCAGGACGAGTACAGGGATCTACTGAGGATCTACAAGCGTGAAATTACCAGGGCGAAGAGAAACTCATGGAAAAGTTTCTGTACGGACATAGAGTGCTCCAGCGAAACAGCACGGTTGAAAAAAGTACTAGCAAAGGGAAACATAGTCCACGGACTAATAAAGAAAGAGAACGGGTAATGGTCGCGTAATAGTGAGGAATCCCTTGAGGTGCTTCTCGATACACATTTCCCATCGGGAGACGGTTTAAAGGAGCCAGCAGATATCACTCACACTCCGATCACGGAGCTAGTAGTGCCGGGCTTGGTGACCGATACCAAGATCGAGTGGGCAGTGAAGACGTTTTCTAAGTTTAAATCGCCGGGCCCAGATGGTATATTCCCGGCCATGCTACAAGTCTCAAGTAGGGCGGTCGTGGAATGGCTTAAAATAATATTCGATGGGTGCATACGACTGAATCATGTACCGCACTCTTGGAGAACTGCTCGTGTAGCTTTTCTACCAAAGGCGGGGAAGATCGGTCACATGTATTCCAAAGACTATAGACCCATTAGCTTAACATCATTTCTGCTCAAAACCTTTGAGAGGCTGATAGATATGTACATAAAGTCCATCGTGGATGAAAAGCTGCTCTCCACAACACAGCATGCGTACACCAAAGGCAAGTCGGTAGACATCGCATTGCATAGGGTGGTAATAAGCATAGAGAAATCCCTGGAATATAAGGAGTATGCTCTAGGAGTCTTCTTGGGCATTCCCGGGGCTTTCAATAATGTTGCAAAATGGGCGATTATGGATGGTCTTAATTACATTAAAGTACATCCTGCCTTAATCAGATGGATCGGCTGCATGTTAAATTGCAGAAAGATTACATCACAATGGGGATTGTACGAGGCCACGAAATCAGTGGACAGGGGCACGCCGCCGCTGTGGACGCTGGTCATCAACCAACTGCTCAGGCAATTCGATGAGGGACCCGTAAAACTTACCGCTTACGCAGATGACGTTGCAATTGTAATAAGTGGAAAGTGCCTTCCAACGATTAGTTCTTTGATGGATCGGCCGCTTCGCGATATTCATACCTGGGCTTCTAATGTCGGGTTGAAAGTCAACGCGGAGAAGACGGATATGGTCTTGTTTACAAAGAGGTACAAGGTCCCAAATTGGACCAGGCCTAAGTTAGGAGGGGTGACCTTACAGGAGAAACCTTGCACAAAATATTTAGGAATCATCCTAGACAGTAAGCTGTCATGGAAGCTCAACGTGGAGGGCAGGGTCAAGAAGGCCTCAACGGCACTCTACGCATGTAAAAGAATGCTGGGGTGTACGTGGGGCCTATCGCCCTCTCTTTCTCATTGGGTTTTTACAGCGATTGTAAGCCCTATTCTATACTATGGAGTTCTTGTTTGGTGGAAAGCCACACATAAAACAACATACCTCAAAAAATTAGAGGGGGTATGCAGACTATCGATGCTTAGCATTACGGGAGCCCTGAAAACAACCCGACGGCTGCACTGTATGCTATTTTGCACATCCCACCTGTAGACCTGGTAGCAAAGAACAAAGCGTTAACGACCGCAACCAGGCTCGGTGCTTCGGGGCAGCTTGAGCGCCGACCATATGGCCATAGTAGTATAGCGTCATCAATCACAAGACGAACATACTACATGATTCCCTATCTGCGCTTCGAGGGAGATCTTAAGGCCACAATAGAGGTGGCGCAAGGGTGCACAAATGGCGGACGAGGCGATACATGTGTACACCGATGGTTCCAAAGTAGTGGAAGGAGTAGGGTCTGCGGTATACTGCGCTGATCCGGAAATAAGCAGATCCTACAGGCTGCCGGATTACTGTTGCGTTTTCCAAGCGGAAATATTAGCCGTAACCAAAGCAGTAGAAACCCTGGAAGAGAATAGGTTAAGCTGCAACCGTGTTAACTTTTATATTGACAGTAAAGCAGCAATTAAGGCAATAATCTCGCATAGCACAGCATCTAAATGCGTGTTAGAGTGTAAGCAGTCTCTGGAGAGAATCGGGACAGGGAGAAGCATACATCTATATTGGGTCCCAGGGCATATGGGAATAGATGGGAATGAAAAAGCGGACGAACTAGCTAAAAAGGGCGCATCCCTTGAAGCTTGCTCCGTAGATGTCCCAATTAGATTGGGCGAGATTAAGCGAAGGCGAGAGGTGCACATGATCGACCAAATGGGAAAGGCGTGGGTTCAAGCGCGGGGCTGTAAAGTGTCGAAGATTATGTGTAGGTCTTACAACCTTAGACTAACACAGTTGCTCCTATCATTAAAAAGAGAGGACTGTAGACTCATGACGGGTATTCTGACTGGACACTGCCTTCTGGCGTCACATGCCTTTAAACTAGGCTTGGTCAGTGATAGCAGATGTAGGAAGTGCGGGTTGGAGTAGGAAACGATCGAGCACGTTCTGTGCTCGTGCCCTGCACTTGCCAGGATAAGACTCCAGCTATTAGGATTGATACAGCTGTCAGATCTAGAAGCAGCAAGTGGCTTAAGTCCTAGGAAGCTTCTAGTATTTGCCAAGAGGATGGAGTTATTTTATAACATAGGTCCTGGTTTTTGAATGGGTTTTTCAGTTTGGTCGTTAAAACAAACTTCTGGTAACACTACGGACTCAATCAGTCTATGTGAGGTCCTCATGGACCGGCCAGTTCAACCTACCTACCTACGAATATGGAATACTAGGCCTCTTTCTTATCCTAACACGAGCGCAACACATTTTGAGGAAAACATTTCAATAATATTAACTTTCAAGCAGACACTTAGGCCCTAATATTTTATATCAAGTCGAACTGCTTTTCACAATTTGATAGCCCTTTGCCAATATAGATCGTGTACGCTCCGAAACTATCACCTTAAGGTACCAACCCGAGAAACGAATTTCACATGACCACGACGAATCTTCTCCCTCCCATCCCCACCCACCCTTCTCCTTCCGCTATGTTCTTGGCCTTTTTACCTCTTGGCGAATATAAGAAATTGTCTACGACCAGCCCTTAACTACTTCGTAATCTGATAACTGCTGTCACTGACGTGATCTAATTAATAAGCTTGTGATGCCAAAGGCAGTGTCCTATTGGTGCGTGCAACGTCAGCCTACTCTATTGTTTCCTCCTGGAACCCCCTCTTCTTACATCTACTCTCACTGAAGAGGCATTATTTAAAGGCACGTTTCCTGCTTGGTCGATCATGTGCAACTCGCTTTTCTTTAATTTCGCCCAATTTGATTGGTACGTCTACTTAAGTGCCTTTTTTTAGCTAGCTCATCCAATATGCCCATATAGGTGTATATTTGTCCCTATAACGATTCTTTCTAGATAGGTGTAAAACTCTAACAGATGTTGGGTTTCGGCTTACCTCTTAATATAAAAATTGGCGCGACTGCAGCTTAAGCCATGCGCTTCCAGTATTTCTACTGCTTTGATTACGGTTTCTACTTCCACCTGAAAAACACTACAGTGATCTGTCATCTTGTAAGATTTGTTTATTTCCGGATGTTTTTCTCCGTCAAAAATTTCCGGGCGTTTGCGCCAATTTTCCACCGCTATTGTGACTCTAACATCCACACCGAAGCGTAGGTACGAGATCAGGTAGCCTGTTCGTTCAAAACTTGAGGATGTTGTTCTATTATGGCTGCATACTTTACGCTCTAGCTGCCCCGAGACACTGAGTGTCAGTGCGTGTGTAAGCGCTACGTTCTTTGACACTAGCTCTACGGTTGGAATGTGCAGAATGGCACATAGTGCAGCCGTCGGGGTTGTTTTCAAGGCTACCGTAGAGCTAAGCATTGATGGCCTGCATACCCAGTCTATTTTCTCGAGGTAGGCGGTTTTTTTATGTGTCTGACCACCAAACATGACTCCACAGTATAGGATAGGCTTCATAATCGCTAATTCTCAAAGAGAGGGCGATGCGTCCCACGTTTTATGTGCATAAAGTGTCTCCGAAGCCTTCTTGACTCTCTTTTCGTCTTTGAGCTTCCACGAAAACCTGCTGTCTAGAATGATTCTTAGATATTTTGTACGAAATTTATCCTATAGAGTCACCCCTCCTGGCTTATGCCTAGTCCCAATCGTATAAGGTATATTAGTAAACCTTTATTACCATATATTAGTAAACAAGACCATATTCGCACAGGTGTGTATATCACGACGATCCACCAAAGAGCTAATTGTTGGAAGCCTTTTTCCACTTATGAATGGAGCGATACTTTTGCAAAAGTTTGTAACGCTCCGGAGAAGCAGTCCGCAGTTCCGTTCATTTAAGAGCAGCACTCGTCGATTTCAAAATAAAAACGGTGCCCTTCTTCGTAAGGACCACCACGTTTAGCTTTTCTTTTAATTAAGTTTCGAAAAGTTTTGATTTCCGCTAGAAATATCGAAATATCAAGACTGAATATTTTGAAAATCAACACCTTTTATATTGCTAACATTCTTTTATATGTAAGTTACTTTAAGATATGTATTCTTATTCAGAACACAGCTTGCTCACGGGACTTGAGACTGAAGTTGCATTTCTATATATCAATCAAATTTCCGTCGTTTCCAAGAGATCCAAGCCTAGCGCATGATTTTTTTTGAAAAAAAAAAAAAATTCAATTAATTACATTTGCGTATATCAGTGAAATGACTTTTGTCTTTTTATTAATGATCTCAATCCCCATGAAATTGATTTTCTATCTTTCGTCTTTAAGTTAAATACAAACAATAAATCAATGGGCAAAAGTGTACAAAATTCGATATACAACTTTCAATACGTATTTAATTGATACATTCAAATCTTACTTTTACTATTGTATCTACAATATTTTCACTACTCTGATTACATAACCGCATTTAATTATTTAAACAGAAAGCTGAAATAGCAGAAAGGTGGCAAAGCAGGCTCAATCAACTAAGCTGAACTTGGCTTTTTTTGGTCGTACGTCTGGCTGGCTGGTTGGTTGGCTGGCTGGCACTTTCTCTTCCTGGTGATGCCGTCGCGGTGGTTGACTCTCTCTCTCGTTGGCGCTAGGCTTAATGTGATTGTTGTTGTTGTTTTTAATGTGTTCAAATATGCGATTTCTTCACCTATTTCCTTCCGACTTTCATTCATTGCATGATAAAACCACAATCCAACAGCATGAACGAGACAAAAACAATTCGAAACCAACAACCCGAACTTTACACGAAACAAAGGAAAAGCAACGACAATGTAAATGAAAACGCTCATCAGAAAGTGAAACAAATTATAATAAATTAACAAATGGAAAGAAATTGAGACAAGATACACACAACCAAAAAAGAAAAATAAAACGCAATGCACTTTTTTCTGCATTCAATTTGATTTTGCATTTGAAAGTGCGCTTAGTTTTGTTGTTTTTTAATTTTTTCAATTTCATACTTTTCATTTCTTTAACTGATTAATCTCTAAGTTACAAGCGTTTATAAAATTGTTAATTTGGAATTTCCTCTATGCACACAAATTGAATGTTTGTTAGGCTATTAACGAGCCTTTTGACAAAAGAGTCATTGATTTTTGTTGTAATAGTGTTGTAGAGTATAATGCATTGTTTTGGAAAGCTATTCCGTACTTGCTACTACTGGTGACTGATAACTTATACGCTTAAGCCCCTATCCCCCAGGCCTTCGGGGAGTGTTATCGATGTTGATGGTCCTTTGCCGGATGCAGATCCGGTACGTTCCGGTAACAAGCACTAATAACGTACTAGCCCGACCATCTCGGGAACGATTTGGTATGACCACATGAAACCTTCTCGGTCATACCGCTCTCCCACCCCCTAGTTCCATAAAGAAGAAGCTATATATTGCGCTAGCAACCCATTGAATCAATTTGGTATTTTAGTCGCCTTTTGAGACAGGAATACCAGCCGCGGGGATATTCTAAGCCCCCAAACCCGCTGGGGTAATCGCTTCCTGTCTGGAAATCCTTTATAGGCGACCCGGGTTAGTTCAGGTTGAGGACTTAAATGTGTTCATATTTTTACTAGAATTATTTTGACGACGAAGCGGAAAGCCCCAATTAAGTACCAGAACTTTGGTTACCAAATAACCCCGTCCGCTTGCCGAATGCTGTAGGTGCACCAGCACCTAATTTAATGCTGCCTCAAATTCGGCTGCCCCTAGTAGCTGAAGCCTTGACCTAGCCAGCGAATTTAGATCGTGCTCAACAGTTTCTTCCTGCAGGCCGCACTTCCCACAACTGCTGTTACTGGAGGGCCCAATTAGCATGTGACGCCAGAAGGCAGTGTCCCCTTAATACGCCTATCATGGGCCTTAAGTCTTCTCTCTTTAGAGATATGAGCAACTTTGTGAGTCTATTATCATAGGATTTGCACATGAACTTAAAAATTTGGCAGTCTCGCCCTTCAATTCACGCCTTTCCTGCTTGATCGGTCACATGCAATTCCTGTGTCCTTTTAATTTCTCCCAAGCGGATTGGGACGTCTAACGGCGATTCATCGGGCAAATGCAGCGTCCTCCTTCGCCAACTCATCGGCCTTTCCGTTACCTTCTTTCTCTATATGACCGGGAACCCAGTATAGATGTATGGTTCCGCCTGAGCGAACACTCTTCAATGCTTGTTTTCATTCCAGGACACTTCTTAATGATTATTGCCTTAATGGTCACCTGACTATTGATATATATTTTGATGCGAAAGTGCGTTTCCTCTAGAATTTCTGCTAGAGTGCCCTAGTTTCACGTCTGTCGTTTTTAGGTCTTGTGGGCCTTGTTTTCCGTACAATTAGCTAGAAAGTTAGCTTGAGGAGAAACTTGCTACTAGATGTCAATGAAAGGCCGGATGATTTGGAGAGGAGAAAGCAGCTCTCGAAGTGTTTACCCTAGTCAATAAAATTGAGTGAGATAGAGGAATGCAGCAGTTCAAATGCTCCACTAAGCAGGAAAGGCGTAGAACCTCGCGCGATGTAAGAAATGCGGGCTGCAGGATTGAACGCTTCAGCATACTTATATTGTGTTAGGGTCATGCGCTTGCTAGACTAAGACTTACCGAAGCCACAGACCCAGATACTGGTATAATTTTATAACATTAGTTACTTGGGTTTGCCGTTTGGTCTTCAAACAAATTATAACATTAACAACAAAGTTTGTCTATGTTAGGTCTTCATTGACCGCCCAGTTTCAACTAACCTAGCTTTGAATTGACAAATACAATGCGAGAATATATATGGCTTAACAGACTCCTGACAAAACTTAGACAGGTTAATGGAGCTTACCTAGACCAACTGGGCTGAGGAGCTCAAACTGTATCCTCGGAAAGGCAACGCTGTCGTAAGAGGTATCTTAATTCCATGAGTGTCTAGCTAATCGTTCTCGCGGCAGCCGGGTGTGTTGGTGCCGAACTCGTGTCAGGCAAATAGCTGCCCATATCCGTAACACTCTACTTTTTTGGGGAAAGTTTTTGTGGTTAGAAAAAAAAAACACAGATGGACTTGTAGAATTCCGACTCACGAAGTCACGTTGCCTGGGGAGGACCCACTATTCGCTTCTAGCCAGCAGGTCTCAAGTGCTTTAGGTAGTACCATCCATAATACACTTTGGAGTATGTACCATAAAACCTAGGTTAGGTTAGGTTGACTTGGCCGGTCCATGAGGACCTCATATAGACTGAATAAGTCCGTAGTGTTACCAGAACTTTGTTTTAACGACCAAACTGAAAACCTCTATCAAAAACCAGGACCTATGTTATAAAATAACTCCGTCCTCTTGACAAATACTTGAAGCTTCCTAGGACTTAAGCCACTTGCTGCTTCTAGATCTGACAGCCGTATCACTCCTAATAGCTGGAGTCTTAGCCTGGCAAGCGCAGGGCACGAGCACAGAACGTGCTCGATCGTTTCCTCGTCCTCCATAAAACCTAAGGTCTACTACTTTCCCCTGCAGCTTCTAAGGAAGGTATCATCCAATTTTCGAAAGATGCCTTCTTTGAAGAACGTCCTATCTCAGATTTTTTCAAAAACCCTCCCTAAAAATTTGATGTAGGAAATATTTTTCTATGTTTTAATCTAGATTGTGTCATAGCACGATTGTGTGTGCCCGGCATTGTGTCGAATCCGTACTATTTTCAGCTCGTTCTTGATTGGTATTGATCTTGATTATGCAATACCAGGTTGTGTGTTTGAGATTTTGTAAGTCGGGATTACGATATACACCCGTCGTGATTTTTTCAGGATACTAACCGACGAAGGCTTTTGTAGCAGTACTATGGTAAATGAGACTTCCTGCTAAAATTCTCTATCGTAGAGGTAGGTGATCCAAATCAACGGGGATTTATCGAAGGATATCTTTATAGATGGGATAAAACCGGTTCGGAAGTTGGACGTTTTGTAACCAAGTAAGCCTTCGATGCATATTGCGGAGGTTTTCTGTCATCTCTTGTCAAATTTGGCTTAGAGACAATTTGGTTTAGGCGATATACTATCTTCAATGCCAGAACGAAAAATGACACTGAAGATGGCACAACGAAACCGTTATGTCTCAAAACCAAATTTAACAAAGGATGATGAAAAGTCGTTAAAACATACATATGTAAATGGGAAAATCAACAAAACGAAATGAACAAGAGCCTTCTAACCTTTTATTCAAAAACATCCTATCAATAGTCGTGAGATTTACCTAATTGTCTTTTCTATTCTACAGGTATGTGCTTTAACATTGGTAATAACTTTCCAACAATCAAATTAAAACCCGTAAGTTTGAAAATTTTAATATTTGAAAGTACATTTACTAAGTTAGTTACAAACATTTCAAGGTTTTAAAAGGAATTGGTCAGAAATTTTATCAGGTCAGCAGCGACTGAATGTCTATTGTTGAACCGTTTGCCTCAAATGTGTCCGATGGCGAAGACAAAGTAATCCGAAGCATGCTGTGCTATGCGCGGTATTCTGCCGAAATCGATTTGTCTGTTGTTGAGAGCCGAACAGAGCCAAAGAAATATTATTGTGCGCTATAGAGAGCCATTGCGTGGGTATCCTTTATTAAGAGCGCTTACACGGCCCTTATGTAATTTGATCTACGACAAATGCAGTCAACAAAAAAGGTTCTTTGAATTTCACTAAGAAAATTTCTTGGTCGTTCGAAAAAAGCGAGGTTTCAAGCAGAGTCAAGCTCCATTACCTATACTCTATACCAAACTGCCCAGGAACGGTAAATTACAGGAGCCGGTAATCGTAAACCTTATTCCGCGCTGTACAGCTGTAGGGGAGCTGTTGCGCGAAGATGGGGACTATCACCGGATATTACCCTGTGGCTCTACACTGCTGTGGTTAGATCAATCCTTTTATGCGGGGCATTGGTCTCGCGTGTTGCCAATAGATTTAATGGCCGAGCAATGTGTGACCTTTTCTGCTCTACGGCTGCGAGAGTTATCCGGCTGGAGAGACAATGTGGATGGCCATGCAAACAACCTTAAGAATCTGGATTCGTCGTCGGACGATTGCGCTCCGACTGTATTTTTCTATATGAAGTACTAGGTTGTTATCCCGGATAGAGATTTTTGGTTGAAGGAGCCGCCGGACCTGAGGGATAGACTGCAGATATATACTGATGGCTCCAAACTGGATAAAAAGGTGGGCAGCGGGGTCTTTGCACCTCAACTAGGGTAAAATCTATCCTTTAGCCTACCCCATCATTGCAGCGTCTTGCAGGCGGAGGTGGCTGCTATAACCGAGACCGTTGATCACCTGAGAATTGCTGTTCACGGCTTTAATCAAATTTGTATCTACTCATGACAGCCAGGCTGCATTAAAAGCACTTGAATCGGTCACATATAAGTCAAGGACAGTAGAGAAGTGCCGCTAATCTCTTAACGAGATCGCTGAGCAAACTTCCCCCAGTCTGGTATGGGTGCCTAGACACCCGGATATACCGGGCAATGAGATGACTGACGAACTTGCAAAAGGGGGCACATTTCGTTCCGCTTGGAAGGGATTGAGCATGCCACTCGCTACCTGTAAGCTTACTTTGAAAGGGATTTTCCTTAGGGAAGCGGGCGTGAGATGTCGAATCCTGCTACCATACTAAGCTCGTGCGGCCTGAAAGGGACGCGAGACGCACAAGAAGTCTCATTCTTCTTGGAGGGCGGAACATATCTGTGGTGGTTGGACTTATAACCGGCCACATAGCAATCGCGAGGCATGCACAACGTCCAGGTGCTCCCTATAATGATTACCGCAGGAGCTGCAAAGACGAGGAGGGGATAGAAGCAGTCAAGCATTTTCTCTACGATTGTCCTGCGCTTTGGCGCAAGAGGAAGAAATCTCTGGGATGTTCCTTCTTTGACGATCTTTGTGATCTGGCTAAGTTGGAACCTAAGAAACTCCTGACATTTGCTGAATAGGGGAGAAATCCACATGGTATCACAATGGGGCCTTTTTGGGCCTAAGTGCACTGGTGCTCGTACCGGTGGCCACTCTAACCTAACCTAACCTAGACACTGTACTTTGCCAGAAGACGCAAAGAAGAAAAAGTAATGAAACAAAATCGTGACAGGGTTTCGAGCTTTTCCTATACATAAGCACTTATTTGTTTGTTTTTGGATTCCTTTTACTATTGAATTATATTAGCGAACTCGCATGAGTGACAGCGATGTCAGGGAAAACTTTTGCTAGCCTGACAGCAGCGCCGTAATATGACACGCGAACTACGTAAGTAGGTGTTTTCCCAATTTTTTTCATAACCTCAACTGTCACTGGCGCGCTTATGAGCTTTGCGGAACGAGTCACTTATTTGCCGACAATTCCGCATTATTTATTTGATTTTAATTTTCTGCCCATTTTTTGTTGTTGTTATTTGTTTGTGCACATTTCCGGCAATCAAGAAGACGCTTTAAGTACGTGGAGATAGTTAATTGTATGCAAGTATGTAAGTATTTTCACTTAACTGTAGTCTATCTGTCAGTTAGTAGCATAAGTTTTCCGGTCGACCTAAGTGTTCTGAAGTAGAATAGTTTTTGTTTTACTATAAATATTTGCTAAGTTGCTGTAAAGATATGCGAAAACTTTTTACTTAAAAACTTTGTTGGGTAGACTAGAAAAAGTTGAAAGCTGCCATGAAATTCAAAATATTCTTAGAGGAGACGTTTTGGGTAGGGAGAGTAAGAATGGTAGAAAAGGCGCGCACGTGAGACGTAAAGTATATGGTGTGATAAGTGGTTTTGTAAAATGCAAGGATTTCCATCAATTTTATCACTTTTTAATGGCGTCAAAACGATGAATCGATGAAATTTTGAACAAAAGAAAACAAAAAACAAAAAAAAAAAAAATCAACGGACACTATCAATTCAAGTCCTTCAACGGCGTGTCGTACATAGTATGGGTAATAAAAATGCTAAGCAATGTACTTCATGTACATGTACAGTGCTGTGCAATGCAATAGCAACACAAAGTGGTACAGTCCCTATTCGCGAGTCACTCAAAATTGACGACTGGGCTTTAGTTCTACATTTTTTCTAAGCGTACATACGTACGCCTAGCGACCAGCAATGCTATACGCTTAGCTATATGGAGCTTTTATGCAGCTGACGCGTGATGTGCAGCTCTCCTGTGTTCGACATCAAAATGTAAAGTTTTCATATGCAGCATCTAATACGCGTCTATGACGCTACGTCTAGTGTGCATTCATACGTATTCCAACGAAATGGACTTGTTTATAGTTGAGAGCCAATGGGAGCCAACGTAATGTTATTGTGAGCGATGTGAGTAGAGAATAATAACCCTCAAAAATCCAAATATCTGTCACCCAAAATTAGATTCCTCTTGAAAACAATGTGCTCTGATCTTGGTATTTGTAGCTGTAATCAAAGTCTCCAAAGCCTTACGGCGTCCTCCAGGCAGCTATGTGCCTTTCGACCATTCAGCTCGTAGAAGAATTTTTGGGTCTTACTTCTTCATAACAATGTTATTATAAATATGAATACTTAAAACTCTGTATTATAGACTTATGCTATCCTTCAGCATGGCGCCAATGAAAGCGATACCTTCGATATCCGTAATTCCAGATTTGGTAGAAAAAAGTGGGACTTTTGCAGTGAATGAGTACAAGACAAAGTACTTGCTGTCATCCAAGAAATCAAGAAATAATCGACGCATTCGAGTCTGTGCAGGACTTAGCCGATCTGGGAGCCAGCACTAACAACGAAAACAATTCTTGCAAATGCTTCTTAAGACTGAGTAGGCAATTGAAAAGTAAAGCCCTCACTCGACGAACAATCATCACGTTCTATAAGTCGCTCATCATACCTATCCTGGTGTATGTCTTGGAATCATGGAAGGTGTCGGGAAACGGTATGATGGTCTTTGGAGTCTTCGGTAGAAATTTTTCCCAAAGATTCATAGTTCTGTCCGTAATGCCGACGGCGAGTGTTGTGCGAAGTGACGAAGGCGTTCCGCAGTTTAAGCAGAGGAAGGTTGAGACTTCCACAGAGTTGAGATAGGCAGGTGAAGGGAAACCATGACATCCCATGGTGCTCTCAAAATGCATGTGTGCCGGACTCATAAACAGGTGGAGCTCAGCAGTTGGTTTATCAATGCATTGACTGCATTTTGCAAAGATTGCCATCACTTGTAGTGGAGTATATTAAACCCCAAAAACTCGCAACTCGAAGTAGCCTTACCTTGATATAGGTAGCAGAAATTGGGGCCCCAGAGGTCTCACACAACATGCTACATGCTGCGATGTTTCAATCGACTTCTCAACGTAGAGGAACACAGCAAATAGCGAAAGGAAACTTTACTTCATATAAAGGAAAATCTTTTGATTAAGTTTTTTGGCCGGTTCTATTGACTACGTTTATTTTTTACTCCTACGCGTTTTAACGAATGGGATCTTCATCAGAGAGTATTAAGACATCGCAATTTACATTTGCATTTCAATGTTATGTTGAACTTGATCTAATAAAAGTCTATTGTTTTCAAGTTATGCCATCCTTCAGCATGGTTGGAATAAATAGGATGCTTTCGACCTCTATATTTCCAAGGTAGGACATCAATAATACATATTAACTTATCATCATGGAATGCCTTCAAACTAGATAAATAAATAAGCAAATAAATATAAGGCGCCATATCAACCGAAGAGATTTTAGGCCGAGCTTCTATTCCTATTTGCGTCGCGCCCCTTTTAATATTTCCTACAAATTCGCGGGACGGGACCTACCTGTTTTATGCCGACTCCCAACGGCATCTGCAAGGCAAATGAGTTTTCACTGAGAAGCTTTTCATAGCAGAAATATGCTCGGAGTGCTTCCCAAACACTGCCGAGGGTCGACCCCGCTTAAAAAAATTTTCTTCTAATTGAATAAACTTGTTTGCTTTACCCGGGGCGTGAACCCAGGATCTTCGGTGTGGGAGGCGGAGCAAGCTACCATCATACTACTCCGCCCTGTGGATCTAGAAATCAATGCCTCTGGTGACCTTCTAATTTTTTCGGATAATAGTGCCTTTGTGAACATTGCTGTTTTTGCTGCTGTCTGTTGTTCCTTGGATGGATTTTAAATAGTGTGGTTTCATGGTGACAAACTAGGTTTCGGGGCTTGTTGTGTTGTTAGTGAGAACAAGCAGGACAGTAAGATTAGCCAAAAGCTCTGCGCCGGGAAAACGTACTGTGCCTTAGACTTTCTAGGGCATAGGAATCCATACGATTAGAGTCAAGCTTTTGCAGGATGTGGCAAATTAGAGAGGAGCACCTAGGCCTCTAGAACCCAAACTAATATTGGTTATGATTATACTACGAAATAGTTAACAAGTTTTTTTAGCAACCTGAGAGTCTGAATAGCATTTCGAATTTAATTTAAAATGTACCACGTCGTCTTTCTATAATTTTGCACAACACTGTACATAAAAATTAAATTTAGAGGCGAGCAAGAAAAAAAGCGTAAAATACGTAACAAGACAAGCAGTGAAGAACAAACCCAAAAGACCAGTCAGTCAATCAGGAAATATGAGGGTCGCCGTTTATTGCCACTCTTTGCGACCACAAGACTACACTTCCAAATAACTCAGCGAGCAAAAGAACATAAGCACCAACCACCACTCGACAGTCTGTTGTAATGCAATTTTCGTAATTTACAACACATCCTCCGCCTGTTGCAGCAAAAGAGTTCATAAATTATGAGTGCAACCACGAATGACTTGCGCATGCATACCTACTTGGGTAAGCTTCAGACCCCGCCGGTCCATGGCGCTGTGCCTTCGTATACGATAGCAAGGCAACATTAAATATTTATGTATTTCTTTTTCTTTTGCTTTTTGTTCCTCCTTTTTTACTTGCCAACTGTGTGTACGCCTGTCTGCCAGACGATGACTGTGTGCAATAACTATGAACTAAAAAAAAAAAATATGACAAAATTTTATTGTAAGAGAAAACCGGCAAACGACAGTGGTGGCAGTTCGTGGCGACAGCTGTCAGACCTAAGGAAAAAATATGGGGTAGGAAAAATAAAAACAAGGTGCTCTACTAAGCAGCAGCAGTCAGACCAGACAGACATGCACTTCAAGCAAATAAATTTATTCATATGTACGTAATGTAAATGTGCATATGTATTCGTAACATTCATTGTAAGTTTACATTGAAAAGTACAAAGACAGCCAAGTCAAAAATTTAATATGCAAAAACTTTGTCGGTTCGTGAAGACGAGCAAATGGTACCAATTTAAATTGCACATTTCTAGCGAGTTATACAGACATTACTTTGTACATTAGGGTGGATGAATTTGATATGAGGAAAAATGCTTCATTTTTCGGTTACTGAAGTCTTGTACTGCTGATTTTTGAGTTCCTGCGAGACCTGATGAACAATGTACCTCTAACTAACGCAAAATCCTTCGACAAGTGGGCTTTCAGGATCTGCCAAAAAATTCCCCGATTTCAAGCGTTCTTTTTATCTGGTTGTAGGGAGGAGCTTTAAATGTCGGCGAGCAGTGTTGTGTAGTTGATAGTGTAGAAATGTTTAGGCTTGTTAAACTCTACGGGAATGGATGTGGACTATGCTACTTGAGGCCCATTTTGAGTAGGGTTTGGTTAAAGACTTAGGTATGTATGCTCAGTCAATCCAGAGTCGGTATATTCAGAGTTGTGGAGGTCCAACTTCCCCCGCTTAAACAAATAAACAGTCACTTAATATATTGTAACGAATTTTGGCATTTTCTGATTAAAATAAAAATAAACACCCCGCTTAGAAAAATGTTCTTCTAATTGAAAAAACTTGTTTCTAAAATTTTGACGTTGCTTTGCCCGCGGCGTGACCTATGACCTCGGTGTGGATGGCGGAGCACGCCACCATGGCACCACGGCGGCCGCCGGGAATTTCTGATTATTTTTCTTTATTTAGACTACATTGGGAGTAGTACTTCACAATTACAATTATCGCGTACTTCACTAAAGCGTGTTAAAATCAAACTGATTGATTATCGCTTGCACCGCGCTGCTTTTATACTCTCAGTTAGCTTCATTCACCTATTTCTTCTAACGTCTAGACTTTTCACGAACATGCCTTCTGGAACAGTTGTATCTCATACTTGGGTATTTAGCTATATACATGTATATCTGAAGTTTATGTTTTTCTTCTAGCTATATGCGTATGTATGTGTGAGTAACACCTTCTGCTGCTCTTAGCTGATGACAACGTGATAACATTTTTAAGATTTTTTGTATTTTGTTGTTTGTAACAGATTTACCCAATAAACAAATCCCCTGATGATGCTAAAAAGTTATTAGCGAAACGTTGGGTTAGAAAAGTGGAATAATGTAATTTGATTTCGCACTTAAAAAAAAACTTATACCGGGAAAGCCTATAAATATACCTTCAGCAAGAACTGGTCGGAAATACATAATAGTGATGTGTCATTGTTTCTGTTTCTTCTTCGCTCTTATCTGTTGACTAGATATGTGTATGTGAAACAATTTCTTCGCTTCAAGCTGCTGGTTATGTGTGTGAAATATTCTTGTTGCCTTCTATGTATGCGTGTAAATGGCGTACTGTCGTTGTTTTTATTAAATGACAGCATAGTGATGTTAGACATGCTAATATTCGCCACAATATTGATTTCGAACACACGCAAACAGCTCGGCTTTCAAACCAGAATCCTCACAACAATAAGGGCCGTTTTCACCATCACCAGTTAAGTCAGATTTTACCTGGATGATAGCAATCCGTTAGATGGCTTCATTTGATATTTTCGTTTTCCCCAACACAGGGGTGACCAATCTCCGGTTAAGTCGGTAATTGTGAATATTTTGTAGAACAAATCGCAAAAAAACTATTGCGAATACACGAAAAGTACCCAAACAGCTGACTTTTGTTTACAATTTTTTGCATGGAGAGAACAAGAATTTCGATTACTTAGAGATAAGTGACTAACTGAAGATGGTTAAAATGGTCCTAAGCCCAGTAGGTAAAATGAGAAAGAGAAGGAGAGAGAGAAAATATGAAGACGGCTTATCGTAGGTAATGTCGCCGAGATAGTTGCGGTTCTCCATAGAAATAAATAGATTAGTTGTAGAGAAGGCTGACGGTGCAACTGGTAACGCTCGACGAGAAAGTTAGTTCTGGGGAGCTTTGACAGCCGCATTAGTAACGATGAAGCTCGGAGAGAGGGTAGTAACGACGTTGGCTCTCATCAGAGAGTGATGACTGCGGTAATAGTCTAGACTCATATATAAGGTGTCCAATGACCGAGAAAACCAATATTGGCTGTACCTACGAGGAAGTATGTGTAGATATTAAAACGATTATTTTTATTATTTTTATTTAAGCCATGTCCTTAGAATTTTTCACAAACCAGTTGAGAATTGGAAGCGCACTCGATGGGCATTGAAAAAAACGAAAAAAAACGTTCATAGTTCTGGTGGGAAGCTGGGACCTTTAGCTAGACGCCCGACTTAGATAAGGCTAGGCTGACATTGCCCTAAGGTGTCAGAAATTATACTAGAACCCTGATATGGGTTTTGAACTACGCAGAACATAACTTGAGGTATGCAGCCGTTGGGGCCGATGGTGTTGGAGGGGAGCAGCAGTGTGAGTCACGTATTTGGGGGATTCAAGACGTAAAGAAGATAGTGGTATAATCAACAGATGAAGTGAAAGCAATAGAATAAGAGAGTGCGAAAATAGGCGAGGGAAATGTAGTTGGGGTAAAAGTGTATGAGCGATAAATTTCGTAAAATATTAAGCGGTCTGGTCTGTTAGTGATTAATCTGTTATTTAAATATACAACTTTTGACTCTTTTAGAAAAGGATAGCAGAAAAAAGAAGATGAAGGAATGAGACTAAGACCCCTAACGGAAACGAAATCGAAATTGGAACAGAAAACGATCACCATAATGCATGCAAATCCGGATCTTAATCCGAATCTGGAAACAAAATCGGAATCCGAACCAAAATATCAACCCAATCCGGAACACAATTTAGAACCAATGCCAAAACCGAGACTGGATGCAAAACAGAATACAGTAGCAGGGACAGACCGAAACTGAAATTGAAGCCAGGACCTAATCCGGAGCCGAAAATGGAACTAAACCGGATCTAAAATCGAATTTGGTACCGAACCCGAATCCAAGAAGAGATCTAAAATCACGTCCGAATCTATAGCCGAAAATGAAACCGGAACAGTATCTGAAACTGTAATCGAAGCCCGAAGCAAAGTCGCCCCCAACTTAGATTAGGTTAGGTTATACCTGCCATACAGCAAGGCCGAGGGGCATACGCGGAGATCCGTTCTTATATATGCGAGGCAAAGTTTTACAGGACACCTCACATGTGAGCTCCAATGCCATCGCCGACCACCAAACCGTAATGCCTGAGAATAAGAGAGATGTAAAGAAAATGACGCGTGGCTTTAAGCCCCACGTTTAATCCACGCCTGCTTAAGAGCTGCTAAGGGAAATTATTGCCTTTCTGGATCTCCGGTTCAATTTACTGCCTAAAATAACTCCTAGATATGGTGGTAATTCGGTGTGGTGTGGTGATTTCAAAGACGATATTTCGGGTCGCAAGATGAAAATAACTATTTTAGTTCTCGCCGGACTCAGCTTTAGTTCGCTTGCAAGTAATCATTTCTCTACGAGGATTAAAACGGTCTGCGGTAGCTCGCATAGAGTTGCTTTTAAAGCTATGTATATCATTAATATACGTCCTTGGGGAGTGCTTCTGAACGCGTATCATATTATGGAGTTGTCTACCGAACATGCCAAGATAGGTCTTCGCGTAAGAATTTGCACAAATTTCACAAATGCTCGATCCAACCGCATATTAAATATGGAATAGAAGTCCTTAATGGCAATCCCTCTCTCTATCCTAGTGGTGATGGCGCGTAGATCTGACTCTAAGAATTTGCCTTTGGAAATCTAGAAGGTTTCGTATGTGCTTGTCATGCCTGATGTGCGCGTCCAGCAGTTTATTTTGCAGAATTTTGAGGAGAAAGGACGTATGGCTTATCGCCCGCAAGTCGCCAGACTTTGTGTGTGGAGCGCGTTCCCCTTTTGAGTTTGAATACTATATTTGCCTCGTTTCATATTTTTGGAATGTGGCAGAGCCTTAGAGAGGATAAAGCCTGGGAAATAGAATTCCACTTGCCACTTGTGAGGGGTGATTCAGAGCCCCAATTTGTGGTCGTTGACTGGAGAGTTGTCAGCTGTTGGTGGTTTTTAGTGCATCCTTGAGCCTTTGGGCTTTTTTATGTTACCAATTTTTATAGGATATTGCGTAGCCTCTTGGCTTCCGAGTTTCCCTCCATATTGTCGCAGAAGTCTTAGCAAGACTTCTGTAGGCTTTCTTGTCTTCTTAAAGACTATTACGGCATCTTTGTAAGTTTGTCAAGATCTGGTCAGTTAGCTTGATTAGAAACCTTCTGCTCTTTCTTCTTAGCGAAGAGAGGACAGTTTTTTTTTCATTTCCTCGTGCTTTCCTTTCTTCTAATGTGTTTCAACAAGTTCTGATTTCGGACTTTTAGTTGCTAGCGTCTGGCGTTTGTATTCTTTCTTTATTGCACAATATCTAAAGCCATCAGACGTCTTTAGCTACACAAGTCGAAACAACTTCTAACATCTCACTCTCATCATAGCTCGCCAGTAGAGATTTCTTTAAGAAAAAGTGCGACTTCTGCTTTTAAAGTTTTCTCCTTTCTTTTTATACTCAGCTGAGCAGAGCTCACAGAGTATATTAACTTTGATTGGATAACGGTTGGTTGTACAGGTATAAAGGAATCGAGATAGATATAGACTTCCATATATCAAAATCATCAGTATCGAAAAAAAATTTGATTGAGCCATGTCCGTCCGTCCGTCCGTCTGTCCGTTAACACGATAACTTGAGTAAATTTTGAGGTATCTTGATGAAATTTGGTATGTAGATTCCTGGCCACTCATCTCAGATCGCTATTTAAAATGAACGATATCGGATTATAACCACGCCCACTTTTTCGATATCGAAAATTTCGAAAAACCGAAAAAATGCGATAATTCATTGCCAAAGGCGGTTAAAGCGATGAAACTTGGTAGATGGGTTGACGTTATGACGCAGAAAAGAAAATTAGTAAGATTTTGGACAATGGGCGTGGCACCGCCCACTTTTACAAGAAGGTAATTTAAAAATTTTGCAAGCTGTAATTTGGCAGTCGTTGAAGATATCATGATGAAATTTGGCAGGAACGTTACTACTATTACTATATATGTGCTAAATAAAAATTAGCAAAATCGGAGAAGAACACGCCCACTTTTTAAAAAAAATTTGTTTTAAATTCAAATTTTAACAAAAAATTTAATATCTTTACTGTATATAAGCAAATTAAGTCAAAATTCAACTCCAGTAATGATATGATGCCACAAAATACAAAAATAAAAGAAAATTTCAAAATGGGCGTGGCTCCGCCCATTTTCATTTAGTTTGTCTAGAATACTTTTAATGCCATAAGTCGAACAAAAATTTACCTTCTCAAATTAGGTAGGGGCATAGACTCTATGCCGGTAACTGTTCTCTGTGAAAATGGGCGAAATCGGTGGAAGCCACGCCCAGTTTTTATACACAGTCCACCGTCTGTCCTTCCGCTCGGCCGTTAACACAATAACTTGAGCAAAAACCGATATATCTTTACTAAACTTAGCCCACGTACTTATCTGAACTCACTTTATCTTGGTATAAAAAATGGCCGAAATCCGACCATAACCACGCCCACTTTATCGATATCGAAAATTACGAAAAATGAAAAAAATGCCATAATTCTATACCAAATACGAAAAAAGGGATGAAACATTGTAACTGGATTGGTTTATTGACGCAAAATATAACTTTGGAAAAAACTTTGTAAAATGGGTGTGACACCTACCATATTAAGTAGAAGAAAATGAAAAAGTTCTACAAGGCGAAATCAACAGCCCTTGGAATCTTGGCAGGAATACTGTTAGTGGTATTGCATATATAAATAAATTATCAGTACCCGACAGATGATTTTCTGGATCACCTGGTCCACATTTTGGTCGATATCGCGAGAACGCCTTCACATATACATCTAAGGGCCAATCGCTTTTAAAACCCTCATTAATACCTTTAATTTGATATCCATATCGTACAAACACATTCTAGAGGCACCCCTGGCCCACCCTAATGGCGATATCTCGAAAAGGCTTCCATCTATAGACCTAATGCCCACTCCCTCTTAAAATGCTCAGTAACACCTTTCGTTTGATACCCATATCGTACAAACATTCTACAGTCACCCCTGGCCCACCCTAATGGCGATATCTCGAAAAGGCGTCCACCTATAGACCTAATGTCCACTCCCTCTTAAAATGCTCAGTAACACCTTTAGTTTGATACCCATATCGTACAAACATTCTAGAGTCACCCCTGGCCCACCCTAATGGCGATATCTCGAAAAGGCGTCCACCTATAGACCTAATGTCCACTCCCTCTTAAAATGCTCAGTAACACCTTTCGTTTGATACCCATATCGTACAAACATTCTAGAGTCACCCCTGGCCCACCCTAATGGCGATATCTCGAAACGGCGTCCACCTATAGACCTAATGCCCACTCCATCTTAAAATGCTCAGTAACACTTTTCGTTTGATACCCATATCGTACAAACATTCTAGAGTCACCCCTGGCCCACCCTAATGGCGATATCTCGAAAAGGCGTCCACCTATAGACCTAATGCCCACTCCCTCTTAAAATGCTCAGTAGCACCTTTCGTTTGATACCCATATCGTACAAACACATTCTAGAGTCACCCCTGCCCACCCTAATGACGATATCTCGAAAAGGCGTCCACCTATAGACCTCATGCCCACTCCCTCTTAAAATGCTCAGTAACACCTTTCATTTGATACCCATATCGTACAAACATTCTAGAGTCACCCTTGGCGATATCTCGAAAAGGCGTCCACCTATAGACCTCATGCCCACTCCCTCTTAAAATGCTCAGTAGCACCTTTCGTTTGATACCCATATCGTACAAACACATTCTAGAGTCACCCCTGGCCCACCCTAATGGCGACATTTCGAAAAGGGCTCCACCTATAGACCTAATGCCCACTCCCTCTTAAAATGCTCAGTAACACTTTTCGTTTGATACCCATATCGTACAAACATTCTAGAGTCACCCCTGGCCCACCCTAATGGCGATATCTCGAAAAGGCGTCCACCTATAGACCTAATGCCCACTCCCTCTTAAAATGCTCAGTAACACGTTTCATTTGATACCCATATCGTACAAACATTCTAGAGTCACCCTTGGTCCACCTTTATGGCGATATCTCGAAACGGCGTCCACCTATGGAACTAAGGATCACTCCTTTTCAAAATACTCATTAACAGCTTTCATTTGATACCCATATCGTACAAACATATTCTAGAGTCACCCCTGGTCCACCTTTATGGCGATTTCTCGAAAAGGCGTTCACCTCTAGAACTAAAGCCCATTCCCTTTTAAAATACTCATTACCACCTTTCATTTGATACCCATATCGTACAAACACATTCTAGAGTCACCCTTAGTCCA
This sequence comes from Eurosta solidaginis, assembly GCF_040869045.1. Lineage (NCBI taxonomy): Eukaryota > Metazoa > Arthropoda > Insecta > Diptera > Tephritidae > Eurosta > Eurosta solidaginis. Next base: position 88,356,121 of record NC_090319.1, on the reverse strand, counting down.
CCTTAATGGCGATATCTCGAAAAGGCGTCCACCGATATACCTAAGGCCCACTCCCTCTTAAAATGCTCAGTAACACCTTTCATTTGATACCCATATCGTACAAACAAATTCTAGAGTCAGCCCTGGTCCACCTTTATGGCGATATCCCTAAATGGCGTCCATCCATAGAACTATGGCCTACTCTCTCTTAAAATACTCTTTAATACCTTCCATTTGATACACATGTCATACAACCACATTCCAGGGTTACCCTAGGTTCATTTTCCTACATGGTGATTTTCCTTATTTTGTCTCCATAGCTCTCAACTGAGTATGTAATGTTCGGTTACACCCGAATTTAGCCTACCTTACTTGTTTCTCTTGCTGTTAATTTCTACTTTACTTCGGGGCAATGTGAAAGCACAAACATGACTGACGCTCTCAAACAATCGCAATCACGCTGCTCAAAGCCAATTCGATGCACATTCTAACAAATTAACAAAAATTTGAAACAAAAACAAAGCATGAAGTTTCGAACGCACATATTTTGTACTTCGGTACACAGATCAATATTGACTTTTCCTTAGCAAGAAGCAAGAAGATAAGTCACAGCAACTTTCTTTCAATTGTACCAACAAAGTTGGCAATCTCTCTGCTATGAAGACAATTGAAGTGAAGGTGGAAATAGAGCTTAGGGCAACGCGTTCGTCTACATTAGGGTGGTTACAAGGTATATGGTGAATTTTAATTTTTGTTCTATCTTTCGGGGCACCCTCCTAAAATATGCCAATAGATCAGATTGATTATTGCAAAGTTTCAGGCCAATCCGATAATGTTAACACGTGCTTCATTGAGGTCAAAGTTAGGAAAAACAGCGATATTTCAGAAAAAATTTTAGTGTTTCGTCAGTAAAAGCGAAACCATTTATGCCAGGAACTTCACTCGTATATCATTCGATAGGTAATTTTATTTGTATTAATTTTGATCTTATTTTTAGCAGTATTTGGCATTTATCCGTTCAGGGTGGCCGCATTAAGATTAAGATGACTCTACATACAATAATTTGGCAACGCCTACAACAACAAACAAACTGTGGCCAATCTACAAACAAACCAAAACAAAATATGTAACCAAAATAAACGAGATGAAAGTAACAACTGCTAAAAAATAAAGCGATATAAAATGAAAAAAAAAAACTTTAAATACAAACAATATACAACTCGCATCATAGCGATGGGCTCTGTCAAAACATCAACTTAGAAATAACAACAACAATAGCTAATGATGTGCCATCAAACACATAATTTGAAATCGTGAATGATACATTATAAAGAAATCCATTATACCCATAGACAATTACAACAACAAAACAAGTACTAAAGGAAATGGCAAGTATTATCGTCAAATTGGCTCATGGTTGTAAAATTTTGCTAAACCTCTTGAAATAATTAAAAAATACGTGAGTATCAATTACTCGTAAAGTTAATTTGTGTAAATATGCGTCTGGATACACCGAGAACACTTTGATAACAAACCGATAACTTGTCAATAATAAATCGTGCCGATTACAAACCGATAACTATTCGGTGGCACTGCGAAAACGAATCGATAACATATTTATAAAAAATCGATATTTTTCGATAATAGGTCGATAAGTTTTCGATAACAATTCGATACATTTTCAATATCAAACCAATAACCTTTCAATGATGAACCCATAACTCGTTGATCACGTTTTTTATAGATAAAAAAATTAGTAACAGTTCAATAACAAATCGATAACTCATTTAAACCAATAACATGTCGAACACAATCCGATCAGGATTCAACGGGTTGATAAGCGCAATACAAAGCTTTATAGCTTCAAGGCTTCCGCAAACCAATTGTCAACATTTCCTACGCGAGAGGAATCCTGGCACAAATATGAATGTATCATACACATATTTAGCATGCGAGTCTCTGGAGACGCCAAGTTTCTCATGGAACTAGGGAGTGGGGATGGCGGGATGGCCTAGAAGGTTTAATGTGGTCATATTAATCGTTGTTGATATGGTGGGGCTAGCACCTTAATGTTGCTTTGTTACCGGAACGAAGCGGATCTAATCCGGCAAAGGCCGATCAACGTCGATGCACACCCCAAAGCCTTCGGGGAGCGTCTTTATCGTTAATACAATAACAACAACACAATCCGAGAATAAATCTATTACATATCGGTAACGGTTGTTATCGATAAAAACAGTTGACATTTTCATAGCGAATCAATAACACGCTTTCCGGTTTCACTTCCGGTTCTGGTTTCGGGTTTGATTTTGGTTTCTCCCCTTTCCTTTCCTCTCAATGCACTCACACATTACTCTTACACTTACATGCAGGCCTCCCCACAATAACTCCAACATCATTTCTTAACCTATATAAGATCTTCAAAACTTCGTCGGTCTTTTCGGGTCAGATTAGGTCACTGGCTCAAATCAATAGCTTGGAAATCCGACAGCTTATACCATAACACCTGAGCGTTGCGAGGATAGAGCGTAGACTCCTACAGTACCATAAGTCTAGATGTGGATTTCATTTACTTCGTTTATCTTAGCCTATGGAGGAGGTTAAGTATATGCTCCAAATAAACAAGCTGCCTTAGAATATGATGTACACGGAGCTTAAGAAATTTTCCTGCGGTGCAGGCAGAATTTATCTGCGCCTAAGGAGGAGAAGTTCCATGACAACAATGCGAACATGCGGGAAGCGGGCAAGCATTGGTGGCAGTCGAGCGGAAGACATGACTGACATCATATTTTTGGCTCATAACAGCGTAGCACTAACATAGGAGTGAAAAAAGCTGGTAGAAGACGAAAGGCGGTAAGGACGGCTGCTCGTAGGCGCGTATGCAATTGGGCATACCTGTGCTTAGGAAGAAGGCGATCCTAATGATAGATGGGAGTCTTTACTTTGTTTAATACTACAAAGCATTTTGTAGCGATCCAACAGGGTTGGGGTTCGTACATGTCTTGAAATCACATTGATTTCTGAGCATGAAATATCAAGATAAGACTAGAACGTTCTTAAAAGGCTATTTTTTTAAACCTTGCATTTTTGGGTAGAGTTTTAGGTCTTTTATCCTCAGCCAGCATCTTAACTCTTGCACTCACGGCGTTCTGCCTCACGTTTCTCAATTCTAGGCAAAATTATATTTTCCTTATTCTCGTCATGATAACGCTCGCATACTCCGCTCGCTGCTACCATACGTAGCCATTTTTACCAGCTGTATGCAGAGATATGGCATGCAGTGCGACAGAAATCTTACTGCTCGGCTATACTTACATGTCGTAAATTGCTTTCGGTGAGTAAGCATAAGAGCCGAGAGGAGTAGTCACCAACTGTAAGTTTCGTGAACTGCTGCTGGACTTCAAACATTCTATGGGTTCCTACATGTACTTTTTTTTCGTATTTTGGCTGCCGCTAGATAGTCGGCCAAGTCGATATTTGGTTTTCGTAGCGCACACAGGCGAGAGCAATATGCTTCGCCCGCTTAATAGGCTCGATCTCTAAAGAAATTGTTGACAAAGTTTTCTAATGAAATTCTAAACAAGCTAGCAGTTTTAGCAAGGTTGGATCGTCAAGAAGTAGCTGTTAGTGGTAGAGGTGTATATTTTTATGGCTGAAGCCTAGTACTGCATGGCCCTACCTCGAGCCGCAACGGAGTCAATCAAACTGAAACAGTTGGGAGATATTATGTGGCAAGACACTCGTTCGCAGTTATGAATGGCAGCACTTGGCGGTGGGGTCTCTTTCCCCACTCAGCCAACACCTTGCTTGTAAATTGCCCTTTCCTTCTCACGGAAACTGCGGTCATGTCGTACCTTTACTCGTGCGCCGTAGATCTGTAATGAATAGCTGTAATTCCAACCTTTGCCTTAAGGAGGGCAGCTACCAACCGGGTGACTTTACCTTCTACCACAAGAGCTCAGATATTCCAGGTACATCCCCTCAAATCATAGTTCTTAAAACGTTTTGCGTAGACGTCCTTAGAAAGAAGAGGTTTCATACGAGGCTTGTTATCTAGTTCATTGAAACGGGTTCTTGCGTGACTGTTCCTGAGTACGGCATACCCTACGGTGGATACCCCTAACCCGTGAGTGGTTTAAAGTACTCCTATCTCATTTTATGTGCCACACACACATACGCATGTTTCAGCGAAAAGGCAAAGCTGTAACTGAACTGTAAAACTGTCATTAATAGTTTTTGTTTTTAAATAATTTTTCTTAGCTTTTGAAAGCAAGCTACTAGCCAGTGGCAACTAAGTATACATACACTGAAAGAAAAAGACTGGTAAAATCAACCGAAATACGGGTCAATTCAACCTAAATTTCTGTCAATTTTTATCCATCGCATCAAGATCTGAAATCAACTGCGCACAAAACGTTGATTCGTAATTGACCGTTTTAGTAGTCAAATGAACAAAAAAAAATGTTGCGACAGCTTTGTACGAAAGTATCTATGTTGCGGCATTTGCAAGGCAGATGAGTTTTCACTGAGATCTTTTCATGGCAGAAATACACTCGAAGTGTTTGCCGAACAGTGCCGAGGGGCGACCACGCTTAGGAAATTTTTCTTCTAATTGAAAAACCTTATTTCTAAAATTTTGATGTTGCTTTGCCCGGGGTGTGAACCCAGGGCATACGGTGTGGTAGGCGAAGCACGCTACCAACACACCACGGCGGCCGCCATATACATACGTAAATATGTGCATACATATAGTACGCAGCATACATAAGTACAAAGTAGAGAGCGCAGTGAGCGTAAAATTCTCTTTGAAATTTGCTCATGTATTGACTGTTGATCGCTGTTGAAATGACCAGTGAGATCAGTTGTGTTAACAAAAAAATCAGTTAGATTGATTAGGAATCTGTAAATTTTACAGAATTTTGCTAACTTAAGAGCCACAATTTCTCTTCTGTTGAAATGACTAAACTAATTTGTTTGCTTGACAAAGAACTCGGTCGAATTAACCATAATTCGATCAATTTCACCGAATCTCCGTTAAGTCAAGAACAACAGAACCGGTGTGTTGATTTTACTAGCGCCATTTCTTTCAGTGTACATACATACATACATACGTACATTTATCGATTAATAGTAACATTGCATCGCATTTCATGATGGTGTTTTGGGTGAATGTAAAACAAATTTGTATATAAAAAAAATGTTTTTAAAAAGGAGAAATCTTTCGAGGATTTGTGTGCGCCATGATTGAAGTCAAAAACAATGAAAAAACAGCAATAACAGCTAAATAGTATATGCATCAAAATAATATGATATGAAAAGTGAAAAACAAAAAAAATTATATTGCAAGTGAAATGAAATCGAAATGGGGTATGCAAATGTCAGCGTTCACACAGCTGTGGAAAAAAGTTTGGTTTTTTGTTGTCATTTGTTACGTTCGCAGAGGTGGGTGTTTCGTTTTGTTTCTAGCGTGAAAGTCTGTGTAGATAGCAGGACGCATTTTAAGCTGAAAAGGAAAGTGATTTCATATATGTAGATGCGTTGTTTTTGTTTGTATGAAGGGTTTGCGTTTAAAATGGCGGCGCTGCTTTTTGACACTCCGACCGCGATTGTGTTGTATCCGCACACACCGCGATCGACGTCAGCTAGGATTCCAGTGACCTGTATGTACGCACTGTCCAAGGTGCTAAAAACGATATAGCCTACCAGCTTCTATCTGCACACGTCTATTAGCACTGAAGGCAGTGTTGCCATTTTAGCTTTTTTCAAGCTAGATTTAGCTTTTTACCCCGTTTAGTTTGAAAACTTGCGATTTAACTTTGAGCTTTTTTAAGCTTTTTTCTGAAATTTTTTAGCTCTTTTTAGATTTTTTTCAAAATTTTAGAAAATCTCGATAAACAGTTTGGTGTAAATTCAATTTTAAGAACATTGGGTGAATTTGGGCATACAATTTATTTCAAAGATACCGTTGTGTGTAATACCTTTATGACTTGGATTCCAAGCTAGAAAAACGAAACTTTACCGGAACTTCAAAAAACAAAAACTATTTCTACCATGAGAAAGCCAAAATTGGTGAGTTTGACATGTTTTTGTTTATGTTTTAAATTTTATTTTTACACTAACATTTTTAACAATAACAACAATGCAAATAACACGGGCAAATTGTTTCGGTCTCTGATGGTTAACTTTTTTAAGACGCTTATATTAGCTTCACTTGTATGTCACTGTCTATATTTATTATTTAATAATTATTTGTACACTTTTTATTCAGCTAATCTGTTTAGAATTTTATTTTTTACTGTCTAAAACTTCAATCAGTGTATTTTGTGCGCTTAAATTATGTTAGAAATTGTGTTAAAGTTTTTTGTGTGGTGAAAGTGACCTACTAGAATTTTGTGAAGCTCCTCCGCCGCTTTCCAGTAAAGTTCGCGCATACAACATCTTTATTCTTCAATCAATATTTGGTAAATGTACACATTAAAGCAAGCAGCCCCACTTATGTACAAGGCAATGACGAGAATTCCACACACATAACCAGCAGCTCGAAGCGAAGAGAGTATTTCACGTTCACATATGTAGTCAGCAGATAAGAGCGAAGAAGAAGGAGAAACAATCACACATCGCGTTATCATCAGCTAAGAGCAGAAGTTATTATTCACACATACATACACATAAAGCTAAGTAACTAAGTATGAGATGCAAATGTTCCATAAGGCATGTTCGTGAAAAGTCTAGACCTTAGCAGAAATAGGTGAACGGCTAACTGAGAGTATAAAAGCAGCGCGGTGCAAGCGAGAGTTAATCAGTTTGACTTAGACACGCTATTAGTGAAGTATAATTGTAATTGTGAAGTACTACTACCAAAGTAGTCTAAATAAGGATCAATTTGCAATACTGAATATTGGAGTTATTTATTCACAAGTTCGGCGATTCGAACGTTACCCGAAGGTGCATAATTATCAGGAACACCCCAAAATTCGTTACACCATATAGTCCAGTCATTTAAGAGTATGACCTTCGCATTTGAAATAAGAAGCTGGAAACTTGCATACGAATTTATTTTGACATTTTGTTAATGGCGCTACACATCGAATTTCACGAGTACTTGGCACTCCCGCCAATTTTATCACCTTTATATTAAGTCCATTTCACGTTTGTCCCCTCATTTCCATACGAATTTTTGACCCACGGAAAAGTCTTTTTCGGTAACTTCCCGTTGAGCTAGACACTTGATACATAGAACATAGTTCAGATCTGGGAGACATTACAATGCAAGTGAAAAAAAATCCCCTAGGTGGCGCATGGATCGATATATACAGAAAATTTATTTTTAAATGGAAATTTTGCGATTGACTTTTATCTAACTTCTCGGTGATACAGAGACTTGAAACTTAGCACACATTTTGCGAGCCGATGGCACTACAATTCGTGGAAAACAAGATGCCGCCAGGTGGCATACGAATCGAGATAAACGGAAATCCCTGAAAATCCCTGAAAAAACGCAGGGAATCTTGCGATTGATTTTTAAGTAACTTTCCGGTGAGCTGGAGAGTTGGGCCGTAAGTCAGAACCCGGTGACAATGCAATATTTGATAAAAAAAATTTCGCTAGGCGGCGCATGGATCGAGATATTATGAAAATTAATTTTGATTTGGAGTCTTTCAGTCCATTTTTAACCAACTTCCAAGTGACCTAGAGACTTGAAACTTGGCACACAGTTCGACGCTTGGTGACAATACAATTTACAGAAAAATTCCGCTAGGTGGCTCGCTAAGTGAGATAACTCCAAATCCTTGAAAAAAGAGGGGAATCTTGCAATCGATTTTTGAGTAACTTCCCGGTGAGCTGGAGATATGAAACTTGAGCCGTAAGTCAGAACCCGGTGACAATGCAATATTTTATCAAAAAAAAACTCCGCTAGGTGGCGCATGGATGGAAATATTAGGAAAATTTATTTTAATTTGGGAATCTTTCAATCCATTTTTAACTAACTTCCCGGTTACCTAGAGACTTGTAACTTAGCACATAGTTCGAGACCCGGTGACAATACAATTTATAGAAAACAAAGTTCCGCTAGGTGGCGTGCTAATTGAGATAACTACAAATCCCAGAAAAACGAGGGGAATCCTGCGATCGATTTTTGATTTTTGGGCCGTGGGTCAGAACCCGGTGACAATGCAACATTTGATCAAAAAATATTCGCTAGGTGGCACGCGGATCACGATAGTAAGAAAACAAATTTTAATTTGGGAATCTTTCAATCCATTTTTAACTAACTTCCCGGTTACCTAGAGGTTTGAAACTTGGCACTTAGTTAGAGGCCTGGTGATAATACAACTTATAGAAAACCAAGCTCCGCTAGGCGGCGCGTTAGTCAAGATAACCGCAAATCATATAAAAACGGGGGGCATCTTGCGATCGATTTTCAAGGAACTTCCCGATGAGCTAGAGACATGAAACTTGGGCCGTAAATCAGAACCCGGTGACAATGCAATATTTTACCAAAAAAATTCCGCTAGGTGGCGCATGGATCGAGATATTGAGAAAACTAGTTTTAAATTGAGAATCTTGCAATCGAGTTTTAACAAACTTCCTGGATATCTAGACACTTGAAACCTGAAATATAGTTTAAAACTCGGTGACAGTGCAATGTTTGATCAAAAATTTTGAGCTACGTAACGCACAAGTCGAACTATTTAGAAGATTAAGCCATACCTGCATGGCTAGCCTCCTGAGGGTTACAGGCGTTGTAGAATTTCACCTCGTTGAATTTTTCCTTTAATACGGACATAGTTTTGTTAAATTTTGACTAAAAAACTTTAACAATAGCTCTTGTAAAAGAATTTTGGGATTTAAAGTTATAAAAGTAAAGCGCGTGTTTAAATTTTAAATAATCAACTAGTTAATCCCAAGTACATGGTTTGCCTTAAATTGAAAGATTGCGCTCCACATTTAAAGTTTTAAATCCCAAAATTCTTTTACAAGAGCTATTTTTAAAGTTTCTTAGTCAAAATTCAACAAGACTAAGTCTGTATTAAAGGAAAAATTGTCTTCCATTTTTTGGTCCATTTATATAAAGGTGGTCCTTAAAAATTTTGTATCATCTTTTTATTTTATCTTCTCTTCGCTCACTGCATCCATTTTTCTTTCCCTTGATTCTATTTTTGTTTCGATTTGGTTTATGCACATTTTCTGAGTTTTTCTCTTCTTATCATTGACATATTTATGTTTGAGCTCAGATCATCTATTATGACATTGTAAATATTATGCATTCTATACAAATTTACAACATATGCTCTTGTTATTTGTCACGTACGAAATTGTGTGATATTTAATAATACAAATTGAAATACACCCATAAACTCATACTCAAGTGTACAATAAAATCACTTTTCGCCGACAAAATGTGCATTGAAAATCATCATGAGTGGCATATTTTGGGAAAATACTCACGTAGTAGAAAATGTGTGGTAATGGACTCAATAATGATTTCTTGAACATTTGATATTAACAATAACAATTTTTTTTTTGTTGATTTTTGCTACGTGCCACACACTTTAAGTGCTTCAAACTAGCGCCACACAATTTTTCGCATACAATGCAAAATTTGCAAAATTGTAATTAAAACACATTGCGAAAATTGTAGACCGTGACTCGTCATCATCTTCCGCCTTGCCTCCATTTCATTACATGGCTGCGAGTCAATGAAGGTTTCGGCGCGCGCGCACAAATTGAACATTTGTATTTCCGTTAATTACACAGTCAACTACAATTGTTGATTGGTTTTTATTGTTGGTTTCAGTTTCTGCAATTTCACTTGTTTCACTTTTCCACATTTTAATTTCCTCACATCATAGACTTCATCCAATTCCCATATCAGTAGCAATAATCAGTCACCCAAACATTGGCGTGTCGAGGTTAATTGTGAATATGTCATTGCCAATGCTTGTATGTATGCGTGAATGTACAAACATACATTAGTGTAGCACTAAAACAAAATTGGAGGTTTTTCTAGCGGAATTTGTATACCTTTAGTGAACATGAATTGGCAATATTACTTTGGTACGCTGGCGGAAGTTTGGAAGGAAAAGATGAGGGTTTTTGGCCTGTCTGCCTGTTGCCTGTAAACTGGGCTCTTACTCTATCTCTGCTTCTAACTCCATCTCTACCGTTTTCTATGCTTCTAACTTAGCACCCTTACATCTAGCTCCATCTCTTTCTCGACCTCTACCACGGCCTTTACCTGTACCTTTTTATACTCAGCTGAGCAGAGCTCACAGAGTATATTAATTTTGTTCGCATAACGGTACGCCGTAACGACATAAACTAATCGAGAAAGATATAGACTTCTATATATCAAAATGATCTGGGCGAAAAAAGAAATTCATTTAGCCATGTCCGTCCGTCCGTCTGTCCGTAAACACGACAACTTGAGTAAATTTTGAGGTATCTTAATGAAATTTGGTATGTAAGGTCCTGGGCACTCATTTCAGATCGCTATTTGAAATGAACGTAATCGGGCTATAACCACGCCCACTTTTTCGATAAATTAAAAGTTTTGTAAGCTGTAATTTGGCAGCTGAGTATGTAATGTTCGGTTACACCCGAACTTACCCTTCCTTACTTGTTTTTTCTTTTTTTGTTTTTTTTTGCGGGAGGGCTGAAAAATGCCTAATGGACCATAATTCCCGCCGCCGCAGCAACCGTATGTCCCTAGATTAAAAAACAGCCCCAGTTTTGGAACCGTCGCCAACCCCGGTACCACTTTTATATTACTTCAGGGTGGCGTTCTATATTTCTTATTTTTTAAGAGCCTACTGTTGTCCCTGCATTCAGGTTCCTGCTATTTGCTCTGAGTGTCGATGGAATCGCCACTGCTTCGCCTGCGCATTTCTCTGCGCTCCCTCTCAGCATCCAGCAGGCGTGTCGTGATTATAAATGCCATTTTGCTCACTGCAGTCCAGCATTCCTTCCTGTTGCACATTTGTGATACTAAATTTGTCGTGGTAGGTCCCTCCCCAAAAACTCTATGCAAGGTGAGTCTTTCCTCGTGAAGGTCCAACGTCCTTTACTCGAGCCCTCCCACCGTTCTTGCCACTTAGCTATTGTTTGTGTCCTTGCTCTTTTCTTGGTGTCTTCAGATGGTCGCTCGTTATTAGTGTCATACAGATCGGCCATTTCGCTTGCCAGTAAGTCCACTGGGATTTTTCGGGTTAAGACCAGGATCGCGTCGTCGGACACCGTCCGATAAGCACTTGATATTCTTTTAGCTGAAAGACGGTATGCTGGTAATATATCTTTCTGATGGGTCCGTTTAGATCCGTACCACACTGATGCTGCGTATAGTATTATCGACCTGGTTACTGTTGACAATAGCTGACGGGTAGCTTCGCTCGGACCACCAATGTTAGACATTATTCGCATAAGCGCTTCATCAACTTTGGTAATTTTCTGTCCCACCGCTCTGAAGTGCTCTTTGAAAATTAACTGAGAGTCAACGTGCAGTCTCAAGTATTTTAGATAATCCTTTGAGGTGATTCGATGCTCCCCAATAGTTAAGACTAACTCGTTCGCCGACCGTTTGGAGCTAATTAATATCACTTCTGTGTTTTGGCTAGCCAACTCCAGTTCCTGTACCTACACCTCCATCTCTACCTCTATCTCTCCACTTTCCTAACCCCATCTCTCACTCTTTCATGCCTCTTTCCTTCTCAGTCTCCACACACTTCTGTTTCTGTTTTTCATTTTCGCATTACTTCCTTTCAGGCTCCATTCTCTAGTGCTAGGCAAGGGCAAACTATTCTTAATAGAATTGGAACTTAGTGTAATGAAAATGGGTCATCTGGCTACCTGATCGCATGAGGATTTCTGCGAAAGAGGTGGATGACAGTCATGTAATCATATCTTGCACAAACTACGCCAACCACTGCAGTCAGGGTCATAAGCTTAGTGGGGAATGCGTAATGTCGAGGCGGGGAAGCAGCGAGAACCTGTAGTTACATTATTCTTAAAATCTCGTGCTAGCTTTATGCACTTATTTGGCAGACGACACTGTGCACTATATTTCATTACTAACAGGTCACTTTACATGGTATAAACACATGATTGTGGTCTGGATTCAAGACAATCCAATCTATCCTTCCTCCTTGGGATGTAAGTCTGTCTCGAGTTCGCTAGGAACTTAGGCATCTGAGATAGATAAATTAGGAGAAGAATAGCTGAGCTTTTTGAAACTCGAGGCGTTCCGGGTTTCAATTGAGATTTTTAAGATGTTTTTCATTTCTTTCTTCGAAAATTTTTGTTTTTTTAAATTTTGTGACTTGTAACAAGCGGCTCAAAGTCTTTCATATCGCTAAAGTAGCCCTTCACCTGGACAAAAAATTAACTCTTACGTGACCAGCTCTTTCTACCATAACTTTTATAGGACCTATTCGAGTCGCTTTTGAAAATTTCAATAAACTAATTTAAATCGTTTCTCTTTACTCTTTTCACGACTTAAGTATAGCAATTCCTTTAAATGTCTGTGATAACTTTGCCTTTTGGTCTGGCCGTTAATTCTATGGTCTTTTTTCTCCACTTTTGAAGATGTACCGCACCGCCGTATCATGGTGACAACGCTATTGAAAGTGAGTTCCTCAGGGCGAACATCTTCACTATTCAAAATATCTTTGCTGTTTTGTAACCAAAGCTACATTAGTGTGCCCCACGTTGGGCGCAAACCGAAGTTAATACTTGTCTGGACCAAACTTTCGGCTGATTACACTAATACACTCACACTCCTACACAGGGCCGTTCACGATGAGGTGCAAATGACCTTGCATCGTTGCATGGTATATTTTCATTGCATACTATATGCAATGCAACAACAACATACATACATACATGCAAATACAAGTGGAATTGAGAATATGGAATACAATCCACAAAGCAACATTTCGAACAGCTGATATTTCCTGCAAGAACAAAGCATTTGAATAAATTTCACACTCCTTGCTTATCCACAAGCTGGATCGACCTGGCTTCCAACCTGGTCTCACCCAGTGGATATCTTCGTAGATCTGCGGTAGAACGCAACAAATAATTTTTAAAAATACTCTTTCAGATGTCATTAATGTTCCCTCTGGCGTCCCACAGGGCAGTCATCTCGGTCCAATTCTGTTCTTGCTATTTATTAAAGATATCTGTACCACAATAAAATATTCCAAAATTTTAATGAATGCTGATGATGTAAAACTTTTTAGGTCCTATGCGTCTACTGAAGAACGTCACTTGCTTCAAGCGGATTTAAACTACTTAGTTGCTTGGTGCAACGCGAATTCAATGCTGCTGAAGATCAATAAAATGTAAATTCATGTGCCTCATTCGCAGATCTTTTCCAGCAGCCTCTTACGTAATTGATAATTTTTTTCTTGTATCAGTAAATTATTTTGTTGACTTGGGAGTCACGATGGATGCTAAACTTAGTTTCAACCTTCATATTATGACTATTGCCAATAAGGCTAGAGGTGTTCTATCATTCGTGAAGAGATGGTCTAAAGAATTTAATAACCCTTATGTAACCAAAGCTCTTTTTACCACATTAGTTAGACCTATACTAGAATACGGATCAATAGTCTGGAATCCGCGATATCAAGTTCATGCAGATAGGCTTGAGTCATTACAGAAGCAATTTTAACTTTTTTCCTTAAGGAATTTTCATTGAGTCTCTGCGTATAATCTTCCACCTTATACTAGTCGGTTAAAGCTTATCAATCTTCCAACTCTGGCTAGTCGTAGAGAATGCTAGGCGTATTATTTATGGCTAAACTACTGAATGGACTAATTTCTAGCCCTTTTCTTTTGAACGAAATAAACTTCAATGTCCCATCACGAGCGTCAAGACATTACAAACCTCTTCTTTTGAGGCAGTGCAGAACTAATTTCGAATTAAATGAACCTTTTCGGTATTTGTGCAATGATTTTAACTCATTCGAACTCATTTCATGTAACGGATTCACTTTTTACTATAAGGAAAACTGTCCTATCCTATCTTAACTCGTAACAAAATAAAAAAAAAAAATATATATCTTAATATATATATAAAAATCACGTGTCACTATGTTTGGCGCAAATGAACTCTTAAACTACTGAACCGATTTTGAATTTGGTTTGCACCCCGTGTGTAGTTTGATCTAACTTGAAAGATAGGATAGGTTATATCCCAGTTTATAGTCGCAACTGCAATTTTTCTTATTTGTTTATACGTAATAATAAAATGTTACGTATACGCACCGGCACTCACATTTTCAGGGGTGCGGATATACTTCCGTGTAATTGGTTGGTGTTTAATTAAACAACGTGCTTATCAATAAAAAATATTATAACGAATGATATCAAGTATAGCACATCACCAGGCCCGCCGAGAGGGTAGGGGGTTTCTGAGGGGGCCCGCGATTTAGAGGTACTATGACATTTTTTTTAATTCAGGAGAGTCTTTAGTTGTTCCATGTGCAATTTTTAAGCCGAATTTCTAAAGCAACGAAAATCTGCATTTCGTTTTAATATTATAGTGAAGTGTGAAAATTAAAAATCTATATATATAAAAAGAAAGGCTAAAATGTGTTAGTTGGTCGCCGGTGTTTGAAAAGATGCGTCGGTCGATTTTGTTCAAACTTTCACACAAGTTGTGTAAACCTCACGCGGTGGTTACTACAGGTACAGGGTCTCGAGATATAGGCCAAAACGTGGGCCAGTGAATGCCTAGACAGTGTTTATACAATATGGATATCAAATGAAAGCTGTTGATGAGTGCTTTGGTACAGAGTAATATATTATCCAGAGACGGACTGGGACTAGGATTAGGACTAGGACTGGGACTGAGAGTCGGAGTGGGACTGGGACTGGAATAAAATACATAAAATAAGGGATGCAGAAGAATGAGAAGAAATTGAGAGAAGAGAAAATAGAGAAGGAGATTGAGAAAGAGAAAGAGATAGAATGAGACGAAGATGGAGGGAGTAGTTATTAAAAGGATTAGGAAAAAGTGAAGAGGGAGGAGGGCATAGTCAGACGGAAAAAGCTTATTAAAATGTATGCAGATAGGCCAAATTTAGGGCAGGACAACGTCTGCCGGGTCTTCTAGTAAAAAAAAAAAATCTTTATATGCTAGAAGCGTTAACTTATTTAACAATTTACCATCTGTATAATTTTCAATTGTTATGTATATAATACTCAGCTGATGATTTTTATTCTGTAGCTGAGCAGTTTTAGATCTCGACGCTTAACAAACCTCCGCCTAGCAACAACTCGGCAAAAACAAAATCCGTGCGTCATGCGGATGCGCCCCTCGTGTCGTTTGGCCGGGCTTGGGGGGTATTAACCACTGATTTCAATATGCGTGTGATCTTCCATTTTCTATCATTTCTATGGGGATTTACTAAGGTCGAGTTCAGAATTTTGAGTATTTGGTGTTGGAAACCACGCTATAGCATATGAAAGCTACGGATCGTGAACAACTTTTTTTCGTTTTAGATTTTTTCTTTGTATATTTTGTTTTGTTTTGACAGTTGTTAATTTGCTATTCAAATTTGAAAAAAATAAACTACGGTTTTTGATGCCGCGTATTTGCCATGACGTAGCAAATGCATAGCCGTATAAATTTTTGGCGTTTTGTGTAAAAATACTACACCAGTTTGCAAATACAATGATGTTAGACCATTTGCACAAAATTCTGAACTCCCCTATTGTCATCTCATATGCAATTAGTCGTTAATTGGCTTTATAATAAGGATGAAAAATATACTTTTCGGTGTAAATCTTAGCTCACGCTATGGGAGAATCAGTGAGTTGACACGAGTGAGATGAGACAGCAAAACAGTTAACGTAAAGGAAAGGAAATGGAAGAAAGGGAAAGTAAAGGAACGGAAAAGAGGAAAGGAAGAGAATTTAAATGAAAGGAAAGCAAATGGAACAAAGGAATAGAAAAGAAAAAAAGAAAGAAAATGAAACAAGTAACGGAAGAGAGAGGAAAGGCATTATTAGAAGTCAAACCCGAAGCCGAAACCGAAAACGAACGGCGTGTTATCAATTTGTGCGTGTTTTTCACACCTTATCGTCGTGATATCGGTGGCTGTCGACGATGTTTAGACGAGACATCCTTGTTCTATAGCATTGGCATAAATTTGTTATCGATAACAAAACATATCGATGAGTAATCGATTACTTATTGGAAAGCTGTTGGCTTTCTATCGAAAAGCTGTCGGTTTTGTTAGTGAAAAGTTATAGATTTGCTATCGATTTGTTATCGTAGTCTCCAATTCGTTATAGGCATGCTATCGATTTGTTATCGACGTCTTATTGGTTTCTTATGCAACAGATACTGATAAAACTTCAACATAAAACTGATAACACATCTGTAACGCATCGTTAACAAGCCGAAACGAAGCCAATAAGAAGCCGATGACTCGGGTATAACAAGTTGATAACTAACCGATAACGCGACTTTAACGCTCACTGATATATTCATATCACCTTTTACACGGTCAGCACATCGATTTGTTCATCGATATGGTAATAGGTTTCATTCGTATGTCGATATTTTTTTTTCATGTTTAAGTGTGCGTTAATATGTATTTATGCATTATTTAGCTTCCGTAAATTGTTATCAGCGACCAAATGAGGGTCGTTTTCCCTACCATCAGATATCTGTAAAGATAATTGCTGTAATTGCGTTATGAACTTGTATTAAATATGTTCATACAATGGGTTTATGTAAATATGTTTGCATGTATGTATGTGTGTCGTTTAGCCAGCCATGACGTATACGTGCTTTATTGCCCAAGTTGGTATTTACGTACATATGTATGTACTTGAACGTTAAACAAAAATTAATATCATAATTTTAGCCATGAAATTGTGTTAGTTTGTATGTCGGTATGTATATTTAATATGTATGTATGTATGTAAATGTTATATTTGCATGCGAAAATCAAATATTTATACAGCGTCACATATTTAGTTACATACAAACAAAAATTGTTGCTCTTGTAGAATTGCATTACTTCATGGTGACTAAAATAATTTCATGATGGAATTATGGTTTAGGTCATAATCTATATATGTGACCCGGCCTATGAAAAGGTGGCTTATGACTCAAAAAAAAATAATGCAAAAGAAAAACTACTAAGAAACTGAAGAAATGCATTGTTTATCTTTAACAGCTGTTTCTTTTTTGAGTCATAAGCCACCTTTTCATAGGCCGGGTCACATATATAAAATTCAAATTATGTATGTATGTATGTTGGTATAGATAGGGTTGCGTCCTAAACGGATCGACCTAGAAACCTTCCAAGGATGGTCGTAGGCTAAAAATAATTTCGATATATGAACGGGGCGTTGCAACTCCCATACAAATGGAATCTTTGGTACTGCAAAACTCTGAAGGTATTCATGATAGAACATTGAAATTCAGTAAGGAGTTATATAAGGTCAATCCCTAACACCACCAAGAAAATGTCATGTGAATGAAAAAGGGGCGTGACAGCTCCCACACAAATGGCATATATCATACTGCATCTCTGGATGTAGTAATGGTAGGATAATGAAAATAGGTAAGGTGCTATATGGCGTTAAGTCCTAACACCTCCAGTAAAATGTGGAATTGGGGCGTAGCACCTTCCCTACAAATGGGATTTTTCAGAACTATGGTTGCCGTAAAAACTTAGGTTATTTCAACACGTAAAGTTTGATTGCAGAGCTGGGTTTGGCAGCAGCTTTTGCTAACCAACTTCTTGAAATTGATTATGGAAAAATTCCTATTTCCTTACTATCAGATTCGATTTCTTTTAAAGTTTTTGCGAAATTATGACATCACCTGAAGCTTTAAAGCTAATGTTTTTCCAAATATTGAATCTATCTTTACAGACTATGAATGGCTCGAAGCTATCGAAAGGGAATTTTTGGCACCTTAAAATGAGGATGTTAATATCACTAGAACTAAGACAACTTATCACTCTATTAACATAGTCGTGGAAGAATTCCAAGCCGTGCATATGCGGTTTAGGTTCTTAACTCTTTTGAGCCATCAGGAATTCCTCCTAATCGATTGATCCTTAAAAAGGGCCCATAATATTTATGTTTCGTTATTTGGATTCTCCGCGCTTATGTAGTGGGGCCAGGCCTTTCATCACAAAACTTTTACGAATGTTATTGAAGCAATTCATTTTATCGGAGAAGTTTAAAACCCATAACACGAAGCCGATACCGATAGATATGCCTTTTAAATTTTAAATGCCTTCAATGAAGCTCAAGGACGGTCATTAGCTGGGATTCAAGGGATTGATAAGCGCAGTACAAACCTTTCTAGCTTCAGTGTTTCCGCATACCAATTGTCAACCTCACCTACGTGAGGGGAATCCTGTCACAGATATATGTAAATGTGTCATACAACAACAGTCATTAGCTGTAGCAGAAGTCGATCTTACCAACTCATGTTTTCCCCATGGCCAATTACGCGTAGCCTGGATATTTTTGTAGAAACGTCGGATAAAACCCATGGGCATAAGCTAGTAATAGATAAAGCTCAATTTTTGTGTAACCGAGTTGTGAAATGATGAATCTCGGTCGTTTTCTGTAAGCAGTGTTGGAACTACTGAGGGGAAATTATAGTGAGCAATAAAAATTGCTACAAGTTTGCCTATGACTAAAACCTAGATTAAATGTGATATATTGTCGCGTACATCCTCTCACCACTACCCACACTACTATACTTTGTTGGTTCTGTCGCACTGGAGTTAATCCTGAATGCAACTAGAGCTACTCCATTGCAAAACTCACCAGAGCACTTTCGATAGCGCTAGGCATGACATTGTTAAATGATTATTCGATATCGAAAAAGCCTTTTGACCCGAATTCGGTGGGCTCTTGTTAACTCTCTATTGGTTTACAAAAAGCATGCTGCGATGCCAGTAGATGTGTCGTTTGTTTGGCACCAAGTTCTTAGAAGACTTCGTCATGCAAACTGCACAATAAGAAAGCCATCCTGCCCCACTTAATAATCTAAACGAATGGGCTTTCCCGCAGGGAGATGACAGGCAATCCACAAAGCTGCCAACCGTAGGGTATCTCAACAAGAGCTGAATGAAGGTTGTAATCACTTCGGTGCAATATGTGTTTATAAGAAACTTCTGAGATACTTTGCTGCTCTTCGCGCCCAGCCACCATTTGTAGCCCTCAACTTTCCCAGTTCCGTAGAAGTTACATGAGTCTGGCCTTTTTTTCTGATCAGTATCTTACTTAAAGGTAACCCCAATTTGCAGAGCACATTCGACATTGTGAAGCCTCAAATAAAATGAAGTAAGCACTATTTTGGAAAGTCATTCGTCAGCTCCTGTATATTTTGATTTGGAAAAAACCCGGTTCCAGCATTGTTTCATCTTCAGGGCCTGTTTAGTTTTAAGAACGTTTAAGATCGCTTAAAAAATTTCAAGGGTTTTCGAGGCGATCCTCGCAGCCAGGCTTTTTAGGGAAAAGTCCGAAAATTTTTCAGAATGATTTTGAGAATGTTTTCGGAAACAAATTGCATCAATCGCTAAATTCCTTGTATCTCAGAACAATTTTCGAAACAGATTCTGAATTTTTTTTCACTATGGAGCCCTTTTACCATGATTTCCTTTCGGCAAGATTATCCCAATAATAATTAAGAAATATTTATTTAATAATAATTCTGACATCGTTCGGTGAACTCCCCTGACAGGGCTGGAGATATATATCTCCACAATTACAAATTAGGTTCGATAAACTCCGGACAGGTCAAGCATGATAATCCCACCACGTCATGCTCCATGCGACTGCAGTCAGAAGCCCAAACACCAAACGTAAATGAGGCTTACAAAACCTACCATCCTCGCCTCGCCAAGAGAATTTAGCTACCCTGCAAGTTTGCTCAGCATTTACGTAATTGACTGGAGGCCTATCTGCACAAGAGGAGACCACAGGTGGTCAATTGAGCTCCAAATTCTCCGAGGCCGCCAAGTTCACTTCAATTGTACCCATTCATAAAATAGAACATGACAATCGCAATCATAGTCAACCATCAACGCCGGTCGAACAATGTACAACTCACGGCCTTTATCATCCGATTCACTGTATCCTCAACCGCGGTGAAATCCCACGAAAATCCCGTCACCGAGCTTCACTTCCAACTTCAACCCTTACGTGAACCATTTAAGTGGTACAATACTCAGTTACGCATTTTCTTTAAATATACGTGTTAAAATCGGCACAAAATAATCCGTCCCGCTTGGGATAAAGCATGCATGGGAGCATGTGGGAGAGCTCGAAGCCATGTGGCCCATAACACGAAGCCGTGGCCCAACCATCTTGTCCAGAGCTAAGTTTGGTGTTGTTTTCATAGCGACAGTGATACAAACCAGCCTTGTCCGTTGAAAGATCACCAACATTGTCGTAATGCTCGCGGTGTTCATAGAGCAACATCGGCTTGACTATAAACTCATAATAGCCTTGAACGTTAATTGACGCGAGGCACCGTGACCTTCTATATATTTAACGCTGCGAAAAAGTACCAACGTTATACCCAATTGAATTAGACTTGAAAGCAGATATCTTATACTGTCAGTTGTGTACACTATAGGAAAATCTTCGGAAGCTAGGATTCTAACAAATACCCGTAAGGCTATGACGACTGTAGCACACCGGCATAACTTCTTTCCAGGTATGCCTTCCGCCGGATATTTTTATTGCCCCTTTACCCGCTGATGTTCTGGTCTTCAAACAAAGCTCGCCAATCACTTTTTCTTTTTGCCGTTTGCTGCGAACTGCAACGGAATCTCATATTGATATCCTATTGGTCCTTACAACGGAGTTGGGCGCGCCCTCTGCTTCTGCTCCATCACACGTTCACTATGGGTATATTTCAGACGTTTCCACTTGCTACTGCACTTACCTTATCTAAATCGCTATACGCAAGCGATTGGTCGTATGTGTAGAACGTCCAAAACGGAGGGGTTTGTATACAGTCGTTAGTAATGCATTATCCACTGCAGGTGGTAAAAGGCGCGTCAGAGGATTTAGTTGGCGTTGAAGATAGAAGAAAATTCTTGCTCGATATGAAAACGAAAATTCATCACAGCTCTGGACATTTCGAGGGCTGGTTTGAGGAAACTCCGAGACGCTCGTTTTTGATCTGTGGTGACTTGCCGATGTGACGAGTATACTTAGCATAGCTCTAAATTTGGGATCGTGTTTTAACACATAGTCATTGTTATGTGTAATTCAAAAGAAGTGTCAGTTCCAGATCATTGCTGGACAAAATTCAGTTCATTCAGGTAGAGGCTGCATTTCTGGTTGAACACGTATGGGGGTTTTTCCGGACCATTTTTGGATCGTTCAAAGACTGTTTTCAATACCAATGTGTGTGGAGCATCTTCTGACCCATCTCGAAATTAGGTTTGGGACCATTTCGACATAGTTTTCGGGATTACTATGGCGGGATTCAAGGAGCTGCCAGCGCAATTTATAATTTCCACAACCCAATTGTCAAATCCAAGGAGGGGTTTGGCCTAGAAGTTTTAAGATGGTCGAGATAGCCTTAATTGTGATAGTTTCCGAAACGTATCTGATCAATAGCCGGCAAAGGACCGTCAACATTGATAACACTCCCCATAACATTCGAGAGTGTGCTTATAGCTGCAAGAAGAAGAAGGATCACTCCGGCACTATTTCGGGACTGTTTTTTGGATCACTTCGACATAATTTCGTATAGCTTCGGGATTATTTTAGAATTGTATACACAGCATCGACTCAATTTCTAAATCACATCAAAACCTTTTCGGAATTGGTTTTGGGCTCACTCACGGAAATTTTCTGTATACCGTCCATTCTTCTTGACTTCATACCTCTTCAAGTTCCGACTGTCAAAACCAATTTAGTTAGCCCGTCGTCTTGGTAGTTTTTGCCGATTGACCTTCTCTAGGAACATTAGGTAGCTACACTGCAGTGAACATCTTCTCCCTCTCTAAGTATTTGCTTCCGAATCTTGTAGAGCTTAAAAAATTGCACATTCACATCTTACGCCTCTCTGTTGTTGTTATATACCACCAAACGCCAAATCAGTTTTCTACTGCAACTGACCTAGGGAGCTCGGAGCGGGCATGCATGCTTGTTTTAACCGGGCTTAGTTACTCGGGAGGTCGGGGTTCTTGCTGCGATCCACCCTAGTGTGAGCGTATGTATATAAAACTAAACCGCCTAAAGACAAAGAGTCAAAATAAAAGCACAAAAAGCAAAAAGCACACAGCCTATATTCGTTGCTTACTCTATTGACTGGCATAGTAGGAACGGACGGACTTCTTACAACAGTGGAATGAAAAACCTCAAGGTGAAGGTCGTAACACACAACCAAAAAAAAACAGGACTACGCAAAAGTAAAGTGTGCCTCAGCAAAAGGAAAATGTATACACCAGCGTGTGGAGGAGATAGGTGTCGTTACTCCTCTGAGTGTCTTCTCAATTCCCTGCCCTACCTTGTATTGAGAGTTACTGGCACTCTCCCATACCCAACCAAAATAAATAAAGTCACGACTGCATATTTGGCTTACAAGACCATAACAATAATCTACACTTTATTCATTAATTTGAAAACTATGATTTAATAACCTTATAGATGTAAACTACTGTGCCGTTTATATTTCTGTACAGCCATCACTATAAAGGTTTTTACAAGTGGCTTCAAGCAACTTGCTTTGTGAAGCGACATAAAGTGTTTCCAGTATTAAATAATTTCTCTATCATTTTTTTTTTTTTTTTTTTAAATAACGTATATAAGTGTTGGAGGCAGCGATTATAATTAATTGGATTCTGAATCCCTTTGTAAATGATAACAACAAAACTCAAGAAAACAGTTTGTCTATTTAATTGAACTTTTCTTCAAGTTATCTTTCAAAAAAAACGTTGCACATGTAAGAGAATAGTTGCATTGAACATCTCTTAGCATTGCTAAGATTCGTTAGCATTGCAGCTACACTCCTCTCAATGAATGTATGACATCCGAAATTCATGTGTGGATCTACATACATATATTATTTTCATTTTATGTATCTATTCCTATTGAAATATTGTAGGTATCTAAATGAAACTTATCGTTCAATAAAAACTAAGTAGCAAAAAAAAACTTTCCTTAAATTGGTTTATAGGTTTATAGCAATTAAGCGTTTCGGCAACGCCGTTTCGACTATTTCAAGCTTTTAAAAAAAAATCAACGTTTGCTTAGTGTTTATCGCAAGAACTTTTCTAAGGAATCTATATCCTTTTACAATGTTAGTTGGGTTAAATACCCAAAAAAAAAATCTGTTAAATTACGATTTCCACACCTGTAATGAATTCCGAACAATAATTCATCGTGAATTCATGCAGACCATTTGCACGTATATATGTATATACATACGTTTGTTTACAGGTAGAAAAACCCACTGATGTGTATCACCCCCAAAGCGAGGTGTGGAAATGAAATTTAGTTAAACACGAACGAAAATCATTCAAACTATGAATACTGTTCACTCACGCTTAGAATGATTTAAGCAGAAAAAAGAATACGGTAGTTGGCGTACTCTAGTATTTTTGTTAAAAAAAATATATACGATTACAAATATATACGTATGCATATAGCTAAATTTAAATTAGGGTAGGACTTACATTATCCAACGTTGTTTGCGCAAACATGTTGTGAAGTTCCATATTGTTACAATATTGTTATTTTGTTTAGCTGGCTTAAATGGGTACCTATATCCAAATGTATGCTTCTCTTATTAAAGATCTTTCTTCGTATTTACTTATGAAAATAGCTTTTACAGTTTTTAAATAAAATTTTGTAGTATATTTGGCGACTATAAATTGCTTAGACTTCGAGTCGTGTTGTAATCAAAGTTGTTGGCAGTTTTCTTAACTTCGCCTCAAATTGAAATATGCAAAAAAATATTATATAGTTAGTTTCCATTATACTATATCGCCTTTTTCTTTTCTTTTTTATCTGAGAAAGAAAGGGTGGATGCGGTGATATAAGACTATGCAGTAGGCGATCAACTTCTAAAATCGTCCACTTCTTGTCGGAACCCGCCAATTATGGTTGGCCATCCTTAAGTATACGTGCACGTGCACCTCGTCATGATCATTGCTGTCTTGTGCTAGACGCGAGCATGCACTATGAAACTTCTCACCAAATTACGTGGAACGTCTTTCCACTCACACCTTGTCGCCTGGATCAATCACTTTTGCTTTTATGACGAATTGTTTGGCAGATTTATGCCAAGGAATCTTTAGACAAGCGGCGGCACTCTGCTTGATATTACAAGCGAATTGATACAGGTGCGATGTACGCTTTGATAAAAAGGAATGGAATTTTCCTTCAAATATATGCACAGAAGCGCTGCTGCGACTTTTAGCAGTCCAATTGCGGTGGGCTTTTTGCACAATTTTTGATGATGGCGCACAGAACACCGGATTATAAAAAAAAATACAAACTTTAATGATTTATCCAAATTATTGGTGTCCTCTAAAATAAAAAGATGTGTTTCGTCTCGATCCGGTAAAATGGCCGAGCCAAACGAATTTTTTCTTCCATCCCACCTCTATTCTCTCTTTCTCAGCTGTATCCTTTTTTGACACACCGTGGTAGTGTTGGGTAACACAAAAGAATAAGGTATATTCAATTTACTACTTAGATCACATCAGGTGGGTTGATATGATGACTGATTCTACCCTAAACAAATCCCTACCCACAATTCTAGGAGAATGCAAAAAAAATAGTTAAGATAGCTGACAGCCATAAAAATGTATGCCCCTTTTAAAGAATATTTTTACTTCCAATCATCAGCAAACATCTGTCTGACACCTCTTTTTGTGGGGCTCGCACTTCATAATTACGAGCTACCTATTTGTTGTTGGCATTTCTATAACAATTGGCACATTGGTTACTTCCGCTACATACTATATGTATGGAGGTTTGTTGTTGCTTTTTGTTGCACTATTTTTACTTCACTTAAAATACAAAATTGTCTGATATTTTCCAATCTGCGCCGCAAAAAAAAATCATACATTGACGTATGTGTACCTTGAAACTTGTGCTCAAGGTTAACGTGACGGCTAGCGTCCATATGTACGAAGTACAAACGAGTGGTGTAACGTGCAAGAAGAGCGAGTCAAACTAACGGGGTATGGGAGCAAATGAGCGAGCAGCTACTTTACGATGAACGAATGACGGAGGGCTGTCTGTATGACTGACTACTAGTTGAGAGTTGATGGGATGTTTGGATGGTTGACGCGTTGTTGGCTAGTTGGCTTGGAGCTTAACTTGTTGACTTTCATGTTTTGCGCTATATTTTTGTTGTGATTGTCTATTTTTTTGTTTTACATGTTTTAGCTTTCTTGTTGTACACTTTATATATTATTAAGTATTATATCGCCTGAACCCGCTCGTCATTTACAAGTTATCTGCCAATTACTAGCGCCCATCGTTGTTGTTGCTTAAGTTGTGACGCAGCTTTACCACCTGTCTGGTACTGAGTATATTGGTTTGTATTATTGATTTCCTACACATTCGCTTTTTGTCTGCCTTTTCGCTTGTCAGCTGCCAGCCAACTTATTTGCTCGTCTTAACGCTCTGCGACCGCTTCTGATGCGTCTATCCTTCGCTTGGCGGCTTCTGCTGTTCACCTCACCTGCAGTGAAAAGCTAGCGTGTGTTGGTTGGATACGTCATTTGTCTCGTGTTGTGGCATGTGCTTGGTAGGCCCCCCTCTATATCTCTGTCACAATGCCTTCCAAATTCGCTATTTTGTTTTTAGTCTCATTATGGCCACGTGAGTTCTTGTTGAGCTGGATTTAGAAATTGTTGCGTTTAGCTTTGGACACTTTTACACTAAATATGAAAAGAAATACAAAAGCCGTGGTGGTCAGGGTGGGTATAAAGAACCCGCAAACACGTAGGTAAATCTATTTTAGTAGCTGAGTTGCTATTGGAAAGACGCTTTGGATTAGAAAAATTACCAGTAGTAGTCCCCTGTGCTACCTAGTTGCGGATTCGTCGAAAGACACTCTATGACAAGGTTCGATACCTGGACGGATTGGTCCTAGATAATAAGACTTTAATTTTTTTGCAAGCGTGTCCAATCGTCAATCGGACGTATTTCTAGCCCCATAACAGAGAGCACGCTTTACAATAAACTCTATAGTTCGAGAGCTACAGCGAGTTAAACCTCCTCTCCTGTAACGGTTTAATAAGCTTCCGTCCCTAGAGATTTTTAGGTATATTTACAGAGCCTCCTAGATATCTTGTTTGCCCAGAACAACATATCCTAATTACAGATGCGTTTTCATGGTTATTAAGTGGATGCCAACGAAATGTTGGTTCTTTAAAGACAGATTCTAAGCTGAAGGCGTGTTCTTGTGGCGATAAAGGTTGTGGGGAGTTTAATCGATGTTAACGTTTCTTTGCCGGTTATTCATCCGGCACGTTCCCTAAAATAGCACCTTTAAAGTACTAGTCCGAACATCTCGGGAAAGTTTTATATGACCAAGTTGAACCTTCTAGATCATCCAACCCCCTTGCGTGAGGAACTTTGGGTCTGCTTAGACACGCCTGATAAATATACAGCATTCGGCCGGGCAGGTGGGGTTGGCAATTGGGTTAGGTGTCGCAACAATGCAACATCTATATAACAGCATTGAGAGTCGAGGTAGAGTCGGGCCGGGTTGAGCTTGTTAACAGACTGCTAAAGGGTGTAGGAAATCAATGGGAGAAGGAACACCACAAGAAGGTTTGATTTAACTGAATCGTGATCGTAAATGAACTGCAGGACCTGGAATGTAGGCAATGCAGCCATCCGAAACCTTCAGACTAGATGTTAACCCTACTAAAACAGTGCACGGTTTGTTCACAAAAAGGTACATGAACTCAGACCACCCTCAATATCGTGAATACAGCCAGAACTTACTGACAGAGTTAAGGACCCCGAGATTGACAATAAGCTGTTACGCAAGTTTGTGAAGAAAACGGCTAAGAACTACTAGTTTATCTTGTAGGCAGAAGCTCTCGGTGGTCTTGTATTGCTTCCGTGAGGCTATTGGGAAATGCAGTCATCTACTCATCTACTTATCTAGCTCCAAGCGAATAGATACAGTCGGTTTACATATTTTCAACATATCCTTCCCCGATCTCGACTGTTAGGCTACTGTAATCGAGATAAGAACAAGCTACTGAAGCTGAGCAGTTATCAATAAACAACCTGATCTACATGTTTTAGAACTACTCTAACTGCAAAGAGTATTGATAGAAGTACAAGGGGATTCAAGGGGTTGATAAGCGCAATAATTTGCTTTATAGCTTCAGAACGTCCGCAACCCAATTGATAACTACACCCACGAGAGGGGAATCCTGTTACAAATATGAGTGTATCATACACATATTTAGCAGGCGAGGCTCTGGCGACCCCAAGTTTGTCATATAAGTACGGGTGGGGAGCGTGATGGCCTGGAAGGTTTAATGTGGTTATATTAATCGTTCCCAAAATGGTCGGGCTAGTACCTTAATGGTGCTTGTTGTCGGAACGTACGGGATCTATATCCGGCAAAGGACCGTCAATATCGATAACACTTCCCAAAACCTTCGGGGAGTGTCTTTATTGTTAATACAACAACATAGAAGTAGAGGAATTTAAAATTCACCATCAAAGACCTTCTAATGGCTTCTAACATACTTCTCATAGTATTTTTAGAAAAAAAAACTTCCTGTTATTATCCAAAATCTTTAGCCGCACCTCATAGACTCGGCAGTGTTCTGTCAAATATCCATACGTTCAGATTAGCGCATGGCGTCAGCATCCGGCCAGAGGAACGTCAGGCCATCATAAAGTTTGCTTCGCTTATACGGAAGTGGACTATAAGTAAGCAGCGCAATTCCAGATTCTCTACTCGCAGCCACGGGACATTTGTCGATAGTGATAGCCACCCAGATTATTTTGACGTTGTAGTTATTGTAATGAACGCTACCAATAACGAAAGTTCTTTGTTAAATATGCAACCTATCTCTTTCGTTATTAGAACCTAGTAATACAAGCTCGAGTACCGCGATAGTTTTGTTTGACCTCTCCAATCTTCTGGTCGACTCAAATGTGAAATAAAGCAGCATATGGAGATCCCTATTTCCGGCATTCAGTTGCACATGACCATCCTTTGCGGCACCTGTGATTTTGATCACTAAGTACAGTGCTAAGTAAGTGCAACCACGAGCGGTGTAAGGTATTGCCTAAGAGACCTCAACACCATGATCATGAAGTTAGCGAAGCAACTTCGGCGAACCAAAAAATTACAAGGTCGGTATTTTGCCGCTAATAATTTGCTTATTAGTTGCTAAAAGAAAACATTTTTCACTCTTTTCTAAGTGGTTTTTTCACGTGAGCTTGGCGAAACACCATCACTGATCGGAATGTGGCTTAGCTGGTATTATGCCGCTAAGTACGTGCTTTTTTTGTTGTTTCGCCAACTTTACGTTAACTCCGCCGAAGGCGCTTTACTAACTTTATATTCATACTAAAATGTCGGCTTCTGTCCGAGTAAATGCTAAAAAATTGTCATTTAAGTCGAAGCTTTGGATAACGCCCGTTCACTCTGCAGGGTTGCACAAGTCTTCTGAAGCTAATGCACCAGAGTTTTTGGTCCGATAGGAACATAAGCTAAGTCTATCGGGAAGTTGAGTTTTTGGAACTGGGCAGTAAGGACTTTGTTGTTCCACAGCCATCCTGGGTGATTAAAGAAATCATAATTCCCTGCGCACTTAATTCTCTAGTCACAGCCTGTTAAGCCTCATTATAATAAATAAGCACAGAAAAAAGCAAAAACAATTTCGCTTATCGTATCCCAAACTGGATACTTTCAAATATATGTTAATCAAAATTTAAAAAAATGTCTCAAGGTCTTCGCAATTTACAAGGCTTTTAACCTCCTAAAAGTATACAACGCATAGTAATAATAATGATTAGCTCGATTTCAGCTTTCAGCTTTCAGAAGTTTAAGGCCGAACTCTAGTGGTCGATTCGACTTTGAAGGGTGCCTACCAATGTTTTTGCTCTCGGCAGAAATAAAATCTTAAGATTTTGCAACCACTGCTAAAAAAATGTATTTCCGGTCTTCGAACTCAGAACCTGTGTCTGTCCAGCGAACTTACTAACCACTAATCACAACGACCGGCCATACACATTTTCTAGCGCATGTCAATCGCGTCATTATGTCAAAAACAATGAAAAGAAAACTTCAATAATTTAATTACTTTTATACGTTTTTTGTGTTTTTTCTTTTTTTTTTAGAATTCCCCATGCTCCAATTTGCGTGTAATTTATTAACGGTGACATGCTTTATTTGGCGCGTGGCCTCGTGCATTTGACAGGATAATAAAATGTGACCTTGATGTAGTGAAATGTGTGTGTGTGCGTACGAGACATTAGGTTGTGGGTGGCGCAATTTCTTTAATTATTGATTAAATATTTATTTTTCCATATAATGAGCGACACTTTTTTGTTAACTTGGTTGTGGATTTTTTTTTATTATATTATAGAAATAAGAAGTGTACCCGCGACGTGACAACCGTACCAAATATCGTGCTAGAAAAGACCCAAGGCACTCCCCGGAACTGCGTACTACACTCCTGAATCAACAACCTCTAATTTCGCTTATTTTGAACCTTCTGCTAACGTTCGAATCGCTGAATTGTCGAATAAATAACTCCAATATTCAGTACCGCAAAATGGGATTTATTTAGCCTACTTCCGGAGTATTGCTTCACAACTAAAATTACACTTCACTAATAGCGTTTTTAAATTACACTGATTACTGATTCCTCAGTTTGCGCTGTTTTTATACTCTCGGTTACCTCGTTCGCCCATTTCTTCTAAGGTCTAGACGTTTCACGCACATGCCTTCTAGTACAGTTGTATCTCTTGCTTGGTTATTTAGCTATATACATGTATATCTGTAGTTTATGATTTTCTTGTAGCCATATGTGTGAGTTACAACTTCTGCTCTTAGCTGTCGGCTACATATATGTATGTGACATAATCTCTCTGCTTCAAGCTGCTGGTTATGTGTATGGAATATTCTTCGTTGCCTTGTGTGTGGCTGCTTGCTCTAATGTGTGCATGTACATACATAAGTGTGGCTGCTTGCTGTTTTTGTTGTTGTGATTATTTACCGTGGTGTGGTGTTAGCGTGCTCCGTCTACCACACCGTATGCCCTGGGTTCACACCCCGGGGAAAGCAAAATCAAAATTTTAGAAATAAGGTTTTTCAATTAGAATAAAATTTTTCTAAGCGGGTTCGCCCCTCGGCAGTATTTGGCAAGCGCTCCGGGTGTATTTCTGCCATGAAAAGCTCTCAGTGAAAACTCATCTGCCTTGCAGATGCCGTTCGGAGTCGGCATGAAACATGTAGGTCCCGTCCGGCCAATTTGTAGGGGAAATCAAGAGGAGCACGACGCAAATTTGAAGAGAAGCTCGGCCTTAGATCTCTTCGGAGGTTATCGCGCCTTACATTTATTTATTTATTTGCTTATTTACTAACTGCATAGTGATGCTAATATTCGCCACAATAGAGATGCAAATACTGCGTTTTTTTGGAGGAAAAACGTGATCTGTTACTGCGACTTCTCAGTCGCCGTGAATGCATTAGAACCGTGATTGAATAATTGCAATCACAGCAAAGCAAATTGCGTTTATTGGTCAATTTGATTGTGAACCAGTCGCAGATGCAGTCTCACTCAGGTGGTCACGACGATTTCACCGAAGATGTCGCTGGTATTAACTGTGATATTTAGTCGTTGCGACACAGCTAATTATTTTTTTGTTTCAAACCACAATGTATTCTTAAGAAATTCGTTGAACTTGCTAGAAAAGTATAATTTATAGCGCATCGAAATCACCGTCCGGTTGTGATTCTAAATCTAAAATCTAAGCTGAGTACTAAGTATTTGATACGTGTCAATAATGTGTCTATAAGAGCTGCAACAATTCACAACATATTTCGGGATGTGGAGAAATACGTAGGCGTTAAGCCTCGCGACTTATTCCTGTTATAATATGAGCTGGGGACTTCAAGTAAGAAGTTTTTAGTCTTCAAAACCACCACACCACAGCCATTTTACCAAGGAATTAGTTTGATTAGCACTAGCGCCTTTTGATTGTACTGGAAGGTCATAGTACCTGCTAAAAGAGTTTAGAAAGAAAACAGGAATATTATGACCACATAAAGTTGCTGTAGTTCGGTTGTCCGGCTCCGCTCGTGTCTTTCATATACCGCAGTAAGACATGAATGTCAATGTCTTAATCGTGGACACAAATTCGCGATCTCAAATTTTTACCAAAGGTGTGGTGAGGTGGAAAGTCTCTCCCACGACCACCTTGAAACGTAGTGTGATCTTTATTTGAAACCAGTTACTTAAAAAAAAGAAACAATTGTTTATGGCACCATTCAAGCCACCGATCATTTTATAGAACTTTCAGGAGCAGTTCTTATTATTAAGCGGTGACTTTCTGGAAACACAGTCTTTTAAAGAACGGGCTACTCTTTGGAAACAGTTCCTTTCAAGGAACCGGGAGCGGTTACCTTATGAAACCAGTTCCTTTTAAGGAACCGGTTAATTTTTAGAACCAGTTCCTTCTTAGGAACTGGTTCCTTTTAAAACCAGTATATTTTTAGTACCAGATCCTTTTAAGCCGGTTACCTTTTAGAGCTAGTTCCTTTTGAGGAACCGGTTACATTATAGAACCAGTTCTTTTCAAGGAACCGGTTACTTTTAAGAACCAGTTCCTTTTAAAGAATCGTTTACTTTTTAGAACCAGTTCCTTTTAAAGAATCGGTTACTTTTTAGAACCAGTTCCTTTTAAAGAATCGGTTAATTTTTAGAACCAGTTCCATTTGTGGAACCGGTCACATTTTGGGACCAGTTCCTTTCAAGAAACCGGTTACTCCGGTCACATTTTGGGACCAGTTCCTTTCAAGAAACCGGTTACTCTTAAAAAGCAGATCAATTTAAGGAACCAGTTACGTTTTAGAACCAGTTTCTTTTAAGGAACCGGTAACTTTTTGAAACCATTTTCCTTTTAAGAAACCGGTTACTTTTCAGAAGCAGCTCCTATTAAGGAACCGGTTACTTTTCAGAAGCAGTTCCTATTAAGGAACCGGTTGCTTTTCAGAAGCAGTTCCTATTAAGGAACCGGTTGCTTTTAAGAAGCTGTTCCGATTAAGGAACCGGTTGCTTTTCAGAAGCAGTTGATATTATGGAACCGGTTACTTTTCAGAAGCAGTTCCTATTAAGGAACCGGTTTTTTTTCAGAAGCTGTTCATATTAAGGAACCGGTTGCTTCTCAGAAGCTGTTGCTATTAAGGAGCCGGTTACTATTCAGAAGCAGTTCCTATTAAGGAACCGGTTTCTTTTCAGAAGCTGTTCATATTAAGGAACCGGTTTCTTTTCAGAAGTTGTTGCTATTAAGGAGCCGGTTGCTTTTCAGAAGCAGTTCCTATTAAGATTTTGGGGAGTGTGATCAATTCTAGAAGACCTTTGCCTCACTTAGGTCCTGTAAGCTCCGGAATTAGAGTCTTCTGGATAACGATTTGTTATGACGATATCGATCCTGTTACTGCATACTACACCCTCCGTCCGTTAGCAGCTTGAGGTCGCCAAGGCTTCGCCTGCTGCGAAGCTGTGCCTGTGTGTGTAAATCTATTTAGGGAGCTCAATAACCCCTTGAATGCCTTGAAGCAAAAATTCAACCTGAACGCCAGCAGACAAATTAAAATTACTGCTATTATTAAAAAATGCTAACTACTAATTGCTACTTAAATTGTCACCTGTTTGACCTGACGACTAAATATTTGTACGTCCGTCCTTTGTCTATTATGACAGCAAATATTTAGCTTCACTCATGCGTTGATGAGGAAATTACACAATAATCATTATGACATTAAATTGTTGAAATGGTTTGTTTGCCACTGTTCACAAAAAAGTGAATATAATTTTAGTGAAAATTTTGCATTTACTTAAACAATAAAATGTGCGCGCATGCGCATACAAACGCCCAACGGCAGCGCATCTTTAAAGCAGCTGCTCTGAGAGCATCAACGATGCGCGCACCTACAATCATCATAATTAAGCAGCAAATATGATAAGCCAATGAAGGCAATAATCATAAGCAACCGACCGACGACGACGACGACGACTGATGGCCAAATGTAATGGCCCGAAAAATTGAAAAATATGAAGAAAAGTGTTACTGCGCGCATGTTTGTGTGTGTGTGTGTGTGTGAATTCACTTTCATTTTTCCAATCGGTTGTGTGGATTTCGATTTTACTATGGCAATTCATGTAAGCAAATGCTTTTCCTGCTTTTCTTTTGTGTATTTCGATCGGCAGTCAACTTTTTTTGCTGCTCACTCTTCAATAACTGATTTTTTTTACAAATCAACGAATATTTTCTCTGGGCAATAATTTCTCTTTTTAATAATTTTTTTATGAAAGTTGTTATAAAGTATATTTAATAGTATTATTACTTATTAGCAACAACATTTTTCAAATATTTTTACTTTAGATTGAATATATTAATAACAAAAAGAAGTGAAAAGTCCTAATCGGAAAGCTATCGCTACAAAATGAAGTGGATGCAACAAAGCCAACACTTCACAGTCCGGTTGTTCGCAACGAATAAATTAATAAAAAGTCTATAGGTGCAAATGCTACCGCGAGTTGAAAAGGGAATGAGACGTCTCTTCAGAAAGAAAGGAGCGGAGATAGAGAGGCATGACTACGATGAGCTTCAGCTGCTAGCCACCAGGAATAACGTCCGCAAATTTTTCCAAAAAATTCGGCCATCGACGTAAGATTTTAAGTCCGGAGCAAACTTCTGTAAGAACGAAAAACGCGACCTTGTAACCGATGTCCGGAGACTACTATGATTATGGAGGGAACACTTATCTGCTCTACTTAATGGAGAAAGCGATGTACCGCACGGGGATGATGAACCCTAGCTCGCGATCGGTGTTAATGAAATTAATGTTCACGCTCGAGACTATCGCGAAGTCAAAAGCAGCAATAACCAGATTAAAATACAACTAGGCTCCGTGCGCTGATGCATTGCCTGCTGATGGATTCCAACACGGCTGCTTAACAGCTTTTAAAGCGCATGCATCAACCTCTATGGTCGGAGGAAGGCATGTCCGACAATTAGAGTTTTATCCTCCTGCAAGTTGTGCCCACTATCACTATGCCATCGGCTCGGAACTATATAAAGGGGGAAAACCTATATTTAAGGTCATGCATCTGGAATGTATGTACCCTTAAATATGAGGGTGCCCCTGCTGACTGGATAATGTTCCCGTAAATGCAAAGGCTGATTTTACCGCCTAAGACAAACGTCAGAGGCAAAAGGCAAGAAGACCATCAGAAGATGCGACATCTACTGAATTGGTCAAACACTTCTTTTAAGCCTCTGAAGGCATCGTTTTGATATTTAGATCGCTGGTCTCGTCATGCTGACCTGGCTAAAACCCAAACTGGAGTTGTGGCTATATAAGGCCGTATGCCAACACATACACAACATATGCTGGGTCGCCAAGAACGAACAATACAAAAGTAAAAGGTGAATAGAATATAGTGAGCAGCCCTCGACGGGGTAACACGAGCACTGAGTTCGTCTCCAACTGGCGCAGTAAAAGTGCTTCTAAACCAGTTACTAATGTTCCATCAAGAGAGTGATGTTCCCAAGAGGAGGGGAGCCAACCTCACTCTGCACCGACTGTTCAAAAATGGACTTCTGCATGGGAGCTGGTGTTTTCTTCGAGCACTCCAGGTCGCTCTCAGTCCGTCTCCCTAACTCGGCTAGTATCTTCGAAATGGCAGTTCTGTCGTAGGAATCAGTGAAGGGGCTCAAGGTATGTATTTTTCCCTACAGTAAACAGCGCTCACCTCGCGTAACTCCCTCTGCAAATAGTCTAAAGCCTATAGCAAGATGTCACTTCGAACACTTGCAGAACAATCAAAAACCAACCAAGGATTGCAAAGACAGTCACACAATAACTGTGCAAATACCCACCTCTGATGTTACAGCAACCAATTAGGCAGGCTCTA
The DNA here is from genome assembly GCF_040869045.1 of Eurosta solidaginis. NCBI lineage: Eukaryota > Metazoa > Arthropoda > Insecta > Diptera > Tephritidae > Eurosta > Eurosta solidaginis. The sequence continues at coordinate 88,320,989 of NC_090319.1, read as the reverse complement.
AAAAAAAAAACCTTAAAACCCAGCTGACCACGTTGTGCGCGATGGCCGACAATCCAAATCTAGCATCCTGAGTGTGCGCACTAAATTAGATTCCGATATGGACTCGGACCGTCTTACGGTAGCTGTTGTGTACGCAAACGGTTGAGGGACTTTTCGCATTCGAAAACACAACTTATGTAGGCAACGGCTGTAAGCTAATTTTTCTCTACCGTCGCAGTTCTGTGAGGAATATCACGCCGCCTCAGAAAAGAAGAACGCTGCCTATTGATCATGGATCTCCAAAAATTGAAAGTGATTGCCTTTTCGCACTCGCACTAAAAGCACAATAGAATGCAGAGCCGTGTTATAGACCCACATTATGTTCGAGATGAAAGAGACACCAGTCGAAGTAGATGAGCCTTGCAAAATGTCTCCCCGCTCAAAAACAATTAAGCGTTGTGAAATGAAGGTTTACCCACCGAGATGTTCAACTATACAGTGCAACTCTTTCACCGAAAATTATATTATATTATCATGCTCAACACAAATCAAACCCAAACCTAAGATTTGTTCTCACGACATTCGGCTATAAGCAATTTTAGAAAATTGTCAATTTTTTTGCAACTCATTTGATTTACTGTTTCGGTTCGTTTATTGGAAATGTTTTGAAATCCGTTCTGTATTGTTTTGCGCCTAACACTAGCGACATCTGTAGTATTGCCGCCACACTTCAGCGCAATGGCGTTGCGTAGTGCTCTTGGCCCAGAGGGTTTGCCTCGGAGGGTTTGCCAAATCACTGTCGGGGGGCGACCCCGCTTAGAAAGACTTAAAATTATGAATAGAAAAATAAGCGAACAATGTAAACAATAATGCAACTTTCCCAGAGCTGTCAAGTTTTTCGAACTGGATTGATAAACAAATAAATTCAGCCCAATTCTAAACGAAAATTCCGTGCGAGTTTTTTCCCTTCTCCCATTCCTCGTATTCTAAATAAAAATTCCTTGTGAGTTTTTTCACTTCTCCCTTTACTCCTATTCTGAACAATGTTCGAAAAAGAGGAACCGGTTATGGGAGAAAAGTAGGTATTATGAATGTGAGGGAGAGGGAGATTTCTTTGCCATTTCATAGGAGTTTTTTCACTAGTTAAATTAAAGGGAATGCATCAAAATAGTTAAAGGAAATTCGTTCTTTTAAGAAAGAACACTTATTTGTACAAACTTGTGCTAAAATATGTATTTACATTCTACCACAATATTCTCACTGTTAATACAACAACAACAACAACCACACTATTCTTTATTTTAAGTCGAAAAGTATATCATAAGCAACGGAAGAGCTCTTGGTATATTTGATGCAGCCATCCAGAAATTGCGCAAGGATTTTTTAAGAAGGCTTAAGGCCAGATTTTGGCATATGGCGAAAGGCGAACTCAACTCGACGTGGCCGCCAGAAAATTGCTTTGCAGAATGAAAGCAGGCAACTCCGACGGATTTGTGTTATCCCGCCGTCTTCTTCTTATGCTCCTCTGTTGATGTTGCTGTGGCACCAATTCATAACTCATTTCAGTGAATACCACATGAAATGCAATAATGTGCATTGTTTATACCTTATTTCTTAATTTCAAACAAATTCGCAACAATAATTAAAATTTTCAATTTCTTAAACAAAATAAGAAATGCTCAAGGAAATTTCAATTGACAAAACAGCTGACTTCGAAAATTCGAAATTCCTATTCCCCAATTTTTCTTCTCCCTAGGCGAAAAGAATTGGAGGAATTTTTCCCCGGGAATAGAAAAGTCCGCGAGAACAAAATTCCGCGAGAATATTTAGAATTGGTCTGATTGCTTTAGTGAACCGCCGGTGCTTTTGGGTTGGTGGCGCCACTGTTTGGTGCACTGATTTTTCTGATTTAACCCAAGATGGCACATTGGCGTCTCTAACACTTCTGACGCTAGCACAACTTCTTGACTCCAGCGTTGCCAACTCCGAATCTGGTGCTAACACAATTGCGCCACGCAGCACAGTGTTACCCATTTTCCATCTTTCAATGAATTCATATTTTCCACATTTGAATATCAAATCATACCAGACTTACTTTATTCATATCCCATGCCTTCTTACCTCAATCGCGATGAAATATGATATTTAAATGCCGTACATTCCATGATTTGTCGGAATTTCGAATCCACATACTTGGGAGTCCAATTTAATGTATGTACCTCGTTTTTTCATTAAGTACAGTTGCTTTTTATATTTCAACATGTTGTCCTTTTAGATTTTCCTACAAATTGGCCGGACGGGACCTTCGTGTTTTATGCCGACTACGAACGGTATCTGCAAGGCAGACGAGTTTTCGCTCAGAGTTTTTCATGGCAGAAATTCACTCGTAGTGCTTTCCAAATCACTGGCGAGGGGCGACCCTCGTCGAATTGAAAAAAAACTTTGTTTTGCTCGAGTGAGAGCCCAGGTTCTTCGGTGTGGTAGGCGGAGCACTCTACCACCACACCACGGCGGCCGAATGAAAGTTAAAATAAGAAATTTGTATGGGATGTTCGAAAGTGATGAAATGAACTCTTATTTTTATAAATAAACATCTTGGTCATTAATTAATGCAAAACTTTATTTCCGTTTCAGGTATGTACAAATCTTCATGTCCTGCTTTTATTAAAGTTTAAATACACGAACTAGAATCTTAGGTAAGTAATTGTTTTTGAAATCACCTCCAAAATGCTCATGTCGTTGCTTACCAATCATACTCCACGTAGCTGCATCAGGAATTAAGAGTACCGCATGAAATCCAATTAGACAATGAGTCAGCACTTCAGTCAGTACTGGGCTAAAAATTTGAGCCTTATACCACGTTTACGCATGCTCTAATTTAACCATAGTCTACAATCTACAAATCTACATTTTTTTTCATAATTACCGATTATCGAAACGAAAAATTGATATGGCAAATCCAGTTATTCAATTAAAGATTAGGAGCAAATTACGAAAATGAAGATACATCTCGTTATATCTAAACTAGGTCTAAATTTCAAACCATTCGTCGGTTTAAGCAACTTTTAAAACCTTTTTGTACTTAATTGGAAACCTTCCAAATTAAATTTTAAACTTAACTGAACAATAAGTCTAAAGTCTCAAAACTATTTGCAAACAAAGTCAGAAGGTTAAAAAAATGTGTATTAAAACCTTCCAGACTCTTCTGGTTTTAAAACAAAACCACAAAGTTTAAACTTGTTGCTAAAAAATAAACAAATTAAATATTTCATTTGTGATAGGTGCTGAGTCCAAAGTAGCCGGTCGCATCACTGTTGAGCTCCGGACCTTAATTGACGGTTGGCTATCTGAGTAGCAGTAAAGTTCTCTAACAGTGGCGTAACAGAGTAGAATTCCATACACAGCATGCTTTATTGCCGCAGTTGGAAGACGCTACAGTGATCGCTCATTCTGAAGTTCAATCCCCTCAGGTACTCTAACTTCGACCAATCCATGAAGCAGTTAGCTTGCCCCAGATGAGTTCCTCTCCCTGGTCCTCTACTGAGAAAATAGCAGGAGGCCGTTTGTCAGCATACAATAGTATGTTCCGCTTGGGATGAAGGCGAAATTGGTGAGAATGTTGTAGTGCCTGATCTACGACCATGGCTGCAGTCGCCATGCCCTAACATCCACCGGATGCATTTTCAGCATGACATTCAATATCAAGACAGACTTGCGCCCAATAGAGCAAAATCAATTTGACTACCATCAGCAATACAAGGTAACCGATGCCTTCTTAACCCAATCCTTCACTTTAATCACTAGATATATAACCCTATCAAAAAGTACCAACGGCTCTCCCTAAATCAAGAGAGTCCTGAAAGCAATGACCTTATAACCTTATATTTCCTCGATTTGTACCTTACCGCGCATTGCTGCGACAGTTCTGTTGCACAGAAGCTGGTGGTTGAATTTGACCACAGCCTACTCGACTAATAAACCAACTTACCGAAGATCCTGGACATAAGCAACATCACTGCCCCTCGGCAGTGATTTGGCAAGCACTCCGAATATATTTATGCCATGAAAAGCTGCTCAGTGACAACTCATCAGCTCTGCAAATGCCGTTCGGAGTCGGCATAAGACATGTCCCGCCAATTTGTAGAAAAAATTAAAACGAGCACGACGCAAACTGGAAGATAAGCTGGACCCAAAATCTCTTCGAAGGTAATGGCGCCTTACACTTATTTATATTTATATGATCTAAGTTCGGTTTGTCTTAAGACAAGATAGTAATAAGCGAGGCACTGTGCTTTTGACGTCGTTGTATTTGAGAATAGATTCTCCAAAAATATTGTCTCGATACAAGGACTGTAAATCGCAGCGACAGCTTGGAATAAATCACCGTGCCTGACTAAAATTTACGGAATCTGCCTTTCGTTCACAAGCACGCTTACCAAAAAGAGCAAGGACATACCAATTAACAGCTCTAGTGCCGTGAAATATTTAGCTACCGTAAAATGAACCAACGAGTCTGTTATTTGTGCTGCGAAAAGCACTACATGTCGCTGTAATTTGCGAAATGTCGCAGCGTGAGCGACGGCGTTTGGAAACCTGCTTATGTAGCAGGATTTTGCGACATCTAGCACTGGATAGCAGCACAAATCACGGATTTATATTCGGTATGAAGAAAAGAGCTGAGATTAGAACTGCTATTAAGATAATTGATAGGTGTGATTTTGAACTGCCGTTATGTTCATATTGCTCTCAATCATTGCTTACTTACAGTCACGGATAAAATTTGCTGCAGTTGAAAAGCACGTCACAGATCACGTTGTTAAACCTTGGATGTAATTTATTCCTTCAGTATTTAGTTTCATTATTATTCCTATCCTATCTGGGTTTGAAGTTGTTGTTGTTGTAGCAGTGCTTCGCCCCATTCAATAGGCGCGAACGTTCACAAATTGTCATCACAAATTGTCCAATGCAAACTTGCAGTTTCATATTGAGAGGGGTGTTAGAGGCGCCGGTTCCGCATTGCAATTGAAGAGCCCAGCTCCTCGCTGGGGAGAGTGCGTTCCTCTTCTGCTAGTTCTAGGTATTTTTCTTTAAGAACTGGGTTCGCCGGGCAATTCCTGGCGTAGAGGCCGACGCCTGTTTGTGGATATCACTGAGGACCTGTTTTTTGGTGTTTTTTGTACTTCATACGGCTGTGTTCCCTCATAATGCTTACGGATATGACTTCTTAAACCCTGGGAAGTGTGGCCTCTTCAGATGTCTGTTGGGATGCTTAGGTTTTTGGGGACACAAAAAGAAGACCGTTGCGGTTCTGAGAGCGGTGTTTTGTCAGGACTGTTGTTGTTGTTGTTGTAGCGATAAGGACACTCCCCGAAAGCCTTGGGTAGTGTTATCGATATTTATGGTCTTTTGCCGGATGCAGAATGGGTACGTTCCGTTAACAAGCAGCATAAAGGTACTAGCCCGACCATCTCGGGAACGATTTTGTATATTGCGCTGGCAACCCCTTGAGAGGGTTGCGCTACACAACCACTTGAATCAATTTGATATTTCATTCGCCTCTTACGACAGGCATACCTACCTCGGGTATATTCTAAGCCCACAAACCCGCTTGGGGGTAGACAGGCCTGTGTTTTCTTCCAGTGAGTAACCTTTACGCTTGGTGTATGAGAGAATTTAATATGATTCTGAAAAATCAAAGCAAGCTATATCATTTGAAAAACATAAATAATTCGCTCTTTGGCCAAAGAATTGACTTACCATTGAATTAAAATTGTTGCATGGAATTGCGTGCCCAATTGGTGTCGAGTTTTTTAATCAATTATGTATATTTACTTGTACAATCTAATCTTACTCCACTTTCGTACACATGCGCAGTCTTTAAGTGTCCAAAAAGTCATGCCATGTAAAGCATTCCCACTCAGCATTTAGGTGATTCAATTTTGAATTTCCCTACATATCAATACAATTTGATTACTCTTTCTGACTAAATAATGAGTTATCATACAATTGAACAATAGAAATAATCAAATATGAATACTTTTGATGATGAAAAACTAAAAAGCATTTTTCGATCACTTTTTGGAATCATTTTTGAAGTCCTTTAATGACTAAATTTTAATATTTCATAAAAACCAACAAAAAGAATAATCAAATATGCTTACCTTTGATGATCAAAACTGAATATAGTTTTTCAATCACATTTTGGAATCATATTTGAATCAAATGTGTTTACTTTAGGTGATCAAAAATTTATAATCATTTTTCATTCAGCTTTCTGAATCTTTTATGAATATATTTGTTGACTGAATAATGAATTTTATACTTGTTGAAATTTTACTTTTCATTAAAAATTTTATTTTTTTCACATATGTACACATATTTTTTCAATCATGAAGCTAAGAAAAAATATATAAAAATTTTATTATTTATGCAAAAGATATTCTTCAAGACAAAAATAATGTAATGCTGCTCGTGAACGAAGATTTCCCCAACCATTTCTCCCCTTCAGCTTCCCAGGAAATACATAATGATTGCACAATACATACATATGTAGGTTGTGAGCTATTTGAACCTCAGGTAAGTGAAACTATCTTGACATATCTGGATACGGCTTCAACATCACGTATCGTATCCGTATTTTAAGATGCAGGATAATGCTGATGTTGGATGTTGTAGTCGAGGTGTATATCGGTCAAGTTTGTTTGCGAGTTAGCTGTGGTTCGAATAGCTCACTTTCGCATGCTTTCCTCCCCTGATGAAATAAGATTATTATGTAGTATCCCATTTTGGATGAGATATGAAGAATAAATGCATATAATGGCATTCAAAAATGATTCAAAAATCTCAACCAAAACGATTGAAATATATTCACGAATATGATCAGAAAATGACTGCGAAAAGCAGTCAAATATTACTCTAAAACTATTAAAGCTCAATTTTATAATGATATCAAATAAGAATAAAAAGCGTTTCGAAATAGGAATCATAAATGATTATTCAAGAATAATCAAATTTATGGTACATTTTTCTCCCGACGATACGTTAATTTTCGTACAGAAAATGCTTTTAAATTGGAACGCTTTTAATCATCTTGATGTATGATATTTAAATATTTTTTGATCAAAATTTTCAAAAAATGCTGGCTGGGTTGTTGGTAGTTAGTATGAGGCAATAAGAAATCAGTCAACTCAAGAGTTGGCCTAAATGGCCTAAATTTGTTTGTACAAGTGGATATCTACACACAGATTAATAACGCAAAGCAAGCAAACAAACGAGCGCAACAGCACTTAAAACTCAAAAACTCATTGGTTACTCCGCAAATCAGCTGTAATACATTTTTAGCAACTTTTTTGTAAATATTTTATTTTTTTATGATTTTTCTGTCCAAATGTGTGTCAAACAATTTGCCATAAAATCATAAACTTTTGTGTTCCACATATCGGCTGCGCACAGCAACATTACGAATTGACTTCACACCAAATGTGAATGCTTGAATGCCTACACTCCTCTACACCCCTCTCAGCATCAATATGCACAAATCGCACATGCAAAACTTTGGTTAAAATTTTTATTTAGCTTTGAGTTGTGTTGAGTTGAGTGAAGTGGAATGGAATGAAGTTGCGCGAATATTTCGAAACTTTCAACTGATTCCATTTGTGTTTTTAAAGTTATTGTTGTTGTAGCAGCCGACTGTGTATCTTTATACCCAGCTGTACAAGTACTTATGGTATTATTAGCAAGGAGTATAACCTGAACCGTAACCCTTATTTTAATTTGAAAAAAAAAGGACGTGTGGCACGCGGGGACTGCCGCGGTAAAGCTATTGCATATTATCAACTCATGCAATTATAATATTTATGCAACATTTTGTTTTCTTTGATATTAATTCAAGTTTTGTCTTTGATATTAATTCAAGTTAGGGCTTCATTCTGTATTGCGAACGATAGCTCAGACGAACGATTCGTCTCTAAACGATTTCGTCTAGCAATGGTATTCGCGATTATTTTCGGTCGGCCTTTACGTTTCTAACTTTATGTCAAACAGGAAGGCGGAATCAATTGTCAAATGATATGTTACCATCGTTTAACATAGTGCAAATACACTAGCGATTCTTCTCTGAGGCGAAACGAACGTTCGTTTCGTAATAGAGAATGAAGCCCTTAACCTTTTTAAGCGTGGTGACCGATAAGAAAACAAATTTTTTACTTTTATTGAATAAATGAGAAGTTAATATTTAACTTTGACTTTAACTTTAACTTTATTTTTAACTTTAACTTTAACTGTAACATTCACTTTAACTTTAACTTTATTTTTAACTTTAACTTTAACATTCACTTTAACTTTAACTTTAACTGTAACTTTAAATTTAACTTTAATTTTAACCTTAACTTTAACTTTGACTTTAACTTTAACCTTAACTTTAACTTTAACTTTGACTTTAACTTTCATGTTAACTTTAACTTTAACTTTATTTTTAACTTTAACTTTAACTTTCGCTTTAACTTTAACATTCACTTTAACTTTAACTTCAACGTTAACTTTAACTTTAACACTAACCTTAACTTTAACTTTAACGTTAACTTTAACTTTAACCTTAACTTTAACTTTAACTTTGACTTTAACTTTAACATTCACTTTAACTTTAACTTTGACTTTAACTTTAATTTAACCTTAACTTTAACTTTAGCTTTGACTTTAACTTTAGCTTTAACTTTAACTTTAACCTTAACTTTAACTTTAACTTTCGCTTTAACTTTAACTTTAACCTTAACTTTAACTTTAACTTTCACTTTAACTTTATTTTTAACTTTAACTTTCGCTTTAACTTTAACTTTAACTTAAATTTTAACTTTAACTTTAACCTTAACTTTAACTTTCGCTTTGACTTTAACTTTAACTTTAATTTTAACTTTAACTTTAACTTCAACTTTAACTTTATTTTTAACTTTAACTTTAATTTTAACTTTAACTTTAACTTTAACTTCAACTTTAACTTTATTTTTAACTTTAACTTTAATTTTAACTTTAACTTTATTTTTAACTTTAACTTTGACTTTAACTTTAACTTTAACCTTAACTTTAAGTTTAGCTTTGACTTTAACTTTAGCTTTAACTTTAACCTTAACTTTAACTTTCGCTTTAACTTTAACATACACTTTAACTTTAACTTTAACTTCAACTTTAACTTTAACACTAACCTTAACTTTAACTTTAACTTCAACTTTAACTTTAACACTAACCTTAACTTTAACTTTAACTTTAACTTTAAGATGATGTTCAACTATGCAGTGCAACTCTTTCACCCGAAAATTATATTATATTATCATGCTCAACACAAATCAAACCCAAACCTAAGATTTGTTCTCACGACATTCGGCTATAAGTAATTTTAGAAAATTGTCAATTTTTTTGCAACTCATTTGATTTACTGTTTCGGTTTGTTTGTTGGAAATGTTTTGAAATCCGTTCTGTATTGTTTTGCGCCTAACACTAGCGACATCTGTAGTATTGCCGCCACACTTCAGCGCAATGGCGTTGCGTAGTGCTGTTGGCCCAGAAATACACTCGGAGGGTTTGCCAAATCACTGTCGGGGGGCGACCCCGCTTAGAAAGACTTAAAATTATGAATAGAAAAATAAGCGAACAATGTAAACAATAATGCAACTTTCCCAGAGCTGTCAAGTTTTTCGAACTGGATTGATAAACAAATAAATTGCTTTAGTGAACCGCCGGTGCTTTTGGGTTGGTGGTTAACATACACTTTAACTTTTACTTTTACTTCAACGTTAACTTTAACTTTAACACTAACCTTAACTTTAACTTTAACTTCAATTTTAACTTTAACTTTAATTTTAACTTTAACTTTCACTTTAATTTTAACTTTAACTTTCACTTTAACTTTAATTTTAACTTTCACTTTAACTTTAACTTTAATTTTAACTTTAATTTTAACTTTAACTTTCACTTTAACTTTAATTTTAACTTTAACTTTAATTTTAACTTTAATTTTAACTTTAACTTTAATTTTAACTTTAACATTCACTTTAACTTTAACTTTAATTTTAACTTTAACTTTAACTTTAACTTTAACTTTAACTTTAACTTTAACTTTAACTTTAACTTTAACTTTAACTTTAACTTTAACTTTAACTTTAACTTCAACTTTAACTTTAACCTTAACTTTAACTTTAATTTTAATTTTATTTTTAACTTTCACTTTAACATTCACTTAAACTTTAAATTTAACTTTATGATCTGGGGTGGGCGTGAGCTTAGCACCTGCTAACAAGCCAACCTAATATAAACGCACGCAAGTCATTTTCTGTCAAAAATGTCTCATGCACATACAACTTGTATGAGAGCAACTCAAATTGAATTTACTGCGTGAAAACCTAGCTCGATTTCCAATTTTTGTTCTGCGTGACATTTAGATTTGACGTTTGCACACATGCTTTACATGCCAACCTAATATAAACACTTGCAAGTCATTTTCTGTCAAAAATGTCTCATGCACATACAACTTGTATGAGAGCAACCCAAATTGAATTTGCTGCGTGAAAACCTAACTCGATTTCCAATTTTTGTTCAGCGTAACATTTAGATTTGACGTTTGCACACATGCTTTACATTGTCGCAACGCATGCTTATTTGGGTTAGGGCAAAAAACGCCGGTTGTTTGCGTGCGCTAAAAGAACGCAGTGCGGTTTTATTAGGTTGGCATGTTACATTGTCGCAACGCATGCTTATTTGGGTTAGGGAAAAAAACGCCAGTTGTTTGCGTGCGCTAAAAAACACAGTGCGGTTTTATTAGGTTGGCTTGTAAGCGACCATATATGTATACGATAAGCGATAGCACAATGGCTACTTCGTGAAAATCAACGACAGCTCTTTTAGTTTGATTTTGATGGTCGTACGGTGAGGAAGTGTCGCACGCGCGCTTAAAACAGAGTACCAAAGAGTGCGTGTGACACATGTTCACCGTTCAAGCATTGAAATCAAACTAAATAAATAATTGATTTTGCTTTCGTGCTCGCTACGCGTTCGTGTTTACTAACACATTCTCAATTTGGTAACCGTGTAAATGTAGTGGTGCCCACCGCTGTTTATGATAGAGATCCAATTTTATGTATTTGGCCTGTTGCTAACACCGAACCTTTACGAACCTTTTCGGATCTTTTTTGACAAATATCCGTTACGGTTTTTTTTTTGATTTAGTCGCCAAGCCCGCTATAAAATCTATGCAATAGCTTAAAAAAACAAAAAAAAAAATCCAGACCGAAACCCCGTTGCAAATAGAAGAATCGGTTGTTGTCGGTTTGGAAAAATTGTTAACGGCGCAGTAAAACAACAACTCCAGCCAGTAGTGAATCAATGCCGATCTTTGTGATATCTTTTGCTTTGACTGAGCTATGGCAGAGCCAACGCAATTCAAAACATGAACGAAATCGATTTGCTTGTTGTCAGGAGCAAAAAAAGAGCCAAAGTGACGTTGTTAGGAGCCATGGAGAGCTGCAATAGATCCAATGCGTGGGCATCTTTGTCGTAGTTCCCGGTAAGGCTGGTTTCAATTTTGTATAAGTATATGGAAGTATTTGACGGCACCAGAGATTTGATATTATAAACACTTCTGACGATTATCACCGCCAAAGAGATTATTGCTGAGCCAACTATAGTCCTTTTCGGGACTACTATGGGAACATAACAAGCCTCTGCCACACCACCAGCTCCATAAGCATTAGGAAGGACCCTTCCGAGCCATTCGAAACTAGGCTTCAAACAAGGCGACTTCCTTACGTGCGATTTCAGTAAAATAATGCTAGAGAAAATAATTCTAGCAGCAGGACTAAACCCTGATGGTACAATCTATTATAAGAGCGTACAATTACTGGCGTATGCTGATGATATTGCTTTTATTGGCCTGAACAAAGGCGCTGTGAATACAGCATTCTCGGGATTATATAAAGAAACAAAAAAAGTGGGTCTTGCGGTAGATGAAGACAAGACGAAGTACTTCCTGTCATTCTAGAAAGAATTTGACAGCCACGTTACTGCTGATGAATATAAACTCGAGACTTTGAAGGATTTTGTTAATTTGTAAACCAGCATAAACGGCAAAAGCAGCTTAGAAATCTAACGGAGAATAACTCTTGCCAACAAATGCTAATTTTAGCCTGAATAGGCAATTGGAAAATAAAGTGCTCTCTCGACGAGCTAAAATCACGCTCTACAAGTCGCTCATCATACCTGTCCTCGTGTATGGCTCTGAATAATGAATGGTGTCGATAGAAGATGGGATAACTCTCCGGAAAGTCCTCCGGAAGATTTATGGTCCTGTTCTCGATGCCGACGGTGAGTACGAAAGAGGTATAATGTTGAGCTACATGAGCCAGTTATGACGATAGTGCAGCGAATAAAAACCCAAAGGCTTCGCTGGCTAGGTCATGTTGTGCGAATGAACGAAGATGCTCCGGCCAAGAAAGTATTTCAGTCGGCATCGCTGTTTGGAAGCAAAGGAAGGTTGAGACCTTCACTGAGTTGGGAGAGGCAGGTGGAGGAAGACTTGATCTCCCTTGTTGCTCTGAATTGGCGTCAGTTAGCGCGACAGGGATAGTTGGCGTGACTTGTTATGAAACGGCTAAAATCGCTTCTCCGGTTAAGCGCCAATTAGTGTTGATGATGAGATGACTTGGGAGAACATTTTTGGGTTAAATTGCAAATCATATACTCCCGAGGCTATATAACTACTATTTCTAATACCACTCTGAAATCATATAATGATCGTTTTCGTATTCGGGCTCAGACCTTTTCGGGCCCTTGTGGAAGCACCTCGGCATCATTTCGGCATTGTTTACCGTATCTCCCTATATTAGATGCGATGCTACGGCACTATGATACCAATTTACCGCTATGAAACATGGACCCGCTGCTTCGGCATTTTAAATAAGTAACATCTACACAACTTGCTTAATTATCCCTATGGTGCTCTGAACGAACCCTAAGCCGAAGTATTTCAGCTTTTTCCTTTTATAAGAAGAACCTAAATTGGCCTTCTGAACGCTTGACGTCAATATTTGACCAGATCTTGGTATCAGACGTACTCATAAACATATCGGCGTCAGAGACACTCCCGGAAGGTTATGGAGAGTATTATCGATGATGATGGTTCTTTGCCGGATATTGATCCGATATGCTACAGTAAGGTACTAGCCCGACCATCTCGGAAACTATTCGATATGATCACGAGATTTTTCAGGTCAGTGAATTTTAGTCGCCTCTTACGACAGGAGCTTTCCATCGCGGGAATATTGTAAGCCACTTAAGCCACTGGTGTGACAGATTGGCTCTATTATGCCCTTGAAATTCCCATACCGTAGAATACTGTTTCCATAGTCTAAATATAGAGTCTTCCTGGTACAAATGTCCTTTGTTTCTCTCTTAGAACATAGGTCTAAGAAGCTAATGATATAAAACTCGGTATTCTAGATATCTGCCATTATTTTTCTAGAATTTTTCATTCGTGGAATCACAAATCAAACGAAGATAAAAGCTGTAAAGAGAGGTGGGGGAGAGAAGACAAATTTGAAAGAAAGGCAAAGGAAAGTCAGAGGAAAACGGAAATAGAGAGTGGAAAGAGAAAATAATTTGAAAAAGAGAAGCCTGAAGAAAGGGACGTGGAAGAGCGGAAAACATATGAAGTGGGAAAGAGTGACAGAAAGGTAAAAGGAACTAGAAAGTGAGCGTTAGTCCCGACGATTAAGACGAGTAAAGGTGAGAGCAAGTTTAGCAGTAAGGGTGAGTCTAGGATATAAGATAAGGATATGATAAAAGAAAGAGTAAGCGCAGTAGAAAGGTTAAGAGGCAAATAGGAAAAGCAAGGCAAAGAGGAAGTGCAAAAAAAAGAAAGAGATGAAGATGCATTTTGGAACGATTTGCCGTCACGCCTTATTAAATTTGGTTTGGAGAAAAACTGATTTCAGAGTTGTTCCATCTTCAGTGTAATTTTGCGTTAAAGATGAAAATTAAGATACAGATACATTAACAGATAAAAGTAAGGATAAATGTAGAAATTAAGATAAAGATAAAGGTAAAGATTAAGATAAAGATACATCTAAAGATTAGGATAAAGATAAAAATAAAGACTATACTAAAGAGTAAGATTAATATTAAGGTTAGGATTAAGAGTATGATAAGGGTAAGATTAGTATACAGACTAAGATTATTTTGAAGATAAATATTGATATTCATATTAAGGTTAAGACTAAGGGTAAGATTAGGATCAAAACTAATATTAAGATAAAGATTAAGATAAATATAAATATAAATCCAAAGAGAAAGATAAAGATAAAAATAAAGATTATACTTAAGACTAAGATTAATATTAAGTTTAGGATTAAGATTAAGAATAGGATAAGGGTAAGATTAGGATACAGACTAAGATTATTTTGAAGATAAATCTAAAGATTGATATTAATATTAAGGGTAAGAACAAGGTTAAGATTGGGATTAAGATTAATATTAAGTTTAGGACTAAGCTTAAGAAAAGGATAAGAGTAAGATTAGAATACAGACTAAGATTATTTTGAAGATAAATCCAAAGGTTGATATTAATAATAAGGTTAAGACTAAGATAAAGATCAAACAGGAGTAAATATTCTGGGAACATTTCAAGTATTAGTACAACGCCATTTTCATACATTCTTTGTGCGACTCACTACAACCTTAAAAATGCTCGTTTTCACCCGATGTTAGACTTCCTTACTTGTTACTGAATAATTTTTATTTTCTAAAATAAAACGCCAAATAAGCCGGTCAAAAGAAAAAGTCAATGCATTTTGGCGTAGCCGCAATGCGAGCAGTAAATTTCTTGTCTATGGTCAGTAAAAAAATGTATTTTTACTGCTTACAACTACAAAAATAAAAAAAAATTAGCAACAATAAAACAAAAATAGTAAATTTGAAAATAATACAATAATATAAGTAATACTTTTATACCAGCTTTTAATGAGTATTGAATACTGAGTGAAGGCTTTTGTTGAAAAGGAGGCAAATGGAACGAACGCATATTGTGACGCCATACAAACAGCAACAACACAAGGCAACTAAACTCAATCTGACGGACTGACAGACAGCGGGCGTATAAGTGGTTTACCGGTCGTTTGTGGTAGATATGTTGTAAGACGGACTATACGAGCTTTTTAGGCTAACCATTTATGTTTTGTCTGACTTTTACTATAACAGCAATATTTTTCCTTCGTCGCAGCGTTAAATTGAAATTTGCTCAACTGTGAAAAGCATTTTTCGAAAAACTTTTAAGTTGATTTGCGGAAACATGAGTCAGAAATGCAATACACCAATTTTTTTAAGAGGTATGAAATATTTCCAAAGTTGAGTAAGCCATATGAATTGTGGCGAATATTAGCCGTGTTTTTTTTACACGCGTATACGTTTACGTATGCGCGTAAGAAAAAACCCTTATCCTCGCTTAGATAAAGCTTAGGAGACCCATCTAGCGGCAGTGGTTAAATAACTACAGCTACAGCACAGGGTGTACCGAAAAGCGGAGACACAACCCTCTGATCCCCATAGGGTATAACATATAGCTGAATCGGTTGCGATGAATTGTGGACACACATAGAATACATAGAATTGGTGTAGAGGGTGAAACAAAGACACATATTTCAGTTAGATCTGAGTATAATGCGTATTGAAATTTAGTATGACAAATTTTATGCGCAGCAATTTCAGAGGTGTATTTAAAGTTTGTCGCTTAGCAGTCCATATAAAGTTTAAGCGTAAACGTATATAGAAGTAAAAAAAACACAGCTATTAGCATTTCTAACATCACTATGTTGTTAGTAAATAAACGCAATGACAGTAAACCATTTACACACATACATAGAAGGCAACGAAGAATATTTCACACACACAATCAGCCGCTTGAAACGAAGAGATTATTTCACATACACATATGTAGTCAGCAGATAAGAGCGAAAAAGAAGGAGAAACAACCACACATCATGTTATCATCAGCTAAGAGCAGAAGCTGTTACTCACACATACACACACATATATGTAACTAGAAGAAAAGCATACACTACATGTATATAGCTAAATAACCAAGTAAGAGATACAACTGTTCCAGAAGTCTAGACCTTAGGAGAAATAGGTAAACGAAGCTAACTGAGAGTATAAAAGCAGCGCGGTGCAAGCGATAATCAGTTTGGTTTTAACACGCTTTAGTGAAGTACGCGATTATTGTAATTGTGAAGTATTACGCCCAAAGTAGTCTAAATAAAGAACGTTTTGTATGCTGAATATTTGAATTATTTATTCGACAGTTCAGAGAATCGAACGTTAACAGAAGCTGCAAAATAATCAGGAATTTCTCAAAAATTCGTACCAAATGAAGTTTTCGTAGAAGCTCTTTTAATAACAAAGAAAACCCTCTGAGGGGTATTCCTTCTATATTGAAATGATCTGCTTGTTCTGTTTCAACACTTTTCGCATAAGTATCCAAAACTAAGGGTTAAATGATGGCTATCTCAAAAATTATCTTCTTTGGTCATCTAAATAAGTAGTCGGTATCGGCGCTGCACTGCTTCCCCAGCTATCTATAAGAATATTAGTATCTCACATTAAAACAAGTTTAAAAATAATTTAAAAAAATGTTTAGTTAAACGGTTTTATTGAAAACAATACTTACGTGAAATAATAATAATACTAAAAGCTAGAAAATAATTAGGTAGGTCCTAGGTACTAGTCATCATAATCCTCATCAATGTAGCGCGTTGATCAGACAATTAAATAAAATCCTTGCGCCACCTTATTATTGCATTGTCATCGGGTTCTCAACTATATTCCAAGTTTCAAGCTTTTAGCTTATCGGGAAGTTACTTAAATTTTAATTACAAAATTTGTTCACAACGGCCGTGCAGCCTGTCAAGTCAACCTAAATAAAACCGTTTAAAAATAAGATCAGTACTAAGCGCACTACGATGCGCGCATGGACGTTGTTGGTTTGTGCACATATGTATTCGGAATAAACCACAATCATGCTCGATTCGTAGTGCGTTTGAGACTAATCCCAACAATCACTGAAGTTGGATATAGATTAGAGGAATATTAGCTAAGTACTCCTGCTACCGAATCCCTTATGTAAGAACGTAGCGTTCACAAACAAAATGGAAACCAAACTATCAAGTCGAGAAAAATTATAGTTTTCCAATCATACTCTAATGTATCATTCTAATGGGATTATAGTGAAAGCTGAATCTGTAATAGTTCTTTTACTATTCTCGTCTCAATTACTAGTTAAGTTTTCTAAAAATTTCGTGGGTAGAAATTACATTAGTTTTCTAACTTGCCTACCTAATAATTTTTAAACGTTAGGGAGTGTGTTTGGTAGGATCTTATTTTTAAGTTACGTTTTTTAAATAGGTGCCCACCAGTTAATATGCCCGGGAATTGAATCCAGGATCCACGGTGTGGTAAGCGGAGCTGCTACCACCATCACCGAAGCCCTCGGTCCAATGGGAATGATCGCATATCTAAAACACCCAAATTTGCCTCTATGTTTGTAGGGGTTTACAACAACTTGTTTCCTCGGTTTATGTTCCAAATCAGATCACGCGTTCTTTATTTGATGACACCAATGAAAGAAACTTTTGCGCGCTTTAGTTGTTTCTGCGCTGTGGAAATGAGGGTGCGAGTGGGAAGGGCGAGTAGAAGTGAGAATTGCATTGAAAGAGGGTAGGGCGGAAAGAGATCAAGTGTGAAAGAAAAAAAAAAAAAAACGAGAGGGAAAAAGAGGGTGGAGTTTTAAATCCTTAAATGTAAAAGCTTTTTTTTCAAAACCCGAAAAATGGTAACCAAAATGGTTCTAAAATATCGTCGATTATCAGCTTATCATCGAAAGCGAAACTATCGTCGAGTTATAGGCTTGTTATCGACGGGTTACAGTTACAGTAGTCAATTTAATATTGCAGTTTTATCGGCATCTGTTTTATAACCGATGAGTCGTCGATAAAACCGCGATAACAAACGGGTAACAGTCCGATAATGAATCGACAAATTCCCGATTTTAAATCGATGCATTTTTTTATAACATATCCATAACTTTCCGATATATTTTCGTTAACTTTTGGATATATAATCGATAACGTTAGGTAATAAATCTATAGTTTCTCGTTAACATAGCTCTAATTGTTTGATAGCAAATCAATAACTTTTCCATACATAGTCGATAATTTTTCAATAATAAAAAGATAAATGTTCAATATCAAATCGATAAGTGTTTGATAACAAATCGATTACTTGCTCATAACAAATTGATAACACTCCGATAACAAATCGATAACTTTTCAATAAATATTCGATAACCTTTTGACAATAAATATATATTTATTCAATATCAAATCGATAACCTTTTGAAGGCAAATTAATAACTTGAATAACAAGCAGATACATTTTTGAAAAAAAAATCGATAACACGAGCATAAAAAATTGCTGACACTTCGATAACAAATCAATAATATTTCAATTACAATTCATCGATTGTTATCTATAGTAAATGTATGCACTTCGATAACTAATCTATACCTCGTCGATAACACACCTATAACAAACACCTTCCTTTTATTTCATATCCTTTCTTTTTCTTTCGTCGTTCTTGTTGTGCTGAGTTAGCGAATATCCACTATTTGAATGTCTGATTGTGCTCATAAAAACTTATTTAGCATTTCATCACTGCCTGTGTTTTCTAGATGGGTAATGTTTTGTTTTGTTGCTTTACGCACTGTGACATTAGGCGTCATATTAAGACTGCACTTAAGGGATTTTGCAAGTTGCACCATAAATGCGACACACTTCCCACTGCATTAACTATTTAAGCATACATACTTATGTAAATATGTGTGAACACAATTTTGTGTGTAAACAATTGTGGATAATACGTGATTACGTGAAGACCTCAATTTAACGCGGCTATCAGTCACACACACACACACACAAACAAGCATGACTGTAAAGCTTGGTAAAATCGATAAATGCGGTCGAACAAAAAATTAAAATTTCTACAACTTCAAAAAATATATTAACCAAACTGAACCCACTTTTTTCACCGACGCAACAACCATAACAAAAACAATACAACTCAGCAAAATTTAATTGCAAAGTTTTCGAAACCGCAACAAATGAGTGTAACGAGCAACAACAATAAAAAAATTAACAATCAAACAAAGAGTCATGCAAGAAAAAAAAAATAAACAAACTTTCCACATTGCAAAACAAAAAAACCAGCACAAAGAAAAAACAAGAGAAAGAAAACATAAACTAAAAAATGAAAATAATAAAAAAAAGTAGCGAAGAAGTAGAAAACGAAAAGTTATGTCATCGAGAGAGAGTGACTGCCGGCGGGTGAAAATCCAACAAACAAATTCAACCATTAATGCATAAAACGGCAACTAAATATTGCTAAACAAACCGAGTCACACAATGCTGCTACCTAAGCACAGCTGCTGCAACATTACAAGAACAATCTTGTGTTGTTTTTTTACCACACTCAAGGCAACAACATACTAAATGATGACGACAACAAAGCTTTCGAATATTTTTACTGTGAATTCATGTGTTTTTGTTTTGTATTGTTGCTGTTGCTTATAGGGAGAGCGTGCAGCTATGGCTAGTGACGTTTTTGTGGGAGGGGAAGGGGGAGAGAGCGATCGAGGACAGAGAGAGCGCATAATATTAAGTGGGGCATATGGCGCTTAACAAGCGGTTTTTAACAGCTGCTGTCTACCTGGCTCTGTGGCTGTAGATGGCGGTCGATGGCTGGCTACTATGCAGCATTGGCGCATGCGCGCAAGCTCTCGTTACCAGAATAAGTTGGCAGTTGTATGTTGCTGCTGCTGCTAAACGATTGCAGCAATAAAATAGAGTAACTACAGCAATAAAGCATTTAAAATACCAAAAAAGCAAAATAATTGAATATATAGGCATAAAAATATGTACAGTTACGTACAATGAAATGAGACCATGTAATATTAACAAATAAAAATAATCCTCCGTCACTCGATTTTTATGGAATGCCTGTGAAGTTGGAAATAGTTCTATAGTTCTTGAAAAGGAGCAAAAAATTCACGAACACGTTTTATATATTTAAAAAAAGCTAAAAAATTTAAAAAATTTAAAAAACTGTAAGTGATTTTTGAAAAGTCCTAAAGTTCCCAAAAAGGAAAAAAGAAGGAAAAAATGCGCTTTATGTTTCAAAAGCTGGAAAAATTAAAAAAAATAAATCAAAAAAAAATTGCATTGTTCTAGGGATCTTAAACACTATGGACTCTAATCAGTCTATGTGGGGTCCTCACGCCAGGGATCTTGAAAAGGTGAAAAACGTTTTTTCGAAAAATTTCAATTTTTTTTTAATCTAAAAAATTAAATTTTTGAGTGGTTAAAAGCTGCCTTTATCTTAATATATAAAAAACACGTATCGCAACATTTTTGGCCGCGATGGACTCCTAAACTACTGAACCGATTTTGAATTTGTTTTGCACCCCTACACACATGATCTAACTTGAGAGATAGGATACGTTATATCTCAGTTTATAGTCGCAATATTACTTTATTGCTATTTTTTTTATTTGTTTATACCTAGTAATAAAATGTTACGTATACGCAGTGGCACTAATATTTTCAGGTGGTGCGGATATATGTACTTCCGTGTAATTGCTTGGTGTTTAATTAAACAACCTGCTTATCAATAAAAAAATATTATAGCGAATTATATCAAGTATAGCACATCACCAGGCCAGCCGAGAGGGTGGGGAGTTTCTGAGGGGCCCGAGATTTAGAGGTACTATGACATTTTTTTTTAATTCAGGAGAGTCTTTAGTTGTGTAGAGGGTAATTTTTATACCCCTGGGTGACTAGGGTCTCGGGATATAGGCCAAAACGTGGGCCAGTGAATGCCTAGACAGTGTTTATACAATATGGATATCAAATGAAAGCTGTTGATGAGTGCTTTAGTACAGAGTAATATATTATCCAGAGACGAGAAGAGAAAAGAGAGAAGGAGATTGAGAAAGAGATAGAAAGAGACGAAGATGGAGAAAGATGAAGCGAAAAAGACGGAGGGAGGAGTGAATAAAAGGATTAGGAAAAAGTGAAGAGGGGGGGAGGGCAGAGTCAAACGGAAAAAGCTTATTAAAATGTATGCAGATAGGCCAAATTTAGGGCAGGACAACGTCTGCCGGGTCTTCTAATAATAGTATAAAGTATGAATGTTGAAGATGTCGAATGCAATACTCAGCTCCCGAGATGCTAGCTGATGAAGAAGTGAAATTCAGAAACATGTCCTAGTAAACATCGCCGTTTGTAAACTTTGAAATTTTCTCTAATATCAATAACAAAAATAATTGTATAAAGCAATATGAGCATGTCTCGCTAATTAAATACGGATAATACATTTAAAGGTAAAAAAATGGTTTTGAGCAGCTTGTCAATAGTTTTGAAGCTCCTGAAAATCAGGAGAGAGATTATGTAGAATTTTTATAAAGAAATAAATAAATGTAAGGCGCGATAACCTTCGAAAGGATTTAGGTCGAGCTTCTCTTCCAATTCGCGTCGTATAGCTTTTCAATAGTTCTATTTGTTTCCAAATATCCAAAAAAGCGAAAATTTTATAAAAAATTAAATAAATAAAAAAATTGTTGAGTAGCTAGCATGGCTCAATTATATGGTTGGCTCATCTCATCAGCTGATTTTATTATTTTCATTGCATGATCGATGGGATTGTCAAAAGGAAATAGAGAATGCAAAACGTAAACAAAGGTTACCAAAACAACCAAAAAGCTGTTGTTTTTGAAGTCTGTTTCGACAATTAAATAAATTCATTTGCAAACTTAATATATTTACAAATTAAAATTTGTAATATAAAAAAGAAACATGTCCAAGTGTGTGATATGTGGAGGACGAGCCCAACCAGGAAGTGGCCCAGTTTTCCAAGCTTCTAAAGACCTCAAACGCTTCGATTTTTTCCAAAATATTTATTAAAAGAGCTTTCATATTTCACCCTGTTGCGAAATGGTGTAACAGGGAGAAAAAGGCTCATGGTAGTCAGTGGAAACGTGGCAAAGAGTTCTCATGGCAGCACCGTTGCTGGGATATTTTTTGTCGTCTGATGCTTAAATTATAGCTCCATCTCTTTTAATACCTGGAACGTAAAGAAGGTTTGCTTTATATACCTCTGGGTTCAGTTGTCCCACTCTTTGCGTGGGGAATGCCTGATCTAACATTAAAGCTAAAAAGGAATATATATTTAATGTTGGTAATAATCTTCATCTGATTGAGTCTGAATGCTTGGCCGACTTCTTTGATGACTGGTGATTCTGATTACTGCACCCATTTCATTTGTGATGGCCTCAGCCTGATTTCTTTAATGTAATAAACTAAATTGTAGAACATGTATTAACTTCTACCAAGCTTATGGGAAACTCGGACAATTTTATTGATTGCAGCAACGAAAATGGAGATCCTTTCCTTGATTTTTATTGTGTGTCAATCAATTTGGGTCCTTCGGCAGAGATGAGATTGCATTTTTCCTCTGAAGAGTTCAAGCTAATTATTAATTTGCTGTCCAATTTGTATGCGCTATGGATAGCAATCGCTTAGCAATTAATTCTATGAAGTTTTCGCTGATATAATTTGCAATTACATCAATTCATCTTTTTCGTGAAAAGTTATTGTTCTAATCACGATTTTTTGTTTACGAATTCAATATCTCAAAATCCAGTCGACTACAATGTTGCAATGCTTGACACAACAATTGACGTTTCTATTACATTCGCCTACTACCAATACACGGATTTTGACAATTTGAACAGACATATTTTGTTGCTGTACAGATGAGCCAACCATATATAGTTGAACCATGGTAGCTAGCTTTTCAATAGTTCTCTGTTTCCTTGCAAAATGTCGAAAAAATTAGAAATTTTGCAAGTAGGTGTGATTTTTAGCTTAAAATATTTTGTCCGTATTTTTTTTTTCAATTAAACCATTTCCACCACGTTGTTTCACTTTAGAATAAATATAAAATGAAACGTTTCAAAATATTTTGAAAGTTTATTCTTTTTTAAACTCTTGAAGTTTCCAAAATTAAACCAACAAAAAAAAAAAAAAAATTTAGTTAACCGGGGATTGCCCGTATCGCTTTAAATGTATGAAAACATTTATTTCAAGCAATTTTTAATTTTGTAATTTATTTAATAATTTGGGAAACATTTAAATAACGTGACATCAGGACGGACAAGGCGGAAACTTATAACCATTTCAACTATCGTAGGAGTGCGGGTTCGACTCCTACTCCCGGGAGAAAAGGCTTTGAAGAGATTTACAAGGTATAATCGAAACAGCTGTCGCCTTGTCCGTCCTGCTGTCACGTTGTTTAAATTTTTCCCAAATTATTAAATAAAAAAAAAAAAATAACAAAATTTTAATTTCAGAAATTTTTTTTAAAGCTTTGCTTTTAATGTGGTTGTCGAAAATTTTTAAAGTTAAAAAAATGCTTTGAGAGTTTTAGGTTTCTAAAAAGGTGAAAATCAGCTCACCAAAATTACTTTTATTTTATATTTTTTCACAGGGAAAACATTTTAACAAAATTTCAAATTTTAAAAATATTTTTTTTTTTTCAATAAAATCTTGTTTCATAAAAAATTTAAGATGTAGAAACGTAAAAATTATTACGAAAATTTTTATAAAATTTTTTTTTTTTACATTGCTTTCAAAGTCGAAAAATTTTAACATTAAAAAAATTCTTGGAGTTCTTGGATGCTATGTTCCTGAAAAAGTGAAAAGCAGCTCACCAAAATTACACTTTTTTAATATTGTTTCAAAGAAAAATGTTTATAAAATTTTAAAATTTTTGAAATATATTTTTTTTCGAAAAAAAAAAAATATTGAGTCTTTGAAGTGGTTTAAAATGTTATTTCACAAAAAAATAAAAAATGAGCAGACGTTAAAATTATTACCAAAATTACAAATTTTTAAAATCTGTTTGTTTTTTTTTTTTTCGAAAATAAAACAAAAAAAAACTGTTTTCTTGTTTTATAAAAAATTATAAATGAAAAAACGTAAATTACGATTAATTTTTAAATTCTTCTAAAATGTCGAAAAATTTTAATATTTCCCAAGGTAGATATGATCTTTTTCTTAAGAAATTGGAAATGGCTTAAAATTGGTTTGACTATAGAAAAAATTTTCATTTTTCAATGAAATATTTTGAAAATGTATTTGCAAAAAAAATTTAATAATAAAATATAAATTTTTTAAAAATTTTGTTTTTTTTTATCAAAAAATAAAAGTTCATTATTAGAAAAAATCTAGGCTTTTGATGTTTGGAAAAAAAAAAAAATTTATAAAAAAATATACAATTTTAAAAATTTTTTTGTTTTTTTTTTATCAAAAAAAAAATACTTTTTCGTTATTAAAAAAATTTTAAACAAAACTACCAACATTTCATAATTTTTTTAGAACTGTTTGGAAACGTTTGCTGTGTATTTGTAAAAAACATACACAATTTTTAACAACATTTAAAACATTTTATAGGAATCTCTAAAATTTTAAGGAATAAAGGTTAAATAATAAAGAAATTCCATTTTAATTTAAAAAAAATTCGAAATTTACTTCCAAATATTAAAAAAAAAAGTATTTTAAGAGAATTTAAAAAACACATTTTTGGAAACACTTTTTTAATTGTAAAAGATTTTTTCAACTTTATTAGCGATCAGAAGTTTTTGCCGAATTTTAAAAAACTTTAATATTTTAAATTAAATTTATTACGTTTAAAAGACTTTGAATGATAAACTAAAAAAGTAATAAAAACGTTAGCAAATTTTTAAAGGTTTAAAGAAAGTTTAGAACTTTTTTACGTGGACTTTGAGGAAAAAATTAAATGTTAGTATATTGAAACGATTTTCCGACATCACTTGTTAAACTCGGTTTAGAGGCAAACTGGTTTGGGCGTTGCGCCATTTTCAGTGTCAAAACAAAACGAAAAAAGTTTAAGTTTTCGCGCTGAATTTTTAAAAACTTCTAAATGTGAAGTACGACTTCAATCGAAAGTATTAAAATAATAAAATGTCTGAAGTTTAGTTACTGACATTTTGAAATTTCAAAATTCTTAAAAACGTTTTTCAAATGACTAAAAATATTTTTCCAGTTTTGGAGGGCTGCCGAAAAAATTGTTGATAAATTAAAAAAATATTCAAACATTTTATTTTAATTTCAGAAAAAGATGAATCCGACTTAAGACTTTTAGTAATAAAATTTTGTAAATTCGATAAACTTAAAATTAAAAAAAAAAAAAAATTTCATAATAATTTTCGCTAAACAAATTTGAAAATATTGAGTAATCATTTTTTTACAAAAGAAAATTTTAAGTCTTTTTTTTTATTTTCCTAAACAATAGTGTTATTGAAACATTGGGTAAATTAAAAAAGTTCAAGCTTAAACAATTTTTTTTTTCGTAAAAATTTTTATTCAATATTTTCAAATTTTTGTATCCAAAATTTTCAATTCCAATTTCTTGAAACATTTTTTTGAAATTGAAGATAATGTGCTAAGGAGTGCCAGATTTACTGTAATTTTTTTTTTTTTTTTAATGAAAAAATTCAACATTTTCCTATTTTTGGTTAGGCTGCTGTACTTGAGGTAAAGTGAGAAAGCGCAAACTATGCGTGAGCGAGCGGAACAAATTAACCAAATTAAAAAAAAAACAAGTAAAAAACACTAAAAATAAATGACAAAATCAGCACACACACATCCACACAAAAGCGCTTAAAACGGTAGAAATCGAAAGTGAATGAATTACGGCAGCTAAAAATAAAATTGTTGTATTTTTGTACATTGTAAATATGTATGTTTTGGTTTTTGTATCTACGTTATCGCAATTTTTTATATCGAAGCTCATTTATGTAAACGTGTTGGTGGGCTTGTGCACATGCGCATGTTTTACGGTTGGGAGAAAACACGTTTAAAGTTGTCTGAACGCTAAACGCCACCAACCAGCTTGGCAACTTAACTGTTTTTAGTTTTTTGACATTTTCTATAATTTTTTTTTTTTTGTGCTGACTAATATCAGTGGGAAGTTCCATGCAGGCAGACCATTACTAGTAAAAATGAAATTTATTATTTGGAAAAATTACAACAAGGTTAGGTTGAACTGGTCGGTCAATAAAGACCTCAAATAGACTGAATGCGTCCATAGTGTACCAGAATTGGTTTGCGGACCAAACGTAAGAACCCCAATAATGTGCCAAGACTTAAATATTGTAACGAATTTACTGCAATTCCTCTTATTTACAACCTTCTGCTAACGTTCGAATCGCTAAACTGTTGAAGAAATAACTCCACTATTCAATAATTCAAAATGGCCTTTATTAGACTACTTTCAAAATAACACTTCTATTGCTCGTCAGATAGCGTCTTAAATCAAACTTATTGACGTGCCTCTACTGTTGCTGCCTTTTATACTGTCTGGTTTCCTCGTCGCATATTTCTAGGCTTTTCTATTCTAGAATTTAGTTATCAGCTACTACGTTTATAGCTTCTCATATGTGCGTGTATATGTGAGTAATACTTGCACAAATTATTGCCTTCTTTTGTGAGCATCTCAGATAAGATATATGCATGGGTTTGTGCGTCTCTTCTCCGCTGCTCGTATGGACATATGGGTAGACATAATGATTGATTTAATGATGTGCATACAAGTCACTGCTTAGCATCGGCTTAGAGATGATAGTATCCCTTAGAGTTGCTAGTATTCGTCACAATATGTTATAGAGTAATTGCGTCCTCCTGGCAAATGTTTAGAATGGCATGCAATGCTGATATCGGGGTAGTTTTTACGGCTTCCGGTATGCTAATCATTTATAATCTGCATACCCCCTCTAGTTTTTTGGTATACTTACTTTTTTGTGTGGCTGTCCACCAAACAAAAATCCCATAATATGGGTTTGACAATTGCCGTAAATACCCAGTGTATCCTAGCATCCTCTTGCATGAATACAGTGCGGCGGAGGCTTTCTTCGCTATCTCTTCCCCATGGAGTTTCCACAACAACTTTCTATTAAGGATGGCTCCTAGATATTTTGTGCTACATTTTTCCTATACCTTTTACCCCTCCATGCTTAGGGTTTGTCCAAATAGGGACCAACAAAGTACTACTAATAATTTCCTGATTCCCCGATCGATATCAGATCTATGGTGAAAGTTTTAAGTCATTCTTTATCTCACCAGGAACTTTCCTGAAAACCGATCGATAAATCCCCAATTTTGTACTAATTTTCTAGAGCTAAGTACGCCACACAACCTGGCGCGGTTGCCGCAGGAGTGACAGGCTTAGATGCCGATGTCTTTGAAAGGACTGTTTATTTCAGTGTTAGCAGCCGAAAAAAAATCGCTAGAAACTACCAAGGACTAACGTGATTTTCGTATCATCTGCATACGGCGTATGTTCACCTGGGGGAAAGGATAGCAATTTTTAAAGACGTTCCTTTCTTTGATCGACAAGAGACCTTTGGTAAGTTGGTTGATTCCGGATTAGATATACAGGCTGTATCACCTCCAGTCAGGCGATGGAAATAAGGACGTGAATTAATTGGTCCCCACTTCATGAACTTCATGATCAGCACAATATCTCACACTTTCACCTTACGCGACGATGGGATAGGATAAATAACCGATAAATTCATAGACTTTAAAGATCAAAAAATTATTCCCGCGGCAATAGAGATAACTAGTTGCTAATCCCCAAACGTACCGAATATATATCCAGCAAAAGATTGATCATACCACTGCCCCAAGCCCTCGGAGAGTATTTCTGAGTTTATAAAAACAACAAAAACTGAACTTTCTTCGACATTGAAGGGCGTCCGGAAGGTCGATGATCAGGATGATCAGAAACTGCTAACCCCCTAATCAAGAGTGCTATGCGGGCTTCAAAGGAGTATTTCCGATACCAGACCACCTTTTGAAGTAACTGTTGCCTTACCATAGCATGTGGCGCTGCTGTGGCGGATGGTTAATTTTCCCCATTTTCAATATGAAACCGCTGAGGCCGCCCAGTCGGACTGGTGGTCGTATGACCCAATACTGATCACTTAAAAATTCATAATGATGATAAGGATGAGGAGAAAGGTAGAAAAGTGTTTCAAACAAAGCGGAAGAAGCGTGGGTCAAAAAGCTGAATGAGAGTGGCGAGCCCAACTAAAGGAATAGAGCGTATACGAGAGAGAAGGACGGCAATAGTAATTGCCTAAGGCTTAGGATCCGTGGTCGATCCAATTTGTAGATCGCTCGCTTCGCATGCGGCAGTGCAACGTCGCAAGCAAGCAAAATGAAGACAGTTCACTGAGAAGAACTTTAACCAGAGCAACCCGAAGGCGGCGGAGCGCATACCAATGACTCAGCCAGGGAAAAGAGCGTCAGTTATAAGAGTAAGGCTTGATTACCATGTTACCTTATGATACCTTGCTTGTGCTATACTGTCAGCAGTGTGGGCTTCTCACAGGGCGGATGCAGGGTAGTTATCTGCAAAAAGAGTGCGAGAAATCAATTAGTGCTGGCTCGCTAGCTGGACACCACAGCCTCCATGACTGCACGGCTGCGGAGTTGGATGGGGAGTTGTACCAGCTGGAGCTGCGCAGGCGAATGTGTGGGCCAATGAATGAGGGGAAGGGATCGGGTGACCATAAGGCGGAGGGCCCCCATCGCTTAATTTGGGCTTGGACGTGATAGCCTTAAAGGTGCGGCTCGTTGCCCCCGCAAGCGAAGGGTGACCAGTGCCATGATGGCACCCCCTTGTTTTTTGATGTACTATATGTAGTATTATTTCAGGCGCGTGTGGAAAATTAAGCAACGGGGGGGGGGGGGGGGAGGTCGTAATATTGTAACGCTACGTTACAAACTTCAATATAAAATCGATGAAACATCTGTAACACGTCGACAACAAGCCGCTAAGAAGCCGATAACTTGGCGATAATAATTGGCTGTCGATAATAAGCCAATAGGTCTTCGGTATCGACTGTTACCGATAAGAAACCGACGAAGCTCTTCTAAAAATTCCAAATTATTTGTTTCAGATCTCTCTGTTGCGACTTCAAACCCAAACTCGAACTTCGCGATTACTTGATACTCACGCCTTTTTTCTCAATTCCTGCAGGAATTTGCTTGGCAAACCTTTCGTCATCGGGCAATTCTGTGTGCTCTAAATATTACTTACTTACTTACTTAATTGGCGCTTAACCGTCTAAACGGTTATGGTCGTCCAACAAGGCGCGCCAGTCGCTCCTTCGCTCCGCCAACCGGCGCCAATTGGTCACACCAAGGGAGTTTAAATCGTTTTCCACCTGGTCCTTCCAACGGAGTGGGGGCCGCCCTCTACCTCTGCTTCCATAGGCGGGTTCCGATAGAAACACTTTCTTGGCCGGAGCATCATCTTTCATTCGCATAACATGGCCTAGCCAGCGCAGCCGCTGCGTTTTAATTCGCTGGACTATGTTGATGTCTGCGTATAGCTCGTACAGCTCATCATTAAATCTTCTTCGGTACTCGCCATCGCCAACGCGTAGAGGTCCATAAATCTTTCGCAGAACTTTTCTCTCGAACACTCCCAAAGCCGCTTCATCTGCTGTTGTCATGGTCCATGCTTCTGCCCCATATAGCAGGACGGGTACGATAAGTGACTTGTAGAGTATGATTTTCGTTCGCCGAGAGAGGACTTTACTTTTCAATTGCATACCTAGTCCAAAGTAGCATTTATTGGCAAGATTGATTCTTCGCTGGATTTCAGTGCTGATGTTGTTGCTAGTGTTGATGCTGGTTCCCAAATAAACGAAGTCTTTTACTATTTCGAAATTATGGCTGCCAACAGTAGCGTGGTTGCCAAGGCGCATATGCGCTGACTCTTTGCTCGATGACAGCAGGTACTTCGTTTTGTCCTCATTCACCATCAAACCCATCTTTACCGCTTCTTTTTCCAGCTTGGAGTAAGCAGAACTAACAGCGCTAACCCCAAAATCAAAAATACAATTTTATGCTCCTTTTTTATTCGATTTCTTATTTTTTGGGTCAAAGGTTTCGAAATACGGAATCGACTTCGAAAAGCCATAATAAAAAATATTCATTCCGACATATGTACAACATATCATTCACATGTGCTGTGTAAGTGATGTAAGGCCTAAAGTACAACCCAAAGCATAATAAATAAAAAAAATAAAAAAACACAAACAACATTCGGCTGACCCACATTTTTAGGCGCAGCATACAGAAAATTTTTAACAGCAATATTGTCGCCTTAACGCTGGCGGTTGCTGAATGGTGGATGGCAGTTGGTGGATGGCGGTTGGCGTATGGCGGAAGGACGTCAGCTGTATGATGGCAGCGGCGACAGTTGGTGGATTGTTGAAAAGTGCATGTTAATGTGCAAGCCAGGCCCATAATAAACAATAATAACAATAACGAATCATTGACACCAAAAAAACTAAGCATGAACAAATATGTACCAACAATTTTTTTTAAATTTGTTCAACATAAAATATCATAACAACATAAGTATTTATGAGTAGGCATTTCTGCTGAATTTGGTATCAGAAATTGTTGCGCACTGCTAAGCGAGATTGAGGCTATACGGCCAAAGGCTCTGATGCACTTCCTAGGTGTGAAAACAGCGTTCAAAATTTGAACAAGGAGAACTAGAGGAAACGAACCAGGAGGTTCATTCGTGCATAGTTATTGTTTTTATACTCAGCTGAGCAGAGTTCAGAGAGTATATTAATTTTGTTCACATAACGGTACCCCGTAACGGCATAAACTAATCGAGTTATATATAGACTTCTATAAATCAAAATGATCTGAACATGATGATGATGAATTGAGTAAATTTTGAGGTATCTTAATGAAATTTGGTATTTAAGTTCCTGGGTACTCATCTCAGATCGCTATTTAAAATGAACGAAATCGGATTATAACCACGCCCACTTTTTCGATATCGAAAATTTCGAAAACCCGAAAAAGTGTGATAATTCATTACCAAAGACTGATAAAGCGATAAAACTTGGTAGTTGGATTGACCTTATGACGCAGAATAGAAAATTAGTAAAATTTTGGACAACGGGCGTAGCACCTCCCACTTTTAAAAGAACGTAATTTAAAAGTTTTGCAAGCTGTAATTTGGCAGCTGAGTATGTAATGTTCGGTTACACCCGAACTTAGCCTTTCTTACTTGTTGTTAATGTGTTGTACTGGAAAACAGATACATAAGTGGTAGGTCAAGCTGCAGGAACTGGGCCGAAATATGAGCTCGACACTTAGGCAACGGATGATACGATTGATATGCCCCAAACTGTTTCCGTCTCTTGATATACCACCAAACGTTGAACATGGAATCAAAAAATTCCGTTATCGCTTTTATTTTGGAGTTGGATACCTCCGTAATATCATTGAAAGGACATTGACATACCAGATGCTGTACGTTTATCCTGCTCTTAATCATAGATTCCTTGGCCATCCCAGTGACGTGAGTGGCCAGGAAAATTCTTGCCTGGAACGATATATCCGATTTATTTATTTAAGGTCGGGATTGAGCTCGAATGGGACTTTAAAGAGTATGCTTACCGAATATATAGCCACAATAGTGGTCCTCATGCCAAAGCACAATTGTACTCTATTTCCGTATGCGAAAGACCGATCACTTTTAATTTTTCGAGCCCCATGATCTACATAGTACGTGAAAGTGAAAGTCGTATCCTTTTTGGCCAGCTCATCTGCACTACAGTTGCCATCAATATCCCCATATCCAGCCACACATATAAGGCTGATACCTAAATATTGAACCACCTAATTGAGATATTCATTGAAAGACTTTAAGCTGTCGGCACATCAGTACAAGGCCATCAGTGCGTCCTGACATTATGAGAAAATAAACACCTTTTTTCTATACACAAGCATAGGGGCCCAACGACTAAAGGCACCCTCGATTGGTAACACGTTTCATATACGCAACAACGGCTAAGAAGGCGGAAGGTGATTTGCGGCGAAAAGGTTATTCCTTCCCATCTAGCATTGGACCAACGGTGAAGATGTTAATGTTACCTTGAAAAGTATGTTGTTTACTAACCCACTCGTAAGTCCTGTAGGAACGTTGGGGTAGAAAGTGAGACATAAAAGTCTACTTCCCTTAAATTTTTTTTTTTTAAAGCCGGTTTCTTTTATTCGCAAAGCATTTTCCCCTTGCCACAAAGTGAACTGGTGGAAGACGCAGCATGGGATTGAATGCTTCCGTCGAAGTGGAGAGCTCCAAACTCCACTGGACTCTTTATATGTATATGGTGATTTCTGAAAAAAAAATCGTTAGTATCAAACTTTCGTGAAAGCCGAAGTTGCAACCGTAACCGTCACGTTTCGTGACCGTTACCATAGCCATAACCGTACCCGTATACTCGAACGCAGACTGGGACTAACTGTAGCCGTAACTGTAACTCAAACGAGACTTCAAAGTAAACATCTACTTCTGCTTCCGGGCCTTCATTTCTCAGTCTTCGATTTCTCTTCTTCATCACCCTCAAGGATAACTAACCTCATTATAAATTTTTTTTTTTGCCTTATCTTCCATCTTCTATTACCTACCATTTTCTCTTTCATTTTCCTATCCATTACATATTTTCTTTCTTGCTATGGGAGCTGGTGTCTTCTCTGTAAACTTTAAGCTGTCGCTGTCAGTCTGTCTTCCCAACTCGGCTAACATCTTTAAAGCGGTAGTTCTCATTATCAGGTGATCAATCAGCGCTCTTGGCGCCTAACTTCCATAATATCGTCTAAGACCGTCAGTAACCGCAAGAGGTCGCTTTAAGATGCAGCTAACTTTTCAAACATTATGATCGTATAGGTTCCCAGTGACAGGACGATTCACGGTAACGATCGAAATGTATCATCCACTCACATCAATCCGAAGACAAATATGTACACGATTTCAATACGCGGTTTCCAACTTGTAATTGAAAGAACTCTTTAAAATCACTGTCACTATCACGGAACACTGGGCACGCTGAAATTATGGGGATCCCATTTAACAGAAGTTACTTGAGGAGAATGGCAAATGAACAGTCACGCACTACCTGTGCGAATGCCTTGCTCCAGGAAGATAATTTATAGAGTCGGGACTTCAGAAAGTTACATGATGATCATTAAAACATATTAGCAGGCCAAGTGTCGGACTCAAGTGGTTAAAAAAGAGTATCGCGTAGACCTACAGACGACATCAACAACTGAGCATTAAAATGACAAATAGTGCACTACAATCAATTAGTCACAGTGATTTCTTTAGAGCTATCGCTGATACGCTGATAGTGATATATCTCATTTAATTTTTCATGTCGAAAGTGAGCGGCCATTGTATGAGAATCCTCATGAAAGGTGTGCTCCTAGCTATGGCACAAAAAACTACCGAAATGATCTTGAAAACGCCTTCAGATTCTTTCGAAAATAATCACAAAATTGTTCTAAAATTAGCCCGAAACTAATTCCGAGCTGACTCTGGAATAGTCTCGAACTGATATCCAAAGACCCTGAAGTGATTGTGAATACAATCCGAAAAATAATTTCAAATTGATCCTGAAACAGTTTTAAAATGGTCACAATAAGATCTTCGCATCGTACAGAAATAGTCGTGGAGTGATTTAAATGACCTCTAAACTAGTTCAAAACAATCCCGAAATAGTTTTAAAAACAATTTCCAAATAGTTTCGCCTATTCGAACCTAAAATTATCAGGACTAAAGGGACGAATATGACACTTGCACTTTCGTAACCTGAAGCCGATAATACGTCGTATAAATAGATGATTAGAGTCGAACCTCTAGGTACTTCGGTTTGGGAACACTTCTCATTTGATTTTGTGACTATCAAAAAGATTCACAAATCTTCCTGAAAATGTTCTACCAAATAACATAAAATCTGTCTCGTCTGGCGTAAATATCACCCAAGATTTAGTGCTCTTATCTTGAAGAAGCTTCGTCTCAAGTGCTGATTCAATCCAAAGTAGAACTTGATGGCAAAACTACTTAGACGAGGCCCCTAAAACTATTTGTGTGCAGCTCCAAACGCATGTCATATCTACAAAAATGCATATGACTCAGTTGAGAATTACAATGCTATCAAAATTTTTCGCGGAATACAAAACAATTGGCAAAGCTTTCCAAACAAACTTTGTAACCATCGACTTGTTGGTCGACGAAACGCGTCGAGTGATCGTCCAATGAATGTAGTACAGACAGAGTAATATTTCGGAAATGTTCACAATTTAAAAATATAACAAGTAAGGAAGGCTAAGTTCGGGTGTAACCGAACGTTACATACTCAGCTGAGAGCTATGGAGACAAAATAAGGTAAAATCACCAAGTAGGAAAATGAATCTGGATAACCCTGGAATGTGTTTGTATGACATGTGTATCAAATAAAAGGTATTAAAAAGTATTTTAAGATGGAGTCGGCCATAGTTCTATAGGTGGACGCCATTTAGGGATATCGCCATAAAGGTGGACCAGGGCTGACTCTAGAATTTGTTTGTACGATATGGGTATCAAATGAAAGGTGTTAATGAGTATTTTAAAAGGGAGTGGGCCTTAGTTCTATAGGTGGACGTCTTTTCGAGATATCGTTATAAAGGTGGACCAGGGTTGACTCTAGAATGCGTTTGTACAATATAGGTATCAAACGAAAGGTGATAATGAGTATTTTAAAAGGGAGTGGGCCTTAGTTGTATAGGTGGACGCCTTGTTGAGATATCGCCATAAAGGTGGACCAGGGGTGACTCTATAATGTGTTTGTACGGTATTAAAGGTATTAATGTGGACCAGGGTGACCCAGAACATCATCTGTCGGGTACCGCTAATTTATTTATATATTTAATACCACGAACAGTATTCCTGCCAAGATTCCAAGGGCTTTTGATTTCGCCCTGAAGAACTTTTTCATTTTCTTCTACTTAATATGGTAGGTGTCACACCCATTTTACAAAGTTTCTTTCTAAAGTTATATTTTGAGTCAATAAACCAATCCAATTATGTATCATGTTTCATCCCTTTTAAAACGGTTTTATTTAGCTTGAGTTGACAGGCAGGCCGCACGGCCGTTGTGAACGAATCTTGTAATTGAAATTTAAGTAACTTCCCGATAAGCTACAAGCTTGAAACTTGGAATATAGTTCAGAACCCGATGACAATGCAATAATAAGAAAAAAATCGCCGCTAGGTGGCGCATGGATCGAGATATTCGCAAAATTCGCATTTGTGGTCCGATTTGGCTCATATTTGGAACACATAATACATGCAATAGAAATCGACCTGTGAAAAAATCGCCGCTAGGTGGCGCATGGATCGAGATATTCACAAAAATCGTATTTGTGGTCCGATTTGGCTCTTAGTTGGAACACATAATACATGCAAGAATAAAAAGCGACATGAAAAAAAAAAATCGCCGCTAGGTGGCGCAAGGATCGAGATATTCACAAAAATCGTATTTATGGTCCGACTTGGCTCATGCTGGGAACACATAATACATACAAGAATAGAAAGCGACCTATCAAAAAAAATCGCCGCTAGGTGGCGCAAGGATCGAGATATTCACGAAAATCGTATTTGTGGTCCGATTTGATTTGGTCCATATTTGGAACACATAATACATACATGCGACCTATGATGCCCGATTTGGCTCATATTTGGAACAAATATTGCATACAGTCCAGTAGAAGTGACATCAAAATATTTTGGAGTTGGAGGAGGGACAAGCATACGTGGCGCAGAGTCGAGTAAAGTCTTTGGAAGGATTATGTATTGAGGACTTAGGTTGTAACAAATTGTCAGGAAAGAGTCCTTGTAATAATGAGTCACTAGATGAACTAAATAGAATGAGAAATAATAGGCAATTAAATAAAGACTAAAAACTTGAAGATAAAATAATTTAAAAAAAATTTTTAAGTTAAACGGTTTTATTGAAAACAATACTTACATGAAATAATAATAATATGAAAAGCTAGAAAATAATTAGGTAGGTCCTAGGTACTAGTCATCACACTCCTTATCAATCTAGGGCGTTGATCAGACAATTAAATAAAAGCGTTGGACGCGTCATATTTCTATTGATAGTCACCAACTGAACCTTAATCAGGTTATGCTACGCCTCACATTTTTAGAAATTTCAAAACGTGGACCCGGGTACCCCTAGAATGTGTTTATACAATATGGATATCAAATGAAAGCTGTTGATGAGTGCTATAGTACAGGATAATTTTCATACAACTGGGAGGCTAGGGTCTCGAGATATAGCCAAAAACGTGGGCGCGGATACACCTAGAATGCGCTTTTACATTATGGGTATCAAATTGAAGAATTTGATGTATGTATGCTTTAGTACAGTAAGTTTCCTACCGCTAAGTGACTAGGGTCTTGAGATATAGGCCAAAACATGGACCCGGATACACGTAGAATGTGTGTGTATTATGGATGTCAAATGAAAGCTGTTGCTGAGAGCTCTAAAGTTCATTGTGATATTCGATTTAGTCGCATCAACCTGGCAAAACTGATAAATATGCATGCGAAGCCGAAATAAAGACAAGAATTAATAATACCCACATACCTATTTACATATGTACGTCCTATTCGATTTGCCTGAAATTTCGTATATAAATTTGCCTATATTAGTATTTACGATGCTTTTTTCCGGGAAGTATACGAGAGACGGACTGGGACTGGGATTAGGACTAGGACTGGGACTGAGACTGAGACTCGGAGTGGGACTGGGACTGAGACTCGGAATGGGACTGGAACAAAAAAAAACATACCACCCTCTGTCACTGGCAATAAGAGATGAAGAAGAAGGAGAGAAACTGAGAGAAGAGACAGAAAAAGCTTATTAAAATGTATGCAGATAGGCCAAATTTAGGGCAGAACAATGTCTGCCGGATCTGCTAGTTTACTTATATACTGTAAAGATATTAAATTTTTTGTTAAAATTTGAGTTAAAAAAAAAATTTTTTTTTTAATGGGCGTGGTCGGTCTCCGATTTTGCTAATTTTTTTTAAGCATACATATAGTAATAGGAGTAACGTTCCTGACAAATTTCATCATGATATCTTCAACGACTGCCAAATTACAGCTTGCAAAACTTTTAAATTACCTTCTTTTAAAAGTGGGCGGTGCCACGCCCTTTGTCCAAAATTTTACCAATTTTCTATTCTGCGTGATAAGTTCAGCTCACCTACCAAGTTTCATCGCTTTATCCGTATTTGGTAATGAATTATCGCACTTTTTCGGGTTTTCCAAATTTTCGATATCGAAAAAGTGGGCGTGGTTACAGTCCGATATCGTTCATTTTAAATAGCGATCTGAGATGAGTGCCCAGGAAACTACATACCAAATTTCATCGAGATACCTCAAAATTTACTCAAGTTATGGTGTTAACGGACGGACATGGCTCTATCAAATTTTTTTTCGATACTGATGATTTTGATATATGGAAGTCTATATCTATCTCGATTCCGTTATACCTGTACAACCAACCATTATCCAATCAAAGTTAATATACTCTGTGAGCTCTGCTCAAATGAGTATAAAAACAGAAAAAGACAAAATTCCAAAAAAGCAAAAATAAACAGCCATACGCAGCGTAGAGCATAGATTAAAAAAAAAAATAGCAAAAAAGAAACAATCACAACTCGCCGAAAACACCAACGCCAATACACCGAACACAGCCGCGTCACGGCAAACTAAAGCGGCTAAACCACTTTGTATTGTTGTTGTTATTGTTGGTGACGCTACAGTTTTGCGGTTATGTAATTTAAAATTGCAACAATATCAACAACAACTAACTCCAATCCGGTTAAACAGTTAGGCAAAAGCGTGCAGCTGCTTTAAAAAAGAAACAAAGAGAGTCGCACCCGTATGGTTTAAGTGGGAGGAGGTGGAAGCGACGAGAGAATGCAGTGGTGTATATATGAGTGTCTTGCTGTCACAATACAATCATACATTGGTTACGTGAAAGGGGGCACGACTGTTATGTTGGTTTACTTGGTTGGTGGGAAGTTTGTATAGCTCGACTATTTTGAAGAGGCGCAACTGGAGAGAAGGGAGTGTGTTATCACAAGGCGACTTAAAGCAGTTAACAGTTATACATTTTAGGTTTTTTTGTTTCTTGTTTTTTTTTTTTTTTGCCTCATTTATACGTCAGTATTTATGCGTTAATGCTGCTCCCCAAAGTGATTGTGTTCGGTTTTGGTACGTCATTTTGAAACTGCTGCTAAGGTTTTTGTTTGTTTCTTTATCAAACCCTAGTGCTGGTGCACAGTGGACTGTTTTGGGATGAAGCGTGTTATCCTTTATTAATTCAAATGAGTCAGGTGGTGGTTTTTGTCGAATAAAAAGGGAGAATAATTTAAAGTGGGAACACCAGGTGGGTATCGTAATAAAGTTGGGAATACATATATAAGTTCTTTATAGCAGGAAATATTTGTAGTAAAAGTGAACGGGATCGTTTAAAGACCACACCTACTTTTTATATATAAAGTATGTTTAAAAGTGTCGTAGACTAGAATAATACGCTTTATATGGGCGTTCCCAATCCCTTATTGCGATCAAGCATTTCACAACATTTCTGGAGCCTCTTAATATAATAATTTCTTGGAACAAAATTCGATATACATACATACATGTTAGACTTATAACAAGAAATATTTCTAGTTAAAATGGCCCAGATCAAATTTCATGCATTTGTATTATTTACTAAATAATAAGGTTTTTTGTGTTTTCCAAAATGTAATTGTAACGAATTTTTGGGAAAATCCGCTTATTTTAAACCTTCTGCTAACGTTCGAATCGCTGAACTGTCGGAGAAATAGCTGCAATATTCAGTAATGCAAAATGGTCTTTATTAGACTACTTTAAGAGTACTTCACAATAACTCTTACTTCACAACTAATTGCGTGTTTAAATCAAACTGAAATATCTCTTCGTTGCCTTCTATATATGTTTGTAAATGATGATTGATGTGTTCATGTATATGCGAGTGACTGCTTCATGTTTTTATTGTTGCGTGATTATTTATTTAGTATCACCTTAGTGATGCTAATATTCGTCACATTATATATATAAAAAGTTTGCGTGGTTTTCGTCCGGTTTCGTTCATTTTGAATAGCGATGGGAGATGAGTGCTTAGGAACCCATACACCAAATTTCAATAAGATATCTCAATATTTACTCAAGTTATCGTGATCATAGATGGACGGAAGGACATGGCTAAATCAATTCCTTTTTTCATTCTGAGCATTTTGATATGTGGAAGTCTATATTTAGCGCGATTCGTTTATACCGTTAGATAGATAGATAGATGTTGTGAGGTTAAGCACTGCGAGCTATTGGTCTATTGTGCCCTCAATTCTCATTACAACACTTCATCCAAGCCGAGTTCCCTGAGAAAATCCAGAATGGTTCCCGGCTTCAGAGAGTGTATGTGACTATTTCCTAGTTTGGATGATCCTAGGATTCTAAGTCTTCGTCTCGCGACTGCCTCACATTCCTTCAGGATGTGTTCTGCAGACTCATCTTCGACATCACAGAAGCGACAGAGGCTACTAGCTGATATGCCCAATTTATGCATGTGGCTCTTTAGCCTACAGTGACCTGTGAGTATACCTGTTACAATCCTAAGGCTACTTTTTGGGAGATTAATCATAGCCTTATATCGCTTCGAGTTGTACCCTCCTATTAGTGCCTTTGCCTGCCGAAGTCCTGGACTCTCCCGCCAGTGTTGTTCTCTGAGGCACGCCTCCTTTTGTATAAAGTCCTCCCTTATTGTATGTGACCCTATTGGCACCATAGGCTCGGGTCCTATTGGCTTTCCGGCCGCTGCCAACTTGGCAAGCTCGTCGGCTCGCTCGTTACCATCCACTCCTCTGTGTCCAGGTACCCATGCCAGACGGATGGTGTTGTTGACTCCTAGATTGTTTAACCTCTCCACGCACTCAAGGACTGTTGATGATTTGATCTCAACCGAAGCTAATGCCTTGAGTGCAGCCTGACTGTCGCTGAGTATAACGATTTTCTCGTTGGTATATCCCCGCTGTAAATTTATCTCTGCACACCGGCTTATGGCAACAACTTCGGCCTGGAAGATGCTCGGATATTTTCCGAGTGGTAGGGATATTTTGGTTCGGGGCCCGAAGATCCCCGCTCCTATGCCCTCCGGTGTCTTCGAGCCATCGGTGTACCATATTATAGTGTGTTCCTGGTGAAGCGCTTCAATCCTGGAGGTGTCCCACGTACATTTGTTCCCCAGCTCTATTTTGAAGCGCTTCTCAAACTTAATTATCTTCCTCGTATCATCTCTGGGAAGTTGGATAAGTGGAATCTGCTCCTGCAGCTTCGCCATGCTCCGTGACTGTATCACTTTGCCTCTTCCACATCCCTCTTTAGCTATGTTTACTAAAGTACTCCTGGCTGCCTACTCAATTATTATATGTAGAGGCGTTAACTCAAGCAGCACTTCTATTGCTGCCGTCGGGCATGTTCGCATGGCTCCCGTAATGCAGACACACGCTAAGCGTTGAAGCTTCGTGAGCGATTTTTGTACGGTCACCATGGTTGTTCTTGATGCCCACGCAACTGCTCCGTACACTATGATAGGTCTCACTATCATAGTGTACATCCATCTTAGGATCTTTGGGCTGCATCCCCAGGATCTTCCTGCAATACGTCTGCACACCATTATTGCTCTTGTAGCCTTTGATATGGTGTTGTCGACGTGTTTCTTCTATAAGAGCTTAGAGTCAAACGTGACTCCCAAGTATTTCACCTCAGACGTGTACTCCATCTGTACTCCATCCATTGTGATTTGACTAATCCCTTCCAGTTTCCTTTTCCTGGTAAAGGGCACAATGCATGTCTTGTTAGGGTTGATGCTTAGCCCTACCTCAGTACACCATTCTTTCGTTAACCTCAATGCCCTTTGCATTATGTCGCAAAGGGTGCTCTCAAATTTGCCCCTTACGATGATAACAATATCATCCGCGTACCCCTGACATCGGATTCCGTTGTCTGAGAGCCTCTGTAGAAGTTCATCTACTACCAGGCTCCACAGCAGGGGTGACAGGACGCCCCCTTGTGGACATCCTTTCGTTGTTTTAATCTCTACTGTACCGTCCCCACTTGAGGTTTCGGCAATCCTCGTGCGCAATAAGGCGTTTATCCACATACGGATTGGACGCTGTATCTCTCTTCCCTCGAGTACCCGATTCACACTTTCGTGTGTCGTGTTGTCGAAAGCCCCCTCTATGTCCAAAAATGCGCATAGAGTTATCTCCCCGCACTCGAGCGCAATTTGGATTTCTGTGGACAGCTGATACAGTGCAGTTTCTGTCGACCTGCCTGTTCTGTATGCATGCTGATCTTATGTAGTGGCACTCTAACGAGAGCCTTTGATCTAATCTCATGGTCTACAATCTTCTCCATTGCTTTGAGAGCAAAGGATGTCAGGCTTATAGGCCTAAAGGACTTAGGACTGGAGTAGTCCTTTTTAGCACCTTAGGTATAAGGACCACTTTTGCTCTTCTCCACACCGTCGGGATGTATGCCAGTGCGAGGCTATCCCTCATAATCCTGACCAGGTGTGGGATCAATTCCTCGCCCTGCTGCAGAAAGGCTGGATATATACCATCCACTCCCGGAGACTTGTAGCTCTGGAAAGACTTTACTTCCCACTTAACTGTGCCATCGTTGAAGAGTTCTTTAGCGAGGTTCCAATCTGTGGGTGTTGGTCCCCCTTCTCGAGCCTCCTCCGTTGAGGTATCCGAGGATGCGTCCGGGAAATGAGCTGCAAGCAGGGCACGTGCTCTTTCTTCCTCAGTCCTTGAGTAGGTTCCATCAGGGAGCTTAATTGATAGTCGTGTCTCCCTTTGGTCCTTGGCTAGGGCTTTGTGGAGCCTTGCCGCCTCTGGAACCTCCGAAATACCCTCACAAAATTTCCTGAAGCTCTTTCTTTTAGCTTTTCTAATCTCTTTGTTATATGCTGTTAGATTCGCTGTGTATTGCTCCCAGTTTCCCGTGCGCCTCGCTTGGTTAAAGAGTTTGCGCACGGTTTTCCTCATTTCCGAGAGTTTCCTCGACCACCAGGGGGTTTTATTTCCTGGGCCTTTGGATTCTCGACAGCTAGAGTTAAACGCTTCAATAATGACACGGTTGAAGTTATTAACTCTTGTCTCCAATTCCATATAAATTGTTCCTCTGTTCCTACTATCTATGATAGGAAGATTTCCCTGTATTATGTTCCTGAACATGTCCCAGTTTGTGTTCCTGGGGTTTCGCCTTGGTGGTCCTTCTATGGGCATAGCCCCGATGACGAACTGGATAATAAGATGGTCCGACATTGAGGGTTCAGAGGAAACCCCCCATCCAGAGACCAGCTCATCAGCCAGATCGTTACCCAGGGTTATGTCCAGGACTTCTTCTCTAGACCTAGTGATGAAGGTTGGTGAATTCCCAACGTTGTATATGCTTAGGTCATTACTAATAATAAATTCAAGAACGGACTCCCCCTCGAATTGGTGTCTGTACTGTTCCATACCTCGTGGTGCGCATTCGCGTCGCATCCCATGATCAACGGTATTTTTGCCCATCTGCAGTATTCCGTCAGTTTCTTCACACCCTCTGGAGGGACCTCGTAGTTGTCTCCAGCAAAGTAGGCCGCTGCGAAGACGATGTCTGTTGACTCTCCTTGTATTACCATCGTCGCCTGAACTGCTACGAAGTCTTGACTCATAAATCTGTAATGCAAAAATAGTTAATGGAGTTGTTAAGCACTACACACGCTCTTGGTCTTTCTTGAGAAAGATCCCAAATTACCTTATTATTTCTCTCTTTTAAGCCTCTCACCTGACCTTTGTACACCCAAGGTTCTTGGATGAGTGCTATGCCCAGATCTTCCGAGGCAAACCTGCGTGCTATTACTGCCGAAGCAGCTTTAGCATGGTGCAGGTTGATCTGGGCAACCTTTGTGTATGGGCCGGTCAGTGCTGAAGCCTTACCAGCTCGTCCTCATCGGACAGCCGCGGGTTTTCCTCTCTTCTGTCCTCCAAACCTAGGTCTTCTAAGTTTAGACCTTCCAGGAGCTCCTCTGTTGATGGAGCTTGCGTATGCTCTTTACCGGTGATTAACCCGGTTGTTGACCCTGTGGCTGACGAGACACTGGTTGGGCACTGGTTGGATGTTGCTGCCCTGGATGTTGTTGCTACCTCCTCGCTTTGCTCCCCAGTGCTCTGTACTTGTCCTGGAACGTGGGGTTGTTCCACACTGGCTGGGGCTTTTTGCTTCCAAGGTCTGACCGGGACGAAGCTGAACCGGTAGTTCACCTTGAAGCTAGCTTCCTTTATTTTAATGAACGATGCCTCGTCAATTGCCCGCAAGCCCCCCTCCTCAGCACTGCTGCTGATTATACGCCACATCCCAACATTTAAGAAGGTGTTCTGTGCCTTCAGCAGTTTAAGTGCGAATTCTTTGTCGCTACTTCTGGGGAGATACATAGTGACGGTGTGCGTCGGCGGTATATCATCCCCTTTCCTCGTAATAAGGGCAGGGCCCACCCAACTATGCAGAGTTGGTGTGACTCTGGTCAGCCATTCGGCTGTTTCCTCATCCTTGCAGTCTACAAGGAGTTATCCTGGCCTAAATTACACGCCGCAGAAAGCCAGAGATTGCTTTCCCCATCCCTTCGATACCTCGATCATTAACGTGTCTTGCAGCCGCGTCAGCTCTTCCTGGCTCAAGACCCCCGCCGGGTATTGCTTTGGAAGCACCGCCATCCGTATGCCCTTTAAGGCATCCGAGTAGCCCTGCATTTTTGGCCTCCCCTGCGCAGTTGATGTACCACGTGCTGGCAGCGGCGCATTCGCTCTTCTTGAGGTAGACGGTGTGGGGTAAGCTCTCTGTCCCCTGGTCTGCGTTGCGTCCTCCCGTCGTGCCTGACCTCTTCTTCGGTTGTCAGCGGGAGCGCTTTGCTTCTCATTACGGCTTTTTTGTTGATTCCCGCGGTTATGTGACCCGCGGTGATGCGATGCGTGCTCGCCTCTTGCCGTTTCCCTCTCACCCCGCCTTGATTTCCAGGCGGATGGGTTCTTCTTGCTCGGCCTCATGTGTTGCAGTGCCTTCTCGCGTGCACTGTCCGGGGTCCTTCCCTGCTTCAGGTATCGAAGGTACCACTTCTTTCCTGCGCCACTTAGCCCGATTCTTCTTGGGTCGTCGAAGCCACCTGGCTCCCCCAGTTCGGGCCAGCTCGCACCATGGCGATGCTCTGTGCCAGAGTCCTCGAACGACGATGACCTTGCTCTGGCATTCGCACTTTCCTTTGGCGATCGTCTTCCGCGGTCTAAACTCGACCTCTTCCTTTCTCCGTCACGTTCGGCTTTGTCGTCCCTTGACTTGGACCGTCTTCTTTCCCCTGGGTACTGGCGATCATGCACTTCACCCAGGTGTCTCTTAGCTGCTGACTCCCTGCTGCTATGGCAATGTCTCTCCCTTGAGGGTGAGTGTTTGCGGTTTCGACTTTCCCGCTTCTCTTGCGTCTCCTCTCGGGGTCTCCTTTGCCGGGTTTCGCAAAGGCTGTTGCTGGCTGCGATTTTTGCCTCTGCCCGGCTTGGCCCACTGGTGGTGATTAACCCACCATGCTGTGGTTTGACGCTGCTCTCCACTTTCG
Source organism: Eurosta solidaginis (assembly GCF_040869045.1). Classification (NCBI taxonomy): domain Eukaryota; kingdom Metazoa; phylum Arthropoda; class Insecta; order Diptera; family Tephritidae; genus Eurosta; species Eurosta solidaginis. The sequence goes on along the minus strand of NC_090319.1, from coordinate 88,276,230 downwards.
TGGTGCTCTGCCCACTGTGCTGCTGATTTCTGCTGGCTGTGTTAGTCTTCACGGTGGTGATTAACCCACTGTGATGTTTGCCTTCGCTACTCGTCTTGGTGGTGCTCTGCCCACTCTGGTGCTGGTTCTTGCCTGCCGTGTCTTTTTTGACCTTCTTGACCGTCTCGCTTCCGGACGTTTGGTCATCGTCGTCCCTGGCATGCTCCTCAAAAAGGGCAAGTTCTTCTGCAGTCAGGTTTAGGTGGCTTAGGGAGTAGGTTCTCTCGCCATGCTTTTCCCTTCGGCGTTTGTTGTTACCGCCACTCTTTTCTGTCAACTTGCTATTCCTCCCTTCAATTTGTTTTTGTTGATTTTTGTTGTTGTTGTTGGTTTTATTTGTGTTTGTATTCATCATCTTGTTTGTACGATCACATGCCTACCGTGGCAAGCGTAGTGATCTATTCGGTATAAAAGGGGAACTCGGTTCGTCCACCGCGGCAGAGCCCCTTGACGCGGTAAGGCCATAGTTACTCCCCAAGGTGGCCCGGTGTCAGGGAGGCGCCGTTATAATACAGCCGGTGTTGTAAACCTCCTGGCTGCAAACCAGTCCAATGGGCACGGTGTCGCATAACACCCTGGATTAGGAGGTGACAGTTCCTAGTTACCGCTCGCATGCGCGACGAATCAGTCGGATGTGAGTATCGAGGCTGCTCCCATCCGGCCGACTCGCGACAACTTGTGATCGGCGTAAGCCCCTGCACCACTACAAGGTGCCTGTCCTCGCAGGGGTTTATACCGTTACTATCAACCGTTATGTTACCAAAGTTAATAGTATTGTGGCGAATATTAGCAGTTCTATACATAACTATGCTGCTACTAAATAAATGAACAACAACAATAAAGCAAGCAGCTGCTTTTGTGTATATGAACACATCAATGTAAGCCATTTACAGACGTATATAGAAGGCGACGTAGAATATCTCACATACACATATGTAGTCATCAGCTAAGAGCAGATGTTGTTATTTACACATATGTACATGTACATATATAGCTAAATAACCAAGTCTGACAAAAAACTGTTCCAACTGTTCGTGAAAAGTCTAGACCTCAGGAGAAAAAGGTGAACGAAGCTAACTGAGAGTATAAAAGCAGCGCGGTGCCAGCCATAGTCAATCAGTTTTGATTTAAACACGCTATTAGTTGTGAAGTATAATTGTGAAGTACTACTCCCATAGTAGTCTAAATAAAGACCATTTTGCAATACTGAATATTGAGCTATTTTTTCGACAGTTCAGCGAGCCGAAAGTTAGCAGAAGGTTTAAAATAAGCGGAATTTCCCAAAATTCGTAACAATATTGAAACATATCGAAAGCTTCAAGTTTTAGGTATGTGTCGTTAAAAGGCAGATATGTAAATAAATTTGTAAAATAGCAGCGTAAATTCAACTTCGCTTACACCCGAACTTAGACTCTCTTACTTTTTAAACGATTTTATTTAGCTTGACTCTGTGTAGCGGCCGGCACGAAATTTGTAATTAAAATTAAAGTAACTTCCCGATAAGCTACAAGCTTCCAGCTTCGAATATAGTTCAGAACCCCGATGACAATGAAAATATAAAAAAAACTCCGATAGGTGGCGCATGGGTCGAAATATTTCAAAAAATCGTATTTGTGGTCCGATTTGGCTCATATTTGGAACACATATTACATACATGAATAGAAAGCGACATATGAGAAAAATCGCCGCCAGATGGCGCAAGGATCGAGATATTAAAAATACTCGTATCTGTGTCCCAGATTTGGCTCATACTCGTATTTGGAACAGATATTACATACAGTCCGGTAGAAGTGTCCTCAAAATACATTGGAGTTCGGGGACTTAGATTGTAACAAATTGTCAGCAAAGAGTTATTGTAAAATTAAGTCACTAAATGAACTAAATAGAATGAGATATAATAGGCAATTAAGACTAAAAACTTGAAAATAAAATAATTAAAAAATTTTTGTTAAGTTAAACGGTTTTATTGAAAAGAATACTTACATTAAGTAATAATAATACTAAAAGCTAGAGAATAATTAGGTAGGTCCTAGGTACTAGTCATAGCGCTCCTCATCAATCTAGGGCGTTGATCAGACAATTAAATAAAAGCGTTGGACGCAACTACAAAACACTGTGCGCCATGCTTGCGAGTCTTACGTTTTCCCTCAATTTTTTTCTCCGGCAATTTTTATTTATTATTGTCAGAGCTGATCCTGCTTCCTTATTTTATTGTTGGTTTCGCTTTTTGCTGCTGCTATATAGTTTATGTAATTATTCACCTCAAACCATATTGAGACCAACAATTCGATATCACAGTAAATTTCGAATTGAAAAACGGCAAATTTTCTTCATTATTTTGCTCGTTTCACAGTGTCATTGTTATGGGTTTTAAAAAGTAAAAATGCTTAATTTATGCGACCAAAAAAAATTTTTTTTTGAATAATTTTAATCCATTTTTTTTTTATATTGTTATGTTTTTTTGTAACTGCTGCTGCTGCTGTTTCCATACAAACACCGTTGTTGTACCAATTGCATATTTGCATTTGCGTTTCGGCATTTTTGGTTCGCTTATGGGACGCCCCAATTTCGCTTAATTACATAAATAAAATATGTCAAAAAATTAAAAAAAAACTACATAGCGCAGAAGAAGTCAAATAAATCGAAACAATATTTATGCGTAGTCCATTTTGACTTTTTGTGTCTCAGTTCGTTTTGCTGTTGCATATAATCGACGTTTTTTCGTGGATATTAGGAAGCGTTAAGCTGCCTAAAGTTTTAAAATTTGTGCTTTATAGCTTTTATTTTTTGTTTCGTTAATTTTTTATATAAGCTTTGTTTTCTTCTTTTTTCATAGGCTTAAAACCTTTTTCAGCTGCTTTTAACATCTGCCTCGAACTTTGACGCTTCGATTGCCGCCTTTTCTATCACATTTATTTTTTATTTTTATTTTTTTTTGGGCCGGCCACACGTCGCTTCAATATTCGTAAATTTACATATTTATTTCATTTTTATATAGTTGTTGGCTTTGAAATAGTGGTGTAATTAAAGAAAGAAGTTCAAAGTAAAAAATAACCGAATTTTTTAATTTGCACGCAAAATTTATTTACTTAGTTACTGTCGCTTGCCTTTTTTTAGGTCACAGACAAAATTATGTTGTGCTCCAATTAATTTCGTGTTGTTCCATTTTGTTTTTGAAAATATCGACTGTTTTGCGAAAGCAATGATCAAATAACCAAATCACATATTTAGATGTTCTTGGGCTCTATGGCTGGTTGAAATTGACCTAACGTCTTTGCTTTCCTTTGATTTTTTCTTTCTTTCCTTTCCTTTCTTTTCCTTGCCTTTCCTTTCCTTACTTTTCCTTTCTTCTCTTTTCCTTTCCTTACCTTTTCTTTCCTTCCTCTCCTTTCTTATCCTTTCCTTTTCATTCTTTTCCTTTTCGTTTTATTTAATTTCTTTTATTTTATTTACTTAATTTTATTTCATTTGGTTTTAATACCTTTCATAAAAATGAAATGGTATATTAACTTTGGCACGAATCTCAAACTTGTAAGTCCTTAAAGGAAAATAGATAGACTCACCATTAAGTATACCGAAATAATCAGGATGAAGAGCTGAGTTGATTTAGCCATGTCCGTCTGTCTGTTTGTATGCAAACTAGTCCCTCAATTTTTTAAATATCTTGATACAATTTGGTGAGCGGGTGTATTTAGGTGTCCGATTGGACATTTGTCGGAACCGGCCGGATCGGACCACTATAGCATATATCCTCCATACAACCGATTTTTCAGAAAAAGAAGATTTTTATCATATCTTCCTCAATTTATCAGAGTGAAGCTTCAAACATCACCATATGCTTTCGTCTATTGCACATATTGTTGTCTGAAACAAGTAAGGAAGGCTAAGTTTGGGTGTAACCGAATATTACATACTCAGCTGAGAGCTTTGGAGACAAAATAAGGGAAAATCACCATTTAGGAAAATGAACCTAGGGTAACCCTGGAATGTGTTTGTATGATATGGGTATCAAATGGAAGGTATTAAAGAGCATTTTAAAAGGGAGTGGGCCATTGTTCTACAGGTGGACGCCATTTCGAGATATCGACCAAAATGTGGACCAGGGTGACCCAGAACATCATCTGTTGGCCGCTAATTTATTTATATATGTAATACCACGAACACTATTACTGCCAAGATCCCAAGGGCTTTTCATTATCTTCTACTTAATATGGTAGGTGTCACACCCATTTTACAAAGTTTTTTCTAAAGTTATATTTTGCGTCAATAAACCAATCCAATTACCATATTTCATCCCTTTTTTCATATTTGATATAGAATTATGGCATTTTTTGTTTTCATTTTTTGTAATTTTCGATATCGAAAAAGTACCATGTAATATTATCCGATTTCGGCCATTTTTTATACCAAGATAAAGTGAGTTCAGATAAGTATGTGAACTAAGTTTAGTTAAGATATATCGTTTTTTGCGCAAGTTATCATGTTAACGGCCAAGCGGAAGGACAGGCGGCCGACTGTGTATAAAAACTGGGCGTGGCTTCAACCGATTTCACCCGTTTTCACATAAAACAGTTATCGTCATAGAATCTATGCCTCTACCAAATTTCGCAAGGATTGGTAAATATTTGTTCGACTTATGGCATTAAAAGTATTCTAGACGAATTAAATGAAAAAGGGCGGAGCCACGCCCATTTTGAAATTTTCTTTTATTTTTGTATTTTGTTGCAACATATCATTACTGGAGTTGAATGTTGGCATAATTTACTTATATACTGTAAAAATATAAAATTTTTTGTTAAAATTTGATTTAAAAAAAAAATTTTTTAAGTGGGTGTGTTCGCCATCCGATTTTGCTAATTTTTATTTAGCACACAAATAGTAATATTAGTAACGTGTTTGCCAAATTTCATCATGATATCTTAAACGACTGCCAAATTACAGCTTGCAAAACCTTTAAATTACCTTAGTTTAAAAGTGGGCGGTGCCGCGCCCATTGTCCAAAATTTTACTAATTTTCTATTCTGCGTCATAAGGTCAACCCACCTACCAAGTTTCATCGCTTTATCCGTCTTTGGTAATGAATTATCGCACTTTTTCTGTTTTTCGAAATTTTCGATATCGAAAAAGTGGGCGTGGTTGCAGTCCGATTTCGTTCATTTTAAATAGCGATCTGAGATGAGCGCACAGGAACTCACATACCAAATTTCATCAAGATACCTCAAAATTTACTCAAGTTATCGTGTTTACGGACAGACGGACGGACATGGCTAAATGAATTTCTTTTTTCGCCCAGATCATTTTGATATATAGAAGTCTATATCTATCTCGATTAGTTTATGCCGTTACGGATTGTCGTTATGCGAACAAAGTTAATATACTCTGTGAGCTCTGCTCAGCCAGTTGCTTACGTATATAGCATATATTGTTGTGTGAAAAAATCATAGAGATCAGTAGTATATATATTATATATCCTATATAAACTGTCATTTTTGCCCCTTTTTACGGCTAGAAACTTCAAATTTCATCAAATACTGACGTTTACGTCATATGTTGAAATACGTGACTCGTAGTCATAGTTTTTACATGCAGACCACAAAAAAACGTGAAACTTTGCATCCTCACACAAAGTACCTACCTATTTTTTACCTTATATTAAGTCGCTTTCATGTTTGTCCCCTCATTTCCATACGAATTTTTGACCCACGGAAAATTCTTTTTCCGTAACTTCCCGTTGAGCTAGACACTTGATACTTAGAACATAGTTCAGATCTGAGAGACATTACAATGCAAGTAAAAATACAATCCGCTAGGTGGCGCACGGATCGAGATATACAGAAAATTTATTTTAAAAAGGTAATTTTGCGATCCACTTTTAACTAACTTCTCGGTGATCCAGAGACTTGAAACTTAGCACATAGTTTGCGAGTCGAAGGCACTACAATTCGTGGAAAACAAAATGCCGCCAGGTGGCAGACGATTCGAGATAAACGAAAATCCCTGAAAAAACGCAGGGAATCTTGCAATCGATTTTTGAGTAACTTCCCGGTGAGCTGGAGATATGAAACTTGAGCCGTAACTCAGAACCCGGTGACAATGCAATATTTTATCAAAAAATTTCCGCTAGGTGGCGCATGGATCGAGATATTAGGAAGATTAATTTTAATTTGGGAATCTTTCAATCCATTTTTAACTAACTTCTCGGTTACCTAGAGGCTTGTAACTTAGCACATAGTTCGAGACCAGGCGCCAATACAATTTATAGAAAACAAAGTTTCGCTAGGTGGCATGCTAGTTGAGGTAACTACAAATCCCTGAAAACCAGGGGAATCTTGCGATCGATTTTTAAGTAACTTGCCGGTGAGCTGGAGACTTGAAACTTGGGCCGTGGGTCAGAACCGGGTGACAATGCAACATTTGATCAAAAAAATGCCGCTAGGTGGTACATGGGTCGAAATATTAGGAAAATTTATTTTAATTTGGGAATCTTTCAATCCATTTTTAACTAACTTTCCGGTTTCCTAGAGACTTGTATCTTAGCACATAGGTCGAGACCCGGTGACAATACAATTTACAGAAATCAAAATTCCGTTAGGTGGTGCGCTAGGTGAGATAATTACAAATCCTTGAAAAACGAGGGGAATCTTGCAATCGATTTTTCAGTAACTTCCCGGTGAGCTGGAGATATGAAACTTGAGCCGTAAGTCAGAACGCGGCGACAATGCAATATTTTATCAAAAAAATGCCGCTAGGTGGCGCATGGATCGAGATATTGAATTTTTATCAATAGTCGCAATATCAGTCCATACATCAAATTTCAACATTCTAAGTGTATTATTTACTAAATAATCAGGTTTTCTGTGTTTTCCAAAATGTTATATATATATAAAAAGTGGGCGTGGTTATCATCCTATTTCGCTCATTTTCAATACCAATCTATTCTGGGTCCAGATAAGCTCGTGTATCAAATTTATCTAACCGCGATCGGCCCTCGGCAATGATTTCGCATACACTCTAAACGTATTTCTACTATGAAAAGCTTTTCAGTGAAAATGCATCTGCCTTGCATCAGTTTCCGTTTGGAATCGTCATAAAACACGTAGGTCCCGTCTGCCATTTTTGTACGGAAAATCAAAAGGCAGCAAGACACAAATTCGAGGAGAAGTTCGGCCTAAATCTTCTTCCCGTTTGTTTTTAATTTTTTATGGTTAATGCGTAATACAAATTCTAAAACAGTTAAACAAACAGCTTTTGATCTACCAAAATAACAAATTCAAGGTTGTTATGTTTATTCCAGCATAATGAAATTAGCGCGTATTTGATAAGAATATTTTGCTGTTATTGTTGAAAGGAAAATTTAATTGTACTTATTTGCTCGTTTCTATATTTGTACAGTTGTATTTTGGTATTAAGTTATACGTGTACAATAAAATAAAAAATAAATGCAAGGCGCGATAACCTCCGAAGAGATTTTAGGCAGAGCTTCCTTCCAATTTGCGTCATTCTCCTTTAAATTTTTCCTAAAATTTGGCGGGAGGGAACCTACATATTTTACTCTAACTCCGAACGGCATCTACAACTCAGACGAGTTTTCACTGAAAAGCTTTTCATTGCAGATACACACGCGCAGTGTTTGCCAAATCACTTTCGAGGAACGACCCCGTGTGAAAACTTTTTTGAATGAAAAAACTTGTTTCTAAAATTTTGATGTTGCTTTATCCGGGGTGTGAACCCGGGATCTTATGTGTGGTAGGCGGAGCGCGCTACCATCACACCACGGCGTTCGCATACGTGTACAATATGACCGTATTTTTAACTCTTTCACGCATATGAGACACAGGTGTCCTAAAAATATTTCCTTGTTTAGCAAGAAGGCTAGCAATATTTTACTAGTTTTTTCGTTATAAGTTACTTAATCTTATCTGAATGTATACATCCGAACGATTCGATTTTCATTTAAAGTGTTTATTATAATAACAAAACGAAACTCATGGCAATTTATTAGATATCAAGCAAAATAACCATTGAAATACCATTTCAAAGAGTCCCTTATATTACAAGGTTAAACCAAATAGGGACTCGATTTCTTATGGGATCTGTAAGATATCTAATTAGAGTTTTAAATTTTTTAAGTTAAATATTTCATACAAGGAATGCTACAGAAAGTTCTGCAAATTTAGAACTCTCTATCAAATTTTTAGTAATGACATAATAGGCTTTGAATTAAATATTTCTCAATTGTGGCTCTATAGCATTTTTATACCCAGCTGCACTTGTACATAGGGTATTATAGCTTTGATTGTATAATGATTGGTTGTACAGGTAGAAAGGAATCAAGATACATATATAAAAATCATCAGTATCGAAAAAAGCTTTGATTAAGCCATGTCCGTCCGTCCGTATGTCCGTCCATTAACATGATGATTTGAGCAAATATTGAGATATCTTAACCAAATTTGGTATACGGGCTTATCTGGACCCATTCTAGATTGGTAAAATGAGTGAAATCGAACGATAACCAAGCAAACTTTTTCGTTATCGAATCCACGTTTAGAAGAAGAAAATGTCTTACGGCCGTTAAAGATATTACATTAAAATTTGGCAGTGACATTATCCTTTCCAAATTATATAGACTGAGTGAAGATAAACAAAATCAGATACAGACCACTCCCACTTTTCCTTAAGGTTCAACCTTAACAAAGTTTGCAATAATTCTGTGGTATTTAACTACATTTGACTGATATTCTACATCAATATGGTATGGTTGAGCAAAGCACAAAAACTTAAACAAATTTTACAAATACTCGATAAGTGCTAAATTGAATGATTCCTTATATCATTTTTTTTAATTTTATGATTAATTTATTAACTATTCCATGATCCACTATTAGTGTGGCTGAACATACTTTTTACAAAAAGTTGGGACACCAAGGAATCGTGCACTTTCGTAAACCTATGAACATACGAAACCCAAGCCAACTCAAAATTCATCGTTCAACGTCAAAAACTCGACTAGTAAATCGATTCACGTAAAAATGTCATTAGTAAATAATGGAGATGCCATAACGATATGTACTCATTGAGCATGTTAACTTATTCATTCCGTATGTTGGGAACATTCGTCTCCATTTAAGAATTTGAGGAATCGAAGGAAATTCCCTGGTATTAGGACGAGGGTATCCATTTGCTCTTTGGAAACAGGGGAGAGCGGTCGGGAGTTGAGGACCGCCTCTATGCGTACTACGAGGGTAGTGAGCTCTTCGAAGGAGAACTTCTGGTTTCCGCCTCTATGCGTACTACGAGGGTAGTGAGCTCTTCGAAGGATAACTTCTGGTTTCCTCCTCGTAAATTGTATCTTGAAACTTTTCACAGCCGCTTGTGTAGAGCGTATTGTGGGATGAATTTCCATGAGAATCCGTGAGTTGCATACTTCTCTGCAACGCAACTTCCTTGAGGAATGTGTTGAATTCTCTTTGTAATACGCGTTGTGCGCCAACTAACGTATTTCCGTTGTCAGAAAATATCTGATGGGGTAGGCCACGGCGGCCAGTAAATCAGACAAAGGCTGCGTTGAAGGCATTCGTGGTAAGATCAGAGCACACTTCTAAATGAACAGCATTTGTGGAAAAACAGACGAACTCACAAACATTAGCTTTCACATACGAAGCTCGGCAGTCTAGGCGTTGAGCGTTATGGTAATGACGTCCCGCGTTGTTACTCTGGCGTCGAGCCCTGTGTAACAGTGTGTGGTGGCCGAGGGAACATTTTCGGCAGCTGGATGGGGAGTCACATGCCCCGGTGCTGTGCGACACTGGCAGTTGATGCAGTACCGGTGGTTCCTCGCGCACTCGTAGCGCTCCTCAGGCTTCATCGCGTGCCTTATCACGTGTCGCTGGCCACATAGACGGCATTTTTGCATCTCCGTCAAAATGCATTGTACTTATGCTCATATAGGAAGTTTTTTTGAGATGGTGTATTTTTGAATAAAATTCTAACGTACGGAATTCTTCAAACAATATCTGAATGATTGACAAAACCAACATGACTCTTTATCAATTCACGAAATATTTAGTAGAAAATGGATTATTTCCTCCAAAAGCTGTTGGCATTTACAAATTTATTATCACTACTAAATGCTACTAAAGGTACTTTTCTACTACAATTTTCGCTGAAGGGGATTGAATTATTCCCCGTTTTCCTTGCTTCGTAAAAGCAACCCATCCAGATTTTTCAATTTGGGAGTGTCAAAGCTCTGTCATCATTTTAGAGAAAACCTCTAGTAATTGAATCATGGCTACGAACAGTGTACTAAATTTTTAGCAAAAACTATGCTCGAAGTTAATTGGGCTGACATAATCAACATCTTGTGTTAAATTTTGATGAGAAGTTAGTTTGTTTAATGAGCTTTATACGACTTCGAAAGGAATAAAGAAATTGACTTTCCATCGCTTCAAATAAAACAAACTTACTATGCATTATCTTTTGGTTATAAATGTGACTTTTTGTATGTTTTTGCAAGAGAGTATGGGGTCCCAACCTTGGTAAAACGTCATACCTATTTATATTTGGGCCTAGATAAATGACATTCGGTTGGAGTCTAGCCAATTTTTATACGCAGCGTGTACACAAGGGTATTTTTACTTTGATTGGATAACGGTTGTTGGCCGTGACATACAGGCATCATTATGTTAAAATTACCAGCATCGAAATAAATTTTGATTGAACCATGTCCGTCCATCCGCCCGTCAACGATGACATGAGAAAAAATTTAGGTATCTTTACAAAATTTGGTATATCTTTGTTTAAGAGACTTAAACTATGAACATTTTTCGTTCGTTTGTTTCATTAGCCATTGAGTGCGCTTGTAATTCTCAACTGGTTAGCGAAATATTCGAAATACATAGTTTAAATTTTTTATCCCAAAGGGGTAAAATAAGGTGGCTCAACTCGCAGCCAATACCTTAGAGCCCCCAGTGCTCGCCCCAATGAATACATACCAGGTGTAACAGGTGCATAGCGACCTCTCTCTAAAATAACACACAGTCCACGAAAACAACAAATAATATAATTATAACAAAAAAAAAAAAAAAACATTCGCCAGTCGAATCACCAAAGCTTAGATCTGGGCCCAGAATAGATTGGCTTTGGAAATGAGCGATATCACAAATTTCAAAATATGCGTCAGTTTATGACCAAAGACCAATAAAGTGGTGAAACTGGATAAGTGGGAAAATGAGTGAAGCACCGTCTGCACTAATGAGAGAGGATGATAGATGTATTTAATTCATATTTTATATCTCGAACTTTAATAAATTGTCCACATATATAAGAAAAAGCACCAGCTTCATATTCACACTTTCGCGACGACAATTTAGGTTATTCTAGATTTGTACAAAACATCTGATCCGTTGTTTATCACTCTAGCGCCATGAGTATTGTTACTATAACTATTACGAAAGCAAACTTATAATACTTAGTATTTTCTTTTCGTTTTTGCTTATAATAAAACAGAAAATCATGAAATAAACTTTAGAACAAAGAACAAACATTTTTTTGTAGAGTCGTGTCGTCGACGATGCTGTAAAAGCTGCTAACTCCATCCATCAAAACGAAAAAGTTCTATTGTATGACAAGTTAAAATGTATTGAAATTTTATGGAGTTAGCAATTTATCATAATTTTGTTTGAGTTAGTTATTGTGGACAATAAAGACATACTTTTCTTTTACCACCATACGCAGGAATCGTCTCCCATTCTACCATTATCAAAAAGTCGGTTTAAGTTAAATACGGAGCATCCACGATCTGAAATCATGCTCAAGTTGTGGTGTTAATGGACTGAACTTTGTTAATCTTAACCCTCCGATATACTGTGGCGTCTGGCCAGACGAGAAGGCTTTATTTTCGTGAATGACTTTACTGCTACCCACCCGATCATGAAAAGCTTTTGTGACTTTTTAAGTTTAGAGGCGGTCTTTATAATAATTCGGAAATCGATATTTTTTCTTTTTATTTTTTCTGTTTTTTGTACCAAAGTTGATTATGTCACATTTTAACGTTTTCGTCGGGCTAGACGAACATATTTTTAAGCCTATAAGACCTCATAGTTCGTATTCATTTCAAAATTTTATCAATAAAAATTCAAACTTATTTCTGGGTAATCACAGTGTGCGACGAGTTTTCTTCAAAATTTAAATATTTGTGGATAAAGTTCAAAGTGTCAAATTTCGTCTGGCTAGACGACAACGCTAAGATGTTTTGAATTTATTCGCCGCTAATCGGAGGGTTAAACATGTAGACCATCGCCACTTGGTAAAGTATCGTGAAAAGCCCCCCCCCCCCCCCCCCAACGGGTTAGGGGGTTAGAATATACCGCGGTAGGTATGCCTGTCGTAAGAGGCGACTAAAATACCGGATTCAAGGGGTTTGTGTAGCGCAGCCCTTTCAGGTTGCCAGCGCAATACATAGCTTCTCCAAACCCAATTGTCAACCTCACCTATCCGTGGCGAATCCTGTTTCATTAACAGCCGAGGCTCTGGCGACCCCGCACTCCTCATGGATCTAGGGAGTGGGAGGGCGGAATAGCCTAGAAGGTCGCATGTGGTCATAACAAATCGTTCACGAGATGGTCGGGCTTGGTACCGGAACGTATCGGATCTGCATCCGGCAATCTAAATTTTAAACCAAATTTTCTTTGGTCGTATATGTAGTACAAAAAAAGTTAAAGATTTAGGCTCAAACTTTTAAACGTGTATTTAAATAGCTTCATTAAATACAAATGGTAGTTTTATTTTGAAAAAGTTAAATCCACATTTTATTTTAAAAGGAATACAAGAAATTGAAAATTGTTTAAAGGTAAAATTTTTTTTTTGTATACATACTATCCCCAGTTTTATAAGATAAATTTGTCACGCACCAAAGTTCACTTTCTCATGGATCCTCCCTTAAATATTTAATTCCAAAGTGCTCTATATGAAGTTAAATTCAATATGTTTTGACGTGGGTTTAGGCGTTTATGATATAAGTCTTAAATGGCGCGTTCAGCAGGTATAGAGTAATAATTCACTCGGCAGTTATATACAAAAACAGCTTCCAGATTGCTTATTATCAATAAATTTTTTTTTCATCAATTCTCCTATGAAACGCAAAATTTCTGGATCAGCTAAATTAACATAAAATTGCGGATATTTGTGGTAATTCATAATCCAAAATATTCCCACCGCACAAAGGTGTCCTTTCACGACGCCCGGTGTTCCAGATTCTCCATACGAATATCGATCGCAACCTTTAGCACAATACATACTTTTTAAACGGTTTTTTTCTATATTTAAGTTGTGGAATCCCACACAATCACTGGGTGTTACTATTGTTACCTCCTCTTTTACGAATTCATAACGAAATGGGTTTAGTCTGGGAGTCCATCCACTAATTTGCATGGTTTCACTCACCGAAAGTTGATTTTTGCAAGGTTGTATTGTCTCCACTCCATCATTGTTTTTAAAGGCTTCATTCAGTAGAATTCCCGCTATATCCATATCGCTGTTTTTGCATTTAAACTCATCATATTGATAAATTACATCCTTCATTGTGCGACGTGGTCCGTCTAAATTTGATGCATTAGCTGCAACGGTGATACCATTTTTTTCTAAACGGTTCACGCATTTCGCAGCCGTGATAACTATTTGCATAGTGACTAACGAACCAGCGCAGTGATAGTATTCTCTCTCAAATAATGCTACCAAATACCGATCGTCAGTTTTCGAATTTATCTGGGTCAAAAGAATGCTAAGCACAACAACCAGAATCACGATATGATTGTATAAATTCATTTTTGTTCCTGCCTTTTACCACTGCTTGTTGCGTATAAATAAGTTTAAAGTAACTAAAGCAAGACAAATTTTGTGGGCGCTATTTATAGACAGTGGTGAAGCTTGATGAAATTTTCTGGGTTTGAAACAAAAGCAAAAGGTTTCAAAAATATAAAAACTAATAATAATCATAGAAAAGTCTGGTTTTAATTATTATCCTAAGGCCCGGTTTTTCAGTAGTTGGTTAAGCTAAACTTAAACTAAGTTTGCTTAAACTCTAGTCAAATTTAAACTCCAGTTAAACTACTGAGCAGTTTTTCAGTCACAGTTTAAGGCCGCCTTTGTGGTAAGCTTTTTTGTACGGCAACATTGGTTTTTTATTATCTAGATAATTTGTAGATACGACAACAGCTGGATTTTGTTTACTCAACAAACATTTAAAAGATATTTCTCCAGCCAAATATATATCTAGTTCTGGAGATGATATCCAACATCATTATCTAGTTATTCTTCAATCAGATAGTTTTCGAATTGGTATCCAACTTCATTCTCCAATCACTATCCAACCTTTGAGACATTTTGTGAACAATTCTCAAGTGAATATTCAACACGTTTCGCTAGTTGATATCCTACATTGGATATCGAGTTGAAGTGAAGTTGGAAAAAATCTCCCAAGGCGGCACTACCAAAGCCAACAGCTATTTATTGTGAGAAATAAACAATAAAAAAAAATTTTTCTATATATATTTAATTTTATTTTCGTGAAAATACTGTAGTATTGGAATCTTACACTTGAGTCCAGTAAAAGAAAAGTAAAGTTGGGAACTTTACGCTCTATAAAAACTTCCCTCTTTGGCTGTTTCGTAACAACTCTTGAGATTTAAGAGGTATGCTAGTTATCAACATGAGCTCTTATGATACTCAAGCCCAAATGCTTGTTGGGTATATTCGACGCCATTTCGAACGAACGCAAATCACCGATAGGTTAACTAGAGTTTAATCCTGCCAGTTAGGACGCTTAAGTCAGCTTACAAAAAAAAAAAAGAAAAGTTTAAGCATAGTTTAACTGACAAGCGGAGTTGAACTTGTACTGTAAAACCAGGCCTAAGAATTTATTAAATTTTGTTCTGAGAATTCAAAAACAAACAATTTTATTTGTGAAAAGTGTTGCAAGTTATCGAATCTTTTTCAAAAAATTTTGTTATACATATAAAGTGTTATGAAATGATTTCTTACACAGTAGGTAGAGCAAAGCAATAGGAAAAATCTCTATTTCAAAACTGGTGCGTTTCTAGTACATTCGGAACCTCTTCTTCGCCCTCTTTATCTTTTACATGCTTCCAAATGGCGAATTTAACATAGCGAAGTCGTAGTTGGTTCGTGTTGCATTAACTATAGGACGCTTTCTATTCTTGTATGTATTATGTGCTCCAAATATAAGCCAATTCGGAGCACAAATACGATTTTTAAGAATATATCGATCCTTACTCCACCTAACGGCGATTTTTTTCATAGGTCACTTTCTATTCTTGTATGTATTATGTGTTCCAAATATGAGCCAGATCGGACCACAAACACGATTTTTTGGAATATCTCGATCCTTACGCCACCGAGCTGCGATTTTTTTCCATAGGACGCTTTCTATTCTTGTATGTATCATATGCTCTAAATATGAGCCAAATCGGAGCACAAATACGATTTTTGCGAAGATCTCGATCCTTGCGCCACCGAGCGGCGATTTTTTCATAGGACGCTTTCTATTCTTGTATGTATTGTGTGCTCCAAATATAAGCTTAATCGGACCACAAATACGATTTTTGCGAAGATCCCGATCCTTGCGCACTTGTGCACTTTCAATTATTGTATGTATTACGTGTTCCAAATATGAGCCAGATCGGACCACAAATACGATTTTTGCGAAGATCTCGATCCTTGCGCCACCGAGCTGCGATTTTTTTTCATAGGTCACTTTCTATTCTTGTATGTATTACGTGTTCCAAATATGAGCCAAATCGGACCACAAATACGATTTTTGTGAATATCTCGATCCTTGCGCCACCTAGCGGCGATTTTTTTTATGTGTCGCTCTCTCTTCATGTATGTATTATGTGTTCCAAATATGAGCCAGATCGGACCACAAATACGATTTTTGTGAATATCTCGATCCTTGCGCCACCTAGCGGTGATTTTTTTATATGTCGCTTTCTATTCATGTATGTATTATGTGTTCCAAATATGAGCCAAATCGGACCACAAATAAGATTTTTGTGAATATCTCTATCCTTGCGCCACCTAGCGGCGATTTTTTTTCTTATTATTGTATTGTCATCGGGTTCTGAACTATATTCCAAGTTTCAAGCTTGTAGATTATCGGGAATTTACTTAAATTTCAATTACAAAAAAGTGCTGTCTAACCAGCCTGTCAAGTCAACCTAAATTAAACCGTTTAATAAAATAAAATATATATAATTTATTTTTGATAAATTACGCTTCATTACTGCTATTAATCAAGTATTTATTTCGCACAATAAATAGCTGTTGGCTTTGGTGGCACCACCTTGGAGATTTTTTTTCAACTTCACCTCAACTCGATATCCAATGCAGGATATCAACTAGAGAAACGTGTTGAATAATCATTTGAGAATTGTATATTTCACAAAATTTCTCAAAGGTTGGATAATAATGCTAATGACGTTGGAGATCAACTCGAGAACTATAAATTTTACAAAATTTCTCAAACGTTGGATAGTGATTGGAGATTGAAGATGGATATCAACTGGTTTATGAATAACAAGATAAGCAGGGATGTCTTGGAATTCGATTGTTGTCGGAATGGGATTTGAAACCAATGAATATTGCTGCAGTGAATTCAAAACATTTTGGTTTGGTCATTGAATTATGTTTCTTTTTGGCCTATAAATCTAATTTGAACATAAAATCAAATATTTCATAATTCATAGCAGAAATATTAATGGGTTTAAAATCCGATTTCGACAAAAGTCGGTTTTCATGACACCCCTGTACATTTGACTAGAGTTTAAGCTTAAGAAAAACCCGGCCTTATTGATAAAAAGCGACCGCGGTGGAGTGGTGGGAGCGTGCTGCGCATACCACCCCGAAGTTCTTGAGTTCAAGTGCCGGCCAAAGCAACATTAAAAATTCAAAACAAGTTTTTCAATTCGAAAAAAGTTTGTCTAAGCGCGATCGCCCCTCGGCAATGATTGGGCATATACTCTAAACTCTAATATGAAAAGCTTTTCAGTGAAAATGCTGCTTCCTTGCATCAGCTTCCGTTTCGTCATAAAACATGTAGGTCCCGTCTGCCAAATTGTAGGAAAAATCAAAAGGGAGCAAGACGCAAATTCGAAGAGAAGCTCGGCCTAATCTTCTCGGAGATAAATCACGCCAAGCATTAATTATTTATTTTTTTTGTTTTTAATTTTTTATGGTTAATGCGTAATACAAATTCTAAAACAGTTAAACAAACAGCTTTTGATCTACCAAAATAACAAATTCAAGGTTGTTATGTTTATTCCAGCATAATGAAATTAGCGCGTATTTGATAAGAATATTTTGCTGTTATTGTTCAAAGGAAAATTTAATTGTACTTATTTGCTCGTTTCTATATTTGTACAGTTGTATTTTGGTATTAAGTTATACGTGTACAATAAAATAAAAAATAAATGCAAGGCGCGATAACCTCCGAAGAGATTTTAGGCAGAGCTTCTCTTCCAATTTGCGTCATTTTCCTGTTAATTTTTCCTAAAATTTGGCGGGAGGGAACCTACATATTTTACTCTAACTCCGAACGGCATCTACAACTCAGACGAGTTTTCACTGAAAAGCTTTTCATTGCAGATACACACGCGCAGTGTTTGCCAAATCACTTTCGAGGAACGACCCCGTGTGAAAACTTGTTTGAATGAAAAAACTTGTTTCTAAAATTTTGATTTTGCTTTATCCGGGGTGAACCCGGGATCTTCGGTGTGGTAGGCGGAGCACGCTACCATCACACCACGGCGGCCGCATACGTGTACAATATGACCGTATTTTTAACCCTTTCACGCGTATGGGACACCGGTGTCTAGCAATATTTTACTAGTTTTTTCGTTATAAGTTACTTAGTCTTATCTGAATGTATTCATCCGAACCAACCGATTTTCATTTAAAGTGTTTATTAAAATAACAAAACGAAAGCTCATGGGCATTTATTAAATATCAAGGAAAATAGCCATTGAAATACCATTTCGAAGAGTTCTTTATATTACGAGTTTAAACTATATATTGATCCGATTTCTTATTGGATATGTAAGATAGCTAATCAGAGTTTTAAATTTTTTAAGCTAAAGTGTTTCATTCAAGGACTGCAACAGAAATTTCTGCAAATCTAGAACTCCTTACCAATTTTTTAGTAATGACATAGTAGGCTTTGAATTAATTATTTCTCAATTGTGGTTTTATAGCATTTGTATACCCAGCTGCACTTGTACACAGGGTATTATAACTTTGATTGTATAATGATTGGTTGTAAAGGTAGAAAGGAATCAAGATAGATATAGAGTTACATATACCAAAATCATCAGTATCGAAAAAAACTTTGATTAAACCGTGCCCGTCCGTCCGTCTGTCCGTCCGCTAACACGATGATTTGAGCAAATATTGAGATAACTAAACCAAATTCGGTATACGGTCTTATCTGGACCCATTCTATATTGGTAAAATGAGTGAAATCGAACGATAAGGTCTTCGAAGGAGAACTTCTGGTTTCCTGCTATATTCGTAAAGTGTATCTTGAAACTTTTCACGGCCGCTTCCAATTGACCACACATGTGTGGAGCGTAGGTGGGATGAATTTCCATGAGAATCCGTGAGTTGCATATTTCTCTGCGACGTCTGTAGAGACTTCCTTAAGGAATGTAAATAACTGATGGGGAGGCCACGGTGGCCAGTAAATCAGACAAAGGCTGCGTTGAAGGCATTCGTGGTAAGGTCAGAGCGCACTTCTAAATGAACAGCCTTTGTGGAAAAACAGACGAACACACAAATATAAGCTTTCACATACGAAGCTCGGCAGTCTCGGCGTTGAGCGTTGTGGTCATGGCGTCCCGCGTTGTTGCTCTGGCGTCGAGCCCTGCGTAAAAGTTTGTGTTGGCCGAGGGAACATTTTCGGCAGCAGGACGGGGAGTCACATGCCCCGATGCTGTGCGACACTGCCAGACAGTTGATGCCCGGCACTGCCTTAGCACGTGTCGCTGGCCACATAGACGGCATTTATGCATCTCTGTCAAAATGTATTGTACTTATGATCATATAGGGAGTTTTTTTGAGATGGTGTGTATTTGAATAAAATTCTAACGTACGGAATTCTTCAAACAAATTCTGAAAGATTGACAAAACCAACACGACTCTATCAATTCACGAAATATTTAGTAGAAAATGGATTATTTCCTCCAAAAGCTGTATGGCATTTACAAATTTATTATCACTGCTAAATACTAAAGGTACTTTTCTACTACAATTTTCGCTGAAGGGGATTGAATTATTCCCCATTTTCCTTACTTCCCAAAAGCAACCCGTCCAGATTTTTCAATTTTTTGAGTGTCAAGGCTCTGTCATCATTTTAGAACAAACCTCTAGTAATTGAATCATGGCTAGGAACAGTGTACATACTAAATTTTGAGCAAAAACTATGCTCGAAGTTAATTGGGCTGGCATAGCCAACATTTGTGTTAAATTTTGATGAGAAGTTAGTTTGTTTAATGAGCTTTAGACGACTTCGAAAGGAACATAGAAATTGACTTTCCATTGCTTCAAATAAAACAAACCTACTATCCATAATCTTTTGGTTATAAATGTGACTTTTTGTATGTTTTTGCAAGAGAGTGTGGTCCCAACCTTGGTAAAACGTCATAACTGTTTATATTTGGGCCTAGATAAATGACATTCGGTCGTAGTCTAGACAATTTTAATACGCACAGTGGACACAAGGGTATTTTTACTTTGATTGGATAACGGACATCCTTATGCTAAAATTACAAGCATCGAAAAAGATTTTGATTGAGCCATGTCCGTCCATCCGTCCGTCAATGATGACATGAGAAAAAATTGAGATATCTTTACAAAATTTGACATACCGGCTTATCTGGGCCAGAATATATTGGTTTTGGAAATTAGCGAAATGGAATGATACCACACCCACTTTATCGATATCAAAAATTAAAAAAAAAATGGAAAATATGCGACAGTTTATGACCAAAGACCGAAAAAGTGATGAAACTAGATATGCAGGAAAATGAGTATAGCACCGTCTGCATTAAAGGCCTGCACTGCTTATTGAGCAGACCTATCGAAATATATATGTATAATTGTTATAGTTTTGTATTATACCAGCAGACCCGGCAGACGTTCTTCTGCCCTAAATTCGGCCTATCCTGCATACATTTTAATCAGCTTTTTCCGCCTAACTCTGCTCTACCCTCTACACTTTTTCCTAATCTCTTTATTCACTCCTTCCTCCGTCTTTTTCGCTTCATCTCCATCTTCGTCTCATTCTATCTCTTTCTCAGTCTCCTTCTCTCTTTTCTCTTCTCTCAAGTTTTTCTCCTTCTGCATCTCTTATTGCCAGTCCCAGAGGGTGGTATGTATTTTGTTCCTGTACCATTCCGAGTCTCAGTCCCAGTCCCACTCCGAGTCTCAGTCTCAGTTCCAGTCCTAGTCCTAATCCCAGTCCCAGTCCGTCTCTATTATACTTCCCGGCAAAAAGCAACGTAAATACTAATATAGGCAAATTTATATACGAAATTTCAGGCAAATCGAATAGGACGTATGCAAATAAGTATGTGGGTATTATTATTTCATGTCTTCTTTCGGCTTCGCATGCATATTTATCAGTTTTACCAGGTTGATGCGACTAAAGCGAATATCATAATGAACTTCAGAGCTCTCAGCAACAGCTTTCATTTGATATCCATAATACACACACATTCTAGCGGTATCCGGGTCCATGTTTTGGCCTATATTTCGAGACCCCAGTCATTCAGCGGTGTAAAACTTACTCTGTATTATAGCACACATCAACAGCATCAATGTGATACCCATAATATAAAAACACATTCTAGGTGTATCCGGGTCCATGGTTTGGCTTATATCCCGAGACCGTAGTCACCCAGCGGTGTAAAACTTACTCTGTACTAAAGCATACATCAACAGCTTCAATTTGATACCCATAATGTAAAAACACATTCTAGGTGTATCCGGGTCCACGTTTTGGGCTATATCTCGAGACCCTATCCTCCCAGTTGTATGAAAATTATCCTGTACTATAGCACTCATCAACAGCTTTCATTTGATATCCATATTGTATAAACACATTCTACGGGTACCCGGTTCCACGTTTTGGGCTACATCTCGAGACCCTAGCCTCCCAGTTGTATGAAAATTATCCTGTACTATAGCACTCATCAACAGCGTTCATTTGATATCCATATTGTATAAACACATTCTAGGGGTACCCCGGTCCACGTTTTGATCTCAAGACCCTAGACACGTAGCAAAAAAAGGTAGACGTTGGCCGATTCTCAGACCTACCCTATGTGCTCACAAAATTTCATGAGAATCGGTTCAGCCGTTTCGGAGGAGTTCAGCCTCTAAAACCGTGTCAGAAGAATTTTATATATTAGACTATAGTTACAGTTTGGGCGTAAAAGGGGCGTGAAAATTTCAACTTGCCTATTTGATTTCGCATGTTATGGGATTAGTAGTGAAAACAATTGATTTTTCCTTCCATTTAACACAACGTTTTGCAAAACTTCTTGCCATCATCAAGGATTACTTTTTTGAAAATATTTACTGTAATATTTTTTTGCTATTTCTATATTTTGCGCACAGTTTTCGATGAAAGTCTAATTATATATTGTTTTCTGTATATTTTCAGGTATGCTCAGTATTATATAATAAACGCATTTAGAGTGAGTATTAGCTTTTACCCGCCCCTCCGACCGCACGCATAGAATAAGTAAACAGCATAATACATAATTTTAAATATTAGTTAGCGTATAGAAGTTTTCGGTTTGTCTTGATTCCTGAAGCAGGCAAACAAAACTACTCAGAAGACAAAGACTAAAGCCCCATAAGCCTCTCTTCCTTCATCCAGATATTGCGGGAACAAAGAAAATTCCGACTTATGGACGCAGTTCTTCACATATATAGCAACAAAAACAGTCCAAAACGCCCTTCACGAGGTGGTTGTTGTCATCGATAAATCTTTCAACGGTAAAGAGTACACCCTGTCATGTTTCCTAGAAACTGAAAGTGCCTTCGATAACGTTAAAATGGCAGCCATCTGCAGGGCGCTTGTACGCCATGGAATGCAAGTTTGATATTAGCATGGATTGAATCTATGCTCATAAGAAGGGTAGTGAACGCCACTTTTAGTGCGGGCTCGGTATGTGGAATGAATGTCAGGGGTACCTATCCTGTGGATACAAGTAGTTAATGAAACTATGGAAACCTTTAGTGGGTAGTCGATACCCTACGGACCTAGTGATACACATTTCGCGATGGTAAAAGCCAATCAGACGGGGTGTGAATCCCATAAAATTTAAGCCTGCTCTTAACGAGATAAATAAAAATTCCTTGTTTAACCTGACGAAGCTGAACGGCTTTACGTTACATTTTTATAAATATATTGGCATAATTCTCGTCTACAAATTTAACTGGAATTGAAGAGAAAGCTCATGCAGCTCATACCTGCAAAGAAACTGTGTACCGTCGCTGCATGGCACACTGTAATTCCAGTACTAACCTATGGTGACGCCGTGGTGTGGTCTGCCTACCACGAAGATCTGGGGTTCATGTCCCTGCCATAGCAACATCAAAAATTTAGAAACAATTTTTATCAATTAGTAAAAAGGTTTCTTAAGCAGGATCGCCCAAGACTCCGAGTGAATATCTGTCAGTAAAATCTTCTTAGTGAAAACTCATCTGCCTTGCAGATGCCGTTCGGAGTCGGCGTAAAACATGTAGGTCCCGTCCCGCCAAATTGTAGGAAAAATTAAAAGGAGAATCACACAAGTTGGAAGGGAAGCTCGGCTTAAAATCTCTTCGGAGGTTGTCGCGCCTTGAATGTATTTTTATTTCCACTCCCGGTCACTTTATCTGCGCCAAAAAAGCACACTATAAACATAGGCCAACTGATCGACAGATAGTGAGCTCCCGCAGTCAACGCCATTTCACTGAGGTGACGAAATAAGCGTTATGTTCCGCATAAGTGTTGCAGTGCTCTGCATTTAAAGACGGAGGCCTTATTCTTCAAGACAACGATTCACATGACATAACATCATGACTAGCTGTCGCTTTTTCAAATAGTGCAGGGGTGTCATTGTTCATTTCCCCAGCTCCGACTGATTCTTCCTGTACATAGACCAGGCACGCTTAACCAACGTACCGATATCATTTCGTTACGATAATCAACGTTAATAAACGAAACAAAGTCATTTCGTTTCGTTTATTAACGTTAAGAACGTCAAATTAACGAAATGATTTTGTTTCGTTTTCTGCCCTATCAAAACGAAATCAAATCGTCTATGTTGATTATTAATTTCAAACTATGCTGCCAAAGCTGATTGATGGCGGAGTCATTAAAGGTGAAAGCATTAGCCAAGCTGATTGCAACTTTTCTCATGAATTTTGACAGTACGAACATTTCTCAGAGTATTTTTGACATTACCACCAACGAATTACACAAACAAATTACATGGAGTTTGTGTGTGTATGTCCGCTCGCTGTTACCACCTTACGGCTTCACCATGGCTATAGCATTGCCAGCACAATTCAAACATAAAGTATCACGTTTTTGTTAACGTTAACGAAAGCTTTTCGTTTCGGTTAAAAACGAGATACAATTTATCTTGATAATTCTTTATCGATAATATTTCGAAGTGTTTCAACAGAAACGGTGGAAATTTTTTGATAACCGATTAGCTTAACGTTAAGGTGCATCCCTGACATAGACCGTGAATCGGCAATCGGCACCTTCATGCCATAAAAAAAGGGCGAGTAGCGCAGTGTTTTTTTATTGAACGTCCAATTCAACCTTATGCAAAGGTTTAATTACCATATCCGAAGGAGTGCTTATCGGATACAGAGCGGGACAGTTGGTAGCCTGACCAGTGCTAGCACCGCTGAATCTTAGCTATATGTATTAAAATTTATTAATAAAAGGCTGCACCTACTTCGAAAACACTTACGACTGAACCAGTTAAGACCACTTTCAAAAAGGACTGCGAAAGGGGCTAATTGCTATTTCGTAGGACATTGCAATGGTAAACGTATCAGATGAAAACTTTGCGAGGGCACAGAATTGGAACTGTATCCGCCTCTTAACACGCTAGTTTAGTGCTGGTTCGGCACAAGAGTTTATACAAGTGGGCGAATGTTTTCCCAGCTGCTACTACGACCCTTGACCGTCCGCTGTCTTATCGCCACTCAACCGTCGACGCCTCGAAACCGCCCTCTACTAACTACGACCTTTGGTTGCTCTCAGCTTCTCCCGTTATCCTCTCCACCATAGATATAACCTCCAAACACCGTCCGCCATCAACGAATCCGTCTGTCGCATACTGATAATCCAGACACCTCTCTCCTCCGCTTCCACACTTTCTCCCTTCAGAAAGCTGATGTCCTCATATTGCCTCAGGCCGCGTGCGTGCGCGTATTCATACAGTGCTTGTAGTCAGTAGGACAACTACTTGCCTCAGCCTTTGAATAAACTGCATAACTTGTATGAGCTCTGGCGTAAATTTAGAGCGCAGTTGGGGCAGTGTCATATTAACAGCGTCTTTCTTTGGGCGAATGCCCACAATCGATAAGTGCACTGCTGACAATCGATAAGTTAATCAAATAAATTAGTTGAGGTCTTTGCTTAGCTTGCTTCTCAGGAAGGGGATTAAGCCGCTAATTCTTATGATAATCAATTCTAATCCAGTTTCGATGAATAAAGTTTACCAAAAAGCATTTGCAAAGGTGATAAGTGGACCAGGTGAGCCCTCGAATCTATGTACACTATAACAACGTTACCAAACATCGAAGCTGCATGTGTGAAGGTGAAATTCTGGACTGGCGCTCATACAAATTTTTGTTACCGAAAATTTTTTGTTTTTATTATTTTATGAAACAGCATTCAAAAATACACACAATCAACTGGGACTGGGACAGGGAATAAGGGATGGAGAGAACAAAAATAAATAGAGAGAAGAAAACCGAGAGTACGAGAACAGAAAGAAATAGATCGATAGATTATCCGAAGATAAACAAGAGAATCATTATCTCTGAGCTGGGCAGCTCATCGGTAATAAGGTATACCAACAGAGGAACCCCCCAGGGGGGCGTTCTTTCTCCTCTACTATGGAACCTGACGGTGAACGCTCTGTTATCTATACTACAGCCCACCGGATGCCAAGTCATTGCATAAGCCGACGACATAGCCTTGACAGTTACCAGCAAACACCTTCCGGTGCTTGGCGAACTCTTGCAAAATGCTCTTAATCTAACAAACACTTGGTCTAGGGAATGCGGACTCAGCATCAGCAGTGAAAAAACTGAGATGGTGCTTTTTACCCGCAAACGCATTATACCAGAATTTACCCTCCCGTCCCTAAACGGGAGGGAAATCAAACTCTCTACCGAGGTTAAATATCTCGGAGTTATTCTAGACAGGAAGCTTGACTGGAAGCGAAATGTGGAGGAACGATCCAGGAAAGCCACAATGGCTCTCTACGCTTGTAAGTCGGCAATCGGAAAAAGGTGGGGTCTCCAGCCACGCATAGTCCATTGGATCTACACGGCGGTGGTGAGACCTATACTCTTCTACGCCGTCACGTAGACGGCACTCGATATCGAAACTAACAAGAGCAAAGTAACTAGAGTGCAGAGGATGGCGGCAATGCTTACCAGCGGCGCCCTTCCCTCCACTCCTACCAAAGCTCTTGAAACCATATTATTCCTTCTCCCAACTGATCTATATGTTAGATACTGTGCCTCATGCAACGCGGCAAGGCTCAACGCTATCGAACCATGGAGGGACTGCAGGTTTGGTCACACCCGGATCCTGAAACAAGTCCCCGAAACCTTCTTGAAATTGGACCATACAACATCGTCCCCTTGCTCGGACAACAAATTTTCCACAAGAATCCCAGAGAGGAACGAGTGGGCAAACGGCGTGGAGCTGAGATCTCACAAAATCCCCGTTTTTACAGATGGCTCTAAACTAAACAACAGAGTCGGCAGCGGAATATTCTCGGAGAAGCTCAATCTAAGCGAGAGCTTTCGCTTACCCGATCACTTCAGTGTTTTTCAGGCTGAACTCATAGCTATCTGGGAAGCAGCCCTCTATCTTGCTAACCTGCAGGTGACCAATTCTATTTCAATTTTCTCTGACAGCCAAGCTGCCATAAAATCCCTGCAATGCAGTAACACCTCGTCACTAGTGGCATTAAAGTGCAGAGAAACCCTCAACAAACTAGCTGAAAATTGCAACCTAAGCATAATATAGGTTCCTGGCCACTGTGACATCTCAGAAAACTGCGCCGTGGATGAGATAGCTAGGGAAGGCACCAACCTGCAAACAATAACCTCCGCTGGTTGGGCCAGCCCTCCTTCAAACACTTGCAAACACTACCTGCGATCTCTTTTCACGGATCAGGCAAACGCCAGATGGGTCAAGGAACCTGCATGTAGTATATCCAAGCAAATCTGGCCTAATCTGGATGAAAAGAGATCGCAATCGGTGATATTGTTAAACCGTATCTCTATAAGCCCACTAGTGGGCCTTCTTACAGGTCACTGTCTCATGGGCACTCACGGTGCCTATATGGGCCTGCAGACAAATGACTTTTGCCGCAGCTGTAGGGACGAGGAGGAGATAGAAAGCGTTGAGCACTATCTGTGCCACTGTCCCGCATTGTCAAAAACCAGGTACCAATGCCTCCACAGACACTCCTTTGGGTGCCTTGCGGAGCTTGAATCTATAAACCCAAACGACATCTTGCGTTTCATTAGGCAAACGCGCTGGTTTAGCCTCACTGGGTCTAAACTTTCTTCTTCTTCGAAAGTAGGGTAACAGGAAATAGGGGCCCCCGGCGTGGTAGCACAACGGGCCACAACGGCCTACGTGAGTCTCCGCTCGGACAGCGGAGGCAGCCACTTTAACCTAACCTAACCTAACCTTATCCGAAGATAGAGAGAGAGGGAGAACGACCTAGAGAGAAAAAAAGGGATGGAAAGGACGGAGAGGCAGAAAGAGACGCAGAGAGAGGAGTGAATAAAAGGATACAGATATTGGGGACCAAGGGTAAGAGGTAAAAACTTCTTAAAAGTTATGCAGATAGACAAAAGTCAGAGCAGAACTACGTCTGCCGGGTCTGCTATAAAATCGATGAAACATCGTCGATAAACAGCCGAAAAGGAAGCAATAAGAAGAACAAATGTTTTGCTGGTATCGTATGCCGCCGAAGGTCTTCTGACACAGCCCGAAATTTTATGTTTCTGGTGAAGTTACCTTTATTGTGGTTTAATTTCAGCCCTGAGTGAGGTATGTATAGTAACCTGGGTCGATTTGTATGGACGAAAGTTAACCGATATCGCGCTATCGATTTTCGATAGGACTTGGGCTCAGGAAAAAAAAGTTCCACTACGCATACCCGAAAAAATAATTTTCGAGCCTGCGAAAAAAAATGGCGAAAGGGTAAATTTTTCGACCAAAGCACTCCCCAAAACCCAAAATATATATATATTTTTTTGAAAACTGTTGTAAAAACGTTGGCGATAACAGTTTTTTGAAAAAAAAAAATATTTTTTCGGGTTTTGGGGAGTGTTTTGGTCGAAAAATTTACCCTTTCGACATTTTTTTTTCGCAGGCTCGAAAATTATTTTTTTTGGGTATGCGTAATGGAACTTTTTTTGCTTAGCCCAAATCCAATCGAAAAATCGATGGCGCGATATCGGTTAATAAATCGACCCAGTCTAATGTATATTTAATTTCAAACCACTCGCTTTCTAGACGTACACCTGATTGCATCGAACTTGACTAGTACTTGAAACTCACGCCTTTTTATACTCAGCTGAGCAGAGCTCACAGAGTGTATTCATTTTGTTCGCATAACGGTACCCCGTAAAGGCATAAACTAATGGAGATAGATATAGACTTCTATATATCAAAATGATCTGGCCGAAAAAAGAATTTCATTTAGCCATGTCCGCCCGTCCGTCCGTCCGTAAAGACGATAACTTCAGTAAATTTTGAGGTATTTTAATGAAATTTGGTATTTAAGTTCCTGGGCACTCATCTCAGATCGCAATTTAAATGCACGAAAAAAAGTTGGATATCAACTGGTTTAGGAATAACAAGATAATAAGGGACGTCGTGGAATCCGATTGTTGTCGGAATGGGATTTGAAACCAAGGATATTGCTGCAATGAATTCAAAACATTGGTTTGGTCGTTGAATTATGTTTCATTTTGGCCTATAAATCTAATTTGAACATAAAATCAAAAATTTCATAATTCATAGCAGAAATGTTAATGGGTTTCAAATCCGATTCCGACAAAAGTCGGTTTCAATGACACCCCTGATTGGTGTTGTGGAAATATCTTTTAAATGTTTGTTGTGTAAGCAAAGTCCAGCTGTTGTCGTATCTACAAATTATCTAGATAATAAGAAGCCAATGTGGTCGCACAAAAAGGCTACCTCAAAGGCGGCCTTAAACCGTGACTGAAAAACTGCTAAGTAGGTTAACTGGAGTTTACGTAGTTTAAGCTTAAGAAAACCCGGCCTTATTGATAAAAAAGCGACCGCCGTGGAGTGGTGGGAGCGTGCTGCGCATACCACACCGAAGGTCTTGAGTTCAAGTGCCAGCCAAAGCAACATTAAAAATTCAAAACAAGTTTTTCAATTCGAAAAAAGTTAGTCTAAGCGCGATCGCCTCTTGGCAATGATTTGGCATCCACTTCAAACATATTTCTACTATGAAAAGTGTGAAAATGCATCTTCCTTGCAACAGCTTTCGTTTGGAATCGGCATAAAACATGTCGGTCCCGTCTGCCAATTTGTAGGGAAAAGCAAAAGGGATAAAGACGCAAATTCAAAGAGAAGTTCGGCCTAAATCTTCTTCTCTTTTGTTATTAATTTTTTATGCTTAATGCGTAATACAAATTCT
This sequence comes from Eurosta solidaginis, assembly GCF_040869045.1. Classification (NCBI taxonomy): domain Eukaryota; kingdom Metazoa; phylum Arthropoda; class Insecta; order Diptera; family Tephritidae; genus Eurosta; species Eurosta solidaginis. Next base: position 88,247,176 of record NC_090319.1, on the reverse strand, counting down.
AAAACAAACAGCTTTTGATCTACCAAAATAACAAATTCAAGGTTGTTATGTTTATTCCAGCATAATGAAATTAGCGCGTATTTGATACAAATATTTTGCTATTCTTTTTCAAAGAAAAATTTAATTTTACTTAATTGCTCGTTTCTATATTTGTACAGTTGTATTTTGGTACTAAGTGATACGTGTACAATAAAATAAAAAATAAATGCATGGCGTGATAACCTCCGAAGAGATTTTAGGCAGAGCTTCTCTTCCAATTTGCGTCATTCTCCTTTAAATTTTTCCTAAAATTTGGCGGGACGGGACCTACATATTTTACTCTAACTCCGAACGGCATCTACAAGGCAGATGAGTTTTCACTGAGAAGCTTTTCATTGCAGATACACACGCGCAGTGTTTGCCAAATCACTTCCGAGGAGCGACCACGTGTGAAAACTTTTTTGAATGAAAAAACTTGTTTCTAAAATTTTGATTTTGCTTTATCCGGGGTGAACCCGGGATCTTCGGTGTGGTAGGCGGAGCACGCTACCATCACACCACGGCGGCCGCATACGTGTACAATATGACCGTATTTTTAACCCTTTCACGCGTATGGGACACCGGTGTCTAGCAATATTTTACTAGTTTTTTCGTTATAAGTTACTTAGTCTTATCTGAATGTATTCATCCGAACGAACCGATTTTCATTTAAAGTGTTTATTAAAATAACAAAACGAAAGCTCATGGGCATTTATTAAATATCAAGGAAAATAACCCTTGAAATACCATTTCGAAGAGTCCTTTATATTGCGAGTTTAAACTATATAGGGATCCGATTTCTTAGTGGATCTGTAAGATAGCTAATTAGCAATTTTAAAATTTTTAAGCTAAAGTATTTCTTTCAAGGACTGCTGCAAATCTAGAACTCCTTACAAATTTTTTAGTAATGACATAGTAGGCTTTAAACTAATTATTTCTCAATTGTGGTTTTATAGCATTTTTATACCCAGCTGCACTTGCACACAGGGTATTATAACTTTGATTGCATAATGATTGGTTGTACAGGTAGAAAGGAATCAAGATAGATATAGAGTTCCATATATCAAAATCATCAGTATCGAAAAAAACGTTGATTAAACCATGCCCGTCCGTCCGTCTGTCCGTCCGTTAACACGATGATTTGAGCAAATGTTGAGATAACTAAACCAAATTCGGTATACGGGCTTATCTGGACCCATTCTAGATTGGTAAAATGAGTGAAATCGAACGATAAGGTCTTCGAAGGAGAACTTCTGGTTTCCTCCTACCTTCGTAAAGTGTATCTTGAAACTTTCCACGGCCGCTTCCCATAGCCCGCCCATGTGTGGAGCGTATGGTGGGATGAATTTCCATGAGAATCCGTGAGTTGCATATTTCTCTGCGACGTCTGTAGCGGCTTCCTTAAGGAATGTGGGGAATTCCCTTTGTTTGTTCCCGTTGCGTGCCAACGAACGTCTTTCCATTGTCGGAAAATATCTGATGGGGTAGGCCACTGTGGCCAGTAAATCGGACAAAGGCTGCGTTGAAGACGTTCTTGGTAAGACGAACATACAAACATAAGCTTTCACATACGAAGCTCGGCAGTCTCGGCGTTGAGCGTTGTGGTCATGGCGTCCCGCGTTGTTGCTCTGGCGTCGAGCCCAGTGTAAAAGGTGGTGTTGGCCGAAGGAACATTTTCGGCAGCTGGGCGGGGAGTCACATGCCCCGGTGCTGTGTGACACTGCCAGACAGTTGATGCAGTACCTGTGGTTTCTCGCGCACTCGTAGCGCTCCTCAGGCTTCATCTCGAGGAACGCCCGGCACTGCCTTATCACGTGTCGCTGCCCACATAGACGGCATTTCTGCATCTCTGTCAAAATGCATTGTACTTATGCTAATATAGGGAGTTTTTTGAGATGGTGTATTTTTGAATAAAATTCTAACGTTGGAATTCTTCAAACAAATTCTGAATGATTGACAAAACCAACATGACTTTATCAATTCACGAAATTTTTAGTAGAAAATGAATTATTTCCTCCAAAAGCTGTTGGCATTTACAAATTTATAATCACTACTAAATACTACTAAAGGTACTTTTCTACTACAATTTTCGCTGAAGAGGATTGAATTATTCCCCGTTTTCCTTGCTTCGTAAAAGCAACCTGTCCAGATTTTTCAATTTTGGAGTGTCATAGCTCTGTCCTCATTTTAGAACAAACCTCTAGTAATTGAATCATGGCTAGGAACAGTGTATGTACTAAATTTTTAGCAAAAACTATGCTCGAAGTTAATTGGGCTGACATAGTCAACATCTTGTGTTAAATTTTGATGAGAAGTTAGTTTAATGAGCTTTAGACGACTTCGAAAGTAATATAGAAATTGACTTTCCATCGCTTCAAATAAAACAAACCTACTATCCATAATCTTTTGGTTATAAATGTGACTTTTTGTATGTTTTTGCAAGAGAGTGTCGTCCCAACCTTGGTAAAACGTCATAACTATTTATATTTGGGCCTAGATGCATGACATTTGGTCGTAGTCTAGACAATTTTAATACGCACCGTGTACACAAGGGTATTTTTACTTTGATTGGATAACGGTTGTTGGCCATGACATATAGACATCCTTATGTTAAAATTACCAGCATCGAAAAAGATTTTGATTGAACCATGTCCGTCCATCATGATTTTTCCTTCCATTTAACACAACGTTTTGCAAAACTTCTTGCCATCATCAAGGGTTACGTCTTTGAAAATATTTACTGTAATATTTTTTTGCTATTTCTATAATTTATGCACAGTTTTCGATGAAAGTCTAATTATATATTGTTTTCTGTATATTTTCAGGTATGCTCAGTATTATATAATAAACGCATTTAGAGTGAGTATTAGCTTTTTCCCGCCCCTGCGGCCGCACGCATAGAATAAGTAAACAACATAATACATAATTTTAAATATTAGTTAGCGTATAGAAGTTTTCGGTTGGTCTTGATTCCTGAAGCAGGCAAACAAAACTACTCAGAAGACAAAGACTAAAGCCCCATAAGCCTCTCTTCCTTCATCCAGATATTGCGGGAACAAAGAAAATTCCGACTTATGGACGCAGTTCTTCGCATATATAGCAACAAAAACAGTTCAAAACGCCCTTCACGAGGTGGTTGTTGTCATTGATAAATCTTTCAACGGTAAAGAGTACACCCTGTCATGTTTCCTACAAACTGAAAGTGCCTTCGAATGCAAGTTTGATATTAGCATGGATTGAATCTATGCTCATGAGAAGGGTAGTGAACGCCACTTTTAGTGCGGGCTCGGTATGTGGAATGAATGTCAGGGATACCTATCCTGTGGATACAAGTAGTTAATGAAACTATGGAAACCTTTAGTGGGTAGTCGATACGCTACGGACCTAGTGATGCACATTTCGCGATGGTAAAAGCCAATCAGACGGGGGGTGAATCCCATAAAATTTAAGCTCGCTGTTAACGAGACAAATAAAAATTCCCTTCTTCAACCTGACAAGCTGAACGGCTTTACGATACATTTTTCACCCGAAGCCAAATATATTGGCATAATTCTCGTCTACAAATTTAACTGGAATTGAAGAGAAAGCTACTGCAGCTCATGGCACACTATACTAACTTATGGTGACGCCGTGGTATGGTCCGCTCTACCACACCGAAGATCTTGGGTTCATGTCCCTGCCTTAGCAACATCAAAAATTTAGAAACAATTTTTATCAATTAGTAAAAAGTTTTCCTAAGCGGGTCGCTCAACACTCCGAGTGAATATCTGCCATGAAAATCTTCTTAGTGAAAATTCATCTGTCTTGCAGATGCCGTTCGGAGTCGGTGTAAAACATGTAGGTCCCGTCCCTCCAAATTGTAGAAAAAATTAAAAAGAGAATGACGCAAATTGGCCCAAAATCTCTTCGGTGGTTATCGTTCCTCGAGTTTATTTTTATTTACTCTCCCCCAGACTCTTTATCTACGCCAAAAAAGCACATTATAACACAGCGAACATAGGCCAACTGATCGATAGACAGTGAGCTCCTGCAGTCAATGGCATTTCATTGAGGTGACTAAATAAGCATAATGATTCGCATGACATCACATCATGACTAGCTGCCGCTTTTTCAAATAGTGCAGGGGTGTCGTGGTATCCCTACATTCATTTCCCCCAGCTCCGACTGATTCTTCCTGTACGCAGACTGCGAATCGGCAATCGGCAATCGGCACCACCTTCAAGTCATAAAAAAAGGGCGAGTTACCCAAAGTGCTTTTTTTATTGACCGCCCAATTCAACCTAAGGCAAAGGTTTAATTACCACATCCGAAGTTGTGCTTATCGAATACAGAGCGGGACATTTGGTAACCTGAACAGTACTAGCACCGCTGAATCTTAGCTATATGTATTAAAATTTATTAATAAAAGGCTGCACCTACTTCGAAAACACTTACGACTGCACCAGTTAAGACTACTTTCAAAAAGAACTGCAAAAGGGGCTAATTGCTATTTCGTAGGACATTGCAATGGTAAACGTATCAGATGAAAACTTTGCGAGGGCACAGAATTGGAACTAGAGCCGCATCTCAATACGCTAGTTTAGTGCTGGTTCGAAACAATAGTTTATAGAAGTGTGCGAATATGCATCCCTCTGCTACTACGTCCTTTGGCAGCACGCTGTCTTTTCGCCGCTCAACCGTTGCCGCCTCGAAACTGCCCTCTACTAACTACAACCTTTGGTTTCTCTCAGCTTCTCTGTGATCCTCTCCACCGTAGATATAATCTCCAAACACCGTCCGCCATCAACGAATCCGTCTGTCGCATACTGATAATCCAGGCACCTTTCTCCTCCGCTTCCACACTTTCTCCCTTTAGAAAGCTGCTGTCTTTATATTGCCGCAGGCCACGTGCGTGCGTGTGTTCATACTGTGCTTATAGTCAGTAGGACGTTTACTTGCCTCAGCCTTTGACTCAGCACATCTCAAAACTTGCATGAGCTCTGGCGTAAATTTAGAGCGCAGTTGGGGCAGTGTCATATTCACAGCGTCTTTATTTTGGGCGAATACTTACTTGCGTACGTAGATTCTGGTGCAATGCTGACAATCGATAAGTTAATCAAATAAATTAGTTGAAGTCCTTGCTTAGCTTGTTTCTCAGGAAAGGGATTAAGCCGCTTAGTCTGGGGAGACCTTGAAATGTCTTTATCGATTATTTATCGAAACATTTATCAAAAAGTTATCGAAATATTACCAATTTGCTATCGGAGTGTTATTGAAAATGTATCGATTTGCTAAGGAAAATTTGTCGATTTGTCACTAGAATGTTACCGATAAGCTATAGAATTCTTATCGGCGTGCAATCGACTTGTTAACAACGATTTCCTATCGAAAATTTATCGATTTGTCATTACAACTGGGACTGCGAATAAGGGATGGAAAAGAACAAAAATAACTAGAGAGAATAAAAACGTAAGTAGGAGAAACAGACTGAGAAAGAGGTAGATCGATAGATTATCCGAAGATAGAGAGATAGGGAGAGATAGAACGGGAGAGAGAGAAGGAGAGCGACCTAGAGAGAAAAGAAGTGATAGAAAGGACGGAGAGGCAGAAGGAGACGCAGAGAAAGAAGTGAATAAAAGTATACAGAAAAGGGGGAGGAAGGGTTAGAGGTAAAAACTTCTTCAAAGTTATGCAGATAGACAAAAGTCAGAGCAGAGCAATGTCTGCCGGGTCTGCTATAAAATCGATGAAACATCTGTAGCCCATCGATGAAAAGCCGAAAAGGAAGCATTAAGAAGAAAAACTATTTTGCCGCTATCGTACGTCGATGAAGATCCGCTCACACAGCCCGAATTATATGTTTCTGGTAAATTTACTTCTATTGTGGTTTAATTTCAGCCCTTGTTAATTTTAAAACACGCCTGAGCGCATCGAACTTAACAAGTACTTGGAACTCACGCCTTTTTAAAATTTTTTTGTACGGCTTTGAACTAGAACCTTTCTTATGCCTACCCTCAGCCAAGCCCTAGACAAATGTTATGGGCCTGAAATTCGTCGCTTTAGAGTTAACGCTTTTCCTGAAATACTAAAATCATGCCTTAAATTACTGGCAGTCATACAAGCATCTTCTGTCTGGCATCGAATAAAAAAGAATCTTAATTGAAAATAAAAATTGTGAAGCTTTATCTAATAACTTATTCAAATACATAAATCAATCTATTTATTAATAAAAGAAAATATAATAAAGTGGCAACAAATGTGTCGAGAAAATTTCACAATAAATACTTACAAACATCCTACGATCGACATTACAGTAGTAAACTAAAATTTCACGCAAACAATTTAGAAAGTACCACTAACGAGATAAACGAAAAAGAAGAAAATATCGCTGGTTATACTGAAATGTTGGTGCAATCATTGGTGTACACTGCTGCCGCTGATCGTGGTGCTGATGATGATGTGAATGTCGCTCTGTTGGTGACGAAAGCAAACTGCGGAGAAAATCGATTGATTGACTAAGTTTAGAGGAAAGAGTGATTTAACTACAAATAGTACATACAAACACACAAACAAGCTGATGATGATGAAGTGACTGACTGCTAAATAAACGAAAATATGCTTTATAGCGATCGCAACCAACTCAATGATCATTAGTGTTATAATAAAAATGATTAGTTGATATTTGAATGTAACTTTTCTCGATTAATTAATACAAGCATATATATATGAAAGTTATTGTATCGTTCGGCGCTATGTATTCTTATAGCTGATTATGCTAATACCTGAAGATCAAACTGACAACGATCACGGAGATCACTTTGACGATGGTATTGCGTGTTTGAAAGATCACCTCGGCGCCAGTTCGAAAGCATTTTATGTTAGCAAATCGTTTAGAATCTCATTCAATTCACCCTATCACTGCTGTCGGTACATTGAAGTTTACTTATAGAAAGCGATGACTCGATACCCAAATGAAAGGAATCCTATGCCAACTCATCCGATTCATTCATTACTCTCCACAAAGACTAGGCAGACTCTATATTTAAGATGCTGGCCCGAGTGCAAAAGAACCGTCGCGAACATGGTTAACCTATTAGCGGTGGTATGCCTCTCATGTCGCCTGCGTAGCTTATTTCTTGTATTTAAACATACTTGAAAAATTCGGTAGACGCATAAATATAAGAGTGTTGAAAATATTCGCCCCACATTGCAGGTGGTTTTTGATCAGTTCGTCAAGACTGAAATGTCGAATCCTTTATTGAAATCGCGATGTTCCCGAATCAGAAATGTCGAGTCTTTGAGTGAGATCACTATTTTCCCGAATCTTCCTATTAGGAATAAGAATCCGATACTTGGTGTCGAGTGCTGTCAGAGAACCGGTGCAGTCGATGCTTTCTGTTGTTTTTTTTGTTTTTTTATACTCAGCTGGGCAGAGCTCACAGAGTATATTAACTTTGTTCGCATAACGGCAATCCGTAACGGCATAAACTAATCGAGATAGATATAGACTTCTATATCAAAATGATGTGGGCGAAAAAAGAAATTCATTTAGCCATGTCCGTCCGTCCGTCCGTAAACACGATAAGTTGAGTAAATTTTGAGGTATCTTGATGAATTTGGTATGTGGGTTCCTGGGCGCTCATCTCAGATCGTTATTTAAAATGAACGAATCGGACTGCAACCACGCCCACTTTTTCGATATCGAACATTTCGAAAAACAGAAACAGTGCGATAATTCATTACCAAAGACGGATAAAGCGATGAAACTTGGTAGGTGGGTTGACCTTATGACGCAGACTAGAAAATTAGTAAAATTTTGGACAATGGGCGTGGCACCGCCCACTTTTAAAATAAGGTAATTTAAAGGTTTTGCAAGCTGTAATTTGGCAGTCGTTGAAGATATCATGATGAAATTTGGCAGAAACGTTACTCATATTACTATTTTTGTGCTAAATAAAAATTTGCAAAATCTGATGGCGAACACGCCCACTTTAAAAAAATGTTTTTTAAATCAAATTTTAAGAAAAAATTTGATCACTTTACAGTATATAAGTAAATTATGTCAACATTCAACTCCAATAATGATATCGTGCAACAAAATACAAAAAGAAAAGAAAATTTCAAAATGGGCGTGGCTCCGCCCTTTTTCGTTTAATTCGTCTAGGATACTTTCAATGCCATAAGTCGAACAAAAATTTACCAATCCTTGTGAAATTTGGTAGGGGCTTAGATTCTAGGATGATAACTGTTTTCTGTGAAAAAGGGCGAAATCGGTTGAAGCCACGCCCAGTTTTTATACACAGTCGACCGTCTGTCCTTCCGCTCGGCCGTTAACACGATAACTTGAGCAAAAATCGATATATCTTTACTAAACTTAGTTCACGTACTTATCTGAACTCACTTTTTCTTGGTGTAAAAAACGGTCGAAATCCGATTATGACCACGCCCACTTATCCGATATCGAAAATTACGAAAAATAAAAAAAATGCCATAATTCTATACCAAATACGAAAATCGGGATGAAACCTGGTACATAATTGGATTGGTTTATTGACTCAAAATATAACTTTAGAAAGAAACTTTTTAAAATGGGTCTGACACCTACCATATTAAGTAGAAGAAAATGAAAAAGTTCTGCAGGGCGAAATCAAAAGCCCTTGGAATCTTGGCAGGAGTACTGTTCGTGGTATGACATATATAAATAAATTAGTGGTACCCGACAGAAGATGTTCTGGGTCACCCTGGCCCACACTTTGGTCGATATATCGAAAACGCCTTCACATATATAACTAAGGGCCACTCCCTTTTAGAACCTTCATTAACACCTTTCATTTGATACCTATATCGTACAAAGAGATTCTAGAGTCACCCCTGGTCCACCTTTATGGCGATATCTCGAAAAGGCATCCACCTACAGAAATAAGGATCACTCCCTTTTAAAATACTCATTACCACCTTTCATTTGATACCCATATCGTACAAACACATTCTACAGTCACCCCGGTCCACCTTTATGGCGATATCCCGAAATGGCGTCCACCTATATAATGAAGGCCCACTCCCTTTTAAAATGCTCTTTAATACCTTCCATTTGATACCCATGTCATACAAACACATTCCAGGGTTACCCTAGGTTCATTTTCCTAAATAGTAATTTTCCCTTATTTTGTCTCCAAAGCTCTCACCTGAGTATGTAATGTTCGGTTACACCCGAAGTTAGCCTTCCTTACTCGTTTTTTGATATAGTAATTACACACTTACTTTCATAGTCGAACATTAGAGGCTCATTATTCAGTCTAGGTGAGAATCGGTCAATTCAACTTACTTTCATCGTTTCAACTAACACAGCGTGAAACCACCTTTGGATGCCTTAGCTCAGACTATCTGTATTGTATAAGCTATTGCTCCTTTGATTACGGTAAGATCATTGAACTTAACATTGTATGTTATGTAACGTACATACGTCTACATACGCCTACATCGAATACCTTCCAAACCACCAACGCTCCGGTGCAGACCACACTTTTTGTCCAACATTCTTTTGCAGGCATAGCACGACTTTTTGACTCTATGCCTCGTGTGTAGCTTCGCCATCAACTTGGGTGTCAACTTCTGTCACATATACTCGTATCCTACCTGTCAATGACAGTAAGATTATACTTTATATATCGGTTCTAGTTGTGAAGGAAACTAGCTATGACTTAAGGTACGTATTAGCCGTGCCCTGTGATCTACGTCTATCGTTTTGTTTGCAAACGAGACTCTGGAAAACTCAAGCTCCGTAGGGAAGGAAGAGGTTGGATATCCTAGAAAGTCCAACGTGGTGCTATCAAATCGTTTTCAAGAGATTCGTGCCCCTTGAGAGAGTTCCGTAGTCTTTGAAAAGTTTTTAAAACAAACCACAAAGAACTGATGTCCTTTTGCTTTTCACCACCCATCTCATTGACAATTGTAGTTAAGTGACACTTCTTTAATCTCTCCAGTTGTTAAAAAATAACTATACTGTTGGTTTCGAGTAAACCCATAAAATCTGAACTCGAAAGCCTAATAAATGCTTTTATGGGGTAAGCCTCTCAATTTATAGGGTAACGTTCGATACCAAGGGTGCACAAGGAATCTGCCTAACACTCTCAAAAACAACAACCTCAGTAAAAAAAAAAACAGCAACTTCTCATTTGGTTGTTGCCGGCCAGCCTGAGCCAAAGTAAATGAATGTCGATAGATTGTTTTGCCGTTCGTTCGTTTGCGTGGTTATTTTCTATGTTGTTAACCGGAGCCAAAGTCATGTGTGTTGGGAGCCATACAGAGCCATTGCGTGAGCACCCTTGTTGTAAAGCGTTCAAAAACCGATGACAATATCAAAACATCATTTGTTAATAGGCGCAAATAGGAAGATTGGGGAAGAGGTGTTCTGTGTACAAATAATTAGCAGACCCGTTAGGCGTTGTCCTCATAAAAAATATTTCTTCACGCTCTCTCCGCATCTTATCGCTATCTCTCTCTATCTTTTGTATCAATATCTGCCTCTCCCTGTCATATTCTTGAACCTCCTCCCTTTCTTCTGTTTCCTTCCACTCTCTTATTCTCTTTTTCTTTCTGTTTCCCTTCCTCTCCTTACTTTTCTCTCCTCGTTTTTATGCCCTCTTACTCTTTCTCTTTTACCCAATCTTAATTTAAGCTTAAAAGTAGATCATTAATAAGCGTTATTTGCATTTACATAGAAATTCAATTTACGGACCTATCTTGTTTTGTTGTTGTATTAACGATAAAGACACTCCCCGAAGGCTTAGGGGAGTGTTATCGATGTTGATGGTCCTTTGTCGGATATAGATCATTTACGTTCCGGTAACAAAGCACCATTAAGGTACTAGCCCGACCATCTCGGGAACGATTTATATGACCACATTAAACCTTCTAGGCCATACCGCCCTACCCACCCCCATGTTCCATGAGGAACTTGGAGTCGCCAGAGCCTCGGCTGTTAATGAAACAGATTCGCCACGGATAGGTGAGGTTGACAATTGGGTTGGAGAAGCTATATATTGCGCTGTCAACCCCTTGAGAAGGTTGCGCTACACAACCCCTTGAATCATTTTGGTATTTCAGTCGCCTCTTACGACAGGCATACCTACCGCGGGTATATTCTTAGCCCCCTAACCCGCTGGTTGTACGGGGTAGTATTTGTGTTGGAATTTGTCTTAATTTTTATTACAATGATGTCCGTTACGTTCTCAGGCCGTCATTTGGCACCCTTAAGCGTAGTCATATATGTAATGTGGTACCAGGTTATCTACTCTAGTACTCTCCCTCTTTCTCTCTCTCCCTCTTACTCCCCCTATTTCTGTATCATACCTTCTCTCTCATTCATTCCTTCAAGGACACTCTCACTCTTGCTCCCTCTTCTAAACTCACTCTTCTCTCACTCCTACCCTCCCACTCTTACTTACTACCCATACCTCTCACCTTATCTAACTTTATCCCTCTCTCTCTCTCAGTTTATTTTTTAAGGCATCATTTTGCTGCCAAGGCACACTCAGAGTTTGAAGGCATTTCAACCGCATATGCACTACCGACTTACTCAACCCAAACGTACCTCGGAGCCTGCTCGGGATTCCACAGCTTTAAAATAAGATATATAAAATAAAATCTGTGACCACACCGTCGAGGCGCAGGTAATTTCTTTTTACGGAGCGTGCACCACCAGGCAGGTGAGATGCCCCATACGCCCTTCCTCTTGATAAAGGAAGTCAGCGAACTGCTGTGACAGCCCAATTGGAATCAAGTTATGGTTCTTAAGATTAGGCTAGCCTAATTTAAAAGGGTATAAAAAAATATATATTAATCGAAAAAAAATTAAATCATGCTTGCCATCTCATCTGTCCTTTAATACTTTCGTCATATCACATATTCGCTGTTGCCGCTGTCGTTGCTCTTTGGGTGAACGCATTGAAAGCTGCTGAATGTTGTAGAGAAATTATAGAAAGACAAAAACAACAACGAACAAACATTGATATTTAGTTTCTTCAAACTTTCATTCAAATGAGCGCAAATTTATTTGTAGTGAAGCTTATGACCAACAATAAACTGACAAACTCAAAAAGATAGTCACAGCTGCGCGCTGCACTGGTTTTCGAGATATCCACAACACATTCGTACTTAAATATCTTTAATATTTTATTTTATAGGCGAGTGACTTTCGCACCATTCACTCGTATCACAATCGCATCAAACACACACACATGCACATAAATTGTGCATTGTACATTCCAAATTGTGGCAAATTGTTTGCCCCGCAACGCCCATTTCGCCTTCTGCGCATGCGCACACACCACATCAACATAACCAACAACAGCAATTAGTAGAGATACTTTCAAATCGCGCTGACGGTCTTTGGCTCTATTTAGCTTTCTCATTGCAAATTAGTACTATGAACTTAGCGTCATCTATCGCGTGTGTGGTTTTTGTTTTTGTTGGAGTGAATGAGCGGTGGACCGTGCCCTCTATAATTATGGGTAGCATTATTTTGATAGTGATTGCTTTTTTTTTGTTTGGTTTTCTCTATTTTCGAATGAATTATTTATTTGCATATAAGGTTTTCCTTTTAAGTTTTTTTTTTCTCACACCCTCCCATATCATTTGAGGGACAATGTATAATTTGTAGGCAAGTAATTGTTGGTCTCAGGATTCTTGTGAGAATATCAAATAAATTTCAAAAGAAAAATTTTTTTAGCCAGCAAAGAAGTACAGAGAAAACAATAATTTTCAAGCTCTTTCTGTATTGTAATATATTTCAAAAACAAAACCTGATTCCTTGTGCCGGTTAGGGACCCTTTCATCCAACCAAATGGTTATAACTTAATCCCTATTGAACCACTTACCTTATCTGACCTTCAGTAGAAGCGTTAGTTTAACTTTCTTCATATCCAACAGACTATCGAGAGAGCGTGCAGCTATAAATCACTTTCAATTTGTCTGCAGTTCTTGGACGTTCGCGTTCTTTTTATACCTTTCATGAAAATGAAATGGTATATTAATTTCGTCACGAAACCCAAAATTGTAAGTCCTTAAAGGAAAATAGATAGACCCACCATTAAGAATACCGAAATAATCAGGATGAAGAGCTGGGTTGATTTATCCATGTCCGTCTGTCCGTCTGTCTGTTTGTATGCAAACTAGTCCCTCAATTTTTGAGACATTTGTCGGAACCGTCCGGATCGGACCACTATAGCATATATCCTCCATACAACCGATTTTTCAGAAAAAGAGGATTTTTGTCATATCTTACTCAATTTAACAGATTGAAACTTCAAACTTCACCATATAAATTCGTATATTGCACATATTGTTGCCTGAAAAAATTGATGAGATCGGTCGTATATATAGTATATATATACGCCCGAGATAGAATGAATGTTGCGTTATTTTTTCTGTTTTGTTTTGTGATAATTTAATCTATTGTTCTGTAAATTGAATTGAATTTTGTACGCATATTTGGTGAAATTTTCGTTTAAAACATTTTAGTATTGTATCTTATTGTAATGCAAGTGGGTACATAATATTTTTGGTTTTTTCGTTCGGTGCAAAGATAAGCAAATTTTTTGGTTTTCGAACTCTAGAGCAAGCAACATATAGCTGGTCATGGGAAAAGCACGGACTCTCTAAATTTAAGCATTCAATAGTAAGCGATTATCCTTGTGCTTGCAAAAGCAAGGCGTACAGGAAACTGTAAGCGCTTAAAATTGAATGGCAAATCTGTAGGAATGATTGGGATCCGTGGTATGATCACATGTTCACCTTTGCTTTTACCGCTGATGATTGTGGCTTCGATTAAATTCGGTATTAATTTCTAAACGCAAAGTCCATTTGCACAATTTTGGTGGGTTTAAATTCCGAAGAAGCATGATTGGTGAGCCAATTTTCAAAGTTGATATATGCGCAGGCATTCCAGGTGGTTCTAAAGAGTTTAGAAATTCAATTGGATAATTCACAATTTTATCTTCATCTGTAACTGTGTCGATCGATTTATATTTCGTCGCTTCACCAGGAAATTGGTTTTGAATGCGATCATTGATTTTGTTAACATGATCATTTTTGGGAGCGAAGATAGTCCGTTCGCATAGCCAAAAAATAAAAACATTTAAATTTAAAATTCTTAATTCTGAAATATGAAAATACTTTCGTCTTGATCGAAGGAACCTACAGCCAAAATTTGGTGGTGATTGATAGGGAACACACACGCAGAATTTGATTTTTATATATATAGATAGATGTAGATAGACTGAAGCTAACACATTTTTTTAACGGCGGCAGATTACTAAACGTCCAAAAGGCATAACAGCCAAACTCAACAATGCAATCAAACTTAAGGTGTTAAAATAACTTATGTTTGTACGGCAGCCATAGTTCTGAAAAATCCCATTTGTAGGGAAGGTGCCACGCCCCTTTTTCCCCATTCCACATTTTACTGGAGGTGTTAGGACTTAACGTCATATAGCTCCTTACCACTTTTCATTATCCTACCATTACTACATCAAGAGATATACATATGATATATTCCATTTGTATTGCAGGTGCCACGCCCCGTTTTCCCAATCCCACATTTTCTTGGTGGTGTTAGGGATTGACCTCATATAACTCTTTACTGAATTTCAATGTTCTGGCATGTATACCTTCAAAGTTATGCAGTACCAAAGATACCATTTATATGGGAGGTGCCACGCCCCTTTTATATATCGAAATTATTTTTACCCTAAAACCTTCCCGTTGATCGAAGGAACCTATAACCAAAATTTGGTGATGATTGAAGTGTGGGAAATACGTTTCCATAACGAACATACACAATTACACAGAATTTGATTTTTATATTCTTATGGCTAAACCGATTTGGATTTCAAAATCAACTAACCATCATCTCTCCTTCCTGTATCTTTCCTAAAAATTTCGTGGCAATCTTTCTATCCGTTCTCGAGTTATGGAGTGACAATCAAAATGTACACTTCTTTTTATACATATACTAGCAGACCCGTCAGACGTTGTTCTGCCCGAAATTTGGTCTATCTACATAAATTTTAATACGCTTTTTCCGTATAACTCTGCTCCCCCCCCCCCCCCTCTCTCACTTTTTCTTAATCCTTATCCCCCCTTATCCATATTTATCAGTTTTGCCAGGTTGATGCGACTAAATCGAATATCACAATCAAAATTACTTCAAAGCTCTCAGCAACAGCTTCCATTTGATATCCCTATTACACACATATATATATCTTGAGACCCTATTCACCCAGCGGTATAAAAATTACTCTGTACTAAAGCACTCATCAACAGCTTCAATTTGATAACCATAATGTAAAAACACATCCTAGTGTTACCGTGATCCACGTTTTGGCCTATATCTCGAGACTCTTCACAATTAGGTATGAAAACTACCCTGAACTAAAGAACTCATCAACAGCTTTCATTTGTTATCCATATTGTATAAACACTTTCTAGGGGTACCCGGGTCCACGGTTTGGCCTGAATCTCGAGACCCTAGTCACCAATAGGTATGAAAACTACCCTGTGCTAAAGCACTCATCAACAGCTTTCATTTGTTATCCATGTTCTATAAACACATTCTAGGGGTACCCGCGTCCACGTTTTTGCTTATATCTCGAGACCCTAGTTACCCGCGGGTACCCCGTATCAAAGTACTCGTAAACAGCTTCCATTTGATACCCTTATTGTACAAACATATCCCAGGATTACCCAGGTCCACGTTTTGATTTCAAGACCCTAGCCAGAACGAGATAAAAATTATCCTATGTCTGTCTCCTGGTTCTAAGCTACCGCTCCACCAATTTTCAGCCAAATATGTTCATCCGTTCCTTCCTCTTCAATCACTCTTTATTAAAAAAAGCGCATCAAAATCCGTTGCGTATTTTTAAAGGTTTAAACATTCAAAGGGACATAGGGACAGAAAAAGCGACTTTGTTTTATACTATGTAGTGATGTACATCCATACATACCTATAAACCTACGCCCGAAGTTAAATAACGCAGCGAATGCTATATATGTACGTATGTATGTGTCGCATCATGCCTCACTCAAAAGCAATTAGCGCGCACAGTTCGCAGCGAACAACCACACAAACACATTTTTGGTAAAAATGTTACTTTTGTTTAAACAATTTGGCTGATATAGGAAAGGAATCTGCTTAGAACGCTTGGCGATTGCTTAAAAAATGTTAGAGTTTGGGAAGAAAACAAAGGTAATAAAATTAAAGAAAAAAAACCTTTTTTAAAAATAAGCTTTTATTATTGGTTAATAAAATTAACTAAAAAGTAAACAATAAATTGACTCTAAAGAAATATAACACTTTATAAGTTCATTGTAAGCTTTAACGATAATTATGCTTTTTTTTAGAACAATTAGGACTGTGATATAAACTGTAAGGTTTAATAATTTAGGTGTAAAGTTTTAATGTTAAAATATATATAATTATGTACAATATAGAATTTTTTTGTCGCAGACGAAAAAGCCTAATTATCGTTAAAGCTTACAATGAACTTATAAAGTGTTATATTTCTTTAGAGTCAATTTATTGTTTACTTTTTAGTTAATTTTATTAACCAATAATAAAAGCTTATTTTTAAAAAAGTTTTTTTTCTTTAATTTTATTTTTTACTTTTTAGTTCGTTTTATTAACAAGTAATAGAAGCTTGTTCTTTGAAAAGCCTTTTTCTTAAATTTAATTTAAATAGGATTTTTTTAAATTTTTAGTAAGGTAAAATATTGTTTAAATTAGTTACGTAATCTTTACTTAGTTATTTGTAACGTTTCTCATTCTATCCATTTCTCTAATGCATCAACTTACTTTTTAGTTGATTTTATTAACCAATAATAAAAGCTTATTTTTAAAAAAGTTTTTTTTCTTTAATTTTATTTTTTTCTTTAATTTTATTATATCATAATCCGAATATATTGGGGCATATTCATAATCGAAATAAAATGTGACTAAGTTAGTTGAAACATTTTTGACAGAGAGCACATATAAAATTGTGTCAAACAGTGTTAAATAACTTAACTTTGCCTATGCCGCGATCAATTTACAACTACTTATTGCAGATCTCTCATCTGTGGGTTAAATCCATTTTAAAATAAAATTCCTACTTTCGCTTAGCTAAAATTCCATCGCCAAAAATCTGTAAAACAAAATCAAGTGCGCAGAAAAGTATGCAACACTTACCGATAACAGCCTAACGGCGTTAGC
The DNA here is from genome assembly GCF_040869045.1 of Eurosta solidaginis. NCBI lineage: Eukaryota > Metazoa > Arthropoda > Insecta > Diptera > Tephritidae > Eurosta > Eurosta solidaginis. The sequence continues at coordinate 88,229,931 of NC_090319.1, read as the reverse complement.
GTTCGTTGTATCACAGAATTTTTACACTTTGAAAATGACGGCTGTTGTTTGCAAGGTTGCATTCCTTTGAGTCTTCGTTCTCACCATCTGGATTAACAAAGTCATGAGCCTGGACATTCGTGCAATTTTAGTGATGTAAATTGCATGGCGCCAGCACCAATGTGGTGCCAGCTCAATGGTAGCTCATTGACGAAATGACTCCAATCGAATTTTTGACGCTACTTAGTAGTGAGTGCGTAGTAAATTGCACTTGCGCTATTGAATGAAACGACTTTTGTGTGTCAGGCACGAGTTTGGTGTTATTGGCGCTACTGGCAATGATGACACTGAGCTGATGGCGGTAGCGCTGGTAGTTCAGCTTTTGAATCAGAGAAAGAATTGATGAACCGTGCAAATTATTATGGCTTTGGCCGTGTAAATTATTATGTTGTATTTGTATATTTTAGATTTAATGCACAATTAATATGTGTGTGTTTGAGCGGCCAAATAATAACAATAGTATTGCTAAAGTGCTGCTAAGTTGATGGAATGTCGCTAATTTCCTAGCGATGATCAATATATTGTCAATATTTCGTTCAACGGACACGCGAAATTGCTAAAATTTTCCAAGTTTTTCCATTCTTGATTTAACTTAAGCTGTTATGCCAATATTTTTCAGCCAGCTTTTTTCAAATAGGTAATTTTTCCAAAAGCAAAATAAATTACAGAAAAGATTATAGAGTTACACGCGTGATTCACCACGTCCAAATATCACAATCTACGGATAGGTACCGGCTTAGGCTGTTATTCCAAAGTAAATACAAATCTTTACCGATAACTGTGTTATCGATTAATTTATCGAATTCTAACAAAGTAATATTGCATTGTCATCGGAGTTATACATGTGTGCAAAATTCCAGCTCAATCGGACACCGGGAAGTGTATCAAATTTAACTTGCAAGATTCCATTACAGACAACAAAAGTGAAACTAAATAAAAGCTTATAAAAAGAACATGTTTAGGTTTTTTAAAAATTGTGTAAACGAACCACTCTTTGATTTTGATGAAGACATTGAAATAATAGAGTTGATTCAACCTCCTGGGTTAAAGAATGTCATGTAGATCGTGAAGTTTACTTCGGACAGTCTTCTTTTAACGGCAACTCCTTAATTTGCTAAATTGCTTAAAAATGTAGATATTTTGAGAAGAATTTCAAAAAAATATGGCCGTAAATGTATGAAATATGTTCAGTGTTTTCAAGATTTTGGTCTGGTAGTTAACTCTTGCTTTTCGCATAATCTAGACCCGCAATTCAAAGTGCATATTAATAAATTTAAAACAAGTTATGAGGACTTGGAAATTAGTATTACACCTAAAGTTCATGCTGTAATTGAACACGTGCCTTACTTTTGTTCAAAACATGGAAAAGGACTCGCTTTTTGGAGCGAATAAGCTTTTGAATCTGTGCATGCAAATTTTAAAAAGACGTGGGGTAAGTACATCGTTAAAATATCTCATCTAGAATACTCTAGTCGTTTATTGATTTCCCTATCAAGAACGCGTATAAAAGCTTTAATTGCAAAATTTATAAAATTAAAAAGTTCAAATGACTCCAAAAAAAAAAAAAATAAGCGCCGAATATGCGATTTCGCGTTTGGCTTTTTTTGACACTAGGCACCTCCTAGAATAAGCCCACAGAAAAATTTTCCGGGTGGTCGGCAGAAAAATTAAAATTTTTTAAAACCCACCGTGATGAGTCAGAGTCGCGTATCGGTTTCAGAAGTGGTTGCACTATTTGATTTGTATTAATCACCTCACATTAGTCGTTAAATTGTGAAAGGTGTACAACAGCGCCTTCTTTTGTTGCTGTATTTTAAAAAGATAACAATTAAAATTAAACAAAGCTTTCCCACAGTGCAAGATCTGCATAGAAATACAATCAATTATTTTCAATTAATTTTTGACTAATATTCAAGGGAAATTTTTAAATCACGCACGCAACAAAGGTAAATTTGATTTTTATTAGCCTTCGGAAAACCTTCTAAGTCAGTAAGCAAGCGTACAAAAAAAAAATTCTTAAATACCTTCTACTACTTGTGTAGAGGAAGTAAACTTAAAACTCGGTCTTGGCCGTCAAAAGAATTGCATTGGATAACGCTTTATATTTGTTGTATGTGTGCGTGTGCGCGTCAAAGGTCGCATACGCCTAGAAGCAAAAAACGATCATAAAAACAGAAATGAGAAAAGGCAGAACATAAATTTAACAAAAAAAAAACAATTTATAAAAACTTTTATACGCTACAAATTAAATTTTGATCAGTGCTTAATGGCCATTTAGGAGTTACTGATTTTTATTGCCTATCCTTTGTGTGTCGGTGTTCGTTTTTTTTGTTGTTGTTGTTTTTTTTTGTTTTTAATAATGACCAGATACGACTATCGGTTTGTTTGTTGGTGGCCTCTGCGTGTTTTGATTGCGTTAATGATGGCAATAACAATAAATGACACAACAACAACAGATAAACTAAAAAGACAAATGTAAAATGAGAGGAGTAGCAGCAGCCATTGACGAGGAGCAAATACCAAAAAAAAAAAAAACCAACAACAAAAAGAACACAAAAAATGCCACCAACGCTGTTGTTAACAAAAGGTATACCAGAGCTCAGCACTTTTTTCGTTTGTTTTTTTTTTTTTTTTTGGTAAGCACAGACAGACATACGAGCAGAGAGTGTCCATCTTAGGCAATATATAGAGTAGTAAATTAAATAAAAGGCATGGCCATTCAAAGCGCATAAACCTACCACGTAATGGGGCGACAGATAAATGAATATAAACATACAATCACAATGATTTCACTAACTCGTTGTTTAAGTAGTGGAAAACAAATTGAAACTCCTCGCTACTTTCAACAAGTCTTTACTTAGAACAGCAGCTCGCCGCTAGAAACTATATGCACATAAAGGGTGGTTTGTTTTGGAACGTTGCATGTTTGAGGGGCAGCGCGCTTGGTTGCGTGGTATGACTAGAGGTTTAGTGATTAGGGATTTATTTACGAATGAAGTTGTTGTTGTTATTGTTGTTGTAGCAGTGACAGGGACGAATGAAGTCGTCGCACAATAGAACGAAATTGAAAATTTGGGACTTAGGACTTTAAATGTACATTTTCGTATTCTGTGATCTTGTTCCATAATTTATTGTTATATAACATTTTCCGTAAAACCTAATTTAAAAAAGTTATAGTGTCATAACTTTTTTAAATTAGTAACCGGGTTTCATATCGACATACCCTAACGAGCATATGTGTACATCTAGGTATTTTTTCCAATTTCCAGAAATTTTGGCTTCACTAAAATAATGTTTACTATTCAGACTGGTTTATTGGTAGACGTGGTAAAGCAAGGGCACGGTACAAAGAATGATGGAAATACTGCTAGACGATTTTTGGTTGACATTAAAACTACCGCCTCTATAACTGGTGTTAGTGAAAATCTCATTCAAAGATTTTCTATAATATTAGGGGCACTTTCATGTGGGTGTCCAATAAATGTACAAAAGTTCAACATGTACGCCAGAGCAACCATTCCAGTTTACGTCGAACTATATGAATGGTATTACATGCCTTCAAGTGTACATAAAATTTTCGTATTCGATTCGCAATACTAAAAAAAAAAACGCGAACCTTTTCGAACCATTAAACCGAGTACATTGCGTAGTATATAACCCTAATTATATAAATAAATTAATGAAGTTTTGAGGAAAATGAGTTAACGGTAAAAATGTGATTTTTCCCATACATAAAATTTTTTTATTTGCTATAACTTTTTTGTTTAAGACTTTATGAAAAAATACTCATATATAAAAACGTCATATAATGAGACTTAAAATCGATCCCCATCAAAGTTTTTGTGTTATTAACTAATATTTTTTTCATTTCCCTAAGTCCACAGAAAGCCAAATCCATCCCACTGTGCGTCGTGGTCGGTTGAGTCCGTTTCAGAATGATGTGCGTGAAAAGTTCGAGCATTTCAGTATGTTAAAATTATTTTTATGGATTTTTGGTCATGGTATGAGGGAACCCAAAATGTAAGCGTGAGGCAAGTTAAGTGCAATCGTAGCCTTTAGAAGTGTTAGCTTGCATAGGGAATACAGTACGCAAGCGTAATTGTAATACATACTACACTGTAGCGTAATGTAGTCGATAAGCTATCGAAAAGCTATCAACTATTTATCGATGTGTTATCAAAGAGCTATCGATTTGTTATCGAAAAGTTATCGATCTGTTTTCAGAGTGTTATTATAAAAAGTTTTCAATTTGCTATTAAAAGTTATAGGTTTGGTATTGGTTATTGATTTCATATCCAAAATTTGCGATCGTCGTGTTATCAAAGTGGTAGATTTGTTATCTAAAAGTTATCAATTTGCCTTCGAATAGTTATCGATTTGTTATCGGAGTATTATCAGAGTGTGGTTATAATAAAGTTTTAGATTTGTTATCAAAAATGTAGCGATTTGTTATTGGAGTGTTACCAATTTATTAGCGGCGTGTTATTGATTTATTATCGAAAAGTTATCGATTTTTTTATCAAAGTTACAGATTTATTATAAAAAGCTATCGATTTGTTAACGAAGTGATATCAATTTGTTACTAACAATTAGCGATATGCTATCAATAATTATCGATTTGTTTTCGAAAAATTATCGATTTCATATTGTAGTATTACAAATTTATTATTGGCGTGTTCTTGATTTGTTATCAAAAATTTATCGATATGATTAATGATATGATAATCTCGGAATAACCTCAAAATTATTTTCGGTATAGTTTCATTTCATGGCCATTTTGAAACTATTTTGCAAGTATTCCATGTTAATGTTAGTATTATTTTGGCATCACATCAAAAATATATTCGGTATAATTTTGCGTTTATTTTCGAAACGTTTTCGGTATAGATCAAGCAGCATTTTGGATTATATTGGTTTCGCATTATTTCGAATTTATCGTGGGAACCTTTTCTGCATGACTTCGAGATCGATTCGGTTTTTCTAACTAGAACTATTTTTGGAAGCTGAAATCATTTCGAGATTGAGTCAGGATCACTTCGAAACATTTGGAGATCATTTTAGGATTATTCATAAACCTTTTCGGGATCATCGCGCAAATATTTTGTAGTTATTTCGGAGCTACTTCGCTCGGAATCGTTTTTATATTCGAAGTTTCTTTCGATATGATATTTTTCGTTAGTTCCTTGGGACCAATTACGTGTTTTGCTTGATAGGACTTTTTCATTTCGAAAATTATTCGCTATGATTTCGTCATCATTTCGAGTTTATTTTGATGCCATTGCACTATTCTTGGTAAGTTATTTAGGACTAGTTAGATATGGTGCTTTAGATATGATTTTGAAATCAATCAAAAGTTTAATACAAAATATCTCGAAAAATTGTAGAACAGGTCTTGAAAGCATTTAGAAAATAATTTACAAAAAATTGAAATTTCGTAATTTTTTTTTTAATTATTGTAGAATATTTCCGAAATGGATCCAAAAGAATTCTAAATAAATCAAAAACTAATCTTTGAAAAAATTGGATCGAAATGTTGGACTTTTTTGGAATAATTTTTGTTTTGACTCGCAATAATTTTCGAAACTTTCAATATGACTTCCAAATCGTTTCGGAACTATATGGGATACTCTTAGCACCAGTTCGGCTATGGTTTTGTGGCTCGGAAAAATTTTGAGGCCATTTTTTAGAGTGTTGCATAGTAGTTTTAAGATTATGTTTTTGCATTGCTTTGGGTTTATTTTTGGCAGTGATCCTGAAATATTTCCGAAATGTTTCAAAACTATATCAATTGAAAACTCGAAAAGTTTTGAAAATAATAATTCTGATAACTGGAATAATTTTTGCATTTATTCGTGATTATTTTCGGAACCTTTTGGTATGGCGTCGAGGTGATATCGGAACTATTTTTATATTATTTTGAAATAATTTCCGGGATTATTCGGTAAGGTTTCGTGACAATGTGGAGAATATTTCAAGGCCGTTTTCAAATTGTTTCGTAGTAATTTTATGACGATTTCAGAATAGTTTTGCATTTTTCGTATATATTTTCAAAAAGATTTTTCAAATAGTAGTTCAGAAATAACTCCACAACTATTGCAAGTAAAACAAAACCCGATTTTGAAAATATTTGGTAATTAATACCAAGAAACTGTTTAAGCTGTTTTGGAATCATGCTGGCACTAGCTCGTTATTATTTCCGGCATGGTTTCATAAGAGTTTCAGAATTGTTGCATTGTAGTTTGAAAATAAATCCAAGCCTGATATTGAGAGGGTTTCGAAAATAGTTTCGTAACAATACTGAAAATCTTAAATAATGTGAAAAACAACAGAAAACTATCACGCAATCTTGCCACCTCGATTTTTTCCCCAAATTTTTCTGAAAATAAAATTCCGAACTGCTACCGAACTGAGCACCCGCTTATAAAAAAAAAATATCGCTAGAGGCTTATTAATAGTGAATCTTGAAAGGCGTTCAATTCCGTAGATCAGCTATGATAAGTTTTTGCAAAGGGTTGTTGTGGTAGCGATAAGGACACTCCCCGAAGGTTTTGAGGAATGTTGTCTATGTTGATGATTCTTTGCCCTGACCGCTGGAGGCTTTTGCAAAGAGTCAAGACGTGCAGCTCGAAAAATTACACTGAAGGTGGCATAATGCAAACTCTTTTGTATCCAAACCAAATTTGGCAAGGTATGGCGGGAAATCGTGCTAATAAACATCAATGTTGCGAAACAACTCAGACCTTACAACTTTTTAGGAGAAGGTTAGTGAAGAAAGGTGACTCCATCCCTAAGATTTTTAGCACTCAAAAGATGCATCATCAAAAATTCAATAGTTATGTCTTCCCATACTATTTATTTACAAAAAAAAAACTCTGGAACCCCTAAAATATCATCCTTTATTAGTAAAACCAGCATAAAAAAAATCCTCACCACTTGACGAAATCCTCACTTAGCTCATCACTCGACCTACACAAAAAATTCGTATCTACAAATATCACAACAAACAACTTAAACGTCACTTCAAATAGCATCACAGTCAGATCACATCAGATCATGTCAAGTTTGGCGTTTAGTAAATGATATGGAGCTGCTTTTAGTGAAGAGAGCAAGTAAAAAAGCAAGACACGCTTGAACCGCAGTAATAGCTAACCAATGCACAAGCGGCAAATACATCAGCAACAACAACAAACAACTTTAAGCATCAACCACACAGAGTACAGAGTACGTGTGGATGTACGGACTATAGCGGCTACGCCATTGTACATCTTTGGTGGCATTTTTAATATCAAATTTATTATTAGCCACAATTGTCTCTCTGTCAGAATATTAGGTTTTTATTTGTTTAAAGCAAAACACATGCGTGCCAATACATATTGTATCCCGGGTATTATTCGTTGCCAAATCCTTTTGTATATACATACATACATGCTGCGATACGCTTTAGAAAAAGAAATTAAAAATGATAAATTCAAATAGAATAATTTTCATCTGCTTCCAAGCTGGGCATTTGGATATATGTATCTGTGATTATCTGCATCCCATCCCAACAGCAGCTGAGTACGTGCTCTGTTTGCCAACTGCGTTTGCCTACGAGTGTATTCGTCATGTGTAAGGCCACACACAAGCAGCCAGGAGAACATGCAAACATGAGTACGGACGGACAGACAGACAGACAGTCAAAACAGTCATACAGGCTTGATCAAATATACGCACGCAGTACTTTATTTTGTATGGAAAAAGTCAAAGTAGTTGCCGATATTTGCGTTTCGCTAAATGGTAGGACTATTTAATGTTGCTCCGACTGTTTTCGTTGTACTTTTGTTGTACTTGTAGGAAATTTGTTACACTGTGTGTGTGGCCTGATGTTTTGACAGGCGTCTCTTTGGGTGGTCGCGCCATCTTTGGCTGCTTTTACTTTAGCTGATGACAGCGGTGAAAGTTCTTGTTTTGAGAATAGCACAGTTGCTGCGGAAGATCATATCAGAGGCAAACAGCTCGTTAACCAAACAGTGCGCAACAGAATATTGCCTTACGTTCGCGATGAAGTACAATCCAGCCACTTACGAGCTGTAAATACTAAACGGCCAACAACAAACCCTATAACCTAGAGCTAAGTATCTGAGACTAACAATTTAATGGAAAAAAAATTACGACCGTCGCTCGAAATACCTTCTAAGCCGGGGCGTCTTTGACCATTCGCACAACATGACCAAGCTAACGAGGCATTTGGGCTTTATTCGTTGCACTATCTTCATATCTGCGTATAACTGTTATAGGTATCACGGACACGACCATAAAACTTACGAAGAATTTTTCTCTGGAACACTTTGAAGACATTTCGTCTTCTATTGACCCGGCCATGATTCTTTGGGTTTCAGTCTTTCGTACAATACGGTAAATAGAACCTTATATTCGATATTGTGCAGGCTGATTCCGCGGTAATTGGCACCGTTTGTGGGCTCGCCTCTCTTGTGAATTGGGTAGATCACACTTAAATTCTAACCTAGAGACAAAAGCTCGTTCGACTATATTTTGTATAGAAGTTTATGTCTGCTTTTTACCAACTCTTCGCCTCCGTGTTCATCATAGTCGGGAGCCAAAACATATTTTCCATCGTCAGCGATTAATAATGAGTAAAATCGCTACCTCCCCAATTTAAACACACTATGTACGTCAGTTACCAAGTCGCCATTATCACTCTTATAGAAATTTGCCCCGGTCTTCAAACCTTCTGTCATCCTCCGAGAGGCATACGTGACGCGGTTATATTCTTAGCCCCTAACCCGCAGGAATAGAAAATCCTTCCGCAATTGCAACGAAAGTTGTTATTGACAGCTTGAGAATTGTATTCCACTTCGCATCTCGATGGGGAATTGCCAGGACCGATGTTGTAAAATAATTATGTCCGCTTGGCAAAATACTAGAAGCTTTGTAGGTCCAACCCATTTTCTGCTTCTATATCGCAAATTTTTGTCACTCCTAGTAAGCTGGCTTTTGGTTTCCCGACTTTCCTGTTTAGTTGATCAAGTACTTATCTCATCCCGAAACATGGAGGAACTGAGAAAGAGGATCCTTTAGTGAGTGGAAAGGCCAAACCAGGCCACAGGGGAGTGAAGGGTAATGCACGACCCATCGATCATGAGATGTTTCTGCCAGTTGACCCTCAGGAAGTTAATGGGGATTTATTGTTAGAAAGCAGGAAGAAGAGAGAAGAGAACTGGCGCAATGCACCAGGCTTAAGACAATCTAAGTTACTGTGAGGAGGTTATAGTATAATTCGCTATAGGGCAATCATAGGACTGCCTCTTACAGGGCATTGTAGACTCAACAGCAATATGCAAAAATTTGGCATACAATCGAATAACACCTACCGGTTTTATGATTGGTCAGCGGGGACGGCGGAACATATCCCCTTGGAATGCGACACAATCTGAACACTTAGGCCAAAATTTTTGGGTTCGCCATGGCTACAGCATTCCCACATTAAATTCCTCAAGGTAAGGAACCTACTAAGCTTAATCAAGGAAGTCGGCTTGGATGAGGTGCTGTGAAAGAGATGAGGGCAGAATAGACCACTGGTCGCAGTGCAATCCTCAACAACTATCTATCTAACGTGGGAGCTTGGATTCTTTGAATATTGTTTGTATAATGAGTGGCGGCCACCGTGGTGTTATGGTAGCGTGCTCCGCCTACCACACCGTATGCCCGGGCAAAGCAACATCAAAATTTTGGATGCCCCTCGGCAGTGTTTGGCAAGCGCTCCGGGTGTATTTCTGCCATGAAAAGCTCTCAGTGAAAACTCATCGCCTTGCAGATGCCGTTCGGAGTCGGCATAAAACATGTAGGTCCCGTCCGGCCAATTTGTAGGGAAAATCAACAGGAGCACGACGCAAATTGGAAGAGAAGCTCGGCCTTAGATCTCTTCGGAGGTTATCGCGCCTTACATTTATTTTATTTGTATAATGAGTCAAAACAATGAATACATATTCATCAACCGGCTCACAGGTACACTATGTGGATAATATTTTTGAGCCATACCCCACCAGCAATTTGTGGTGTATGCCTCCTGCCTCACTATAGCAGGACCTTGTCATTGGTTTGAGAGCTTAGCCGAACTCCATGGCGGCCGACTATGGAACTGAGTCGTGCCTTTAATACATCATCTACGAGCTATTCCGAGCGCTTCAAGGTAACTCATGGAACAAAGTAACATGACAATCTAGACGCCCAATCTAGAAACCTTGTCTTATCTCAAATTTTCAAAAAGAACGCATATAAATATATCTAAATATCAAAGAGCACTCTGCTCATTGAAAACTGATTCAAGACTACGTGCTTTCACCGATTTTTAGAGCCCTAACAGCTTGTGTTCTCTCATTGATAATAGCTGTTTTTTTTTACACGTATATACATATACGCTTAAACTTTATATGGACTGCTAAGCGTTAAACTTTAGTCTTCTGAAATTGCTGCGCAGAAAATGAGTATTCCAAAATTTCAATACGCATTATACTCAGATGCAACTGAAATATGTGTCTATGTTTTACCTCAACAAATGGTGTGTGTCCATTATTCACCGCAGCTGATTCAGCGATAGGTTATACACTATAGTCAACAGAGGGTTGTGTCTCCGCTATTCGTTATAACATGTTCTTTAGCTAGTTGCCGCCGTGCTATACCATCCGACAGGACGTCATAAATTATATTGAAATTTTGAAACATTTATGACGTTACCACACAACTAGTTTTTATTTCAATTTAACATATATTTAATTTATAAATGTGAAAGACAATACTCAGCAAGTCTTCTTTCACTTTGGTGGTGGTTTTTGATGTATGACGAAAAGTATGAAAATTCCAATACCTCAATTCTTTTGTCAAGCAATCAATCAAAGTCTTAACTGCTAATCCTTTTACGATATGCACAATCTGCATACATACATACATACATACATACATACTGTACATATGTAATTCCCACACTCGCGCTTGGTATGTCTCATTGGGCCACTTAACCGTTTTGCCACTGCCGCTGCCGCCAGCATAACATGGCTTCCTTCAATAATTGACGAACGATGAACTGACGCTTCATGATGCCACACACGTCGTTGTCGTCAGCAGCATCGGTGTTGTCAGTCAACTACCACACAACGGCAACCATGCCGCCGCCGCTCGCTGCTAAAGCACAGTGGTTATTTTGAGCTATGTTGAGAAAATAAGAAAGTCGAAAGTTCTTGTCGATGGCAGAATTAATCCTTCGAAAGAGTTGATCTTTGGCGTCACTAGGACCCCATTTAATAGATGCGATTACTTACAAATTGTCATCAATATAATTTGCAGTTTCAACAGAGTTGGAGTTTCAACAGAGTTGGACTAAAGAGACGTGAAGTTCATGTGGATACACATCACATGCAGGACATAAATTTTCTATGTCGGGGTAGATTGTGGATTTTGTATTATTTGTATTTCAGCAATCAGATCGAAATTGTGGCAGAGTGACGCGTCTCCCTGAAAATACTGCTTTCATCAAATGCGAATTTCAAGTATTTGACATTGAGAAAGTGGTTCGCCGGGCATTTATCGGCATAGGACTTAGCTGACTCTTTGTGGATGTCTCTGAGATGTCTCCTTATGTACCTGAGAGGCGGGGACTTTTCAATCCGATGTCTCCTAGGGTGTACAGGTGTTCAACAGAAACTGTTTGTTCAACATTTAATTTCTCACATTAATACATAGTGTGACGAATTTTAGGGATTTCGCTGAACTATTGAATAAATAACTCCAATATCCAGTATTTCAAAATTGTCTTTATTTAGACTACTTTGGGATTAGTACAATTATACTTCACAACTTAATTACTCCGTGCTTCACTAAAAGCGTGTTAAAATCAAACTGATTACTGATTCCTCAGCTTGCGCTGCTTTTATACTCTCGGTTTTCTCGTTCACCCATTTCTCCTAAGGTCTAGTAATTTCGCGAACAGTTGTATCTCATGCTTGGTTACAAGCTATATACACATATATTTGTACTTTATGCTTTTCTATTAGCCATATGCCTGTGTATGTCCGAGTAACTACTTCGGCTGATGACTACATGTGTTTGTGTGAGATATCTCTTCGTTGCCTCGTACATAAGTGTCGCTGCTAGCTGTGTTTTGTTGTTGCGATTATTTGCTAACAGCATAGTGATGCTAATATTCGTCACAATAGTATTCTCGCCTTACTGTAAGTATTTTGCTCCGGTGATATAAGAAGACATCCCATGGCAGTTTTTTCCACATTTCCCCAAATGTAATCTCATTTAATTTCTTTTCGTGTCGTCTTTTGTTGTATCGCTCGGCTTCGCGACTCTGAAATTCCTAGATAGAAAAATAAGGAAAGGAAAAGCTTGCTTTGCAGCATTCGTCCTTCCTATTGTTTACCATCCCTATGCAGAACCTTTTGAAATCCCATACTTCAACAGAGACCCCGAAAACTGGAGTCAAAGCTGTCTGCATGATCTGCCGGATGTAGAGGATGTTATTTTACTCGCTGTTTATTAAATTCTTATGAGAAGCTGACGCTTTTGCAGATGGGATTGGCAATGAAAAAACTATCTTCGGGTGTGGCTTCACTTTAACTTTTTAATGGGTAATGTAATGAAAGAGGATTTGACTTTACTGAAAGAGAGAAAGAAGTACGAATCTAGGTTACCTTAAGCTGAGTCAAGCAGCATTCTTCTATGCTTTATTTTCTTATTCTTCTTGTAGCGATTGGGGAGTTGTATCGATGTTGATGGTCCTTTGTCGGATATTGTTCCGGTACGTTCCGGAAAATAGCACCACTAAAGTAGCAGCCCGACCATCTCGGCAACGATTTGATATGGTCGCGTTGAACCTTCAAGGTCACCTAACTTCCTACTTCTGTGAGGGACTCGGGGTCGCCGGATCCCCGATTGCTAAAGAAACTGGATTTGCCACTGTTAGGTTAGGTTGATAAATGGGGTTGGAGAAGCTGTAAATTGCACTACATAATTGATTCCCAACCCTGCTTTCCTCATAAACACTTCTAAAATTCTGGACGCCTGCGCCAGCTTAGAGCGAGTACTATTTCCACGCATCTTAGTCAAGTCCAAGTTGAAGGAACATTCAGAAGAGGCGTATGTCGTACATTTGCTGACCCATATACTGTGTTCCTCCTTTGAACTCATCCTAGATCCAATATCTGTGTACAAAGTGTGGTCTGATCGCTCAAATTATAACTTCTTTTCTAAGAGTTAAAGCATCTGCCACACCGATGTTCCAATAAGGAAAGTTGGTGTAATGTGAATGACTTTAATGTCGTCTAAGAGCCTGAGCTTCTCCAAAAACAAGTATACTGTGCATAGTTAGCCTTAGCCTCCGTACTTTGGATAAATTGTTCTATAGGAAAGAAGATAGCTAGGAAGAGACACGAAAGTCGTCTTTAAGGGCCAAGGACTCGACTTTTAGACAATCCCTAGTCTTTCTTTTTTTTTCATTTCCCGGCCAATTACTACTTCTGCAGGCTCAAAATTACGTCTTGCGTGACGATATTTACTTTCACTGTTTTTTGTTTTATGTTTTTTTTTTTTATTCAAACATCTTCCAGACTCACTCATATCAATGTTTAGTATAGAAGTTTGTAGTTCGCAAGTGGTTCCACTGTTCAACCGCTATTGCTACTGCTGCTTCGACTTTTACCGAAAGCGTCAGGGAATAGGGAAGCGTTTCAACGACGTAATCGTCTTCGCTGGTGGTATGCGCTTGTCCTCGCACCGCAAACTCCATGGTCACTTGAGCAGAACGTCGCTAAAGTCAAGCGTGTACCATGTCGGATAATGTGTGTGTTGGGAACCGGCAGCCGCCAAATACTTATTCCTAGATGTTCGTTTGTTTGTTTGTATGTATGTATGTGGTAATCGGTACTTCTTTTATTACAACAAACATGCATATATGTTGTGCTGTGCGCTGTAGTGTGACGTTAAGTTGTTGGCGGTCGTTTATCGGCTTGCTGGGTTAGCTGACTATTCGGCTATGTTACTTATGCTAAGACCACCATCAATGGGCGCTGCCGTCCGTCCGTCCGTCCATCTATGTATGCGATGTGCCATTCTTTCTTCAATTGTTCCTTTATTTAATTTCAGATTTTTATTTGTTTATACATATGTATAAGTATGTAGGTATGTATGTAGATATGCATACTCGCAAATACACTTAGCCGACCACTTGCTGTATTTGTTTATACTGGGTGCCACAAAAACTGTCACTTGAGTGAAGTGAAATTTATACTTGTTTACACTACGCCTGCAGAGCGCTGCGTGACCTGCTCAAAATCCCGCCAAGTGAGGTTCGACCGAAGTAGATACTTTCGCTTAATTCTCGCAAAAGCTAGGTATTCATTCATAAAAAGATTCGATGATTCCACCTCATCATCCTCCATACAGGTACAGCAGGTTGGGGTTTCCAGCCTATTGAGACTTACCGCATGGATTCTCATTCGACAGTGCCCTGTCAAAACCCCAACGACCATTGAAAGATGAGCCGTAGTGAACCCAATTATTTCGACACACCTCCTGCCATCCACTTTTGGCCAGAAAGGTCTTGCTACACTGCAAGAGAAGGCTTGCTGAGCTGACTCTAGGCCCATCTATGCAAGAGCAAACCACATGTCCAGTGGTATACCGAAATCCCTACAGCCATCAGCATCCTGTTCAGTTGTACCATTGCGGGCTAAAAGATCCGCTTGGCAACTGCCCCGGATATCACTATGGCCCCGGGACCCAGATAATCTTTATCATGATAGTTCGATGCAATCGCAAGCGAGCGAGGTCAGGCACTCCTAGACCACCCTCGATCGCACTATAGTTGAACTCAAGGCCTTGATAGGTGGTTGGCTATCAGAGTAGAGATGAATTCCCTAACTGGTTAGCATTTCATTCACCGCATCATGAACTTCTGCTTGGAAGACGCTGCAGTGATCAGCCAACTTAAACTTGGGGCTTAAATTTAGCTCTTGACAAAAGACCTCCCCGTCAACTTTTCCATCCAACTTCGACCCATCCGTGAACAGGTTAACCGGTCCCCTCCCCAGCCACAGATGAGTCCTCTTCTTCATTTCTCTATCGGGCGAATGACTGGGGTGATGGTTGCACAGGGAGCAGTTATCGGCATACAATTGTCCGTCCTGTCAGCGATAAAGTCGAAACTCGTAAGAAAGCTAGAGTGTCCGAAGTGAGAAAGCCCATAATATGTATGTATGTATTTATTTATTACAGCTTAATTAAGCCTAGCTTATATCTATTTACAATGTACGTTTATATATAATAATCTTAACTAGACTAACATATAATTCTATCCTAGTTATATCTATGGACTACCGTATGGTGCTGAACTGTGGCAGACCTCCGAATCATGCCAACAATAGTTTGATGCCTTTTATCTCTGGTATGAAGGCCGTTTACGAATAAGCACGAAGGCGACATCCGAACAGCGATGCACTGATATGATCTAGTGATGCGTTGCAGTATGTGCTTCGGCGACTTATTGTATGCGCACAAGAGCTTGGAAGGAAAATTGTTGGAAGACGCTTTATATCAGAATACTTAGCAGGCATACATTTTTATTGATTCTATGGAAGCCTACCTATACAGTACTAAATTGGTAGTGTTTTACAATAAATATACAATTTTTTTTTTTTAATCTATTGGCATTACATGATTTGATATCATTAGGTAGCTCGTTATAGCATTTTAATCCCTTATAATACAAGTTACATTTGCCTGCTTCAGTTTTGTAAGCAGGTAGGTTGAAGTTATTTTTACTTCGAGTATTTACAGAATGCATATCTTTTACATATTTGATGTTACTCTTAAGTACGCAGGCAAATTACCGTCTATTATGTTCTTAATAAATTTCATAGTAAAATAAAAAAGTTGCTGTCTAATGTCTAGCCAATTTAGAGCAGAAAGCATGTCTCTGATATGTGTGTCATAGCGTTTTTTGAGAATGAATCTCATAGCTCGGTTCTGTTGCTTTTGTAGCTTGTATATCTGACTATCTCCCAATATGAAAAATATAGTCGGACAGTAAATAAAATGTGGTTCGATTATTGTTCTATAAACCATTGCTTTGTATTTCTTATTTAAATATTTGCAGGTTCTCTGTGTAAAATATATTTTTTAGCTATTTTTCCTACTGTGTAATCAACGTGCTTATTGAAATTGAGTTTATCGTCAATTTTTATTCCCAAATATTTGATGGTGTTGACTCTATTACTTCGTGGTTAATATTTAAATTTTGCAGTTCACTATTCCGGAAATTTCGTCTGGAAACGACCATAAACTTGGTTTTGTTGACATTCAGTTTGAGTCTGTTCACGCATAACCAATCATAAACACTATTCAGATCTTCTTGCATTTTACTATATATTTCAGTTATATTTTCTCCACTAAGCATCAGTAGTGTATCATCCGCGAAGAGTTTAATATCACAGTACTTTATAGAATTAGTTATATCATACATATAAATATTGAACAGTATTGGCCATTGGTATACAGCCATATCACGAAGCCTGACCAACGACCGGACCGCGGCGATCTTTCCCGTAATATCTACTGGATGTATGTTAAGCATGACATTCAATGCCGCCAAGGTAGTTGTTGTTGTTGTAGTGTACTTCCCAAAAGTCTGATCAGATAAAATATATCGCACTATTAGCAAAAATTATAACAACTCCTTTAGAGTGTTGACGTTTTGAGTCACCCTTTATAGGTATGTAGATAGTTTGGTTTAAATGAGTATGTGTTATATGGCTTTTGGTGATTTCTTTTTTACACTTTTTTTTTAATTTCACATACACACATACTCACACTTGCCCTTTATGGAACATTAGCTGAGCTTCATGATATTATGCTATTTATTCGCCATTTTTTTCTTTACTTTCCTTGCCCTTTACCTGCCACTTAAGCGTATGGTGTTTGTGTGTGGCCATGGCGGATGGGTCGCTTTTGTCTAGAAGAGGAAATTCAATTATGGTCTGCACTCGTTTAATTATTTGTAATTGCCTTTTTCTTATTGTAATCACTTTGGCTATTGTATGATCCTCACTTTTTTGTTTTGGGTTTTTTTTTTTTTGTTTTGTTCACTGCTGCTCGCTCGACTGCTACTTCTTTACACGCCATCTATCCCTCTTTCTTGCCTAATCTGTCAAAGTTGATTCAACTTGCCTTTTGTGGTAGATAGATCTTCACAGGAAAAGTACATACCATCAGCCATCACACATATATACATATGATGTATGTACAGATGTTTTTTGGATTCAATATTCTTTCAGTTTTACCCAAGCGTAAACAAACACGATGGGAGATCGCTTTCAAAGGATCTATTTAGCTGCCTGCTTAACATCAGCCATTACATCTTTCGGCAACACCTGCTTTTCTTTCACTAAGTTTGTTAAGTATAATTGAATTCAATATTTTTGAAGCCATTTTAAGCAGCATTAAAAAACATTCCCTTTGACTGTTGTGCAGGTGATATATTTTGTGAATCACCCAGAGCAAACCGTGACACAAATGAAAGAAAATAAAGGACAACTGTAGAATTTTAGGTCGGTTTATCTTCAATGCCAAACACGCACATACACAAAATAACAAAAGACAAAACAATAAATTAAAAACATTGGTTTGTTTTGACTTAAAGTTGATTATATTTGCACAGTTTCATGACAAATCATGCTGGGCGGTCAAATGCCACACACGACCAATAAAAAATGCATAAATAACCTCGATGTTGTGGCGGGAAGCAGGCTTAGTTTAAGGAAGTTAGGCCAACAATTAGCTTTGTGTGAGTTTTGACAAGATTTTATGCAAAAAAAAAACCTAAATGTCACATCATTGTTTGAATTTAGAATGCCTTTGAGTGGGTGTGGTCGCAGCTACAGAAGTTCTTTATTAAAGAATGAATTGCAAATCCATAATTCTAAACAGAATTAACTGCCAATTTTTCAGTGATAAAATGACTATAGAAGAATTATTGTTCTCTTAAGGAGAATGAAAAAATGTTGAGTAAAACCTACATAAAAAGCGTATCATGGCATGGTCGTCATCACAAAAGAATAATTTTATCCGATACTTGGCGATTTTTTTTTATTATATAGCGAGCCGTTTGTCCGTTGTAGTCGCACCTCGATAAGGATGAACATTGCTCACGGCAATAGGCCCGTAAGCCGAATAGCACATAGGTGACCGAGCTTAATAGAAATAGTAAAAGATTTCGTTTATTTGGAAATCAGCATTAACACAACCAACAACATTAGCGCTGAAATTCAGCGAAGAATCACTCTTTCGAATAAAAGCTACTATGGACTAGGTAGGCAATTGAAAAGTAAAGTCTTTTCGCGGGCAAACGAAAATCATGTTCTACAAGTCACTAAATGTAACCGTTGTTATTGTTGTTGTTATTGTTGTAGCGATAAGGCCACTCCCCGAAGACCTTGGGGTGTGTTATCGATGTTGATGGTCCTTTGCCGAATGCAGATCCGGTACGTTCCGGTAACAAGCACTATTAAGGTATTCGTCCGACCATCTCGGGAACAATTTGGTATGCCCACATGAAACCTCCTAGGCCATACCGCCCCCCCACCCCCTAGATCCATTAGGAACTTGGGGTCGCCAGAGCTTCTGCTGTTAAAGAAACAGGATTCGACACGGACAAGTGAGGTTGACAATTGGGTTGGAGAAGCTATATATTGCGCTGGCAACCCCTTGAAAGGGACCAGAAATTACCCTTGTTTATCGTGTAGTGATTTCCAAATAGTCCCGAAGTTATTTTTAAATTGTCCCAAAAATGTTCCTGCGTTATGTCTATAATACACGATGTAGACCGGAAACATAGTCTGGCGTTTTTCTAAAATTTTCAATTTTAGTTCAGACTTTTCATATGAACTTCAGAAAATTTCAATTGAATTTTGGAGTTTTCAATTGAACTTCAATCACAATTTTCTGAACTTCAATTTTAATTTTCTGAGCTTCAATTTTAATTTTCTGAACTAAAACTGAAAAAGGTGTAAATAATCCCAAGAAACCGCAGATATTGAACAACAACTGTACTGAGGCTACTTCGACGTACACCAAATTTACCAGAAAATAGCCCCGAAACGCAACCGCAATGTGTTTGAAATTATTCGAATGTAATCTTGATATGAGGACAAAATGCTCCTGGAAATAGTCTCTACATGGCTAAACTGATTAGGGAATTCCTTCAAATAGATAATACTTAGCGGACCCGGTAGACGTTATTCTGCCCTAACTTTGCTTTATCTGCGTGTTTTTCTAAAAACTTTTTATTTCGAACTGCGCCTCTATCTTCCTTTCTCACTCCATCTTCCGCTCCCTCTCTCTTCTCCCTTTTCATCGATGCTTTCTCTCCCTTATCTCTCGCTGCCACTTTGCCTCCTCTTTCTTATTCTGCCTCTTCCTCTCGTTCTCTGTATCCATCTCTCTTTGGTTCCCTCCCCTTCTCGCTTCCTCTATAATTCGATCTTCGTCTAAACCTAACTTTTTCTCTTTCTTTCTCCATCCCTCGTTTTCCTTTTCTCTCGCTCCCTTTATACAAATTTCCAGCAATCCCTTTCCTAAAAAGTACTGAGTACTAATAATCTAGCAAAAGCTCCCAGTGTACGCAGTCGCATTATAAATATGTTTTGTTTAGAATTCATCAGTCCTAGTCCACTTCCCAAAAAAACTAAGCTGGAACACTTTATGGCTGTCGAATCAGCAACGGAAGACTCGCTAAATTTTGCCTTTACCAATCAAATATCTTGGATCATTCCATCTTCAATAATGCACAGCATCAGCAATGAAAAAACTGAGATGGTGCTCCTTACCCGCAGACGGAATATACCAGAATTGCTAGCAAGGAAAGGCACCAGCTTGCAAACAATCACGTCTGCTGACTGGGTGAACATGGAACGGAACAAGCTGACGCGAGATGGGCCATGGAACCAACATGTAGGATGTCCAGGCAAATCTGGCCTCGACGAAAAGAGATCGCAATCGGTCATATTTCTGAATCGCCTCTATTAGCCCATTAGTTGGTATTCTAACAGGTCACTGTCTTATAGGGGCCCATGGGGTTCATATGGGCCTGCAAACAAATGACTTCTGCCGCAGGTGCAGGGACCAGGAAGATGTAGAAAGCGTAGAGCATTGTCTATGCCATTGTCCCGCCCTGTCGAAGACCAGGTACCAATGTCTCCACGGACACTTCTTTGAGTGCATTTGCGGAACTAGAATCCGTATGTCCACATGACACCAACCATATCTTTAACTGTACTGTAGAACCAACTCCCCTAACACCCCTCTCATTATGGTCCAGCCTTGTTGAAACAGCAAGTTTCCTTGGACTCCCGTTAGAGGACATTGATGACAATTTGTGATCGTTCACACCTATTGGATGGGGCGAAGCACTGCTATAACAACAACAACATAATCCGCAAATGGAAACGAAATTCTGTGCTACATTAGGCAAATGCACTGGTTTAGCTTTATGGGTGTAAGAACCACATTCTACAGAAGGGAAACTGGGCTCCTTCGTGGTATCACAACGCCCCACAATGGCCTACGTGAATCCCCGCTTGGGCAGCGGAGACGTCCACTTTAACCGAACCTATATACATATATTGTCTTACATACAAACATAAGAAACTGTATTGATTTCTGTGTGAAATTTTTTACAAAAGAGCATGCTTAAAAAAGACGTGTTTGTTGCATAAATATTAAGACATGTGACGCCGAGATCGAAACGACATATGTATAATAAAAATGCATAAATGCCAGCGAATGCTGTTGTTTTTGTTATGTTATGAAAACTCGCGCAAAACCCGTGTTTGAACGTTTGTTTCACAGCGAACAAACACATAAACTACTTCTTTTTTAAATAGTTTTCTTCAAAATGTGTTAAAAGTACCATCCCACATAGCTAAGCCCTAATATGCGCCAAACCGTTTTAAAATCAGAGCTTTCTGGGCGGAGAAATTGAAGCAAATATGTACGAGTGTTGCTACGGATACTCTTTGTCAATTGTTTCACGAGAAACCTGGGGTCACTAGAGCCTATCCTGCTAAATATGTATGTGTATGGATTTGCCTCGCGTGGTTGAGGTTGACAATTGGGTTGCGTAAGCTATGAATTGCGCCTATCAACCCCTTGAACCCCGTTTCACTCAAGTCGATTTGTTTGTTGATGGGAGGCACACTTAGGAATTTGGAGGCATTGTGCGGAAAATCTCACAAAATTATACTTAAAACTCTAACTAAGACAGAGTTGCAATAATCTCGTGGGTTTTATTCAAAAACCTCAAAATTTTCTTACGTAAACAAATTAAATAATTAAGCAAAACATCAAAAAAGTTCGTGCACCCAATCTTATGATGTGCGAGCTACATTTGTAAATCTTAAGTTTGAATAAGCAAGCGTACAACAAACAAACCTACAAATATTTGTTGTAAATATTTATATATATTTTTTTATATTGTCATGTAAACTCGATTTACTTGACACAAATTTTCATAAAAAATCGCCGCTCAAACGACATTACCGATGACAATAACCCAATTTTTCACAACAAATGACGGCAGTACAAATATTTACTTGCTCTATTGTTGTTGTTGCTATTGCAAGTATTGTCATAGCTAACATTGCTGATGCTGCTGCTGCAAATGCGCTTTTAGTTACCTTTTTTTTTACATTACAATGTTTATTAAAATTGAAACTTTTTATCTTATCTTTATTTTCTCAGCCTTAAAAATCACACATACCAACAACAAAACAGCAACAACGAGAGATTATTATATTTTTTCATTAAGCCAAACCCTACGCAACAGTTTCACTAGATAATAAAAACAAAAACAAAACTACTAAAAATATACCTAGCAATATGTTTTCTTAAGCTATTAGCCTTAAATGGAAGGACGGACAAATTGTTTGGAAGGGGTCACCTTCGCCGCCTTCGCAATTGACACGCAGCTAAAACCAGGTCGACTTTGTCGTTGAGCCGTGCCCAGTTTTGTATGTTGCTGAGTTGATTTAAAATTTATGTTTGTATGTATGTATGTATGTCTGATTGTTGAAGCATTAAGTTTTAAGCATTTGATTTGACATCTAGACATTTTAATCTTATGCTTTGTATTGTTGTTGCTTAGCAATGTAGCTTAAGTAGTTTTAAGTATCGGCTGTTGACTTACGTATTTCCTCTTCAATCTTTGACGATCTTGAGAGTTCACTTGATCAGGCAATTATTTTATGTATTGATCAAATTAATTGATTAACGTTTCTAAAGTATGTAAATGCTTATTAATAGCTGTGTTTTTTTACTTCTATATACGTTTACGCTTAAACTTTATATGGACTGCTAAGCGACAAACTTTAAATACACCTCTGAAATTGCTGCGCATAAAATTTGTCCTACTAAATTTCAATACGCATTATACTCAGATGTAACTGAAATATGTGTCTTTGTTTCACCCTCTACACTAATTATATGTATTCTATGTGTGTCCACAATTCATCGCAACTGATTCAGCTATATGTTATACCCTATGGCCATCAGAGGGTTGTGTCTCCGCTTTTCGGTACACCCTGTGCTGTACCTGTAGTCATTTAACCACTGCCGCTAGATGGGTATCCTAAGCATTATCTAATAGTGTTTTCTTTTCTGGCTATAATGTTACGCTTTTTGTACGCCGCGCAAGGGTTGTTGTTCTATTCTAAAAAAACAGGCAACGCCTTTACGGAGTATTTCGTTCTTTTGTGAAAGTTGTTGCCTGCTCGCAACGCAAAAGCGTTACACTTTTACCCTGTATAAAATGGCGGTGTGGCAGTGCAACTCTGTGAAACTCTCAATTCGCTCTTGAGTTCCACATATACTCTGTTAATATGAGTGCACAGATCACCTACCAGATTGCGCATTCACGAGTTCAAAATTGCTTCGTTCTGCGCATCTACGTCACAGTTGACTGTTTGAGCGAATGAAAGAGAGAAAAAACAAGGAGCTAAAGGAAAATGACGTAAGAATTGCCCATTAAAAAGAGATGATCTAATGTTTACATGCGCAATGCGCAATCTTCTTGTGTGGTTTGTGATATGAGTGAATATGGTGAGATGAAATGTTCTTTGTATGCACTATAAATGTTGACAATTTTCTGGGGTAGGAGTAACACTATTAAGGCTTTACCATTTACTTAGGCAACAATTTTATTTTAGGCTAGGCGTTTTTTTTCACGCGCAAAACAGATAAAACTGTGTTGCGAATATTAGTAGTTTCGATACGTTACTATGCTGCTAGTAAATAAATGCACTACAGCAGCAAAGCAAGCAGTCACTCATACGTGTAAACAGCAAAGTTAAGATCGTAGAAGAATGAGAAACAATCATACTTACATGAGATCCGCTAAGAGCGAAGATGACATTACTCACGCATATAAAGGCCAATTAATGGTGACTTATAACCATAAAGCCACAACCAGATAAACCAGCTGATCGAACCTACCTTATGGAAATCAATGTAATCGATTAATGGTGCCATACCATAACGCTAACTCGATTACATTGATTTCCATAAGATAGGTTCGATCAGCTGTTTTATCTGGTTATGGCTTTAGGGTTGTAAGTCACCATTAATTCACCCTATATATACGTACATATATGTACACGTGCACCCAAATAACCAACTATGAGATACAGTAGCGAGAAATATATAAGCAATCATTCAAGACGGTTCTTCGCGAAAAGTTTATTTTAAAGTAATAGGCGTTGTTTAAGCGACTTAAACTATGAGTTTTTTCTTTCGTTTGTTTTATAAGCGCTGAAATTCTCATCCGGCTTATGAAATATTCTAAAGACATAGTTTTAGTTTTTAATTTAAAATCGAGGTTCTTCGAGTAGAAGATGGGGTGCCAATACCTCAGAGCCCAGTGCTCGCCTCCACAACACACTTTGAAAGGGGTCTTCAAATAGAAGATGAGGTGGCTCATTAGAGCGAAACCTCAGAGTTCCCTATGCTCGCCCCAAATTAAATAAATAGAGGTTTTCTAGTAGAAAATGGGGTGCCAATACCTCAGAGCCCCCTGCTCGCCTCCATATCACATTTTTAAAGGGGTCTTCAAATAGATGAGGTGGCTCATTAGAGCGACACCTCAGAGTTCCCTATGCTCGCCCCAAATTAAATAAATAAAGGTGTACCGATGCTTTGCATCGTCCCGTGGTTTTAAATACACCATAAATAAAATTAAAAATAACAAACTCAATAAATTGAATACATTAAAATAACGATATTATAAATAAATAAAGGTGTACCGATGCTTTGTATCGTCCCGTGTTTTAAATACACCATAAACTAAATACATAAAGGTGTACCGATGCTTTGCATCGTCCCGTGTTTTAAATACACCATAAACTAAATAAACATAAAATAAAGTCCATTAAACTAATAATTTATAAAATAATAAATTTAAAAAATGCTTGGTTGCAGTGGGCTTTGAACCCGCAACCCCAAACGTTTGAGTCGGGTACGTCATCCACTGTGCCACGACTCATACGCCTACAAGCACATCAAATTACTCCCTTATAACTCACATTAAACTGCTCGCCCTCAACTGCCCCACGCTTAGCTAGGCGTACGAGGCAACTGAAAGTACATAAATATGGTTTCAAATAACTAAAAAAACACTCCGTAGCACAGAGGTTCGTGTCTCCGCTATTAAGCACAACTCGTTTTGTAGCGATTTATTTAACCTCTGCCGCGAGTCTTCAATAATTGCGGCTAGATGGGTCTAACTCTTCTTTGCACGCCTAGCCAAGAGAGTTACAAACAAGCATACATAGAAGTGAAGCTAAGCTGTAGAGTATCATTCAGTTTGATTATAGCACGCCATAAGTGAAGTACGCTAGTAATTTAATTGTGAAGTACTACTACCATAGTAGTGTTGTTAATAAAGAACATTTTGCTATACTGAATATTTGAGTTATATATTCGATAGTTCAGCAATTCAAACGATAACCAAAATGCAGAATAAAAAGGAGTTTCCTAAAACATAACATTTTTTTTATTGGCAAATTTATTTCCTTATATTAATGGTAGCTAGCTAACGAGGGAGAAGATGAACCCGATACTCTAATCGTCAAGTGTCTAAGCTTTGGTGATTCGGCGGGCGAATCGGTTTTTTTATAATTATATTATTTTGTTATTTTTAGTGGACTGTATATTATTTTATTGTTTGGAGAGTCGCTATGCGCCTGTTAAGCCTTGTATGTATTCATTGGGGGCGAGCACTGGGGGCTCTAAGGTATTGGCTGCAGGTTGAGCCACCTTATTTTGCTTTGAAAAACCCCCCGCTTTGGGATATAAATTTTAATTCTTTAGAATATTTCACAAACCAGTTGAGAATTACAAGCGTACTCAAAGGCTAATGAAAGAAACGAAAGAATAATGTGCAAAGTTAAAGCACTTAAACATCAAGGCGGAAAACACGGAGGCAAAGGGTACGTCAAGTGCATGCATCAACTCTTGTGCAAGATATGGTTGGATGAGCACATGCCTCGATATTGGAATTTGAGTTTGCTCTACCTAATACTAAGAAAACTATCCCGAAAACCGCGCAAATTTTCGTTAAATCAGCCTGTATATTATCGCGTAAACGTTCTATCTAGCGTACTGTGCGAAAGACTAAAGCCTAAAAGCAAGGAATAGTGGGGCTTCAGACCTCTAAAATCTACAATCAACCACGTCTCCACAATGCGCCAGATCCTGAAGAAGACTCACGATAAAATCGGCACTCGCCATCTTTTCGGTCGATTTCAAATCAGCCTTTGGCAGCGCTATGTATGCTGCTATGAATTCAAGTTCCATGCAAAATTAATAGCGCTCTGTCAAAAGATGTTGAGCAACACCACCAGTTTCGCAAGGATTTGGAAGGACCTCTACGTGCCATTCGAAACCAAACGAGGTTCAGAAATATCTGCAGTACTCGTACTAAACCGTGATGGCACGATTACGAGAGTGTACAATTACTAGTGTATGCTGCTGATATTGATATTATTGGCCCCAACAAACGCATCGAGAGTTTTGCCTTCTTCGGATTAGATAAAAAGGAGGGGGTGTTGCGGTGAGTGAGGATAAGACGAAGTACTTGCTTTCATCCAAGAAATAATAGGCGCATATAAATTAGAGACTGTGAAACATTACGTCTATCTGGGAAACAGCTTCAACAGCAAAAGCAATGTCTGTTTAAAAATCAAACGGAGAATAAATCTTGACAACAAATGCTACTTTGGCCTGAATAGGCAATTGGAAAGTAAAGTTCCGACGAAAGTCTCGACCAACTGAAATCGTGCACATGATATCCGTCCTAATGTATGGCTCGAAATCATGAACAGAGTCGGGGGAAGTTGAGATGGCTCTTCAAGTGTTCGAGAGAAAAGGTCTCTGTCTGGGATGCCTATGGCGAGTATCAAAGGAGGGAGGTCTAATTATGAGCCATAAATTAGGCAGATGTGAAGATAGTGCAGCGAATAAAAGGCCAAAGGCTTCAGTGACTAGCTCATGTTATGTTAATAGACGGAGACGCTCCGGCCTATGCAGCAGTGGAAGGAGGGATCTCCACTGAGTTGGGAGAGGCAGATGGAGGAAGACTTGACTTCCCTATGTGTTCTCAGTTGGCATCAGCTTTCGCGACATAGTTATACCCTGCGTGACTTATTACGGAACGGCCAAAGTTGCTTAGGCGACAAAGCGCCCAAAAACGACGATGATTTTATTTATTTTTATGGTTGTTTTTATTAAAATCTTTATTTTTATCTTCATCCTAATCTTTATTTTTGTCTATATACTTGTCCTTATCCATATCTTTATATTTATCTTTATTTATATCTTTATCTTCATCTTTATCCTTAGCATAATCCTTATCTTTAACGTTGTCTTTATCTTTATTTCTATCTTCAACTTTATTCTTATTCTTATCTCTATCTGTATTTTTATCGACATTTATATCTTTATCTTTATCGCCATCTTTGTATTCACCCTTATCTATATATTTATCTTGATACCATCTCTATTTTTATACTCAGATGCGCAGAGCTCACAGAGTATCTGGTCGAAAAAAGAAATTCATTTAGCCATGTACGTCCGTCTGTCCGTAAACACGATAACTTGAGGTACCTTAATGAAATTTGGTATGTAAGTTCCTGGGCACTCAGCTAAGATCGCTATTTAAAATGAACGAAATCGGACTATAACCACGCCCACTTTTTCGATATCGAAAATTTCGAAAAACCGAAAAAGTGCGATAATTCATTACCAAAGACGGATAAAGCGATGAAACTGTGGATTGACCTTATGATGCAGAATGGAAAATTTGGACAATGGGCGTGGCACCGCCCACTTTTAAAAGAAGGTAATTTAAAAGTTTAGCAAGCTTTATTTTAGTAGCTGAGTATGTAATGTTCGGTTATACCCGAACTTAGTCTTCCTTACTTGTTTTTATCAGTATCATCATCTTTATTTTTATACGTATCTTTATCTTTATCCTTATTTTTATCTTTATCTTTTTCTTCATCTTTATCTATATCTTCATCGTAATCTTTATCCTCATATTCCTGTTGGTCTTTACTTTCACATTTGTCTTTGTGGTTATCTTTATCTCTATCTTTATATTAATCCCACCATCCCCCCCAAAACTGTCTAATTAAAGAAAAATTATTTTGCCGTTAAAACATTTAATTCATTCTGCCGTAAGAAAATTTATTACCTCACGACTACATCACACTTAACCAGAGAGTAGAAACATTACAACAGCAATTCATTGACAAATTTTTCTGCATTTTAATGTACCTTAGAATAAATAAATAGCCGCTATTTCAAGCCAAGGCACCTAAAAACCAATCAAAAAGAGGCCTCCAAAGCCGAACCAGTCAGTGATGCAAGTATTTTGTTGTTATTGTTGTTTTTTTTTCATTTATTTTTTATTTTAAAGTGTTTGGCATTCGCGCTCGATATTTTTTTTTTCTTGAATGTGAAGTATTAGCACGTTCTTTTTCTATTTTTTTTTTCTTCTTATTTTGGCTCATTCAACATTTTGCCAGTTCTAATGCTTCGTACTATTGATGAGTGGTCACAGTTGACTGACTTGTTGTTAATAAGCGTCAGATTTTGTTAAGCTTGGCCTAAACGTTTTAGCTGATTTCGCATTGTTTTTGTGTTGGCTTAGTTGTTGTTGTAGTTAACACTGGTTGAGGGCTGCCTTAGATTGTGCCGTCACGTATGAACTAGTTTGTTTTTGTTTGATGAGCTCTTTGTGATTGTTGTTGCACTTATAAATACGTTTTTTGTCGTTGTTTTATTGTAATTTTTTGTTTGGTGCGTTATTGCCAAAATTCCGTGGGATAAAAGCTTAAATGAGTTTTTCTGTAGCTATAGCCTTCACTTGCAGCCTCGTAGTTACATTCAGCATAAAAAGATCTTCGTCATCCAAGCGTTCACTTGCACTAATTTATTCACTCAGTTTTTTCGTGTAATACAAATGTTTTAACTGTTTTTCTTCAGTTCAGGTGAGCATTTGCGTTGGTGCACTACCGTCACCGTAGTTCATCTTTTGAATAGCGAACTTAACTTTCACAAAAGAAGCGCTGAGTGCGGATCAAGTGGTTTTGAGGGCCCGTGCGATGGCCCCTAAATGGACTTTGGACAACTTATTTTGGTGTAGGAAAGCCTGGAAGATTCAGCGTGGTCGTATCAAATAGTTGTCGAGATAGTTGGGCTATTACCAGTAACCGGATCGTACTGCATCTATATTCGGCCAAGGACCATT
Source organism: Eurosta solidaginis (assembly GCF_040869045.1). NCBI lineage: Eukaryota > Metazoa > Arthropoda > Insecta > Diptera > Tephritidae > Eurosta > Eurosta solidaginis. Next base: position 88,201,037 of record NC_090319.1, on the reverse strand, counting down.
AACACTCCCGAAAACCTTGAGGTAGTATCTGTAGAGCATAAACAAATATGAAGAGACGCTTCTTGACCACGGAGAGGACCATCTTACTGCCAGAATACAAAAGATAGAGTATGTACTAGTTTAATGGTCGCAGATCCTCGGGTGTAGAATAAAACAACGGGACTAAATGATGTAGTAACATTTCTCTCGCCCGAAGGAATATTTGACGAAATCTGCAAGCGACGATTGATTAGAACTGACATGATCTGTCCTCCCACCTTGTCCAAAATCAAGTTAAATGCCAATTTTGTCCAAGGTTTTGGTTGTAATATTTGATGGCATACTATATTCTTCGACTCAGATAACTGCGATGGTGAGCAAATTAATCCGTCACTGGGCGGTAGTACCTGTTGCTGGTCGATTATGACACAAAAAATTTGTAGGATGCAGTAGAGCAGACTGTTCGATTGCTAACTGCTACCACGTGTTATTGATGTATCCTATAAAAGATCTTCACAGCGGATCAGATGATTTCCCAATGAGAGAGCGCAATATTGTGGTCAACAAGCAATTACAGCCGTATTGTACAAATAATGTCCGCATCTGATGGTGGCTAGCCACAAAAGCGGGCACCTTCATGACGAGGTGAAGACCTACATTACATAGGTAACTCCTTGAACTTGCAAATTACAGATAGACCTACAACGACATCCCCTGCTAAATCAATCACCGGAGCGTTTCGATTAATGTACTAGGTAATAAGTTACCAATCCCTCAAATCCGAATATTAAATGGGTTAAAATCTTACCTATCCAGACTCGCTCCGGATAATCCGCATAACGAAGAAAAATCTACGTATGATACTAATATCTGTATGCTGACATAAAAACAAGCCATCCAACCCCACTGTCAGTTTAGTACAATCGGGAGCACGGAGAGGTCGACTTCTACGTGGCACAGCTTTTAACTGGCCACATCAACTTCCTGGAATATCGCCACACAATGGGCAATGGTTGAATATCCAAACTGCTTATATTGTGAGCTCATAGATGACGCAAGCAACACCTTTTTCGAATGCGATCATTTCACACAGCAATGGAGAAGGGTGGAAGTAACACTAGATGATCTATCCACCGGCATTGGCATCCATAAGACGATCTACAGAAATGACAGATGGGATAAGGTCAGCAGATACGTGATCGCACAACAGCAAGATGGTTGCTTAGCCCAATAACCTGAGAGTAGCCAAAGAACTCATGTATTTTTTAGATTATTTATCAGGCTATCGACGAGTTATCTGCTAGTTATAGGTGTGATAGTGTTGAGGCATAGACGAGCTATCGATTTGTTATCAAAGTATTATAAATTTGCTATCGACAACAAAGGTTATTAATTAGTTACCGACTTTTTATTGACAAGCTATCGATATGTTATCAAAAAGTTTTCGATTAGTATAAGTTATCGGATTTTTAGCTAAAATTTGTTAATATGTTTTCGAAAAGTTAAGGATTATTATCGATTAGCTTTCGAAAAGTTATTGATTTTTTATCGGAAGGTTACCAATTTGTTATCAGCATGTTATCAGTTTGTTATCGGAAATGTATCGATTTGTTATCAAAAAGATATCGAAAGGGTATCGATCTCTTAGTGAAGTACGTTTGTTATAGACGTGTTATGCTTGTTATCGACCACTCCTCGGTTTCTGGTGTAACAGTACCGATAAAACTTGAACACAAAATCGATGGGCACATCTGTAATCCGTCAATAACATGTCGATAAGAAACCATTAGAAGCCAATGACTCGGCGACGATAGTACTCGCTATCGATAATAACTTGTCTGTATCGGTTGTTTCCGATAAGAAGCTGAAGAAGATCTTTTTAAAAAGCTCATACCACTGGACGAGCTCTAGTTAACTGGAAAATATTAGTTTTCTAGACGTATATGTGTATACTTACACAACGAACTTTAGGAGTACTTGGTACTCACTCTGATATCGAGGAGTACAACACTTCGCCATCAAAATCCGCCGCACTATTCAGGAATCAATGTAAAAACTTGTGTAGTTGCTATGCAACTAGGCAGGAACTCTTGCTTGTGCACCAAAATACAAACTTTGTGCGCTCGTATGAGACTTTCCAAAGTTAAACAGCGTCCCTTCATATGTGCCGCTTGCTGAATTTTCTTTATACGGATTGGAGTCAATTTGTATTATTTTTTTTTTTTTGGTATGTAGCGCTTACCGTTATGTAGCACATTATTTGAATAATTTAAAAACCGATTTTGGTTTTATAGTGCGGTTGTTCTTGTCGCTTATGTTGTTGTTTTTGTTACAATTATGTAGTAACATTTGGTGTGAAAGCGGCTTTAAAATAACACCAATCTCAGTGATGAGTTCACGTAGTCTGCAATAGTGGCAAAATTTATTCACATGCGTTCATCATCATTAGCATCATCATTATCGTCATCATTACTGCAGCAATGGCATGCGGAAAAAGTAGTTCATCGCATTAATCAAAAATTTTATTTGCCGCCGAACAAACATACCGACATATGTTTTGCATGTCATTTACGCAAGTTTTTTTTTTGTAGTTCTCTTTAAGTTTAAAATTGCGACCCTTTTTTATTATCGTTTTTTTTTTTTTATTTTGCGTGCGAAATCTTTGCAATTTTTTTTTTTTTTCAGTTTCATTCCGTTTTGCTCATGTTGATTCAAATTGGCATTTTTTGGAATATTTTATTCCCTTTTCCCTAAAAGTTTCTGATACTTAATGTATGTTTCTTCTTGTTGCTTGATGCTTTACCGTCTATATACTTTAGTTAGCCTCCTCTTCTTCCATTCTGCATATCGCCGACGGCAGTCAATTAGAAAGCGCCTCATCTCGGCAGTTTTTTTTTTTTTGTGAAGATAACTTTATTTCAGAATTTTTTTTAAAAAAAAGCTCTATCTCAAGTTTTGTTTAAAAAACGCCTCACATCCGATTTTTTCTCATAAATGTGTGTTGAATCAAAGTTTATTTAATTTACGACAAAAAGGGCATTTTTTTTAATGTTGAGCTAGAGCGTTTTTCAAAAAAATTTTGATATACGGCATCTGTATAGACATACGAGCGATACTCCACTCAGCAGTCGATATACATATTAGCCTCATTTAGTGAGAGCCTCTAGCCTCTAAACTACTATAAGCAAGTTCCAATCGGTATGATGATCGTAGTTTCGAATATCCTTCATCATAAGCTCAATGTTCATATTGTAGCGATTTTTAGGAATTCTTGATTATTCTGCACCAACCATTATAGTTCGCATCGCTTAACTATCGAATAAATAACTCAAATATTCTGTATATCATAATGTTCTTTATTTACAACACTACTGTAGTAGTTCTTCAGATTAAATTACTCGCCTACTTCTCTTATTGATTTTTAAAATAAAACTGATTGATTATTCCTAAGCTTGCGCTCCTTTTATATTCTCAGTTGTCTCGTTCGCCTATTTATCGTAGGGTCTATACTTTTCTGCATTCTGTATCTGATATTCACGTTTTTCTTCTAGGTTTATGCGTATATATGTGTGAGTAATAACTTCTGCTCTTTTAGCTGTTGTTTACATGTATGAGCAATAACGTCTGAGCTCTCGTGTGCTCTCACCGTTGCATTCTATGCATATGTGTGTATATATATGGCTGGGTAATAAGTAAGTAAATTTAAGGCGCGATAACCTCCGAGGAGATTCAAGGCCGAGCTTATCTTCCAATTTGCGTCATGTTACTTGTTTTATGTCGACTCCGAACGGAATCTGCAGGGCAGATGAGTTTTCACTGAGAGCTTTTCATGGCAGAAATACACTCGGCGTGCTTGACAAATACTGCCGAGAGGCGACCCCGCTTAGAAAAATGTTCTTCTATTTGAAAAAACTTGTTTCTAAAATTTTGATGTTGCTTTGCCCGGGCGTGAACCCAGGATCTTCGATGTGGTAGGCGGAGCACACTACCATCACACCACGGCGGTCGGTATAGTGATGTATCGAAATTGCTAATATTCGCCATAATATGATAACTTAATCATTATCTTAATTTGAATTTAAATCTGAATAATGTTTGTAATCTTAACCTTAATCTTGATCTCTATTATAATCATAATCCCAATCTAAATTTAAATATTAGTCTTAAAATGAATCATCATAACAATCTTAGTCTTAACCATTATCCCTATCATTAGCTTAGTTTCAATAGTAATCTTTTATTCGTGTGTTTAACGTTGTCTTTGTTTTTATTTTTATGCTCATCTTTATCTAGATATTTATCTTTACCTTAATCCGCATTCTCATCTTTATTATTATCCACGTCACTACTGTTTTCTTTAGTTTTACTTTTACCTTGATCTTCATCGGTACGCTTACTTTTGCATTTGTCCTTATCTTTATTTCTATGTTTATCTCAATTTTTATTCTTTTTTTTCTCTCTATCTTTATTTTTATATTAATATTTATCTTGATTCTTTTTTTTTCTTTATTTAAATCTTAATTTATCCCTATCTTTATATTTATCTTTATCCTTATTTTTATCTCTACCTTTACCTTTATCTGTATCTTTAATTTAATATTTATCTCTGTCTGTGCCTCTATCATTCACTTTATCTTTATATCTCAATTGTTATCTACATCTTGATATTGATCTTTGTCTTCATCCTTATCCTCTTCCTTTTCCATATCCTTATTTTTATCTTTATACCTTTCATGAACATGAAATGGTATATTAACTTTGGTCCGATGTTTGTAACGTTGAGAAATATAGAAGATAGACTCACCATTAAGTATACCGAATTGATCAGGGCGACGAACTGAGTTGATATAGCCATGTCCGTCTGTCCGTCCGTCTGTCTGTTTGAACGCAGACTAGTCTCACAAATTTTGAGATATCTCTATGAAATTTGGCACAAGGATGTATTTTTGTATTATATTAGACATTTGTCGGATCCGGTAGGATCGGACCACTATAACATATATCTCCCATACAACCGATCGTTCAGATAAGACGATTTTGGTCATTCCTGCCGCAAATTAGAAAGTATAAACGTGAAACTCGGTGATATATATTCTAATATATCATAGAAGATATCCTAAAAAAATCACTTTGATCGGAGCTATATATAGTATATATCCAATACAACCGATCGTTCAGATAAGGGGGTTTTGTGCCATTTTTTATTTTTTATTTATCTTAAAAATCGTTTAGGTATGTACATCTTTTCACTATATATTTCTTATCTTATACAGCGCATTATTTGGAGATTACGAGTGGGATAAGATCATTGTTCAGCCTCATTCATGAAAGGTATGAAGTCTTCGGCACAGTCGAAGACAGCCCCGTTCTTACTTGTTTTAGATTGAAATCATAATTTTTATCTCAAACTTAGTTCTTATATTAATCTTTACATTAATCGCAGACCCAATTTTAATATATAATTCTTTGCTGGAGCTATAAGCTTAAGTTTTCGTCCTTTCCATTGCCTTCTTCTTCTTTCCAGTGCGATAGGTATTACTCTGGCGATGACATGCCCGACTGGTCCTGATACTGTGCAATAAGCGGATGATACTCTTAGAGCTGATGTTTGCTGTATAAAAGCTAGAAACTTACATTGGTTTCCCATTTGAAGTGTGTTTGTGCTTACCAACCGTTCGGAACCGTACAGTTGTGTAAATAGGGTGATGCCCATAAGCTTCCCCTTGATTTCTGTTGGTCCTCTTCAACCTGTTTTGCAGTTGTACCAGGTTACAAGCCTTCTCAATTTCGCCCAGTATGTTAGTCGGAAGTCTAAACTTACACCTAAATAGGTAAATACCTCGGTTGACACTATGATTCCAGACAATGTTTCAAAGCCAACTTATAGCGGTATGTGCTTTTTTCGTCAGCAGTATCAACTCTTTGTTATTTCGGCTGCCAGCTGGAGTACTCGCGAGTCACTGCCTTGTGCGTATCATGACCTGCTTGCTTCATCTGTTTCGAGCTGTAATAACTGCGGCAATGCCGCCTGTGTTATCACTCTATGAATGAATCATATGGCATTTCAAGACTGAAAATTTCACTTAGCTGAAGTTCTAAAGATCAGGACGCAGAATTGATTCTTGTGCTACTCCTTTTATGATCCTTGTGACGTCTGAGGATTGGTATCAATATAAGGATGCGATCTCTTAGATAGCTTCTGATAACGCGCTCTAGATAGCATGGTATTTGGAATCGTTGATCTAGGACTGCCAGCATGTGTGGTCGAGCTCTTGGAGGCGTTTCTTACCTCTAAGGTGGCAGGAAGGAGAACTCGTTTGGATATGGTACAACCTTACCTATAGCGCATTTCCCATGCCTGAAGCGATCTGTGAATTTAAGAAATACTTAATACAAATCATCCGGAACTAACTAATTTATGGCGATCAGCTTGTTTAACAGCTGATAATTAATTTTTATTTAGTTTTCTAATTGAAATTCCAGCCACCCCGACTCTTTCATCTTTCAAATTCTATTTTAAGTTGAAGCATTCATTTGCTTCTGGGCGGTCCTTTAAATACGAGTACGTATGTATGTATGTATATCGCTTGTATGTTGTTTAAACTGATTTTTGTGTGTTCTCTTTATATGATCACTTGCTTTTGTATTCTTTATCTGTTAGACCGCCTATGGCTAATGATCTTTTGCCAATGCTATTGATATTACTGTCCAAATATGTAAACAAAAAAAAAATCGTTCTTCTTCTTCAATGCCACTTAGCAGATGTTTGTTGCTAACGCTTCGGCTACCGTTTACTTCGTCGTTAAGTATTTTGCGGGTTGTATATTTCACACCTTGTCTCAAAAGAAACAAGAGGTACCAATGAACGAATCAGAACGTTGTATTTATCACAGTGGGCAGAGACTGGAAAAATTTTACTAAAAATGTATTACATGTAAAAGAGTTTGAGCTTGGAAAATTTGGGAAGAATCCCGGAAACTGTTTCAGTCACTCTTTGGGGACTCAGGTGGTACTCAAGGGGCAATTCACAGCTTCCGCATCCCAATTGTCAACCTCAAATATGCGAGACGAATCCTGTTACAAATATGAATGTATCATACACATCATATTAAGCAGGCGATTCTCTGTCGACCCCAAGTTTCTCATCGAACTAGGAGGCGAGATGGCCTAGAATGTTCAATGTGGTCATATTAAGCCGTTCCCAAAATCGTCAAGCTAATGATGCTTGTTACGGGAACGTACCGGATCTACATATGTATATCCGAAAAAAGACCATCAACATCGATAACGCTCCCCAAAACCTTCGGAGAGTGTCTTTATCGCTACAACAACATTAACGTGGGGCATGAAAGAATATTGATGTTTTTGTTGTTGTTGTAGCGATAAGGATACTCCCCGAAGGCCTTGGGGAGTGGTATCGGTGTTGATGCTCCTTTGCCGGATGCAGATCTGGTACGTTGGTAACAAGCACCATAAAGGTACTAGCCCGACCATCTCGGGAACGATTTGGTATGACCAGTCGCCAGAGCGTCGGCTGTTAATGAAACAGGATCCGCCACGGGTAGGTGAGGTTGACAATTGGGTTGAAGAAGCTATATATTGCGCTGGAAACCCCTTGAGAGGGGTTGCGCTACACAACCCCTTGAATCAATTTGGTATTTTAGTCGCCTCTTACGACAGGCATACCTCCCGCGGGTATATTCTAAACCCCCTAATCCTCTGGGGTAATGAATATTGATCGATTGTTTTACCGTTTGCCTTGAGAGTGCGCAATGACCAACGCAATTCAAAGCATATGATATCGATTGCTGGCCATCCTTGGTTTAGAGCCTCCAGCTCTAAGTAGAAGATTCTTCGCACTACTACGTCAACCATATCCCAATGAACGGAGACTTCAGACTTGTTTTTAACTGCGATAGAGGCTTTGGTGGAGAATTCTTTTAGTAAAACTCCACGGTAAATAAAACTACACGATGATCTTAAAGCTTCGGGTATACGGCTTTTCTATAGAGCCAGGAGTGTCAGCTTCCTTAGGCTGGAAGCCGCAAGAAATAGACTTGAGTATGTCAGGAATCAAGGAAATATACGAGAGTTGCAAAAATCTGTGAGTTTGGATAAATTCGTGCGTGTGATGTGAATGGTTGCAGACCGGTAAGAAGCGAGTAGTCCTTTGATGCTTCTCCTGAATTTTCGTTTTCCCGCCTTTGGGTTGTAACTTCTTCTTTCAATTAATTTCTTAATCATTTTAAGCCCTGCATGTCTCCAGAGCCAAATGTTATTACTGTGCCAATCTGTGAGGATTCCCTACCGCTACTGGCCACCAGTTACGCAAAGTGCCTTATACTGAGCTGCATATCGCAGTCTTGGAATGTGATCAAAGTCACTTTTATTGCAAAGGTGGACAAGCGCCTTTCTTGAAGGGATCAGTTGGCGCAGATAAAATTTTTAATTAAAATCCAACGCAGAAGAACTGCCGCCGAACAGTGGGGTGGCACAACAGTCGATCGAAAAGTGCGTGGACCTTGTTCTCTTTTCTCTCACCTGGTTATTTGCTCTGGATGTTGGTCGCAAACGAGCCTCTGGCGGAGCTCGAAGCCGATAGTTAACATCTGACTGCCTGCAAATATGGCGTAGCATTCTTGACCGGGAGGCCAGGCTGCCCTGCGCAATGTTTTGTAGGCTCTTTTGGATAGAGTCATGTGTAATGGCTTTCAACGCTACCAAAAGGAAACTTGTCCTTTTTACCAGAAGATATTAAGATCTCTGCGTGGATACCTCTCTTCATTCGAAAATTTTGCTGTTAGTTTCTGATAGGGCTAAGAACCTCGTGATTATACTGAAGCTGTCTTGGAAATTTCAATATGAAGCACATGGCTAAAACGTCTCGGCCGCCTTTGACTGCTGTAGAAGGGTTGTCGACAAGTATTGAGGCATACTGGTTATATGAGATGGTGGTCAATATACTTTTCTTGCCTTCAGGAACGAGCTGGACACACTGTCACACACTGGAATCTGTTTCGTAAAAGGCGCTGGTTGGTATCAGTGGCTATCTTAAAACAACATCTACCTTGGAACTGAAAGTCATGCTCAATATTGCAGGAAAGGCGGGGGTATTCCAAGTGCTTATCCCTATGAGTTTAGATTCGAGGACGCCAACCGGTACCGTTAACTGTCACCTGTGCCAGTTAGAGCACCTTCATTTCTAGATAGGGGAATAAGATACGGATCATTTTCGGGACTAGTAACGCTCTACTCCTGCGGAGGCGCTGAATACTCTTTGTAATGTGTTACCAATAGATTTAACGGCCAAGCAATGTGCGGCCTTTTCTGCTCTACGGCTGCGGGAGTTATCCAGCTAGAGAGACAGTGTGGTTGGCCATGTGCAGCCATCCTTAAGAATCTGGATTCGCCTTCGTCGGACTATTGCGCTCCGACTGTATTTTTCGATATGAAGTCATCCCGGATAGTGATTATTATTTGAAGGAGCCGCCGGACCTGACCGATGGGCTGCAGATATATACTAACAGCTCCAAACTGGATAAAAAGGTTGCAGCGGGGCTTTCGCTTCGTCATCCTGGAAGAGATTGAGCATGCCGCTCGCTACCTGTAAGCTCACTTTGAAAGGGATTTTTCTTAGGGAAGCGGGTGTGAGATGGGGCAATCGTGTGGCCTGAATGGGACGCGAGACACACAAGAAGTCTCTTTCTTCTTAGAAGGGGGGACATATTTCTGGTGGTTGGACTTATAACCGGCCACATAGCAATTGGGAAGCATGCACAACGGCTGGGTGCTCCCTATAATGATTACTGCAGGAGCTGCAAAGACGAAGAAATAGAAAGAGTCCAGCATTTACTGTGCGATTGTTCTGCGCTTTGGCGCAAGAGGAAGAAATCTCTGGGATCTTCCTTCTTTGACAACCTTTGTGATCTGGCTAAGTTGGAACCTAGGAAATTCCTGACATTTGCTGAAGCGACCTGTTGGTTTGAGTAGGGCAGATATCCACGTGGTATCACAATGGGACCTTTTTGGGCCTAAATGCACTGGTGCTCGCACCGGTGGCCACTCTAACCTATCCTAACCTAACGCTCAGGTTAGTAACAGTCAGGTTCGTGATGGGGGCTATTTGCGTTTAGATTTCAAAGACTACTGCATTCTTACTAGCTTCGACTTCTTGATGAGAGTACATATTACTCTCTGCCATTAACTGCCTCCGGTGCTTATTTTAACACCTTCATATCTCAAGAGAGGAAACGGGTAAGGGTCCATTAGTTGCAGTTGACTGGTAAACTACTTCACGGATGGAAGATTGTTGCACGGGAAAGTTGGTTAAGAAGAAGGAGGTTTCCTCTCCTGACCTTTACCTATGCCGTAAGTGCACGTTGTCTGACCTCTGTAGTGAGCATAACAGTTATGTGATCGAGGATAGTTTGGGAATGTGTGACTTAGTTTTCTGACTTAGTTTCTAAGAGTCCATATCAACTAGACCCTGGCGCACAGGCGCTTCCCAGCCAATTATCACTCGGATCTCTTGGGCTGGGTAAGTACTGTTTAATCAAACGACGCGAGTTGTAAATAGCTCGAAATTCCGTTGGTAACTGGTATTATTGTCTTGTAGAGATTGGCCTAGCGTCAGTTGAGCCCGCGCTTAGGTGAAACTACCTGTTGCAGGTTAGCGATACCCTTCTGGCCGTAATTGGATTGCCACGAAAAGGAAAAAAAACGCCTATCCCATTGTTTCATCGTTGAATGGTCGTGCCTTCTAGGACTGCTATTAGATAATCTCGACCGATTCTCTTTAATAGGATTGCTGCTACCACCACAGCAATAGAGTTGCGTACAAGAAAATTGTTAAAATTGATTAAAAACTTTGTATTAAAGCAATGTAAACAAGTCAAATAAAGTATTCAGTTCAATGATCCCGACATTTAAGCTTCCCCCTTCACTCGGAAATCAATGCATGTAACAAACCCCCACATCTGTCGCCAGCTTTGATAAGCCCCTTCCGCTTTCTTTTAAACTCAAACTTCATCAATCGGATTGCAAACTTGCCGCATTGAGGCTTCTTTGTGGCACAATACGACCACAAGCATGTTTGCGGTCACAAGCGACGACATTTGAAAATAAAAGGAAGTTCAGATAACGCAACCACATGCTCATCCCTACATACAAGCAGCGCGTATGGCTTCCTATCATCCTGTGCGGCCTTCTTTTACACACTTCTACCTACCTACCTTCCGCTCGAGCATTCTATGGCATCGAATTCGTTGCGGTCGCTCCGCTTGCTTGCTGAACATCAATGTAACTAACCCGGCATGCGAGCTCGTTTGTCTCCCTATTGCATATAGCGTGTCGTAACGCCCATGCAGTGCATTCGTTGCACTTACATGCCGTGTCGAAGCTAATATTTCCATAAAGATGCATGAAAAGTCATTCCAGAGGGACATGCAATTCCTCTACTTACTTCTACTACTAAAGAGTGATGTGTGTGTGTACTCGTGTTTGCCTGTGTCTAAACAATTTGCAATTTGCCACTGTCTAACAAAGCGTTCAAGGTAGACCAAAATCATATTTCAGTGGGGGTTTTGCTAGCTGACTAGCAGACATTGCTTCACACAAAATATTCTTACATCCTCTTGTTATAAGCCGACTTGTTGTTGTTCTCTGTGGTGTCATCGCCTTCCTCCATTGTTGTGTGATTCCTTTTTGTTGATGTAATCGTGTTCTAGTTTCTTATTTGTTTCTCACTTTTCCATTAGCTCGTTGTCCATATTTGGAGCTTTACTTGTCGGCAAGTATGTATTCCCATGCCTTCAAACTATCACACCTCTAAACTTTCAATGTGACTTCCATTTATCTTTTTTGGCTTTTAAGTTTAACCCAGCTGGCGAATGCCGCTAAATAGTCATTATGGTTGGGAATGGATATAAAATCCAGTACCAGTCCAAGCAATTCGATATACAAAGAAATCTTGATGGGTTTGCTGGACTTTGTTGGTTTGGAACATAGCGCACAGAAATATTAGGGAGCACACTGCATACCCAAACGAAGCTTCAGCGATCCCTGAATATGTCCATCGAAGGCTTTGTTCATAATTGGCTCTCTCCAAAATTTCCCGTTTGTAGTTATCGCGAGTTGACTTCCCCAGCTAAAAAGCCCACGGTCACCCTAGTAATGACATAAATTACCATTGAGTATTCTTGTCGGTTACACTTACTACCCACTGTCAATTATCCAGATAGGGGAATAATCTGATTGTCATGTCACTGCCACGTGTTCTCTCATCTGCGCATATAACAGCAGCTACGATCAAAGTGCAGAAATACATAGAAATTCTCAATAAAATCGACGGTAGTTCTCGGGAGATGCATTTGATCGGCGCATTTTCAACTACACATCGCCAATTTGGTGTCCTGTTATAAACAAAACGTAGTGAAAGGAGATATATGTCTGTCAAACCAACGCCCTCAGAAAAGCAACGGGATATCTTCCCTTGGTTCCCAGAATGCTACTTTATAGCGAGACACCGAATATCAAACTTAAAGAACGCTACTTAATAAGCCAGCTTCGTAGAATGTCACCTTCCGGTACACACAAATGGTAACCAGGTGCACTCACACATATGGAGGCGTCACCACCTATTGGAGGGAAGCAACATAAACTGCCTCAAAAAATTGGCGTTTACCAACTTAGCTCAGGAAACTAGACAGATTGAACACTAACACGCCCGCGGAGTGCCTTGCATGTGGAGAGTACCCAAGTGACACTAGCCTACCTACCACAGCAAAACCTTATTACGCAACCTTGCTTTTGGCTGTACCCTGTCCAAGTAGCCGTTTTCTTTTTCATGTAGGTATAAAGACATTCGCCGAAAGTTTTTGGTTGTGTAAGCGATGTTGATGGTCATTTATCCGATATAAATCCAGTACGTTCCATGGGGTGGCCAGAGCCTCGCCTGCTAATTATAGTACATTCATATTTGTAACAGGATTCGCCTTGGGTAAGTGAGTTTGGCAATAGGGGCTTGGTAAGGTATATAATTTTGTATTGCGCTTAATAAACTCTTTCCTGGATCTTTAATTTGGCGATTTCGATGAAGGCACAATTGCCTAATATATCAACGATAATACCAATTAGAAGTGGTCGGTGGTAAAAGGAAGGAAGGCAAAAGACAGTTCAAATATTTGGAGGTTATATTTGAGGGCTTCGGTACAATATAGAATATTTTTGCGTATGTTTATTATATTTTCCGGGAAGTTGAAGGGGCAAACTTTTAGAAGAAATTGTATTCACGGTGCGATAGGAAGAGGAAGGGGTAAAAGGACTGGACAGAAAGGTGAGGTAAAAAGGTGGGATGATGACGGAGATATGAAGAGGTAAAGGGAAACAAGTTTTGCGAAGGTGGGGAGAGGGATAGGGATACGAACAGAAATAGGGATGTGGATAGTGATAAAGAGAGGGAAATGAATAGGGGGGGGGGGGGGGGGGGAGTTAAGGGTAGGTATAGGGATATAGGTAAAAGGATAGAGATAGGGAAAAGGACCGGGATAGGGATAGAGATAGGGTAAGGTATAGTTATAGGGATAGAGAGAGGGATAGGTATACGCATAAGGATAGTTATAAAGCTGAATAGGGAGAAGAAGAGAGAGAGAGGAATGAAGAGGGTTAGAGAGACGTATAAAAAATGGAGAGAGCGTGAGGAGAGAATGTGAGATCTAGTAAGAGAGAGAGATATATATATATATATGAGGATACAGTAAAGACAAGGGAGAAAGATAGGAAGTCAAAGCGAAGTAGAAGAGAACTAGAGTCTTAGCTAATAAAATTAATTTTTTTAAGAAATACTGATTTATGAAAGGGTTTTCTATGGCAGCAACGCCCGGGTAATATCTGACAAATGATAAGTAAAAAATAATATTATAACGAAACAGCATAACCCAATCTAGTAAACTATTTCTTTCTATAATGTCCCTGAACAAGAGGTTATGCCTACAAAAGATAGGCTAGCGGTTAGGTACAGTATTGCTCATAACGGAAGCTCTTCCAGCCACCCCTACAAAATCTCGACAAGTTCGATGTTGATAAGTATGTATGTATAACTGAAGCTTTGAAAACCTTACCGACGGCTAAGTGCCACAACAGAAGTTTCCCATTGAACGAAGCGTACCATAACTCCTCACCGCTTAACGAGATATGCACGAAAAATTTATTTTTGTAACCTATGACCTCGAATTGCCTAGAACGCCTACAAGGGATTTATTGCGACTTTGAAGGTCAGTTATGGACCGCCAAAAACCGGCGTCGAGTTTTCAGTTTTTTTTTTTTCAGACTGCTGGGCTATGTATATAAGGATTTGCCACACCCTAATGTGCTGCTATAAATGTATGTACTTATTTATGCGCTCATAAGCGTAAGAGTTTAAGTATATTTGGTATTCTTTTCCTATTGGTTTATTTTGTTTTATATTATGTATTTTCATTACACTTCCTTTATTGTATTGTTGTTGTTTTAGGTTTGCGTATCTTAGATTTTCCGGCCGATTTTGTTGGTCGCATTTATTTCTTTTGTTTTTGTTGCAATGACTGCGGTTGGTCTTTACCATCTTCGTCGCGTCAGTTGTTGTCAACACCAGGCCACCACTGGGGCCACCAGCGTTGTTGTGCCTTGCAGAGATATACATATATACATTTGTAAATGCATAAATATGAAAGTACCCCCCAAAATACTGTGTAAGCTATAGTAAATTATCCAATTTTCCCCACTTTGTAGTTCAAACCAGAGATGCACAACGCCGGCAGAGCTCCGAGTAGACCGTACCGATTAACCTTACACCGTTTCACCATTAACCAGCCGATCATCCAACATTCATTAACTACCAGTTTATTTTTCAGCAGATCCACCATTCTATATCTGCTGGCAACTTTCACAGCCGCCCACCAACCAACGTTTTACCAGTCACTGTCAACAATCCACTGGTTCATCATTCACACCAGTTACGCCATATTGCATCTACTTGTACCTTTACGACTTATAAACCACTCATGGCTCCACCATTAATTATCCACCACCAATATGTATCAACTAAGACCACCGATCGCTTTTAACAACACCCAACTGCTTACTGATTCCACCGGTAATTTTGGTATATGCCAAGCTATTTGCTGCTCATCCGTTCTTAGTATCAGCCACCAGTTCATCGGTTGCACCAACTGCTTTAACACCGAGAACCGACTTCACTGTTCCATAACCGTTCCTGACTTACCTTGAACGACCTAGTCCTCTATCACTCACCTCCCACTCAATTCACCCGATTAGTTACAACACTACGCTATGAAGCATGTGCCCGACGACTCGGAGGTCAGGTTAGGTTAAAATAGTTGCCCTCAACGCAACATGGACGCGCCAAACGTCGACCATATTGAACATCGTCGTCGATGCCATCACTCTACCGAGTATCTTACACCCAAAAATCTTGGGTGTGACGTTCGATCAGGATCTACATTTTGGAGTACATTCAAACGCAATTGTTCCAGAGCCGTAATAAAATCCTACAAAGCCATTTAGAGTGCTTTCTTCCGTTATGGTTCATGCCAGATAACAATAGTTTGGTACTTTATAAGATCTTTTTTTATTTGCCCATAAGCGTAAAGATTCACCACAACTTCAGGGATTGTTATTAGTTTCATATGGGGAATCTCTTTGATTGACTAATTATAAATAACGCAATGGATAACAGCAGTTACTACACCTTCTATGGTAATATGTCAACTGAGCAGTGTTTTTTGTGTGATATCCGAATTTAAAAAACTAGCTAAACGAGCTGCTAGAAGAAATTTGAAGGCTGATTTGCAAACAGCGACCCCAAATTAGTGAGAAACTAAAGAAAAACTCCATGCAACAGACAAAAAATGCTATTTTATCCACCAGCGTTATTGTATTGTAACGCATTTTTGGCGGTTCCTGATAATTGTGCACCTTATGCTAACATTCGAATCGCTGAACTGTCGAATAAATAACTCCAATATTCAATATTGCAAAATGGTCTTTATTTAGACTACTTTGAGAGTCGTACATTCACAATTGCAATTATACTTCACTACTGGCGTATTTAAATCAAACTGCTTGTGCTGCTTTTATACTCTCTGTTGCCTCGTTCGCGTATTTCTTATAAGGTCTAGACTTTTCACGAACATGCCTTCTGGAACAGTTGTATCTCATACTTGGTTATTTAGCTATATGCGTGTGTATGTGTGAGCAACAACTTCTGCTCTTAGCTCATGACTACATACTTATGTGTATATGAAATAATATCTTTGCTGCAAGCCGCTGGTTATGTGTTTGGAATGTTCTTCGTAGCCTTGTACATAAGTGTGGCTGCTTGCTGTAATGTGTACATGCACACAAGTGTTGCTGCTGGCCCTATTGTTGTACATCTATTTAGTAGCAGCACAGTGATATATAGAACTGCTAACATTCGCCACGCTGCCCTCCACCTAAGTCTCACCGTCCCAATCAGACAAGTCTCTTTATCCAACCGCCGCTAGCCTATCCAAATGCACCACCCTTCTATTTCGTGGTTTCCCAATTGTTTGTATGTGATAGACGACATCACTGATCCGCCTCACAACTTTGTACCGGCCTTCCTAGCTACACTGGAATTTTGATAGAACACCTTTCTGCCGGTTAAGATTGTATAACACTACCAAATATCCGTCCAGGAAACCTTACGAGTTGTTGTTCTTGTCGTACCTGTGTTTCATCTTACTACTCATTATCCTGGGTCGTTCCCTCACACTCTGTTGTTTGGCCAATGAATTACTTGAGCTCAACAGATTGGCTTTGCATAATTAGTATCGTTTTGACGTTTCATAACAGTAGTGCGCCCTGGCTTAAAATCACCCTCGCATTCTTAGTTAGATCACGAGCACTTGAGGCCAGCTCGTTTAGTGACCGTCTACAGTCTATTGCTATCTCCGATGAAGTTTTCCTGCCCTGAAGGGGTTTGACTGCTGCATTACTGTCAGAGCGTCCTTTTTTAACGCTTTTTTCCGCTTTCAAGACGCTACAACGGCTCGGAAGTACTATACTTAATAAAAGTGAAAGATCCTCTAAGTTTGAAGTCATCCGTGAAGGCGGTCGTGAACTCAGCGGCTAGATTGAGATTCGAATGGAGAACTTATAGTTTGGACCGAGGGTCGGAATAGCATAATCTCATTGATGGAATTTTTCGGGAATGGTCTCCAGAATGCTGGCGTGGCCGAATTTAATGTCGCTTCAGTCTCAACTGCATTATAACTTACTTGGAGTTTATCATTCAGGTCTATCGGAAGGAGGTTGAGTATAACTTTCAACTGCCCTTATATAAACTGTTTACTTTTGATGGGTGTAAGCATAAGCAGAACGATTTACATATGTATATCTTTATATGTATGCATGTATGTATGTATATACCAAATGTTTAACTCTAATACTTTAAAAGCAGACTGCTTAGTACACACTTGTCATGTGCATGAGCTGTCGCTTTTCGTGAACTTACAACTTCTTAGACACATTTATACATACTACATATGGATTTGCATACATATATAATACATTTTCTTTGGTGGTAAAAAGTGATTAACTATATACATACATATGTACTCGTACATACATTAATATGTTGAATGCACTCCACTTAAATCACTTACAAGCAAAACTTGCGCTTGCCCATCGTATTTTAGATAAATTTAATGAATACAGTCGATCAAAAAAGATGCTTTACATTGACTGTATTAGAATTTCAGACGTCGTGGTTTTCGACCGATTTCACCCATTTTAAAAATACACATTATATCTTTAACGGCTTTTGATTGACGACTTCCAAAACTTTTTAACTTTCTTCTTTTGAATTTTCTTCTTCTCAATGTGAGAAAGCCACGCCAGCCTTTTTACAAAATTTTATTACGCTCAGTTTTTCGTTATGAAGTCAAGTTTATCACTTTATTGGTCTTTGGTAATGATTTACCGCATTTTATTAAATTTTTCGAAATTTTCGATATCGCACAAGTATCATTCGATATCGCTTATTTTCAATACCAATCTATTCTGGGTCCATATAAGCCAGTATACCAAATTTTGTGAAGATATCTAAATTTTACTCAAGTTACTCAAGATATCTAAATTTTGCTCAAGCGACGAGAGAGACGGACGGACGTGGTCCAATCAAAACTTTGTCGATGCTAATTTTGTTATTAGGAGATCTATATATATACCGATTCCATTAGGTCATTACTTACAAACGTTATCCAATCATAGTTATAACACCCTTGTGCACGGGTATGGTTAGGTTGAACTGGATGGTCAAATATACTGAATATGTCCATATTGTTACCAGAATTTGTGGGACGACCAAACGTAAGAACCCCAATCAGATGCCAGGACTTATGTTATAGAATAACGCCATCCTCTTGGCAAATACTACACGTTTTCTATGACCTAGCTTAATTGCTACCTCGAGACCTGACAACTCTGCCGTCCCTAATAGCTGGAGCCTTGACTTGGTGAGTGCAGGACACGAACACAGAACATGCTCAACCGCTTCTTCCTGCAGCTCGCACTTTCTACATCTGTGTTATTGAAGAGGCCTAACTTTAAAGGATGTGAGGCCAGAAGGCAGTGTCCAGTTAGTATGCCCATCGTTAACCTCAAGCCTTCTCTCTTCATAGATATGAGCCAGTTTGTGAGTCTAATATCGTAGGAATTGCACATAGTCTTAGAAATTTTGCAGCCCCGCGCTTTTTCCCACGCCTTTTCTGCTTGATAGATCATATGCAACTCCTGTCCCATTTTGATTTCTCCCAAACGGATTGAGACTTTTACCGTCGATTCAGCAAGTTTGGAGCCCTACTTTGCCAACTCATCGGCTTTTTCGTTACCTTCTATCCCTTTATGACCGAAACCCCAATACAGATGTATGGTCTAGCCTGTGTGAAAATTTTACAATTCTTCTTTGCATTCCAGGACACTTCTTGATGAAGTGCTGTGTGAGACTATTGCCGTAATCGCCGCCTGACTATCAATGTATCTATATCTGACAGCCTGTAGGACCCAATTATTTCGATCGACACAATAAATAACCGTTAACTTGGAGCCATCGGTATACGCGTGTTTAGTATGGTCTGCCGTTTCTGCACCCTGGCGCCAACCTTCCATTCTCAATTGTGGCCCCCAGAACTCTTTCGAAGCTCAGGCACTACTATGGCCATACACGCTGGGTATAATAATTTAATTTTTACGACTATAGAATCTAAAATATTTAGCCGGGAGAATATTTTGAATTTGAAGATTGTAATAAAAAAAAGGTGTCCCATTTTGACTGTGTGTCACTGTAGACTTGAAACATTTAAACACAACCGTAAGAATTCAATATGGTTGCTTTGTTTAATGAAAACGCAGTGGACCAACTTGCAACTGCGTATGCCCTCAGAAATGCCGAGGAATGGCTGCTTATGATGCCATCATCTTCGTAGGGCGCGTAGTAAGTCCTCAGAGCGCAACAGAAGACTTATAAGGAGGTTTCTGCTAGAGGATCTGAAACCCGACAACCTCCTTGAATAGAGCGATGAGTTTCGGGTACAGTGACTAATTCCAATGTTAATTGCCAATTTTTTTTTGTTGATTCCAGACTTTCCCCTTTTACATGAAGTAGTCAAAATTGTGGAAATCTTTACTACATAAAAAATTTCCTCTGGCTCCATGTGTTGTTACGAAGTGTTTGAGATTGATGATAACGCTGATCAGCTAGCACTTAGAGACTCAGCAGAAGGAAACGAAGCCAGATTCAAAATAGGACTACTCTTATCAGCAACCTCTTATCAGAGGAAATTTTTACAAGAACAAATCGCAATAAATGTGAAAGAGTACGGCTGCTTTAGCAGTATCAAGACCTCCCTGGGCGTGGTTTACCTGCTCAGAATAATTGGTAGCTATTTTAGTGACAGAGTACTCTTCTTTGATACGGATGAGGGACATAAAAGCGCAACATCACGAGCGGTGTATCTCAAGAATTTGCTCTAGGTCCCACGCTATGGAATACGATGTATGGCGGTGTGCTACAAATCGACCTTCGCAGTGGCACGAACATGATATCGGTCGGCTATGCAGATGATATTGGTGTAGTAGTAGTGGCCTAGAAAGGATCTGCTTCAAGCATTATGTAATGACGTTGTAGTAAGAATAAAGGTATAGCTGCCAAAATTGGGGCTAGAAATGGCTAGCAGAAAGACAGAAGTGGTTTTGGTGAGCTCAAAACGTAGGAGATTATCAAATAAATTCAAAACATTTCTTGAAATATTTAGGAGCAAACATTGACTTTAAACTAACATTTAAGGAGCACTTCAGGGCGGTGTGAGAGAAATTTTCTAGAGTAAGTGGAGTGCTAACACGAATAATGTCTAACATCGGCGGCCAGGCGAAGCTACCCGTCAGCTATTATCCAACGTAAACAGCTCGACAATATTATATGCAGCAGCAGTATGGTACATATCTAAAACGACCCATCTAAAAGATATACTAGCAGCATACCGTATTACTGCTATACGAATAGGATGTGCTTATCGGACGGTGTCCGACAACGCCATCCATGTTTTATCCTGGAAAATCCCAGTAGATCTACTTTCAAGTGATATGGCCGATGCATTTGAATTTTCCGACCATTTGAAGATTTCAAGAAAAGCCGAAGGTTACTAACAATAGTTAGGTGGCAAGAACGGTGGGAAGTAGCGAGGAACGTGCACTGGACCTTCATGTTAGTTTGGAATATAGCGGAATAGTAGGGGTGGAATCACGGCGAACTAAACTACCACCTCACGCAGATATTGAGTGAGAGCATGGCGGTTTCAAGGAATATCTATATAAGCGGAAGATAGAGGAGAATCCTTTCTGTCCAAACTGTCCCACCTAATTGGAGAACGTAGAACATATAATGTTTCATTACCCTCGTTTTCACGGTGAATGACTCTATACACAGAGTTTTTGAGGAATTTAGTTCCCCTAACGTGCAGACAAATAGATTGTTGGGGTGCTGTGAGCAAGATGGCCTCTCTGCTAATGACGCGATTCACGCTTGCTGAAAGGGAGCGCATCGCCTACTCCCGTGACCTTTGGCCTTCCGGCGGTCCCGCGGGGTGTGGCCACATGAACAGGACTAGCCTGGTTTTATTGGGCCACTTGAGGGCAGTGAGTTTTTTTCCTTCCTAAACAAATGTTAATGCAAACAGTCTGTGGACTAATTTGTGTTTAAATACCTGACTGCGCTATACCACGCCTTTTGTTTAGTAATTTATTTGTATGAAATATAACTATCAATAGTTATATTACAATTAAAGGCAAATAGCAACATAGGCTATCGGCCTGAGACCACGCATTAAATTCCTTAAATGGCTCTTACTGAACATTTTTTTGTATCCAAATATGCATCAACTGTGCGGTTTCTCCGCTACTTCTGAAATTTCCATCTATTCAACAAATTGATTATCGACGACAAACTTTACGATCCGGTTCTTCTCATTCACAAACCCAACACTGTAGTTGTCAACCTTTTGTCTGCCTTGCGTCTTGATTCGCACCTTTAGTAAGTCGGTGATATCAGCCCTTGCATTGACGAGGACGTACAGCAGCAGTCCATATCTGTTATAAAAGCGGTAGTTGTTGTCAGTGAAACCCCAAACTGACTTTGGCGGTGTGACTCCATTGAATCTTGCCCTTTTTTGCGGTGTGACACAAGATACCACACGTAGCCCACGTCTTGCAAAGTTGGAACTACGCTCAGTACAGTACAAGTATATAAGCAGCTGCCACAATTTCTTTACATAATTCTAGCAATTTATATATCAAATTCATATAAAATGTAACTTGGTAAAATTTCCTCCACAATTTGTTTCTAAATGGCAAAGAAGCTGCAGGAAGTAGAAACAAAGTTCATACTTTTCCGTCTTTTTGAAAAATAGAACAAAAACCAAACCGAATTCGCGTAACTCCTTTGCTTACCAACCTACCTATCCATTGAGTTTCGAACTCAAGACTTCTGACGTGCCAGGCAAGTTCACTACTCATAATCTAGTCGCAGTCGATGCATTGATAGACTCGTCGCAGTTACAAAACAAAATTAAGAAAGATCAAGTTCGTTGCTTAGATCTTTTGATTCCCAAGGCCATCAAATAAATATTTGAAGGAAACGAATTTAATCCTAGAACGAACAATTTTAAATAAAATAAAATAACTATTGCTTTTTTAATAAAATAATGTTTATTTTACTTTCAGGTATGTTGATGGCTTAACATTTTCTACAAATAAATATTCTGTAAGTATGGAACTTTCTATATATTGGTTGTCATCCTTCTTTATTCATATCGGGTACTGTGCAATATCATGAACATTAAATTGTTATTGTTTTCCGTTTTCGAAAATGTTTGATTTGCTGGAGCCTCATTTGAGTGGTTTCATTCCACTGTACATTGAATTCCAGAGGTGGTACTGAGTAATGCTTTTAATTTATTAACTAGTTGGGTCATTTGTTGCGGCTTGTATGTAGTTTTGGATTGCCGGAGGAGGCCTAAAGTGAGAATGGGCATACATGTGCATATAGATACAGTGCTGTGCAATATTATATGTATGTGAAGTACCAGCAAGTTACGGTCGCGGTTACTGAAAGCAAAGGTAAAAAACAGGGAAGGAAAGGATATTGAAAGGCAAGGTGTGGCGAGGAAAGAGGAGAAGATTAAAGCAGAAATAGAATAGAAATAGAATAGAAATAGTTAAAGGAATGGTAAGGTGCAGAGATAGGAAGGGTGAGCAAATAAAACCAGTACCGAATCCAGAATCAAAACCAGAACCACGGTGGAACTAGAATCTGTGTCGAAGCCGAAACCAGACCCGAAGTCGAAACTAAATTCGCAATCGAAAGCGGCATAAAGGCTGAAACCGAAACTACAACCTGACTCAAATCCGACAACAGAGCCGAAGGCGAAACTAAACTTTGAACTAAAACTGGAGCCGAAGCCGGAATAAAAACTGGAATTGATGTCGTGACCTAAACCGTATCCAAATTCGAATCCAATTCCGGAACCAGAGATTGAACCGAAACCCGGAATCGGGGCCGGAACTGAAACTGCACTCAATACTAGAACAAGAACCGACGGAACTACTACCAACATCAAAAACGATATCGAAACCAAAATGGAAAGAAAATTTAAACTAAAACCGACACCGGAACCAAAGCCATATCTAAAACCGAAAAAGAAGCCGGAACCAAAGTTGGCATTTTAACCGAAACCAAAACTGAAAGTTTACCCGGCACCGTATTCGAAACCAAAACAGTGCCCGAAGCTGATACCGGTGTTGAAAACGAATCCGGATCCGATATCGAAACCAAACGCGGACCCAAAGCTGGAATTGAGGCGGGAACTTAATCGAAAACTGAATAAAATCGAAACTAGAACCACAACTAAAACGGAACCCTAAACTAGCAAAGGATCCGTGATCGAAATCAAACCCGGGCCCGAAATCGGGATTGAAGCCATAACCGAAATTAAAACCGAAACAGGAAACAAAGCCCGTATCGAAGCCAAAAAAAACTAAAAGGGACAGTAAAAACAAAATCGACACTCAAGCCGCACTAGAACTAAAACCAAGTGAAAGTGAAGTCCGCACCAACACTGGAACAGAAACCAAATCTAGAACCGAAACCTAAACCAAAACCATATCCGGAACCGAAACTGAAGGCCAAACCAAAACCAAAACTAAAATCGGAGCTGAAACCCAAAAAAATGGAAGGAAAATGTAAACTACCAAAGCTGAAACCGAAACCAAAGCCAGACTTAAAGGAGAACGCGATCCCATTACGTAAACCACAACTAAAACGAAGACAAAATCTAATCTGATACCAATGAGCTGAAATCAATTTCTAAATGTGAATCTATGAATAAAAAATCGATGGGGTTACTAAGGTTTTTCGAAGTGGAGTCGCCCCTTGACATTGATTTAGCTAACACTTCGAGTGTATTTTTGCAGTGAAAAGCTTCTCAGCGCAAACTCATCTGCCTTGCAGGTGCCGTTCGGAGTCGGTGTAAAACATGTAAGTCCCGTCCCGCCAATTTGTATTAAACAATTAAAAAGGAGGACGTGCAAATTTGGAACAGAAGCTCGGCCTAAAATCTTTTCGGAGGTATATCCAGTTTTGTCTTTATCAGCCTTGTGTTTGTGTGACTTATCCAAATCAATGGATATAAAATCGGTGTGGTGACATAAGGTCAACGGCCAAAATGTCAATTGACGTTATGACCTTCAATTGACTTAATGACACTTCTAATATAATTTTATTAAAATTAACTGTATACAGCAAAACCAAAAACTTCCTAAGGATGGTTAAGACGTTTAGTTAAATATCTTCTTTTTTGCAAAAGGGGTCCGCAGCGGTTCAGCTTTTCAAACTAGCGTCGCAGGGAAAATTTGACTTTATGGCTATTTGAAGTGGTCATAAGGTCACTTGACGTTACGGACGTTGACCTGAAGTCATCTCTAATTAAATCATAGCCTAGATCGAAATATGGGACCGGGCCCTAACTTAAATTGTGAATTAAAGTCGAAATTTTAAATGTAAACTGAAACCAGAGACGAAAATAATGTGGCATTAGCAATGCTAGTACATACATATGTGTCATAGTGACCGTTGTCGTGCTTGTTCCTCTACCCCCCCCCCCCTCCCCCCTCCTCCTTTTTTTCTACTCAGCTCAGCAGAGCTCACAGAGTATATTAATTTTGTTCGCATAAAGGTACCCCGTAACGGCATAAATTAATCGAGATAGATATATAATTCTATATATCAAAATGATCTGGGAGAAAAAAGGAATCCATTTAGCCATGTCCGTCCGTCCGTCTGTCTGTCCGTGAACACGATAACTTGAGTAAATTTTGAGGTATCTTGATGAAATTTGGTACGTAGGGCACTCATCTCAGATCGCTATTTAAAATGAACGAAATCGCACTATAACCACGCCCACTTTTTCGATATCGAAAATTTCGAAAAACCGAAAAAGTGCGATAATTCATTACCAAAGACGGATGATGAAACTTGGTAGGTGGGACCTTATGACGTAGAATAGAAAATTTTTTAAATTTTAGACAATGGGCGTGGCACCGCCCACTTTTAAAAGAAGGTAATTTAAAAGTTTTGCAAGCTGTAATTTGGCAGTCGTTGAAGATATCATGATGAAATTTGGCAGGAACGTTATTCCTATTACTATATAAGTGCAAAAAAAAATTAGCAAAATCGGATGATGAACACGCCCACTTTAAAAAAAAAAATAATTTTAAAGTCAAATTTTAACAAAAAATTAAATATCTTTACAGTATATAAGCAAATTATGTAAAAATTCCACTCCAGTAATAATATGGTGCAACAAAATACAAAATTAAAAGAAAATTTCAAAATGGGCGTGGCTCCGCCGTTTTTCATTTAATTTGTCTAGAATACTTTTAATGCCATAAGTCGAACAAAAATTAAAAAATCCATGTGAAATTTGGTAAGGGCATTGCTTCTATGATGATAACTGTTTTCTGTGAAAATGGCTGAAATCGATTGAAGGCACGCCCAGTTTTTATACACAGTCGACCGTCTGTCCTTCCGCTAGGCCGTTAACACTAAAACTTGAACAAAAATCGATACATCCTTACTAAACTTAGTTCACGTACTTATCTGAACTCACTTGTATCTTGGTATTAAAAATGGGTGAAATCCGACTATGACCACGCCCACTTTTTCGATATCGAAAATTTCGAAAAATGAAAAAAATGCTATAATTCTATACCAAATACGAAAAAGGGATGAAACATGGTAATTGGATTGGTTTTTTGACGCAAAATATAACTTTAGAAAAAATTTTGTAAAATGGGTGTGACACCTACCATATTACATAAGTAGAAGATAATGAAAAAGTTATGCAGGGCGAAATCAAAAGCCCTTGGAATCTTGGCAGGAGTACTGTTCGTGGTATTACATATGTATATAAATAAATTAGCGGTACCCTACAGATGATGGTCTGGGTCACCCTGGTCCACATTTTGGTCGATATCTCGAAAACGCCTCCACATATATAACTAAGGGCCACTCCCTTTTAAAATACTCATTAATACTTTCCATTTGATACCCATGCCATAGAAACACATTCCATGGTTACCCTAGGTTCATTTTCCTACATGGCGATTTTCCCTTATTTTGTCTCCAAAGCTCTCAGCTGAGTATGTAATGTTGGGTTATACCCGAAATTAGCCTTCCTTACTTGTTTTAAATTCATTTTATACAGATTTTTAGCAGTTTTATTCCACTGTCCCCACTTTTATATGCGCATAAGCATGTTTACTTAATTTTCATAAATTTCGCATTTCGCCACCTTTACTCCAAATCGTGTGACTGGCTGCCGAATCTTCGCCTTATACGTATTAAAATGTGCACATACACACATCACACACAGATGCTCATGAGCCAAATTACATATATAATTTCATATATTAATTTTTGTTATTTGTTGGGTCATAAACTCGTTGCTCACTCATATTCTCGCTCCGCCAACTCCAACGACAGTGCTGCTACTGCAGCAACATCGCCCTCGCTTGTGACAACAACACAACACCAGCAGATTGTGTGTGCTCAATTTTCTTGAACACTGAAATGCTGTTGCTGCTCTAAAAATGCTCAGTCGTCACCCGATTACTTTGTTGTATATTGCCTTTTATTTAAATAAATGCCTGTTGTTGTTGTTTTATACTACCTACTACTGCTGTTTCTGCTGCTCTTGTTGTCATTGTGCTGCTGCTCTGCTCGTTGTGTATTCGTTTAACACGACCAGACCAACGAGAGCAGCGCCAAAGGCAATATGTACAACTATAAACAAAAAACACAACAACAACAGCATCAAGTGTGTTTATTGGAACGAGTACAATTTCAATAAACACAAAAGAGGCGGAGGGTGTAATAAAACACCCCATCACATACAAACGTTTTCAAAAGCAGAGCAGCGCAAACATAAAAGCAACAATAACATACACAACAAACATATAAACAACAAACAAGCAAGTACAACCAGTGGTGGTTGCGTAGGAAAAATAGCAATAACAAAATATAGGCGTGAGGTTATTGGATATGTACGTACTTGTGTATATTGTTGTTGCTCAAAATATGCGGGTAAACGTAGCAGCAGCAGTGACGTTAACAGCGACTGAGCAAGTGAAATTTTTATTTGGTTGTTTTCTCTATCTTTTTTTTTGTTTTTGGCTTTTGTGAGTGACTGGCCGCCTGGCTGGTTCATCGACGTTCACTGTTTTGTGTGTGTTTGTTGCCTCTTTGCGCCCAACCGCGCGACCTCATCACTTTTTGGGTTTTATACGTTCGTTCACTCAATTGCTGCTGGTTCGTTCGCCCCATCATAAGTCAGTTTGTATATGTGTGTGTGCACTTTTATATAAATATGTAAACCTTCATTGGGTATATTTACATCTGTAGTAGATACACTGCTGACCATCTGAATAGGTTTAGAATTCGGTTTCTATGGGACAGCAGCTGTCCGGCAGCTCCATTCCATCATGACTCTTGGTTATAGTGAGTCCTGCCCGAAGCCACCAAAGCGTTGAAGTCGTGACACATATCTACATACATACATATATTTTTCTTATTATTCATACCTTGCACATTGACAACCACGAACACTAGGGCTGTAAAATTTCTTGCTGCCCTGTGACAAATAAAGACTTGGCTTGTGCACTTAATGCTTCGTAGGTGTCGCTGAGAATACCTTTCTGGTCAGAACATCTTCCTTCGTTAGCAAAACATGACCTAGCCAGCTTAATTCTATGGACTACGCAAATGTCCAAAAATCTGCCGTAAAAGTCGTCTCTTTAGTTTTCCCAGAACCACCTCATCTAATGTACCGTATGTGGTTGAGTTCCTTGTAGTTGAACGGGAACGGAAAGTGACTTGTTAAGTTTTGTCTTAAGTACCATTTGTTGCCAACAGGATTTCTCCGCTTTATTTAGAAAATTCTGACTAAGCAGGCGATGTTGCTCAACGTCGTTTAAAGTTTTACTTGTAAACCAAGCAAACACAGGTCTAAAACCGCAGCCAAAAGGTCCAATCAGATTCTGCAACAGCCTCACAAAAAATGCCTAGATTCTAGGCTACTGATCAGTGTTTTTCAGAGAGCGTTCCCTTCATAACGTAAGCACTCTATACAAATGTTATCAGGTCACAGTTTTATGGTATTTCTTCGCAGGATTTGCCGTTCGCAATTCTTTGCCGTCTTCTGCGTCTACTTTTTTCTTTTTGAAAAGACGCCTCACTTCCTACTTTAAGTTACGACAGCATTCACACACTCCTCTCATTGAGTCCAATCTCAACGCGGTATGTAAAGGCGTCCTTTTCCTTGCATTCCTATGGCATTCCTTGTCTTACCAAATGCTCCAATTCCGATATTTTTCTCAGTGTCGGCTCGAAGTGCTCTCAACATTAAGATCTGGTTGTTTGTTTTTCGATAAGGTGTCAGCCATGTATCCTAAAGGCCTGTGTTCGTCCCCTGCCCTTGCTAGGTTACGATTGCAGCTTCAAAGGGCTGCTAGATTTCGAGGCAGCAATGGAGCTAGGTCCCATAAAAGTTCTAGTATTAGTCCTTGTAGCGCGAGGCTTTTACGTTTGGTCGTCAAACAACTTCTGGTAACACTATGAACACATTCAGTCTTTGTTAGGTCTTTATTGACCAGCCAGTTCAACCTAACCTAATTCTTCCCAACAAGAATTCTGAATTTCCCGTTAGTAAGAATATCCTAGATAAAATACGAATTCGGGATCTTGCTGCCATTAGCATAAGCTGAAATAATTTTAAAACTAGATTAATTCGATCGTAAGATATTGCTTCTTATTAAAGGAGTAGGCATTCTTAAGAGGGTCTCAGTTTTACCAAGGTCAGTATTTAGCGATGATATATAGTAGCTCAGAGTTTTAAAGATTGAAGGACACTGTGTGAAATTTGTTGCAAGATTTTTTCATTTTTTTGTTTATATTACCAATTAAACATTTTTGCAGTGTTTTGGAAAATTTTAACCTTAATCGTACCCCATTGAGTTGATTCCGTGATTGCGATTAAAAATGAAAACAAATTGTATGTGATATCGAAATTTTAAGACTAAGTCTATATTCACGAATTAAACCAATACGGCAAGTTTTTTTTTTTTTTGTTTAAAACATCATAATTTTTAATAAAATCATATTTTCTTTCAAAACTAAATATTAAATAGTATCTTAATTCATATCTTGAATACGGTCGTATACTGAAAGAGAAATGCCTGAATATACGTATAGCTGAAAAAGGTCTGTATTGAAGATGTCAACAGGGAAAAACACTTAATTTAATTTCCTTTGAGCCTCTTCATATGACTGCAAGTGTACATTGCTGTTTGATTTACTGATTTGCTCATGCTCTGCGGCCGTGTGCTGTATACGTTGTCGTTGACTTCGACGTGGACGTTTTGACGTTGACGTCAACTTTTAGTTGGCCACCAAACCAGCTGCTAGCTTGGCTGTTGACTGCATTTTTCGTACGATCCCAACAGACCAGTCAGTCGTACGGTAACTTTCAAGCAGAGCGGATCGTTTTAGCGCGGTTAGTAGAGACTCCAAACAGCATGGAAAAATGAAAAATATATAAATATTTTATCAGTGTGTATGTGTACATATATTTATTTGTGAACCTTTATAAATAATATTAGTTAAAATCACCTGATAGTGTGAAACCCAGAATAAATAGCTAAAGCAGCAAATAACCTAATAATCGCTAAAAACACCCGCCCCCACTTCAAAGAAAATTTGTATATCAAACCAGTGTATATAATTTGTATACACATTTATGAAGTTCGTACGCATGACAATTGTACATATAAAATAGCAACAACATATAAATGTTATATATATATTCAAGTTATGCCAGTTGTGTAGTTTGTGACCTGACAGCCTCAAAAAGCAGCGCGCAACGAGTTCGTCGAGCGCAAAACACAGAAAATAGCAAAAAAAAAAATATTAACTAAACAAAAATTTGGGTGTAGATTTTTTTGTCGAAAACGAACGTGCAAAAGTTGGCCAAAAATTTGAAAAAAGAAAAAGTTTTAACAGAAAAAAAAGGTGGGAAAATTTTATAGAATCGCCATATTTTATAAATTCTAACCGCGTATAGACAAAAAATAACAACAACTGACGGTCCGTATCCGCGTTTTGTGAGAAACTAAAAAAAAAAAACAGTGAGAAGAAACAAAGCAAGAAAATAAAAAAAAAAATCAAATTCAATTAAAAAAAATTATACGAAAAAATTATATAAAAATTCTGAAATAGACTCAAAGTGCTTGAAAAAAGCAACAAATTATAATTATGAAGATTTTTTAAAATTAAAAAGCACATAACCGTACATGAGTGTTAGTAGTGCACTTTATAAAAAAGAATAAAAAAACTTTAAATTTCAAAAATTTTTAATTTTTGCACAAAAAGAAAATAGATTTTTTGTAACTTTTTTGCATGCAGCAAAACAACAAAAATTGTGACTCTAAAAACTAGATATAAAAGTGTGAAATACAAGTTGTTACTAAAAAACAATAAATACAAAAAATTTAGTAAATAATATAAAAATCTGTTACTTCGCATATACAAAATTTAATAAACAAAACAAATTTGTGAAATAAAAAAAATTTAATAAAACTGGCAAAATAAGGAAAAAATCATGTTTTCTGTAACAAAAAATTAGAAACACACCGAAAAAAGTGATTAGAAATATATTGCATATTTGTAGACATTCTGATAAAAATTAAAAAAAAAACACAAAATAATTTTGAGCCAAAACTAAAAAAAAAAAATTATTAAAGTTTAGACAAAAAACCAAAAAAAGTTTAGCATTAAATATAAATTCAGAACAAATTGTAGACGTTTACAAAACAAATTGAGAACAACAACAAATTTAAAAACAAATAAAAATTTTTTAAATTAATGTAATGTGTGTTTAGAGACTCGCAAAAAAAGTTTTAAATGTTAAAGTATATTCTAAACTAAATCCTACGCTATTTCAAACAGTACAAAATAAACTTAGATTGTGAAGTGAAAAAAAAAATTTTAGAAAAAAAAATTTATTTTTAAAAATAAGCATTTAAATATAATTTTTAAAAAGGAACTAATGAAAAGAGAAAATAATTTAAAAAAATTATTGAAAGAAGTTAAATAAAAAACCCAACAAATGCTTGAAGAAATGTTTAAAGTAGAAAATTAATAAGCAAGTGAATTTAAAAAAAAAATTACTTAGAAAATTTAACTATTTTTTTAACATTCTAAAGCTCAATTCTGAGTAAAAACCCACGAATTTCCAAAAAAAAATCGTGCAGTATAAAAAAGTTGGATTTCTAACAAAATTGTCGCCAACGACAGCTATAAAATGTTTGATCCATTTGTGAAAATTAAGAAAAAGCGAAATCAGCTAAATGTTGTGCGTGCAGCAATAGATAGTGTTGTTGGTGTTGGTGACCTAGTAGAGTTGGCGGCCATCGAACCGAACGAACAGCAGCAGCCGGTCTTGGATGACATTTTAGCTGAAGTGCAAGCACTTGAAGAGCAACAGCAACAGCGCGAAAAGCAACAACTGTTGCAGGATAATACGCAGCAGCAACAAATACAGCAGCAAATGCGCGGTGAGCAACAACAACACGAAGCACTTTTGACAGATAATTGTTGTTGTAGCATTAGTGGCGCAGAGCTAATTGGAGCAGCTGCAGGAGCAACAGTCGAAATTGCAGCCACAACGACCGGAGCAGCATCACCGACGGCTACAACACCTCGCTCCAGCCCCAGACCCAGCAACCGCAGCTCAACTGTAGCCAGCCCTGCAACATCGCCTACAACAACAGCAATAATTGCTGCTGCCGCATCTTCCGTTAGTTCGTCACCACTTTTAGTGGAAGCGATTGCTAGTAGCAGTAGTAGTAGTAGTGGAAGTGGTAGTGGTAGTTCTCAAGTAAGCGGCAGCATAAGTCGTCAATTGGCCAGCAGCAGCAGCAACAGCACAAGCAACAATAACAATTGTAGTCGCCTGCAACAGTTGATCTCAACGCCGCCGGTAGCTTTGCGCGGTTTGCATTCCTCTGCTTTGTATGCTGGCAGCATTGAGCAGGAGCAACAACAACAACAACAACAATCAGCTGCCTCAACATTACAGCACGTGTCAGCATTGCCGCAATTACAGCTGCATTTGCAACAACCACCACAACAACAACAACAGCAAGCACCCTCAGTGTTGCAGCAACATTTGGGTCACATCAATTTCGAAAGTGGAGCATCAAGTGAGAATAAAAACCGAGCAACGACGAGTGCAAGCGCCAGCAGCAGCAGCGGCAGTTGTAGTAGTAGTAGTAGCAGCAGCAGCCACAGCCACAACAACAACCTCTATAACAGCTTGCGCAGCAATACAGCAACATTGCAACGACATTTGGCAACACCGAGCAGCAATTTGTTGCAGGAAGCTTTTAACAATAATTTGCATAGAATTTTTAAACGTTCACACAGTTCCTCGACATTGGCGTACAACAACAACAACAACAGCAGTAATAATTACCGCAACGATAATTCCATTACGAACTCCGGGCCACCGTCACCGCCGCTCTCCATTGCTTCAACGTCATCCTTGTCGTCTTCCTCCTCTTCTTCGTCTTCGTCATCGTCTGCTTCATCAGCATCATTTGCTTCTTCTTCTTCAGCGATCTCAAATCCTGAACTCTATGCTAGCGTTTATGGCAATAATTCCAGCAGCAGCAACAACAACAACAACAACAGCAACAGAGACCACGCTAACAACAACCAACAACAAAGTTACCACCTGAATAACAGCATAATTGCCAGTCGGCTATTTGGATGTCACAGCAATAACAATAGCAACAATCAGAACGACAGTAGTAGCAGCAACAATAATAGCAACAACCACACCACCGCCACAAACAGTAACAACAACAGCCACCTCCAACAACACCTCTTAGCAGCGAGTAGCAGCAGTGTAGCAGCTGCTAACTCATCGCACTACAACAACAACAATCATCATCATCACCTGACGCATAATCATTATCGCAGCCATCATCAATCTGCTCTAACAAATTCGATTACAAATCGCATAAATCAATCGATAAGGCGTCACTTGAATCAGCAACAACAACAACAACATCACTTGCAACAGTACAATCAATCAGCGATAAATAATAATAATAATCCAACAAGTAACCACCGAATGCAACAACAACAAATTCCTCAACATTCTCGCTACCCACAACATTCGCATCATCATCAACAACAACAACAGTTGCCGCAACAACATAACTCGCCGCATTTGCAAAATCATTTGCAGCAGGGTAATTCCCAACAGCAACAACATCAAAACAGCGGGAATAGCAACAACAATAACAATCAAGTGCCGCCGCCGCAGCATCTACACAATCATCATAATCACCCACATCATTCCCAACAACAACAACAATCTCCTCTGTGCCTAGTATTATTAGTTAAATGTCCGAATTCGAAAGAATTTTGTAATGCCGCCGCCGCCAATGCCATCGCTGCTGCCGCACATTTCTGTGATAACAAAAGGTAATAAGAAAAACTTTGCAAAAAAAAATTGAAAATTTATTTCTTAATTTAAAAAAATGTATATAAAGAAGCCAAATAAGTAGTTGCCACCGAAATCTTTGAATGGAAAGTAAAAAGCTAAAAAAAATGATAGAAATGAGTGGGCGCTGAAAAAAAAAATCTTCAATTCACATTGGAAAAAAATCTTCTGAATAGCTAAGGCGGGTCTATCAAACGCAGCGGTGCATTTTTGTTAAGCTTCACAAATTTTCTGCCACTACAACTTAAAAAAAAAAAACAGAAACAGCATCCGAAAATTCTACTTTCTCCCCTTTCTCTTTAGCGCTTTCTATGCTCGGCCCATTCTCGTTGTATAATTTTTGCTCCAAAAGTTCATCGCGTGCCCTAAATTTCCATGGAGGCCGTTAACTCGCAGCACGTTCTATTGCTGTGCCCTTAATGCACAGTGGGTTGAATAGCAAAGAAATTGAAAATATTTAAATTTCAATTTTGCATTGAACTTTCAATTTTGTAAAGTTTACAAAGGCACGCAAAAACTAAAACGTGGTCTATAATTTTGACTAAGGCTGGCTGTTTTTTTTTTTTTTTTTTGTGTTGAAATTGGTCCCATTTCTGGTACGAGTGCAATTGCACCAAATAAATTTTTTGCGCTGCGTCCAATGAATCAAATTTGGTTTTGTTATTGGCAATACTAACGCCATTGCGTTAAGGTTGACGATGGCAACATGAGTATTCAGCTTCTGAATCGCAATCAGCTTTTGAATCAGAGTTATTGCCTTATATATTGAGCTATTACACAGTACTTGTCGATATCTGCATCCATCTGTTAAGAGATGTCGCTCGCTTCAAAATTCAAAGCTGTGCTCCGTTGACTTGCAGTGTTCCCAATATATGTTTAGTCCAAGAGGAGTTTGTAACAATCTGGTGTGACTGTAGCCACTGGCGTCAATGCGCCATGGTGTTACACAGTTACGGGTCAGTGTTACGGGTCAACGCCAGTGATACCTTCCTCAGTAACAGCACAATAACTCAACGAGACCATTCTCTAATGGGCGGCAATAAAAATTGGATTTATTTTATGAGCGAATAAGAGAAATACTTATAAACATATCCGTAAAACCGAAAAACAAAAAAAGTTCTGCTAAAATTGGACTCTCCATATAACTTTAATTTGAGGTTTCAATGAGTTGTCCCTTTTTTACTGATTTTTTTTTCGTTTTTACTGATATGTTTTCCTTTTATTTAGTCTTAAAAAACTATATATTTTTTACTGTCGGCCGTTCAACATTATGGACTATTCAGTCTAATGAGGTCCTCACGGACAAATGTAAAAATTTATTTCAACATGCTAAATGCGTATCTGAAGTCTGATGAGCTCATACAATCTCAAAATTTCGTGCGTTGTTTCTACTAACCAGTACTAAATTTTGCATCTTTTTCAAAGACGGGCTTAAGGTACCTTATATACCAATTTCTCGAGGGGTTTCTAAAAAATTCCCCCCAAAACCCCAAAATTTGAGCATAATTTTCTTTTGGCCCTCGCTGCAACGGGTATAAGAATTCTCATGCCTTATGACTGACCTGCAGAGCTTTAGGGATCATATTTGCCGAATTGATTCCTGTGTATTGAAATTGAAGACTGCAACTCTCGCTATTTTGTTGCCTTCTGCTTTCGTTGAGGTAATGTCCCATCGGACAACATGATTTGATTCTCATTCTTGCCGATTGGTGTCTTTCTGAAATTTTTATGCCTAAATGTTAATCATGTCTTTTATATATCATTCTCATAATTTTCTAGCATTCATACCACGTTTTACGTTATCTCAGGTAGTCATTTGGTCTTTGTCAACAAAGATGATGATTTAGGTGTTGTAATTGGCATTACTATTTCTTTTCATCTATTTGGTATATGCTTTCAAAAACAAACATTGAACTAACTTTCGTAGATCTAAAAACACTTTAAGGCCCACTTGCAGAACGGCAAGTTAATTTTTTTAGCTCATAGTTAATTTCAAAAATTTATCAAAAATGTTTGAGGGGTTACATGTCACGTTAGCTCTGAATTAAAAGTAAACTTGTTGTTCTGCAAGTACGCCTAAGTATCCCTATTTCTCTCCAACTATGGACACATTCAGTCTATGTGAGATCTATATTGACTGGTCAGTTCAACTTATCTAAGATCTATATTGACTGGTCAGTTCAACTTATATCTCAACGGGTCTAATTATGCTTCGATTGTTTGGACTTAACTGGTATTTTTGGCGCGCTTTAAGACCGTTAAGTTAGATTGCCCGTTTTCTCTCACGCGTTTCGGTACTTTTAGTTCCATCTTAAGGGAGTTTTTTATGAAAACACTGAACAAATAATGTTTCGCCTATAACATTATATTGGCCGTGTTTTTTTTTTTTACACGCGTTTACATTTGCGCATTAAAAAACGCTCGCTTAGATAATGCTTAGAAAACCCACTTAGCGGCAGTGGTTAAACAACTAGCTACAGCACAGGGTGTACCGAAAAGCAGAGACACAACCCTCTGATGGCCATAGTGAATAACATATAGCTAAATCAGTTGCGATGAATTGTGGATACGGACTATTTTGAGAGGTGATACATAGAATTAGTGTAGAGGTGAAACATATTTCATTTACATACATCTGAGTAATGCGTATTGAAATTTAGTAATACTAATTTTATGCGCAGATATTTCAGAGGTGTATTTAAAGTTTGACGCTTAGCAGTCCATATAAAATTTAAGCGTAAAGGTCTATAAATGTAAAAAAAAACACAGTATTATTGTTGTTATAATCATATCTAAAGCTGTCACTTTGTCGGAGTTGAAATTTGGTGGCCTGATTCTAATCTATTACTTACGCCAAAGCCTTTGTTTGTCTAATGTTTTCTCAAACTGTCCAGCTTTTTTTGAGATGCCTTGAGGTAATATTTAAAGTCCCTAACCGGTGCTTATTCTTGCAGGATTCTTACTGAACTTAAAAACTCAATTTCCATATTTTTAACTGTTCAATAAGAACAGTAATTTTCATTTCAACACTTTTTTTTAACAACATTGGCCCACTGTTACTGAGATGCATTCTTCTCATATCACAACGAGCGTAAAAGATCACACAAAATTATTGAGTGTAACAACCTATTTTTGGTTTTGGTAAGCGTGATGTTTATTGTGTTTGTTGTTGTATCTAGTATTTCAAAAAATGTAAATACAAAATTCTATTGCAACAACAAACACGTTCGAATGTATGCAACAGCAGCGGAATTTCCATAATGATTGAAATACTTTAGTAGCTGAGTGGTGATGAGGCGGAGCGTGTGCTGTGTGAGTTTGAAGACAGCGAGGATGTAAGGTGGTGATGTGGTTAATGCATATAAGTATCTACTACCTAATGCGCTTTGTCAGACAGCATTTATTTATATGTTGATGACCGACTAATGACGCTTGATATTTATTGTTATTGTAAGCTCAATAGGGATAACGTGCTGTTTACCTACTTTCCTGTTGCTTTCCTACTTTTCGATTGCTTGTGTACATACAATGAAATAACACCAACAAATGTAAGAAAAATAGTTAGTAGTAATTGAAATATAAGTGCTGCACTGCCCTGTCTCTCTTTCACTCAGCTCCTCTCCTAAATATCTAATATGGCAATCAAGCAAACAGGTTAAGCGTCGCGTATTATATGGGTCGCGCCTTTGACTTCTGCTATTGAATGAAGCCTGCTGTCGTAAAAATCGTGACACATTTTTATTAGCACCCAGTAAGTTTAGCTGTTTTGTCTCCCTTATCTGTGAAATTGGCTATTTGGCACAGTATCATTGGATTATTTCAATTTTAAATTAGAGAAAAATAACAAAATATGCTCAATGCTGTGGTTACTAGGACATGTTTCTGAATTTCCCTTCTTCATCAGCGAGATTTTTGGTAGCTTCAACGTTCATACTGGTGTAAAAGTATTTGCTCTCCAAATATTTGCCTTTTTTGTTGCTATTTCTTTCATACACAACTGGTAGGTACATACAAATGTATACTATATGTCTTTAAACCAAATTGTATGGAATATTTTTAGGCACGTTCAGCAGAACTTGTTCTAAGTGAATTTTGAGCAGTGTTTTATTAGCAAGCTTCCGCTGCTATATGTAAAATCAATACTATTGATATATATTTAATTAGCGATGCATTTTATTCCTTTATAAAATATGTTGTTATTGATATTAGAGAAATGTTCGACATTTTCCAAACATTTTTTGGTATTATAGAATTTTTCCAAAACGTTTTTGAGTTTGATATGCATAGTTTCAGTTATACAATTTTTCTTAAATGTCGAAAATAAAAAAAATTTAATGGATAAAATTTATTAAAAATTGACCCTGCTACTTTTCTGTTCGCTGCTATACATATGTAAAATATTCCTCTGAATTTAGAAAATTACTCAAGTTCTCCAAGTTGTACGACGCTGCATTCGGTGTTTTTTATATTTAGAAAGTTTTAACCAATTCTTTTTTTCTTTTAATTTTGTTTAGAGTATTTTTTGGGAGGTATAACTTGACGCTCTCCAGATTATATCTTAATTTTATGTAATTTCGCCGCTTTGTTCTATATTCTTGTGCTCTTTATGCCTTTAAATAGCAGCCATTTCCTCTTTCGTTTTCCCAATATATTAACTTTCTTAAATGAGGTTAATTTGTCTTGCATTGAATTTAATGCCGTCTCCAGCATCGTCTACTCTTCTTTTTTTTTATTATCTGTTGCTCTGCTTGTTGCTGCTACCGTTGATTAAATATTATATTTTAGTTTCTTTTTTCTCTTTATCTTTATTTTTCGTCTTTGTTGTAAGCCTGTTTTTTTTTTAGCTCTGGCATTATTATTATTTGCTGTCAATATTAAATTTTTTTGTTGTTGCATAGCTTTTGAATGGCATTTGTCCTGACGCGCCATGCAGACGCCTTTCAAACATTTTAATTTCATTTGGATATTATGCTTGCACAGGCTGTGTAATTATTGGTGGTGGAAATAATTTTTTGTCGCATGCGATACATTTGTTTGATATTGAAAATTGTATATATACTGCTCCTTTTTTATTCAACTAATGTCCTATTTCCATGTATCTCATGCGACTGAGGTTACCCATTGAAATTGGAACAGTTTTGCTCTTGAATTAATCCGTCTCATATTTCCTTCGGATTGCCCAAAAATCTGCACCCAACATCATCTATTCGCTAGAAGCTAAACTTATAACCAACCCTTGCATTTGTCAGCATTACGGAGTTACATAGAAACTCATTATTAAACGTACCTTTAACAATTTTAATTTGTTAAGCATTCCTGGTTATCTGGGTCCATAGTTTGGCCTCTTGTAAGAACCTTTTCGTTTAACCGTTGAATTATCATTTTTGGTCTCAACTCTTCTTAAAGTTCCTCAACACCTTTTGGAGTTTGTAGTGTGGCACGATTTCATATTGCTATATAAGTAGGACAGTGATGTCATTTTAGCGTGCTTTCTCATGTTCACACCAGTGCAATTTCCAAAACAGTGTTCAACTTCAAAGAAACGTTGACAATGTACTATAGGAAATTACCTTAATGTTCTGCAATTTTATTGGAACTTATATTAAGAGCGTAAGTACTGTGCCCAAAATAGCGTAGATAATGACTAAAAAAATTATATATGTAAATAAATTGAGCTCGCATTGCCTTTTAAGAGAAAAACATTATGGGAGTTCAAAGCTTTGTGCATTTGATTTTGGAAATGTTTCTATAGCAAATATAATCTGCGGATCGGGAACAACTTTTTTTTCATAAAATTGTTGTTTTTTCATATTTTGTTTTGTGTTGATAGCTGCTGATTTGCTATTCAATACGGTTTTCGATGTTGCATATTTGCAATAACGTAGCAAATGCATAGTCATGAAATTTGTTAGTGTATTGTAAAAATACTTTACACATATTTGCAATGCAATGGTGCTAGACCATTTGCACAACATCCAGGTGTTATTTGGTAACGATGCAACTAAATAGTTCGATTTGAGCCGTTTAGGATGGAAAATGATAATGAACTGCGTTTAGGAACATTGTTATCTTAATTGGCTGCGATGATTAGAAAACACATGAAGTATAAAGTAAGAATAGGCGAGCTACGTGAGTTTAATTATAATCTAACGTTCGGGTGCGATTTTTTAAGTAACCAAGGCCCAAGTCCTAAGTTCTTGAGATAATGATGTAAGTAAATCTAGATCGTATTATCTCTTAAGAGAAAAAAAAACATGAAAGTTCCTAAGAGATTTTCAAATGTTTCTCAATATAAATGTTATATGGTAATGAGGAAACGAAATTGTTGGACGCCGTTTTAGCAGTTTAGTATAGACAATGATTCCAAACATCCGTTCATTATCATTTTCATCTTAATTTAAGAGGTATTTGACCTTTTAAACCTTCAACCTTATGGTGTTATTTTCATAAATGAATGCAGAATATTTCTTACTCACGAAAAATTAACTTTGTTATAATACGAAGTAGTTCCTTTTTTCTGGCGTGCCTATATTTCTCTCAGAAGTAAAAATTAAGAAGAGCAAAAACTACACAAAAAAAAACAGCAAATAGGCATACCCATACATTGCCTAGCGATAAACCAGTGCTATTGGAAATAAGAACTACCAAAATACAATCGCTTTAGCCTAAAATTTTTGATTGGTTGGGGTTCTTATATTCATATATTGTGCCTGAATCAGTTTGTTTAAGTTTTTCTACTGTTTCTAAAACAATATTGAAATTTAAATAAATAATAATAAAATAAAATCTGAAAAAAATCCTTTAATCCTGACCTAACAATTGTTTTTGGCTTTGATATATATGATATATTGAAAGCTATTTTGTATGCAAAGCTCTTCAAATTGGAAGCTTCTCTTAAATATATCTTATTAGTATATTAAGGGTCGTTTTGTAAACAAGAGAACGGATGAGCCGAAAACTTGAATAAAATAACTAAGAGTAGCAATGTAGTATTAGGGTCGTTTTCTCATGTGAGCTTTAAGCTTTATCTGCCCCATACAAAAATTTTTTTTTAAACAAAATTTGTCTTTATGGGGTATATAAATTTTAAAGTTCACATGAGAAAACGGCTCTAATGCTACTCTCACTTATTTTATTCAAGTTTTCGGCTCATCCACTTCATTTTTTTGTTTAATATTTTACCAGTCGCCGTGTTTATTTTTAGTTTAATTTTTATATGCACGTGTTCTGACTTTTCGAATACCTCGGTCTGAGGTAAGTAACTTGATTTTTGACCGAAGTCCGAAGAATACCTATCATTTGTCGTTAGCCCCACCAATTTTTAGCAAATCTTAACCTTGGTTTGTCGTTCTGGTTAGGGTTAATACAATTTCTAAAAATAGTTAGCTCTCGAAAAGCCTGAAATACGATATTTTGCTATAAGCACTTCCTGTTCTGAACGAATCTTAAACAATGTTACCGAAAGTATCGACAACTGATTTGGAGGATATATTACGTAATTTTGAGGTTATTTATTTATGGTTTAGTTGTGATTGTTTCTACACTCTTTTGACAAGTGTTATAATGTATCTTTTTGTTTTTTTTTTTTTTTGTTTACTATTTTCTGTAACTTTTCGCGTAACTTTGCATTGTTTTGTGATTCGCCAACCAAATGAGCTTAGCTATTTTTGCATATCCTCGACATATTAACAAAAATTAAATGTTTCTTTTTTCAATATCCTCATTTTATTTATTTCCATGTTAATACATATATTTATATAATATTTTACTTCATTTGTGTGGGCGTTAACCGTTAAGTTTATGGCATTCTTTATTTGCTTCAAGCGTTGTTGCGCTTGTGTAGTTTTCATTTTATTTTACTCAACTACTTTTTTGAGGTCACAGGTCAATTTTTATTTACAGTGCTGTGCCGCTGCAGCGTGTGCCATTTTTTTCCCAGCTCATAAACACAACAACAACTATTTGCCCCTTTTCATGCATTAAGTGCTTTGATAATTTTGTTTTCGTGTTCATGTAGTACTTCAAACATCATAACGTAAAGGAATTTAGTTCATATCCTTTCAATTAGAAATTATCAATTCAGGTATGAATTTCATTAGTAGTTAGTCACCTCGTGCTAAATTACTTTAATTGGGTTAAGAGGTTGGTTTGATTTAGTTTAAAAAAATGAAAAGAAATAAATTGCAATTGAAATTAAATGCAAGGCCTTTGATGTTGAGAGGAAATCAAATAAGAAAAATATATTTCAGTAGAGTGCAATGGTATGATAAGTTTCGAATAAAAATAAGACGAAAGTAGTTCAAGTACGCAGGGAGCGAGATTAACCG
The DNA here is from genome assembly GCF_040869045.1 of Eurosta solidaginis. Classification (NCBI taxonomy): domain Eukaryota; kingdom Metazoa; phylum Arthropoda; class Insecta; order Diptera; family Tephritidae; genus Eurosta; species Eurosta solidaginis. The sequence continues at coordinate 88,159,033 of NC_090319.1, read as the reverse complement.
AGTGGAATTGGGGAAATGTTGGATTTTGTATTTTGAAAGAAGTAGGGTCTCACCTCAATATGAAATGCAGTGAGTGCAGAAGTCCTACAATTAGTGTGAAACAAGCGACGTAGCGAGCATGATTGTCGTTCCTTAGTGCGCATATATGCACTGAAAGAAATGGTGCTAGTAAAATCAACAAATCGGTTCTGTTGTTCTTGACTTAACGGAGATTCGGTGAAATTGATCGAATTATGGTTAATTCAACCGAGTTCTTTGTCAAGCGAACAAATTAGTTTAGTCGTTTCAACAGAAGAAAAATTGTCGCTTTTAAGTTAACAAACTTCTGTAAAATTGACAGATTCCTAATCAATCTAACTGATTTTTTTGTTAACACAACAAATCTCACTGGTCATTTCAACAGCGATCAACAGTCAATGCATGAGCAAATTTCAATTGTAACGCTCACTGCCCTCTTTACTTTGTACTTATGTATGCTGTGTACTATATGTATGCACATATTTACGTATGTATATGGCGGCCGCATTGGTGGGATGGTAGCCTGCTCCGGCTACTGCACCGAAGACCCTGGGTTCACACCCCGGGCAAAGCAACATAAAAATTTTAGAAATAAGGTTTTTCAATTAGAAGAAAATGTTCCTAAGCGGGGTCGCCCCTCGGCACTGTTCGGCAAGCACTCCGAGTGTATTTCTGCACTGAAAAGATCTCAGTGAAAACTCATCTGCCTTGCAAACGCCGCAACATACATAGGTACTTTCGTACAAAGCTGTCGCGACAACTTTTTTTGTTCATTTGATTACTAAAACGGTCAATTACGAATCAACGATTTGCGTGCAGTTGATTCAACATCTTGTTGCGATGGATAAAAATTGAAATAAATTTTGGTTGAATTGACCCATATTTCGGTTGATTTTACCAGTCTTTTTTTTTCAGTGTGGATCTCCAAGTAATAATAAATTATGACGTACAAATGAATGACGGTCATGCTCGCTTTGCAGTTTACTTGATACTAGTCTTATTTTTCTTCTTTTTTAACTTAAATACTTAGTATGAAAAAAAACTCCGAAACGAGCGTGACCGTAGCTCATTAGTACGATTATGTAGAAACATGCGTTATAAAAAATAAAGATGCACAAAGAAGTGACAGTCATGCTTTCTCCGAGGTTTGTTTTATACTAATCTTACTTTTCCCTTCATATGAAAAATTGGTTTGTGGGAGAACATTTCAGGATTACCTGAAATAGTCCAATGCGCGACCTTTTTTTTTTTGGTTTGGCTGTCCAAATACTTCCGGAACATTCAGTACAAAAATTTTCGAAACTTTCTCGTTTTTTTTTTCTTTTTTGCTGTTTTTTCTATATATTTCATTCTGGGAAATAAAAAAATGTTTTCCAGACGAATAGCCACTTCTCTTTTTATGTAAATCCGTTCAAGCCTAAGTCGGGCTTATCCGTCCTTTACAAAGGGGCTTCGTTAGTTTCTGCTCCCTAAAAAACCTCAAAGGGAACACTTCCGTGCATACCTACATGGTAATGACTAAACAAGAATACATATCCCTATGAATATCAATTAACTGAAATGCCTTCTCAAAGGATTTCCAATCGATTGCACAATTTCGCTTCGTTGTGTGAAATCAAAATATTGTTCTGCTTGTAATGCAAACGGAGGGCACTGCTTGATATATACGACGGGAAGTGGCTGTTGACCACAATTGTGAACCAAAAAAACAAAGCAAAAGAGAAATCAAGGAAAACCTCGCACAGAAGAAGCCCTTCAAAAGCGCGAACACAATTGATTATATGCAAATATAAATAGATTGCAAAAGCGACAAAAAAGTTGTCGCATATTGTAAAAAAAAACGGAAATGAATATGCTCTCTGTGCGAAATGAAGGACACAACACACAAGGCTTGGCAAAAAAATATCTTGCAATACGCAAAATTCAAGAAATTCGCCTTGAAGCGATACGGCGCTCATAATGTTAAAGGCGACAAAAAATCAAAAAGCGCAAAGAAGAAAGCAACAGAAACATATGAAGGGCTTAGAACCAAAAGAATCTAATTGAGATAATTACGGTTAATTTAAATTACTTATTGTAAATTCTGGGTAAATGCGTTTGAAATGATTCCTGTCTGAATGAATACAGTTTAGTCAACTAATTCAAAGGATGTTTACTGCAGATGGGAAATAACTGTAAATTTCCAAAAATTATTGCAAAAATTTCCAAAAATTGTTGCAACAAAATTTCGAACGTTGATTGCTCGGCCAAAAGAACATGTAGAATTTTTTCGAGTATGCTGTCTTGTAGCCCGTTTATTTTTAGTATAATAAAGTGCTAAACTTAAGTTCGTAGGAAGTCTCGCTGATTTTTGGCAATTTTTTTTCTGGATCCAAGCGCACTTAGACCGTTTTGGCTCCAAAAATTGTTGTAATAAAATCTCGAACGTTGATTGCTCGGCCAAAAGAACATGTAGAATTTTTTCGAGTATGCAGTCTTGTAGCCCGTTTATTTTTAGTATAATAAAGTGCTAAACTTAAGTTCTTAGAATGTATCGCTGATCTTTGGCAATTTTTTTTCTGGATCCAAGCACACTTAGACCGTTTTGGCTCCAAATATTGTTGCAATAAAATTTCGAACGTTGATTGCTCGGCCAAAATAACATTTAAAATTTTTTCGAGTATGCAGTTTTGTAGCCCGTTTAATTTTAGTATAATAAAGTGCTAAACTTAAGTTCTTAGAATGTATCGCTGATCTTTGGCAATTTTTTTTTCTTACGAGGATAAGGACTTTTTTCCATATAAAAAAAATTACGTTAAAAATTTCCTATGGGGTATAACTCAAAAAAAAACTGCCAAAAATTACGGAAATTTTTTACAAAACTAAGATTAACTTACTTACTGGCTTCAAAACTGCTTACTCAAAGGAGTTCTAAAAATCTTGAGAAAAAAGTTGAAAATTCGGCAAATTTTCGCGAATTTGGCATACATTAGGCATAGTGACATTATATTAAGTATTTACAGAAAATATACAACGTACAGATGCAGTTCAGCAAAAATTTCGCTATTTTTAACAGTTTCATTTTATTTTATTTTGTCACTGCTATACGATGATGTATTTTCATGTAAGCCTGCTTTTACTTTAGTCAAGTATTGAACCCAAGTCTGCGGCACAGACGAGAGAGGGGAGAGGCTTCTTCACCTCTTTCAAATCAGCGAGACTTCCTACGAACTTAAGTTTAGCACTTTATTATACTAAAATTAAACGGGCTACAAAACTGCATACTTGAAAAAATTCTGCATGTTCTTTTGGCCGAGCAATTAAATTTTATTGCTTGGAGGGGCGCACTTAGATCCTTTTGGCTCCAATCATTAATGCAATAAAATTTAGTACGTTTTTGGCCTGGCAAATATATGGCACTAAAATGTCCAAAATGGCTTGGATCGCATTGTTAACAAATAGACACTATATTAAATATAAAAATACGGGTATAACTCAATTTTAGAAAAAATGTCACTTAGATCCTTTTGGTTCTGAGCCCTTCATATGTTTTATAAAGTTTCTGGCGTCACTTCTTTGCAGAAAACACACCCTAATGGCAGCCAAGCGAATATCCGCAAACATAAAAAAATAAAATTGAAACAACAAAATAACGCAAAGAAAAACATCAAAGTAGTTGGGATCAATATGAACAGAAACGCTCGAGCCTTTACCTTTCACCAGCTCATTAGCTTGCACTAGTATGAGCAAAGTACTCTGTGTAATAGTGTTGTGTAACGGAGTGTGGGAACTGAGAGTGATATCTCTAGCGCTTATGCACTAGTTCGCAACACCACAGCGCAATGACGCTTACGCATTGAAATGTTGCACAAAACACCGTTTGATAGCACAGCAGTGGAAAATATCTTGTAGATATTTTGTTTTTGGATTTTGCAATTTATGTTGTCTTTATCATTGGGATGTTTAGTTCACTTAAGTTATCAGAGATTCTAGCTGAAAATTTCTTTGATGAGGCCGGAGGTATCTTTAGTTATTTACTTATTTTACTGGGAGTATTATTTTCTATTTTGGAGGGGCAATTGAGTACAACACTCCTTTAAAAATGTGTGAACGCGAACTCAAAAAAAAAACTTTCTAGCCCATCAAATCACAATGATCACCTATCCGAAAACAGGCTTCTCCATCAACCCTATCCTAAGTTTTTTCAACAGAGAACTTTTGCCTTAGCCTTTACGATTCAGTGTGTTTGGAAACCAAAGAAGTTCAAAAGATCTTCAAATAAATTCTGACACAATTAGGCAAACGCCTAAAAAGTTCTAAGTAAGAAAACCCTGCTGAGCTAGCCGTCTAGGAAATCTCTATTTTAGGAAAGGGCTTAAGAATGTCGTGTCTACAATCCCTGTGTATTAAATATTTGTTTTCTTTAAACGCCCTTTCTCAGAATTTTGTTAAAAAGGCTTACCACATTTTTTTTCTTCATAAAAACCTTGTCTCAGAATTTGTTTCTTTAATCGCCTACCTCCGCATAAAATCCGTACCCTTGAGCTGATATAGGACGTTCTTCCACCTAATTCTCAAATAAAGCTTCTTTGGTGCAAACTCGAGTTAAAGCCTAATTCAACTGATATCTGAAATAATACGATTCGGAAATAGATAGCTTGTTCTTTAAAAGTACGGTTTTCAATTGTGTGCGGATCAGCTTGCCATATTTAGATAGAAATGAGTTGTACCATCTCAAGTCAATAAATATGTTTATAAAAAACAGAAATTAATAGCTCGTTTTACACATTTGCTTTTCCGTCAGGGCAGATTATTTGAAAAATTACACTGAAGATAGCTCAACGCCGAAATCGGTTTGTGCCCAAACCAAATTTGACAAGGGATGACGGAAAATTGTTCCAATATACATTAAAGAATAATAAATTTATAAAAAAAATTTGACATTTAGTAAAGCCGTGCAGAATTGGGGAACCTTGCGCTCTATTTATAGTATTTTACCAGTGACTTGAAAATTCTAAAATATATAATTACAAACGGTAGAAAAATGTATGTTAGGAGATCTTTCTCGCTCTCTCTCTCTACTCTCGAGAGTAACGTCAGCTAGGTTAGGTTATGTTAGGTTAGGTGGTAGCTGCTCTGATAAGGATAGCTCACTTGGACAACACGAAGTTGTGATACCACATACACCAAAAATAATGGTGACTTAGATCTAGCTACTTAGAGAATCGTTGGGTAGCTGCGATAAAGCTCCGAATGATACCGATCTGAACTTTGGATAAATCCTCGAGAGATCCAAGTCAGTTGCGACCGAAGTAGCTAGCTAGGTGACGAATGTTAAATTCATCTTTTTTGTATATTCTTAATTTAGGAGAAAATGTCTATGAATTGTGTAACTGATAATATGCAAAGCAATCTCAAGATACGAAATCACATTTACGAAGAAATTCGAAAATTGGAAAAAATGTTCGAAAATTTCGAACATTTTATTTAGAGTTGTCTGAATATTTTTTTCGAGTATGCAAATTAGTAGCCAGATCAATTTTAGTCTAACAAAGTACAAGTTATGGGTTTCTCAAACTTGGTATTGTTTTTTAACAATTTTTTTCCGAAGGATGTTTTATATTTTCTTTCATACGCATAGCTTTATTTTATATATGGAAAAAAATGTGAGACATCTTTTAGAAAAAAATGTCAAAAATCAATGCGAATTCTGAGACACCTATAACTTGTACTTTGTAAATTAAAAAAAAAAAACATTTTTTTAACTACCTTTATATAAAAGGACCAAAAGCTGCAGACAATTTTTTCCTAAAACATAGGACCGTTCTTGTTCAATGAAATTCGCCAATTTGAAAGCTAATCAAAACTTCCTCTTATTTTACTGGAAAATTATTTGCTGCTTTTTTGGTCTATTTATATAAAGGTAGCTTATAATTTAAAAAAAAAATATTTTTTATATTTTTTCCGCAAAACAGCTAGCCTTGAACTCATTCATTTTCTTTAAGTGAATCCTTATCAAATAACTACCCCAACTCACCAATTTTTATTGTATGCAAAAAATATTTTTATGATCGTATTGGCCTTGACTGAAGCGAAACCTTTGAGTATTAAGAAAAATAAATCAAAATATACAAAAGAAAAGAACCAAAAATAAACAAAAGCAAATAATCAACAAATAATGAACTTTTGCAAAAAAGCGTTGTTAAATTTGAAATAGGTCATACAAAATGTTAAAAAAATTCAAGGACAAAGTCTGGCTGCCGCGGGAGCGACGACCTATATATTTTTTTGTATCTATGCACCGCTGTACAAATGTGTAGGTTTAATGTGCACAAAATACATTCAACTTAATCACAACAACATAAATGAAAAATAAAATTTTTGTATGACTAAAAAGAGCCACGATAAAGCAATGCGTTTATTTTGAATGCAATTGCGACTAATTTTGTTTGCTTCTTTTTCGTAAAATCGCAACACGCGCGGGTGACTGACTGACTGCGCCTGATTTACACAGCCGCGAGCCTATTATTGTGCATACAGACGTTTAAATGTACTTTATTTTGTCTTACACCCTGCACCGCAGCACTTTTCGCTCGTACAGGCTAGCGCTGCAGAGCTTTGTATGATTTCGTCTAAAATAAAAATAAAAGCTCATCAAATTCTGCGCAATTTTTGCCGGCTTATCAGCGCAAAAGCAGAGCGAGCAGCAGCTAGCACATGTGCCAATTACACACCAATACTAGCGAGCACAAAAAGTGCAGCAAAAAGTAATAACAAATTTTAGAAAAAATTCACTGAATTTCATAACGAAAATTAACGTAATAACCTAATAAACCAATTTTTAAATGTTATCATGAAAGCTTCAAAATTTGTACAAATAAAATCTTAAAAATTTGTTTAACTATGCAGTTTTGTAGTGTAACCAATTTCAGTTGAACATAGTATAAATTTGAAGGCTCTTTAAATTCGCATTGTTTTTTGAGATTATTTTTCTAGCGTTGTTTCAGACGATTTCGAAATTGGTTTAGGAACATGGTTTTCGTTAAAAAATTTTGAGATTATTTTTCTAGCGTTGTTTCAGACGATTTCGAAATTGGTTTAGGAACATGGTTTTCGTTAAAAAATTTATTTTAACATTTTCTAAAACTACTAAAAATAACAAAAAATTCTGATAAAATTCTTCAATAATTTTCGCTGCTATTTTTCTGTTCCCAAATGTACATATACACATTTGTGAATGCCAGCAATCGCAAGCGGCAATGCGGCGTAGCTACGTAAACTGAATCATCGCTCAGACGCCTGACTGCCAATTGCCTTTACGTTTTTGAAGGCCTTGAAAGTGCGCTTATATAAAAATAAATATATTGTTATTAAAATTTTATATACTATTTACATACATAAATACAATATAGGTACGTGCTAGGGATGTAGCGAATGTTACCATTGGTTAGTTTTTAATGTTCGTCCGGAACACGCTAGAATGCTTTTTATTCTCCCGGAACTTCCGTAGAGATATGTTTATTTTTTTTTAATAAATTGGAAAAAATTTATACAACGTAACATCAGGGCGAACAAAGCGCCAGTTGTTTCGATTATACCTTGTAAATCTCTTCAAAGCCTTTTGTTCCGGAAGTGGGTGTATGAGTCTGCGGTGTACTGTGCTGATACGGAAATAAACAGATCCTACAAGCTGCCAGATCACTGTAGTGCTTTTCAGGCGGAAGTAGTTTGACCGTAGCCGCCGCGTCAACCTTTATTTTGCATAGCACAACATCTAAAAGTGTGTTACAGTGCAAGCACTGCCTGGAAAGAATCGGGATAGAGAGAAGCATACATCTGCATACATTTATATTGGGTCCCAGGGCATATGGGTATTCGATAGTAATGAAAAAGCTGATAAAATAGCTGAAGATGGCGCATTCCTCGAAGCTTGCTTCGCAATCGTTGTTATTGTTGTTATTGTAGCATAAAAACACTTTCCGAAGGTTTTGGGGAGTATTACGATGTTGATGTTGATGGATCCGATACGTTCCGGCAACAAGCACTATTAATGTACAAGCCCGACCATCTTCAGAGGGATTTAATTTAACCATATTGAACTTTCTAGGCCATCCCGCCCCACCCCCTACTTACATGAGGAACTTGGGGTAGCCAGAGCATCGGTTGCTAAAAAAATATGATTTGCCATGGGTAAGTGAAGTTGACAATTAGGTTGGAGAAGCTATAAATTGCGCTGGCAACCCCTGGAAATGGTTGCGCTACACAACCCCTTGAATCGTTTCGGCATTTTAGTCGCTTATTACGACAACCTTAGACTAACAAACTTACTGCTATCATTAAAAAGAGAGACTCATGATGCTTATTCTAACTGGGCACTGCCTTCTGGCGTCACATGCCTTTAAAGCTTTAAAGAAGACTTGGCCAGTGATAGTAGTAGATTGTTCGTTAAACAAACTGCTGGTAACACTACGGACTCATTCAGTTTATGCGAGCTCCTCACGGACCGTTCAACTAGTTCAACCAAACCTGTTGTTGTTGTTGTAGCAGTGCAATAGGTGCGACCGATCACAAATTGTCCTCAAAATCCTCTAACGGGAGTCCAAGGAAACTTGCTGTTTCAACAGGGGTGGACCATAATGTGAGGGGTGTTAGAGGCGTGGGTTCCACATTATAATTAAAGAGATGGTTGTTGTCATGTGGGGACACATTGCAAGCAGGGCATACATTTTGTATGTCGGGGTTGATTCTGGATAGGTAAGAGTTTAACCTGTTACAGTACCCAGATTGAAGTTGAGCGTTTCTCTGGGAAGTGTGCGTTCCTCTTCCCGCAAGTTTTGGGTACTGTTTTTTGAGTACTGGATTCACCGGGCAATTCCTGGCATAAAGGTCCGACGCCTGTTTGTGGAGTTCACTGAGAACCTGCTTGTGTTTTTTGCTTCATACGGCTAAGTTCTCAGGTGCCGTATTTCCTCATAATGCTTACGGAGTTGACTCCTTAAGCCCCTGGGCGGTGTTGGCTCATCAATCAGATGTCTGTTGGGATGTTCAGGTTTTTGGGTATTCAACAGGAACTGTTTGGTTAGCATATCATTTCTCTACCTGATGAGGAGTATTCTCGTCTCATTATGTTGATGGTGTTCTAGGGATATAAGAAGACAGCCGTGGCGGTTCTGAAAGCAGTATTTTGGCAGGCCTGTAGCTTCTTCTAGTGAGTAGTTTTTAGGCTTGGCAACCATATAGGGGACGCGTAGCATGCCATCGGCTGCCCAATTGCTTTGTAAGTGGTAATGGCCGTTTCTTTGTCTTTTCCCCAAGTACTGTCAGCAAGAGATTTGAGGATTTTATTACGGCTCTGGATTTTCGATACAATTGAGCGTGCATGCTCACCAAAATGTAAATCCTGATCAAACGTCACACCCAAGATTTTGGGGTGTAGGACAGTTGGCAGCGTAGTGCCATCGACGTGGATGTTCAAAATGGTCGATATTTGGGACGTCCATGTTGTAAATAAGGTCGCGGAGGATTTACTTACTTACTTACTTACTTAATTGGCGCTTAACCGTCTAAACGGTTATGGCCGTCCAACAAGGCGCGCCAGTCGCTCCTTCGCTCCGCCAACCGGCGCCAATTGGTCACACCAAGGGAGTTTAAATCGTTTTCCACCTGGTCCTTCCAACGGAGTGGGGGCCGCCCTCTACCTCTGCTTCCATAGGCGGGTTCCGATAGAAACACTTTCTTGGCCGGAGCATCATCTTTCATTCGCATAACATGGCCTAGCCAGCGCAGCCGCTGCGTTTTAATTCGCTGGACTATGTTGATGTCTGCGTATAGCTCGTACAGCTCATCATTAAATCTTCTTCGGTACTCGCCATCGCCAACGCGTAGAGGTCCATAAATCTTTCGAAGAACTTTTCTCTCGAACACTCCCAAAGCCGCTTCATCTGCTGTTGTCATGGTCCATGCTTCTGCCCCATATAGCAGGACGGGTACGATAAGTGACTTGTAGAGTATGATTTTCGTTCGCCGAGAGAGGACTTTACTTTTCAATTGCCTACCTAGTCCAAAGTAGCATTTATTGGCAAGATTGATTCTTCGCTGGATTTCAGTGCTGATGTTGTTGCTAATGTTGATGCTGGTTCCCAAATAAACGAAGTCTTTTACTATTTCGAAATTATGGCTGCCAACAGTAGCGTGGTTGCCAAGGCGCATATGCGCTGACTCTTTGCTCGATGACAGCAGGTACTTCGTTTTGTCCTCATTCACCATCAAACCCATCTTTACCGCTTCTTTTTCCAGCTTGGAGTAAGCAGAACTAACAGCGCGGGTGTTTAGGCCGATGATATCAATGTCATCAGCATATGCCAGTAATTGCACGCTTTTATAGTATAGCGGAGGATTTAGTCGGTGATAATGCCAGGTATCGCGAGGCGAAAAAACTGGAGAGCTCAGGGAGGTAGCCGTTAATTCTGTTGCAAAGCTCATCGATCTGTGGGCCTGGGCCTGTGGCCATTATTGTGCAGTAATCGGTGTAGGAAACGATAGTAACTCCTGGTGGCGAAGGTAGCTCTGATATGTAGACGCTAAACAAAAGTGGGGATAGGACACCACCCTATGGCACCCCTTGTTTACTTCTTGGTTTTGATGATTCGTTTCTAAATTGCACCGATGCCTGCCGACCACCCAGATAATTTGCGGTCTGCCTTTTAAGACATGGGGGATGGGTTAACCCTTCCAGGTCTTGCAGTAACGTGCCATGGTTGGCCGTATCAAAAGCTTTTAATAGGTCTAACGCAACGAGTACTGTTCTATGGTGGGGGGTTTGATTTAAACAGCAATTTATCTGGGTGCTAATGGCATTTAGCGCGGTGGTGATGCTATGGAGTTTTCTAAAGCCATGCTGATGACAGGCTAGCTGCAAATTTGCTTTGAAGTAGGGGAGCAAAATGGCTTCAAGCGTCTTGGCTACTGGCGATAGGAGAGATATCGGGCGATATGATTTTCATATGTTAGCTGGTTTTTCAACCTAACCTAAAAGCATGTTGTGCCGTATATAATAAGGTTTCAGGGCTTTTCACAAGTTTACTTGACATTTTGCGGGTAGATGAGCTAAACGCATTTCAGATTAAGACTCAACACTTTATTCGCAGATTCAGAAATTATTACTCGTATAAAAATTTTTAAGAAGCATTCTTGCAGTTTGCATAACAATAAAACCATTCATGCCTCTATTGAAATTGTGACACTTCAAAAAAAAAATGTCAAACATAAAATAATTTACAGACGGCAACCTCATTCGAATGACCGAAATGTTTAAACAAATTTCACCAACCAATAAAATAGAATAGAGAGAAAAGCGAGGCCAACATCGTGGCAAAAGTATAACCTCTATTACCCACCCAAATGAAGTACTTACTATATACATTTAGATGCGAGAAGAGCAAAAAAAAAAAGATACTTTCACAATTCTAAATTTTTCTGTTGTTGCCATTCAGTGGTGCAGGCTTTGTTGACTGGTGGCTGCTTCTTTCACTTTGCGCCGCATTTGGATGCTTTCTTTCTTTATACAATCTTTATGTGTTTGCTCGCGTGTTGTTGTCCTCCTTTTTTTTACTTAACATACATACCTACATCTGTATATTGATGATGATTATTTCACTCGTATGTAACCAAAATAAAAATAAATACTAAATGTGAAAATACAACCAAAAAAAAAAATAATAATAATGAAAAATAACAAATTATTAAAAAAAAAAAAAAATTGAAGAGAAAATTGCTCAATAAAAAGCTTCGAAAGTATCTGCTGGTGCCAAAGGCAAACAACCAGTCAAGTACTGAATGATTTGATTTGAACGTTTGTTACACCTAAACTAAAAAAACAGTCGAAAAATTAAAAAAGTTGAAAAAATAACCAAAGTCATAGAATAGAGCTTCTTCTCTTATGCGTGCACTTCGCCGCCCTAAATTTTGCTTGTTATTGCTTTACGCTTAGCTCACCACATCTCGTTGCACCAACTCACATTGCTGGCACTGTTTGGTGGAGTTGTTGGTGCGCGTGTAAATTGATGAATTGATGACCTAAATGTTTATGCTGCTGTTACTTAAACTTTATGAGTTCTTTGTTGTCGTTTGTAAAGTAGCTTAAGTGTTGTTGCTTTTGCTGTTTAATGATTATATTTTCGATATTTTTTATTATTGATTTTTGTTCTATGTCTTTGTGCTTTTGGAACGGAGTTCATTGAATGACTGAATTATTGTTTCTTACTTCGTCGTATTTGTGAAGTTGACCGCAAATTGGGTTAATTTTTTTATTTTTGTTAGTAGCCGGCTGCATGCAACTGCACACGGAAGAGCTTCGATAACAGGGAACAAAGAGATGTCATATAGAGTTTTGGTTTATTTATAATACGATGCTAAATTTGAACAGCGAGTGCTGAATGGCTGACGGTACTATCCCAGAATTTGTTTATAGAACACTAGATTTGGTCAGATCAAGATTTGGTCCTATCACAGCTCAAAATGTATTGAATTTCTTTCTAGATAGGCCATTTTTCCATCAATTGAGATAATTCGGTTTACAACATAATTTTAAGATATGTCATTTTGTACTTACTTTCAGATCGTAGTTTTGTAATAAATTGGAATATTGCATTCTTTAACTGAATTCTTAAAAAAACGAAATTTTAAAGAAATTTTGTGTTAGATCAGTTTTCAAACAATATCATAGATCAAGCATATTTCAAGCAGTTACTTAGAACGGGCGATTTCCAACTGGCATCCAACATGGATGATATTTGGAAGGTTGACCGCTTTAACTTTCATGAATTTGAAGCAGAATTATTTCAGTATATATTTTTGAAACGAAAAGAATGCGTTGTTTTCAAATTTTAAACTTTTTTGTTAAGATCCTGATAAACATAAAAAAATGGGGAAAATATAGGGAAAAATTTAGGGTTCAGAAATTTTTTATAACGGTTTGAACTTAACTTCTTCAGATGTTAAATTACGTTTTAGCGATTACAACAACAACAACATGGAATAGCGCATATTCAAAAAACTATTAAAGTATTTGAAGACATATTTGATGTTATTTTTTTTTTTTAATTTAAATTCATTTTATTATTTCTACTTAAAAAAAGATGAATTATATTCTGTGTTTAATTAGCGACACATGCTCTGCTTTATAAAATTGTTTTTGTTAATTTTTTTCTCTAATATCAATACTAAATTATGTTCTCAATATTTTTTTATTATATTGTATTTTTTATTTAAGCTTATTTTAGTTTTAAGTTAATATTTTTAATTTTAATTTAATATATATATTTTTTTTTTTTTGATTTCATAGTGTTTTTTATTAAAATTCATTTTATTTTATGACGTTTAGTTTAATAAAAATTGTTATATTCTGAATTTCTTTTTTTGGTTAATTGTTGTCGATATTGTCTTGTATTTTTTCGTTCAAACTTATGTAATTTTAAGCAAACAGTTTAAAAAATAAATTATTTTGTCAGCATATTGTTTTATATTATTTAACTTTTGTTTATTTTTTCTTACTTTATTAAAACATATAAATATGTTTTAAAAACTTTTTTATTATATTTTTTGTATTAGTATTTATTGTTGTATTTTGCCATTAAGTATAAAAATATTTTTTAAATGCAATATAGTGGAAAAAAATTTGTGTATTAAAATTATCTTATTTTACATACATCATTAAGTTTAAAAAACTTTAACTATCTTCTCAGTATTTTTTTATTTAATATTTTTTTTCATCTAATTTCAGGTATAATTAAATTTTATAACTTGATTTTTTTGCAGTTTTATTTTTTTGTTCCAATTATATTAAATATTTATTATATTTAAGTTCTTTATTTTGTTTATTATTTATTTTCATTTCCCAACATGCACCCATTTATTTTTTTATTTACATTTTTGGCTTTTTGCAATTTATAACTTGGCTGCAGTTTACAATGACATACTTACAAACTTTTTTTTAATAATTGAAAGCTTTTATTTTTACTTTTTTAATAATTTTTTCAATATTTTTTAAAATTAGTAGTTTTCTATGTTATTCTATTTTTTTAATGCAATCTTTTTTGGTTTTAAAATTTTTTAAATACATTTTTTGTATTTGATAAAGTGTTAAATATTATTATTTTTTTTTTACAATCTATTTAATAATTTGGGGAAAACTTTAACAACGTGACATCAGGACGAACAAGGCTATAGCTGTTTCGATTTTACCTTGTAAATCTCTTCAAAGCTCTTTCTCCCGGGAGTGGGATTTGAACCCGCACTCCTTCGATGGTTGAAGTGTTACAAACGCATTCAGTTGCTTCAAATAAATGTTTTCATACATTTAAAGCAATAAGGGCAATCCCAGCTTAAAATTAATTTTTTTTTACTATTTTTTTTTAAATTATTGCTTTCATTTGCCTTTTTTTATTTTGATTTGCTTATTTAATTTTTTCACTTTTTTAAACCGTTTTTATAATTATTCCTACATATTTGTTATTTTTTTTACCTAAGTTTTTTGTATATACATTATTTTGTTTGTTTGTAATTTTTTTTATTGTGCAACTGTTAATATTTTACATTTGAATAATTTGGACATTTTTTTTTTCTTTGTTTTAGTTTTTAATTCATTTATTTTATATAATTTTATTTGCTGTCTACATTATTAATTTTTTTTTTTTGTATTTTGCCAAATAATTTTTTTCTTGAAATGAATTTGTTTTATTTATCAATTGTTTTATTTTATTTCTAACTATTAAAAACTTTTTTTTTTTATTTTAAGTATGTAACACCTATACCTTGTACAAATCTTTTATCTCATTTTATTTAACCTGTTTAAATTTTATTTGGTCCTTTTTTATTTTAATTTGGTTGGTTTACCTTACAATTTTTACTTTTATTTAAATTTGATTTGTTTCTGGTCCATTAAAGGTATGCTTAAGTTATCTGATTTTTTGATTTCTCATTATTTTAAGGTTTTTGATTTTCTTTTTTTTTACATTTTACAAAAATTTTTTTTCAATTTTTTTTTTAATTTTTTATTGTTTCGAGTTTTCTTATTTTGTTTATTTTTAAAAATTACATTCATATTTTTTAATGCGCTATTTTTTTTATATAATTTTTTATTTAGTTTTATTTCTCGTGCTATTTGTGCTATTTTGTTTTTTATTAAGTGCTAGCATTATTATGAGGTTAAGCGCAAAACTAACTTACTGTGTGTCCGGTCCGTATAGGTATGTTCTATTTATCTCATTTTTTCTTTTAATTTAATTTAAGTTTTTTATTTTTATTTTTTTTACTATTTTTGAAACACTATTTTTATTTTTTTTCTTATTATTTTAAGTTTTTTTTTTTTTCAATATTATTTAAGTTTTTTTATTTCGTTTATTTTAAAAAATATTTTTCTCTTACAAATTATTATATTACCTTCTACCATGATTTTGTTTTTTTATAATCTTTTTTTTTTTACTATTTTTTCTTTCATATAAATTTTTATTTGTAAAATTTCTCGCTTGTTCGCGTCGCTCTACTCCTGGTAATTCGCTTATGTACCGTGAAACCTTTTTAATTTTGCCCTTACAGTTGCCTTCTTCTTTAACACTCAACATTCTTTACATTAAAAAAAAAAATCTTTGCATTCACGTATAAATTCTGTACACCGTTTTCATTGTTTTCGATTTTTTTGTTTGAGTTTTTTGAAACCCTGCGCGTGTTCTTTAACTTATTTTAAAGTCAAATGCCATCATTTTGAAGCCCCTTTGCGTTTACTCGCTTTGTTTCATTCTCATTGTTTGCTTTCTTTTCAACACATCAATTTTTTTCGTTCTAAACTCCGTTCAAGTTGTTTTTCTTTAGTATATTCCCCTTTTATTGCTCATAAATTTACATTTTTATTTTGGGGTTGATTGCTCAAGCATTTCAATTTTCCTTGCGCAATACGAGCTTTCCACATAAAATACGTCAATTGTAAGTGGATTATTTGAAATCGGATACGCCGCTCTTTTGTCTCAAGTGGGTTCAACAAAAAAAAAATGTTTAGAAATGTTGCAGGATGTAAACATGTTTGATTTGTTTAGCTTTATAATACATTGTAGAGTGTTATTTAAAATAAATAAATATTGGCTACAGAAATTCAGAGGAAACTAAACAAAATTTATATGTGTGAGAGCGTATGAAAGATTTCTTAAATTGCATAATTTGCTCCTGGAACTCCAGATTTTACAAATTAAAACAAATATTCGTCTCGCAATATATGTATATATTATTTATTTATTTAACAATTTTTTTTATTTAGTGCTATAATTTTGTACCCTAATATCGTTCATTCCACAAAGGTGCCTCGCATATTTTTTATTTGCTTCGCCTAAAAAAAATGAATCAAAGTCATTCTAAATTTGAATTTGGGTCAATGATAATCTTTCGTTTAATATTATTTCTGCAAATTGAAAATCAAATGTTCTTATCAGCATAAAAAAAAACTAAAATTAGCTAGAATGCCACTTTTTTGTTGGAGCACAAAGCTTGCCAAATTTATTGATATTTTTTGTTCATTCTTCTGCTTCCATTGACCTAATAAATTCTACTTGTCCTTCCATGTACTTATCATTTCACATTTGCTTACTTTGCTATGTAGCTGCGTCAATTTTATTAATAGATAAAGTAGATATTATAAACGGGTCATGGACTAAATATTTATAATTTATATTATGATATTAAACGTGTGAGTAACAAAAACCAAACATTCATGCTGAAGAATTTGTTTGAAGTAAATAAAATAAAATATCTTTTATAATGCGCTTCTGGCTCTTATTAAGGTTTTTAAATTTTGAATTTAACCTCGGCCTTCATGTAGAGGTGGTATAAACGAGCGCTGGCTGAGTGTGTTTTTGGTCGATGTGGCTTTATTTAATTTTTTTTTTTTTTTTTTGAAAAGTGAAATACTAGAAGCTCGTCGACATATTGTACTATGAAGGACAAAGAACTCTACAACTTTGGTCATCGGAGCCTAAGCATCCTGTTACTCAAGAAAAAACCTGCACGAATTCCGAAAACCTGGCTGAATTCTTTTATAATTTATCTTCACGCATTCGAATGCTATATTCCATATAAAAAATGTGAAATCAACTTAACATGCTTGGAGATTTAACTATCACAAGGGCGTGACTAAAATTAGCTCGGTGTGTTTCAGCTTTGCGTTAGGTGGCAACCCTGCCTAAAAATTACTTACAGCATCGATGCGAAAAATAGCATTGGCACTTTTTTTTTTCAAATTTCGTAAAGTAATTTGTATGAATTAAGCGGGGGTTGCCCTTATTCCTTTTTTTAAATGTATGAAAACATTTATTTGAAGCAATTTTAAATTTTAAATTTTTTTTAATAATTTGGGAAAAATTTAATTCATACAAATAGACAACATGGTTAATTCTTTGTATTTCTATAAATAGAACAAAAGCAAAAACAATACCAGTTTCTTTGAAACCGCCACCAACAAAAAGCATAACTTTAACACATGATTACATACAAAGTATGTACTGCGCAAAAAGAATAAAATATGCAAGAAGGCAATTGGGTTAAAGTTTACAACAACTAAGGCATGACGTGCTGAATGCGTTTGTAACAATTCAACCATCGTAGGAGTGCGGGTTCAAATTCCACTCCCGGGAGAAAAGAAGAGATTTACAAGGTATAAAGCTGTCGCCTTGTCCGTCCTCATGTCACGTTGTTTAAGTTTTTTGCAAATTATTAAAAAAATTATAAATTTTCCTAACTAAATTTTTTTTAGTTTTAAGAAAAAACTGTGATGAATTTTGCATATACAAACTAAGCCTATCTACCTTAAAAACTTTTTCGAAAAAATTCAGAAATTCGCCAAAATTCTATAAAAATTTCAAACTTTTTATTTTGAGTTTTCAGAATTTTCTTTGAGTAAGTATGCAATTTGTAGCTCAATCAATTGTAGTCTAACAAAGTATAGGTTATAGGTCTCTCAAAATTCGTGATTTTCGTGAATTTTGTATTCCAGATTTTCTTCCGTACGAAGCGCGCTTAATTTTATTATTTTATATGAAAGCTAATCTGAAGCTCTCTTCGGAAAAATGAATACGAATTTTGATAGATTTATAACTCGTACTTCCATAGACTAAAATTATTTGGTCTACAAAACAGCACTTCTTGAATTTTTTCAAAAACGTCTTTGAGATTGTTATAACTTTTTGTTTGGCCAAAATTTCGTTTTTTATATGCTGAGTTGGAGCTTTACGACCGGAAGTTATAAGATAAAATGCAAATTTTCCTTTTCCATTCTACGTGTCTAGATGCTACAGCATCTTCTTCAGGGAGTCTAGTTTTTTTATTTTTGAGATTGGTATGCGGAGTTTCAGGCAGAACTCATTGAAGTTTTTTGTGTCTTCTTTGACTCGAATTATTTAAAGATTTATCCATCACAAGGGCGTTACTAAAATAAGGTCGATTGGTTTTAAATATACGTTGGTTGGCAACCCTGCTTAAAACTAACTAAGTTCGCGTACGAAGTGCGCATGATTTTAGAAACACTGGAACAAGCTTCGAAAAAAAATTTAATACAAAAATTCAAAGGCCCATACATAACTTACACTTTCTGGACTGGATGAGATTGAAAAAACTGCATACCGAAATAAATTCTCAAAAAATCAAAATTTTCATGTAACTTCTTGAAATTTTGAAATCGTTTTTGACATTGGTTTACATTGTTTTAGTTATACAATTCATTGAAGTGTTTTAGTTATACAATTCATTGAAGTTCTAAAAGTAACGAAAATAAACCAAAGAGAGAAAATAGTTGATAAAATTTTGCTAAAAATTGTTGCTGCTATTTTCGTTTTGGCAGCTGTATAATGCATTATTCATGTTAAATGGCAACATTGCCGTAAAATACTGTTCGTTCCATAGCGTTTCACTTATCTTTTTTTTCGAATTTTCAAATATCTGGCGACCTCATAAAAACAAATGCAGTGACAGCATACATATGAAACTTCTTAGAATATATTATATAATCTCTATACAAAATTTCACGAAAATTTGTGGTGGCGTTTCCACTATAGTAACGAAAATACAGGTGCATTTTGAAAAATGATAACAGGTTGACTGGCTAAATATGAAGCCGGTGTTTTTTGTTGTTTATACCTGCTAGAAACTTTTTTTCTAATTAAAAATTTTTTTTCCAAAGTTTCTGACGTTTCTTTTCGCGGGACTTGAACAAGGTTTTCTTCGAGGGGTCTCCCCTTTGGCAAGCACTCCGACACTTCGAATTACACAGCGCCGTTGGTCTCTAAACCAAATTTGACAAGCGAAGAGGAAAATTATTCCTGTATACAAAAAATATTAAACAGTTAAATACCCTTCACATTTAAGTATGACCAGCAATGTATGGTGCCGGACATTTAATTTGCATTTGTCCCTGAAGATACTAGAATAACCATCGCAACGTGGGGTTATCATGGTGGACTAAATTTGTTTTATATGCAATAGAAAACTATTACTCAGGAAGCCTTTTCAACTTTAGAAAGGATAGTGGTTATTTCTTCCTGAACTAAATTTTTTTGAAATATTTTTTTTTTCTGAAGTTCTTGAAAGAAATTCTTATTCACTTTGAATTTCTACCTTTTCTATAAACAATGTTGCAAGAAAAATGTTTCAGAAAAATGTTTGTAGCAAAGAGGATGTTATGTACATATCTTTGCGGCCAAAATTTGTATAAAATGCTTTTTTTATACAAATGAAGTTTTGATAATTTAGGTTGCATTTTACTGAGTTTTGTTTTTTGTAACAAAAACAATGTTGCTATGCATTTATGTTGCTGGAAAGCTATGTTTATAGAACCATAATCTGCGCTATGGAACAACCAAATTTGTATGATTTGTGCAATTAATAATAAATAAACTGCATTCCACAAATGAAATATTTTTTTTACAGTGAAATTTTCTTGTTAATATAAAACTTTTGTTGTTGTTACACATTTCACTTTCACAAAAGCTTAAAAGAAATCACTTGAAACGCTTTCAATTTCAAAATGTGCAACTGGAGGAAAATTTCAGCTAAAGAAAAGCGCTTGACATTTTTGGTTGTTGACTCGATATTTTCATCGACGATGACGACAACGACAGTTCAACAACATTTATGCTACGTTCACACGATTGTTAAGCAACATTCACCCATGTGCGCCAATAACAATTTTTATAAGCAAATTGGTAACAAGAAAAAGGAGGTGTAATACTATAATCAAGTGCAAAGGCAATTAGGAGCATATAAACAAAAGAAAAAAACAAACAACAAAGAAGAAAACAGTTTCCCTCCCAAAATTTGAAAGCTTATACATTTTCTAAATCACAAATGCGTGAAAATTCAAAATTAAAAAAAAATCATAAAAATGAAAGCAGTGTAAAATTTTGCGTAGCATACAAGTACTCTCTCCTCACGTTACTTTGTTTTTTTTATTTTTTTTTTTAGCTTTTTTCTTTTGCTGATGCGTTCACTTTTACTCCAATACTTTTGTTGCATATTGGTTTTAGCGCTCACCGGTTGCATATCGCTATTCTTGTGCACGCTTTTGTGTAGCGGTGAAATGTTGGCGCTTCTTTTTTCTCTTCTGTTGTTGTTGCTATTGCAGCATTGTAATTGCAATAAGATTTCATTTTTAGTGAAAACTTGAATGTGTGCAACTGTGCCGTTTTGTGTGTGTGTATTTGTGTATCTGAAAACAAAAAAATACAAAAAAAGAAAATCATTAAATATTGCTTTTCACTGCACCTAAATTTTTTGCTACTGCATACTACTTTTCCCGCCATTTATTTAACTTTATTACTCATTTTGCAGCAGTAACATGTTTTTGCTGCAACTTCAGTGCAGTGTAGGCATTTTTTTCCTGAGCTTCGAAGAGTTATAAAAATATTAATTATTTTAATTTAATTGTTATTTTTATTTTTTCATAAGTTTGGGGTTTAAGCTACGTTGTGTAGAGTGTTTTGTGTAGGAAAGACCTTAAACTAATTAACTTATAGTTTTTGGCAATCAAGTGAAGTATAGCACCCGCCTTTACCATGAAGGCCTCTCAAACTGCTCCCCAAAGTGCGGAATGGGTTCTACTTTTGTTTAAACTTCAAATTTTATAAGAATTGCAGTAAGCAATGCAATGTTAATACTTCTGCTCCCCCTTCCTTTTTAAAAAGACTGTATGTATTGCCCTAAATAAATAAGATTCTGACCGCAGGCGAACTTGTCTTCTCCAACCTTCCAGGTAGCGCCACTTCAATTTTGATTTGATAGATGTACTCTACTGCTCAGAAACGCGTCCATTCCGTCTGTATCATTAATATTACTCAACAAAGCAAGTTCTAGTGCTTTTTTGCATCAATAATTAAGTATATATTTAAATTTTTTAAAGAACTGGGACTGGAAACGAGTGCTTCCTAACTCTCCCAGTGAACTTCTGCTATCTGTTTGTCACGCGAGTATGAATCAACGGATTACGTTCCTTCCGACAAGTTATTTAACGATAGAAAGGTTAGAATAGATAAGGACTAGTGGTCCAAGTTATTTGGAATGTATAAACTACTGCCCAGAAAAGCGTCCATCCCGTCAGTATTATTATAAATCAACATAGCAAGCTTTAAAGCCTCAATATTGTATATATAAGATTTTTTTTAAAGAATGATGAAATGTCGCGACTAGAAACCAGTGGTTTCCAACTTTTCCAGCGAATGTCTGCTATCTGTTGATCTTACGAGTGGAAATCAATATTGCTCTAAATCGCGTCCATCCCGACAACCTATCGCAAAAAATGATAAATTGGAACCTAATGCTCTCCAACCTACCCTCAAATTTACTCCTTGGTGTTCGCAATACCGTCCTTTCCGACATCATTACCAAAATTTATAATATATGTAACACTTAAAGGCTGAGCGGATCGCAAGAGACTTCCCAAAAGGTATCATACATTTTCAACTTGTTGATGCAACATGTTGCTAAGAGTTTACTTCGCCTTTCCACTTCTTCCAAGTGTCATATTATCCTAAGCTTTCTACTTTCATCAAACGTTTGCTGTTAGCCGACCCGTAACATCGTAAACCGGGAGTCGATAGATCACGCGATTGTTGGCAGATCATGCGATTTAAAAGAAACTTCTTTATGACTTACTTAAACTTAAGATTTTTATACGTGACTGCAAGTGGTCAGTGAAGTAAGAGCTAAATCATCTTAATTGCAGTTCACAATTATGCTTACCAATAATCGTGAATCCGTGATTACAGCTGCTATCTGCTACAAGATGTCGCAGTAAACAAATCACAGCCTCATTGGTTCGCTAATTGTTTATGTGACTAGATCTGTGACTGGGTTTGTGATTGCTTTTATTGCTAATAATCCCCATTATAAACAAGTCGCCCACAGCGATTTCTTCGAAGTTGTCGCTGCGATTTACTGGGAACTTGTAGTCGATTTGAAAAAATCACACATCTCGCGCTACGCTCCCTTAAGCGAAAATTAGCACTTCGTTTACATTAAAATACGATTATTGTCCACAAATAAATGAAATAAAAACAAATAATTTGAAAAAAAAAATCAATAAGCAAAAAGAAAGCGTAAAGCGAAAGCAGAGAACTTACAAAATAAGCACGTGAAACGAGTGAAATGCCGCTAATCGTGGAGTAAAAGTTACATTTTTTACGAGTATTATATGACAACAACAATATAAACAATTTAGCGCATTGAGCGCCATCAAGCTAAATACGCCAATGCACAAAATAGTTTATGGGAGAAATGCAATATTCGTATTATCAATTTGAGCGCATTGCAATATTGGGCCAACAGCTAACAGCGCACACAATACACACCGCTTGTGTTCACCCTAGCTTTCGCGCTTGCGCGTTTTCTTTTCAATTCACAACAATAATCTCGCGCTGGTCAGCAAGCAGTTTCTATATATTTTTTGTTTTCTTTTTTTGTTGCCTCAATTTATACCGGTGAGAGTTTAGACGCCATGCGGTGTAGCTGGTGAGAGTGAATGGAAAACGGCACATGGCGTATTTATTTATTTTGTTTATATTCTCACTTTGGGTTGTATGGCCTAACTTTAATTTTGTTTTCTTTTTATCTTTTCACTATTTGAATTTAGTTTCGAATGCATTGCATGATCTTTATTTGATCGTTGTCATTGTTTTTTGTGTGTGTGTATTTTCTTTGCCGATTTTACCATTTTTCTACACTTTCTATACAAAAGTGCAAAGCCGTAGCAATAAGAGAAAGACAAAAAAAAAATAGAAAATTGTGAAAAAAAGCAAGCAGCAACAATTCACCTTACACTTTGTTTTTTCTAATGCGCTACTTTTCACAACAAACGACAACAACAACTGCAATGTTGTTATAAATAAAAGGGGAAAATTCAATTGAGCTAATGGTGGGAAATTAGCAGCTTTCATGCCAATGTTCGAACTGGAAAAGTTTGATTAGTGGTAGATTTGCTAAAAATAGTGGCAGTTTTAAAAAAGTGGAAATTTTCGGATACATTTTAAATTTCTTATATAGTATAGGTAATTAGAAGTGACAGTGGAGTACTGTTGTTGTTGTTGTTTTTGTAGCGATAAGGACACTCCCCGAAGGCCTTGGGGAGTGTTACCGATGTTCATGGTCCTTTGCCGGATGCAGATCCGGTACGTTCCGGTACCAAGCCCAACCATCTCGTGTACGATTTGTTATGACCACATGCGACCTTCTTCTCGTTCTCAAAGTCCTTGCAGCTTCTGCAACACCTAAGCACCAAAAAAAAAATGTTCTTTTAGCAGCATACTAACTGAAGAGGGCATATCTTCCCTACACAATTAAAAAGTTTTAGCTTATTTTTTAAACCTAGCAAAGTTTACTGCAGCTTTTAAGCTTTTTTACTAATTTTGAAACCACTAAATAGTTTCAATCAATTTCTAGGATATCTTAGTTTTAATTTAATCCAGGCACTTTAAAAGTACAATTTTCGATGAAAAGTTTAAAATGAAAAACAAAAAGTTTTACCCGTACCGGGTTTTCAAATTTTTGAGTCTATATCATATAAAATGAAAACTTTCTGTACTAAATTTTAAAGGAAAATGTTTAAAATCAAAACCAGGCATATGAGCTCGTTCCATTTTAAACTTTGCAAGATCTGCATTTAAAACCAATAACAATTTGGTCATATTTGTACCTCGAAAAGTTTAAGATTTAAACCATAATTTTCAGGGGTGTATTTACAAAACAAACATTTCAAGAACGTTCCTGATCCAATTTGGCCAATATTTTGCTAGCTTATATTTTTCTAGGTTTTTCTATAAATATCTTAGAAGGCAGCTTGTAAAATCTCGCTTCATCGTTCGTTGTCTTGGCAGTCACTTAGTTGCATCGAAATTCAGCAGTCAGATGGATTTGACAGTTGTTAGAACTACCTGCCACCTTTTATGTTAGGCACAATAAACTGCGACATGTAGCATCAAATCGCGGATTCGTCAATTACAGCAGCTAATTGTTCTACTGTGATGAGAGTTGTGATTGGATCTGTGATTATGACTATAAATGGACAAGATTTCGAAAAGCAATTTAGGTCATATTACATTGCTATCACTGTTCAGTCGTAGTCACGGTTGTTCCTGAGAGAGGGTGAAACAATTTATATGCCATAGAAAGCGATAGAACTGTCAATTTTTTTTAGAAGTCCGCACACTAATTTCATGCTCAACTACAGACTTTAAACTTGGAACAAAGTTCAAAAGATTGATTATCATAAAAAGACGAACATGTCATACTAACACTGTTATCTGCCACCATTTTTCTTTTCGTCATTAGCAACATGTTGCAGAAATAAGTTTCAACCAGCTCTGTTTAACTGTTTTTAATGACGTCTTTTTATGCCTAAAACGTAAAATAAAACATTTTTATAAGTGCAAGTAACAAATAATATTACTAATATTTGTGCTTTTGGAGATTCTGGTCAGCACTGAAACTGGCTACTCCGGAGGACGAGTTACGGATCCTGTCTTACTGCGAGGTTGGAAAGGCTTTATTTCCATCCTGGTTGGTAGGTCACTGTGCTGCCCGGCTAAAGATGCCGAACCCAATTAGACTGAAACTGGCAGCTGCCAAGGAAGAGTTATGGATTCGCTCTTATTATGACGTTAGAGCGGCTTTATTTCTACGCTGGCTAGTTGGTTGCTGTGCTGCCTGGCCGAAGAGCCTGGACCCAAGTAGACTGAAACTGGAAGCTCCGAAGGAAGAGTTGCGGAACTTTTCTTATTACAACGTTGAAATAGCTTCTTTTCTACCACGATTGGTTAGTTGCTGTGCTGCCCGGCCGAAGAGATCGGACCCAAGTAGACTGAAACTGGCAGCTCCGAAGGAAGAGTTACGGATCCTCTTTATTACGACGTTGGAGCGGCTTTGTTTCTCACCTGGTTCGTTGGTTGCTGTGCTGCCCGGCTGAAGAGACCTAGCCCAAGTTTCGCTCTAAGCACCAAGACTAAAGTTTATTAAGTTTTATAAATGCCGCCATCGGAATGCGCGAGATTCTTTCCGATCAGCATTATAATAATAATAAATGACAGTTTAAAGGGATGATCTACTCCTCCTTAGGTTGTTGGAATGAACGTCTCTACAGACCTCTGCTAATCCAGCTTCTATATAGGCAAAGTAACGTATAATTATCGAATGTTACGTAATTTCTTCATTATTCTTTTCGGAGTGGAAAAGATTCCGATCAACGCGGCAACACTCGGACTGAAATTACGTTCTCTATGGCCTAATTGAATGGAAGGTTGGCAAATACGCGTTCCCAATCTCTCATTTGACCCAATGTATATAATTGTTTTCAGGAGACCATGCTAAGTTCTCAAGCGGGGGTTAAAGCCTTTAAAAACCTTTACAGGTGATCCGTTGGGATGTTTGATCAAGAAGAGCGGAAGAGTAGGAGTAAATCAAAAATGTTATATTAGTGAAACATTAAAAAATCATTTTAAAAACATACTCAACATCGCTCAAAAAATGTAGTTTTATCGGTCGGCATCTAAAAATCGTACACTGTAATTAAACTATAACAAAAAGCTACTTTCACGCGCGCTATGCACTATTGTGCGCGCATGCGCATTGCCTTTTACGATATGAGCGTTGTTGCTCTTATTTTGTTTTGCTTAACTTTTTTCGTTTGTTTTTTATTTTTTTATTTCTGCTATGCACGAATTTTCGAAATTTAGTGAAAACTATTATACAACAACTAAAAGAAATTGCCGTTTCTGTCAGTCCTTTAATAAGAGTTTATAAAACTTTTTTTTTTTTTTTGGTAATATCACTTTTGCAGCTCATCCCACGCGCTTATGTACCGTTAAGCCCAATTTATAACATATTGCTCTCTTTAATGTATTTATGAGTATTTATTTGCCCGTCGCGACGTAGTCAAAAGTGAAAGAGCCATGATGCGGAAGCGTTTCTTTTGCTTGTGCCTGGTGAAAAGTTGTTGTCGTGCCCACGCTTTTTCACAATCAAATTTTTTTTTTGCTGTGCACATTTTACTACTACTCTTTTTTTTCGAATCTCCCTTTTTACGCTTTTCTCTTATTGAAGCGTGAAAACAATAGCGGGAAAGCGCCAAATGTGCATGTACCTATGTAGTGCCCCTTTTTTCCTTTTTTGAAGATATAAATTTTTAAAAAAGTTTTTTTTTCTTTGTACAACACGATCAATTTACGTAATCCCTAACTTTCACGCTTTTACTGTTTTATGCGATGCTAATTTGAATTTATTTTCTCGTCACTTTTTTTTTAAGTTTGTGCTATTAAAATCTTGTGTTTGTATCACCTTATAAATTTTTTACAACACACATTATTCATTATAAAACCACCAATGTGTGCAATATAAAAAACTTTCATTTATGTTGCAATGACTTTAAACAATTTAGGTATTGAACGATCGTGTTGACGCGATCACTCATGTCTTTAGATGAGATCGCAGCTTATTTCACGCTTTTTCTTAGTTAGGTACAAGCGTGCGCTTTGGCTTTAAGTTGACAATTAATTTTTTAGGAGCCAATGATCAAGCAGATCAAGTAATCAATTTTGTTGATCGTGAAGACATCAATCAACTTTACTTATATTCGCAGTCACGCATAAACGAAGTGCGACAGTTAATTTTCACAGAATTTTTTTTTTAATTTTTGAATCTTTTTTTTTTTGGGATATTCCATTAATAGTAATCTTTACTTAACACAAACGATATTTGATTTACAAATTTTCAACAAATTAAATAAAAAATCTTTGTCGAAGTCATTTAAGAATAATAGTACAAATTGAACAAGACGTAAAAAAAATATTTTAAAAGCTGTGACAATTTTTTATATGTATATTTTTTAAACATTTTTTTTTAATGTTCTTATTTAACAAGTTTTAAATATTTAAAGCATTTTTCATATATCTTCGTTTACATTTTTTCAGAACTTTATTTTTTTAATATTTTGTGCTTTTTGAATAATTTAGTAAATTTTAGGAACTTTTTCATTATTTTTTTCTGGTTTCCTTCAGTAGGAACATTTATATTTAAAGAGCTTTGAACAAAAAAAAATGTTTTAACTAAATTTGAAAAAAACTGGAAGCTTTGAAAACATCATATAATAATTGTTTTTAATTTAATGAATAAAAACTTGAAAGAACAAATATGGTATAAAACTTCGATAATTTGTTTTATCTGTTAATTGTTTTTATTTTATTCTAAATTAAATTTTTTTGGCATTGTTTATTTTTTTAATTTTGAAAATAAATGTATGTAACAAATTTGAGTAATTTTCTTATGCTATCTTAACAGAAAGCTTTTCATAAAAAAAAACACATTTTTATCCTAAATCGGCCAAAAAACATGTACAAAAATTAAAAAAAAAATAATTGTGTAAAACTTTTTATAATAAATCCAATAATATTTCTTTAATCCAAATAAAAATTCGCCGTATGCAAACTTTGCAATTTTTCTCTAATATCAATAAAAAAATTTAAATTTTTGAAAAAAAGTTATGTTAGCAATTTAAATATGTTTAAAAATTGTTTTATGTTATCGAAAAAGACGGCAAACTTTTTTACCTAAAAAATGGCTTTAAAAAAATCTCTAAATGAAAAATTGTACTTTGACCCTTGAAAACCAAATCTGATAACATTTTTTTTTTTTCAAATTTTCAAAAAATTATTATGTTAAAAATATGAATATTTCTATTTTTATTTCAAAAAAGTGTTTTGAAAACAAGAATATGAACAATAATGTGAAAACACAAATTTTTATTTTAAATATTGAGCTTTAAAAAAAAAAGATTGATAACAAAAGTTGTTTTTATTCTAAACGAAATCCAAAATTTTTTTATTTTTGTTTTCTTTTTAGTTGTAAAAGAAAACAAGTAAAGGTGTCTAAGTTCGGGTGTAACCGAACATTATATACTCAGCGTGAACTTTAATTGTACATTTCATTTCAGAAAAATTACTTTTCTACATAACACGTGGCACCACCCATTTAAAAAAAATGTCTCCCCATTTCCTCTTACAATAAAACTTCATAAGTGAAATATCATTGATTCAAAACTACGACCCTTTTAAAGTTGTTTTATATCTAAGTTGCCGTGGTCTCTAACCGATAACGTCCATTTTTAATAGAAATATTTTCTGCTATAAGGAAAATATGTGTACACAATTTCATTACGATATGTTAATTTTTCTTCGGGTTATGGCTCTCGAAACATAGAAATTTGCTTAGTCATAAAAGAGGCTGTGTCACGCCCATTTTTTAAAATCTGAAGTTTTTCCTATTTATTATTATAAATCCACTTGGGAAATGAAATACCATTGATATAAAGCTATTTTTTGCAAAGATATAGCTTATTTTATTCGTCCACGACCCTTTTAAAAATCTTTTATATAAAAGTGGGCGTGGTCCTTAACCGATTTCGTTAATTTTTCTTCAAAGCATTCCTTATAGTAAAGGCAGCCTCTCTGCCGAATTTTGTTACGATAGGTTTAACGATTTTTGATTTATGATTAATAATATTTGTAAAATTGATTTTATCACAAGTGGGTGGTGCCACGCCCATTTAAAAAATTATTTTCAAATTTTTATTAAGAGTCTGAATATCAGTCCACACGTCAAATTTCAACAATCAGGTGTATTATTTACTAAATAATCAGGTTTTTTGTTTTTTCCAAAATGTTATATATATAAAAAAGTGGGCGTGGTTATCATCCGATTTCGCTAATTTTCAATACCAATCTATTCTGGGTCCAGATAAGCTCGTGTACCAAATTTGGTGAAGATATCTCTATTTATTTACTCAAGTTATCGTGTTAACGGACAGACGGACGGACGGACGGACATGGCTCAATCAAATTTTTTTTAGATACTGATAATTTTGATATATACATATATATCTCGATTCCGTTATACCTGTACAACCAACCGTTATCCAATCAAAATTAATATACTCTGTGTGCAAAGCACGCTGAGTATAATAAACACTTTCCAAAATTGCTTTTATGTAATCAAAAAAGGAGGACTGTCACGAAAACACACAGAACATTTTTATCTTAAAAAAAGGCTTTTAACAAAGGAAAAATACGTATATAAAAAAATTAAAAAAGAGAATGTATAAAACAAAACTGATAATTGTTTTTATTTAAAATAAATTTAAAGTTTCAAAAAACTGTTGTTAAAAATTTGTTTTTTTTTTATTGTTTTTAATGTGATCGAAAAAGGATAAAAAAAAATGTAAAAAAAAATTGCAAACATTTTTTTTTTATTATCTTTCTGGTAGGTGAAGAATAGCAACTTGTGAAGCAACAAATAAATAATGTTAAACTAACAACTGCAAACAATGATAAATCTCATCAAACTTATTTGCTTAAGTTAACTCTAAATGCTGAGTTAGCATGCCATGTAGCTGCTGTTGTTTGACGTTTTCGAAAAAGTTACGTCAACTATTCATTGTTGCTAAAATCACCAGGCTTAACATTTTCACTTTGACTATTATTTTTTTAAAGTTTTTTTATTATCTTTTCGGGTCAACTATTTAGTATTTGTTAAACTGAACTTATATTCATTACTCTTCATCAACACACAAAAGGTTTGGTTTTTAGTTTTATTTGGGCCAAATGTGTTTGCATCACTTCCGCAAACTTACAAAACCCCATAGATGCATAAGTGATTTTTTTATTGTATTTATTTTAATTTGCTTTTTTAAACAATTACATAATAGTGAAATCGTCATTTTTAACGCCATCAAAGTGAGACGTTAATTTACATATGAATTATTGAAAAGATATCTCCTACAAAAAGCTTTGCAGTTAAGTGCAGCAAAATCAAGCAAGGCAAGTCGATGTTTATTACAACTCAATAGACAATTTATTTGCAATTAGGGGGATATGCCATGACAACAAATAAGAGACCCTTACCTATGAACTCCTCATTCGTTTGTTTTTGTTTGAATTGATTCATAATCATTGGTTCTGAAATTTTGCGAATCATTTTTTAACCGAAGATAAAAAAATTTTCATTTTCAGACCAAGAATAAAGTTAGACCTGTTCAAGACAGTACCAGTTATACCCCAATACCCCATGATGGCGATGTTAATAGGTGTAGTAATTCTTCCCCATTACATTACATCGCAACTCGTTCACGGCCCGTTAAAATGCGAACAATACGCGTGCATTCGATTTCAACAGTTCTCGACGGAATTGATTTCGAACAGCTTCACCGAAAGAAAAAATTTGGTAAAATCAACCGAAGAATTACGGGTCAATTCAACCGAAATTTCCGTCAATATTTATTTGTGGCAAATAGTTGTTAAATCAACTTCACACAAATGGTTGATTCTGAATTGAGCAATTCAACAGTCAAATTAACAAAAAAAAAAAAATCCAACATATATGAGTCATAGCTCTGTTAACCTAACAATTATTACTGCCAGGCAAAGACTACCAGGAAACAAGGTTAAAATAACAGATTTTTGTCAACATTAGAATGACAGTGAAAGCTTTTGATACAACACAGGTTAAGTCATAGAGCTGTTAACTTAACAATAATTACTGTCAGAATAAGAATACCAAAGTGGCAAGATGGTAATAAGAACAAAGTAGTGAACGATTTGAGTTTATAATTCTCTTTAAAATTAGCTGTTGTATTTGTATAATATTG
Source organism: Eurosta solidaginis (assembly GCF_040869045.1). Lineage (NCBI taxonomy): Eukaryota > Metazoa > Arthropoda > Insecta > Diptera > Tephritidae > Eurosta > Eurosta solidaginis. Next base: position 88,127,823 of record NC_090319.1, on the reverse strand, counting down.
ACAGTTGCTCGCTGTTGAAATGACTAATGAAATCAGTTGTTTTAACGGAAGAATCAGATATGTTGATTGCAAATATATAATTTTTACAAAATGTTGTTAACTTGATACCAGCTGTTGATATGACTGAACTTTGTTTTAATGTCAAAAAACTCTGTTTAATTAGCCATCGTGCTATATATTTCACCGAATGTCTGTTAGTTCGAAAAATAAATCCTATTTGTTGATTTTACTAACACCATTTCTAACGGTGTTGTTTCTGCAGGAACGCTACTTCGAAGTTTAATCGGTACAGCATGTGTTATGAAATATTTAGTTCTAGAACTGCATTATTTTCTGACTGTTACGTAATTTTACTGCACGATATCAATATTTGTTTAATTTTTAAACAAATAAAAAATAAAACCAACATAACATTAAATATTTGTTTAATAAATTCGTATTGGAAGCACAATATGTTAAATTAATTTCTATTTATTTATTTATATACAAAAATATTAAGTTAAATTGTTACTTATGAGCTATTCAAATGTAAATTTATTATTTGTTTATAATTGCATAATAAATTTGAAAGAAATGCAAATTTAACAAAAATATGTAAGTATTTATGGGATTTGATATAAATCTCAATTTTAATTGCAATAATTTATTTTTCAAAATTTTTTGTTGTTCGTTTTATTTTTCATACAAAGCTAAAGTCTTTGACTTTATTGCGCCTTCCGCTTTTTCGACACTTTGTTGTCGACACGAAAGTGTGCCCCCTATGTGCTCGTACTGGTACTGAGGAAGTCATGCTTCATTTACCAAAAGTAGCCGCTTGCACCCAGCATATTTTTTAGTTTTTGTTTATACAATTTTGGTTTTTTATCGTCTGCTGATCATGTACAATCTTCCTATATATTTAAACTTTCGTGTTTGTATTATAAGTGCGCTCGTTTTCGCCGTTAATCACGCTCGTCGCTGTTGCTGTTAGTGGGTGTAGATATTCAACCGGAAGTGCAGATCACTTCATTTCGTTTTTACACCACAAATTTCTCCTTTTTTTCTTCTTTATATAAAACTTCTTTTTTGGTGTTTATCATGCTTCTTCGCTCGTCTGTCACGTTGGTTGACTACATTTTTGGTGCTGGCGTTTGTGGCGTTTTTAATACAACATTTTTTTTTATTTATTTATTTTTTTTTTTCATGTTTTCTGGTAATTTTTTTGTATGTTGCTAATCTGAAATTAATTTAAATTAAAATGACTGTTATTTTTTCACTGATGTTAGTGATTAGTAGTTGTTGACTTGACAGCAGCAGCAGTATTTATTGTATTTTTTTTTTGCTTCGTTGCTACTGTAGTTGTTGTTTTAGCACATCTTACTCGTTTTTCTGCATTTGCAAGTAATAAAACTTTTTGTAATTTTTTTTTCGCCCACCCTTAATTAATGCAAAATGTTTCTTATTAATAGTTCGCCTTTCGGTCGTCATCATCATCATCGTCGCGTGTTTGTTGGTGGCATTACATTTTGCCTTCATTTAGTTATCATACATAACCATTGTTGTTGCTTTACAACCACTTGCATTTTAGTATTATTGTTTTATTTTTTATGTTACTTAATGCAATGCTGCTGTTTTTGAGGGAAATTTTGTGAAAGGGGATAACCAAGCGTAGTTTTATTTGATGATATAAGCAGCAAAAGTCGCTTTTAAGGAAAGTAGCTGCGATATCTTGAATTAAAATTCACATGCCTATGTAGATACAGATTGTTGTTGTTGTAATTGTTTTCAACTGTGTTGTTATTACTTTTGAGTGTGGGGGAAAATGCATAAGTGAAAACTTCCAGTCATATTCATCAAGTAAAGTCGTGTGCTTACTTTTTTTATTTCAAAATTATTGAATTTATTTGAAAAGCAATTTTCAGGTTAATAAAATAGAAAAATTTTGGTAAAAATAATTTGAACTGAAACTAAAAGTTAAGATGACCTGAAATTAAAAAATATATTAAGAAATTAGAAAAAAAGGCAAAAAAATACCAAAACTAATAAAAAAAAAATTCAAATAAAATGATGTAAAATTTCCGCTTAAATGTTAACTTTTGGTTCAAATCCAAAATTAATTGAAAACAATTGCTTTTGTAATATAAAATCAATGTTAAGGCTTTTAGAAAAAACTACAAAAAAAAAAATTTATTAAAAAAATTTAAGTTAAATTAAATAAAGTAAAACTTTCGGTTGGAGAGTAACTTTTCAAATCCAAAATAATGCAAAAAATTACTATAACTAAAAAATAAAAATATTTAACAATGAAATTTTTTGGGTGATTTTGAAAAAAATTATAAAAAGAAAAAAATTGAATTGAAAAATCAAATTAATAATTAATTAAACTCAAATGCTCGCTTTGATACCAAATTTCAGTTCAAATGCAACATAAATTAAAAAAAAATATTTTTTAAAAAATTAATTAATTAAAAAAATTTCAAATGTTAAAAAAAAATTTAATATTAAAAAAGTAAAATAAAGTCAAAATTTTCAGTTGATTTTAAAAGCATTAATTCAAAATCCTTTTTAAATTTGAAAGCAATTTTCAGTTTAACGAAAAAACGGTTTGGAAAACATCAAATACTAAAAAACCAACTGAAAAAAATAAATTTAATAAAATACACAAAATGTTAGCTAAATTAAAACCAAATAAAAATACAAAATAAGTTAAAAAAAATAAATAAGCTACATAAAATAAAATAATCAGCCCAATTCTAAACGAAAATTCCGTGCGAGTTTTTTCCCTTCTCCCATTCCTCGTATTCTAAATAAAAATTCCTTGTGAGTTTTTTCACTTCTCCCTTTCCTCCTATTCTGAACAATGTTCGAAAAAGCGGAAACCGGTTATGGGAGAAAAGTAGGTATTATGAATGTGAGGGAGAGGGAGATTTCTCTACTATTTCATAGGAGTTTTTTCACTAGTTAAATTAAAGGGAATGCATCAAAATAGTTAAAAGGAAATTGGGTCTTTTAAGAAAGAACACTTATTTGTACAAACTTGTGCTAAAATATGTATTTACATTCTACCCCAATATTCTCACTGTTAATACAACAACAACAACAACCACAATATTTATTTTAAGTCGAAAAGTATATCATAAGCAACGGTAGAGCTCTTGGTATACATATTTGATGCAGCCATCCAGAAATTGTGCAAGGATTTTTTAATAAGGCTTAAATAGATTTTCACATATGAAGAAGTAGGAATTCAACTTAACTTGGCCGCCAGAAAATTGCTTTGCTGAACGAAAGCAGGCAACTCCGGCAGATTTGTGTTATGCGGCCGTCTTCTTCTTATGTTCCGCTGTTGATGTTGCTGTGGAACCAATTCATTACTAATTTCAGTGAATACCACATGAAATGCAATTAATACTGTGCATTGTTTATATTTTATTTCTTAATTTCCAACAAATTTGCAACAATAATTAAACTTTTCAATCTTTTAAACAAAATAAGAAATGTGCAACGAAATTTCAATTGACAAAACAGCTGACTTCGAAAATTCGAAATTCCTGTTCTCCAATTATTGTTCTCCCTAGGAGAACAGAATTGGAGGAATTTTTCCGCGGGAATAAAAAAATCCGCGAGAACAAAATTCCGCGAGAATATTTAGAATTGGTCTGATTATTAAAGACATGAAAAAAAAATAAAATGAAGTTAAGTCAAGTTAAATTAAATTAAAAAATGAACAGATTAGAAAACAAAACAAAAAAATCAAAATATGAAATGCACAAATAAAAAACACCTTAAAAAGAAAAATAACTTAATAAAAACAACAATTTTTTATACAAAAAAAAATTTAAAAAAATAAAAATTATTAAAAAGTTGTATGAAATGCAAATATTAAAACTAAATTAACTAAAAAAGCAAACCAAACTAAATTAAAAAAATATATATATATGAATAATGAAGAATAAAAAGTGAAATTAAATGAATGGGTACAGAAAAATAATGTATGATAAAACTAACAAGAAAGTTAAACAAATTAAAAATACGAATTGCAATTAAATTATTGCGATATACAAACCAAAACTATAATGATCATTTAAAAAAAAAAATAAATAAAAATTGCCAAAAAAAATACACAAATTTTGTAAAAATTTTTCACTTTATATCAAAAATAGGAAGGAAAATCGAATAAATGTGAACAAAATGAAAAGTTTATTAAATGGGTAAAATACTAAATAAAATTAATTAAAATTAATATAAAAAAAAATTAAAAATTTAAAACAGAAAAATCAAAATAAGTATTTTAAATAAAAAAATACATCAACAAAAATATGAAAATAGTTTGCAAACTTTTAAAAATTAAAAAAAATATATATACATATGTCTTAGACTGGGTCGATTTATTAACCGATATCGCGTCATCGGTTTTTCGATAGGATTTGGGCTCAGGAAAAAAAGTTCCACTACGCATACCCAAAAAAATAATTTTCGAGCCTGCGAAATTTCATTTTTTGGACTTTTTTCGACTTTCATTTTTAAGGTTTTTTTCATGACCTACTAAAATTTAATAAAATCTTGAAAAAAACCTTAAAAATCAAAATCAAAATAAAATTTTGCAGGCTCGAAAATTATTTTTTTAATGGAACTTTTTTTCCTGAGCCCAATCGGTTAACTTTCGTCCATACAAATCGACCCACCGTAATATGTATATAGTATAACTTTGTAAGAAAAAGTGAAACAAAATACAGGTTAAACATTTTTTTAATAAACAAAAAACAAAAAATAGTTCGAAGTAGTAAACTTAAAACTAAATCAGTGCATTAATAAAATGCAACTTATGAAAATCTAAAAAGTTTTATACATTTTTATAAACTAAATAATTGTTGCTTTTATTAGTCCTCACTGCACTGTGACATTTGTGTTTTCAAATACCTCTTGAGGCTTTTCACCCCATAACACGAAGGGATTAAGAGTGACGCCACCAAGATGGGAGTCTTTGCCGTGCCAGAGCAACGCAGTCGCAGAGCATGCTAACCGGCGTTACATCCTCCAGCTCACAAAAGCTATAGATTTGTGTATAGAATAGATTTAACTTACTTAGGTGATATCATATACTACAGTGTGGCGTATAGTAAACAGTGAGTAGGTCCTCTTTGTTTAACAGAATGAGTTTGGCTGATACTCTGTTCTTGCTCTGGGCATTCAGTCCAGTGTTGTATGAACTGCTTTATTTCCCAGTTGTCCCAGTTGTGAGTCCACAGTAGGGCTCTGGACCATAGAATGCTGCTATAACACCCTGCTTGGCTAAGTAGTCTGCTTGTACATGTGCCTACATAACAAAAGAAATCGCATGTAGTAATTAAAATTTTTGAAAACCAAATTACGACATAATAATAATTATCATATTTTTACTTTCATATTACTTTTCATAGTTAGTAAAACTTATTTTGCGGCCTCTTTAATCAATTTCTAATAGAGAGAAATCTTGTTACATAAAATATAAAAAATTTCACTTATTTCGTTTAAAAATTTAATGTGTAGGTACATACTAAGTTAGTTGTGTGGGCGTTGAAAAATTTACATTAATTTGTTGGAAATAATATGATTGTGTGGCTTTTCATTTTGTGTAAGTAATTAATTATTTAAATTGTAGTTGCTATAAAAATATTACTTTTAAATATGAGTATGTTTGTACATATGTGCATATGTATGAGTTATTATGGGTGGTCTGTGTAGTGTTAGGTAACATTTATATTAAGCGATAATAAAAAATATATACACCGGTACATATAGATGATATGAGGTATGATAGATATTTGTATGTACACCGAATGAAATGAAGCTAGTAAAATCAGCAAATCAGGTTTTTTGTTTTAACGCAAATTTGGTAAAATTGACCGCATGATAATTAGTTCAACCGATTTTTGTTTGTCAAGAGATTAAATTTGTCATATCAGAACAGAAACACTATTCTGTTAAAATAACAGATTCTCAATCAATCTAACTGGGTTTTCTGTTAAAAGAACTGATTTCATTGATCACTTCAACAATAAACAACTGTCAATATTTAGCAAATGCATCAGCCAATTTGAAAGAGAAGATTACGCTCACGGCGCTCAGTATTTTCTTATTATGACTCTCTGTCATATCAACAGCCCCGGTTTGTTGGTTCGCCTGTCGAAATTCTCAATCAGAAATTGATTCAAAAGCTATTTGCTAAATTTACAGAAACGTTTGTTGAATTGACCGGTGATTCGATTGATTTTACCAGTTTTTTTCTTTTAGTGTACTAAAAATATTATTTTCTTTTCCTTAAATCAATTATACGAATTGAACTTTCCTGCGACCGACAGTCGCTTATTGCCCTTTGTAGACTGCAAAATACTACAATTAAAGTAATTAATCATCTTCATATTAACTATCGGTTATGTTTTTTAAAATTCCATGGAAATAAAAAAAGAATATGCTTAACATCGATCATCACGAGCGTATAGAAATGATCATCGCAGCAAAAAAAAAAAAAAACCAAGCCCACACTTTACCTACCTACTTAGTATGTTTCATAGCAATCACAATTACGCACGCTTAGAAGCTACAAACAGGATTACAAAAACTTTCATTTATATAAAAAATTGTCTCAAGAAATAACGAAGCATTGGAAAAACAATAAAATTTACTTACATGTGGCGCTACTGGGTGGCCCTGTGGCAACATTTTTGCTGTCAAGCTGTCTATCTAATTCTACAGCCAGTTGCTGGTTGTGCTGTCATATTTGTATGAATGAATGCCTCTAACGTGTTTAACGTGGTGCGGCAAATTTAACGCTCTAGGCATTTTCATCTGCTCCTTTTGACGCACTTTTGCAATATTTCATCTATCACTTTTTGTGTTTCAGATATTATTTAGATTATATAAGAGATACAGCGTTGATTTCAGCGTTGCACGATTTCAATGTATTTTTTTTAATCAAATCGCACATCAGCTATTATTACATACATATATAACATGCCTTTGAGTTTAGTTGTTTTCACTCTATTTTTTTTCTACTAAGCTTCCTTTCTTACTTACTTACTTACTTAATTGGCGCTTAACCGTCTAAACGGTTATGGCCGTCCAACAAGGCGCGCCAGTCGCTCCTTCGCTCCGCCAACCGGCGCCAATTGGTCACACCAAGGGAGTTTAAATCGTTTTCCACCTGGTCCTTCCAACGGAGTGGGGGCCGCCCTCTACCTCTGCTTCCATAGGCGGGTTCCGATAGAAACACTTTCCTGGCCGGAGCATCATCTTTCATTCGCTTCCTTTCATCTACTTTAAATTCACATGAGTCTGCGACAGCGTTTTGGCGTTACAACTGCCAGCTTAAATCAATGTTGAAATACCCCTCCATCTGCTTTTTGTTGTTGCAGCTTAAATGCCAGCGCAGCTCTCATATTTAGTATTTAAGCCCTTATGCCACAGTTGTATCCCGCTTGCCCGCCAATTCATCTATCTCCAGTAAGTATTTACTTTTTATATTCATTATGCCTGCCTTAGTATTTAACGCATGCCCGTTTATCTATTCGTTATGCTTCCTCCGCAATGATACACCAACTATTCTTAACGCCGCATTCCACGCTATTTTTCTTTTATTTCCACTCGTATGTGTAACTCGCTTTTGCACCAAAGTCTGTCAGCCGGCGCAACGTACTTTTTCTCCATCTATCACTGGCTCATTTTTACTGCCCTTTTTTCATTTAAGTCATATTTCATGTTCCTTCGTCGTCCATTAGTGCTCCCTTGATTCATTATTTCTTTGACTGACTGTTAGTTTGTTTGTTAGGTGCGTCAACAAGCTGCAAGATGCTCCTTGGCGCAAACTCTACGCGCCGGCTTGGTTAAGCAGCTTGCACGTTCGTTTTAAATTTTTGTTACCCTACTCATGTCTTTTCCATAAATCATAGGTTATATATCATTTGTCTATGCTGTAAGACTTTGATTTTGTTTTTTTCCTCCGTTCTGTAGTATAAAGAATTCTATAAAGAATTGGAGACAAGCTGCGCGCTCTGGTGTTAATGATCGTATTTGACTTCAGCATCAACTGTACGGCATAAGATTTAATAAATTAAAAAACCGTCTTGGCGTTTAGTGGATTACATTAAGTGCTAAACGTCATGAGTGATGTGGTGATGGCCGTTCTTAACCCTTTATTGCAGACGTCTCGCTTTTTTTTTTGTTATCCTTGTAGAGCGTAGCATACAAAATATTTTAATGAATAGAGGTGGCGTAAAATTACGGATGCCTGCAATTTGTCAGAAACTCATGACTAAACAACCAATAACTGTTATTGAGGGAGAGGTAAATTTCAGTTAGCAAATAACTGCTAACCTTACTAAAATAATTTTTCGGTTTCTCTTACAGAGGGAGAAAAACAGGTTGAACTCTTCCCTTTTGTCTGAGAATACCCTATGAAGAAACCGATCTCTTTGTGCCTCTACGAGTCATGTCAGACAGGTCTTCTTTGTACCCCTACAGGTACGTTCCGCGAAGTCCTCTTTTTACACATTCGAGCACACATGCCGATATCGATGAATTGCGCCAAATTTAAGACTGAGTAATCCTAACTGTACCCATAAGGCACAAGTTGGGACTAGTTACATTCCACCTTTGAGCAATGGGATCAATCGCTCGAAATACACTTTGTTTAAAATATGATATGAATAGTTTTGGAAAAGTACTTGGTTCCACGCTAAGTGAAATATCACCCTATCTCTAAATATTTTTTCAAAACCGCCTGATCTCAGAATTTAAATTAAAAAACAAAATACTTCTTATCTGTACATCAAAATGATTAAATTCCCAATTGCTCGTATTTTTATAAATCGCAATCTAATCCATTTGATAAATTTGTAATCATCACAACCTGATTAATGATTTACTTTGAAAACAAAGTAAAAAAATTAAATCAAAAGATTCCTTCAAATATTTAAAGTATATTAATCACAACGACTAATTTTTCGAATAATCTTTTTTATCAAACGTAATCCATTTATCATAATTAATGTAGTAATAACAACCTGATAATGGCTTACTTTGTAAGCAATCTCGAAAAAAGTTAAATCAAATGACTCTTTAAAATATTATTATTATTTTAAATTAAACGACTAAAAAAATCTTTATTTTAATTAATCATAATCTACTTAACTGATAAAATCTGATAAACGGTTTACATAGAAAGCGAACTGAAAGAAAGTTAAATGAAAGAAAGTTAAAAATGTGTAATTCGCCAAATAATCTTATATTATTACTCATAATCAAATTAATTTAAACACAAGTCTGAGTAGTCAAAAGCCCGTTATTGATTTACTCAGAAAATAAACTCGAAAACTGTTTAATCAAACGATTTCTTCAAATATTAGTTTTCTATTAATTAAATTGACTAATTTCTTTTTTTATTAATCATAATCCGACTAACTCATTTCGTCAGTAAACTGCGTTATGATCTGCTTTCAAATCAAACTCGAAAAAATTATATTAAAGAAGATTACTATTTTTTCAGTAAGCATTAGCTCCTCAGAATCTGATTAATCAAGAAAAGATTAATGCAATTTTTTATTTGATAAACCTATTTTATCATAGATGTCTGTTTTTTATTGGTTTTTCTTTTTAATTTTTTAATTGTGTTTACTATGTTGGAAATCATGTTATTTTTTATTTCATCTTTTTTTGAATTTTTTATAAAAATAGTTCGTATGTCCTCACATATAGCAGTGCACGTACTCAATGTCATTGAAGGATTTTTATGTGCTCTTCTTTTTGCCTCTCACATTTACTTTTATTGCTTTTAAGATTTTAAACTTTTTGAGCCGCTCATACACGCACAATACGTAATATGTGTATACATACATATGTATGTGTGTAAAGGTTTACTTACAAATGTGACTTAAAATAATGCTTACAGTGCACATACCCTGTAGGAAAATATAATTGCTCTGTATGCTTTTATAATTGCACATGGTAGATACTGAATTTTTTTTAAATCTATATACATATGCACTTAAACTTTATATGGACTGCCAAGTGCATAAATTTATCTACACTTATGAAATTGTTGCGAGGAAAATTAGTACAGCTAAATTTGAGTATGCATTTTAATCAGTTGCAACTGAAATGTGTCTCTCCATTTTATCTCTACACTATTCTCTTCTTCACACTTTATAACCGAAAAGTGTGTGTGTCCACGATTCATTGCAACCGACTCAGCTATAGGTTATAACCTATTAATGATTTACTTTGTGATTAGTATACACTATGACCTACAGAGGTGCGTGTCTCCGCAATTAAGCACATCCCGTTTCGTAACGAGTTATTTAATCACTGCCACGAGTCTTCAATAATTGCCGCTGGATGGGTCTCCTAAATATTATCTAAGTGATTATAAACGTTTTTTTACCCGCGAATGTAGATGTATACAGATGTAAAAAAAAACACGGCTTTTAACAACGAACTAACTTCCGCTTAAATTCCAGGAGTGAAGATTTCACCACATATTTTATTTTCATAAATTTTTTTAACATACTGCTCGGCCACGTATGCTACGAAGATTCGCTCATTTCACATTTATTGGCTGCGTTTTTTTTACATCTATAGACGTTTACGCTTAAACTTTATATGGACTGCTAAGCGTCAAACTTTAAATACTGCTCTGAAATTGCTGCGCATAAAATTAGTACTCCTCAATTTCAATACGCATTATACTCAGATGTAACTGAAATATGTATCTATGTTTCACCTCTACACTAATTCTATGTATCACCTCTTTAAATGGTGTGTGTCCACAGTTCATCGCAAGCGATTCATGTTATACACAATGGCCACCAGAGGGTTGTGTCTCCGATTTTAGGTACACACTCTTTTGTACCTAGTTATTTAACCACTGCTGCTAGATGGGTCTCCTAAGCATTATCTAAGCGAGGACTAGCGCTTTTTTTAGGCGCAAACGTAAACGTATACGCGTGTAAAAAAAAACACGGCTATTATTCTCTCAGTTTAATGTTAGCAACATAAATTTTTAATATTTTGTTAGACTCAAGCAATAAAATAATATTTTAGAGCATATTTACCAATTACTCTTTGAGTGTTAACAAACTTGTGTTCATACGTCTTGCCGCGTTGCTCGTTAATCAACGACTAAACTGATGCCACAACGACAATTGTACTCTTACCAACACAAGCACAGTTTCAATGTTGGTGACCGCTGATCTATTGAACATTTGAAACGTTTTTCCTGCTGGGCACATGTGCAACTACATACCTACTAAATAATCTATTAAACAAATTTTTTCGACTATTTTTCAAATCGTTATGTTACGCCTAAATATTTTCCAAGTCGACTACGTTTTTGTTGTTTTTTTTTTTTTTGTTACGAAATGTTTACAAATTCGAAGGACTTTAAACTCACAGAAAAATCTGAATTTCGACCAGTTGGTATGCTTAGGTTTGATGGGTTACATCTATATGTTTGTACATCATAAATACACATCTTTAGCATAGCACCTTGAATATTTTTGGTTTGAGTGCGTAGCTTTGTTTGTGCGTTTTCACATTCGTACTTGAAATTACAGCAACGGCTTTGTTGTTGCTATTGTTGTAGTACATATTAAGGCCAACGTAATGGCATTGCTATCAGCAATGGAGGCAATTTGTAATGATTGCAATGTAACTTGAAGGGCGAAACCGCAATGTAGTACGACTCAAATCAAGCTGATACGCAGATTCCTCTCATATTCATTAGTCTGTCTGCTATTCACATCTTCTCCTTGATATTTTTTCTGTCATTCAATTCTTTTTATTCCTTAAAAACATTTATTTTATTATTTTGCTTAAACTTGCTACGACTGTGATGTTTTATTGTGCAGCAGCTGGTTCTACCTACTATTTTTTCTCTCAGTTTTATGAATTTTACAGTATTTTGCTGACAAACTTTTTCTTACTTCGATTCTCATCCTTACGGTGTAACTTTGTGTCATGCTTGCCTTTTTCGTTTTTGTTATTGTCCTCACTATTCAATACCGTGCATTTACCTTGCTTTTATCCACGGGATTTGTTGATACTTTTTTGTAGCCGTGAAAGACGGCTTCAGGAGCGTATCCAAGGGTTGGGCGACAATTAAGAAGTTTTTTCTCAAAGCAAAGAAAATTTAAATGAGTCAACATCAATCATTTTAAAAAACGTAAAAGAAATATATATATGGCCTGGTGGCGGCTCACCCTGTTTCAAAAAGTCCTTACTTACGAAACGATTAAGGCAAGTCCTATTATTGTATGTATTTTACTCCATATCACGAAAGATGAAGAGACATGCCACCTAGATGGGAGTCCCTGCCTTGCCAGAGCGGAGCATTCGCAGAAAATGTAAACTGGTATTTCATCCTCCAGCTCTTTAAAGCGACAGATTTGTGAGTCGGTTAGATCTATCTTACTGTTGTGATATCGTAGACTGCAGTATCGGTGTAGTAGCTAGTGAGAGTTTGTAGGTCTATATTGGAACGATTTTCCGTCATCCCTTGTCAAATTTGGTTTCGAGACAAACCAGTTTCGACGTTGTGCCACCAACAGTGTCGTTCGGCACAACGCCGAAACCGGTTTTTCTCGAAACGAAATTTGACAAGGTATGACGGAAAATCGTTCCAATATACATCATTTATCCACCCTGTCGGAAAATCAGCAAAACAGAATAAGTTAGTTTGTAGGTCCTTTCTGCTTAGATTAGTGAGTTCGACTGATACTCTCGTTGCTGGGAGTATAAACAATGCGACGGGTTTTTGCTCTGGGCATCCAATCCAGTTTTGTCTGAACTGCTTTGTTTTCCAGTTACTTATGGTTTGCCTTGTGTATGCCTTTATGAGTCCACAGAAGGGCTCTGGACCATGCAATGCTGCTAAAGCACGAGGATACTCCGATACGCCTCTTCGTAGACATTCTCTACTGCAAACTTCTACCGCAGAAACCAATGCACTGCCTGAAAAATAATGGGACAGCATCCCATTGGTAACGATTTCTCGAAGTTAGAGCCATAGATGCCAGCTTTTGTTTTCCGTCATCCAATTTTGATGCATACGTGAACCAGACCTCTGATTCAGGTTCACTAGATGGATTCCCTGTTTGCCAACGATTTCTGTACACAATAGGCACCTGGAAATTTTGAGCGTAGGGGCCATCACACAGTACTTTTATTTTAATTGGACACTTAGTATGATCAGGAATATATTTTACTAGCGCCCCAAACAACTCTCGTCACACCGCACCAAATCCGCTCCTGTTCATTTAACTTTCTTTACCTTTACCTACCTTCCTTTGTCGCGTTTTGCTCTATTGTTTATCGCACGTCTATGTGTTACTGTGTAAATATCTATTCTTTGATTTCGTCATTTTATTGCTGTGCATCCTTAGCGGCAACGGCATTGATCCTGCTGGCCATAGTCCTTACTTGTAAGTCGGCGTAGGAAGACATAAATTGTTTTGGAAGAAAACTAAAAAAAGAAAATATTTCTCTACTAGAATTAAACGTTTTTAAAGGAGTTGCAAAACATGATTTTAACAGTGAAAAATGCTACTGAAAAGTGAATTTTATAACAATATGAAAGTTTGTTAAAAAAAAAGAAAAAATCGAAATAAAAAAATTAAAATTTCGTTTGCCAAATAACAATTCAATTCAACTGTAATATAAGTACACAACCAAGTAAAAATAATTTATAAAATTATCATAAAGGGGAGAATATCGTTTCTATTTGCTTGAACGCTACAGACTCTGTGTGCTCTTTTCGCCAGTTAGTCTCAAATAATGCCTCTCAATTTATTTTAAAAAAACTCTCAAATCGTTAATTTATTAAAATAAATTTCATCAAAAACTACTGCAAACGCAGCAATAAAGTCGGCACCAATGCCGTCGTTCTCCTCTCTATCATCATTATCATCACCCTCCTCAACCACTTCTTCTTCGTCGTCATCGTCTTCAATCCTGAACTCTGCATCCTTATCATTGTTATCTTCTGCTTTATGTGCTAAATCGTTCTCCTCCTCATCCTCCCGCTCCTCAAACGCATCATCACCATCGTCTCGTACACGTAAAGCTCCATCATCATCAAATTCAATTGCATCATTGCCATCTGCTTTATCATTGGCATTAGCCGCTGCCGCAGCAGCAGCAGTTGGCGCATCTTCAACAGCATCTTCCGCTTTGTCATCACCTTCAACGATTTCTGCTACTGTTGCTACGTCATCCACATCATTAGCATCCGCAACACACGCCGTCACCACAACAAGCTACGCATTAACACCGCCACCGTTTCGTGTTTCATCGGCACATTCTCATTTAAAATTAATACCAATCGAATTTGATCGTAATATAATGGATTTAATTTATGAACCGGCGAGGTGAGTGAATTGTAAACGAAAACAATGCTGGTTTTTGTTGTTGTTTTAATTATAGTTGTATTAAACTAATTAAATTTTGCTGTGACTATCTTTTTCATGATGTTTTAATATTACGCATATATAATAGAAGCTTATTTATTTACGGGTTTTCTTCAAACTTTTAAACTTCTTCTTCAATGTTTTCAAAGCATCTAATTTGATTTTATTTGCTTTGAATTCAAAGTTCGCGATCAAGTTCATAAAATTTGCAAAAAAAATCGAAGCATTGAAATTCTTAGTTCATATATTTTGAAATTATTGTTTTGGCGACGCAATAAAGAAAGATCAACACCAGATTCTTCGAAAATTATGTTAGCATTAAAGGATTCAAGGGATTGTGTAGCGAATCCTTTCAATGGGTTGCCAACTTAATTTATAGCTTCTCCAACTCAATTTTCAAACTCACCTAGTCGTTTCGAATCCTATTTCTTTAGCAAGCGAGGCTCCCAGGTGAACCCAAGTTCCTCATGGAACTAGAGTGCTGGATGGCCTATAAGATCCCGAGATGGTCGGGCTTGTACCTTGTTACTGGAACGTGTCGGAACCATATCCAGCAAAGTACCATCAAATCGATTATACTCCCCAAAACCTTCGAGGAGTATCTTCATCGCTACAAAAACAACAAAATCATCTTAAAAATTAGTTGTTGTTGCTGTAGCAGTGCTTCGCCCATCCAATAGTTGCAAAGTCGAATAGTCGAAGTTGAGCTAGAGTGACTCGCGTTTCCCTGGGGAGTGTACGTCATCTTCCGCAAGTTTTGGGTACTGTTCTTTGAGTACTGGATTCATCGGGAAATTCCTGGCATAAAGGTCCGACGCCTGTTTGTGGAGTTCACTGAGAACCTGCTTGTGTTTTTTTGCTTCATACGGCTGAGTTCTCAGGTGCCGTATTTCCTCATAATGCTTACGGAGATGGCTCCTTAAGCCCCTGGGCGGTGTTGGCTCATCAATCAGATGCCTCTTGCGATGCCCAGGTTTCTGGGTATTCAACAGGAACTGTTTGGTTAGTATCTCATTTCTCTCCCTGATGGGGAGTATTCTCGCCTCATTATGTAGATGGTGTTCTGGGGAAAGAAGAAGACAGCCCGTGGCTTGTTACTGCTCTCGGTACTCCGATATATCTATCTGACTTACAGAACAGGTTCTAGTTCTTAAGACACCATAGTCGATTTCAGCATGGAAATGTATCGAAAAATCTTCATTTCCTGTGAGCTTAAAAATTTCGTTTCCCAAACAATATAATAATAAACGATATCAATAAATTTTTTTTAAATCTATTCATCATTCCTTTTCTAGGTAATATTCCACTCAGGCACTAACATTTTCTCAAGGTTTCGCGATAAAACATATGTGCGTCTTATTAGTTCTTGGGCAACTACCCTGTAAGAACACAGTCGGTTAAATGCAGGGATAACAGCCACTCTATTTATGAGTTATTTTGAATGAAATTCACAAATCTATATGAGCACAAGTGTTCTTTTTCCCTTGTCTAGTGTATTTGAATATGTTAATTTTAACAAATTTTCTTTTAATGCATTGCTGAATCGGACTTTCGTGTCTTGCAGGGAAGTGACGGCGCTTCATAGAGAACAGAGAGATAAAGAAAATGTCAAAATTACTTGGCGCTACTGTTTTCTTATGATGTGGATACCGCGCTCAAAACACGGAAATGTTTTCATTGATGTTTCCTGCACAGATTAACTTCGTTCTGTCTGCCTGCCTTAATTTAACGCTTAAAATTATAACAATGGCTTGGTTGCCAAGACACGAGTGTGCTGACCTTTCATAAAAGCAGATGGTTTGTATAATACGGAACAAAAAAAAAAAGATAGTAGAATATAATTTGTCTCTTGTGGAACAAAAGAGATTGAAACAAGGAGAGTTTACTGTCTTCGTTAACAATGAAATGACATTTGACTTGAACTTTGCTTAAATAGATATCATATTAAATGATTATCATAAGAACAGCTGGAAAAAAACTTTTCGATATAATAAGATAACGATAAAATATAATGTAATGTAAATATGAAAGGTTTACATACAATGCGAAATTAAAAAACAGGCTCTGAAATAAAAGCAGGGAACTTTCTCAACTTTATCTTTGTGTTACGAATACAGCAATCAATTTTGCGGAAGTTTTAAAGCAATTTTCATTGGAAATACATATAAAATTCATTTGGAATGCCTAACACTAAAATCCACCCCGAATTTGAAACAAAAGTAGCAACTTTCATGCTATCCAAAGATCATTGTGGAATAACCTTTTTATGATATACAAAAGTTACGATCTCTGACATGCAAGCTGTTCTGAGATGTTTTTAAAAAAAAATTATGAATTGAAACAAAAGCGCAGCCATTGAATAAAACATAGCTACTTGTCTTCAAAATCTAAAGAAAAAAACTGCATTGTACTACAAACAATAAAGCAAGTTTTCTATTCAAAATACCAGTTCTAGAGTAGTTTATGAAATAAACTTTTCTATAACTTAAAAATAATCGAGCTCTGAGAACTTTTATGGAACAATAAAGAGCCCAGTAATGAATGTAATGCTTTATATTCA
The DNA here is from genome assembly GCF_040869045.1 of Eurosta solidaginis. NCBI lineage: Eukaryota > Metazoa > Arthropoda > Insecta > Diptera > Tephritidae > Eurosta > Eurosta solidaginis. The sequence continues at coordinate 88,110,846 of NC_090319.1, read as the reverse complement.
ATTGTGGTAGATGTTAGATGCAGAGGCGCCATTTTTAAAATATTATTAATTTAATAGGAAACTTTTGCGCTAATTTAATGAAAATTATAGATCGAATTTACTTTATCTAGATAAAACCAATAGAACAACGGAACTGTGAATCTTGACACGTTAATCAAGTAATTTACAAGTAAGCAACAAGATTTCTAAAACCCAAAAATTTATAGAACAATAAACGAACTCGAAATGAAGTTAGTAGCAGAAATGGAGTGGGAAGGGAAATAAGTGAAAAGATTGGTTTCAAAGGCACCTTGTATCTACATCTGCAGAACAATAGCACAAAAACACAATAGATAATAGAACAAATATTATTTTTGTAATGCCGTTTAATAACCTTGAAATATTATATTCTGTATATTGTGTACTTCTGCAATTAGCGTTTAAGTATAATACGTCAATACTCTAACCTAAGCTACTGTAGATTTAAAACTTGTTTCTGTTTGTATATTCTTAAATGCTAATTAAAAATTATGTACATATAAACAGTTTGTCTGTTTCTCACCACGCAAACCAGACGCGCAATAGAACGCTGATGAATCTCAAGCTGATGAAAGTTTTGGAAACTTTTTTAGCTTGTAGTTCTAGTTTATACTGTTTCAATGATTTATGTTTAAGCAGCACATTTGATAAGATCTAGTGATTAATTTTAGATCGTCTTATACATGAAGAGCTGAAGAACGCATCTATCTTTGCTTAGCATAAATTAAAACTGATTCTCAAATATCTTTTATACAGTATATGTACAAATTTCCAAATACCTTTTTACTTATGCTTTTTTCCCATTTCTTTACCTTTGCAGATTGCCGGTGAACGAATGTCAGGCAATTCAAACTGCTAGAGTGACATCCAACCTGAACGCATCAAGTAGTACAATGGCGGTTAGTCGTGTACCATCGCCACCTTTGCAGGAAGTAAATACACCAGTCGCCGAGAATTGGTGTTATACACAGGTAAGACAAATTTTAAATTACTATACAAAATAAGAAAACAAAACAAACATATTGTTATAAAAAGCGGAAATGTAAGCAAATATATTCAAGAAGGAAAAAAGGATCTTGAAAAAGATATTGGAGAAGCAAAAATGAAAAAAAAAAAACAAAAATATATGTGTATGGTACACCAGCATAAACGAGGAACGCCTGATATATAGCGTTGTTATGGAGTCGAATTGTTGCATCGGGTTTGAAACTAATAATTATAGATTATAAAATGTTTGCTTTCAAACTCAATGCAGAGATATTTATTGGTTTTAAAACCTATTCCGACAACAATTGTATTCCATAACATATTATTGTATCTTAAAATTTGTTTAGTTTAAAAAGATTTCCCTAAAATATCGGTCTTCTTCAAAGCAAGGCTCCCATAAAACTTTTAGTTTACATTCTAAGACCTTCGCCTTAACTTATTTAGGAAAACAGCTTAAAGCGCTCAATAAGTATCGCTATAGATCACATATTACAACTTATTGGTCTGACGTAAGAACTTACTTAACAGCTCTTTCATTTCGAAAGCAAGAATTGTGCTTTCCATGTTGATGAGTAATCCAAGATTGGTACTTTACATGTTCTAAAAATCGAAAAGTAGTAATAAGAATCAGATTCAGACTGTCCTTGCTTTGGAGATATTCCTTGTAGATAGAGCAGTGGATATATTTCACTTTTACTTAAGAGCGATAGCCCTCGTTCCTGAGATGGTCGTGCTAGCACCTTAATGGTGCTATGGTAACGGAGCGTACCGGATTTGTATCCGGCAAAGGACCATCACATCGATAACACTCCCCAAAGTCTTCGGGAGCAACCTTATCGCTACAACAACAACAACAACAGCCATAGCCCTGTTAATTACTGTTACTTACGGCCAGTTTTACAAGTAAGGATTAGACTTCAGCTTACATAAAACCAAAGTAAGTTTAAATTTTGTGCTAAGTCAGAATACGCCACCAGTGGAGTACTGTTTATGTGTTTCTTAAGGTAGACTCGATTGAAGTAAACAGAAATTGCGAATCCGTGCTTCTTAAGATAGACTCGATTAGGCTGAAAATAGAATTTACTTAACTAAGGCAGTTTGTGTATGCTGTTCTTTATATATAGCATATTTCAAATTTCGAGATATCGTGGTATACGTCGTTTTGAAAACTTAGCCCGTTGCATTAAAGATTGAGTTTGTCAAATGAATTCCGATATCATTACAAAATAGTTTTTGTGAAAAAAACTAAGGTTAAGGAGCCTGTTTTATACTTAAATGAAGAATCTATGTTTACTTAGATCTTTTTTTCCATAGATTCCACTAAAACTTAAAGAAATTTGCTATTGATATTAGAAAAAATTACAAAACCCGCATACAGCATGGTACTAGGAAATGTTTCTGAATTTCTACCCTTTTTCATCAGCTAGCCTTTCGGATGCAGATGCCTCTATCCATTCAGACATTTGAATGCTCCGCTACACGCTTTGTAATTCATCTCTAAGGATTGCCTTTTTTGCTGCTATTTCTTTTATACATTTGTATATGCGATATTTTTTTAACTCCAAATTGTGGGGAATATTTTTGGGCTTATTCAACAGAACTTGATCAGGGATATTGGACTTTATAAGTTGCCAAAAAAAGTCTGTTAGGCCGGGGTCACAAACTCAAATATCTAAACTTCACTTTTGAATGGCATCTCAAATAACCGTTCAGAGCGTTCTCAAACTAAAAATGTTATATATAAGATTTTCGCTTCTTCTGAAACAGAAACATTTTATATGCTCGAACCCATCTCAAACATGACCAAACGCAATGGGGCACTATATATATATTTTTGTTCAATCTAAATTTGGGATACCTTATTTTAAAATCTCCAACGTTAGTATACAAACTATTAATATCATTTTCAAACTTAAAGGCACATTTTCAAAATACAATTTTCCCTACTTCTTATATAGAGACATTAACTTTCTCAAACCCATCTCAAACATGACTGGCACGAAATGGAAATAAAATTGATGATATTCAGAAAACGGTGCCTAAATATGAGAACGCATTGATTTCCTACACAATAAATTAGAATATGTTGGAGTTATTGCGCTCATCCACCCAATAAAACGACAGCATGCCCCGCTCAAATGTTTTTTCAAAAAGAAAGCAAGTAGAAAATTAACGTTTTGGAAAATGTTTATAAAACGTGTAGTCTGAAATGATAAACAAAACCGAGAAACCAAATTGAGAACTAACATATTCTCCAGCCTTGCAGAATTGTCGTATCGTAGTTTATTGTCGAGTCCAAAACCCCTTCTACTCAAGTTGAAAATTAACCTTTGGGCACAGTTTAAGAAAGAAATGCTCAAACTCAAATTGAGAACTAACGTTGTAACTTTAAGTTTCTGTTGTTTATTGGTTGGAATTTTTGACAATCGACGACTGAGTGGATTATCCCTTTTTCTCGGCTGCCAATTCGAAATATGTAGATCTTTTTAGGAAAACAGGTTATTTCAGAATTTGTTTCAAAAACGTCCTATATCGAAATTCTGTTGAAGAACGCTCTATCTGGGAGTTTATTTTTCATAGGGCCTTTTAGAATCCGCAAGATAGTGTGATATTTCACTCAGGGGTCGAAGTTACAACGTTTTTTGAAATTCGCGCACTTAACAGGTATCCCTCGTAACAATCTATCATTGAAACAAAGGTCAACCTATATAAATAAATAACCCTTAAATGCTTGTCACGTCATCAGCCATCAAATCACACCTCTTTCGCCACCCCTTAAGAATACAATTAAATAACAACAACCAGAACAAAAAAAAAATTGCAATTGAAACTGCACAAACATGAAACAATATGTCAACTGGAGAATTGTACGAGAAATAAGAAATGTAGAAAATGTGAAATTGAGAAACTGCGCTAAATATTTCATTTGTAACAATGTGCGCTTTTCGATTGCATTCTTCGTTGTAGATTTACTTGTTCTCAATAGTTTTTTATTCTTATTTTTTTCTGTTTTGTTTGATATTGTATAAAGTAGCATATTCTTAATTCACTTTGCTATATTTTGCTGCTTTTGTACGCTATTCTTTGCGCTGTGTGCTTGTGTTGCTATGCGCACCTGAAACCCTGACCTTCTTCGTTTACACCTTGGCTTTTATGTACAGCATATTTTTTTACTTCCTCGTTGTTTATATGATTGAATTTCATTTTCAAGTGACGACGTCTACAAATGACGTTGAATAAAATTTTTTACTTCCTATCAACCTTAAAACTGTTAACTTGATTTAGCGCAGCCCATCTCACAGCTCGCACACCTGAGCTCTCTTAGCCTCATTAGTATATGTGTAAGATGAGTACTTCCTACTCTATTGCGAATATGCCTGCTCTAAAAACTTGTACGCATTTCATTCTAGCTATCCGCATAGGTATAGTCATTCATTATTCATGCAAATGATGAATAAGCAGAGATGATTCTCATAAAACTACAATTCTACATGCGCTGAATAGCTAATATCTGCCGTTTTTTGTTCACTTAATTTTTTTTTTTTGCTTTTTCACACACGTTTTATTAAAATTCGAAGTATTGTAATGTTTTTTTTTTTTTTGTTTACATTTGTTCTTTGTTCGCATTTGTTTTATTTGTTGTCTCAAATTTCATTACCTCTTAATTCGTATAATTTTTCTCATATTTCTTTATTGATTTTTTGGGTAATTGTTCTCATGAAATTTTATTTGATTTTTAGTTATATATACAATAGAGAATTAAACTCGAATTTCAGTTTTTTTTCTTAATTATTGTTTTAGGTTTGAGTACTTTTCTGAAGTGGAAACGCTGCTTCAAGGATTTTAGTTTATGATTACAATGCCGAAAATGTAAAATGACCTCCAATTCCCGTTTGTGTTTATTGTTTAGAAAAATCAATAGCTGTGCGAGAATTATTTTGGCAATAAATTGTTGAGAAAATATCAGTCTAAGTTCTGTATGTTGCCCTATTCTTAAGGTTAAACTGGAAATAGAAAATCCACGCTGATATACGATCCTCATCTTTCATTCAAGTTCAGTTATGTAAAGCACGATTTTTTGCCCTATTTCCCTATCAGTTTTGACTTGGTGATAGCATATAGTTTTGGCGTTTTGCCGTCTTCAGTCTCCTGCTTAGTTTTGTTGGCTACACATCCCTCAAAGGTTTCAGCGCTGTTCCATCTTTAGTGTCTCTTCGTTTGGAAGCTTACACATCAGTCCAAAGGGAATAGCGGTCCCTTCTATGAGAGAAACGCTGGAAACCTCATACAGTAGCAAGCAGAACGAAATTCGAGAAAACTGTACGAAACTACTAACTTACCTTTTGTTAGACTAGACGTTGTGCCATCTTCAGTGTCTTTTCTTTTCTTCTATGAGCAAAACTTTCGAAACCCCAAACAGCTGCGAAAAAAATTCGACAAAATTCGAACCTCTAACTTGTCCTTTGTTAGACAAAAATTGATTGGGCTTCAAACCTAAAAAACAAAACCACTCCACATAAAAAGTTCGAAATTTTCGTAAAATTTTCCCGAATTTACGATTTTTTTTAAAAACGCTTTTGAGATTGGTTTGCATAGTTTCAGTTCAGTTTCATAGCAGTTTTTTTTAAATATCGAAAATTATAAGTATAAACTAATGGACAAAATTTGATAAAAACTGACACCACAATTTTTTCGTTCGCTGTATCTATACCCCACTTTTACTTTAACCATTATGATTTTTTGGTACACTCGAGATTAGAACAACAAAAATAGTTGTAAGACCATCCAATTCTCAAAAATTTACATCGTCAATTTCAATTGTAAATTAATCGCGATTGTCATTGTTTTTTTTATTCCAGGTTAAAGTGGTGAAATTCAGTTATATGTGGACCATAAATAATTTTAGTTTTTGTCGTGAGGAAATGGGTGAGGTCCTGAAATCATCAACATTTTCTGCCGGTGCTAGCGACAAACTGAAATGGTAAGTACGGCTTAGAAAATAAACAAACAAAAATTTTAAACTTAAAGCGAAGCATAAAAAAAATTTACAGCTGAAAATAAAAAAACTAAAAGAAAAGAAAGTAAATTGAAAAACAAAAAAAGTAAAAAAAAAATTACCTGAAGAAGATGCGAAAGCATCGAAACGCGTAGGAGGAAAACGGAAAATTTTAATTTTGCCATATAACTAACGGCCGCAAATCTGCAACTCTGTATATCAAACTATTTTAATTGGTGTACAAAATCATGTTGATTATTAAATAAAAGAGAAAAACATTAAGAAATATCAAAGTTGTCCTACACAAAAATAAAAATAAAATAAAAAAATTTTAAGCACTTCCTTTATATAAATGGACAAAAATCAGCGAAAAATGTCTCCTTATATAAAAATATATTCTTGCTAAACTTTGACTTTTAAATTTTGACATAGGAATTACAAAAATATTTATGAGAAGTAAAAATATAAAAGTGGAGCGCACATTAGTTGTATTGGAAAGTTGGTACGAAAGAAGATATTATTAGTCAATCAATTGCGCTCCACCTTTATATTTTTATTTCTCATAAAAATTTTTGCAATTTCTATGTCAAAATTTAAAAGTCAAAGTTTAGCAAGAATATATCTATATATAAGGAGACATTTTTCGCTGATTTTTGCCCATTTATATAAAGGAAGTGCTTACAATTTTTATTTTTTATTTTTATTTTCTCCTTTTCTTACATTTTCTCGGCGTCTTAACCTATCTGTTAAGGTTTACGCTTGTAGCTCAATGAGAACTTACATAAAAATCAATCCCAAAATTCCCTCCGTTCCGTTTGGTTTTTCTAAATAGCTCAGTTCATGCGCCCCGTACCGAAACTTTTTGTATTGTGTCATCGGCTGTCATCGACCTTTGAATTAAGCTCTAAATTTTTAGCCTCTAGCTCACCGGAAAGTTACTTAAAACCCGATTTAAAATTTCCAAATTATTATCTAATTTTTTCGATGCGTGCGCCACCTAATGGAATTTTTTCTCCTTTTCTTAAATATTCTCTGCGTCCTATCCTATCTGTGAAGTTTTACAGTTGTAGCTCAATGAGAACTTACATAAAAATCAATCCCAAAATTCCCTCCGTTTCGTACGATTTTTCTGAATATCTCATCCCGTGCGACCCGTACCGAAACTTTTTGTATTGTGTCATCGGCTGTCATCGACCTCTGAATTAAGTTTGAAATCTTAAGTCTCTACCTCATCGAGCAGTTACTTAAAAGCTGGTTTGAAAATTTTCAAATTCTTATCTAATTATTTCGATCCGTGTGCCACGTAACGGATTTTTTTTTTCCTCTTTTTGCATTGTCACGGTGTTCTAACCTATGTGTAAAGTTTCACGTTTGTAGCTCAATGAGAAGTTACTTGAAAATCGATTGCAAGATTTGTATGAAAAGCGGACAAACATTCAACTGACCTAATATAAAAGAAGTAAAAAAAACTCCGCAGAACGAGGAATATGGGAACAAGAAAGAAAATTTCTTCGTACATAAGAAGTAATTCCTTGGTTTCGGCAAAGTAATCAGTGCTTAAAGAAAAAAGTTCAGTGTAGTCTGGTTTTAACTGTTTGAAAAAATCTAGCATAAACCGATAAACAATATCGAAAGATTTGATAACAAAACCCCTATACTAAATTTCAAGAAAATCGCATAATTTTTTCCTGGAAAGATAATTTTCTCAAATATTAACTTGGTGAAAAGGTACCCCTGTACCGTATTTCAAGAAAATTGCACCATAAATTTGATTTTTTGGAATAGGTGGGTCGGTCCTGGGTCTACATTCCAAAAAGAAATGTTTTTTTTCCAAATAATAAGCCAGTCATGGAGGTACACCAAATTTCATGCAAATTGCACCAGAAATTATTTCTTTTCAGAACTTTTGACCCCTTGTGTTCACTTTCCGAAAAGATAAGAAATTTCGAGTTCCCTTAAACACACACACATTTCATAAAAAATCGACCAGTCATTTGGGAGCAGTTAAGTCACAAACGCACGTACAAAAGAAATGTATATATTAAGATTAAGCCAAAAATTTAATTTAATTAAATAATAAACCAAATTAATTAATGGACCAGAATAATCAATAAATTTTCAAAAATGTAGCATGACTTTTGAAAAATAGGACTAAAATGGGAAACAAAAATATTAAAATTAATCTAAAAGTCAATAAAATAAAATAAATTATAAACTAAATAAACCACACGGAACGAAATAATGCTAGTAAAATCAACAAATCGCCTTTGCTGTGCTTGAATTAACAGACATTCCTATCATGGTTAATTCAATCAAGTTTTTGTCCAGAGACCAAATTTGTTTAATCATTTCGACAAGAAAAGAGAAACTGTTGGTCTCAAGTTAACAATATTCTGTAAGAATGACAGATTCTCAATCAATCTAACTGATTTTCCTGTTAAAATACCTTATTTCATTGGTAATTACAACAGTGTACAACTGTCAATGGAAATGGATCACTACTTTGTTCTTATGATCATAGTGCCATAGAAATCTCTGTAATATCAACAGTGTAACTCTATTGTTGCCGGAAATCTGTTATTTTAACTGTATTCATTGATATGCTTGCGTAACAGTAATAATTGTTAATTTAACAGAGCTATGGCTTATGTATGATGAAACATTTTTTATTGATTAGACTATCAGTCGGTTGACGGTCAATTCAGAATCAAAAATTTGTGGGAAGTTAGTTCAACAGCAGCTTTGCGACGAAAAAGAAGCAACAGAAATTGTTGTTGAAATGACCCTTAATTAGGTTAATTTTACCAGAATTTTATCTGTCCACAATTACCGCTAATCACTTAATTTTTGCAAATATTTTACAATAAAATTTTGTTTCCATTTTTGCAGGTGTTTACGCGTCAATCCAAAAGGTCTCGACGAGGAAAGTAAAGATTACTTATCGTTATATTTATTGTTAGTTTCGTGTAACAAATCAGAAGTAAGAGCCAAATTTAAATTTTCCATATTAAATGCGAAAAGAGAAGAAACCAAAGCCATGGAATCGCAAAGGTCAATATAAAATTTTTTTATAGTGTTTTGAATAACTTTAGCTAATCAAAAAAAAAAAATATTTAAAAATTTTCAGAGCTTACCGGTTTGTACAAGGCAAAGATTGGGGTTTTAAAAAATTCATACGACGAGATTTTCTATTAGATGAGGCCAACGGTCTGCTGCCCGAAGATAAATTAACTATATTCTGTGAAGTTAGCGTTGTAGCTGATAGCGTAAATATCTCTGGTCAATCAAATATTGTACAATTTAAAGTACCCGAATGTCGATTGTCTGAAGATTTGGGTGCATTATTTGATAATGAAAAATTCAGTGATGTAACGTTGGCGGTTGCGGGTAGAGAATTTCAAGCGCATAAAGCTATATTGGCTGGTGAGTAGTAATTAAAATTAAATTGAGAATTTTTTAAATTTTATCAATATAATTTGTTTTGATTTTATTTATAGCACGTAGTGAAGTCTTTAATGCTATGTTTGAGCATGAAATGGAAGAGCGTAAATTGAATCGTGTCGATATACACGACGTCGATCATGAGGTACTGAGGGAAATGCTGCGCTTTATTTATACAGGAAAAGCGCCAAATTTAGAAAAAATGGCTGATGATCTCTTGGCTGCTGCTGATAAGGTGAGTACACATATGGAAATATGACTAGATGCTAGGTTTGCCATTCGGTTAATTCCTGACCGCTTAAGGAACATAGTTGGAGTATTGAGGGAAATCATTATAAATTTTCCTACAGCACTTTCAAAATTATAAAAATGTTTTTAGAAATATATTTAATATAGTTTAGAATAGTGAATAGTCATTCCCACTTCAAAGAGCGCCAAATAACTGTGATACTTTAGAGAGATACTTTGTACTTGTATCAAACTTTGTACTTATGTGAAACTTTGTGCAAATATGAAGCTTTCTTCTATATAGTGTCAAACTTTGAAATTTTGTACTTATAGATAAAACCCTTTCAATGTAGCTGTCCAAAACTAAAATTCATTATTTACATTATTTTCTATAATCAAATCTATATTTTCAAAACTAATCTTGAAGAAGGCGTAGAAAGCCTCTCAATTTTTTAAAGAAATTTCCAATTAAAAATTTATTAAACGCTGGTTAGCCTCAAACGAATTTTCGGTCTTCTCAGTTAAAAAATGTATAGAGAAGACGTTGATATTTAGGCCCGGTTTCTCAGTACAAGTTCAACTCAGTTTGTCAGTTAAACTACGCTTAATCTTATTCTGCAGTTTTTCAGTATACTTTAACTGAAGTTTAAGCTAAGCTTAAGCGGCAGATCTGCCAGGTTTAAACTCTAGTTAACCGAATATACCCAACAAGCATTTAGGCTTGAGTACGATTAGAGCTCATGTTGATAACTAGGCATACTTCTAAAATCTCAAGAGTTGTTTCGAAACAGTGGCTCAACTCGAGAATCATAGCGTACTCAGCAAAAGATGGAACTTTTTATAAAGCAAAATATACTATTACTTAAGTTGAAAAAATGTAATTGACAACTTGTGGATCTCTAACTGGTCTCAAATGTAAGATTCAATGATGTTGATGTAGGATCTTCGGTGTGGTAGGCGGAGCACTCTACCATGACACCACGGCGGCCGCCCTTATAATTTATTCTTGATTAATTACGCTTCATTACTGCTAGGTGTTTATTTCTCACAATAAACAGCTGTTGGTTTTGGTGGTACCTCCTTGGAGATTTTCTTCAACTCCACCTCAACTCGATATATAATGCAAGATATCAACTGGAAAAACTTTATGTATATTCATTTGAGAACTGTACATTTATCAAAATCTCTCGAAATTATGATAATAATTGGAAAAAATGAATGACGTTGGAGATCAACTGGAAAACTTTTAATTTTACAAAATTTCTCAAAGGTTGGATAGTGACTGGAGAATGAAGTTGGATATCAACTCGAGAAATATCTGATTTAAGAATAATTAAATAATGATGTTGGATATCACTTCCGGAACTAAATATATATTTCGCCGGAGAATTTTTTTCCATGTTTGTTGGGTAAACAAAATCCAGCTGTTGCCGTATCTACAAATTATCTAGATAATAAAAAAAACCAATGTGCCGCACAAAACAGCATACCCAAAGGCGGCCTTAAACTGTGACTGAAAAACTGCTCAGTAGTTTAACTGGAGTTTAAATTTGACTAGAGTTTAAGCAAGCTTAGTTTAAGCTTAGCTTAACCAACCACTGATAACCGGGCCTTAAACATGTAAAACTTCAGCTCCCCTAAAAGTATGCAATATTTAGCCAATTTTATTTTTTATTATCAACTAAACGGAGTGCGTTAAAAAGAAGCTGCCAATGCAGTTGTTATTATCATCAGTAAAACTGCTGAACACATTCGTTCTTTCTTAAAAAAAAAATTCTCAATTTCCGGCATTTTATTTAACTTCCGCTGTCAGTCGTAACTTAAAATTTGAGTTTATTTATTTTCACTACAACTTCTAATCACTCTTTATAACTTCTCAATCTTGTTTACAGTATGCGCTCGAAAAGCTGAAAGTGATGTGTGAAGAGGCGCTTTGCCTTAATCTCTCCGTTGAAACTGCTGCGGAAACTTTAATATTAGCCGATCTCCATAGTGCGGATCAATTGAAAGCACAAACCATTGATTTCATAAACACGTAAGTAATATCAACAACAAACTAACAAACGTAATGTGAGGGGTAATCTGCCTCTACGATTCATTTACATTCGAAGAAAAGGAAATGTTGTTTGTTTATAACACTTTAGATTTTTAAACAAATACATGTTTAGATACATACAGTCACTTGCAGACAAAGTGGAACAGTTTTTTGTTATTTACATTTTTGTATGGCTGAATTACGTTTGTTATTTTTTTTATAAATCTAGCTCGTAATATGAACAAAAATTTAAATCTCAAATTTGTTTTAAGTTTAGAAACTAAACAAAATTATTAACTTTTATTAAAAAAAAAAACACAACAGATGTAGGTAAACTAAATTTTTGTATAATCAAACTATTTTTAAATTATGTTATGGCAAATTTGTTATTATAATTAAACATTTTTTTGTTTTAAATTTTTTAATCAAGCCTGTATTGAAAAAATAAATTTTGGTTCAATAAATTTATGGCAAATTTCACACAATTTTCATTTTTAAGTGTGCAGCTCTTCCGTAAAATTTTAATAAAAAAATAATTGTTTTTAAAAAATATACGAAGTTGCTATAGAATATCAGGGCTTCATAAATAATTTAGAAGCTGGCCCCTTTTTTTTTAAGAAAAAAAGTATTATCCCTAATAAAATGAAGATACATTTTTCAAAAATTTTGCGAACATTTTTAATTTGCGAGAGGGTACTGCATCACAGATTTTGTTTGTACTTGAACTATGATGATTATGCTTTTGAATTTTGTATACAATTTATAAAAAATTAAAATATTTTCGAAATATGAAAGTTTTTATGCAAAAAAATTTCTAAGCATGTATTTTTATCTAGAGCTCTTCACGAAATATTTAACTAAAATATCGTATATTAAAATAATTCAAAAGAAGTGTTCGTTATTATAAAAAAGAAGTTTGAAAATATGTTAATAAGATAACAAACCAAAAGTTACCAGAAATCGTGAAGCTTGGTTGGCAGGCGTTAAAGCGGAGTCATTGGTCGTATCGCTGTAGTCGTATCCCTAACGTAACCCTATACGATACATTGTTATCGATTAATGGTGCCTTAACCTAAAAATCGTAAAAATTTCATAAAAATGAAAGAAAACGGAAAAAATTACAAACATATTCCACATATTTTATTTATTTTTATTTTTTATTCCACAAAAAATAAGTCTCCTAGTCACAACGTATCCAAAACAATGAATAAAATCTACAAAAAGTTATTTTATTAAATTCAGCAACTCAAATATTTTTAGGTTATGGATATGGCGAAAAACCAAAAACCAATTGGTTGGCTACGATACGGTTACGACCTTAGCGTTACGATATGGCACCAATACTCGATTACATTGATTCCCATAAGGTTGGCCGAATCAGCTGTTATAAGGTTACCGATAACGCACCAATGTCTGCAGCTTTACCTGCAAAAAACTGCATACTAAAAATAAGAAAAAAGTATTTTTTTTGATTTAAAAAATATATAATTTATTTTCAAAGTACAAAAATTTAAATTATATAATTTCCGTTAACTTAATTTTGTTTTAAAAGAAAAGAAAAATTAAATGTTCCATTTTGACAGTGAACACAAAAGGCTAACATGTTTATTGATTCCCACACTTCCCGTTTTCAATTCTCTTTTTCATTTTTTTTAGTCATGCGACAGATGTGATGGAAACTACCGGCTGGCAGAGTATGATCGCGACACATTCACATTTAATTGCGGAGGCATTTCGCGCCCTTGCCACACAACAAATCCCACCAATTGGACCACCAAGGAAGCGAGTAAAAATGAGCTGAAACCGTAATGGTGGTGCATATAGCTATCGCAGCAACAACAATAATAATAATGATAAATATAACACAAATAACAAAAATTACAAAAAATTTTATAAATACAAAAATAATGTTAATGATAATAAAAATAAGAAATATAATTTTAAATTAAACAAGAAACACAACAACAACAACATACAATTTATAAACAGTAAAATTATTGATAATTCCAAGATGATAAATGATGATAAACACAACAGCAATCGGCGCAACAATCACAAAAACAAAACCAATGGTCAAAAGAAATTTCGCAAGAGGAATCATAGTGTGATAGCTTTTAAAAGCCATAACAGCAGCAGCAGCAAAAACAACAATAATTACATTAATAAAAACAATAACAAAACCATGATAAGACGCAACATAAATTATAGAATGCCAATTATTTCAAGTAAATGGCTTTCCAACAGTAACAATATTGTACAACAGTTATTCAAGCAGTGCAACCATAGTTATTATGACAGCAACAACAACAACAAAACTTTTAATACAGTCAATAAGCGAAGGAAGGATACGCAACATAATGTCAATGAAAACAAAACAATTTTGATGATTCTTATACAGAAGAATGATAACAAGAAGCCGTACCGTAACAGCAACAACAACTTTAAGCAGATCTACATCAACGGCAACTACAACAATAGCATAAACAACAGCATAAACAACAACAATATCAGTAAAACCCATGCCAATCATTTCTTAGACGCTAAAGATTTTCATTTACCAAGTAATCAGGCAGGTTCTTACGCTAATGCAATGTTTTTAAAATCAAGCTGGTACTACGAGCAAATTTTGTTAGTTTTGATTATTTTTTTAAAAATCAACTTATATGCAATTTTCATTATGCAAACATTTATATATGCAGCAGACAAACAAATATCCATACAAAAAACCTCAAATACAGCCATAAACATGTTACAGAGGTTAGGCACAAAGCCGCTCATTTCTTTCTAAACTATGTATGTAGCAAGAATAAGATTTATTATAACAATATTATAAATATTTTAAATTTTGTTTGTTTAATTATTAAAAATGGAAGTTTAAAACACAGAGGCACAGCAAAAGGCATATTACACTTAGTCGCAAATAATTAATGTTGTTGAGCATCAGAAGGGCGCGAAAAAAATTGAATTTTTTCGATAATTAAAATTGTAATCAACATTTTGAGTTGAAGCACTGACTTATAAAAGAATCATAAAAAATATAAGCTTTATTAAAATAAAAGAAAAATAAGTATATTAAAATTTTAGTTGACAGCGTTGATATTCCGATTTACTGTTACAGTCCTTCAAAGTAGGCCTTTTCTTATTGAACTGCATGAGTTGAAAATCGAAAATCTCACAAAATTCACTTGCTTCGTTGTTTGCGTGGTCATTAAGAAATAGCAGATATGTTAATAAATAAGCCTTTTAAGTACTGCAACTCATTGAGTTTGAATTTTTACCAAGTTTGGAAGCATTACCTGGAGGTGGGATCAAATAATCAAATTTTAAAAATAAAAGTATTCCAAAAACCAAAAATATTTTCTTGCCTTTGTAACTAAAAATATTCGCTTATGATTTATTTCTAATGTCAGTGTATTAATTATTGATACTGAGTAACAAACTGTTCTAAAATCTTTCTTCGCTTTAATAAATAAACTCTATTTCGCATACCACTGTATTTCGAAAAAGTTGCATGGTGTGTTTTTCAATATCTTTTAATTTAAATGTTATTGTTCTAATCACTGTTGTTAGCAAAACTGGTTCTCTTGCTTCTCGGGAGCTAATTGTTGAAGCGTTTTTTTGAAGTAACTATTCGTCTGGAATGAAAAGTAGCGCAGTAAAAACGCAAAACTAGAAATAAAAAAAAAATAAGAAAATGTAAATCTGGAAGTTCTTTATGTTCTTATTATTAATTCAAAATTCATTCACCTACGCGCTATGTAAAACAAGTTCAAAAACTTTTTCGAAAAATTTCGTAGTTCTTGAAAATCTTCATTCAAATTTAAAAATATATACTCAAAATGCTCAGAAACTTTTTGAGTATCTAATTTGAATATTTCTTTTTTATTTTGCACTCAAAAACCTTTTCGAAAAATTTCGTAGTTTTTAAAAATCTTCATGAAAACTTCTGAGAAACTGATGCATTGCAACTTAGAATAGCCGAAACTTCGAAAATTTTTTGAAGATCTTCATGAAAAGTTCGAAATTTATACTTAAGAGTTTTCAAAAACTTTTTTAGTATGATATTTGCATTTTCGTTAGATTTTGTTTCGCTGTCAAAAATGTTTTCGAAAAATTTCGGAGTTTTTGAAAATTTTCATGGGAACTTAAAAATGTATGCTTAAACTTCTCAGACACTTTTTGAGTGTGATAAATTTTAAAAACGTTTTAAAAATTTGATAATTTTTTTGAAAATGCTAAAGAAAACTTCAAAGTTTATGCTGGGAGTTGTAAGAAATCTTTAATTAAACAATTTGAATTGAATATAGCTTTGCGCTACGCAAAGTAACTTGAAAAATAATTTCAAATCCGTTTTTAAAAATTCAAAATTTTTTAACTCATCATGAAAATTTATAAATTTTTATTTTGAATGCTTAGAAACTTTTTATGTATAGAAATATTGGTCTTATTTAGCTTCGCTTAATGTTTAAAAATTTCAAAAACGTTTTCGAAAAATTTCGAGGTTGTCGAAAATCTTCGTAAGAAATTCAAAATGTATGCTTAACATTTTCAGAAACTTTTTGAGTGTGGAAAATTTAAAAAATTTGAAGTTTTTGAAAATTAAAATGAAAATTCAAATTTTTACTTAGTTTTCTCAGAAATTTTTAAGTATGTAATTTGAATATTTGTAGGATTTAGTTTCTTGCTATGATAAAGAATTTCAAAAACTTTTCCAAAAATTTCGCAAACTCGAAAAAGTTTTAAAAATCTTCATTAAGAACCTCAGAAACTTTTTGAGTATGTACCTCACAAGCGAAGTTGATAATGTGACGTGTGTAGACAATTGCTGAGGACTGCACTGCAACCATTGGTGTATTGTGCGAAGAACTTTAAAAGTTGTGTCCGCTAGGAGCGCAAACGTATTTTTTTCGGATTTTGAGAGAATAGTCTTTCGGTACTCAGTTTTTTGCAGTTGCTCTATTCCAAATAATTGAAAATGATTTTGAAAAGTCAAGTAAGTCAAAGAAATTTGTAAGGCAGCAACAACAAAATTTCAATCAATACTTAAAAATTTCAGAAAAATAATTGGTGCGCAGATTTTTGCAACAGGCGATTTAAAACAAGCAAAGGAACAACACTAACAAGCATGCGATTCTAAAACTGTGAAAAAATATCAAGAAATATGTATGTTTGTTATTATTTTTTTAAGATAACTTATTAGCACTTTGTTAGTCTTGACTTTACTTTTTAAAAAAAACCTTAAACATTAAAAAAAAAACAAATAAATGAAAAATATTTATTTAAAAAAATGTAAACAAACGAGCGATTTGGTGCGCGAATATGTATGTTTATGTGTGAAGCATAAATTATGTATAATTGATACAACAATTTAAGAGATCTTTTTAATTATGCCTTCGGAGGTAACTGGTAATGTTTGCAACAACAACAAAAATTATAAAATAAGAACTAAGAAATA
Organism: Eurosta solidaginis; assembly: GCF_040869045.1. NCBI lineage: Eukaryota > Metazoa > Arthropoda > Insecta > Diptera > Tephritidae > Eurosta > Eurosta solidaginis. The sequence goes on along the minus strand of NC_090319.1, from coordinate 88,093,686 downwards.
TGAATGCTTTTAATGTGCAGCAACAAAAAACCAATTATTTATATTATATTAAACACTTAATGCAAAATAAAAAAAATAATGTATCACGCACGACACAAAAATGTAATGCGTAAACAAAACGAATTGACTTATTTCTTAAACTCTTTATAACAGCGAAAACAAAAAAACTAAAAATTTGTTATTCAAATTGTGTGTTGAATGTTAGTTTTTTCGTGTTTGCGTTTATTTTTCAGGTGGCATAAGATTGTAGGGAAGCGTAACTAAAACTGTTTTTCTGAGTGTAGTAAATCGAAGTTGGTAGAAAAAACTATTTCCTCGATTTTGCCAAAAAATCACCGCTCAACGTTTATGTTAACATCTTACCGTGCTCTTTATGTAACCAAGCCAGAAATAGGTAGCGTAGCATTTTTAACTTACCACACACACACCCCAAAATAGGAAATTAAATGAGAATACAAAGCAATTTAAAGCAACGAGAACTTCGTATATTTTTTCCAGTGACTTACAAGAAAAACAAGTGAGTTAAGCTGTAACAAAAAAAAAAAAAAACAAAGTGATATAAATGTGTAGAAGAAATTTTGTTTTTTCAATAGATAATAATACAATACCATGCCCAAAAATATTTATAAATCTAATAATTGGCGGCCGCCGTGGTGTGATGGTAGCGTGCTCCGCCTGCCACACCGTATGCCCTGGGTCCGCATCCCGGGCAAAGCAACATCAAAATTTTAGAAATAAGGTTTTTCAAATAGAAGACAATTTTTCTAAGCGGTGTCGCCCCTCGGCAGTGTTTGGCAAGCGCTCCGAGTGTATTTCTGCCATGAAAAGCTCTCAGTGAAAACTCATCTGCCTTGTAGATGCCGTTCGGAGTCGGCATAAAACGAGTAGGTCCCGTCCGGCCAATTTGTAGGGAAAATCAAGAGGAGCACGAAGCAAATTGGAAGAGAAGTTCGGCCTAAAATCTCTTCGGAGGTTATCGCGCCTTACATTTATTTTTTATTTAATAAAGGATATAGCGTTTGTTTAGAAAAAGAAGAATACAAGGACAATTCGTTGTCATAGCGGCAGATGACGTTATTTTGGTCGGCAGTGCGAAAACTTTATATCTCAGAGAACTTTGCATTATGTGGCATCATTGAAAAACGCAATATTCGATCAAGAATCAATTCATTTTAGCTAAATTAGAGCTGATTTGATCGAGTTCTAAGAAAGATACATTTCGGATAATATTTCTATGCGTTTCCAAGCCGCTGATTAGCGACAAAAAGAAAAAAATAAAAAATAAAAAAAAAAGAAAGCAAATTCGAAAAAGAACAAGATTTATATGTAGCGTGAAACTTTTGAAAAAATGTATAATAATATTGCATGTGCTTAAAACTTCTCTTAAATAATACTTTCAGTTTTGAATTGAAAATCTTCGTGCAAAAAATTACACAAGCAACAATAATTTGTGCTTAAAAAAATTATTTCAAAATTTTGGTGAATCTTGCAAAGAAAGTCGAGTATAAAAACTGTTAACTGAAATTTTCGAAAATACAGCGCTGGTTTCATTATATATTTGGTCTATTTACGTCACCATGAATATTAATTCATCTCTTTAGAAGTTATTTCTGTTCGGTGTAATAGAATAAAAAATAGCACATTAGCAGTTAAACTGAGATATACGCATACGTGAATAGCTTAGTTGTTATTTTTGTATGAAGTTTATTAATTTTTTGTTACAAATAATTTTTTTTTTTTATCTCTAATTATTGTTCAATTTTTTTAAATTTTTTTTTTGTATTTTAAAAAAATTAAGTTTAAATAAATACATTTTTGACAACTTTTACGTTTAAAACTTGTTTTTTCGCTGCTGGAAGCTTTTCAAGTATGTATTTTCACTTCAATTGTGTTCTATTTCAAAAAATACAGTTCAATTTTTGAAATTTTAAAAATATTTTTATTTTCAATTAATTTTTATCTAATTTAGTTTCGTTAAATTTTGTTTGAATGCGTTTTTATGCTTTCGCCGTAGCGAAATTTACATATCCTTTTTTTTTTTATCGAAATTAAAAATATTTGTTTTGTTTTAATTTTTTTGTTTTTCTTTTTAATGAACTTGTTTTATTGGTTTTAAAGTAGCACACAGTTAGTTACTAATTTTTATGTTTCAAAATTAAAACAAAAATTTATGCTACTAAATTTTGTTTTTTTTTTTCAAAATCGTTTCTCAAAACTAAAAAACTCAGTTTTTGTTTGAAAGTTTTTTTTGCTTTTACTGCAGCGAAAATTTAATATTTTTTTTTGTTTGGAAATTAAACCTTTTTTTTGAGTAATGTTATAAGTTTTTTGATTTTAAAGTTTTTTTTTTAATTTAAAGTAGCAAAAGTTTAATCACAAGTTTTGTGGAATCGTACTAATTTTTTATTCCAAAATTAAAACAAAAAAGTTTACTTAAATTTTTTTCACAGTCCTTTCTCAAACTAAAAAATTTAATTTTTTCAATTTAAAATGTTTTTTTTTTCAAAACTTGTAGTTTTTGGTCTAAAAGTTTCCATTTCCATAAAACATTTTTTTTAATTAAAAAAAGGAAGTATCGAACATTTTTTCGGAACCAAAAAGTATGTTAATCTGATTTTTACAACATCACGAAGAAAAGCAAAAAGCAACAATAAAATTCCTATATTTTCGAAAATGTTCGCAAGATTTTAAACAAAACAAAAAAAAATATGCGAAGAAATACAACTGATTTCTTTTACGTTATTTTGGTGTTTTAAACTATATTTTTTTAATAAAAAATAGTTTTTTGTTGATTTTTCGTAATTTTTTTTTTTATTTCTATTACTATACTTTTTTAATAACAAAAATTTGATTTTATCCTTTTTTTGTTTTAAACTTTGAATTAAATTTTTTTTAATTTTGTTTGTTTTTTATTTCAAATGGTTTTTAAATTTTTTTTTGTATTAAGTTTCTTTATAAAAAGTTTTTCATTTTCCATATATGCCTACATATCCCCAAATATTTTTTTAATTTAAATTAAATACGTTCAATTTAAATAAAAAACTATTGAACTGTTTATTGCAACCAAAAACTATATTAATCTGTGTTTACATCACCCTATCACCAGACATAGTCTACTTAACACTGAAATTTCTTAATTTCTCAATGCTCGCAAATTTTAAACAAAACTAAATAATAAAATATGTAGTAGAGTACAACGGATTTTTTTGCTTTTGCGTGAATTTAATTTTTTGAACTTGTTGAGCTACTTTTTTACATAAAGCATGTAACAAACAATAAATATCGCATGGTATTGGTAAACAAAATATTCCCAAGAAATATTAAAAAAAATAAAACAAAAAATGGTAAACAGAAAAAGGTTGAAACAGAAATTAGTAAAAAGTTATAAATGTGTTGCAAGCTTCAAAACAGCATAAAATTGCATCGAAAAAAGAAGGGTGAAACAATTGTGAAAAATAATAGAAGTTGCAAGAAGAATAAAAAAACAACAAATACAAACAAATTGTTGTTATACAAAAAAAGAATATTTATAAAATCTCTTTAACTAAAATAGTTACTTTAAACGTGAAAAAGAAATTTAAAAAGAAGATTTAAAGAAAAAAGCGAAAACAACACTTAAAAAAATTTAAATTGGAAAAGCTAAAATTGCGTGCAGTCAAAACTAAATATTTTTGTTTTGCGAGTTAAACAAAAAAGAAAATGTATAGGTTGAAATAAGAAAGAGTTCAAAATTAATTGCAAATTAACAAATTATTTAAGCAACACTATTGCAGTTACTATGGCAGTTAATTTTTTGTTTGTTTTTAATTTTAAGTAATTTTGCTATTTAAAAAATTGTTACTAATTTTTAATATGAGAACTATTTGTATAATTAATTATTGATTATAATTATAATTAATTTCTATATTTTTATTACTGTTCATCTTTTAATTACTCTTACTATTGCTATTTTATTTTTATTAATTTTTCAAACAGCTATTTTCTTTATATAATTATTACTTTTTTAAAAATGTTGTAAATCATTCACAGTACGTGCCAGTACGTACAGCGCAGTTGGAATTGTACGAAAGCTAAAGCAAACTGACGTAAGTGATAAATCAGTGGTGTTCAATCCAATACAGTTACATTTAATTGTAGTATATACATATATTTTTCTTTTTTGTTTTTTAATGAAGATTAATTTATGCTGATAACTGAAAAAAAATTTTTAATTAAAGTTTACAAATTTTTTACAAATATTTTCAAAAGTGTAACATATTTCGAAAGAATATTTTTTAAATAAAAAAAAAAAGTTTGTATTACTTAGCGGGCAGTGACCTTTTAATGCCTTGGTTGTATGAACATATTTGTAAAGCAATTTTTAATTTTTTATTTATTTAATAACTTGGAAAAAATTTAAACAATGTGACATCAGTACTGACAAGACGACAGCTGTTTCGATTACTGATTCGATTTGACGGTTCATTTTAAGAACTGGTTTGCTTAGTTCTATTTGTACAAACACAAAGAATAAACCAATGATGTAGAAAGAATAAATCTATGAAATAAAGAAGGCGTTGGGAAAGGGTGCACAACAACAAAGGCATGGCTTTGGTTGACTGTGTTTGTAATAGTTCAACCATCACAGGAGTGCGAGTACCATTCCCTCCAGAAAAGGCCTTGCAGAGATTTGCAAGCTTTAATCGAAAAAAACTGTCGGCTTGTCCTGATGTCACGTTGTTTCAGTTTTTCCCAAATTATAAAAAAGAGAAAAAATTGTTTTAATTAAAAAAAAATTGTACTTCGCGCTAAATATATTTTTTTTGCTAAATCTTTTTCAATTTGTTTTTTATTACTTGTTTGTCTACTTAAAAATATATTATATATATAACTTTATTTTTTTTTTTTAATTATAATATATGTAATTTTTCTCTTTTCTCTTATTTCTTCTTTAGTGTTAAAAAGTATATTAAAAAAATGTCAAAGTTACAATTAAGTGAAAAAGAGACCACCATTTAAATTTTAATGCAACAGTTCATAAATACAAATTATTAAAAAAAAGAAACAAGTAAAAATATAGAAATTAAATACAACATAAAATAAATTAGAAAATAACTAATTTTAAATTTATTTAAATGTAGTTTTTGTGTATTTGTATAACGTATGTTCTCCTCAATATTGCTAGGTTTTCGTTTGTTATTTAACACTTAGTATTTTGCCTAGTATTTTAAGATTTGTAAAATTAAATATTTACATTTTTTTAATATTTTCACTTTAAATTTTGGACATAAATAAGAATGAAGAAAAAATAAAACAAATTATTTTAATTTGCCACAATTTTTAATTTTAAATAACAAAAAATAATAGTAATCTTAATTTAGAAAAAAAAAACAATTTAAACAAAAAATAATTAAAAATGAAAAAAACAAGCAAACTAATTTAGAAATGAAAAATTCAAATTTTAAATTAGTTATTCAAAAGCTATACAAAAATTTTACAAAAAAGCAACTCAAATGTGCAGCATCGTAAAATATTTTTCAAATGAAGAAAAACAAAAACAGGCAAGCAAAGTTGGCGTATAAAACAAAAAAAAAAAAATGCATGCGTTATCTTTAAATTAGTGATGAACGTCTTGTGTATGTAATTTAGCGCTCATGCCGCTACAACAACAAAACAAAAAACGTAGAAAAACAAAAATATAAATAATTACATACATTACAACAAATTACAAACTTTAAAGTAAGCCTAAATTTAAATTTAATTATACATATACATACATACTTATAAATAGTTAAGCAATTAATTAACGTACTATTACTACAACAACAATACAATTATAATATAATATTAAATACATAAAATATAAAGTAAACTGAATATAGACACAACAAGAAAATCTTATAAAAATTGTTTGTTTTCAATACAAAAAGGCAATTCGTTGGAAAAGAATACTCTGCAATGAAGATGGCACAATGTCGCAACCGGCTTGTTTCCAAACCAAATTAAATAAGCTATTCACGAAAGTCGTTTTAATATACTTAAATTTTCCATACTGTCGGATAACCCACAAGATATCCAACCTCGTCCTACCGCCGAACGACTAAAAAGAGCTCCAAATATCTCTTTCGAGAATGAAACTTGCAAGAAAACCCCAGTTACTTCTTTGCATGGAACCGGCTGTCGTGGGAATCGGTGCGACGCTTTCTTGCTTGTTGGCGGGACCGTAGTCATACATCTCCTCGCTAAGCAAAAGACAAGACTTTATAATTCGTTTGGCAAGGAAATTGATTCCCATTTTGAATTCTTCGTAACCAAACTTTTAACTGGACACTAGGAAATACCCGCACTGCCTATACTGCAGGCCACACTATTAAATGTGATCAGTTCGCTCAAAACGCGATGAACTGTTTCTTTAGCAGCTGAGACTCTGGCAACCCCAATTTCTTCATGGATCTAGGGGGCGGGAGGGCGTTATGGTCTAGAAGGTTTCATGTGGTCATACTAAATCGTTCGCGAGATGGTGGGGCTAGTACATTAATGGTGCTTGTTACCGGAACGTAAAGGATCCTCAACATGGTTAACACTCCTCAAAACCTTTGGGGAGTGTCCTTATCGCTACAACAACAACAAGAACAACAGAGATAATATTATCTCAGTACGAATGAAGTATAGCAACAACGAAGAGCGACTCGCTTAGGAAATCAAGGGGATGTGCGCAACCCTTTCAAGTTAATCCTATTTATTTTGTAGGCGAGGCTATGGCGACCGGAAATCCCTCACGGAAAGAGGGGTTTTAATGACATAGAAGACTAGTACCTTAATGATGATATATTCCGTAACGAAGAGGATTAATATCCGGCAAATGACCATCAACATTGATAAAACCGCGGAAACCTTCGAGAAGTCTTCTTATCGCTACAAGATAAAATGACTCGCCTACTGAAAGCAGTGTAGCGTTGAAACCTAAGTTAACCATTTGTATCGACATTTGTGGGAGTTTTACCCACAACGAAAGCAAAGACAACATTGTCCAGTGAGAACAAAAAACTTGGATTTTCCTTTCCTCAGGAGCGAAGACAATCCGACGTCGTTGTATCGTGTACAAAAACGTAGAAGTCGATGGTGCAGCTCCGGCAAACCACTAAACCCAGAATTGCTATGATGCAACTCTTGGGGTTTTATCGATAACCGCTGACAGGTCATTGCTAAAAGCTCTAGCTATTTCCATGTCAAATAGAGTAGTCGCACCTGGTATGTGAAGATCAATCAGGCGCTTTTACTTTATCAAAAGAAACAAATATGGACTGCAGATTTATCTAAAGTTTTTTGGAGAGAAGTGCGATTTTTCATATATTAAAAGCAAGGGAACTTTGACCATATTGCAAACCTTTATAGCAATGTCTTACTTCAAGCAGGTAGGGTAGATAGGTGCCATCCAACTGACTGACCATGCTTATGTTTCGTTATTTTGGGACGCTACACTCCTCTAAGGTTATAAATAATACTGCCGGAGGGGCAATCTTTTTACGGACATAAATCCATTGCGCTGAGGTACCGATAAAAGACTAAAAATGAGAAAAGAGGCGTCCACATTCAACAGGCTCAAAGGATTGAGGGGGTAAAGGAATCGCTGAAAATAATACATGGAATGTTTTCATATAAAAATTTATGTTTATTTTACACCAAGTAGTTTGGTTTATACTATTCTAGGTATACGCATGATATATGTAAATATAGAGAGGTGGTTCCACTTCTTCTTCGCCATTTGACATAAACTGTATTCCCTTTTCAAACAGCACTACCATATCTTTAGACAATAAACTTTCGGTCTCTTAGAAGACCTGCATCTGCCGGAAAATATGTATCTTGCTCGTACGTACTCCACATATGTATATCAGTCCTATTCATAAGCAAAGCACCGAAGTATACATATGTATGTTATACCCAGACCAAGAATCCTAAATTGACTGAAGGTTGAACATATTTAATTGATGAAAGACCGGTCGAGTTGTCAGTTGACATTATATCTGACAGATCATGGAATGATTTCTGTCGAATAGAGTTTGCGTAAGGGAAGTTTATGAAAAAGTGCCTGAAGTCTTTGAAGCACCTAGTATTCTGGATCACACTTGTTGAGGCTCGCAATTTAAGAGCCGTAACGCTTAAGGCGCTATGTGAGTTTATGGGTTTATGGATAACTACTGTTAATTTTGTGTATATCTCTTGAGCCAGGGCAAACGACGAAGTTGTTGTTTTTGCAATATAAAGGGATTGTTGGATTAATATTTGGTGTAAAGTTCCATCATTAACGCTTCAATGCAAAAACCGGAATTTATTGGTACACAATTAACCCAGCACTTCCCAGCACTTAAATTGCCTTATATCTCTTGAACCAAGCAAGATTTTCTAAACTCTTGTTTTTCATTCATATAGATTGATCAACAATTGGTTTCAAGGTTCTATCAATAACGGTTCTGGCGCTACGTGAGATATCCGATTTATCAACAACTACTGACGACTAAACCGATTAATGTGTCTATCTCTCGAACCAAGCAAAATTTCAAAATGTTTTTGTTGCATTATATAGCTAACTGCCACAATTTGACTACAGGTTTATCGTTGACGATTAAGGCGCTAAGTCGGTTAATCGGTTTATCGATAACTACTGTCGATTTGTGTATATCTCTGGAACCAAAGCAAATGGCAAAGTTTTTGTTTTTGCAATATATAGGTACTCACCCGTAGATTAACCCACAATTTCACATAAACTTCTTTCATAGTGGAATCCAAGACACTCAAGTATATATATAAAGACGATCTGATGAGAGACCTCGAAAGCCTTCGAGAAGTCCGTGTATAAACCATCAACTTGAGATCCATCCTTGATTGCAGAGATACAGAAATCCATGTTTAACAATGCATTTGATTGCCAAGCCTAAAGGTTACTCACTGGAAGAAAATATAGGCCTGCCAAAACAATGCTCTCAGAGCCACAATGGCCTGTCTTCTTACGTCACCAGAACACCACTTTCACAATGAGGCGAGAGCACTTATCATTAAGGAGAGAAATCATATGCTGAACAAACAGTTTCTGTTGAATACCCAGAAAACTGGGCATCCCAACAGACAACTGATGCTAGCAATATTTCCCCTCCTCCAATAGGTGCGACCGATCGCAAATTGTCTTCAATGTACTCTAACGGGAGTCCAAGGAAACTTGCAGTTTCAACAGGGGTGGACCATAGTGAGATGGGTGTTAGAGGCGTTGGTTCCACATTACAATGGAAGAAATGGTTGGTGTTATGTGGGGACACATTGCAAGCAGCATTTTGTATGTCGGGGTTGATTCTGCATAGGTAAGAGTTTAACCTGTTACAGTACCCAGATCGAAGTTGAGCTAGAGTGACGCGAGTTTCCCTAAAAATCTCTATCTTTATCTGGAGCATCCTCTTGACTAAGAAAATTGCGCCAAGAACTTGGTACTGAGTGAGTCATCCTACAAATTAAATAAATGTCGAATTGACTTCTGAAATATACATATAACTAATACAACACCATAATTTTAAGAAAGGACATTTAATTGTACATTATTACGAACGGCTTACTCTAACTAAAATAAAACAAAATTTATTACTTTGGAATGATTTTCAAAACAGCGCAAATTTTGAAAACTAATATATCTTTTTAAATAAATAAATAAGCAATGACGAAAACAACAATATTTGCAAATTTAAAGTAAACAAATTGGCGCAAATTGCAACCACTTTAAGTTGGGATATAATAAAGTATTGTAGTACATTATAGCAGCTGCAAAAACGAGTGTTTATGTTAATTTCATACTAAAACTGATTTTTTGTACTTTTTAGATATGAATCTGGCCTGTTCTGTATTTCCAGTTTATCCACTTTTTAAGTTGGTTGATGAGCATACCGACTGTTGAGTGGAATACACCCTTTTTCGGCAGCCGTTTCAAAAAAGCCCTATTGCAGAATTTGTTTCAAGAATGCTGTATCAGAGCATAAATTCAATACATTTTGTCGGATGGCGTTGGAAAAATTCTGAGATAGAGCTTTCTTCAACCGCATTATGACATAGGGATCTGGCAGCCGAGATAATATGATAGTGGTCGAAATGATGGACTGACCTGTATTGATATCGGTATCAACCACAGATTTTTTAGTATTAAAAATTTTAGTTATTTGAATCGAAATATCTACAAAACAGCCTTGATTGCAAGTGAATTCAATATTTCTCTTTAACTAAACTAATTATGTTTTCTTCTCCTGCTCCTCCAAAAACTGTTGCAGTAACACTGCATCAATTGGTATGCTTAGCAGTTCAGAGCCATCAATATTACGCTTCGACTTAACCAACTTATGATCCAAAAATTCTGTAAGTTGTGCGCGCAAGGCCAAATCCGAACTGACCAAAAAAGCTTCGCGACAACTCCAATATAAATCCTTGAAAGACATACCTGATAGAGGAGATAAATATATAAACATTGAGGTGTAGAAAAATAAAATTAAATTCCTTACCCTGAAAATTGGGATTTCCCTTATTCTTCAATTGATTCTTAACAATGATCATGTAAATACCACGCGTATTTGTTGTTAAGGATGAGAAAACGCTACGCATTGATGAGAGCGCAAGTTCGCCAGAATTTTGTACTAGCAGTGAATTTTCAAATGCAGTCTCATCACTATACGGCAACATTGTAGTGCAGTCCCACCAAGAAAAATTGAAATTACTTAATCTAGTGCGATCCCATACTGTTGAAAATAAATTAAAGTAAAAATAAAAAATTGGTAAAAAACATAAAAGAAAAAACTAAGAAATTTGTAAAGCAACGAAACCTGTCTTTATTCACTTTCGCCATCGCTGAAAAATGGAAAATGGCGAGGGTGGTAACGCCTGGGACACAAGGCAACGTAGAAGACTCATATCATCCGATACTTATCCTATCGCCAGTAGCCAAGAAACTTGAAGCCGCCCTGCTCCCTCATTGCACCGCAAATGTGCACAGCACTGCTACCGTGCTAAACGCCATCAACATACAAATAAATTGCAGACTGAACCAAGAACCCCACCAAAGCACAGTACTCATAGCGCTACTTTTTTAAAAAGCCTTTGAAGCAGTGAATCACTTGAAAGGGCCTACCTCTCCTTCTAGTTTCAAAAGGTGGACCCCAAATTATCTGTGTAGTCGAAAGGTATCCGTCTAGTTCAGGAAAGTAACACCAAAACTGTGCATAATTAAACGAGGTGCGCTGTTGTTGTTGTTCTTGTTGTAGCGATTAGTTACTCCCCGAAGGCTTTGGGGAGTGTTATCGATGTGATGGTCCTTTGTCGGATACAGATCCGATACGCTCCGGTAACACAGCACCATTAAGGTGCTGGCCCGACCATCTCGGGAGCGATTTATATGGCCACATTAAACCTTCAGGCCATCCCTCCCTCCCCACCCCCCAGTTCCATGAGGAGCTTGGGGTCACCAGAGCCTCGTCTGTTAGTGAAACGGGATTCGCCGCTCGAATGTGAGGTTGACAATTGGGTTGGAGAAGCTATATATTGCGCTACACAACCCCTTGAATACGAGGTGCGCGTAGGTTGGTGGTTTTTCCCCACCAGAAGGAGTTACCATTGTGTCCTGTGCCGATGACTGCACGTAAATAGCTACAGTTATTGGTCCTGCCATTGACACCAACCATCTTTTCAATTGTAATGTGGAACTTACGCCTCCTACACCTATCACCTATCTCACTACGGTCCGCGCCTGTTGAAACAGCCAGTTTCCTTGGACTCCCGTCAGAGGACTTTGATGAAAATTTGTGAGTGGGTCATGCCCATTGAATAGCGCGAAGCACTGTTATTACAACAACAGGCGAGAAACCTAGACATCCCAATAACCCCAGCGGGTTAGGGAGTCAGTATATACCCGCGGTAGGTATGCCTGTCGTAAGAGGCGACTAAAATACCAGATTCAAGGGGCTGTGTATCGCAACCATTCAGGTTGCCAGGGCAATATATAGCTTCTCCAACCCAATTGTCAACCTCATCTATTCGTGCGAATCCTGTTTTATTAACAGCCGAGGCTCTGGCGACACCGAACTTCTCATGGGTCTAGGTGGTGGGAAAGCGGGATGGTCTAGAAGGCCGCATGTGGTCATACCAAATCGTTCCCGAGATGTTGTTGTTGTTGTAGCAGTGCTTCGCCCCACCTAACAGACGCGACCGATCACAAACTGTCATCAATATCCTCTAACGGGAGTCCAAGGAAACTTGCTGTTTCAACAGGGGTGGACCATAGGGAAAGGGGTGTTAGAGGTTGGTTCCACATTACAATTAAAGAGATGGTTGGTGTCATGTGGGGACACATTGCAAGCGGGGCATACATTTTGTATGTCGGGGTTGATTCTGGATAGGTAAGAGTTTAACCTGTTACAGTATCCAGAACGAAGTTGAGCCGAGATGGTCGGGCTTGGTACCGGAACGTACCGGATCTGCATCCGGCAAAGGAAAATCAACATCGATAACACTCCCCCACACCAACAACAACAACAACAGTGTATTTATCGTTAATACCACAACATGGCTCCCGTACAATTGACGGAAGTAGGGACTGTCCGTCAGCAATGGTTTGCTAAGCTCTCCGAGTTTATTTCTGCTATAAAAATCTTATAAGCCAATTTTAAGACATCATCGGGTAACGTAAGAATATTAGCATAACTTACACAACGGCGTATTAATGTAATCAATAGACGCCAGTAGATGGACCTGGCTTAAATTCGCCAATCGCGCGAAAATCGCCTGCGCCTTTGTATTCCGCAACATAGCACCATCCAAATTATGTACAATTAAATATAAATGTGTTTGTGGTGTATAAGATAGCTCTTCTTCAATCAAATCAACCGCCTCATGTGGATTAGATGGACTCACTGTACCACCACCATCTAATATTTCACCAACAATACTATCTAATATATCTTTCAATGTTAAACTGGGAAAGAAACCATTGACAACAAGCACTGTTTGTTCGGCCAGTACTTCACGATGAAAGGATTGCAGTAACAGACGTTTTGAACCTAAACCATATAACAGCAAACTAAAACCTTCATGCAATATGCATAGCCATTTAGCGAAATATGACCGATATTCTTCCATCATAGCGCTAATTGCATCTTCATGTTCGGCAGTTGGTTTCATTTCATTTAACAAACTGAATAAGCGATCCGCTGGCAAACGTGGATTTTTTAGACGATCCAGCGTATGATCAGAGGTGAGTATTTTAGTACTGGCATGCGCCTGAAAATATCCATCACTTTCAGGTACATAATCTACAGAGGATTTCGATTTGTGGCGTGCTGATTGACGTGCACGCGCTGCGGAAGGAGTTTTCGGTAACACTGGTACAACTATAGGTCGACGTCCTTTATGTGGTGTTTTTGGTTCGTCATCGCCGGCATCCCCAGCAGTATCATCATCATCATCGCTACTGGACGAACTTTCACTACTACTGCTGTCTGATGGTTGAAAGTCACTACCACTTGCCGAAAAGTCAGAATCAGAATCCATAAGTTGGGCAATTTCTATATTTTTATTAAAATAAAAAAATAAATATACATTTTATACCTGAATCTGAACGTTTAAGTATATTTACGATTTTTAACACGATGTCGCACATGTGATGGTGTCTTTGGATCAACAGTCGCTCGCCGATGCTTGGTATCTGGTGTTTTTGTTTGCAGCTGCGTTTTCAACGGACGTGATGATTTTGGTGTTTTTGGTGTATGTGTCGTTTTCGGTGTTTTAGGTGTTTTTGGCGTATTCCATGCAGCTAATGCCATTCCATTACGTTTTTTGGGCGTATGAAAACCATACATATTTTTCCCGGCTATATCCTCATCCACTTGCAGCACCTGAATATCAGCTATATTTGGTCGGATTGTTGGCGATGGTGGAGCATAACTCTCACCATCCTCCTCCTGCTCTTCGTCCGTCTCTTCCAGCATACGCGTGCTTCTTTTGCGTCGCTTATCATCAATCAGTACATAATCCTCATTATATTTTTTGGGAGACGTACGTTTGCGTATGGATCTGCGTCTTTGCCTTATTTTGGCAGCCTCATTTTCGTCATCCGAATCTTCGACTGCTACCAATGCAACCTCTTCGGAGTTACTCGATCTGGATGTAGTGCGTGTTCGTGTTGTTTTCTTGGCACTACGTTTGGCCGGTGTCACACTCATTTTAAGTTTCTCTTCCTTTTTTTGATAATTCACCTGGCCTTTCCTTTGTAATTACAAAAAACTTAAACAATTGGATCGGCTAACATCTGTTCAAAAGTTATTTTGCTGAGTCTCTATTTTCGCGGGCAAACTAAATTGTTGTTTATTAATTTGACAGCTCACAGATGGCATGTTTACGCTCTTCTTCTTCCGCGATTCACATTGGTAGTGTCATCATTAGTTCTTTTCCCGTACTTTTTGTTGAAAATATTGTGAATTCATACAAGTGGCAAATGTTTGAAAAAACGTTCACAATAGTAAACAGCCTGAATCACCTGTGAAATCTCTGTTCGATTCCTTAAATCATTTGCTCAATAGCGTTTTTCAAACCGTTTTGTAGACGACTGGTACATTGAATTATTTACATATTTAAAATTTTGGCTTCGTATGTTCATCGGAGTGGTCGTGCACTGTCACCCTCGGCTCAACTGCAATTTTTCATCCTTTTTTGGTTGAGCTGAAAATTAAAATAGGCATCAAGGTTGGCTTCTGTGCTCCCTTCTGACGTGTTGGGGGAGTTGGGAGATGCAGTGCTTCCATGACCTGGAGTTAGGGTGGTTTTTTTGACCCCAGCGGGTTAGGGGGTCACAATATTCTCGCGGTAGGTATGCCTGTCGTAAGAGGCGACTAAAATACCAGATTCAAGGGACTGTGTAGCGCAATCCTTCAGGTTGCCAGCGCAATATATAGCTTCTCCAAACCCAATTGTCAACCTCACCTATCCGCGGCGAATCCTGTTTAACTAACAGACGAGGCTCTGGCGACCCCAAGCTCCTCATGGAACTTGGGGGTGGGGGAGGGGGGAGGGTATGGCCTGAAGGTTTAATGTGGCCACATAAATCGTTCCCGAGATGGTCGGGCTAGCACCTTAATGGTGCTGTGGTACCGGAGCGTACCGGATCTGTATCCGACAAAGGACCATTACAGCGATAACACTCCCCAAAGCCTTCGGGGAGCAACCTTATCGCTACAACAACAACAACAACAACAGGGTGGTTTTTTGCATTCCTAACAGGAATCAGTGAGATTTAAAAGCTGGCGTGGTGCCATTTAAAAACCATACGCATTTTATATTCATAACGGGATAGTGAAAAAAAAACATGGCAACAAGCCGCATATTGCAGCAACATAAATTTATATAAAGAAAATTCTCGAAATTTGAGGTTTCAGTGAGTCAATTTGGAATGCGAACCCCCCTCAAACCAGGGTTAAAATTTTCATATTTAAAATTTCATACAATGCAAGAATAAAATGGCTAAAACAATTGTCGAAATTGAACATAACTTTAAAAACTGGCGTGGTGCCATATAAACACCAATTCGCTTTATATACATAACGGGTCGTAACGAGACAGTGAATAACACACGGCGACATGCCATATATTGATAATTAACATATACTAACATATACAGGCGGCCACCGTGGTGTGATGGTAGCGTGCTCCGCCTACCACACCGTATGCCCTGGGTTCGCACCCCGGTCAAAGCAACATCAAAATTTTAGAAATAAGGTTTTTAAATTAGAAGAAAATTTTTCTAAGCGGGGTCGCCCCTCGGCAGTGTTTGGCAAGCGCTCCGGGTGTATTTCTGCCATGAAAAGCTCTCAGTGAAAACTCATCTGCCTTGCAGATGCCGTTCGGAGTCAGCATAAAACATGTAGGTCCGGTCCGGCCAATTTGTAGGGAAAATCAAGAGGAGCACGACGCAAATTGGAAGAGAAGCTCGGCCTTAGATCTCTTCGGAGGTTATCGCGCCTTACATTTATTTTTTTTAACATATACTAAAATTAAAGACAATTCTCGACGTGGTGCCATTTAAAAACAAATTTTGTTAGGAATAAGAATTAAGACAACCTGGCTTTTTAAGGGCTGTCATAAGCACCTTGCCATATGACGCTTGCGAATGCAGGGTCATTTACATAAAAAAAAAAAAAAATTAGCTTAGCTGGCTGTACATATTTCTCTCTAGATTTTCAAAATGAATATTAATTTGTAGTCTTATTTTCTGTATACACATTTAAGGAGAAAGTTGGTTTGAAACACAAATAGGCAATTTAGGGCACTTCAATTTATTAACCAGCCCTTCTTCCATTCTCTGGCCATTCGCGACAGCCGTTCTCCCTGTCAGCAATTTTTTGACAGGTGGGTATGGCAATGGAGGAACAGAAACAT
The DNA here is from genome assembly GCF_040869045.1 of Eurosta solidaginis. NCBI lineage: Eukaryota > Metazoa > Arthropoda > Insecta > Diptera > Tephritidae > Eurosta > Eurosta solidaginis. The sequence continues at coordinate 88,077,255 of NC_090319.1, read as the reverse complement.
TTTTCCCTTGTATAAATTCACAATGCTTGAAAACTATGAAAAACCAAAATCCTCACATAGTCCATGTGTCAAATATGTTAAAGGCAATAATTTACAACGGGGGTCGACTGCTAATAAAAAAAAAAATAAAAAAAAAAAAAAAATAATAATATGCACCCAAAAATATAGGGAAAGGTGTCAAACGGTGAGTCACTCCGAAACCGGGGGTGGGATCCATTGTATTTTTACATAGAACATCTTTCTGCATCAGTAGCCTTCCGCCGCGCATATAACAAGTTAGCCTGGGCAGTCCACCTGTGGTATGGCATCGAAATTAAATCGGTGTAAAATTCCTTTGTACACATTTTTTACAACAACTACATCAAAATTGTCAGCTTCAACTGCAAACATGTCCTGACGAATTAAACATTTTTGTTTTCCGCCTTCGGATTATTAGTACTGGCGTCAACATGCGCCGTTTTACACCTCTCCCGAAAAATCGAAATTTTGACACCCCGAAAAAACTGTTGCATCTCCTTTTTGCACGGAGAAAAATATTGTGGCGAATTTTAACATCACTAAGCTGTTAACAAATATATGCACAACAACAAAAACATTAAAGCAAGCTACATAAACACATTAATCATCATTTACACACATACATATATAGAAGGCGAGGAAGAGATTACTCACGCACACACATGTAGTCAACAGCAGAAGCAGTTACTCACCTATACAAACGCATATGGCTATTCACACTTATTCAAAAAAAACATATGGGAAAACGTATATTTTCACTCCTCTAATCATGGTTCAACTATATACAGGTTGGCTCATCTGTAAAGCAACAAAATATGTCTGTTCAAATTGTCAAAATCTGTGTATTGGTGTTGGTGCGAATGGTATGGAATGGAAACATAAAACTTAGCAGTTTTTGTATGTGTAAGTAAAATGTTGCCAATGTGTTGGTTTCATTTTGAGTTTGCCATCTCCTTTTGACAATCCCTTCGACCATGTAATGACATAAATAAAATCAGCTGATGAGATGAGCCAACCTGTACATAATTGAACCATGCCTCTAATGAAAAAATTGCATACTTTCGGGGGAGTGACAGCTCGCCAGGGCTGCCACTATGAAGAATTTTATATCCATTCAACAAAGTACTATTTAAAGGCCGATAATAAGGATATAATAAATATCCATACAAGTTTATCAAAATATCCAACAAAAATATTTAATTTAGTTTTTCATCAATTTTTATTTTTCAATCAAAAATTTCAAAATACAATAAAATTATTGAAAATAGACTAATAAAATAAATAACCAAATAAGTAAAAAATAAAACAAAGTTAATTAAAATAAAATAAAATAAAAAACAAGTAAAATAAAATAAAATAAAATAAAAAAATATAGCAAAATGCAATAAAATGAATTAAAACAAATTAAAGGAAAATAAGCTGAGCTTAATTAAATTAATTTAACCCACAAAAGTTATAAAAATCTTATATATCATAAAATAGGCAGGATGGTGTCTTATCATTCGCTACTTTTCACTTGTAGCACTGTCAGCATAATACGAAGCACCTACAAAATCTCCACCCACTGGCCAGGAGTATTTGTCGGATATGAACGTCGCCAGGAGTAAATATCTACAAATATTTTATTTGGGCTTTTTAGTGCAACCTGCATAATATCCATCTCTGGAAGGATAATCTTTCTAAGTATTATTAGACTCTGCATATAATAAGTAGTACTTACCAAGATTCATGGCTATGTTAATAAAAATTAAAATGAAAAATTTGTGAAAAATTATCTGGGGCAAGAAATTTTCACAAAAAAATGTATTTCAGCTGTCATAATATTGCTTTTGAAACTATAATCATACTGATTCATTCACACCTTTTGGATTAGTAATAACGAAAAAACGAAATTATTTTTTGTTTCCGAATCATGGAGAAAAATACTTTATCAATGTGAGTTGGTGTTGGTGTCTGAGGTGAATATGGAAAAAATAGGGTAGCGTTGGTTGGCAGGGAAGAGAAACATAAACTACAAATAGGTATACATGTATATAGCTAATAACCAAGCAAGTGATACAATTGTTCTGGAATACAGTTTCGCGAAATGACTAGACCTTAGGGGAAATGGATGAACGAGAAAACTGACAGTATAAAAGCAGCGCAAGCTGAAGAATCAGTAAACAGTTTGATTTAAACATGCTATCAGTTGCGAAGTGAAGTTTAATTGTGAAGTATAATTGTACTACTCCCAACCTAGTCTAATAAAGCCCATTTTGCAATACAGAATATTGGAGTTATTTATTCGATAGTTCAGCGATTCGAACGTTAGTAGAAGGTTTCAAATAAGCGAAATTACCCTAAATTCTTCACAATATTAGCTGTGCTTTTTTCACATCTATATACGTTTACGCTTAAGCTTTATATATATAAATATACTCAGTTTCACTCTCTGCACTAATTATATGTATTCTATGCGCGTCCACTATTTATCACAACTGATTCATATATATGTTATACACAGAAATACAACAGAGGGTTGTGTCTCCGCTTTTCGGTACACCCTGTGCTGTAGCTAGTTGTTTAACAACTGCCGCTAGATGGTCTCCTAAGCATTATCTAAAGGAGGATAGGCGTTTTTTTCTTCACGCGCAAACGAAACGTATACGCGCGTAAAAAAAAAACATGGCTATTGATATAACAAAAGTTCAGGATCCGAGAATCTAGCTGATTACGAAGTGTGTGAAGTTTGTAATTTTTTCTAATATCAATGACAAAAAATTGTAGGAAGCAATATGAGCCCGCCTCGCTAGGTAAATACGATATCGCATATTCAAAATAAAATAGGTTTTAAAGTTTGTTGCAGTTTTTTTGACAGATAGCGTCATTTAAACTACTAATCTATAATCGTGAGCAATACGGATTTGAGTAGCCAATTATGAAGTAAAGGCACACCTTAATGACCTTAATGAAGTAAACGCACACAACACGACCACGTTAACCACGACTGGTTGTACAAAGTGGCCAGGACTGCGTGCAGCAGCTTCTGATTACTATATATATTACATATATTTGTATTGCGTTTGTATGTGTGTGCACTCTCAATTTAAAAAAGTGACCCACGAATTACTTGAGTCGTCGGAGGGCGTCGTTACAATGTAGGAATGAAACGTAGAAACGGAGAAGGATTCAACAAGGAGTGCCTCAGGATGGTCTCCTATTCCCTACTCAGTTAAATTTTAACATATCGAGCCGACTTCTCCACCAGAAGGTTTTACTATTATTTCTAGCCCATATGACAGCGAAATGGTGATAACACGATTACTTTCCTAGTGTTTCAAGGTTTTTCCGCCTCATGTGAAGTTATGTTATGACCGACCAAGTCCACAAGGACCGTATTCATGCCGTGAAAGAAGCAGAAAACATAACCGTTGAAAATACACGACAATGGCAATATACTAGCTATTACCACTTACCCTAACGTTAAAACAACTTCCCATGCAAAGAGAACTGTCTCTATTTTAATGACGGCTACGGAAAAGGTTCTAACAACTTTAATTTCAGGGCATGTACCTGGAATGGGCGAAACCTTTTAACGGAAAGTATCGATGACCAGCTGGTTGGGATCCTCGTGAATGCAATGCCCTTGCGGCATCTATCACAATGGGCAGAAGGAGGAACAAACACGTGTAGGCACAATGCTGGCTTGTGATGAAAAATAATCTCTCGTTCAATCTTTAAGTCAATAGACTTCTTCCCTTTTCGGAAAATGATCAGGTACAGTACCACGTGCCGGCAGAATAAGATACGTCAAGCTTTTTGGCTGTCCCTAGATCAAACAAACCAAAATGACCACGTTGTGATCGATAGCTACTTCGAGATTCAAATATCGCCATGCCGCAACCAAGATGCGCAGCTGCCTATGTGTAATGAAGCAGTGGCACAAATAAAGTATTGTCAACAGAAACTACTAACGATACACACAGCTGATATTTACTTCCATCGGCTCTCACACCTGCTCACTGAGAGAAATCATCGACTTGACAACGTAATGAATAATGGTAACACATTTCTCACTCACTATGTACACCAGCACCGTACATCAAAGGGCTCAAAATAGCCTGTAAAAACAGCTACTACGATACGGAAGGGATCCCGTAAATGAGCGTTATCGTGACGCGAAGAGGGAAAAGATACGACTAGTTGGAAAATAGATACTAGGAACCGAACCCCGTTAGGTTACAAGGGGTTACAAACAGTATCTGTTAAATACCCAGAAATCTAGGCATACCAACAGACATCTGATTAAAGAAGACACACCTCCCATTGGCTTAACAAGTCATCTCCACAAGCAATATGAGGAAATACGGCACCTGGGAAAATATGCAGAACTCGCAGAAAAGAACGTACTCTCTCCAGGGAGACGCACGTCACTCTAGCTCAACTTTGATCTGAATACTGTAACAGGTTATACTCTTACCTATCCAGAATCAATCCCGACATACATAATGCATATCCTGTTGCAATGTGTCCCCACATGACACCAACCATCTATTTAATTGCAATGTGGAACTAACGCCTATAACACCCCTATCACTCTGGTCCACCCCTGTTGAAACCGCAAGTTTCCTTGGACTGCCGTTAGAGGATATTGATGACAATTAGTGATCGGTCGCGCCTATTGGATGGGGCGAAGCACTGCTACAACAACAACAGACCTTCCCTTTAACGACTTCGAAGCAGCTTTTGAAGGCCTAAAGGCTGCTATTTCTGAATATCAGTTCTCTACTAGGCTTTGCCAAGTACGTTGAGCAACACCATCGGTACTGTAAGAAGTGGAAAGAAACTTTCCAAGCAATTTGAAAGCAAAAGAAGCTTAAGACTAGGCTACTCCCTATCGTATGCGATTCCTTTAACCTTATGCTGGAGAATACATAGAATTCTAACAGCAAAAATAAACTGTGATGGTACAATCTATTATAATGGCGCGAAATCGTTGCGTATTGACGACTTTGTGCGTCATTGAGTTGGGAGAGGCAGGTGGACGAAGAACTGAGTGCTCCGAGTCAGTGTGAGGTCAAAGCGAGGTTGACTGGCTTAACTTGCTAAACAACGGCCAAAATCGCTTTGCAGGTTAACAACAATATTTGATGATGACGGAAAACTTTTTTGGGACTCTGGTTTGGGTATGCATCTGAAATGTACCAATACTTAACCTTCGCCTACTTGGCATAACATCACGATTAGCATTGAAGGAAGATTCGCCAATATATCATACAGTACTACTAGGCGTATTAGTGATATTTTTAAATTCACTATACATATTACCCTCGAAGAGTCGTCTGGAGGATTTACTGAGAATTTGCCAGGAACTAGTAATGAAAAATACGTTTGCCGTTTCGTTTTTAATGTGAGCTAAATGTACGGCTGGGGTTTTCACATATTTAAATACGTCTACACATTAAGCAGTAAATAACTACATGTATGAATATACCTTGATCTTATGTGTCTCACATATGAATATGGATGTATGTATGTATGTATGGTATTAACATACAAACATTAATATCTGTATAAGCTTCATTCAAACGCAATGCACGCAGGCGCAGTAAGCAAATGCAGGTAAAAAATAAATACTCAATCACATGGAGAAATGGAAAATAACCTCAAGACCGAATAATACGTACTCCCACTTAATAACGTAAGTATGTAGTAACTGTAGTAATTGTAGTGCGCACATTTGTACATACCTATACCGATAAGTACATACATACATATATATGTACGTATGTTGTGTTGTATGAAATCTAGCCAAAAATTCAATTTACAACAATACTTTCAATAATGCTCTTGTATTTATAATTAATGTACATATCTGGAGTGGAGGAGTATTATTGGAAATAAAGCGATTAAAAACGACAAAAAGTACAAGCACACATACAAAAATATGTATGCACATTAGACCGTTTCGGAAAGGTATTTGTTTTTTTTTATTCCAACCAGTGTTAAAAGTTTTGTAGTTTGTCAAAATGTGAACTCTGCATGACGTCCGCCGGTTTTGAGACGAGACTCGTAACAACTGACATAAATATTTTTAGTCAGCAAATTACGTGTGACATTGATATCATCGGCCTGAACACCCGCGCCTTTAGTTCTGCTTACTCCACACTGTAAAGAGAAGCGGTAAAGATGGGTTTGATAGTGAATGAGGACAAAACGAAGTACCTGCTGTCATCGGGCAAAGAGTCAACGCATATGCGCCTTGGCAACCACGCCACTACTGGCATTTATGATTTCGAAATAGTGAAGGACTTCGTTTATTTGAGAACCTACATTAACACAAACAAGAACATCAGCTCTGAAATCCAGCGAAGAATCACTCTTGCCAATAAAAGCTACTTTTGACTAGATGGGCAATTGAAAAATAAAGCCTTTTCGCGGCAAGCGAGAATCATGCTCTACAAGTCACTTATCGTACCCGTCCTTCTATATGGTGCAGAAGCATGAACCATGACAACACAACATCAGCTTAAGCGGCTCTGGGTGTGCTTGAGAAAAAAGATCTTCGGCTAAGAAAGTATTTTTATCGCAACCCGCCTATGGAAGCAGAAGAAGCGGACGGCCCCAGGTGGTAAACGATTTAAATTTCTTTGATGTGACCAATTAGCGCCAGTTAACCCAGCGAAGAAGCGACTGGCGCTTCTTGTTGGACGGCCATAATCGTTTAATTAACCATTAAGTAAGCAATTTCGTTTAAACATTTGAAAAAAGGAATTTGGTAAAACTAACTTCAAATCGCTTCTATTGAAACATATTTAGTCGGCCTCCTGAAATACCCCCCTATTAAGCACTATGCTGACATTCGTTCTTGTTAACGGAACCTTTAACTTGCGACCTTTCTACAGTTTACGTATATCATTTCGACAAAGCTGTTGGAATTACAATGTGATAACTAAATTTTGTGGATATTATTGAAGTTCGGAAGCCTCGACGAAGTTGCCGTTGCGACGTACTACGTAGTCATCAGAAATGTGGATACGATTGTAGGTATTAACAAGACATTTTTACCTCAATATAGGGAACCGTATGTAGTGCATAAAGAGTTAGGATGCGACCGCTATGTCATCCGAGATTCCGAAAATTGTCAACTGACCCAACTCCCATCCGATGGGGTCGTTGAGGCCCACCGCATTCGGAGATGGGTAGGTTAACCCGATATTGGTGACATAGGAGAAGATAATGCGGTAACTGATCCATTGGCATAAATATACATTAAGATACTTGCACAGGCCTCGAGAGCGATTAATTGCCGGTTTGCAAACGTATTACAAGCTTATTTTGCAATAAGAAGACTAGTGTTAAGCCGTAAATTGGTTAGTAAAATTACCCCATCTGTGCCGATGAAACACGTAAAATCTTCAGTAACATTTTTCAAGAGCATCGGGAACTTTTGTGACCATTCCATTTCGTATCGTATTCACACTGCTCACACACGTAAATGTACACAAACTTTAGAGCTGCACTGTTCGTACAACTTTTTTGGGGAACAAGGTGGGATTTTTTGTTGCTGGTCGACATTTTCAGGGAAATTGGTAAGACTAAGGTTGGTAAGACTGCAAAATAAAGATGGGAGAGAGCGAAAAAGATAAGAAGTGCTAGTTTCTTAGTCATAATAAATCGACCGAAATATAAGGCTTTTACATTATGTTTAAAATATTCCTCATGATAACTTTTTAGCACATTACTAAATTACGAAACTAAAGAATCTGCCGAAAATAAACAACCATATTTATTAGTAACTCATAGATATAAGACGTTATAAAAATAGGGCACTGGGCTTATATTGGTTAATGATGGATATAATTCTTTACTTCTCAAATTTTCATGTAAACGGCTATGTGCAAAATTCGCCATATATTTTAAACGACAAAAAAAATCTGATACGGTCCAATGTACATAAATCTTTATTTACATAACTTACTTGTAGATAGAAAGCCAAAAGAAATATGAGATAATTATTTAAGTCGCGATTGACTTACATTTGCGTTTTTTTGAAAATTAAAAGTGAAAAGTTAGCAATAAAGCTAAAAAAGTACGAGGGTTACTCCCTTCTTTTAGTGTATTCTATTGGTAAGAAATTTAATTGATTCATATTGTGCCAGGGAAGATTGACACTTAAACCTCGTCTAGTGTATGATGTGGAAAAATTGTTAAATTGTGAACAACCAAAATTATATCGTGATTTGCTGTTTCTGTACAGCGTGCAGTGCAGGGTTAAGCTTTTATTAATAAATAAAATAAATAAATTTAATAATTTGGAAAAAATTTAAACAATGTCACATCAGGACGGACAAGGCGACAGCTGTTTCGATTATAGCTTGTAAATCTCTTCAAAGCCTTTTCTCCCGGTAGTTTGATTTGAAACCGCACTCCTAAAAGCAATGAGGGCAATCCCCGCTTAATTCATACAAATAGACAACATGGGTTAATTCTTTGTAGTTCTATAAATAGAACAGAAGCAAAAATACCAGTTTCGTTGAAACCGCCACCAACAAAAAGCATAACTTTAACACATGATTAGATACAAAGTATGTACTGCGCAAAAAGAATAAAATATGCAAGGAAGGCAATTGGGATAAAGTTTACAACAATTAAAGCGGCAGTTATGCGGCAGTTACTCACGAACGTACGTACCAAAAACGTGTCAGCTCACACGACCTATCGTATGAGTGTGCAATGTAAACCAAAACTCACCGACGTGCAACGCCCGTTCGTACGTAGCCCGGAACGTAGAAATCAAACCAATTTTGATTTTTTCCGTAAGAACGTGTCAGCTGATCGCTCTCTCACTAGACAGAGTTGCCTCGTAAACTGTTGTGTGCTAATTTTTGACCGTTTGCAATTTTATGCAAAAACGCCTAATTAAAGTTTGAAAAATTGTGAAAATAATTCGAAATAATTATGTAAAAGTGCTGATTAGTTGATGTTTCCATAAGCATACATGCAAAATGGTCAATGGCAACAGTGCTTATCTGTAAACAATACACACACAAATATGTTATGTACATGTACACAGACGAACACATTGATTTCTACGGTCTTGAGGGTTCGCTCAAACGTGTTTCGTACGACAAACGTCCGTACGTACGGCACACGTCGGTGGGTAATTGCCGCTTTAAGCTGCAGACATTGGTGCTGTATCGGTAACCTTATAACAGCTGATTCGACCAACCTTATGAGAATCAATGCAATCGATTATTGGTGCCGCTAAGGTCGTAACCGTATCGTAGCCAACCAATTGGTTTTTGGTTTACCGTCGTAACGATAAACAGCTGACTATGTTAGGGATACGACTACAGCGATACGACATACGGCACCAATGACTCCCGCTTAAGGCATGACGAGGCTGAATGCGTTTGTAACACTTCAACCATCGTGGGAGTGCGGGTTCAAATCCCACTCCCGGTAGAAAAGGCTTTGAAGAGATTTACAACGTATAATCGAAACAGCTGTCGCCTTCTCTGTCCTGATGTCACGTTGTTTAAATTTTTCCCAAATTATAAATTAAGAATTGCTTCAAATAAATGTTTTCATACATTTAAAAGAATCAGGGCAATCCCCGCTTAATTCATACATAATAAAAAAACAAAAAGTATTTGTAAATTTAACATTATTGAGGAACTAATTTACATACATTCATTTAAATGTGAGAGCAAGCGCCAAAAATTAATTATGATTATATATTATATTAGTTATATTTATTTAATTATATTTTTAAATTTAAGTATTTACTTCCGTTGAAGAAGTTAAAATGATTTTCTTATATTAAGCAAAGGAAGATTATAAATAATGGTTTGTTTAGAGTTTTTTTAAATTTAATTGGCCACATACATCATCTATAACCCAAACCTAAGTATGACCCAATTGCTGCTCAGTGAGTACGCCCGAACTACTTCAAACATTATCTCATTTTTTCTACTCCTTAATTCTTTTATTGGCGGTCGCTGTGGTGTGGTGGTAGAGTGCTCCGCCTACCACACCGAAGATCCTGCGTTCACGCCCCGGGCAAAGCAACATCAAAATTTTATAAACAAGTGTTTTCAATTAGACGAATGTTTTGCTAAGCGGATTCGCCCCTCGGCAATGATTTGGCAAGAACTCCGAGTGTATGTATTTCTGTTATGAAAAGTTTCTCAGTGAAAACTTATGCCGTTCGGAGTCGGCTTAAGACATGTAGCTACCGTCCCGCCAATTTTAGGAAAATGTAAATGAGCACGAATCAAATTGGAAGCGCAGTTCGGCCTAAAATCTCTTGCGAGGTTATCGCACTTACATTTATTTTTTTATTTAATTCTTTTATATTGGCTCGTTTCATGGGTTTCGGCGAATTTAAGTACGAGATTGGGGGATCCTGCTAGCTATAGTCTTGAGACGGGAACACACTTCAGAACCTGATGATAGCTTAACACGACGGAAAAATTTCGGTAAGTGCAGGGTCTGTGATGAAATAATCCTCCGGGTTTAAAAATTTTTCAAACAAAAGTAACAAAGTAACTTCCAGTGTCTTGAAACTTTGAACATAACTTAGAGTCCTATAAAAATGCAATATTTAAGATATAAAATCTAATAGATTGGGTACGGATCGAGATATTTAAAAAATCGATTTGGGGCGTGTGGGATCTTGCGATCGATTTTGAAGTAACTGCTCATTAAGCCAGAAACCTGTAAACTTAAACATAGTTCAGGTCACCTAGAAAGTGCAAGAAATTGAGAAAAAATGCTCGCTTGGAGAGAGGCGGGTTGCGATATTTAGGAAAATCGTTCTGATCGGATGAATAATTCGATCAATTTTTGAGAGACTTTTCATTAAGCTAGAAACTTAATACTTGGTACGTAGATAAGAACCCAATGACAATGCATTAATAAGAAGAACAATTCTGATTGAGGGGTACCTGGAACGATATATTTAGAAATTCCATATTAGACGGGGGAATCTTGCGATCAAGTTTCATACAACGTCCCATTGAGCTACAAACTGCAAACCTCACAATGCAACGCAAGGAGCAAAATCGCTTGGAGGCGCGGGGGTGGAGATGACAAAATTCACACTAGATTTCGGATCTTTCGATTAATTTTTATGTAACTTTCAAGAAAGTTAGATTCTTGAAATTTTAAAGCAGTGGTCGGCGCGCCATATCTCAATTGAGCCACACATGCTTCACACATATTCTTACCCTCCATCGTTCAGTCGTTGGCGAGATAGCCATAAATAAAAACTGCGCAAGACTGTCGCACAAATGTCAAGACTCCCTGTGAGAAATAATATGATGGGGAATGATGTGGATGAGTAAAGGGACTTGAGAATATTTAAACTATTTCTGAATCACTACTTTAAACGTATTCAGGGGTCAAAGAGAGTGAAATAACTATATCAAAAAGTTTCGCTAGAGGGCGCATCGTAAGAGAAATTCGCGGTAATCAACCCGTGGGCTTCCAAGGATCGCGACCACGTGAAACACAGTTTCAATGAATACAGTAGCAAGGCTCCGATGAGAACTATCTCATTTAATGGCGAGCATTATCATTTTTCTAAGGGACATGATTTTACTCGGAATGCACATACTATTTACATTAAAGCTACCGCTGCCCCGTTGGTTGATGCGCTAGCAAATACAAAGTCCAATATTGCCGCGCTTCAGGAAATGCAATGGGTGAAGCAAGGAAACAATCAGGACTTGTGACGTCTTCTATAGTGACGACATAAAGAAGGAGGAAGGGGAAGAAGCAAAATGTGAAAGAGGCAGTTCGCCGTCAGGTATTATCGTTGACGCATATAGGAAAGTGTTTCATCAGGAACCGTATCAAAGAGAGCTTCTTTTACATGTAGATAGTCTACGCCTACGTGTCGACAATGGGGACGTAGAATGTGGATAAGGGCTCCTATATAAATCGAATGATACGCTCGCTGCTTCAACCATAAGAGATGATTAAAATACGCGAAGCCAAATCGATCAAGTCATTTAGAAGACAGGAAATTCACACACTCTAAGACTTTCTAATATCGACTCGGACTATCTTCTTGTGCATGCCGAGAAAAGCACACACTCTAGGTAGTAAAGAAAAGGAACTTTAATCATTTTCCACATGGGCCTTACAGCGGAGTGGGAGCTGCTCTCTTCCTTTGCACATTTTTCCATTCGCATAACATGGCGGAGCCAGCGGAAGCGGAGTAAGAGGGTAGCACCCACTCCGCTGGAAGAACCAAGTGGAAAACGATTTAAATTCCCTTGTTGTTACCAGATGTCACTAGTTAGCATAGCAAAGAAGCGACTGGCTCGCCTTGTTGGATCCTTGGTTCTATCCCCGGCAAAGCGGGATCGCCTCTCTGCAGTGATTTAGCAAACACTCAGAGTGTATTTCTGCCAGCTTCTCTGTGAAAATTCATCTGCCTTACAGATGCCGTTAAGAGTAAAAGCAGCACGATGCAAATTGGAAGAGAAGCTCCGCCTAAGATCTCTTCGGAGGTTATCGCGCCTTGCATTTATTTTAATGTAAGTAAATCACCCTCTGCCAAGAGAGGACTTTACTCTTCAAGTGCCTACTCATCTAAGTCAGGAAATATGCTGCTGATAAATTCAACACTCGACTCACCACACAGCCCCGGCTGGACTGGGAAATATAAACCCGAGTCTTTCGAAACCTAACGATGTTTTTGATAATACCACTCCCGTCTTTAACCCGATGCAGATCAAGTTTAGCTTTGCGCAGTTTCGGAAGAATAATGGTCATTCCCGCGCACCAAACGGCTATTGTCGAAGAAAATTTAATTTTTATAACGATTTGAACTTAATTCATTGAATGAAAGACCAGCGGGAGGCCCGGCTAGAGCATGTTAGCTAAATTGTTAATGACGTTCCAGCTCGGAAGGTGGTTCTATTGACAATCGCGTCTGATAGCAGAGTAGATAGTAAGCTTTTTTGTATTGGAACAACTTGAAATTCCTTGGAGTTCCCGATTGGGTTCAGTTAGCGCTAAGAAGGGCTTACTGGAAGGTTTGTTGAGCGCATAGGCGGTTAAGTGTTATTTCATCATTAGATTAATGGTAGGATGACTGATTTGTATGCTATGTATGTTGAATGAATGTATTTGCATTCAATACGGCGCTTAGCTTTTAAACTCGTTTGCGTTGCCCCTGCCATAAAGGGTATACTGAAATAGAAAGGCATGGAATTCTTCAAATCCTTTCTACCACGAACTCCCGCTAAGAGCAATTTATTTTATACGCAAAAAATTATCTGCCATTCGTAAATTCTATCAGATTTTCTAGCCCCACCACAGACAGGGAGAGGCACGTACAGTTGGTCGCCTGACATCGTCACAACAACAAAATAACAAATTTAGTGCTATCATTTTGACAGTTGTTGCTATAGCGGAAAGAATTACATTCAACATATCAAATTGTTCTGCAGGCAACAAACTAATGTATCTACGTATGTACGAACTAGATTTACATAGCCTCCGTACAAATGCCTAAACGGTAATTTGCTCACGCGCAACCGCACAGCGCCACATATTCATGAGACGCTGCGTGTAATTAACTTAATTCTTTCTTTATTTTTGTTTTATTTGCATTTAATTCGATTTTATTTTTGTGTGTTTTCAACTTAACTTTTGTTAGTGGGTAATGAAGCAACAACAAAAACCGGCAGCAAGTGGTGCGTTTGTGTTGGCGAAACGATGGCAATGCCCGAACGCCCGCCCGCCCAGTTGTTAGCAGCAAGAGCAGCTGAGAAAGCAATGCCAACCCAGGTGGCCGCATGCGTTCGTGCGTTTGTGGAGCTTATCGTTGGCTATTTGCTTATAAGTAGCCGGTCTGTTGGTGAGAACACTTCAGATAGACAGCAACCGTACGCGGTACTGGTTGGTTAAACGAATTTTTATAGGAAAATTAGAAACGTAACAATAAAGACGGTATAACGCGCACGCGACGGAATAAACTAAAAGAACTACGCTCGTTTAGTGCATGATAGTGAAAAATTATTTAATTGCGAAAAACCAGATTAAATTGTGCTTTGCTGCTTCTGGAAGAGAGTAAGTGAAGGGTTAAATATTTATGAATTGAGAAACAAACAAAATTATTGAGGTACTAAATTACATTAATTTAAATGTGTAAGCACGCACAAGAAATCAAGTGAAAATAAAGTTTAAATTGCCCTTTTTAAATTTATTTACTTCCGTTGAATTCAAGATGTTATTGACCGAAACAAAAAATAAAGCAACATTTATTTTAACAAATATGTATGAATGTTAATTAATATTATGGTGTTTTTCATTATTTCAGTTTTCAATTTTTATATTAAAAGCTAGTTTATTCCAAAATACTGTAACGAATTTAAGGAAATTCCGCTTATTTGAAACCTTCTGCTAACGTTCGAATCAGTAAAGTGTTGAATAAATAACTCCAATATTCAATAATGCAAAATGGTCTTTATTAGACTACTTTGAGAGTACTTCACAATAACTCTTACTTCACAACTAATTGCGTGTTTAATTCAAAACTGCTTAGTCATGCCTCAGCTTGCGTTGCTTTTATACTATCGGTTTCCTCGTTCACCTATTTCTCCTAAGGTCTATTAATTTCGTGAACTTCATGCTTGGTTACCAGCCATCTACATGTATATTTGTAGTTTGTAGCCATATGCGTGAGTACTACTTCGGCTGATGGTGAGTATCTTTCTGTTGCCTTGTATGTACATGTGTAAATGATGATTGATTTGTTTAAGTACATACGAGTGGCTGCTTAGTAGCGGATTAGGGATGCTAGTATCACTTAGTGATGTGAATATTCGTCACAATATATTAAGCAAGTTAACCATTGTGGATGAAACAAGTGTGATATCTTTGGTATAGACGTCAAAATTACAAATTGAACCGATCAACTGATTTTTAAAGTGACTATCGTCGCTTCATCCTGTATCTATTTCTATCACCCGCTGAATATAGCCTTGTAGTAACGCTACCAAAACGTGAAAAAGTAGCCATTTTTAACATTCTGTCAGGCAGTTGACGGATAAGAAATTACACTTGTTTTGTCCACAATGAAGGTAACAGTGAACTTGATAATTCTCTGTTTCTTTTAGGAAATCTTGCGTCAAATTAAATGAATGTTGAATTTAATTTTTATGGAAGTGAATTTGAAATAAAGCCAAATTAATAGTGTATCGGGTTTTTCAAAGTAGAACGGCAAGTGCCGATGGCCTTCGGTAGGTTGCCAGAACTTGTCCTTTCAGGATGTAGTGCTAGTGACTGGATGCTATTTCTGCAAATTTTGCTCACTCACAAGATTGCCGATGTTCTGTTGCAGGTGTACAATATTCTGGCGGCAGACGCAAACAATTTCAAGTAGTTGTAACTGGAATTCAATGGCTTGATAAGCCCAATACAAAGCTGTTAGCGTTATCGTCGATGGGCTACAGAATGTAGTAGAACGCTTAGAACAATTAGCAGAGGACATTGACACCACAAGTGACACCAGAAGCTAAGCTAAAATTCTGCTGCAAAATATACAAAATTTTAGTTTCATAACATTAGTTCATTTCTGGCATGTAATCTTAAGAAGGATTGATCGGGTGCAGCTCAGATTGCAAGATCCGGGGATGAATTTTAGAGAAGCGTATCATGATCATAAATCATTAACGACTGAACTATCCGAAATTCGAGACACTCTGTGAAGAAGCAATAGAAAGAGCGCGGTCTCTTTGTAAAAATGGGATATTGATATAATAAAAAAATAAAAATAGTAGAAGGCGGAGAATCGGCAAGAGATATTGGTCTTTCTGCAGAATTTGGAATTTCTCTCGCGTTATGAAAAGTGTTCTTGAACGTCTCCAACAAGAAATACGTACACGACTAAATGAACTTAATTTTATATTTGGACTAGCTTTACCAGGCGCACGTTGTAACGCCCGAGATCGAATGGATGTTGCGTTATTTTTCATGTTTTTTTTGTTGATAATTTAATTTATTGTTCTGTAAATTGAATTGAATTTTGTACGCATATTTGATGAAATTTTCTGTTAAAACATTTTATTCTTGTATCTTATTGTATCTTATTTTAAATTATTGTATTGCTTTTACCGCTGATGATTGTTGCTTTGATTACATTCCGAAGAAGCATGACTGGTGAGCCAATTTTCAAAGTTGATATATGCGCAGGCATTCCTTTTGGTTCTAAGGAGTATATAAATTCATTTGGATAATTCACAATTTTAGCTTCATCTGTAACTGTGTCGATCGATTTATATTTCGTCACTTCACCAGGAAATTGATTTTGAAAGCGATCATTGATTTTGTTAACATGATCAGTTTTGGAAGCTAAGATAGTTCTTTCGCATAGCCAAAAAACAAAAACATTTAAATTTAAAATTCTTAATTCTGAAATATGAAAAACTTTCGTCTTGATCGAAGGAACCTCGAGCCAAAATTTGGTGATGATCGAAGTATAGCAAACACGTTTTCATAGGGAACACACACACAGAATTTGATTTTTATAGAAGATGTAGATAGACTGAAGCTAAACAATTTTTTTAACAGCGGCAGATTACTAAACGTCCAAAAGGCATAACAGCTAAACTCAACAACGCAGTCAAACTTTAGGTGTTAAAATAACTTAAGTTTGTACGGCAGCCATAGTTTTTCCCCTATCCACATTTTACTGGAGGTTTTAGGACTTAACGTCACATAGCTCCTTACCAATTTTAATTATCCTACCATAACGACATCCAGATATATGCAGTATAATATATTCCATTTGTATTGGAGGTGCCACGCCCCTTTCTCCCAATTCCGCATTTTCTTGGTGGTGTTAGGGATTGTCCTCATATAACTCCTCATTGAATTTTAATGTTCTGGCATGTATACCTTCAAAGGTATACAGTACCAAAGATTCCATTTGTATGGGAGGTACCACGCCCCTTTTATATATCGAAATTATTTTTAGCCTAAATCCTTCCCGTTGATCGAAGGAACCCATAACCAAAATTTGGTGATGGTTGATGTGTGGGAAATACGTTTCCATAGCGAACACACACACAGAATTTGATTTTTATATATATATGGCTAAACCGATTTGGGATTTCAAAATCAACTAACCATCACCTCTCCCTCCTGTATCTTTCCTAAAAATTTCATGGCAATCTGTCGAGCCGTTCTCGAGTTATGGAGTGACAATCAAAATGTACACTTCTTTTTATATACATACTAGCCTTTACCCGCGGCCCCGTCCGCAAGGAGATAATGAAATATGTGGGCTATTCACGTTAGCCTGCTTATAAAGTTATATGTTTAAACATTTTTTTTCTGTCTAATGCATTTTATTTTTGTAATTGAGTAAAAAAAAGAACTTTATGAGCTGATAACCTGATAGGATCCCAAAATGATAACGAAATTATCCAGAAAAAGCCACGAAATGACCCCGACGCTATCGCGGACGGATCCCGAAAACCATCCAGAAACGCCCCGTAAGTGTCTCCAAAAGTTCCCGAAGTAGTCCCAAAAAAACCTGAAACGACAACGACACGATTCTAGACTTATACAGAGAACCACACAGAAATGATCCCTGAAGGGTACCAAATTGATCCCGAAATAGTCCCGAAAAAGTTCCGAAATTACCCTGACGGGCTCCCAGACGGATCTCAAAACCCATCCTGGAAGGGTTCCTAAATTATCCCGACATAGTCCAGAAAAAGCTCCGAAAAAGTTCCGAAATGACCCCGAGGGATCCACAACAGATAGCGAAAACCATAAAGAAATGATTCCGGAAGGGTCCCAAAATGATTCCGAAATAGGCCGAAAATGACCCCGATGGAATCCCGCACGGATCCAAATGTGATCCCGGAAGGGTTTCAAAACTATCCCGAAAAATTAACAAAAAAATCTCAAAATGAATCTTACGGCATCCTGGACGGATCCAGAAATGATCCAAACATGGTCCCGAAATGACCCTGATGGATCCGGCAAACGATCAAGAATTGATGCCGGCAGGGTCCTCAAATGATCCCGAAATAATACAGATAAAGTCATGGAATGACCCCTAAATGGTCCCCAAATGATCCCGAAATAGTCCCGAAAAAGTCCCGAAATTACCCTGATGGGTTCCCGTACAGATCCCGAAATCCATCCAGAAGTGATGCCGGAAGGGTCCAAAAATGATCCCGTATTGTCCCCGAAAAAGCCCCTAAATGACCCCGACGGGATCCCGGACGGATCCCCAAAACTATCTAGAAATGATGAAGGAAGGTACCCAAAATGATTCCAAAAAGTCGTGAAATAACCCCGACGGAATTCCGGACGGATCCCGAAAACCATCCAGAAATGATCCCGAAATAGTCCCGAAGAAGTTCCGAAATGTCCCTGACGGGATCTCAAACGGCCCCCTAACTGACCCCGCCGGGATCCCGGACAGATCCCGAAATCCATTCAGGAATAATTAGGGCCCAAAATGATTCTGAAATAGTTTCGGAAAAGTCCACAAATTACCCTGACGGGATCCCGGACGAATCCTGAAAACCATGCTTAAATGATCCCGAAAAAGTTCCGAAATGACCCCGACGGGATCTCGGACGGATCCCCAAAACTATCTAGTAATGATGATGGAAGGTACCCAAAATTATTCCGAAAAAGTCCTGAAATAACCCCGACAGGATCCCGGACAAATCCCGAAAACCATCCAGAAATGATGCCGGAAGGAATCC
Organism: Eurosta solidaginis; assembly: GCF_040869045.1. Taxonomy (NCBI): domain Eukaryota; kingdom Metazoa; phylum Arthropoda; class Insecta; order Diptera; family Tephritidae; genus Eurosta; species Eurosta solidaginis. Next base: position 88,058,506 of record NC_090319.1, on the reverse strand, counting down.
CAAATGATTCCGTAAAAGTCCCGCATTGATTCCGACGGGATCCCGAACGGATACCGAAAATCATCCAGAAGTGATGCCGGAAAGGTCCTCAAATGATCACCTAATAGTCCCGAAATGACCCTTAAGGGGTCATGGACGGATCCCATAAACCATCCAGAAATGATCCCGATATAGTCCCGAAGAAGTCCCGAAATGACCCTGACGGGATCTCGAACGCACCCCTAAATGACCCTGACGGGATCCCGGACAGATCCCGAAATCCATCCAGAAATGATCTTGGGAGGGACCCCAAATGATCCCGAAAAAGTCCCGCAATGATTCTGAGGGGATCCTGATCGGATACCGAAAACCATCCAGAAGCGATGCCGGAAAGGTCCTCAAATGATCACCTAATACCAAAATGACCCTGACGGCATCCCGGACTGATCCCAAAATCCATCCAGAAATGATCTTGGGAAGGTCCCAAAATTATCCCGAAATAGTCTCGGAAAAGTTCAGAAATTACCCTGACGGGTTCCCGGACGAATCCTGAAAGCCATCTCTAAATGATCCCGAAAAAGTCCCGAAATGACCCTGACTGGACCCCGAAAGGATCCCGAAAACTATCCAGAAATGATGCCGGAAATGTCCTCAAATGATCACCTAATAGTTCCGAAAAGACCCTGACGGGATCCCGAACGGATCCCGACAACTATCTAGAAATGATGCCGAAAGGGCCCGCAAATGATCCCGTATTAGTCGAGAAAAAGTCCCGAAATGAACCCGACGGGATGCCGGACGAATCCCAAAAACCATCCAGAAATGATGTCGGAAGGGACCCCAATGATCCCGAAAAAGTCCCGCAATTATTCCGACGGGAATCTGAACGGATACCGAAAACCATCCAGAAGTGATGCCGGAACGGTCCTCAAATGATCACCTAATAGTCCCAAAATGACCCTGACGGCATCCCGGACAGATCCCGAAATCCATCCAGAAATGATCTTGGGAGGGTCCCAAAATTATACCGAAATAGTCTGGGAAAGTCCAGAAATTACCCTGACGGATCCCGGACGAATCCTGAAAACCAATCTTAAATGATGCCGAAAAAGTCCCGAAATGACCCTGATGGGACCCGGAAAGGATCCCGAAAACTAACCAGAAATGATGCCGGAAAGGTCCTCAAATGATCTCCCAATAGTTCCGAAAAGACCCTGACGGGTTCCCGAACGAATCCTGAAAGCCATCCTTAAATGATCCCGAAAAAGCCCCGAAATGACCCTGACGGGATCCCGAAGGATTCCAGAAACTATCCAGAAATGATGCGAAAGGTCCTCAAATGATCCCCTAATAGTTCCGAAATGACCGTGACGGGATCCCGAACGGATCCCGACAACTATCCAGAAATTATGCCGAAAGGGTCCGCAAATGATCCCGTATTAGTCGAGAAAAAGTCCCGAAATGACGATATCCCGGACGGATCCCGAAAACCATCCAGAAATGATGCCGGAAGAGCCCCCAAATGATCCCGAAAAAGTCCCCAAATGACCCCGACGAGATCCCGCACGGATCCCGAAAACCATCCAGAAATGATGCCGGAAGAGCCCCAAATGATCCCGAAAAAGTCCCCAAATGACTCCGACATACTCCAGAAAAGGTTCCGAAATGGCTCCGAGGGAATCAACGACGGATCGCGAAAACCATACAGAAATGATTCCGGAAGGATCCCAAAATGATCCCGAAATAGTCCGGAAATGACCCAGATGGGATCCCGCACAGATCCAGAAATGATCCCAGAAGGGTCCAAAAACTATCCCGGAAAAGTAACAAAAAATCCCGAAATGGCTCCTACGGCATCCCGGACGGATCCAGAAATGATCTCGGAAGGGTCCCCAAATGATCCCAAAATGGTCCCGAAATGACCCTGATGGATCCGGCAAACCATCAATAAATTATGCCGGAAGGGTCCCCAAATGATCCCGAAATAAAACAGAAAAAGTCACGAAACGACCCCTAGAGGATCACCAAATGATCCCGTATTAGCCCCGAAAAAGTCCCAAAATGACCCTGACGGGATCCCGAAAGGATTCTGAAAACAATACAGAAATGATGCCGGAAAGGTCTTCAAATGATCCCATAATAGTCCCGAAATGACCGTGACGGGATCCCGACAACTATCCAGAAATGATGCCGAAAGGGTTCGCAAATGATCCCGTATTAGTCGAAAAAAAGTCCCGAAAGGACCACGACGGGATCCCGGACGAATCCCAAAAACCATACAGAAATGATGCCGGTAGGTATCCCAAATTATCCCGAAATAGTCCCGAAATGACCTCGTCGGCATCCCGGACGGATCCCGAAAATTATCCAGAAATGATGCCGGAAAGGTTCCCAAATGATCCCCTAATAGTCCCGAAATTACCCTAATGGGATCCCGGACGGATCCCGAAAACCATCCAGAAATGGTGCCGAAAGGGTTCCCAAATGATCCCGTATTAGTCGCGAAAAAGTCCCGAAATGACCCCGACGGCATCCCGGACGTATCCCGAAAACCATCCAGAAATGATGCCGAAAGGGTTCCCAAATGATCCCGTATTAGTTGCGAAAAAGTCCCGAAATGACCCCGACGGGATCCCGGACGGATCCCGAAAACCATCCAGAAATGATGCCGGATGAGCCCCAAAATGATCCCGAAAAAGTCCCCAAATGACCCCGACGAGATCCCGGACGGATCCCGAAAACCATCCAGAAATGATGACGGAAGAGCCCCCAAATGATCCCGAAAAAGTCCCCAAATGACCCCGACGATATCCCGGACGGATCCCGAAAACCATCCAGAAATGATGCCGGAAGAGCCCCCAAATGATCCCGAAAAAGTCCCCATATGACCCCGACGACATCCCGCACGGATCCCGAAAACCATCCAGAAATGATGCCGGAAGGGTCCCCAAATGATCGCGAAATAGTCCCGAAATGATTCCGGAATAGTCCCAAAAATGTTCCAAAATAACCCCGACGGGATCCCGGACGGATCCCGTAAACTATACAGAAATGATCCCGGAAGAGTCCCAAAATGATCCCGAAATAGTCCCGAAAAAGTCCCGAAATTACTCCGGCTTAATCCCGGACCGATCCCGAAAACCATCCAGAAATGATCCCGGAAGGGTCTCGATATGACCCTTACGGTATTACAAATAAGGTGAAGCTAATTATAAAACCATGTTAATAAGGCAGCAGGAGCATTGGAGCGAATAAAAAGTTAGATAGAAACATACAGGTAAAGCTAATAAAAGCGTGCTAATAAAAACAATTGATGGAGGGCGGATGGCGGGAGTAGAGGAGAGGACCACTGATCGTTCCTCCAAAATTGTCTAGATCTCGTTCTGTATGTACCAGATACCAAAAACTATTGATTTAGGAGAAAATTTAGATTGAGTTATAACAATTTATGGATTTTACACCAGAGGGGGTGATAAAGGGGGGCGGGCGGAGGGTGTCACTGCTTACTTTGTAAGCCCTCGACTTATTTGACCCCTTGAGTCTGTGATATTGGTGAAGGCCAGTATACGTAAAGTTATAATGTGTAAAAATTATGAAAAATAATTTCTCGAAGGGGTCGTGGGACCCCCACCCCTCTTTCCATGTTCGAAAAAAATTTCGCTAGTAGACTACTGTCTGTGTCCCAAATTTCATCAAAATCCGTGTAGCCATTCTGGCGTGATTCAGTCGCAAAGACGAAAAAATATAATAATTAAATTATAACTGTTCCTAGGGGGCGGGGACCACGCCCCGTTTGAAAAATATATAGCTAGTAGATCCTTCTAGACTATTGGCTATATGTGTGCAAAATTTCATCCAAATCAGTCCAGCCGTTCTTGCGTTATTGAGTCACAAAGACAAACGTCTGGACAAACATCCAAACATCCAAACATCCAAACATCTTAACATCCAAACATCCAAACATCTTAACATCCAAACTTTCCCATTTATAATATATACTAGCTTTACCAGGCGCACGTTGTAACGCCCGAGATCGAATGGATGTTGCGTTATTTTTCATGTTTTTTTTGTTGATAATTTAATTTATTGTTCTGTAAATTGAATTGAATTTTGTACGCATATTTGATGAAATTTTCTGTTAAAACATTTTATTCTTGTATCTTATTGTATCTTATTTTAAATTATTGTATTGCTTTTACCGCTGATGATTGTTGCTTTGATTACATTCCGAAGAAGCATGACTGGTGAGCCAATTTTCAAAGTTGATATATGCGCAGGCATTCCTTTTGGTTCTAAGGAGTATATAAATTCATTTGGATAATTCACAATTTTAGCTTCATCTGTAACTGTGTCGATCGATTTATATTTCGTCACTTCACCAGGAAATTGATTTTGAAAGCGATCATTGATTTTGTTAACATGATCAGTTTTGGAAGCTAAGATAGTTCTTTCGCATAGCCAAAAAACAAAAACATTTAAATTTAAAATTCTTAATTCTGAAATATGAAAAACTTTCGTCTTGATCGAAGGAACCTCGAGCCAAAATTTGGTGATGATCGAAGTATAGCAAACACGTTTTCATAGGGAACACACACACAGAATTTGATTTTTATAGAAGATGTAGATAGACTGAAGCTAAACAATTTTTTTAACAGCGGCAGATTACTAAACGTCCAAAAGGCATAACAGCTAAACTCAACAACGCAGTCAAACTTTAGGTGTTAAAACAACTTAAGTTTGTACGGCAGCCATAGTTTTTCCCCTATCCACATTTTACTGGAGGTTTTAGGACTTAACGTCACATAGCTCCTTACCAATTTTAATTATCCTACCATAACGACATCCAGATATATGCAGTATAATATATTCCATTTGTATTGGAGGTGCCACGCCCCTTTCTCCCAATTCCGCATTTTCTTGGTGGTGTTAGGGATTGTCCTCATATAACTCCTCATTGAATTTTAATGTTCTGGCATGTATACCTTCAAAGGTATACAGTACCAAAGATTCCATTTGTATGGGAGGTACCACGCCCCTTTTATATATCGAAATTATTTTTAGCCTAAATCCTTCCCGTTGATCGAAGGAACCCATAACCAAAATTTGGTGATGGTTGATGTGTGGGAAATACGTTTCCATAGCGAACACACACACAGAATTTGATTTTTATATATATATGGCTAAACCGATTTGGGATTTCAAAATCAACTAACCATCACCTCTCCCTCCTGTATCTTTCCTAAAAATTTCATGGCAATCTGTCGAGCCGTTCTCGAGTTATGGAGTGACAATCAAAATGTACACTTCTTTTTATATACATACTAGCCTTTACCCGCGGCCCCGTCCGCAAGGAGATAATGAAATATGTGGGCTATTCACGTTAGCCTGCTTATAAAGTTATATGTTTAAACATTTTTTTTCTGTCTAATGCATTTTATTTTTGTAATTGAGTAAAAAAAAGAACTTTATGAGCTGATAACCTGATAGGATCCCAAAATGATAACGAAATTATCCAGAAAAAGCCACGAAATGACCCCGACGCTATCGCGGACGGATCCCGAAAACCATCCAGAAACGCCCCGTAAGTGTCTCCAAAAGTTCCCGAAGTAGTCCCAAAAAAACCTGAAATGACAACGACACGATTCTAGACTTATACAGAGAACCACACAGAAATGATCCCTGAAGGGTACCAAATTGATCCCGAAATAGTCCCGAAAAAGTTCCGAAATTACCCTGACGGGCTCCCAGACGGATCTCAAAACCCATCCTGGAAGGGTTCCTAAATTATCCCGACATAGTCCAGAAAAAGCTCCGAAAAAGTTCCGAAATGACCCCGAGGGATCCACAACAGATAGCGAAAACCATAAAGAAATGATTCCGGAAGGGTCCCAAAATGATTCCGAAATAGGCCGAAAATGACCCCGATGGAATCCCGCACGGATCCAAATGTGATCCCGGAAGGGTTTCAAAACTATCCCGAAAAATTAACAAAAAAATCTCAAAATGAATCTTACGGCATCCTGGACGGATCCAGAAATGATCCAAACATGGTCCCGAAATGACCCTGATGGATCCGGCAAACGATCAAGAATTGATGCCGGCAGGGTCCTCAAATGATCCCGAAATAATACAGATAAAGTCATGGAATGACCCCTAAATGGTCCCCAAATGATCCCGAAATAGTCCCGAAAAAGTCCCGAAATTACCCTGATGGGTTCCCGTACAGATCCCGAAATCCATCCAGAAGTGATGCCGGAAGGGTCCAAAAATGATCCCGTATTGTCCCCGAAAAAGCCCCTAAATGACCCCGACGGGATCCCGGACGGATCCCCAAAACTATCTAGAAATGATGAAGGAAGGTACCCAAAATGATTCCAAAAAGTCGTGAAATAACCCCGACGGAATTCCGGACGGATCCCGAAAACCATCCAGAAATGATCCCGAAATAGTCCCGAAGAAGTTCCGAAATGTCCCTGACGGGATCTCAAACGGCCCCCTAACTGACCCCGCCGGGATCCCGGACAGATCCCGAAATCCATTCAGGAATAATTAGGGCCCAAAATGATTCTGAAATAGTTTCGGAAAAGTCCACAAATTACCCTGACGGGATCCCGGACGAATCCTGAAAACCATGCTTAAATGATCCCGAAAAAGTTCCGAAATGACCCCGACGGGATCTCGGACGGATCCCCAAAACTATCTAGTAATGATGATGGAAGGTACCCAAAATTATTCCGAAAAAGTCCTGAAATAACCCCGACAGGATCCCGGACAAATCCCGAAAACCATCCAGAAATGATGCCGGAAGGAATCCCAAATGATTCCGTAAAAGTCCCGCATTGATTCCGACGGGATCCCGAACGGATACCGAAAATCATCCAGAAGTTAGGTGTTAAAATAACTTAAGTTTGTACGGCAGCCATAGTTTTTCCCCTATCCACATTTTACTGGAGGTTTTAGGACTTAACGTCACATAGCTCCTTACCAATTTTAATTATCCTACCATAACGACATCCAGATATATGCAGTATAATATATTCCATTTGTATTGGAGGTGCCACGCCCCTTTCTCCCAATTCCGCATTTTCTTGGTGGTGTTAGGGATTGTCCTCATATAACTCCTCATTGAATTTTAATGTTCTGGCATGTATACCTTCAAAGGTATACAGTACCAAAGATTCCATTTGTATGGGAGGTACCACGCCCCTTTTATATATCGAAATTATTTTTAGCCTAAATCCTTCCCGTTGATCGAAGGAACCCATAACCAAAATTTGGTGATGGTTGATGTGTGGGAAATACGTTTCCATAGCGAACACACACACAGAATTTGATTTTTATATATATATGGCTAAACCGATTTGGGATTTCAAAATCAACTAACCATCACCTCTCCCTCCTGTATCTTTCCTAAAAATTTCATGGCAATCTGTCGAGCCGTTCTCGAGTTATGGAGTGACAATCAAAATGTACACTTCTTTTTATATACATACTAGCCTTTACCCGCGGCCCCGTCCGCAAGGAGATAATGAAATATGTGGGCTATTCACGTTAGCCTGCTTATAAAGTTATATGTTTAAACATTTTTTTTTCTGTCTAATGCATTTTATTTTTGTAATTGAGTAAAAAAAAGAACTTTATGAGCTGATAACCTGATAGGATCCCAAAATGATAACGAAATTATCCAGAAAAAGCCACGAAATGACCCCGACGCTATCGCGGACGGATCCCGAAAACCATCCAGAAACGCCCCGTAAGTGTCTCCAAAAGTTCCCGAAGTAGTCCCAAAAAAACCTGAAATGACAACGACACGATTCTAGACTTATACAGAGAACCACACAGAAATGATCCCTGAAGGGTACCAAATTGATCCCGAAATAGTCCCGAAAAAGTTCCGAAATTACCCTGACGGGCTCCCAGACGGATCTCAAAACCCATCCTGGAAGGGTTCCTAAATTATCCCGACATAGTCCAGAAAAAGCTCCGAAAAAGTTCCGAAATGACCCCGAGGGATCCACAACAGATAGCGAAAACCATAAAGAAATGATTCCGGAAGGGTCCCAAAATGATTCCGAAATAGGCCGAAAATGACCCCGATGGAATCCCGCACGGATCCAAATGTGATCCCGGAAGGGTTTCAAAACTATCCCGAAAAATTAACAAAAAAATCTCAAAATGAATCTTACGGCATCCTGGACGGATCCAGAAATGATCCAAACATGGTCCCGAAATGACCCTGATGGATCCGGCAAACGATCAAGAATTGATGCCGGCAGGGTCCTCAAATGATCCCGAAATAATACAGATAAAGTCATGGAATGACCCCTAAATGGTCCCCAAATGATCCCGAAATAGTCCCGAAAAAGTCCCGAAATTACCCTGATGGGTTCCCGTACAGATCCCGAAATCCATCCAGAAGTGATGCCGGAAGGGTCCAAAAATGATCCCGTATTGTCCCCGAAAAAGCCCCTAAATGACCCCGACGGGATCCCGGACGGATCCCCAAAACTATCTAGAAATGATGAAGGAAGGTACCCAAAATGATTCCAAAAAGTCGTGAAATAACCCCGACGGAATTCCGGACGGATCCCGAAAACCATCCAGAAATGATCCCGAAATAGTCCCGAAGAAGTTCCGAAATGTCCCTGACGGGATCTCAAACGGCCCCCTAACTGACCCCGCCGGGATCCCGGACAGATCCCGAAATCCATTCAGGAATAATTAGGGCCCAAAATGATTCTGAAATAGTTTCGGAAAAGTCCACAAATTACCCTGACGGGATCCCGGACGAATCCTGAAAACCATGCTTAAATGATCCCGAAAAAGTTCCGAAATGACCCCGACGGGATCTCGGACGGATCCCCAAAACTATCTAGTAATGATGATGGAAGGTACCCAAAATTATTCCGAAAAAGTCCTGAAATAACCCCGACAGGATCCCGGACAAATCCCGAAAACCATCCAGAAATGATGCCGGAAGGAATCCCAAATGATTCCGTAAAAGTCCCGCATTGATTCCGACGGGATCCCGAACGGATACCGAAAATCATCCAGAAGTTAGGTGTTAAAATAACTTAAGTTTGTACGGCAGCCATAGTTTTTCCCCTATCCACATTTTACTGGAGGTTTTAGGACTTAACGTCACATAGCTCCTTACCAATTTTAATTATCCTACCATAACGACATCCAGATATATGCAGTATAATATATTCCATTTGTATTGGAGGTGCCACGCCCCTTTCTCCCAATTCCGCATTTTCTTGGTGGTGTTAGGGATTGTCCTCATATAACTCCTCATTGAATTTTAATGTTCTGGCATGTATACCTTCAAAGGTATACAGTACCAAAGATTCCATTTGTATGGGAGGTACCACGCCCCTTTTATATATCGAAATTATTTTTAGCCTAAATCCTTCCCGTTGATCGAAGGAACCCATAACCAAAATTTGGTGATGGTTGATGTGTGGGAAATACGTTTCCATAGCGAACACACACACAGAATTTGATTTTTATATATATATGGCTAAACCGATTTGGGATTTCAAAATCAACTAACCATCACCTCTCCCTCCTGTATCTTTCCTAAAAATTTCATGGCAATCTGTCGAGCCGTTCTCGAGTTATGGAGTGACAATCAAAATGTACACTTCTTTTTATATACATACTAGCCTTTACCCGCGGCCCCGTCCGCAAGGAGATAATGAAATATGTGGGCTATTCACGTTAGCCTGCTTATAAAGTTATATGTTTAAACATTTTTTTTCTGTCTAATGCATTTTATTTTTGTAATTGAGTAAAAAAAAGAACTTTATGAGCTGATAACCTGATAGGATCCCAAAATGATAACGAAATTATCCAGAAAAAGCCACGAAATGACCCCGACGCTATCGCGGACGGATCCCGAAAACCATCCAGAAACGCCCCGTAAGTGTCTCCAAAAGTTCCCGAAGTAGTCCCAAAAAAACCTGAAATGACAACGACACGATTCTAGACTTATACAGAGAACCACACAGAAATGATCCCTGAAGGGTACCAAATTGATCCCGAAATAGTCCCGAAAAAGTTCCGAAATTACCCTGACGGGCTCCCAGACGGATCTCAAAACCCATCCTGGAAGGGTTCCTAAATTATCCCGACATAGTCCAGAAAAAGCTCCGAAAAAGTTCCGAAATGACCCCGAGGGATCCACAACAGATAGCGAAAACCATAAAGAAATGATTCCGGAAGGGTCCCAAAATGATTCCGAAATAGGCCGAAAATGACCCCGATGGAATCCCGCACGGATCCAAATGTGATCCCGGAAGGGTTTCAAAACTATCCCGAAAAATTAACAAAAAAATCTCAAAATGAATCTTACGGCATCCTGGACGGATCCAGAAATGATCCAAACATGGTCCCGAAATGACCCTGATGGATCCGGCAAACGATCAAGAATTGATGCCGGCAGGGTCCTCAAATGATCCCGAAATAATACAGATAAAGTCATGGAATGACCCCTAAATGGTCCCCAAATGATCCCGAAATAGTCCCGAAAAAGTCCCGAAATTACCCTGATGGGTTCCCGTACAGATCCCGAAATCCATCCAGAAGTGATGCCGGAAGGGTCCAAAAATGATCCCGTATTGTCCCCGAAAAAGCCCCTAAATGACCCCGACGGGATCCCGGACGGATCCCCAAAACTATCTAGAAATGATGAAGGAAGGTACCCAAAATGATTCCAAAAAGTCGTGAAATAACCCCGACGGAATTCCGGACGGATCCCGAAAACCATCCAGAAATGATCCCGAAATAGTCCCGAAGAAGTTCCGAAATGTCCCTGACGGGATCTCAAACGGCCCCCTAACTGACCCCGCCGGGATCCCGGACAGATCCCGAAATCCATTCAGGAATAATTAGGGCCCAAAATGATTCTGAAATAGTTTCGGAAAAGTCCACAAATTACCCTGACGGGATCCCGGACGAATCCTGAAAACCATGCTTAAATGATCCCGAAAAAGTTCCGAAATGATCCCGACGGGATCTCGGACGGATCCCCAAAACTATCTAGTAATGATGATGGAAGGTACCCAAAATTATTCCGAAAAAGTCCTGAAATAACCCCGACAGGATCCCGGACAAATCCCGAAAACCATCCAGAAATGATGCCGGAAGGAATCCCAAATGATTCCGTAAAAGTCCCGCATTGATTCCGACGGGATCCCGAACGGATACCGAAAATCATCCAGAAGTGATGCCGGAAAGGTCCTCAAATGATCACCTAATAGTCCCGAAATGACCCTTAAGGGGTCATGGACGGATCCCATAAACCATCCAGAAATGATCCCGATATAGTCCCGAAGAAGTCCCGAAATGACCCTGACGGGATCTCGAACGCACCCCTAAATGACCCTGACGGGATCCCGGACAGATCCCGAAATCCATCCAGAAATGATCTTGGGAGGGACCCCAAATGATCCCGAAAAAGTCCCGCAATGATTCTGAGGGGATCCTGATCGGATACCGAAAACCATCCAGAAGCGATGCCGGAAAGGTCCTCAAATGATCACCTAATACCAAAATGACCCTGACGGCATCCCGGACTGATCCCAAAATCCATCCAGAAATGATCTTGGGAAGGTCCCAAAATTATCCCGAAATAGTCTCGGAAAAGTTCAGAAATTACCCTGACGGGTTCCCGGACGAATCCTGAAAGCCATCTCTAAATGATCCCGAAAAAGTCCCGAAATGACCCTGACTGGACCCCGAAAGGATCCCGAAAACTATCCAGAAATGATGCCGGAAATGTCCTCAAATGATCACCTAATAGTTCCGAAAAGACCCTGACGGGATCCCGAACGGATCCCGACAACTATCTAGAAATGATGCCGAAAGGGCCCGCAAATGATCCCGTATTAGTCGAGAAAAAGTCCCGAAATGAACCCGACGGGATGCCGGACGAATCCCAAAAACCATCCAGAAATGATGTCGGAAGGGACCCCAATGATCCCGAAAAAGTCCCGCAATTATTCCGACGGGAATCTGAACGGATACCGAAAACCATCCAGAAGTGATGCCGGAACGGTCCTCAAATGATCACCTAATAGTCCCAAAATGACCCTGACGGCATCCCGGACAGATCCCGAAATCCATCCAGAAATGATCTTGGGAGGGTCCCAAAATTATACCGAAATAGTCTGGGAAAGTCCAGAAATTACCCTGACGGATCCCGGACGAATCCTGAAAACCAATCTTAAATGATGCCGAAAAAGTCCCGAAATGACCCTAATGGGACCCGGAAAGGATCCCGAAAACTAACCAGAAATGATGCCGGAAAGGTCCTCAAATGATCTCCCAATAGTTCCGAAAAGACCCTGACGGGTTCCCGAACGAATCCTGAAAGCCATCCTTAAATGATCCCGAAAAAGCCCCGAAATGACCCTGACGGGATCCCGAAGGATTCCAGAAACTATCCAGAAATGATGCGAAAGGTCCTCAAATGATCCCCTAATAGTTCCGAAATGACCGTGACGGGATCCCGAACGGATCCCGACAACTATCCAGAAATTATGCCGAAAGGGTCCGCAAATGATCCCGTATTAGTCGAGAAAAAGTCCCGAAATGACGATATCCCGGACGGATCCCAAAAACCATCCAGAAATGATGCCGGAAGAGCCCCCAAATGATCCCGAAAAAGTCCCCAAATGACCCCGACGAGATCCCGCACGGATCCCGAAAACCATCCAGAAATGATGCCGGAAGAGCCCCAAATGATCCCGAAAAAGTCCCCAAATGACTCCGACATACTCCAGAAAAGGTTCCGAAATGGCTCCGAGGGAATCAACGACGGATCGCGAAAACCATACAGAAATGATTCCGGAAGGATCCCAAAATGATCCCGAAATAGTCCGGAAATGACCCAGATGGGATCCCGCACAGATCCAGAAATGATCCCAGAAGGGTCCAAAAACTATCCCGGAAAAGTAACAAAAAATCCCGAAATGGCTCCTACGGCATCCCGGACGGATCCAGAAATGATCTCGGAAGGGTCCCCAAATGATCCCAAAATGGTCCCGAAATGACCCTGATGGATCCGGCAAACCATCAATAAATTATGCCGGAAGGGTCCCCAAATGATCCCGAAATAAAACAGAAAAAGTCACGAAACGACCCCTAGAGGATCACCAAATGATCCCGTATTAGCCCCGAAAAAGTCCCAAAATGACCCTGACGGGATCCCGAAAGGATTCTGAAAACAATACAGAAATGATGCCGGAAAGGTCTTCAAATGATCCCATAATAGTCCCGAAATGACCGTGACGGGATCCCGACAACTATCCAGAAATGATGCCGAAAGGGTTCGCAAATGATCCCGTATTAGTCGAAAAAAAGTCCCGAAAGGACCACGACGGGATCCCGGACGAATCCCAAAAACCATACAGAAATGATGCCGGTAGGTATCCCAAATTATCCCGAAATAGTCCCGAAATGACCTCGTCGGCATCCCGGACGGATCCCGAAAATTATCCAGAAATGATGCCGGAAAGGTTCCCAAATGATCCCCTAATAGTCCCGAAATTACCCTAATGGGATCCCGGACGGATCCCGAAAACCATCCAGAAATGGTGCCGAAAGGGTTCCCAAATGATCCCGTATTAGTCGCGAAAAAGTCCCGAAATGACCCCGACGGCATCCCGGACGTATCCCGAAAACCATCCAGAAATGATGCCGAAAGGGTTCCCAAATGATCCCGTATTAGTTGCGAAAAAGTCCCGAAATGACCCCGACGGGATCCCGGACGGATCCCGAAAACCATCCAGAAATGATGCCGGATGAGCCCCAAAATGATCCCGAAAAAGTCCCCAAATGACCCCGACGAGATCCCGGACGGATCCCGAAAACCATCCAGAAATGATGACGGAAGAGCCCCCAAATGATCCCGAAAAAGTCCCCAAATGACCCCGACGATATCCCGGACGGATCCCGAAAACCATCCAGAAATGATGCCGGAAGAGCCCCCAAATGATCCCGAAAAAGTCCCCATATGACCCCGACGACATCCCGCACGGATCCCGAAAACCATCCAGAAATGATGCCGGAAGGGTCCCCAAATGATCGCGAAATAGTCCCGAAATGATTCCGGAATAGTCCCAAAAATGTTCCAAAATAACCCCGACGGGATCCCGGACGGATCCCGTAAACTATACAGAAATGATCCCGGAAGGGTCCCAAAATGATCCCGAAATAGTCCCGAAAAAGTCCCGAAATTACTCCGGCTTAATCCCGGACCGATCCCGAAAACCATCCAGAAATGATCCCGGAAGGGTCTCGATATGACCCTTACGGTATTACAAATAAGGTGAAGCTAATTATAAAACCATGTTAATAAGGCAGCAGGAGCATTGGAGCGAATAAAAAGTTAGATAGAAACATACAGGTAAAGCTAATAAAAGCGTGCTAATAAAAACAATTGATGGAGGGCGGATGGCGGGAGTAGAGGAGAGGACCACTGATCGTTCCTCCAAAATTGTCTAGATCTCGTTCTGTATGTACCAGATACCAAAAACTATTGATTTAGGAGAAAATTTAGATTGAGTTATAACAATTTATGGATTTTACACCAGAGGGGGTGATAAAGGGGGGCGGGCGGAGGGTGTCACTGCTTACTTTGTAAGCCCTCGACTTATTTGACCCCTTGAGTCTGTGATATTGGTGAAGGCCAGTATACGTAAAGTTATAATGTGTAAAAATTATGAAAAATAATTTCTCGAAGGGGTCGTGGGACCCCACCCCTCTTTCCATGTTCGAAAAAAATTTCGCTAGTAGACTACTGTCTGTGTCCCAAATTTCATCAAAATCCGTGTAGCCATTCTGGCGTGATTCAGTCGCAAAGACGAAAAAATATAATAATTAAATTATAACTGTTCCTAGGGGGCGGGGACCACGCCCCGTTTGAAAAATATATAGCTAGTAGATCCTTCTAGACTATTGGCTATATGTGTGCAAAATTTCATCCAAATCAGTCCAGCCGTTCTTGCGTTATTGAGTCACAAAGACAAACGTCTGGACAAACATCCAAACATCCAAACATCCAAACATCTTAACATCCAAACATCCAAACATCTTAACATCCAAACTTTCCCATTTATAATATATACTAGCTTTACCAGGCGCACGTTGTAACGCCCGAGATCGAATGGATGTTGCGTTATTTTTCATGTTTTTTTTGTTGATAATTTAATTTATTGTTCTGTAAATTGAATTGAATTTTGTACGCATATTTGATGAAATTTTCTGTTAAAACATTTTATTCTTGTATCTTATTGTATCTTATTTTAAATTATTGTATTGCTTTTACCGCTGATGATTGTTGCTTTGATTACATTCCGAAGAAGCATGACTGGTGAGCCAATTTTCAAAGTTGATATATGCGCAGGCATTCCTTTTGGTTCTAAGGAGTATATAAATTCATTTGGATAATTCACAATTTTAGCTTCATCTGTAACTGTGTCGATCGATTTATATTTCGTCACTTCACCAGGAAATTGATTTTGAAAGCGATCATTGATTTTGTTAACATGATCAGTTTTGGAAGCTAAGATAGTTCTTTCGCATAGCCAAAAAACAAAAACATTTAAATTTAAAATTCTTAATTCTGAAATATGAAAAACTTTCGTCTTGATCGAAGGAACCTCGAGCCAAAATTTGGTGATGATCGAAGTATAGCAAACACGTTTTCATAGGGAACACACACACAGAATTTGATTTTTATAGAAGATGTAGATAGACTGAAGCTAAACAATTTTTTTAACAGCGGCAGATTACTAAACGTCCAAAAGGCATAACAGCTAAACTCAACAACGCAGTCAAACTTTAGGTGTTAAAATAACTTAAGTTTGTACGGCAGCCATAGTTTTTCCCCTATCCACATTTTACTGGAGGTTTTAGGACTTAACGTCACATAGCTCCTTACCAATTTTAATTATCCTACCATAACGACATCCAGATATATGCAGTATAATATATTCCATTTGTATTGGAGGTGCCACGCCCCTTTCTCCCAATTCCGCATTTTCTTGGTGGTGTTAGGGATTGTCCTCATATAACTCCTCATTGAATTTTAATGTTCTGGCATGTATACCTTCAAAGGTATACAGTACCAAAGATTCCATTTGTATGGGAGGTACCACGCCCCTTTTATATATCGAAATTATTTTTAGCCTAAATCCTTCCCGTTGATCGAAGGAACCCATAACCAAAATTTGGTGATGGTTGATGTGTGTGAAATACGTTTCCATAGCGAACACACACACAGAATTTGATTTTTATATATATATGGCTAAACCGATTTGGGATTTCAAAATCAACTAACCATCACCTCTCCCTCCTGTATCTTTCCTAAAAATTTCATGGCAATCTGTCGAGCCGTTCTCGAGTTATGGAGTGACAATCAAAATGTACACTTCTTTTTATATACATACTAGCCTTTACCCGCGGCCCCGTCCGCAAGGAGATAATGAAATATGTGGGCTATTCACGTTAGCCTGCTTATAAAGTTATATGTTTAAACATTTTTTTTCTGTCTAATGCATTTTATTTTTGTAATTGAGTAAAAAAAAGAACTTTATGAGCTGATAACCTGATAGGATCCCAAAATGATAACGAAATTATCCAGAAAAAGCCACGAAATGACCCCGACGCTATCGCGGACGGATCCCGAAAACCATCCAGAAACGCCCCGTAAGTGTCTCCAAAAGTTCCCGAAGTAGTCCCAAAAAAACCTGAAATGACAACGACACGATTCTAGACTTATACAGAGAACCACACAGAAATGATCCCTGAAGGGTACCAAATTGATCCCGAAATAGTCCCGAAAAAGTTCCGAAATTACCCTGACGGGCTCCCAGACGGATCTCAAAACCCATCCTGGAAGGGTTCCTAAATTATCCCGACATAGTCCAGAAAAAGCTCCGAAAAAGTTCCGAAATGACCCCGAGGGATCCACAACAGATAGCGAAAACCATAAAGAAATGATTCCGGAAGGGTCCCAAAATGATTCCGAAATAGGCCGAAAATGACCCCGATGGAATCCCGCACGGATCCAAATGTGATCCCGGAAGGGTTTCAAAACTATCCCGAAAAATTAACAAAAAAATCTCAAAATGAATCTTACGGCATCCTGGACGGATCCAGAAATGATCCAAACATGGTCCCGAAATGACCCTGATGGATCCGGCAAACGATCAAGAATTGATGCCGGCAGGGTCCTCAAATGATCCCGAAATAATACAGATAAAGTCATGGAATGACCCCTAAATGGTCCCCAAATGATCCCGAAATAGTCCCGAAAAAGTCCCGAAATTACCCTGATGGGTTCCCGTACAGATCCCGAAATCCATCCAGAAGTGATGCCGGAAGGGTCCAAAAATGATCCCGTATTGTCCCCGAAAAAGCCCCTAAATGACCCCGACGGGATCCCGGACGGATCCCCAAAACTATCTAGAAATGATGAAGGAAGGTACCCAAAATGATTCCAAAAAGTCGTGAAATAACCCCGACGGAATTCCGGACGGATCCCGAAAACCATCCAGAAATGATCCCGAAATAGTCCCGAAGAAGTTCCGAAATGTCCCTGACGGGATCTCAAACGGCCCCCTAACTGACCCCGCCGGGATCCCGGACAGATCCCGAAATCCATTCAGGAATAATTAGGGCCCAAAATGATTCTGAAATAGTTTCGGAAAAGTCCACAAATTACCCTGACGGGATCCCGGACGAATCCTGAAAACCATGCTTAAATGATCCCGAAAAAGTTCCGAAATGACCCCGACGGGATCTCGGACGGATCCCCAAAACTATCTAGTAATGATGATGGAAGGTACCCAAAATTATTCCGAAAAAGTCCTGAAATAACCCCGACAGGATCCCGGACAAATCCCGAAAACCATCCAGAAATGATGCCGGAAGGAATCCCAAATGATTCCGTAAAAGTCCCGCATTGATTCCGACGGGATCCCGAACGGATACCGAAAATCATCCAGAAGTTAGGTGTTAAAATAACTTAAGTTTGTACGGCAGCCATAGTTTTTCCCCTATCCACATTTTACTGGAGGTTTTAGGACTTAACGTCACATAGCTCCTTACCAATTTTAATTATCCTACCATAACGACATCCAGATATATGCAGTATAATATATTCCATTTGTATTGGAGGTGCCACGCCCCTTTCTCCCAATTCCGCATTTTCTTGGTGGTGTTAGGGATTGTCCTCATATAACTCCTCATTGAATTTTAATGTTCTGGCATGTATACCTTCAAAGGTATACAGTACCAAAGATTCCATTTGTATGGGAGGTACCACGCCCCTTTTATATATCGAAATTATTTTTAGCCTAAATCCTTCCCGTTGATCGAAGGAACCCATAACCAAAATTTGGTGATGGTTGATGTGTGGGAAATACGTTTCCATAGCGAACACACACACAGAATTTGATTTTTATATATATATGGCTAAACCGATTTGGGATTTCAAAATCAACTAACCATCACCTCTCCCTCCTGTATCTTTCCTAAAAATTTCATGGCAATCTGTCGAGCCGTTCTCGAGTTATGGAGTGACAATCAAAATGTACACTTCTTTTTATATACATACTAGCCTTTACCCGCGGCCCCGTCCGCAAGGAGATAATGAAATATGTGGGCTATTCACGTTAGCCTGCTTATAAAGTTATATGTTTAAACATTTTTTTTCTGTCTAATGCATTTTATTTTTGTAATTGAGTAAAAAAAAAGAACTTTATGAGCTGATAACCTGATAGGATCCCAAAATGATAACGAAATTATCCAGAAAAAGCCACGAAATGACCCCGACGCTATCGCGGACGGATCCCGAAAACCATCCAGAAACGCCCCGTAAGTGTCTCCAAAAGTTCCCGAAGTAGTCCCAAAAAAACCTGAAATGACAACGACACGATTCTAGACTTATACAGAGAACCACACAGAAATGATCCCTGAAGGGTACCAAATTGATCCCGAAATAGTCCCGAAAAAGTTCCGAAATTACCCTGACGGGCTCCCAGACGGATCTCAAAACCCATCCTGGAAGGGTTCCTAAATTATCCCGACATAGTCCAGAAAAAGCTCCGAAAAAGTTCCGAAATGACCCCGAGGGATCCACAACAGATAGCGAAAACCATAAAGAAATGATTCCGGAAGGGTCCCAAAATGATTCCGAAATAGGCCGAAAATGACCCCGATGGAATCCCGCACGGATCCAAATGTGATCCCGGAAGGGTTTCAAAACTATCCCGAAAAATTAACAAAAAAATCTCAAAATGAATCTTACGGCATCCTGGACGGATCCAGAAATGATCCAAACATGGTCCCGAAATGACCCTGATGGATCCGGCAAACGATCAAGAATTGATGCCGGCAGGGTCCTCAAATGATCCCGAAATAATACAGATAAAGTCATGGAATGACCCCTAAATGGTCCCCAAATGATCCCGAAATAGTCCCGAAAAAGTCCCGAAATTACCCTGATGGGTTCCCGTACAGATCCCGAAATCCATCCAGAAGTGATGCCGGAAGGGTCCAAAAATGATCCCGTATTGTCCCCGAAAAAGCCCCTAAATGACCCCGACGGGATCCCGGACGGATCCCCAAAACTATCTAGAAATGATGAAGGAAGGTACCCAAAATGATTCCAAAAAGTCGTGAAATAACCCCGACGGAATTCCGGACGGATCCCGAAAACCATCCAGAAATGATCCCGAAATAGTCCCGAAGAAGTTCCGAAATGTCCCTGACGGGATCTCAAACGGCCCCCTAACTGACCCCGCCGGGATCCCGGACAGATCCCGAAATCCATTCAGGAATAATTAGGGCCCAAAATGATTCTGAAATAGTTTCGGAAAAGTCCACAAATTACCCTGACGGGATCCCGGACGAATCCTGAAAACCATGCTTAAATGATCCCGAAAAAGTTCCGAAATGACCCCGACGGGATCTCGGACGGATCCCCAAAACTATCTAGTAATGATGATGGAAGGTACCCAAAATTATTCCGAAAAAGTCCTGAAATAACCCCGACAGGATCCCGGACAAATCCCGAAAACCATCCAGAAATGATGCCGGAAGGAATCCCAAATGATTCCGTAAAAGTCCCGCATTGATTCCGACGGGATCCCGAACGGATACCGAAAATCATCCAGAAGTGATGCCGGAAAGGTCCTCAAATGATCACCTAATAGTCCCGAAATGACCCTTAAGGGGTCATGGACGGATCCCATAAACCATCCAGAAATGATCCCGATATAGTCCCGAAGAAGTCCCGAAATGACCCTGACGGGATCTCGAACGCACCCCTAAATGACCCTGACGGGATCCCGGACAGATCCCGAAATCCATCCAGAAATGATCTTGGGAGGGACCCCAAATGATCCCGAAAAAGTCCCGCAATGATTCTGAGGGGATCCTGATCGGATACCGAAAACCATCCAGAAGCGATGCCGGAAAGGTCCTCAAATGATCACCTAATACCAAAATGACCCTGACGGCATCCCGGACTGATCCCAAAATCCATCCAGAAATGATCTTGGGAAGGTCCCAAAATTATCCCGAAATAGTCTCGGAAAAGTTCAGAAATTACCCTGACGGGTTCCCGGACGAATCCTGAAAGCCATCTCTAAATGATCCCGAAAAAGTCCCGAAATGACCCTGACTGGACCCCGAAAGGATCCCGAAAACTATCCAGAAATGATGCCGGAAATGTCCTCAAATGATCACCTAATAGTTCCGAAAAGACCCTGACGGGATCCCGAACGGATCCCGACAACTATCTAGAAATGATGCCGAAAGGGCCCGCAAATGATCCCGTATTAGTCGAGAAAAAGTCCCGAAATGAACCCGACGGGATGCCGGACGAATCCCAAAAACCATCCAGAAATGATGTCGGAAGGGACCCCAATGATCCCGAAAAAGTCCCGCAATTATTCCGACGGGAATCTGAACGGATACCGAAAACCATCCAGAAGTGATGCCGGAACGGTCCTCAAATGATCACCTAATAGTCCCAAAATGACCCTGACGGCATCCCGGACAGATCCCGAAATCCATCCAGAAATGATCTTGGGAGGGTCCCAAAATTATACCGAAATAGTCTGGGAAAGTCCAGAAATTACCCTGACGGATCCCGGACGAATCCTGAAAACCAATCTTAAATGATGCCGAAAAAGTCCCGAAATGACCCTGATGGGACCCGGAAAGGATCCCGAAAACTAACCAGAAATGATGCCGGAAAGGTCCTCAAATGATCTCCCAATAGTTCCGAAAAGACCCTGACGGGTTCCCGAACGAATCCTGAAAGCCATCCTTAAATGATCCCGAAAAAGCCCCGAAATGACCCTGACGGGATCCCGAAGGATTCCAGAAACTATCCAGAAATGATGCGAAAGGTCCTCAAATGATCCCCTAATAGTTCCGAAATGACCGTGACGGGATCCCGAACGGATCCCGACAACTATCCAGAAATTATGCCGAAAGGGTCCGCAAATGATCCCGTATTAGTCGAGAAAAAGTCCCGAAATGACGATATCCCGGACGGATCCCGAAAACCATCCAGAAATGATGCCGGAAGAGCCCCCAAATGATCCCGAAAAAGTCCCCAAATGACCCCGACGAGATCCCGCACGGATCCCGAAAACCATCCAGAAATGATGCCGGAAGAGCCCCAAATGATCCCGAAAAAGTCCCCAAATGACTCCGACATACTCCAGAAAAGGTTCCGAAATGGCTCCGAGGGAATCAACGACGGATCGCGAAAACCATACAGAAATGATTCCGGAAGGATCCCAAAATGATCCCGAAATAGTCCGGAAATGACCCAGATGGGATCCCGCACAGATCCAGAAATGATCCCAGAAGGGTCCAAAAACTATCCCGGAAAAGTAACAAAAAATCCCGAAATGGCTCCTACGGCATCCCGGACGGATCCAGAAATGATCTCGGAAGGGTCCCCAAATGATCCCAAAATGGTCCCGAAATGACCCTGATGGATCCGGCAAACCATCAATAAATTATGCCGGAAGGGTCCCCAAATGATCCCGAAATAAAACAGAAAAAGTCACGAAACGACCCCTAGAGGATCACCAAATGATCCCGTATTAGCCCCGAAAAAGTCCCAAAATGACCCTGACGGGATCCCGAAAGGATTCTGAAAACAATACAGAAATGATGCCGGAAAGGTCTTCAAATGATCCCATAATAGTCCCGAAATGACCGTGACGGGATCCCGACAACTATCCAGAAATGATGCCGAAAGGGTTCGCAAATGATCCCGTATTAGTCGAAAAAAAGTCCCGAAAGGACCACGACGGGATCCCGGACGAATCCCAAAAACCATACAGAAATGATGCCGGTAGGTATCCCAAATTATCCCGAAATAGTCCCGAAATGACCTCGTCGGCATCCCGGACGGATCCCGAAAATTATCCAGAAATGATGCCGGAAAGGTTCCCAAATGATCCCCTAATAGTCCCGAAATTACCCTAATGGGATCCCGGACGGATCCCGAAAACCATCCAGAAATGGTGCCGAAAGGGTTCCCAAATGATCCCGTATTAGTCGCGAAAAAGTCCCGAAATGACCCCGACGGCATCCCGGACGTATCCCGAAAACCATCCAGAAATGATGCCGAAAGGGTTCCCAAATGATCCCGTATTAGTTGCGAAAAAGTCCCGAAATGACCCCGACGGGATCCCGGACGGATCCCGAAAACCATCCAGAAATGATGCCGGATGAGCCCCAAAATGATCCCGAAAAAGTCCCCAAATGACCCCGACGAGATCCCGGACGGATCCCGAAAACCATCCAGAAATGATGACGGAAGAGCCCCCAAATGATCCCGAAAAAGTCCCCAAATGACCCCGACGATATCCCGGACGGATCCCGAAAACCATCCAGAAATGATGCCGGAAGAGCCCCCAAATGATCCCGAAAAAGTCCCCATATGACCCCGACGACATCCCGCACGGATCCCGAAAACCATCCAGAAATGATGCCGGAAGGGTCCCCAAATGATCGCGAAATAGTCCCGAAATGATTCCGGAATAGTCCCAAAAATGTTCCAAAATAACCCCGACGGGATCCCGGACGGATCCCGTAAACTATACAGAAATGATCCCGGAAGGGTCCCAAAATGATCCCGAAATAGTCCCGAAAAAGTCCCGAAATTACTCCGGCTTAATCCCGGACCGATCCCGAAAACCATCCAGAAATGATCCCGGAAGGGTCTCGATATGACCCTTACGGTATTACAAATAAGGTGAAGCTAATTATAAAACCATGTTAATAAGGCAGCAGGAGCATTGGAGCGAATAAAAAGTTAGATAGAAACATACAGGTAAAGCTAATAAAAGCGTGCTAATAAAAACAATTCATGGAGGGCGGATGGCGGGAGTAGAGGAGAGGACCACTGATCGTTCCTCCAAAATTGTCTAGATCTCGTTCTGTATGTACCAGATACCAAAAACTATTGATTTAGGAGAAAATTTAGATTGAGTTATAACAATTTATGGATTTTACACCAGAGGGGGTGATAAAGGGGGGCGGGCGGAGGGTGTCACTGCTTACTTTGTAAGCCCTCGACTTATTTGACCCCTTGAGTCTGTGATATTGGTGAAGGCCAGTATACGTAAAGTTATAATGTGTAAAAATTATGAAAAATAATTTCTCGAAGGGGTCGTGGGACCCCCACCCCTCTTTCCATGTTCGAAAAAAATTTCGCTAGTAGACTACTGTCTGTGTCCCAAATTTCATCAAAATCCGTGTAGCCATTCTGGCGTGATTCAGTCGCAAAGACGAAAAAATATAATAATTAAATTATAACTGTTCCTAGGGGGCGGGGGACCACGCCCCGTTTGAAAAATATATAGCTAGTAGATCCTTCTAGACTATTGGCTATATGTGTGCAAAATTTCATCCAAATCAGTCCAGCCGTTCTTGCGTTATTGAGTCACAAAGACAAACGTCTGGACAAACATCCAAACATCCAAACATCCAAACATCTTAACATCCAAACATCCAAACATCTTAACATCCAAACTTTCCCATTTATAATATACTAGCCTTTACCCGCGGCCCCGTCCGCAAGGAGAAAATGAAATATATGGGCTATTCACGTTAGCCTGCTTATCAAGTTATCTGTTTAAACAAAATTTTCTGTCTAATGCATTTTATTTTTGTAATTGAGTAAAAAAAAAGAACTAAATGAGCTGATATCCTTATAGGATCCCCAAATGATCCCGAAGTTATCCAGAAAAAGCCACGAAATGATCCCGACGCTATCGCGGACGGTTTCCGAAAACCATCCAGAAATACCCCGGAAGGGTCTCCAAAAGTTCCCGAAATGACAACAACACGATTCTAGATTTATCCAGCGAACCACACAGAAACTATCCCGAAAAAGTAACAAAAAAATTACGAAATGACTCCCACGGCATCCCGGACAGATCCAGAAATGATCTCAGAAGGGACCCCAAATGATCCCAAAATATTGCCGAAATGACCCTGACGGATCCGCCAAACCATCAAGAAATGATGCCGGAAGGGTCCCCAAATGATCCCGAAATAATACAGAAAACGTCACAAAATTACCCCTGAAGGGTCCCAAACTGATCGCGAAATGGTCCCGAAGAAGTCCCGAAATTACCCTGATGGGATCGCCGACGGATCCCGGAAACCATCCACAAATGGTGCCGGAAGATACCCCAAATGATCCCGAAATGGCGCCGACGGGATACCGGGCGAATCCCGAAAACCCTCTAGAAATGATGCCGGAAGGTACCCCAAATGATCCCAAAAAAGTCCTGAAATTACCCCGACGGGATCCCGAACGGATCCCGAAAATCATCCAGAAATGATGGCGAAAGGGTCCCCAAATGATCCCGTATTAGTGGCGAAAAAGTCCCGAAATGACCCCGATGGGATGCAGGACGGATCTCAAAAACCCTCTAGAAATGATGCCGGAAGGTACACAAAATGATCCCGAAAAAGTCCCGAAATTACCCCGAAAACCATCTAGAAATGATGCCGGAAGGTACCCCAAATGATCCGGAAAAAGTCCAAAAATGACCCCGACGGGTCCCGGACGAATCCCGAAAACCATCCAGAAATGATGCCGGAAGGGACCCCAAATGATCCCGAAAAAGTCGCGGAATGACCCATACGGGATCCCGGACGGATACCGAAAACCATCCAGATAGGATGCCGGAAAGGTCCTCAAATGATCCCCTAATAGTTCCGAAATGACCCTGACGGGATCCCTGACGGATACCGCAAATCATCCAGAAATGATGCCGAAATGGTTCCTAAAATATCCCGTATTATTCGAGAAAAAGTCCCGAAATTACCCCGACGGGATAACGAACGGATCCCAAAAACCATGTATAAATAATGCCGGAAGGTGCACCACATGATCCCGAAATAGTCCCGAAATTACCCCAAGGGGATCCCGGAGGGATCTCTAAAACCATCCAGAAATGATGCCGGACGGAACCGCAAATGATCTCGAAGAAGTCCTGAAATTACCCCGACGGTATCCCCAAAACCACACAGAAATGATGCCGGAAGGGACCCCAAAAAATTCCGAAAAAGTCCCGAAATGACCCCGACGAGATCCCGGACGGATACCGAAAACCATTCAGAAATAATGCCGGTAGGTGCCCCAAACTGATCCAGAAATATTCCCAAAATGACCGCGTCGGGATCCCGAACAGATCCCCAAAATTATCCAGAAATGATGCCGGAAAGGTCTTCAAATGATCCCCTAATAGTCTCGAAATCACCCTGACGGAATCCCGGACGGATCCCGAAAACCATCCAGAAATTATTCCGAAAGGGTTCCTAAATTATCCCGTATTAGTCGAGAAAAAGTCCCGAAATGACCCCGACGGAATCCCGGACGAATCCCTACAACAATCCAGAAACAATGCCGAAAGGGTCCCCAAATGATCCCGTATTAGTCGAGAAAAAGTCCCGAAAGGACCACGACGGGATCCCGGACGAATCCCGAAAACCATCCAGAAATGATGCCGGGAGGGACCGCAAATGATCCCGAAAAATTCCCAAAATAACCCCGACGGGATCCCGGACGGATCCCGAAAACCATCCAGAAATGATGCCGGAAGAGACCCCAAATGATCCCGCAAAAGTCCCAAAATGACCCCGACAGGATCCCGGACGGATCCCGAAAACCATCCAGAAATGATGCCGGAATGGACCCCAAATGGTCCCGAAATGACACCGACGGGATCCCGCACGGATCTCGAAAACCATCCAGAAATGATGCCGGAAGAGACCCCAAATGATCCCGCAAAAGTCCCAAAATGACCCCGACAGGATCCCGGACGGATCCCGAAAACCATCCAGAAATGATGCCGGAAGGTACCCCAAATGATCGCGAAATAGTCCCGAAATGATTCCGGAATAGTCCCGAAAATGTCCCAAAATAACCCCGACGGGATCCCGGACGGATCCCGAAAACCATCTAGAAATGATGCCGGAAGGTACCCCAAATGATGCCGTTATAGTCCCGAAATGACATCGACGGGATCCCGGACGGATCCCGAAAACCATCCAGAAATGATGCCGGAAGAGACCCCAAATGATCCCGCAAAAGTCCCAAAATGACCCCGACAGGATCCCGGACGGATCCCGAAAACCATCCAGAAATGATGCCGGAATGGACCCCAAATGGTCCCGAAATGACACCGACGGGATCCCGCACGGATCTCGAAAACCATGCAGAAATGATGCCGGAAGATACCCCTAATGATCCCGCAAAAGTCCCAAAATGACCCCGACAGGATCCCGGACGGATCCCGAAAACCATCCAGAAATGATGCCGGAATGGACCCCAAATGGTCCCGAAATGACACCGACGGGATCCCGCACGGATCTCGAAAACGATGCAGAAATGATGCCGGAAGATACCCCTAATGATCCCAAAATAGCCCCGAAATGGTTCCGACGGGATCCCGGACGGATCCCTAAACCATCCAGGAATGATTACGGAAAGGACCCAAACTGACCCCGAAAAAGTCCCGTAATGATCCCGGAAACCATCAAGAATTTATCTCTCGAAGGTACGCAAATGATCCCGAAAGTACCCCGACGGGATCCCGGATGGATCCTGAAAACCATCCAGAAATGATGCCGGAAGGGTCCCCAAATGATCGCGAAATAGTCCCGAAATGATTCCGGAATAGTCCCGAAAATGTCCCAAAATAACCCCGACGGGATCCCGGACGGATCCCGAAAACTATACAGAAATGATCCCGGAAGGGTCCCAAAATGATCCCGAAATAGTCCCGAAAAAGTCCCGAAATTACCCCGGCGTAATCCCGGACCGATCCCGAAAACCATCCAGAAATGATCCCGGAGGGTCTCGATATGACCCTTACGGGATTACAAATAAGGTGAAGCTAATTATAAAACCATGTTAATAAGGCAGCAAGCGCATTGGAGCGAATAAAAAGTTACATAGAAACATACAGGTAAAGCTAATAAAAGCGTGCTAATAAAAACAATTGATGGAGGGCGGATGGCGGGAGTAGAGGAGAGGACCACTGATCGTTCCTCCAAAATTGTCTAGATCTCGTTCTGTATGTACCAGATACCAAAAACTATTGATTTAGGAGAAAATTTATATTGAGTTATAACAATTTATAGATTTTACACCAGAGGGGGAGATAAAGGGGGGGGGGGGGGGGCGGGCGGAAGGTATCACTGCTTACTTTGTAAGCCCTCGACTTATTTGACCCCTTGAGTCTGTGATAATGGTGAAGGCCAGTATACGTAAAGTTATAATGTGTAAAAATTATTGAAAAATAATTTCTCGAAGGGGTCGTGGGACCCCCACCCCTCTTTCCATGTTCGAAAAAAATTTCGCTAGCAGACTACTGTCTGTGTCCCAAATTTCATCAAAATCCGTGTAGCCATTCTGGCGTGATTCAGTCGCAAAGACGAAAAAATATAATAATTAAATTATAACTGTTCCTAGGGGGCGGGGACCACGCCCCTTTTCAAAAATATATAGTTAGTAGACCCTTCTAGACTATTGGCTATATGTGTGCAAAATTTCATCCAAATCGGTCCAGCCGTTCTTGCGTGATTGAGTCACAAAGACAAACGTCTGGACAAACATCCAAACATCTTCACATCCAAACTTTGCCATTTATAATATACTAGCCTTTACCCGCGGCCCCGTCCGCAAGGAGAAAATGAAATATGTGGGCTATTCACGTTAGCCTGCTTATAAAGTTATCTGTTTAAAATTTTTTTTCTGTCTAATGCATTTTATTTTTGTAATTGAGTAAAAAAAGAACTTTATGAGCTGATAATCTGATAGGATCCCAAAATCATAACGAAATTATCCAGAAAAAGCCGCGAAATGACCCCGACGCTATCGCGGACGGATCCCGAAAACCACCCGGAAACGCCCCGGAAGTGTTTCCAAAAGTTCCCGAAGTAGTCCCAAAAAAACCCGAAATGACAACGACACGATTCTAGACTTATCCAGATAACCACACAGAAATGATGTCTGAAGGGTACCAAATTGATCCCGAAATAGTCCCGAAAAAGTTCCGAAATTACCCTGACGGGCTCCCGGACGGATCTCAGAAACCATCCAGAAAATATCCAGGAAGGGTCCCTAAATTATCCCGACTAACTCCAGAAAAAGTTCCGAAATGGCTCCGAGGGGATCCACGATGGATCGCGAAAACCATACAGAAATGATTCCGGAAGGATTCCAAAATGATCCCGAAATAGTCCGGAATTGACCCAGATGGGATCCCGCACAGATCCAGAAATAATCCCGGAAGGGTGCAAAACTATCCCGGAAAAGTAACAAAAAATCCAGAAATGGCTCCTACGGCATCCCGGACGGATCCAGAAATGATCTCGGAAGGGTCCACAAATGATCCCAAAATGGTCCCGAAATGACCCTGATGGATCCGGCAAACCATCAAGAAATTATGCCGAAAGGGTCCAAAAATGATCCCGAAATAATACAGAAAAAGTCACGAAACGACCCCTAGAGGATCCCCAAATGATCGCGTATTATCCCCGAAAAGGTCCCGAAATAACCCCGACGGGATCCCGGACAAATCCCGAAAACCATCCAGAAATGATGCCGGAAGGAATCCCAAATGATTCCGTAAAAGTCCCGCATTGATTCCGACGGGATCCCGAACGGATACCGAAAATCATCCAGAAGTGATGCCGGAAAGGTCCTCAAATGATCACCTAATAGTCCCGAAATGACCCTTAATGGGTCATGGACGGATCCCATAAACCATCCAGAAATGATCCCGATATATTCCCGAAATGACCCTGACGGGATCTCGAACGCACCCCTAAATGACCCTGACGGGATCCCGGACAGATCCCGAAATCCATCCAGAAATGATCTTGGGAGGGACCCCAAATGATCCCGAAAAAGTCCCGCAATGATTCCGAGGGGATCCTGATCCGATACCGATAACCATCCAGAAGTGATGCCGGAAAGGTCCTCAAATGATCACCTAATACCAAAATGACCCTGACGGCATCCCGGACTGATCCCAAAATCCATCCAGAAATGATCTTGGGAAGGTCCCAAAATTATCCCGAAATAGTCTCGGAAAAGTTCAGAAAATACCCTGACGGGTTCCCGGACGAATCCTGAAAGCCATCTCTAAATGATCCCGAAAAAGTCCCGAAATGACCCTGACTGGACCCCGAAAGGATCCCGAAAACTATCCAGAAATGATGCCGGAAATGTCCTCAAATGATCACCTAATAGTTCCGAAAAGACCCTGACGGGATCCCGAACGGATCCCAACAACTATCTAGAAATGATGCCGAAAGGGCCGCAAATGATCCCGTATTAGTCGAGAAAAAGTCCCGAAATGAACCCGACGGGATGCCGGACGAATCCCAAAAACCAGCCAGAAATGATGCCGGAAGGGACACCAAATGATCCCGAAAAAGTCCCGCAATAATTCCGACGGGATCCTGAGCGGATACCGAAAACCATCCAGAAGTGGTGCCGAAAATGTCCTCAAATGATCACCTAATAGTCCCAAAATGACCCTGACGGCATCCCGGACAGATCCCGAAATCCATCCAGAAATGATCTTGGGAGGGTCCCAAAATTATCCCGAAATAGTCTGGGAAAAGTCCAGAAATTACCCTGACGGATACCGGACGAATCCTGAAAACCAATCTTAAATGATGCCGAAAAAGTCCCGAAATGACCCTGATGGGACCCGGAAAGGATCCCGAAAACTAACCAGAAATGATGCCGGAAAGGTCCTCAAATGATCTCCCAATAGTTCCGAAAAGACCCTGACGGGATCCCGAACGGATCCCGACAACTATCCAGAAATGATACCGAAAGGGTCCGCAAATGATCCCGTATTAGTCGAGAAAAAGTCCCGAAATGACCCCGACGGGATGCCGGACGAATCCCAAAAACCATCCAGAAATGATTTTGGAAGGGACCCCAATGATCCCGAAAAAGTCCCGCAATTATTCCGACGGGAATCTGAACGGATACCGAAAACCATCCAGAAGTGATGCCGGAACGGTCCTCAAATGCTCACCTAATAGTCCCAAAATGACCCTGAGGGCATCCCGGACAAATCCCGAAATCCATCCATAAATGATCTTGTGAAGGTCCCAAAATGATCCCGAAATAGTCTCGGAAAAGTTCAGAAATTACCCTGACGGGTTCCCGGACGAATCCTGAAAGCCATCCTTAAATGATCCCGAAAAAGCCCCGAAATGACCCTGACGGGATCCCGAAAGGATTCCAAAAACTATCCAGAAATGATGCCGGAAAGGTCCTCAAATGATCCCGAAAAAGTCCCGAAATGACCCTGACGGGATCCCGAACGGATCCCGACAACTATCCAGAAATGATACCGAAAGGGTCCGCAAATGATCCCGTATTAGTCGAGAAAAAGTCCCGAAATGACCCCGACGGGATCCCGGACGAACCCCAAAAACCATCTAGAAATGATGCCGGTAGGTATCCCAAATGATCCCGAAATAATCCCGAAATGACCTCGTCGGCATCCCGGACGGATACCGAAACTTATCCAGAAATGATGCCGGAAAGGTCCACAAATGATCCCCTAATAGTCCCGAAATTACCCTGATGGGATCCCGGACGGATCCCGAAAACCATCCAGAAATAATGCCGGAAGAGCCCCCAAATGATCCCGAAAAAGTCCCTAAATGACCCCGACGATATCCCGGACGGATCCCGGAAACCATCCAGAAATGATGCCGGAAGAGCCCCCAAATGATCCCAAAAAAGTCCCCAAATGACCCCGACGAGATCTCGCACGGATCCCGAAAACCATCCAGAAATGATGCCGGAAGAGCCCCAAATGATCCCGAAAAAGTCCCCAAATGACCCCGACATACTCCAGAAAAGGTTCCGAAATGGCTCCGAGGGAATCAACGACGGATCGCGAAAACCATACAGAAATGATTCCGGAAGGATCCCAAAATGATCCCGAAATAGTCCGGAAATGACCCAGATGGGATCCCGCACAGATCCAGAAATGATCCCGGAAGGGTCCGATAACTATCCCGGAAAAGTAACAAAAAATCCCGAAATGGCTCCTACGGCATCCCGGACGGATCCAGAAATGATCTCGGAAGGGTCCCCAAATGATCCCAAAATGGTCCCGAAATGACCCTGATGGATCCGGCAAACCATCAAGAAATTATGCCGGAAGGGTCCCCAAATGATCCCGAAATAAAACAGAAAAAGTCACGAAACGACCCCTAGAGGATCCCCAAATGATCCCGTATTAGCCCCAAAAAAGTTCCAAAATGGCCCTGACGGGATCCCGAAAGGATTCCGAAACAATACAGAAATGATGCCGGAAAGGTCCTCAAATGATCCCCTAATAGTCCCGAAATGACCGTGACGGGATCCCGACAACTATCCAGAAATGATGCCGAAAGGGTCCGCAAATGATCCCGTATTAGTCGAAAAAAGTCCCGAAAGGACCACGACGGGATCCCGGACGAATCCCAAAAACCATCCAGAAATGATGCCGGTAGGTACCCCAAATGATCCCGAAATAGTCCCGAAATGACCTCGTCGGCATCCCGGACGGATCCCGAAAATTATCCAGAAATGATGCCGGAAAGGTTCCCAAATGATCCCCTAATAGTCCCGAAATTACCCTAATGGGATCCCGGACGGATCCCGAAAACCATCCAGAAATGATGCCGAAAGGGTTCCCAAATGATCCCGTATTAGTCGCGAAAAAGTCCCGAAATGACCCCGACGGGATCCCGGATGGATCCCGAAAACCATCCAGAAATGATGCCGAAAGGGTTCCCAAATGATCCCGTATTAGTCGCGAAAAAGTCCCGAAATGACCCCGACGGGATCCCGGACGGATCCCGAAAACCATCCATAAATGATGCCGGATGAGCCCCAAAATGATCCCGAAAAAGTCCCCAAATGACCCCGACGAGGTCCCGGACGGATCCCGAAAACCATCCAGAAATGATGCCGGAAGAGCCCCCAAATGATCCCGAAAAAGTCCCCATATGACCCCGACGAGATCCCGCACGGATCCCGAAAACCATCCAGAAATGATGCCGGAAGGGTCCCCAAATGATCGCGAAATAGTTCCGAAATGATTCCGGAATAGTCCCGAAAATGTTCCAAAATAACCCCGACGTGATCCCGAACGGATCCCGTAAACTATACAGAAATGATCCCGGAAGGGTCCCAAAATGATCCCGAAATAGTCCCGAAAAAGTCCCGAAATTACCCCGGCGTAATCCCGGACCGATCCCGAAAACCATCCAGAAATGATCCCGGAAGGGTCTCGATATGACCCTTACGGGATTACAAATAAGGTGAAGCTAATTATAAAACCATGTTAATAAGGCAGCAGGCGCATTGGAGCGAATAAAAAGTTAGATAGAAACATACAGGTAAAGCTAATAAAAGCGTGCTAATAAAAACAATTGATGGAGGGCGGATGGCGGGAGTAGAGGAGAGGACCACTGATCGTTCCTCCAAAATTGTCTAGATCTCGTTCTGTATGTACCAGATACCAAAAACTATTGATTTAGGAGAAAATTTAGATTGAGTTATAACAATTTATGGATTTTACACCAGAGGGGGATATAAAGGGGGGCGGGCGGAGGGTGTCACTGCTTACTTTGTAAGCCCTCGACTTATTTGACCCCTTGAGTCTGTGATATTGGTGAAGGCCAGTATACGTAAAGTTATAATGTGTAAAAATTATGAAAAATAATTTCTCGAAGGGTCGTGGGACCCCCACCCCTCTTTCCATGTTCGAAAAAAATTTCGCTAGTAGACTACTGTCTGTGTCCCAAATTTCATCAAAATCCGTGTAGCCATTTTGGCGTGATTCAGTCGCAAAAACGAAAAAATATAATAATTAAATTATAACTGACCCTAGGGGGCGGGGACCACGCCCCTTTTGAAAAATATATAGCTAGTAGATCCTTCTAGACTATTGGCTATATGTGTGCAAAATTTCATCCAAATCGGTCCAGCCGTTCTTGCGTTATTGAGTCACAAAGACAAACGTCTGGACAAACATCCAAACATCCAAACATCCAAACATCCAAACATCCAAACATCCAAACATCCAAACATCTAAACATCCAAACATCCAAACATCCAAACATCTTAACATCCAAACTTTCCCATTTATAATATATATTAGATATTAGATTAGATATAGATTTCTCTTAGAAGTTGGAGTGCGAGTTCAAATCCCACTCCCGGGAGAAAAAGCTTTGAAGAGATTTACAAGGTATATTCGCTGTCGCTTTGTCCGTCCTGATGTCACGTTGTTTAAATTTTTCTCAAATTATATTATACATTAAAAATAAATGTGTTCATACATTTAGAGCAATAAGAGGAGGAATCCTGTTCCAAATATGAATGTATCATACACATAATTCGCAGGTGAGGCTCTGGCGACCACAAGTTCCTCATGGAAATAGGGGCTGGGTCTTGCATGGCCTACAAGGCTTAATGTGGTCATATCAATCGTTTCCGAGATGGTCGGGCTAGTACCTTAATGGTGCTTGTTATCGGAACGTACCGGATCTATATCCAGCAAAGGACCATCAACATCGATAACACTACCCAAAACCTTCGGGGAGTGTCTTTATCGTTAATACAACAACAAAAACAGTAGTTGTAACTGCAAAAACCTACCTGTAAGATTTAGGGTAGTATTACGGATATGTGCAGAGTTTGATGTTAATGATCCTTCCCTATTTGCTCGTTCTGGCACTAGCCCAACTGCAGGGAGAACAATTTTTTTGGCCCTGGTACCTCTAGGCATGGGGATTTTAGTCCTCTCTCACAACCAGCATATATTGACAGCTAAGCAGAAATTAAGGCAATAATCTCGCATCTAAAAGTGTGTTAGAGTGTAAGCAATCACTGGGAAGAATCGGGATAGAGAGAAGCTAACATCTATACATATTGAGTGCCAGTGCATATAAGACTTGCTCTGGACTTCTCGCTTCCTAGAGAAATTAGATTGGGTGAGATTAAGAGAAGGCGAGAGCTGCACATGATGTATGCGTAGGTCTTGCAACCTTAGACTAACCAAGTAACTCTTATCATTAAAAAGAGGAGATTGAGGCTCATGATGGGTATTCTGACTGGACACTGCCTTCTGACGTCACAAGGTTTGGGGGAAGAAACGATCGAACACGTTTTGTATTCGTGCTCTGAGCTTGTCAGACTAAGACTTCAGCTATAATTGGTGATGCACCTGTCAGATCTAGAAGCATTAAGTGGCATAGGTCCTAGAGAGCTTCTAGTATTTAAGAAGAGGACGGAGTTAGTTTATATATTTTATGTGCTCGCATTACGTTTTACCATCATTTTTTAAATCACAATAGCTCTGAAATGGTGGATCGGATTAATGACATATGTAAACAAGAGACAAATAGTACTCGTTAGATCCATAACTTATAATAATTTTAAGAAATAGTTTGGCAGTTGTATATTTATCGTTTGAGTAGAAATGGTTTTCAGTTACTGATCGTAAAATGTAATACGGGCCTTGTTTTCTAATAGGGGTTTACAATTTGGTCGTTAAGCAAACTTCTGGTAGCACTACGAACTCATTCAGTTCATGTGAGGTCCTCACAGACCGGCCAGTTCAACCTACTTAACCTAACCTACAACCAGCATGCTGAGGATCATCTAACCGTTAATCGTATCCGTTTATATTTGAACTCAAATTTTAATTGAGAAGGCGTTATTTTGGCATCCACTGCTTACGATCCATTTGCATGTGTCACGTCTTGCACTTCACCACTATTCCCCAAATTCATGTTAACTTAACAGGGTGCAAGACGTAACAGAAAATTCTCTTAACGATTTTCTCTGTTCGTCTGTTACCAAAAAATTCTCTGATCAGAGCAAGTATATTGCAAATTTAACTCTCTGATTTTTTTAAAATAAATTATGATGGTTGGAAGGTTGAAGTCTTCGGCACAGACGAAGACAGTCCTGTCCTTACTTGTTTTTTTTTTATATTCAAAGTGTGAATTTGAATCTGTGCCTATGATTCAGGGCAAAACAAAAACAAAAGTGCTACAAGTGTATAGGAGTTGAGCAGCTCCGATGTAAAGAAATATTTTGACAAGTATAAAATACCATTATTCAGTCAACAAATATAGTCAAAAAAGATTCAGAAAGCTGAATTAAAAATTATTATAAATTTTTGATCTCCTAAAGTAAACACATTTGATTCAAATATGATTCCAAAATGTGGTTGAAAAAATATATTCAGTGTTTGATCATCTAAAGTATTCATATTTGATTATTTCTTTTGTTCAATTGTATGGTAACTCATTATTTTGTCAGAAAGAGTAATCAAATTGATATGTAGGGAAATTGAAAATTTAATCACCTAAATGGTGAGTGGGTATAAACAAACCTAGATTGGTATATATGTACACACAAATATTCCTAAACTAAAGATCAGCCTACACCCCCATTTCCCACCCACTTCATTGATACCAATATATCCATGCATAAGCTAACAAATGTTTGTACATTCACATGTTCAAATAAAAGACAAACTGTTTCAATCAACCACTTCCAACAAAAATTATTCTTACGCACAAGCATATGTACAAATCTATGTTCATATGTAAGCTAAGAAATATTTTTATATTCGCATGTTGACAAAGAAAACAAAATTCACTTCAACCATCCAACCATACGCACAAGCACACATACCTATTTACATATGTATGCTCATGTTTTGTATGTTAATCACAAAATTCTGAAAACTAGCTTCCTCTTGATTTTTCATTCATAAATTCTTCTTCTTAAGTTGTCCAAATTGACAAATTTTTGCGATTTTATAAATTCCAACTTCGATGCATATTGGGGGTATTCATTATGACGAGCATAACTACTTTCATAACCCCGAACTTTTCCTTTGAAATAATACCAAACTATTTATAAGCCTGTATGAAAATACTAATATGGTAGTAAAAAATGCAAATAAACATGCACAGATATTGCCTAGTAAATGTCCACTAACATATTAGCAATATAATCTAAAAATTTCCATCCATTGTTCATATAAATTATTGCAAATAATTTTCTCATATCCTGAATTACCGAGTTGTCACAGCTTATGGACATTTTTATTTGCTATTTGAAACCCCCCATCATATTCTGCCGAAAAATTGTTCGCGCAGTCACGCAGCCAAATTTGAAGCAACTGTGTTGCAGTTGCTACATAAGAGTGGTGTTTTACCCGTTTCTGGGCCGAATTCGCACTGTGACGTCATACTGTATATGCTGACTTGTTTATCACATGTCAGTACAAAGTAAGAATTTTACATTATTTTCATAGATAAAAATTAATATATGGGAGCGGCGAAATAAATTAAAGTAATTTTGCGAAGAAATATAACATTATTTCTCAAAAGAGCAATAAATTCGTTTATTTTAATTTTATAATGAATTCCCCTTTTAGCTGTGAGTTATTAAAGGTATAAACGGCAACACTTTTAACCACCGACGACACATAATTTGGCTCGTGCCTATTGTATTTCGTCGGCTAATTGCTACGAGCATTGATATTTACATATCCATGGCCGTATACGCGGATTGCCATAATTGATTTGGTCGCTTCATAACGCGAAAAGCGACAAGTTGTTTTATTAATAACTTAAGCCACTGCCACAGCATCAAAGCGACCAAGCTTTTTATACATGTCTGCCTTTAATTGGAGTATTATTGAATATGTATATATGTATGTACATTTGTACTTTTTTGCTTTGGTTTGTATTTTCATACATATATATTCAATGATACAATGCTCAACATCTGATCAACAGGCACATGTATTTTGTGTATTGTTGGTCTTATTTACATATTTAA
This sequence comes from Eurosta solidaginis, assembly GCF_040869045.1. Taxonomy (NCBI): domain Eukaryota; kingdom Metazoa; phylum Arthropoda; class Insecta; order Diptera; family Tephritidae; genus Eurosta; species Eurosta solidaginis. The sequence continues at coordinate 88,021,065 of NC_090319.1, read as the reverse complement.
GGGTTGATTTGAGGCAGGTCAAATGTATTTAAGTTTGACTTGGCTTATCAAACCTGCCTTTGAAAATATTCAAGTACATAGGTACTTACATCATTGTACTGAATAACACATATAAAATGCTTTAGGAAATTTCTTTATAGGTACCTCCCCTCCCACCCATAGTCCAAATAATAACTAAATATTTTTTTATTTATGCAATTGTTATCAAATATTTTATTTATTTCAATTTTTCAATTTATTAATAATTCATAATTCATGGTTAATATGCATACATTTTATGCAAATTAACGTTTTATAAATATGCAATGGATTTCGTGTGCACAGAAATTCCAAGTGTGCAAATGCCGTCGGCAAAACACTATTTGCATGCATATTTCAATTTGCATACATTTTCCTAAAATTTTAATTTATTAACAAAAAGGGATAGGATAATTCATAAATGTATGATTAATTTACATACATTTCATGAAAGGGCATATTTTGGGTATATGAATAAAAGAAGCAAATATATTGCTATTATTATATTAATTAAGTTCAAATTCATATTAAATCATAAAACAAGCAAATATATTGCTACAAGTAATAAAATTTAAATTTAATTAATCCTACTAAATACCTATATTCCCACAAAGAAATCATATTAAGAGAAAATCCAGAGAATTTATACACCAGCTGAAACAGTTGACAGAGAATTTTCTGCTGTTAACTGGTTAACATTGAAATTGGATTGTGTGTGGTGAAGTGCAAGACGTGTTCACATGCAAAAAAGTTGGAATCTAGCAAAAACGCCTTCTCATTGTGTTTAAATCATATCCAATGCTGTTTTGAACAATCTGACCAATTCATTATGCTCATGCAGAAGATTTTGTAATTGTTCGATCATTTCACGTTTAGTCGCAGTAAAAATTGCACAACGCTGATCTAGTTCAATTGCCGAATCACCAACGAAATGGATCTGAAGGAACTTATGATCTTCGTTCGGTAGTGGTAACAAAGCGCCAGCTCTATGGTGAATTTGCCCTTGAATCTGAATGTTGGGAAGCAATTACAAAAAAATATAACAATAATTGTTCATTTTGATAATAATGGGACATCATTACTTTAAAAGTGGGACTGTAGCCGGGTACATCAACAACTTGGGCTCCAAATGATTTCATTTGAAAGCATCCGTTATATTTTTGTGTATTCTCTAGAAAATGTTTTGATTGGATTGTATTTCCATAGAGTAACGAATGCAATGGCTCTGGCGGGTGGGTTAAAACGGGTAATTTCACTTTGCCACCAGCGCAGCATAAGCCCGGGGTTTCTGATTGAAACTTCAAAGCATTGCAATGCTGGCATACGACAGACAATGAGCCGATATCAACGCAGCGAATATCTTTGTAGGCTATTGCGGAATTGTATTCGAAAGCAGCGCGATTCAAGCCTGCATTTATGGCTGGTGTTCTAACAACATTTTGTTGAATTTGTGGTGATGATTGTGCAGCGCGAACTTGTGCAATATGGGCACGTCTCCATTCATTTTCTTCTGCACGTTCCACTTGCGTTTGATTACCACGGACATTCTGACTAATTATTGCACGGCGTGTACGTCGTCCAAGGTTTGATCGTCTAATAGGAGGCATTAGTCAAGCAAATAACTCTAGCTAAAATGCAATAAAGTAATTTTTGACTAATCCTAATAAAAAGAAAATTCTTAAAAAAAAATACTTACGGAATGAATGTATCGCAATATATGCCCGCAGTTCTAGAAGATAACCTCACTTTTTACACGCAAACTTATTTTCTTAAAAAATGATCGAATTGAAAAATATCGCAAAAGAATTTCAATTGCTCGTAACGCTTGTACCGTTTGTGGATGTGATACGCGATATATGACTATCCGAAATCAGAAAAATAAATCGATGAACACGAAAATCAGAAAAACTCGAATCAATTGCAGCAAGAAAAATAGCACATTTGTTTAATAAAAAATGACAATGAGAAAAGTGCACCTGTCAAATTACGCTAAACCTAAGCACAGCGCCATCTGTTATTTATCCCGTTAATTTCTCCACTCAAAATGCAATTTTATCACAATGAATTTCACAATTATCCGAAACTTACAGAAACACAGCACCATCTGTTATTTATATCGTTATATTAATAATCAATTTTCGATTTCTCCAATTTTTCGACTTTTCCGCAGGGTTTTCCCAAAATTTTCTTTCGTAAAAACCTTCCCCTAGCAATTACGAAGAACTGAAAAAAAATTTGAGCCAAATCGGTCCTGCCGTTCTCAATTGATGAATTATTATACATTTTTCACACTATTTTTATATATATAGATTATTATTATTATTAATAAGTCATTGGACAAACATCCTTATAGACTATAGAATCTAAGAAAGTATTACATACAGCTTAATGGTAATTAAAATATACAGCTTAAAAAGCGGAACTCAAACTTATAAAAAAATCGGCTCTTGGAATATGAAAAGGGAAAGGAGGTATTCACACCAAGGCGCTAAGTGCATCGGTAGCGGACGTTCTCATCGCACCCGTTATGCCAATACAAACTACATAGTCAATGCAGTGTGCTTAATTTTGTTGTTGCTGTCCTTTGCTAAACTAAGAAAGTACCTATACCATTTTCGGAAATAGCTCTCTTATATTTTCATAGCTTCGAGTGCATGCGAAGAAAGCTCTTGTTGCTTTGTTTAAGGTAGAAGCTAGATACGCATTCCAAGTGAAGGTTCTGTCCAGTTAAACCCCTAGGCACTTCGCTTCCATTGAAGCTCGGATTCTAGCTCCACGAAGGAATGGCACTGGCGTGGATAGTTTTAATCTCCGGGTAAAAGGCACTAGGACAGTTTTGTTAGGTTTGATATACAATCCTTTGGCATCACAGCACCTTTCTTTGATGCACAGGGCTTTTTGCGTGCGATCGGATATTATTTCCTCTTGCATTCCTATAATGCAGATTACTTAAGTCATCTGCATACCCTTGAGTTTCAAATTCATTGGATTTTACTAATTGAAGGAGGACATCTATGACTTGGAGAGAGTATACCCTTTGAGGGCATCCACTACTCTCCACAATTGACTTAGTTGTTCCAGCTTAAAACTGATTTTTCTTCTCTTTAGCATGGATAGCGAATGATCGTTGGGCTTATATACTTGCCAATCATAGCTTGTTCGATAGCTTGATGTGTAGTCTGACCGAAAGCCCTTGAGATGTCAATAAAAGGCAGAGGGCTATATATTTAGAATACAAAGCCTTTTCACTTCTTTTTTTTCGTGAGGAATAGTTATCTCCTTGAATTTTCCTGACTGTGGGCAAATTGAGTCCTACGTAGGGGAGTTTGTTTAGGTTGAGCTCCCTAATATGTTGATCCAAAATTTTCTCCACATGACAACAAATTATTTTATTCCCGCTGATTGGATGGTAACACCTCTTGTATTACCTTGTATGTCTGCTGTACTCGAAAAGACTTGCATTAACCGGAATCTGTATCTACGATGTTCGATGTGCAAATTTGTTTGCCATCAATTTTCCGTCCTAGCTCCCAGCCTCACTACCAGTATCGTGCTCTGCTCATTTGCTATTTGTTGTAATTAGGTTGTGTGAGCGCAATATTTAAATTCGATTTTGATTATTTTCAATCAATTGCGGTCAAACGGCGTAGAGTTTCAACGTCAACAACCAAAAAATAAATGCATGCAATGCAACAATCTATTGAAGTATTTCATTTTCCTACCCAGTATACACTGAATTAAAGGTTACTTGCAGCTTATATCACATTTATTTGATCTATAGATTCACGTCGTCCGCCGTGGAGTGGTGGTAGCGTGCCGACCACACCGACGACCCTGGGTTAAAGGCCCGGGCAAAGCAACATAAACATATTCGAAATAAGTTTTTTTAATTAGAAGACAGTTTTTTTAAGCGGGTGATTTGGAAAGCACTCCGAGTGTATTTCTGCCATATAAAGCTTCTCAGTGAAAACTCAGTTGCCTTGCAGATGCCGTTCGGAGTTGGCATAAAACATGTTGGTCCCGTCCCGCTGATTTGTAGAAACAATACATGACGCAAATTGGAAGAGAAGCTCGGCCTAAAATTTCTTCGGTGGTTATCGCACCTTACATTTATTTGTTTTTTATAGGTTCATGAATATATTACTTTTGGGCTCCCGTTCAAAAGCTTGGCGAATTCAGTATGAAGTGTTGTTATCCCTACAGCTGATTGCTTCTTCTTGATTATTTTACCTATGTCAGTTAAGCGAAATCAATGCAAATTTTCTTTTGACTTGACATTCTTCTGCTCTGCAAATTGGTTTAACCAAGGCGATTTCAGTAGAGGTGGTGTTATCCCAACAGCTGATTGCTTCTTCTTGATAACTTTCCATACAAAGCCTTGTACAACAATATGTCAGTTAATCTAAATCAATGAACATTTTTTTTTGACTTGACATTCTTCTGCGCGGCGAATTGGTTGAATTCGCTTTCCCACCACCTGGTATGGATTCGCCTTGGGTTGAACTTGCTTTGCCATCACCTCAAGGCTAATTCAGCTGATTGCTTCTTCTTGATAACTTTCCATACAAAGCCTTGTACAACGCATATATGTAATACTTCTATATCACTAGTACCGAACTGTCCAGCCTGTCAAACATTACAGTACAGATATACAACGAGAGAAGGAGACAAAATCTCAAGGTTGTCGTTAAATTTTTGTAAAAAAGGGGCTTAAATATATGTATATTTCAACAAGCCGTGTTGCCAAATGAAAAAGTAAGCTTTTGTTTTCCATTAGTATTATAAAATTTGTATTGTTTTAAGAACTCTGCAGAATAGCATTACCGATTTGTGCTCAGTGCGCAGATATACGTATATAAATGAGCCATTAGTGATCAACAAGCGACAAAAAAAGCAAATAATGACAGCTGACAACTACGTATTTCTCACGAAAAAGAGTATGTTAAAATAAATTTACAAACTTGATATTATTTCAACACCAATAGCAGCCAACCCAGTACTCATATTTTGTTTACTTCATCAAAAATTTACTTCATTAAAAAATTCAAAATGTGAAATTTTGAAAACTCGTTTGTTCAAGCTAATTCACTTTAAATTATTTTTGAAAACGTTTAAAGAAATGCTTTTTGGGATATATGTATAAGTATATTTTTATACATGTATATTTGAATTTTTTTCATTTCAAAAATATGAATTCTTCGCCTTGTTTTTTTTTTCCTATTTATGAACTTTGTATGGCAGCAGCCCATGTTTAAATAATAAATACGTCAAGTCTTTTATTGTATTTGTTGGCCTTTTCATTGTTTAATCGACTAAACTGAGATTTTATAACAATTAGTATGCAGAAGTTGGGTAAAGGGGATAGTGACCCGTTGCATCCCTTTAATTCTTTTTTTACACACGCTACTACAATTCACTAACACTAACAAAGCCCGCGCATGCGCAGAACATACATTTGCACAGTTTCAGCAAATAATGATTGACAGAAAATTTGCACATTAGGAAGATAGGAAGGCATTGATATAGAAGTATTATCAAGCCGAATTCATTAAAGGTGGTGTTATCCCATCAGCTGATTGCTTCTTCTTGATAATTTTCCATACAGCGCCTTGTACTACAACATGTCAGTTAATCGAAATCAATGAAAATTTTCTTTTGACTTGACATTCTTCCGCACAGCGAATTGGTTGAATTTGCTTTGCCACCACCTAGTATAGATTCGCCTTGAGTATTATATATATGGTACAACGTCAGTTAATCGAAATCAATGACAATTTTCTTTTGACCTGACATTCTTCTGCACGGCGAATTGGTTGAATTCGCTTTGCCACCACCTCTACTGAATTCGCCTTGAACGGAAAATTTAGAAGACCCTCTGAGGTATATTCATATAGCTCGATATAAACAGTTCAGTTGATGAATTTTCTAAATTTTTCAATATACAATAAGGGGACTCATTCAAACATGTAATTGCCTCATAACGATGGAAACCCATCAAACTAATGGCGTCTTTTTTTCTGAAAATAATGTCTGTTCTTCTCAGCTCCCTCGTGAGTTTGTGTGCTCGTTTTACACTCTGCTTCTACTAGAGAAAAATAAAAATTATATTTCAAGTTTGGAAAACGTTATCTATATAAAACTCTGAGACAGATTCAAGAAAGAAAATAATCCGAGGTAGGGTGTTTTTCAATCAAATTCGAATAAAAAGTGGCGCGCTGATTACAATTCAAAAACGTTTCTAAAAACAGTTTTGATCTTACTGGCACCGCGGCAGGCGACGTAGCTTACTCGCCCACCACATCCAAGGCCCTAGGTGCAACTTCCGAGAAAAGCAACTGCAAATACTTTAGAAAAAAGTTTTTTTAGACGGTGTCGCCATTCGGCAGTAGATTGTCAAGCACTCCGATTTTATTTCTTTGCAGCTGCCCTTCGAAGTCCGCATATAACCTGTAGGTCCCATCCCGCCAATTTGTAGGGAAAAATTAAAAAGTTGCAAACTGTAAGAGAAACTCGACCTAAATCTGTTCGGATCTATCGTGTATTTTATTTTCATGTACCGTGGCTCTCAACTGAGACCTTCATACACTATCACAGAAACTGAAATCCCTCGTGCCACCCTAGGTTTTATTCCTATATCGTATAAACATTTTCTTGTTAGCCGAACCTAGAGCAGAACATTCCATGTGTCTGCTAAGTCGGTTTAACCGGTCTTATTGGATGAGAGGACAAACGAGAGCTTCAAGTGCCCTCTATTTGTTTGTCTCATGTTGTAGGTCTTGCAATTGATCATAGAAATTTTACAGCTTTGCGCTTAATTTCACGCCTATCATCCATTCTTCAATATATCCCACACTACTACTTCCACTAATCAGCGGGAAAATACTTTGTTAAAGTTGGCGCATATGGGAGAGAGGCAAACATTTATTTGCGTTTTCTCAACATTGCGACAGCTGTTCGCTATTTTAATCTAGATGCGTGTAAAGGCCCGAACACATAGGCTATTTGTCGCTATCCATACAAACTCATGCAATCAAATCATGTGTCAGCGAACGATGCTGCATCAAACATTTTATTTGTTGGAGCTTTAACTCATGCATTATTTTACTTTATCCTAAATCGAGGCGCTTCAATCACAAATAAAGGTTGGTCATCAAAGATTTTAATATGTAAATTATATATTTTCTTTGCAAAATGTTACATCTGTGCTTATCAAACATATGTAAAAACCCCAGAGTGAATTTCTAATCAATTAAAAAAAATGAATTCAACGTGTTTGCGGCTTTACTACTTGCAAATGGCAATAATTAATAAATAATAATTACTACTAAGTACTATTTACGAATGATTAAAATACAAGCAGTCACAAGGAACTGAATAAGCTATGTAGCTGATACACACACATTAGGGTGGTTATTCAATCGTTGAGATCAATTTCAATTTCGATGGATATAATAGCTGTGTTTTTTTTTTAAATGTATATACATATGCACTTTATCCACACTTATGAATTAGTACGGCTAAATTTCATATGCATTATACTCGGCTGCAACTGAAATGTGTCTCTCCATTTTATCTCTACAGTATTCTCCACGTCTATGACCGAAAAGTGTGTGTGCCCACGATTCATCCCAGCACGGCTAAAGCTGCAGACATTGGTGCTTTATCGGTAATCGTATCGGTAATCTTATAACAGCTGATTCGACCAACCTTATGAGAGTCAATGCAATCGATTATTGGTGCCGCTAAGGTCGTAACCAACCAATTGGTTTTTGGTTTACCGTCGTAATGATAAACAGCTGATTACGTCAGGGATACGACTACAGCGATACGACAAACGGCGCCAATGACTACAGCTTAATGCGTCTGTACGCAAATACTTATTAAGGACTCCATGACCGTTCTCATAATCTCCAGATAACGCTAACTGGCAATTTATTTATCAGATGAGGCAAAATTTAGCGTTAACCCCTGGTGAGATCGGTTGGAATATTAGAATGACTATTTTGTACTTTTTTTTTGTCACTGATGTTCAGAAGCAACAATTGCTAACGAACGCTACTTTTGTTTACACTCTTGTAAAATTCGAAAAATCACTTAGCAAGTTTTCTCTCCAATCGAGCGATTTGTATATTGACATCAATTTTGTACAGATATGTTAGTTGTAAATTTACCGTTAAAGTTATAGCAACTTTCTGCTACACAAACGGTAATGTTTTTATGCGAAAATATAACATATAAAACAAAAATAGAAATGGTCTAGTTTATTTATGGTAAGCCATGATATTTGTTAATTATATGCCTAATGCGATCAAAGTAATTGAATTTTTTTTTTCTTTTGTAGAATAAATAAGAAGCTTGATTTAGTTATTTTTTACTTTTGTGGATTAAAGCGTGATTAGTCGCATTCGAGTATCATTGCGCAAATACTAAAAACATGATCATTGAAAAAAAGTAAAAAAAAACTATAGTACATTGAATACAAATGAAGTAGAACAACTTAAACAAAAACGTTAAAAAGCGTATGTTACGAATTTGCCGAAAATAATTGTTGTATGAACATATTGTTGCTGATAAACTGGCGATAGCACTTCTTTATCGCGAGTATCAATGGCGACAGTCGAAGTGCATGACTATCGATATATATATATATACTAGCCTTTACCCGCGGCCCCGTCCGCAAGGAGAAAATGAAATATACGGGCTATTCACGTTAGCCTGCTTATCAAGTTATCTGTTTAAAATTTTGTTTCTGGGTAATGCCTTTTATATTTGTATTTGAGTAAAAAATGAACTAAATGAGCTGTTAACCTGATAGGATCCCCAAATGATCCCGAAATTATCCATAGAAAGCCACGAAATGACCCCGACGCTATCGCGGACGGATCCCTAAAACCATCCAGAAATTCCCCCGAAGGGTCTTCAAAAGTTCCCCGAATAGACCCAAAAAACCCGAAATGACAACGACACGATTCTAGACTTATCCAGAGAACCACACAGAAATGATCCCTGAAGGGTACCAAAATGATCCCGAAATAGTCCCGACAAAGTTCCGAAATGACCCTGACGGGCTCCCGGACGGATATCAAAAACCATCCAGAAAATATCCAGAAAGGGTTCCTAAATTATCCCGACATAGCCCACAAAAAGGTTAGAAATTACCCCGAGGGGATCCACGACGTATCGCGAAAACCATACAGAAATAATTCCGGATGGGTCCCAAACTGATCCCGAAATAGTCCGGAAATGGCCCCGATGGGATCCCGGACGGATACAGAAATGACCTCGGACCCTGATGGATCCGGCAAACCATCAAGAATTGATGCCGGAAGGGTCCCCAAATGATAACGAAATAATACAGAAAAAGTCATGAATTGACCCCTAAAGGGTCTCCAAATGATCCCGAAATAGTCCCGAAAAATCCCGAAATTACCCCTGATGGGTTCCCGTACAGATCCCTAAATCCATCCAGAAGTGACGCCGGAAGGGTCCCCAAATGACCCCGTCGGAATCCCGAACAGATCCCTAAAACTATCCAGAAATGAAGCCGGAAAGTTCCCCAAATGATCCCCTAATAGTCCCGAAACGACCCTGACGGAATCCCGGACGGATCCCGAAAACCATGCAGAAATCGTGCCGGAAGGGACCCCAAATGATCCCGAAAAAGTCCCGAAATGACCCCGATGGGATCCCAGAGGGATCCCGAAAACCAACCAGAAATGATGCCTGTAGATACCCCAAATGATCCCGAAATAGTCCCGAAATTACTCCGACGGGATCACGGACGGATCCCGAAAAATTCCTGAAATGACCCCGACGGGATCCCAGATGAATACCGAAAACCACATAGAAATGATGCCGGTGGATACCCCAAAATGATCCCGAAATAATCCCGAAATGACCCTGAAGGGCTCCCGAGGGATCCCGGAAACTATCCAGAAGTGATGCCCTAAAGGTTCCCAAATGATCCCGAAATGACCCCGTCAGGATCACGGACGGATTCCGAAAAAGTCCTGAAATGACCCCGACGGGATCCCAGATGAATACCGAAAACCACATAGAAATGATGCCGGTGGATACCCCAAAATGATCCCGAAATAATCCTGAAATGACCCTGAAGGGCTCCCCGAGGGATCCCGGAAACTATCCATAAATGATGTCCTAAAGGTTCCCAAATGATCCCGAAATAGTCCCGAAATGACCCCGTCGGGATCACGGACGGATCCCGAAAAAGTCCTGAAAATACCCCGACGGGATCCCAGATGAATACCGAAAACCATCCAGAAATGATGCCGGTGGATACCCCAAAATGATCCCGAAATAATCCCGAAATAACCCTGAAGGGCTCCCCGAGGGATCCCGGAAACTATCCAGAAATGATGCCCTAAAGGTTCCCAAATGATCCCTAAATAACTCCGAAATGACCCTGACGAGATCCCGGACGGATCCCGAAAACCATCCAGAAATGATAGCGAAAGGGTCCCCAAATGATCCCGTATTAGTCGCGAAAAAGTCCCGAAATGACCATGACAGGATCCCGGACGGATACCCAAAACCATCTAGAAATGATACCGCAAGGTACCCCAAATTATCCCGAAAAGTCCTGAAATGACCCCGACGAGATCCCGGACGGATCCCGAAAACCTTCCAGAAATGATGCCGGAAGGAACCCCAAATGATCCCGAAGAAGTCCCGAAATGACCCCAATGGGATCCCGGACGGATCCCGAAAACCAGCCAGAAATGGTGCCGGTAGGTACACCAAATGATCCCGAAATAGTCCCGAAATGGCCCCGGCGGGATCAGGGACAGATCCCGAGAAAGTCCTGAAATCACCCCGACGGGATCCCGGACTAATACCGAAAACCATCCAGAAATGATGCCTGTGGGTACCCCAAAATGATCCCCAAATAGTCCCGAAATGACCCTGAAGGGATCCCGGAAACTATCCAGAAATGATGCCCGAAAGGTTCTCAAATGATTCCCAAATAGTCCCGAAATGACCCTGACGAGATCCCGGACGGATCCCGAAAACCATCCAGAAATGATGGCGAAAGGGTCCACAAATGATCCCGTATTAGGCCGAAATAGTCCAGAAATGATCCCGATGGGATCCCGCACGAATCCAGAAATGATCCCCGAAGGGTCCCATAACTATCCCGAAAAAGTAACAAAAAAATCTCGAAATGACCTCGGAAGGGTCCCCAAATGATCTCAAAATGGTCCCGAAATTATCCTGATGGATCCGGCAAACCACCAAGAATTGATGCCGGAAGGGTCCTCAAATTATCCCAAAATAATACAGACAAAGTCACGAAATGACCCCTAAAGGGACTCCAAATGATCCCGAAATAATCCCGAAAAAGTCCCGAAATTACCCTGATGGGTTCCCGCACAGATCCCGAAATCCATTCAGAAGTGATGCCGGAATGGTCCCCAAATGATCCCGTATTAGCCCTGAAAAAGTTCCGAAATGACCCAGACGGGCTCCCGGACGGATCCCGAAAACCATCCAAAAAAATAGTCCAGAAGAAGTCCCGAAATTACCCTGACGGGATATCCAACGGATCCCTAAATGACCCTAACGGGATCACACGGATCCCAAGAAATGATGCCGGTAGGTACCCCAAATAATTCCGAAATGGTCCCGTCGGGATCCCGAACGGATCCCTAAAACTATCCAGATATGATGCAAAAAGGTTCCCAAATGATCCCTAAATAGCCCCGAAATGACCCCGATGGGATCCCGAACGAATACCGAAAACCATTCAGAAATGATGCCGGAAAGGTCCTCAAAAGATCACCTAATAGTCTCGAAATGACCCCGATGGGATCCCGAACGAATACCGAAAACCATTCAGAAATGATGCCGGAAAGGTCCTCAAAAGATCACCTAATAGTCTCGAAATGACGCCGACGGGATCCCGGACGGATCCCGAAAACCATCTAGAAATGATGCCGAAAGGGTCCCCAAATGATCCCGTATTAGTCGCGAAAAAGTCCCGAAATGGCCCCGACGGGATCCCGGACGGATACCCAAAACCATCTAGAAATGATGCCGGAAGGTACCCCAAATGATCCCGAAAAAGCCCTAAAATTACCCCGACGGGATCCCAAATCAATACCGAAAATAATCCAGAAATGATGCCGGTGGATACCCCAAAATGATCGCGAAATAATCCCGAAATGACCCTGAAGGGCTCCCCGAGGGATCCCGGAAACTATCCAGAAATGATGCCCTAAAGGTTCCCAAATGATCCCTAAATAGCCCCGAAATTACCATGACGAGATCCCGGACGGATCCCGAAAACCATCCAGAAATGATGGCGAAAGGGTCCCCAAATGATCCCGTATTAGTCGCGAAAAAGTCTCGAAATGACCCCGACGGGATCCCGGTCGAATACCAAAAACCATCCAGAAATGATGCCAAAAGGTTCCCAAATGATCCCTAAATATCCCCGAAATGACCCCGATGGGATCCCGAACGGCTACCGAAAACCATCCAGAAATGATGTCGGAAAGGTCCTCAAAAGATCACCTAATAGTCTCGAAATGACGCCGACGGGATCCCGGACGGATCCCGTAAACCATCCAGAAATGATGCCGGAAGGGTCCCCAAATGATCCTGTATTATTCGAGAAAAAGTTCCGAAAAGACCCCGACGTGATCAGGGACGGATCCCGAAAACCATTTAGAAATGATGTCGGAAGGTACCCCAAATGATGCCGAAATAGTCCCGAAATGACATCGACGGGATCCCGGACGGATCCCGAAAACCATCCAGAAATGATGCCGGAAGAGACCCCAAAAGATCCCGCAAAAGTTCCAAAATGACTCCGACAGGATCGCGGACGGATCCCGAAAACCATCCAAAAATGATGCCGGGACCCGAAATGGTCCCGGAAAGATCCCAAAATGACCCCGACGGGATCCCGGACGGATACCGAAAACCATCCAGAAATGATGCCGGTAGGTAACCCAAATTATCCCGAAATAGTCCCGAAATGACCCTGACGCGATCGCGGACGGATCCCGAAAACCATCCAGAAATGATGCCGAAAGGGTCCCCAAATGATCCCTATTAGACGAGCAAAAGTTCCAAAATGACCCCGACGGGTTCCCATACGGATCTCGAAAACCATCCAGAAATGATGCCGGAAGATACCCGTAATGATCCCGAAATAACCCCGAAATGGCCCCGACGGGATCCCGGACGGATCCCTAAAGCCATCCAGGAATGATTACGGAAGGGACCCAAAATTACCCCGAAAAAGTCCCGTAATGATCCCGGAAACTGTAAAGAATTTATCTCTCAAAGGTACGGAAATTATCCCGAAAATACCCCGACGGGATGCCGGACGGATCCCGAAACCCATCCAGAAATGATACCGGAAGGGTCCCCAAATGATCGCGAAATAGTCCCGAATAAGTCCCGAAATGACCCCGGCGGGATCCCGGACGGATCCCGAAAACCGTCCAGAAATGATCCCGGAAGGGTCTCGATATGACCCTAACGGGATTACAAATAAGGTGAAGCTAATTATAAAACCATGTTAATAAGGCAGCAGGCGCGTTGGAGCGAATGAAGAGTTACATGGAAACATACATGTAAAGCTAATAAAAGCGTGCTAATAAAAACAATTGGAGGAGGGGGGATGGCGGGATGAGAAGGAGAGGACAACTGATCGTTTTTCCAAAATTGTTTAGATCTCGACCTGATGTGCCATATACCAAAAACTATTGATTTGGGAGAAAATGTATATTGAGTTATAACAATTGATAGATTTTACACCAGAGGGGAGAGAAGTGGGAGAGGAGGCAGAGGGTGTCACTGCTCACTTTGTAAGCGCTCGACTTATTTGACCCATTGAGTCTGTAATATTGGTGAAGGCCCGTATACGTAAAGTTATAATGTGTAAAAATTATTAAAAAGTAATTGTTCGAAGGGGTCGTGGGAACCCACCCTCCTTTCCATGTTCGAAAAAAATTTCGCTTGCAGACTATTATCTGTGTCCCAAATTTCATCAAAATCTGTGTAGCCGTTCTGGCGTGATTCAGTCACAAAGACGAAAAAATACAATAATTAAATTATAACTGTTCCTAGGGGGCGGGGACTTCCCCCTTTTCAAAAGAATACAGCTAGTAGATCCTTCTAGACTATTGGCTATATGCATGCCAAATTTCATCCAAATCGGTCCAGCCGTTCCTGCGTGATTGAGTCACAAAGACAAACGTCTGGACAAACATCCAAACATACAAACATCCAAACATCTAAACATCCAAACTTTCTCATTTATAATATATATTAGATATTAGATGTAAGGCGCGATAACCTCCGAAGAGATCTAAGGCCGAGCTTCTCTTCCAATTTGCGTCGTGCTCCTCTTTATTTTCCCTACAAATTGGCCGGACGGGACCTATATGTTTTATGCCGACTCCGAACGGCATCTGCAAGACAGATGAGTTTTCACTGAGAGCTTTTCATGGCAGAAATACACCCGGAGCGCTTGCCAAACACTGCCAAGGGGCGACCCCGCTTAGAAAAATTTTCCTCTAATTGAAAAACCTTATTTTTAAAATTTTGGTGTTGCTTTGCCCGGGGTGTGAACCCAGGCCATACGGTGTGGTAGGCGGAGCACGCTACCATCACACCACGGTGGCCGCCACAATGACTATGACAATGACTGTCGATACTATCAGGAATATATCAGTGGTTATATTTAGAGCGTTTCAATGAGCCATCCACCTTTGTGTCATGATCAAATCTCATTGGAATGATCCGGATCAGTACTATGCATGGCGGAACGATACAAGGTGGCAGCACGGAACAGCTGATTATAAACTTTTTTTATTTGATTTGATACATCAACTTCCGGCGCAGTACGATTTTGACATTTTTCCATCGAATTTACAAAAACAAAGTACATGGGATTTTGATTTATGATGATATAACTTAAGCTTAAGCTTAAACTTAAGCTAGCCCAACCCTCGATATTAAAAAAAAACAAGTGTAATAAATTTCATTAACCCGTATTAAATTAGCATTAAATATTGTGCAATTTAGTACGGTCTCTTTTTTGATGGGCTGAAAAGGTTGGGCTAGCTTAAGAGACCTGGCAAATTTTTTTGTTTCACGGACAATTCACTTCAAATTTACGGCAAATTTACGTGCAAGAATTATCTTCTAACTGGTGTCTAAGGTGGTTTTCGAAAAGTGGCACGCTAACTTCATGTGAAGTTGGCGGTGCACCATAAAAAGAGTTAAATTTTTTTTTTTCGAAATTATAAAATATACGATTTATCTACGGCAAATTCGTGTGCTAGAATTACTTTCCTAGCTGGTCTCTAAGGCTGTTTTCTATATTTTCTAAAATAAGGCCGCGGCAAATTGTTTTGTTTCACGGATAAATTACGGCAAATTCGCGGCAATTTTCCCAATAGGTAATTTTTTTCCACGTAAAAGTTGTCTTTGCAACTTCATAGAGGTCATAACAATACAACTCGAAGCACAAGAAGAGCGTAGGTATCTCACCAAAGCTGGAGGCACAAGAAAAAAATATTTCATAGCAGATGGAGGCTTTTAGTGACCGACAATATAAAATTGAGGCCGTGATGGATGCTTTGAAAGATAGAATCCAGGAGTTACAATTGAACCGTCCAATCACTTCAACGTCCAATCTGAAAGTAAAATCCCCAACGTTTGATGGCCTTGTTCCTAAATGGATATAATACTCGCTCCACATTGCGAACCTGTGTATCTTTTTCATATAACAGGGTCGCACCAGCCGTCACCGTGATGTCCTTCAAATTAAATTGTTTCATACAATGCGCTGCGTAACCAATACTTCCATACTGAACAATATAGGTAGGCAGGTTCGCAATGAAATAGGCCTTAGGTTAGGTTGTACTGGCCGGTCCATGAGGACCTCACATAGACTGATTGAGTCCGTAGTGTTACCAGAAGTTTGTTTTAACGACCAAACTGAAAAACCGTATCAAAAACCAGGACCTATGTTATAAAATAACTCCGTCCTCTTGGCAAATAATAGAAGCTTCCTAGGACTTAAGCCACTTGCTGCTTCTAGATCTGACAGCTGTATCACTCCTAATAACTGGAGTCTTAGCCTGGCAAGTGCAGGGCACCAACACAGAACGTGCTCGATCGTTTCCTCCTTCAACCCGCACTTCCTACATTTGCTATCACTGACCAAGCCTAATTTAAAGGCATGTGCCGCCAGAAGGCAGTGTCCAGTCAGAATACCCGTCATGAGTCTATAGTCCTCTCTTTTTAATGATAGAAGCAACTGTGTTAGTCTAAGGTTGTAAGACCTACACATAATCTTCGACACGTTACAGCCCCGCGCTTGAACCCACGCCTTTCCCGCTTGGTCGATCACGTGCACCTCTCGCATTCGCCTAATCTCGCACAATCTAATTGGGACGTCTACGGAGCGAGCTTCAAGGGATGCGCCCTTTTTAGCTAGTTCGTCCGCTTTTTCATTCCTATCTATTCCCATATGCCCTGGGACCCAATATAGATGTATGCTTCTCCCTGTCCCGATTCTCTTCAGAGACTGCTTACACTTTAACACCCATTTAGATGCTGTGCTATGCGAGATTATTGCCTCAATTGCTGCTTGACTGTCAATATAAAAGCTAACACGGTTGCAGCTTAAGCTATTCTCTTCCAGGGTTTCTACTGCTTTGGCTACGACTAATATTTCGGCTTGGAAAACGCTACAGTAATCCGGCAGCCTGTAGGATCTGCGCAGTATACCACAGACCCTACTCCTTCCACTACTTTGGAACCATCGGTGTACACGTGCATCGCCTCGTCCGCCATTTGCGCACCCTTACGCCAACCGTCCACCTCTATTGTGGCCTTAAGATTTCCCTCGAAGCGCAGACAGGGAATCAGGTAGTCTGTTCGTCTTGTGATTGATGATGCTACACTACTATGGCCATATGGTCGGTGCTCAAGCTGCCCCGAAGCACCGAGCCTGGTTGCGGTCGTTAATGCTTTGTTCTTTGCTACCAGGGCTACAGGTGGAATGTGCAGAATGGCATACAGTGCAGCCGTCGGGGTTGTTTTCAGGGCTCCCGTAATGCTAAGCATCGATAGTCTGCATACCCCCTCTAATTTTTTGAGGTATGTTGTTTTTTGTGTGGCTTTCCACCAAACAAGAACTCCATAGTATAGAATAGGGCTTACAATCGCTGTAAAAACCCAATGAGAAAGAGAGGGAGATAGGCCCCACGTACACCCCAGCATTCTTTTACATGCATAGAGCGCCGTTGAGGCCTTCTTGACCCTCTCCTCCACGTTGAGCTTCCATCACAGCTTACTGTCTAGGATGATTCCTAGATATTTTGTGCAACCTATAAGGTCACCCCTCCTAACTTAGGCCTGGTTCAATTTGGGACCTTGTACCTCTTTGTAAGGAGGGTGGAGCCGTGTTAGAAGTCCACGAAAGTGGGGAAAGCTTCTAACCGCAATTCACCTGGGAATGGCCAGAGCGATTCTTTGCATGCGGTTCAAGCAGCTCACTACTGCCGGTCGCTTGCGGTCAAGTATCCTCTGGGTAGCCGCTAAACGGATCTTAATGTGAGAAGGCGACAACCTGGCTAGGCCACTCTGACATAATCAGTTTAAGGGCTAGCCGGGCGAGATCTCATCGGCAGCGTCTGTACACCTCTAGGTGCGGCTGCAAGCGGGCGTCTGTCTTGGAGCAAGCTATATAAACGTGCAAGAAATATTTTCACCCCCATGTGCGCTGGGCTTGGGACCCGCCACGTAAAACCATACTCCAATGAAATATAACAACAAGCCTCGGATAAATACACTTTCTATTGACGACGACCATGGCAAACGTTTGAAGGACAATGAATTGAGGGCATGCACCCGGAACGTCCGATCCCTGAATGGGATTGGTGCAGATGCTCGGCTGGTTGATGTCCTCGTCAAAGCAAAATCTGACATCACCGCCATCCAAGAAATGCGTTGGAAGAAAGAGGATCAAAAATTGTGACATCTATTGGAGTGGCCATACGAATAAGCGCAGTTTCGGCGTCGGATTCGTGGTGGGAGAGAGACTGTGTCGCCAAGTGCTGGCGTTCACGCCTGTGAACGAGCGTCTCGCCGCTATCCGAATAAAAGCAAAATTTTTTAATATATCATTCATCTGCGCCCATGCGCCGACAGAGGAGAAAGACGATGAGGTGAAAGACACTTTTTATGAACAATTAGAACGCACATACGAGCGCTGCCCCCGTCATGATATAAAGGTCGTGCTTGGCGACTTTAACGCCAGGGTGGGCAAAGAAGGTGTTTTTGGCCCTACAGTCGGAAAGTTCAGCCTACACAATGAAACTTCTCCTAAAGGACTGAAGCTGATTGACTTTGCCGGTGCTCGAAACATGATCATATCCAGCACGAGGTTCATGCATAAAAAGATACATCAAGCTACATGGCTGTCTCCTGATCGAAATACTCGCAATCAGATCGATCACGTTGTGATAGACGGACGGCATGCCTCCAGTGTTTTAGATGTGCGCACGATCCGAGGACCTAACATCGACTCGGGCCATTATCTCGTTGCAGCCAATATACGCACCCGCCTCAACGCGGCTGAAACCAAGGAACAAAAAACATAAGGAAAGCTAGACGTCGAAAAGCTTCAATCAGAACAGACTGCCAATGATTTCGCAACTCGACTCTCACACCTGCTCTCTGAGAGCACAACTCATGCTGAAGGAATACAGGAGCAGTGGGAGCATATCTCCAAAGCACTTCGTACTGCCGCCGAGGAAAAAATTGGTAACCGGCGGCCACGAAAAAAACAACTGGTACGATGAATAATGCCGCGTTGCAACCGAAAGCAAAGCCGCTGCCTACAGGGCTACGTTAAAAGCGAGCGTGACAAGAGGAGTGTGTGAACGCTATCGTGAGTTGAAAAGGGAAGCGAGACGCCTTTTCAGGAAGAAAAATGCAGAAGCAGAAAGGCGTGAGTGCAAGGAGCTTGAGCTGCTAGCCACCAGGAATAACGCCCGAAAATTCTACCAAAAAATACGACGACCCCCGCCCGATTATGAAGAAGTTAGAATAGCAATAACCAGATTGAAAAACAACAAGGCCGTGGGCGCTGATGGATTGCCTGCGGAGATATTCAAGTACGACGGCGAGGAGTTGGTAAGGCGCATGCAGCAGCTTCTTAGCAAAATATGGGCGGACGAGTGCATGCCTGACGGTTGAAATCTAAGTGTTCTTTGCCCAGTCTACAAGAAGGGGGATACTGCAAAATGCACCAACTATCGTGGAATCAGCCTTCTTAATATCGCATATAAGGTCCTTTCAAGTGTATTGTGCGAAAGATTGAAGCCCACCGTGAACCGGCTGATTGGACCTTATCAGTGCGGCTTCAGACCTGGTAAATCTACCATCGACCAGATTTTCATAATGCGCCAAATCTTGGAAAAAACCCGTGAAAAGAGAATCAACACACATCACCTCTTCGTCGACTTTAAAGCCGCCTTCGACAGCACGAAAAGGATCTGCCTTTATGCCGCTATGTCTGAATTTGGTTTCCCCGCAAAACTTATACGGCTGTGCAAAATGACGTTGAGCAACACTATCAGCTCAGTCAGAATTGGGAAGGACCTCTCCGAGCCGTCCGAAACTAAACGAGGTTTCAGACAGGGTGACCCCCTATCGTGCGATTTCTTTATTTTGATGCTGGAGAAAATTATACTAGCTGAAGAACTTAACCGCACTGGAACAATATACTATAAAAGCGTGCAATTACTGGCATATGCTGATGACATTGATATCATCGGCCTAAACACCCGCGCTGTTAGTTCTGCTTACTCCAAACTGGAAAAAGAAGAGGTAAATATGGGTTTGATGGTGAATGAGGACAAAACGAAGTAACTGCTGTCATCCAGCAAAGAGTCAGCGCATACGCGCCTAGGCAACCACGCTACTGTTGGCAGCCATAATTTCGAAATAGTAAAAGACTTGGTTTATTTGGGAACCAGCATCAACACTAGCAACAACATCAGCACTGAAATCCAGCGAAGAATCAATCTTGCCAATAGATGCTACTTTGGACTAGGTAGGCAATTGAAAAGTAAAGTCCTCTCTCGGCGAACGAAAATCATACTCTACAAGTCATTTATCGTACCCGTCCTGCTATATGGGGCAGAAGCATGGACCATGACAACAGCAGATGAAGCGGCTTTGGGAGTGTTCGAGAGAAAAGTTCTTCGAAAGATTTATGGACCTCTACGCGTTGGCGATGGCGAGTGCTGAAGAAGATTTAATGATGAGCTGTACGAGCTATACGCAGACATTAACATAGTCCAGCGAATTAAAACACAGCGGCTGCGCTGGCTAGGCCATGTTATGCGAATGAATGATGATGATCCGGCCAAGAAAGTGTTTCTATCGGAACCCGCCTATGGAAGCAGAGGTAGAGGGCGGCCCCACTCCGTTGGAAGGACCAGGTGGAAAGCGATTTAAACTCCCTTGGTGTGACCAATTGGCGCCGGTTGGCGGAGCGAAGGAGCGACTTGCGTGCCTTGTTGGACGGCCATAACCGTTTAGACGGTTAAGCGCCAATTAAGTAAAGTAAGTACCTCTTTGTAAACAAGACCATATCCGTCTTCTCCGCTTTGACTTTCAACCCGACATTAGATGCCCAGGTATGAATATCCCGAAGCGCCCGATCCATCAAAGAACTAATCGTTGGAAGGCACTTTCCACTTATGACAATTGCAACGTCATCTGCGTAAGCCGTAAGTTTTACGGGTCCCTCATCGAATTGCCTGAGCAGTTGGTTGATGACCAGCGTCCACAGCAGAGGTGATAGCACCCCTCCCTGCGGCGTGCCCCTGTCATTGATTTCGTGGCCTCGTACAATCCTCAATGTGATGTAATCTTTCTGCAATTTAACATGCAGCCGATCCATCGGATCAAGGCAGGATGTACTTTAATGTAATTAAGACCATCCATAATCGCCCATTTTGCAACATTATTGAAAGCCCCGGCAATGTCCAAGAAGACTCCTAGAGCATACTCCTTATATTCCAGGGATTTCTCTATGCTAACTACCATCCTATGCAATGCGATGTCTACCGAATTGCCTTTGGTGTACGCATGCTGTGTTGTGGAGAGCAGCTTTTCATCCACGTTGGACTTTATGTACACATCTATCAGCCTCTCAAAGGTTTTTAGCAGAAATGATGTTAAGCTAATGGGTCTATAGTTTTGGGATACCGATCTTCCCCGCATTTCGTAGAAAAGCTACACGAGCAGTTCTCCAAGAGTGCGGTACATGATTCAGTCTTATGCACCCATCGAATATTATTTTAAGCCATTCCACAACGTCCCTACTTGCGACTTGTAGCATGGGCCCGGCGATTTAAACTTAGAAAACGTCTTCACTGCCCACTCGATCTTGGTATCGGTCACCAAGCCCGGCACTACTAGCTCTGTGATCGAAGTGTGAGTGGTGTCTGCTGGCTCTTCTAAACCGTCTCCCGATGGGATTTGTGTGTCGAGAAGTACCTCAAGGAATTCCTAACTATTACGTGACCATTCCCCGTCCTCTTTCTTTATTAGCCCCTGGACTATGTTTTCCTTTGCTAGGACTTTTTTCAACCGTGCTGTTTCGCTGGAGCACTCTATGTCCGTACAGAAACTTTTCCATGAGTTTCTCTTCGCCCTGGTAATTTCCCGCTTGTAGATCCTCAGTAGATCCCTGTACTCGTCCCGATACGCTTCGATTTCCGCAGTCTTTGCGAGCTTAAACATTTCTTTTACCTGTCTTCTTAGAAGACTCAGCTCATTGCCCCACCATGGGGGCTTTGCTTTTCCTCTGAATCTTCTTAGAGGGCAAGCTTTGTTATACGCAGTCATAAGCGTCCTTGTTAGGAATTCATTCGACTCCTCCAGTTCCTCTACATTAGCAACCTCTTTGGGTTGTCCCAGTTTTGTTTCTACATGTTTCTGGAATTTAGTCCAGTTCGTTAACCTAGGGTTTCTAAAGGTTTCTCCCTTCTCTACCCTCTTTAGGGGATGCTGAAGCTGATATACGCATTGTCGGAGAAGGATGGTCTATCAAGAACCATCCAATCATACCTTGATATATCACGCTCGGAGTTCAATGTAATATCCAGAACATTACTGGATGTTGGACCAATGTATGTAGGGACATTTCCCCTGTTGGCTATTTGCAAATTGGTTTGCAGGATGTAACAAAATAGAGATTCGCCTCTCTCGTTCGTATCTGCTCCTCCCCACGCATTGTGGTGCGCATTTGCATCTGCGCCTATGACCAACCGCCCTTTGCGCCCTTCCTCCTGTACTAGCCTTTTGCACTCCATCGGTGGAACCTTCGTAGTATGGGCCATGTAGCAGGACGCCAGGATAAATGCCTGCTTATTCTTTTGCTCAACGGCCACCGCTACGAGATCCTCAGTGGTGTAATTAAGCATCATATATGAATGCAGCTGTTTCCTTACCTTTACTACAGCTCGCACTCGTCCTTCCGTTTGCGCGTAGTAAACGCCAAACCCGCGCGCGCTAAGTCCAGAAACCTTTCCTCCCGATGAGAGCCACGGCTCCTGGATTAGCGCCACGTCAAACGAATCCTCCTCAAGGGCTAGGAGGAGTTCGCTCGACGTAACTTTACTGTGTTGGAGGTTTATCTGTAGGACTCGCAGCACCATTGGGCTGTTAGTCCCCCTCCAGCACCTTCGTCTTGACGTCGTCGTCCTCCCCTTGCCCTTTTGGTTTAGAGTATTCGAGGCCCACTTCAGCCTCTCGTGACTGTTGTGCCGGGTGTTCCTCTGTGCGAGTCACAGCATCATTTAGCGGTTGGTCCTCTTCTAGCAGGTTCGTGGTGACGTCGGGGACCTCCACCTGTCTTTTTTCCCCTAGGCTTTTGAGGTCCTTTTCGACTTCGCCCACCTCTATCGTGTTAGGGTTTTTTCCCTCGGGACTTCTTTTCCTGAGTCGCATGTCGCTGACCATCCCCGGTAGGCCGAGATACAGTAAGTACCTTCCAATCCTGTGTCGGTATGTTCGGATTCTGATTCTGCAGAAGTCGCAGTGTATTCTCCGACTTCATCACGCATGGTATCCATACCTTAACTTTTGGTACCGTGGGGATTTGCGCTTTATCCACCACTTCAAATCGCGCATTCGTGCCTTGCCTTTGGAGGTTTGGAACCACTTCCTCCAGCCACCGCAAGCTCGCGATGTTGTCGCACGCTATCATCTTCACACCATGTTCCAGGAGTCTTAGTGTTATCTCCCTTTGGCACCTCCGAGAAAGCCGGAGTCTTAGCGTTAACTCCCTTTAGCGCCTCCGAGAAAGCCGGAGTCTTGGCGTTATCTCCCTTTGGCTTATCTCCTACTTCCGTAGTTGGAACTTCCCTCTGACTCGCAGCTTTCGAGGTAGTTGCTACTTCGCTATTGGAGCCCATCTGTCTTACAGCTTTGGGCCTACTTGTCTTGTCTATTCGACTGCCCTGCCTCGCGGCTCTAGGACTGGGTCCTTTCTGCCTCTTGAAAGCAGGCTTGTCGCCTCTTCATTCTGCCATTCGACGCTTCTTCCTCCTCGTACCGGTTGCAGAACCGAGGTTTTCTCGCAGCAAACCTTTTGAACTGCCTTCGACCTACTTCTACCGCTTCATTGTACAATTCTTAGTGCTGCACGGTACTGCGAGAGAGCTCTTTTACTTCTTCTGCTCCGTACCCTTCTCCACTCTCCTACTCCGTTTTCATTTGTGTGCTTCTCCAACACGGAGTTCATTAAATCAGCACTACTCGCGCTCCCCGTGTCCGACGCATCGCTTAATGCATTTGTCGTCCTTGGCTTGCGACTCAGTCCTCCTCTTATCATCGTCCTTATTACAATCAGGTCGTACGACCACCTGCCCGACAAGTCGGGCTCTGCGGTCCGGTATTATATACGGGGAAAGAACCGTCCGCCACAGCAGCGCCCCTTACTCTGGTAAGGCCATAAATACTTCCCGAGGTGGCCCGGTATCGGGAAGGCTCCGTTCGAATACAGCCGAATTTATCCCCTGGCTGCAAATCGTCCAATAGGCATGGTCCGCATAACACCCTGGATTAGGGGGTTGGCAGTTCTTGGTCACCGAAATCCCGCCGCCCTCCTATGATGCGAAACGGCGTAGATGTCAGTCCTAAACAGCTCCGCTTCATAGTCGGGCGCTATGGAGTTCGGCTGAGCCCTCACACCAACGACAAGGTGCGTACCCTAGTGAGGGTGGAAATAGGCCTCAGTTTTAGACCTTTTCCGTCACTTGTTAAGTTTAGAGTAAAGCAAGAAAACTTTTTTGGCGCTATTTATATGTACTTAATTGGGTCGCGTTAATTCAAATAAGCAAAAACTTTACCTTCCAGATTTCAGGAATTTCATACAATAAAAATTCTTCTAAATTTAAGTTAAAGCTATATAAAGTAAATCTTATTATTTAGATCACTCTGTCCGATATAGCTATGCAATTTTTGAGTGAAATATCCGTGCAAAATTGTAAACCTTTTATCGATAAACCCCTTTATTCATAAAAAATATAACAGGTTTAAAAAGCATTTTAAATTGACATTTCCGTAGAAATATTTGAGTTATAAGTGCCTTATAAACCTATTTTATTTGATATGAATATGGAGGGAAAAGTACAAAAGGTTTATAAAACTATACAAAATGACGTGTCCATTGCAATTTCATATAATAGGAGCTTAAGTCGCTGTTTATACACAAATATTTTTGTTGTTGAAACTGTCTTTCTTCTGTTTTAAAATTTTGTTTTTGTGATTTTTTTTTCTGATTGAGGAAATTTTGGTCATAATGCTCACTTTTTCGGCAGCTCTATTTGCCAGTACTTACTTGTATTACAAAAGTATTAAATTTTGACTGCTTAATTTTTCGTACAAATTTCCTCAAAAAAATTATTTTTCCGCTAATTTGTTTCTATATTCTTTTGGGGAATACAAGATTACGTATATCTTTTTGTCTAAAAAATTTTGGGAGCGGCTTAATAACTAAATATATTATATTTCTAAACGTATAGTAAAATCTACTCCCATCGTCGTAGAATTCAAAGGCAGTTATGTGTGATAGACAACCCTCTTAAATATGCATGCCCAGCTTGTCAAAATAAGGGAAAACGTCAACGGGATGAGAACATCTGAATAATTTCATCACGCTTTTGGTTGACTTTGATTGCTGTTGATTAACTCCTCATTCATATTTGCTGTCCGTACAGAAATGTTTCCATGAAACCCTCTTCAACCTGTTGATTTCAAGATCCACAACAGATCTCCTCGTTTTCCGGAGCTTCTGTCAACTTAAGAATCTCTTTTACTTGCCCTGTAAGAAGAATCAACTCCTTACTCCACCATGGTGGCTTTAATTTCCCTCCAACTCTTCAACGGTAGTAACCTCTTTTGGCTGCCCAAGTCTACCTGATACACATTTATGAAATTTGTACCAGTCCGTTGCCAATGAGTTTTAAGAGAAGAGTATTAATTTTTTGTCAACTTATAATTTATGAAATAGAAATAAATTTATGAGTTTGGTTGAAGTCAGTAAAGAAAGTAACTAAATATATCACTCTTTCAATGAATATAACCAATCTTATTATTAAATTGCAGTCATCAACATTTATTTATAGATAATACCTCTCTGTACTATTTATTTAGAAGTATTACATAATTTTATGACAGCATTTGATTTAAAATAACACCTACTATGAACATCCCGTTTTTTGTTTTATATATTTTAGAGCAGAACTTCCAGCAGATAAATCTGTAAATATCCTTGACGAAGGACCGGAATAAGATCCTGCGACAGCACAAAGAGCTCCGCCCGCAACGGCCGGTGTTCCACCATCTAAATGACCTGTTGGACCAGCACAAATCGGTGTTATTGTACGACTTGCCCTCATCCCATAGGCATAATCACCACAACATTTCAATTCTTTTATAGTTTGAGACAATCTACCAACTTGCATTTCATTGCCCGGTTCTAATACAGTTCTGCAAAGTCCTATTGTTTCTACTGAATCTTTTTCAAAGGGGGTTTCCACTTTAATTATAGCTATATCTGTAAGGTAGCGCCCCGTGACTTCTTCATAAATAAATTCACTCGGATGGCGAACTTTCCCTTGCCCCTTTTGAAGTGTATTGTATGAACCACCTTCAACTGTGATCTTGTCCCGTTCTGCTATGTCCACGCATTCTAAAGCTGTTACGACGTATTCCCAAGTGATCAATGATCCAAGGCAAGCAAACTTTCCGTCATGATATATTCCCACAATATATGAACTGCTACTTCCAGTGCGAAATTCCACATTCGTGTATGTGAAAGGGAAGCTAAGCGCGACCAAGAGGAGAGCAATATAATTTCGTAAACACATTTTAAATTATAACTTTTTGAGACGATTGTTAAATATTGAGTAAATCAAGATACGTTTTGTAGGCGCTATTTATACATTAGTGGATTGTGTGAATAAAAGTATAAGTAAAAACTTCTAGATGGAGGGAATGGGCACAAAGCAAATATTTGGCTGTTTTCAAAACAAAAATTTCCATGTGATTGGTTTATCTATTTGCACAGCTTAATTGTGCTATTGAATTCAGAAAGGCTATGTGATATAATCAGGCTCGGCGCGAGGGGGGGAGGGGGGGGGGGGGATATCGCCATAAAGGTGGACCAGGGCTGACTCTAGAATTTGTTTGTACGATATGGGTATCAAATGAAAGGTGTTAATGAGTATTTTAAAAGGGAATGGGCCTTAGTTCTATAGGTGAACGGCTTTTCGAGATATCGCCATAAAGGTGGCCCATGGGTGACTCTAGAATTTGTTTGTACGATATGTGTATTAAATGAAAGGTGTTAATGAGTTTTTTAAAAGGGATTGGGCCTTAGTTCTATAGGTGGACGCCTTTTCGAGATATCGCCATAAAGGTGGACCAGGGTGACTCTAGAATTTCTTTGTATGATATGGGTATCAAATGAAAGGTGTTAATGAGTATTTTAAAAGGGAATGGGCCTTAGTTCTATAGGTGGACGCCTTTTCGATATATCGCCATAACGGTGGACCAGGGGTGACTCTAGAATTTGTTTGTACGATATTGGTATCAAATGAAAGGTGTTAATGAGAATTTTAAAAGGGAGTGGGCCTTAGTTCTATAGATGGACGCCTTTTCGAGATATCGCCATAAAGGTGGACCAGGGTGACTCTAGAATTTCTTTGTACAATATGGGTATCAAATGAAAGGTGTTAATGAGTATTTTAAAAGGGAATGGGCCATAGTTCTATAGGTGGACGCCTTTTCGTGATATCGCCATAAAGGTGGACCAGGGGTGACTCTAGAATTTGTTTGTACGATATGTGTATCAAATGAAAGGTGTTAATGAGTTTTTTAAAAGGGATTGGGCCTTAGTTCTATAGGTGGACGCCTTTTCGAGATATCGCCATAAAGGTGGACCTTGGTGACTCTAGAATCTCTTTGTACGCTATAGGTATCACATGAAAGGTGTTAATGAGAATTTTAAAAGGGAGTGGGCCTTAGTTCTATAGGTGGACACCTTTTCGCGATATCGCCATAAAGGTGGACCAGGGGTGACTCTAGAATTTGTTTGTACGATATAGGTATCAAATGAAAGGTGTTAATGAGTTTTTTAAAAGAGAGTGGGCCTTAGTTCTATAGGTGGACGTCTTTTCGAGATATCGCCATAAAAGTGGACCAGGGGTGACTCTAGAATTTGTTTGTACGATATGGGTATCAAATGAAAGGTGTTAATGAGTTTTTTAAAAGGGATTGGGCCTTAGTTCTATAGGTGGACGCCTTTTCGAGATATCGCCATAAAAGTGGACCAGGGGTGACTCTAGAATTTGTTTGTACGATATGGGTATCAAATGAAAGGTGTTAATGAGTTTTTTAAAAGGGATTGGGCCTTAGTTCTATAGGTGGACGCCTTTTCGAGATATCGCCATAAAGGTGGACCTTGGTGACTCTAGAATTTCTTTGTACGATATGGGTATCAAATGAAAGGTATTAATGAGTATTTTAAAAGGGAGTGGGCCTTAGTTCTATAGGTGGACACCTTTTCGAGATATCGCCATAAAGGTGGACCAGGGGTGACTCTAGAATTTGTTTGTACGATATGGGTATCAAATGAAAGGTGTTAATGAGAATTTTAAAAGGGAGTGGGCCTTAGTTCTATAGGTGGACGTCTTTTCGAGATATCGCCATAAAAGTGGACCAGGGGTGACTCTAGAATTTGTTTGTACGATATAGGTATCAAATGAAAGGTGTTAATGAGTTTTTTAAAAGAGAGTGGGCCTTAGTTCTATAGGTGGACGTCTTTTCGAGATATCGCCATAAAAGTGGACCAGGGGTGACTCTAGAATTTGTTTGTACGATATGGGTATCAAATGAAAGGTGTTAATGAGTTTTTTAAAAGGGATTGGGCCTTAGTTCTATAGGTGGACGCCTTTTCGAGATATCGCCATAAAGGTGGACCTTGGTGACTCTAGAATTTCTTTGTACGATATGGGTATCAAATGAAAGGTATTAATGAGTATTTTAAAAGGGAGTGGGCCTTAGTTCTATAGGTGGACACCTTTTCGAGATATCGCCATGAAGGTGGACCAGGGGTGACTCTAGAATTTGTTTGTACGATATGGGTATCAAATGAAAGGTGTTAATGAGAATTTTAAAAGGGAGTGGGCCTTAGTTCTATAGGTGGACGTCTTTTCGAGATATCGCCATAAAAGTGGACCAGGGGTGACTCTAGAATTTGTTTGTACGATATAGGTATCACATGAAAGGCGTTAATGAGAATTTTAAAAGGGAGTGGGCCTTAGTTCTATAGGTGGACACCTTTTCGCGATATCGCCATAAAAGTGGACCAGGGGTGACTCTAGAATTTGTTTGTACGATATGGGTATCAAATGAAAGGTGTTAATGAGAATTTTAAAAGGGAGTGGGCCTTAGTTCTATAGGTGGACGTCTTTTCGAGATATCGCCATAAAAGTGGACCAGGGGTGACTCTAGAATTTGTTTGTACGATATAGGTATCACATGAAAGGTGTTAATGAGAATTTTAAAAGGGAGTGGGCCTTAGTTCTATATGTGGACACCTTTTCGCGATATCGCCATAAAGGTGGACCAGGGGTGACTCTAGAATTTGTTTGTACGATATGGGTATCAAATGAAAGGTGTTAATGAGAATTTTAAAAGGGAGTGGGCCTTAGTTCTATAGGTGGACGTCTTTTCGAGATATCGCCATAAAAGTGGACCAGGGGTGACTCTAGAATTTGTTTGTACGATATAGGTATCACATGAAAGGTGTTAATGAGAATTTTAAAAGGGAGTGGGCCTTAGTTCTATAGGTGGACGCCTTTTCGAGATATCGCCATAAAAGTGGACCAGGGGTTACTCTAGAATTTGTTTGTACGATATGGGTATCAAATGAAAGGTGTTAATGAGAATTTTAAAAGGGACTGGGCCTTAGTTCTATAGGTGGACGTCTTTTCGAGATATCGCCATAAAAGTGGACCAGGGGTGACTCTAGAATTTGTTTGTACGATATGGGTATCAAATGAAAGGTGTTAATGAGTTTTTTAAAAGGGATTGGGCCTTAGTTCTATAGGTGGACGCCTTTTCGAGATATCGCCATAAAGGTGGACCTTGGTGACTCTAGAATTTCTTTGTACGATATGGGTATCAAATGAAAGGTATTAATGAGTATTTTAAAAGGGTGTGGGCCTTAGTTCTATAGGTGGACACCTTTTCGAGATATCGCCATAAAGGTGGACCAGGGGTGACTCTAGAATTTGTTTGTAAGATATGGGTATCAAATGAAAGGTGTTAATGAGAATTTTAAAAGGGAGTGGGCCTTAGTTCTATAGGTGGACGTCTTTTCGAGATATCGCCATAAAATTGGACCAGGGGTGACTCTAGAATTTGTTTGTACGATATAGGTATCACATGAAAGGTGTTAATGAGAATTTTAAAAGGGAGTGGGCCTTAGTTCTATAGGTGGACACCTTTTCGCGATATCGCCATAAAAGTGGACCAGGGGTGACTCTAGAATTTGTTTGTACGATATGGGTATCAAATGAAAGGTGTTAATGAGAATTTTAAAAGGGAGTGGGCCTTAGTTCTATAGGTGGACGTCTTTTCGAGATATCGCCATAAAAGTGGACCAGGTGTGACTCTAGAATTTGTTTGTAGGATATGTGGGTATCAAATGAAAGGTGCTAATGAGTATTTTAAAAGTGAGTGTGCCTTAGTTCTATAGGTGGACGCCTTTACGAGATATGGCCATAAAGGTGGACCAGGGGTGACTCTAGAATTTGTTTGTACGATATGGGTATCAAATGAAAGGTGTTAATGAGTATTTTAAAAGGGAATGGGCCTTAGTTCTATAGGTGGACGCCTTTTCGAGATATCGCCATAAAAGTGGACCAGGGGTGACTCTAGAATTTGTTTGTATGATATGGGTATCAAATGAAAGGTGTTAATGAGTATTTTAAAAGGGAATGGGCCTTAGTTCTATAGGTGGACGTCTTTTCGAGATATCGCCATAAAAGTGGACCAGGGGTGACTCTAGAATTTGTTTGTACGATATGGGTATCAAATGAAAGGTGTTAATGAGAATTTTAAAAGGGAGTGGGCCTTAGTTCTATAGGTGGACGTCTTTTCGAGATATCGCCATAAAAGTGGACCAGGGGTGACTCTAGAATTTGTTTGTACGATATGGGTATCAAATGAAAGGTGTTAATGAGTATTTTAAAAGGGAGTGTGCCTTAGTTCTATAGGTGGACGCCTTTTCGCGATATCGCCATAAAAGTGGACCAGGGGTGACTCTAGAATTTATTTGTACGATATGGGTATCAAATGAAAGGTGTTAATGAGTATTTTAAAAGGGAGTGTGCCTTAGTTCTATAGGTGGACGCCTTTTCGCGATATCGCCATAAAAGTGGACCAGGGGTGACTATAGAATTTGTTTGTACGATATGGGTATCAAATGAAAGGTGTTAATGAGAATTTTAAAAGGGAGTGGGCCTTAGTTCTATAGGTGGACGTCTTTTCGAGACATCGCCATAAAAGTGGACCAGGGGTGACTCTAGAATTTGTTTGTACGATATGGGTATCAAATGAAAGGTGTTAATGAGAATTTTAAAAGGGAGGCGGCCTTAGTTCTATAGGTGGACGCCTTTTCGCGATATCGCCATAAAAGTGGACCAGGGGTGACTCTAGAATTTGTTTGTACGATATGGGTATCAAATGAAAGGTGTTAATGAGAATTTTAAAAGGGAGTGGGCCTTAGTTCTATAGGTGGACGCCTTTTCGCGATATCGCCATAGAAGTGGACCAGGGGTGACTCTAGAATTTGTTTGTACGATATGGGTATCAAATGAAAGGTGTTAATGAGAATTTTAAAAGGGAGTGGGCCTTAGTTTTATAGGTGGACGCCTTTCCGAGATATCGCCATAAAAGTGGACCAGGGGTGAGTCTAGAATTTGTTTGTACGATATGGGTATCAAATGAAAGGTGTTAATGAGAATTTTAAAAGGGAGTGGGCCTTAATTCTATAGGTGGACGCCTTTCCGAGATATCGCCATAAAAGTGGACCAGGGGTGACTCTAGAATTTGTTTGTACGATATGGGTATCAAATGAAAGGTGTTAATGAGAATTTTAAAAGGGAGGCGGCCTTAGTTCTATAGGTGGACGCCTTTTCGCGATATCGCCATAAAAGTGGACCAGGGGTGACTCTAGAATTTGTTTGTACTATATGGGTATATAAGTATTTTAAAAGGGAGTGTGCCTTAGTTCTATAGGTGGACACCTTTTCGAGATAACGCCATAAAGGTGGACCGACTCTAGAATTTGTCTGTACGGTATGTGTATCAAATGAAAGGTGTTAATGAGAATTTTAGAAGGGAGTGGGCCTTAGTTCTATAGGTGGACGTCTTTTCGAGATATCGCCATAAAAGTGGACCTGGGGTGACTCTAGAATTTGTTTGTACGATATAGGTATCACATG
Source organism: Eurosta solidaginis (assembly GCF_040869045.1). Classification (NCBI taxonomy): domain Eukaryota; kingdom Metazoa; phylum Arthropoda; class Insecta; order Diptera; family Tephritidae; genus Eurosta; species Eurosta solidaginis. The sequence goes on along the minus strand of NC_090319.1, from coordinate 87,988,960 downwards.
AAAGGAGTTAATGAGAATTTTAAAAGGGAGTGGGCCTTAGTTCTATAGGTGGACGCCTTTTCGCGATATCGCCATAAAAGTGGACCAGGGGTGACTCTAGAATTTGTTTTTACGATATGGGTATCAAATGAAAGGTGTTAATGAGAATTTTAAAAGGGAGTGGGCCTTAGTTCTATAGGTGGACGTCTTTTCGAGATATCGCCATAAAAGTGGACCAGGGGTGACTCTAGAATTTGTTTGTACGATATGGGTATCAAATGAAAGGTGTTAATGAGTATTTTAAAAGGGAATGGGCCTTAGTTCTATAGGTGGATGCCTTTTCGAGATATCGCCATAAAGGTGGACTAGGGGTGACTCTAGAATTTGTTTGTACGATGTGGGTATCAAATGAAAGGTGTTAATGAGTATTTTAATAGGGAGTGGGCCTTAGTTCTATAGGTGGACGCCTTTTCGAGATATCGCCATAAAAGTGGACCAGGGGTGACTCTAGAATTTGTTTGTACACTATGGGTATCAAATGAAAGGTGTTAATGAGAATTTTAAAAGGGAGTGGGCCTTAGTTCTATAGCTGGACGCCTTTTCGAGATATCGCCATAAAAGTGGACCAGGGGTGACTCTAGAATTTGTGTGCACGATATGGGTATCAAATGAAAGGTGTTAATGAGAATTTTAAAAGGGAGTGGGCCTTAGTTCTATAGGTGGACGCCTTTTCGAGATATCGCCATAAAAGTGGACCAGGGGTGACTCTAGAATTTGTGTGTACGATATGGGTATCAAATGAAAGGTGTTAATGAGAATTTTAAAAGGGAGTAGGCCTTAGTTCTATAGATGGACGTCTTTTCGAGATATCGCCATAAAAGTGGACCAGGGGTGACTCTAGAATTTGTTTGTACGATATGGGTATCAAATGAAAGGTGTTAATGAGTATTTTAAAAGGGAGTGGGCCTTAGTTCTATAGCTGGACGCCTTTTCGAGATATCGCCATAAAAGTGGACCAGGCGTGACTCTAGAATTTGTTTTTACGATATGGGTATCAAATGAAAGGTGTTAATGAGAATTTTAAAAGGGAGTGGGCCTTAGTTCTATAGGTGGACGCCTTTTCGAGATATCGCCATAAAAGTGGACCAGGGGTGACTCTAGAATTTGTGTGCACGATATGGGTATCAAATGAAAGGTGTTAATGAGAATTTTAAAAGGGAGTGGGCCTTAGTTCTATAGGTGGACGCCTTTTCGAGATATCGCCATAAAAGTGGACCAGGGGTGACTCTAGAATTTGTGTGTACGATATGGGTATCAAATGAAAGGTGTTAATGAGAATTTTAAAAGGGAGTAGGCCTTAGTTCTATAGATGGACGTCTTTTCGAGATATCGCCATAAAAGTGGACCAGGGGTGACTCTAGAATTTGTTTTTACGATATGGGTATCAAATGAAAGGTGTTAATGAGAATTTTAAAAGGGAGTGGGCCTTAGTTCTATAGGTGGACGCCTTTTCGCGATATCGCCATAAAAGTGGACCAGGGGTGACTCTAGAATTTGTTTTTACGATATGGGTATCAAATGAAAGGTGTTAATGAGAATTTTAAAAGGGAGTGGGCCTTAGTTCTATAGGTGGACGTCTTTTCGAGATATCGCCATAAAAGTGGACCAGGGGTGACTCTAGAATTTGTTTGTACGATATGGGTATCAAATGAAAGGTGTTAATGAGTATTTTAAAAGGGAATGGGCCTTAGTTCTATAGGTGGATGCCTTTTCGAGATATCGCCATAAAGGTGGACTAGGGGTGACTCTAGAATTTGTTTGTACGATGTGGGTATCAAATGAAAGGTGTTAATGAGTATTTTAATAGGGAGTGGGCCTTAGTTCTATAGGTGGACGCCTTTTCGAGATATCGCCATAAAAGTGGACCAGGGGTGACTCTAGAATTTGTTTGTACACTATGGGTATCAAATGAAAGGTGTTAATGAGAATTTTAAAAGGGAGTGGGCCTTAGTTCTATAGCTGGACGCCTTTTCGAGATATCGCCATAAAAGTGGACCAGGGGTGACTCTAGAATTTGTGTGCACGATATGGGTATCAAATGAAAGGTGTTAATGAGAATTTTAAAAGGGAGGGGGCCTTAGTTCTATAGGTGGACGCCTTTTCGAGATATCGCCATAAAAGTGGACCAGGGGTGACTCTAGAATTTGTGTGCACGATATGGGTATCAAATGAAAGGTGTTAATGAGAATTTTAAAAGGGAGTGGGCCTTAGTTCTATAGCTGGACGCCTTTTCGAGATATCGCCATAAAAGTGGACCAGGGGTGACTCTAGAATTTGTGTGTACGATATGGGTATCAAATGAAAGGTGTTAATGAGAATTTTAAAAGGGAGTAGGCCTTAGTTCTATAGATGGACGTCTTTTCGAGATATCGCCATAAAAGTGGACCAGGGGTGACTCTAGAATTTGTTTGTACGATATGGGTATCAAATGAAAGGTGTTAATGAGTATTTTAAAAGGGAATGGGCCTTAGTTCTATAGGTGGACGCCTTTTCGAGATATCGCCATAAAGGTGGACCAGGGGCTGACTCTAGAATTTGTTTGTGCGATATTGGTATCAAATGAAAGGTGTTAATGAGTATTTTAAAAGGGAGTGGGCCTTAGTTCTATAGGTGGAAGCCTTTTCGAGATATCGCCATAAAGGTGGACCAGGCGTGACTCTAGAATGCGTTTGTACAATATGGGTATCAACGAAAGGTGTTAATGTGTATTTTGGGTGGACGCCTTTTCGAGATATCGCCATAAAGGTGGACCAGGGGTGACTCTACAATTTATTTGTACGATATGGGTATCAAATGAAACGTGTTAATGAGAATTTTAAAAGGGAGTGGGCCTTAGTTCTATAGGTGGACGTCTTTTCGAGATATCGCCATAAAAGTGGACCAGGGGTGACTCTAGAATTTGTTTGTACGATATAGGTATCACATGAAAGGTGTTAATGAGAATTTTAAAAGGGAGTGGGCCTTAGTTCTATAGGTGGGCGCCTTTTCGCGATATCGCCATAAAGGTGGACCAGGCGTGACTCTAGAATGCGTTTGTACAATATGGGTATCAACGAAAGGTGTTAATGTGTATTTTGGGTGGACGCCTTTTCGAGATATCGCCATAAAGGTGGACCAGGGGTGACTCTAGAATTTGTTTGTACGATATGGGTATCAAATGAAAGGTGTTAATGAGAATTTTAAAAGGGAGTGGGCCTTAGTTCTATAGCTGGACGCCTTTTCGAGATATCGCCATAAAAGGGGACCAGGGGTGACTCTAGAATTTGTGTGTACGATATGGGTATCAAATGAAAGGTGTTAATGAGAATTTTAAAAGGGAGTGGGCTTTAGTTCTATAGGTGGACGCCTTTTCGAGATATCGCCATAAAAGTGGACCAGGGATGACTCTAGAATTTGTTTGTACGATATGGGTAGCAAATGAGAGGTGTTAATGAGCATTTTAAAAGGGAGTGTGCCTTAGTTCTATAGGTGGACACCTTTTCGAGATATCGCCATAAAGGTGGACCAGGGGTGACTCTAGAATTTGTTTGTACGATATGGGTATCAAATGAAAGGTGTTAATGAGAATTTTAAAAGGGAGTGGGCCTTAGTTCTATAGGTGGACGTCTTTTGAGATATCGCCATAAAAGTGGACCAGGGGTGACTCTAGAATTTGTTTGTACGATATAGGTATCACATGAAAGGTGTTAATGAGAATTTTAAAAGGGAGTGGGCCTTAGTTCTATAGGTGGGCGCCTTTTCGCGATATCGCCATAAAAGTGGACCAGGGGTGACTCTAGAATTTGTTTGTACGATATGGGTATCAAATGAAAGGTGTTAATGAGAATTTTAAAAGGGAGTGGGCCTTAGTTCTATAGATGGACGTCTTTTCGAGATATCGCCATAAAAGTGGACCAGGTGTGACTCTAGAATTTGTTTGTACGATATGGGTATCAAATGAAAGGTGCTAATGAGTATTTTAAAAGGGAGTGTGCCTTAGTTCTATAGATGGACGCCTTTTCGAGATATGGCCATAAAGGTGGACCAGGGGTGACTCTAGAATTTGTTTGTACGATATGGGTATCAAATGAAAGGTTTTAATGAGTATTTTAAAAGGGAATGGGCCTTAGTTCTATAGGTGGACGCCTTTTCGAGATATCGCCATAAAAGTGGACCAGGGGTGACTCTAGAATTTGTTTGTATGATATGGGTATCAAATGAAAGGTGTTAATGAGTATTTTAAAAGGGAATGGGCCTTAGTTCTATAGGTGGACGTCTTTTCGAGATATCGCCATAAAAGTGGACCAGGGGTGACTCTAGAATTTGTTTGTACGATATGTGTATCAAATGAAAGGTGTTAATGAGAATTTTAAAAGGGAGTGGGCCTTAGTTCTATAGGTGGACGTCTTTTCGAGATATCGCCATAAAAGTGGACCAGGGGTGACTCTAGAATTTGTTTGTACGATATGGGTATCAAATGAAAGGTGTTAATGAGTATTTTAAAAGGGAGTGTGCCTTAGTTCTATAGGTGGACGCCTTTTCGCGATATCGCCATAAAAGTGGACCAGGGGTGACTCTAGAATTTGTTTGTACGATATGGGTATCAAATGAAAGGTGTTAATGAGAATTTTAAAAGGGATTAGGCCTTAGTTCTATAGGTGGACGCCTTTTCGAGATATCGCCATAAAGGTGGACCTTGGTGACTCTAGAATTTCTTTGTACGATATGGGTATCAAATGAAAGGTATTAATGAGTATTTTAAAAAGGAGTGGGCCTTAGTTCTATAGGTGGACGTCTTTTCGAGATATCGCCATAAAAGTGGACCAGGGGTGACTCTAGAATTTGTTTGTACGATATAGGTATCACATGAAAGGTGTTAATGAGAATTTTAAAAGGGAGTGGGCCTTAGTTCTATAGGTGGACGTCTTTTCGAGATATCGCCATAAAAGTGGACCAGGGGTGACTCTAGAATTTGTTTGTACGATATGGGTATCAAATGAAAGGTGTTAATGAGTTTTTTAAAAGGGATTGGGCCTTAGTTCTATAGGTGGACGCCTTTTCGAGATATCGCCATAAAGGTGGACCTTGGTGACTCTAGAATTTCTTTGTACGATATGGGTATCAAATGAAAGGTATTAATGAGTATTTTAAAATGGAGTGGGCCTTAGTTCTATAGGTGGATACCTTTTCGAGATATCGCCATAAAGGTGGACCAGGGGTGACCCTAGAATTTGTTTGTACGATATGGGTATCAAATGAAAGGTGTTAATGAGAATTTTAAAAGGGAGTGGGCCTTAGTTCTATAGGTGGACGTCTTTTCGAGATATCGCCATAAAAGTGGACCAGGGGTGACTCTAGAATTTGTTTGTACGATATAGGTATCACATGAAAGGTGTTAATGAGAATTTTAAAAGGGAGTGGGCCTTAGTTCTATAGGTGGACACCTTTTCGCGATATCGCCATAAAAGTGGACCAGGTGTGACTCTAGAATTTGTTTGTACGATATGGGTATCAAATGAAAGGTGCTAATGAGTATTTTAAAAGGGAGTGTGCCTTAGTTCTATAGGTGGACGCCTTTTCGAGATATGGCCATAAAGGTGGACCAGGGGTGACTCTAGAATTTGTTTGTACGATATGGGTATCAAATGAAAGGTGTTAATGAGTATTTTAAAAGGGAATGGGCCTTAGTTCTATAGGTGGACGCCCTTTCGAGATATCGCCATAAAAGTAGACCAGGTGTGACTCTAGAATTTGTTTGTACGATATGGGTATCAAATGAAAGGTGCTAATGAGTATTTTAAAAGGGAGTGTGCCTTAGTTCTATAGGTGGACGCCTTTTCGAGATATGGCCATAAAGGTGGACCAGGGGTGACTCTAGAATTTGTTTGTACGATATGGGTATCAAATGAAAGGTGTTAATGAGAATTTTAAAAGGGAGTGGGCCTTAGTTCTATAGGTGGACGTCTTTTCGAGATATCGCCATAAAAGTGGACCAGGTGTGACTCTAGAATTTGTTTGTACGATATGGGTATCAAATGAAAGGTGCTAATGAGTATTTTAAAAGGGAGTGTGCCTTAGTTCTATAGGTGGACGCCTTTTCGAGATATGGCCATAAAGGTGGACCAGGGGTGACTCTAGAATTTGTTTGTACGATATGGGTATCAAATGAAAGGTGTTAATGAGTATTTTAAAAGGGAATGGGATTTAGTTCTATAGGTGGACGCCCTTTCGAGATATCGCCATAAAAGTAGACCAGGTGTGACTCTAGAATTTGTTTGTACGATATGGGTATCAAATGAAAGGTGCTAATGAGTATTTTAAAAGGGAGTGTGCCTTAGTTCTATAGGTGGACGCCTTTTCGAGATATGGCCATAAAGGTGGACCAGGGGTGACTCTAGAATTTGTTTGTACGATATGGGTATCAAATGAAAGGTGTTAATGAGAATTTAAAAAGGGAGGGGGCCTTAGTTCTATAGGTGGACGCCTTTTCGCGATATCGCCATAAAAGTGGACCAGGGGTGACTCTAGAATTTGTTTGTACGATATGGGTATCAAATGAAAGGTGTTAATGAGAATTTTAAAAGGGAGTGGGCCTTAGTTCTATAGGTGGACGTCTTTTCGAGATATCGCCATAAAAGTGGACCAGGGGTGACTCTAGAATTTGTTTGTATGATATGGGTATCAAATGAAAGGTGTTAATGAGTATTTTAAAAGGGAGTGGGCCTTAGTTCTATAGGTGGACACCTTTTCGAGATATCGCCATAAAAGTGGACCAGGGGTGACTCTAGAATTTGTTTGTACGATATGGGTATCAAATGAAAGGTGTTAATGAGAATTTTAAAAGGGAGTGGGCCTTAGTTCTATAGGTGGACACCTTTTCGAGATATCGCCATAAAAGTGGACCAGGGGTGACTCTAGAATTTGTTTGTATGATATGGGTATCAAATGAAAGGTGTTAATGAGTATTTTAAAAGGGAATGGGCCTTAGTTCTATAGGTGGACGTCTTTTCGAGATATCGCCATAAAAGTGGACCAGGGGTGACTCTAGAATTTGTTTGTACGATATGGGTATCAAATGAAAGGTGTTAATGAGTATTTTAAAAGGGAATGGGCCTTAGTTCTATAGGTGGACGCCTTTCCGAGATATCGCCATAAAAGTGGACCAGGTGTGACTCTAGAATTTGTTTGTACGATATGGGTATCAAATGAAAGGTGCTAATGAGTATTTTAAAAGGGAGTGTGCCTTAGTTCTATAGGTGGACGCCTTTTCGAGATATGGCCATAAAGGTGGACCAGGGGTGACTCTAGAATTTGTTTGTACGATATGGGTATCAAATGAAAGGTGTTAATGAGTATTTTAAAAGGGAATGGGCCTTAGTTCTATAGGTGGACGCCCTTTCGAGATATCGCCATAAAAGTGGACCAGGGGTGACTCTAGAATTTGTTTGTATGATATGGGTATCAAACGAAAGGTGTTAATGAGTATTTTAAAAGGGAATGGGCCTTAGTTCTATAGGTGGACGTCTTTTCGAGATATCGCCATAAAAGTGGACCAGGGGTGACTCTAGAATTTGTTTGTACGATATGGGTATCAAATGAAAGGTGTTAATGAGAATTTTAAAAGGGAGTGGGCCTTAGTTCTATAGGTGGACGTCTTTTCGAGATATCGCCATAAAAGTGGACCAGGGGTGACTCTAGAATTTGTTTGTACGATATGGGTATCAAATGAAAGGTGTTAATGAGAATTTTAAAAGGGAGTGGGCCTTAGTTCTATAGGTGGACGTCTTTTCGAGATATCGCCATAAAAGTGGACCAGGGGTGACTCTAGAATTTGTTTGTACGATATGGGTATCAAATGAAAGGTGTTAATGAGAATTTTAAAAGGGAGTGGGCCTTAGTTCTATAGGTGGACGTCTTTTCGAGATATCGCCATAAAAGTGGACCAGGGGTGACTCTAGAATTTATTTGTACGATATGGGTATCAAATGAAAGGTGTTAATGAGTATTTTAAAAGGGAGTGTGCCTTAGTTCTATAGGTGGACGCCTTTTCGAGATATGGCCATAAAGGTGGACCAGGGGTGACTCTAGAATTTGTTTGTACGATATGGGTATCAAATGAAAGGTGTTAATGAGTATTTTAAAAGGGAGTGTGCCTTAGTTCTATAGGTGGACGCCTTTTCGCGATATCGCCATAAAAGTGGACCAGGGGTGACTCTAGAATTTGTTTGTACGATATAGGTATCACATGAAAGGTGTTAATGAGAATTTTAAAAGGGAGTGGGCCTTAGTTCTATAGGTGGACGCCTTTTCGCGATATCGCCATAAAAGTGGACCAGGGGTGACTATAGAATTTGTTTGTACGATATGGGTATCAAATGAAAGGTGTTAATGAGAATTTTAAAAGGGAGTGGGCCTTAGTTCTATAGGTGGACGTCTTTTCGAGACATCGCCATAAAAGTGGACTAGGGGTGACTCTAGAATTTGTTTGTACGATATGGTTATCAAATGAAAGGTGTTAATGAGAATTTTAAAAGGGAGGGGGCCTTAGTTCTATAGGTGGACGCCTTTTCGCGATATCGCCATAAAAGTGGACCAGGGGTGACTCTAGAATTTGTTTGTACGATATGGGTATCAAATGAAAGGTGTTAATGAGAATTTTAAAAGGGAGTGGGCCTTAGTTCTATAGGTGGACGCCTTTTCGCGATATCGCCATAGAAGTGGACCAGGGGTGACTCTAGAATTTGTTTGTACGATATGGGTATCAAATGAAAGGTGTTAATGAGAATTTTAAAAGGGAGTGGGCCTTAGTTCTATAGGTGGACGCCTTTCCGAGATATCGCCATAAAAGTGGACCAGGGGTGACTCTAGAATTTGTTTGTACGATATGGGTATCAAATGAAAGGTGTTAATGAGAATTTTAAAAGGGAGTGGGCCTTAGTTCTATAGGTGGACGCCTTTCCGAGATATCGCCATAAAAGTGGACCAGGGGTGACTCTAGAATTTGTTTGTACGATATGGGTATCAAATGAAAGGTGTTAATGAGTATTTTAAAAGAGAATGGGCCTTAGTTCTATAGGTGGACGCCTTTTCGAGATATAGCCATAAAAGTGGACCAGGGGAGACTCTAGAATTTGTTTGTACTATATGGGTATATAAGTATTTTAAAAGGGAGTGTGCCTTAGTTCTATAGGTGGACACCTTTTCGAGATAACGCCATAAAGGTGGACCGACTCTAGAATTTGTTTGTACGGTATGTGTATCAAATGAAAGGTGTTAATGAGAATTTTAAAAGGGAGTGGGCCTTAGTTCTATAGGTGGACGTCTTTTCGAGATATCGCCATAAAAGTGGACCAGGGGTGACTCTAGAATTTGTTTGTACGATATAGGTATCACATGAAAGGAATTAATGAGAATTTTAAAAGGGAGTGGGCCTTAGTTCTATAGGTGGACGCCTTTTCGCGATATCGCCATAAAAGTGGACCAGGGGTGACTCTAGAATTTGTTTTTACGATATGGGTATCAAATGAAAGGTGTTAATGAGAATTTTAAAAGGGAGTGGGCCTTAGTTCTATAGGTGGACGTCTTTTCGAGATATCGCCATAAAAGTGGACCAGGGGTGACTCTAGAATTTGTTTGTACGATATGGGTATCAAATGAAAGGTGTTAATGAGTATTTTAAAAGGGAATGGGCCTTAGTTCTATAGGTGGATGCCTTTTCGAGATATCGCCATAAAGGTGGACTAGGGGTGACTCTAGAATTTGTTTGTACGATGTGGGTATCAAATGAAAGGTGTTAATGAGTATTTTAATAGGGAGTGGGCCTTAGTTCTATAGGTGGACGCCTTTTCGAGATATCGCCATAAAAGTGGACCAGGGGTGACTCTAGAATTTGTTTGTACGATATGGGTATCAAATGAAAGGTGTTAATGAGAATTTTAAAAGGGAGTGGGCCTTAGTTCTATAGCTGGACGCCTTTTCGAGATATCGCCATAAAAGTGGACCAGGGGTGACTCTAGAATTTGTGTGTACGATATGGGTATCAAATGAAAGGTGTTAATGAGAATTTTAAAAGGGAGTGGGCCTTAGTTCTATAGGTGGACGCCTTTTCGAGATATCGCCATAAAAGTGGACCAGGGATGACTCTAGAATTTGTTTGTACGATATGGGTAGCAAATGAAAGGTGTTAATGAGTATTTTAAAAGGGAGTGTGCCTTAGTTCTATAGGTGGAAACCTTTTCGAGATATGGCCATAAAGGTGGACCAGGGGTGACTCTAGAATTTGTTTGTACGATATGGGTATCAAATGAAAGGTGTTAATGAGTATTTTAAAAGGGAATGGGTTAGTTCTATAGGTGGACGCCTTTTCGAGATATCGCCATAAAGGTGGACCAGGGGCTGACTCTAGAATTTGTTTGTGCGATATGGGTATCAAATGAAAGGTGTTAATGAGTATTTTAAAAGGGAGTGGGCCTTAGTTCTATAGGTGGACGCCTTTTCGAGATATCGCCATAAAGGTGGACCAGGCGTGACTCTAGAATGCGTTTGTACAATATGGGTATCAACGAAAGGTGTTAATGTGTATTTTGGGTGGACGCCTTTTCGAGATATCGCCAAAAAGGTGGACCAGGGGTGACTCTAGAATTTGTTTTGTACAATATGGGTATCAAATGAAAGGTGCTAATGAGTATTTTAAAAGGGAGTGGGCCTTAGTTCTATAGGTGGACGCCTTTTCGAGATATCGCCATAAAGGTGGACCAGGGGTGACTCTATAATGTGTTTGTAGGATATGGGTATCCAATTAATGGTATTAATGAGGGTTTTAAAAGGGAGTGGTGATAGTTGTATATGTGAAGGCGTTTTCGAGATATCGACCAAAATGTGGACCAGGGTGACCCAGACCATCATCTGGCGGGTACCGCTAATTTATTTATATATGTAATACCACGAACAGTATTCCTGCCAAGATTCCAAGGGCTTTTGATTTCGCCCTGCAGTACTTTTTCATTTTCTTCTACTTAATATGGTAAGTGTCACACCCATTTTACAAATTTTTTTTTAAAGTTATACTTTGCGTCAATAAACCAATCCAATTACCATGTTTCATCCCTGTTTTCCTATTTGGTATAGAATTATGGCACTTTTTCATTTTTCGAAATTTTCGATATCGAAAAAGTGGGCGTGGTCATAGTCGGATTTCGGCAATTTTTTATACCAATACAAAATGAGTTCAGATAATTACGTGAACTGAGTTTAGTAAAGATATATCGATTTTTGTTCAAGTTATCGTGTTAACGGCCGAGCGGAAGGACAGACGGTTGACTGTGTATAAAAACTGGGCGTGGCTTCAAACGATTTCGTCCTTTTTCACAGAAAACAGTTATCGTCCTAGAATATAAGCCCCTACCAAATTTCACAAGGATTGGTAAATTTTTGTTCGACATATGGCATTAAAAGTATCCTAGACAAATTGAATGAACAAGGGCGTAGCCACGCCCATTTTGAAATTTTCTCTTAATTTTGTATTTTGTTGCACCATATCATTACTGGAGTTGAATGTTGACGTAATTTACTTATATACTGTAAAGATATTAACTTTTTTTTTAATTTGACTTAAAAAAGTTTTTTTTAAAGTGGGCGTGGTCGTTCTCCGATTTTTCTAATTTTTATTAAGCGTACATATAGTAATGGGCGTAATGTTCCGGCCAAATTTCATCATGATATCTTCAACGACTGCCAAATTACAGCTTGAAAAACTTCTAAATTACCTTCTTTTAACAATGGGCGGTGCCACGCCCATTGTCCAAAATTTTACTAATTTTCTATTCTGCGTCATAAATTTAACTCACCTACCAAGTTTCATCGCTTTATCCGTGTTTGGTAATGAATTATCGCACTTTTTCGATTTTTCGAAATTTTCGATATCGAAAAAGTAGGTGTGGTTATAGTCCGATATCGTTCATCTTAAATAGCGATCTGATATGAGTGCCCAGAACCCTACATGCCAAATTTCATCAAGATATCTCAAAATTTACTCAAGTTATCGTGTTAACTGACGGACGGACGGACGGAAATGGCTCAATCAAATTTTTTTTCGATACTGATGATTTTGATATATGGAAGTCTATATCTATCTCGATTTTTATACCTGTACAACCAACCGTTATCCAATCAAAGTTAATATACTCTGTGAGCTCTGCTCAACTGAGTACAAAAATGTGTTTCTCAGGGGCCCGCGATTTAGAGGTACTAAGGCATTTTTTTTTAATTCAGGAGAGTCTTTAGTTGTTCCGTGTGCACATTTTAAGCCGAATTTCAAAAGCAACGAATATTGATAATGATTTTTTGCCTGGACCTGAGGAGACAATAAACCTATGAAACAAAAATGTATGTTTACATGAATCCGACATGGTAAAGTTTCGTGGTGACACTGATGAAGGTTCATCTTCAAAAAGTCTTCCAACAATACCACCAACTCTGTATCAAAGTCCGGACTATTTAAACGACTTCGATATCGGTACCGTGAATAATGAGTTTTTGCGATCTGAAGAAGTCAACTAAATAATTCGTCGTTCCTACCTCGTTGTTAAACAGAATCTTCCCAAATGGAGAGAAAGTGGAGCGTATCTGGTTGGTGTGGAGTGCCAGTAGCAATGCTTTTTATTGCCTACCATGTCGTCTGTTAAGCACCAATACTTTAAATCGACCTAAAATTTTTTATCCTGGCGGATATTCGAAATTGCAGGTGTGGAAGAAGCTATACGATAAACTGCCAGCACACAAAAATACTCAAGATCACATTAAATGTTATATTCAATGGCGATCTTTACAAAATCTAATTCAAAAGGAGGCTACAATTGATACACTTATCAATGAACAGCTAATCACTGAAACTCAAAATTGGAACGAAATTTTATAAAGAATTTTTGTTTTTGGGTGAAAGAGGTCTAGCTTTCAAAGGCGAAAGTATATATCTTGGTGAACGAAACAATGGACATTTTTTGGGCATCTAAGATCTCATAAGCCATTATGATCCGATACTTAGAGATCATTTGGAGAAAGCTAGGATTTCACAACAGCAGCACAAACGTTTGCAAGTTCACTATCTTTCCCCAGACATTCAGAACGAGTTTATAGAAATTTGTGCAAAGCACGTGAGGGAAACTATATTAGATCAACGCAAGAAAGCCAAGTATTTTGCCATTATCGTTGATGCTACGAATGATGCTAGTCACGTTGCAGGACTACGTTCATTTTGCGCTACCTCCATTTCAATTCGAAAGCAACAAATTTTACCGTTCAAGAATGGTTTTTGGCTTTCGTGAATTGTAACCAAAAAACTGGTCAGAAAATCGTTGTTCTAATTTGCCATACTCTGAGTAAACATGAAATCCCACTAAAAGATTGTCGTGCACAAGGTTACGATAACGACGCCAATATGAAAGGAGCTTACAACGGAGCACTACGTCACATTCTCGACAAAAACTCGAATGCTGATTACTCGCCGTGTGCAACCCGCAGTCTCAATTTATGTGGTGTTGATGCTGCAGAATGTTGTACGGCTGCAATTACTTTCTTCGGAGTTGTACAAAAATGTTTTACTATTTTCAGCAGCAGTCCACAACGATGGGACATCCTCAAAAAAATGTACCGAGCTCTCTTCATAGTCTTTCAGACAAAAGCCAAATTTGACTGCGCAAGCATACGGAGATGTTACAAGCATTCTTAACTACATCAGCAAGTTCGAATGTATCTTGCTGTCCTCAATTTGCGTCAAAATACTGACTACCATTAATGAAAGAAACGTGGTCCTCCAAGCTAGAGTCGCCATCATAGATGTTGAGGTCCGACATCTAGATGCTTTATTAGCTAATTTGAAGTTGATCAAGAACCAATGGGGAAACAATTTTAAATGAATGCAAAACAGTTGCTATTCAATTGAACATCTCGCCAAAGTTTCCGGACATTCGAAAGAGAAACCCCAAAAGACGTTCTGAAGATAATTTAAATGAGATGATTACGGATGATTCAGAGTCTGATTTTAAAAACAATACATTCCTGGTGATCGTTGATTCGGTAATTACTGAACGATTTGCAGCTTTGAGAAATTTGAGCGAGCCGTTTTCCTTTTTGTGGCAATTTGAAGACATGGATGAAACTAAGGTTCGGGCGAGCGCAGCAAAATTTGTCGAAAAATACAAGTCGGACATTTCTCAAAGCGAAATAATTCACTTGAAACACATTTACGAAGCAAATTTTGATAAAGAGCTGTCACCATTGGAATTGCTAAATGCCGTCTATGTTCAACACCTGTATACAGTTTTCCCCAACATTTGTGTTGCTTTATGTATCTTTGCACTATACCTGTCACTGTAGCTAGTGCAGAACGTTCCTTCAGCGTTCTTTCAAGAATCAAAAACTTTCATAGATCGTGTTCATCTAAAGAGCGAGTTTCAGGACTTGTCACGCTTTGTGTTGAATCCGTTTTGGCAAGACAGTTAAATTTTGATATTGTTATAAAAAAATTTGCAGCGAAAAAAGCATATATGTAACTAGCTCATACCCGTGGATTTCACTCCACGTTGCTATAAAAAATATGGAAAATAAATAAAACACCTTCAACACACTTCTTGTTTCACATTTATAAGCGATATATGTATATACATATATTTATTATTTATGTTAACACTTTCTGATGAATAGTTAAATGCTGTAATTAGCTAAAAAATTAAATAATGTAATTATATGATTTTTTTTTATTTAATGAAACCAAATTCTGGACTGGTATCCGACCAGAAAAGGAAAATATCTAAGAAAATTCCCAAAAAAAAATATAAAGCAAATAATTTTCGTAGGTATTTTGTATGGAACGAACAAAGTGACGTTAGCTACTATGCTTATAACTGAAGAGCGCCTAGACTGATGTCGATGATTCACACCAATTGTTAATGATTATGACCAACAGAATGAATCAGACAAAAAAAAATATCATAAATTTGCGAACATACTAAAAGGAAAGTTAAAAGTTGTGGGAGTTCTCATTCCAAGAATTTCAAAGAAATGATTTCAGTTTCTGTTGACTATGAATGGCAAGTGTGCAAATAGTATGCAATTATCATTAGGGCCGTTCCATTGATTTATCGAGCTCTGGCTTTGGCTCAAATCTCATTGGAACGATCTGGATCAACTTTATGAGAGCTGGCAGCACTAATATAAAACATCTGTTTTGTAGAAAATAAGAAGAAACGTACAAAAAATTTTAAGATACTGATAGAATTATTAACATTTAAATAGTTTCGCACGTAAGAAAACTATTTATTTTCCTTACATCATCTTCAAGTTGTTTACTCTTTCAGTGTTTTTGCTTTTAAATATGGCGAGATCTTTTATGTATACACAAATGTACACGTATTTAGTTCAGTGCTACAATGGCTCAACTATATGGTTGGCTCATCTCACCAATTGATTTTATTTTTTTTTCATTTCACTGGAGTAGGGATTGTCAGAAGGAGATGGCAAACTTAAAAAGAAACCAACGCATTTTCAACATTTTCTCACTACTTACAAATGCTGCTAAGTTTTATGTTTTCATTCCATTCCATTCGCCTAACACCAACACGCTAATTTTGGCAATGTGAACAAAGGTATGTTATTGCTGTAGAGATGAGCCAACCATATAGTTGAGCCATGAGTGCTACCAACTCAAAAGTGGTTAGCTGTCAAAAAATCTACTACAGAAAACGAAACGAACAGAACTGCTATACGGATCAGAAATTGAACCAGATAAATATCAGGATCACAACGTTGTTGTTGCATTTGCATGTTAAATTTCTATCCGTATCTCGCTCAAGTCTCAATGGAACGTAACTATTGTGAATCAAACTAACGGCTGAATTCTGTAATTCAGTCTCATCTCAAGTCTCTAAATTTGAGATTTTCTTTTAGAGACAATTTTTGTGACTTGAGATGATTTCGGTATTCAGTAAACGAAAGTCACAAAAACAATTCACCATATCAACGAAATTCACCAAAATGACAATTTATCCATACATTGTACAAATAATATAGCATTGCTTTTTGTCAACACAACGTTAGGTGGTATTGTGGCTGAGCTTGCTAAAATGCCGTTCACAATTTTTATAGAAAATCCCAAAGTGTGTAGGTTCGAATCTCAGTGGCGCCACATAGTTCGATGTTTCTTTTAAGTATTTTCTGTTTTTTAATTTTTCTCTGCTTATTTTAATTTGAGGAATAAAAAGAATATATTTCAAGCGTTTTTCGCAAATAATTTTCATACTTTTTCTGAAATTTTCACGTTTGTGATCTGCCCCGGCCCAGCTCACAAATTAGTGATTGCTTTTGTGAGGCTGGAGATGCGAGACAGCTTACAGAATGGCAAGTTGTCTCAAAAGTGATTTTCACCCCAGATAGTCTCTAATAGTGACTAGAGACGGCTTACTGAATTCAGCTGTAAGTGTGATATCCTATCTGTCAGCTGCCTGACAGGATGTTCAATATGGCGGCGCACATGATGGTATTATAGAAGGTAGCGCATTACCAATGTAAACAATAGTTCAACTGTTTTTTATGAGCAATTTTTACGTCATTTTCCTTTAGCTCTTGTTTTTTTCTCTCTTTCTTTCATTCGCTGAAGCAGTCAAGTGTGACGTAGATGCGCAGAACGAAGCAATTTTGAACTGATGAATGCAAAATCTTCTGTGTGTGATTTGTGGGCGGCGCATAGGGACGGATATCTTCAGCAGGTGATAGAAAGAGATACCAAATGAGACAGCGGTAGTCAATTACAAATCAGGTAATCCAATCACTTTGGAATTTTGACGTCTATGCAGAAGATATCACACTTCGTTTGATTCACAATGGCAATTATTGCGGTATGACATTAGAGTTGAGCGAATCCAAGTTTCAATTCTCCTAGCTTTCATCAAGACAATCAAGAAATCATAGAACCAATCGTTGAGCGTGGTCTGAATATGGGAAATGAATGTTTTTCACACGGTCAACTATATTTCTCATGTTCTTATGTCGCAAAAAAATTTACTTTGATAGTTTTAAGAACTAAGAAAAGGGTGAAAATATCGTTTATAACATGCACATTGCTTCATTATGAAAAAAATTACAAAATCGAGACGGCCGCAACCCTACACTGAAATTACCTTGAACGTTGGCATACAGTCTCTTATTATATTGGTAGCTTCAAACGAAGTCATTCGGAAACTTGAATTGTACACTTGTATATTGGCTAGGAAATGTCTTGATTCCGCTGTTGAACCAGAAATTAGTGTTGCTAATGGTTCTAGTGGGCACTGCAATTCCTCTAGTCGAACTTTTCCTGATGCGCAACACATTCCAGGCGTTTCGCTTTTAAATTTTAGTGCACAGCAAAATGGACATACATTCTTCATAATGCCAATTACCACAAACTTATGCAAACTATAATCGATATCGTTGTTATATTGAAATAGGTCTGGTCATGAATCTTATTTCATTGATAGTCTTTTAAGTCTGAATTTGATACAAGTCAATAGTTTTGTAAATAAGTTGGATAAAACTCTAGATCTAATTTTTATTAGTGATAATTTGATATTCAATATAGCTGAATGCCTTTCTCCTATATCATCTTGCGATAAGCACCATGTACATTTGATCGTTACTCTTAAATTTTATGGATTCTCGTCATGGGTTCCTGAAGAAAAAGTATCTTTTAATTTCGCAGCTTGCGATTATGACAAAATCAACGCTTCTTTAATGGATTACGACTGGGATATTCTATCATCTGCCCTGATGCTTCTAGTTGCTATCGTACTTTTAAAACTCTAATGTCCGACTTTGTTTTAAAAAATATTCCGGCTGTAAAGAAAAGGCCTTACAAACTTCCGTGGTATAACATTAACTTGAAAAAGTTAAAGAACCTAAGAAATTTAAATCATCTGGTAATCAAACCTATTTTATCAAATATCAACAATACTCCAAAGATTTCAATTGTTTAGATAAATTTTTGTACAGAAACTATATTCTTGGAATGGAGGAGAATATTAAATCAAATCCAAAAGTCTTCTGGCAGTTTATTAAGTCTAAAAACTAGAACTCTTCTATACCTTCGGCTGTATTTTACGATAAGCAGTTGGCTAGCACCCCATTTAAGGTGGCCAATTTGTTTGCAGATTTTTTCAGTTCAAATTTTGTTGTTGACGATGACAATCTCCCGCCTAGCTTGGACTATAACTGCAAATCTACTTTCAGTTTTGGTTCTCTTAGCCTCTCTTCTAAAGATGTTATTACTGGCATTAATAAACTTAAACCATCTGCGAAAACGGACTCTGATGGACTTTCAGTTCTACTATTCAAGAATTGCCCTGCTTTACTTGTGCCTTTAAAACTAATTTTCAATTTGTCATTGTCAACTGGAGTTTTCGTTGATGATTGGAAATTTACTTCTCTTAGTCCTATTCTTAAATGAGGCTGTAAGAACGATGTCTGTAATTATAGACCCATTTCAAAGCTTTCTACGGTTTCGAAGCTTTTTGAAACTATCGTTAAGGATAAAATGTACTTTGTATGTAAGAGTCTGATTTCGCCAAACCAGCATGGCTTTGTCTCAAACCGATCTACGGTTTCGAATCTTGCAGTATTCAGTGAGTATTGTATTGCATCTTTCTCTTCAGGACTTCAAGTGGACTGCGTTTACACTGATTTCTCAAAAGCTTTCGATAAAGTTTCACATTCCTTATTGATCTATAAGCTTTCTTGTTTAGGATTTCATTCGGTTTTTTTGAAATGGATCCAGTCTTATTTATGTAACAGAAATTGTGTGGTAACAGTTGACGGCACTTCTTCTGAACCATTCTTCGCCTGTTCTGGGGTTCCTCAAGAAAGTATACTAGGCCCATTACTGTTTGTTTTGTTTATTAATGATATAAGCAGCTGCTTCAATTTTGCTGAGTTCTTACTCTATGCCGATGATTTAAAGGTATTTTCGAAAATTGCAAAACCGGATGATGCTGTTAAGCTTCAGAAAGACATTGATAGCTTAGAAGTATGGTGCTTTAATTCTCGGCTTTCTTTAAATATCAAAAAGTGTTTTAAAGTCACTTATGCGAAAACTCGTAATATCTTGCTGATATCTTATCACATTTCCCATTCACTATTACAAAGTTTGGATGAAATTAAAGATCTTGGTGTAATATTTTCTAGTAACTTCTCTTTCAATAGACATATTAGTCACATTATTTCGAAAGCTTATTCGGTATTTGGATTTGTTAGGCGCAAAAGTTCAAATTTGTGTGACCCTTATACTCTCAAGTTGTTGTACACGGCGTTTTTTCGTTCTAAATTGGAATACGCTGCTTTTATATGGAGGCCAAGTCACAAAAACTACATTAACAGGATTGAACGGGTCCAAAAAGTTTTTCTCAAATATGCTTTACACTCTTTGAATTTTGATGAACCAATTCCATCTTATGAATCTCGCCTGCTTTTGATAAATTTAAAAACTTTGGAACCCAGACGAACGGTTCTCTCGCTTTCTTTTGTTCATAATATTATCAGTGGCGACATTGACTGCTCTTTTCTTTTGGAGAAAATTAATTTTAATATACCTCAGCGTAATCTTCGTAGTTTTCTACCTTTTTATGACGTTAATTGTAGAACTGATTATTCGCGTAATGCTCCTCTTGTGCGAGCCCTGATTGAATTTAATTAAATCTCGAGTTCTATCCAACTTGATTTTTCATTTTCGAAAAGTGTTTTTTCTAATATTCTAAATACTATATTCTAGGTTTTTAGTCTTAGTTTTTATTTTTATCGTTAATTGTTATTAGTCTGTAAGAATATTTTGTTCATAGACTAACTAAATAAATAAATAAATAAATATTAATGTTGCGTCGACCTGGACGTGACTTGGCATATCGTTCCCTGTCAATGGCATTGTGATGTACCCGTTGTTCGTCTTATCGACGTTCTCTTTCGTTGGACCTATTTTGTGTTATCCGCGACCGACGTCCAATAGTACTACTTGCCCTGGAATGCATTTTGTAATTCACTCCACTTTTCACGAAAACCAACAGCCCAAAACTTAAAAAAAAATTGGTCGAATAAATGCTCTTTGTTATCACATCACTTTTCACTAAAGAAACTCGTTTGTAACAGAACAGAAACTTTAAGAGTGACCTCGTAAATAAATTCTATTTTCTATCACACCACTTTTCACTAAAAAAAACACCGGAAAAGGCAAAAAATATGTTTGTTCAATAGGGAAATGAATAGGGATAGGGATTGGGATAGGGATTTACCTTATATAACGCCTTACCAATTTTCAGTAGTCTAACATTAATACTTCCATAGATATTGAGTATGAAAGATCCCATTTGTATGGGAGGTGCCACGCCCCCTTTTCCGATTTCAAAAAGGGATAAGAATAGGGATAGGGACTTACATTACATAACGCCTTACCAAATTTTAGTAGTCTGGCATGAAGTATTAATTAAAGTATTAATTAAAGTATGAAGTATTAATAAAAATATTTATTAAAAGGCAAAAAATATGTCTGTTCAATAGGGAAATGAATAGGGATAGGGATTGGGATAGGGATTTACCTTATATAACGCCTTACCAATTTTCAGTAGTCTAACATTAATACTTCCATAGATATTGAGTATGAAAAATCCCATTTGTATGGGAGGTGCCACGCCCCCTTTACCGATTTCAAAAAGGGATAGGTATAGGGATAGGTACTTACCTTACATAATGCCTTACCAAACTTCAGTAGTCTAGCATTAATACTTCCAAAAATATTGAGTATGAAAAATCACATTTGTATGGTAGGTGCCATGCCCCCTTTTCCGATTTAAAAAAAAGTACATAAAAACCATGCGGTGCCATGTACCTGACCTGTGTGTAAGTTTGGTTAAAATCCGTCGACGCGTTTGAGCGTCAAGCGGCGACAGGAAAAAAGTGTTTACTTTTTATAATATTTAGAGATAGAATAGATAAGATACATAAGTGATGTGTAGGAAACAGGGCCGTAGAGAGAAAATCCGGGCCCGGGACTAACCAATTTACGGGCCCCCTATAAAAATCCACTAAAACATTTGATTAATTTGACTTAATGACGTCTCATTCATGAATCATTATTGATGGATTACATCAAATAAAATTTGTGCCACATAATAAATGGTTTTTGGACTAAGAGCTGAAAATAAAATTAACGCAGAATATTTACTATTTATGCTATTTTATTGTAACGAAGAAATAAAATTCTCTTTTAACAGCCACATATTGTTTCAAATAATCTGTTCTAGTTATTTGGTAACATTTTAGTACATTTCTGATAAATATAATGATGATTATAAATTTTAATAATTCAATATAGAAGTTTCGGATATAAAAGAGTGGCTTTCCTTGCTTTTGTCGCTGCAAGATTTTTTATAATAATATCAAAATTTAACTGTCTTGCAAAACCGGATTCAATATAAAGCGTGGCATGTCTTGAGATTAACGCGATCTATGAAAGTTTTTGATTCTTGGAAGGACGCTGAAAGAAAGTTCTGCACTAGCTACAGTGACAGGTATAGTGCAAAGGATACGTAAAGCAACACAAATGTTGGGGAAAATTGTATACAGATTTTGAACATAGATGGAATTTAACAATTCCAATGGTGACAGACCTTTATCAAAATTTGCTTCGTAAATGTGTTTCAAGTGAATTATTTCGCATTCTAAGCTTTGAAAAATGTCCGACTTGTATTTTTCGACAAATTTTGCTGCGCTCGTCCGAACCGTAGTTTCATCCGTGTCTTCAAATTGCCACAAAAAGGAAAACGTCTCGCTCAAATTTCTCATAGCTGCAAATCGTTCAGTAATGCCAGTGGTTACCGAATCAACGATAACCAGTAATGTATTGTTTTTAAAATCAGACTCTGAATCACCCATAATTATCTCATTTAAATTATCTTCAGAATGTCTTTTGGGTTTTCTTTTTCGAATGTCCGGAAACTTTGGCGAGATGCTCAATTGAATAGCAACTCTTTTGCATTCGTTTCAAATTGTTTCCCATTGGTTCCAGGTCAACTTCAAATCTGCATCTAGATGGTTGCGTCTTTAGCTTGGAGTACGATGTGTCTTTCATTAATGGTAGTCAGTATTTTGGACCAAATTGAGGACAGCAAGATACATTCGAACATGTTGACGTAACATCTCCGTATGCTTGTGCAGTCAAATTAACTTAAGTAATGCGTTTAGTGCTTGTGATAATCCTGGAATATGGTTTGCGAATGGTAATGATTGCCTCAATTCTAGCCGACTATCTAGTGTCTGAAAGACTGTGAAGAGTGCTCGGTACATTTTTTTGAAGATGTCCCATGTTTTTGTTGTAGCGATAAGGACACTCCCCGAAGGCTTTGGGGAGTGTTATCGGTACCAAGCCCGACCATCTCGGGAATGATTTGTTATGACCACAGGCAACCTTCTAGGCCATCCCGCCCGTCTGAGGATGTCCCATCGTAGTGGACTGCTGCTGAAAATAGTAAAACATTTTTGTACAACTCTAAAGATAGCAATTGCAGCCGTACAACATTGTAAAATTTGTTGCTTTCGAATTGAAATAGAGTTAGCGTTACGTTCATTTAGTCAAAATGACTAGCATCATTCGTAGCATCAACGATAATGGCAAAATACTTGTCTTTCTTGCGTTGATCTAATATAGTTTCCATCACGTGTTTTGCACAAATTTCTATAAACTCGTTCTGAATGTCTGGGGAAAGATAGTGAACTTGTAAACGTTTGTGCTGCTGTTTTAAAATCCTAACTTTCTCCAAATGATCTCTAACTATCGGATCATCATGGCTTATGAGATCTAAGATGCTCAAAAAATGTCCAGTGTTTCGTTCACCAAGATATATACTTGGCCTCTTTCACCCAAAAATAAAAAAGTGTCCAAAATTCTATATAAAATTTCTTTCCACTTTTGAGTTTCAGTGATTAGCTGTTCATTGATAAGTATATCAATTGTAGCCTCCTTTTGAATTACATTTTGTAAAGATCGCCATTGAATATAACATTTAATGTGATCTTGAGTATTTTCGTGTGCTAGCAGTTTATCGTATAGCTTCTTCCATACCTGGAATTTCGAATATCCGCCAGGATAACAAATTTTAAGTCGATTTAAAGTATTGGTGCTTAACGGACGACATGGTAGGCAATAAAAAGCATTGCTACTGGCACTCCACACCAACCAGACACGCTCCACTTTCTCTCCATTTGGGAAGATTCTGTTTAACAACGAGGTAGTTGACTTCTTCAGATCGCAAAAACTCATTATTCACGGTACCGATGTCGAAGTCGTTTAAATAATCTGGACTTTGATACAGAGTTGGTGGTATTGTTGGAAGACTTTTTGAAGATGAACCTTCATCAGTGTCACCACGAAACTTTACGATTTCGGATTCATGTAAACATACATTTTTTTTGATGTTTTCATTGTCTCCTCACTGTTCGAAGGCCCGGCAAAAAATCATTATCAATAATCGAATCGGATGCGGAACCTGAATGGTGAACACAATTGTGCGTGATATCAGAATAGTGTGCATTTACACAGTCACTTTAATTTACTTTAATCCGTTGATTACAAATAACGGTAATTTTTATTTTCCGCTCAGATAATAACATTTGTTTTTCGAGTTTTTTCCATTCCGCTTGAAAAATAACCGTTAGTTTTCGAGCGAAATTGCTTTTGAAATTCGGCTTTAAAATTGCACATGGAACAACTAAAAACTCTCCTGAATTAAAAAAAAAATGTCTTAGTACATCTAAATCGCGGGCCCCCTTAGAAACCCCGGGCCCGGGGGGAATCCCCCATTCCGCCTCCCTTCTTGCCGGGCCTGGTAGAAATTTCTTATTGTAAATTAAGTATACGGAAAAATAAGTGCGGAAAAGGCAAAAAATATGTTTGTGCAATAGGGAAATGGACAGGGATAGGGACTTCCCTTATATAACGCCTTACCAATTTTCAGTAGTCTAACATTAATACTTCCATAGATATTGAGTATAAAAGATCCCATTTGTATGGGAGGTGCCACGCCTCCTTTTCCGATTTCAAAAAGGGGTAAAAATAAGGATAGATACTTACCCTGTATAACGCGTTACCAAATTTCAGTAGTCTAGGATTAATAGTTGCATAGATATTGAGTATGAAAGATCCCATTTGTATGGGAGGTGCCACTCCCCCTTTTCCGATTTCAAAAAGGGATAGGTATAGGGATAGGGACTTACCTCGTATAACGCCTTACCAAATTTCAGTAGCCTAGGATTAACAGTTGCATAGATATTGAGTATGAAAGATCCCATTTGTACGGGAGGTGCCACGCCACCTTTTCCGATTTCAAAAAAGAAATACATAAGAACCATACATAAGTAAATAAGAACCCGGACCTCTTTATAAGTTTAGTTAAAATCCGCCCACGCGTTTGAGCGTCAAGCGGCGGCAGGAAAAAAGGTGTTTGCTTTTTTAATATGTATAGATACACATATATTGCTACAAAAGCCTAGGTATATTCCCAAACATCAGAGTGCCGATATATTGCTGTTTAAACGTTTTTGTTTTTGTATTTAATAATCGAATTCAAATTTTTTCTTGTCACACTTATGCTGCTAGAATCACAAAAATTGCATAGGCTGTCTTGTTTTGATTTCGAATTCAAAACATATTGCGAGCATTTTCTATTAGAATTATAGGAGTATTAGATATATGAAGAAAAGCCTCTATTTGATATCCGAACCTACTATATTGAATAATTAAAATTTATAATCATCATTAAATTTACCAGAAATGTATTAAAATGTTACCGAATAACTAGAAAAGATTATTTGAAACAATATGTGGCTGTTAAAAGATGACTTTATTTCTACGTTACAATAAAATAGTATAAATAGTAAATATTCTGTGTTAATTTTATTTTCAGCTCTTAGTACAAAAATCATTTAGTTGATGTAGCAAACATTTTTTTTATGTAATTCATCAATAATGATTCAAAATTAGACGTCATTAATTGAAAATAATCAAATGTATTAGTGGTTTTTTTATAGGCGGCCCGTAAATTTTTTAGCCCGGGCCCGGATTTTCTCTCTACGGCCCTGGATATAATGTTTGTATTTTTAATGAGTAAACACAGGAAAGTACAAAATGTGTACTAATTAGTTTTATCTGTTTGTATTTTTAATAAATAAACACTAATTAGTTTTATCTGTTTCCAAAGTGCTAATTTGTTTATTTTATACCGGTTAGTGGATTGTGTGATTAAAAAATAAGTAGAAACTTCTAGATTCAGGAAATGGGCACAAACAAATATTTGGCGGTTTTCAAAACAAAAATTTCCATGTGATTTGTTTTTGTATTTGCACAGCTTAATTGTGCTATTAAGAGGCGTCACTCGATACTTTTGTTGTTGCCAAAGCAACTCTGTCATGTCGAATGTGATTCTCAAGGAAGTTTTGTTTAGTTTTCTTTAACTGCATCCTATATATTGACTTTGCATAATTACGATTAATGGAAAGATAATTAATTTATTAATTTAATACAATCAATAAAATAAACGCAAATACCCCACGAAAATGTATAGAAGGCGTTTTTATAAATACATCTGACAAAAAAAAACCAACGAATATCTTGAGAAAACATCGAGAAATTTGTCAAAGTATGCGTTCTGACGGCTCTTATTAATATTGTTACGAATATTAGCAACACTAAGGGGTACTGTCATCTCTAAGCGATGCTAAGCAGTGACTTGTATGCACATCAATAGATCAATCATTATGTCTACAAATATGTACGTACACGCAGCGGTGAAGAGACGCACAAACACATGCATATATCTTATCTGAGATGCTCCCAAAAGTATGCAATTATAATTGTGGAAATGTCGCTCACAAATACACGTGCATATGAGAAGCTATACACGTGCATCTGTAGTTATAGTTTTATAGCAGTAACTAAGGTAATTCTGGAAGCGCCTAGAAGATGCCACGAGGAAATCACAGAGTATAAAATGCAGCAACAGTAGAGGAGCGACAATCAGTTTGGTTTAAGCAAGCTATTGGTTGCAAAGTATAAGTGTTATTGTGAAGTACTTTAATAAATTCCATTTTTGCATTATTCAATATTGGAGTTATTTATTCAACAGTTTAGCGATTCGAACGTTAGCAGGGAATTTGGAATAAGCGGAATTGCAGTAAATTCGTTACAATATATAAAAAAAAAAAATAAATGTAAGGCGCGATAACCTCCGAAGAGATCTAGGGCCGAGCTTCTCTTCCAATTTGCGTCGTGCTCCTCTTGATTTTCCCTACAAATTGGCCGGACGGGACCTACATGTTTTATGCCGACTCCAAGGCAGATGGGTTTTCACTGAGAGCTTTTCATGGCAGAAATACACCCGGAGCACCTGCCAAACACTGCCGAGGCGCGACCCCGCTTAGAAAAATTTTCTTCTAATTGAAAAACCTTATTTCGAAAATTTTGATGTTGCTTGCCCGGGGAGCGAACCCAGGGAATACGGTGTGGTAGGCGGAGCACGATACCATCACACCACGGTGGCCGTTACAATATATACTCTTTGATATAATCAGGCCCCACGAGAGGGGGGGGGGGATTGGGGGATTCCCCCGGCTCGGGGTTTCTTAAGGGGCCCGCGATTTAGAGCTACTAAGACATTTTTTTTTTAATTAAGGAGAGTTTAGTTGTTCCATGTTAAAATTTTAAGCCGAATTTCAAAAGCAACGAATATTGATAATGATTTTTTGCCTGGACCTGAGGAGACAATAAAAACATCAAACAAAAATGTGGTTCTCAGGGGGCCCGCGATTTAGAGGTAAGGCATTTTGTTTAATTCAGGAGAGTCTTTAGTTGTTCCATGTGCAAATTTTGGGCCTGAGGAGACAATAAAAACATCAAAAAAAAGTGTAATAATTCGTCGAGGTCATCAAAGGTGTCCTGTTATTTTTCCACGTGATCGTCATGGCGACGCATTTCCTACCTCATTGTTAAACAGAATTTTGCCAAATGGAGAGAAAGTGGAGCGTGACTGGCTAGTGTGGAGTGCCACTAGCAATGCTTTTTGTTGCCTACCATGTCGTCTGTTAAGCACCAATGCTTTAAATCGACCTAAAATTTGTTGTCCTGGCGGATATTCGAAATTGCAGGTGTGGAAGAAGCTATACGATAAACTGCCAGCACACGAAAATACTCAAGATCACATTAAATGTTATATTGAATGGCGATCTTTACAAAATCTAATTCAAAAGGAGGCTACAATTGATACACTTATCAATGAACAGCTAATCACTGAAACTCAAAATTGGAAAGAAATTGTATATAGAATTTTGGACACTATTTTATTTTTGGGTGAAAGGGGCCTAGCTTTCAAAGTTACTTACTTACTTAATTGGCGCTTAACCGTCTAAACGGTTATGGCCGTCCAACAAGGCTCGCCAGTCATTCCTTCGCTCCGCCAAACGGCGCCAATTGGTCACACCAAGGGAGTTTAAATCGCTTTCCACCTTGTCCTTCCAACGGAGTGGGGGCCGCCCTCTACCTCTGCTTCCATAGGCGGGTTCCGATAGAAACACTTTTTTGGTCGGAGCATCATCTTTCATTCGCATAACATGGCCTAGCCAGCGCAGCCGCTGCGTTTTAATTCGCTGGACTATGTTGATGTCTGCGTATAGCTCGTACAGCTCATCATTAAATCTTCTTCGGTACTCGCCATCGCCAACGCGTAGAGGTCCACAAATCTTTCGAAGAACTTTTCTCTCGAACACTCCCAACGCCGCTTCATCTGCTGTTGTCATGGTCCATGCTTCTGCCCCATATAGCAGGACGGGTACGATAAGTGACTTGTAGAGTATGATTTTCGTTCGCCGAGAGAGGACTTTACTTTTCAATTGCCTACCTAGTCCAAAGTAGCATTTATTGGTAAGATTGATTCTTCGCTGGATTTCAGTGCTGATGTTGTTGCTAGTGTTGATGCTGGTTCCCAAATAAACGAAGTCTTTTACTATTTCTAAATTATGGCTGCCAACAGTAGCGTGGTTGCCAAGGCGCATATGCGCTGACTCTTTGCTCGATGACAGCAGGTAATTCGCTTTGTCCTCATTCACCATCAAACCCATCTTTACCGCTTCTTTTTCCAGTTTGGAGTAAGCAGAACTAACAGCGCGGGTGTTTATGCTGATGATATCAATGTCATCAGCATATACCAGTAATTGCACGCTTTTATAGTATATTGTTCCAGTGCGGTTAAGTTCTGCAGCTAGTATAATTTTCTCTAGCATCAAATTAAAGAAATCGCACGATAGGGGGTCACCCTGCCTGAAACTTCGTTTAGTTTCGAACGGCTCGGAGAGGTCCTCCCAATTCTGACTGAGCTGATGG
Organism: Eurosta solidaginis; assembly: GCF_040869045.1. Lineage (NCBI taxonomy): Eukaryota > Metazoa > Arthropoda > Insecta > Diptera > Tephritidae > Eurosta > Eurosta solidaginis. The sequence continues at coordinate 87,960,504 of NC_090319.1, read as the reverse complement.
TGTTGCTCAACGTCAGTTTGCACAGCCGTATAAGTTTTGCGGGGCAACCAAGTTCAGATATAGCGGCATATAGGCAACTCCTTTTCGTGCTGTCGAAGGCGGCTTTAAAGTCGACGAAGAGGTGATGTGTGTCGATTCTTTTTTCACGGGTTTTTTCCAAGATTTGGCGCATTGTGAAAATCTGGTCGATGGTAGATTTACCAGGTCTGAAGCCGCACTGATAAGGTCCAATCAGCCGGTTCACGGTGGGCTTCAATCTTTCGCACAATACACTTGAAAGGACCTTATATGCGATATTAAGAAGGCTGATTCCACGATAGTTGGTTCATTTTGCAGTATCCCTCTTCTTGTGGACTGGGCAAAGAACACTTAGATTCCAACCGTCGGGCATGCACTCTTCCACCATATTAAGCTGCTGCATGCGCCTTACCAACTCCTCGCCGCCGTACTTGAATAGCTCCGCAGGCAATCCATCAGCGCCCACGGCCTTGTTGTTTTTCAATCGGGTTATTGCTATTCTTACTTCATCATAATCGGGCGGGGGGACATATATTCCATCATCATCGATTGCGGGATCGGGTTCTTCATCTCTGCGCGGTGAATTGCTGCCTCCATTTAGGAGAACAGAGAAGTGTTCCAATCTAAGCACTTTCTGGACATCAGTTACAAGGTCGCCGTTTTCGTTCCTACAGGAGTTTGCCCCGGTCTTAAAACCTTCCGTCTGTCGCCGTATTTTTTGGTAAAATTTTCGGGCGTTATTCCTGGTGGCTAGCAGCTCAAGCTCCTCGCACTCACGCCTTTCTGCTTCTGCTTTTTTCTTCTTGAAATGGCGTCTCGCTTCCTTTTTCAACTCACGATAGCGTTCACACACTCCTCTTGTTGCGCTCGCTTTTAACGTAGCCCTGTAGGCAGCGTCTTTTCTTTCAGTTGCAACGCGGCATTCTTCATCGTACCAGTTGTTTTTTCGTGGTCGCCGGTAACCAATTTTTTCCTCGGCGGCAGTACGAAGTGCTTTGGAAATATGCTCCCACTGCTCCTGTATTCCTTCAGGATGAGTTGTGCTCTCAGAGAGCAGGTGTGAGAGTCGAGTTGCGCAATCATTGGCAGTATGTTGTGATTGAAGCTTTTCGACGTCTAGCTTTCCTTGTGTTTTTTGTTCCTTGGTTTTAGCCGCGTTGAGGCGGGTGCGTATTTTGGCTGCAACGAGATAATGGTCCGAGTCGATGTTAGGTCCTCGGATCGTGCGCACATCTAAAACACTGGAGGCATGCCGTCCGTCTATCACAGCGTGATCGATCTGATTGCGAGTATTTCGATCAGGAGACAGCCATGTAGCTTAATGTACCTTTTTATGCATGAACCTCGTGCTGGATATGACCATGTTTCGAGCACCGGCAAAGTCAATCAGCCTCAGACCGTTAGGAGAAGTTTCATTGTGTACGCTGAACTTTCTGACTGTAGGGCCAAAAACACCTTCTTTGCCCACCCTGGCGTTAAAGTCACCAAGCACGACTTTTATATCGTGACGAGGGCAGCGCTCGCATATGCGTTCTAATTGTTCATAAAAAATGTCTTTCACCCCATCGTCTTTCTCCTCTGTCGCGCATGGGCGCAGATGAATGATATATTAAAAAATTTTGCTTTTATTCGGATAGCGGCGAGACGTTCGTCCACAGGTGTGAACGCCAGAACTTGGCGACAAAGTCTCTCTCCCACCACGAATCCGACGCCGAAACTGCGCTTATTCGTATGGCCACTCCAATAGATGTCACAATTTTTGATCTTCTTTCTTCCTTGCTTCGCCCAACGCATTTCTTGGATGGCGGTGATGTCAGATTTTGCTTTGACGAGGACATCAACCAGCGGTTGTTCCAGGAGCGGACGTTCCAGGTGCATGCCCTCAATTCATTGTCCTTCAAACGTTTGCCATGGTCGTCATCAATAGAGAGTGTATTTATCCGAGGCTTGTTGTTATATTTCATTGGAGTATGGTTTTACGTGGCGGGTCCCAAGCCCAGCGCACACGGGGGTGAAAATATTACTTGGCACGTTTATACAGCGAGCCGCTTGCTCCAAGGCAGACGCCCGCTTGCAGCCGCACCTAGAGGTGTACAGACGCTGCCGATGAGATCTCCCCCCGCTAGCCCTTAAACCGATTATGTCAGAGTGGCCTAGCCAGGTTGTCGCCTTCTCACATTAGCTCACCGCTAAACGGGTGTTTAGCGGCTACCCAGAGGATACTTGGCCGCAAGCGACCGGCAGTAGTGAGCTGATTGAACCGCATGCAAAAGAATCGCTCTTGCCATTCCCAGGTGAATGGCGGTCAGAAGCTTTCCCCTCTTTCGTGGACTTCTACACACGGCTCCACCTAGCTTTCAAAGGCGAAAGTATATATCTTGGTGAACGAAACAATGGACATTTTTTGGACATCTAAGATCTCATAAGCCATTATGATCCGATACTAAGAGATCATTTGGAGAAAATTAGGATTTCACAACAGCCGCACAAACGTTTAAAAGTTCACTATCTTTCCCCAGACATTCAGAACGAGTTTATAGAAATTTGTGCAAAGCACGTGAGGGAAACTATATTAGATCAAGGCAAGAAAGCCAAGTACTTTGCTATTATCGTTGATGCTACGGCTGATGCTAGTCACGTTGCAGGACTACGTTCATTTTGCGCTACCTCCATTTCAATTCGAAAGCAACACATCTTACAATTCAAGAATGGTTTTTGGCTTTCGTGAATGGTAACCAAAAAACTGGTCAGAAAATCGTTGTTCTAATTTGGCATACTCTGGGTAAACATGAAATCCCACTAAAAGGTTGTCGTGCACAAGGGTACGATAACGGCGCCAATATGAAAGGAGCTTACAACGGAGCACTACGTCACGTTCTCGACAAAAACTCGAATGCTGATTACTCGCCGTGTGCAACCCGCAGTCTCAATTTATGTGGTGTTGATGCTGCAGAATGTTGTACGGCTGCAATTACTTTCTTCGGAGTTGTACAAAAATGTTTTACTATTTTCAGCAGCAGTACACAACGATGGGACATCCTAAAAAATATGTACCGAGCTCTCCTCATAGTCTTTCAGACAAAAGCCAAATTTGACTGCGCAAGCATACGGAGATGTTACCAGCATTCTTAACTACATCAGCAAGTTCGAATGTATCTTGCTGTCCTCAATTTGGGTCAAAATACTGGTAATGAAAGAAACGTAGTCCTCCAAGCTAGAGTCGCCACCATAGATGTTGAGGTTCGACATCTAGATGCCTTGTTAGCTGATTTGAAGTTGATCAGGAACCAATGGGGAAATAATTTAAAAAGAATGCAGCAGTTGATATTCAATTGAACATCTCGCCAAAGTTTTCGGATATTCGAAAGAGAAACCCCAAAAGACGTTCTGAAGATAATTTAAATGAGATGATTACGGATGATTGAGAGTTTGATTTTAAAAACAATACATTCCTGGTGATCGTTGATTCGGTAATCACTGGCATTACTGAACGATTTGCTGGTATGAGAAATTTGAGCGAGACGTTTTCCTTTTTGTGGCAATTTGAAGACATAGTTGAAACTACGGTTCGGGCGAGCGCAGCAAAATTTGTCGAAAGATACAAGTCGGACATTTCTCAAAGCTTAGAATGCGAAATAATTCACTTGAAACACATTTACGAAGCAAATTTTGATAAAGAGCTGTCACCATTGGAACTGCTATATGCCATTTACATATGTTCAAAATCTGTATACAATTTTCCCTAACATTTGTGTTGCTTTACGTATCTTTTGCACTATACCTGTCACTGTAGCTAGTGCAGAACGTTCCTTCAGCGTACTTTCAAGAATAAAAAACTTCCATCATCGTGTTCATCTAAAGAGCGAGTTTCAGGACTTGCCACGCAAGCCAGTTAAATTTTGATATTAGTATGAAAATTTTGCAGCGAAAAAAGAAAGAAAAGCCACTCTTTGATATCCGAACCTTCTATATTGAATAATTAAAATTTATAATAATCATTAAATTTATCAGAAATGTATTAAAATGTTACCAAATAATTGTTTGAAACAATTTGTGGCTGTTAAAAAAGAATTTTATTTCTACGTTACAATAAAATAGTATAAGTAAATATTCTGTGTTAATTTTATTTTCAGTCCTTAGTCCAAAAATAATTTAGCTGATGTGGCAAAAATCAATAATGATTCATGAATGAGAAGTCATTAATTAAAATTAATCAAATGTATGAGTGGATTTTTTATAGGGGGTCCGTAAATTGTTTAGTCTCGGGCCCGGATTTTCTCTCTACGGCCCTGGACGGAGCTATGAGTGCAAAAAAGATAAACGTCCTAATATCAATGAAAAATTTCAAAACTTACCGCAAACTATTGATGTAAACAGCAACATTTAAAATCCCAATAGATAGCGAGCGGTTTTCCGTCTTCTGACTTTTATCACATTTTTACTAGTTACTCCGAAAATCGCAAATTTCCGCAGCTTTTTTTTTATTTGATTATGTTTATGGATAGCTAGGCTACAAATCAACATAAAATGTAAAGCGTGGGTATACGTGGGCAACTGTCAAAAGTCTCGATGAACTTTAAAAAAACTCTTTTTCATCATAAATTATTTTAATTATTTTAAATATTAACATAATCACCCTTATCGCGAAGTTCACGCGGAAAAGTGTTTGCCTTCACTTCTTTTGTTCGGGTGAACTTTTTCCGCCTATCGGCAATTTCGGGCGAACAAAAGTTCACTTCGAAACAGCTGATGCTCTATTGCGAATTGGCAGTGAACAAATGATTTACATACAATTGTGTAAATTTTGTAAGCAAGCATATATTTCCTTAAAATACAACAAAAATATAAATAAAAAATTAATAAAATAATGTTTAGTATTGCACTTAGGTTGGTATTGATTGAGCGCGAGGCAAATATATATGTGAAAGCGATTCGGAGGCAATTAAGGGACAGTTCTAACCCTTTAGCTAAATGATTCACTGTAAGCTAAAAATTACTATTTTCAGCACTTTTGAATAACAAGTTAATTTTTTTCAATTAGCTTTCGCCAATATTACAGGCTAAACAAGCTGGCATTCTAATATTTGCTAGTTATTCTTACCAACTCCTTGCCACCATTGAAGCAAAAATTTGGAGTTCCACCAATTGTAAAGTTGGGTAAATATCTTCGTTTTTTTTCGCATAGGGAAAAAGCGTTGGAAAGGAAAAGGAAAGATGAAGTGGGTCTTAGGTAATCTTGTTTCAGTGAGGTAATCAACATTTTGGAACCGTTGCTTTGTCCACAATGGATAACTTGGCCGACTGATACGTTGTCATAAATAATAGAATTTACATACTTAGCAATACAGAAATTTCACTTTTTTCCACTCAGCTTCCTATTGTGCATTATTGATTGACTTATTTCCAATAATAGAAGTACATACATATAATTATAAGAGTATCAAATTTCAAAACAAAAAATTAATTACATTTTGTTTTCCTCTCGTTCGCCTGTAAAATATAAGTGAACAAATTTTGGTTTTCCGGCTGTTCATTTCGCCCGAACAAATAGTTGCCGATAAGGTGAAATCTTTTTCGAACATTAAAAATTGTTTCGCCACCCTCTGCGATAGGGTGAACAAAAACTGTGAATATTTTCGGGTGAAAATAAAACTCGCGATAAGGGTGAATATTAAAAACATTAGTTGTTTCGTATTCTTCAAAAATTTTCCAGGTTTCCAGAAATATATAATACATCATACCTTTTCCTGTAACGTATAACATTAAAATCAATTTGAAAGTGATGAAGGGAACGGGCTTAACATGGACGTCCGTCCAAACTATAAAGTTTGTGATGTTGTAAATCATTTCATATAATATGTATAATTTTTTAATATTATAGTCTAGTTTGGTCCTTAAATTATTGATTAAAATAAAAAAAGCATGCCAGTAGCGACTTTGAAAAAAACCATTTTAATCAGCAGTTGTTCTACGATTTTCTATAGTGGGCCGCCGTGCTCCGCCTACCACACCGATGATCCGGGCAAAGCAACATCTAAGTTTTAGAAACAAGTTTTTTCAATTACATAGCTGGGTCGCCCTCGGCAGTGTTTGGCAAGCACTCCGAGTGTATTTCTGCCATGAAAAGCTTCTCAGTGAAAATCACCTGCCTTGCAGATGCCGTTCGGAGTCGGCACTAAACAAGGGACCTACTTGTCTCGCCAATTTGTAGAAAAACTAAAAAGGAGCACGACGCAAATTGTAAGAGAAGCTCGGCCTAAAATCTCTTCGGAGGTTATCGCGCCTTACATTTGGAGAAAACCAATCGTCCATTATCGATACCATTTTTGCTGAGAAGCTTTTCATAGCCGAAATGGACTCGGAGGTCTTGCCAAATTATTGCCCAGGGCCGATGCCGTTTAAAGAAAACATAAAGGTTGACCAGGGGTGACTCTAGAATATGTTTGTACGATGTGGGTATCAAACTAAAGGTATTAATGAGGGTTTTTAAAGGAAGTGGTGGTAGTTGTATAGGTGGTCGCCTTTTCGAGATATCACAATAAAGGTGGACCAGGGGTGACTCTAGAATATGTTTGTACGATATGGGTATCAAATTAAAGGTATTAATGAGAGTTTTAAAAGGGAGTGGTGGTAGTTATATATGTGAAGGCGTTTTCCAGATATCGACCAAAATGTGGACCAGGGTGACCCAGAACATCATCTGTTGGGTACCGCTAATTTATTTATATATGTAATACCTGCCAAGATTTCAAGGGTTTTTTATTTCGCACTGCATAACTTTTTCATTTTCTTCTACTTAATATGGTAGGTGTCACAACCATTTTACAAAGTTTTTTCTAAAGTTATACTTTGCGTCAATAAACCAATCCAATTACCATGTTTCATCCCTTTTTTCGTATTTGGTATAGAATTATGGCATTTTTTTCATTTTTCGTAATTTTCGATATCGAAAAAGTGGGCGCGGTCATAGTCTGATTTCGTTCATTTTTTATACCAAGATAAAGTGAGTTCAGATAAGTACGTGAACTACGTTCAGTAAAGATATGTCGATTTTTGCTCAAGTTATCGTGTTAAGGGCCATGCGGAAGGACAGACAGACGACTTTTGTTTGACTTATGGTATTAAAATTATCCTAGACAAATTAAATGAAAAAGGGCGGAGCCACGCCCATTTTGAAATTTTCTTTTATTTTTGTATTTTGTTGCACCTTATCATTATTGGAGTTGAATGTTGACATAATTTACTTATATACTGTAAAGATATTAAATTTTTTGTTTAAATTTGACTTAAAAAAAATTTTTTTTTTTAAGTGGGCGTGGTCCTTCTCCGATTTTGCTAATTTTTATTAAGCGTACATACAGTAATAGGAGTAACGTTCCTGCCAAATTTCATCATGATATCTTCAACGACTGCCAAATTACAGCTTGCAAAATTTTTAAATTACCTTCTTTTAAAAGTGGGCGGTGCCACGCCCATTGTCCAAAATTTTACTAATTTTCTATTCCGCGTCATAAGTTCAACCCACCTACCAAGTTTCATCGCTTTATCTGTCTTTGGTAATGAATTATCGCACTTTTTCGGTTTTTCTAAATTTTCGATATCGAAAAAGTGGGCGTGGTTATAGTCCGATATCGTTCATTTTAAGTAGATCTGAGATGAGTGCTCAGGAACCTACATACCAAATTTCATCAAGTTACCTCAAAATTTACTCAAGTTATCGTGTTAACTGACGGACGGACGCACATGGCTCAATCAAATTTTTTTCGATACTGATGATTTTGATATATGGAAGTCTATATCTATCTCGATTCCTTTATACCTGTACAACCAACCGTTATCCAATCAAACTTAATATACTCTGTGATCTCTGCTCAACTGAGTATAAAAACAAACTAATTTATTTATAGCTTTGTGGAGGTCTCCATCACTTAGAGAAAAGTTGATGAGAAAAGCAAATCTCTCTGAAACTTCCATATACACTTTCGCACGGCGTTTGATTTCACTGTGAAGATTGTCGATGATTTCGAGGAAACCTTTTGTCCTAAAATCATCGCGAGGCGAAAATTCTACTTTTGGACTTCTGGAGCATTTCCGTCATTAGGTTGGTTTCTCTACGACGAGTACGTTTTACATATTCTGTATAACCTACACCAGGTAATAATTGTTTTGATTTTTCCTCGAAATCATTGAACTTTTCACGGAGTGAAACTAAACTCTCTTCTAACAATCCGTACAAAAAACCACACGTTTGCAAATCTGCTTTTTCACTTTGCAATAACTTACTAACTCAAAATAAAAATTCAGTATTTTGTGATTCATCATCAGCAATGATTTCTAGAGCCTCTAATATGATATCAAATGAATCGTAAACTGCATTAGTCGCATTCGAATTAGAGATATACGCCGCCGCCGCCGCCGATTAGGGTCGTTTTTCGCACGCCGCCGCCGAATGTCAAAAATATTGGCGCGGCGGCGGCGGCTGCGGCGTCCGGCGCGCTACTATATTTTCTACTCGTTTAAGACTGTTTAGGCCACTTATTGTTCATGTCGGATATCGTCGAAAGTGGTATCAACGGATGCGCATCACTGCCAGTTATAAGAAACTAATTGCGAAATTTAACTCTTTCTAACTGTTCAAAAGTTATTTAAAAAAACAAGTGTTTTCGATGTCAGCTTAACACGGACTTTGCATCACTCATTTCACCAAGTTATTAAAACAAAATACTAAAAGAAAAGTTATATAATAAACTAGCAGATTACCCGACGTCGTTCGTGTATAAATAAAAGCAGTACTATATAGATTAATATATTAGACTAATCCCAACCCCCATTTGTATGGGAGATGCCAGACCCCTTTTTCGCTATCCCCAATTTTTCCCAAGGGGGTAGGGATTGGTCTCATATAACCATTTACCTAATTTCAGTCGTCTAGCCTTAATACTTTCAGATATATTGACTACGAAAAATTCCAGTTGTAGGGGAGGTGCAACCCCTCCTTGTCGAAAACTTTTTTTATATAGCCTACCATAGATTGACGCACTCAGGGTATGTCATGGCAAAATTTTGTTCGATTTCATTCTGCGGTTTAGGCTGCAAGTCCAAACTTACATACAGACATACTTTCACAAATATATAGTAGAGATTTATATGCTCACAAATAAATGGCCCAAGGCGTTTCAAATTGTTTTCAAATTGCCCTCAAGTTGTTAAAAAAGCGAAAAAGTGCCGATTTAAAAAATATTTATATTGTCATTGGCTGAAAGAATAAGCCAAATCAGTGATGCAAAATCCTTTAGTAGGTTCTAGGGGGCATAAACACTTCTTTCAACAGATTCTTACCTCATACTTAAGTTGAGGATATATGTACGTATGAGAAGGGTTTAAAAAATCATTTGGGCTTACATTCAAACATATGTTGTTTATTTGCGAAACTATACAATAGCGTCTGAAATGTTAATTTTAATTTTCACACTTCATCCTTCAACACCCAAGTCCCCCGGTTTGACATAAAGTTGGCGGCCCTATCCAAAACTAGTCCCTTGGAGTGAATCACATTGATTATAGCCTATCAACCAAGTTTAAATATCACCTACACGTTACGGCTCCTTTTACAAATGTGAATACGTATGCACATTTGTCCTTCGCAAGAACACTCATAGTGGTGAAGCAAAAAGCTTTCCCAAGGCAGTCGAACTAATGACTGTGTGTGCTATTGCCCTAACGTAGTGGACAGTCGAACTAGTCTGAAAACTGAAGCTACGCGGTCATCCATAATGAGCTCTTATATCATAAGGCCGGAAAACAGCAGTAAACATCTTTAAACTTAAAATCGGTCGACTTTCATTCTAAAATATCGTTTTGATTTAACGAAGACTATTGAAATAAATGATGTGAACACAAACGTCTGCTAACTTTGGTCTACATTTTAAAAATTTTATCCAGGGTCCTTGTAAAATTTAAATTATGTAGATGCGCCGAGTATTTTACGATTTTCACCGATTACGCAATGACTTCCACTTAGATTGCTTATGATTTCGAAGGCGGCGTCCTTGGTCGAATAGTCACTCCCTAATGTTTCAAGGTGTTTCTCTGGTATAGCTCGGCAGCATAGCGCGACAAAAGCATCCGTTGGAAAGTCTTCGGAGCTACACTTAGACCTTCTAAGAAAGTGACGTCGACGAAGGTATGAGTTCGAAGTCGCAGTCCTATAGCTGGCATATGATGTGAGGGTCAGGAGGCGTGGTAGCGACTGGTGGTCGGGATTGCTATTGTTCGCACATCGGGAATCGTAGCTCTTAAAAACAGCCGAAAAACTGGAGGCGCCCTGTGCCAGGAGAGTCATGAGTATTAATAGACCATTAATAGCAACCGTAAGTCGCCTTTGTGCGTGACCTGAAAGGAGCCACAAATGATTTAAAGAAATAGTGTTCGCGACGATTATTAGGAGTTAACCCTGGGCGAAACTACGCTTTGCACGAGATATGCAAACAAAAGTGTGGATATTTTATGTATCTCTATTTCTTTTCAGCAGACGCAGCACTACCAATTCGAAAGACCGGGGTTAGGTTCGAAGCCTCTTTGGAGTGTGTGAAGGAGGGGCAATCCCTCCGCAAAGAGCTACTCCTGAAAATTTTTGAACGGTCTGCGAGATCTTGAGGCTAAAACCCCGGATCTTTCCGAAATGGCCAACACGTTGATTTCATTAAATACATACAAACAAAACGTTTCCTAAATACAATTTTTTTAAATAGAAAAATCAAGCTTTTTAAAGTAAGAATGACGGCGTACGCCGGCGCGCCGCCCACGCCGCCGCCACCGGAATATAATAGAGCCTACGCCGCCGCCGCCGATAAAGTGATAGTGACAGTCTTCAAAGTTTTCTCATTGTTTATTTTATTTTTTAATACGCCGCAACGATAGGTGGAAGCGAAAAAAAATTATATAATGTCTGTATAATGGCGAAAAAATCTACTGCATAAAAACAGCACTTCATGCTCTCCAACCAAATTAAGGGAATGCGCGGAACAGGGAACGTAGATCGCATTCTCATTCAAACTCAATATTCTTGATTGCACACTTTTATACTTTTTGGACATGTTTAATGCGTTGTCATATTATTGTCCTATACAATTTTGACTTTTAGTTTGATTCGCTAGACTTTCACCAGTATGACCTTCCAACTGAAGAAAAGTTATAAACCTTTTTTATACTCAGTTGAGAAGAGCTCACAGAGTATATTAACTTTGATTGGATAACGGTTGGTTGTACAGGTATAAAGGAATCGAGATAGATATAGACTTTCATATATCAAAATCATCAGTATCGAAAAAAAATTTGATTGAGCCATGTCCGTCCGTCCGTCTGTCCGTCTGTCCGTTAACACGATAACTTGAATAAATTTTGAGGTATCTTGATGAAATTTTGTATGTAGGTTCCAGGGCACTCATCTCAGATTGCTATTTAAAATGAACCATATCGGACTATAACCACGCCCACTTTTTCGATATCGAAAATTTCGGAAAATCGAAAAAATGCGATAATTCATTTCCAAAGACGGATAAAGCGATGAAACTTGGTAGGTGCTTTAACCTTATCGCGCAAAATAGAAAATTAGTAAAATTTTGGACAATGGGCGTAGCACCGCCCACTTTTAAAAGAAGGTAATTTAAAAGTTTCGCAATCTGTAACTTGGCAGTCGTTGAAGATATCATGATGAAATTTGGCAGGAACGTTACTACTATTACTATATATGTGCTAAATAAAAATTAGCAAAATCGGATGAAGAACACACCCACTTTTTAAAAAAAATTTTTTTTAAGTCAAATTTTAACAAAAAATTTAATATCTTTACTGTATATAAGTAAATTATGTCAACATTCAACTCCAGTAATGATATGGTGCAACAAAATAAAAAACTAAAAGAAAGTTGCAAAATGGTGTGCTCCGCCCTTTTTCATTTAGTCTGCCTAGAATACTTTTAATGCCATAAGTCGAACAAAAATTTACCAATCCTTCTGAAATTTGGTAGGGGCATAGATTCTATGACGGTAACTATTTTTTGTGAAAATGGGCGAAATCGGTTGAAGCCACGCCCAGTTTTTATACACAGTCGACCGTCTGTCCTTCCGATCGGCCGTTAACATGATAACTTGAGCAAAACCGATATATCTTTACTAAACTTAGTCCACGTACTTATCTGAACTCACTTTATCTTGGTATAAAAAATGGCCGAAATCCGACTATAACCACGCCCACTTTTTCGATATCAAATTACGAAAAATTAAAAAAATGCCATAATTCTATACCAAATACGAAAAAGGGATTAAACATGGTGATTGGATTGGTCTTTTGACGTAAAATATAACTTTGGAAAAAACTTTGTAAAATGGGTGTGACATATTAAGTAGAAGAAAATGAAAAAGTTCTGCAGGGCGAAATCAAAAGCCCTTGGAATCACGGCAGGAATACTGTTCGTGGTATTACCTATATAAATATCGTACAAACACATTCTAGAGTCACCCCTGGTCCACCTTTATGGCGATATCCCGAAATGACGTTCACCTATAGAACTATGGCCTACTCGCTTTTAAAATACTCTTTAATACCTTCCATTTGATACCCATGTCAGACAAACACATTCCAGGGTTACCCTAGGTTTATTTTCCTACATCGTGATTTTTCCTTATAATGTCTCCAAAGCTCTCAGCTGAGTATGTAATGTTCGGTTACACCCGAACTTAGCCTTCCTTACTTGTTATTATTCAGTATACTCTGCTTTCACTTCGATACACTTCTTGGCACGCTCATACAATTTGTCAAATGAGTCGGAAATGTCCTTTTTAGGAACCTTGTCTAGTTTGTCGGTAGTCGCCTTTTGAATATGGTTAATTGAGTTTTATTTATTTGAGTAAAACTTATTTTCAGTTCTGATTATATTTTTCTTTCACTCTCTAGAATTTTATGTTTGTAAGAAAATTTTAGAAGTCTTTTTCATTTTTCGGGGGCCCCTAAAATCGGGGGGCCCAGGCAACTGCCTATACTGCCTACCTGTTAATGCGGCCCTGAGTATATATGTATATTTATAAAAAAACTGCAATCAATGAAGCGAAAAACGCTCAAATATTGAGAATCAGGTAGTGTTGTAGCGTAAACGGCTTCATCGTCCCAGACCTCGATGCGTGACATACATTTTAATCAAGCTACAACAAATATACAAGAATCTGTACCTTCGCAAGTTATTGACCACTCAAAACGAAGTTTACGTAAATAATTAAATATATACATATGTGAATACTAGATTGGTAAAAACATTTAAGATATACAAGAGTCAAGAAGGATCAGATAAGTCGGTCTTATATGCTTAAGTAAATGCTTGATTGGTTGCTGTGCCGCCCGGATACCAAAGTTTAATGGCAAGTTGTTCAAACAAATTGGCGCGGACAATGAACCTGCTTATGTCTTGTAGAGAGAATAAAACCTAGTAAGCTAGAGCTGGGCATTCACACAGGTAGTGCGCGGCTGTTTCTTTGGTGCCTTTCTATTCTATCAGCATACAAGCCGAGCGGCCAGTGTCCCGTGATTGTGATCCTAAACATGCGATGCCTTCTCGTTGCCCTTAATAATCTTGTGACCGGCGGCTGCCGAGGTGTGAAAGTAGCGTGATCCGCCTACCACACCAAAGGTACCGGGTTCACGCCCCGGGCAAAGCAACACCAAAATTTAAGAAACAAGTTTTTTCAATTAGAAGAAAATGTTTCTAAGCGGGTCGCCAGACGGCAGTGTTTGGAAAGCATTCCGGGTGCATTGCTGCCATGAAAATCTTCTCAGTGAAAACTCATCTGCCTTGCATATGCCGTTTGGAGTCGGCATAAAACAGGTAGGTCCCGTCCCTCCAATTTGTAGGAAAAATTTAGAGGAGCACGACACAAATTGGAAGAGAAGCTCGACCTAAAATGTCTTCGGACGTAATCGCGCCTTATATTTATTTATTTAGGTACCCACGCAATAGTTGTGTTTGCCAGATTAGCTACGTCGTGAAGGGACCTCTTGCAGCTGCTGACGGCATTAGTTAAATGAAATAGCACCTTTGCACCCCGGGGCTAAATAGTCCTAATTAGAAATTGATGACGTTGATTCCTCCCCGTCATCCTTGAAGCTTAAGTAACACAAGCGAAATTGTTTCATGATGCGGATTGACCTCTAACGAGTTTTCGGACGATTTATTTATTGACCAAAAATGGATCTAGGTTTTGAAATCAAAAACAAATTGGATCGGACTTTAAACTCAAAGCATATATGTGACAGTGTTGTTGTAAGTGTGTTAGTTGTAAACTTTTTTAAGTTTCATATCCTCCCATGTAAACACACATACTACATCAATTTGCTGATTCATAGACCTCCCTTAGTAAGCTAGCTTAGTAGGTTAGGTTGAACTGCCGGTCCATGAGGACCTCACATAGACTGATTGAGTCCGTAGTGTTACCAGAAGTTTGTTTTAACGACCAAACTGAAAAACCCTATCAAAAACCAGGACCTATGTTATAAAATAACTCCGTCCTCTTGGCAAATACTAGAAGCTTTCTAGGACTTAAGCCACTTGCTGCTTCTAGATCTGACAGCTGTATTACTCCTAATAGCTGGAGTCTTAGCCTGGCAAGTGCAGGGCACGAGCACAGAATGTGCTTGATCGTTTCTTCCTCCAACCCGCACTTCCTACATCTGCTATCACTGACCAAGCCTAATTTAAAAGCATGTGACGCCAGAAGGCAGTGTCCAGTCAGAATACCCGTCATGAGTATACAGTCCTCTCTTTTTAATGATAGAAGCAACTTTGTTAGTCTAAAGTTGTAAGACCTACACATAATCTTCGACACTTTACATCCCCGCGCTTGAACCCCTTTCCCGGTTGGTCGATCATGTGCACCTCTCGCCTTCGCTTAATCTCGCTCAGTCTAATTGGGACGTCTACGGAGCAAGCTTCAAGGGATGTGCCCTTTTTTGCTAGTTCGTCCGCTTTTTCTATTCCCATATGCCCTGGGACCCAATATAGATGTATGCTTCTCCCTGTCCCGATTCTCTCCAGAAACTGCTTACACTCTAACACGCATTTAGATGCTGTGCTATGCGAGATTATTGCCTTAATTGCTTCTTGACTGTCAATATAAAAGTTAACACGGTTGCAGCTTAAGCTATTCTCTTCCAGGGTTTCTACTGCTTTGGTTACGGCTAATATTTCCGCTTGGAAAACGCTACAGTAATCCGGCAGCCTGTAGGATCTACTTATTTCCGGATCAGCACAGTATACCGCAGACCCTACTCCTTGCACTACCTTGGAACCATCTGTGTACACATGTATCGCCTCGTCCGCCATTTGCGCACACTTGCGCCAACCGCCCACCTCTATTGTGGCCTTAAGATCTCCCTCGAAGCGCAGATAGGGAATCAGGTAGTCTGTTCGTCTTGTGATTGATGACGCTATTCTACTATGGCCATATGGTCGGCGCTAAAGCTGCCCCTAGGCACCGAGCCTGGTTGCTATTTTCTTTGCACAGGTCTACAGGTGAAATGTGCAGAATGGCATACAGTGCAGCCGTCGGGGTTGTTTTCAGGGCTCCCGTAATGCTAAGCATCGATACTCTGCATACCCCCTCTAATTTTTTTAGGTATGTTGTTTTTTGTGTGGCTTTCCACCAAACAAGAACTCCATAGTATAGAATAATGCTTACAATCGCTGTAAAACCCCAATGACCCCCACGTACACCCCACAATTATTTTACATGCATAGAGTGCCGTTGAGGCCTTCTTCACCCTCTCCTCCACGTTGAGCTTCCATGACAGCTTACTGTCTAGGATGATTCCTAGATATTTTGTGCAAGGTTTCTCCTGTAAGGTCACCCCTCCTAACTTAGGCCTGGTCTAATTTGGGTCCTTGTACCTCTTTGTAAACAAGACCATATCCGTCTTCCACGCATTGACTTTCAACCCGACATTAGATGCCCAGGTATGAATATCCCGAAGCGCCCGATCCATCAAAGAACTAATCGTTGGAAGGCACTTTCCACTTATGACAATTGCAACGTCATCTGCGTAAGCCGTAAGTTTTACGGGCCTCTCATCGAATCGACTGAGCAGTTGGTTGATGACCAGCGTCCACAGCAGAGGTAATAGCACCCCTCCCTGCGGCGTACCCCTGTCCACTGATTTCGTGGCCTCGTACGATCCCCATTGTGATGTAATCTTCCTGCAATTTAACATGCAGCCGAGCCATCTGATTAAGGCGGGATGTACTTTAATGTAATTAAGACCATCCATAATCGCCCATTTAGAAACATTATTGAAAGCCCCGGCAATGACCAAGAAAACTCCTCCGCACTACCCGCTCCGTGATAGAAGTGTGAGTGATGTCTGCTGGCTCTTCTAAACCGTCTCCCGATGGGAAATGTGTGTCGAGAAGCACATCAAGGGATTCCTCACTATTACGTGACCATTGCCCGTTCTCTTTCTTTATTAGTCCCTGGACTATGTTTCCCTTTGCTAGGACTTTTTTCAACCATGCTGTTTCGCTGGAGCACTCTATGTCCATACAGAAACTTTTCCATGAGATTCTCTTCGCCCTGGAAATTTGACGCTTGTAGATCCTCAGTAGATCCGTGTACTCGTCCCGACACGCTTCGCTTTCCGCGGTCTTTGCGAGCTTAAACATTTCTTTTACCTGTCTTCCTAGAAGACTCAGCTCATTGCTCCACCATGGCGGCTTTGCTTTTCCTCTGAATCCTCTTAGAGGGCAAGCTTTGTTATACGGAGTCATAAGCATCCTTGTTAGCAATTCATTCGACTCCTCGAGTTCCTCCACATTGGCAACCTATTTGGGTTATCCCAGTTTTGTTTCTACCTATTTCTGGAATTAAGTCCAGTTCGCTGACCTAGGGTTTCTAAAGGTTCCTCCCTTCTCTACCCTCTTTAGGGGGATGCTGAAGTTGATATACGCATGGTCGGAGAAGGATGGTCTATCAAGAACCACCCAATCATACTTTGATATATCACGCTCGGAGCTCAATGTAATATCCAGAACATTGCTGGATGTTGGACCATTATATGTAGTAGAGATATACGCCGCCGATAAACGCCGCCGCCGCCTCCGATTTTGGTCGTTTTTCGCACGCCGCCGCCCAAAAATATCGTCGCGGCGGCGGCGGCGGGCGGCGTCCGGCGCGATACTATATTTTCTCGTTTAAGACTGTTTAGGCCATTTATTGTTCATGTCTAAAATTGGTCGGATATGGTCGAAAAAGGTATCAACGGATGCGCATCACTGCCAGTTATAAGAAACTAATTGCGAAATTTAACTCTTTCTAACTGTTCAAAAGTTATTTAAAAAAACAGGATTTTTCGTTGTCAGCTTAACACGCACTTTGCATCGCCCAATTTACCAAGTTATTAAAACAAAACACTAAAAGGAAAGTTTAATAATAAATTTATATGCGCACTTTGCATATTTATACTCAGTTGAGCAGAGCTCACAGAGTATATTAACTTTGACTGGATAACGGTTGGTTGAACAGGTATAAAGGAATCGAGATAGATATAGACTTCCATATATCAAAATCATCAGTATCGAAAAAAAATTCGATTGAGCCATGTCCGTCCGTCCGTCTGTCCGTTAACACTATAACTTGAGTAAATTTTGAGGTATCTTGATGAAATTTGGTATGTAGGTTCCTGGGCACTCATCTCAGATCGCTATTTAAAATGAACGATATCGGACAATAACCACGCCCACTTTTTCGATATCGAAAATTTCGAAAAATCGAAAATGTGCGATAATTCATTACCAAATACGGATTAAGCGATGAAACTTGGTAGGTGAGTTGAACTTATGACGCAGAATAGAAAACTAGTAAAATTTTGGACAATGGGCGTCCACATTTAAAAGAAGGTAATTTAGAAGTTTTGCAAACTGTAATTTGGCAGTCGTTGAATATCATGATGAAATTTGGCAGGAACGTTACTCTTATTACTATATGTCTGCTTAATAAAAATTAGCAAAATCGGAGAACGACCACGCCCACTTTTGTTTCGAATTCAAATTTTAAAAGAAAAGTTAATATCTTTACAGTATATAAGTAAATTATGTCGACATTCAACTCCAGTAATGATATGTTGCAACAAAATACAAAAATAAAAGAAAATTTCAAAATGGGCGTGGCTCCGCCCTTTTTCATTTAATTTGTCTAGGATACTTTTAATGCCATAAGTCGAACAAAAATTTACCAATCCTTGTGAAATTTGGTAGAGGCTTAGATTCTAGGACGGTAACTGTTTTCTGTGAAAAAGGGCGAAATCGGTTGAAGCCACGCCCAGTTTTTATACACAGTCGACCGTCTGTCCTTCCGCTCGGCCGTTAACACAATAACTTGAGCAAAAATCGATATATCTTTACTAAACTCAGTTCACGTACTTATCTGAACTCACTTTGTATTGGTGTAAAAAATGGCCGAAATCCGACTATGACCACGCCCACTTTTTCGATATCGAAAATTACGAAAAATGAAAAAATGCCATAATTATATACCAAATACGAAAAAAGGGATGAAACATGGTAATTGTATTGGTCTATTGACGCAAAATATAACTTTAGAAAAAAACTTGGTAAAATGGGTGTGACACCTACCATATTAAGTAGAAGAAAATGAAAGTTTTGCAGGGCGAAATCAAAAGCCCTTGGAATCTTGAAGGAATACTGTTCGTGGTATTACATATATAAATAAATTAGCGGTACCCGACAGATGATGTTCTGGATCACCCTGGTCCACACTTTAGCCTTCACATATACAACTAAGGGCCACTCCCTTTTAAAACCCTCATTAATACCTTTAATTTGATACCCATATCGTACAAACACATTCTAGAGTCACCCCTGGCCCACGTTTATGGCGATATCTTGCAAAGGCGTTCACCTATAGAACTAAGGCCCACGCCCTTTTAAAATACTCATTAACACCTTTCATTTGATACCCATATCGTACAAACAAATTCTAGATTCACCCCTGGTCCAGCTTTATGGCCATATCTCGAAAAGGCGTCCACCTATAGAACTAAGGCCCACGCCCTTTTAAAATACTCATTAACACCTTTCATTTGATACCCATATTGTACAAACGCATTCTAGAGTCAACCCTGGTCCAATTTTATAACGATATTCCGAAAAGGCGTCCACCTATAGAACTAAGGCCCACTCCCTTTTAAAATACTCATTAACACCTTTCATTTGATACCCATATAGTACAAACAAATTCTAGAGTCACCCCTTGTCCACCTTAATGGCGATATCTCGAAAAGGCGTGCACCTATATAACTAAACCCCACGCCCTCTTAAAATACTCATTAACACCTTTCATTTGATACCCATATCGTACAAACAAATTCTAGAGTCACCCCTGGTCCATCTTTATGGCGATATCTGGAAAAGTTGTCCATCTATAGAACTTAGGCCTACGCCCTTTTAAAATACTCATTAATACCTTTCATTTGATACCCATATCGTACAAAATAAATTCTAGAGTCACCCCTGGTCCACCTTTATGACGATATCCCTAAATGGCGTACATCTATAGAACTATGGCCCATATCCTCTTAAAATACTCTTTAATACCTTCCATTTGATACACATGTCATACAAACACATTCCAGGGTTACCCTAGGTTCTTTTTACAACTGGTGATTTTCCCTTACTTTGTCTCCACAGCTCTCAACTGAGTATGTAATGTTCGGTTACACCCGAACTTAGCTTTCCTTACTTGTTTTATTTTATTTTTTCAAAAATTATAATGAACAATGAATTCAAATAAAATGACCCTCAAGTTTTTTAAAAAAAAAATTACCCAAAAAGGTGCCGATTTAAAAAAAAAATTTTATATTGCGATTGGTTGAAAGAATAAGCGAAATTAGTGATGTAAAATCATTTATCCTTAATCCTGATTCTTACCTCATACTTAAGTTGAGGATATATGTACGTATGAGAAGGGTTTGAAAAATCATTTGGGCTTACATTCAAACATCTGTTGTTTATTTGCGAAACTATACAATAGCGTCTGAAATG
Source organism: Eurosta solidaginis (assembly GCF_040869045.1). NCBI lineage: Eukaryota > Metazoa > Arthropoda > Insecta > Diptera > Tephritidae > Eurosta > Eurosta solidaginis. Next base: position 87,940,388 of record NC_090319.1, on the reverse strand, counting down.
TTAATTTTGATTTTCACACTTCATACTTCAACACCCAAGTCGCCCGGTTTGACATTTCCCAAAGTTGGCGGCCCTATCCAAAACTAGTGCCTTGGAGTGAATCACATTGATTATAGCCTATCAACCAAGTTTAAATATCACCTACACGTTACGGCTGCTTTTACAAATATGAATACGTAGGTACATATATTTACCAGGTGTGGCTTTGTCCTTCGCAAGAACACTCAAAGTGGTGAAGTAAAAGCTTTCCCAAGACATTCGAACTAATGACCGTATGTGCTACTACCCTAACGTAGCGGACAGTCGAACTAGTCTGAAAACTGATGCTACGCGGTCATCCATAAAGAGCTCTTATATCATAAGGCCGGAAAACCACAGTTAACATCTTTCAACTTAAAATCGGCCGACTTTCATTCTAAAATATCGGTTTGGTTTAACGAAGACTATTGAAATCATTGTTGTGAAGAGAAACGTCTGCAAACTTTCGTCTACATTTTAAAGATTTTATCCAGGGTCCTTGTAAAATTTTAATTATGTAGATGCGCCGAGGATTATACGATTTTCACACATTGCGCAATGACATCCACTTATACTGATTATCATTTCGAGGGCGGCATCTTTGGCCGAATAGTTACTCCCTAACGTTTCAAGGTGTTTCTCTGGTGTAGCTCGGCAGCATAGCGCGACAAAAATAACCGTCAGAAGGTCTTCGGAGCAACTTCTATAGCTTCTAGGAAAGTGACGTCGACAAAAGTATGAGTTCGAAGTCGCAGTCCTATAGCTTCTGTGCTGGCATATGGTGTGAGAGTCAGGAGGCGTGGTAGCGACTGGCCGTCGGGATTGCTACTGTTCGCACATCGGGAATTAAAACAGCCGAAAAACCTGGAAGCGCCCTGTGCCACGAGAGTCATGAGTATTTATAGATCATTAATAGCAACCACAAGTCGCCTTTGTGCATGGCCGCCAAGGAGCCACAAATGATTTAATTGAAATTGTGTTCGCGATGATTATTAGGTTTTAACCCTAGGTGTGAAACTACGCTTTGCACGAGATATACAGACAAAAGTGTGACTATTTTATGTATCTCCATTTCTTTCCAGCAGACGCAGCAGTACCAATTCCAAAGACCGGGGCTAGGTTCGAAGCCCCTCTGGAGTCAGTGAAGGAGGGACAATCCCTCGGCAAGGAGCTACTCCTGAAAATTTTTGAACGGTCTGCGAGTTCTTGAGGCAAAAACCCCGGATCTTTCCGAAATGGCCAACACGTTGCTTTCCTTAAATACATACAAACAAAACCTTTCCTAAATATTATATTTTTAAATAAAAAAATCAAGCTTTTTGAAGTAAGAACACCGGCGTACGCCGGCGCGCCGCTCACGCCGCCGCCGCCGATAAAGTGATCGGCGTAAACCTCTAATATGTAGGGACATTTCCCCTGTTGGCTATCTGCAAATTGGTTTGCAGGATGTAACAAAATAGAGATTCGCCTCTCTCGTTCGTATCTGCTCCTCCCACGCATTGTGGTGCGCATTTGCATCTGCGCCTATGACCAACCGCCCTTTGGCGCCCTTCCTCCTGTACTAGCCTTTTGCACTCCATCGGTGGAACCTCCGCAGCATGGGCCATGTAGCAGGACGCCAGGATAAATGCCTGCTTATTCTTTTGCTCAACGGCCACCGCTACGAGATCCTCGGTGGTGTAATTAGGCAGCATATATGAATGCAGCTGTTTCCTTACCATTACTACAGCTCGCACCCGTCCTTCCGTTTGCGCGTAGTAAACGCCAAACCCGCGCGCGTTAAATCCAGAAACCTTTCCTCCCGATGAGAGCCACGGCTCCTGGATCAGCGCCACGTCAAACGAACCCTCCTCCAGGGTTAGGAAAAGTTCGCTCGACGCCACTTTACTATGTTGGAGGTTTATCTGTAGGACTTGCAGCATCATTGGGCTGTTTGTCCCCCTCCAGCACTTTCGTCGTGACGTCGCTGTCCTCCCCTTGTCCTTTTGGTTTAGAGTATTCGAGGCCCCCTTCAGCCTCTCGTAACTGTTTTGCCGGGTGTTCCTCTATGCGAGTCACAGTACCATTTGGCGGTTGGTCCTCTTCTAACACCTTCGGGGTGACGTCGGGGACCTCCACCTGTCTTTTTTCCCTTAGGCTTTTGAGGTCCTTTTCGACTTCGCCCACCTCTAGGGTGTTAGGATTTTTATCCTCGGGACTTCTTTTCCTGAGTCGCATGTAAATTTTGCCAGTTCCAAAGGACAAAATATCATCCGCCTGCTGGTTTATTTGGAAAATGTAGAACTGACCTTCCTCGGTAGGCCGAGATACAGTAAGTACCTTTCAATCCTGTGTCGGTATGTACGGATTCTGATTCTGCAGAATTCGCAGTGTATCCTCCGACTTCATCACGCATGGTATCCATACCTTAACTTTTGGTACCGTGGGGATTTGCGCTTTATCCACCACCTCAAACCGCGCATTCGTGCCTAGCCTTTGGAGGTTTAGAACCGCTTCCTCCAGCCACCGCAAGCTCGCGATGTTGTCGCACGCTATCATCTTCACACCATTATACCATCCCCCCCAATAAAAGTTTGGGAGGGGCTTACTTGGTTGTTCCCGCATCATCTTAAGCATTAAACTAATAAGCTCCCTTTCCACAGATCTCCACCTTTCAGTAGTCATTTGTCCGAAAGGACTGCTACGATCAACCAGCGCCACAGTCAGTGACTGCTTGCCACATCACTCATCTTCTCGGAAAAAGCCGGAGTCTTAGTGTTACCTCCTTTTGGTACCTCCGAGAAAGCCGGAGTCTTAGCGTTAACTCCCTTTAGCACCTCCGAGAAAGCCGGAGTCTTAGCGTTATCTCCCTTTGGCTTATCTCCTACTTCCGTAATTGGAACTTTTGGCCTACTTGTCTGGTCTATGCGACTGCCCTGCCTCGTGGCTGTGGGACTGAGTCCTTTCTGCCTCTTGAAAGCAGGCTTGTCGCTTCCGCTGAACGTTGCCTCTTCATTCTGCCATTCGACACTTCTTCCTCCTCGTACCGGTTGCAAAACCGAGGGTTTCTTGCAGCAAACCTTTTGAACTGCCTTCGACCTATTTCTACCGCCTCATGGGCCCATTCCAAGCGCTCGATCTCCACTTCTGTTGGGTCAATACCTGCCAACCCCCTAATCCAGGGTGTTATGCGGACCATGCCTATTGGACGATTTGCAGCCAGGGGATAAATTCGGCTGTATTCGAACGGAGCCTTCCCGATACCGGGCCATCTCGGGAAGTATTTATGGCCTTACCGCAGTAAGGGGCGCTGCTGTGGCGGACGGTTCTTTCCCCGTATATAATACTGGACCGCTGAGCCCGCCTTGTCGGGCAGGTGGTCGTACGACCAAGATGAACAACTCATTACCTGAACGTAATAAGGAGGATGTAAAGAGGAGGACTGAGTCGCAATCCAGGGACGACAAATACGAATTAAGCGATGCGCCGGACTCGGGGAGCGAGAGTAGTGCTGATTCAATGAACTCCGTGTTGGAGAAGCACACAAATGAAAACGGAGTAGAAGAGTGGAGAAGGGTACGGAGCAGAGGAAGTAAAAGAGCTCTCTCGCAGTACCGTGCAGCACTAAGAATTGTACAACGCTTGGGAGCAGTGGTCGACCCAACAGAAGTGGAGATCGAGCGCTTGAAATGGGCACATGAAGCGGTAGAAGTAGGTCGAAGGCAGTTCAAAAGGTTTGCTGCGAGAAACCCTCGGTTCTGCAACCGGTACGAGGAGGAAGAAGCGTCGAATGGCAGAATGAAGAGGCAACGTTCGGCAGAAGGCGACAAGCCTGCTTTCAAGAGGCAGAAAGGACCCAGTCCTAGAGCCGCGGGGCAGGGCAGTCGCATAGACAAGACAAGTAGGCCCAAAGCTGTAAGACAGATGGGCTCCAATAGCGAGGTAGCAACTACCTCGAAAGCTGCCAGTCAGAGGGAAGTTCCAACTACGGAAGTAGGAGATAAGCCAAAGGGAGATAACGCTAAGACTCCGGCTTTCTCGGAGGCGCTAAAGGGAGTTAACGCGAAGACTCCGGTGTTCTCGGAGGTTCCAAAGGGAGATAACACTAAGACTCCTGCTTTTCCCGAGAAGATGAGTGATGTGGCAAAGCAGTCACTGACTGTGGCGCTGGTTGATCGTAGCAGTCCGTTCGGACAAATGACTACTGAAAGGTGGAGATCTGTGGAAAGGGAGCTTATTAGCTTAATGCTTAAGATGATGCGGGAACAACCAAGTAAGCCCCTTCCAACCTTTGATTCGGGGGGATGGTATAATGGTGTGAAGATGATAGCGTGCAACAACATCGCGAGCTTGCGGTGGCTGGAGGAAGTCGTTCCAAACCTCCAAAGGCAAGGCACGAACGCGCGGTTTGAGGTGGTGGATAAAGCGCAAATCCCCACGGTACCAAAAGTTAAGGTATGGATACCATGCGTGATGAAGTCGGAGGATACACTGCGACTTCTGCAGAATCAGAATCCGAACATACCGACACAGGATTGGAAGGTACTTACTGTATCTCGGCCTACCGAGGATGGCCAGTTCTACATCTTCCAAATAAACAAGCAGGCGGAGGATATTTTGTACACGCAGCTTGGCAAAATGTCCTTTGGAACTGGCAAAATTTACATGCGACTCAGGAAAAGAAGTCCCGAGGATAAAAATCCTAACACGCTGGAAGTGGGCGAAGTCGAAAAGGACCTCAGAAGCCTAAGGGAAAAAAGACAGGTGGAGGTCCCCGACGTCACCACGAACGTGCTAGAAGAGGACCAACCGCTAAATGGTGCTGTGACTCGCACAGAGGAACACACGGTACAACATTCACGAGGGGCTGAAGGGGGCCTCGAATACTCTAAACCAAAAGGGCAAGAGGAGGACGACGACGTCAAGACGAAGGTGCTGGAGGGGGACAAACAGCCCAATGGTGCTGCGAGTCCTACAGATAAACCTCCAACACAGTAAAGTGGCGTCGAGCGAACTCCTCCTAACCCTTGAGGAGGGTTCGTTTGACGTGGCGCTAATCCAGGAGCCGTGGCTCTCATCGAGAGGAAAGGTTTCTGGACTTAGCGCGCGCGGGTTTGGCGTTTACTACGCACAAACGGAAGGACGGGTGCGAGCTGTAGTAATGGTAAGGAAACAGCTGCATTCATATATGCTGCCTAATTACACCACCGAGGATCTCGTAGCGGTGGCCGTTGAGCAAAAGAATAAGCAGGCATTTATCCTGGCGTCCTGCTACATGGCCCATGCTGCGGAGGTTCCACCGATGGAGTGCAAAAGGCTAGTACAGGAGGAAGGGCGCAAAGGGCGGTTGGTCATAGGCGCAGATGCAAATGCGCACCACAATGCGTGGGGAGGAGCAGATACGAACGAGACAGGCGAATCTCTATTTTGTTACATCCTGCAAACCAATTTGCAGATAGCCAACAGGGGAAATGTTCCTACATACATTGGTCCAACATCCAGCAATGTTCTGGATATTACATTGAGCTCCGAGCGTGATATATCAAGGTATGATTGGATGGTTCTCGATAGACCATCCTTCTCCGACCATGCGTATATAAGCTTCAGCATCCCACTAAAGAGGGTAGAGAAGGGAGGAACCTTTAGAAACCCTAGGGCAACGAATTGGACTAAATTCCAGAAACATGTAGAAACGAAACTGGGACAACCCAAAGAGGTTGCTAATGTAGAGGAACTGGAGGAGTCGAATGAATTCCTAACAAGGACGCTTATGACTGCGTATAACAAAGCTTGCCCTCTAAGAAGATTCAGAGGAAAAGCAAAGCCGCCATGGTGGAGCAATGAGCTGAGTCTTCTAAGAAGACAGGTAAAAGAAATGTTTAAACTCGCAAAGACCGCGGAAAGCGAAGCGTGTCGGGACGAGTACAGGGATCTACTGAGGATCTACAAGCGTGAAATTACCAGGGCGAAGAGAAACTCATGGAAAAGTTTCTGTACGGACATAGAGTGCTCCAGTGAAACGGCACGGTTGAAAAAAGTCCTAGCAAAGGGAAACATAGTCCAGGGACTAATAAAGAAAGAGAACGGGGAATGGTCACGTGATAGTGAGGAATCCCTTGAGGTGCTTCTCGATACACATTTCCCATCGGGAGACGGTTTAGAACAACCAACAGACATCACTCACACTTCGATCACGGAGCTAGTGGTGCCGGGCTTGGTGACCGATACCAAGATCGAGTGGGCAGTGAAGACGTTTTCTAAGTTTAAATCGCCGGGCCCAGATGGTATATTCCCGGCCATGCTACAAGTCTCAAGTAGGGCGGTCGTGGAATGGCTTAAAATAATATTCGATGGGTGCATAAGACTGAATCATGTATAGCACACTCTTGGAGAACTGCTCGTGTAGCTTTTCTACCAAAGGCGGGGAAGATCGGTCACGTGTATCCCAAAGACTATAGACCCATTAGCTTAACATCATTTCTGCTCAAAACCTTTGAGAGGCTGATAGATGTGTACATAAAGTCCAACGTGGATGAAAAGCTGCTCTCCACAACACAGCATGCGTACACCAAAGGCAAGTCGGTAGACACCGCATTGCATAGGGTTGTAATAAGCATAGAGAAATGCCTGGAATATAAGGAGTATGCTCTAGGAGTCTTCTTGGACATTGCCGGGGCTTTCAATAATGTTGCAAAATGGGCGATTATGGATGGTCTTAGTTACATTAAAGTACATCCTGCCTTAATCAGATGGATCGGCTGCATGTTAAATTGCAGAAAGATTACATCACAATGGGGATTGTACGAGGCCACGAAATCAGTGGACAGGGGCACGCCGCAGGGAGGGGTGCTATCACCTCTGCTGTGGACACTGGTCATCAACCAACTGCTCAGGCAATTCGATGAGGGACCCGTAAAACTTACGGCTTACGCAGATGACGTTGCAATTGTCATAAGTGGAAAATGCCTTCCAACGATTAGTTCTTTGATGGATCGGGCGCTTCGGGATATTCATACCTGGGCATCTAATGTCGGGCTGAAAGTCAATGCGGAGAAGACGGATATGGTCTTGTTTACAAAGAGGTACAAGGTCCCAAATTGAACCAGGCCTAAGTTAGGAGCGGTGACCTTACAGGAGAAACCTTGTACAAAATATCTAGGAATCATCCTAGACAGTAAGCTGTCATGGAAGCTCAACGTGGAGGAGAGGGTCAAGAAGGCCTCAACGGCACACTATGCATGTAAAAGAATGCTGGGGTGTACGTGGGGCCTATCGCCCTCTCTTTCTCATTGGGTTTTTACAGCGATTGTAAGCCCTATTCTATACTATGGAGTTCTTGTTTGGTGGAAAGCCACACAAAAAACAACATACCTCAAAAAATTAGAGGGGGTATGCAGACTATAGATGCTTTGCATTACGGGAGCCCTGAAAACAACCCCGACGGCTGCACTGTATGCCATTCTGCACATTCCACCTGTAGACCTGGTAGCAAAGAACAAAGCGTTAACGACCGCAACCAGGCTCGATGCTTCGGGGCAGCTTGAGCGCCGACCATATGGCCATAGTAGTATAGCGTCCCCAGTCACAAGACGAACAGACTACATGATTCCCTACCTGCACTTTGAGGGAGATCTTAAGGCCACAATAGAGGTGGACGGTTGGCGCAAGGGTGCGCAAATGGCGGACGAGGCGATACATGTGTACACCGATGGTTCCAAAATAGTGGAAGGAGTAGGGTCTGCGGTATACTGCGCTGATCCGGAATTAAGCAGATCCTACAGGCTGCCGGATTACTGTAGCGTTTTCCAAGCGGAAATATTAGCCGTAACCAAAGCAGTAGAAACCCTGGAAGAGAATAGCTTAAGCTGCAACCGTGTTAACTTTTATATTGACAGTCAAGCCGCAATTAAGGCAATAATCTCGCATAGCACAGCATCTAAATGCGTGGTAGAGTGTAATCAGTCTCTGGAGAGAATCGGGACAGGGAGAAGCATACATCTATATTGGGTCCCAGGGCATATGGGAATAGATGGGAATGAAAAAGCGGACGAATTAGCTAAAAAGGGCGCATCCCTTGAAGCTTGCTCCGTAGACGTCCCAATTAGATTGGGCGAGATTAAGCGAAGGAGAGAGGTGCACATGATCGACCAAGCAGAAAAGGCGTGGGTTCAAGCGCGGGGCTGTAAAGTGTCGAAAATTATGTGTAGGTCTTACAACCTTAGACTAACACAGTTGCTTCTATCATTAAAAAGAGAGGACTGTAGACTCATGACGGGTATTCTGACTGGACACTGCCTTCTGGCGTCACATGCCTTTAAATTAGGCTTGGTCAGTGATAGCAGGTGTAGGAAGTGCGGGTTGGAGGAGGAAACGATCGAGCACGTTCTGTGCTCGTGCCCTGCACTTGCCAGGCTAAGACTCCAGCTATTAGGAGTGATACAGCTGTCAGATCTAGAAGCAGCAAGTGGCTTAAGTCCTAGGAAGCTTCTAGTATTTGCCAAGAGGACGCAGTTATTTTATAACATAGGTCCTGGTTTTTGATAGGGTTTTTCAGTTTGGTCGTTAAAACAAACTTCTGGTAACACTACGGACTCAATCAGTCTATGTGAGGTCCTCATGGACCGGCCAGTTCAACCTACCTACCCAATTCAGCGAAGGCAAAACTTGCGGCGCACTCGTAAAGGTCTATGCTATCATATTGTATTCCAAACCTTCTGCTAACGTTCGAATCGCTAAACTGTTGAATAAAAAACTCCAATATTCAATAATGCAATATGGTCTTTATTAGACTACTTTGAAAATAATTCACAATAACACTTATACTTCACAACCAATAGCGTGCTTAAATCAAAACTGATTACAGACTACTCAGCTTGCGCTGCTTTTATACTCTCCGTTGCTTCATTCCCATATTTCTACTAAAGTCTAGACGTTTCGCTTTTTTCGTATTACCATTCATGAGACTACTTCTAGATTGGTATTGTGCAATGAAATTAGTGGTAGGTAAAATGTCGCTAGCCACTTTCGTTGTGCCTATGCTTCATATATCTGTAAATATTTTGTACTCTCTTATGTGCATGAATAAAAATAGATTGCTGCCATTTGTTAAAAGATTTAAAATTTACAAATTGCCTATTCTATTATGCCAATTTCATGAGAAACTCATTTAGTTTTAATGCCGCGTGTATGAAGGAGATTTGGCTAAGACAGGATACCTATAGAGCGGTTACCCCTCACCGCTCATGACCTTTATTATGGTATTTGGTTGTGAACTCCCACTTAATGGAAATACATACAAGGCTTCAATCCAATTGCAAAATATTACCGTAATATTTTAAATCAGTGTTTTCAGGTCGTTACTGCTATATGGAAACATATGTACCACTGCTCGGCTGGGTCTCTGATTGGCTTATATCGCGTGTGCTTGATAATAGGGCTGTTGACAGCGAAAGTACAATACCTTCAATGGTGAATTTTAAAGCTGTCCTTCAATCAAATACACACTAAAATGACAGAAACAAAAAAGCAGATGGAGTTCTGGAAAGGTTTGAGGTGTTCTTTATAAGAAAATCATGAGGTATAAACCCGTTGTTAATTACAAAGTAGCATTTGATGGCTTAAAATGAAGCTGTATGCTGCTATGTTTGGATTTTATCTCTGCAAACCCTGTATTACGACAAAAGAAAAATGACGTTAAGTGTTAGAATCGTCAGAATTCGAGGGGACCTCAGCGAGCCGTTCGAGACCAAGCGAGGTATCAGAAAAAGCGATTTCCTATTGCGACAATTGATGTATATTGGAACGATTTTCCATCATCCATTGTCAAATTCAGTTTCAAGACAAACCGGTTTCGGCGTTATGCCATCATCAGTGTCGATTTTCGTTCTAATCTGTTGTTGTCGCTTGTCTTGTATTTATAGTTCGTAGGTACATGAACAGCTATTGTCAAAATGGATGTTTGTGTATATTTATGTATATATACATATGTGCTGTGTGTTCTTTCACAACCAAGGATGGATTTTACTGATCGATTTGTGTGGCTGACTGAGGCAGGTAAAAGTACGTAATTATAGTCGTCTGACCTTCTTTGTGGGTTTCCTGTTTTGGTGTGTTAATTGTTTTGTGTTTATTTGTTGTTGTGTGTTTGTCTGTTGTACCTATGTGATTACTTCGTTTCTTGTAAACAAGTTTTAAAGGCTCAAATATTGTGTCAGAAATTGTGTTTATCTGTTCGTTTATTATTTTATCGTCGAATGTTTTCTGTTTCTTTCCACGTTTTCGAATACATTCAGACGTCGGTCTTTTGCTTGTATGTGAAGGACCCTTCGCGCTGTCCTCTGAAAAAGCTGCAAATTATAAAGTTCGCATTCCTAAGTATTGCAGTAATGTCCTGTTGATATCGACGTTATTAGTTACTGAGCACCATGCCCAAACTGGCGGTTACATTATTCCGTCTTAATTTGCTTTTAGAGGTCATATGTGTAAGTCGATAGCAAAACTTTACTAACTCTCATAGAAACAGCTTCTTATCATGGATGCAACAAGACGTAATCCGCGGCTTTGTCTGTTATGTGTCACGAAGTCGTCTTCTTGGCTTAGGGTGTCTTTCAGCCAATATGTATGTTGAAGAACCTAAATGTGATAGGAATTGTGGAGAGTAACTCGAGGGAAGATATCGCAACTTTTGATAAATTCATATCCTGAAAATAAAGTCCTTTACACCCAAAACAGGTGTGCAGAAGTGAGACGCGGCATACCATGCCTAGCGCTGTATGACTTGCTCAAACGAAATTCGCTGCGCAGCACCCGTTGGGTCGAGATCTAGAAGTTGTTTGCGACTACGAAAAACATCTGCAAGGCAGATAAGCTGAGAGTTTTTTTTATGGCAGAAATACACTAGAAGTGTTTCCAATATTGCCGAGGGGCGACCTGCTTAGAAAAACTTTTTTTTAAGCATTGTAACGAGTTTTGGAAAATTTCACTTTCTGCTATCGTTCGAATCGCTGAACTTTCGAATAAATAACTCAAAAATTCAGTATAGAAATATGTAATTTATTTACAACTCGAGCGTAGTAGTAGCACTTTACAATTACAATACTCGCGTACTTTATTAATAACGTGTTAAAATCAAACTGACTCATCATTCCTCAGCTTGCGCTGCTTTTATACTCGCAGTTGCCTCGTTCGCCTATTTCTCCTGGGGTCCAGAACAGCTGCTTATTTAGTTCTTCTTTATGCATGTGATATTCACTTTCTAGATATATGCTTGCGTATGTGTGAGTAATAACTGATATTAGGGGCTCTTAGGTGATGACTACATGTGTGTATGTGAAATAATCTCTAAGCTCTTAGCTTCGCTGTTTGCATGTATGTGTGGTTGCTAACCTTGTTGTTGTGTATTTATTTACTAGCAGCATAGTGATGTGTAGAACTGCTAATATTCGGCACAGTATTTTGATGTTGCTTTTCTCGGAACTTGAAGCCAGGAGAGTAGGAGAGTGGCCACCACACTTTCCAAAGAAATAAACAAAAGCCAAAGTGTAGTAATTTTGTTCTAAGCTGTAAATTACGATTCGCAGGCAAAGCAAAAACCAAAAATTTACTCAAAGCCTTACCAGGTGGTAAAATCAACAGACGAAATTAGATGAGTTTGCTGGTATTTTAAATTTTGAATAAAAAAATTTATTTATTTTTGTTTAATTTCCCAGGGCAGCAATTCTGCAAAACTGTTAGGTCATTGACCATAAATCTAATTTTTTTTTATTATAACTACAAATTTTTGGTAAACAAATTTCTTTTAATTTCCTAATTGGTTTAAAAGAGAACTTCAAAATAACAACAGAATATTTATTTTTATATATTTTTAGCACGCGCACATCAAGATGACATCTTCACTACGTTATTTCTGCGCCGTTTCGGCTTTCGTAGCCCTCATCTCTTTAGCGCATGCCTTTACCGTTGGGGTGGACAACAACGTCATTAAAATTGAAGACCAACAGCCAGCAGTTCTTGCCGCCAGCACCTACAATCATTTTCGTCTACCTCGATCGGTTAAACCACAAAAGTACACATTGCACGTGATCACACATCTTGAAAATCCAGAAAACCTAACATTTGTTGGTGAGGTAGCAATGCATCTGATTGCCCTGGAGGATGCAAACAACATCATATTGCACGCACTCAATCTCAGTATTAATAGTAATGAAATAATGCTGCGTAACTTACTCGCTCCCGAAAGTGAACAGAAGAACTGCGTGCGTGGCATTGAGTTGAATTCCTATCACGACTATTACATAATGCATTTGTGCGAACCGTTACGAAAGGGTGAAGAATATATACTCACCATACCCTTCTCGGGTATTTTGAATTTGAATTTACGTGGCTACTATCGCAGTTCATATGTGGAACGTACAAGCAATCAGACAAGGTATGTATGTACATATGTTCGTTGGGGGGTTCAACGATGTGACTGAGGTCTCTAGAGGTATTGGTATTATTGTTAAAATTTGTATATTATTTCTCTTTCCATCCAGCTGATGGTTTTGTAACAATTTAGACGCAAAGAGACAGATTTAGGCGTTCGTAAACTAAAATGTTTTCTGATGTGCTGATCTGACCGCAGGTCCCTGCCCAAGGGCCTAAGTTAAAAAAAATATATATATTTTGAGCCATATCCATTCATATTTTCATCGGTTTGTTCATCCGTCTATACGTTCAAGATTCCACTCGCCCCGACGCCTATGATGCTAACATTGACATTGACGCGCCCCTCCCTCCACATATCCATTTGTACTTCTATTTAATAACGACGCGTTTAAATCCAGCCAATGCTTTCCATCGGACAAACCGTCCGATGCCTTCCATTCGTCCATACGTCCATGATGACATCCATATATCCATCAGCAAATCCCATTATTCCACTTATAAAATAAGTCAAGTATTAGGTTCGGTGCACTGACTATGCAAGAAATAGTGTTATTTTAGTATCAAAATAGCACAGCTCAAGATTGTATATAAAGGGCCACTTTACTTTTGGAAAACACTAGCGACAACAAAACTGCTAACGGCATCTCTATAACGGGCAACTCCGGCTGGAAGCAGTCGACCTCTTAGAAGAATACATACCCTGGCAAGGAATGAAATGTTAAATTGTAGGAATAAAGGCCACAGTCCAGTCTTTTCTTATTAATTGTGGCCAAAAGTAGGTAGCAGTCATCTACGCCATTTGCAACACATTCGAACCTTCGGTAGAGGAACAGTAGATAGAAAAATTGGAGGCAGTGTAAGCAATCAAGTTCCCCGATCGCTGTAATGGCTTACAAGCTCAGTTCATCGTACTCTTCAGTACTTTTATTTTCCAGTACGGTACTGTGTGCTCTGCATAAGATGATTTTCTCTCCAGAAACGGCTGACTTCACCCTTGATCATCTACTGAACTATATTAGGATGACTATCATCTAGATCTCGAGCATATTAACATCCCAGGCAACTGTCATCCCGGGCTCCTGGTTCGAATTGATACATATGAATTCCGAGTTCACCTAGCTGCCTGTGTTCTAGTATTGAAGACAAGGGCCTCATGTCAAGCGCGCAAAAGCTGGGCATACACTACCTCATGAAGGGCACATAGATTTTGTCCAGAGGAGTATGACAGGTGCACAACCGAACTCTACGGTAGATGATGAGATGGAATCATAAAATGATTTCATGCTTAACTATCCAGGTTTTGCGACATCTCTGCAAAAGTAACTCATTCTCGGCTTTGTGGATCCTCAACAGGACTTATTTTACGTTGAAGTCTTCTCGTCCGAAATTACATCGTATCGTTCCAAGGCAGCTGTTCTCGAGGTAAAACTGAAGGGGCAGCAGCCACACAACCTAGCCTAATCGAGTCATCTACCCACAAGTTGGTCCGTAAATGAACAAAGATACTCTGCTACGATGTCATTCAGATTTCAGCAGCAGTCGTATCCAAATACGTGAACAACCCCGAGTCGAATTCGGTCATTTAGTGGCTTTTCGGTGCTAATCGCCCATATACTCACCTATTACAAAAACGTTTGACTCATACACATCAGGAGGGCCATCCAAAATGTAGAACCTCATGCCATTCAAAGTTCATATGTTTTTCTTGATACAGGAAAAATGGGGCTTGCACCCGGATCCAAGTGTGCTTAGGTACTCAAATCAGCAAATCCTTTAAGTCGTGTTGAAGTACTAGGCTAATAAGCCAGGGACAAGCGTGTAAGACATCACTGATAATAGCCTATTTCTCAAACAGATAAGCTGTTCTTTATCCCATCTGGAATGCAGATAGTTTGCTTCTTTGTTTTGTTTATTTGATTATTAGAGAAACACTCCGCGAAGGTTCTGAGGAGCGCTGCCCATTTACCGGATAAAATACACCTTGAGATAGTAGCCCCGCTGTCGTGAATCATACAACCTCCTTCCATAAAGAGATTGATCCGAAGATACGTTGAAACATCAGAAGGTACTGTGAGGCGTCTAGAAGCTTTTGAAATAAAATTAATAAAAATGTACGGAACGATAACCTCCGAAGAGATTTAAGGCCGAGCTTCTCTTCCAATTTGCGTCGTGCTCCTTTTAGTTTTTCCTAAAAATTGGCGGGCGGGGACCTACTTGTTTTATGCCGACTCCGAACGGCGTCTTCAAAGCAAACGAGTTTTCACTGAGAAGCTATTCATTGCAGAAATACACTCGGAGTGCTTGCCAAATCACTTCCGAGGGGCGACCCCGCTTAGAAAAATTGTCCTCTAATTGAAAGAACTTGTTTCTAATGTTGATGTTGCTTTGCCCGGGAAACCCAGGATCTTCGGCGTGGTAGGCGGAGGACGCTAGTCAAATTTCAATTCTCAAAAATTACTCTACAAGTCTGTAATCATACCTGCCTCGATCTCATCGACTCTGCTAAAAGCATAAGGTGTGACATTTGGAGTACTCGGAAAAGAAGTTTTCTGGAAGAATCATGGTCCCATTGATGAGCTGTACGAGCTATATGTAAAGTGCAGCGAAGAAAAGCCCGACTATTGTACTGCTGGCCAGGTTATAACATTGCATACCCACAGCTGGTCCCTCAAAGCGCTCCCCATATGAAGATTTATAACAGATTTTGTATATATTTTCAGATGGCTTGCTGTTACACAATTCGAACCAGCTTCAGCGCGTCTCGCATTCCCTTGCTTCGATGAACCGGATTTCAAAGCCAAATTTGTTGTTATACTTGGACATCATAAGAAGTATACGGCTTTAAGTAACATGGCTTTAAAGGAGACACGTCCCATGTAAGTATTACTAAATGATTCGCACTTTACAGTTCTTTCACAATCTCATAAATTTCTTTTTTCCAAACCACTACAGGGCCGACAAAAAAGATTGGGTGTGGAGCGAGTTCGACGAATCGGTGCCGATGTCTACCTACCTTGTAGCTTATACTGTCAACGACTTCGCCTATGTTAACTCTGAGACCACTCTTAAAAGTAAAGTACAATTCCGCACATGGGCACGTCCCGATGCCATTGATCAATGCAACTATGCCGCCGATGTCGGACCAAAGGTTTTGCAATATTATGAAGATATATTCAACATAAAATTCCCATTAGATAAAATTGATGAAATCGCAATACCCGACTTTAGTGCTGGTGCAATGGAGAATTGGGGTCTAGTTACATATCGAGAAACAGCGCTGCTTTATGCCGAAAATGTTTCTTCCTTGGAGAGTAAACAACGTGTCGCTTCCGTTATAGCGCATGAGTTGGCTCATCAATGGTTTGGCAATTTGGTGACAATGAAATGGTGGCAAGATTTGTGGTTAAATGAAGGTTTTGCTACGTATGTAGCCAGTTTGGGTGTCGAGCATATCAATCCGGAATGGCGTGGTTTGGATAAAGAGTCTGTCGATAATACTTTGGCTATTTTCAAGCTGGACGCACTCAAAAGTTCGCATCCAATATCGCAAGAGATAAATCATACTAACAAAATTTCGGAAATCTTCGATTCAATTTCGTACAAAAAAGGTTCAACTGTGCTGCGCATGATGCATCTTTTCCTTGGTGATGCAGCATTCCGTGCCGGTGTCCACTTCTATCTCAAGAAGCATGCCTATGCTAATGCAGAGCAAGATGACCTCTGGTCCGCACTTACGCAAGAAGCCCACAAATTCCGCACGCTACCAAAGTCTTTTGATATCAAAACAATTATGGATTCATGGACCCTACAAACCGGTTATCCTATTGTTACCATTACACGTGACTACGAACGCAATTTAGCTAAAGTGACGCAAATACGTTACTTACTCGATACGGTTGCCTCACGGGAGGAGGAGCATAGCTGCTGGTGGGTGCCCCTAAGCTACACTACACAAAAAGAAACAAACTTTATTTCCACTACACCGCAACAATGGCTTCAATGCAATGAATTGAATGAACCCATCGCTAGCACACTCAAAGATATGCCCAATAAGGATGAATGGGTTTTATTTAATGTGCAACTGGCCGGTTTGTATAAGGTGAAATACGATGAGCGCAATTGGAATATGCTAATTGAGACTCTGACAAGCGATCTCTATCAAAACATACATGTTATTAATCGTGCCCATTTGATCGACGATGCTCTGACTTTGGCCTGGACTGGAGATCAGGATTACGATATTGCCATGCGTTTGATTGAGTATTTGGTACGCGAACGCGAGTACATACCATGGAAGGCAGCTTTGGACAATTTACGTGATGTTAATCGTATTTTGCGCCAGACTCCGGAGTATGAATACTTTAAGGTGAGTTTTTTGGAGATTTGAGTCCGTAATTGTAATTGTATTTCTAAAATTTTGGAATGCTGCCACGAAACGGGCTCTGTAAAACTTGTTGTGCATTGCGTTAGCGTTTCTTCACTGTAAGTAAAACAAGTAAGGAAGGCTAAGTTCGGGTGTAACCGAACATTACATACTAGTTCTAGTCCAGATATCGCCACAAAGGTGGACCAGGTGTGACTCTAGAATGTGTTTGTACGATATGGGTATCAAATGAAAGGTGTTAGTGAGTACTTTAAAAGGAATTGGGCCTTAGTTCTATAGGTGGACGCCTTTTCGAGATAACGCCATAAAGGTGGACCAGGGGTGACTCTAGAATGTGTTTGTACGATATGGGTATCAAATGAAAGGTGTTAATGAGGGTTTTAAAAGGGAGTGGCCCTTAGTTGTATATGTGAAGGCGTTTTCGAGATATCGACCAAAATGTGGACCAGGGTGACCCAAAACATCATCTGTCGGGTACCGCTAATTTATTTATATATGTAATACCACGAACAGTATTCCTGCCAAGATTCCAAGGGCTTTTGATTTCGCCCTGCAGGACTTTTTCATTTTCTTCTACTTAATATGGTAGGTATCACACTCATTTTACAAAGGTTTTTCTAAAGTTATACTTTGCTTTAATAAACCAATCCAGTTACCATGTTTCATCCCTTTTTTCGTATTTGGTATAGAATTATGGCATTTTTTTAATTTTTCGTAATTTTCGATATCGAAAAAGTGGGCGTGGTCATAGTCGGATTTCGGCAATTTTTTACACCAATACAAATTGAGTTCAGATAAGTACGTGAACTAAGTTTAGTAAAGATATATCGATTTTTGCTCAAGTTATCGTGTTAACGGCCGAGCGGAAGGACAGACGGTCGACTGTGTATAAAAACTGGGTGTGGCGTCAACCGATTTCGCCCATTTTCACAGAAAACAGTTATCGTCATAGAATCTATGCCCCTGCAAAATTTCACAAGGATTGGTAAATTTTTGTTCGATATATGGCATTAAAAGTATTCTAGACAAATTAAATTAAAAAGGGCGCAGCCACGCCCCTTTTGAAATTTTATTTTATTTTTGTATTTCGTTGCACTATGTCATTACTGGAGTTGAATGTTGACATAATTTACTTATATACCGTAAAGATATTAAATTTTTTGTTAAAATTTTACTTAAAAAAAAAATTATTTTTAAAGTGGGCGTGTTCTTCATCCAATTTTGCCAATTTTTATTTAGCACATATATAGTAATAGTAGTAACGTTCCTGCCAAATTTCAACATGATATCTTCAACGACTGCCAAATTACAGCTTGCAAAACTTTTAAATTACCTTCTTTTAAAAGTCGGCGGTGTCACGCCCATTGTCCAAAATTTTACTAATTTTCTATTTTGTGCCATAAGGTCAACGCACCTACCAAGGTTCATCGCTTTATCCGTCTTTGGTAATGAATTATCGCATTTTTTCGGTTTTTCGAAATTTTCGATATCGAAAAAGGAGGCGTGGTTATAGTCCGATATCGTTCATTTTAAATAGCGATCTGAGATGAGTGCCCAGGAAACTACATCCCAAATTTCATCAAGATACCTCAAAATTTACTCAAGTTATCGTGTTAACGGACAGAGGAACAAACGGGCGGACGGACGGACATAGCTCAATCAAATTTTTTTCGATACTGATGATTTTGATATATGGAAGTCTATATCTATCTCGATTCCTTTATACCTGTACAACCAACCGTTATCCAATCAAAGTTAATATACTCTGTGTGCAAGGCACGCTGAGTAAAAAAACACAACCCGTATCCTTGCCTATGGTTTCTAGTAAACTAACGTCCTTGTGTCATGTTCAGGATATGTGTTGCATTGGTTAGTAGGGTTGGCATGAGTTCTTAATGTCGTACTCCACGACTTAAGGGCGATTATCTATTAAAGCAGCTGCGAGGCAGCACTGTTTGGTACCACTTAACGCTGGGCAGTTGCACATGATGTGATCCATTTTTTTTCGTCATCTTCTGAACGATAGGGCACTTTTAGCCTTTCTGCATGTCTACCAATAAGGTAGTGCCAGTTAGTACTTCTACAAGTGTTGAAATTTTATCCCTACTGTAAGCGTAACGGGATCTCTTAAGATGCCATTTTATATTAGGCCATCACCTGAAGATATCAGCGACAGTTTAGAGTTAATTCTGAATTGGAGACAAGGAATATGATATCCGCTCGTCAATCGCTAAAAATAAAGGTTTCCTTGTCGATAGCAGATTACTTTTGCCCCGCAAATACTGCAATGATCAGGTAGTCTGAAAGACAGCTGGAGAGTTGAATTCTACCCATTTAATCCTGCTGGAAGCGTTTACCATAAAGTTGCTGGCCGACCTTTAGGGTGTTAGGAACATCTCAATGTAGCTGATGGGATGAAAATAGAAGTTTCCGAAATAGATATAGCCAGGACAAATAGCCCCGCAACATTACATTTAGATGATCTCCCAGGAAAAATGTATAAACACTTTGTTATGAAAACAAAATTGCTATTGGACAACCGGTTTTATTACCAAACATCCAAGTCTCTATACTCCCCAGTCGGCCAAGGGGCTTAGAATATACCCGCGGCAGGTATGCCTGTCGTAAGAGGTGTAAAATACCAAATTGATTCAAGTGGTGTGTAGCGCAACCCTTTCAAGGTGTTGCTAGCCTAAAAAAGTTTCTCCAGCCCAATTGTCAACCTCACCTACCCGTGGCGAATCCTGTTACTTTAACAGCCGAGGCTCTGGCGACCCCAAGTTCCTCACGGATCTAGGGGGTGGGAGGGCGTGATGGCCTTGAAGGTTTTATGTGATCGTACTAAATCGTTCCCGAGATGGTTGGGCTGGTGCCTTAATGGTGCTTGTTACCGGAACGTAACTGATCTGCATCCGGCAAAGGACCATCAACATCGATAGCACTCCCCAAGGCCTTCGGGGAGTGTCCTTATCGCTACCATAACAACAACAACAAAGTCTCTATAGCCCTATTTGCATGAGCGAGCATTCTTACGGGTGTCTACAATGTGCGCTGTCAGGATGTAGAAGAAAGTTTTAGCTTCAAACTTATTTTGTCGATGTCCATTTCTGCAAACAAAGCGACTGGGGTACACGTGCACTCATTAGTCTGTCCGAGGTAATGGAAGTTGATATTTCGAATGGAACATACATACATATCGGGTTAAACGCTCCCTTGTCAAATTATATGTAGAGTTTCCCATTATTCTTCTCTTAACTTGCAACTACAGATTGTAGTAATTGAAACTACGTTTTTATTTTATAACAAAACTTTTTTTAATACGCCTAAATGTATGCGTCAATATTTTTTTATTTTTCACAATAATGAAAATTTTTGAAAATTGAAAATCAATATTGAAACTTAAAATATTGATAACACATTTAAAAATTACAAGGTTCAAAGTAACTAAAATACAAAGTTAAATAAAAATAATAAGAACCCTACATTACTCCCCCTTCAAGAAAATTTATCATTAAACAAATTGAATGTAACTCTCTTTTTATGTAAATTCTTCGTGTTGTTTGTGTCCGTTGTTTCAATTATTGCAGGTTTTAATCTATCAATAGGAATAGTTTTAATATTATTATCTATTTCAAGTTTAAACCATTTTTGGTCTTTTTCCACAATTTTGTAAGGTCCTTCATATGGTTGTTGTAATGAATGTTTATTAATGACTCGAACAAATGCAAATTTACAAGTTTGAAGATCTTTTGGAACATAAATTCCAGTATCAGCATCTTTATGATGACTTAAATTTGATCTAACATTTCGAAAATGTTCACGTAAATTACTTAAAATTTCAGTTGATGAGAAATTTTTAGCTGATGGCACAACAAGTTCCCCTGGCAAACGTAAATTCTGACCGAAAACCATTTCCGCTGGTGTAGCCGAAATATCTTCTTTGTAAATAGATCGCAAACCAAGTAATATGACAGGTAACTCGTCATACCAATTATTTGTGTCCTCTCTAGTTTTATAGTAGTCTTTAATTGTCTATGAAACCTTTCAACCATACCATTTCCTTGAGGGTGATATGCGGATGTTGTAATTTGGTGACTACCAAGTAATTTAGTTAACTCTGAAAACAATTTCGATGTAAATTGGCTACCTTGATCAGTTGTTATCTTTAACGGGACTCCAAACCGAGAAATATATTCTCTAAAAAACGTATTTGCAATTGTAGATGCTGAAATATCTTTTAATGCATATGCCTCAGGCCAACGGGTAAATCTTTCAATAATCGTTAAAATATAGCGATGTCCTTTTAAAATAGGTAATGGTCCAACTATATCTAAATGAATGTGTTCAAATCTATTCTTGGGAATTTGAATTTTGACAATACGGGATTTTGTATGACGATAAACTTTAGACTTTTGACAATTAAGGCACTCTTTTGACCAAATATTAATATCCTTATTCATATTAGGCCAATAATATTTTTTAACTATGAGCCGTCGTGTAGCTCTTGTACCCGGATGTGCTATTCCATGTAAAATATCAAATACTGTCTTTCGCAAATTACTCGGTACAAATGGCCTAGGAGTTTCTCCTGAAATTTCACACCAAATATTAAAATTTAAAATGGGAATATTAATTAACTTTAAATTTAGATATTGAGAATCAGATACAAGTTGATTTAAGTCATCATCTTTTTGTTGTTCAGTTTGTAAAATTTTAAAATTCAGTTCTGTATTATATATTGCATTAACCTCAAAAGCTCTAGATAGCGTATCTGCTACAACATTGGATTCTCCTTTAATGTATTGTATGTCATCAGTAAATTGTGCTATAAATTCCAAGTGTCTCGTTTGTCTAGGACTTCGTTCTGTTTTTGAATTTAAAGCAGTAGTCAAAGGTTTATGGTCCGTATAAACTGTAAATTGTCGTCCTTCCAAAAGATATCTTAAATGTTTTATATTTAAATAAATCGCCAATAATTCCCTATCAAAAGCACTATACTTAATTTCAGTTGGAGAAAGTTTTTTAGAAAAGAATGCAATGGGCTCAATTTTATTATTGTAATTTTGTTGTATAACGCCTCCAATCGCTGTGTTAGATGCATCTACTGTTAAAGATAATTTAGCATCTTTGTTAAAATGATTTAACAATATCGTAGATGCAAATTTATCTTTAATGCATTCAAAAGCTTCATTCGAATTCTCATCCCATACCAAAGTTTTGTCACGTTTCTTATTTACTTTGTTAATTAGATCATAAATTTTGTTTGTAAATTCTGCTAGTTTTGGAATGTATCTATGATAATAATTTACCATACCAATAAATTTCTGTGCCTGCTTAACTGATTTTGGACGTTCGAAATTGCGAATAGCTGATACCTTTTCATCGGAAGGTCGAATACCTGTTCCAGAAATGTTATGTCCTAAAAAATCGATACTAGGTACACCAAAAGTACATTTACTTGGTTTAATGTTTAAACCGAACTCTGTAAGGCGTTGAAAAAGGATACGTGAATCTTTTAAATGTTGTTCTTCGTCTGTACTTGCAATAAGTAAGTCGTCGATGTAAGCATATACAAAATCTAAGTCACCTACTACCTCATTTATGAATCGTTGAAAGGTTTGTGCAAAATTTCTAAGTCCGAAAGGCATTCTCATGAATTCAAACATACCGAAAGGAGTTGTAATAGCAGTTTTGTAAATATCTTCTTAAGCCATAGGAATTTGGTGATATGCCCTAACTAAATCTAATTTTGAAAATATATTTTTATTATGAAGGTTCATATTAAAATCTTGAATGTGAGGTAAGGGATAACGATCGGGAACAGTGACAATATTCAATCTTCTAAAATCACCACATGGACGCCAATCATTCAACTCTTTTTTAGGTACAAGGTGAAGTGGTGATGCTACTGAAGAGTTTGAAGGCCGACAAATGCCTGTTTTAACTAAGAAATCAAACTCCGTTTTCGCGGCTTTGTATTTTACCGGATCTAAGCGCCTGGGCTTAGAAAATGGAAGACTTCTGTTCCAAGTCGATGTAATGTTGTATGTTTAACAGGTTTAGTATAATCTGGCTCTGAAATAAGTGACGGAAACTCTTTTAATAATTTTGTAAATTTATTTTCAATCACAAATAATTTGGGTAATGGAATATCACAAAAGTAAGATACTGTATTAACTGAGAGATTGGTTAATGGATCTACTAAACGTTTATGTTTAATGTCTATAAGAGGACCATATTTACAAAGAAAATCAGCGCCAATTATTGGCTTGGCTATATCCGCAATCAAAAATATAAAAGGAAATTCACGTCTTAAACCTAAATTTACGTTTAAAAGCCTTTTCCCGTAAGTGGCAATTGTTGAGCCATTAGCTGCAGTGAGAATTATGTCTGAACGTTTCGTATGAGGAAATTTAGACGCGGGTAATACCGAAATTTCTGCTCCACTATCAATTAAAAAATTTTGTTTGTTTTCTCTATCAAAAATAAATAAGCGACGCGTCGAAAATTCTAAATTTCCGTTGTTCGTCGCTGCAACAACGGAAGAATTTAGTTTGTTGAGTCTTTGTTTTTTGTTATAAGAACAAGGATGTTCACAACTTCTAGCATTATTTCCAAATTTGTAGTGAAATCTACACAACCAATTTGGATTATTGCGCGAGTTAGATCGACGCCTAAAAGAATTTCTAAAATTGTTCCTAGAATTAGACCGCAGTCTAGATTGATTCCAACACATTTCTGTTTTAATTTCAGCTAACTCCAAAGAAAGTTTCTGAAAATTTTCACACATCAAAGAGGTGGTTTTAACTAGATTTTCAACAACAGAATTTTGAACTTTTGTATCTGGATTTGTATTTACTGAGAAAACTTCGTTTTTATTCATAACTTCAAAAATGTTATCTGCTAATTTTGTCAACTCATTAATATTATCACAACTTGAGCTAGCCAAAATGACATTTAAATTTTTGGGAAGTTTTCTCAACCAAATTATCTTTAAAATATTTTCACTAAAACTTGAACCCGCTAACAAAATTAATGACCGATAAAACTCAGAGGGCTTTCGATCACCCATTTCTGAATCACTTAAAATTTTGTCTAGTTTTGAATTTTCACTAAGTGAATGTCTTTCTATCAAAACTTTTTTAAGTTCACTAAACTTGTTAGTGAGGGGTGGATTTTGGATAAAATCTAAAATTGTTACTATTACTTCTTGTGGAAGTGCTGTTATAATGTGTTCGTATTTGGTATTCTCTTTGGTTATATTTTTTGTACTAAATTGTGTTTCAGCATGTATAAACCACGCTTCTGGACAACTAGTCCAAAATTGTGGAAGTTTGACTGATGTTGCTGAAATTTCGTTTTGATTGTAATTATCATACTGATTTGTAATATTGTGTTGTAAAGTGTCATTTGGTGTATTTATAAATGAATCATTTAGATTATTAGAAAGTGTAGATGTTTGTGTATTATGTTGTGGTGAACGAAACATTATTGAATTAAATGAAGAGAGTTCACTAGCAAAACAGTAAAATTAACTAGTAATTCTATGAAAAGAGAGTTTACAATAATAATAATAATAATATATCTATATTTTAGTATACATACATAAAAGATGATATTTTTATTCAAATACTTGCGAATATTTAGTTTGTTGCCGTAACTGATACTTATGCAATGGCTTTTGATGGTGTTGTGTTTGTAGTTGTTCCCGTTGCTACTGCTTCTCCTTTAAGTTATTCGAGGATAATAATTCCTTTGGTTGTTTTTTAAACGTTTGAAGGTTTTGCCTATGAATGATGATGATGTACGGTAGCAATTGTTTGAAATTGGTTTGATGATAATGTTTTGACGCCACTTGAGTACTTTTAAATTGTGTTGGCTGTTGATAATTTCACAGTGGAATTTGTTGATTTTACATTTAGCTTATTGGATCAAAGTAACTGTCAAATAAATTTTCCAACTCCTTATCTTCTGGCTTTAATTCCTCAATATCTTATCACTTCAGCTAAACGATCTTTATTTACTTCATATAGTATTCAAGATTTATAAATCATATTTTTGTTTTATATACTTTCAATTTAACCTCTTCTTCTCTTAAAGCTGCCATATTTTGTTCACGCGTCTCTGGATCTTCATCTTTATGTGTAGTTGAGTGTAACCGTAGCTACGAAGCCAAACGAAAGGCTAAGGGACAAAACTTACATCTGTGTATATTATCACCCAGATGTAGACGTAAATGCGGATTCAGTGCACTTTTTTGTAATATTTGCATATATATTGTTTTTCACCGGTATGAGTACGCATATGCTGGTTTAAGTACGCAGCATATATAAATCGCTTATCACAAAGATCACATTTATTGGCCTTTTCTCCGCTATTATATAGTTTATGTCTATTTAAAACCGACTTTGTTTTAAAATTTTTTTCACAAATATCGCACTGGTATTGGTATTGTTCGTTCTTTTCACGTATTTTTTTGTATCTTATTATCTTGTTGTGATTTGTTAAAATGCAAAAATTTAACTGCACTGCAATGTTTTTGTTTCACAGACTGGCTGATCGCCAATGTAGTAATTGAAACTACGTTTTTATTTTATAACAAAACTTTTTTAATACGCCTAAATGTATGCGTCAATATTTTTTTATTTTTCACAATAATGAAAATTTTTGAAAATTGAAAATCAATATTGAAACTTAAAATATTGATAACACATTTAAAAATTACAAGGTTCAAAGTAACTAAAATACAAAGTTAAATAAAAATAATAAGAACCCTACACAGATATACCACTATATTACCGATTTCTTAACCTTTTCTTCCGATTTTCAGAAATATATGCGCAAAATACTTTCTCCAATTTACGTTTAC
The DNA here is from genome assembly GCF_040869045.1 of Eurosta solidaginis. Classification (NCBI taxonomy): domain Eukaryota; kingdom Metazoa; phylum Arthropoda; class Insecta; order Diptera; family Tephritidae; genus Eurosta; species Eurosta solidaginis. The sequence goes on along the minus strand of NC_090319.1, from coordinate 87,914,712 downwards.
CTCGGCGGTTTGAATGTGACCGACGAAGCTAAAACCGCACCCCACACCATTCTACACAAGGAGCTCATCGCCAGCTGGGCGTGTCGTTTTGAAGTTGAAGATTGCATACCAAGAGCTCAGGATTACTTTAAGCAATGGCGTGCCGTGCACAATCCCGATGAAGTTAATCCGGTGCCAAAGGATCTGCGCTCCGTCGTTTACTGTACGTCGATAAGGCATGGCAATGAAGATGATTGGCAATTCCTTTGGTCACGCTATAAGAACTCCAATGTGGCTGCTGAAAAACGTACGATAATCTCCGCCTTGGGTTGCTCACGTGAAATTTGGATACTGCAACGTTATTTGGAATGGGCATTCGACAACGAAAAGCATATACGCAGACAAGACTCTACATTTGCATTTGGTGCAGTGGCGCATGGAGAAGTTGGTTTTCATTTGGCGCGTGACTATTTCATTACCAATATTGAGTATCTGCATGAATAGTAAGTGATAATGATGTTAATGGAGCTTTTCAGTAGAGATATTAATGACGTTTTTTCGGCAATTTTTCTTCTACTATTTCCATTTTATAGCTTCGAGCCAAATAGTTCAGAACTTCGACGCTTGCTCTCACCTATCGCCAACCAAATGAGCAGTCAGCGCGAATACGAGAGAATGCTCAGTTTCTGTGTTGAAAATAAACACTTGCTGCACAAATTGGAACAGAGTGTCCGTCAGGCTTTGGAAACAATCAAAATTAATGCACAATGGAAGGAACGCAATTACAATGAGATATCGCGTCGCCTGCGTAGCCTTCTAACGACGAAAGACTTTTAAGTTAAAACAAACGAACAAATAACTCAATTGAACTCAGCTTAAAAGTAGTAGTAAATTAGGTTTTAAGTTTTCCCAGTGGGTATATTTTATTATGTCATATTTACACACTCTTAATCTAAGTTGTTTCATCGGCCCATCCAGTTTTTAGACACTCTTAGAAGTAGCATATGGAAAGATATTAAAATACAATGAAATTAATATTTTCCAAGCGAATAACGCGAATTTTATTAAATCTTAATTTTATTTAAAATAAAAAAAGATGTTCTCATTTACACCCTTAGATGAGTAAACTTGTACATAGATGGAACATAGATGGAAGTTCCATTTCCTGGATTGGTTAAAAGAGAGGGAGGTCTCTTTGCTCTTTTGGATGACATCGAAAACTCTTCTTCCAAGCGGAGATGTTGTTGTTGTTGTAGCGAAAAGGACACTCTCCGAAGGCCCTGTTGTTGTTGTTGTATTAACGATAAAGACACTCCCCGAAGGCTTTGGGGAGTGTTATCGATGTTGATGGTCCTTTGCCGGATATAGATCCGGTACATTTCGGTAACAAAGCACCATTAAGGTACTAGCCCGACCATCTCGGAAACGATTTATATGACCACATTAAACCTTCTAGGCCTTCGCGCCCTCCCCCTAGTTCCATGAGGAACTTGGGGTCGCCAGAGCTTCGGCTCTTAATGAAACAGGTTTCGCCACCGAGGCTGACAATTGGGTTGGAGAAACTATATATTGCACTGGTAACCCCTTGATAGGGTTGCGCTACACAACCCCTTCAATCAATTTGGTATTTTAGTCGGCTCTTACGACAGGCATACCTACCGCGGGTATATTCTAAGCCCCCTAACCAGCTGGGGTATCCACAAGGAGATCTAGTCCTGGTCCGCAATAGGTAAGAATATAAATTAAGAGGTTCATATCGAAAGATAGTAAACAAAGTATGTGGGTGCGTAATGGGGTCTGTTTTAGTGGCTTTGCTAGCAGTCTCAATAGCGTGGTTTCGAATGTATGTGCGCCTATTGACCACGGCATAACGAGAGAGTTGGACTGATCCGTCATGCTTGGATTAGCAGCTAAATGAGATTTCCTGCCTCTGACACCCCAGGCTGAGTAATTTGCAGCACACGGTTCGCATTATAACTGTGTCCACAGCCGTCTTCGCGGATAGCTCCAAGCTCCATAGTAGCTTAAAGTCCTGGCAAAAAGTTTTAACGTATTTCAAGCGAAAGCAGTCAAAGCTGTCAAAGCTGTCTTAGGAAAATCAATCGCCTCTTGTTGAGTAGATTGAATGGGATATTAATGGGCCTCTGTCTGATGGGGATACATTGTGAGCGCATGATAATTTCAATGAATGGTTTCTGTCAGGTTCGTATTGGCGAAGAGAAAAGAGAACTGTTGAGCACTTCCTTTGCAGACTTTCTGCTGTGTCATCCGCTCTAAAGCTGGAGACATTGGTGCTTTATCGGTAACCGTATCGGTAACCTTTTTACAGCTGATTCGACCAACCTTATGAGAATCAATGCAATCGATTATTGGTGCCGCTAAGGTCGTAACCGTATCGTAGCCAACCAATTGAGTTTTGGTTTACCGTCGTAACGATAAACAGCTGAATACGTTAGGGATACGACTACAGCGATACGACAAACGGCACCAATGACTCCAGCTTAATAAATTGACACTTCGTCGACTGTTTAGCGGAACTTAACCCTGCTGAATGCAAAAACATTATGCGCTACATTAGCTGGACAAATTGGTTAAACTCTCTACATATATAAATGAATGGTATCACAATTATCCAGCTGGCTTAAGCTAACCTTTATAAATAAGCATCAACATGCAACAGATGATTGGCAGAGCGGATGCCTTCGGGTTGGATCTTGAATGTGCTTTACTAATTCCACGAAAACGAACTAGTAATCATCTCAGGATTGGTGTGCTTGGTATTGTATATAAGGTTCTACATATCTAGCGTATTGTGTGAGAGACTGAAGCCCACCATCAATAGACAATGGTCCCCACCATCTATAGAGAATGGTTTATAGCGACTTTATCGACCTTTTATGGATTTCGTTGATTGGCTGATGGTACACAGCCCTAATCAACCGTTTGAGTTATAAATTGCCGCATCTCACCATAGGGTCTTTTCATTTGCCTAAATTAAGCAGTTGTCTGCTAGGGTAAAATCGACATCACACCAATCGACATCGCAGCCATCCTTAAGAATCTGGATTCGCATTCGTCGGACTATTGCCCTTTCCGATATGAAGTACGAGTTTGTTATCCCAAATAGGGATTATTGGTTGAAGGAGCCGCCGGACCTGAGCGATAGACTGCAGATATATACTGACGGCTCCCAACTGGATAATAGGGTGGTTAGCGGTGTCTTTGTACCTCAACTAGGGTGGAATTTATCCTTTAGCCTACCAGATAATTGCAGCGTCTTTCAGGCGGAGGTGGCTGCTATTAACGACGCCGTTGATCACTTGCGAAAGGCTGTTCACGGCTATAACCAAATTTATATTTCCTGTCAAAATTCCAAATTTCCCTATAAATAGCAGGGGCCTTATAAAGCTCAGCCACAACACCACACAACGTTGGTTTGCCAAAACGCAGTCTTATATGATTTTTTCAATGTATGAGTTAATTTTCTTTTTGATGACTTGAGGTGAAGCTGAATTACAGAATTTAGCCGTAAGAGCCACATTATGGTCCTTCCCAACGCCTTTTTAATTTCCCCCCTCTGCGAAAGAGCTAACCCATGCGCTTAACTTTACAATGAAGGGAATTAGAAATGCGTGCTTCAATGGCGGCAAGGAGTTAGTAAAAATATATAGCAAAGATTTAAATGCCGCATGGTCTGGCCTATATGCGAAAACAAAGTTAAAAAGAAACGAATTTTTTATTTAAAACTTCAAAAAACAAATATTTTTCACAGAGAAACACTTAGCTCCAAATGGATATTGCCTGCACATTTATATTCCCCTTGCGCTCGATCAAAAACAGCTTACATTTTCCCAAGTATTTTTTTTTTTGCTCTATTTTAAATTTATTTAAAAAAAATGTATCCTTGTTTACATAATTCACACAATTGCCGGTAAGTTATTTGATCAGAAACGCATCAGCTTTTTCGAATTGAACTTTTGTGCGTCCGAAAGTGCCATAGGTGAAAAAAGTTCACCCGACGACAAACAATTAAGGCGAATAATTTTTGTGGTGAAATTCGCGATAAAACCCCCGACACATAAGCAGATTTTAATAAGTATTTTTGTTGTACAGGGAGAATGTTTAAAACAGTGCTTCGCGAAATTTTGTATATGAATGGGAATGAAATCAATTGCTCAGGCTGAAGTTGATTCATACCTATAAACGCAACATCTTGATTCATTGTGGCGATGTTACTGGAATGCATAAACTTTTGTTAAACGCATCTATATGAAAATTTTCATTGTGCCGCGGCCTTAAGGGTGATTATGTAATCGTTACTGATGCGCCCAAAAGTATGCAACATTTAACTACATGTCTCTAATACTGCCGTTAGCGAACTCCCGATTGATCCTTCTAAAATTAAATATACACTCGTTAGGTAAATAGTCGCCCCTATTCGGCATTACAAGTCCGTTTGAGTTCTCCGCTCCGCTTGAACTGAAAGTAGGTATCCTGAGTTCCGCTTGAATTGGAAAAAGAAGAGGAAGAATGAACGAATTTTCGAAAGCAGCTGTTTGTGAGAAATTGATAAAATTAGAACACAACAATTTAAAGATATATTTGTGAAAAATTTATAAATCAGTGAATATTTCGTTATTTAACATTTATTTTACATTTAAATTATGGAAACATTAGCCGTTGCAGTTTTAGTTGAGGAAGAGAACAATGCGTCCCACAATGTAGACATGAGAGTGGAAAGACGGAGATTGTGGGACATCAGTGATCCATTCAGGATGAGCGATGAATTGTAAGTTGGTGCTGAAAGTGCCAAACCTTCATACATGTTAAATATTTTTAGATTTAAAAAAATTTTGGTTAAATAAATACGCATTTAAGTATGTCTTGGATATATTTGATGCAGAAGTTCCGAGAAATACTTTGACTTCCTTAACAGCAATTAACAGCGTATTGGCTGCTTTGAGGTTTTTTGCTGAAGGCAGCTACCACTCCATGGTGTTGGTACAGATTACAATGTGGCGATGAGTCGGTCAACCGTTTCCAAGTCACTATACTATTTTCTGGATGTAATGGAGCGACGGCTACTTACCTTTCTCCATAAATTCGCTTCTTTCGATGGGGGACCAAGTACATTCAATGCCGATGCAACCTCTTTCCAAAGCGCCTGCACTTCTTCTTTAGGCCTTTTTGATAAACCTTGTGCAATGTATCTTTTTGTTAACAGAATTTCCAACAATTTTTCATATTGCTCTGGTGATGTACTTGTTGCCCTGCAAAACCACAAAAAAAATATCAAGTTTGTTTTAAATTAATTTTTATAAACATTAATGTATATTTTACTTACATATTTTTTAAAAAATTGCGTTTTAAAGCCCGCGAAAATAAAAATCAAAACAATCTGCCTCAACTAATTTCAAACTGAGAAAAACGGAACTCCGCTCGAAGTGTAGGATACGTCAAATCGAGACTTTCGAAGTTGGACTGAATGAAAATGGAGGGCAGGATAGCAAAGTTACCAAACTGAGAAATTTTCAATTCAGTTGGAAGTGCACAATAGGGCTGAGTATTTATGTAAACATAATTATTTTCAATACATTTGCGACTAAAGCAATTTATTGTGACTATTGTTAGCACTTATTTATTATACATACATACATCATTAAATTAACTTAAAAAGCATAAAAATTAAATGAACTTGTTCGTGTAACAATATAAAAATGTGCTTGTATTTGTATGCTAATGTTTACAGTTAATGGATGGACCCTAATTCTGTAACTCGAGTCGAAATTCTTGAGGAATATTAAATTCGTATAGAATCAACTTTCGTTACTATATGCATTTCTATACATTTTTATTTCAGTTAACTGTAGAATTTCACAAATGTTTGAAGTTTTGTAATAATTAAATATTAGTACTGTTATTTCTTGTAATTTGCTTATTATTTAACATTTTCTGGGGTTTTTTCTTCTTTTTTTGGATATATATATTTTTTTTCATTGTTACACATATTTGTTTTTTATTTACTTACTATAATAACTCTTACATAACTTAAAAAGTAATTGCAGAGTACGAACAGGCCTAGGGCTTTTTATTTAAGTATTATTTATTTGCTTTGCTTTACAGTTATTTAATTCTTTGAATTTAAATTTTTTAAACTATGAATTTTTCTTAAATAATTCTTTTTTAATTAGATTTAAGTATATACTTTTTTGTTAGTTTATTAGCATTGTCTACATGTTTATATGTATGTATGTTTATATATATATGTTTATGTATAAATGGGAGCAATCAGTCAATTTGTGTTTTTATCTTTAATTTATTTAAAAAAAAGTTGCTTTATTCACGTGTAAAATATTTGCGAAATATTTTCGATAGGCGTTTCTAATTAACTATAGATTCTTAGGGCAATATAAATGAACTTTTTGGAAGGACATGAACTGCAATACGTCGAAATACTGTCGCTCTAAGAGCACACCCTAATGTTTTTCTTAAATAACTTTTACTATTTTTAGTTTATTTTTTATGTAATAAAATGCAGCCGAAATTTTACAGCACCACCTTTTGAAATCGTGCTGCAGAACGACTGAGGATATAGTCGCTTTTAATATATAAAAATGCTGAATAGCTGAATAGCTAAGCTAAAGGCTTATGTTAAGTCAAAGTAAGTAAAACTTCAAAATAACAAAAAACTATAACACTTAATTGTTAGAAAATGCTAACTTAGCTAAATAAAATGCGTCGGAACAGTAATGTGAATGTTGAATGCCGTTCACGCGAGCTGAATGAAAAATGTGCTGAATAAAGGTTTTGATTGGCTTCTCATTAAGACTTGAATGCCACTTTCTAAACTGTGGCTGAGCTTAATACTACGTATACCAGTTGTATGCCACTTTAACGGCCGCACTCAGAAAGAAGCCCATACTGCCAAGCGATGTGGCAAGCATAAATTAATTGCTGAATATCGATTTCGTATGCTAACGCGTGGTTTCATGCGATAAATGCCTTTTCGATGATCTGAATGTTAGTTCATAATATCTTTTCTGACTCTAGAATGTGTTTGTACGATATGGGTATCAAATGAAAGGTGTTAATGAGGGTTTTAAAAGGGAGTGGCCCTTAGTTGTATATGTGAAGGCGTTTTCGAGATATCGACCAAAATGTGGACCAGGGTGACCCAGAACATCATCTGTCGGGTACCGCTAATTTATTTATATATGTAATACCACGAACAGTATTCCTGCCAAGATTCCAAGGGCTTTTGATTTCGCCCTGCAGAACTTTTTCATTTTCTTCTACTTAATATGGTAGGTATTACACTCATTTTACAAAGGTTTTTCTAAAGTTATACTTTGCTTTAATAAACCAATCCAGTTACCATGTTTCATCCCTTTTTTCGTATTTGGTATAGAATTATGGCATTTTTTTCATTTTTCGTAATTTTCGATATCGAAAAAGTGGGCGTGGTCATAGTAGGATTTCGGCAATTTTTTACACCAATACAAAGTGAGTTCAGATAAGTACGTGAACTGAGTTTAGTAAAGATATATCGATTTTTGCTCAAGTTATCGTGTTAACGGCCGAGCGGAAGGACAGACGGTCGACTGTGTATAAAAACTGGGTGTGGCGTCAACCGATTTCGCCCATTTTCACAGAAAACAGTTATCGTCATAGAATCTATGCCCCTACAAAATTTCACAAGGATTGGTAAATTTTTGTTCGACATATGGCATTAAAAGTATTCTAGACAAATTAAATTAAAAAGGGCGCAGCCACGCCCCTTTTGAAATTTTATTTTATTTTTGTATTTCGTTGCACCATGTCATTACTGGAGTTGAATGTTGACATAATTTACTTATATACCGTAAAGATATTAAATTTTTTGTTAAAATTTTACTTAAAAAAAAAATTATTTTTAAAGTGGGCGTGTTCTTCATCCAATTTTGCCAATTTTTATTTAGCACATATATAGTAATAGTAGTAAAGTTCCTGCCAAATTTCAACATGATATCTTCAACGACTGCCAAATTACAGCTTGCAAAACTTTTAAATTACCTTCTTTTAAAAGTCGGCGGTGTCACGCCCATTGTCCAAAATTTTACTAATTTTCTATTTTGTGCCATAAGGTCAACGCACCTACCAAGTTTCATCGCTTTATCCGTCTTTGGTAATGAATTATCGCATTTTTTCGGTTTTTCGAAATTTTCGATGTCGAAAAAGGGGGCGTGGTTATAGTCCGATATCGTTCATTTTAAATAGCGATCTGAGATGAGTGCCCAGGAAACTACATACCAAATTTCATCAAGATACCTCAAAATTTACTCAAGTTATCGTGTTAACGGACAGAGGAACAGACGGACGGACGGACGGACATGGCTCAATCAAATTTTTTTTCGATACTGATGATTTTGATATATGGAAGTCTATATCTATCTCGATTCCTTTATACCTGTACAACCAACCGTTATCCAATCAAAGTTAATATACTCTGTGTGCAAGGCACGCTGAGTAAAAAAACACAACCCGTATCCTTGCCTATGGTTTCTAGTAAACTAACGTCCTTGTGTCATGTTCAGGATATGTGTTGCATTGGTTAGTATGGTTGGCATGAGTTCTTAATGTCGTACTCCACGACTTAAGGGCGATTATCTATTAAAGCAGCTGCGAGGCAGCACTGTTTGGTACCACTTAACGGTGGGCAGTTGCACATGATGTGATCCATTTTTTTTTTCGTCATCTTCTGAACGATAGGGCACTTCTAGCCTTTCTGCATGTCTACCAATAAGGTAGTGCCAGTTAGTACTTCTACAAGTGTTGAAATTTTATCCCTACTGTAAGCGTGACGGGATCTCTTAAGATGCCATTTTATATTAGGCCATCACCTGAAGATATCAGCGACAGTTTAGAGTTAATTCTGAATTGGAGACAAGGAATATGTTATCCGCTCGTCCATCGCTAAAAATAAAGGTTTCCTTGTCGATAGCAGATTACTTTTGCCCCGCAAATACTGCAATGATCAGGTAGTCTGAAAGACAGCTGGAGAGTTGAATTCTACCCATTTAATCCTGCTGGAAGCGTTTACCATAAAGTTGCTGGCCGACCTTTAGGGTGTTAGGAACATCTCAATGTAGCTGATGGGATGAAAATAGAAGTTTCCGAAATAGATATAGCCAGGACAAATAGCCCCGCAACATTACATTTAGATGATCTCCCAGGAAAAATGTATAAACACTTTGTTATGAAAACAAAATTGCTATTGGACAACCGGTTTTATTACCAATCATCCAAGTCTCTATACTCCCCAGTCGGCCAAGGGGCTTAGAATATACCCGCGGCAGGTATGCCTGTCGTAAGAGGTGTAAAATACCAAATTGATTCAAGTGGTGTGTAGCGCAACCCTTTCAAGGTGTTGCTAGCCTAAAAAAGTTTCTCCAGCCTAATTGTCAACCTCACCTACCCGTGGCGAATCCTGTTACTTTAACAGCCGAGGCTCTGGCGACCCCAAGTTCCTCACGGATCTAGGGGGTGGGAGGGCGTGATGGCCTTGAAGGTTTTATGTGATCGTACTAAATCGTTCCCGAGATGGTTGGGCTGGTGCCTTAATGGTGCTTGTTACCGGAACGTAACTGATCTGCATCCGGCAAAGGACCATCAACATCGATAGCACTCCCCAAGGCCTTCGGGGAGTGTCCTTTTCGCTACCATAACAACAACAACAAAGTCTCTATAGCCCTATTTGCATGAACGAGCATTCTTATGGGTGTCTACAATGTGCGCTGTCAGGATGTAGAAGAAAGTTTTAGCTTCAAACTTATTTTGTCGATGTCCAGTTCTGCAAACAAAGCGACTGGGGTACACGTGCACTCATTAGTCTGTCCGAGGTAATGGAAGTTGATATTTCGAATGGAACATACATACATATCGGGTTAAACGCTCCCTTGTCAAATTATATGTAGTTTCCCATTATTCTTCTCTTAACTTGCAGCTACAGATATACCACTATATTACCGATTTCTTAACCTTTTCTTCCGATTTTCAGAAATATATGCGCAAAATACTTTCTCCAATTTACGTTTACCTCGGCGGTTTGAATGTGACCGACGAAGCTAAAACCGCACCCCACACCATTCTACACAAGGAGCTCATCGCCAGCTGGGCGTGTCGTTTTGAAGTTGAAGATTGCATACCAAGAGCTCAGGATTACTTTAAGCAATGGCGTGCCGTGCACAATCCCGATGAAGTTAATCCGGTGCCAAAGGATCTGCGCTCCGTCGTTTACTGTACGTCGATAAGGCATGGCAATGAAGATGATTGGCAATTCCTTTGGTCACGCTATAAGAACTCCAATGTGGCTGCTGAAAAACGTACGATAATCTCCGCCTTGGGTTGCTCACGTGAAATTTGGATACTGCAACGTTATTTGGAATGGGCATTCGACAACGAAAAGCATATACGCAGACAAGACTCTACATTTGCATTTGGTGCAGTGGCGCATGGAGAAGTTGGTTTTCATTTGGCGCGTGACTATTTCATTACCAATATTGAGTATCTGCATGAATAGTAAGTGATAATGATGTTAATGGAGCTTTTCAGTAGAGATATTAATGACGTTTTTTCGGCAATTTTTCTTCTACTATTTCCATTTTATAGCTTCGAGCCAAATAGTTCAGAACTTCGACGCTTGCTCTCACCTATCGCCAACCAAATGAGCAGTCAGCGCGAATACGAGAGAATGCTCAGTTTCTGTGTTGAAAATAAACACTTGCTGCACAAATTGGAACAGAGTGTCCGTCAGGCTTTGGAAACAATCAAAATTAATGCACAATGGAAGGAACGCAATTACAATGAGATATCGCGTCGCCTGCGTAGCCTTCTAACGACGAAAGACTTTTAAGTTAAAACAAACGAACAAATAACTCAATTGAACTCAGCTTAAAAGTAGTAGTAAATTAGGTTTTAAGTTTTCCCAGTGGGTATATTTTATTATGTCATATTTACACACTCTTAATCTAAGTTGTTTCATCGGCCCATCCAGTTTTTAGACACTCTTAGAAGTAGCATATGGAAAGATATTAAAATACAATGAAATTAATATTTTCCAAGCGAATAACGCGAATTTTATTAAATCTTAATTTTATTTAAAATAAAAAAAGATGTTCTCATTTACACCCTTAGATGAGTAAACTTGTACATAGATGGAACATAGATGGAAGTTCCATTTCCTGGATTGGTTAAAAGAGAGGGAGGTCTCTTTGCTCTTTTGGATGACATCGAAAACTCTTCTTCCAAGCGGAGATGTTGTTGTTGTTGTAGCGAAAAGGACACTCTCCGAAGGCCCTGTTGTTGTTGTTGTATTAACGATAAAGACACTCCCCGAAGGCTTTGGGGAGTGTTATCGATGTTGATGGTCCTTTGCCGGATATAGATCCGGTACATTTCGGTAACAAAGCACCATTAAGGTACTAGCCCGACCATCTCGGAAACGATTTATATGACCACATTAAACCTTCTAGGCCTTCGCGCCCTCCCCCTAGTTCCATGAGGAACTTGGGGTCGCCAGAGCTTCGGCTCTTAATGAAACAGGTTTCGCCACCGAGGCTGACAATTGGGTTGGAGAAACTATATATTGCACTGGTAACCCCTTGATAGGGTTGCGCTCCACAACCCCTTCAATCAATTTGGTATTTTAGTCGGCTCTTACGACAGGCATACCTACCGCGGGTATATTCTAAGCCCCCTAACCAGCTGGGGTATCCACAAGGAGATCTAGTCCTGGTCCGCAATAGGTAAGAATATAAATTAAGAGGTTCATATCGAAAGATAGTAAACAAAGTATGTGGGTGCGTAATGGGGTCTGTTTTAGTGGCTTTGCTAGCAGTCTCAATAGCGTGGTTTCGAATGTATGTGCGCCTATTGACCACGGCATAACGAGAGAGTTGGACTGATCTGTCATGCTTGGATTAGCAGCTAAATGAGATTTCCTGCCTCTGACACCCCAGGCTGAGTAATTTGCAGCACACGGTTCGCATTATAACTGTGTCCACAGCCGTCTTCGCGGATAGCTCCAAGCTCCATAGTAGCTTAAAGTCCTGGCAAAAAGTTTTAACGTATTTCAAGCGAAAGCAGTCAAAGCTGTCAAAGCTGTCTTAGGAAAATCAATCGCCTCTTGTTGAGTAGATTGAATGGGATATTAATGGGCCTCTGTCTGATGGGGATACATTGTGAGCGCATGATAATTTCAATGAATGGTTTCTGTCAGGTTCGTATTGGCGAAGAGAAAAGAGAACTGTTGAGCACTTCCTTTGCAGACTTTCTGCTGTGTCATCCGCTCTAAAGCTGGAGACATTGGTGCTTTATCGGTAACCGTATCGGTAACCTTTTTACAGCTGATTCGACCAACCTTATGAGAATCAATGCAATCGATTATTGGTGCCGCTAAGGTCGTAACCGTATCGTAGCCAACAAATTGGGTTTTGGTTTACCGTCGTAACGATAAACAGCTGAATACGTTAGGGATACGACTACAGCGATACGACAAACGGCACCAATGACTCCAGCTTAATAAATTGACACTTCGTCGACTGTTTAGCGGAACTTAACCCTGCTGAATGCAAAAACATTATGCGCTACATTAGCTGGACAAATTGGTTAAACTCTCTACATATATAAATGAGTGGTATCACAATTATCCAGCTGGCTTAAGCTAACCTTTATAAATAAGCATCAACATGCAACAGATGATTGGAACTTGAATGTGCTTTACTAATTCCACGAAAACGAGCTAGTAATCATCCCAGGATTGGTGTGCTTGGTATTGTATATAAGGTTCTACATATCTAGCGTATTGTGTGAGAGACTGAATCCCAGCATCAATAGACAATGGTCCCCACCATCTATAGAGAATGGTTTATAGCGACTTTATCGACCTTTTATGGATTTCGTTGATTGGCTGATGGTACACAGCCCTAATCAACCGTTTGAGTTATAAATTGTCGCATCTCACCATAGGGTCTTTTCATTTGCCTAAATTAAGCAGTTGTCTGCTAGGGTAAAATCGACATCACACCAATCGACATCGCAGCCATCCTTAAGAATCTGGATTCGCATTCGTCGGACTATTGCCCTTTTCGATATGAAGTATGAGTTTGTTATCCCAAATAGGGATTATTGGTTGAAGGAGCCGCCGGACTGCAGATATATACTAACGGCTCCCAACTGGATAATAGGGTGGTTAGCGGTGTCTTTGCACCTCAACTAGGGTGGAATTTATCCTTTAGCCTACCCGATAATTGCAGCGTCTTTCAGGCGGAGGTGGCTGCTATTAACGACGCCGTTGATCACTTGCGAAAGGCTGTTCACGGCTATAACCAAATTTATATTTCCTGACAAAATTCCAAATTTCCCTATAAATAGCAGGGGCATTATAAAGCTCAGCCACAACACCACATAACGTTGGTTTGCCAAAACGCAGTCTTATATGATTTTTTCAATGTATGAGTTAATTTTCTTTTTGATGACTTGAGGTGAAGCTGAATTACAGAATTTAGCCGTAAGAGCCACATTATGGTCCTTCCCAACGCCTTTTTAATTTCCCCCCTCTGCGAAAGAGCTAACCCATGCGCTTAACTTTACAATGAAGGGAATTAGAAATGCGTGCTTCAATGGCGGCAAGGAGTTAGTAAGAATATATAGCAAAGATTTAAATGCCGCATGGTCTGGCCTATATGCGAAAACAAAGTTAAAAAGAAACGAATTTTTTATTTAAAACTTCAAAAAACAAATATTTTTCACAGAGAAACACTTAGCTCCAAATGGATATTGCCTGCACATTTATATTCCCCTTGCGCTCGATCAAAAACAGCTTACATTTTTCCAAGTATTTTTTTTTTGCTCTATTTTAAATTTATTTAAAAGAAAATGTATCCTTGTTTACATAATTCACACAATTGCCAGAAAGTTATTTGATCAGAAACGCATCAGCTTTTTCGAAGTGAACTTTTGTGCGCCCGAAAGTGCCGATAGGCGAAAAAAGTTCACCCGATGACAAACAATTAAGGCGAATAATTTTTGTGGTGAAATTCGCGATAAAACCCCCGACACATAAGCAGATTTTAATAAGTATTTTTGTTGTACAGGGAGAATGTTTAAAACAGTGCTTCGCGAAATTTTGGATGTGAATGGGAATGAAATCAATTGCCCAGGCTGAAGTTGATTCATACCTATAAACGCAACATCTTGATTCATTGTGGCGATGTTACTGGAATGCATAAACTTTTGTTAAACGCATCTATATGAAAATTTTCATTGTGTCGCAGCCTTAAGGGTGATTATGTAATCGTTACTGATGCGCCCAAAAGTATGCAACATTTAACTACATGTCTCTAATACTGCCGTTAGCGAACTCCCGATTGATCCTTCTAAAATTAAATATACACTCGTTAGGTAAATAGTCGCCCCTATTCGGCATTACAAGTCCGTTTCAGTTCTCCGCTCCGCTTGAACTGAAAGTAGGTATCCTGAGTTCCGCTTGAATTGAAACAAGAAGAGGAAGAATGAACGAATTTTCGAAATCAGCTGTTTGTGAGAAATTGATAAAATTAGAACACAACAATATAAAGAAATATTTGTGAAAAATTTATAAATTAGTGAATATTTCGTTATTTAACATTTATTTTACATTTAAATTAAGGGAAACATTAGCCGTTGCAGTTTTAGTTGAGGAGGAGAACAATGTAGACATGAGAGTGGAAAGACGGAGATTGTGGGACATCAGTGATCCATTCAGGATGAGCGATGAATTGTAAGTTGGTGCTGAAAGTGCCAAACCTTCATACATGTTAAATATTTTTAGATTTAAAAAAATTTAGGTTAAATAAATACGCATTTAAGTATGTCTTGGATATATTTGATGCAGAAGTTCCGAGAAATACTTTGACTTCCTTAACAGCAATTAACAGCGTAATGGCTGCTTTGAGGTTTTCTGCTGAAGGCAGCTACCACTCCATGGTGTTGGTACAGATTACAATGTGGCGATGGGTCGGTCAACCGTTTCCAAGTCACTATCCTATTTTCTGGATGTAATGGAGCGACGGCTACTTATCTTTCTCCATAAATTCGGTTCTTTCGATGGGGGACCAAGTACATTCAATGCCGAGGCAACCTCTTTCCAAAACGCCTGCACTTCTTCTTTAGGCCTTTTTGAGAAACCTTGTGCAATGTATCTTTTTGTTAACAGAATTTCCAACAATTTTTCATATTTCTCTGGTGTTGTACTTGTTGCCCTGCAAAACCACAAAAAAAAATATCAAGTTTGTTTTAAATTAATTTTTATAAACATTAATGTATATTTTACTTACATATTTTTTAAAAAATTGCGTTTTAAAGCCCGCGAAAATAAAAATCAACACAATCTCCGTCAACTAATTTCAAACTGAGAAAAACGGAACTCCGCTCGAAGTGTAGGATACGTCAAATCGAGACTTTCGAAGTTGGACTGAATGAAAATGGAGGGCAGGATAGCAAAGTTACCAAACTGAGAAATTTTCAATTCAGTTGGAAGTGCAGAATAGGGCTGAGTATTTATGTAAACATAATTATTTTCAATACATTTGCGACTAAAGCAATTTATTGTGACTATTGTTAGCACTTATTTATTATACATACATACATCATTAAATTAACTTAAAAAGCATAAAAATTAAATGAACTTGTTCGTGTAACAATATACAAGTATTTACACAAATGTGCTTGTATTTGTATGGTAATGTTTACAATTAATGGATGGACCCTAATTCTGTAACTCGAGTCGAAATTCTTGAGGAATATTAAATTCGTATAGAATCAACTTTCGTTACTATATGCATTTCTATACATTTTTATTTCAGTTAACTGTAGAATTTCACAAATGTTTGAAGTTTTGTAATAATTAAATATTAGTACTGTTATTTCTTGTAATTTGCTTATTATTTAACATTTTCTGGGGTTTTTTTCTTCTTTTTTTGGATATATATATTTTATTTCATTGTTACACATATTTGTTTTTTATTTACTTACTATAATAACTCTTACATAACTTAAAAAGTAATTGCAGAGTACGAACAGGCCTAGGGCTTTTTATTTAAGTATTATTTATTTGCTTTGCTTTACAGTTATTTAATTCTTTGAATTTAAATTTTTTAAACTATGAATTTTTCTTAAATAATTCTTTTTTAATTAGATTTAAGTATATACTTTTTTGTTAGTTTATTAGCATTGTCTACATGTTTATATGTATGTATGTTTGTATATATATATGTTTATGTATAAATGGGAGCAATCAGTCAATTTGTGTTTTTATATTTAATTTATTTAAAAAAAAAAGTTGCTTTATTTACGTGTAAAATATTTGCGAAATATTTTCGATAGGCGTTTCTAATGTAACTATAGATTCTTAGGGCAATATAAATGAAATTTTTGGAAGGTCATGAACTGCAATACGTCGAAATACTGTCGCTCTAAGAGCACACCCTAATGAGGTAAATGCTTGTTTTAAGTAAACGAACCTCTTATGCGAGACTTAAAAATTAATATGGTTTTTAAAAGTCTGATGTTGCTTTCATGTGATATACCTTTTTCATGCTGTAAATGAGCTGGTAAGTGTTTATGAGTTAAATGCTCTAACGACGAGCCAAGGTACAGGCTGTTTTATCAATCCTATGAGCTGAATACGTTTTTCTTTCAACATCGGAATGTTATTTCAACACCTAGAATTGAGCTACTCAGAGGCTTAAAATATAATAGTAGAATTATATAAATATTACCAGCGAAACATATTTCACTGAAAATTTGGATGTCAAGCAATTTAGAAATTCAGCTAAGCTAATGAATAAAGCTGAGTGGAAAAGATTTTTAGAAAATTAAACAGGAAACAGTAGTTTCTGAATATCAATAGAAGGTATTGGAGAATGATACGCCGGCATGCGTCGCTCTGGCAAGGCAGAGGCTCTCTTATTTAGGTGGCGTGTCTCTTAATCGTGATATGGAGTTAAAGGCCTGAGGAAGTACTTAAACATATTAAAAGCCTCCACATACAGGCTGCAACGCCAAACTCAATAATAATAATAATAATAAATAGAAGATAAGTTAATTTTAAAATAGCTAAAATGTGATAACTATAACCGCTATTCACGACCTTTAAAAAGCAGCGGTAGCATAAAGGTATGGCAACCGCAACGATTAAATGAAGCTTCGCCAAATGAAGATGTGGAAGAGTAACAGACCAGAATATCGAATAAACCCGCTAAGTAAATACCGATATCAAGAGCTGAATAGCAAATTTGTGAGCTAAATACTAATTTCCATATTTTATTCTTATTTGGATTCCTTTGTACGGCGGAATGAGTTTAAATTTGCTTTGCAATCGACTTGCTCATATTCATATAGTTTCCAAAAGCTGAATGGAGTATGTTGGACCAACATTGTTGGTGGTGTTACTGCTACAAATAGGTTCGAAATATGTACGTTAGGGTGGGTCAAATTTATTGTTGAAAAGGCACATCCAGTTTCTTAATCTATGGGTCATACTGAATAATATTGCCCATAGGTTTGAAATGAATTTCGAGCCTCCCTAATTTTGTTAGAAAATATTTTTTTTTTTTTAGAAATTTTTTTATTATTTTTGTTGAAAATATATTGGACAATTTAAAAATTGAATTTGCAATATGGAAAAGTAAAATATTCGTCGCTGTAGGGCGCTTTCCTATTATTTTTCGCATTATATCGCTTCCTTTTGGGGAAAATCGACGAATATTTTACTTTTTCATATTGCAAATTCAATTTTTAAATATACCAAAATATTTTCTAACAAAAATAATAAAAAAATTTCTAAAAAAAAAAGTTGTTTTCTAACAAAATTAGGGAGGGTTGAAATTCATTGCAGACCTATGGTCCCATGGACAATATTACTCAGTATGACCCATAGATTCAGAAACTGGATGTGCAACTGAAGTTTTTTTCCCCATACAATTTGGCCCGCCCTAATGTACGTATACAAAAGCAGCAAATGTGCGCTTTACCCAAGACATACAAGAAAGAAACAAGATTCAGTTAATGAATTTGGTTTATCAATAACAATAAGTAGTTTTAGGTGTATTTGATATGATTTTTATATTTTTTTCACAATTGCATTCATTGAATTCCGTTCATTGAATGCTCAGCATAAAACTGAAGAAGTAATTGTTTAGAAGTCTAACAAATTTAACCATTGAATATTTTTCCAATAACGAGGAGATGGTTTTCATGGGTAAACAAAAATAGAATTTACAAATGTTTTAATTTTCCCAAACGGCTTTGAGTGTAAACCTGCTAAGTGCCAATTCTGTCAAAAATACTTTTTTGATGCAGTTTTGAAAGAGTTACATAATACGGTGGCTAATAAAAAAAGCATGCGGAGTTTATGTTGTAAAATATTTTGTACGTCACTTAGCAGGTTTACAATCGAAGCCGACGTTATGGTGAAACTTAGCTATCTATGCGTGGATGTATGTATGTACATATGTATACTAAGTAAAAGTTATACGTTAACTAAATTATACGTTAAGATACATATATCACTTAGCATTAGCTTTATATTAAGAGTACATGATATGAATTAAATGTTGAATGAAATATATGCTTTAATTTAGTAAGCATTATTTTTATTTTTATATTAAATATTATACAACAAACTCATTGCTTCAATGTACTTATGTATTTGTAGGCGTGTTACTATAATTATGTTAATAACAATAATAATAATGATAGTAATAAAAATAAGTAATAATAAGATAACTAAAAAATATAGTCGTTAAAAAAAGCACAATCACATTTGGTAAAGAGACAGGCGCGAGGTATAGCATTTGCGAATGCTGACTTGCTGCTAATGCGGCACATCGCTTACCGCCACCACAGCAACAGTACTTTATTTTTTCAACGCTCTCTCTTATAGCTCGTCGATTTCTACACCTCAATTCCCCACGTCTACCAAACGAAGTATTACCTCGCGCCATCGCGGCCGCCCATTATATTACTTGTTCACAATTACAACGACGAGGCGCACAATTATGATGCTTGGACTTGCGCGTATATGCTGCCACTGCAAACGCTTCCATTAATTGATTCAGCTGCTCTATTGGCATTTGCTGCTGCTGTTGCTGCATCTGTTGTTGTTGTGCTGGCGCAACAGCTGCTACTGCTACTACTGCTGTCGCCGCCAACATCGACTCACACAGTGTTACTCACATTTTATGTAATGCAGCAGCTGTAGTCCCCGGATGTTGTGTTGTTATATTCTCATTAGACCATAGTGATGGCTGTTGTGCCGCATTCGATGTACTAGATTTGGCGCTAGGTGGTGTTGATGTTTGCAAATCGAAGCGTGCATAGAAAAGCAGGTACGGTGTAACAGTTATTTTACGTGCCGGCGATAACAGTTCCTCGAATTCTCGTTGTGTCATTGCTTTAATTTTATCATCATCACACATATACCAAATTGGTTCACCATTGTTCCTACTACTGCTGCCACCTGCCGCCGAAAGACTACCACAACTAAACGCATAGGGACCACCGAAAGCGCTTGCGGCTTTTGTGCCACTACTCCCACCACGACCTGTACTGCCATAACCGGTTGGATAGCTACTATAGCCGCTAGTTGTGCTGCTGCCAGCGCTACCAGTGCCACTGCCACCACCTACATTACTGCTACCGCTGGCGGTCATCACAGCAGGCACATGATTCAATCCATTCTGTAATGCTTCTTCATTCAGTTCATTATTGCTAGCGCTCAATTGCTGCTGTTGCTGTTGTTGTATACTACACATGCGCGTAGCACAGCAGTTCAAACTATGACATGTCGTATTCATACTCAACTTGCCAATACCATTCGTTATGGATTTACTTGTGATGCCATTCAAATTTTTAACATTCTTACTCATATCACCACTACTTGTAGCTTTGCTGCGTCCAAATTTCATTTTTTTCATTAAACTGGATCCAGACGAGGCGAGCACTGATGCAGCTGCACTTGCCGCCGAAGCAGCTTGCGCACCTGGGCTGCTACGATCGTTTGGCGTTGATCCGCCTCCTGAAGCTTCCGAACCGGCTCCACCACCACCGCTACCTCCCAATGGATATATACTACTATTTGATATTCCATTCACTTGTACGCCACCCAATGGTTGTGATCCGCTATTACTACTAGCATTCCGTCTATCTTTAGGACAGTTCACATATTCATTAGCCCATTCCAGCGAACTTGTATAGGCGATATAATGCCCTACAGACATTGTGGCGCCCACATGCGTGATGACGCTATACAGCTTGTAGATGTGAAGCTTATTGGCATCGCTTAGCTCGCAGCATTTTGCACAAAAGCATTGTAATGTAAATGAAGTGGGAATATAACTATTAATCTTTTCCATACCACCCGAGAAACGACTCAACTGTATAACTAGCAAACGCGGCAAAACCTCGTATGAAATCGAGCGTATGGCTTCGGTGTAACCGGTACATTGTTCACAACGATATTTGTTCTCACCACGGAAGAACTCGCGAGTTACGCATGAGTTCTGTAATAAAAAAAGAGATACATATAGAAAAAAGAATGAGATGCGCATAGAAGTGTGTATATAAAAAATGTACATAGTCGCACGGAAAAATTTGACATGAAAGAAAAATAGGCTTCTGTTAAGGCTCCAATTTGTTTCACTTGCTGAGCTTTATTTTACAATATGGGGGATGCATCTAATCTTGTTCGTATATACAAATGTCAGGCACCTGAGTTATGTTGAATGCGCTTGATGTACTTGAGTGCCCAAATGCACAAGGGTCGAACAAGTTTACAAAAGCCCCAACTGCAAGGACCTTAGTGTCACTTGACGGGGTCCAGTACACGCACTATACACCTTGCTGAGGTTTCAAGGTCTACCTAAACCTCAGTCATTGTAAAGGCCTTGGCATCCTGAAATCCTTACCAGCTGGCGCTATCTTACCTTTTGAATAAAACGGTTCATTAACTCCGAAAGTCAAAGGGTAATTTTCACGAGTAAACTTTAAGGTCTATCCGTAAAATAAAAAAAATTTAGTCTAAAGGCAGATAAATATTAAAATACACATGAGAAAACGGCCCTCATTCATACAAAAAAAATAATATTTCGTACCTGTATAAACGAGCTGGCTTTATCAATAAAGTCGGCATTGTCAAAGCCTGAAATTGGCACCGGCACTGCAATATCGATCATGCTCTCTTTTTGCTCTGTTATTGTTTCACAACTAAGACATTTTGTAGTGGAGACGGTTACACCTTCAAAATCTTCACTAAAAAAATCTAAACCTAATTCACGTATTTTTTCAGCTAAGCGTTCTTTATCCTTTAACACGCTAACCGGTGTAGAGAGTTCACTATTGGATTCAGTGGTCGTTGCATTGACTGCCACACCTTTTGTTGTGGCGCTTGGACTGCTAACTGATGCATTACTGGTTGCTGTTGATGTCGTACTTGTCGCACCACTGAGATCTACAGAATTTAAATAGAACAAACTGTTTGATGTTGCCTGTAGGCCACCACTTTGTCCATCCTTAAGTGGAGATTGCAGGCGTGAATTTTTCGTATTTTTTGATTCTTCTTTTCGTTTGGATTTACGGGAGAAGAAGGAAGCTTTTGTTATGTTACTTGTGCTGAGACTAGATGATGATGAATTAGTTGGTTGGGCTGATAATACACCAACACTACCACCAAGTGCATTGCTACTAGCGCTTGTGTTAGAAGTGGTGCTACTCAATGCGTCACGATCAAAAGTGTAGGCATCTAATTCATCGGGATTTCGAATGTAGCTGTAAACAAAGAGGGAAAAATTACGTTTAATTAACTTACTAGATTTGTAAATTTTTATTTGTATTATTTATTTAGTTATTAACTTCCTTTTATTAATAAATTTTTTTTATTTTTATTTTACGGCCTTTATTTCCAGCTTTCTTATTATTAAGTTTTAATCATTATTGTTTGACCATTTAAGTAACCTTTTTTCATTTTTTATCTATAATATAAAAATAAAAAAAAATAAATAAATGTAAGGCGCGATAACCTCCGAAGATATCTAAGGCCGAGCTTCTCTTCCAATTTGCGTCGTGCTCCTCTTGATTTTTCCCTACAAATCGGCCGGACGGGACCTACATGTTTTATGCCGACTCCGAACGGCATCTGCAAGGCAGATGAGTTTTCACTGAGAGCTTTTCATGGCAGAAAAAATAAAAATAAAACCCTTTAATAAGTCGGGTTTTCCTTCCTGACGCTATAACTCCAGAACGCACGAACCGATTTCCACGGTTTTGCATTCGTTGGAAACTCGGGCTCCGCGAGGTTTGTAGAAAAGAAAATTCAGGATAGACACACAGGGTCTCGAGATATAGGCCAAAACGTAGACCCGGGTACTCTTAGAATGTGTTTAGAGAATATGGACATCAAATGAAAGCTGTTGATGACTTCTTTAGTAGAGGGTAATTTTCATACCCCTGGGTGACTAGGGTCTCGAGATATAGGCCAAAACGTGGACCCGGGTACTCCTAGAATGAGTGGGTAATATTGATATCAAATGAAAGCTGCTGATGAGAGCTTTAAAGTAATTTTCATTGTAATATTCGATTTAGTCGCATCAACCTGGGAAAACTGATAAATATACATACGAAGCCGAAATAAAGCCATGAATTAATAATACCCACACACCTACATATTTATATACGTCCTATTCGATTTGCCTGAAATTTGGTATATAAATTTGTTTATATTAGTATTTACGATGCTTTTTCCCGGGAAGTATACCAGAGACGGACTGGGACTGGGATTAGGAGTAGGACTGGGACTGAGACTCGGAGTGGGACTGGGACTGGAACAAAATACATAACACCCTCTGGGCCAGGCAATAAGGGATGAAGAAGAATGAGAATAAATTGAGTGAAGAGAAGAGAGGAGGAGAAGGAGACTGAGAAAGAGATAGAATGAGAGAATATGGAGATAGATGAAGCAAGGAGTGAATAAAAGGATTAGAAAAAAGTGAAGAGGGAGGGGGCAGAGTTTTGTTTAATAATTTATGTTTTTAGAACTTTTTATTTTTTCAGTATCGACAATTGAAGTTTTTATAAATTTGTCGGTTTTTGTTTCAAGTTTTTTATATTTTTTTGAATCTTCCGATTTATTTGCTGAGTTTAATTATTCTTTTTTTATATTTACTTTATTTTAATTTAATTTATTTTAATTTTTTATATTTTTACTTTTCTTTTCTTTCTAGTTTCATAATTTTTTTTATTTTTCTTTTATCCTTTTTTGTATTTTTTTATTTTTTTTTTACCCTTTTTTGTATTTTATTATATCTTTTAGATCCTTGGTTTATTTTTAAATATTTCCGTTCAGTTTTGATCAAATTATATGTTTAGACTTTTTTATTTTATTTTTATTTTCTTATTTTTTCTTTTGGCAATTTTACTTTTAATTTTTAGCCTTTTTAAATTTTACCCTTTTTTCGTTTTTCATTTTCCTTAAATTTATTGATATTTTTTCTTGAATTAACATTTCTTAAAATATATTTTTTTATGTCACAACTTCTTATTGGGCCAAATTTCAGTTTTCATATGCATTTTTTTAATTTTAACTTTTGTTAGCTTTTATTTTTTTATTTCATGTTTATTTTTTTATTTGTTTATTATTTCTTTTTGAAAAACTTAGCTGTCGATTTCCAACTCACCCATTCATTATTAGGTCTGGATATTCCCCGATGGCTTTGATCAACAGCTGACAAGTCTCCCGTATGCTATTCAGTAAGCACATCAGAAATTCATGCGCATCCTGTTGTTGATTGCCTTCAAAAATCGCATTCACATCCTGCACTGCATGTAGCAGCGTATCTGCATGAAATGGTTCCGTTGATTCGGCCAGCTCATTGCGATGCAAACACTGATACAACTCATGCAAGCGTTCGGTCAACATTTGATGACTACTTTTTTGTCCAATTCCACCACCACCGCAACCGCCCACACCACCACCAGCACTCATCAAAGCATTCTGCTCGAGCGCTGCTAAATCTTTGCTACTCCAACTACGTGCATTTTCCAATTGTACAGCGCTAATACCACGTCCCAATGACGATGATTTGGCGGCACGTTGCCTTGCAATACACTGTTGAATGCTCGATAAATCTACTATCAAATGATGAAGATTATGAAGAAATTGTGGCGCAAAACGCAACGTATAAACGACAGAATTCAGATAACAAGTATTCCCTATGTTGCAGAGTGTCGCCATCGATGGTGCATGATTTAATGTGCTACCATTGCCAAGTTGTGTGCCAGCAATAACACCACCACTGCCACTACTACTGCTACCGGCGAGGGCGCTGCTAGAGCCCGTTGTTCCTGGCATATAGTATTGTTGTGTAATATCTTGTGTATTATCGACATCCGAGTGAACTGCGCTTGAAGAGGCCGATGAGGTACGCGTCGAGCTGAGATAGCCATTTGTGACTACAGCAGCACTACCGCCGCGACCCTCCGCGTCAGCGGTCTGATAACGACGTTCGTAAAGCGACATACCGCCACGTGCACGCTTCTTACAGTTGCCGCCGCTGCTGCTACCGCCGCCAATTAAACTTGGTGTGGTTGTGCCAACTAAGCCTTTTTTGATTGTTGTTGTTTTTGTTGCGGCTACTGCTGCCGCGTTCTTTGTAGTTGCGTCTCCAGTTAACTCTACAGTTTCCACTGATAATGCGTACTCCGATTGATAGGCGTTCACTACAGTTTCAACGACAGGTGGTGCAACAATTATAGGGGTAGCGATAATCTCCGCTGTTGGCACAGTAGCTCCGTAGAGCACTGGAAAGTCAAAGTTGGGTGGAGCTAACAGTACTGTGGGTGGCGGTGTATGCTTGTGTGTTATGCTATTACGTTTGCGTGCTGCTGCAACGCTGCTATCGCGTTTACGTTTAGTGCCACCTTTTTTAACCTCTACTTCAAGAGGCTCTATTTTATTCAGCAGCAACTCATCGAAGTTATACCAAGCTGTAAATTGGAAATAACAAGTAAGTGAGCAGTATTCATCCAGAGAAAAACTTCAGTTTAGTAATAATGTATGTTTGAGCAAAAGCTTTCGGTTTGTCATATTTTTTGTTGTTGTTGTGATAACATAAATTGTCATCAAAGTCCTCTAACAGAAGTTCGAAGAAACTAGCAGTTTCGACAGGAGTGGATTTTAGTTTCGAAATATTTAGCAGCTCTACACTGAATTTATGAGGTCGGATCACCACACTCAACGGTACTTACGCGTAAAAATAAAATGGTATCTGCGTCTCGTCTGCCAAAGAAACAGGATTCGATACTGGTAGGGTTGGAGAAGCTATAAATTGCGCTGGCAACCCCTTGAAAGGCAAGCTAATGAAAGAGGGAGTTCGAAGAGGCCCATTCGCGGCTGACTAATAGTCTGCGAGCCAAGCAGGATGCTATAGCAGCATTTTATGGTCCAGAGCCTTTCTGTGAACTCAAAGGCACACACTAGGAAAACCAAGGCAGTCGGTTCTATGTACCGGAGCGACTCGGGATTTTTCCCGACCAAGGACTGTCATTTCAGTGTAACCCCATTTAATTTGTAATTTGTAACAGGAAAACCATAAGTAACTGGGAAACAAAGCAGTTCAGAAAACACTGGATTGAATGCCGAGGGCCAAAACAGGCCAAATGATTTTAATTGACTACAAGGAGATGATAAGCCAAATTTTACTGAG
This sequence comes from Eurosta solidaginis, assembly GCF_040869045.1. Classification (NCBI taxonomy): domain Eukaryota; kingdom Metazoa; phylum Arthropoda; class Insecta; order Diptera; family Tephritidae; genus Eurosta; species Eurosta solidaginis. The sequence goes on along the minus strand of NC_090319.1, from coordinate 87,888,958 downwards.
AAAACCTTTTTCTAAAAATTTTTGATATTGCTTCGCTCGGGACTTGTACCCGGGACCTTCGGTGTGGTAGGTGGACGACGCTACCAGCACACCACACCGGCCGCAATCATTAGACCAATCCAAAATAGATATAAAGTGTTAACAGGTGTAGGGGCGCTTCAGATCTAAAAGCCCCATGTACATTCCCATCCTATCAAGAATCCTCTTTCGGTTCTTCGGTATAGCGGGTCCACATTCTCCTTGAGGGTATTCAAAGGGTTGATAAGCGCAATACAAAGCTTTATAGATTCAAAGCTACCGCAACCCAATTGTCAACCTCACCTACGCGAGGTGAATCCTGGCACAAATAGAACTAGTAGGTGGGGGCGGGATGACCTAGAAGGTTTAATGTGATCATATAAATCGTCCATGAGATGGTCGGGTTAGTACCTTGTTGTTGTTGCAGCAGTTAGTACCTTAATGGTGCTTTGTTATCGGAACGTACAGGATCTATATCTCGCAAGGGAAATCAACATCAATAACACTCCCCAAACCCTTCGGGCAGTGCCTTTGTCGTTAATACAACAACAACAACATACTTGGTTAAGCTCAACATATATTGGGCTAGCAAAAGTCACTCAGAGCTTTTTTTGAGGAACCTGGTTAACAATTTTTAAAGTACACTTTATCGTGCAATTGTTTATAAACCCAACGGAATAATACCCTCCAAAGCTCGCCCAACTGACACGAGGGGCGCATCCGCATGACGCACGGATTTTATTTTTGCCGAGTTGTTGATTGGCGGAGGTTTGTTAAGCATCGAGATCTAAAACTGCTCAGCTACAGAATAAAAATCATCATCTGAGTATTATACATAACAGTTTTCTTTATAATAAAAAGTGAATCCGTTATATCAAATGAATTCTAATGAGAGTTAAAATCATGACACAAATACCGAAAAGGTTCATTTAATTCGAAATTAGTTCTGCACTGCCTCAAAAGAAGAGGTTTGTAAAGTCTTGACGCTCGTGATGGGACAGTGAAGTTTACTTCGTTCAAAAGAAAGGGATCCATTCAGTAGTTTAGCCATAAATAATAGGCCTAGCATTTCTCTACGACTAGCGAGAGTTGGAAGATTGATAAGCTTTAACCGACAGTCTAAGGTGGAAGATTATATGCAGAATCCCATTGAAAATTCCTTTAAGAGAAAAGAAAAATTGCTTCTGTATTGACTCAAGTCTATCTGCATGAACTTGATATCGCGGATTCTAGACTATTGATCCGTATTCTAGTATCGGCCTAACTAATGTGGTAAAAAGGACATGAGGGTCACTAAATTCTTTATACCATCGTTTCACGAATGATAGAACACCACTACCCTTATTGACAGTAGCCATAATATGAAGGTTGAAACTAAGTTTAGCATCCATCGTGACTGCTAAGTCAACAAAATAAGTTACTGATGCACGACAAAAATTATTAATTACGTAAGAGGCTGCTGGCAAAGATCTCTAAGAGAGGCACATGCATTTACATTTATTGAGGTTCAGAGGCATTGAATTCGCGTTGCACCACGCAACTAAGCAGTTTAAATCCGCTTGAAATAAGGGACGTTCTTCAATAGACGCAGAGTAAAAAGTTTAACATCATTAGCATACATTAAAATTTTGGAATATTTTATTATGGTACAGATATCATTAATAAATAGCAAGAACAGAATTGGAGCGAGATGACTGCCCTGTGGGACGCCAGAGGGAACATTAGTGACATTTGAAAGAGTATTTTTAAAAATTACTTGTTGCGTTCTACCGCAGAGATACGAAGATATCCACTGGGTGGTTGAGAAATTTCGATATTATGAGCTGAATTTTGGATGTTACTGTGTAAATTGTCAATTTCTGGAAGATTAACATTGACAGATATCGAACGCGCACTTACTTAATTTCGAGAAAAAAGAGAGTAACTTTTTCGGTTATGCCGGCAAGCCACAGAATTATATGAATAAAGGGGCGAAGATCTTAAAAATACTATTGGCGACAGGAAGCTAGTGTTACATTTAAGACTTTCGACATCTATACATTTCTTTTCCCCCTCTTATTTAATCTTCCGTGTGATGATTGGTGTACCACAAGGTTTTCTTTAAGTCACACAAGCCCTGGTGGTAATCAAAGGTGCGTATGTACCGAAGCTTAGTAGAAAATAGTTTTTGAGTAACACATAGACATTTACACATCGACCGTTCCGTCCATCAATATTTTTCAGTTCCAAAAAATCTCCTCAATTTCAAATCAACCCTTACCTGAGTGCCTTTTCACATGCAGCTCGCTGCTGACACCGCTGTTGACTACAACCTTAAACTTCTTTTTATCTTTGCCGCACTCTTTTGTCCTATCGCGACTGCGTAGAGTGGCTAAACGTGCAACGGTTTCCTTGCTCTTGACCTGTGCTTTTTTTGCAGCAGCTGAAGATTTGGCTGCTGTCGCTTTGGCTGCTGCACTATGTTTACGTTTAGTGAAATGTGTGACACTGCGTCGTCGTCTGCGTGAACTGCGTCTACAACCACCAGCAGAAGCTTCAACGGATTGGCGTGTAGTTGCTAATGCGCCAGCAACGACAACACTACTGCTGTCTGTGCCACTTGTTGTTGTTGTTGTTGTTGTTGCTGCTGCTGCTGCTTTACTATTTGCGTTGCAACTGGGTTGGATTTCTGCTTCCAAACAAGTTTCGATAACTATGGGATATAGGGTAGAGAAATATGGTGGGATGTAACGCTTTTTTGGTCTAGATTTAATCGGCTTTTTGAAGGCAGTCGCTTCACTTGTTGTTGCTGTTGTTAATATAGTTGCGTGTAATGCGTTTGTGACACAACCAGCTTTATTGCTACACGCAGTTGAAGGTTTTTTGGGTTTTGGTCTTCTTCGGCGCTTTCTACGCTGGCGTCTTGTTGTTTTTTGTGGTTTTTGATTTATAAGCTGTTTTGTTTCTAGCTGTTGTTGTAAGTTTTTTTGTTGTGTTCTAGTTGTTTTTACTGTTGTTGGTGGTGTATTACTTTGGAAATCGCTCAATGAGCTTTTGACAATTATTGTTTCCGTTACTGTTATGGCTCTTGTTTTTGTTATTTGTATTGGAAGACACACCTCGTCGTTAATTAATTTTTTTGCAGCATATCTGGGCATCTTTTAGAACACCTGCAAAAGCAAAAAAAAACTTCGTTTAAAACAAATAATATGTACATCAGGATGGTTCTTATGAATCAATATCACCCCCTTAAATGGCAGAAACAAATACAAAATTACCACATACACATTATGGTCTCGGTAGACGAAGTTTTATGGGTCACAGGGGTCAAAAATTACGATTTTTCAATGGAGACTTGAAAATTTTAAATTTGTTTGTATCTTTTACATATAATCTACATATATCTTATATCCTATAGTATTTAGACAATAGCAAAAATAATCTTTTGTTCGGATTGAAAGCGGTTAAGTAAACTTGTGCAGGTGTCCCAGTTCAGACTACCCCTTGAAAACTCAAAATATAAAAATCTGTCCTTAATCCGGACAAAAATTTAGATAATTTCTTCTATTACAATAGATTTTTTCATTACTATTGACTTTGGGAGTAATATTTAAAAACAAAAAAAGTGGAATTTTTTTAGTCACCATAGAAGTATTTTGACTTTGTCCGATATAAGGGTGTATCGTCCCCAACCGGGATAAAAGTTTATCTACATATACAAAAATTAATTGATGTGCGTTAGTCTCGCTAACACTCAAAAACGGCTTGACCGATTTCGATAATTTTTTTTTGGTCGTTAGTTATGGTTCAAGGATGGTTTGGAATTTTTTAAGTAGAGGGTGCCACGCTCCCTGCTGGCAAAAAGTCAAATACGCTTTAATTCCGCAATTATTTGAAAAGGTATCTAAAATTTGTTATGGAGACTATATTAGAGTGGGTGTGCAGTGGGAGTAAAAGTGATAATCATAGTGAAAGTGGGAGTGGTAATATAAATGCGAGTGGGAGAGAGAGTTGGAGTGGGAGTAGCAATGGGAATGGGAGTGATAGTGCGAGTGGGATGGGAGGGAGATAAAGTGTATAAGGAATGGATTAGAATGAGAAAAAGAACGGAGGATAAAGTATACGATAATGGTATACAGAGAGACGAGGGGAAGCGAGGTTCAGTCTTCGAGTACAGGAAAACCAATTTTCGGTCAGCACAAAGTATGCCGAATACACTTGTTTCTGAGTTTGTTGACCTTTTTATTACCGTTTCAAGGGATAAGACTGTAAAAATATTTTATTTGATTCAAATGGACCACCCTAATAAAAGGTTACATGTACTTTTATTTATAAAGCTTTGCAAACAAGAATATAAGTCAATAAAATTGGCTTTAAATATAAACAACAAATTAGCGACAGCTAAATAAAACACACTCGTATATTTTGAGTCATAATAGAATTAAATTTCGAGAATTTGACAGCAACGTTAAGTCTGTTTGTTCCGTTTTCTCTGCGCAATACCACATCGAAGCCTAAATCTCTTAGAAATCAAGGATTTTCTTTACACTAGGTGAGTATAAATTCTTTCTTTTGTTTCTAGCGATAGCATCGTACTCGCATGTGCTCAGCAGGCTGGTACGACATATCACCGAACGGACTGAGGCTATTTAGCAGGACGCACGTGAAGCTTCAGTTCTTCAGTGTTAAAATAATAATAAACCCAACGGATTACCCACCAAAGCCAGCCCAACAGTCGCATGATGCATGGATTTTATTTTTGCCGAGTCGTTGATAGGCGGAGGTTTGTTAAGCGTCGAGATCTACTTAAAACGGCTCAGCTAGCTAGAGAATAAAAATCATTACCTGAGTATTATACAGAAACATTTAGAATTTATACATATATTACATTTTTAATTAAGTGAACATTTTTATTACGTTAGACATAATAAGCTATATACAATTTTGGAAAGCTGTTCCAGGTGCCACACTATACTAAAGTTGAATCATACTATACTTAATCTACATATATTGGAATGTATTTCTTTAAAAACATGAATTATTATTCCCTTTCGTTTAGTAGTTGCTGAACAAGCAGATTAGCAACATCGTAGGAGTCTATTGTTTATTTGCACATTTCTAAAAAAAATTTTATGAGGTGGGTTTTGTCGAACGAAGTAGCACTCAGTCAATTCAGGATCGAGTAGAGGTCCCACAAACCCCACTTAATAAGAACACAGTATTTATGTGCTAATGACGAATGCACACACACACACACACGGCTTGAAGGGTAGAGAGGGCAGCAGCTTTCCGTACCAAGACAGTGGTTGGAGAGAGATGGCCTGACGTAGCAGTGCGCGGCTGGCGGAGTAGGCGAAGATGGATGGGGCGGGAGTTTTCCCCGGCAGTGGTGGCAGTGACGGCGACAACAGGGCGACGGAGCGCGTACCAGTGGCGTGGCCAGAGCGGTGTCGGTCAGAATGTTCTGCCTTGGGGAGTGTTATCGAGTTGATGGTCCTTTGCCGGATGCAGATCCGGTACGTTCCGGTACCAAGCCCGACCATCTAGGGAACGATTTGTTATGACCACATGCGACCTTCCCATCCCGCCCTCCCACCCATAGATCCATGAGGAGTTCGGGGTCGCCAGAGCCTTGGCTGTTAATCACACAGGATTCGACACGGATTGGTGAAGTTGACAATTGAGTTTGGAGAAGCTATGTATTGCGCTGGCAACCTGAAAGGGCTGCGCTACACAAACCTCTTGAATCCGGTATTTTGGTCGCCTCTTACGATAGGCATACCTACCGCCGGTATATTCTAACCCCTAAACCCGCTGGGGGGTTTAATTGTTGCTGTTGGCTGCCTGTTAATGTTAGTATACTATGTATGTATACTCTCAGGCGTAGGCGAAAAAGGGTTACACTGGGGGTCGTACTATTGTAATGCTACGTTACAGTCCCCCTCCCACTTCGGTTGATGGAAAGCTGCTGTGAGGAAAAGGAGTATCACGCCAGGCCTGGACTAGATGTGTGCGTCGTTATGCCGGCTTTGCCGGTGTGTATGCGTGCACCGTTTTATTGAATTTTTTTTCTCAAAACTATACAGAGTCATTCCACTTATATTTAACAAAGTTAATTCCATAATTTTTGTTGGGGTGAAATAAATAAGAAATAAGCAAATAAATCATTCCACAAATAATAATTCATCTTAATTCCTAACTTATGAGATCGTCTTCCTTCCTTGGCTGCTGCTCCTCATCTAGTCTGTGTATTTCACGAGTCGTTTCATCCCCGCTATGGTCACCAGCGCGTGGTCTTTCGATTTCGCTTTTACCCTAACTCGTTGGCCCTTCCAGCAGAACGTCCAATTTTTATTGTTCTCATTTTGACGACGGGTTAATTTCAGTTGCCTGAATCAGGCCTCCGGGTCTATCTTCTTTTCTTCTTTCGCTGTGGTGAGCGACTCGATATTTTCGCTGGGCGTGCGTTCACTTCTTGCTTGTGCCGCTGTTTGCTCATCGCCCTCTGGCTCCTTTAAGGCCATTAATGCGTCGACCAACGGTGGCCGGTAGAAAATATGCACCCGTTGTATTTTGGCCTTGTTTGGTGGCCATGGAGTCGCTTCGAATGCTGGGCGCCATGGGCGAATTGGCTTTGGCGAGTCTGGTGGGGCCGGTTGGCGAGTTTTTCTGCTCATGCTGCCGACTATTTTGCGATTGTTTTCTGGAAGGAATAAGACGGCTTGACGTCTTGCAACTGCGCGTGCACCGGTTGTTTGTGTTGTTCGACGTGGGCCAGTTTCACCGCATTTGTTGAGATATGTATATTCCACCACCAGGTATGGACCAGAAAATTTCGGTGCAAGTTTTTGGGCTTGCTGCGGAGGAGAGTGGATGATCCCGCTTCATCACTCTGTCTCCTATATTTGGCTTCCACGGCCTTCTGCGTAAATCGTAATACTTCTTCTGTTAATTTGAAGTTTTTCCAGGTGGATCTTTATTTCTTCCCATAGCTTGGTGATGGATGTCGGTACTGTAGGTGACTCCACTAGTACTGCTCCCCCGTTCGTACTTGTTGGGGTGCTGGTAGGTTCCGACCGAAGTTTATTTCCGCCGCGGAAGCTTGCGTGGACTCGTGGCTGGCTGTATTCATGGCGAACGCGATTTGGGGAATTCCTTGGTCCCATGTGCGGTGGTATTCCTTGGAACGCTGGGCTATCATGGTTTTGATGACCTGGTTGGTTCACTCTGTCGGCTTCCCGTGGGGTGCGTATACTGCGGTGAATTTATGTTCGATGCGGTGATCGCTCAGGATGCTGTCAACGCTTTCCCCACGAACTGCTTCCCGTTGTCGGTGAGGAAGGTCTTCGGGCAACCAAATCGGTATATTATCCTTTCCTTTAGACGGATATCAAAGCAGTTGTTGCTTGGCGTACTGGGACCATCTCTACCCACTTGGAAAACTCGTCCACCATGACGAGGAGACACGTGTTTCCTAGTTTGGAACGCGGTAGTGGCCCGATGAAGTCGGCGGTTACTATTTCCCAAGGCCATGAACATTGCATAGTCGCCATCAATCCTGCCGGGCGTCTCTGTTCTACTTTGTACTCGGCACACCTGATGCGTTTACGTACATGCTTAAGTACGTCACGGAACATTCCAGGCCAGTAGTACTTTTCTTGCGCTCTTTTGAGTGTTTTTTCACACCAAGATGACCGCCGGCAGCGGCGTCGTGGACCTCTCGTAGGACGTCCTCTCGTCTATGGGCTGCGACGCTTAGTTTCCATTGCGGCGCTCGTGAGATTTGAGTTTTCGGCGAGATGTGGCGAAAAAGGCGGTTCTCTATCATCTGGGAGTCTAGATTGACCTGCGATTGCTGACTTACTTGTTTGGATTTCTTTCCATACCAGTCGCTCGTGTCCGTGTCTATTGTGTATAGTGTATCCGGGAATGGCGTTGGTAGAGCACGACGCCGAGTCCTTCCCCGCTCGCGTCGGATTGTAAAAAAAATGGGTTGCAGAAGTCGGGGCAGCAGAGTACGGGTGCACTGGAGAGCTTGTACTTGATCATCTGAAAGGCGTTTACTTGCGGCGTATCCCATGTCCAAGTTTGTCCTTTCTTCAATATTTGGTCAAGCGGTGCGGCGATGGTGGAGAAGTCAGCGACGAAACGACGGTACCATGAAACGAGTCCAAGAAAACGGCTGAGCTCTTTGATGGTTCGCGGCGCTGGCATCTCCTGTACTGCCGATGTTTTCCCGGGGTCGGTGTGGATTCCTTGGGCGCTGATATGTCCGAGGTAATGGAGTAGTTGCTGGACAAAACTGACTTTGTCGAAATTCACCAGCATTTTATGCTTCTGGAGTCGCTCGAAAACTTCCTTTAAATTAGACATATGCTCCTCGAAGGTGTCTCCCAAGACTATGCTATCATCCAAGTAGACGAATACTTTAGGTTGGAGTTCCGGCCCCAGTATTGAATCCAGAGCGCATTCGAACGTAGCCGGGGCAGAGTGTAGGCCAAATGGCATAACTTTCCACTGGAACAATCCCCAGCCGGGAACCGTGAATGCGGTGTATGATTGAGATGCTCTGGTGAGCGGAATCTGCCAGTAGCCGTTTTTCAAGTCAATAGTAGAGATGAATTTCGCCTCTTTCAGCTGGTCGAGAATGGGTCCAATTTTCGGCAAAGGATATGCATCTGGTTCGCTGCCGGCGTTGAGTTGACGGTAATCCACACACATCCTCCAGGTTTCTTGCTTCTTGCGTACCAGCACGATTGACGAGCTGTATGCGCTTCTTGATGGCTCGATTCTCCCTCCTGCTAACAATTCATCGACTTCTTCATTAATCACCTGCTGCATGGCTGGGTTGCGGGAATAGTAACGTTTCTTCAGCGGTCGGTTGTGCTTGAACACGATCACGTGTTCCGCGGCCGTGCCTGGGCCGGTAATTTCGGCAAATCGCTCCTGATGATGCGCGAGAAACTTTCCCAGCTTCGAATTTTTCTCGTCGCGTAAATTTTCCCTGCTGGTAATGGCGTATATCCTATCCAGTTCATCTGATCTTCTGGTTAAGATGGTGGTCGACCGTGATGGTGATTGCCCTTTCCCGCAGGAAGTCCATTCCCAGCATCACTCGTTCAGCGAGGTTTGGGATGACGGATATCAAAGCGTGAGTCGTTCTTCCTTGGTACGTTATTCTCACGGGATAAGAGTTGGAACTGAACACGCACATTTGGTCTGCTAACTGCATGCTCCGCTGGCTGAGCCTGGGCTGGATGTGGTTCTTCTCCAGATGTTTCCTTATGCAGTGGTCCACATAGGAGAGGGTGGCGCCAGCAGCGCTTGTACGCTCATGCCTTCGATGACCACCTGGATGTAAAATCGGCCGTCTACCTGTGCCTTAGCGGGTAGGATAGGAGCGTGAGCTGGCCTTTTCATGGACATCCTGGGCGGTGCGGGTGCTCCTTGGCGGACTCTCTTTCTACCCTTGTTCGGCGTCGTAGTTGTTGTACCGGTGTTGGCTGGGTTGGCCCGAGGGCATGGGCAAGCTCTCTAGAGGATATTGTCGTGACCACATCTTGAGCAGAAGATTTTCTTGGGCTTCCTGCATTGAAACCGCTGGTTGTTGTTGTAGCGATAAGGTTGCCCCCCGAAGGCTTTGGGGAATGCTATCGATGTAATGGTCCTTTGCCGGATACAGATCCGGTACGCTCCGGTACAACAGCACCAGTAGGTGCTAGCCCGACCATCTCGGGAACGATTTATGGTCGCCAGAGCCTCGTCTGTTGGTGAAACAGGATTCGCCGCGGATAGGTGAGGTTGACAATTGGGTTTGGATGGTTGCGCTACACAGCCCCTTGAATCTGGTATTTTAGTCGCCTCTTACGACAGGCATACCTACCGCGGGAATATTCTGACCCCCTAACCCGCTGGGGTGGAACCGCTGGTGTCGGCGTTCTTTACAGCGCCAACAGCATTCTTTACTATTGTATCCATCTTGGAGGTGGGAAAGGCAGTGGATCATCATCTTTCAGTGCTTGGCTTCCTCTACTTTCAGTAGCTCGTATTCCTCAGCTAGGTGCTCCTCGATGACCCTAAACTCGCTGCGTTTCACAAAAAGGCGATAGTCAACGCGTAATCCGTCGTAAATCCTTTCGAGGTAGTCTTCTTTGCACAATGACGGGTGCTGGCGTATCAGTGTTTGCAGTGCGAGGATGTAGTCATTGGCCTTTTCTCAGGTTTGCTGCTTACGTTGTCGGATGGCCTCCTCCAGATGCCGCTTTGGTAAGAAAAATTCTGCACTTCCGATCGAAACTCACTCCATTGGTTTAGTTGTTGCTTCCGTACGCTGTACCATTGAAGTGTTTTGCCACGTAGAAGTTCTGGCTGCGTTGGGAGGAGCCGGTCAACGGGGATGCGGTAACATTCGGCGAGATCCTCGACCCTCTCCAGAAATTCGTGCAGCGCCTCTTCTCCCGAAAAATGGAATCCCAGCGGCGGACGGTATTCATTAGCTCACCGTCGCTCATTCCGTCTCGTTTTGGTGGTGCGCATTCGGCCTCTCTTGGGTGTGATGTGGGGCTCTGTACCTTGATGGTGGGGATTGGTATGATCGGTGGGGGTGGTGTTCTATCCACGATGTTTGGTGTTGGTAATTCAGCGGGTTTCCCTTCGTCCTCGTTTACTTCTCTCTCTAACTTCTTCAGCAGATCTGCACTAGATTTTCGTGTGCGCTTCGATTGCACGTACGTGCTCAGTGCGCGGCGCAGATCGGCTACGGTTTGGCCCTCCACGTGAATCCTATTCTTCTTGCACTTCTCTATCAACCTCTCCCTTTTCAGTAAGTAGATCCAATTATGTGAGTCGGTATTCAGCATCGTACCTTCGGGAACCGTTGTGTTGTTTCTCGTGGTGTGTTCGTCGAACCCGCCCCGGCAGTGTTGGTGGTTGCTGTGTTTGGTTTTCCACCGTCATCTGCGGAGGAGGTGAGTTTTTTCGAAGGCTGAGGTAGCACTCAGTCAATCCAGGGTCGAGTGGAGGTCCCACAAACCCCCGCTTAATAAGAACACAGTATTTATGTGCTAATGACGAATGCACACACATATGGCTTGAAGGGTAGAGAGGGCAGCAGCTTTCCGTACCAAGACAGTGGTTGGAGAGAGATGGCCTGACGTAGGAGTGCGCGGCTGGCGAAGTAGGTGAAGATGGATGGGGCGGCAGGTAGATGTTAGGAGCTCAGCCAAAGCAGCGGCGGCGAATCGGCACAGCAACAGCCGATCGGCGAAGTGGCAGTGACAGCGACAACAAGGCGACAGAGTACGTACCAGTGGCGTGGCCAGGCCGAGGTGTCGGTCCGAATGTTCTGCTTTATTACCTTTTTTAAAGAGGGTTACCAGTGGCTGTCGCTAGTGGTGGCTTCCTGTGATGACGCTGTCTCAGTGGCGGCGGCGAGGGGGACCTGCGGGGAATGAAGCGCCAACAGCAAATTAATTCCTTTTATACAGCTTCTGTTATGATGCGAGTAAGAAATGAACCGCTAATTTGGCACTTCAGTGAATTGCAATTTACTGTGGGTCGACGTGCTATATACATATATATTATTGTTGTCACTGAATGCCACTCGAATGCATTGGTATGTAATTGTTGCTGTTGGCTACCTGTTAATATACTAGGTATGTATACTCTCAGGCGTAGGCGAAAAACGGTTACAGTGGGGGTCGTACTATTGTAACACTACGGTAAAATTTCAAACAAACGCTTATGCGCAGGATGTTAGCAAATATTTTATTTAAATTTTGTGTTAGACTGAAGCAATACAATAGAATTTGTATGGCATATTTACTAATTATTTTTTGAGTGTTAACGAATATTCGTCCATATCCTACCTTGTTGGAGTTTTATAAATGATGATGTTACTCTTACTAACACAGTTTCAATTTTGGTGACCACTGGTCCAGACCCTAGAAGAAATAGGCGAACGAGGCAACTGAGAGTATAGAAGCAACGTAATCTGAGAAATAATAAATCAGTTTGATTTGAACAAGCTATAAGAGAAGTATGCGAGTAATTTAATTGTGAAGTTTTATTACCAAAGTAGTGTTGTCAATAAAGAACATTTTGCTATACCGAATATTTAAATTAATTATTCAACAGTACAGCGATTCGAAATATAACAGAAGGTGCAGAGTAATCAAGAATTCCAAAAATTCGCTACGCTATGATATATTGGACACCTACCAACACTGCCGTTTAATCTAGAAAAGCACAATAAGGCCCTATGTCTTATCCAAACAGAGTTGGTAAACACCTTTGCTAAATGGCTGCAAAATCGTCCGCACAGCAGCAACCCTTGCTGTGGAAGGCCATCATTACATTCCTAGGTGGCCCGATATCGGGAAGGCTCCGTTCAAATACAGCCGAAAATATCCCCTGGCTGCAAATCGTCCAAAAGGCACGGTTCGCATAACACCAGTATTTAGCTGTTAGTTTTCGTTTTCGTTATAAATAAATATGTAATAACAGTTGTGTCCTTTTTGAGGTTCACCACTTATTGGAAACTATTTTTAATTCAACCAAAAGATCAATTATCACACGTGTTTTTGCGAAATTTAAAATATTTGATAGCGTCTGTCCTTCTGTCCGAGCTTAACTGATTTGAGTAAAAAGCTCCCGGCGCTACTACCTCTACCAATTAATATCTTGAATATAACAACGTGTGAACTTGCGAGCAGGTAACGATGATAGGAGCTTATCAGCTCAATTTTAGATTTGGTCGTTTTGATTGTTGTCGATGTTATTGTTGTTGGCATATTTATACCAAAAAGTAAATAAATAAAGACATATATAAAACACCTTGATTACGTTAAAAATCCGTGATAGATGCGCTCATACATATTTACTTTTGAGCGAAAACACAAACACACTCACACTATATGAAAATATGAAATAATCAATGATTTTTTATTGATAAGTAGGAGAGAGAAGTGGCAACTAATTTCGCCAACAGGCAGATGACTAACTTTGCACTTCTAAATATGTGCAGGACGTAGGGTGGATTGTTTTATTTGTTGTTGTTGGAAGGCGCCCATTATGAACTAATACTATGTTCAAACAGAAAAATAAATTGAGGAAATTTCGATTTGAATTGAGTGCTGTTCATACAACTCGATTTAGCTTACACAATAGTAATTTGATAGCTGGTTGGCTCATCTCTACAGTAAGAACATACCTTTGTTCAGACTGTCAAAATGAACACGCACATTATTGGGCGAATGGAATGGAATGAAAACATAAAACTTTGAAATTTTTGTGTGTTGTAGGAAAATGTGTTCAATGTTTTGGTTTCATTTTGAGTTTGCCATCTTCTTTTGACAATCCCTACTCCAGTGAAATGAAAGACATAAAATCAGCTGATGATATGAGCCAACCATATAGTTCAGCCATGCGTAACTGACGTTAAAATATACTCAATAAACACACTTTACAATATTGCATTTGCAGTTTGAAACGATTTATTACGCAATTTTTTTTAAATTGGCAATTTATTATTACAATTTATTATATGACAAATTGCGTAATAAATTGCCCAAATAGTGTAAATTGCCAATTTGGTGTGTGTTTGAACCTAGTATAATCGTTGCATAATTTCTTTTTTACTTTTTTAATAGTTTGTATAGTTGACTCTCTTGTTGTTGTTGCATTAAATTTTCAATTGAACAATTCAACCTTGTCATACACTTAAGCGTTTAATAAATACAGACATACATTCGCGAGCTACGAAATAGTAGTGGAGAGATTGTATTCAAACAATTCAGTATAGTTTTTTTTTTTTTTTTAATTTAAGTCACGCATTGAGTCTTCTTATCACATCTTTCTTCTTCTCTTAAAATTGTTAAACTAGCACTAAGTTAATTTGAATTCTAGTTGTTGTTGTTGTTGTTGTTGTTGTAGCGATTAGGTTACTCCCCGAAGGCTTTGGGGAGTGTTATCGATGTGATGGTCCTTTGTCGGATACAGATCCGATACGCTCCGGTAACACAGCACCATTAAGGTGCTGGCCCGACCATCTCGGGAACGATTTATCCCCACCCCCAAGTTCCATGAGAAGCTTGGGTTCGCCAGAGCCTCGTCTGTTAGTGAAACGGGATTCGCCGCTCGAAGGTGAGGTTGACAATTGGGTTGGAGAAGCTATATATTGCGCTACACAACCCCTTGAATCCTTGAATTCTAGTCAGTTGGGTTTGTAAGACATAAGATATAGGATAAGATGTAAGATATAATATATAATATATAAGATATAGGATATAGAATATAAGATATAATATATAAGATATAGGATATAAGATATAAGATATAATATATAAGATATAATATATAATATAGATAATATAAGATATAATGTCTAAGATATGAGATATAGAATATAAGATATAAGATATACGATATAGGATATAAGATATAGGATATAAGATATAAAATATATACAACATCAGCTCTGAAATCCACGAAGAATCACTCTTGCCAATAAATACTACTTTGGACTAGGTTGGCGATTGAAAAGTAAAGTCCTCTCTCGGCAAACGAAAATCATACTCACAAGTCACTTATCGTACCCGTCCTTCTATATGGGGCAGAAGCATGGAACATGACAAAATCAGATGAAGTGGCTCTGGGAGTGTTCGAGAGAAAAGTTCTTCGAAAGATTTATGGACCTCTACGCAGACATCAACATAGACCAGCGAATTAAAACGCAGCGGCTGCGCTGGCTAGGCCATGTTATGCGAATGAAAGATGACGCTCCGGCCAAGAAGGTGTTTCTATCGGAACCCGCCTATGGAAGCAGAGGAAGAGGGCTGCCACTCTGCTGGAAGTACCAGGTGCAAAAAGATTTAAACTCCCTTGCTGTGACCAATTGGCGCCAGTTGACCGAGAGAAGAAGCGACTGGCGCGCCTTGTTGGACGGTCATAACTTTTTAAACGGTTAAGCGCCAATTAAGTAAGAAAGTATAAGATATAAGATGTCGCCCCTCGGCAGTGTGTGGCAAGCGCTCCGATTGTATTTCTGCCATGAAAAGCTCTCAGTGAAAACTCATCTGCATTGCAGATGCCGTTCGGAGTCGGCATAAAACATGTAGGTCCCGTCCGACCAATTTGTAGGGAAAAATCAAGAGGAGCACGACACAAATTGGAAGAGAAGCTCGGCCTTAGATCTCTTCGGAGGTTATCGCGCCTTACATTTATTTATTTTATTTATTTATATGCTATAATATATAAGATATAATAAAGTGCGACTCTCTGGCACCCCAAAAACGGATAGTGACGTTCGATAATGATCTGCATTTTAGCAAGCACGCAGCCGCAATCGTACCTTGAATTCAAAGTCATAACAAAATTCTCAAAGTCCCTCGCTGCCAGCACTTATGTATGTAGGTCAAAGACGAAGAAATAGGTTCAGGTCTTATTTATCCAGAATCTACTTCGGCATACGGAATGTATGCTGCGTATGCAATATGTATCCATATGACTGCACAAATCCTTTTAATTGCAAGGTGGAACCAACCAACGCCTTTAACAACCATATCTCTCTGGTCCAACCCCTTTGAAACTGCAAGTTTCCTAGGACTCCCGTTAGAGGATATCGATAACAATTTGTGAGTATCGCACCTTTTAGATAGGACGAATCACTGCTACACGAAACACACTACAGTTTGTTATCGGCTCTTTATCGAGGGGTTATCGGTTTATCGAAAACAGATCGTTATCGACGAGTTATCGGGGTTTTATCGTTGCTGTTTCCGTTATGGGCATGTTATCGACGGGTTATCGATTTGTTATCAACGAACTGTCGACTTTTTATCGAATTGTTATCAGTGTGTTATTGACAAGTTCCTGGCTTGTTAACGATTTGTTATCGATTGGCCAATGACGAGTTATAGGTATGCTATGGGTGTAACGTGTATAACGTCTCCGAATCTGATAAGGAAGATGCATTTTCATTGGGCTTACCAAACCACGCCCAGGGAGAGACCTTGTTCAGAATACCTTCCTAAAACATTTTGATGTTACTTGTGCCGGAACCAGCGAGCTCCCGTTAACATTAAGCTTACATAATTTTCATAAAGGTAGGTTTTAAGCTAGAACATTTAATTTAATTAAGCTCTCGTTTGATACACACCGCTATTTCATTGCTCACAACTGTATATGCATAAGCATATATTTACTACCGACAAATGGCTAAGCCAAGTGGCAGCGACATATGAATCACCCAGCTGTGATGATAAACAATAATAAATAATAAATTTATTAGGGGTGTTCTTATAAGTGTATTTCACAAAATATTATTTTCAATATTGCCAACTGCGACTCATAGCATATTTGCGCAAAGAACTTTTCTGCGTACGTTAGATTTTCAAGTTCCAAGCCTCCAGCTGGTCGCTATTGCTTCTAGACAGTTGGCGCAATGCTATCCGTGGCGCGATGTGTCTTATGGTTTAAACAGATAAAATATGTACGTCACTTACTTGACGGACAAGGAAGAAACTGACAACAAAGTTGGCTGTGTTTTTTTAGTGGTAAACGCCTGATAGGCTACATATCGGTCATCGCATCCTATATAATTTAACCACGCCATAAGTGTATAAAAGCAGCGCAAGCTAAGGATTAGTCAACCAGTTCGATTTTAGCACGATACTTAACAGCTCCGTCACATAAGCGGGTTTTCCCACTTGTTGGTAAGTTTTCTAACATTTTTCACAGTTAAAAACTGCAATTTAACAGTTGAATAGGACACAAAATATGTTAAAGAGTATATTTCTTGAATAGTGAGAATATATATAACAGTGACTCGCAAAAGTTTGTATGTGAATGGGCAAGGCGAAATAAACTGCAATTGCCAAGTCTGAAGTTCCTTCATATTTACAAACGCAACAACTTGGTTGATCCGGAACGTTCCGGTACCAAGCCCGACCATCTCGGGAACGATTTGTTATGACCTCATGCGACCTTCTAGGCCATCTCGCCATCCCGCCCTCCCACCCTCTACATCCATGAGGAGTTAGGGATCGCCAGAGCCTCGGCTGTTAATGAAACAGGATTCGCCACGGATAGGTGAGGTTGACAATTGGGTTTGGAGAAGCTATATATTGCGCTGGCAACTTGAAAGGGTTGCGCTACACAACTCCTTGAATCTATTTGGTATTTTAGTCGCCTCTTACGACAGGCATACCTACCGCGGGTATATTCTAACCCCCTAACCCGCTGGGGGATGAATAAGCTTGCATTAAACGCATCTATATGACAAATTTCAAAGCTCGGACATATTTATAATATATATCCCATACAACCGACTGTTCAGGTAAGAGGATTTTCATCATTTTTGTCGAAATCGATTTTTAGTCCGATTTAGACGATTTTTTCAGACAACCATCTATGCCCAATACGTAAGCTTGTGGTAAAATTTGATGTTGCTAGCTGTTAAAATGAGGCAGAAATGGCGAAACCCGTCTTATTGAACAATCGGTCGTATGGGAGGTATATCCTATAGTGGTCCGATCCGGTCGATTCCGACAAATGTCAAATCCCCCATCAAAATATGCCTGCTTACCAAATTTCATCAAGATAGCTCAAAAATTGAGGGACTAGTTTTCGTTCAAACAAACGGACAGACGGACGGACAGACGGACATGGCTAAATCAACTCAGCTCGTCCCCTGATCATTTTGGAATACTTATTGGTGAGTCTAACGGAAACATATACATAAAAAATGATTTGGAGTCTTGAAAATGAAAAAAATCGATTTCGACCAAAACAAGTCCCAAAAAACAAAAAAAAAAATTTTTTTTTAAACTGTTAATGCCAACGTTTTTATCACATAATTTTAAGTGGGATAGAAACTATGAGACAAATTCGTTTTCATCGGCAACACTTTTGCATGTTTCTGAAGAAACCCTTAAAAAAAAAAATGGCGAAAAAATAAATTTTTTCACCAAAACACTCCTCAAAACACAAAAAATATTTTTTATTTTTTTTTTCAAAAAATCAAATGAAAATTTTGTGACTTATTAGAAATAAATTTGAAAATTTTTTAAGCAGGTCATGAAAAAAACCTTAAAAATCAAAGAAAAAAAGTCAAAAAACTCAAACTTTGCAGGCTCGAAAATTATTTTTTTGGGTATGCTTAATGTAACTTTTTTTCCTGAGCCCAAAACCTATCGAAAAATCGATGGCGCGATATTGGTTAATGAATCGAACCAGCTTAATACACATACAGTTCTGGAAATAAATATAAACTCAAATATAGTTTTCATATATTCTTTATTGAGAAAATGAATGGAGCTAAACTTCCGTACATGTGTACTAATTAGATACAGTAATATACTAAACAAACAAAAACTATATATGTATATGTATACATTTAAACATTTTTCTTTTAAACTAAACAGAATTCGCTTGTTCGTAAATTTTTTGAGTATTTACAATCTCACTATCTTAGTTTTGCCTAATATTTTGTGGATCCACCCAGGTTTTTGAGTACATTCACTAATTGTCGTGGTACACTTTGAAGAAGGTTATTTATAGTATCACCAGGAATCTCCCTCCACGAGCTTGTGATCCTATCCTTGAGTTCAGACACTGTCTCAATAGAAGGTCTTTTCGGATCGTAAACCGTTCGTTCAGACTCTCCACAAGTTTTGTATGGGGCTTGTATCTGGGCTAAAAAAGGACCATGCTAAAACCAGGACACCCAATTCCTCTTACCATTTCTTTGTTGTTTTTGCTGTGTGAATGGGACATGTGTCGACATTATTCGAACGTCATTGCGTAAATCATGCCAGTAGTAGCGATATCCATTTGGACCATCAAAGTTGAACTTTTTTTCGTCACTGAATATAACGTGAGATCAGATGGTTCCATTTTGAACGTGCTCTTCCACAAATTGAAGCCTTGCATCAATGTGCCTTTGTCTTAAATGCGGTTTTGAAATGCATTTTGTATTGAGACACTTCCCATTTTCCCAGGGTACTAGGATGACAGTTAAGGTTCAGTCGGCTTACAACTTTCGATGACGATGCTCCAGTGGCAGACATTTCCCGAAGGGCTGTCCGTTTTGTGGTGAAAGAAATTTTGTTAGGACGGCCTGAGCGTTTTTTCTTCAAAAATGTTTTAACAAGACCTTGTATCCTATTTATTTCGAAATCGATTTGATTTAACGCACTTTCGTAAGTCTTATATTCTTTGCATTTCAATTTCACTCAAGTGTTTTCCACCTGGCATGGCGCCAGGCAAGGGAAGCGTAATAATAAGAGCACTGCACGACTCAGACTGGCATTTATTTCTAAAAGAGCAATGGTAATAACCACCATACAGTGAAAGATCATATATATTATTTCTAATTGCTTTTTTTATGTACGGGTCCCTTTTTCGCTCTTATTTGGAATCCAAATCTATAAAGTTTTGGTTGTAAAGATGGAGATTCGGGCTATTAGCGAGCTTTGGGTAATTTTGTTTAGCTATATTTTATTAAAATAATTTGTTAAAAATAAACGATTGTGACCACACAAAGAATTCTATTTGTACTATGGCACTATTGTGAATATTTGCACAGCATTACCGGCATTTGCTATTGTACGCTAGATGGCAACGCAAACTGTACGTTTAAATTGATTGACGGCAGTTGCTATTATACGCTAGATGGCAGCGCAAGCTGAAAGTTAATAGAGCAGCTGATTTCTGTTGATATTTGATAAGAGAATTTTATATTGGTTGCGCAAGATGCGCACGGGTCAGGCTCGTCTTACTAAAACAAGATTTACAGTTACAGTGTTCAATTACGTATAGAATTTATAATTATTCTCAGCAGAAATCTCTTCTCACTCATTTTTGGTAAAATACGGATAATTTTTCGCAATAACGAAAATACTAGGGGGACTCATGTAACCGTATAAATGCCTTATAAAGTGTGTAAACGTATAAATTTATCTAGTTTACGCACGAGCTGTCAAATTTTGTATGAAAAATCATTTACACAATTTGTATAAATTTACGCGCACATTTCATTGTGTAAACGCGGTAAACTCAAAGGAATGCAACCTTGCAGACATTACAGGCGGCATTTTCATCAAAAATCTCCAACATCAGCAAGTAAAGGCGTTTTAGTTTTGATTTTTCACTTAATCTTGGTATTTTTTAATTTGTATAACAATCAAAAAAATTTTTTTCGAAATAATACAGCTGAAAAACAATCAAGTTTATCAAGAGTATTACTAGGTGCGTTCATATAACCGCGTGTGTAAAGGGATATAATTTTACACCTTATAAGTTTATATGCTATCATGAGTCCCACTAATATTTATACACAGTAGCTTGCAAAATAATGTAAACATCTCTAAATAATAAGAGTTAAAAATGAATCTGAATATATATTTTTGCGAAATACTTTAGATATTTTAAATGTACATTTCTTGAATCAATCACAGCACAACAGATAGTGAATGAAATAATTACATACTTGATATTTACAGTAAGCTTTTATGAACTGAAAAATGCACATTTAAGTATTTACAGACTTCTCAGCAGAAAATGTTGTACGCGAGAGTAAGCATAAGGAATTCGGTGGATCCATGATTGCTTGGATGGATGAAAAACAGTTTAAAATGGTAATTCTATGCGACAGCATGACACTGCTAATACGCGTCCAAAAATATCGGAAGAGGTGTCAAAAGACCCGTATTAAACTCGACAATAATCCGAAACCGGAAAATAAAAATTTTATCTCTGTCCGGAGATATTTGCATTTGAAGTTGGCGATTTTCATGTGGTTGTTGTAATTTGTAGCCACAAAAAAAAATTGTGAACGCAGGGACATCACCCTGCATCACGCAAGGACATCACCGTCGCGGTAGCCACGGTTATACCACGCACCCGGACTTGGCATGGCGTAGCCCAGGGTTATTTTTTATAAGCGTGGCCGAAAGCCGCCAACGCAGAAAGGTGTCCTGCGCAAAAATACTATGGATTTCACCCCCGGTTTCGGAGGGACCAGCGGGCCTTTTTTCGGTTTTTCGTTAATATCTTTTGAACGAGCTAAAATTTTTATTT
Organism: Eurosta solidaginis; assembly: GCF_040869045.1. Classification (NCBI taxonomy): domain Eukaryota; kingdom Metazoa; phylum Arthropoda; class Insecta; order Diptera; family Tephritidae; genus Eurosta; species Eurosta solidaginis. Next base: position 87,867,883 of record NC_090319.1, on the reverse strand, counting down.
TCCGGTTTCGGATTATTAATACTGATGTCAAGGTGCGTCGTTTGACACCTCTCTCGATATTTTGGACGCGTATTAGCAGTGTCATGCTGTCTATAGAATTACCTTTAAAATGGTTATTATAATACATTAACCCTCTTATTCATTAAAAATACAAATGGTTTATAAAGCTTTTTAAAATGACTTTTTCATAAAAAATTCCTATTATAAGAGCTATGGCATAAGAAAGAAGGTACTTCCAATATGAAGGTATTATTTTTGGTTAAAGACAGATTATTGATGCTTCTCATGATGTCAAAATTTAGCATAGCGGTGCCCAATCCAATATATTGTAACGAATTTTGGTAAATTTTTATTATTTGTCAGCTTCTAATTACGTTGGAATCTCTGAACTATCGAATATATAACTCAAATATTCATTATAGCAAAATTTGTATTTATTTACACTACTTTAGTAGTAGTACTTCAAAATAACAATACTCACGTTCTTCAATTATAGCTGAATCCTTATTCCTCCTCTTGCGCTGTTTTTATACTCTGCGTTGCCTCGTTCGCATATTTCTCCTAAAGTCAAAACTTTTTGGCGAACAGCTTATTTATTTCTCCTTTATGTATCTGATAGTCACGTTTGTCTTCTAGTTTTATGCGTTTGTATGTGTGAGTAATATATATAGAAGTTAACTTCTGTTTTAGCTGCTGCCCTCATGTATGCATATGAAATATTCTCTTTGTTGTTAGTTTCGCTGCTTACATGTATGTGTGGCTTGTTGTTTTACTGTTGTCGTGCATTTATTTTTTAACAGCATAGTGATGTATATAAAAGCTTATATTCGCCAAAATATCTTTGGCCACAAGTCATAACAGCGGCAAGTTAAAGTTGGCTGATCACTGCAGCGTCTTCCAAGCGGAAGTTGCTGCTCTTAAGGATGCGGTGGATGAAATGCTATCCAGTGCTACTACGGTTGGGGAATTTAACATCTAACATCAAGACATTGAGTTCAACTATAGTGCGATCGAGGGTGCGATTACATCGAACTATTTTAAGATTAGGATTATCTGGGTCCCGGGCCATAGTGTTATAACGGCAACTTTCAAGCAGATCTCGCAGCCTGCATCGGTACAATTGAAACGGATGAAGATGGCTGTAGGGATTTCGAGATTCCGCTGGCTGCCTGTGGTCTCCTAATGCATAGATGGGCTTCGAGTCAGCTCAGCAAGCGTTGGTCGGACACCACCTCTTGCAGGGTAGCATGATCCATCTGGCCGGAAGTGGATGACAGGAGGTCTGACGTAGTGATAGGGTTCACTAAGGCTCATCTATCAATGGTGAGTGGGGTTTCAATCAATATCACTATGCTGGAAACCTGCTGCAGCTGTATGAAGGATTATGAGGTGGCATTATCGAGTAACTTTATGCCTCATTGCCCAGCTTTTTCCAGAACTGGGGGAAAGCATTTTGGTCCGGACTCACTTGGATTTCCGGAAGATTTATCCAAGATTGAGATCAGTCTAATTACAAACTTTAACGTTGCTACGCAACGATTCTTTAAATACCTATAGCTACGTCAGCGTTATTTTATGAGATATCTCGATCTTCATGCTATCCAAGTGAGCTTCCCCTACCAGACAGCCACCACCTAATGTAAGATAACCTAAGTCATAACAGTCAAAGTCTTAAATCGCGCCATCAACAAGGTTTTAGAAAACGCTTCAAATCTCGCCTGTTGTTGTTGTTGTCGTTGTAGCGATAAGGTTGCTCCCCGAAGGCTTTGGGGAGTGTTATCGATGTGATGGTCCTTTGCCGGATACAGATCCGGTACGCTCCGGTACCACAGCACCAAGTTCCATGAGGAGCTTGGGGTCGCCAGACCTCGTCTGTTAGTGAAACGGTTTCGCCGCGGATAGGTGAGGTTGACAATTGGGTTTGGAGAAGCTATATATTGCGCTGGCAACCAGAAGGGTTGCGCTACACAGCCCCTTGAATCTGGTATTTTAGTCGCCTCTTACGACAGGCATACCCATCGCAGGTATATTCTGACCCCTAACCCGCAATTTATAGCTTCTCCAACCCAATCGTAAATTTCACCTACCCGTGATGATTCCTGTTTCTTTAGCAGCCGAGGCTCTGACGACCCCAAATTTCATCGAACTACGTGGTGGGGCGGGAGGATGGCCTAGAAGATCCAATTAAGGTCATATTAAATCGTTCTTGAGTAGGTCGGGTGCTTGTTACCGGAACGTACCGAATCTATAGCCGGCCAGGACCACCAACATCGATAGCATTCCCCAAGGGTTTCGGGAAGTGTCTGTTACGCCAGCCTTAAGGGCAAAAACATCACCAGCAACCAACCCATATGCATTCACACATTCAGACACAAAAGTATCTTAATCCCGGTATCTAGGCGTGTTGCGCAGCATTAGTGGAAGGATGCTGCTACGCGCATGCGTGGGCGTGTTCAAGTGATGAAACGAAAGCACATGCGTGGGTGTGTGCGTGTGGAAAAACGAAAGCAAAGTACGTATGTGTGTGTGGTGTTTGAGTGAAATGTAGGGAATTCCGTTTAGATACGGGTATGTGAAGATTTAACCGAAACTCAGAAATTCATTAGAAAAGTTGTCTCAATAGTGCGTGGTCGTGCTGCGGAAAAGTCGCGTGTGAAAGTAGTCAAGTCAAAAAAAAAATTAAATATATATATTTTTATGTGCAAAAAATACCGATACGGTCGTACCGTTGTAGCGGCTTTTTAAACACTTTATTAAAGAAACCGCAAACCCACGGAAGAAGAAAAAGAAAAAAAAACCCTCCAACATCCTGCCACCGAATTCTCTGGCGGGACGTAGGAAACGGGCCAGAATACTTACCCGCATACATCACGGTGGAACGGCGGAATATTGGGACCGCCGATCAGTAGAGTTCGGAGAAGGGGGAGAGAGAGAGCGCAAGAGAGAGGATCGGCCAAAGTGACCGAAAGTGGCCGGTAGACATCAGCAGCGACGACAGCGACGCCGCCAGCACCCACGCAACATGAAGAAGCGACAACAGCAGCAGCAACACAGCGACGTCACCATCGCCGACGGCATGAACATCGAACGCCCAAGGAGGGCATAAAAGGGCATTCGACACATGTTTCTTTTTATTGGAATTTCCTTTTTTAATGGATTTTCCTTTTTTTTAATGGATTTTTGCACTATTTTGCCACACCTTACCTTTTTTGGATTATTATTAGTAATATTAACTTTGGAATTTCTTGTAATTTTTTTATTAATTTTGTCAATAGTTTTTTTTCATATCACATAGTCATTTATTTTGTTCACTTCAGCATTTCTTTTTACATTTAGTTGGTAGTAATTTTTCTTAAGTTTTCCTAATTAGGGTTATATTCAAAAATACACTAGCACTAGCATCTAAGTGCCGATTTGGAGTTTCTCTCCTCGATTTTTTTTGTAATTCTCTCTTTCTCGTTTTTAAACTTTCTATTTTTTCGGTTTTTTTCTATATTTCTTTGTCACTTATAGTTTTCGCGTTTTCCTCTTGGTTTTTTTTTTTATTTTTTTTATTTTGTTAAAATTGCGTAACTCACCCACTCGCCGCCCGCTATCGCGAGTGAGTGATCGCGGTGACATTCAAAAACTCCATTGAACCTTTGCTCAGGCAGTAAAAGGCATTTTTTTATGAGCAGGCAAAGACATATGTATGTGAATTTCCCTTCCTCACAGGTCCCCGCAGCTTGAAGGCGCCTACAATGCTGATGTGCTGAGATCAGGTGAGTGAGAAAATTGACAATACTATTTGTGTTCCATTTCTTTGCATATATGTCAATGACCGATATACCTAATGCCTTAGCCTAGGTCAGGGATTTACTTTTAATTTTTGCTTAGCGTTTGAGTTTCTGCCACATATATATGAATTTAATTTTTTTTTGTAATTTTAAAGATGATAAAAGACATAGATAGATACGGCAACCATTAGGGTGTGCCTGTTCACGTACACCAGATTATTTTTCTCGTTAACTTCTTTTTGATCAAATATATTTTTCTTGCCTTTTTGGTATCAAATACTAAGTTAAGATAACATACGGGTATTTGCTTGTATATCGGTTGTTAAAGCGATAGCTAACGTTGGATTTTTGATTAGCGTATTGTTGTTTCGACTAATTTTCAAATTTTTAATTTTCTTTTATCTTCTTTTTTTTGGATATTTCATATTTTTTGGAATTTTTTATATTAAGAAATTGTTAGAATGTAAGCTTTTTATAGATTTCCTGTTTTTTCTGAAAATACCTGAGGAATCACACTTAGTAGGAGATAGGTTTAACTCTAAAAATTATAAATAAAGATATGTTTGTAACGAGTTGGAATTTTATGAGTTGAGCTTTTCGTTGGTCACTGCAATGGAGGGCTGATTTTAGGATCTTTGGTGTGGGCGTTGCTTTGGGCTAAAGAGGGGACGTAGGGGTGATGGCCTAATAGACTTGTAGACAGACAGACTTGAGTCAGGTTTGGGGGCGCCGTAAAATTAGAGGAGTCAGCACGGCGCCCATGGCTTCGCGTGAGATACGCGAAGAGGGTGGGTAGACTCCACCTGACTAGACAGGCCTCCACCTTTTTCCCCCTTTTTTTTTGATTTCCCCCTCCTTTATCTCTCTGCTCCCCTTACGTCTATTGTATCTCTTTCAGCTTTCCCCTTTTCTTTTTAGAACTTGGCATGAACTCTACTTTTTTGTTAGTGTAGTTGTTGGTAAGGCTGGTGCGCAAAACCCACCCCGTCCGACGAGCTAGCAGGGCTTGCCACCATGCCACACGCCACCTCTGTCTTACCACTGAAAGCCAGCTACATAACAATGGCGCCCAACGACATAGCCCAATAATCTTTTCAATTTACCATAATTTCTTCTAACTTACCACTTTTCTTTTTCCCCACTTTTACTACTTTTTCGTCTTTAGCTTTCCATGTTCTTCTATCTTGTTATCTCGGTAATCCCGACCCTAATTTCCTCCTACCGACTTGGACAGGGACCGTCATGATAGCATCGTCGATTAGGTTCGCCTGGTCGACAAGTGTTATCATGACATGAGGATAGGAGATTAGCTAGGTGACCATATCGGGGTTCCTTTCTCGGATTTGGAACGATTTGATTAGGTGGTACCTGATATGGCACTTAGCTAGAAGACGGACTTTAGTAGAGGATCGTGGCGAAATGCCCAGGCTACGTCATCGGAGATCCAGCATTTCCGATGACTGAGGCTTGAGACGTCACCACGATAGAGAGGAGTAGGGAAGTGTGGCATCCACACTTTGGGATCAGTCCACGAGCATGTCGGGCCACACTTCCACGGACTGCATGAAGACTGACTTGATGCTGGAGACATACGGACGTTCGAATCACTCCCACAATGACCTCGTCAAGAGCAACACCCATTACACACCAAAGCAAATAAATATATTTTTTTTTCAAGAAATTAGAAATTCAATTTTTTGATTTCCTTTTTGGAGAGATGGAAAATAGCAGTTAAAAATTCGTTTTTGAAGCCATAAAAAAACATATTTCCTTCATATTACTATTCATCATATAATTTTGTTTTACGTATCTGTAGTTAAACATATCCATACCCATTTTTGACATACGTATATTTACATATAAACACATTTTTCTTATAAATACATGCATATATATAAAATCTGAAATCTACGAATATTTTGAGTTTAGTGGAAAATTTTGTTTAGGCTGCGGTCAAGGGACTTTAGTAGTCAACGACTTTCAGCAGTGCCTTGGCTGGAATTTTCCCTTGGTTTTTGCGGAATTTTTTTTAGGAATTTAAAATTAATTTCTCGCAGTAACTGACGTTTAAACCTTTTTGTGAAAGTTAGGTTCCAAATTCAGTTCAAGTTTTTTTACTTTTATTTCGGAATTTATCGTAATTTCGAAAATTGTTAGGTTCTCGTATTACTTTGATTTTCGAATTAATTTAGAGAACGTTACGTTTAATTTAAACTTAAGGCTATAAATTTGTTGTTGAAATCCAAAGTTCAATTTCGTGAATTGTTGTAGTTTTTTTTTGAATTGAAACATAGTTTTAATTTTGCTGTCTTCAAGTATTAATTAAATTTTGAAGGTTTGATTTTCATTTTGGTATATATCTAATTTTTTTGCTATTTGGAATTTATATTTAATCCCAGTCATTTTTGTTTCATCGAAGCTGCGGCCTTCGAAACCTAATCCCTTGAATACTAACCCTGAATTGATGTTTAAGTTCTAATTTTAGCCTTTCTTTTTTTCGTCCTTTGATTTTTTTTTTGTCCCAAAATTGCTAGGTTACCTTTACCCTTGAATTTTAATTTAAGTCTTAGTTGGTACTTCTAAGCATTAATCTAACTTTAAAGATTATTACTTTTAATCCTTTTCCAATTATTCGGTTGAAGGTTCCTACTTTGAATTTTAAGTCAAGTTATTGCAATCTTGTTGTTTCTTTATATATTGGTGGAGGTTTTTATTTAACTTAGAGTTAAGGTTCTATTTTTATACTTTTTTGGGTTGTTTGAAGTTTAAGTTAATTCCAAAAATTTATTATCCTTCTCTTTACATCTATGTTATAAATTTTATTTTTGATTTTTTATTTCATTTTGAAAATTTTTTTTCACATCCTTCCCAAGTTTTTGGTTCCATTTGCCTTTGAATTTTAATTTAATTTTTAATATATATTCCTGAATTTTTAATTTAATCTTTTTTCTTTTTTTTATTTGAATCAAAGTTTTGTATTTCATTTAGAATTTTACATCATCTTTATTATTTTTTTATCCTTTATTTTATAATTGGGTGGAATCTGTTTACTTTGAATTAAAATTTTGTCTTAATTTCTAACCCTTTTTGTTTTTGCCTTTTGTTGAATTTTAATTTAAATTCAAAAATCTTTTTCTATTCATCTTATCATTTCAAATTTTTTTTATTATTTGGTTGGAGTTTTTTCCTTTAATCTAAATCTAAGTTTTAATCTTTGTTTTGAATTTTAATTTAATTTCGAAAGTTTCGCTTGCTTTTGTTTGCGGTTCCAATTATTGGGTTACATTTTTTTTATTTGAATTAATTGGGTTCGGAATTCCCCGGTTTTGTTTGACTGACTGTGTGTGTGTGTGACATAGAGTGAGTTTGTTGCGTGAGTCTGCGTTCATGACCGACGAGGAAAACAGAGAGGAAAGAGTACTAGGTGGTTTGGGACTGTTTGCTAGAGACACGCCGTTTACACGTGCTTTTACGCGTGCCCTTGAAAATCAGGTGGTTGGCTCACTGTTCAACCAAATAGATACAGGGATTGAACACAGGGTAGATTTCCTTCCCACGGACTATTTCAACCGGTGTACAACCAGGATCTTTAGCTCGCTAGAGGAGGAGGCCGTGCGCGAAGTTAGTGTGTCCAGTGTTAGCCGGGTAATAGCGGATCAAGCCGAAGCCAGTCTGAGTTTCTCTCACAAGCTCGACGAAATCTTCGCCGAGATGTCCGCCAACGAACAGCGTGGATCACAGGGGGGCGTTGATCCTTTGGAGCAGCAGGCGCCGGGAGCCACGGCAGCTGAGGTTGCGACGGAAGCAGGGGGCACAAAGACCACTGGGACGGATCCGGGCAACTGACACGTCTTACGGCAATGATAGCACAGCAAGGGGAGTTAATGGCCCAGTGGAATAATGAGCTAGGAACTATAAAAACTTGTGTAGTCAACCTCAGCGGCCGTGTCACCGACATGGAAACCTCTGCAGCTCAAGGATTGGATCATCGCTCCAATCAAGCGTCCACTCCGAACAATAGGGGACCAGGTAGAGAGGGAGCAGCGATGCAGGCCAACGGAGGAGAGCCACGAAACGACGGAGGACCCCAAAGCGCACAACAGCCACTACGTTGGAAGAAAATGGACTTAGAGAAATGGCACATAAGGTTTGACGGGACGGACAAGGGGATTTCGGTCGAGAGCTTCCTGTTTAGGATAGAGAAAATGAGGGAACAACATCAAATCTCTCATCATCAACTGTTTACCGATTTCCATTGCCTCGTGTCAGGAGCGGCTTTGAAATGGTACTGGCAGGTGTTGGAGGATCATGCCGAAGATCCGACCTTCGGCTATCTTGATCTGAAGGCAGAACTGCTAGCCCATTTCAAAACCGCAGAGACCGACTACGAGGTGATTCGGCAAATCATGGAGCGTAAACAGTTGGCGAATGAGGGATTTGATGAATTTTATGGGGACGTGCACAATTTGACGTTTAGGCTGAGGAAACAAATACCCGAGAAGGAACTGGTAGGGATAATTAAGGGGAACCTCAAACCATACCTGGCTAACCTGACTTTCTCGTCAAAAATGGACACTATAGCGGAGCTGAAAGCCGAATGTAGGCGAGCTGAAAAGGTCATTAAAGAAAATAAGAGTAGGTCCAAAGGGGGTGTAAGTGAGCTGGTCTACACCGACGTTACGTTCCCAGAGGAAGGGGGTAGTTCCAAGCCACTGGAAGCAATAGGAGCACAGTTTAAAAATAGGTCGAACAGTGGCCAACTTCCTGACAACAGGACACAAAATGTGGCATCACGTAATGCACCTGTCACAGCGCCTACAGCCGGCTCCAAGCCAACCATCAACTCTTTCTGCCCCTCACCCTTCCACTTGATGTTGTGCTTCTCGTGTGGAATGCCGGTTGACCATTTTGCAAAGAATCCAGCGGAAGTTAGTAAGGACACGCGATGCAAGTCCAGCTTTCATAATATGGTCTGCTTTTCGTGTGGGGGGGACAGCTCTTTCTGCATTTATAAGCCGCCTAAGGGAAACGGCAACCTGGCGGAGATGACCGGGGCACTCAGTCAGGAGAAGGATCGCCCGGACAACAACCAGTAAAAATTCTAAAAAATAGAAGGAAGTATAAAAGCTGAGAGTAGTTTAGATCAGAGAAAGCAACGGGATTTGAAGAGCCTACACATCAGGAAAATGGAGTATGAGGAAGCACGTAGGAGGATATTTTGCGAAGAAATAATAAAGAAAAGAAAAACAAAAAACTTTAACAAAATACAGAAAATGAGAGAGAAGCGGAAAATGTTTAGGAGAATTCAGCATAAAATAATATCGACGATCGTTACAGTGAAAGGTGACAATAGATTTTTTGCGCAAGTTAAGATAGGGGGTAAAGAGGAGCTAGCCTTACTTGATTCAGGGGCAGGAGCTTGTTGTCTGGGTAAAGATAGCACACACTTTTTAGAGGGTAATGAGGAAAGGATTCTTCCCATCACAAACCAATCGATTAAAACAGCTAACGGAGGAGAGACTCCAGTGGAAGGAGTTATCACGTTACCAGTGATATGGAATGAGATGTGTAGGGACCTAGAGTTCTTGATAGTGCCAGGACTTCAACAAGAGGTTTACCTCGGAATCGATTTTTGGAGGGTGTTTGAGTTAAATTTAGTAGGCAGAGACCCTGTAGCTCGACCAACCCACACGACCGTAGCAGAACTCGTACCCGCCGAGGGGGATTTGTCTTTTGATGCAGTACAACATGTGTTGACTCCCGACCAAACAGTAGTTCTAGAGAGGGTAAAAGCACAATTCCCGTCGTTCGCTGTCTTAGAATTACGTCGAACCGGATTAGAAGAACATGTAATAGAAGTACGCGATGAGAACCTTCCTGTCAAACAACGCCATTACCCCATCTCACCAGCGATACAAAAACTAGTTTACGCAGAACTAGACCGAATGCTTAGCATGGGTGTAATAGAAGAATCAAATAGTAGCTGGAATTCTCCAGTATCCCTCGTGATAAAAGGGACCAAAAATCGTCTTTGTCTTGATGCGCGTAAGGTTAATGAGCGTACAATCAAGGACGCCTATCCACTCCCTCATATCGACGGAATTCTTAGCCGGCTGCAAAATACGAGGTATATATCAGCCATAGACCTGAAGGACGCCTTCTGGCAGATTCCGTTGGAAAAAAGGTCCAGGGAGAAGACAGCGTTCACTGTGCTAGGGAGACCCCTCTATCAGTTTACAGTAATGCCCTTTGGACTGTGCAACGCGGCACAAAGAATGTGTCGATTAATGGACAAGGTTATACCCGCTGTGTTACGTGAATGTGTGTTTGTGTATCTTGATGACTTGTTAGTTTGTTCTGAAGATTTTTCGTCCCATATATGTTTGTTAGAAAAGGTCGCTCGGTGTCTGCGCGAAGCAAACTTAACAATAAATGTCGAAAAAAGTAAATTCTGCTATAAAGAGGTCCGATACCTCGGATATGTTGTAGGGGATGGCTGTATCCGTACGGATGCCAACAAGGTAGTAGCTGTGAGGGACTTTCCTGAACCAAAAACCCCGAAGCAGTTGCGACGGTTCTTGGGCATGTCAGGATGGTACCGACGCTTCATACAAAATTACGCGACTATTGCAGCTCCGCTGCACGAATGCCTCACTAAGGAAAAGATTAAGAAATTTACAATGACTGACGACGCCAAAATTTCATTTGACAAACTCAAACAAAGTTTGATATCGGCGCCAGTGCTTACTCATCCGGACTTTAACAGACGGTTTTATATTCAATGTGACGCATCGACAGACGGAGTGGGCGGGGTTCTTTTCCAACTAGACGAAGACAATAACGAGAGACCAATCGCCTACATGTCAGCAAAACTAAACAAGGCTCAGAGAAATTATAGAGTCACCGAGCTGGAGTGTTACGCAGCGGTTCTAAGCGTCAAAAGATTTCGACCTTAAGTGGAGGGCTTGCCTTTCACCATAATAACAGACCACGCAAGTTTAAAATGGCTTATGAATCAAAAGGATTTTGCAGGACGACTCGCTAGATGGAGTTTAAAACTCCAAAGCTTCGACTTTGATATAGAGCATCGAAAAGACTCGTAGAACGTTGTACCGGATACCCTTTCCCGAATGGATATGGAAGAAATAAGACCCAATGATAGAGTGATGGACGTATGTCTAGACTCGCCATATTTTGACTCCGACGAATATTGCGAATTGCGAAACACAGTGGCAGAAAACAAGGACAAGTTGCCAGACCTATGCGTATCTGACGGATACGTATATAAACGCACTCAGTTTGACCAGGGAGACGCTCTTCAAGCGGACCATGCCTGGAAGCTTTGGGTTCCGTCGGAACTACGGCAGGGGTTGGTAGAGTCAGCTCACAGCTCTCCCTCAGCAGGACATGGGGGCATACATAAAACTTTGTCGCGGTTACGGGAAAGATATTACTGGCCAGGAATGGTCACTGAAGTATGTAGTTATGTAAAGGGATGTGAAGTTTGCGCGGAAAGTAAAACGCAAAATGCTTTTCACAGACCGCTAATGGGAAAGCAACATGTAACCGAACGGCCTTTTCAACGTTTGTTTGTAGATTTTATGGGCCCTTATCCTCGTACGTCTGATGGTAATGTCTTCGTGTTTGTATGTTTATATCATTTTACAAAATTTGTGTTTTTGAAACCCATGCGGAAAGCTACTTCAGCCGAGGTGGTGAAATTTCTGGAACGAGAAGTCTTCCATATATTCGGGGTACCCGAATACATCCATTCGGACAATGGAAGACAATTCGTTTCAGGAACTTTCGCCACCCTCCTAGAAAAATATGGTACTACACATATCAAGACAGCGTTTTATTCACCGCAGGGAAACGCCGCAGAAAGAGTGAATCGGTCAGTACTACAGATCGTAAGATCATTTATCGATGAAAACCAAAAGAACTGGGACCGACACATTAGCGATGCGGCGTTTGCTCTGCGAAGTGCCGTCCACTCCGCAGTCAACATGTCACCCTATAAGGCCACTTTCGGTATGCCAATGATACTGCATGCACATCATATGAGCTATGCCGGAAGTTGGGCTCCCTGAATGATGTTGACTGCGAAGTGGAGACAAACGGCGATAGGTTGCAATTGATTAGGGAAAAAATTAAGAAAGAGCTGAAGTTAGCACACGAGCGTAGTCGAAAGGTATATAATACAAGAGGTAGAGATGTTAGGTTTCAAATTGGACAAGTGGTATACCGCCGAAATTTTAAGCAGAGTTCTCAGATTGATCATTATAATGCCAAGCTTGCCCCCAAGCAAGTCAAATGTATAGTACTAAGGGCAATTGGAAATTCGATGTATGAGCTGGGTGATTCAAGTGGGAAAAAGATAGGGGTATACCATGCTAAAGACATTTTTGCGAAGTAGAGTAGTAGATATATGTAAAATGTTATATGTTAAGTGTCGTTGTGTCTGAATAACTTTTGACTAACATTTGTTTATTTATACCTATTTATTAGCACGCCTGACGATGTAACTATTTATTGACGTACCTGACAAAAATGTTCCTTATTAATTTAGTATTTATTTTTTTTTAAACGCAGTGATTTTATTTTATACACCTACCTGACCATTTAGTGATTAATTTACCCGCTTTGAATTATTGTTGCAATTATTTACCCCCTATTATCTAGTTTTAGTTCTTGGATTATTTACGTATTTATACATAGCCCACTGTGATATTTTTATTTCTTTCTCTGACCTTAACCCTATCTGTGATATTTACCCTAACAAATCTTGACCCTTAATTTTTTTTAACACTGTGATATTTTATTAATTAGATGCTTAGGACCAAAAGTGGATCTGTGATAGAGTAGTAGGTAGACACTTACATTACTTAAACGTTTTTACTTGCCCGGCATGGAGGCGTGGGTCGAGGCCACACATTGAGCTGTTAGAGAAGACAAAACGGAAAGGTGGCGTATGAAACTTGTTTACGCACACGTTCCATGGAGCAGGCCCCATCGGCGGATGCGAGCCTGTTACGCCAGCCTTAAGGGCAAAAACATAACCAGCAACCAAACCATATGCATTCACACATTCAGACACAAAAGTATCTTAATCCCGGTATCTAGGCGTGTTGCGCAGCATTAGTGGAAGGATGCTGCTACGCGCATGCGTGGGCGTGTTCAAGTGATGAAACGAAAGCACATGCATGGGTGTGTACGTGTGGAAAAACGAAAGCAAAGTACGTATGTGTGTGTGGTGTTTGAGTGAAATGTAAGGAATTCCGTTTAGATACGGGTATGTGAAGATTTAACCGAAACTCAGAAATTCATTAGAAAAGTTGTCTCAATGCGTGGTCGTGCTGCGGAAAAGTCGCGTGTGAAAGTAGTCAAGTCAAAAAAAAAAAAAAATTAAATATATATATTTTTTATGTGTAAAAAATACCGATACGGTCGTACCGTTCTAGCGGCTTTTTAAACACTTTATTAAAGAAACCGCAAACCCACGGAAGAAGAAAAAGAAAAAAAAACCCTCCAACATCCTGCCACCGAATTCTCTGGCGGGACGAAGGAAACGGGTCAGAATACTTACCCGCATACATCACGGTGGAACGGCGGAATATTGGGACCGCCGATCAGTAGAGTTCGGAGAAGGGAGAGAGAGAGAGCGCAAGAGAGAGGATCGGCCAAAGTGACCGAAAGTGGCCGGTAGACAGCAGCAGCGACGACAGCGACGCCGCCAGCACCCACGCAACGTCAAGAAGCGACAACAGCAGCAGCAACACAGCGACGTCACCATCGCCGACGGCATCAACATCGAACGCCCAAGGAGGGCATAAAAGGGCATTTGACACATGTTTCTTTTTATTGGAATTTCCTTTTTTTAATGGATTTTCCTTTTTTTAATTGATTTTTGCACTATTTTGCCACACCTTACCTTTTTTGGATTATTATTAGTAATATTAACTTTGGAATTTCTTGTAATTTTTTTATTAATTTTGTCAATAGTTTTTTTTCATATCACATAGTCATTTATTTTGTTCACTTCAGCATTTCTTTTTACATTTAGTTGGTAGTAATTTTTCTTAAGTTTTCCTAATTAGGGTTATATTCAAAAATACACTAGCACTAGCATTTAGTTGCCGATTTGGAGCTTCTCTCCTCGATTTTTTTGTAATTCTCTCTTTCTCGTTTTTAAACTTTCTATTTTTTTCGGTATTTTCTATATTTCTTTGTCACTTATAGTTTTCTCGTTTTCCTCTTGTTTTTTTTTTTTATTTTTTTTATTTTGTTAAAATTGCGTAATTCACCCACTCGCCGCCCGCTATCGCGAGTGAGTGATCGCGGTGACATTCAAAAACTCCATTGAACCTTTGCTCAGGCAGTAAAAGGCATTTTTTTTTGGAGTAGGCAAAGACATATGTATGCGAATTTCCCTTCCTCACAGGTCCTCGCAGCTTGAAGGCGCCTACAATGCTGATGTGCTGAGATCAGGTGAGTGAGAAAATTGACAATACTATTTGTGTTCCATATCTTTGCATATATGTCAATGACCGATATACCTAATGCCTTAGCCTAGGTCAGGGATTTACTTTTAATTTTTGCTTAGCGTTTGAGTTTCTGCCACATATATATGAATTTGATTTTTTTTTTGTAATTTTAAAGATGTTAAAAGACATAGATAGATACGGCAACCATTAGGATGTGCCTGTTCACGTACACCTGATTATTTTTCTCGTTAACTTCTTTTTGATCAAATATATTTTTCTTGCCTTATTGGTATCAAATACTAAGTTAAGATAACATACGGGTATTTGCTTGTATATCGGTTGTTAAAGCGATAGCTAACGTTGGATTTTTGATTAGCGTATTGTTGTTTCGACTAATTTTCAAATTTTTAATTTTCTTTTATCTTCTTTTTTTAGATATTTCATATTTTTTGGAATTTTTTTATATTAAGAAATTGTTAGAATGTAAGCTTTTTATAGATTTCCTGTTTTTTGTGAAAATACCTGAGGAATCACACTTAGTAGGAGATAGGTTTAACTCTAAAAATTATAAATAAAGATATGTTTGTAACGAGTTGGAATTTTATGAGTTGAGCTTTTCGTTGGTCACTGCAATGGAGGGCTGATTTTAGGATCTTTGGTGTGGGCGTTTCTTTGGGCTAAAGAGGGGACGTAGGGGTGATGGTCTAATAGACTTGTAGACAGACAGACTCCACCTGACTAGACAGGCCTCCACCTTTTTTCCCCCTTTTTTTTGATTTCCCCCTCCTTTATCTCTCTGCTCCCCTTACGTCTATTGTATCTCTTTCAGCTTTCCCCTTTTTTTTTAGAACTTGGCATGAACTCTACTTTTTTGTTAGTGTAGTTGTTGGTAAGGCTGGTGCGCAAAACCCCACCCCGTCCGACGAGCTAGCAGGGCTTGCCACCATGCCACACGCCACCTCTGTCTTACCACTGAAAGCCAGCTACATAACATGTCCTTATCGCTACAACAACATAAACATATCACTCCCAAAAACCTTCGGGGGTATCTTTATCGTTACAACAACAAAACACACACGAATATCATTCAAAATCAACAGTTCAAATATGGACCGTTATACATTATTAAAATCTAGAATCGGTAGTGTTTCAAGAAAAAATAAATTTCTTACGCGTCTGAAAAAAAAAAAATGTATGTCAAACTGACAGTTTTGAGACACCGTTTCACGAAGTCCTAACACTAAATTTCGGGGGCATATCAGAAGGTATATTTTAGGAAAGCAGTGTTGGCAGACTTCAATCCTTATAGCCTGGTTAAGTCGTCCATTTAAGCTTACCAAGTTTACCGGCTTTGTAGAAACCGTGTTTGGTCGGGGATGTTCACTTGAACTTTAACTCACTTTTTCTGAGTGAAGATTTTGCCATAGCATTTGATTTGGAAATCTGCATAGCTTCTCAAATAATGGGCCAAAGATTTCTGCAAGATAGACATTTAACATTGACCAGTCGTTTGATGATTAGCGGTTTCAAGACATCAAGCTTGAATATCACAGTATGAAAGTAGAAAACCGCGTTAGAACACTGTTTTGAATCTAAAGTGAAGCCTCAAAAATCTATCCATAATCCATAAACTTCCGCGGGATCGAAGGATAATATAAACATGAGACATGAGGTAAAATAATTAGATGGCCCCTGGCTAGAATAAAACCAGCTTCTTACCACAAAAATCTTTTTCCCACACTAAGCTGGTTCTGCGAAAAAATAAACTGGCGACTGTGGACGAGTCATATTATCTGATTAGCGCAAAATATATAAATTCAATTAAGTTTTGTTATGCGTGGTTATCCCCAAAAATACAAATATATGGATTCGTTGCGTTCAGATTATCGTGTTCGATGCCGTCGTGAATGCTGGATGTAGGTGGCGGAGTTGGCTTAACTCCCATTAACAAAATCTAAGCAACTCTCAGGGTTTTTAATGGGTACCATACCATTATATACGGATAATCCTTCACTGTTGCCTTAACGCAGTTTGGCTCAACCTTAACTGAATAAAATTTGTTTACATATGAATCATAGCCAATCGTTCCCTGTCCAATTTATGATTTCGCAACACCAGCTACCGTGCGGGATCGCTTTTTTGTGATGGAAAGCGGGTTTTTTCTTTTAATTTTCATGTTTATACTATCCTTCAATTCCGCGGAAGTTTCTGGAACAGTTTTAAATGTATTCAGAAGAGCCATGTCACTAAGTGATACTAACATCACTAAGCGGTTATTAAATAAAGGCACAACAACACATTCCTTCCCTAACCCCAAGTGTGAGTGGACGTGTCTGCGCGCTAAAAACAAAGTGGTCAAATAAAAAAGCAATAAGAGTGCCTTTTCACAAAAGTGCACGAAGGAAAAAAAAAGTAATATCGCCACTTTTAAGTATTAATTGCATCATAATTTCATGTAAACCAACCTCAGGTGAGTTATCTTTTTGGCCCAACCCAAACTGTGCTTAGCTGGTAGACATCATCTATTTGGCCCCTTTTCCATTATGTTAAATTTTAACTCAAGAAAAAGCAAACCCGAAGCGGCGTCCTCGTTTTCCAAAACGACGGCGTCACCGGGTAAAGACAATTTTTTATCGTTGAATACAAAAACTAATAAAACAAAAATGGAAAGGGAATCAAAAATGATCAGAATCGTTAAGATGCAGGATTCTACTTCAGTAAAATCCTCCTTAGCATCCAACGAAAAAAATAGTGAGGTTAGGAAAAAGCTAGAGGAGAAAAGAACTGACACGAGGGCTGCCACCATTAATAACGGTACACAAAATACAAAACCAAAATGTGCAGATACAGACATAGGTGACACGAACAACGGACCTAGACAAAACGAAAACACAAATACACATTCATGCACAGAACAGGGAAGTACAGCCGCGGAAACCATTTTATACCCACCTGAGTATACACCAGCGTATTTTGTGCTTGTCGACTCATCTGCGTGTGCAAAAATGACAAATGAAAAAACGACAAATGGCTTAAATCTTTTCAACATTTTAAAGCACATGAACATATTATTTATGCCTTAGGTAAAAATCTATACAAAATTCTGTTCAAAAGCGCAGCCTCAGCCAACAATTTTCTTTTAAACGCTAAGGTGAAAAAAAAGACCTGAAAGCATTTGTGCTTAGATCAGCCTTCGAAACCTACGGAGTAGTTAGGGGCATTCCTACAAATTACGATGTTAATGAAATAAAACTTCATGCACAATCTTCAGTGCCAATCACTTCGATTAGGCGGTTTATGCGGAAAAAACACGACGACAACACCCTGACAAGTACAAAAACAGTTAAGCTAGGTAAAAACATACCAAACGTGATAGTTTTAGACTGCGTAAGACTCCCAGTCGATTTTTAAATTCGTCCCCTGCGCCAATGCCTAAAATGCGGCAGGCTTGGCCACATAAAAAATTCCTGCAAATCCAAAGAGAGGTGCATCAACTACGGCCTCCCGGAATGTGACGAAGATACGTGCGTAAATAAATATATTCTCTGTGCAAGCACCTTACATATTTCAACTGACAAGGCAAAATGCTTACCATGGCAGAAAGAACAAACCATAAACTGGGTAAAAAACGTCTCAAAAATGTCTAGGCGTGAAACTCTGGAAACGTACTTCGCGGACAGGCCTAACCGCTTTGACATCCTAGCAATCGAAGACGAGGAATTTCCGAAACTCCCGGACACAAACAATACCACGAAAGACAGGGACCGAACAATAAACAGGAAACTTACCAAAATCAGATACAGCACCATTGCACTAAGAGGTAGCGCGGAAGGAAAAAGCAAAAGACCGTCCAATGAACATAGGGAAAAGACACAAACGGAACCAGTCTACAATACACCAGAATATCTTAGGGGAAGGGTTACAGAAATAGAAAGACTGTTCCACGAGCTACTGGAAATTTTACAAAAGGAGGGGGTTAGGGAACATCTGGGAAGGGCCTTAGATAAACTGGCCAAACTGAAAGAATAATTTCAGGCCAATGCACTAAGCGAGGACATTATAGCTATACAGACAGGGACCGTAGTCCCACCAAACTAGGACATCCTGACTGACGCAATAAAAATTATGCAATACAACTGTCAATCCCTAAAGGCAAACATTAATATAGTAGAATATTATCTCAATCATAACGAAATAAAGATAGCCTGCTTGAGCGAGGTCTTTTTAATCCATGGACAATCACATAGAAACATCATAAATTATAATAGTCTCGAAAAAATAGAAATGACGGATATGGGGGTGTCGCCATATTGTAAGGTAACCCTACGGTAAGTGTTGCGTGACCATAAGGTCAAGCAATGCGTATGGAACACAACAAGAATTCACAATAGGGGTTGCCTGTCAAAGCAACATTCACAGTGAGGGTTACCTCACAAAACGTCAAATTGAATGACGCCAGATATTGTGCGCGTTTGAAACTAAGCAGACATTTTTGTGAGAGCTCCGCTAAAACATTTTAATAAAAGAATATATCTATAGTGTGACGATTGTTACGGTCTGCTGCTACGGTATATGGCTGCGATCCCCTTGGGAGCGTGTTCACGGGAACACACCTAGCGATGTGGCAAAGGTTGCGATAAAAAGATATCAAAAAAGAAGGGAACACACAGACCTGCCATCACGGGCACAAGAAAATGGATGGAGTTTTTTTTGCCAGCAGATAGGCACGAGGAAAAAGAAAAAGGAAGAAAAATTTGGTCTTTTAGCACGAGGTTCCGGCCATGAAAGTTCAGCTAGATTGGAGCGAAAAGAAAAAAGAAAAAACTCCCAAAATTGGACAACAATAAGCGATTGTTTTCCCGCTATTTGTATTGCACATAATACACTACGATTATTATAAAAAAATTTTGTAGAACAGCGACAAGAAAGTCGCTTATCAATTAAGTTCATACGCTGATGGCCGAAAATGAAATTTTAACGAAAAGCACAAACAAAAAAATGCTGCTAATTTATGTGTGACCGAATCTAACAACACTCAATTGTGTGGAGAAAATTTAAAAAGGTTACAGCACTTTTCTTTGACTGGGGTAATACATCGATTCCCACACGCTCGGGTGAATTGTTGAAAGCAGTGGAAAAGATCAGTCTCCGGTAACAATATCATATTATCGCCACCAAGCATAAAACACCCATATATGAAGCAAATAACATAAGGACAATTGAGAGACGGCGGCAGCACGCGGCAGCGTAACCCAACGAACGTCAAAATTAGCACCAAGTCATCAAGTTCGTGAAGGTCATCACGAAGTCTATTGCCACCAGGTTCACTCGATCACCTCGGGCCAGAGCGCAACAACCACCAACAGTATCAACACCAACTACAACAACAACGTTTTAAACTGGGTGAGTCCGTTCCAACTCGCTGAAATTATATTATGTATTTATATGAAGTGATAAAATTCGTCACTTACAGATTATCGTTTCAAATTTTTGTAAT
Organism: Eurosta solidaginis; assembly: GCF_040869045.1. Lineage (NCBI taxonomy): Eukaryota > Metazoa > Arthropoda > Insecta > Diptera > Tephritidae > Eurosta > Eurosta solidaginis. The sequence goes on along the minus strand of NC_090319.1, from coordinate 87,848,126 downwards.
TCATTCCAAGCACGCTTAATGAACCTAAAGACCCCTTTCTGTAACTCGATTCGAACATACGGTATATGAATTCGGACACTTTGGTGCTCTTAACTCTGTTGACCCGTCGGATAAGTGCAATGTAAAACCCGTTCTGTGCCATAGACCTGAAGGACGCCTTCTGGCAGATTCCGTTGGAAAAAAGGTCCAGGGAGAAGACAGCGTTCACTGTGCTAGGGAGACCCCTCTATCAGTTTACAGTAATGCCCTTTGGACTGTGCAACGCGGCACAAAGAATGTGTCGATTAATGGACAAGGTTATACCCGCTGTGTTACGTGAATGTGTGTTTGTGTATCTTGATGACTTGTTAGTTTGTTCTGAAGATTTTTCGTCCCATATATGTTTGTTAGAAAAGGTCGCTCGGTGTCTGCGCGAAGCAAACTTAACAATAAATGTCGAAAAAAGTAAATTCTGCTATAAAGAGGTCCGATACCTCGGATATGTTGTAGGGGATGGCTGTATCCGTACGGATGCCAACAAGGTAGTAGCTGTGAGGGACTTTCCTGAACCAAAAACCCCGAAGCAGTTGCGACGGTTCTTGGGCATGTCAGGATGGTACCGACGCTTCATACAAAATTACGCGACTATTGCAGCTCCGCTGCACGAATGCCTCACTAAGGAAAAGATTAAGAAATTTACAATGACTGACGACGCCAAAATTTCATTTGACAAACTCAAACAAAGTTTGATATCGGCGCCAGTGCTTACTCATCCGGACTTTAACAGACGGTTTTATATTCAATGTGACGCATCGACAGACGGAGTGGGCGGGGTTCTTTTCCAACTAGACGAAGACAATAACGAGAGACCAATCGCCTACATGTCAGCAAAACTAAACAAGGCTCAGAGAAATTATAGAGTCACCGAGCTGGAGTGTTACGCAGCGGTTCTAAGCCTCAAAAGATTTCCACCTTAAGTGGAGGGCTTGCCTTTCACCATAATAACAGACCACGCAAGTTTAAAATGGCTTATGAATCAAAAGGATTTTGCAGGACGACTCGCTAGATGGAGTTTAAAACTCCAAAGCTTCGACTTTGATATAGAGCATCGAAAAGGCTCGTAGAACGTTGTACCGGATACCCTTTCCCGAATGGATATGGAAGAAATAAGACCCAATGATAGAGTGATGGACGTATGTCTAGACTCGCCATATTTTGACTCCGACGAATATTGCGAATTGCGAAACACAGTGGCAGAAAACAAGGACAAGTTGCCAGACCTATGCGTATCTGACGGATACGTATATAAACGCACTCAGTTTGACCGGGGAGACGCTCTTCAAGCGGACCATGCCTGGAAGCTTTGGGTTCCGTCGGAACTACGGCAGGGGTTGGTAGAGTCAGCTCACAGCTCTCCCTCAGCAGGACATGGGGGCATACATAAAACTTTGTCGCGGTTACGGGAAAGATATTACTGGCCAGGAATGGTCACTGAAGTATGTAGTTATGTAAAGGGATGTGAAGTTTGCGCGGAAAGTAAAACGCAAAATGCTTTTCACAGACCGCTAATGGGAAAGCAACATGTAACCGAACGGCCTTTTCAACGTTTGTTTGTAGATTTTATGGGCCCTTATCCTCGTACGTCTGATGGTAATGTCTTCGTGTTTGTATGTTTATATCATTTTACAAAATTTGTGTTTTTGAAACCCATGCGGAAAGCTACTTCAGCCGAGGTGGTGAAATTTCTGGAACGAGAAGTCTTCCATATATTCGGGGTACCCGAATACATCCATTCGGACAATGGAAGACAATTCGTTTCAGGAACTTTCGCCACCCTCCTAGAAAAATATGGTACTACACATATCAAGACAGCGTTTTATTCACCGCAGGGAAACGCCGCAGAAAGAGTGAATCGGTCAGTACTACAGATCGTAAGATCATTTATCGATGAAAACCAAAAGAACTGGGACCGACACATTAGCGATGCGGCGTTTGCTCTGCGAAGTGCCGTCCACTCCGCAGTCAACATGTCACCCTATAAGGCCACTTTCGGTATGCCAATGATACTGCATGCACATCATATGAGCTATGCCGGAAGTTGGGCTCCCTGAATGATGTTGACTGCGAAGTGGAGACAAACGGCGATAGGTTGCAATTGATTAGGGAAAAAATTAAGAAAGAGCTGAAGTTAGCACACGAGCGTAGTCGAAAGGTATATGATACAAGAGGTAGAGATGTTAGGTTTCAAATTGGACAAGTGGTATACCGCCGAAATTTTAAGCAGAGTTCTCAGATTGATCATTATAATGCCAAGCTTGCCCCCAAGCAAGTCAAATGTATAGTACTAAGGGCAATTGGAAATTCGATGTATGAGCTGGGTGATTCAAGTGGGAAAAAGATAGGGGTATACCATGCTAAAGACATTTTTGCGAAGTAGAGTAGTAGATATATGTAAAATGTTATATGTTAAGTGTCGTTGTGTCTGAATAACTTTTGACTAACATTTGTTTATTTATACCTATTTATTAGCACGCCTGACGATGTAACTATTTATTGACGTACCTGACAAAAATGTTCCTTATTAATTTAGTATTTATTTTTTTTTAAACGCAGTGATTTTATTTTATACACCTACCTGACCATTTAGTGATTATTATACCCGCTTTGAATTATTGTTGCAATTATTTACCCCCTATTATCTAGTTTTAGTTCTTGGATTATTTACGTATTTATACATAGCCCACTGTGATATTTTTATTTCTTTCTCTGACCTTAACCCTATCTGTGATATTTACCCTAACAAATCTTGACCCTTAATTTTTTTTAACACTGTGATATTTTATTAATTAGATGCTTAGGACCAAAAGTGGATCTGTGATAGAGTAGTAGGTAGACACTTACATTACTTAAACGTTTTTACTTGCCCGGCATGGAGGCGTGGGTCGAGGCCACACATTGAGCTGTTAGAGAAGACAAAACGGAAAGGTGGCGTATGAAACTTGTTTACGCACACGTTCCATGGAGCAGGCCCCATCGGCGGATGCGAGCCTGTTACGCCAGCCTTAAGGGCAAAAACATAACCAGCAACCAAACCATATGCATTCACACATTCAGACACAAAAGTATCTTAATCCCGGTATCTAGGCGTGTTGCGCAGCATTAGTGGAAGGATGCTGCTACGCGCATGCGTGGGCGTGTTCAAGTGATGAAACGAAAGCACATGCATGGGTGTGTACGTGTGGAAAAACGAAAGCAAAGTACGTATGTGTGTGTGGTGTTTGAGTGAAATGTAAGGAATTCCGTTTAGATACGGGTATGTGAAGATTTAACCGAAACTCAGAAATTCATTAGAAAAGTTGTCTCAATGCGTGGTCGTGCTGCGGAAAAGTCGCGTGTGAAAGTAGTCAAGTCAAAAAAAAAAAAAAAATTAAATATATATATTTTTTATGTGCAAAAAATACCGATACGGTCGTACCGTTCTAGGGGCTTTTTAAACACTTTATTAAAGAAACCGCAAACCCACGGAAGAAGAAAAAGAAATAAAAAACCCTCCAACATCCTGCCACCGAATTCTCTGGCGGGACGAAGGAAACGGGTCAGAATACTTACCCGCATACATCACGGTGGAACGGCGGAATATTGGGACCGCCGATCAGTAGAGTTCGGAGAAGGGAGAGAGAGAGAGCGCAAGAGAGAGGATCGGCCAAAGTGACCGAAAGTGGCCGGTAGACAGCAGCAGCGACGACAGCGACGCCGCCAGCACCCACGCAACGTCAAGAAGCGACAACAGCAGCAGCAACACAGCGACGTCACCATCGCCGACGGCATCAACATCGAACGCCCAAGGAGGGCATAAAAGGGCATTTGACACATGTTTCTTTTTATTGGAATTTCCTTTTTTTAATGGATTTTCCTTTTTTTAATTTATTTTTGCACTATTTTGCCACACCTTACCTTTTTTGGATTATTATTAGTAATATTAACTTTGGAATTTCTTGTAATTTTTTTATTAATTTTGTCAATAGTTTTTTTTTCATATCACATAGTCATTTATTTTGTTCACTTCAGCATTTCTTTTTACATTTAGTTGGTAGTAATTTTTCTTAAGTTTTCCTAATTAGGGTTATATTCAAAAATACACTAGCACTAGCATTTAGTTGCCGATTTGGAGCTTCTCTCCTCGATTTTTTTGTAATTCTCTCTTTCTCGTTTTTAAACTTTCTATTTTTTTCGGTATTTTCTATATTTCTTTGTCACTTATAGTTTTCTCGTTTTCCTCTTGGTTTTTTTTTTTATTTTTTTTATTTTGTTAAAATTGCGTAATTCACCCACTCGCCGCCCGCTATCGCGAGTGAGTGATCGCGGTGACATTCAAAAACTCCATTGAACCTTTGCTCAGGCAGTAAAAGGCATTTTTTTTTGGAGTAGGCAAAGACATATGTATGCGAATTTCCCTTCCTCACAGGTCCTCGCAGCTTGAAGGCGCCTACAATGCTGATGTGCTGAGATCAGGTGAGTGAGAAAATTGACAATACTATTTGTGTTCCATATCTTTGCATATATGTCAATGACCGATATACCTAATGCCTTAGCCTAGGTCAGGGATTTACTTTTAATTTTTGCTTAGCGTTTGAGTTTCTGCCACATATATATGAATTTGATTTTTTTTTTGTAATTTTAAAGATGTTAAAAGACATAGATAGATACGGCAACCATTAGGATGTGCCTGTTCACGTACACCAGATTATTTTTCTCGTTAACTTCTTTTTGATCAAATATATTTTTCTTGCCTTATTGGTATCAAATACTAAGTTAAGATAACATACGGGTATTTGCTTGTATATCGGTTGTTAAAGCGATAGCTAACGTTGGATTTTTGATTAGCGTATTGTTGTTTCGACTAATTTTCAAATTTTTAATTTTCTTTTATCTTCTTTTTTTAGATATTTCATATTTTTTGGAATTTTTTTATATTAAGAAATTGTTAGAATGTAAGCTTTTTATAGATTTCCTGTTTTTTGTGAAAATACCTGAGGAATCACACTTAGTAGGAGATAGGTTTAACTCTAAAAATTATAAATAAGGATATGTTTGTAACGAGTTGGAATTTTATGAGTTGAGCTTTTCGTTGGTCACTGCAATGGAGGGCTGATTTTAGGATCTTTGGTGTGGGCGTTTCTTTGGGCTAAAGAGGGGACGTAGGGGTGATGGTCTAATAGACTTGTAGACAGACAGACTCCACCTGACTAGACAGGCCTCCACCTTTTTTCCCCCTTTTTTTTGATTTCCCCCTCCTTTATCTCTCTGCTCCCCTTACGTCTATTGTATCTCTTTCAGCTTTCCCCTTTTTTTTTAGAACTTGGCATGAACTCTACTTTTTTGTTAGTGTAGTTGTTGGTAAGGCTGGTGCGCAAAACCCCACCCCGTCCGACGAGCTAGCAGGGCTTGCCACCATGCCACACGCCACCTCTGTCTTACCACTGAAAGCCAGCTACATAACATGTCCTTATCGCTACAACAACATAAACATATCACTCCCAAAAACCTTCGGGGGTATCTTTATCGTTACAACAACAAAACACACACGAATATCATTCAAAATCAACAGTTCAAATATGGACCGTTATACATTATTAAAATCTAGAATCGGTAGTGTTTCAAGAAAAAATAAATTTCTTACGCGTCTGAAAAAAAAAAATGTATGTCAAACTGACAGTTTTGAGACACCGTTTCACGAAGTCCTAACACTAAATTTCGGGGGCATATCAGAAGGTTTATTTTAGGAAAGCAGTGTTGGCAGACTTCAATCCTTATAGCCTGGTTAAGTCGTCCATTTAAGCTTACCAAGTTTACCGGCTTTGTAGAAACCGTGTTTGGTCGGGGATGTTCACTTGAACTTTAACTCACTTTTTCTGAGTGAAGATTTTGCCATAGCATTTGATTTGGAAATCTGCATAGCTTCTCAAATAATGGGCCAAAGATTTCTGCAAGATAGACATTTAACATTGACCAGTCGTTTGATGATTAGCGGTTTCAAGACATCAAGCTTGAATATCACAGTATGAAAGTAGAAAACCGCGTTAGAACACTGTTTTGAATCTAAAGTGAAGCCTCAAAAATCTATCCATAATCCATAAACTTCCGCGGGATCGAAGGATAATATAAACATGAGACATGAGGTAAAATAATTAGATGGCCCCTGGCTAGAATAAAACCAGCTTCTTTCCACAAAAATCTTTTTCCCACACTAAGCTGGTTCTGCGAAAAAATAAACTGGCGACTGTGGACGAGTCATATTATCTGATTAGCGCAAAATATATAAATTCAATTAAGTTTTGTTATGCGTGGTTATCCCCAAAAATACAAATATATGGATTCGTTGCGTTCAGATTATCGTGTTCGATGCCGTCGTGAATGCTGGATGTAGGTGGCGGAGTTGGCTTAACTCCCATTAACAAAATCTAAGCAACTCTCAGGGTTTTTAATGGGTACCATACCATTATATACGGATAATCCTTCATTGTTGCCTTAACGCAGTTTTGACTCAACCTTAACTGAATAAAATTTGTTTACATATGAATCATAGCCAATCGTTCCCTGTCCAATTTATGATTTCGCAACACCAGCTACCGTGCGGGATCGCTTTTTTGTGATGGAAAGCGGGTTTTTTCTTTTAATTTTCATGTTTATACTATCCTTCAATTCCGCGGAAGTTTCTGGAACAGTTTTAAATGTATTCAGAAGAGCCATGTCACTAAGTGATACTAACATCACTAAGCGGTTATTAAATAAAGGCACAACAACACATTCCTTCCCTAACCCCAAGTGTGAGTGGACGTGTCTGCGCGCTAAAAACAAAGTGGTCAAATAAAAAAGCAATAAGAGTGCCTTTTCACAAAAGTGCACGAAGGAAAAAAAAAGTAATATCGCCACTTTTAAGTATTAATTGCATCATAATTTCATGTAAACCAACCTCAGGTGAGTTATCTTTTTGGCCCAACCCAAACTGTGCTTAGCTGGTAGACATCATCTATTTGGCCCCTTTTCCATTATGTTAAATTTTAACTCAAGAAAAAGCAAACCCGAAGCGGCGTCCTCGTTTTCCAAAACGACGGCGTCACCGGGTAAAGACAATTTTTTATCGTTGAATACAAAAACTAATAAAACAAAAATGGAAAGGGAATCAAAAATGATCAGAATCGTTAAGATGCAGGATTCTACTTCAGTAAAATCCTCCTTAGCATCCAACGAAAAAAATAGTGAGGTTAGGAAAAAGCTAGAGGAGAAAAGAACTGACACGAGGGCTGCCACCATTAATAACGGTACACAAAATACAAAACCAAACTGTGCAGATACAGACATAGGTGACACGAACAACGGACCTAGACAAAACGAAAACACAAATACACATTCATGCACAGAACAGGGAAGTACAGCCGCGGAAACCATTTTATACCCACCTGAGTATACACCAGCGTATTTTGTGCTTGTCGACTCATCTGCGTGTGCAAAAATGACAAATGAAAAAACGACAAATGGCTTAAATCTTTTCAACATTTTAAAGCACATGAACATATTATTTATGCCTTAGGTAAAAATCTATACAAAATTCTGTTCAAAAGCGCAGCCTCAGCCAACAATTTTCTTTTAAACGCTAAGGTGAAAAAAAAGACCTGAAAGCATTTGTGCTTAGATCAGCCTTCGAAACCTACGGAGTAGTTAGGGGCATTCCTACAAATTACGATGTTAATGAAATAAAACTTCATGCACAATCTTCAGTGCCAATCACTTCGATTAGGCGGTTTATGCGGAAAAACCACGACGACAACACCCTGACAAGTACAAAAACAGTTAAGCTAGGTAAAGACATACCAAACGTGATAGTTTTAGACTGCGTAAGACTCCCAGTCGATTTTTAAATTCGTCCCCTGCGCCAATGCCTAAAATGCGGCAGGCTTGGCCACATAAAAAATTCCTGCAAATCCAAAGAGAGGTGCATCAACTACGGCCTCCCGGAATGTGACGAAGATACGTGCGTAAATAAATATATTCTCTGTGCAAGCACCTTACATATTTCAACTGACAAGGCAAAATGCTTACAAAGGGTTACAGAAATAGAAAGACTGTTCCACGAGCTACTGGAAATTTTACAAAAGGAGGGGGTTAGGGAACATCTGGGAAGGGCCTTAGATAAACTGGCCAAACTGAAAGAAAAATTTCAGGCCAATGCACTAAGCGAGGACATTATAGCTATACAGACAGGGACCGTAGTCCCACCAAACTAGGACATCCTGACTGACGCAATAAAAATTATGCAATACAACTGTCAATCCCTAAAGGCAAACATTAATATAGTAGAATATTATCTCAATCATAACGAAATAAAGATAGCCTGCTTGAGCGAGGTTTTTTTAATCCATGGACAATCACATAGAAACATCATAAATTATAATAGTCTCGAAAAAATAGAAATGACGGATATGGGGGTGTCGCCATATTGTAAGGTAACCCTACGGTAAGTGTTGCGTGACCATAAGGTCAAGCAATGCGTATGGAACACAACAAGAATTCACAATAGGGGTTGCCTGTCAAAGCAACATTCACAGTGAGGGTTACCTCACAAAACGTCAAATTGAATGACGCCAGATATTGTGCGCGTTTGAAACTAAGCAGACATTTTTGTGAGAGCTCCGCTAAAACATTTTAATAAAAGAATATATCTATAGTGTGACGATTGTTACGGTCTGCTGCTACGGTATATGGCTGCGATCCCCTTGGGAGCGTGTTCACGGGAACACACCTAGCGATGTGGCAAAGGTTGCGATAAAAAGATATCAAAAAAGAAGGGAACACACAGACCTGCCATCATTGTTTACTATATAGTTTGGCAGCTTAAACAGAGGTTATGTTGCGAATAGAGTGGAAGGCAGTGGACTAGGCAGTCGAATGTCATATAATGAAGGAATGGTGTTCGAAGTTTTTTCAATGTTTTAAACAAAAATGATAAAAGCTTTAATATAAATAAAACTATTGTTTTAATAACAACAAAAACGCCTTATATATTCTATATACATAAATTCGTAAGGATTATCTCACTTTAAAATTTGAGTTAAATAACCTAAAGTTTTTTTTTGAAACTGAGTCGAGAACTGTGCGTGTGAATGTTCGAATTTTCACCGATCAGCTGTTAGTTGCGCTACTTGGTAAAATTTACAATGCCTGCCATCACGGGCACAAGAAAATGGATGGAGTTTTTTTTGCCAGCAGATAGGCACGAGGAAAAAGAAAAAGGAAGAAAAATTTGGTCTTTTAGCACGAGGTTCCGGCCATGAAAGTTCAGCTAGATTGGAGCGAAAAGAAAAAACTCCCAAAATTGGACAACAATAAGCGATTGTTTTCCCGCTATTTGTATTGCACATAATACACTACGATTATTATAAAAAAATTTTGTAGAACAGCGACAAGAAAGTCGCTTATCAATTAAATTCATACGCTGATGGCCGAAAATGAAATTTTAACGAAAAGCACAAACAAAAAAATGCTGCTAATTTATGTGTGACCGAATCTAACAACACTCAATTGTGTGGAGAAAATTTAAAAAGGTTACAGCACTTTTCTTTGACTGGGGTAATACATCGATTCCCACACGCTCGGGTGAATTGTTGAAAGCAGTGGAAAAGATCAGTCTCCGGTAACAATATCATATTATCGCCACCAAGCATAAAACACCCATATATGAAGCAAATAACATAAGGACAATTGAGAGACGGCGGCAGCACGCGGCAGCGTAACCCAACGAACGTCAAAATTAGCACCAAGTCATCAAGTTCGTGAAGGTCATCACGAAGTCTATTGCCACCAGGTTCACTCGATCACCTCGGGCCAGAGCGCAACAACCACCAACAGTACCAACACCAACTACAACAACAACGTTTGAAACTGGGTGAGTCCGTTCCAACTCGGTGAAATTATATTATGTATTTATATGAAGTGATAAAATTCGTCACTTACAGATTATCGTTTCAAATTTTTGTAATTCATTCCAAGCACGCTTAATGAACCTAAAGACCCCTTTCTGTAACTCGATTCGAACATACGGTATATGAATTCGGACACTTTGGTGCTCTTAACTCTGTTGACCCGTCGGATAAGTGCAATGTAAAACCCGTTCTGTAATCTTGCGAGTAAGAAACATTGTTCTGTAAAGCTTGTGAAAGGTCAACACAGCCAAGAAATAGAAAACCTAAATTATAAAAGTTTGAGTTCTGCAAATAATTTTATTCCAGTCAAGTTACAGAATAGTGTCACTAGTACATATAGTACCTTACATTTTTGAATGTGTCACTCGGAACCCTATTTTTTTTTTATATACATACATGCGAAAGCCATGCGGATCGGTAATGCATTACACATTAGCGACATATGCCTTTCCGCGAGAAATTAGAATCTAGTCGCAACAAGAAATAGAGGATCTACGTCCTGGTGATCAGGAACAAATAAACTCTTTCTAAAATTTTTTTTTTGAATTATTTTTTTTTACTGCTCCACTATACTGTTGCGACTGAAACGTCACCTGAAAGTTCATAAATATTTTTTCTCTATATGATCACACGGCACAAGTTAGTATGTGTCAACGAAGACTAAAGCTATAAAAGCTTATTAAATTGTTACGAGAGTTTTGCCGACCATATCCATTGGTGTGGCAATCAGATTTCCATAGACTCGAGATAAGACAAATGAAATGAATTTAATACAATTGAACTTGCTGATATGAGAAAAGTATAATTAACGTAATTGGATACAATCGAATGCAATTATCATAAATTGGAACTTAGAAAAAAAAAATAAAAATTTTTACTAAATACAATCCAAAAGTAAATTTGAAGTTTGGAAAACTATAATTTAAAATAGATGTGAAATAAGAAAATCTAATTAAATCCTAACAAAAGGAACATTCTACGTTAGAAATAAGAAAATGTAAATGTTAAGAAGTCTGCAAACTCTGTAAGGCGGTCTACGATTTACTATAGGAATTTTGAGCCAAATAACTACATTTTTCTTAAGGTATTTTTTTTTACTCCAGTGTGCTTCGCTTGGTTTCCACGTTATTTGCTATGTACAAGCATACCTATGAAATTAAAATCTATTCAGCAGTATGGAAATAGATTCGAAAGAGCATTTAGATGAATTCCACATTATTTTCAGCAAATGACCTGTAAACCAGAGCAACAACCGCAACAATGTTATCAAACTTAGTTATAATAAGAAGGAATACAACTTCCTGTATAATTTTTTTTTACCACAAAAAAAATGTTATATGTACATACAGCTGCGAACAAAAGAATAGCAGTCGAAGATATTAAACACCTTTTATTAGTAAAAGAAGGATCATTTATTTGATAAGCTGCAATAAACTTGCAACCAAACTTATTTTAGAACCATCTAAAAACGTTTAAAGCCCCTAAAAGGAATTATTACTTTGGCTTTACAAAGTAATATTTACTATTCATGTTTCTTAATACCGGGATCGTAATGAATTATGTCAATTAGATACTTATGTACAATTTCTTTGTTCGAAATTATTTCTTTTACTTCTTAAACAAGCATTTTATTCACCGTTTCCTCTGTAACTTAATGCGTACAACTTATTTTGAAGAAAGCAAATTTAGATAAAACTCAGGATTGATTAGTATATACATCTACATATTAATTTTTTTTAAATGATGGATTATAAATAAAAATTGTAATTAAAAATGGGAATGTTGGCATCTTCATTCTTTTAGAAGGCACGTAGGGTATACAGGTAAGGGGCCACCGAAATTTAGGTGCGTCGGTGGCCATGGTTATTTGAGGGTGGGACTAAGCACCGGGCGTCGCAACAACACCCGCGGCGCCCCTCTGTGTATTCGGCCTTTTATTTTCCTTTCAGTTTTGTTATTTTACTTTTCAGCTTTATTGATATTTGATTTCAGAGTAGTAACCGGTCATGTCCGGTTCGGTAATTTTTTCTTGCGTCAGTTTTTTTTTATTTTTTTTGAATTTGAATTTAAATTTTGGAATGTTAACGGTCTGTCCGTGACATCCGGTTCAGCCGGATGTTGTTTTATTTTGTATTGATAAGCGTTTTGAGTCGGTCTCTGCGCTTCTGCCAGGTTTTTTGAATTTGACAGCTGCTCGTTTTGATAGGCATGATAGGAACATTTTTCTGCTTATGGCGCAGGAACAGTAAGGTTGGCAAGGACCCGCCCCAGCCGACAATGACTAGCCACTGTGCACCAACACATCATGCCGACCGCCTTCCTTACTGCTCTGTTGTAGATGCGTTACCTTAACAGATGGCGCCCAACGGGATTTGGTGCCCGAGGCGCTGTCGCGCTGGTCATTTTGGTCAACTTGTGAAGTTGACCATCCCATCAGTCCGAGGTGTGCAGCCGCAGGAGCAGCCACCTGCGTTGCGGTGGGATGGTTGGACGGATCAAGTTGTCCAGAATGATCATCGATGACAGTTGCTGAGGGCGCCATAACAGATGGCGCCCAACGTGGCACCTGAGGCGCTGGCCGCGAGGGTCAGTCGGGTCAACCTGTGAGGTTGACCATCCCACCAGTCCGAGTGAGCAGCCACAGAAGCTGCCACCTACGTTGCGGTGGGATGGTTAGACGGATCAGGTTGTCCGGGCTGGTCATCGGGGGCAGTGGCTGACGGAGCCACGTGACTTAACGTCAGTTATCGGGATTTTGTATTCACCCGATGAGGCAGTGCTGCACGCACTTTATTTTTTTTTGTAGATTTTGGGGTTTTTATTTTCCCGGAATGTTGTCCGTTAGTCGGCATTGGAAAAATATTAGTCCGCTAACTGGGTTTTTTTTTATGTCAAATTTTTTCTAGTTTTTTTTAGTTTCCCTCATGCCGAATTTGTGATGTCAGGTATGAGTGAGTGTGTGATTTGTAGGACCCCAGTTCATCCCACGTCTCAGGTGGCAACACATAGTACCACCTGGATTGTGACGGGTTGAGCTGGGATTCAAAGTGACACCCTTCCCTGTCCCACCAGTCTGGGGAGCGGCCATTGAAGCCGCTCCACCCATAGCGGCGGAGGCAGGAGGGGTGTCCCGGGTGAATGGACGGGAGGCCTCAGCACCCCCAGCCAGTCCCACTAGCGCGTCCCCAGAGACCGCCTCTGCGTTGCGGCTGGGTGTGTTGGGACTAACCTGTGTGTGTAGGACATTGACCCTAGTGGCCCCAACCAGTCCCAGAGGCAGGTCCTTAAGACCCCCTTATGCGTTGCGGTTGGGAGCACTAGGGACAAGAATGAATGAGTTTGTGTTTTTTTTCATTTTTTTTGGAGCCCGAGTGCCTTCGGGGAATGGGATGTCAGTGTTCCCATTGACTACCCAAATATTTTTTTTGGCCTTCTGTGGGGGCGATAACCACTAGCCTTTCGGAGTTTGGACGAGTTCTCCATATCAAAATGTCTACACTTTTTTTTTGTTTTGGCCTTCTGTGGGGGCGATAACCACTAGCCTTTCGGAGTTTGGACGAGTTCTCCAGATCAAAATGTCTACACCTTTTTTTTTGCATTCCGGTGGGAGCGATAACCACTAGGAATCATCTTTCGGAGTTTTGACGAGTTCTCCATAACAAATGTCTAATTGCCGCAAAGCCCTTTTAAACTAGGAAACAGAATTAATTCCCAAATTTGACTTAATTTTTTTTGATGGACCTGTTGCCCGGCTAGCTTCGTAGTAGGGCTTTGAGACTCTTATCTCAGGGGTGAGTCGTGCCCCACGTTGATTGGCATTGGAGGCCCCTGGCAGTGGCTTCCCACAGCGGATCCGGTTTCCTGTTCGCTCCATCGTCGGGCCTTCTAAGCGAAGCAGGTTTGTTACGGTCTGCTGCTACGGTATATGGCTGCGATCCCCTTGGGAGCGTGTTCACGGGAACACACCTAGCGATGTGGCAAAGGTTGCGATAAAAAGATATCAAAAAAGAAGGGAACACACAGACCTGCCATCACGGGCACAAGAAAATGGATGGAGTTTTTTTTGCCAGCAGATAGGCACGAGGAAAAAGAAAAAGGAAGAAAAATTTGGTCTTTTAGCACGAGGTTCCGGCCATGAAAGTTCAGCTAGATTGGAGCGAAAAGAAAAAAGAAAAAACTCCCAAAATTGGACAACAATAAGCGATTGTTTTCCCGCTATTTGTATTGCACATAATACACTACGATTATTATAAAAAAATTTTGTAGAACAGCGACAAGAAAGTCGCTTATCAATTAAGTTCATACGCTGATGGCCGAAAATGAAATTTTAACGAAAAGCACAAACAAAAAAATGCTGCTAATTTATGTGTGACCGAATCTAACAACACTCAATTGTGTGGAGAAAATTTAAAAAGGTTACAGCACTTTTCTTTGACTGGGGTAATACATCGATTCCCACACGCTCGGGTGAATTGTTGAAAGCAGTGGAAAAGATCAGTCTCCGGTAACAATATCATATTATCGCCACCAAGCATAAAACACCCATATATGAAGCAAATAACATAAGGACAATTGAGAGACGGCGGCAGCACGCGGCAGCGTAACCCAACGAACGTCAAAATTAGCACCAAGTCATCAAGTTCGTGAAGGTTATCACGAAGTCTATTGCCACCAGGTTCACTCGATCACCTCGGGCCAGAGCGCAACAACCACCAACAGTACCAACACCAACTACAACAACAACGTTTGAAACTGGGTGAGTCCGTTCCAACTCGGTGAAATTATATTATGTATTTATATGAAGTGATAAAATTCGTCACTTACAGATTATCGTTTCAAATTTTTGTAATTCATTCCAAGCACGCTTAATGAACCTAAAGACCCCTTTCTGTAACTCGATTCGAACATACGGTATATGAATTCGGACACTTTGGTGCTCTTAACTCTGTTGACCCGTCGGATAAGTGCAATGTAAAACCCGTTCTGTAATCTTGCGAGTAAGAAACATTGTTCTGTAAAGCTTGTGAAAGGTCAACACAGCCAAGAAATAGAAAACCTAAATTATAAAAGTTTGAGTTCTGCAAATAATTTTATTCCAGTCAAGTTACAGAATAGTGTCACTAGTACATATAGTACCTTACATTTTTGAATGTGTCACTCGGAACCCTATTTTTTTTTTATATACATACATGCGAAAGCCATGCGGATGGGTAATGCATTACACATTAGCGACATATGCCTTTCCGCGAGAAATTAGAATCTAGTCGCAACAAGAAATAGAGGATCTACGTCCTGGTGATCAGGAACAAATAAACTCTTTCTAAAATTTTTTTTTTGAATTATTTTTTTTTACTGCTCCACTATACTGTTGCGACTGAAACGTCACCTGAAAGTTCATAAATATTTTTTCTCTATATGATCACACGGCACAAGTTAGTATGTGTCAACGAAGACTAAAGCTATAAAAGCTTATTAAATTGTTACGAGAGTTTTGCCGACCATATCCATTGGTGTGGCAATCAGATTTCCATAGACTCGAGATAAGACAAATGAAATGAATTTAATACAATTGAACTTGCTGATATGAGAAAAGTATAATTAACGTAATTGGATACAATCGAATGCAATTATCATAAATTGGAACTTAGAAAAAAAAAATAAAAATTTTTACTAAATACAATCCAAAAGTAAATTTGAAGTTTGGAAAACTATAATTTAAAATAGATGTGAAATAAGAAAATCTAATTAAATCCTAACAAAAGGAACATTCTACGTTAGAAATAAGAAAATGTAAATGTTAAGAAGTCTGCAAACTCTGTAAGGCGGTCTACGATTTACTATAGGAATTTTGAGCCAAATAACTACATTTTTCTTAAGGTATTTTTTTTTTTACTCCAGTGTGCTTCGCTTGGTTTCCACGTTATTTGCTATGTACAAGCATACCTATGAAATTAAAATCTATTCAGCAGTATGGAAATAGATTCGAAAGAGCATTTAGATGAATTCCACATTATTTTCAGCAAATGACCTGTAAACCAGAGCAACAACCGCAACAATGTTATCAAACTTAGTTATAATAAGAAGGAATACAACTTCCTGTATAATTTTTTTTTACCACAAAAAAAATGTTATATGTACATACAGCTGCGAACAAAAGAATAGCAGTCGAAGATATTAAACACCTTTTATTAGTAAAAGAAGGATCATTTATTTGATAAGCTGCAATAAACTTGCAACCAAACTTATTTTAGAACCATCTAAAAACGTTTAAAGCCCCTAAAAGGAATTATTACTTTGGCTTTACAAAGTAATATTTACTATTCATGTTTCTTAATACCGGGATCGTAATGAATTATGTCAATTAGATACTTATGTACAATTTCTTTGTTCGAAATTATTTCTTTTACTTCTTAAACAAGCATTTTATTCACCGTTTCCTCTGTAACTTAATGCGTACAACTTATTTTGAAGAAAGCAAATTTAGATAAAACTCAGGATTGATTAGTATATACATCTACATATTAATTTTTTTTAAATGATGGATTATAAATAAAAATTGTAATTAAAAATGGGAATGTTGGCATCTTCATTCTTTTAGAAGGCACGTAGGGTATACAGGTAAGGGGCCACCGAAATTCAGGTGCGTCGGTGGCCATGGTTATTTGAGGGTGGGACTAAGCACCGGGCGTCGCAACAACACCCGCGGCGCCCCTCTGTGTATTCGGCCTTTTATTTTCCTTTCAGTTTTGTTATTTTACTTTTCAGCTTTATTGATATTTGATTTCAGAGTAGTAACCGGTCATGTCCGGTTCGGTAATTTTTTCTTGCGTCAGTTTTTTTTTATTTTTTTTGAATTTGAATTTAAATTTTGGAATGTTAACGGTCTGTCCGTGACATCCGGTTCAGCCGGATGTTGTTTTATTTTGTATTGATAAGCGTTTTGAGTCGGTCTCTGCGCTTCTGCCAGGTTTTTTGAATTTGACAGCTGCTCGTTTTGATAGGCATGATAGGAACATTTTTCTGCTTATGGCGCAGGAACAGTAAGGTTGGCAAGGACCCGCCCCAGCCGACAATGACTAGCCACTGTGCACCAACACATCATGCCGACCGCCTTCCTTACTGCTCCGTTGTAGATGCGTTACCTTAAAACGATATAGTTTAAATAAATGAACATCAAAAATACAAAAGCGTGTTAGCCATAATACATTTATTTCGGTGTTCGATAACCTTGCCGTGAGTATACAAGAATATAGCAAAAGCTATAACGTGAGTGCGCAACAAGTGGAAGTACTCGCTCAATTGCGACAGCAGCACACCGTTTGGGTGAAGGTTCCCGTCCGACACAATGGACATACAGATGACCACGAGGGTCATCTTACATGGCGACCGTGACAGGACAAACAGCCAAATTCCTTTTATCCACGTTCTTTCCTAACAGACCATACAAAACATGGTTTCGCAATAGTAACTTAACGCCTAGACAAATAAAAACTCTAAACAGAGGTCTCGTTGGATGCACGTATGACGATGCTTACTTACATAAAGTCGACATAACAGATTCTAACGTATGTGGATGTGGACACATCAACAACTATATCCACAAAACCTTTGAGGGTAGACTTCTAGAATACGCTCGACAGGTCTAAAGATTTTTACAGAGTGTGCCAGCTTGAACAAGTTTTCCAAGGGTTTGATCCAAATAAGATCACTTATCTTGCAGACTGTTTACCAAAGCAAAAATTAACTTTCTGAATCAAACTGTTTAAAAACTGAAAAGAAAAACGTAAAAAACATTTGTACTATTATCAAACACGGATATCACCTGCAAAACATTGATTTACCTAAGATGCAAGTACCGTCCACCGCATTCCATATACCCATCCTAATCTCCCAAAAACATAATTGAAAAAAAAAAAATAAATAAATAATAATAAATAAAAATACTCGAATTGACGCACAAAAAAATAAAATAAGACACCATCTAAATGAAATATGGCAACATTGTTCATATCATTTTGCAATTACTGCAAATACGTTTTACAACCATTTGTTCAGCTAAAATAAATGGAAATATATCTACACGTTCGTGTAGCAACAGAATTACAATAAAAGGAATCCAATCATCAAAGTCTGCATTCTCGTGCAGAAACTAAACGCAAACCATAAAGCAGGAGGAAAAACCTGGCGTGTGGAGACAAAGTCTCTGGCCAACAAACCCAAACCAAAAAAAAGGCACAAGAACAATAAAGCAAGTCGCCACTCTTGTGTACGTAAAGAAATCAGTCAACATTTACACACGTACATACAAGGCAACGAAGAGATATTACGCGCACACACTTGTGGTCATCAGCCGAAGTAGTGCTCACACATGCACACGCATATGACTATGAGAAACGGATAAATTACAAATATGAATGTATATCGCTGGTAACCAAGCAAAAGGTTCTAGAAGGCGAAACGTCTAGACTTTAGTAGAAATATGCGAATGAAGCAACGGAGAGTATAAAAGCAGCGCAAGCTGAGTAAGCAGTAATCAGTTTTGATTTAAGAACGCTATTGGTTGTGAAGTATAAGTGTTATTGTGAAGTACTCTGAAAGTAGTCTAATAAAGACCATTTTGCATTATTGAACATTTGAGTTATTTATTCAACAGTTTAGCGATTCGAACGTTAGCAAAAAGCTTCAAATGAGCGGAATTTCCCTAAATTCGTTACACTATCAACGCGTTCAGTGGCCTTTCATGGTCGTCCACTTCAAAAATGAGAGGATAAAGTCACCTATTTAATATATTTCGTCCATAATATTTTTAAGGATAATTCATTGTAATGTCCTCCGCCTACTATTTTCCATATTTTGCATGTCCATCGTAAACAATTATTTAATTTTTTCTTCAAGGATAAAACTATTAAAAAAAAATAAATAAATTTAAGGCGCGATAACCTCCGAAGAGATCTAAGGCCGAGCTTCTCTTCCAATTTGCGTCGTGCTCCTCTTGATTTTCCCTACAAATTGGCCGGACGGGACCTACATGTTTTATGCCGACTCCGAACGGCATCTGCAAGGCAGATGAGTTTTCACTGAGAGCTTTTCATGGCAGAAATACACCCGGAGCGCTTGCCAAACACTGCCGAGGGGCGACCCCGCTTAGAAAAATTTTCTTCTAATTGAAAAACCTTATTTCTAAAATTTTGATGTTGCTTTGCCCGGGAGTTGAACCCAGGGCATACGGTGTGATAGGCGGAGCACGCTACCATCACACCACGGTGGCCGAAAACTACTAGGGACTTTCTAGCTTTCTCGTCTTAAGATTCCACTTAATGAGTTAAGAAATTGTCGATGTTAATCACAATAACTAAAAAGTTTCGTAACGCAGTGGTAGTGAATGTGGAAACGCCGTAACAGTGAAACAAATTTTCCTCGGCTTTTTTTTACCGTAAGTGTACATGTTTCATGTATTTGCTCGAAACTTTGTATGAACACTTCCAGGAGCTAATGTTGGGTATAGAGTACAGATCTTTTATGTCGGATAATACAAGTGTGCTATTTTCGTGAGACATAAATCTTGCTCTACCAATTTCGCTGGGTAAGTGATGGTGTTGTTGTTGTTGTTGTTGTAGCGATAAGGTTGCTCCCCGAAGGCTTTGGGGAGTGTTATCGATGTGATGGTCCTTTGCCGGATACAGATCCGGTACGCTCCGGTACCACAGCACCATTAAGGTACTAGCCCGACCATCTCGGGAACGATTTATGTAGCCACATTAAACCTTCAGGCCATCCCATCCCTCCCCACCCCCAAGTTCCATGAGGAGCTTGGGGTCGCCAGAGCCTCGTCTGTTAGTGAAACAGGATTCGCCGCGGATAGGTGAGGTTGACAATTGGGTTTGGAGAAGCTTTATATTGCGCTGGCAACCTGAAGGGTTGCGCTACACACCCCTTGAATCTGGTATTTTAGTCGGCTCTTACGACAGGCATACCTACCGCGGGTATATTCTAACACCCTTACCCGCTGGGATAAACAGATTCAGTGATGGTGTAGTTATTTGTTATGTTGTTCTAGATTATATTCCATCACAGTTTTGTGGTCCTTTGGATGTTTTTATTCCTGCGAAGGCCTGGTTTGTGAATTGTTTGCGGTGCAATCATAAGTGGCGCTGATAAGTAGTGGTTGTTGTTTTTAGCGATTAATATACTTCCCAAAAGTTTTTGACAGGTGTCTCGGGTACGATTTAATATGACCACATGAAACCATTTAGGCCATACCGAGCTCCCACCCCCTAGCTCCATAGGGAACTTGGGGCCGGCAGAGCCCGCCTGCTAAATATGTGATGTTAACAGTTGGATTGCGGAAACTGTGAATTGCGCCGATCAATCCCTTGAATCCCGCGTCGATGAGTTCAATTGTAGCTGTAGCTTTTTTATTCCTTTTTTACAGCCATTCGATATTCTACATGTTGGTCCTATTTTCTCACATCCTGACTTCTTTATTACCAACTCAGTTATATATCTATATAATATTTTTTGTTTATGAGTTCCCTTTGTCCGATTTCGTTGTTACTACGTCTTAAAAACTTTTATACAAATCGGTTCACCTTGAAGTTTGGAATATACTAGCGGCCTCGGCAAATGTTATTCCGCTCTTTAATTGTCTTTGAAGGTAATAAGTTTTAAAAAGGCGTAAATCATATTATGTCTGAAAAAATTCCTCCCAGTTTCTTCCCCCTCTTTACCTAGCACTCAACAGCCAACTAGTCTGTTTCTGCGACAGTAAAAATCTAAGTTAAATAACCGAGTTCATTGGATATTAATAATTCAATTTCAATACAATACACATAAGAGTATAATTCCATGAAAAGAAAAGCCAGAAATAACATTGTATTAGTAAAATCAACGCAGTAGCGTAATCCAAATTACAGTGTCAATTTGAAAGAACTAGGCCATTAGCGTACATACAAACAAATGCATTCAAACGATTTTAATCAAGAACTCATTTTATTAGAATTGTATAGATTTTACAACAAAAACAAAAACAACCAAGAAGCTACACTTGATGTTTGTACAAACATAACTTTTCAAAGCAGTGCTAAGTTGCGCAATGACCGCGAGCGAGCGTTGAGTGACCGCCAGTTTGGCAAGGTCAAAGGCAAGGCATCGTGAACTAACACTGACAATGCCATCACCACCACCCAACCCACTACTAATGAATATTTGCTACTATTTCTGCTTGAGATTGCTGTTGTTGTTGTAGCGATAAGGTTGCTCCCCGAAGGCTTTGGGGAGTGTTATCGATGTGATGGTCCTTTGCTGGATACAGATCCGGTACGCTCCGGTAACACAGCACCATTAAGATGCTAGCCCGATCATCTCGGGAACGATTTATGTGGCCACATTAAACCTTCAGGCTATCCCTCCCTCACCACTCCCAAGTTCCATGAGGAGCTTGGGGTTGTTGTTGTTGTTGTTGTAGCGATAAGGTTGCTCCCCGAAGGCTTTGGGGAGTGTTATCGATGTGATGGTCCTTTGCCGGATACAGATCCGGTACCACAGCACCATTAAGGTGCTGGCCCGACCATCTCGGGAACGATTTATGTGGCCACATTAAGCCTTCAGGCCATCCCCTCCCTCCCCAACCCCAAGTTCCATAAGGAGCTTAGGATCGCCAGAGCCTCGTCTGTTAGTGAAACAGGATTCGCCGCGGATAGGTGAGGTTGACAATTGGGTTTGGAGAAGCTATATGTTGCGCTGGCAACCTACAGGGTTGCGCTACAATCACTATACGAAAAACCTCCAAACAAATCCCACTTAAGCCAGTTTTCAATTGAAGTTTAAAGGAAAGTTTTACTATACTTACGATTTGAGCTAAACTTCCACTAAATGCCGCCGTGTTTGGTGGAAACATCATGGCAAATATCAATAATTTAGAAAAAAGTAGTTTCAATTAAAAAAAGTGGTCAATTGGAAAAACGTTGTTTCAATTAGAAAAAAGTTTTTCTAAGCGTGTTCGCTCCCCAAAGTGGTTTGGCAAACATTCCTAGTGAATTCAGCAATGACCACAAACACACTCACCGAAGATTTATGGCCTTTCACGGACGTGACGGGAACAGAAGGCACGGGTGCTGTAGAATTCTATGTTTGATTGATTATGAGACCTCTCAATTTCCTTTTTTGTTGGTGTTTTAACAGCAAAAACGGTTGTGATATTATTTAGCAGACCTGTGACGTCGACAACACGTCTGAAATTCTTCGAGGCATTTCTGCCGCTAAAGCAACAAGTCATTCGTAAAATCCTTAATCTAAATCAGTGCTACGTTCAGGGTTGAATGCTAATTCAACGAAAACAAAAAACCTAATCTTATCTAATGTAGTAAGTATTACATTTACTATTTTTATAAATAATAATAAAATGGGTTATATTTAATAAACTAGAATAATTTGGTTATATGCTAAATTTTTTAACTTACATAGCCTGTTGGAAATGCATTTGCTGAGGCGCTTGCTTTTACTGCAGAGTCCGATGATCAATATACAGTTGGCGGATTGGCTACCACCCTAACTGCGCATTTATGTCACCAGATTAAGTTTACTGTTGTTATTGCAGATTTTTTTCATTCAGTGACGAGGTTTTACTAGTTTAATGATCGATTTTGGAAATGTATACTTTTTCGTACAGACGTACATTCATATACACATACGAACGATAAATCTAGATATGAAACAGCTGATAGAGTTCTACTTTATTGACTCTTCTGGTTCCAATAGATTTCTTTCGGTTTCTTCTCTTGTTCTTTTATTATTTGACAACATTTGGACATGTAATGTGGTCATATATGTATCCAAATATGTATGTACGATGTTTTTTTATTGTTGTATATCAAATCGATTTTTTCGCAACTGCTTCGTCTTCAATTATTTGTCCACGCACACGTACAAGCATATACAGATCTGCTCACGTTTACTATGATTTTTGATTTTTCACACAGACGTGTAAATTGTTGCTGCACTATTATATCAAAAGACAAATTAATCGCATATTTTAAACTTGCACAAAATGCCAATCATGTGATAATACTAAAATCATTGCAGGCATTCGCAAAGTTATTGCATCCTTCAATATAAGTTGGCTTTCAACAGACAAATTGCAACGTAGATATTTTCCGTATTACTTCACGTAGCTTATAATTTTCTAGACATTTTTTTCTTTTGGAAATCTATAGCTAATTTGCTTAATAAATAATGTTTAGTATTAGAATTGTAACTGCACAGCGTTATTCCGTTTGTTCAGTTCGTGGTTTTTTTACTTTTTCAATACTCGTAACACCAATCGCCTACTCGCTTTCTCTGGTTTTCTCGATTTCCCCCGTTTTGTCGTTTGATCCAACACCTATTCTTCCACTTTCCTCACACCGCACGCACCCAAGTACATGAATATGCTGTTGAAACTACTCCAGACGTCGCAAATTATGTAGTTTTTTCTCCGTTCACAGCACTGCAGCAGAAAGCCCCAAGATTTTTTAACTCTGCAGCGGCGGCCAAATGTACCTTGAATTTTCGTGTTTGTATTTTCCCAATTAGCTTAGTGCTTCTTTTACATAGTTCTTTAATGCAAATGCTTTCGATTTTGTAGTGAATATCTGCAGTTTTGTGTTAAATCTCACGACCGGCCAAGCAAATTTTGTAGAAATTTTCTGTGATTGACGTTAAGTTGGCTGCTCTGGAATGTGACAATTCAGCTTCTTGGAATGAAAAATCTGGACTGGAATAGTTTTGAAAGCTACAGTGCTGCCAGACATGAAGCGGTAGAGGTGGTTATAAAACCTCAGAATTATCAGCCAGAACTCTAGGAGACTCTTAGGCCCCTATTATGAGCAACTTTCGATCTTCGATCTTCGTTGGCTATCGAACATCGAAAATCGAATTAGTAGTTGGTATTATGACACCTCATCTCTGTCGAAATTTTCGTTGTGTACCGAATTTTGTAGCGAATAGAAATTTGTTGTCGACGCTGTATCGAACAGAAAAAGAATTGTTTAAAATGTAAGTTTTTTGTATTTATGGCCCCTATTCTGAGCATTATTCGATCTTCGCTGGCTATCGAACATCGAAAATCGAACTTGAAATTGGTATTATGACAACTCATCCCTGTCGAAATTTTCGTTGTGTATCTAATTTTCAAGCGAATAGAAATTTGTTGTCGATAGTGTATCGAATAGAAAAAGAATTGTTTAAAATGTAAGTTTTTTGTATTTATGTTCTACTTTTTTACTACTTAGTAGTAATTTTAAACTATTTGAATTAATTTTATATAGGTCCAAGGTCGTGAGTACAAAACAACAGCTTGAAAGACTAGTTTCAATTATGGAACAAAATCCCCATATAGCAAAGGAATTTGCACATTATAGAAATGCAACTTTGCTTGATGCAGCTCAGCCTCCTCGTAATTCAATTTTATCCATCTTTCACAAATAAAATTTTCCAAGACATTCAACACCTCTGATAGTACCACAGACACAGTCGGCTGGGCAAGTCCCAGTGCATTTTCGTTTCCAATGCTCAGTTGGTAGGATCCCTGAGCACAAAATCGGAGAACTGTTGCCAAAATTAAAAAATATTAGGAATAATAATAATCTTGTGCATTGCTGCAGCAGTTCATCTGTACTGGACAACAAGTCCATGAACGCTTCTTTGGATAGTCTGAAATTTTGAATAAATCTATAAACAAAGCTACACTTGCGTGGTGGAATTCATTTCCAAAGGATTTGAAGCATCTCACCCGTCTTCTACTTCTGGCTAGCTCCAGTAAGCTTTCCTCTCCATCTAACGAATCATCAAACCACAATTCCGTTGTAGTCATACTTTAATTTTTAATATTTGAATTTAATAACTAGTTCTGCTTTTATTTATTTATTTTATTTTATTTGACAGAGTATTGGAAATGTGCTATTGTGAACTTTTGAATTTATCGAAATTCACAATAATGCTTGCCTTCATCGAACGCGCGTCATAATACCGAACGCAAATTCGTTCGATCAGCTCTTTCGACTACAGTCGAAGATCGAATTTGTCTCATAATAGGGGCCTATGTTCGGTAATAGTCTAGTTGAGGGGTCGACTGCTAATACGCTATCAAAAATATCGAGAGAGGTGTCAAACGACGCGCCTTGACATCAGTGTTAATAATCCGAAGGCGGAGAATAAAAATTTTAACTCGTTCAAAAGATATTAACGAAAAACCGGAAAAAGACCCTTGGGTACCTCCGAAACCGGGGGTGGGATCTATAGTATTTTTGCCCAGAACACCTTTCTGTGTTGGCGGCCTTCCGCCGCACTTATAAAAAATAACCCTGGGCTACGCCATGCCAAGTCCGGGTATGTGGTATAACCGTGGCTACCGCCACGGTGATGCACAATTTTTTTGGTGGGTACAAACACAACAAAAACCACATGGAAATCGCCAACTTCAACTGCAAATATCTCCGGACAGAGATAAAATTTTTCTTTTCCGCCATCGGATTATTGTTCTCGGGATTAATAGGCGTCTTTTGACACCTCTCTCGATATTTTTGGTAGCGTATTATCAGTCGACCCCTCAACTAGACTATTACCTTATGTTCTTATTTTTTACTACCTAGTAGTAATTTTAAAATATTTGAATTAATTTTATATAGGTCCAAGGTCGTGAGTACAAAACAACAGCTTGAAACCAGTCTCAATTATGGAAAAAAATTCAGGACAAGAGCATGGCCTTAGTACTAATGCGAATGTAGAATGTGAAGATATGATTGTGGAGCGATTATATAGTGATAACTTAGAATCGGATGAGAATTTGGAAGTAAGTGGACAAAGTGGTGCACCTGATGAGGAGAGGCCACGAAAAGCAAATCGAAAAAGTGCAGCAAAAACGATAGGCTCAAACTATTGCAAGAGCAGACAGCAAATCAAAAAAATATTTAAGAAGAGGTGCTGAAAGCATTGCAAGAGATCAAAAAAGTGCTCTTGAGACAGAAAAGTATGCGAAGAGAGCGTATGGAGTACTATAATAAACGTGATTTTTTGAAATTGAAACAGGAAAAGCTGGAGTTGTATAAAAGCCAAATGAAAAAATAAGGCCATCACAAATTTATGCTTTAAGTGCTGAACAATACCTAATTTTTTTTTAAACAAACATATGAAACTGAAGTGATATTTTTTATACCAGATTTATAATAATATTGAAGACTGTATTATGAAAACTGAAAATCTTTAGCTTTTAAGAACCATAATGAATTTACCAAATATTTTTTTATATATATACATGTATATGAATTTTTTATTTCAATAAAATGAAGTATCTACAAAACTCGCAATATTTAGTTTCTGATTTCTTCTGCTTCCGAGTTGGTTGTGGATTCAATTTCGGCGAATGGGATATCATGGTCGTCCTCTTCATTAGAAAACTCTTCTACAGAAATTTGTATTGTGCAAAGCCGCACACACGTTTATAATTTGTATTGCTTTTTCTGGTGTGTAGTGAAGGGCTCTTGCTGTTCCAAATGTGATTTCAAGGCCGACATATTGAACACACAAGAATCATGTGTTGCTCCCGGATATTTTGCATTTATGTATCGTATAGTCATAGAATGGTCACAAACCTTAAAAATATTTGTATAAAGATGTAAACTTATGTATTTACAACCTGAAACTAATATCAAAATGGTATACTTACAATCATAGCATTAATGCTGTAGAATCCTTTTCTGTTGTAATATAAATTCTGTAATTCTTTTTTGGGAGCAACAATTTTAATGTGTGTGCTATCAACACAGCCAATAATCCCTAGAATTCTGCTAACATTATAGAAATGCAACTTTGAGTGATGTAGCTCAGCCTCCTCATAGTTGAATTTTATCCATCTTTCACAAATAAAATTTTCCAAGACATTCAACACCTCTGTTAGAACCACAGACACATTCGGCTGGGCAAGTACGAATGCATTTTCGTTTCCAATGCTCAGTTGGTAGGATCCCCGAGCACAAAATCGGAGAACTGTTGCATATTTTAGAATATTAGAAATATGCTTGGCTCTTGTGCATTGCTGAAGCAGTTCATCTGTACTGGACAACAAGTCCATGAACGCTTCTTTGGACAGTCTGAAGTTTTAAATAAATCTATAAACAAAACTTATAGTTTCAACAATTTAACAACTTATTTAGAAAGCTACACTTACGTGGTGGAATTCATATTCAAAGTATTTGAAGCATCCCTCACGCGTCTTCTACTTCTGGCTAGCTCCAGTAAGCTTTTCTCTTCATCTGACGAATCATAAAACCACAATTCCGTCGTAGTCATACTTTTATTTTCAATATTTGCATTTAATAACTAGTTCTGCTTTTGTCTATTTATTTTATTTTATTTGAAAGCTGAAGGAAATGTGCTATTGTGAACTTTTGAATTTATCGAAATTCACAATAATGCTTTCCTTCATCGAACGTGCGTCATAATACCGAATGAAAATTCATTCGATCAGCTCTTTCGACCACAGTCGAAGATCGAAAGATGCTCATAATAGGGGCATTAGTTCATGAAAAACAAGTAAAGGTGTCTAAGTTCGGGTGTAACAGAACATTATACAATTGTACATTTCTTTTCAGATAAATTACTTTTCTACATAACACGTGGCACCGCCCGTTTAAAAAAAATGTCTCTCCATTTCCTCTTAAGCGAAATATCATTGATTCAAAACATGCTTTTATTATACAAGATTACCCATGTAGCACAATGACACTCTGTACTTTTCGTCTTCCAAACTCCCGCATTGCTCCTAAAAACTTAAGGTGTTACTTCTTTTTAAACTCATTTCAGAATATCGAACAAAAATTTTAAAAACGTATTTAAAGTTTTACTTTTAGGAAAAAAGTATAAATTTATTATGTTCTCATCCGTTAAAAAACAAAATATTTTCCTTGCATTGTCAAAATTTGTTTATATTTTTGTTTTATGTATTAACATTAGGTTTTTTTTTAGCAAATCTAAATTTTGCGTCTCCGTCAATAACACGATTACTTGCATGAATTCGTTAATAAAAGATCTTAACGTTTGAAATTAACGGCAGAATTCTGTAATTCAGTCTGTTCTCAAGTCTCTAAAATTGAGATTTTCCTTTAGAGACAATTTTTGTGACTTGAGATGATTTCGGTATTCAGTAAACGAAAGTCACAAAAACAATTCACCATATCGACGAAATTCACCAAAATGACAATTTACTCATACTGTTACGGTCTGCTGTTATGGTCTACGGTTACGGTCCACTTGGGAGCGTTTTCGTGCGAACACACCTAGTGACTAGTGATGGGACCAAAAAGTTGCGATGCAATAGTATCGAAAGAAGAAAGAAAAGATCGGCGAACACTAGCGAAAAATTGCCATGAGTTTCCGGCCGTAAAACCAAGAAGGTGTGAAAAATTTTTAGAAACCAAAAAGCAACAAGATAGCCACGAGTTTTCCGCCGAAAAGAAAAAGAACAAGTAATGAAAAATTTGGGGCTCCATAACGAACATACACATGCATAGGCATATAAATTTTGCTAATCAGCAAATAAGGGAGAAAAGGAGATAAACAAGTTGAAAAAAAAACCTTGAACTGTGAACCAATTGAAATTCACGCTAGCGCAGATTGGTATTTTGGTCAAACAACCGAATAAGAAAAACTTTGCTGAAACAAACGAGTGCATAAATCAGTATATACAAGAGATTGGCTTGGAAGCGGATCGCCATTGCTTACGCTGCCTATTCTCTATCATCAATTTTGCTGATACGACGGCATCGACATGTCCGAATTCAAATAACAATTTTATAATAGTACAAGCACAAGCGAAATTGCTAGGTGATCAATTAGAAAGCCAACTAACTAGATCAGCTGTTATATAGAATATCTGTGTGTGCCGTCGACCACTGCTTTCCTCAACAGAAGACTCTTAAACCAACACCGCAGCTGATTGGGCAAATAACAAATATAACTGGAATAACTAAACTGTGTGAAGTTGTAGTATCATTGGCATTAACACACCCATCGCAACCCGATTTCAATAAGTTGCACTCATTCCGCAAGACGTTTGAAACTGTACGCAAATTTAGCAATACATATGACTACTTCCTTTGTGACGGTCTTTTGGTAGGACATGCATCCGGGTTTTATGGGAAAGTACACCAAAACCCCCACAAACTCCATACGCAGCAGCATATGATACAACGCCAGCAACAACAACAGCCGCCACCAGTACGGCTAGACCGAGCGCAACAACCACCAACAGTACCAACACAGCGCGCCCAAGACCGCGCGCCACGACCACCAACCGCGACAACTTAACCAGAAACGACAACGTCACCAGTAACCACGCCGGCAGAGGCCCACGGTACGTACTCTGGCGGCTATGTAAGTACCAGCCATGTATAAACTTAGATATAATTAGTTAAAAAAACTTCTAAGTAATACTTAGAGAGTTTTATACAGCCCGGTTAAACTATTTAAAAAGCGTCGATTTTTTTCGTCAAATTTTATTATTGAATACTTGAAATTGTTAGCTTTACAACAAGGGGCATGCATTTTTTTTCTATTATTATTTTAATAATATTTTTTTTTGATTTAAAATGATTGAAATTAGCTCTATAAGTTTTTATTCATAAAAAGCTGTCTTTATCATTTGAAAAGTTTTAGCGTTCCATTTTTGGAGCTCATACATAAACTTTTATAAAAAAATTTTGCGACAGCCGCCATTGGTCGATTATGCACGAATTGGCTAAAAGATTTCAACCTTTTCTTATTATCATACAAATACAATATATATATATACATATGAATCACTATTGCTTGCAATATCTTTCGAACAACAAGAATAAAATAATATACGTGCATATAATACATATTGCTATCACAATTTCATCTTTATTGCTTTTGTAACAAATGTTCTTAGTACATATTACATATTATTGTCATTATACTATGTGCATTATACCAATTTGATATTTTGTTACACTCAAACATAAGTTTGACTACAACAACATAATAATTTTGTAAGTGCAAAAAAAAAAAAAAAAAAAAAGACAAAGCAAATAATAAGTGGTTATTGCAACAATGTACTTTAAGGGCAAAATGAATAAGGGGCTAAACTTTATAACACTAAAATAGTAGGTGTATAGAACAAGTATGTATGTATGTAACTTATATACACTCGCAACCAACAACACCAACACCCAACACAACCACCCTACGATAATAACCAAAACTAGCCAGAATTTTATATATATTTTTTGGTTAACAAAATATAAGCAAATTAATTAGAATACCTTTGTTGTTAGAGAGTATAGTTTATATATTTGGAATTTACCTAATAATCCAATAATTTTTCAAAGAAAAGGTTTAAAATATTAATAATGAATTTTGAATAAACTTTGTTATAAAAAATGGGAATGCTGACAGTCTTGTCGATTTAGAAGGCACATAGGGTTTACAGGTAAGGGGCCACCGAAATTTTAGGTGCGTCGGTGGCCATGGATTTTGAGGGTGGGATAAGCACCGGGCGTCGCAACACCACTCACGGCGCCCCCTATATATATTCGGCCCTCTTTGTTCATTTTCCTTTTTGTTTTCTTTTAATTTTCAGCAGTTTTTTTTTTATTTTGATTTCCGAGTTAGTAACCGGTTCGGTTAGTTTTTTTTGAACAGTTTTTTTTTTTTAAATTTACCGTTTTTTTTGAAATTTAAAATTTTTGAGTGTTAACGGTCTGTCCGTGGCATCCGGTTCGACCGGATGTCGTTTCATTTTGAAGTTATAAGCGTTTTGAGTCGGTCTCTCTGCTTCTGTCGGTTTTTTTTTTTGAATTTGACAGCTTTTGGTTTTGATAGGCATGATATGACATTTTTTTCTGATTATGGCGCAGGAACAGTAAGGTTGGCAAGGACCCGCTCCAGCCGACAATGACTAGCCACTGTGCACCACCACATCATGCCGACCGCCTTCCTTACTGCTTCCACCGAAAATGCGATTCCATAACAATACATTGAACAAATAATATAGCATTGCATTTTGGCAACGTAAAGTTGGGTGGTATTGTGGCTGAGCTTGCTAAGACGCAGATCACAATTTTTATAGAAAATCCCAAAGTGTGTAGGTTCGAATCTCAGCGGCGCCACATAGAGCTTGATGTTTTTTTAAGTATTTTCTGTTTTTAAATTTTTTCTATGCTTATTTTAATTTTAGGAATAAAAAAAATATATTTAAAGCGTTTTTCGCAAATAATTTTCATACTTTTTCTGAAATTTTCACGTTTTTGATCTGCCCCGACCCAGCTCACAAATTAGTGATTGCTTTTGTGAGGCTGGAGACGCGAGACAGCTTACAGAATGGCAAATTGTCTCAAAAGTGATTTTCACCCCAATTATTCTCTAATATTGACTAGAGACGGCTTACTGAATTCAGCTGTAAAATGAAAATTATAAAATGACGCTCATGTACACTGGCCCCTGTGGATATCGATATATCCATTCCGAATGAAGATGTGCCCTACGAAGAAGAGACCGAAGGTGCCAAATTGTATTTATGGACAAAACGCCACTTATTTATTATTTGAAATTTGTACAATGCTTTGCGCATGTATAGACACTGGTTGAAATAACGCCCAGAGGATGCGGAAGAGTGTATTTAGTATTTAATAGATGTGGGACGTTGAGATGAAGCTGCACAATACTAAGCTTCGGCGGTGGGCAATGAATATGTTTTGTACAAGCACAGAAAATCAAATCAGTTATTGAACAAATTCTGTGAAGAATTCTGATTGTTGAATGCAGGTGCATATACGCAGTGGGCTTGGGCGCTACACCGACCAACTTGGCTATTTATGCAACACTTTAGCCGATTATTATAAACTTTTTGGTTTATTTTATCGTTTCCGTGAAATATACCTATGAAGAAGCCAAACAAACCGTGCTATATACGTGATTGGCATAAACATATAAAGTTCTATGGAGACATGAGATTATCGCTACCAGTGCAGTCTGTTGAGTGCTCTTTACTGTACACTTAATATAAATAAATAAATTCAATTCTTGTGTTTAAATACAAAACTGTTGTACTTTTGAGTTATAAAAGGAATGGCAAAAGACCTTACTGACTATATTTACAATGTTTTTATAAATTAACTTAAAACCAATTAACAATGAGTTCAAGGAACAGTTGTATTTGCTCGGTAGTAAGACTCAAACAAAGGTCTTGAGATCATAAATTCAAGATGCAGACTTCTAGGCATCCGATTAAACTCTTCAAGTTCTCTAACGGAGGTGCAAAATTAAGATAATTAGATCTCCTAACTTCGATGTAAAATATATTATAAGAACGGAGGGTTCCATTGGGAACATTGAAACAAATTTGTCCAAGAAGAGCCAGCGATAATGTCGAAGATAAAAATTAAATTTTGAAAGAACGTCTGGCTTCGAGCAGCAAAATATTTATAGGTAATTCAACCAAACAGGATAAATATAATAAGAGCCACCCGTCTGCTACGAGTGGCGAGTAACTCGCTGGAAATTTAAAAAATTGCTGCCCAATGTTTTCCATAGGGGACATTTTCAATCGTCTTGCATTTATCCATGTTGCGTAGGCACCTTATGTAAATGTGATTTTTGGAAAGAGAATTAATTAATTAATTAAATACAGTTAAAAATAACCACAAATACCCCACGAAAAGGCATAAAAACATTTATGCACATATCGCCCGAAAAAATCCTGCGAGTACCCTAACGAATAACTTTACGCAAAGTAACGAGTGACGTCTCTTATTATATTTACCCTTCCTCATTCAACACTGTGCCTCCTGACTAGTTTTCCAAATACGATGCTTAGCCCGGGTTTTTCAATGCGAGTTTAAACTCGAGTTAAAGTTGACTAGAATTTGACCTTCACCCCTATTATGAACTCGTACGATACACGATAAACGCTTGCAATCTGTTCTACCGTATTATGAAATAAATTCTAGCGTGTGAAACTCGATCGTTAGCGTTTATCGTTTATCGTGGTATTGCCATACGCTAACTATCGCATACGCTGTTCAATTTTCTACGCTAGCTATCGCTGATAAATTTTTCCACGATACGTTGGGAACTATTTAAATAAAAGTAAATATACAATCATTACATAATCCAAAATAATCCAACTACAGCCTCATTCCCAACACTCTGTTGCAACACCCTGGGCAAGAAGCCTTAAAGTGGCACAAACCTTCAAAATATTTGGGATGGATGGCCTATTTTTACGGGCGCGCAAACTGCCTTCTATTTCTGTTAAGACATACTCTAACATCAATTTTGTTTATTAAACTTTTTTTACTTTTAGTATGTCAAGTACTTACAGTGTAGAGTTCATTTCAAGAAGATTGGAATGATCTCTCAATTTTCTTCTTTCTGTGGAATCTATGCAAGTTCCGTCAATTTGTTCATTTGAGTTTATATAAAAGGTAACAGAGGTTGCATAAAACATTTTATTATAACAGCTTTTAAAAACTGTTGCCACTTTTACGTACAAGACAAATGAATTGTTAGTATTTACGTTTTGTTTTGCTATCTGTTTCGTATAGATTCACAAAAATTTGTAAACAAAACTCTGCTGTCATTCACAATAGTACATCTATCGGGCGTGTGGAAATCGCAATATGAAAGCTGATTTTTTACAATACGCTAGGAAGCGTTTATCGTCTATCGTATGAAAATTCATAATAGGGGTGTTTTTAGAAGGTGAAATAAGATCATTAGGGGGACTCATGTAACCGTATAAATGCCTTATAAAGTGTGTAAACGTATAAATTTATCTAGTGCGTAAACGAGCTGTCAAATTTTGTATGAAAAATCATTTACACAATTTGTATAAATTTACGCGCACATTTCATTGTGTAAGCGCGGTAAACTCAAAGGAATGCAACCTTGCAGACATTACAGCCGGCATTTTCATCAGAAATCTCCAACATCAGCAAGTAAAGGCGTTTTAGTTTTGATTTTTCACTTAACCTTGGTATTTTTTAATTTGTATAACAATCAAAAAATTTTTTTTGGCAATAATACAGCTGAAAAACAATCAAGTTTATCAAGAGTATTACTAGGTGCGTTCATATAACCGCGTGTGTAAATGGATGTAATTTTACACCTTATAAGTTTATATGCTATCATGAGTCCCCCTATTTAGTTTGTGTGAAAACAGTATAAAATAGTGACTAGAGACGGCTTACTGAATTCAGCTGTAAATATCGTCATTTGGGGTATATAAGTTTTGTGACATCAGTGTTTCGCATAGGCCGAGGCGAATCCATACCAGATGGTGGCAAAGCGAATTCAATCGATTCGCCGGGCAGAAGAATGTCAAGTCAAAAGAAAATTTTCATAGATTTCGATTAACTAACATTTTGTTGTACAAGGCTTTAGGCTCCATTACTGATACTTAGCATAGACTTGACTTGGCTTGCGAACTGTCACTTACAGTTCTGTTAAATGAACATTGCATGTTACTGATTACTCAAAACTTAACTTGACTTAGAAATCTGTTGAATTTTGATTTTCTATGTAAGTTCTAAGTGACGTTTACATTTTGAGATGCCATTTGTTTGTTTCCATTTCATTTTGACATTTTGTCATACAAATTGACATTTATTTAAAAATAAATTTCAACGCTGATTATGATGCCAGATTTTATGCGCCAAGTGCAGTATAATCGTGGCTAAGTTGCCAAGTTTACGCCAAGTCAAGTCAAGTCTATGCTAAGTATCAGTAATGAGGGCTTTTGTATGGAAAATTATCAAGAAGAAGCAATCAGCTGTTGGGATAACACCACCTCTACTGAATTCGCCTTGGCATAGGGCATCACAAAACATTGTTTTCTATATAGTTTGGCAGCTTAAGTAGAGGTTATGTTGCGAATAGAGTGGAAGGCAGTGGACTAGGCAGTCGAATGTCATATAATGAAGGAATGGTGTTCGGAGATTTTTCAAAGTTAAAAAAACAATGATAAAGTCTTTAATATAAATAAAACTATTGTCTTAATAACAACAAAAACGCCATATATATTCTGTATACATAAATTTGTAAGGATTATCTCACTTTAAAATTTGAATTAAATAATCTAAAGTTTTGTTTTGAAATTGAGTCGAGAACTGTGCGTGTGAATGTGCGAATTTTCACCGATCAGCTGTTAGTTGCGCTACTTGGTAAAATTTACAATGTCATAAAATGTTGTCCATCAGCCAGCTAATCGGATGAGGCGTCTAATTTAAAAATCTGGCAGGGCTAAAAGCTAACAGCTGTAAAATGTCAACCTCTAACCGGCAGGTGTCACTCTTCCTTCTCTCCGGCAAATAGCAAATATGGCGACAGGCGTAAGTAAATTTTCATAATTTTAATTTGTTAATATCTTTAGCATCGTGACAATTTCGCTACAAATAATAAGAAGAAACGTTTATTTATAACGCATAATTTTGTATTTCACAAAATTTTCAATAACTTTCCAATTACAGACGCTTTATACCTACCCAGAAAACTTCCGTGCGTACAAGGCGCTCATTTCCGCCCAGTACTCCGGTGCACAGGTGAAAGTAGCTGAAAACTTTGTTTTTGGCGAGACTAACAAATCAGCAGAATTCCTAAAGAAATTCCCAACCGGCAAGGTAAGAAAACGTACAGAGTTTATCGTATTAGGGTGTGTACAAACAGTACGATATGTATACGTCATCAATGGTGCAGTGTTACGAACTTTTCTGTTTCTGAATTTTCTAGGTGCCTGCTTTCGAAACTGCTGATGGCAAATATCTGTCTGAGTCCAATGCCATTGCTTTCTATTTGGCCAATGAACAACTGCGTGGTGGCAAATCTACGTTAGCACAAGCTGAGGTGTTGCAATGGTTATCGTATGCCGATACTGAAATTACGCCAGCGTCCTGTTCGTGGGTCTTTCCACTTTTAGGTATTATGCCACAACAAAAAAACAATACCGCTAAACAAGATGCCACAGCAATTTTGACTTTGTTGAACAACAAATTTTTGAATAGCACATATTTGGTTGGTGAACGTATTACACTCGCCGATATTGTGGTTTTCAGTAGTTTGCTGCATATGTATCAATACGTACTGGATCCTAAACTACGCGGAGAATTTGGCAATGTAAATCGTTGGTTTATAACTATTTTAAATCAGCCACAAGTTAAAGCAGTTGTTAAAAATTACGCCCTGTGTGAGACCGCGCTAACATATGATCCAAAAAAATATGCCGAATTCATAGGCAAGTCCGGTGGCGCCAGCGAAAAGAAACAACAGCAGCCCAAGCAGAAGGAAGAGAAAACGCGGAAAGTGGAACCCAAAGATGAATTGGATGCCGCTGATGAAGCGCTTCTATTGGAACCCAAATCAAAGGACCCATTCGATTCACTCCCAAAAGGCACATTCAATTTCGATGATTTCAAACGTTCATACTCCAACGAGGATGAATCTGTTTCCATTCCCTACTTTTGGCAAAAATTCGATCCAGAAAATTACTCTATCTGGTTCGGTGAATATAAATATAATAATGAGCTTACAAAAGTGTTTATGTCGTGCAATCTCATCACTGGTATGTTTCAACGTCTCGATAAAATGCGTAAGCAAGCCTTTGCTTCAGTGTGCCTGTTTGGTGAGGATAATGATAGTACCATATCCGGTGTTTGGGTGTGGCGCGGTCATGAATTAGCCTTCACACTATCACCCGATTGGCAAATTGATTACGATTGTTATGCATGGAACAAATTGGATGCCAATTCGGAAGAAACTAAAAAATTAGTGCAACAATATTTTTCTTGGACAGGTACCGATAAGGATGGACGCAAATTCAATCAGGGTAAAATATTCAAATAATTGCAATATACAAGAAAAAGTAACTGCATAAAAATCAACTGAGATTTGAATGCTTAATTAGTGTTCCGCTTAAAATTAAAGTTAACCAACTCAATACATGCATAGTATATCCTTTCTCAGTCATCCACAACATTAAATATCAAAGCGTACTGCAAAACGAACGCCTTTTTTGTAATTTCAAAAATTATAGGTCTTTCGCTTTTGTAAGCGTAGTGTGTTGAAAAACTACTAGCTGTTCGAAACTGAGAATTATTTATATTTAACGAAAATAAGCTGTTCTTTTTTTTAAATAAAAGTTGAAAAGTAATCTTAATTTGTTTGAAATAGTGAGTTTTATTCGTTGATAGATTGTTAAGCAAAATATACAATTAAGTTAGCAATAGTTTAGTTCGGTTTGAAGTCCCTATTCAATGACACGAAAGTAAGCCCTAATCGAATTCGGCCTACCACACTGCAGATCCTGTGTTCAAACTCCCGGGCAAATCAAGGTCAAAGTTTTAGAAACAAGTATTTTCAATTAGAATAAAGATTTCTATGCGTGGTCGCCCCTCGGCAGTGATTTGGCGAACACTCCCGAGTGTCTTTCTGCCATGAAAAGCTACTAAGTGAAAACTTATCTGTCTTGCAGATTCCTTTCGGAGACTGCGTAAAACACGTAGGTACCGTCACGCTAATTTGTAGGAAAATATTAAAAAGGAAGAGAAGATCGGCCTAAACTCTCTTCGGAAGTATATCTCGTCTTTTATCTTTTTTTATTCTGTATAACTGCGATTATGTAGCTAAGCTTTTTGCAAAACTTACGGTTTTTAAATTTGGAATTTGGAAATATGAAGAAGCAGAGCTCGAACAAATGTATGAAACGGTTCGGATACTATAAATATATTTAGTCTTTGTAAAGCCTTATTCGAATTTAAAAAATCAATATTCGTTCGTTCCCTGAAGAACAGTGACTGTTCAGCAACTCTATTTTAAAATTGATTCTATGCGAAGTTATGTGACCAGTTTGGAAAACATTCTCCATAGGGCCGCATATTATCTTTAAATCCATGTCAATTCGAATCAATGAACACCTTTTTGTATTTGAAAGGAAAGAGTGTAATGGTTGGCTTCATTGTCCAATTTATTATGTAATTTCGATTAACATGATAACTTATTTTATATGCCTTTAAAAAGAAAAAAATCCAATTTAATTTAGTTTCTTAAAGATTTTTCAACAAACTTAGAATATCTAAATATTTTTATTCGGAAGAAATGCGTTTAGTGGGGAAAAATAATAGTATGTATGTTGTATTAGTCTCAACTGCTAATATCGAATTAAATAAGTATTAATAATTATTGCTCACTGTTGGCATACATCTCTACAACGGTCTCACTTCGTTGGCACATAAAAACCAACATTAGCACGGCGATATACGCTACGGCGGTTTATGGAACACGTTTTATTTCCTTTACTTCTTCCTTTGTAGAACAACAGGTCCCACATTATCGCCCGTTCGCTTGTTGTGGTCGCCATGACTACCATCACAGTAGGGCCACTAGAAAGAGCGATTTTGAAAATGTTTAGTCGAAAACGAGTCACTAAATTGTCTTCCACTTACATTCTTGGTTTTCCAGCAACGACAGAATGCTGCTTTCTCAGCAATATTTTCAATATCGATCATATCAACCACTTTAGACTCCGATTTGCGTATAGTTTGATTGCAGCGTCCAGCACCGTCACAGCGTTTACGCGCAACCGGACAGAAAGCCAAATAGGAAACATAGCCGAGTCCAGCCACAACAGCGGTAGGAGGAATAAGTGCTAACCAATCCTTAACTGTGAACAAGGAAAATTTAAAAATAATTCACAAATAATCGAGACACAATAAAAGCTAGTCTTTGACCCTTTCCACTCTTAATTAAATACAAAAGCAAAAGCAAATAAGATGCAAAAACTACTAGAAGGTTGAGCTGCAGACGTCAGCGTCGATGTTAGTATCATAGCAACAAAAGTAAGAACAATAGGAAAACATGTTTATGAGAAACGCTCTCTTAAGTAGGAAATAATTCCAAGATAAGCAGAAATGTGTTTTCAATTTCCAACTAAGAATTTTGCATTCGTGTGTTGTTTGCACTCTTATCCCCCTTTGGACTATTTTTGTATTTTGTTGTTGAAACAGCTGCAGCAATTTTAGTACACTAGTGCTAGGTGCTTATTGCATAATCGCGCAAATTGTAAATCAGTGTAAATAGAAATAGATTTTCTTAACCACTTTAACAAATATGCTGACGAGATAGCATGTACAAATAAATACAAACCGGTTGACAGCTCTTGTCTCTTATCACATCGGAACCATAAACTAATAATGCTATAATTCCGGCATAATCAACAAATAGAAGTTATCTATTGGCGATGTTTTCCAGCAACATGGCCTCATTTGCTTTTACTTAGCAGTCCATTATACAGCTCATATAGGTATAGAAACACTTTTATACTTTCATTTTAATTGGCCTACTTCAATCTCGTATTTGTCCTTATTATCACCCCATTCTTCCAATGCATTTTCTTCCTCCTATATATCTACTTACATGACAACTTGAACCAGCCCGTGAATGTATCTGGTATTGGCAAATTCGACATGTAGTCTGGAATTGTGGTTTTAACTAAACTCGAAACAGCCTGCATTTTGTGAGTATTTTCTTTTGAGCCTCTATGGGTTTGTAAGATTAATTTAAACCACTTTAATTGGTTCGCTTTTTTGCACGACGACGACAATGTAGCGACAGAACTATAGTAAACAATGGACAGAACCATCACCATTGCAAATTTTACCAAGTAGCGCAACTAACAGCTGATCGGTGAAAATTCGCACATTCACACGCACAGTTCTCGACTCAGTTTCAAAGAAAAACTTTAGATTATTTAACTCAAATTTTAAAGTGAGATAATCCTTACGAATTTATGTATATAGAATATATAAGGCGTTTTTTTTGTTATTAAAACAATAGTTGTATTTATATAAAAGCTTTTATCATTTTTTTATTTAACTTTGAAAAAACTCCGAACACCATTTCTTCATTATATGACATTCGACTGCCTAGTCCACTGCCTTCCACTCTATTCGCAACATAACCTCTACTTAAGCTGCCAAACTATATAGTAAACAATGACCATCACATTCATCTGCACGGCGAATTGATTGAATTAGTTTTGCCCAAGGCGAATTCATTACAGGTGGTGTTATCCCATCAGCTGATTGCGTCTTGATAATTTTCCATACTGTGCCTTGTACTACAACATGTCAGTTAATCGA
This sequence comes from Eurosta solidaginis, assembly GCF_040869045.1. NCBI lineage: Eukaryota > Metazoa > Arthropoda > Insecta > Diptera > Tephritidae > Eurosta > Eurosta solidaginis. The sequence continues at coordinate 87,807,985 of NC_090319.1, read as the reverse complement.
AATCAATGAACATTTTCTTTTGACTTGACATTCTTCCGCACGGCGAATTGGTTGAATTCGCTTTGCCGCCATTTTTGGTTTTTCGCCATATGCATAACCTGAAATTAATTGAGTTGGTGAATTTAATAAATTTTTGTAGATTTTATTCATTGCTTTGGATACGTTATGACTAATTCCGGAGTCATTGGTGCCATATGTCGTATCGCTGTATCCGTATCCTTAACGTAATCAGCTGTTTATCTTTACGACGGTAAACCAAAACCCAATTGGTTGGCTACGATACGATTACGACCTTAGCGGCACCAAAAATCGATTGCATTGATTCTCATAAGGTTGGTCGAATCAGCTGTTAAAAGGTTACCGATACGGTTACCGATAAAGCACCAATGTCTCCAGCTTAAGAGACTTATTTTTTGTGGAATATGTTTCTAATTTTTTGCGCTGTGACCCTGGTATCAGGATGGCTCTGTTGATTTGGTTTTTTGTGTAAAATGTTTGACAGCGTACCCTCTGTACTTGTTTGTTGTTGTTGTTGTAGATATGGACACTCCCCGAAGTCCTTGGGGAGTGTTATCGACTTGATGGTCCTTTGCTGGATGCAGATCCGGTACGTTCCGGTACCAAGCCCGACCATCTCAGAAACGATTTGTTGTGACCATATGCAACCTTCTAGGCCATACCGCTCTCCCACCCCCTAGATCCATGAGGAGTTCGTGGACGTCAGAGCCTCGGCTGTTAATGAAACAGGGCTCGCCATGGATTGGTGAGGTTGACAACTGGATTTGAGAAGCTATGTATTGCGCTGGCAACCTGAAAGGGCTGCGCTACACAAACCCCTTGAATATGGTATTTTAGTCACCTCTTACGACATGCATACCTACCGCGGGTATATTCTAACCTCCAAACCCGCTGGGGTATGTACTTAATAGTACTTACAGACATATACATAAGGGCATCCGATGTTTAACATATTTTTACCACTCGACAACCCATACATTTTAACTAGAATGCTTGGTTTCTCAGCGCGAGTTTAAACTCTCGTTAAAGTTGACTAGAGTTTAACCTTGCCCCTTTGTTCGCTAATATACAATTTTGCTGCTCAACTCAGCTTAAGCGGCCGAAGTGGCAGGGTTAAGCTCTAGTCAACTTTAACTGGAGTTTAAACTCGCACTGAGAAACTCGGCCTAAGTCTGCAAATAAATTATTAAGGTAATAAAATAATAACGTTTTAAATCGGGTTAGAAAAACTATACTTTTTGTTTTTGAAAAATATAAGAGCCACAACATATTGCGGAATTGCCTTTTGCACGAAGCTCAAGAAAGAAGTAAAATTTTTAATTTCCACCTTGGGTAAGTTGTTATTTAGTTCAAAACAAGTCTTTTGATACCTCTCCCGATATTTTCGGACGTGTTTTAACTGCTGACCCTTTTGTTAAGTATTAGTACATTAGCCAAAGAGAGCCACCAGTCTACTACGAGTGGCGAGTAATTCGCAGGAAATTATAAAGATGTATGCCTAATGTTTTCTAATGCCTATATGACACTACTTTATTTTTGCTTGGATTCCAAGCTTAAAATATTGACGAAACTTTATCGGAAAGTCAAAACGCAAAAACAATTCCAACGAGGGCAAGGGAGACCAATATTGCCCACAAAAGGAATATGTTTGACATGTTATTGTTGAATTCTTTTTTCGTTTCATTTTTCACCAAATTTTTTCATATAAAAACTATGAAAATATATACAAGTTAGAGATGGTCCTTACGCCTTAAAGAGGAAGCAAAGAAGGAAGAAGAGCACAGCCAGCGGCGGTTGACCAGCATGCGCCCGCTCCCGCTGAAAAGCGCAGGATCGGGCAAATTACGCCGGAGGAAACTACAAGTTCAAAGAGGCAAAGGGCCCACGCTCCCAGGAACACTGCACCCACGGGTAGGGAGAATCAAGCCAGGGCGACTGGGGTATCCGCTGAGATGGCACCAAGGCTATTCGGAAGCCCATAGGGGTATCCGAATAGCTGTTCTGCCCAGTAACTACCCAGCGGAGGCCCTAAGTCAAGAGGACCTGACGAATCTCCAAGAGCTCATAATGGACGGAGTGTTCAGGGGATGTGGGCATGCCCTAGTTTTTTGTGGGGTATACTTCCGAGCAGGGCTCCTCCTCGTAGACGCGAGGACGAGAAAACGGTTAAGTGGCTAGTTGAAGTGATACCGACGCTTGAGGGGTGGACAGGGCTACAAATATGCACGAGACGCGGGGATGAAATACCCCCAACGCATAATGTGACTATGTTCTTCCCCAGAAGTGCGGAACGCCCCAAAGAGTTTGCGTTACGGCTCCTCGCCAACCAAAATGAGGGCCTCAGGACGCAGAGATGACGCGTTATTAGTTGTAGCGCAGAGGAAACAGGCTTACGTCTCGACGTGGGCATAGACGAGGAATCGTACCAAATTATACGCACAAACGGACTTAAGCTGCACTATAGGTACGGCCTGGTCCTAGTGAGACCCTGTAGGTAGAGGCAACCAGGGAATAATGAGCAGCCGGAAGACAAGGCTGAGGCAGAGGGCACCGACAGAGGCGAGCTGTCGGACGAGAATATGACGGACGCGAGCACCGATACCATCAGAGCTCGCGAGACCACAAACCCTCCCACCGCAGCAAGCAAGAACGACACAATCGTGCAGCCTGGGTATGAAAGAGAAATCCCCACCACACAAGAGCTCATCGAGGGCTTCGACCTCCAGGAGCTGGAGCTGAATAGGCGGGACGAAAGCGAAAGCGGATTGTCGGATGACGATGATCCGATGAGGCCGGCCGGGCCAAAATGACCGGCACAAGCATAAATATAGCCCAGATCAACCTCCATCACGCCATTGCAGCCTCGGCTGTACTGGTGAGGAGGTTCGCCTCGGATGATCTGGGCAACGCCCTCATACAAGAACCTTGGGTTTACAAGAGACAGGTGAGGGGCCTTAATGTGAGTATTAACAAAGTTATTTGGGATCTCTCACAGCAGAGACCAAGAGCATGTGTAATGCTTAAAGCAAATATTAATTATTTTTGCATTACAGAATTTTTAAGTCGGGATCTTTCCTTTGAGAAATACAAATCTCCGGGGGTGGATGGCATCTACCCGGCGGTAATGCAGCAGGACACAGCTTATCCCACATCTGGCCAGGATCATGAGAGATAGCCTGGCACTTCGATACATACCCATGATGTGGAGAAGAGCAAAAGTGGTTTTCATACCAAAAGTAGGAAAAAGGACTATTCACAGGCAAAGTCCTTCAGACCAATAAGTCTAACTTCCTTTGTCTTGAAAGCAATGGAAAAGATATTGGACCAAGAAATTAGGTCGAACGCCCTCAAGAGCTGGCCCCTACATCATAGGCAGCATGCGTACAGAGCGGGTAGGTCCACGGACACAGCTCTGTATCAATTAACATCTGAAATACAGAGGGCATTCGAAACAGAGGAAACAGTGATTTGCGCTTTCCTTGACATCGAGGGTGCCTTTGACAACACAACTCACGAAAGCGTAAACATAGCACTGCAGAGAAGAGGAATTCAGATGCCTATCCAGAGATGGATTGACAATCTACTCCGCACAAGAATCGCTGAAGTCCATGTAGGCAACAGCGCAGTTAAGGTTAATACCACGAGGGTGTGCCCTTCTGTGGAGCCTAGTAGTGGATGAACTCCTGCAAAAGCTATTTGACAGTGGCATAAGATGCCATGTATACGCTGACGATATCGTCATAATTGCAAGGGGTAAATTCGGGAGTACGCTCTGTGATATAATACAGAGAGCATTGAATATTACAAAGGGATGGTGTGCCAGTGTGGGGCTTAACATCAACCCATCTAAAACGACCATCATCCCTTTCACCAGAAGAAGGGCCCTACCAGCCCTGAGAGCAATTACAATAGATGGCGTGGAACTAGAACATGGAACCGCGGTGAAATACTTGGGGGGTCATTTTTGACACCAAGCTCCTATGGAAACAGCACTTCGACTCCATGAGAGCTAGGGCCACGAGGTCCATCATGATATGCAAACGTTTAGCAGGCAAATCATGGGGCTGTAGCCCGCATGTGCTAAGATAGATGTATACCATGATAGTAAAACCTATGATAACATACGGTTCGATAGCCTGGGCATCGAGAACAACTCGGGCGACGACGAGGCAAGCACTGTCAAAACTTCAGCGACTGGCATGTGTATGCATCACGGGAGCTATGCGCACATGCCCTACAGCAGCGCTGGAGGCTATCCTCGATCTGACCCCGCTGCATATATCAATAGAGCAGTCAGTCAAGCGAACCCTCCTGAATCTCGCTAAGGAGGGCTCGGGCATAGGTAAAGTCATATCGTCCCGAAACATGGAGGAATTGAGAGAGAAGATCCCAATCTCTCAACTCCCGAGGGATGATATCCTCAGGCAGATAGTCTATGAGAGAAGGTACAAAGTAGAACTGGGTGACAAGGGTACGTGGGAGGAAAGCAGAATTGAGTACATTCATAAGCTAAATAGAATAGTATGGTATACCGATAGCTCGAAAACTCCAGAGGGGATTGGATCTGGAGTCATTGGAGCCAGAGCCAAGATATCAACGCCTCTGGGAGCACACCCAAGAATTTTTCAAGCGGAAGTATTCGCCATAAGCCAGTGTGCTGACCTGAACCTTCAGCGAGAATACTCCAATGAAACAATTGCCATACTCAGTGACAGTCAGGCCGCCCTCAAGGCGATCTCGGCGTCTGAAATAAAATCAGCACAAGTCCTTGAGTGCATTGAAAAGCTAAATCAACTAGGAGCACACAACAAACTGTTGTTGGCCTGGGTTCCTGGCCACAGGGGAGTGGAAGGCAATGAGCAAGCGGACAGCCTAGCAAGAGAGGCAGCAATGACACGACCTATTGGTCCTGAGCCGTTCCTGCCAGTAGGCCCGCAGGAAATCAGAGGGCATCTACTAGTAGAAGAAAGGGAAAAGAGGAAAGAACATTGGCGCAATATGCCAGGCTTGAGGCAATCTAAGTTACTGCTAGGGGGCTACAACACAACTCGATATAGGGCATTAATGGGCCTGCCGAAAGATAACCTGAGGATCCTAACAGCTATTCTTACAGGACATTGCAGACTGAACCGCCACATGCAGAAGCTGGGCATACCATCGAACAACACATGCCGATTTTGTGATCGTTCAGCGGAGACGGCGGAACATGTACTCCTGGAATGTGACGCAATCTCAAGACGTAGGGCTAAGTTTTTGGGCTCACCATGGCCAGATCATTCTCACATCAAATCCCTCAAGCCAGGTGAACTGCTAGGGTTCATCAGAAAAGTCGGCTTGGATGAGGTGTTGTGAAGCAGTTGAGGGCACAATAGACCAATGGCCGCAGTGCGATCCTCAATTAATTATATATCTATCTATCTACGCTTTCGATATTAACATTTTTAAGCAATAATTACTGATGTTATATTATCAGAAACCTCAGGTAAACTGTGTAACATTCACCACACACGAAGAAAAAAGGACGTGTGGCACTCGGGGACTGCCGCGGTAAAGCTATTGCATATTATCAACTTATGCAATTATAATATCTATGCAACATTTTGTTTTCTTTGATATTAATTCGTTTTGTCTTAAACTTTAACTTTAACTTTATTTTTAACTTTCACTTTAACTTTAACATTCACTTTAACTTTAACTTCCACTTTAACTTTAACTTTAAATTTCACTTTAACTTTAACTTTATTTTTAACTTTAACTTTCACTTTAACTTGAACTTTTAACCTTAACTTTAACTTTAACATTCACTTTAACTTTAACTTTACTTTAACTTTAACTCTAACTTTAACTTTAACTTTAAATTTAACTTTAACTTTAACTTTAACATTCATTTTAACTTTAACTTTAACTTTAAATTCCACTTTCACTTTAACATTCTCTTTAACTTAAACTTTCACTTTAACTTTAACTTTGACTTTAACCTTAACTTTAACTTTAATTTTATCTTTAACTTTCACTTTAACTTTAACTTTAATTTTAACTTTATTTTTAACTTTAATTTTAACTTTCACTTTAACTTTAACATTCACTTTAACTTTAACTTTAACTTTAACTTTATTTTTAAATTTAACTTTAACTTTCACTTTAACTTTAACATTCACTTTAATTTTAACTTTAACATTCACTTTAACTTTAACATTCACTTTAACTTTAACTTTATTTTTAACTTTAACTTTAACTTTCATCTTCACTTTAACTTTACCTTTAACTTTCACTTTAACTTTAACTTCCACTTTAACTTTAATTTTAACCTTAACTTTAACTTTAACTTAATTTTATCTTTAACTTTAACTTTAACCTTAACTTTAACTTTAACTTAAACCTGAACTTTAACTTTAACTTTATTTTTAACTTTAACTTTACCTTTAACTTTAACTTTCACTTTAACTTTAACTTCCACTTTAACTTTAATTTTAACCTTAACTTTAACTTTAATTTTAATTTTATCTTAACCTTTAACTTTCAGTTTAACTTTAACATTCACTTTAACTTTAACTTCCATTTTAACTTTAGCTTTAGCTTTAACTTTCACTTTAACTTTAACTTTATATTTAACTTTCACTTCAACTTTAACTTAATTTTTAACTTTAACTTTCACTTTAACTTTAACATTCACTTTAACTTTAACTTTATTTTTAACTTTAACTTTAACTTTCATCTTCACTTTAATTTTACCTTTAACTTTCACTTTAACTTTAACTTCCACTTTAACTTTAATTTTAACCTTAACTTTAACTTTAATTTTATCTTTAACTTTAACTTTCAGTTTAACTTTAACATTCACTTTAACTTTAACTTCCATTTTAACTTTAGCTTTAGCTTTAACTTTCACTTTAACTTTAACTTTATATTTAACTTTCACTTTAACTTTACCTTTAATTTTAACTTTAAGTTTAACTTTAACTTTAACTTTAACCTTAACTTTAACTTTAACCTCAACTTTAACTTTAACTTTATCTTTAACTTTAACCTTAACTTTAACTTTAATTTTAACTTTAACTTTAATTTTAGTTTTAATTTTAACTTTAACTTTCACTTTAACTTTAACATTCACTTTAACTTTAACTTTATTTTTAAATTTAACTTTAACTTTCACTTTAACTTTAACATTCACTTTAACTTTAACTTTATTTTTAACTTTAACTTTACCTTTAACTTTAACTTTCACTTTAACTTTAACTTCCACTTCAACTTTAATTTTAACCTTAACTTTAACTTTAACTTTAATTTTATCTTAACCTTTAACTTTCAGTTTAACTTTAACATTCACTTTAACTTTAACTTCCATTTTAACTTTAGCTTTAGCTTTAACTTTCACTTTAACTTTAACTTTATATTTAACTTTCACTTTAACTTTACCTTTAATTTTAACTTTAAGTTTAACTTTAACTTTAACTTTAACCTTAACTTTAACTTTAACCTCAACTTTAACTTTAACTTTATCTTTAACTTTAACCTTAACTTTAACTTTAATTTTAACTTTAACTTTAATTTTAGTTTTAATTTTAACTTTAACTTTCACTTTAACTTTAACATTCACTTTAACTTTAACTTTATTTTTAAATTTAACTTTAACTTTCACTTTAACTTTAACATTCACTTTAACTTTAACTTTATTTTTAACTTTAACTTTCACTTTAACTTTAACATTCACTTTAACTTTAACTTCCACTTTAACCTTAACTTTGACTTTAACCTTAACTTGAACTTTAGCTTAACTTTAACCTTAAATTTAACATACACTTTAACTTTATTTTTAACTTTAACATTCACTTTAACTTTAACATTCACTTTAACTTTAACTTTAACTTTCACTTTAACTTTAACTTTAACTTTACTTTAACTTTAACTTTAACTTACACTTTAACTTTAAAATTCACTTTAAATTTAACTTGACCTTAAATTCTGACTTTAACTTTAACATTAACTTTAACTTTAACTTTAACCTTAACTTTAACTTTAACTTTAACTTTAACTTTATTTTTAACTTTAACTTTCACTTTTACTTTAACATTCACTTTAACTTTATTTTTAACTTTAACTTTCACTTTACCTTTAACATTCACTTTAACTTTAACTTTATTTTTTTTAACCTTAACTTTCACTTTAGATTTAACATTCACTTTAACTTTAACTTTAACTTCCACTTTAACTTTGACTTTAACTTTAACTTTAACTTTCACGTTAACTTTAACATTCACTTTAACTTTAACTTTCACTTTAACTTTAACATTCCCTTTAACTTTAAATTTAACTTTACCTTAATTTTAACTTTAACTTAAATTTATCTTTAAATTTAACTTTAACTTTAACCTTAACTTTAACTTTCACTTTTACTTTAACCTAAACTTTAACTTTAAGTTTATTTTTAACTTTAACTTTAACTATCACTTTAACTTTTACTTTAACATTCACTTTAACTTTAACATTCACTTTAACTTTAACTTTATTTTTAACTTTAACTTTAACTTTAACTTTCACTACCACTTTAACTTTAACTTTAACCTTAACTTGAACTTTAACTTTAACTTTTACTTTCACTTCAACTTTGACATTCACTTTAACTTTAACTTTACTTTAACTTTAACTTTGTAAGATGACCATCGTGGTCATCTTTATTCTTGCGTCGTAGTTGACGCAGGTTATCGCCCAAACGCTTTAGCGCAACTTAAGTAAAGCACACAATATTAATTGCGTAGACTTCTCGCACATACACTGCTTCTAATACCAAAACAAGAAACTGATGAACTTTACTCTTTAAATATATTCTTTTGAAATTTTATTTTACTGAATATAAAAAATGTTCACAAACTTAGAAAATTTAATATATATGTATATATATATATATGTGAGCTGCTGAAAACTTTGCTTCTTGACGAGTTGAATGCGCGAAATTAATTGGCGTCATTCGAAGTGACGTTTATGAAGGTAACCCTCATGGTGAGTGATTGGTGTGGTCAAAAAAATTGACGTGGTTAATATTTAATGATTGATGTTATGGTCACTCAACACTTATCATAAGGGTTGCCTTACATCATCCCCCTTTGGAAAAGAAGAATTGGCCAAATTCTTCTGTCCCAAACGTGATGTATTTTATCTTAATAAAAGTTTAAGACTGTTAAACTAAATTTAAATCTACATCTATGTTTAGATCTAAATTAAAAATGAAATTCTAAAGTCTAATTCTAAAGTAGGACTTAAATTTAATTTTTATAATTAAAAACAATTTTTTTGTGTTTTAATTCTACTGTATGAATTAAGTTCTTAATTTTTAATGATTGTTTAAATTTATTTGAATTCATTGTCTTTTTTCCAGGTTTGGAAGAAAAACATTTTATTTCTAATTTAACAATAGAGATTAACTTTAAATAATCTTGAATTTAAAAATTTAATTTAATTAATTTTTCTTATTCTATTTTTATGTACTATTTTTTTCTTTTTCGTTTCGTCATCAATTAACGTGACGTTTACGCCGTCAATACCTATTACGGTATACGGACCAATATAGGTACTACTATGCTTGTCGCGGGGTTCTTTTTCAAGCAATACCTTGTCAAATACCTTGACAGATATTGGTTGTGAACTTTTGTTATATCCGGTTTGATTTTTTAATTTGTGTTCTGTAACTGTTTTATTCGCTAATTCGTGAGTTTTTTGAAAACGAAATTTAACTTCTTTCGAATAGTTTTCTATGTTATAAATCGGGTCTATTTTATCGGTTTGCAGTTCTTTTGGTAAATTAGCTGCTTTGCCAAAGACTAATTCATATGGTGAGAATTTATTATCGAATACTGTGTTTGTTGTTGTGTTATGAAGAAAAGTGAAATATTTCAAGTAAACATCCCAGTCGGAAAAATTGGGATTTAGAAAAGATCTTAAATATTCATTGAAAACTCTGTGATTTCGCTCTACTGTGCCAAGGGTTTCATGATGGTACGCTGTGGAAAATTTATGTTCTATTTTTAATAGTTTTGTTAACTCTGAAAAAATTTCATTTTTGTATTCGGTACCTAAATCAGTTTTAATCGTCTTCATAATGCCATATATTAGTATGAAATTTTCAAAAATAGCTGATGCGACCGTTTTTGCACTTTTGTCAGGTATCGCAATCGTTACTAAGTATTTGCTGAGATCGCATATAATGGTGACAGCGAACTTGTTACCATTATCGGATTGAGGTAGAGGTCCTATAGTGTCAATGACAACAATGTCGAATGGCTTACATGGTGTTTCGGTTAGGACTAAATTTTCTTTTGTTTTTGGCTTAACCTTATTCAAAAGACATTTTTCGCAGTTTTTAACAAATTTCGCTATATCGCGCGTCATGCCTTTCCAATAATATTTGGTTCTGAGTTTTGCATAAACTTTTTTGCTACCGAAATGTCCTCCTAAAATTGGGTCGGTATGGTAAGTTGTTATTAATTGTTGTTTTTTGTCTTCGTCTGTCACAGTTTCTACGGGTTCGGTTAGGACGATTTCTAAATGTTTTAAAATTTTATTCCCAGTGGTTTTCAGATCTGATATCGAAAAATATTTAAAAAGATTATCATTTTTTTGCAATTCAATTATATTAATATTGCGCTTGCCAGCTTCTTTTTGTAGCTTCAAAAGTAATTCATCTAAATGTATTATTTTGTTAGCACACGCAACCTTAATTAACTCAATCTTTTTGTGTTTTAGATGCGCATTTAATTCAAAATTCGTAATTTTACCACTTTTATCATAATTTATTTGTGATTTTACTCTGGGTATTTTCTTTGAAAATTTGTTTGAAAAATTATCATAAACTTGTAATTTTATGTTTTCTTTTACTTTTTCTTCTTTGAGTATTTCTTGTTGCATTAATTGTTCTTGTTTTGTCTGTGATCTTGTCTGTACTGCTAAGATTGATGTTCCTGAATTTTTTATTTCTTCTATTGTGATGCGAGAGAGTGCATCTGCTCCTACGTTCGTTTTACCTTTTATGTATTCAATAGTGAAGTTGTACTCTGCCAGTTCAAGTCTGATACGTGAAAGTTTTGAAGAGGGATCTTTCATATTGAACAAGTAAACTAATGGACGATGATCGGACTTGACTGTAAAGTGTGTGCCATATATGTATGGTCTGAACTGTTTTATTGCAAAAAATATAGCTAAAAGCTCTAACTCAATTATTGATTTCTTTTGTTCTGAATTATTAAATGATTTGGACGCGAAACAAATTGGTAAGTCAATGCCATCTTTATTTTGACTTAAAATGGCACCACAACCAATTTTTGAAGCGTCGACAGTAATTATAAATTCCTTTTTGAAGTCTGGGTATTGGAGAATTTGAGGAGAAATTAAAGATTTTCGAAGTTTTTCAAATGCTATATCACATGATTGATCCCATTTAAATTCCACTCTTTTCCTGCTAAGTTTATTTAAAGGTGCTGCTATGGAAGCAAAATTTGGTATAAACCTTCTGTAATAATTGGCGAATGCCACGAATCGTCTTACTGCATCTTTATCGGAAGGTTTCGGATATTTCTTTATTGCAATTATTTTGGAATCGTCTGGAAGTAGACCTTTTGACGAACATTTGTGTCCTAGGAAAGTGACTTCTGAACGCATGAAGTTGCATTTTTCGGGATTTAGACGCAAATTAAATTTTTTGCATGTTTGAAAGACTTGTTCTAAATTTTTAAGATGGTGAGCTTCGCTGCACCCAATGACTATAAGATCATCGACATATAAAAAGGCTTGGTTTGGAGAAATTCCTGAAAAGGCAATTGACATCATTCTTGAGAATGAATTCGGAGCTACGTTTAAGCCGAATGGTAAAACTTTCCATCGAAAAGCACCGCGATCAGTGCTGAATGAAGTGATGTCTCTAGAATCTTTATTTAATGGGATTTGGTGAAAACCTGAATACAGATCCAATGTAGAAAAATATTTGGCTCTGCCTAGATTATCAAGAATATCGTCTATTCGTGCAAGTGGGAATTTGTCTGCTATCAATTTTTTGTTTACGGCTCTAAAGTCAACACACATCCTGTAGGATTTCTGTCCATTTGGGTTTTTCTTTGGCACAAGTATCAATGGACTATTATAGTTGGAATAGCTGTGTTCTATAAGATCGTTTTGCAATAAATTATCAACTTGTTTATTAATTTCCTCTCTCTGACAGTATGGTAAACGGTAATTTTTTATGTAAACAGGATTTGTATCTGTCAATCGTAATTTCTGTTCATAAAAGTTGTTAAGTGTCATACGATCGGTCTTTAGTGCAAAAATATCATCATAGTTTAGACATAAATCGAGAAGTTTTGGTTTGGCATAGTTTGGCATTTGTTTTTCTAAAATTGATTTTAATTCCTCTGACCTTTTCGAATCTTTTGAAAGATCATTGATTTTATACACGTTATAGTTGGTGATTTCATCCGTAACTATGTTACAATTTCTTACGTATTTTACCTCGTCAGTGACGTTTAATACCTTTATTATCGGATTGTTAGTGTCAACAATACACTTTGCGGTGAACACACCACTACAAATTTCCTGTGCGTCTATGAAAACTGGATGTTTAGATTTTTTCAGCTTAAATAAGCGATAAACTTCGCATCTAGGAGGAATTATCAATGTATTATCGGTTGTATTATGTAAAATTGAAATTTTATGAATATTTTTGCCAATGCCAATTGTTATGCTCTCGTTTGCATAGTCTATAATGCAATTGTATTTTTTCAAAAAGTCTTTGCCTACAATACCATCTGACGGTATGTTGAATTTGTCATCTACTACATTTAAAGTATGTGGAATTGAAAAATTTGAATAAAAAAGTTCTGTTTTAATGGTACCCAATGTTGAAACTGTATCTGTCGTAACACCCGTTATATTTATAATATTGTTGTTATTTATAGCAACATTTTGTTTTAAACTTGAAAGTTTTATAATTGATATATCAGCCTGTGTATCTACTAAGAAAGTACATGTTTTAAAAGAGTCATTGCAATTCAGTTCGATAAAATCTGAGTAGTTCAGGTTTAAACAATAAATTGATTTATTTTGAAAGACGTTATTTAATTCAGATTCTGGTCCCCCAGTGTTCGCTCCTGAGGGCCGTTGGCGTTTAAAGTGCGTACACTAGCGTTATTTGTAGTATTTGAACGTCGATTGTTGTTGTTACTGTTGTTATTGCTGTTGTTTCTGTTTACGGGCCTGCTATTGTTATTTCGAAAATTACCATTATTTCGCGAGCCATAATTATTGTTGTTATTATGCCTATAATTGCTATTGTTGTTTCTGTTAAAATTGTTGTTGTACCTCGAAAAGTTGTTCCTATTATATTGATTTGACCTGAAGTTACCTCGAAAACTATTATTTTGCCTGTTATAACGTGATCTAAACGCTAGTACCTGCCTTTCACTTGTTTGGTTATTTTGTTCTACGATCATTTTCGCAACTACATCCTTAGAATCAGTAAACGTAGTTGACGCTAAAATTGATTTTACTAGGTCTGAGCGAGTGTTAAGCCGACAAACGTTGACGGTTTGTTCGACTGCCATTTCGTGCGCTTTTTCCTGAGTCATTCCTTCTATAACTAATGATCGTTCTAAAGCATCGGAGAGTTCCTCAACACGTTTAGCGAATTCAGTATGATTATTATTAAAAACTTTTAACGATGCAATTTTTCCTGCAACAACTTTTGAGTTGTCAGGTTTTATTCTACCTTTTAATGCATCTTTTATTTGTTGAATTGTTGTTACTTCATTTGGAATTGCCTCACGCGCTTTCCCTTCTAACTTGGATTTTATAAACGAAATGAAAGTATTTGTCAAATTTTCTTCCATCAAATCTTCTATCAAACCTATTTTATCTATAAAGGATGCAAGTGAAAGCGGATCGCCGCTGTAGTTTTCTCTAATTATGGATGCACACATAGTAATAAAAGTTTTCTTTTGCTCTGAAGTCGCCATTGTTGGTTGTTCTTCGCTAATTGTGTCTAAATTATTATTGTGGAGTGAATTGGAAAATCCAGGGAAATCCTCAAGAAAAGATACGTGACTTTTTTTAATAATACTAGCTTTGTAAGCTGAAGTTGTCGATGCGTCAGATAATTCTTCCTCAGTGTCAAAATCCGAACTTGATTCGCTTTCTTGTATTAATTCAGAAAGATCTGTGGGTATTTTTATATTGCAGTTAATTCTAGAAAAACATTTAGTGAGTTGTTCTCTGCACTTTGACAAACTTTCGATTATTGAACTAGGCTTATCTCGATTTTCAAAATATGAATTTACTTGTATTATGATTTGGTTATAGCTTTTAATTAAAGCATCTTCATATTCTATTGATTTTTTCGCTGAGATAGATCGGTTATTTAAAACTCGTTTAGTAACTTTAGTGAAATTAGAGCGTAAATTTTTGAAATTGGAATCAAAATCTGACATTTGACAACTGACATCTGAAAACTTTATTACATTTATTGAAAATGTTTACCTCCGTGGCAGAAAAAAAAAAAAAAAAATGTTTCATAAAAAAATTCGGAAAATGTTAAGATTAACGCTGTAGGCACTGTTTATATAAGAATGAAGTTGAAACTATTCATTCGCTCAGTAATTGTGGTTTGTAATTTAAAAAAATTTTTTTTTTTGTTTAAAAAAAAAAATCAGAGAATATTCGAAATATTCAAAATCGATGAGTTAATTGGTAAATGGTAAAGATTCGCATATTCGAAAGGCACTGTATTTAAGACTTATTTTGTAAATGCAAGTGAATGTTGAAATATTTTAACCGCACTGTATTCGTTTAATAATGCAAAGAGAAAAAACTGTTGGGATATTTAAAAGACACTGTATATAATACACAGTTTGAAAAGAGTCGCAAATGTAAGATATGTTGAAATATTTGGAATACACTGTATTCGTGTGATGCTTCGAAGGAATTGTTAACTATTTGAATGGCACTGTATTTGTTGCAAAAAAAAATATGTAAATGTTTAGACATCTATGATGCTTAATTTCCGAAGAAATAAGAGAAAAGTAAGCTTTCACCGATAAAATAAATTTTCACCATTACTTTGATTGACTGTAACCCGTCTATGTTGATATTTAAAGTCAATGAGAATTTTTCAAAATTGATTAGGTTTGAATAACTATCGCAAAATTTTGGCGAAAAGATTTGATATTTTTGGTATTATACATATAAAATTGATGTATAATTTGCGTTTCAAAAAGGTTTTAAAAACATGTTTAAATTTGAAAAAATATTTTTTCCGATTGTATTTATTACGAAGCAGTGTTCGCATTTAAAATAAAAAAATTCCAGTTCCATATTAATGTTCGAAAAAGAAAGAATATAGTAATATATGCGTGATAATATGCATGTGATGGCCGTATATTTGAAATTATATTTAATGTGCATTCGAATTTTTGGCGATATTTGAATGTTTATATGTTTATATTTCAATATAATTGTTTTATGTATGTAAGTAATTTGAAAAATTCAATTTCTTAATTTAATTAGTTTAACATGTTATTGTCTTTAAAGTAGAAAAAGTATGTTGCTACATGCGTAGTAAACAAATGTTTAAGAAAAGTATGTTTATAATCAAAAGTGTCAAATTGTGTTGCTACATGCGAAGGCTACATGTGTATTACGAAAAATTGTTGCTAAGTTTATAGTATACATGTATTTATACTGAGAAAGCCAAACTACCTACGTATGTACAAAGTTAAAATTTTATATACGTATATATTATGGTACTGTACCGCCCTTTTTCTGCTTTGCTTGCTGCCTTTGGTTGTATGCTGCTGAAATTTGTTGTTGTTGGTGTTGTCTTCCGTTGCTGCCGTTACCAAGTGAAGCTTTTCCTATTTGCCTCTCGTTCTTGCCTCTGTCTTTTAGCTTCTTTTGCTTTCTCGAATTTTTGTGGATGAGTAAATGGCGTGTCGGTGATGTTTTACCGCTATTAACGGTGCTTATTAAAGGCGTCACTGGTGGTTGTGTTTTTAGTTTCACCGTTATGGCGTGGTACAGCCAGTTCAAAATTTAATATCTCCATATACATGTATGTATGTATGTATGTAACACCACAAAATGTAGGTTTTGTGTAAGTTCCAAATTTATGTTTAGTAAAAATTGTATTTTTAAATTTCTTTTAAATTTTATCAAATTAGTTTTTAAATGTATATGTTTTAAATAGTCCATTTTGCCATATGTGGCTTTTTGTTTTGCAACTTTGTATTTTTTTCGTTTTTTTTTTGAAATTTTGTATATTTTTTTTGTAATTTTTCCTTTCGGAGTTTTGTATATTTTTGTAGTATTTGCAACTTTTGTAATTTCGTAGCTTTAAAATTTTATGATTTTTGTATTTTTGAAATTTTGTAATTTTTGTAGGTTTGAAATTTGATAAGAATAAAAATTTTTTTGTAGTATTTTTGTAATTTTGTAGTTTTTTTGTAGTCTTTTTATAATTTTATAACTTTTTTTGTATTTTTTTTTTTTTGAAATTTTATATTTTTTTTGGAATTTTATATATTTTTGTATTTTTTTTTTTTGTAATTTTTCGTAAATTTTTGAAATTATCTTACTTCGAGTAATTTTCTTTTTTTGCATATATTTTATGAATTTTGCAAAAAAAAATTTTCTTCATATTGGCACAACCACCACGCACTTTTTCGTCGCAACCACCACGCACATATTCTTCCAGATTTTATTTTTAATTATGCTGCTTTTGTAGTGCAGGGAATTTTTTCCTTCCCCGACGCCAGTTTTTGCCGCAGGCATGGCCACGGTCGCCATGTAAGATGACCATCGTGGTCATCTTTATTCTTGCGTCGTAGTTGACGCAGGTTATCGCCCAAACGCTTTAGCGCAACTTAAGTAAAGCACACAATATTAATTGCGTAGACTTCTCGCACATACACTGCTTCTAATACCAAAACAAGAAACTGATGAACTTTACTCTTTAAATATATTCTTTTGAAATTTTATTTTACTGAATATAAAAAATGTTCACAAACTTAGAAAATTTAATATATATGTATATATATATATATGTGAGCTGCTGAAAACTTTGCTTCTTGACGAGTTGAATGCGCGAAATTAATTGGCGTCATTCGAAGTGACGTTTATGAAGGTAACCCTCATGGTGAGTGATTGGTGTGGTCAAAAAAAATTGACGTGGTTAATATTTAATGATTGATGTTATGGTCACTCAACACTTATCATAAGGGTTGCCTTACAACTTTACCTTTAATTTTAACTTTAAGTTTAACCTTAACTTTAACTTTATTTTTAACTTTAACTTTAACATTCACTTTAACTTTAACTTTAACTTTCACTTTAACTTTAACTTTAACTTTAACATTCACTTTAAATTTAACTTGACCTTAAATTTTGACTTTAACTTTAACATTACCTTTACCTTTACTTTAACTTTTACTTTAACTTTACTTTAACTTTTACTTTAACTTTAACTTTTACTTTAACTTTAACATTCACTTTAAATTTAACTTGACCTTAAATTTTGACTTTAACTTTAACATTACCTTTAACTTTAACTTTATTTTTAACTTTAACTTTCACTTTTACTTTAACATTCACTTTAACTTTAACTTTATTTTTAACTTTAACTTTATCTTTAATTTTAACTTTAACTATAACTTTAACCTTAATTTTACCTAAACTTTAACTTTATTTTTAACTTTAACTTTAACATTCACTTTAACTTTAACTTTATTTTTAAATTTCACTTTAACTTTAACTTCCACTTTAACTTTAACTTTGACTTTAACTTTAACCTTAACTTTAACTTTCACTTTCACTTTAACTTTAACATTCACTTTAACTTTAACTTTATTTTTAACTTTGACTTTCACTTTAACTTTAACATTCACTTTAACTTTAATTTTAACTTTAACTTTAACTGTATCTTAACTTTATCTTTAACTTTAACTTTAACTTTAAACTTAACTTTAACTTTAACTTTAACCTAAACTTTAACTTTATTTTTAACTTTAACTTTCACTTTAACTTTAACATTCACTTTAACTTTCACTTTAACTTTAACTTTATTTTTAACTTTAACTTTAACTTTCACTTCCACTTTAACTTTAACTTTGACTTTAACTTTAACCTTAACTTTAACTTTAACTTTCACTTTAACTTTGACATTCACTTTAACTTTAACTTTACTTTAACTTTAACTTTACCTTCAACTTTAACTTTAACTTTAACCTTAACTTTAACTTTATTTTTAACTTTAACTTTAACATTCACTTTAACTTTAACATTCACTTTAACTTTAACTTTCACTTTAACTTTGACTTTAACTTTAACTTTACTTTAACTTTACCTTTAACTTTTACTTTAACTTTAACACTCACTTTAAATTTAACTTGACCTTAAATTTTGACTTTAACTTTAACTTTAACATTACCTTTAACTTTTACTTTAACTTTAACTTTAACCTTAACTTTAACTTTATTTTTAACTTTAACTTTCACTTTTACTTTAACATTCACTTTAACTTTATTTTTAACTTTAACTTTCACATTAACTTTAGCTTTAACTTTAACTTTAAGTTTAAGTTTAACTTTAACTTTAACTTTAACTTTAACCTTAACTTACCTATGAAGATCGCAACGTGGAACCATTCCAAGAAGAAGAGCTTAAAACTGCCGTGCGAACTATGAAACCTAAGAAAGCATCTGGGCCCGACGGAATACCCGCGGAGGCAATTAGACTAGCTGCAAACGACTGCCCAGAACTTATGTTGCACATGTACAACAAATGTCTCGAAGAAAGAACTTTCCCCACCATATGGAAGACAGCACGACTGGTTCTCATTCCAAAAGGGAAAGGAGATCCCAACTCTCCATCATCCTACCGTCCCCTATGTATGTTGGACACAGCAGGGAAATTGATGGAGAGTCTCCTGAAGCAACGCCTCACCAGAGCGTTACAGGACGCCGGAGGACGTCGCCCAGACAGCATGGTTTTCGGAAGGGGCACTCCACAATCGATGCCATAGCAGAAGTTATAGATGCAGTCAAGAAAGCCGAGACAGCGTGCCACAGAGCAAGACCTATAGTGTTGCTGGCCACGCTGGACGTCAAAAACGCTTTTAACTCAGCTAGGTGGGAGGACATGCTTGAGGCACTAGAAAGCACTTTCAAAGTACCGCAATATTTGTTAGAAATTTTAAGGGACTACCTAAGAGAGAGGTATCTAATATATGAAAGTACTCACGGTCAAAAAAAGGTAAAAATAACAGGTGGAGAAGCCCAGGGTTCGGTACTAGGTCCCGATCTCTGGAATATAACTTACGACAGTCTTCTTCGATTAGACATGCCAGAAAGCACCTTCCTCGTTGCCTTTGCAGACAACGTGGCAGCTGTGATAACAGCACCAAGCTGCGAGCTGTCACAGCTAAAATTAAACCAGGTTATGCGTAATGTAAATAGGTGGATGGCTGAGCACGGTCTCCAGTTAGCAACAGCCAAAACGGAGATCGTCATCCTCACAAAGAGACGTAGTCCCACTACCAGGAACATGATGGTTGGGGACCAGCCAATAGAAACACTCGCTTCAACGAAATATCTGGGAGTGAGGTTAGACAGCAAACTCAACTTCTCGGATCACATACGAGGGGCCTGCGAAAGAGCTGCGCGCATAATAGCGCAGTTGAGTAAATTAATGGCAAACACAGGTGGCCCAAAGCCATGCACAAGGAAGTTGCTTGCATCAGCCTCGGATCATATACTCTTATATGGTGCAGAAATCTGGGCGAACGCGATGAAATACCGGAAGAACCGAGTCGCCCTCACCTCAGTCCAACGCAGAGGGGCGCTGCGAATATCTTCGGCTTACCGCACGGTATCAGCTGAAGCTGTCCTGATCGTTGCGGGAAATATACCGATATATCTTCTCGTTGAGGAAAGAAAACAATATATGACAACGGATCGCAAGCAAGTAGAGCTGCTGTTGCCATGCAGGCGCGAGAAGAAAAAAAAAACATTCACTTTAACTTTAACTTTAACTTTAACTTTAACATTCACTTTAACTTTACCTTTAACTTTCACTTTAACTTTAACTTTATTTTTAACTTTAACTTTAACTTTCACTTTAACTTTAACATTCACTTTAACTTTAATTTTATTTTTAACTTTAACTTTTGTTTTTATTCCTTTTGATCACCATGTCGGCACATACACTCTGTATGTAGTTTATTCCTAATGGTGTGGATATGATTTTTAGGCGCGCTTTTGAAAGCTTAGTAACAAAAGCGCTCCTAAAAATCATATCCACACCATTAGGAATAAACTACATACAGAGTGTATGTGCCTACATGATGATCAAAAGGAATATAAACAAAAAGGCAACTCTTAGAGACCAATTGTACAGCGAACAACGGGACATTCATATGGCTTAGCAGCTAAAGGCATCTAACTTTGCACTGATATGAATATTGGAGATTCGAGTTCAACGTTCAGCTCCCGAAAATCTAGCTGATGAAGAAGTGAAATTCAGAAACATGTCCTAGTAACCATCGCCGTTTGTAAACTTACAATTTTTCTCTAATATCAATTACAAAAACCATTGTATAAAGCAATATGAGCAAAGCTCGCTAATTAAATACATATGATCATATTTAACTTTAACTTCCACTTTAACTTTAACTTTGACTATAACCTTTACTTGAACTTTAACTTTAACTTTATCTTTAACTTTCACTTTAACTTTAACTTTATTTTTAACCTTAACCTTAACTTTAACTTTAACATTCACTTTAACGTTAACTTTAACTTTAACTTTACTTTAACTTTAACTTTAACTCTAACTTTAACTTTAACTTTAACCTTAAATTTAATTTTAACTTTCACTTTAACTTTAACATTCACTTTAACTTGACCTTTATTTTTAACTTTAACATTCACTTTAACTTTAACTTTAACTTTCACTTTAACTTTAACTTTAACTTTACTTTAACTTACACTTTAACTTTAACATTCTCTTTAAATTTAACTTGACCTTAAATTTTGACTTTAACTTTAACATTAACTTTAACTTTAACCTTAATTATTTTTAACTTTAACTTTCACTTTTACTTTAACATTCACTTTAACTTTAACTTTATTTTTAACTTTAACTTTCACTTTACCTTTAACATTCACTTTAAATTTAACTTTAACTTTATTTTTTTTAACTTTAACTTTCACCTTAACTTTAACTTCCACTTTAACTTAAACTTTGACTTTAACTTTAACCTTAACTTTAACTTTAACATTCACTTTAAATTTAACTTTAACTTTGACTTTAACTTTAACATTAACTTTAACTTTAACTTTAACTTTAACATTAACTTTAACTTTAACTTTATGACAGAGATCCAATTTTATGTACTTGAGCTGTTGCTAACACCGAACCTTTTTCGAACCTTTTTTTGACAAATATCCGTACGTTTCTTTTTTTTGATTTAGTCTCCAAGCCCGTGATAAAATCTATGCAATAGCTTAAAAGCATGTGCAATATTTGTAGACATGCGTAAATATCAAAATCGTTTTGATTTTACCGCAGTTCTCTGCGCAAACAGCGCAACCAGTGCACACAACAGGCAAATCCTTGTGCAGATTGGTAATTGGCACAAGGATACTTGAGCCATGTAATTGTTATTGCAAAATTTTTATTTTGCGCCTTCGGATTATTAATACTGATGTTAAGACGCGTCGTTTGACATCTCTCTTTATATTTTTGGTAGCGTATCAGCAGTCGACCCCTCAACTAGACTATTACCCCAAACAGGAGTTGAGTTGTCTTCAAGTTGGTTGTTTTAATTACTAGCCAACTAAGTTTAGTTGTAAATGGTAATAGGGCCATTAATTACAAAACCACTAAATTGAGGTGTAAACCGTAATAGGGGTATTATTACCATTCACTATCTCAATTTAGTGGCAACCACTTGTGAAGAGTAAAGCCCCCATTACTGATACTTAGCATAGACTTGGCGTAAACTTGGCACTTAGACACGATTATACTCCACTTGGCGCATAAAATCTGGCATCATAATCAGCGTTGAAATTTATTTTTAAATAAATGTCAATTTGTATGACAAAATGTCAAAATGAAATGGAAACAAACGGCATCTCAAAATGTAAACGTCACTTAGAACTAACATAGAAAATCAAAATTCAACAGGCTTCTAAGTCAAGTTAAGTTTTGAGTAATCAGTAACATGCAATGTTCATTTAACAGAACTGTAAGTGACAGTTCGCAAGCCAAGTCAAGTCTATGCTAAGTATCAGTAATGGAGCCTTAAAGGCTGCATTACTGACTTGGCGTAAACTTGGCAACTTAGCCACGATTATACTCCACTTAGCGCATACAATCTGGCATCATAATCAGGTTTGAAATTTACTTTTAAATAAATGTCAATTTGTATGACAAAATGTCAATATGACATGGAAACAAAGAAATGGCATCTCAAAATGTAAACGTCACTAAGAAATTACATAGAAAATCAAAATTCAACAGACTTCTAAGTCAAGTTAAGTGTTGCCAAGTTTTGAGTAATCAGTAACATGCACTGTTGGCCCAGTCCTAGGACATCGCAATGTTAATTAGACCATATTTTTTGTATGAATTGTGGTTAATTTTGGAGTACTCGGTTGGTCCATAGCGAGTACTCCATACATGCATGCATGGAGTACTCGCGATTTTTGCAGGGAAGTCTATGCTAAGTATCAGTAATGGAGCCTTAATGAAGAACCATGGCGCAACGATACAAGGTGGCAGCATGGGACAGCTGATTAAAAACTTTTTTATTTGATTTGATACTTCAACTTCCGGCGCAGTACGATTTTGACATTTGTCCATCGAATTTACAAAAACAAAGTACATGAAATTTTTATTTATGTTTGTAGGTATGTCACCATGCTGCCACCTTGTAACGTTCCGCCATGTGAAGAACGCAGATTATTGTTGGCCGGTCACGTGACTTTTGAGGAACAATGTTATTTGTGATTGTGATCGCCTAGTCACAGCGGCTTTTAACCGTGACTATCACTGAAAAAAAAAAAATACCCCGCCAACAGGAATCAGTTTTGGTGATTCTATACGACAGCATGACACTGCTAATACGCGTCCAAAAATATCGAGAGAGGCGTCAAAAGACGCGTATTGCCCCCGACAACAATAATCCGAAGGCAAAATATAAAAATTTTGGATCTGTCAACAGATATTTGCCAAAGAAATTGAAAATTTTCATGTGGTTGTTGTATTTTTGAAGATTTTGTGATACCCACAAAAAAATTGTGAACATAAGTGTTTTGCGCGGATATAGTTTTGGTCTCCAAACCGGTTTCTGAGTCCTCCGGGGCCATTTTCCGGTTTTTCGTTAATATTTTTTGAACGAGCTAAAATTTTTATTTTCAGCCTTCGGATTATTGTTGTCGAGGTCAATACGAGTCTTCTGACACCCTTCTCGATATTTTTGGACGTGTATTAGCAGTGTCATGCTGCCATATAGAATTACCTCAGTTTCAAATTTTTCCCTGCGGATAGTGTTGCGAATAATAAACTCTGCCTAATTTTTTGGGACATCTACTGTTACTCAGTCGCAGATAAGTAACATGCTCATTGTATTGGTTTATAGCATAGAAGCAATTTGTTCCTGTGATGAGAGCTATGTTTGAGTCTGTGTTTGGTAACGGGAAATAAAAGCTGTCACAGGCAATCAGTCACGAATATTCCTTAAGCTGTCGCTGAAGTGTACTGTGATATTTCAGTAGCTGTGACAATATCACGGGTACACGGATATTTGTCAACTCTCACGCAGTGTTGCACTCATTCGTACATAATTTTGTGTTTATTTCTGTTGCACGCAAATTTGCAATTGTCAAATTAGCTTATTGCGTCCAATTTGGACGCAGCTTTTACTTATTAGAACAATTTTGTACTCAAATTAGCATAAATATTTCAAATTTATGTAAATTTACCGGCAAATATTCCCTCCCACTTGTACATACCGCAATAGGGCAACCCGTGTAACGACAGCAATTTGCCGATTGGTCGCGACGGCGAATTTTGCTGACATTCCTGTCAAAGAAGTTGAATACGACGCAAGCATTTTTGTGGCGTAGCTAATTCAGTGGTTTTAAGTTGTGAAAAGTGCATAAATAAGGAACATAAGTGGTATCATAAAGCAAAATTTTAACTCTTAAACTGTTTGTGTTCATTCTAAACAGTGTAGATAAGTGAAATATAAAGCGAAAATTTAAATTCACGCATTTGTGGGGAAGTGATAGGATACCTACGCGAACTCTATGAAAACGGCGCAGTAACGATGACAACTGCGACGTTTCGTTAACGTCGACGTGTACGTAGACGACAAGTCTGCTAAGTAGACGAAGCACATCGACACGAACAGCGGCGGCAATCGGCGTTATTATGGTGAATCAAACCCGTTGTTGGACTAACCATTGTGCAAATTGAATTCGAATTGGAAGATATTAGTTGAAGAAAAAGTGTATATAACACTTTATGAAAAAATGATAAAAGTATATAAATGAATGTGTTGGCAAGATTTCGCGATATGAATACATACGTATATTTATATAAAAGTTTAGTAAAGTGTATTTGGGAGTGTGAAAAGTGGTGATGTGAAAGAGTAAAGTCAGAAGGTACTTAAATAATATAACATTAAAAAAGGAAAATCAGAATTGGATGTTACACTGAAGTTGATTTAAACGTGCATATTATCCTAATTTGCTTTTATAAATTTTTATTATTTTGGATGTGTTTATGTAAGGTACCAAAACAAAATCAAACTGCATAAACGAGCCTGCAAGCGAACGAAGAAACTGCTGGTGTACAAGTTCTTCCAGTCACTACGATGCGCCATCGTTGCTGTTTGTTGGTACATAATATTTTGATGTTTGTATGAGTTGTGTATACGCCGTGAAAGTGTGTGCAATGAATGCGGTGTAATATGTGAAAAAGAGAAGCAGAGCAAAGCAAGACTGGTAAAAAAGCTACCGTAGGATCGTAGTATCTCGCGAGTTAAAAAAGCAATAACAAATTTTGTTGGCTGTGTTTGTGGTTGTTTTTATTATTTTGCTATCGGCTGTCTCAACAAACACCAACAATTTCGGCTACGACCAACACTTAGTTTCCGACGCAAGCAGCGCCGTTAACTGCGGCAGCAATTCGACCAAGCCCAAAATTTTAAGTCAGCAAGTAGTCAAAACACTACAGAATCATCCACACGAAAGTTCATAGCTACATAAAAAAGAAAGATCCAAGTTAATGACGATTGCTAAAAATTGGTTAAACTCTGCGAAGAACAATAAAAAAAGGATATCAAAAGTCAATAAAAGTAATAAAGTGGCGAAGGCGTAAATGCAAGCTTGAAGATAGATAGCACGAAGGCAGACAATTGAAAGGGCAGAATAAGAACACAGTCGCAACAACAACAGCGTTTATTAAAGGTGTTGCAATTGCAAACTTGCATATGAAAGACATAAAAGCTATGTAGCCGCAAACCCTGCGACGCCACCTTTGACGACAGTGACGTTGACTGCGACGGTGAAGGCGAACAAGACTGATGTCACTTTCTTTATACGGGTTGGTGCAATAGAAATTGAATAATAAATTAAATAATAAGCAAACTTGAAGTTATTCGAATGTTTGCTTGAAACAGTGGGGCCGTTAATGCCCTTTTATTGGTGGGAAGTTATAACAAGATAAACAAGAATAAATACCATCAAGTTAAACTTCCAAAAAACTCGGGTTTATATTTTGTGACTACATTAGCGCTAGCCCTAGGTGTGGTACGTACATACATACGTTTGCTGAATTTGTTATAACAATATCAAAACGGCAGGATTTTTCCATTAACTTTTTGGTTTGTTTGCTTCAGCTGAGGCATAAAAATAATAATGGCCGCTGAGGAACTGAAAGTGGTTTTGCGGCGTAATGAACATTCCGGTTTTGGGTTCTCGCTGTTGGGTACCACTGGACCGCCGCATGTAATCTATGAAATACATGAGAATTCACCGGCTGCTGATGGTGCGGTAAGTGAGATTTTGAGTTATGGCTATACATACCAAAGATGACATACATACATACATATGTATGTACAATGCAATACATATGTATGTACTCATGTACTTATTTGTTTGTTTTGATTTTTGCGGATCCACTCTAACTGGATATGAGAACTTTTACATAAGTTTCATACAGTTGCAAAAGAACACAGGATTACCCACATTTATTATTTAAGCTCAAGTTTTGTAAATGAAAGTAGGTTTAATACACATAGGAGGTTCCATGAAAAAGTGAACCTTGGTGCGGGGATAATTTTCTTATAACACTGGAAAAATTGTGGTAAGCCATGTTGTAAAAACCTTCGAAGAACAGCTAAAAATACAACATTTATTCTACAAATGTATTTACAAAACCTTGTCTTTTTTTCAAAATTTGTATGCAGCGTTAGAGACTAGTTTTAAATTGTCCAACAATTCAGTTATGACTTCGGTGAAGTTGTTAAGAAATTATTCAACAATGATGTAGGTACATAAGTCACACCACCCGTGACAAGTAAGCAATAACAGATGTTAGAATTTCTGATGCCCATATTCCTAATACAGATATTAACTAATTAAGTTCATTTGAAATATTTATCAAAATACGGCATGAACTACAGTTTGAACTTTGGAATCTTAATATTAACAAATTTATTGAATGCTTCAACATGTTCCACCAATGAAAAAAGCTGTCCTACCCGTGACACATATATACATACTTTGCATTATAGCAATAAAATCATTTAAGGAAAATTTTATATTTTTACGCTATTGGATTTCGCATATGTTTGTATACATATGAAAGGCCAGCGACAACAAGTACATATACATATTTATTTTAAGAGTGATTAAAAGCCAAACTTATAAAACATAAAACGGCAGTGAAAGCTTAACTTCTCATTTTCTCCCTTAAATCATGGACTTATAGTTTTTTCCCATAGGAAGCAGACATACCGGATAATTCAATTCGGAATAATTTCAGGATCACTTCGGGATTATTTTAGGTGTCATTTCGGGAAAACTTCAAAACCATTTCGAGACTGAAAAATGTTCTTTGTCAATATAACTAAAGATCGCTACCACCAAAATACTCCCCGAAAGTTTTGGGGAGTGTTATCGATGTTGATGGTCCTTTGTCGGGTTGTTGTTGTTGTATTAACGATAAAGATACTCCTCGAAGCCTTTGCGTATATATCCGATACGAACTGGTCACAACCACCGTTAAGGTAGTAGCCTGGCCATCTCGGGAACGATTTAGTATGACCACATGGATCCTTCTAGGCCATACCGCCCTCCCATCCGCTATATATATGGGGAACTTGGGGTCGAGTGACCCTCTGCTGCTAAATAAACGGGATTCGCCACCGGTAGGTGATGTTGACAATTGGGTTGGAGAAGCTATATATTGCGGACGTGTTCTCAATCCTGCCCTACCCAAGACGTATGATTACACAGATTTATTATTTATGCTGTCGGAATGCATTTGATTCCGGTCAACCCAAAAGCTAGCAGCTCAGCAGAATGAGCCACTCTTATCGGACGGTTGGAAAGGACGTGTTTCCAATCTTCCCTGTACCAGCTTTTATGTAAACATAATTATAATATATCATTGTTGTAGGAATATACGTGATTCACATGAACACTCCAACTGTTTGTCTGGGACGATATTTTCAGGAATTCTTTCCCAATTTGATTGCGAGTGATATTTGTATTTGACCTGATGCATACGGTTCCTCTGTTCTATTTGGATTGCCATGTACGCTCAAAGATCAGTAACATGAAATACAGATACAAAATATTTTATCTTATTGGAAGGGTTTTGCAATATTCTAATAAACTTTTTTTGAAGGTGTTTAAGTTTTCACAATTTTTACATGATTAGGGAGTTCATTAAAACATTTCAGGCCTTTGTAAAATATATTTTGCTTGTCCATTTCTGTTTTGAGAAGAGGTAATCTAAAATTATTATTTTCCCTGATTATTTAAGAATGGGTTTCATTCACATAAACAAGTTTTTCACTTAGGTAGGCTGGTAATTTACCATGCTTAATATAAAATACAAATTTCATTCTATGGTAAAATATCAACTGTTTCACACTCAACCAGTTTAGTGCATCAATCATACTCTTTATGGAAGTGTCGTACCTCACTTTCAATATAAATCTCATAGCCTTGTTTTGCATAATTTGTAACCTGTCTACTTGTGTTTCATTGGCAATAAAGAATATTGTAGGGCAATATAAGAAGTGCGGTTCTATGATGGATCTATAAACTTTCAACTTATATTTCTTACTAATAAGTTTACATGATCTCTTCCAAAATCCAATTTTTGGCCCATTTTGGCAACAATATAATCAATATGATCCGTAAACCTCAGTTTATTGTCAATCAGGATCCCTAAGTACTTAAATATTTTGACATCCTCAATGCTCGTATTCATTATTTTTAGATCTAAATTAAGTGATTATTTATTGGTCGTCCTAGATAAAACCATGAACTTAGTTTTTTTAACGTTAAGCTTGAGTTTATTAATGCAAAGCCATCTATACAATGAGACCAAATCTTCTTGCATTTTGCTCCTTGCTATTGAAATGTCCGTTTCATTTACTTCAAGTAGCGCATCATCTGCAAACAACCTGATTTTACTATATTTTTAGTCGCCTCTCACGACAGGAATACCTGCTTTGGCTATATTTGAAGCCCTCTAACCTACTAATCCTTAAGTATTTCTTATCGCTACAAGAACAACAGCCACCACCGAAACACCTGAAATAGTTCACTTAAGTCGCCTGCCATCGTCTGTGTTAAAATACGGCTTATTTCCTTGCAAAAACTTAAATCCCAATTCTCAGCCGGTTCTACCAAAACGGTTCAACAAACATGAAATATTGCTTACAATTGTCCAAGCCGCAACATCTATTTTTTTACTTTTGTAAATTTTTTGTGATTTGTGCGCGAATTGATTGGCATTGTTTTGCATGCAATGATGTAACTATAATGACGGTCTGGTAAAAATCGCATTTCCGCTCATTGGTAGCCACAACAATGTTGACAACTGTAAATTGAAACTGTGAAGAACTCTATAAGATAGTTAAGGGGGCTTGAAAATTCCTGCGGTAGGCACGTCTGTCGTAAGAGCCGACGAAAGTCGGCAGAACTAGAGGATTGACATAGTCATACCAAATCTTCACCGAGTCGGGCTAGTAGCCTAATGGTCCCAGTTTCCGAGATATACCGCAAAAAAGTGCGGCAAAGAACAATAATCGATAATACGCCCAAAACGTTCGGGCTGTGTGGGTTTATCGCTACAAGAATAATAAAAAAAGAACAAAGAAAGAAAAGGCAGCGCTTCCCAAGACAGTCGGTTCTACGTACCGGAGCGACCCGGAATTTTTCCCGACCAAGGACTGTCATTCCAGTATAACCCCATTTAATTTGTTGCGTCACTCCCACACATTGGTATCCTCCCAGCAGCTCCTTGCAGCGGGACTGCTCTATATTCTCTTGCTCCGGGAAGGTATCGAACCCAATCCGGGTCCGTCTCCTGCCCCCGGTCCTGAGAAATGGTTTTGCTGCATCTGCCTGAAAATAATCTATTTAGGACGGTCATACTCTTTTCAGTGTGTCTTATGTAAGGGATTGTTCCATCGGACAGGTTGTTCTGGGCTAGATCCCAAAATCAGACGTCCACGTAACTTCTATAAATCTTTTGTGGCTCCTTGCTGTTCACGCCCTAGGGCGTCCCGTGCCACTTTCCTAGATATACCGGGTACCCCAATGCTTACCCAAGGACGTCCAGTCCCAGGGCCACAACAGCAGTTGCGTCCTAGCCTTCCACAACCCAGGCGTAGTCACCCGTCACTTACTCCCAGAGTGACGACGTCTCCCCCATGCACTTCAGAATTCTGCAGTTAAACTGTTATGGATTAACTGGGAAGATCAAGGAGATAGTCGATTTCATGAAGCGGCACAACATCCGCATTGCTGCGATTCAAGAGACTAAACTCACAGCAAGATCTGCTCTGCAGACCTGTTCTGGGTATAATGTCCACAGAAAAGATCGCGAGAGCGGAAATGGAGGCGGCCTCGCGTTTATCATACATCACTCTGTGCAATATCATACACTTGATCCTGACATCGGCCGCAGGGACAGTGTCTTAGAACGTCAAGGCTTATCTGTCCGGTCAGGCGATGCAAACCTAGAAATCATCAACATCTACATCCCTCCTGCCACCTGTTGCCCCAATGGATACCGCCATAATATCAGCGCCTTACACACTGACAATAATCGCATCATCTTAGGCGATTTCAATGCCCATCACGATCTATGGCATCCAAACTTGCGGGCGGACAGTAGGGGTGAGATTTTGGCGGATCAAATAGAAGAAACGACGTTCTGCACAATAAACGGAGACGCCCCCACACGTATGGTAGGAAGCTGTCACAGTTCGCCGGATATTTCAATCGTGAGCGCAGAACTCGTAAACTGCGTCAACTGGCAGCCGAAGGTAACATAGGCATCAGACAACCTGCCTATACTTATTTCGCTCGAGCGTACCGCCGCTTTGCCGCCCTCCCTATCCCGACTGAAGCCCGCCAAAGAGAGCGTGCTTTCCTCAAGGTCATTGAATCGGTCTCGGCTCGCTTCATTCCCACCGGTAGAATTCCCGAAATTCGGCCCCACTTTCCGGCGGAGGCCGCAAATTTAGCGAGAGAACGTGACCTTATAAGACAGCTCGATCCCGGCGACCCCCAAAGAAGGGATATAAACCAACGCATCATATTACTTGGGGATGATCACAAGCGGGCGAAATGGGAGGAGCACCTAAGCGGTTGTAACCTCTCTGCCGGTTTAGGTAAAATTTGGTCCACCGTAAAGTCCCTATCGAATCCGTCTAGGAACAATGACAAAGTTTCCATCGCCTTTGGCGATAAAGTGCTGTTGGATGCGAAAAAATGCACGAGCGCTTTCTTCCGACAATATATAATGGATTCTACGGTAGACAAAGATAGATGGAGGGCCAACAGACACGCACATAAACATAAATTCAGCGCGTCACCAATTACCATCACCGCCAAAGGGGTTGAGGATGCCATCGGTCATGCTAAACCATCCAAAACAGTGGGCCCAGATGGCATAGCCATGCCGATGCTTAAAAGCCTAGGGAAAGAGGGTTCTAAATATTTAGCAAATGTCTTCAACCTGTCACTTTCCACCTTTGTCCTTCCCGAAAAATGGAAAATGGCCAAGGTGGTCCCGCTACTAAAGCCTGGGAAACCAGCTAACATAGGAGAGTCATATCGCCCGTTATCTCTCCTATCGCCAGTAGCCAAGACGCTTGAAGCCATTTTGTCCCCTACTTCAAGGCAAATTTGCAGCTAGCCTGTCATCAGCATGCCTTCAGAAAACTCCATAGCAACACCACCACGCTAAATGCCATAAGCGCCCAGATAAATTGCGGTTTAAATCAAAACCCCCACAATTGAACAGTACTCGTTGCGCAAGACCTATCAAAAGCTTTTGATACGGTCAACCATGGCGCGTTACTGCAAGACCTGGAAGGGTCTACCCTTCCCCCATGTCTTAAAAGGTGGAGCGCAAATTATCTGGGTGATCGGCAGGCATCGGCATTTCTACATATCTAAGCTACCTTCGCCACCATCGTTTCCTACGCCGATGACTGCACAATAATGGCCACAGGCCCAGGCCCACAGATCGATGAGCTTTGCAACAAACGGCTACCTCCCTGATCTCTCCAGTTTTTTCGCCTCGCGAAACCTGGCATTATCACCGACTAAATCCTCCGCGACCTTATTTACAACATGGACGTCCCATATGTCGACCAGTTTGAACATTCACGTGGATGGCACTACGCTACCGACTGTCATACACCCCAAAATCTTGGGTGTGACGTTTGATCAGGATCTACATTTTAGTGATCATGCAGCCGCAATTGTACCGAAAATCCAGAGCCGTAATAAAATCCTCAAATCCCTTGCTGGCAGTACTTGGGGAAAATACAAAGAAACGCTCATTACCACATACAAAGCAATTGGCCAGCCGATTGCATGCTACGCGTCGCCTATATGGTCGCCAAGCCTAAAAACTACTCACTGGAAGAAGCTACAGGCCTACCAAAATACTGCTCTCATAACCGCCACGGGTTGTCATCTTATGTCCCCAGAACACCATCTACATAATGAGGCGAGAATACTCCCCATCAGCGAGAGAAATGAGATGGTAACCAAACAGTTGCTGTTGAATACCCAGAAACCTGGGCATCCCAACAGACATCCGACTGATAAGTCAACGCCGTCTAGGGGCTTAAGGAGTCATCTCCGTAAGCACTATGAGGAAATACGGCACCTGAGAACTCAGCCGTATGAAGCAAGAAACACAAGGAGGTCCTCAGTGAACTCTACAAACAGGCGTCGGACCTTTATTCCAGGGGGCCTACTCTGTATTGCGATTCGAAAATAAATTGCGATGTGAAAGGTAATTGGAACTGTGTAGCGCCATCGCATCGCTAACAATGTCGCTTTTTTATTATTCGCTTATTTTTTGCTTGAGTAGGTATCACTGACCCAGTGTTACCAGAAGTTTTTTAGAAAAGAAGCTAAATGGGCAAAAAAAAAGCTAAAAAAATTCTTAGCTAAAAAAAGCTAAAAATTAAAGGCAACTTTTCGAGGATTTTATTCATTTTTCATAAGAATCTTAGCATTTTAAACAATTTATACATCTAGTAAAAAATGCAAATTAATTTTTACTCCAAATATATTTACAGATGCAATCTGTGTTTTATACAAATATTTTAAAGTCAATCATTTGACCACTCCTCTACTACTGCTACAACTATTTCACTGCTTGCAACAGGATATACGTATAAACGGTAGTAGGTGTGAGATAAAAATATACATAATGTCTTAAAATATTTCGATATCACAGGATTCTTTATCATCTGATGAATTGCAATAAATATTTGATTTGTTCATTAGTTCAATGAGATCGTTTGTAAATCATGGCAGCACTTATTTTCTTTCCTTAGTCTATACCTTACATACAAAATTGAATTTAACATTTTTAAATGTAACCTGTTACGCTGCTTTGTTTTAACATTGTCCATGGTGCTGAAAATTCGCTCCACTTCTGCATTACTAATTGAGAGAGTTTTTCGTGTTTTAAAAGGTCGATTTCGCTGCCTTTTGGCTTCAACACAGTTGCATTATGCTCTAACAAAAGTGGTGCAAATGCTTATTTTTTGTTGTGCTCTGCACAATATTTGTATAATGTTCAATGTTCAAAATCCTCCCAGTTCAGAAATTGAACCGGAAGAATTGACCGTTAATTTTATTCTTAAATTCTCACGGTCCATTCTTGGATTATGGACAAATTGTTCTTTGGCAAAATTTAGCTTTTTTTTCTATTTTGAATGTAATTCCCATGTTATTTATCTCTTTTAGGACTTTTATTGAGTTGCTTTGGTTGGGTTGCATTTAGTTGGGAAGTTACTCTCTTCCATAAATTATTGGCCGTTGTCTTTGCGCTGGGCGTTTTAAGTAACTCTTTGGCCAAATCTGGGTGTGTTGCCATGAAGTCCACTAGGATTTCAAATTGTTGCTTTTGTGTTTGTTTAGTCTTTGGAGTTGCCCTATATATTTTTAAAAGAATGTACAATGAATATAAACATATCAATTTATAAAATCATCAATTAATACTTATGTACATATTTGAACAATGCGAATGCCTATTAGTTGTAGCAAGAAAAATGCGAAAATCACTGCTGTTTGACATTCGCTTTCGCTATACAGAGTGCTGGCAATGCGAAAAGAGAGAAAAGTTGCGAATGGGCAAAATGTGAATGCGAATGTCAAAATATGCATGCGAATGTCAAGATACAGAGTGCCGATTTTGCGATTTCGCGTATTTTTCTTTCGTATCGCAATACAGAGTAGGCCCCCAGGAATTGCCCGGTGAATCCAGTACTCAAACAACAGTACCCAAAACTTGCGGAAGAGAAACGCATACTCCCCAGGGAAACGCGAGTCACTCTAGCTCAACTTCGTTCTGGATACTGTAACAGGCTAAACTTTTACCTATCCAGAATCAACCCCGACATACAAAATGTATGCCCCGCTTGCAATGTGTCCCCACATGATACCAACCATCTCTTCAATTGTAATGTGGAACCAACGCCTCTAACACCCCTTTCATTATAGTCCACCCCTGTTGAAACAGCAAGTTTCCTTGGACTCCCGTTAGAGAATATTGATGACAATTTGTGATCGGTCGTACCTATAGAAATCCAACTAGGTTCTCTCTTGCCTATAATTACTACTCGGACTGTTTGTCCGACCATGACAAATAAATATCAAAGGTGTATACGTCTTCAATCACACTCGCCCTTATGTACGGCTTGAAATCAGGGACTGTGTTAAGAGAAGATGGAATGGCGCTTGGAGAATTCGAGCGTAAAGTTGTCTGGCTGTAATTCGCCGATTCGGTGAATGATTATCAACTAACTGAATTAATCGAAATAAAAGGGCAACACTTATTTTAAATATACATTTTTAGGCAATTTGTTTTTATACGCTATTTTTGTATAAATTTGATTGTAGATTCACGTATTAACATTTGCAACAAAAACCTGTTAAAATTAAATTGTACAAATATTTTCTTAATTTTTTAACACGTCGTGGCTCTTGCTCTTCATTTTGCCTGTACAGCTGTTCATTTGCCCGTTATAGTAATTGTTGAGCATGACTTCATCTTTATAGGTTTTTGTTTCGGTATCTATCAACTGTATCTATCGTCTTTGTCACCGAATGTGTTCGTTTTGTTGTTGCGATATAAGTACTTAACGCTGTTTCTGTCCGCTTTCCAATTAGAAGTTAACAAAAACTTGAAGATGTATTAAGAACTAGAAATGAAAGTGATGTTCGGTTGGAGGCAGCGCTGTCATACTGTTGTGGCAAAAAAACAGAAGCGAAGAAACCACTGTTTGTTTTCATATTTTTTCACTGAAGTGCTCTTTCAGTATTTCAGTCGGAAAAAAAAAATTTTAACACTCATCTTCATGTGTTTGAATATATGTATGTATGTGTGTTATGTATGTACCCGCGGCAAGTAACTATGCCTGTCGTAAGAGGCCAATAAAATACCCAAATGATCGAACTGTTCTTGATTCCTGTTTCTTTAGCAGCCGAGGCTCTGGCGACGCCAAGTTCCTCATGGAAGTAGAGGGAGGGAAGGGGGGGGGGGGTGGTGGCCTAAAAGGTTCAACATTAAATTGTCGAGATGGTCGGGCTTGTACCTTAATGGTGCTTGTTACCAGAAAATACAGGATCTATATACGGCAAAGGACCATCAACATCGATAATACTCCCCAAAACCTTCGGGAGTGTTTTTATCCCTACAACAACAATAACATGGTTCTTTTTATTCTCACAAGTTAGAAGCTGTTTTTTTGCGGCTGCATCAATTGTATTGCGAATTTAACAGCCCAGTCGTTTACATAGAGCTTTTCATCTCATACTTGGCTCTGTCAGATAAGTGCGTCATTTGTTAAGAATGTCTCAAAAGGGAATCTATAGCTAAAAAGAGGGAAAAGCAAAGCTGAAAGTAAGATAATGTGCTTTCAGGGAAAGTTGCGTTGGCCAGGGAAGAAGAGAGAACGGAAAAGGAGGAGAAGAGAAATATTTATTGAAGAGACTAGCTTCAGCACTGCCATAACAACAACAACAACAATCTTCAGTGACATAGAGAATCACATCCGCAAGCACTATGAAGAAATCCGGCACACAAGAATTCAGCCGTTTACACCAAAATAGCATAAACAGCGAACCCCGTTCTCAAAGACCAATAACGAAACTCGCAGTTGAGCAAAGCAGATTTTCCAGGGAAAAGCGAGGCCATCTGGCGCAACATTAATCTGGATACTCCAATGGGTTAAACTCTTACTTATCCAGAACCAACCCCAACACACTTAATGGGTGCCCTGCATGACACCAATCATCTTTTCAATTGTAATATGGAACCAACGCCTCTAACACCCATGTCTCTTTGTCCAACCCTGTTGCAAGTGCAAGTTTCCTTGTACTTCCGTTAAAGGATATCGATAGATAAGTTTAATGTGGTCAAATTAATCGTTCCCGAGATGGTCGGGCTAGTTCCTTAATGGTGCTTCTTACCGGAACTAACCGGATCTTTTTTTTTATCAGGCTAATGACCATTAACATCGATAAAACTCCACAAAACCTCCGGGGAGTGTCTTTATCGTTACTACAACAACAACAACATCATACCTGTCAAAACTCCGCTTTCAGAACCACTAATGGCTGTCTTCTTATGCCCCCAGAAAACGGTCTACACATTGCGGCGAGAGTACTCCATTTGGGAGAGAAATGAAATGCTTAACAAACCGTTTCTGTTGAATACCCAGAAACCTGGGTATTCTAACAGACATCTATTTGAAGAGACCCCCAGGAGGTTAAGGGGTTAGAATATACCCCCGGTAGGTATGCCTGTTGTAAGAGGCGACTAAAGTACCGGATTCAAGGGGTTTGTGTAGCGCAGCCCTTTTAGGTTGCCAGCGCAATATATAGCTTCTCCAAACCCAATTGTCAACCTCACCTATACGTGGCGAATCCTGTTCCATTAACAACCGAGGCTCTGGCGACCCCGAACTCCTCATGGATCTAGGGGTGGGCCAGAAGGTCGCATGTGGTCATAACAAATCGTTCCCGAGATGGTCGGGATTGGTACCGGCACGTACCCGATATGCATCCGGCAAAGGACCGTCAACTCGATAACACTCCCCAAGGTCTTCGGGGAGTGTCCTTACCGCTACAACAACAACAACAACAGGCCCCGCCTCCTAGGTTCTGAGCGCGCCTGCAGTTTCTTCCAGTGTGTTTCTTTTATGCTCAGCGACCATATCGGAGACGCGTAGTGTAAAAGCAGCTTGCCAATTGCTTTATGTGAAGCTATGAGCTTTTCTAGGGACAATTGCGCCTGCATGCTCCCCAAAATGCAGGTCCTGATCGGACGCCACTATTGGGTGTTATCCAATATTGTCGACATT
The DNA here is from genome assembly GCF_040869045.1 of Eurosta solidaginis. Classification (NCBI taxonomy): domain Eukaryota; kingdom Metazoa; phylum Arthropoda; class Insecta; order Diptera; family Tephritidae; genus Eurosta; species Eurosta solidaginis. The sequence continues at coordinate 87,770,784 of NC_090319.1, read as the reverse complement.
CGCCACGCCCACGTTGTAAACAAGGTCGACGAGTATTTGGTCGATAACAGTGCCAAATTTTGAGGGGTAAACAAAAACTGGGAAGACTAGGGATATAGTCGTTAATTTTACAGTGAAGCTCATCAATGAAGAGGCCAGTACCTTTTAGCACTATCGTGCAGACATAGGTGTAGGGCACAATGGTAACTGTGGGAAGGGAGCTTCGATATGTAAAAATTAAAGAGAAGTGAGGATAGGGACACCACTCGATGCCACAGATGTTTAATTTTTTTTGGTTTTGATGTGACATTCCTCAATTGGGCCGCTGCTTGCCGATAACAGATAGTTTGCGATCCACCCTTTGGAACTAGGAGGAAGTGTTGACCCTTGCTATGGTGGGGTTCTTGGTTCGGTCCGCAATTAAATTTAGTAGGCTTTGCAGTTCCGTATGCAAATGGATAGTCTAATAAAAACTGCGATGTGCTCATATATTGTCCCCTCATCTCAGGTTAGTTGCTTGGGTTAATTTCTTTATTATTGTGGCGAATATTTGCATTTCCGACATCACTATGCTGTTGGTAAATAACACAACGACAGTAAGCCATATACACACATACATAGAATGCAACGAATAATATGTCACACACATAACCAAAAAAAAAAAAAAACACATAACCAGCAGCTTGAAGTGAACAGATTATTTCACATTCACATATGTAGTCATCAGCTAAGAGCAGAGGCTGTTACTCACACATACACACGCATATACTTAGAAGCCAAACATAAACTACAGATAGTTATACATGTATATAGCTAAATAACCAAGAATGAGATACAACTGTTCCAGAAGGCATATTCGTGAAAAGTCTACACCTTAGGAGAAGTAGGTGAACCATGGCTAACTGAGGGTATAAAAGCAGCGCAGCGCAAGCGATAATGAATGAAGCACGCGAATAATTAATTTGTGAAGTATTATTCCCAAAGTAGTCTAAATGAAGACCATTTTGTCATACTGAATATTTGAGTTATTTATTCGAGAGTTCAGCGATTCGAACGTTAGCAGAAGGTGCATAATTATCAGAAATTCCCAAAATTCGTTACATTATTATTTTTGGTCAGAGAGTACTTACACCAGCTGAATGTACGCAACATCAAGTTAATATTGTTTTATTTTAAGTATTTGAATTACTAGTCGGATCCGTGCGCATCTTGCGGAACAAATATAAAAGTCTAAAACTTACATGCGCTTACGCTGCCACCTGGCGAATGTTAGCAACTGCAGTGTTAGTTCTAATCAAATATTCACAATAGTGACATAGTACAAATAGATTTCCTTGTGTGCTCACAATCGTTTATTTTCAATAAAATACACCTAAACAAAAGCACTACCACCAATAATGCCCAAAGCTCGCTAATAGCACGAATCTCCATCACGCCGCGGACAAAGCAACATTGAAATTTTAGAAACAAGTTTTTCATAAAAAAAAAGGTTTTTCTAAGCGTGTCTCCCCTCGGCAATGTTTTGGCAAGCACTCCGAGTATATTTCTGGCATGAAAACCTTCTCAGTGAAAACTCATCTACATGCCTTGCAGATGCCGTCCGGCATCGGCGTGAAACATGTAGGTCCCGTGCCGTCAATTTGTAGTAGTAAAAAATTAAAAAGGAGCACGACACAAATGGGTTAGCGTAATCAGTAGATGGCACCGACTGTCCTACATCCAAAAATCTTGGTTGTGACGTTTGATCAGGATCTACATTTTGGTGAGCATGCAGCCGCAATTGTACCGAAAATCCAGAGCGGTAATAAAATCCTTAAATCCCTTGCTGGCAGTACTTGGCGAAAAGACAAAGAAACGCTCATTACCACATACAAAGCAATTGGCCATCCGATTGCATGCTACGCGTCCCCTATATGGTCGCCAAGCCTAAAAACTACTCACTGGAAGAAGCTACAGGCCTGCCAAAATACTGCTCTCAGAACCGCCACGGGCTGTCTTATGTCCCCCGAACACCATCTACATAATGAGGCGAGAATACTCCCCATCAGGAAGAGAAATGAGATGCTAACCAAACAGTTCCTGTTGAATACCCAGAAACCTGGGCATCCCAACAAACATCTGATTGGTGAGCCAACACCGCCCAGGGACTTAAACTCAGCCGTATGAAGCAAAAAAAACACACAAGCAGGTCCTCAGTGAACTCCCCAAACAGGCGTCGGACCTTTATGCCAGGAATTGCCCGGTGAATCCAGTACTCAAAAACAGTACCCAAAATTTGCAGAAGAGGCACGCATACTCCCCAGGGAAACGCGAGTCACTCTAGCTCAACTTCGTTCTGGATACTGTAACAGACTAAACTCTTACCTATCGAGAATCAACCCCTACATACAAAATGTATGCCCCGCTTGCAATGTGACCCCACATGACACCAACCATTTCTTTAATTGTAATCTGGAAGCAACGCCTCTAACACCCTTTGCATTATGGTCCACCCCTGTTGAAACAGCAAGTTTCCTTGGACTTCCGTTAGAAGATATTGATGACAATTTGTAATCGGTCGCACCTATTAGGTGGGGCGAAGCACCTCTCTGAAGTTGGCAAGACAACTTTTACGTGGAAAAAAATTACCTATTGGGAAAATTGCCGTGAATTTGCCGTAATTTATCCGTGAAACAAAAAAATTTGCCGTGGCCATATTTTAGAAAATACAGGGTGGCACGCCAACTTCACGTGAAGTTAGCGTGCCACCCTCAGAAAACCACCTTAGAGACCAGCTAGGAAAATAATTCTTGCACACGAATTTGCCGTAAATTTGCCGTAGATAAGACGTCCCTTATTTTAGCGGCGATAGGTTGGCGGAATAAGTTGAAAATTTTACATAATTAGTAGCTAATTAAATGCAAATTAAGTGCGAGAAAAAAAAATTATAGCTTTACAAATTTTTTTTTTATGACATTCTGCGCTAAAATAAGACTGAAGTTAGCGAAACCAATCGGCGAAAGGTTGGCGGAATAAATTGAAAATTTTACATAATGAGTACCTAATTTATTGCAAATTAACTGCGAGAAAAAAAAATTTATAGCTTTACAAAATTTTTTTTTATGACATTCTGCGCTAAAATAAGACTGAAGTTAGCGAAACCAATCGGCGAAAGGTTGGCGGAATAAGTTGAACATTTTACATAATGGGTACCTAATTTAGTGCAAATTAACTGCGAGAAAAAAAAATTTATAGCTTTACAAAATTTTTTTTTATGACATTCTGCGCTAAAATAAGACTGAAGTTAGCGAAACCAATCGGCGAAAAGTTGGCGGAAGAAGTTGAAAATTTTACATAATGAGTACCTAATTTATTGCAAATTAACAGCGAGAAAAAATATTTATAGCTTTACAAAAATTTTTTTTATGACATTCTGCGCTAAAATAAGACTGAAGTTAGCGAAACCAATCGGCGAAGGGTTGGCGGAATAAGCTGAAAACTTTACATAATGAGTACCTAATTTAGTGCAAATTAAATGCGAGAAAAAAAATTTATAGCTTTACAAAATTTTTTTTTATGACATTCTGCGCTAAAATAAGACTGAAGTTAGCGAAACCAATCGGCGAAGGGTTGGCGGAATAAGTTGAAAAGTTTACATAATGAGTACCTAATTTATTGCAAATTAACAGCGAGAAAAAATATTTATAGCTTTACAAAAATTTTTTTTATGACATTCTGCGCTAAAATAAGACTGAAGTTAGCGAAACCAATCGGCGAAAAGTTGGCGGAAGAAGTTGAAAATTTTACATAATGAGTACCTAATTTATTGCAAATTAACAGCGAGAAAAAATATTTATAGCTTTACAAAATTTTTTTTTTATGACATTCTGCGCTAAAATAAGACTGAAGTTAGCGAAACCAATCGGCGAAGGGTTGGCGGAATAAGTTGAAAACTTTACATAATGAGTACCTAATTTATTGCAAATTAACTGCGAGAAAAAAAAATTTTTTAGCTTTACAAAATTTTTTTTTATAACATTCTGCGCTAAAATAAGACTGAAGTTAGCGAAACCAATCGGCGAAAAGTTGGCGGAAGAAGTTGAAAATTTTACATAATGAGTACCTAATTTATTGCAAATTAACAGCGAGAAAAAATATTTATAGCTTTACAAAATTTTTTTTTTATGACATTCTGCGCTAAAATAAGACTGAAGTTAGCGAAACCAATCGGCGAAAGGTTGGCGGAAGAAGTTGAAAATTTGATATAATTAATAGCTAAGTAAGTGCAAATTAATCGGGGACAATTTTGTCTCTGATGTAACGTGAGTTACCATGGAAGTGCCCATATGTATGTTCCAAGGCGCCGTCCGTGGAATTGATTGATTTAGATCTATGTATATGGTATAAACATACATATGTCATGGCGCCGCAGCGCAAATGACCAATTTCTTATGAATTACTGTGTGACATCCCAGTAAGCCGCTGAAGCTGCCAAGTATCAATACTTTCAACCTAACATTTCACCTGTGAGGCTATACAACTTCAAGGACTTTTCTCCATGACTAACGCACGGCGATGGCCGCATACTCGTACCAAAGAGGATAAATATAATAAGAGCCGCCACTCGTTATTTTTTAGGCATTTACTCGATGTAAACTGTGAGGTAGTCGCTACTTTTGTTTTATGAGGGACATTTTTGAATTTCCTTCCATTTATCCATGCGGTGTTGTCACTTTATGCAAACGTGTTTTTTGAAAAGAGAATTAAATAATTAATTAATACAGTCGGAAAAATAAACACAAATACCCCATGAAAATGTGTAGAAGACATTTATAAACATCTCGCCCAAAAAAAAAGTAGCGACTACCTCACAGTTTACATAGAGTAAATGCCTCAAAAATAACGAGTGGCGGCTCTTATTATATTTATCCTCTTTGGTACGAGTAGGCGGCCATCGCCGTGCGTTAGTCATGGAGAAAAGTCCTTGAAGTTGTATAGCCTCACAGGTGAAATGTTAGGTTGAAAGTATTGATACTTGGCAGCTTCAGCGGCTTACTGGGATGTCACACAGTAATTCATAAGAAATTGGTCATTTGCGCTGCGGCGCCATGACATATGTATGTTTATACCATATACATAGATCTAAATCAATCAATTCCACGGACGGCGCCTTGGAACATACATATGGGCACTTCCATGGTAACTCACGTTACATCAGAGACAAAATTGTCCCCGATTAATTTGCACTTACTTAGCTATTAATTATATCAAATTTTCAACTTCTTCCGCCAACTTTTCGCCGATTGGTTTCGCTAACTTCAGTCTTATTTTAGCGCAGAATGTCATAAAAAAAAAATTTTGTAAAGCTATAAATATTTTTTCTCGCTGTTAATTTGCAATAAATTAGGTACTCATTATGTAAAATTTTCAACTTCTTCCGCCAATTTTTCGCCGATTGGTTTCGCTAACTTCAGTCTTATTTTAGCGCAGAATGTCATAAAAAAAAAATTTTGTAAAGCTATAAATATTTTTTCTCGCTGTTAATTTGCAATAAATTAGGTACTCATTATGTAAACTTTTCAACTTATTCCGCCAACCCTTCGCCGATTGGTTTCGCTAACTTCAGTCTTATTTTAGCGCAGAATGTCATAAAAAAAAATTTTGTAAAGCTATACATTTTTTTTCTCGCAGTTAATTTGCAATAAATTAGGTACTCATTATGTAAAATTTTCAACTTATTCCGCCAACCTTTCGCCGATTGGTTTCGCTAACTTCAGTCTTATTTTAGCGCAGAATGTCATAAAAAAAAATTTTGTAAAGCTATAAATTTTTTTTCTCGCAGTTAATTTCCAATAAATTAGGTACTCATTATGTAAAATTTTCAATTTATTCCGCCAACCTTTCGCCGATTGGTTTCGCTAACTTCAGTCTTATTTTAGCGCAGAATGTCATAAAAAAAAAATTTGTAAAGCTATAAATTTTTTTTTCTCGCACTTAATTTGCATTTAATTAGCTACTAATTATGTAAAATTTTCAACTTATTCCGCCAACCTATCGCCGCTAAAATAAGGGACGTGTAGATATGTGGCATATTTTATAAATTCGAAAAAAAAAATTTCAAATTTTTTTTATGGTGCACCGCCAACTTCACGTGAAGTTAGCGTGCCACCCTCAGAAAACCACCTTAGAGGCCAGCTAGAAAAATAATTCTTGCACACGAATTTGCCGTAAATTTGCCGTAGATAAGTGGCATATTTTATAAATTCGAAAAAAAAAATTTCAAATTTTTTTTATAGTGCACCGCCAACTTCACGTGAAGTTAGCGTGCCACCCTCAGAAAACCACCTTAGAGGCCAGCTAGGAAAATAATTCTTGCACACGAATTTGCCGTAAGTTTGCCGTTTTTGTTTCACGGATAATTACTGGCAAATTCACGTGCAAGAATTATTTTCCTAACTGGTGTCTGAGGTGGTTTTCGAAAAGTGGCACGCTAACTTCACGTGAAGTTGGCGGTGTACCATAAAAAAAAGTTAAATTTAATTTTTTCGAAATTATATAATATGCCACTTATCTACGGCAAATTTACGGCAAATTCGTGTGCAAGAATTATTTTCCTAGCTGGCCTCTAAGGTGGTTTTCTGAGGGTGGCACGCTAACTTCACGTGAAGTTGGCGGTGCACCATAAAAAAAATTTGAAATTTTTTTTTTCGAATTTATAAAATATGCCACTTATCTACGGCAAATTCGTGTGCAAGAATTGCAAATTTTTTTGTTTCACGGATAAATTATGGCAAATTCACGGCAATTTTCCCAATAGGTAATTTTTTTCCACGTAAAAGTTGTCTTGCCAACTTCAGAGAGGTGGGCGAAGCACTGATACAGCAACAACAACAACAACACAAATCGGTTAGGGGGCCTACATTATACCCGCGGTAGGTATTCCTGTCGTAAGAGGCACCTAAAATACCAAATTGATTCAAGGGGTTGTGTAGCGCAACCCTTTGAAGGCGTTGCCACGAATCAGAGGAGGGCGAAACAATTTTTCATGCTCGAAAAAGATTTCACCTAATCGGCAACTCTTTGTTCGGGCGAAAAGAATAGCGGGGAAACCCAAATTTATTCACTTATATTTTACAGGCGAACGAGAGAAAAACAAAATGTAAATAATTTTTTGTTTGAAATTTAATACTCTTATAATTATATGTACTGTTATTATTAGAAATAAATCAATAAATAACGCACAATCGGAAGCTGAGGGGAAAAAGTGATATTCCTGTATTGCTAAGTATGTAAATTCTATTTTATATGACGTATCAGTCGGCAAAGTTATCCATTGTGGACAAAGCAACGGTTGCAAAATGTTGAGCACCTCACTGAAACAAGATTGGCTAAGACCCACTTCATGGTCCTTTCCAACGCCTTTTTCCTATGCGACAAAAACGAAGACATGTATTCAACTTTACACTTGTTGGAACTCGAAAATTTTGCTTCAATGGTGACAAGGAGTTGTTAAGAATATCTATCAAATATTTGAATCCCGGCCCGGTTTAACCTCTATTATTGCCCAAAACTCATTGAAAAAAAGTAAAATTTTTATTCAAAAGTGCTGAAAATTGAAGGTTTTAACTTCCAGTGGATCACTTAGCTTCAAAGGGTTAGAACAGTCCCTTAATTGCCTCCGAATCGCTTTCACATTTATGTTCTCCTCGTGCTCAATCAATACCAACCTAAGTGCAATATTAAACATTTTTTTTATACTTTTTTATCTCTATTTTTGTTGTGTTTTATATAAATATGTGCTTGTTTACAAAATTTACACTTTGCAAGTAAATTATTTGTTCACTGATAATTAACAATAGAGCATCAGCTGTTTCGAAGTGAACTTTTGTTTGCCCGAAATTGTCGATAGGCGGAAAAAGTGCACCCGAACAAAAAAAGTGAAGGCGAACACTTTCGGCGTGAACTTCGCGATAAGGGTGAATATCTCATCGAGCCAACCTTTCTTATTTTCTGTGAAAAAGCTTTTTATCACTGTTAGTGTAGGTAAACACTCATAAAGACATAAACGAAATTCTTATTATTCACCCATATTGATTATTCATAAATGCCATAAATAATTGTTTATTTACCTCAAACACCCAAGCCAAGAACCAGCAATTCATACCCATAAGCACTTGAGAATCATAAACAAATCTACATATGTACATAGAGTGACGTCGTATCTGATATCTGAAATATACAGTTACATATATACATATATATATATATATATATATGTATGTGCGTATGTCGATAAACTAATGCGCTAAAATTATTAATGGCTATTGCGATTATCGTCATAGATATCATTGCCTGAAGTGTGCGTACTTGATTTAATTAAATGGTTAATTAAAATGTGTATAACTTAAGTGGTAAGGAAATAAAAATATTCAAGTAATTATAACTTAGCTCTGAATTTTAATGCAATTTGATAATGAAAAAAAGGCGTGAGTATCAAGTACTTGCTAGATTCGATGTGGAAATATAAATTTTTTCCTCGAATTATCCGAAAGTTATCGGTTTGTATCTGTTTCAAAAAAATCTGACGTGTTATTGTGAATAAATATTTAACAGGCCCATAATAAGTTAATTGAAATCCGATAACAAATTGCTAAACTTTCGATGACATGGATAACTTTTTGATACAAATCGATAACTTTAAGATAACATAACAGTATCGCCTCGATAACTTTTCTATGGGTTATCGATAACTTTGCAATAATAAATCAATAACAATCAATAACAAAAATTTATAAATTTTCGATAACAGCCCGATAAATTTTCGATAACAAATCAATAATTTGCAAACCTTCGATAAAAAATCGATAACTAGTCTTTATCTCGTCGACAACAAACCTATTACAAACATTTCCTTAAATTAAGATGGCGATAAGTATTTGTAGTGAGGTTTGATGTGTAAATATAAACTTTTCGTGGATTTATCGGAAAGTTATTGGTTTTTATCTGTTTCAAAACAATCTGACGTGTTATTGTGAATAAATCTTTAACAGGCCGATAATAAGTTAATTGAAATCCGATAACAAATTGCTAAACTTTCGATAAAATTGCTAACTTTTTGATACAAATCGATAACTTTAAGATAACAAAACAGTATCGTCTCGATAACTTTTCGATAAGTTATCGATAACTTTGCAATCATAAATCAATAGCAATCAATAAATTAAAAAAAATTATAAATTTTCGATAACATCCCGATAAATTTTCGATAACAAATCAATAATTTGTAAACCTTCGATAAAAAATCGATAACTAGTCTCTATCTTGTCGACAACAAACCTATTACAAACCTTTCCTTAAATTAAGATGGCGATATATATTTGTAGTGAGGTTTGATGTATAAATATAAACTTTTCGTCGATTTATCGGAAAGTTATCGGTTTGTATATGTTTCAAAACAATCTGACGTGTTATTGTGAATAAATCGGTAATAGGCCGATAATAATTTAATTGAAGTCCGATAACATATTGCTAAACTTTCGATAAAATTTATAACTTTTTGATACAAATCGATAACTTTAAGATAACAAAACGTTATCTTCTTGATAACATATCGATAACTTTTCGAAAAGTTATCGTTAACTTTTCAATAATAAATCAACAACCACCAATAACTTAAAAAAATTTATAAATTTTCGATAACAAATCAATAATTTATAAACCTTCGATAAAAAATTGATAACTAGGCCATATCTCGTCGACAACAAACCTTATACAAACCATTCCTTTTTTAAGATGGCGAGAGGTATTTGTAGTGAAGGAATACTTCCAAATCGTATATACATTTGAACATTTTTTTAGTAAGTCATGAAAAAAAACCTTAAAGTCGAAAAAAGTCAAATCAAAGTCGAAAAAAGTCAAAAAAATGAAATTTCGCAGGCTCGAAAATTATTTTTTTTCCTGAACCCAAATCGTATCGAAAAACCGATGGTGCGATATCGGTTAATAAATCGACTCAGTCTAATATACATACGTATATGTATATATGGGGTATTCCATCCCATTTCGACCAATTTTGAACCCGACCCACCTCTTTACAATTGGCTGAAAGTTTGTCTTCTTTTTTCTTCTGTTTCTTTTTTCATCCAACTCAAAAAAAGTTATGAATTTTAAAAAAACACCGTTTATGTTTTCAAAATGCTATAACTTTTTCAAAAATTGACCGTTTGGGATCTTTTTTTTAAAAAATTTGTTTTTAAATGTACTTTTCGGAAAAAATACAAAAAAATATTTAAAGTTTTTTTTTGTAATTTTTCAGTTTTTCGAGATTTTTCGAATTTCGCCATTTTTTTCTCATAAAAAGCATTTTGAAAAAACTGTTTTTTTTTTTTTAAATCCATAACTTATTTTGAGGTCGACACCGTTTTTGTTTTCAAAAAGTTATAACTTTTTCAAAAATTGACCGTTTGGGGTCTTCGTTTTTTTAAAAAATTTGTTTTTAAATGTACTTTTCGAAAAAAATACCAAAAATATTTAAAGTTTTTTTTTTCAATTAAATAAAAAAAAAAAAAAAATATCGGCCCACTCCCGGATTAGTGGGGACGAATTGATTGAAGTTTTTTATGAGAAAAAAAAATGGCGAAATTCGAAAAATCTCGAAAAACTGAAAAATTACAAAAAAAAAACTTTAAAAATTTTTTTGTATTTTTTCCGAAAAGTACATTTAAAAACCAATTTAAAAAAAAAAGATCCCAAACGGTCAATTTTTGAAAAAGTTATAGCATTTTGAAACAAAAACGGTGTTTTTTTAAAAATTCATAACTTTTTTTGAGTTGGATGAAAAAATTTGAAAAAATTCTGAAAAACGTCTTTCGTAAGCTAGAAAAAGAAGAAAAACTTTCAGCCAATTCTAAAGGGATCGGGTTCAAAATTGGTCGAAATGGGACGAAATGGGACGAAATGGGATGGAATACCCCATATGTAAGTCCCTTATTTCACTTTAATAATATATAATCTAGGGAAAGAGTTTATTTATCTAGAAAAAAGTTTTAAAATAAATACAATGCAAGCTTTTTAATGACAGATTATAACGATAAGCTGATAAAGCGCAAGTGCATTTGCACCTTAAGCAGACACTTTAATAGAGAACGTATCTATCTTTTAATACTTTGTTTGTGTTGTATGTGGAAAAACATTGTTGGCGATGTCTCGCAAGTTGGTTGGATAGGAAACTAGAAATTTTTCTGAAGACGAGGAGTTCAAAAGCAATGCTAATATCACATACAAAAATTAAATAAAAATAATTACAAATCTACGCAGGTAGTAGCCGTCTTTTTTACACGTATATACGTCTACGTTTGCGGGTAAAAAAACGCTTATCCACACTTAGATAATATTTAGGAGACCCATCTAGCGGCAATGTTAATTAACTATTGTACCGAATAGCGGAGACAATCACCTATGTTGGCCATAGCGTATAACCTATAGCTGAATCAGTTGCGGTGAATAGTGGACACACACCATTTGTAGAGGTAAAACATAGACACACATTTCAGTTGCATCTGAGTATAATGCGTATTGAAATTTAGGAGTACTAATTTTCTGCGCAGCAATTTCTGAGCTAAAATGTCTATACTTAATTACTTAGTTGTTGTCAAAGTATTGATAATAAAGCACATAAGTGCAAAAAAGCATAGGCTTGGGTAGCAACTAACGGACTACTCATAAGTTATAGATCAACTTGAGGATTATATTTCCGCAAAAGTTAATCGAAAAAGCAAGTCTGCAAATGCTGCTAACAATGCATTAAAATGTATTTACCTAAACATTAATAGTATAGTTTCGAATAAAAGTCAATTGGAAGTGATGGCGGAAATTCTCAAGCCGGCAATCATATTATACTCTGAAACGTGTACAACAAAAGATATTGAAGATAATGAATTAGAAATAGCATCTTTTAACATGATAAGATGTGATTCCCACATATGTACATAGAGAAATAAATTTTAATATAATATATAATGGTGGTGTAAACATGAATTTGTGGTGCATTATAATAAAATTGAAAAAACTTGGAAAAAAGTGGCAAATAGGGGTGCTCTACCACTCGCTCAGCACAAGCGATGCAGCCTTCCTAGACTATTTAAATGAAATATTAATTGATAAATATGAAAAAAGTAACCACAATATACTAGTTGGTGATTTTAATATCAACATGAATCACATATCAACATACAGTACAAAACTGAATGAAATATTTTCCGTGATGGGTATGGTTCAAAAAGTGGATTTTAATACACGAATAACGGATACAACTGAATCTAAAATTGATCTCATATATTCAAATTCTGAAGAAATAAAGTGTAAATCTTTGCAAGCATACATAATTTCTGATCATGAAACAATAATGTTCAATGTTCAAATATCTAAATCATATAAGATGAGAATGTCTAAGAAAATAATTGCTTGGGATAAATTTACTAATGACAGTTTATTAAACCTACTTAGGTCCTTTAATTTTACTTTCAATGAAAATTTATTAATAGATGATAAAGTTGAACTAGTGAACCACATTTTAACGCAAGCGATGGAAAATTTAACCTATGAAAAAGAAGTATGTACATATAAAACTAATGAATAAGTGGTACGATAGAGAACTTGCCCAAATAAATAAACATACGTTTTATTTGTATACATGTGCTATACAGACAGGACTGTGGGAAGAATACAAAAATATTAATAAAATGTATAAAAACCTAGTTAAAATAAAGAAAATTAAATACATGGAAAATAAAGTTATAATGAATGCAAACAACGCCAAAGATAGTACCTTAAATCCATGGTCTGCTTGGCGCGGAATAACGATGGTATTAATAAAGCGGTAATCGATGGTACATTGGTAGAAGATGAACTTGCCTTCGCAAATGGCCTTAACAAATTTTTTATAAATAAAGTGATAGAAATAAATAACAATATAGAATATTTCGATATAGCACTCAGTGGTAGTCAAGCCAATTCTGAATTTAAGTTTCATAAAATAACGACTGATGAAGTTATAAAAATCCTGCAAGAGTTTAAATACAAAATAGGCGGCAGGAAAATTCTGTCGGATGGCGTAATAAAAGACTCTATAGTGTATACAGGGTTTTTCTATGCCCAAATAATTAATAGCTGTTTGGAAGATGGTACTGTACCAGAAAAGTGGAAAAGTCAACGGTGATTCCAGTTGAAAAAATTAAAAAGACAATACAGCCAGAAGAGCTTAAACCCATAAATACCACACCATGTGACGCTAAAATCCTTGAAGTTTATGTTAAGAATCAATTGGTAAAACATCTAGACTCAAACAAAATAAATGTAAATCCACAGTCGGGTTTTGGGAAACAACATTCGTGTGAAACAGCGCTTAACTTTGTGATATGGGAGTGGAAAGGTGACCTAAATAATAAGAAGGTGGTGGTTGCTGCCTTTCTTGACCTTAAAAGAGCCTTCGAAACGGTAGATAGGGAGATCCTTATCAAGAAACTTCAACAAATTGGTATTAAAGACATAGAGCTTGCTTGGTTCCGCAAATATTTAAAACATAGGAAACAGCGAACAGTTATAAAAACAGCGATATCTGATGTATTGGAAGTGCCCATAGGCTTACCACAAGGCTCGCTCCTAGCACCAATATTGTTCCTAATATATATAAATGATATAGTTAATGCGATACAAGACTGTGAGATCAAACTATTTACGGATGATGCATTACTTATGATCAGTGATAATAATATTACTACTGCGGTATTAAAAATGCAAAATGATCTTAACAACTTATACACATGGCTATGTGCGAATAGGCTAAAGCTTAATATAAACAAAACCAAATATATGGTGATAACAAGAAAAAATATTAATGATGAGGACTTAAGTGGGCTAAAAATTAATAATGAAAGCATACAAAAAGTTGATAGCATAAAATATTTAGGGATTATAATTGATAACAAACTTAAATTTGAAGAACATATAAACTACACAGTTGCGAAAGTCGCGAAAAAGATTGGTGTTGTGCAGAGATCTACCAAGTATATACAAGAAAAATATAAAATAATTATTTATAAATCTATTATTTATCTATTATTGAACCACACTTTGTGTATTGCCCATCGATATTATTCATAATAGCCGACAAAAAAAAATTGATAAACTACAAAAGCTTCAAAATAGATGTATGAGGTTTATTCTTAAAAAACGTAGAGATGCTAGAACGGCTGATATATAAAAAAGTTGAACTGGTTGAGTGTCAAATAAAAAATTTATTTTCATACAATGAAATTGATATTTAATATAAAACATGGAAATGTACCTGAATATTTAAGTAGTAACGTAGTTCTAGTGAAGCAAACACACAAAATAAATACTAGAAATAGACGTAATTTTAAATTGCCATTGTTTCGAACAGAAATAGATAAGCAAAACAATTTTTACAAAGGCCTAAAGGGCTACAACGAGCTCCCATTGGAAATTAAAAACTGCAATGAAATCTTAGTTTTTAAGGCAAAATTATATGAATTTTGTAAAACTCTACCTATAAGATAGAATAGTACTATTTGTATCTTGAATTAGGCTTTAAGCCGGAGTAAATAAATAAATAAATAAATAACAATATTATTAATGTTATTGCATGTCCCTCTTTTACTCTTTTAATGCTTCGCAAACAAGTTGGTAACTATCGGCCTGTCACTAGGTTGGGATAGATTAAACTGGCCGGTCAATAAAGACCTCACATAGACTGAAAAAGAAAAGAACTGAAAGTGTTACGAACGAACAATTGGAAAAACCCCACTGAGGTACCAGGAATTATGATGTAAAATAACTCCGTCCTTTGGCATATACTAGAAGCTTTCCAGGTCCTAGCCACAATATCTGGTTACTCTGCCCCTAGTAGCTGGAGCCTTGACATCGCGAGCGCAGGACACGAACACAACACGTGTTCAAACGTTGCTTCCTGCAGATCGTACTTCCTATATCTGCGGTTAGAGATGAGGCCTAATATATTTCCATGTGACGCCAGCATGCAGTGTCCAATTAATATGCCCATTATTAGCCTTAAGTTTGCACTCTTTAAAGATATGAGTAATTTCAAATAAGTTGATCATTGAAATTTTGCAGCTCCGCACTTCTGTCCTTTGGGTTTTTCAAAAGCGGATTGGGAAAATTTAATAAATTGTGTTAAAATATTAAATTATTTGATTCATTTGATGCGTTAAAATTAACTCATATCTGCAGCGAAACACTGTGAAACAGTCACGCGAAGCACCAGTTTCGTACTTAAGGTTTAATTACTACCTCCGAACTGGTGCTAATCGAATGCAGAGCGTGACAGTTGGTAGCCACAATTGTACCAATAGCGCCTTAGTCTGAGCAACACGAATTTAAAATAACTAGAGTTCGTACAAAGGTTGGAATTCCTTTGAAATACCTTTCATCTCATTTACTTTCCATTCCTTTTCTTTCCTTTCCTTTCCTTTTCTTTCATCTCCCTTTCTTTCCTTCATTCAATTTAATTTTATTTTATTTAACTTTATTTTATTTTACTTTATTTTTTTTGCTTTATTTTTTTAATATTATTTTATTTGATTTAACTTTGCCAGATCTTGATGCAAGAGGACGGAGTTATTCTATAACATATGTCCTGGCACTTGATTGGGATTCTTCCGTTTGGTCGTCAAACAAATTCTGGTAACACTATGTCTACATTCAGTCTATGTGAGGTCTTTATTGACCAAACAGTTCAACCTGACCTAACTTAACTTTATTTAATTTAATTTTATTTTATTTAAACTAAATTTATTTATTTTATTTTACTTTATTTTGTCTTATAACTTTAAACGAGCAATTCTTGTATATTTGTATGTTTGTATAGCCGAACGATCTCGGGAAAGGCTCAACCGATTTAAATGAAATTTGGCACAGAGATAAAGTATCACCTTCTAAGACTTTCTGCCTAGGTGATGCCACTCAGAATGTTTCACAAGGTTTCGAAATAAAAAAAAATTGCATAAGATATGCCGATATGGGTATCAAACGAAAGATGTTTCACTCCGCATTACAATAGGGACATTTTTGAGTAGGGTTGCCATTTAGGGTTGCCACCTATTCGAAATAAAAAAATGCATTAAATATGCCGATATGGGCATCAAACGAAAGGTATTTCACTCCGAATTACAATAGCAACATTTTTGAGTAGGGTTGCCACCTATTCGAAATTAAAAAAAATTGCATGAGATATGCCGATGTGGGTATCAAACGAAAAGTATTTCACTCCGCATTACAATAGGGACATTTTTGAGTAAGGCTGCCACTTAGGGTTGCCACCTATTCGAAATAAAAAAAAATTCCATGAGATATGTCGATATGGGTATCAAACGACAGGTATTTAACTCCGCATTACAATAGGGACATTTTTGGGTAGGGTTGCCATTTAGGGTTGCCACTTATTCGAAATTAAAAAAAAATTGCATGAGATATGCCTATATGGGTATGAAACGAAAGGTATTTCACTCCGCATTACAATAGGGACATTTTTGAGTTGGGTTGCCATTTAGGGTTGGGGTAGTTAGACGAAATAGTACTCTACTTACTCATATTCTATTAAAGCTTTAAAGGAGAACATTAAAGTTAAACATCTTCGTAAACAAATCTTACACATGATTCGACTTAATTTTCTTATTTTCACACACGCTAATAAAATTGAAATGAAATATCAAGGCACCGTGGCAAATTCTAGCAAAATATATTAAAATGCATATTTTTGGCAAATATGGAATGAATGAATAAATGCAATTTCTCACAGATTACTATAGAAAGATTTTTCACCATGGTAATTTGCTACCGTTGAACACTAGAGGCATATGGTTAATTTGAAAACGACATCTATCCATTTAACTACTTACCAACAGATGGCGCTTAGGGAAGTAAGTTGACATTTAATTAAACTAACTGATAGTTGTCATTCGTGAAATTTACAAGTTTTTGGAATATAATAAAATTGTGAGACTTTCATAGTGTATAAATAAAAAAATGTTTGAAATTAATAATTCGGCGCATGAAGATACTCGAGAAACGTTGCCAGCACAACGAAACGTTGCCGAGCAAAGCTCGGTCGCCAAGGTATATTATTTTATTTGACTTAACTTTTCCAGATCTTGATGCAAGAGGACGGAGTTATTCTATAACATATGTCCTGGCACCTGATTGGGGTTCTTCCGTTTGGTCGTCAAACAAATTCTGGTAACACTATGGACACATTCAATCTATGTGAGGTCTTTATTGACCGACCAGTTCAACAAACTAAACTTATTAACTGTATTTTATTTTATTTAACTTTATTTTATTTTATTTAAAATAAATTTATTTATTTTATTTTACTTTATTTTGTCTTATTTTATTTTATTTAAAATAAATGTATTTTATTTTATTTTCGTTTATTTTGCTTTATTATTGATCAATTATTATTAACTAACAAATTAGTATACAAAATTGTTGCAACCAACAAAAGAAATTATACTCCCACTTGAATATCTTCATTGGCTTTTGTGAACACGTTGAATATCGGCAAAGAAAATTACACATTTGCTCATGTATACACTCTTCGTTTATTTGCTCACAAGATTAAATCTCAGTTCGTTTGCATGCGGCCTGCTGGTTTTCTCAACACAACAACAACAAACATATGTAGCGTACCTAGTGTGAGTGTAAACATTCTCATAGTTAAAATACGTATTTGGCATTTTTAGTGGTGCCTTTTTTAAATTTATATTTAAGCGCTATATTTTATCTTTTTGAAATTTTTAACGAGCTGCACTGCTTCTTGAGAAGAGCTATCGATACATATATATCTGTTATACCATATACCAAACTTTTCAACTTGCCTATTTAAAAATACGTAAAAATTCGGCCGCGGAAGAAGGGGCAGAATTTCACTGAGTTTGTGAAAGACTTAATCTAACATTGGTTCCTCAATTGTCGTCAGTCATCACAATTCTGTGACGATCTAGGCGGTTTAGCGCCGACTAGTCATGATGATTATTAACCATATTACGTTAGTTACCTGCCGTAATAATTAATATTATGAAAATAAAAAAAATCAACTAAGCCATAATTTTAATTTGCACTAAAAAATCTTATCTTATCTACAGTTCAAAAAACACATTCTATGGTTGCCGCCGCTTTCATATGCTCACTCCTCTAGCTTATCTGTCTGAGGCTAAGTCAAAATGTAGAATAGACAAGCTAATAAAAATAATTATTACCCATTACTTAAATTTTAATCAAATAGAAATTAAACGAAAAAAATAACAATAAACACATGTGTGAAGTGCAAAAAGAAATTGAAATAAACAAATACTTAAGTGCATGAATAATGAAAGTGAAAGTAAACTAAAAAAGAAAATAAAATAAAAAAATAAAATAGAAATTAAAATGTAGAAACTTGAAGAAAAAGAGCAAATAAATGTTAGAGAGCTATAATCAAACAATAATGAAATAAAATAGTTAAAGAAATTTCACACATATGTTAAAATACATATATACAATTTTAAATTTGCAAAAAAGAAATAACAAAATAAAATTAAAAATTTGTAAATGTTCAAAAGAAAAACGAGAAACTGAAAAATTAAAGAAAAATTAAACAAGGACTTATGTGAAAAATTTGTTGGAAAATATAAAAGTCTAATATAAGGCAAAAGTGTAATTAGTACAAGGTGGTCATCCCATCAGCTGATTGCAAGGCGAATCCATACCAGGTGGTGGCAAAGCGAATATAACCAATTTGACGTGCAGCAGAAGTATGTCAAGTCAAAAAGAAAATTTTCATTGATTCCGATTAACTGATATATTGTACAAGGCATTTTATGGAAAATAATCAAGAAGAAGCAATCAGCTGCTGTGATAACAACACCTGTTACTGAATTCGCTTTGGCAGATTGCTTGCTCTTGCGATTTCCCAGGCCAAATTTAGTACAAGATGCCAGTTAATCGAAATCTATGCAAATTTTGTTTGACTTGACATTCTGCTGCACGGCGAATTGGTTTGAATTCGCTTTGTCATCACCTTGTATAGATTCGCCTTGGCAAAGTGCGACTGATATTTAAGCGCAGAAAAAAGAATTGGTTATGTACTTTAATTCATTAATGTACTTCGTTGCATTTATTATTCATAACCAGGCGCAATTCGAACTAAATTCTTATATTCCTTGAGAAGCGTGCATTTATGGAGTCCTCAAAAAATTAGAGGACATATACAGGCTTTCAAAACTTAGCATAACGGGAGCCCTGGAAACAACCCCGACGGCTGCACTGTATGCCATGCTGCACATTCCACCTGTACAACAACTGCAACGAGACTCAATGCCTCGGCAAACTATACGCCAACGGTAGTATACCGTCATCAAATATTGGACAAACAGACTACCTAGTTCCCTAATTGAGGTTCGATGGGTGTTTTATAACGACAATAGAGGTGGAAGGTTTGCGAAAGGGCGCTTAAATAGCAGACGAGGCGATACACGCGTTAACCGATGGTTCCAAAGTAATTGAAGAAGTAAGGTCTGCGATATACTGCGAAATCCTACAGCTGCCACATCACTGTAGCGTTTTTTAGGCGGAAGTAGTATACGTGACTAAAGCAGAAACACTGGAGGAAAATAGCTTAAACTGCAACCGCGTAAATTTTTACATTGACAGCCAAGCAGCAATTAAGGCTATAATCTTTCATAGCACAACATCCAAAAGTGTGTTAGAGTGTAAGCAATCCCTGGAAAAATCGGGATAGAGAAAAATATACATCCATACATAAATATTGGTCCATGAGCATATGGGATTAAATGGAAATGAAAAAGTAGGTGAGCTAGCCAAACAGGGCACATTTCTCGAAGCTTGTACTGTAGACGTCCCAATCAGACTGGGAGAGATTAAAAGAAGGCGAGAGCTTCACATGATCGACCGAGCAGAAAAGGCATGGAACCAAGTGTGAGGCTGCAAATTGTCGAAGATCATGAGCAGGTCTTACAACCTTGAATTGATTGGACTAGCAAAGTTACTCTTATCATTGACAGTAGGCTCGCGATGGGTATTCTGACTGGACTCTGCCTTGTGGAGTCAAATGCTTTTAAATTAGGCCTTGTCAGTAATAGCAGATGTAGGAATGGTGGTTGTAGGAGAAAACGATTGAGAACGTTTTGTGTTCGTGCCCTCCGCTCACCAGATTAAGACTTTAGGTATTAGGAGTGGCACAGATCTATAAGCAGCAAGTGGCATAGGTCCTAGAATGCTTCTAGTATTTGACAAGAGGACGGAGTGATATATTATAATATAGGTTCTGGTTTTTGATAGGGGTTTTTCAGTTTGGTCGTTGATCATTATCGATCATCTGGTGAAACTATGTACTCATTCAGCCTATGTGATTTCCCCGCGGACCAGCCAGTTTAAGCTAACCTAACCTTAAGGAGCGTCTTTTGGACGATTGGTAAAATCACGCCTCCGATTTGAGCCAGCTACTGGATGTAATACGAGTTCACTCCAATATCTCTATCTGAACGGTTCAATTGACCTTGGCTCCAATCCTTTCGTATACAATTAATGCTTTCTTTTGCTGTTCAATTCGCGTTTCCTTTGTCTTGTAAATGAGGACAAGAATCGGCACATTTGCGCCTTGGGAACCACTCTTGCAACAAGTGCTACTTTAAACTGAAAAATCATACTCTACAAGTTGCTCATCATACTTATGAGGGTAGTATGGCTTGAAATAATGGACGGTGTCGAGTGGAGATGAGATGGCTCTTGGAGTGTTTGAGAGAAAAGTTCTCCTCAAGATTTTTTGTCCTGTCAGTGAAGCCGAAGGTGAGTATCAAAGGAGGTATAATGATGAGATGTATGAGCTTTACACAGATATGAAGATTGTGCAACGAATAAAAGCCCAGACGCTTCACTGGCTACGTCAGGTTATGCGAATGGACGAAACCGCTCTTATCAAAGAAGCATTTCAATCGACAAAGCAGTATGGAAGCAGGCGAAGGGACGTACCTCCACCGCGATGGGAAAGGTAGGTGGAGGAAGCGTTGACCTCCCCTGCTGCTCCCAATTGTTATCAGTTATCGCGAAACAGGGATAGCTGTCGTGAATTGTTACAAAACGGCAAAAATCGCTTAGGCGGTTGTGTGCCAATTGATGATGATGGTTATAGCGCTATAAGTTTAAGACTATTTCTAGCTCTGTGGATCTTGATATTACGCAACCGGTAGTCTTCCAGTTTTCCTGCGCTTTGTTCACGTTTATTTTTTATTACGTTACTCAGAGAGGATAGCTTGAACTGGCCGGTCCATGAGGACCTCACATAGACTGATTGAGTCCGTAGTGTTACCAGAAGTTTGTTTTAACGACCAAACTGAAAAACCCTATCAAAAACCAGGACCTATGTTATAAAATAACTCCGTCCTCTTGGCAAATACTAGAAGCTTCCTAGGACTTAAGCCACTTGCTGCTTCTAGATCTGACAGCTGTATCACTCCTAATAGCTGGAGTCTTAGCCTGGCAAGTGCAGGGCACGAGCACAGAACGTGCTCGATCGTTTCCTCCTCCAACCCGCACTTCCTACATCTGCTATCACTGACCAAGCCTAATTTAAAGGCATGTGACGCCAGAAGGCAGTGTCCAGTCAGAATACCCGTCATGAGTCTACAGTCCTCTCTTTTTAATGATAGAAGCAACTGTGTTAGTAAGTTAACACGGTTGCAGCTTAACCTATTCTCTTCCAGGGTTTCTACTGCTTTGGTTACAGCTAATATTTCCGCTTGGAAAACGCTACAGTAATCCGGCAGCCTGTAGGATCTGCTTATTTCCGGATCAGCGCAGTATACCGCAGACCCTACTCCTTCCACTACTTTGGAACCATCGGTGTACACATGTATCGCCTTGTCCGCCATTTGAGCACCCTTGCACCAACCGTCCACCTCTATTGTGGCCTTAAGATCTCCCTCGTAGCGCAGATAGGGAATCATGTAGTCTGTTTGTCTTGTGATTGATGACGCTATACTACTATGGCCATATGTTCGGCGCTCAAGCTGCCCCGAAGCACCGAGCCTGGTTGCGGTCGTTAACGCTTTGTTCTTTGCTACCAGGTCTACAGGTGGGATGTGCAGAATGGCATACATTGCAGCCGTCGGGGTTGTTTTCAGGGCTCCCGTAATGCTAAGCATCGATAGTCTGCATACCCCCTCTAATTTTTTGAGGAATGTTGTTTTTTGTGTGGTTTTCCACCAAACAAGAACTCCATAGTATAGAATAGGGCTTACAATCGCTGTAAAAACCCAATGAGAAAGAGAAGGCGATAGGCCCCACGTACACCCCCGCATTCTTTTACATGCATAGAGTGCCGTTGAGGCCTTCTTGACCCTCTCCTCCACGTTGAGCTTCCATGACAGCTTAATGTCTAGGATGATTCCTAGATATTTTGTGCAAGGTTTCTCCTGTAAGGTCACCCCACCTAACTTAGGCCTGGTCCAATTTGGGACCTTGTACCTCTTTGTAAACAAGACCATATCCGTCATCTCCGCATTGACTTTCAACCCGACATTAGATGCCCAGGTATGAATATCCCGAAGCGCCCGATCCATCAAAGAACTAATCGTTGGAAGGCACTTTCCACTTATGACAATTGCAACGCCATCTGCGTAAGCCGTAAGTTTTACGGGGCCCTCATCGAATTGCCTGAGCAGATGGTTGATGACCAGCGTCCACAGCAGAGGTGATAGCACCCCTCCCTGCGGCGTGCCCATGTCCACTGATTTTGTGGCCTCGTACAATCCCCATTGTGATGTAATATTTCTGCAATTTAACATGCAGCCGATCCATCTGATTAAGGTAGGATGTACTTTAATGTAATTAAGACCATCCATAATCGCCCATTTTGCAACATTATTGAAAGCCCCGGTAATGTCCAAGAAGACTCCTAGAGCATACTCCTTATATTCCAGGGATTTCTCTATGCTTATTACCACCATATGCAATGCGGTGCCTACCGACTTGCCTTTGGTGTACGCATGCTGTGTTGTGGAGAGCAGCTTTTCATCCACGTTGGATTTTATGTACACATCTATCAGCCTCTCAAAGGTTTTGAGCAGAAATGATGTTAAGCTTATGGGTCTATAGTCTTTGGGATACACGTGACCGATCTTCACCGCCTTTGGTAGAAAAGCTACACGAGCAGTTCTCCAAGAGTGCGGTACATGATTCAGTCTTATGCACCCATCGAATATTATTTTAAGCCATTCCACGACCGCCCTACCTAAGACTTGTAGCATGACCGGGAATATACCATCTGGGCCCGGCGATTTAAACTTAGAAAACGTCTTCACTGCCCACTCGATCTTGGTATCGGTCACCAAGCCCGGCACTGCTAGCTCCGTGATCGAAGTGTGAGTGATGTCTGCTGGCTCTTCTAAACCGTGTCCCGGTGGGAAATGTGTATCGAGAAGCACCTCAAAGGATTCCTCACTATTACGTGACCATTCCCCGTTCTCTTTCTTTATTAGTCCCTGGACTATGTTTCCCTTTGCTAGGACTTTTTTCAACCGTGCTGTTTCGCTGGAGCACTCTATGTCCGTACAGAAACTTTTCCATGACTTTCTCTTCGCCCTGGTAATTTCACGCTTGTAGATCCTCAGTAGATCCCTGTACTCGTCCCGACACGTTTCGCTTTCCGCGGTCTTTGCGAGCTTAAACATTTATTTTACCTGTCTTCTTAGAAGACTCAGCTCATTGCTCCACCATGGCGGCGTTGCTTTTCCTCTGAATCTTCTTAGAGGGCAAGCTTTGCTATACGCAGTCATAAGCGTCCTTGTTAGGAATTCATTCAACTCCTCCAGTTCCTCTACATTAGCAACCTCTTTGAGTTGTCCCAGTTTTGTTTCTACATGTTTCTGGAATTTAGTCCAGTTCGTTGACCTAGGGTTTCTAAAGGTTCCTCCCTTCTCTACCCTATTTAGGGGTATGCTGAAGCTGATATACGCATGGTCGGAGAAGGATGGTTTATCAAGAACCATCCAATCATATCTTGATATATCACTCGGAGCTTAATGTAATATCCAGAACATTGCTGTATGTTGGACCAATGTATGTAGGGACATTTCCCCTGTTGGCTATCTGCAAGTTGGTTTGCAGGATGTAACAAAACAGAGATTCGCCTCTCTCGTTCGTATCAGCTCCTCCCCACGCATTGTGGTGCGCATTTGCATCTTCGCCTATGACCAACCGCCCTTTGCGCCCTTCCTCCTGTACTAGCCTTTTGCACTCCATCGGTGGAACCTCCGCAGCATGGGCCATGTAGCAGGACGCCAGAATAAATGCCTGCTTATTCTTTTGCTCAACGGCCACCGCTACGAGATCCTCAGTGGTGTAATTAGGCAGCATATATGAATGCAGCTGTTTCCTTACCATTACTACAGCTCGCACCCGTCCTTCCGTTTGCGCGTAGTTAACGCCAAACCCGCGCGCGCTAAGTCCAGAAACCTTTCCTCCCGATGAGAGCCACGGCTCTTGGATCAGCACCACGTCAAACGAACCCTCCTCAAGGGTTGGGAGGAGTTCGCTCGACGCCACTTAACTGTGTTTGAGGTTTATCTGTAGGACTCGCAGCACCATTGGGCTGTTTGTCCCCCTCCAGCACCTTCGTCTTGACGTCGTCGTCCTCCCCTTGCCCTTTTGGTTTAGAGTTTTCGAGGCCCCCTTCAGCCTCTCGTGACTGTTGTGCCGGGTGTTCCTCTGTGCGAGTCACAGCACCATTTAGCCGTTGGTCCTCTTCTAGCACGTTCGTGGTGACCTCCACCTGTCTTTTTTCCCTTAGGCGTTTGAGGTCCTTTTCGACTTCGCCCACCTCTAGCGTGTTAGGGTTTTTATCCTCGGGACTTCTTTTCCTGAGTCGCATGTAAATTTTGCCAGTGCCAAAGGAGATTTTGCCAAGCTGCGTGTACAAAATATCCTCCGCCTGCTTGTTTATTTGGAAGATGTAGAACTGACCATCCTCGGTAGGCCGAGATACAGTAAGTACCTTCCAATCCTGTGTCGGTATGTTCGGATTCTGATTCTGCAGAAGTCTCAGTGTATCCTCCGACTTCATCACGCATGGAATCCATACCTTAACTTTTGGTACCGTGGGGATTTGCGCTTTATCCACCACCTCAAACCGCGCGTTCGTGCCTTGCCTTTGGAGGTTTGGAACCACTTCCTCCAGCCACCGGAAGCTCGCGATGTTGTCACACGCTATCATCTTCACACCATTATACCATCTCCCCGAATCAAAGGTTGGAAGGGGCTTACTTGGTTGTTCCCGCATCATCTTAAGCATTAAGCTAATAAGCTCTCTTTCCACAGATCTCCACCTTTCAGTAGTCATTTGTCCGAAAGGACTGCTACGATCAACCAGCGCCACAGTCAGTGACTGCTTTGCCACATCACTCATCTTCTCGGGAAAAGCAGGAGTCTTAGTGTTATCTCCCTTTGGCACCTCCGAGAAAGCCCGAGTCTTAGCGTTAACTCCCTTTAGCGCCTCCGAGAAAGCCGGAGTCTTAGCATTATCTCCCTTTGGCTTATCTCCTACTTCCGTAATTGGAACTTCCCTCTGACTCGCAGCTTTCGAGGTAGTTGCTACCTCGCTTTGGAGCCCATCTGTCTTACAGCTTTGGGCCTACTTGTCTGGTCTATGCGACCGCCCTGCCTTGCGGCTCTAGGACTGGGTCCTTTCTGCCTCTTGAAAGCAGCCTTGTCGCCTTCCGCCGAACGTTGCCTCTTCATTCTGCCATTCGACGCTTCTTCCTCCTCATACCGGTTGCAGAACCGAGGCTTTCTCGCAGCAAACCCTTTGAACTGCCTTCGACCTGCTTCTACCGCTTCATGGGCCCATTCCAAGCGCTCAATCTCCACTTCTGTTGGGTCGACCACTGCTCCCAAGCGTTGTGCAATTCTTAGTGCTGCACGGTACTGCGAGAGAGCTCTTTTACTTCCTCTGCTCCGTACCCTTCTCCACTCTTCTACTCCGTTTTCATTTGTGTGCTTCTCCAACACGGAGTTCCTTGAATCAGCAATACTCTCGCTCCCCGAGTCCGACGCATCGCTTAATTCGTATTTGTCGTCCTTGGATTGCGACTCAGTCCTCCTCTTTACATCGTCCTTATTACAATCAGGTAATGATCTTGGTCGTACGACCACCTGCCCGACAAGGCGGGCTCAGCGGTCCAGTATTATATACGGGGAAAGAATCGTCCGCCACAGCAGTGCCCCTTACCGTGGTAAGGCCATTAATACTTCCCGAGGTGGCCCGGTATCGGGAAGGCTCCGTTCGAAAACAGCCGAATTTATCCCCTGGCTGCAAATCGTCCAATAGGCACGGTCCGCATGACACCCTGGATTAGGGGGTTGGCAGTTCTTGGTCACCGACATCCCGCCGCCCTCCTATGAGGCGAAACGGCGTAGATGTCAGTCCTAAACAGCCCCGCCTCATAGTCGGGCGCTATGGAGTTCGGCTAAGCCCTCACAACAACAACAAGGTGCCTACCCTAGTGAGGGTAAAGAGGGGAATGACCTAGAAATATTTATAAAGGGCTTGAGTAGATTCCTTGGTTCATCTTGTAGCCGTCGGTGTACATTTTTATGCCGTGATTAGCGGCAATCGTGCTTCTCTTATAATCTTTTCTACTTGGAAGGATAGTATAAACGCTCCCCTTAAACATAATTTAAAAAAATATAAGGCGCGATGACCTCCGAAGAGATTATAGACCGAGTTTTTCTTCCAATTTGCGCCGTCGTCCGTTTAATTTATCCTTCAATTTGGCGGGGCGGAACCTACATATTTTACGCCGCCTCCGAGCGGCATCTGCAAGGCAAATGTGTTTTCACTGGGCGGGAACCCACGATTTTCGGTATGGTAGGCGGAGCACGCTACCACCACACCACGGCGGCGGCATACATAATTTTGCAAGGATACTAATCCTTTTCGGAACTAAGCGTGTCCACCGGAAGGAGCTTAAGAATTCTTTTGTGCCGTTGTTGACATTCCTTCCGAAACTTCCTCTGACTCAGGAGGGATTTTGCCGAACGCACGTTCTTACGAAAAGCTTCCCTTCACACTAGAGAGCTATGTGTCAGCGCCGTTCGCACCATCGTCTCATGCAGCCATAATTTCAATTTTTAGAACCATCTCTTACCGACGAGCGTGGTACAACCGTAGAAATTAATATAGGCTTTCCGCACCCGTTTCTGGCTGCACGTTTTTCAGCTCGATTGTTAGTTTTCGATTGATGGAACCATGAGATGGGGCTAGTTTCTGGCAGCTCAGGGGTGCCATTTTTTACAAATATATTATACATAATAATATTTGACGGTATTTGGGTACTCGCAAAAGACATCAACTGTGTCACATCCACAACAGCCGCTTTTTTATATTGCTCGTGTTTAAACGGATAGTCGAAATATTTAAAACATTCGTGCCCAGTAAGCATTGGGTCATATTAAAATTCGCTTCACCGTGAGTTCGTAATAGCCAGCAGTTCAATGCCGGAACTCATCGGTGTGGCCTAAAATCTTGTCGGGGTTACTTTCGTAAAAGGACTATTTCTTTGTTATTTTGGCATGGTTTTAACCAGGGATGCACCTTAACGTTAAGCTAATCGTTAATCAAAAAATTTCTACCGTTTCCGTTGTAACACTTCGAAATATTATCGATAAAGAAATTATCAAGATAAATTGTATCTCGTTTTTAACCGAAACGAAAAGCTTTCGTTAACGTTAAAAACGTTAACAAAACCGTGATACTTTATGTTTGAATTGTGCTGGCAATGCTATAGCCATGGTGAAGCCGTAAGGTGGTAACAACGAGCGGACATACACACACAAACTCCATGTAATTTGTTTATGTAATTCGTTGGTGGTAATGTCAAAAATACTCTGAGAAATGTTCGTACTGTCAAAATTCAGGAGAAAATTTGCAATCAGCTCGACTAATGCTTTCACCTTTAATGACTCCGCCATCAATCAGCTTTGCCAGCATAGTTTGAAATTAATAATCAACATAAACGATTTGATTTCGTTGTGATATGGCAGAAAACGAAACAAAATCATTTCGTTAATTTGACGTTTTTAACGTTAATAAACGAAACGAAATGACTTTGTTTCGTTTATTAACGTTAATTATCGTAACGAAATGATATCGGTTCGTTGGTTAAGCATGCCTGGTTTTAACGACCATTGGGGTTATATAGGCATGGCTTTAAGAACTATTCTATCTTCACTTCGGAGCTATTTTGATATCATTTCCATTCGGAGGTCCTTTCTGGGTAAGTTGGAAATGATTTTGTAGGTCATTTTGGGGTATTCAGTGATAATTTTAGGGTTACTTCGTGTTGAGTAAAAAAAAAAAAACAAGAAATCGGGATTGCTTGAGGCTCATTCTGCATCGCTTCGGGATCAATTTCGTATCATTTGGTATGGTTTTTCTAAACTATTTCGTGGTTCCTCCGTGTTAATTTTGGTTTCATAACGTGCTGATTTGGGGAATATTTCGGGGCCCTCCTTAATAATTGCGGAGGTTCATTCTGGATCATTTCGGGGTTAACCTGGGTTTATTTCAAGATTAGTTGGGGTTCATTCTGGATCATTGCGGGGTCAATGTGGATCATATTGCAATGCTTTTCTATACTATTTCGAGGTTCCTCTGTGTTTATTTTGTGGTATATTCGTGTTGATTTTGGAGAATAATAAGAGGTCTAGCCAAATAATGCCGGAATTATTTCAGCACTTCGGGGATCACATCGGGACTCATTTGGGGTAACTTCGCGATGATTTTGTAAACTATTTCGAGGTTCTTCCGGAGTAATTTTTGGTTAATTTAAGGTTCATGCTGGATCACTTTGGGTTAATTTCAGGAAGAATTCGGTAACTATTTCGAGGTGCATCCGAAATAATTTCGGGATCAATTTAGGTTGATTTTGTAATGATTTTGAGAACTATTCCTGCGCCATTTCTAGATCATTTGAGTGATCACTTCGGGGCAAAAAGAGCAACTTCAGAAAAGTATAGCATTTTCAATAGCTGATACATTCCTCATGTTACCAATGCCTTGCCTGTGACGGTTTTTCAAAGCACTGTACAGTCGTGGCGTGCATAGGCGGTACGTTGACTTCACTTTGCGTAGGTGTGTAATTTCCTCTATTTGCCGTTTCTTTATAATACATTTTTTTAATTTTCCATTTCATTTCACTGTTTATTAGTCATGTCTCATAATCTCCTATTATCTATCGCTTACTATCGCTCTTACCAGTCATTGACTTTGATTATATTTGCGCGTGTATGTGACATGCCTATGCGTCAAAAGCATAAACGACCCGACCCCGCATATCCTAATCGATATTCGTTTTTACTTGAATTGCAATACAATTTTCTATTTATTCTTTTATTACCTTATTCATTATTTGTGTATGTGTTTGAATGCCAATTAAAACTATTTTTCTACTTTTCTTCAGTTATCTTTATTTACCGTTCCACTGAACAGTTTTTGTTTATCTACATACAAGTTAAGTCGTTGCATTGCTGCATTATTCATTCAAGTGTATTTTATTATTGGTATTTTCAACTTGTCTCCTTCGTCTGCTATTTGCCGCCTTCTATTCGCCATAAATAGCAAATATTTTGCTTTTCATTGACATTTATTCCCATCGCTAATGCAACAAACAGCTTTTGTGATTGCAACATTTGTGATCTACTCGTTACTCGCTAGTTACACTCAGAGAAAAAATCATTCTAAAACGAACGAAAAAGTTCAAAAGGAGGAACATTCGTTGACAAAATCTGTTAAGTACGTTTTTTGTTAACTCGTGACCGATGGGCTTGTTTTAAGAACAGTTTTTCCAAGCACACCGTTTGTATTTTATGACCACTTTGGTATTGATGCGTGAACCTTCTGTGCTCATTTCGGGCACTACTCAGTGTTGCCGTTTTTGGTTACTTGTAACCAAATTTGGTTACCTAATTTCGTTTGGTTACGTGGTTACCGCTTGCCTATTTTGGTTACCGTTTAAACTGTCCACTTTGATACCTGTAAATTATATTTTCGAGCTTTATTTTGCAACAAGTAAGATGTAGAGTGATTTTGATATATTAAGGGTAATTTGATTTAAAATTCGATGGTGTAGCTTCTATGTAAAGCGGCGACACTGCCATCTATAGATATTCGTTATCGCAAATCTAAGTATCGATCTTTGCCAAATTCTTGTCATCGCTGGTTATTATCGGTTTGTTTGGGAAAAAGTTGCATCTTAAAAGAATGGGATTGGGACAGACCTATTTTAAGAATCTTACGCGATTTGTAATGAAGTTATTAGTTCGGCGGCGGCAGAAAGAAAGTTTTCCGACTAAGCTTTAATTAAAACAAAGCTAAGAAACAATCTAGATTTTAAAACCATAAACAGCATAATACCATCAAAAGAGTTGTGTCCAAAAGGATATGAAAAGAATTATGGTCGGCTAAAAATTATTTTTAATCGAATGTATTTATTATTATTTGTAATTGCATTTACTACGGTTTGGTTACTTTTTGGGAAAATTCTGGCTACTAAAAATTTGAATTAGCGGCAACCCTGGCACTACTTGGGCTCGATTTAAGATTTTGTGTTTTCAAGCGTCGAGAACGATTTGTGGTCGATTTAACAGTTTTCGGTCTCAATTCAAGAACGGTTTGTGCTTTATAATTGGTGGGAGTCGAAGGTACTTTTTTTTAATTTGTACCCATTTATTTATTTTTTTTATTAATAATAATTTTTGTGTCATTAATAAAAGATATTAATAACAAAAAAATTATTACTAAAATCCAAAATATCAAGAAACGCATAATATGCATTTTTTCATAAATTTCTCTTATTGAGAAATTCTTCTTATTTGATGATGCAATCTGAATATATACTTAAAACATTTCATAACAAATTTGAGAATTACCTGTGCATATGTGAATGGAACTGAATGAAAAATAAGAGTTAAAAAAAGAAGATAAAAAGATTGTTTTAAAAAAATTTAGAGTTTGGCGGTGATCGAACTCGCGCCACACGATCGCAACCGCAACGTCATAGCCGCCGGGCCACTAGGACTGCTTGATAGCTTGTGCCAAATGTTGTATTTAACATTGTAGAGCACACAAATTGTACCGTTTCTTTTTTCTTGAACTTAATTTAAGAACCTTGCTACTTAATTTAAGAACATCGTTCTCATTAATAAAACATTTCTTCATATTTTAAGACCAACCGTTCTCTTATCAGGAAAATTGTGTCAGTTCAAGAACAAGGTTGGTGTTTTAAGAACAGGTCGCTCATTTTTCAGGAACAAAAAAGTAAGAACATGAAAAGTTTGAATTGTGTCCGGTGGTGCTGGATTTTAGAGCGGCGTTTTTCTCTGAGTGTACTATCGTTCAATGCAATGTTATTCAATGCTCTATGAAATGCGTGTTGGTATTTTCCCTTGATGCGACTGTCATCTTGTCTTGCATTTTTAATGCCAATTGATTTATGTCTATCAGTTATGCGAAAAATAAACTAAAAATCATTTCTACTTACATATATACAGTGTTGTTGAAAAAGAACAGAATGGACTCATTGTCATTAGGTTAGGTGGAATTGGGCGTTAAAAACAGCACTTCACATGGACTGAATGTGTTCATAGTGTTATCTGTCTTTGTTTGACGACCAAACAGAAAAACCCAGAGCTTATGTTATAGCATAACTCCATTCTCTTAACGAATACTATAAGCTTTCTAGGACCTAGCTTAATTGCTACCTCGAGATCTGGCCACTCTGCCGCCCCTAGTGGCTGGAACCTGGACCTTGCAAGCGCAGGACATGAACACTTAACGTGCTCAACCTTTTCTTCCTGCAGTTCGGACTTCTTATAATGTATACACCTGCTGTTACTGATGAGGCCTAATTTATAAGCATGTGACGCCAAAAGATAGTGTCCAGTTAGTTTGTCCAATGTGAACCTTAATTTAAGCATGTGACGCTAAAAGGCAGTGTCCAGTTAGTCTGCCCAATGTGAACCTTAATTTAAGTCTTCTCTCTTGATTTCCCCCAAATGTATTGGGACGTCTACCTTCGATTCGTCGAGTGCTGCACCCTTCTTTGCCAATTCATCGCCATTTTCGTTACCTTCTATCTCATTATGACAGGGACCCAGTACAGGTGTATGGTCCGGTCTGAGCGCAGTTTCTCCAATGCTTCTTTGCATTCCAGGGAAGTTCTTAATGAAGTACAATGTGTGAGATTATTGACTTGGTCGCCGCCTACCTATCAATATATTTATAGAGAACACGACTGCAGCTTCAGCACGCTTCCGTCAGAATCTCTTCAGCTCTCTTCACGGTTACTTTACTGTCCGCCTGCAAGATACTGCAGTGATCTGGCAGCTTGAGGGATCTACTTATTTCTGGATCAGTAAACAGCAGACCAGACCCCTGCCATTAATTTGGAACGATCGGTATATGCGTTTATAATATGTTCTGTCATTTGCACCAACCCTCCGGCTCTATTGTAGCCCGAAAATTTCTCTCGAAGCTTAGAAAGAGGAGCATGTAGTCCTTCCACCTCATATTTAATGGCGCTATACTGCTATTACTATACGACCTGCACTCAAAGTGCCCCAGGGCCTTAAGCCTTGTTGCAGTTGCTAGCGCTATATTTTTGGTCATTTGGGCTGTAGGTGAGATGTGTAGTTTTTAGGGCTCCCGTTATCCTAGTCATTTATAATCTCAATACCCTCTCACGTTTTTTGGCGTACGTAATTTTTTGTTTGGCTTTCCACCAAACTGGGACCCCATAGTAAAGTATGGACTGGACAATTGCCGCATATACCCAATGAGAGATAAACCTTCGGGGAGTGTCTTTATCGCTACAACAACAACAACAACCCAACGTGAGGGTTCAGGCGATAGGACTCACGGGCACTCTGTCATCCTTTTGAATGAATACAGTGCCGTGCGGCTTTCGACGCTCTCCCTTCCACATGGAGCTTCCACGACAACTTGGGTTGTCATTAGTTTGGGATTTTCGTCCTTATTGAAACTGAAAAACTTAGTGCAGTCAATTCTCTAAGCCAATCTATCCAGAAATAGTATTCTCAAAGTCGTGGTATATTATTCTTCTAAGGCCCGGATAGTCTGGTTCCTGCTCGACAAGATTTGCTCTTTAGTTTCTTCACACACTCGACTTAAAAGCTTCCGATATCGTCTTCAAACAACTGCAACAAATATTTTTGGAAATTATATGATGACAGTGCCATTGTTTTTACCAATACTGGACATACATATATGTAAAGGGTTTGTTATTGTTATTGCTATTATAATTTAGCATTTGTTGTTGCTGCTGTCATTATCATTTAAAAAAAGTTAAACTTTGCCAACAGTCAGCAAATTACGCACATATGTGAGTATATAATTGTATATAAATATGCGAACTATGTAGTGATGCACTGATCCGTTGTATGGAACCCGGATTGCCGAGTCTTACAAGCACCGAAAATTATGCCTAAAGTACCGAAACTGGTTTCATTCCAGATGAATTCAGATGGACTGAACGCATTTGAAAATGATTAAAAGAAACTCATCAGCAGTACCGGAAAATAGGACCAATGATACTACCATGCATTTCACTCAACAGACAATCATTTGTTTTGATACATATATATTTAAGTATACCGATTTACGTTTGAGAAAGGGAGACGAAAGTGCAATTTCTATAAGAAATGTATGTATTTCGAATAATGTGCGAGCTGACCCCTTCCATCATAACCTACACAAATCTTTGCATTCACCATATTTACTATTGTTACTAAATGTTTTGGAATGTTAAGGGACTTGTACATACGGGGCTACACCATGAATACATCCGGGTAAAACCCTAACCCCTGTACCGATTTACCGGTTTTTGACGTCAAGTCATCAAAAATCGATGTATCCTCTATATTTGCATAAGTAATCCACTCACCGGCGGCCGCCGTGGGTTCACGCCCGGGCAACGTGACATCAAAGTTTTAAAAAACACTTTTTTCGATTAGAAGACAATTTTTTTAACGGGGTCGCCCCTCGGCAGTGTTTACTTCTGCCATGAAAAGATCTCAGTGAAAACTCATCTGCCTTGCAGATGCCGTTTGGAGTCGGCATAAAAGAAGTAGGTCCCGTCCCGCCAATTTGTAAGAAAAATTAAAAGAAGCACGGCGCAAATTGGAAGAGAAGCTCGGCCTAAAATCTCTTTGGAGATTATCGCGCCGTACATTTATCATTTAACCCACTCGCCGTTTTACCATCCACAGGCTGACCATTCACCTTCAGCCATCCACCGGTTCATTGTTCAACAGTTGCGCCATTCTACCTATATTGGTATATTTCACCTTCCACAGCAGAGCATCTACCATCACCTTACTCCATCAGTCTATCTGGACACCATCAAAGTGCACACCGCGTCACTGGTTTTTTTCTTTTTGAGTATTTGGGAACCGATTCATCGGTAACCCATTTCAAGTGTTAATTTTGACATCAGCCATCCGTTCACCGTCCTGCGTTCATAGTCAGGTGGGGGAACGTAGACCCCATTGTCAACGATTGGTATATCGACTTTCCCATGTCTTCCTAAACATTGACTACAATATTGCCTTTATTGTTCCTGCACAGGAATAGGTAGGTACTCGACAAAACCGATTCTTTAAATACTTGAAACCGCACATCATTCTATGAACATGCACATCGGAAGAAAAACAAAAAGCAAATCTGTGTAGAAATAGCGCCAGCAGCTTGTTTATGAGTGCAAACTCACGCCACGCATTACAATAATGAAAGTTTACTTGTTTGACAAGGCAATTTTTATACTCAGTTGAGCAGAGCTCACAGAGTATATTAACTTTGATTGGATAACGGTTGGTTGTACAGGTATAAAGGAATCGAGATAGATATAGACTTCCATATATCAAAATCATCAGTATCGAAAAAAAATTCGATTGAGCCATGTCCGTCCGTCCGTTAACACGATAACTTGAGTAAATTTTGAGCTATCTTGATGAAATTTGGTATGTATGTAGGTTCCTGGGCACTCATCTCAGATCGCTATTTAAAATGAACGATATCGGACAATAACCACGCCCACTTTTTCGATATCGAAAATTTCGAAAAATCGAAAAAGTGCGATAATTCCTTACCAAATACGCATAAAGCGATGAAACTTGGTAGGTGAGTTGAACTTATGACGCAGAATAGAAAACTAGTAAAATTTTGGACAATGGGCGTGGCACCGCCCACTTTTAAAAGAAGGTAATTTAGAAGTTTTGCAAGCTGTAATTTGGCAGTCGTTGAAGATATCATGATGAAATTTGGCAGGAACGTTACACTTATTACTATATGCCTGTTTAATAAAAATTAGCAAAATCGGAGAGCGACCACGCCCACTTTTTAAAAAATTTGTTTTTTTAATTCAAATTTTAAAAGAAAAGTTAATATCTTTACAGTATATAAGTAAATTATGTCAACATACAACTCCAGTAATGATATGGTGCAACAAAATACAAAAATAAAAGAAAATTTCAAAATGGGCGTGGCTCCGCCCTTTTTCAGTTAATTTGTCTAGGATACTTTTAATGCCATAAGTCGAACAAAAATTTACCAATCCTTGTGAAATTTGGTAGAGGCTTAGATTCTAGGACGATAACTGTTTTCTGTGAAAAAGGGCGAAATCGGTTGAAGCCACGCCCAGTTTTTATACACAGTCGACCGTCTGTCCTTCCGCTCGGCCGTTAACACGATAACATGAGCAAAAATCGATATATCTTTACTAAACTCAGTTGACGTACTTATCTGAACTCACTTTGTATTGGTGTAAAAAATGGCCGAAATCCGACTATGACTACGCCCACTTTTTCGATATCGAAAATTACGAAAAATAAAAAAATGCCATAATTATATACCAAATACGAAAAAAGGGATGAAACATGGTAATTGTATTGGTCTATTGACGCAAAATTTAACTTTAGAAAAAAACTTGGTAAAATGGGTGTGACACCTACCATATTAAGTAGAAGAAAATGAAAAAGTTTTGCAGGGCGAAATCAAAAGCCCTTGGAATCTTGGAAGGAATACTGTTCGTGGTATTACATATATAAATAAATTAGCGGTACCCTACAGATGATGTTCTGGATCACCCTGGTCCACATTTTGGTGGATATCTCGAAAACGCCTTCACATATACTACTAAGGGCCACTCCCTTTTAAAACCCTCATTAATACCTTTAATTTGATACCCATATCATACAAACACATTCTAGAGTCACCCCTGCTCCACGTTTATGGCGATATCTCGAAAAGGCGTCCACATATAGAACTAAGGCCCACTCCTTTTTAAAATACTCATTAACACCTTTCATTTGATACCCATATCGTACAAACAAATTCTAGAGTCGCCCCTGGTCCACCTTTATGGCGATATTTCGAAAAGGCGTCCACCTTAAGAACTAAGGCCCACGCCCTTTTAAAATACTCATTAACACCTTTCATTTGATACCCATATCGTACAAACAAATTCTAGAGTAACCCCTGGTCCACGTTTATGGCGATATCTCGAAAAGGCATCCACCTATAGAACTAAGGCCCACGCCCTTTTAAAATACTCATTAACACCTTTCATTTGATACCCATATAGTACAAACAAATTCTAGAGTCACCCCTGATCCATCCTTATGGCGATATCTCGAAACGGCGTCCATCTATAGAACTTAGGCCCACGCCCTTTTAAAATACTCATTAATACCTTTCATTTGATACCCATATCGTACAAAATAAATTCTAGAGTCACCCCTGGTCCACCTTTATGGCAATATCTCGAAACGGCGTCCATCTATAGAACTTAGGCCCACGCCCTTTTAAAATACTCATTAATACCTTTCATTTGATACCCATATCGTACAAAATAAATTCTAGAGTCACCCCTGGTCCACCTTTATGGCGATATCTCGAAAAGGCGTCCACCTATAGAACTTAGGTCCACTCCCTTTTAAAATTATCATTAACACATTCCATTTGATACCCATATCGTACAAACAAATTCTAGAGTCAGGCCTGGTCCACCTTTATGGTGATATCCCTAAATGGCGTCCATCTATAGAACTATGGTCCACTTCCTCTTAAAATACTCTTTAATACCTTCCATTTGATACACATGTCATACACACACATTCCAGGGTTACCCTAGGTTCTTTTTACAACATGGTGATTTTCCCTTACTTTGTCTCCACAGCTCTCAACTGATTATGTAATGTTCGGTTACACCCGAACTTAGCCTTCCTTACTTGTTTTGTTTTGTTTCGCGAAACAAATTTGTTTCATGTTTTTTTTTCTTATTGTTTTTTTTTTTTTGTTTTCTTTATTTCTGCTAAGGTTTGGTGATATCCACCTGACATCGAAATTTCCTTCGATAAATATTTAACCAGCTCTTGGAAGTATTTGTTTTGGATATTCATAATCTAAATAATATTCATAAACATTTCTCTATATTTGCTTGCCACTTCAAGGCCACCCTTGAACACTGCATTTGAAAATTTAGGTTGCTGTTTTTAGTGTACGTGCCGGGGATGTAAGATAATTTCAATTCAAATTATTGAAGCGATGAAAATATTCAAATAAGTTAAGTACAAGAATTTCTCTCTAGGGTAGGCCCTTATTGCTGGTGTGGGGGCTTAGCCGATCTCCATAGCACCTGACTATGTGGCTGAGCGGCTAAGGGGCAGGCCGTTCCGCCGCATAGCAAGTGCGCAAGAACTGCCAACTCCCCTAATTGAGGGTGTTATGCGGACCGTGCCTAATGGATGATTTGCGGCAAGGGTTTATATTCGGCTGTAATCCAGTACCAGGCCGGCCCGGGAAGTAACAATGGGCTTAACAAAGTAAGGGGCGCTGCTCAACAGAAGAACAACTCAAGCTCTTACGGTAATAAGGAGAATGAGGAATGGAGGAGGCAGACAAAAGCGATATAAGCGATGTGTCGGGTTCGGGAAGCGAAAGTACTGGAGAGGCAACGAACTCCGTGATGGAACGGAAGGTGAATCCAAACGGGGAAGTAGAGTAGTGAATAGTACGTAGCAGAGGGAGTAAGAAAGCACTCTCGCAGTACCGTACAGCACTTATCCAACGCTTGGATGCAGTGGTCGTTGATCAAAAAACCTCGAGAGTTTGCGCTTAGAATGGACCCGTGAGGCAGTAGAAGTAGATCGAGGGAAGTTCAAGAGCTTTGCTGTGAGAAATCTTCGTTACTGCAAACGGTACCAGGAGGAAGAAGATTCGAGTGACAGAATGAAAAGGCAAGGTGCGGCGCCAGAAGCCGATAAATTCTGTATAACAATGCCAAACAGAGCAAATAGCAAACAAATTTTTTCGCTATCGCTCCGTTACAAATAGCATTTCGTTCAAAGTTTTTTATCCTTCTTCGAAAAGACGACGTAGCAGAGCCTCCAAAAAAGTCTGTCACTTTTTTATGCTTCAGCTCTGCTCTATGATCTGTTCATATTCATAACCGGAGCATACAGCAGAGCATATTTTTCGTTGCTACTGCTACTCTGGAGAAGCAAATGCAAACACTGGTGGGATGGGCTCGTTAATTTTCTGTAGAGGAAAATGAGCTGAAGCCTCGGCAGTTACGCTCTTTAGACCTTGAAGCGAAGCGAGCACAATAGATCTCATGGTCACTGTGGATATGTTTAGATTTTTTTATAATCTTCCCACATAATTCCAGAAAATTTTGAGAGGAAATGACAATGCTTTCGAAGTTATGAGTGCAGTTGATTTCTTCTGTTTTGTGTATAGATTTTTCCAAATGCTTTGTTCGCTTTGTGGTTTTGGGAAAATGCCAAGCATACGAACTCGTTTTCGACCAATATCTTATAAACATCAGTATTTTTTCTGTTCATTCATTTGGCAATCGATGTTTCGGCGAATTACTTAAATAAACATTCTCCGTTCGTAGTATAAATCAGAAGTCCTCAGCTAGCTCGCTTCCCAAGGCAGCCGGTTCCATGTACCGGAGCGACTCGGGATTTTTCCGGACTAAGGGCTGTCATTTCAGTGTAACCCCATTTAATTTGTTGCATCCCGATTAAGAACATCGAAACAGGCTGTTGTTTATTTGCGCATTTCAAAAAGTATATTTTGCAAACAAACGCTCATGCGCATACTGTTTTAATACTTTAATGTTAGCAATATATTTTTCTTTACCTTTTTGTTAAAAATATAGTTTTATTTTTACGAATTATTTTTTGAGTATTAGGATAGATGCGTGCATACTTTTGCCTCGTTGCACGTTAATCAACGACTAAACCACTATCACTACAATGACTTAACCCTTATCAACACCGTCACAGTTTGGTGACCACTGATATAAATTAATCCAGAGGCCGGCTTCTCATACACGCATTCTCATACGTTACACAAATTCAAGAGCATGGTACTGTTGTGAGCCAACTGTGAAGCGAGCTCGCAAACGAGCGACGATCTGGCTCATTTGGTGGTTTGTTTAATTCACCAAATCGCGCATTTGAACGGGCGTCCCGTATTTCACATTCGAGTTTTTTTTTTATTTGCCTCGCCAAGATAAGATTTCTCTCTCATAGGTGGTTCTTTGAGTTATATGTTGGCGTGTTCATCGTAACTGCCTGAGAGGCAGCTGTGTTAAAAAAAGTTTTCTGTGGAATGTAGAGAAGAGATGCCGTTTAGTAATCCATGGTATTGGTACTTGACGTCCGAGTCCAAGTATGAAAGGAAACGAACAGACATTAACTTTGTTCAGCGCAAACGAGCTGTCCCTCGCGATATTCCTTCATCTTTCAAGCAGTACAATAGTATAAGTATCAGTGGAGCTTCTATAATAATGATCGGCTTACAAATTCTGGGTTCTCTACTACACGGTTAAAAATTTGAGGCCAAATTTTAAACTAGTAATCGGTTTACTAAGTTTGTAATCTCTCACATTACTACTGCGTTTTTTAATCTAGTTCGGTTTAAATGTAAAACTTAATTAAAAAAATAAGTCTAAAATTTCAAAATTGTTAAAAAAAAACGAAAAGTTCAAAAAATCCGTGAATAGAAACTTGTAGACACTTCTGGTTTTGAACAAAACCAAAAAGTTTAAACTTGCTGGTGAAAATATAAAACTAAAAAATTTCAAAATTTCTGCAATTCCTAGATTCTTTTTCACAACATTTTGTTATACATATGTTGTGTTATGACATTTTTTGTTATACAGATGTGACAGCTCAGTGAGTAGAGCTCAAGATTCTGATCCAAAACACCTCGAATCGAATCTTGACCACGGACCGCACAGTTTACTTATTACTTCCTTTATATTAGGTCGGTTGAATGCTTGTCCGCTTTTCATACAAATCTTGCAATCGATTTTTAATTAACTCCTCATTGAACTACAAACGTGAAACTTTACACATAGGTTAGAACACCGTCACAATGCAACAAAAGGGAAAAAATCCGTTAGGTGGCGAACGGATCGAAATAATTAGATAAGAATTTGAAAATTTTCAAACCAGCTTTTAAGTAACTTCTCGATGAGCTAGAAACTTGAAATTTCAAACTTAATTCAGAGGTCGATGACAGCCGATGACACAATACAAAAAGTTTCGCTGGGAGGTCTCTTAAGCTAGCCCAACCTTTTCAGCCCAATCAAAAAACGAGACCGTACTAAATTGCACAACATTTATTACTAATTTAGTACCGATTAATTAAATTTATTACCCTTGTATTTTAAAAAATATCGAGGGTTGGGCTAGCTTAATAAATTTAATTAACCGGTACTAAATTAGTAATAAATGTTGAGCAGTTTAGTACGGTCTCGTTTTTTGATTGTGCATATGGGTTGGGCTGGCTTAAACTTAAGCTAGCCCAAAACTCGATATTTTTTAAAATACAAGGGTAATCAATTTAATTAATCGGTACTAAATTAGTAATAAATGTTGTGCAATTTAGTACGGTCTCGTTTTTTGATTGTGCATATGGGTTGGGCTGGCTTAAACTTAAGCTAGCACACCCTCGATATTTTTTAAAATACAAGGGTAATAAATTTAATTAACCGGTACTAAATTAGTAATAAATGTTTTGCAGTTTAGTACGGTCTCGTTTTTTGGTTGTGCATATGGGTTGGGTTGGCTTAAACTTAAGCTAGCCCAACCCTCGATATTTTTTAAAATACAAGGGTAATAAATTTAATTAACCGGTACTAAATTAGTAATAAATGTTTTGCAGTTTAGTACGGTCTCGTTTTTTGATTGTGCATATGGGTTGGGCTGGCTTAAACTTAAGCTAGCCCAACCCTCGATATTTTTTAAAATACAAGGGTAATCAATTTAATTAATCGGTACTAAATTAGTAATAAATGTTGTGCAATTTAGTACGGTCTCGTTTTTTGATTGTGCATATGGGTTGGGCTGGCTTAAATTTAAGCTAGCCCAACCCTCGATATTTTTTAAAATACAAGGGTAATAAATTTAATTAATCGGTACTAAATTAGTAATAAATGTTGTGCAATTTAGTACGGTCTCGTTTTTTGATTGTGCATATGGGTTGGGCTGGCTTAAACTTAAGCTAGCCCAACCCTCGATATTTTTTAAAATACAAGGGTAATCAATTTAATTAATCGGTACTAAATTAGTAATAAATGTTGTGCAATTTAGTACGGTCTCGTTTTTTGATTGTGCATATGGGTTGGGCTGGCTTAAACTTAAGCTAGCCCAACCCTCGATATTTTTTAAAATACAAGGGTAATCAATTTAATTAATCGGTACTAAATTAGTAATAAATGTTGTGCAATTTAGTACGGTCTCGTTTTTTGATTGTGCATATGGGTTGGGCTGGCTTAAATTTAAGCTAGCCCAACCCTCGATA
Organism: Eurosta solidaginis; assembly: GCF_040869045.1. Taxonomy (NCBI): domain Eukaryota; kingdom Metazoa; phylum Arthropoda; class Insecta; order Diptera; family Tephritidae; genus Eurosta; species Eurosta solidaginis. The sequence continues at coordinate 87,728,843 of NC_090319.1, read as the reverse complement.
TTTTTTAAAATACAAGGGTAATAAATTTAATTAATCGGTACTAAATTAGTAATAAATGTTTTGCAGTTTAGTACGGTCTCGTTTTTTGATTGTGCATATGGGTTGGGCTGGCTTAAACTTAAGCTAGCCCAACCCTCGATATTTTTTAAAATACAAGGGTAATCAATTTAATTAATCGGTACTAAATTAGTAATAAATGTTGTGCAATTTAGTACGGTCTCGTTTTTTGATTGTGCATATGGGTTGGGCTGGCTTAAATTTAAGCTAGCCCAACCCTCGATATTTTTTAAAATACAAGGGTAATCAATTTAATTAATCGGTACTAAATTAGTAATAAATGTTGTGCAATTTAGTACGGTCTCGTTTTTTGATTGTGCATATGGGTTGGGCTGGCTTAAACTTAAGCTAGCCCAACCCTCGATATTTTTTAAAATACAAGGGTAATCAATTTAATTAATCGGTACTAAATTAGTAATAAATGTTGTGCAATTTAGTACGGTCTCGTTTTTTGATTGTGCATATGGGTTGGGCTGGCTTAAACTTAAGCTAGCCCAACCCTCGATATTTTTTAAAATACAAGGGTAATAAATTTAATTAATCGGTACTAAATTAGTAATAAATGTTTTGCAGTTTAGTACGGTCTCGTTTTTTGATTGTGCATATGGGTTGGGCTGACTTAAACTTAAGCTAGCCCAACCCTCGATATTTTTTTAAATACAAGGGTAATAAATTTAATTAACCGGTACTAAATTAGTAATAAATGTTGAGCAGTTTAGTACGGTCTCGTTTTTTGATTGTGCATATGGGTTGGGTTGGCTTAAACTTAAGCTAGCCCAACCCTCGATATTTTTTAAAATACAAGGGTAATCAATTTAATTAATCGGTACTAAATTAGTAATAAATGTTGTGCAATTTAGTACGGTCTCGTTTTTTGATTGTGCATATGGGTTGGGCTGGCTTAAACTTAAGCTAGCCCAACCCTCGATATTTTTTAAAATACAAGGGTAATAAATTTAATTAATCGGTACTAAATTAGTAATAAATGTTTTGCAGTTTAGTACGGTCTCGTTTTTTGATTGTGCATATGGGTTGGGCTGACTTAAACTTAAGCTAGCCCAACCCTCGATATTTTTTTAAATACAAGGGTAATAAATTTAATTAACCGGTACTAAATTAGTAATAAATGTTGAGCAGTTTAGTACGGTCTCGTTTTTTGATTGTGCATATGGGTTGGGTTGGCTTAAACTTAAGCTAGCCCAACCCTCGATATTTTTTAAAATACAAGGGTAATCAATTTAATTAATCGGTACTAAATTAGTAATAAATGTTGTGCAATTTAGTACGGTCTCGTTTTTTGATTGGGCTGAAAAGGTTGGGCTAGCTTAAGAGACCTTTCGCTTGGGGGCGCACGGGCTGAGATACATAGAAAAATCGTACGAAACGGAGGGAATTTTGGGATTGGTTTTTATGTAAGTTCTCATTGAGCTACAAGCGTAAAACTTAACAGATAGGTTAAGACACCGAGAAAATGTAAGAAAAGGAGAAAATAAAAATATAATAAAAAAATTGTAAGCACTTCCTTTATATAAATGGACAAAAATCAGCGAAAAATGTCTCCTTATATAAAGACATATTGATTTTAAAATTTTGACATAGAAATTGCAAAAATATTTAAATATAAAAAAATAAAGATATATATACAGTCACGCCCAAATGGGAGAGGCACTCAGTTTTCCGCGATTTCAGAACATAGAGATTTTTGAGTTGATCGCTGGTGAGGTGGTTTGGTTCGCTGTTTTGATCTATGTATGTAGGTTTGTGGTATGCATTATCAGAAAAATTTGTTGGGGTTGTGAATTGTCTGTATTTATTCAAGTTTTGATTCGGTTATGCCTGTATTTTGTTCTATTTAGATTGTGTCAGGTGGATATTTCTGAAAGTTGTCTGGAATAGTGGGCTCCATTAAAACACTCTTTTTCTAAAATAGTAACGATTTTCCTGATTTTTGTCTCTCAAACAAGGAAACATTTTTTGATAGAAGAAAGGTTTCTTCATTGGCTAAGCGCACTGATCTTATTTACTTTTTTTTTTGCATTTAATTTGTTATTTGTTATTAAATTAAGGGTTATTTTCATATTTTATTATGTTTACATTGCTTTTAAAAATTCCATCAATGTTTTTGTTTTTGTGTGACGCAAATATTTTGTTAACTTTTTGATTGAAAATTTCCGTTTTGCACTGATTTTTTTTTTTGCATTTTTGAGTGTAAATTGTTTCAAAATATTATGGCGAAAAAATCGTTAAGCTTAAGCATAAACAAAATGCATTTTCCGGCGATTAATTTTAATTTGATTATCTTGGGATTTGGATGCTCACATATCTATATAGTATAAATAGGCAAGTTTGATAATTTCGCGCCCTTTTTACGGCCAGATTATAATTCTGTATATAAACAATTGTATATGTATCAAAAGGTATTCTCAAGAAGCAGTGCAGGCCATTAAAAAAATATCAAAAATAATAAATATAGTTTAAAAAAACTTAACAACGCGCCGTAGTTCAGAGGTTCGTGTCTCCGCTATTAAGCACAACTCGTTTTGTGGCGCGTTAAAAATAATAATAAGCGTGTTAAAAATAATATAGGGCAGGAAAATATAATTGTAAAAATCACCTAAACTAGTTATGAGAATATTTACACTCATACCAAAGAGGATAAATATAATAAGAGCCACCAGTCTGCTACGAGTGGCGAGTAACTCGCTGGAAATTAAAAAAAATTGATGCATAATGTTTTCCAAGAGGGACATTTTTAATTGTATCGCATTTATGAATGCCGTGTAGGCACCTTGTGCAACTGTGGTTTTTGGAAAGAGAATTAATTAATTAACAAATACCCCACGAAAATGAAGAGAATACATTTTATGCACATCTCGCCCAAAAAGAAACCAGCGACTACCTCCAAAAAAAACATTTAGCAAATGGCTACAAGTAACCAGTGATGTCTCTTATTATATTTATCCTCTTTGCTCATATGTACTACGAACGCAACAAGTGTTTGATGTCGTTGTGTTGAGCGGTCCTCATGCCAACGAACTCAGAAGACTATGTACGTAGTTTTTTTGTTGGAAGTATAGCGCAAGAGTCAGCAAATATGAATAAATGTGTAATTTTCATTGCTGATATTCAAAGTGTTTACAAAAACAAACGAGAATATTCAAGTTAGAGTTGCGCTTATTTATTGTTATTGGTTCTAACAATTTTGTATGCTGCTTTGTTAGTTAATAAAATAAAAAATTAAAGGAAAGTAAGAAAAAGGAACGACGTCTGTAGTTGAATTTCAACCGCTGCACGGTGGGGTATTTGATCAATCTAGCTGGCCAAAACTAAAAAAACAGTTATTTCTGTTTAAAAAGTGGTTGTCGGACTTCATTGTTATGAAAGGAAATATTTCACAGTAAATTTAAGGTGTTCCGCGCAGAATTACTATGGATCGAGCCCCCGTTCTCGGAGGGACCCGGGGTAATTTTTTGGCATTACATGAGATATGTAGGTCAATATGGGTATCAAACGAAAGGTTTTTTACTCCGCATTTCTATTGACACTTTAAGGTAGGGTTGCCACTTGAGTTTCCGCCTCACCTTTTTTGTATTTCTTTGTATATCCACTACCATCTCGGAAACGGCTTAACCGATTTGAATAAAATTTGGTACATCGATATAGTATTACATTTAAAGACTTTTCACCCAGGTGTTGCCACTGAGGATGTTTTCACAAAAAATTTAATATCGTAGTATTACAAGTAGAATAACTTAGTTAAAACATGCCGTATTAAAAATCGAACATGCGAATTAAAAACACATTTACCTGTCCTAAAAGAAAATGTAACTAGATTTGATTAAAGCTAAACAAGTGAACAAGTATTTAGGTTAAAAGGGTATATTGCTTTTTAATCCAAAAATACATCGATCTGCATACAATTTTGATACAACTTTAGATGTGCGCGGTTAGATCCGTCGACGTTGCAGATGGGTTTTGGGGTATGTATACTATTTAGTGGACATCTAGGAACGCCAGGGAGTATATTTAAAAAATTGGAATATTTTGAAAAATCGACCACCGTGCGCTGGATGAACGCTAGTCTCTTAAAAAGACATGTAAATATCTAAAACGTCTTCTGCGTACTACTTGCCAGTTGTTAAGCTCGAAGCTCCCAACAGGTAGTTCGGTAATTTAATATTTCAGCTCTTTTGCCAGCTGAAATCCTGCAACGACTGAAATGCCCAAGTCGCCTTTATAGTAGCAACTTTATGAGATTTGGCCCATCATACCTCAGCTGTACATACCACATTGTACATCACTGGTTCAAGTCACATCTTTCTTGAATGGACTTAGTTGATTATTGCTTGTGACCACAGTTATGTGTTTATAGGTTTGGACGTATATATTATACATATTGTGGCATGTGGCAGTTTATAAATATTTATATTAATGTAAGCTCACGTACATATGTATGCTAATATTAACATACATACATAAATACATATATACGTGGGTGAACTTTGTTTCATTTATTGCTTTATTAATGACTTATTTACAATAATCCTATGTAGGTACAAAAGTACATAAATATAACTTACGTTTTTACATACATACATACATACATACTTTTTACATACATACATACTTCATACAAACAAAGCTTATATGTTTTGAGGTATCGAATGAATAAGGCATTCAATTGATGCAACAATTCTTATAATCACGGCTCTCAGACGTTCCGATTTTCCAGGACATGCCCGTGTGTTGGCACACGTAAAAAATACTATTTCGGTCGACCGCGGTTGCCCTCAGCATATATCCCCCATACAACCGATTTTCAGAAAAAGAGTATTTTTGTCATATCTTCCTCAATTTATCAGATTGAAGCTTCAAACTTCACCGTATGCTTTCGTATATGGCATATATTGTTGTCTGAAAAAATCATAGAGATCGGTGGTATATATACTATATAACCCATATAAACTGTAATTTCTGTCCCCTTTTTAACGGCTAGAAGTTTCAGATTTCATCCAATACTTACGTTTACGTCATATACTATTGAGATTAGTGATTCATGGTCATAGGTATTTCATGCATACAACAAAAAACGTGAAACTTTGCATCCTCATACAAACTACCTGCCTATTTTTTATTTATCTTAAAAATCGCTTATGAATGTACATCTGTTCACTATATATTTCATATCTTATACAGCCGATTATTTGGATATTACGAATGGGATAAGATTAGTGTTCAGACCCATTAATGAAAGGTATGACGTCTTCTGCAGAGGCGAAGACAGTCCCGTCCTTACTTGTTTTTATGATACTGTAACGAATTTACTGCAAATCCTCTTATTTGCAACCTTCTGCTAAGTTCGAATCACTAAACTGTTGAATAAATAACTCCAATATTTAATAATGCAAAACGGCCTTTATTCAAGTACTTCACAATAAATAACTCTACTATTGCCCGACAGATAGCGTGCTTAATCGAAACTGATTGTAGCGCCTCTATCTGTCGCTGCCTCTTATACTCTTTGATTTCCTCGTTCGCATCTTCTATGCGCTTCCATTTCCAGAATCTACTAGTTGGCCATCAGCTATCAAATTTCTCAGCTGTAACTACAATTGCACGATTTTATAGCTTCTCTCATTGCATACATTCGGGAGTATCTCAGATATATGCATGTGGTTGTGCGTTGCTTCTCAGCTCCGTATACGTACATATGTGTAGACATAATGATTGATTCGTTTATGTAGATACATAATGATTGATTTATGGATGTGCATACAAGGCGCTGCTTAGCATCGGCTTAGAGATGGCAGTACCCCTTAGTGTTGCTAATATTCGTAACACTGCCACTCTCTCGATCTAAACGCCGCTAGCATCTCCAAATGTACCACTCTTCCACTTCGTGGTTTCCCAATGGTTTGTATGCCGTAGATGGTGTCACTGATCTTCTTCACAACTTTGTACGGGCCTTCCCAACTGCACCGAAATTTGGATGGAACACCTTTCCGCCGTTGAGGGTTGTATAGCAGTACCAAATCTCCCTCCAAGAAACCTTTCGAATTATTGTTCTTGTTGAGTTCGAATTAACATAATCTTAAAGTTTTCATAATAGCACTGAAAGGGTAAATGCGCAAGCATCGTCAATCATGTCTGACATTTGCCTTATTTTCATATTCTTATATTTTTCTTGTCGTCTTTGAATTTTCTACTCGTCTACTTGCTTTTCGCTGTGCACTACATACCGCCACAAATAATTAATTGTGAACATATTTATCCGTTGAATTACAATAAAGTGTATTGTTATAATTAAGACGAATTTAATCGAAACACGGTCTTTATCATTTGCATTGGAAAGGTATCTCCGCATCCGCATACAGTCCACCAAATCAATCCGCAGCTGTTACCAACACGCAACCCGCAACACCATTTTTTGGTCCATCGAACCGAATCGCATAATTCACCAGTGTGCAATTATAAAATCGCAAATATATTTATATATTTCAAAAATTCATAATTGCATAAAATCTAAATATACATACATATATTGCAATACGAAAGTTATATATTTGCAAAACCGCTGTAACTTTCATTTACCCTCTACGAATTTTCTCTACACACGTCGTTCGTATGTTTTTTTTCATAATCCATACTAACTTTGATTTGCCATCTGCAACAGTAACAAGCAAAATATCAGCATAGTTATCCTTACATACTATATAAACATTCATTTTCAATGAAAAATTTACAAAATAATAACCTTTTCATAAAACTAATAAATTGCAAAATGTCAAGCGCCGTCAAAACTCGCGATTCCGCACTCCATGCCATCAAGTGGTATATGACGAAGGCTGTTGATGAATCGCTTACAATGGATTCCGAGAATGTGAAAAGCTACCTACAACTACTTAATGAGCAGTGGGTCCGTTTTAATACTGCACAGGATGCCGTTGAAATCTCGTGCGGAACCGAAAGCATTGAACTAGAAGAAAACAACAGAATACAGGCGGAGGCATGGTATACGACGGCCTTATCGAGTCTTAACCTAATGAAGAAGTGTCGCGAGGAGGTACAATCAACGCCGGCGGTAACGACGACAGTGTCTGCTGCAATACGCTTACCTAAAATGGAGTTGCCTACGTTCTCCGGAAACTCTACGGAATGGATGGGATTTTTCGACGCATTCTCTTCGCTGGTTGATCGCAACACCGCATAGACGGCCGGACAAAAACTCCACTATCTCCGAAGCTGTTTGAAAGGTGACGCCTTGAAAATTATAAACGGGTTTCAGATATGTGACGCAAATTATGAAGAAGCTTGGGAGCTCCTAAAATCGCGCTATAAGGTAATGCGTGCAATAGTGGAGGGGCATCTCAGAGCCATGTCGAGCGTGAAGAAGGTATCTAGTGACTCCGGTGAGTCGATTAAGGGGGTAACAGATACGTTTCAGCAACACATACGCGAACTTAAGGCTTTAGCGCCCTGTCCAATTTTGGGATGATTGGCTCGTATACGAAGTAGTGAACAAGCTTGCATTTGAGACGCGGAAGCAGTGGGAGTTGTCACTCGTCAGCGATGAGCCGCCAACATTCGAGAATCTGGTCTCATTTCTGGAAGTTAGGTGTCGCTCACTCTCGATGCTTCCTTCAACAACCACACCAATACCCATCAAAGCTAAGGCTAACACCATAGGCAAATCGGCAAATGCATTTCACGCTATTTCAAACCAAAAGAGCGTAGAATGTGCGCATTGTAAGGGGCCGCACAAGGTATATAGCTGTGAAAAGTAGTAGTCGTTACGGGAATAGGGTCTTCGCAAGGAGGTCGCTCAAGGGGCGAAGTATTACTTTCCCTATCTTCTTATTGCTCTAATCTATGCTTCTCTGTAAATGCGCTAATTCTACCCAAAATTACAAGTGACTTGCCAACCCAATCAGTAGCAGTTGCATCGTGGTCACACGTACAAGGCCTATTTCTAGCCGATCCACACTTTATGGATCCTGGACGTATCGATATGCTCATCGGCATGGACGTTATGGAACTGCTACTTTACCCCGAATTCCTGAAAGGACCACCTGGTACACCCATGGCTGAACGAACCGTGTTCGGCTGGACGTTATTTGGTTGTGTCGATGAATTTGAACCCGCTACGACTTGTCTACAGTCGCTGCATTGCGACGTACAGTTAGATAAGGCCCTTACCAGGTTATGGGAATTAGAGGAAGGACCTCAAAAGCACCATCTCACTGCTGAAGAACGTCAATGTGAAGATATTTTTGAAAGAACGCATAGAAGAGCATCCGACGGGCGATTCATTGTAGAGCTACCACTAAGGTCTAACATTTCTTTAGGTGATTCCCGATAATTTGCTTTGCGAAGTCTACTGCGTATCGAAAGACGGTTGGCTCGTGATGATGATCTTCGTATGCGCTATAATGTGTTCATGCAGGAACTCATCGACATGAACCACATGGAAGCTGCAAAGGAATCAACTCACCAATGTTCTTATATGCCTCACCATCCCGTCGTTAAGGAGTCGAGCGTCATAACTAAGTTGAGGATTGTATTCAACGCATCTGCTAAAACTACCAACGGAAATTCTCTGAACGACGCTTTACTCGTCGGTCCACAATTGCAGCAGGATTTATTTTCTATTCTGACGCGTTTCAGAACACATCGATATGCTGTAACAGCGGATGTAGCAAAAATGTACAGACAAGTACGCGTTTCTGAGGATCATATCGACTTGCAACGTATTGTTTGGCGCCAAGCTCCATGTTTACCTGTACAAGATTTTCGCATGTTACGTGTAACTTATGGTGTAGCCGCTGCGTCCCACTTAGCCGTGAAGGCCCTGCAAGAAACCGCAAACCAGTCGGCGAACGACTGTCCGAAAGCTGTCAGCGTCATCTTAAAGGATTTTTATATGGATGATCTCCTTACTGGTACATCATCAAAACACGACCTTTTAATTTTGCAAAAAAACGTAACAGACATTTTAAAGGAAGGCGGGTTCGAGCTACGGAAATGGGCTTCGAATTGTGCAGAATTCAACAGTAGTATTTCGAATACGCCAGAAAATATTTCACACTATTTAGTCGACAGCAAAGAGATCCACGCGTTGGGTGTAATGTGGAACACAGAGGAAGATTATCTCACGTTCACCGTCGATTTGAAAAACTCCCCTAAAATTATGACAAAAAGAGCATTTTTGTCGGACGCAAGCACCTTATTCGATCCCCTGGGACTTCTCTCTCCCGCAGTAGTTAAATCAAAAATATGGTTCCAGGAAGTTTGGCGCAACAAAGTCGGTTGGGACGACGTTATTCCCGAAGCTATTGCAATGAAGTAATTGGAACATCGCTCTGAGTTGCAAATTCTTTCAAATTTAAGGGTGGGCGTGGGGACGACTGAGTCGAGCACGGAGTTACACATATTTTCTGACGCATCCGAGCGTGCTTACGCTGCGGTTGCATACGCCCGGACGGTAAGAAAAGACGGAACGGTAACCGTCGCATTGATATCATCAAAGAGTAAGGTAGCCTCCCTCAAATCAACCACGCTGCCGCGATTGGAGCTATGCGGTGCTCATCTTGCCGCTAAATTGGTGCGGAAAATTCAACAGAGTTGGCATGATTTGAATTATCCCATATTTGCATGGACGGACTCGACGATTACGTTGGCGTGGCTGCAGGCACATCCCAGCAGATGGATGACGTTTATCGCAAACCGAGTTGCTGATATCCAAGAAGTGCTGCCTGCTGAGTGTTGGAACCATGTTCGATCGGAGTCCAATCCCGCAGATTGTGCTTCCAGAGGAGTGGCTCCATCGGAGTTGCTGCATCATCATCTTTGGTGGAACGGTCCAGAGTTCTTAAAAGGCGATGAACCTTTCTGGCATCAAACGTCAACAGAGCAGCATACAACCAAGATGGGCATTAGAAACAATGTCACCACGCATGTCACGAGTTCAAGCGAGCATTGGTCAATTATGACGAGGTATTCGTCGTTTTCAAAGCTTCGTCGTATAGTTGCATATGCGCTCCCACCTGCCAAGAGATCTCTGAAGCCGAGCTGCGTTTAATCAGGTATACCCAAACGTTCTATTTTTCTAACGAGATCTCTCTTTGCAGTGCGAAAAAGCCCATTCCACTGCTTAGCTGTCTCGTACGTTTGCAGCCATACTTAGATGAGAAAAACGTTCTACGCGTTGGAGGAAGGTTGAAGAATGTAGCATTGTCGACAGACGTCATACATCCCACTATATTACCCAAAAACGTTCCGCTTGCGAAGTTGATCATCCACGATATCCACAAATATACATTACACGCTGGGCCTCGCATCATGCAGACAGTTTTACAACGACGCTATTGGGTTATAGGAGCTCGAAGCTTGATACGAAACATTTATCACAAATGCGTTAAGTGCACTATTTTGAATCGTAATCTCGGCAAGCAATCAATGGGAGATCTACCTGAAACACGTACTACTTTTGCTCGCTGTTTTACTCGAACCGCTGTGGATTTTGCAGGACCGTACATGTATAAATTCACCCATGGTAGAGGAGCAAAGGCCACTAAGGGATACATATGTTCTTTTATATGCATGTGTACAAGCGCTATGCATCTGGAATTTGTTGGCGACCTGACGACACCAGCGTTTCTCAACGCTTTCAAGAGGTTTATAAACCGCAGAGGCTACTGTAAGCACATGTCTTCAGATAACGGTACGAATTTCGTAGGTGCTGAGAAGGAGCTGCGAATCGCGTTTCAGCAGTGTACGGCTGACGAAAGATTGCAATCGTTTTTCGCCGACTCAAACATCGAGTGGCGTTTCAATCCACCATCTGCACCGCACATGGGAGGTTATTGGGAAACCGGCATAAAGAGAATAAAATATCACTTAAAGCGCGCATTAGGCGAAACTCTGCTTTCCTATGAGGAATTTAACACGCTATTGACCGACGTTGAAGCTTGCGTAAATTCTCGGCCGCTTTGCGACAATTCTACGACAGCTGGCGACTTACAAGTCTTAACTCCTGGTCATTTTCTCGTTGGTGAACCGCTCAAGTCGCTCCCGGAACCTGAGGGTCAAGGGTTCCGTGGAAATATTTATCAGAGATGGCAGGTAATTTCCGCTGCGAGACAGTATTTTTGGCGCCGTTGGAGAGACGAGTATCTCGTCAGTTTACAGCGTCGATCAAAGTGGTTTCGCCCTTCACATAATTTCGTAGAAGGCGATGTAGTTGCTATAGCTAACGAATCAACCCCACCGACGAAGTGGGCGCTGGCTAGAATCATAAAATGCCATCCCGGTTCAGACGGACGTGTACGTGTTGTTACTTTGAAGACGTCAAATGGAGAGCTCGTTAGACCGATTGTGAAACTTTGCCTACTACCGGCGAAGGAGTGTCTGTCGTACACGGAAGACTCATAGATTCATACATCTTTTCATGGAAATCAAATTCATTATTTTTTGAGATTCTTGCATTGTATACTTACTTTTATGCTGTAATTTATTATTCATACCATGTAAAAATTTTAATATTGTTGAACCTATCATAGATAGTTCAAGGGCGGCGGTATGTTGAGTTCGAATTAACATAATCTTAAAGTTTTCATAATAGCACTGAAAGGGTTAATGCGCAAGCATCGTCAATCATGTCTGACATTTGCCTTATTTTCGTATTCTTATATTTTTCTTGTCGTCTTTGAATTTTCTACTCATCTACTTGCTTTTCGCTGTGCACTACATACCGCCACAAATAATTAATTGTGAACATATTTATCCGTTGAATTACAATAAAGTGTATTGTTATAATTAAGACGAATGTAATCGAAACACGGCCTTTATCATTTCCATTGGAAAGGCATCCGCATACAGTCCACCAAATCAACCCGCAGCTGTTACCAACACGCAACCCGCAACACCAGTTCTCATCGCACCTGCGTTTCATCTTACTACTCATTATCCTTGATCGTTCCCTCGCACTCTGTTGCTTGGTCAATGAACTACTTCGTAGAGCTTGCGCTGGGCGGATTTGCTTTGCATAATCAGTATCGTTCCGATGCTTCACAACAATAGTGTGTCCTGGCTTGAAACCACCCTTGCATTCTTTCTGCGAAATTCTTTCCTTCGTTTTAGTGAGTCCGTTAGGGCTTTTCAATGCCAGTGTTTCTCTCACAGGTACCTTCGGATTTGTTTGGCCCATTTGTTCCATCAACCTTTGCCTTTGACTTTCGTGGTCTTTGTCGAGTCTTCTCCACCAGTACTCGATTACTACTGAACCCTTTCTGCAAACTGAAGTTAAGTGGTATATCCTGGTTCTTATAACGCATCACCCTTCTCTGCATATCGATCTTGATGTCATGGTCAACCAAGAAGTCCACTCCCAATATGGCTTCATCAACGATCTCCGCCACAACGAATTTGTGTAGAACCGTGACAATTCCAATCAAGACTTCACATACCACTTCTACCTGGACTTGGTTATACTCGCCAGTGACTGTACGCAACCTTGCTCCAGGTAACGTTTTTACTCTCCTGTTGACCAAGTCAGATCGAATTAAGGGATGAGATGCGCCCGTATCTACAGTCAGTGCACGCTCCTTGCCATCCAGCTTTCCTTCGACTGCTCGATTTTCTTCCAATTTCCGACACATATCACAGGACATTCAATAGCTGGGGCAAGTTTTCGTTCTTTACATCTGACACGCTCTTGCTCATCTCCTCTAGCTTTGGGTTTACAGCCACCCACATTGTTGGAACTACTAGGATCAGGATCGCAATGACGTGCAATGTGAACGGGCTTCCCGCATTTGAAGCATTTGATAACTTTTTCACTCCGCTTTTGCGATCCTTTCAGCGTCTCCATTATTGCGTCTACCCATTCTGGCCTTTCTACTTCCACACGGCGTGCTTTGAATGCGGGCTTACTCAAAAGTGACGCTGTTTCTTGAGTCAGTGCATGGGATACCGTTTCTGCGAATGTGGGTTTTAGGTTTGCATATGTCGCTCGCTTCGTTTCTACGTCCCGTATGCCATTTATAAAACTCTGGATTTTTACCCTCTCGGTGTACTCCACGGGTGCGTCCGCATTTGCCAAATGTGCCAAACTTTCAACATCCGAGGCAAACTCCTGCAAAGTCTCATTCGCTCTTTGGTGACGGTTGGCCAACTCAATTTGGAATATCTGTTTTCTATGCTCGCTTCCAAAACGTCTCTCGACAGCGGCCATCAATGCTTCATAGCTGTTACGTTCGTACTCTGGAATAGTCTGTAAGATTTCGGCAGCTGGTCCTTTCAATGCTACGAAGAGTGCAGCAACTTTATCTTCAGCATTCCAGTTGTTCACTGCTGCGGTCTTCTCAAACTGTAGTTTAAAGACATGGAAAGGAACAGAGCCGTCAAGAGATGGAGTTTTTACCTTCGTATTGCTTGCTGAAACAACTGGGCGATTTAGTTGCAACTCCTGTATATGACCTCGCAATGTTTCAATCTCGGCATCGATTTTGTTCTCAAGTTGCAAAATTTGTGTGTCTTGCGCCTCCATCTTCGAAGAAATACGTCCTTCTTGCTCTTCCAGTTATGCAGAGATCTGCGCTGATATTTGTGCCGACATTTCTGATATTCGTGCCTCTTGTGCTGCAATCTTCGATGTTAAACGTGTCTCCTGCGATTCCAGCTGAGTTTCCATCTTGGATGTTACTGTCGACGTTTGTGCAGATATTGCAGCTAATATTGTGTTCAAGTCTGTGTTCGCCATTGTCTGCGGTGTTTCGTTTTTCTCCTCAATTTTTGTTGTTGTCTCGTCGCCATCAAGATGAAAGACATACTCTTCCACGTTAATTCCTTCTGCGTCCATTGCCTCTCGTAGTCTTGCCTGAAGTTCGAGTTTATTGCCGGTTGTATTCAATCCACGGGCTTCCAACTCCTTTTTCAGTTGCTGGATCGTTAATTCACTTAATTTCGCCATGTCCTTGTTGTGCTCTGCAACTCTGGAATTTATTCAACAATTCCTCTTCTTACACCAATTGTAACGAATTTACAGCAAATCCTCTTATTTGCAACCTTCTGCTAAGTTCGAATCACTAAACTGTTGAATAAATAACTCCAATATTTAATAATGCAAAATGGCCTTTATTCAAGTACTTCACAATAAATAACTCTACTATTGCCCGACAGATAGCGTGCTTAATCGAAACTGATTGTAGCGCCTCTATCTGTCGCTGCCTTTTATACTCTTTGATTTCCTCGTTCGCATCTTCTAGGCGCTTCCATTTCCAGAATCTACTAGTTGGCCATCAGCTATCAAATTTCTCAGCTGTAATTACAATTGCACGATTTTATAGCTTCTCTCATTGCATACTTTCGGGAGTATCTCAGATATATGCATGTGGCTGCGCGTTGCTTCTCAGCTGCGTATACGTACATATTTGTAGACATAATGATTGATTCGTTTATGCAGATACATAATGATTGATTTATGGATGTGCATACAAGGCGCTGCTTAGCATCGGCTTAGAGATGATGGCAGTACCCCTTAGTGTTGCTAATATTCGTAACAATACATTTTGTATTGACTTATTTTGTTTTGTTGATTTTCCGACAGGGTGGATAAAGATGTATATTGGAACGATTTTCCGTAATCCTTTGTCAAATTTGGTTTCGAGACAAACTGGTTCGATCGACACTGATGACGCCGAAACCGGTTTGTCTCGAAACCAAATTTGACAAGGGATGACGGGAAATCGTTCCAATATACAACATTTTTATTATTTATACAGTTTTGGGGTAAAACGATCTGAAATAGATCTTTCATCGTTAATTTTCATATAATCGCAATTTTGTCCGTTTTGTATCAAATTACACCATTCACTTCCTTGTAGCGATAACTGACGCCAATTGGTAGCGCCAATACCGTTATAATCTGTACCTGTTTCTCCTAACTCTGTAGAGGGCCTCCCTCAACTTTCTCTGCGGGATCACATTTCTTATGGTTTGGAAAGAAAACACTCGCAAGTTCCAATATGTAGGCATGTGCTGAATTCGGCATAGTAAGGTGGTGGATTATATCATCCAATGCCAGGAATTGTAAACTAAGTACCCCCTATACATCGGCTAACAGTTCGTCAAGGTTGTTAATGCAGACATATGCTTCAGTTTTGACACCTCTCGCATTCTACCTGTTTTGCTGGTATACGTTGCTTTCTTCTAACAGGCTCCATCTCTTCTTTCTTCGGGTTCATTGTACATCGAACATTCCTGTGCCCCTACTCAACTTACCCAAAAGGGAGGTTGGTATTTCTTTTTATGCTGAAGCTAACTATTGTTTGTTATCATATTTCGAGCTACGACGCAGTCAATACACGTTTCCCTCTTGAAAGATGTTCCAATGTGGAGGCTGAATTATAAATATGTAGGACCAAATACAAGAGCCTCACTTTGATGCGTTTGGCGACGAGTCAATCGTCAACAGGCTTGAACTCTTTCTAACATCAATGCAAGCACATAATTTTACGACAGTCCTAGAGCTAGATTTAGTTTTGAAGCGGTTACAAAAGTGGTAGTTAAAAGACACTTTGAAGTATCGATAATCAGAGCTGACGGAATTTAAAACGTATAAGAACTAGCAAAAGCGAAACTACCTTAGAACTGTGTGCCATAGGACCAATTGAACACGAGTTGCAAACACAGCCATCGCTGGGTAAAAGTAGGCAGTTGAACACTCATTATTTGGTTATTAAGCGAGAACTAGTACTGTCGTCAGGGTGATGAGGAACGAGAACTATTACTGTCGTCAGAATGATGACCTTTCACGAGGCATCAATAAGCTCTGGTACCTTGCCCTAAACGTTACGGACGTTCCAGTTACATTCTCTTAAATCAAGGTAATAAGTGTGTCCTAAGCTCAACACACAAGCCGCCTACTACAGGATCGGTAGATATATGTATGCATTTAGAAGCCATCAATTAATTGAGCATAACGAATTAATATTAATTTTTGTTATTTGGTGAATGACGGAACCTACATATTTTACGCCAACTTCGAACGGCATCTGCAGGGCAGCCGAGTTTTCCCTGAGACACTTTTCATGGCAAAAAAACATTCGGAGTGCTTGCTAAATCAAACTATTTTCTAATTGATTGCCCGCGGATTTAATCCAGGCTCTTCGGTGTGTTCGGCGGAGCACAGAAAAAGGATTGACTACCACATATTCCCATACTATAGCATATTTAGTAGCACACTGGTGGTAGACCTTTGCTTACACTCCATATCACGAAGGGATTAAGAGTCAACGCACCTATATGGAGGAGGATAGGAACCGGCGTTTCACCCTCCAGTTTAAAAAAGCGACAGATTTTTATATCGGATACATTTAACTTAGGTAATATCGCACTACAGCCTGCCTAGTGAGAGTTCGTAGGTCCTCTCTGCTGATTTTGCCTCATATTCTCGTGGGGTGGCATCCCGTTCGTATTGATTTCTTAAAGTTCGGCCAGCTTCCGTTTTTTCCTTCATCAAACTTTG
Source organism: Eurosta solidaginis (assembly GCF_040869045.1). Classification (NCBI taxonomy): domain Eukaryota; kingdom Metazoa; phylum Arthropoda; class Insecta; order Diptera; family Tephritidae; genus Eurosta; species Eurosta solidaginis. Next base: position 87,712,261 of record NC_090319.1, on the reverse strand, counting down.
ATCCTTCCTCTAAGTCAGGGTCAGTATATGGATTCCCTGTTTCCCATAGGATTCTTTCCACAATGAACACATCAAAATTCCGTGAGATTCTGAGCGTAAGTGCGGGCCATTGTATCACGTCGATACAATTCGAGAATTCCTATGAATTTCCTATTGACTTTCGTACCTTGCCTTGTTTTCGCTCTTTATCACAAAGATATTGTAACGAACTTAGTACAATTCCGCTTATTTGCAACCTTCTACTAACGTTCGTATCGCTAAACTGTTAATAAATAACTCCAATATTCAATAATGCAAAATGGTCTTTATTAGAGTACTTAACAATAACACTTATACTTCGCAACCAATAGCGTGCTTAATCAAACTGAATTGCTCATGCCTCAGCTTGTACTGCTTTTATACTCTTCGGTTTCCTCGTTCGCATACTTCTAGGCGTTTCTTCTTCTAGAATTTACTACTTAGTTACCAGCTATAAAATTACCAGCTATAAACTACAGATGCACGTTTATAGCTTCTCGCATAGCAATATGTGAGTAATTCTTCCACCAATGATTGCATACTTTTGTGAGTATCTCAGGTATATGCAAGGGTCTGTGCGTTTCTCTCCGCTGCTTGTACGTACATATGTGTAGACATAATGATTGATTTGTTTATTTACATACCGGCGACTGCATAGTATCGGCTTAGAGATGATAGTATCCCTTAGTGTTGCTAATATTCGTCAGAATATTTCGAAGTTTAACGCTCCGATTCTGAGCGTTACCGGTAAAATAGTACCCAGAACATTATGTAACCGAATATCATTACCAGTAGCCCGTTTCTGTAACCTTTCGTTATAATAACGAACGAATTACTATCGCAAGGCTCGTATCGCTTTCGATATTCAAAGTGTTTCTGTAACACACTCAATTTACCTTGCGATATAATAGTGGTGAGTTTTTATCATATCGATGGAACAATCGAAATGGAACATAGGATCTGTCATCAATAGCGAAAAAGGTATAATAACAAAAATTAAGTCATACAAATTGTTATTTTGGGATCGTGCTTCCCCCACCGCATTTAGCTCAAGAGCAACGGCTTCCCATACACTGCGGCTCAAGGAGGCACTATTGGGACCGCTAAAAGTCCCCATTGCCACTTTTGTATTGGCCTTCATAATTTCCACCAATTTTACCTTCTGATTTTTTGAAAATTTTCCACTTCTGCGTTTTTTCTATAAAATAAAAAATTAATTAGAATACAAAAAATTCAAATAAGTTACAAACAAACGAATTTCACTCATTTTCTTTTCAACGTATGTATACTATCACGACCTTCAGAGCTATTGATATGAATATCGCAAGAAATATCGAAAATACATACTCACCACTCTTACAGAAACACTACCTTGCGATAACAATGAATCAGGGTTGCATTTTGCGATATAATTCGTATCGCAAGGATACAGAAACGGGCTACAGTTCTTTTATCCGCGATTCTGGCCCAAGTGGTAACGCTGTCATCACCGAAAAACTCACCAGTGTCTGTGGAGAAATTTGAAAGGTAGTTTTCTTCGCTTTCACGGTTGCCACTTTGGTCCATTTGGACCAAAAATGGTCCCTTCCAGTCCCATTTGGTCCGCTAGTCCCTTTTCTTCAATTTTGGTCCTTTTTAGGCAGTAGCCACGATTGGTACTTTTATTTCTTTTTCACTCATGTAAAAATTCACTATATTGCCTAAAAATTCGCCACACTTTCGTTAGCCCCCATATAATTTTGAATTTACTTTAATGGAACTCTCACCATAAAAAATTGTTCAGTCAATAAAATTTACCAGAACAATAACATTTCACCTAGGATATAATTTATGACAGGCATTAAAAAGAAAAGTGTTGGCAAACACATTGTCGTTAATTGTGGATGAAATAACCGACTAATCAAAAAAAATTAATAATATTAATAACGGCTAGATATTTCGATCGGTTATCAAACACTATGTAAAATATATGAAAATAAAAATTGCTTCTCGCCTAGCATAGCTTATATCGAGCACTCTGCCGTGAGCTTAACACTTTCAAAACTTATACAAAGAAATTCTATGCATTCCTTCTCGTTTGGCATGTTGATATTTAAATCTTTCTCAGCCAGCTCAATGAGTTCAAGGAATTCCAGGACTATTGTAGTGTTAAGTCACGCAAGGTAATTGAAAACTAAGTATCTTGGCACAAGAAATATTTTAACTCGAAGACAGAAGGAAGCAAATGCAAAAGAGATTTGATTTCGGAAGAAAGGTTTTGTATAAAGTTATTCCCGTAGGTGCTAGCAGAACCCCTGAAGCCTGGGATCAAAACTCACACTTACTGAATCTAGGCTCTGATATATGAAGTTTAAACGTTAAGGGAAAAATAGCACTAAAAAAATTGCCTAGTTTCATTTATGATTTACTGAGTTTTCCACATACATAGTTCGGCAATACCACAACGCAAATTTTGAGCCGTTTCTTACTAAAACCTAACTGCACTTTACAATTAATTTCATTGCAATCAGCAACATAATGCTAGAGCCAAGATCTTTGTGACCAAAACTAGGTTCACAACGTTTGGTTGGTGAAAGACATAGACTTATCCTATGTCAAAATGTAGTACCATTTTTGGTTGCATGTACATATATTTGTTTGTTCAGATTGAATTAACGGAAAGTCTTCACTATGTTTAGTAAAATTTTATATGGAAACATCCTAAAATTTTGTAATTTATACTAATAAAATAAAACAAAAATTTGGTCCTTTTTTTGATGAATTTTGGTCCCAAATGAAAACATGGTGTGGCAACCGTGTTCGCTTTACCGAAAATGTCTTACTTTTAGATACGAGGTTAACGAATAAACGGGACGATGTGTATATGCATATTATGTATGATAAGTTTCTACATAGGTATATTGTAAGTTATTCTGTGAATGTGCATAATGTGATCAAATATGTATAGCAAGAGGCAACACTTTTTTACTATTATCTTTACTTATTTGCGCTTACAATTCTTTATTTTTCAGTTTTGCTTTTTTCTAAACAACAGCTGTTGTGTGGTTATTTCGATGTAACCACCTACTTTTGTGGGTAAAAAATTATCCGGCTACTTTCGCGGGTAGAATACCAAAACGGTGTAAAAGTTGCCACATGATTTCGTTACCGTGGTGAAGAATGTTGTTACCACACTAGAATCGGGGCGTAAGAGTCTCTTTCTGTATTAGAATAGGGAAGGGAGGTATTCTCACTAAGGTACTTAATAGTATCAGCCGGGGACATTCTCATAGCACCCGTTATGCCAATATAAAAGAGTCGTTGCAGGTTATTTAATTTTGTTATTGGTGTTCTCTGCGGGGTCTTCGTACACCAAACTAAGGAAGCATAGGTGACTATTGGCTTCACAACAGTATTAAATGTCAAGTATAGCATTTTGGGAGGTATCCCCCATGTTTTGCAATAGTGTCTTGTGCAGACCAAGAAAGTGTGTTGTTGTTGTTGTGGCGATGAAGCCTGTAGGCTTTGGAGAGGGTTATCGATGTTGATTAAGGTACTAGCCCGATCATTTTGGGAACGATATAATATGGTCACATTGAACCTTCTAGGCCTTAGAATCCTGAAGAAAGCTCTTCTTGACTTATTTTGTTTTGTTGATTTACCGACAGGGTGGATAAATGATGTATATTGGAACGATTTTCCGTCATCCCTTGTCAAATTTGGTTTCGAGACAAACCTGTTCCGGCGTTGTGCCATCATCAGTGTTGATTTTCGTTCTGATGTGTTGTTGTCGTTTGTTTTGTATATTTGTGTGTATGTGCTGTGTGTTCATTCAGCTGGGCTGTGTGTTCATTCAGAACCGAGGGTGGTTTTTACTTATCGATTTGTGTGGCTGACTAAGGCAGGTAAAAGTTATTAATTCTAGTCGTTTGACCTTCTTTGTGGGTTTCTTGCTTTGGTGCGTTTATTGTTTTGTGGTTATTTGTTGTGTGATTAATTTGTTTCTTGTAAACAAGTTTTAAAGGCTCAAATATTGTGTCAGAAATTGTGTTTATCCGTTCGTTTATTATTCCCACGTCGAAAGCTTTCTGTTTGTAGATTGCGGCCTTTTGCTTGTATGTGAATGACCTTAACTGTTTTATTGATGTTTGCTGGGGAACATTCATTTTCGACCATGTGATTCGCGAAGTTAGACTCTGGTATAATGTTTGGATTCTTTGTTTTTTTGTTGTAATCTCTGATGTGTTCTCTGAACCTCGTTCTTGTTTGCCGTCCTGTTTGTCCTATGTAACTGTGTTGGCATCCGCAGGTAAGCTTGTATACGCCGTGTCTTCTAACCGGATCCTCTAAGTTAGTGTTAGATCTTAGTTTTCGCCCTCTTGTTGCTTTGTTTACGGTAGCATATTGATAAGCATTCTGAAGATTCTGTCCAATAAAACCCTAGGTGTGTATTTTATAATATTGATATAATAGTGAACAGCGGGAATACTGCTAATAAGAGCACTACTGTAAAAAATCGAATTTTACTAAGCTCTTAAGCGCGCCTATAAATATTCCACACAATTAGGATTAAAAAGCATATAGAATTAGTACGTACCTAAATGGCGAATAAAGGAATAGCAACAAAAAGGCAATACTTAGAGACAAATTGCAAAGCGAGCAGCGGGGCATTCATATGGCTTATTTGTTCTTGCTACACAAACAAAGTACCCACCTTTAAGTCAGATTTTCGAGTCTGAGAAAATATTCTTTTTTTATGAATAAGGCTCAGTTTTATCTCTCGTAAAAATAAACGTTTATAGCGCATTATGTTCACAGTCTCATTTCACTATCTAATAATCTCTTGTCGTCTATTTGCTTCGTATTATTTTGGCGTCGAAAGTAAGTTTTTTCAGGCTCTTAGTCACTTTGTTTTGTTCACTAATATCTAACAAAGAGATGCTCTTGGCGGAGCTTGAGTTTAGTGAAGACACACTATTTCATATTTGCGCATGTGGGTGCATATTTATTTGCAATCGTGTCTAAGAACCCACTGTGGATTGGACTGAGAGAGAGCTTTAATGCACTTGAACTATAATGACTTGGCGTTGTTGAATAGCGTTAAATCGTATCGAATACAACAATAAGCAGTAATAATAGTAAGAGGACACACATCTGTGCACCTACATACATTTGCACTACACACTTGCACATTTTTCATTCTCCAGTGCGTGTGTAGAAACCCAGTAAACATTTCTGTTTTTATTTCAAGTTGCCAAGTTCAACAAATTAAAGAAATTTCACTATAGGGGGTCGCCCAGTTTAAAACCTCGTTAAGTTTCGAAGTCCTTCCCAGTACTGACTGAGCCGATGGTGTTGGTCAACGTCCTTTTGCACCGCGTTATAAGATTTGCCGGGAAACCAAATTCAGACATAGCGGCAGCTCCTTTCGTGCTGTCGATGGCGGCTTTATAATATTTTATCGCGTTTTTTTCAAGATTTAGCGCATAGTGAAAATCTAGTCGATGATTGATTCACCAGGTCTGAAGGCGCATTTATAAGGACCATTCCTTTCGCACAATACCCTTGACAGGCTAATTTTGCAATAGTTGGCGCATATTTTGCACAAAAGTTGTTGCATGCGCCTTACCAACTCCTCCCCACCGTACTTGAATAGCTTCGTAAGCTATCCCTCAGCGCCCACTGCCTTGTTATTTTTTAATCTAGTTATTGCTTTGCTGACTTCGTCATAGTCGGTTCGGGGAAAATTCATTCCATCATCATCGTTTTCGTGCTCTGGTTCGTCGTGTATTCCCTCTATAATGTAAGCACCCCCTGGACATCGGTAACGATTTTCGTTTTCGTAAGAGTTTACCCCCGGGATTAAAAAATTCTGCGGGCGTTATTCCTGGTAGCTAGCAGCTCAAGCTCCTTCACTCACGCCTCTCTGCCTCTGCTTTTGTCTTCCTGTAAAGGCGTCTCGCTTTCCTTTTCAACTTGCGGTAGCGTTCAAACACCCTTCTAGTTGTGTTCACTTTTAACAAAACCCTGTAGGCAATATCTTTTTTTCGGCTGCAACACGGCATTCTGTCCATGTTAGGTCCTTGAAACGTGCGTACATCTAAAACACTAGAGGCATGCCGTCCGTTTTTCACAATGTGGTCGTGGTATTTCGTTCGGTATATATATATATATATATATATATATATTTATGCTTAAACTTGGTACTGGCTCTGACCATGTTTCGAGCACCGTCGAAGTCGATCAGCCTCAGTCCATTGGGTATATTTCGTTGTGGAGGCTGAAGATTTCGACCATGGGACCAAAACCACCTTTGCCCACCCTGGCTTTAAACTCGCCAAGCACGACTTTTACATCAAAGCAACAGGACAGCGCTCGTATGTGCGTGCTAGTAGCTCGTAGAACACGTCCTTCACTACATCGTTTGTTTTTATGCGGATATCGGCGAGAAGTTCGCCCATATGCGGGAATGACAGTACTTGTAGTCGCTTATTTGCATGCCCACTCCAGTAAATGTCACAACTTTTAATTGCCTTTTTTCCTTGCTTCGTCTATCTCTTGAATGGCGAAGATGTTAGGTTTTGCTTTCACGAGGATATCAACCAGCCGGGCATCGGCACAAATCCCATTAAGGGAACGGACTTTCCAGGTGCACGCTCGTAAATCGAAGCCTTTAAACGTTTGCCGAGATCGTCATCGAAAAGGAGGTTACTCCTTATCCGAGGCCTGATTGGTATTTTCATTGGAGTTTGATTTTACGTGGCGGAACCCAAGCCCAGCGCACAACACGCTAAGCGGGGAAGAGGTACTATTGTATACCTTTGTATTGCGAGCCGCTTGCTTCAAGACGGACGCCAGCTTGCAGCCGCACCGTATGATGATACGCTGCTGATAAATCTTCCAGACAGCCCTTAATCCGATTACGGCGGAGTGACCTAGCCAGGTTGTCGCTTACTCACCACCAAACCCGTGTTCAGTGGCTAGCAGTGCAGTGACCACAAGCTAGCGAAAGTAGTGGGTGCTAAATCGCTTCCCACTTACGTGGACTTCTACACACGGCTCCACCTTTCCCATAGTCAGTACACTATAGCATAATGTGGAAAAATGCAAGGAAAGGAAATGTTTGTTATAAGTGTGTACGAGGTGTAACTTATATTTTTGTTGTCGATAATAAAGGTTACCGGCGTGTTATCATGGTAATAATTTACAACACGGGTCGACTGCTAATACGCGTCCAAAGGTGTCGAACGAGGCGTCTTGACCTCAGTATTAATAATCCGAAAGCGGAAAAGAAACAAAGTTAATTTTAATCCCACACCATTGTTGGACCGACCAATGTAATTTTTTATAGCGCGGTCAAAAGCCGCCAAAGCAGAAATGTGTTCTGCGCAAAAATACTTCCCGATCTCGGAGGAATCCGGGATCATTTTTCGGTCTCTTGTTAATATCTTTTGAATGACTCGGATTAATACTGCGATCAAGACGCGTCGTTTGACAACTCTACCGATATTTTTGGATGCATATTAGCAGTCGACCCCTGTTGTAAAACGGTCCCAAGGCAGCCGGTTCAATGTACCGGAGCGACTTGGGATTTTTCCCGACCAAGGGCTGTCATTTCAGTGTGACCCCATTTAATTTATTGCGTCCTTGGTCGCGCCTATTGGATGGGGCGAAGCACTGCTACAACAACAACAACAGCACCCGTTGTAAAGTATTACAGTTATCATTTTGTTATCAACTCATTATCAATTTGTTATCCACTTGTAATCGCAAAGTTATCGAGCTGTTTCAAAAAGCTGTCGATTTGTTATTGAAAAATTATTGATTTATTATAAAAAGATTACCGATTTGTTATCGAAAATTTATCAATTTGATGTTATCACTTTGCTATCAAAAAGTTATCGATTTTATTCGAAAATTTTCAATTTTTTTATCAAAGTGTCACCAATTTGCTATCGATCTTTTAACAACTACTCATCGGATTGTTATGTAACAGATACCGTTTAAACTTCAATATAAATCAATAAAACTTCTGTAAACCGTCGATAAAAACCCGATATAAAACCGATAAGAAGCCTACGACTCGGCGTTATCAAACTGATAGCAAACCGATAACTTAACAATAATAAATCGCTATCGATAATAGGCCGATAATAAAAGAATAACTTTTAGGTGTCGCTTGTTACCGAATTTATTTGTTTCAGGTAAAGTTGCCTCTGTTCAACTTCAACTTCTGGGCGAGTTCTATTCAATTTAAAAAACATTTCTAGACGTAGACCTGCATATTTACACTTCGGATTTCACGAGTACTTGGTACTAACGCATTTTTTATGCTTACTGGGTTGAATTGTTACTCATACGCCATCGCATACCTTCATTTGATTATAAGCAAAATTTGTGGCAAAAACCAACATGAAATGGATAAGCAAGCAGTAAGATAGATAAATAGATGATTGCATATATGTATGAAGACAGGCGTGCCGTGTAGCAGACAACATGCAAACAATGTAAAATGAGAATTTGAAAAAAAAAGAAAAAACACGCAAAAGAAAGTGAATAGACGGAAAGGCAGACAACAAAGCAACAGACATTTGTTCGTTGACTCTCTCGTAATATGAATTATTTTTCTTGCATTTAAAGCTTTTCTTTGTTTTGTTGCTATTATTGTTGGTGTAACACAGCTTTAGCTTCAGAAACGTGCTAACTATTATTACAGTTTCTGTTGTTGTTGTTGTTGTTATTGCAGCGATAAGGTTGCTCCCCGAAGGCTTTGGGGAGTGTTATCGATGTGATGGTCCTTTGCCGGATAAAGATCCGGTACGCTCCGGTACCACAGCAACATTAAGGTGCTAGCCCGACCATCTCGGGAACGATTTATGTGGCCACATTAAACCTTCATGCCATTAACATGAAATTAACGTTGAGAAATTTAGAAGATAGACTCACCATTTAAGTATACCGAATTGATCAGGGCGACGAACTGAGTTGATATAGCCATGTCCGTCTGTCCGTCCGTCCGTCTGTCTGTTTGAACGCAAACTAGTCCCTCAAATTTTGCGATATCTCAATGAAATTTGGCACAATGTGTTTTTGTATTATATTAGACATTTGTCGGATCCGGTAGGATCGGACCACTATAACATATATCTCCCATACAACTGATCGTTCAGATAAGACGATTTTGGTCATTCCCGCCGCAATTTAGAAAGTATAAACGTGAAACTCGGTGATATATATTCTAATATATCATAGAAGATATCCTGAAAAAATCACTTTGATCGGAGCTATATATAGTTATATCCCATACAACCGATCGTTCAGATAGAAATATTTTTGGCAATTTCTCCCTTACTTTCCAATATAAAAGCGTTAAACTTGGTTATATTTATTCTAATATATCAGAAGATTTCCTGAAAAAATCACTTTGATCGGAGCTATATGCGTATAGTATATACCTATCCCATTGTGAACAACTTCCGTTGCCCTCTTGCCGGTAACCTACCAATTTGTTGGTAATCGCCTTGTGGCGTCACCTTCATCACCTCTGTTGTCTCGGAGGGCACCGCCTTCATGTAGTGAATGTTTTAATTTCTAGGAACGCGTGGCGGTCTCCTACGCCAGATATGGTGCCGCATTAAAAAGAAACGACTACTCTTTTTAATTTAGAATAATTTTTTTATTATTTTAAAATTCGCAAAAATTCACACAAACTTGAGCAAACGTCTTGCTCGTAAAGTTGCCGAAAATATATTAATGGTGGTGAAATATGAAAATGGCGAGGACACTATTGCAAATCGACATTTTTATATTTCACCCCACATATGTACCTTATTCTTTCTCCCTTACAGCCTTACGATGGCTGAATACTTATTTATGTATATATTTCCGATTCCTCTTAGTATTCACAATGACATGTTAGTGATGAAAGTTATAGTGTTGCCATATGTGTCATTGAAAAGATGACTTGGGTCATTTTACCATTACACCATACAACCGATCGTTCAGATAAGGGGGTGTTTTGCCATTTTTTATTTTATATTTATCTTAAAAATCGTTTAGGTATGTACATCTATTCACTATATATTTCTTATCCTATACATCCGATTATTTGGAGATTGCGAACGGGATAAGATTATTTTTCAGCCCCATTCATGAAAGGTATGAAGTCTTCGGCACAGCCGAAGACAGTCCCGTCCTTACTTGTTCCTTATTCATTTTCGCACAACAGAATTAAATAGAAAATATTTGTATCTTAAGTTGGGGTTGAACAGCATATTGCCCAAATACAGTGGCGAACACGAAAATAGCAGTGGCAATTATTTATAAAATTTTCACAATTAAATTTTTTTTATTTTTGGCTATTTAAAAAAAAAAACTCGAACCCTCTAGAAAATTTGTTTTATATGTATTCTCTTCTTTACACTCTTTCGAAAAAAAAAATTGTCAAAAATCAATGCGAATATTAAGAGAGATTTGGCTACATAACTGCATACTCAAAAAAATTCAGAAAAATCTAAATAAAAAGTTCGAAGCTTTCGTAAAATTTTCTCGAATTTTTGACATTTTTCGAAAACGGTCCTAAGGTTGGTTAGCATAATTACTAAAATCCATTGAAGTTCTTTTTTTAAAAATCGAAAATAAGAATGAAGAATTTCATTGACGAAATTTGTTAAAAATTGACACTGCTATTTTCGTGCTCGCCGCTGTATCTACATATATACCAAGTTGTAGCTTTGAAAATACTAACAATCTTGAAATTCTTTCAAACTTATTTTGACTACTCAAATCATTGAAGGAGAAAAAGATTTTACCACTGCTATTTTCATGCTCGCCATTGTATCTAAACATCCAGTTGTTTATTTTGATTTGAATAGTTTGAAGGAGAGGTCACTTGAAAATGAAAAAATTTTCGTAACAAATACATATCTCAAATTCAAAACCAGATCGATTACGTCATAAAGAACGGCAGACGAAGTTCCAATATCAACTCGTGCCGCCTCGGCGTGGCGACACCAAATGTCCAGCACCACAGCGTAAGTTTATTGTGAGGTTGAAGAGAACGTGCTCCCAATTTCCCTGAATCGAATACTTTTTGAAGAGCATTGTAATGGTTCTATGATGCTAGTGAAATGGACGCAATCCCAAGCAGGGCCGGACATCTATTGCCATTCCATGATTCGATAAATTTATTTATTTACAGTAAGTAATAATTCAGCTGGGTGGGCTGTGCCATGTGGACTGGCTGTTAACTGTGGAAACACGGAAGCGGTTCTTTTCTCAAGGAGATTGCTGGTACTTTCTGATATGGTTTAATATTTAAAGATAATTTTGGACAGGAAAAAGTACTTGAGTAGTGCGCAGAATAGTGCTAGGAAGGTCTCGGATGCATTGTACTATTGATGGGGCCAATGGTAGGTGTTTGGGACTCTCGCTAACAAGCATCATTAAAGTACAAGCCCGACCATCTCCGAAACGATTTAATATGACCGCATTGAACATACAAGGCCTTCCCGAGCCTCGCCTGCTAAAGAAACAGGATTCGCCATGGGTATGTGAGCTTGACAATTGGTTTGAAAAAGTATTGAGTTAACAATTGAGCTGGCAACCCCTTGAAGGGTTGCCCTACTCAACCCTTAAATCATTTAGATATTTTATTCGCCTCTTACGACAGTCATACCTACCGCGGGGTTATTCTAAGTCCCCTAACCCGCTGGGGGAACGGACGGCGCTGGTTAGTGTAAGTGGCAATCTTAGAACAACACCTACCTCGACACTGAATATCACGCTGAATAAACACATTTTCGGAATGGCTACGGCGTGAACCTTGATCAAACTTCGTTATATAGCTATGGGCTTTCTGATTTCAAGCACTCTGTATTCCATACGTGTCTTGGATAGAGCGGGACATTTGTAAAGAAGTTTACATCTGCTTCTAGGCCCTGGAACTGTAATTCCTGTGATTCAAATGCGTCCACCATACATTTGTATCATAGTTTTATTTCAAAGGTCGTTTTATCCATCTAGGTGCAGCCATGAATGGACGTCCTGATTAAGCAGGGATTAAAACTGCTACAAGAAACCCATACGTTGTAGATGCATCTGAGGAAAATATGTTTGGCTCCTACTTGTATTTGGTCACATGTTATTGTAGTCCAGTGCCCGTAAGGAATTTGGTTTCTATTCAAAACCGTCCTCAAAGCAGCAAGAAGACGTATGATGTGCCTCGACTGTTTTATGCCGGTCCAATCGGTGGGCTTGCTTGTTATATGACTCTTCCGACCACCAGCACATTCAAATTAGAGATATCCCTAAAGGCTGTTGTAGAATATGGTGCTACAAAATAGATATGGGCTCGGGCTTCGTGTTTTGTGCTTATGCTAACAAATTATAGACGATAGATTAAAGAGTTTGGCAAATACCTCACACTAAAAGTACGGTGGGACTAATGCCGTCCTAACTACAAATATCTTTAACTGAGGACCTCTAGGAAAAACGAATGCCCTATTTAGGTTAGGTTAGGTTAAAGTGGCTGCCCCCCAGAAATGTGAGGGACACACTTAGGCCGGCTTGCCCATTGTGATACCACTGTGTAGGCTATAGCCCTTCCTCCTTAAGATGTGTAAGAATTTGAACCTATTTGTCCTTCTGATGTAGCGTAGAATATTTTCGATTTCCGCAGAGCCAAGTTCTGCTAAGCAGTCGATGAAATACTTATTCAGACATTCCCTACGTATACTGGCCAGTGCAGGGCCTCTACAAAGGATATGCTCGACGCTTTCTATCTCCTCTTCATCCCTGCATTTCCGACAAAAATAGTTGGTTGGAATTCCCATGTGTTCGCCGTGTATTCCCATCAGGCAGTGACCCGTTAGTGTCCCGTAGTATTAGTGGACCTAAGGAGAGACGGCTGAGGTTAATGGGGAACCTATTTCGAGTCTCATGTATGCGAGGCCAGGTTTGTTTGGACACCTCGCATGTCGGTTCCAGCGCCCATCTGGAATTGGCCTTCCTGGTGAGAAATGCTGTGAGCCAGTATTTGCACGCAGCAAGAAGGGGGCAATGTTCTTCAGCTGGCTTAGCTCTGTCTGATCAGTAGCCTTCCTCGCTAGTTAATCGGCAGCACAGTTCCCAGGTACACCACTGTGATTCGGGACCCATACAACAGCTATCTCGCACCGCAATGCAAGTTCGTTTAGGGTCTGCCTGCATTCTATTGCTAATTTCGACGAAGTGTTCTTGCCTTGGAGGGCTTTTATTGCCGCTTGACTGTCAGAGTAAATTGATACTGATGTGGGATTCTTAGATAGCAGCCAATGGGCGGCCTCCGTTATTGCAGTTAATTCCGTCTGGAATACCCTACAGTGGCTTGACAGCCTTATGCTTAGGGAAAGTGAACGATCCTTTGAATAGATTCCACTACCTATGTTACCATTGAGCTTGGAGCTATCCGTGAAGATGGTAGTGCACTCTGGGTCTAGGTTAGTGGCGTTATCCCATACATGCCTATCTGGGTAATCTAATCTACTACCACTGATAAATATTACAAAAACCTAAATCGCCACCAGAAAAGCGCTTCATTTATCACTAAACTCGTCGTATCGTTTAGACAACAACAAAAACAAGGTCAACAAAAATGTTTACTTTTGCTCTGCTTCTACTAATTGAAATTGTATTTTTATAATTGAATTAAAGTGAATTTATTTTGTGTCAATTTGGAAGTCAACTGAACTCAGCGGACTACGACGGTAGCTGCGCTACAGACTAGAGATAGGTTAGGGGACTATTTTTCAATCCCGATTATGACCATACCGGCATTTGATTTTGGTATCCCGAATCTGCGAATGCGGATGTCTATTAGGTTTATTTTTTGTCTGTTCCATGGTTACCGTAAGGTTTGTCCTGAAATTGACCATTCTTTGACTTCCTCTCTCGGTAAATGAAAATCATGCTCTAAAAGTCACTTACCGTACCCGTCTTTATATATGGTTTCGAAACATGAACACTGACAAAATTTGATGAGCCGGCTCCGGGAGTGATCGAATGAAAGTTCTTCGAGAGTTTTGCGGGCCTCTACGCGACATCAACATAGTCCAGCGAATAAAAGCACAGCGGCTACGCTTGATATGCCATGTTATGCGAATGAAAGATGATGCTCCGGCTAAAAAAGAGTTCGGCTCCCACTCCGTTTGGAAGGACCAGGTGAAAAACGATTTGTATTCATCTTCATGTGAAGTTGGCGTGCCACCCTGTATTTTCTAAAACATGGCTGCGGCAAATTTTTTTGTTTCACGGATAATTCACGGCAAATTCACGTGCAAGAATTATTTCCTAACTGGTGTCTAAGGTGGTTTTCGAAAAGTGGCACGCTAACTTCACGTGAAGTTGGCGGTGCACCATAAAAAAAAGTAAAATTTTTTTTTTCGAAATTATATAATATGCCACTTATCTACGGCAAATTTATGGCAAATTCGTGTACAAGAATTATTTTCCTAGCTGGTCTCTAAGGTGGTTTTCTGAGGGTGGCACGCCAACTTCACGTGATGTATTTTCTAAAATATGGCCACGGCCAATTTTTTTGTTTCACGGATAAATTACGGCAATTTTCCCAATAGGTAATTTCTTTCCACGTAAAAGTTGTCTTGCCAACTTCAGAGAGGTCTAAAAAGCGACTGGCGAATCCTGGTATCATCATCTCTATCACAAGCTATACATATACTTTACAAGTGAATTTATGAACTTTTCCGTCGCCTTCTGTCACCGCACCTCCCTCCTAGACACTCAATCACACTCTTATTCAACGCACTAATTGTTGGTTTTGTATTCATTGTATACAGCTGTAACTTACGGGTTGTTGGCTTTACTTAGCTAAGCTCTTATTCACACACCCATCCGCTCGGTGCTAGTACCAAAACAGTTCATGAAATCGACTCCTTTGTAGTTTACGCCCATGTGCCAATTTTATTATCTTTATTTTTTTTTTAAGCGTTTGTCATCCGGATTTTCAGTGTGGATAAATTTCGGTATTTGCTGTGTCAATACTTCTTCTATTTTTGTATTGATTGTTTTTATTATTGTTGCCCTTTTCTTTGCGCTATGCACACCTTTCATTCTTTTAATGAGTTTTCCTCCTATTAGTCGCCAGTTTGATGAAGCAAATATTTTTTTTTTTGGGTTCGTAATTTTTCCAATTCTTGTTTTATGTACCTAAACCAAAAGCTTTAAAAATTGCTTTAATAATGGACGGTTAATGGTATTAGACAACGATTTAAAGCTCTTCCTATCTTCAACATCCAATTCGCGTTACAGTGTGTGGGTGTAGTAGGTATCGCCGTAATACCGTAAAGACTTCATGCACTCTTCAATTTTAAGGGCACGGAAACGTACAGTTACTTAGCGGGGACCTCTTAAGTGTAGCTTCTAAAATTTCCAGAATTGGATATCCAAGTTTGTGGAAATTTAGCTTTCGTCATTGGCTAGTTTCTCAACATTTTTTTTTTGTATACGTGCGACCAAACATGTTCCCCAGTAGCTATGCTCACACATGTCCTTTCATAAGCTTGATTTTTACGTAATTTGGAGAAGCTGACTTATGATAGAGTAGAGAGGAGCTCCATTTAGACAAACTGTCCCATTGTAATAACAATGATGCGAGCTGGATCCCTTTATTTTTTTTGTTTTAGTAAAAACTCCCTGAAGAAGGCGCGGAAACGTTAAAACGCGTAGCAGGGTAAATGCCGATTTTAATTTACTTCTCCTAAAGCTCAAACTCAGTATTAAAGTAGGGGCAATTTCGTTTGCAATTGATTTGCAGAGAGAACCTACAGTTTTAATATGCTGCAGAGCCGATAAGAAACTTGATTTGTTCCAAAAACGCTCGCTTGGTACAATTACCCAAGCTAATAAGACCATGAATCAACTAAGCCTAGGTAATAAGGGTTAGAGTATGTATAGGAAACAATACGCTTGCTTTGCATGTTAGGGATTCTTTAGACCGAGAATTCGTGCAGTGAATATACTTAAAGAATGTTTTTATTACAGCAGCGTTGGCTGTAAGCAGTCTTCGGCAGAGTGTTTTTTGTTATTAAATGGCTATCGGAAAGAACTATTCGATTTGCAGATGCTGTTCGTATTTGGAATAAGATTGCAAGCCCAACCAACTTGTGGAGGAAATTCATGAAGCTGAACCTACAAGTCCTTAGAACTAAATGTCACTCTTAAGGAGAGCTTTGAAACATTTTCGAAAGAACATACATATCCTTTTTCGAACATTGAATTTTTTTTTGTTTTTAAGTTTTTTTTGCAGTAACAGTAAAAACTGTACTTCGAAATATTTTCGAAAGAACAAATTGTTATTCGAAGATGGACATTTTTTGGGCATTTAAGTTTTCCTTGCAAGAATTCAAACTTACTTCGAATAATTTGCAAAGAAAAAATTATTTTTCGAAAATCAATTTACTTTTCGAACTTAATTTTTGCCACGCACAGAAACTCGCTTTGTATTCATTCCAACATTGATTACGCAACCTTAAATTCCTTTTTTTTTCTTTTATTTTGAACTTAAATACCACCAACCTTTTATTAGACCTTATTAGTTTCGATGCATTTTCGAAAGAACAAACTATATCTCGAACATCAATTTTTTTCTCGATATTTTAGTTTTTCTCGCAAAACGGTAAAATATTTTAGTTCTTAAAATTTTCGAGGAATGCATTTTATCGAAGGCTGACTTTTTTTTCAGCGGCAGAATAGTTTTTCGCAAATCTTTTAACTTTTCATACTTAATTTTTGCCACCCACCAGAAAATCGCACCCTATTCATTCCAACATTGACTACGCAACTTTAAATTTTTTTCTTTCATTTTTCTTTAAATCTTAACTTGAATACCACCAACCCTCTATTAGACTTAATGAGCTTCGAAACATTTTCGAAAGAAAAAATTATTTTTCCAAGATTGACCTTTTTTGATACTTAAGTTTTTCTTGCACTTCAAAATATTTTCGAAAGAACATTGAATTTTCGTTCAATATTAAAGTTTTCTTGCAATAAAAGGTAAAACTTTACTTTAAAACATTTTCAAAGAACAAATTATTTTTCGAACACTAAATTCTTTGTCCGTTGCCGAATAGTTTTTCCCAAATCAATTTACGTATCGAACTTAATTTTGACCACGCACCAGAAAATCGTACCCTATTCATTCCAACATCGATTGCGTAACTTTAATTAACTTTCTCTCATTTTATTATTTAAATTTATAACTTTAATATCATCAAACTTTTCTAATATACTTTTGCCTTTTTTTCATTTCAGGTAAGTCAATGGATTCGGTGAAGATTTCTATACCTTTTAGTGACTAAGAAAAGCATTTCAAATTGAACTGGGATTTTATGGCAACGATTTTGAAACTATTTTCGTAAATATGACTTCATATTTCATAAAGCAATGTATCTTAGCAAATTTTGGGACCGCTGAGATATCGATCAGAATGTGAACTCGGGTCCTTCTAATACTAGTTTGCACCAAATGCGTCTAAAATAATAGGGGATATTTCATATGTATTCTCAATGAATCTTTGCTAATACCCTGAAACTGGACTGTGAGAGGGAGAGAGATAAAAGGGTGAGTAAAGAGTGAGTTTTTGTGAAAGTATTAGAACGGGGATAAAGATGGAGATATACAGGGAGAGAAAGAAAAATAGAATCGCGTAAGGTATGAATGAGAATGAGATCAAACTCATGATAAAAGAAAAATGAATGTAATAAGAATTGACCATGGGGTGTTGTGGGAGTGTTGTTTTGCAAGTTAGTGAGAGTTCCGAGTACAGGGTAAATAGTACCATTAGTAAACGTATTAGGATTTGCCCATAGGGAGCGCAATAAGAAATTGATATAGGATTGGTCCAAGCGACGACTTAAGTATTCAAAACAATTTTTGATGTTGGCAAATATTCCAGCTTGAAAACGGGTTTGCATTCCGTTCTTGTCTTTTCGGCTGTGTGGACGTGCAGTGCCATCCTCGGTTCAACTGCAATATTTTTGGCTTTTTTGGTTGAGCTGAAAATTAAAATAGGCCTAAAGGTTGGCTTCTGTGCTCCATTCTGGCGTTTTGGCGGAGTTGGGTGATGCAATACTTCCCTAACCTGGAGTTAGGGTGGTTTTTTGCACTCCTAATAGGAATCAGTGAAAATTAAAATCTGGCGTGGTGCCACTTAAAACCCAAACGCTTCTTATATGCGTAACGAAACACAACGGGACAGTGGAAAAAACATGGCAACGGGCCACATATCGGATCCTGAAATACATATATTACTGATTTTGTGCCTGGCGTGGTGCCATCAAAAAACCAAATTACTAGCAACTTTGTGCCTGGCGTGGTGCCATTTAAAAACCAAAAAATTAACATTTCGGTAAATAATGGAATTGCATAACGAAGCTTTTGTGAATAACGGAGGAACATGGTGAAATGAAAGGCCAATTTGACTTTGAATAAAATTAAACCTAAAAAACCTACTATATACGCGGCGATCTACTTAAAACGTCGAACCTTTAAGGCCATCCCATTCCTTTTTTCGAGGCTTGCCAGAGCCTCATCCTTTAGGTATACATTTATATAGTTATACAACCCGTTACATTTTTTTCGAGTACCCTTTTTATTATTTTTCAAACTATATTTCGAAGTTTCAATTATTATTTTAAATTTGAGTCATTATTTGAAGTTTGAGTTATTGTTCGAAGTGGGAGTTATTATTCGATGTGTGAGTTATTATTCGAAGTTTGACTTACTATTCGAAGTTTGAATAATGTTTAGAATGGATATATATTTACTTTTCCGTGTTCGAATTATTTTTGAAGCTCTAAAAAAATTGCATTGCATTGTATAAATGTATAGAGAAAAGAATATAAAACTAGGTTCGAAAAATGATTTGATATTCGAAAAATATAAAAAATGTTTAGATCACTTGGGAAAGGTACTTTTAATGTCCAAAACCAATTTCAGAGTGATTTCATTCAGAAAATCTTGAACTTTGAATACCCATTAGCGCATTTATCTATTAAGCGACTATTTAATACTTTACTTTGTAATATTGACTAGTGTTCAACAATGTAGGCATGTGCTGCATGAAGTTGGTCTTGTTTCGCTAGTGAGCTGCAATTTTTTGAAGATAAAAAATTGTTTTTTACAACTTAGCTTTTACGCAAATCAAACTATTTTCGAAAGCTCACTTGTGAAAGGTACATTTGATGTGCCAAACACCAATTTCTAAGAGAAGCAACCGTTCTCATAACAGGAGGAACTCGCTAGAAAATCTCGATCTTCGAAAACCTATTTGAATTAATTTTCGAAGACTGATATATTATTACTTTTCCAAGATTGAACTATTTTCGAAGCTTTAATAATTTGCGTTGCAATTAAAAAAATTTATGTAGAAAAAAAAACTAATTTCGGTAAATTATTTGATGTTCTAAAAGTAGTTTGATAATCGAAGAGTAATTTGATGTTCGAAAAAGTTGAACAAATTTGGCTCACTTGTGAAAGGTACTTTTGATGTACCAAACACCAATTTCAGAGAGATGCAGACGTTCTCATAACTAGAAAATTTCAATCTTCGAAATCCTATTGGTGCATTTGTCTATTTAGCGACTTTTTGGAACTTTACACTTTCGTAGACACTGTCGCCCTACTGTACAACCATGTAGGTGTGTGTGTATTCAGCCAGCTTGAGTTTAAGCTAGCCCAACCCATACGAACAATAAAAAACGAAAACGTATTTAATTACAGCATATTTAATGCTAATTTAATGCGGTTTAATTAAATTTATTACACTTGTTTTTTTTTTAATAGCTTAAACTTAAGCTATCCCAACCCTCGATATTTTTTAAAATACAAGTGTAATAAATTTAATTAACCCGTATTAAATTAGCGCTAGGTAGGTAGGTTGAACTGGCCGGTCCATGAGGACCTCACATAGACTGATTGAGTCCGTAGTGTTACCAGAAGTTTGTTTTAACGACCAAACTGAAAAACCCTATCAAAAACCAGGACCTATGTTATAAAATAACTCTATTCTCTTCCAGGGTTTCTACTGCTTTGGTTACGGCTAATATTTCCGCTTGGAAAACGCTACAGTAATCCGGCAGCCTGTAGGATCTGCTTAATTCCGGATCAGCGCAGTATACCGCAGACCCTACTCCTTCCACTATTTTGGAACCATCGGTGTAAACATGTATCGCCTCGTCCGCCATTTGCGCACCCTTGCGCCAACCGTCCACCTCTATTGTGGCCTTAAGATCTCCCTCAAAGTGCAGGTAGGGAATCATGTAGTCTGTTCGTCTTGTGACTGAGGACGCTATACTACTATGGCCATATGGTCGGCGCTCAAGCTGCCCCGAAACATCGAGCCTGGTTGCGGTCGTTAACGCTTTGTTCTTTGCTACCAGGTCTACAGGTGGAATGTGCAGAATGGCATACAGTGCAGCCGTCGGGGTTGTTTTCAGGGCTCCCGTAATGCAAAGCATCGATAGTCTGCATACCCCCTCTAATTTTTTGAGGTATGTTGTTTTTTGTGTGGCTTTCCACCAAACAAGAACTCCATAGTATAGAATAGGGCTTACAATCGCTGTAAAAACCCAATGAGAAAGAGAGGGCGATAGGCCCCACGTACACCCCAGCATTCTTTTACATGCATAGAGTGCCGTTGAGGCCTTCTTGACCCTCTCCTCCAAGTTGAGCTTCCATGACAGCTTACTGTCTAGGATGATTCCTAGATATTTTGTGCAAGGTTTCTCCTGTAAGGTCACCGCTCCTAACTTAGGCCTGGTCCAATTTGGGACCTTGTACCTCTTTGTAAACAAGACCATATCCGTCTTCTCCGCATTGACTTTCAGCCCGACATTAGATGCCCAGGTATGAATATCCCGAAGCGCCCGATCCATCAAAGAACTAATCGTTGGAAGGCATTTTCCACTTATGACAATTGCAACGTCATCTGCGTAAGCCGTAAGTTTTACGGGTCCCTCATCGAATTGCCTGAGCAGTTGGTTGATGACCAGTGTCCACAGCAGAGGTGATAGCACCCCTCCCTGCGGCGTGCCCCTGTCCACTGATTTCGTGGCCTCGTACAATCCCCATTGTGATGTAATCTTTCTGCAATTTAACATGCAGCCGATCCATCTGATTAAGGCAGGATGTACTTTAATGTAATTAAGACCATCTATAATCGCCCATTTTGCAACATTATTGAAAGCCCCGGCAATGTCCAAGAAGACTCCTAGAGCATACTCCTTATATTCCAGGGATTTCTCTATGCTTATTACCACCCTATGCAATGCGGTGTCTACCGACTTGCCTTTGGTGTACGCATGCTGTGTTGTGGAGAGCAGCTTTTCATCCATGTTGGACTTTATGTACACATCTATCAGCCTCTCAAAGGTTTTGAGCAGAAATGATGTTAAGCTAATGGGTCTATAGTCTTTGGGATACACGTGACCGATCTTCCCCGCCTTTGGTAGAAAAGCTACACGAGCAGTTCTCCAAGAGTGCGGTACATGAGCGCTAAATATTGTGCAATTTAGTGCGGCCTCGTTTTATGATTGGGCTGAAAAGGTTGGGCTAGCTTAAGAGACCTGGTAAATTTTTTTGTTTCACGGACAATTCACGGGTAAATTTACGGCAAATTCGTGTGCAAGAATTATTTTCCTAGGTGGTTTTCTGAGGGTGGCACCCTATATTTTCTAAAATATGACCGCGGCAAATTCTTTTGTTTCACGGATAAGTTATGTATGTATGTATTTATGTATGTTACGGTAAATTCACGGCAAATTTCCCAATAGGTAATTTTTTCCACGTAAAAGTTGTCTTGCCAACTTCAGAGAGGTCATAACAATACAACTCGAAGCACAAGAAGAGCGTATCTCATCACAGCTGGAGGCACAAGAAAAAAAGATCTCATCGCAGATGGAGGCGTTTAGTGACCGACAACATAAAATTGTGGCCGAGATGGATGCTTTGGAAGATTGAATCCAGGAGTTACAATTGAACCGTCCAATCACTTCAACTTGTAGTCTGAGTAAAATCCTCAACGCTTGATGGCCATGTTCCTAATGGATATAATACACGCTCCACATTGCGCACCTGTGTATCTTTTTCATATAACAGGCTCGCATCAGCCGTCACCATGATAACCTTCAAATAAAATTTTTTCAGGCAATGCGCTGCAGTAACCAATACTTCCATATTGAACAATAGCGGTAGGCAGGTTCGTAAAGAAATAGGCCTTAGTTTGAGATTTTTCCGTCGCTTGTTAAGTTTAAAGTAAAGCAAGAAAACTTTTGTGAGCGCTATTTATATGTGCTTAATTGGATCGCGTTAATTCAAATAAGCAAAAACGTTACCCTAGAAGATTTCAAGAATTTGACACAATAAAAATACTTCTAAATTTAAGTTAAAGCTATATAAAGTAAATCTTATTATTTAAATCACACTGCCCGTTATAGCTATGCAATTTTTGGGTGAAATACCCGTGAAAAATAGTAACCTTTTTATCGAGAAACCCCTATATTCATAAAAATATAACATGTTTAAAAAGAATTTTAAATTGACATTTCCGTAAAAATTTTTGAGTTATATGTTATGAATATGGAGGGAAAAGTACAAAATGTGTATAAAACTCTTTAAAATGACGTGTCCATTGCAATTTCATATAAGAGGAGCTTAAGTCGCTGTTTATACACAAATATTTTTGTTGTTGGAACTCGTTATTTGGCGAAGTGGGGGTAACGAGGTAAGCGCGGCCACCGGGTTTCTTGCGCTCCGCGACTTGCTTTGAGCTGTCTTTCTTCTGTTTTCAAATTCTGGTGTTTTTGATTGAGCAACTTTTGCATGATGAAATAATAAAGGTGATGTCAACAACATAACCTCACTTTTTCATCAGCTCTATTTGCCAGTATTTACTTGTACTACAAAAGTACTAAATTTTTATTGCTAAATTTTTCCTATAAATTTCCTCAAAAAATTAAGTTTTCTGCAAAATTTTGTCTATAATATTTTGGGAAATACAAAGTTATGTTTATGTCTAAAAAATTCTGGGAGCGGCTTACATAGTTATATTTTTAAACGTATAGTAAAATCTACTCCGATCGTAGTAGAATTCAAACGTTGGCAGCTTCTCTTTCTAATCCGCCATCTTGAACTCCCACTCTGAAACTCAATTTGCTTCTTTGCTAAAGTACTTTTTCATTCAGAGGAAAGATTGCAGAAAAAACCATACAAATTAATTTTCCTGGAAAAGTATGCAACGGCATCACTTTTTTCTCCAACTCTGTTTTGTGTTGACTTTTCTTTCATTCAAATTGATGACAATTTTCATAAAAATAATTTTGTTTATTTAATAAAATTAGAGAAATTTTAATATTATCCACACAAAATGAAGGTAATTTGTTTAAAATAATTATCATAATGTACATCTAAATTCTTTTACCGTTTCCAAGTACTTTTTTCCTGATTTTCGCCGCTCCGAGTGTGGTCTAAAAGCATTTCTTCCACCCGTCGCAACATGGTCGACGTGGTTGGATCGAAAGACAGGATATGTAATGACTTTGCCAATGTTTCGGGAGGTGGGAAAATTGATTAGGCTCTATTGGGTGAGATAGCTGCTAGAGGCTATATTTTCATTGGGACCAGTTACACTCTTGTTGACCCTTGCCAAAGTCGCCAAGCACCACTTTTATATTATGGCAGAGGTGGCGCTCGTATGTACAATGCGATGTATTGAAATACCCCAGATCCGGCATCAAATCAAAGCTTTTTTAGAGTTAACCATATTTCTATCGCATCTCTTTGTGGATGTTCTGTTTTCTTGTGTGTGTTGTTTTATATGGCAAGTGCCAATTCCAGCGTATATCTTGGTCTGCAGGCAATAATGTTTGATTACACATTGCAAAGCAGGTTTTCATCAGAAAACCTTCAACTTCAAACAAACTAGGACCGAGTGATGCGTCCTGGTTTTAGCATTAAGCACATCACTATACTGATAGTCAGTATACCCGTAGGCGATTCTATGGCGAATGACGTTTAAGAAGCTTCATATTTGTGTGCATTTTTTGTTACTACATCCCTGCATATTATTTCACTTTTGCGATGCTGAGAAGTGAATCTCGGATCGGGTTGCAAAACGTGCCCCATAAAATGCAACACGATTCGTTGTTCTCGCCAAAACAACAATGCCTGACACGGCAAACTCTCACGTTGTTACTGGAGCCAGATGCCCGAATAATTTGGTTAATGCCTGGTAACCGCATAATAGGATAGCCGGGTATTATCTGACCTTTCTTTGTACTCTGCGGTAACTCATGTCTCGATCATGAAAAAGGCCTTAAGCAATTTTTCAACACCACATTGCTCACATATTTGGTGTTATCTTCGGGCATAGGGATTTTCGGATACTCGGGTAATATCTGGGTAACCGGATTCCCGCTACCTGAGTACCCGGGTATCTCATTACTCAGGTAAAATCACCAGCCCTACTTATCATCAGGCTTTTAAAAAACTATAAGGGCACACTGGAAATTCAATCGTCAGCGCATGCTTAGCCAACTGTGTTAATTGGCTACCGATCCACAATTCTATCGAACCTTTTTCGTCCCCCGCATCTACGTACAAAACGAGTTCTCGTGCTCTTAAAAAATGCCCGAGGTAGCGAAAGTAATTTCAGCAGGGTAGCTGCTTTTTCTACACCTAGCTAATATCGTCGGTCCAATGCCAAAGTCACGAATGTGCATATTTGATAGCTCTGTGAAGTTGGCACCTACTTGGGCGAATAATTAAAAAAACCATATCTCATTCTTTTGTCCATGTTTGTCCAGGAAAAATTTTGTTTTTTTTGTTAAAAAGTTATTTAAAAAAAAATCGTGTGTGAAGCTGGCACCTCCATTGGCGAGTATTTAAAAAAACTAAATACCATTCGTTTGTCCAGGAAAAATTTTCGTTTGTCCACCTTTTGTTAAAAAGTTATTTCAAAAAAAAAAAAAATCCTGTGTGAAGTGGGCACCTCCATTCGCGAGTATTTAAAAAAACCAAATGCCATTCGTTTGTCCATCGTTTGTCCACGTTTGTCCAGGAAAAATTTTCGTTTGTCCACCTTTTGTTAAAAAGTTATTTAAAAAAAAAAAAAATCGTGTGTGAAGTTGGCACCTCCATTTGCGAGTATTTAAAAAAACTAAATACCATTCGTTTGTCCATCGTTTGTCCACGTTTGTCCAGGAAAAATTTTCGTTTGTCCACCTTTTGTTAAAAAGTTATTTCAAAAAAAAAAAAAATCCTGTGTGAAGTGGGCACCTCCATTCGCGAGTATTTAAAAAAACCAAATGCCATTCGTTTGTCCATCGTTTGTCCACGTTTGTGCAGGAAAAATTTTCGTTTGTCCACCTTTTGTCAAAAAGTTATAACAAAAACATTTTTTTTCGAAAAAACCCAAAAAATTTTTTGTTTCGCTTTATTGTGCTAAATCGTATGTCCATCGTTTGCCCATCGTTTGTCCATGTTTGTCCAGGAAAAATTTTTGTTTGTCCACCTTTTGTTAAAAAGTTATTTCAAAAAAAAACAAAAATCGTGTGTGAAGTTGGCACCTCCATTTACGAGTAATTAAAAAAACCAAATGCCATTCGTTTGTCCACGTTTGTCCAGGAAAAATTTTCGTTTGTCCACCTTTTGTTAAAAAGTTATTTCCAAAAAACAAAAATCGTGTGTGAAGTTGGCACCTCCATTTACGAGTAATTAAAAAAACCAAATGCCATTCGTTTGTCCAGGAAAAATTTTCGTTTGTCCACCTTTTGTTAAAAAGTTATTAAAAAAAAAAAAAAATCGTGTGTGAAGTTGGCACCTCCATTTGCGAGTATTTAAAAAAACTAAATACCATTCGTTTGTCCATCGTTTGTCCACGTTTGTCCAGGAAAAATTTTCGTTTGTCCACCTTTTGTTAAAAAGTTATTTCAAAAAAAAAAAAAAAAAAAAATCCTGTGTGAAGTGGGCACCTCCATTCGCGAGTATTTAAAAAAACCAAATGCCATTTGTTTGTCCATCGTTTGTCCACGTTTGTCCAGGAAAAATTTTCGTTTGTCCACCTTTTGTCAAAAAGTTATAACAAAAACATTTTTTTTCGAAAAAACCCAAAAAATTTTTTGTTTCGCTTTATTGTGCTAAATCGTATGTCCATCGTTTGCCCATCGTTTGTCCATGTTTGTCCACCTTTTGTTAAAAAGTTATTTCAAAAAAAACAAAAATCGTGTGTGAAGTTGGCACCTCCATTTACGAGTAATTAAAAAAACCAAATGCCATTCGTTTGTCCACGTTTGTCCAGGAAAAATTTTCCTTTGTCCACCTTTTTTTAAAAAGTTATTTCAAAAAAACAAAAATTGTGTGTGAAGTTGGCACCTCCATTTACGAGTAATTAAAAAAACCAAATGCCATTCGTTTGTCCAGGAAAAATTTTCGTTTGTCCACCTTCTGTTAAAAAGCTATAAAAAAATTTTTTTTTTTTCGAAAAAACCCAAAAAAATTTTTGTTTCGCTTTATTGTGCTAAATCGTATGTCCGTCGTTTGCCCATCGTTTGTCCATGTTTGTCCAGGAAAAATTTTCGTTTGTCCACCTTTTGTTAAAAAGTTATTTGAAAAAAACAAAAATCGTGTGTGAAGTTGGCACCAAATCCATTCGTTTGTCCATCGTTTGTCCAGGAAAAATTTTCGTTTGTCCACCTTTTGTAAAAAAGTTATAACAAAAAAATTTTTTTTCCAAAAAACTCAAAAAAATGTTTGTTTCGCTTTATTGTGCTAAATGGTATGTCCGTCGTTTGCCCATCGTTTGTCCATGTTTGTCCAGGAAAAATTTTCGTTTGTCCACCTTTTGTTAAAAAGTTATTTCAAAAAAAACAAAAAGCGTGTGTGAAGTTGGCACCTCCATTTACGAGTAATTAAATAAACCAAATGCCATTCGTTTGTCCATCGTTTGTCCACGATTGTCCAGCAAACATTTTCGTTTGTCCACCTTTTGTTAAAATGTTATTTCAAAAAAACAAAAATCGTGTGTGAAGTTGGCACCTCCATTTACGAGTAATTAAATAAACCAAATGCCATTCGTTTGTCCATCGTTTGTCCACGATTGTCCAGCAAAAATTTTCGTTTGTCCACCTTTTGTTAAAAAGTTATTTCAAAAAAACAAAAATCGTGTGTGCAGTTGGCACCTCCATTTACGAGTAATTAAAAAAACCAAATGCCATTCGTTTGTCCATTGTTTGTCCACGATTGTCCAGGAAAAATTTTCGTTTGTCCACCTTTTGTTAAAATGTTATTTCAAAAAAACAAAAATCGTGTGTGAAGTTGGCACCTCCATTTACGAATAATCAAAAAACCAAATGCCATTCGTTTGTCCATCGTTTGTCCACGTTTGTCCAGGAAAAATTTTCGTTTGTCACCTTTTGTTAAAAAGTTATTTCAAAAAAAACAAAAATCGTGTGTGAAGTTGGCACCTCCATTTACGAGTAATTAAAAAAACCAAATGCCATTCGTTTGTCCATCGTTTGTCCACGATTGTCCAGGAAAAATTTTCGTTTGTCCACCTTTTGTTAAAATGTTATTTCAAAAAAACAAAAATCGTGTGTGAAGTTGGCACCTCCATTTACGAGTAACTAAAAAACCAAATGCCATTCGTTTGTCCATCGTTTGTCCACGTTTGTCCACCTTTTTTTTTTAAAAGTTATTTCAAAAAAACAAAAATCGTGTGTGAAGTTGGCAACTCCATTTACGAGTAATTAAAAAAACCAAATGCCATTCGTTTGTCCACGATTGTCCAGGAAAATTTTTCGTTTGTCCACCTTTTTTTTTTAAAGTTATTTCAAAAAAACAAAAATCGTGTGTGAAGTTGGCACCTCCATTTACGAGTAATTAAATAAACCAAATGCCATTCGTTTGTCCATCGTTTGTCCACGATTGTCCAGGAAAAATTTTCGTTTGTCTACCTTTTGTTAAAAAGTTATTTCAAAAAAAAACAAAAATCGTGTGTGAAGTTGGCACCTCCATTTACGAGTAACTAAAAAAACCAAATGCCATTCGTTTGTCCACGATTGTCTAGGAAAAATTTTCGTTTGTCCACCTTTGTTTAAAAAGTTATTTCAAAAAAACAAAAATCGTGTGTGAAGTTGGCACCTCCATTTACGAGTAATTAAAAAAACCAAATGCCATTCGTTTGTCCATCGTTTGTCCACGATTGTCCAGGAAAAATTTTCGTTTGTCCACCTTTTGCTAAAAAGTTATTTAAAAAAAACAAAAATCGTGTGTGAAGTTGGCACCTCCATTTACGAGTAATTAAAAAAACCAAATGCCATTCGTTTGTCCATCGTTTGTCCACGATTGTCCAGGAAAAATTTTCGTTTGTCCACCTTTTGTTAAAAAGTTATTTAAAAAAAAAAACAAAAATCGTGTGTGAAGTTGGCACCTCCATTTACGAGTAATTAAAAAAACCAAATGCCATTCGTTTGTCCATTGTTTGTCCACGATTGTCTAGGAAAAATTTTCGTTTGTCCACCTTTTTTTAAAAAGTTATTTCAAAAAAACAAAAATCGTGTGTGAAGTTGGCACCTCCATTTACGAGTAATTAAAAAAACCAAATGCCATTCGTTTGTCATCGTTTGTCCACGATTGTCCAGGAAAAATTTTCGTTTGTCCACCTTTTGTTAAAAAGTTATTTCAAAAAAACAAAAATCGTGTGTGAAGTTGGCACCTCCATTTACGAGTAATTAAATAAACCAAATGCCATTCGTTTGTCCACGATTGTCCAGGAAAATTTTTCGTTTGTCCACCTTTTGTTAAAAAGTTATTTCAAAAAAACAAAAATCGTGTGTGAAGTTGGCACCTCCATTTACGAGTAATTAAAAAAACCAAATTCCATTCGTTTGTCCACGATTGTCCAGGAAAAATTTTCGTTGTCCACCTTTTTTTAAAAAGTTATTTCAAAAAAAAAAAAATCGTGTGTAAAGTTGGCACCTCCATTTACGAGTAATTAAATAAACCAAATGCCATTCGTTTGTCCATCGTTTGTCCACGATTGTCCAGCAAAAATTTTCGTTTGTCCACCTTTTGTTAAAAAGTTATTTCAAAAAAACAAAAATCGTGTGTGAAGTTGGCACCTCCATTTACGAGTAATTAAAAAAACCAAATGCCATTCGTTTGTCCATCGTTTGTCCACGATTGTCCAGGAAAAATTTTCGTTTGTCCACCTTTTTTTAAAAAGTTATTTCAAAAAAACAAAAATCGTGTGTGAAGTTGGCACCTCCATTTACGAGTAATTAAAAAAACCAAATGCCATTCGTTTATCCATCGTTTGTCCACGATTGTCCAGGAAAAATTTTCGTTTGTCCACCTTTTTTTAAAAAGTTAATTCAAAAAAACAAAAATCGTGTGTGAAGTTTTCACCTCCATTTACGAGTAATTAAATAAACCAAATGCCATTGCTTTGTCCATCGTTTGTCCACGATTGTCCAGGAAAAATTTTCGTTTGTCCATCTTTTTTTAAAAAGTTATTTCAAAAAAACAAAAATCGTGTGTGAAGTTTTCACCTCCCTTTACGAGTAATTAAATAAACCAAATGCCATTCGTTTGTCCATCGTTTGTCCACGATTGTCCAGGAAAAATTTTCGTTTGTCCATCTTTTTTTAAAAAGTTATTTCAAAAAAACAAAAATCGTGTGTGAAGTTGGCACCTCCATTTACGAGTAATTAAAAAAACCAAATGACATTCCTTTGTCCATAGTTTGTCCACGATTGTCCATGACAAATTTTCGTTTGTCCACCTTTTGTTAAAAAGTTAGTTCAAAAAAACAAAAATCGTGTGTGAAGTTGGCACCTCCATTTACGAGTAATTAAAAAAACCAAATGACATTCCTTTGTCCATAGTTTGTCCACGATTGTCCATGACAAATTTTCGTTTGTCCACCTTTTGTTAAAAAGTTATTTCAAAGAAACAAAAATCGTGTGTTAAGTTGGCACCTCCATTTACGAGTAATTAAAAAAACCAAATGGCATTCCTTTGTCCATCGTTTGTTCACGATTGTTCATGAAAAATTTTCGTTTGTCCACCTTTTGTTAAAAAGTTATTTCAAAAAAACAAAAATCGTGTGTGAAGTTGGCACCTCCATTTACGAGTAATTAAATAAACCAAATGCCATTCGTTTGTCCATCGTTTGTCCACGTTTGTCCACCTTTTGTAAAAAAGTTATTTCAAAAAAACAAAAATCGTGTGTGAAGTTGGCACCTCCATTTACGAGTAATTAAATAAACCAAATGCCATTCGTTTGTCCATCGTTTGTCCAGGAAAAATTTTCGTTTGTCCACCTTTTGTAAAAAAGTTATTTCAAAAAAACAAAAATCGTGTGTGAAGTTGGCACCTCCATTTACGAGTAATTAAATAAACCAAATGCCATTCGTTTGTCCATCGTTTGTCCACGTTTGTCCAGGAAAAATTTTCGTTTGTCCACCTTTTGTAAAAAAGTTATTTCAAAAAAACAAAAAATCGTGTGTGAAGTTGGCACCTCCATTTACGAGTAATTAAAAAAACCAAATGCCATTCGTTTGTCCATCGTTTGTCCATGTTTGTCCAGGAAAATTTTTCGTTTGTCCACCCTTTGTTAAAAAGTTATTTCAAAAAAACAAAAATCGTGTGTGAAGTTGGCACCTCCATTTACGAGTAATTAAATAAACCAAATGCCATTCGTTTGTCCATCGTTTGTCCACGTTTGTCCAGGAAAATTTTTCGTTTGTCCACCCTTTGTTAAAAAGTTATTTCAAAAAAACAAAAATCGTGCCAACTTCACAGCACCTCCATTTACGAGTAATGAAAAAAACCAAATGCTATTCGTTTGTCCACGTTTGTCCAGGAAAAATTTTCGTTTGTCCACCTTTTGTTAAAAAGTTATTTCAAAACAAGTAAGGAAGGCTAAGTTCGGGTGTAACCGAACATTACATACTCAGTTGAGAGCTGTGGAGACAAAGTAAGGGAAAATCACCATGTTACGCCATTTCGAGATATCGCCATAAAAATGGATCAGGGGTGACTCTAGAATTTATTTTGTACGATATGGGTATCAAATGAAAGGTATTAATGAGTATTTTAAAAGGGCGTGGGCCTAAGTTCTATAGATGGACGCCGTTTCGAGATATCGCCATAAAGGTGGATCAGGGGTGACTCTAGAATTTATTTTGTACGATATGGGTATCAAATGAAAGGTATTAATGAGTATTTTAAAAGGGCGTGGGCCTAAGTTCTATAGATGGACGCCGTTTCGAGATATCGCCATAAAGATGGAGCAGGGGTGACTCTAGAATTTGTTTGTACGATATGAGTATCAAATGAAAGGTGTTAATGAGTATTTTAAGAGGGC
Organism: Eurosta solidaginis; assembly: GCF_040869045.1. Lineage (NCBI taxonomy): Eukaryota > Metazoa > Arthropoda > Insecta > Diptera > Tephritidae > Eurosta > Eurosta solidaginis. The sequence goes on along the minus strand of NC_090319.1, from coordinate 87,680,844 downwards.
GTGGGCCTTAGTCCTATATGTGGACACTTTTTCGAGATATCGCCATAAAGGTGGAACAGGGGTGACTCTAGAATTTGTTTGTACTATATGGGTATCAAATGAAAGGTGTTAATGAGTATTTTGAAAGGGAGTGGGCCTTAGTTCTATAGGTGGACGCCTTTTCGGAATATCGTCATAAAAGTGGACCAGGGTTGACTTTAGAATGCGTTTGTACAATATGGGTATCAAACGAAAGGTGTTAATAAGTGTTTTAAAACGGAGTGGGCCTTAGTTCTATAGGTGGACGCCTTTTCGGAATATCGTTATAAAAGTGGACCAGGGGTGACTCTATAATGCGTTTGTATAATATGGGTATCAAATGAAAGGTGTTAATGAGTATTTTAAAAAGGAGTGGGCCTTAGTTCTATAGGTGGACGCCTTTTCGAAATATCGCCATAAAGGTGGACCAGGGGTGACTCTAGAATTTGCTTGTACGATATGGGTATCAAATGAAAGGTGTTAATGAGTATTTTAAAAGGGCGTGGGCCTTAGTTCTATAGATGGACGCCGTTTCGAGATATCGCCATAAAGATGGATCAGGGGTGACTCTAGAATTTGTTTGTACGATATGAGTATCAAATGAAAGGTGTTAATGAGTATTTTAAGAGGGCGTGGGCCTTAGTCCTATATGTGGACGCTTTTTCGAGATATCGCCATAAAGGTGGAACAGGGGTGCTCTAGAATGAGTTTGTACAATATGGGTATCAAATGAAAGGTGTTAATGTGTATTTTAAAAGGGCGTGGGCCTAGTTCCATAGGTGGACTCCTTTTCGAGATATCGCCATAAAGGTGGACCAGGGGTGACTCTAGAATTTGTTTGTACGATATGGGTATCAAATGAAAGGTGTTAATGAGTATTTTAAAAGGGCGTGGTCCTTAGTCCTATAGGTGGACGCCTTTTCGGAATATCGTTATAAAAGTGGACCAGGGTTGAATCTAGAATGCGTTTGTACAATATGGGTATCAAACGAAAGGTGTTATTAAGTGTTTTAAAAGGGAGTGGGCCTTAGTTCTATAGGTGGACGCCTTTTCGGAATATCGTTATAAAAGTGGACCAGGGGTGACTCTAGAATGCGTTTGTATAATATGGGTATCAAATGAAAGGTGTTAATGAGTATTTTAAAAAGGAGTGGGCCTTAGTTCTATAGGTGGACGCCTTTTCGAAATATCGCCATAAAGGTGGACCAGGGGTGACTCTAGAATTTGTTTGTACGATAAGGGTATCAAATGAAAGGTGTTAATGAGTATTTTAAAAGGGCGTGGGCTTTAGTTCTATAGGTGGACGCCTTTTCGAAATATCGCCATAAAGGTGGACCAGGGGTGACTCTAGAATTTGTTTGTACGATATGGGTATCAAATGAAAGGTGTTAATGAGTATTTTAAAAAGGGGTGGGCCTTAGTTCTATATGTGGACGACTTTTCGAGATATTGCCATAAACGTGGACCAGGGGTGACTCTAGAATTTGTTTGTACTATATGGGTATCAAATGAAAGGTGTTAATGAGTATTTTAAAAGGGCGTGGGCCTTAGCTCTATGGGTGGATGCCTTTTCGAGATATCGCCATAAACGTGGACCAGGGGTGACTCTAGAATTTGTATGTACGATATGGGTATCAAATGAAAGGTGTTAATGAGTATTTTAAAAGGGCGTGGGCCTTAGTTCTTAAGGTGGACGCCTTTTCGAAATATCGCCATAAAGGTGGACCAGGGGCGACTCAAGAATTTTTTTGTACGATATGGGTATCAAATGAAAGGTGTTAATGAGTATTTTAAAAAGGAGTGGGCCTTAGTTCTATATGTGGACGCCTTTTCGAGATATCGCCATAAACGTGGACCAGGGGTGACTCTAGAATGTGTTTGTACGATATGGGTGTCAAATTAAAGGTATTAATGAGGGTTTTAAAAGGGAGTGGCCTTTAGTTGTATATGTGAAGGCGTTTTCGAGATATCGATCAAAATGTGGACCAGGGTGATCCAGAACATCATCCGTCGGGTACCGCTAATTTATTTATATATGTAATACCACGAACAGTATTCCTTCCAAGATTCCAAGGGCTTTTGATTTCGCGCTGCAAAACTTTTTCATTTTCTTCTACTTAATATGGTAGGTGTCACACCCATTTTACCAAGTTTTTTTCTAAAGTTATATTTTGCGTCAATAGACCAATACAATTACCATGTTTCATCCCTTTTTTCGTATTTGGTATATAATTATGGCATTTTTTTCATTTTTCGTAATTTTCGATATCGAAAAGTGGGCGTGGTCATAGTCGTGGTGGGTGCGGCCATTTTTTACACCAATACAAAGTGAGTTCAGATAAGTACGTGAACTGAGTTTAGTAAAGATATATCGATTTTTGCTCAAGTTATCGTGTTAACGGCCGAGCGGAAGGACAGACGGTCGACTGTGTATAAAAACTGGGCGTGGCTTCAACCGATTTCGCCCATTTTCACAGAAAAGAGTTATCGTCCTAGAATCTAAGCCTCTACCAAATTTCACAAGGATTGGTTAATTTTTGTTCGACTTATGGCATTAAAAGTATCCTAGACAAATTAAATGAAAAAGGGCGGAGCCACGCCCATTTTGAAATTTTCTTTTATTTTTGTATTTTGTTGCACCATATCATTACTGGAGTTGAATGTTGACATAATTTACTTATATACTGTAAAGATATTAACTTTTCTTTTAAAATTTGAATTTAAAAAAAAAATTTTTTAAAAAGTGGGCGTGGTCGTTCTCCGATTTTGCTAATTTTTGTTAAACAGGCATATAGTAATAAGTGTAACGCTCCTGCCAAATTTCATCATGATATCTTCAACGACTGCCAAATTACAGCTTGCAAAACTTCTAAATTACCTTCTTTTAAAAGTGGGCGGTGCCACGCCCATTGTCCAAAATTTTACTAGTTTTCTATTCTGCGTCGTAAGTTTAACACACCTACCAAGTTTCATCGCTTTATCCGTATTTGGTAAGGAATTATCGCACTTTTTCGAAATTTTCGATATCGAAAAAGTGGGCGTGGTTATTGTCCGATATTTATTTAAATAGCGATGAGTGCCCAGGAACCTACATACCAAATTTCATCAAGATGCCTCAAAATTTACTCAAGTTATCGTGTTAACGGACAGACGGACGGACGGACATGGCTCAATCGAATTTTTTTTCGATACTGATGATTTTGATATATGGAAGTCTATATCTATCTCGATTCCTTTATACCTGTACAACCAACCGTTATCCAATCAAAGTTAGTATACTCTGTGAGCTCTGCTCAACTGAGTATAAAAACAAAAATCGTGTGTGAAGTTGACACCTCCATTTATCAGTAATTAAAAAACCCAAATGCCATTCGTTTGTCCACGTTTGTCCAGGAAAATTTTTCGTTTGTCCACCTTTTGTTAAAAAGTTATTTCAAAAAAACAAAAATCGTGTGTGAAGTTGGCATCTCCATTTACGGGTAATTAAAAAAACCAAATGCCATTCGTTTGTCCATCGTTTGTCCACGTTTGTCCAGGAAAAATTTTCGTTTGTCCACCTTTTGTAAAAAATTTATAACAAAAAAATTTTTTTTCCAAAAAACCCAAAAAAATTTTTGTTTCACTTTATTGTGCTAAATCATATGTCCGTCGTTTGCCCATCGTTTGTCCATATTTGTCCAGGAAAATTTTTCGTTTGTCCACCTTTTGTTAAAAAGTTATTTCAAAAAAACAAAAATCGTGTGTGAAGTTGGCACCTCCATTTACGAGTAATTAAATAAACCAAATGCCATTCGTTTGTCCACGATTGTCCAGGAAAAATTTTGGAAATAACTTTTTAACAAAAGGTGGACAAACGAAAACTTTTCCTGGACAAACGTGGATAAACGATGAGCAAACGACGGACATACGATTTAGCACAATAAAGCGAAACAAAATTTTGTTTGGGTTTTTTCGAAAAAAAAAATTTTTTTGTTATAACTTTTTAACAAAAGGTGGACAAACGAAAGTTTTTCCTGGACAAACGTGGACAAACGATGGACAAACGAATGGCATTTGGTTTTTTTAATTACTCGTAAATGGAGGTGCCAACTTCACACACGATTTTTGTTTTTTTGAAATAACTTTTTAACAAAAGGTGGACAAACGAAAATTTTTCTTGGACAATCGTGGACAAACGATGGACAAACGAATGGCATTTGATTTTTTTAATTACTCGTAAATGAAGGTGCCAACTTCACACACGATTTTTGTTTTTTTGAAATAACCTTTTAACAAAAGGTGGACAAAAGAAAATTTCTCCTGGACGAACATGGACAAACGATGGGCAAACGACGGACATACGATTTAGCACAATAAAGCAAAACAAAAATTTGTTTGGGTTTTTTCGAAAAAAAAAATTTTTTTGTTATAACTTTTTAACAAAAGGTGGACAAACGAAAATTTTTCTTTGACAAACGTGGACAAACGATGGACAAACGAATGGCATTTGGTTTTTTTAATTACTCGTAAATGGAGGTGCCAACTTCACACACGATTTTTGTTTTTTTGAAATAACCTTTTAACAAAAGGTGGACAAAAGAAAATTTCTCCTGGACGAACATGGACAAACGATGGGCAAACGACGGACATACGATTTAGCACAATAAAGCGAAACAAAATTTGTTTGGCTTTTTTCAAAAAAAAAATTTTTTTGTTATAACTTTTTAACAAAAGGTGGACAAACGAAAATTTTTCCTGGACAAACGTGGACAAACGATGGACAAACGAATGGCATTTGGTTTTTTTAATTACTCGTAAATGGAGGTGCCAACTTCACACACGATTTTTGTTTTTATGAAATAACTTTTTAACAAAAGGTGGGCAAACGAACATTTCTCCTGGACAAACATGGACAAATGATGGGCAAACGACGGACATACGATTTAGCACAATAAAGCGAAACAAAATTTTTTTTTGGGTTTTTTCGAAAAAAAAAAATTTTTTTGTTATAAATTTTTAACAAAAGGTGGACAAACGAAAATTTTTCCTGGACAAACGTGGACAAACGAATGGCATTTGGTTTTTTTAATTACTCGGAAATGGAGGTGCCAACTTCACACACGATTTTTGTTTTTTTGAAATAACTTTTTAACAAAAGGTGGACAAAAGAAAATTTCTCCTGGACAAACATGGACAAATGATGGACAAACGACGGACATACGAATTAGGCCAATAAAGCGAAACAAAAATTTGTTTGGGTTTTTTCGAAAAAAAAATTTGTTTGTTATAACTTTTTAACAAAAGGTGGACAAACGAAAGTTTTTCCTGGACAAACGATGGACAAACGAATGGCATTTGGTTTTTTTAATTACTCGTAAATGGAGGTGTCAACTTCACACACGATTTTTGTTTTTTTGAAATAACTTTTTAATAAAAGGTGGACAAAAGAAAATTTCTCCTGGACAAACATGGGCAAATGTTGGGCAAACGACGGACATACGATTTAGCACAATAAAGCGAAACAAAAATTTTTTTGGGTTTTTCGAAAAAATTTTTTTTTTTGTTATAACTTTTTAACAAAAGGTGGACAAACGAATGGCATTTGGTTTTTTTACTTACTAGTAAATGGAGGTGCCAACTTCACACACGATTTTTGTTTTTTTGAAATAACTTTTGAACAAAAGGTGGACAAAAGAAAATTTCTCCTGGACAAACATGGACAAATGATGGACAAACGACGGGCATACGATTTAGCAAAATAAAGCGAAACAAAATTTTTTTTGGGTTTTTTCGAAAAAAAAATTTTTTTTGTTATAACTTTTTAACAAAAGGTGTACAAACGAAAATATTTCCTGGACATTCGTGGACAAACGAATGGCATTTGGGTTTTTTAATTACTCGTAAATGGAGGTGCCAACTTCACACACGATTTTTGTTTTTTTTTTCAAATAACTTTATAACAAAAGGTGGACAAAAGAAAATTTCTCCTGGACAAACATGGACAAATGATGGGCAAACGACGGACATACGTTTTAGCACAATAGAGCGAAACAAAAATTTTTTTGGGTTTTTTCGAAAAAAAATTTTTTTTTGTTATAACTTTTTAACAACAGGTGGACAAACGAATGGCATTTGGTTTTTTTAATTACTCGTAAATGGACGTGCCAACTTCACACACGATTTTTGTTTTTTTGAAATAACTTTTTAACAAAAGGCGGACAAAAGAAAATTTCTCCTGGACAAACATGGACAAATGATGGGCAAACGACGGGCATACGATTTAGCACAATAAAGCGAAACAAACATTTTTTTGGGTTTTTTCGAAAAAAAAAATTTTTTGTTATAACTTTTTAACAACAGGTGGACAAACGAAAATTTTTCCTGGACAAACGTGGACAAACGAATGGCATTTGGTTTTTTTAATTACTCGGAAATGGAGGTGCCAACTTCACACACGATTTTTGTTTTTTTGAAATAACTTTTTAACAAAAGGTGGACAAACGAAAATTTCTCCTGGACAAACATGGACAAACGATGGGCAAACGACGGACATACAATTTAGCACAATAAAGCGAAACAAAAATTTTTTTGGGTTTTTCGAAAAAAAAATTTTTTTTTGTTATAACTTTTTAACAAAAGGTGTACAAACGAAAATATTTCCTGGACAAACGTGGACAAACGATGGACAAATGAATGGCATTTGGTTTTTTTAATTACTCGGAAATGGAGGTGCCAACTTCACACACGATTTTTGTTTTTTTTGAAATAACTTTTTAAAAAAAGGTGGACAAACGAAAATTTCTCCTGGACAAACATGGACAAACGATGGGCAAACGACGGACATACGATTTTGTCGAACTCGCACCCCTACGATAGTTGAAATGGTTGTAAACGCATTCAGCTACGTCATGCCTGTTGTGAAGTCTTTCCCAATTGCCTTCTTTATGCATATTTTAATCTTTTACACATTGCATACTTCGTATGCAATTATGTGTTAAAGCTATGCTTGGTACGGCGGTTTTCAAAGAAACTTTGGTTTTTGTTGTTGTTTTCGTTCTATTTATAGAACTACAACGAATTAACCAATTTTGTCTGTTTGTATGATTTTTAATAATCGGGGATTGCCCATATTGCTTTTTTTTTTTTTTTTTTTTAAATGTATGAAAACATTTATTTGAAGCAATTTTTTAATTTTATAATTTATTTAATAATTTGGGAAAAATTTAAACAACGTGACATCAGGACGGACAAGGCGACAGCTGTTTCGATTATACCTTGTAAATCTCTTCAAAGCCTTTTTTTTTTTTTTTTTTTTTTTTTTTTTTTTTTTAATGGACGTTGTGGCAGCGCGCTGCCCTCAAGTGGCCCAATGAAACCAGGCTAATCCTGTTCACGCGATCGATTTATATATATATATAATAACTTTTTTTTTATTTGTATGATTTTTAATAATCGGGGATTGCCCATATTGCTTTTTTTTTTTTTTTAAATGTATGAAAACATTTATTTGAAGCAATTTTTTAATTTTATAATTTATTTAATAATTTGGGAAAAATTTAAACAACGTGACATCAGGACGGACAAGGCGACAGCTGTTTCGATTATACCTTGTAAATCTCTTCAAAGCCTTTTCTCCCGGGAGTGGGAGTCGAACTCGCACCCCTACGATAGTTGAAATGGTTGTAAACGCATTCAGCTACGTCATGCCTGTTGTGAAGTCTTTCCCAATTGCCTTCTTTATGCATATTTTAATCTTTTACACATTGCATACTTCGTATGCAATTATGTGTTAAAGCTATGCTTGGTACGGCGGTTTTCAAAGAAACTTTGGTTTTTGTTGTTGTTTTCGTTCTATTTATAGAACTACAACGAATTAACCAATTTTGTCTGTTTGTATGATTTTTAATAATCGGGGATTGCCCATATTGCTTTTTTTTTTTTTTTTTTTTAAATGTATGAAAACATTTATTTGAAGCAATTTTTTAATTTTATAATTTATTTAATAATTTGGGAAAAATTTAAACAACGTGACATCAGGACGGACAAGGCGACAGCTGTTTCGATTATACCTTGTAAATCTCTTCAAAGCCTTTTCTCCCGGGAGTGGGAGTCGAACTCGCACCCCTACGATAGTTGAAATGGTTGTAAACGCATTCAGCTACGTCATGCCTGTTGTGAAGTCTTTCCCAATTGCCTTCTTTATGCATATTTTAATCTTTTACACATTGCATACTTCGTATGCAATTATGTGTTAAAGCTATGCTTGGTACGGCGGTTTTCAAAGAAACTTTGGTTTTGTTGTTGTTTTCGTTCTATTTATAGAACTACAACGAATTAACCAATTTTGTCTGTTTGTATGATTTTTAATAATCGGGGATTGCCCATATTGCTTTTTTTTTTTTTTTTTTTTTTTTAAATGTATGAAAACATTTATTTGAAGCAATTTTTTAATTTTATAATTTATTTAATAATTTGGGAAAAATTTAAACAACGTGACATCAGGACGGACAAGGCGACAGCTGTTTCGATTATACCTTGTAAATCTCTTCAAAGCCTTTTCTCCCGGGAGTGGGAGTCGAACTCGCACCCCTACGATAGTTGAAATGGTTGTAAACGCATTCAGCTACGTCATGCCTGTTGTGAAGTCTTTCCCAATTGCCTTCTTTATGCATATTTTAATCTTTTACACATTGCATACTTCGTATTTTTTTTTATTTTTTTTTATTTTGCCGAGTCTTTGATGGGCAGCGGTTTGTCAAGCGTCACGATCTGAGACTGCTCAGCTACAGAAGAAATTTCATCAGCCAAGCGTAATACTTAAAGAGAACAGAAGCAAACGTATTATACATTAATTTAGAGAGGTGAGAACAATCTTTTTTATAGAAAAAAGGGAGTCCGAGCTATCAAATGTGTTTGAGTGAGAGTTATAATCTTGGCATAAACGCCGAAAAGGTTCATTTTGTTCGAAATTCGTTCTACATTGTTTCAGCAGAAGAGGTTTGAAGTGTCTCGATGTCCGAGAGGGAACGCGAAAGTTCACTTCATTCAGAAGGAATGGGCTCGAAATTGATCCATTTAAAAGTTTTGTCATAAATATCACACCAAGCATTTCCCTTCGACTAGCAAGAGTTGGAAGATTGATAAGCTTTAATCGATTAGTATAAGGTGGAAGATTAGTTAAAGAGTCCCATTGGAAATTTCTTAAGGCAAATAGTAAAAATTGTTTTTGTATTGATTCGAGACTGTCTGCATGGACTTGATAACGCGGATTCCAAATTATCGAGCCGTATTCTAATATTGGCCTAACTAATGTTGTAAAAAGTGCTTTAGTTATGTAAGGGTCGTTAAATTCTTTTGACCACCGTTTAACAAATGCAAAAACACCTTTGCCTTTATTCACTGTAGCATTAATATGAAGATTGAAACTAAGTTTGGAATCCATCATGACTCCCAAGTCAATAAAATTATTTACAGTTTCTAGACTATAGTTGTTAATTGTATATGAAGCTGGTGGCGAAACTCTCCGAGAAAAACACATGAATTTACATTTTTTGAGATTGAGCGGCATATAATTTACATTGCACCAGGTAACCAAGTGATTTAAATCCATTTGAAGCAAGGAATGTTCCTCAACCGAGGCACATGATTTGAAAAGTTTTACATCGTCTGCGTACATCAAGATTTTTGAGTATTTAATTGTACCAGATCTATCGTTTATGAACAACAAGAACAGAATCGGACCAAGATGGCTGCCCTGAGGAACACCAGAAGAAACATTGATGACCCCAGAAAGTGTATTTTTAAAGATTACTTTTTGCGTACGATAACCAAGATACGAAGAAATCCAACATATAAGACGGGGTTGAAAACACGTCCCTTATTTTAGCGGCGATAGGTTGAATAAGTTGAAAATTTTACATAATTAGTAGCTAATTAAATGTAAATTAAGTGCGAAAAAAAAAAATTTATAGCTTTACAAAATTTTTTTTTATGACATTCTGCGCTAAAATAAGACTGAAGTTAGCGAAACCAATCGACGAAAGGTTGGCGGAAGAAGTTGAAAATTTTACATAATGAGTACCTAATTTATTGCAAATTAACTGCGAGAAAAAAAATTAATGCTTTACAAAATTTTTTTTTATGACATTCTGCGCTAAAATAAGACTGAAGTTAGCGAAACCAATCGGCGAAAGGTTGGCGGAATAAGTTGAAAATTTTACATAATGAGTACCTAATTTATTGCAAATTAACTGCGAGAAAAAAAAATTTATAGCTTTACAAAATTTTTTTTTATGACATTCTGCGCTAAAATAAGACTGAAGTTAGCGAAACCAATCGGCGAAAAGTTGGCGGAAGAAGTTGAAAATTTTACATAATGAGTACCTAATTATTGCAAATTAGCAGCGAGAAAAAAAATTTATAGCTTTATAAAATTTTTTTTTATGACATTCTGCGCTAAAATAAGACTGAAGTTAGCGAAACCAATCGGCGAAAAGTTGGCGGAAGAAGTTGAAAATTTTACATAATGAGTACCTAATTATTGCAAATTAACAGCGAGAAAAAAAATTTATAGATTTACAAATTTTTTTTTTATGACATTTTGCGCTAAAATAAGACTGAAGTTAGCGAAACCAATCGGCGAAAAGTTGGCGGAAGAAGTTGAAAATTTTACATAATGAGTACCTAATTTATTGCAAATTAACAGCTAGAAAAAATATTTATAGCTTTACAAAAAATTTTTTTATGACATTCTGCGCTAAAATAAGACTGAAGTTAGCGAAACAAATCGGCGAAGGGTTGGCGGAATAAGTTGAAAACTTTACATAATGAGTACCTAATTTATTGCAAATTAACTGCGAGAAAAAAAATGTATAGCTTTACAAAATTTTTTTTTATGACATTCTGCGCTAAAATAAGACTGAAGTTAGCGAAACCAATCGGCGAAAAGTTGGCGGAACAAGTTGAAAATTTTACATAATGAGTACCTAATTTATTGCAAATTAACAGCGAGAAAAAAAATTTATAGCTTTACAAAATTTTTTTTTATGACATTCTGCGCTAAAATAAGACTGAAGTTAGCGAAACCAATCGGCGAAAAGTTGGCGGAAGAAGTTGAAAATTTTACATAATGAGTACCTAAATTATTGCAAATTAGCAGCGAAAAAAAAATTTATAGCTTTACAAATTTTTTTTTTATGACATTCTGCGCTAAAATAAGACTGAAGTTAGCGAAACCAATCCGCGAAAGGTTGGCGGAAGAAGTTGAAAATTTTACATAATGAGTACCTAATTAATTGCAAATTAACTGCGAGAAAAAAAATGTATAGCTTTACAATTTTTTTTTAATGATATTTTGTGATCGATCTGCAGAGACGGCGGACATATCCTACTGGAAGGCGACGTAATCTGATGAGGGCACAACAGACCAATGGTCGCAGTGCAATCCTCTATAAATTTTCGATCTATCTGTGGTAGGGAAAGTTTTAACGTCCATAATGGAATTGTACCTTAAAGCAAAATCAATTTCTCGATGATAACAAATTGCACTGTGCAACAAGGTTATACGTAATTGATGAAACCAAAAGCAAAGAAAGTCTTATCCCTCGAATAACAAAACTCAATCACGGATTTTTTCCTATTCACTTTTACCTAAAACTTTTTTGACGTTCACTTTTACCTCAAAATTTACGTATGGTCTAAGAAAAAAATCGTAAAATTATTTTTATGACAAAACTTCGTTCTTATAATATAATAAACCATATTATTTATATTCTTAAATTCTATGAATACGGTTTTGGAAGAGGTTTTCTTAAAATATACGCACTTTTCCTTAGTATACATGCACTTTTTTGGTTTAGTGTAACAATATAAGAGCAATATACGATAACATACAAATTATTTAATAAGATCGAGCGTTACTGAAGTTTCTTTATGAATAGAGTTAACAAATTTATAAATATACAATAAAAATATAAGTGAAAACAATCCATGTTGGTTTTCTTTTCTTGTGGTTTTATCAATTACGGTGAGATGAACCCCCATTTTGACACACTGTGCTATAACTATTAAACCATAAAAGCCCAATTACATAGAACTTTGAAAACTTTGACATAAGTTGCGCTCCCATTGTTATACACAAAAAGTTTGTGGAATGTAAACCCGAGAAAAATTTTAAGCCATTTGCAAAAATGAAGCGTGCATCCGTCAATATTTTAACGAAAGTTTTATGTACACCGACCTTAAAAGTTAAAAAATGACTTACTGGAATCGCGGAGTAAACGGTTAGAAAAATTTGGTAAATAATAGGCATTGGCTTTTGTACCAGACTCGGACGTAAAAAGAGCGACTTGATCATTAATTTTTTTTGCCCATGTAAACCACCAATTAGAACGGCTCCGATTTTCTGAAATGCCGTGTTCATCGTCAGAGATTACTCCTTCCTTCACTCCATAATCTTTTTCCGTAGCATCGTTTTCCTTCAAAATATTGCCTGCGCCCGTAGATTTGTGGATCAAAAAATTCAACTGTTTTTCGCATTCTGTGCTTTCCTCAGTACCTGATATTTGACCTTCGGTTTCACATTGCGTAACTGTCAGCAATGCCTTAAATATTTTTTCTGCATCATCTACATTTCGACACATTATGAGTTGTCCGACGGCCGCGAGTAAAAGTGTACGGATTGGTTTGGAACATTTTTTTAATTCGCTCGAGTAGTTCTTTATAAAATGCGCTACATCGATTCGCACATAACATTTTGGAAGTTTGCTTTTATAACCGTCAGCATAATCTTCGATAGTGAAATATTCCGTATACTCTCTTATGGCTGCTGTCAGCAATGCCCTTGAGCCGTCGGTAACAACTTCTTTCGGGTGAGGAGCGCCAATCATGCACATGTTCATCAACCACGTTCGGATACTGACAGTAGAGTGTGCCTCTAACAAAAACTGGGAAATTGAAAATTGACCAGCATCGCAATTGATGACACTTATGTACAAGAAGACGTCGTGGCTCAATGTCCCATCCGGTCTTCTTAATTTGGGTACGCGAACTCCACTCGCATCGATACATAGTGTCACCTTTTCTGTTTTTGTCAATCTTTTGTAAATGTTGAGTTGATGCGATGTCATATAAAAGACATCGAAGGGATTGTGGCCAATTTTATGGATGGTATTTGGTTTTAGAGATTTGAGGATGTCCAAAGCACGAATAGGGTCGGGATCCAATTATTCGCGAGTAGTTTTATCATGCTTCGCCTTATGTAGGACGTTTGCTTTGAATAAGAATGGAGCTTCAGGCCGTCCTGGTTCCATAAGACGTTTTGCCTCTTGAGCTCGAAACGCTTCTGCACTTGTGTGTTTCAACATTTCTGCGACTTCCATTCTTTTCGCACCTCTCAAATTGCGTTTTCCGCATTGTTTCACTCCAACACTTGCTGAGCAATTAATATTGACGAAGTTTTCGTTATTCGTCAAAATACCTTTCAACGTGGACCCACATTTGCAATGACCTGTGAAATAACGTCATTCTAAAAAAGCTGTCTTTTCCTTAGAAGGATTACATAATTTATGATGTAAGTGTCCGAACGTCACCATTACAAAATAAAACTGGATTTTCTTGGATAAATTCTAAGATACATTTTCTTCTTAGTTTTTGATAACTCTACTGACTTCTAAAGATATAGCGGACTAGCAGCAATTCCGAAGGGACTGCCGTCGAAATTACCGACCAAATTCCGAGATTTCTCTCACAATCTATTACATTTTCCACCGACAGCAGTACCGTGGGAATTGCTGCTAGACCCCACAATAATTTGAGTACTACCGTACTCTTTGCGAGACATACCTCACATTGTAGTTCCGCCAAAAACTGGAGTAAGGGGGCAAAAATCCCTTTTCCATAGGTGAAGACATATATTGGCCCATAACTTTCTTTTTAATTGCTCTATGAAAAATATTTGGATGCCATTGAAATGAAGACAAAGTTCAAAGAATATACAGAGAAACCCCTCCTAAGGGACACCTCTATTGGACGGACACCTCCCTTGGCCGGACAGTTTTTCATGCACCAAGTTTTAAGTACATTTTTTAGTACAAATTGTCCTCCCTTAGGCGGACATTGTCTTGTCCGGACGCGGACAGTTATTTGCTTTAAAATTGGAAAAAAACTCTACTGAGCGGACACGAACCTCTATCAACGGACGCTGCTATCAGTTTTCATAACAAATCAATCATAAACCTCTCTTGAGCGGACTGGAACCCCCCTAAGCGAAAAAAATTTATATACATACATAAATATTATGGTACATATGTATTTACCAAATAAAAAATGGGGATTCCCAGAATAAAACCAAGTGGGCGTTAGATAAACAATCAAATTTAAAAGTCGTCACAGTGGAGATGTAATTACATAATAAAATGTTCGTTAGATAAATTTTCAGGATAAACGATTACTAGTGACAGTGAGTTAATTGTGTTCAGTCATATTGTAAATATTAGATGTGCTATAAGATGGCGAGGTCAATCCTGAGCTTAAAAACAATTAAAAATTGAAATAATTAACGCTAGTGAGGAAAATAATTTGTCTGTTCGTACATTACCCGAAATTAAAATCGTACAAACCCTATTTTGATTTATGATCTGTTTGTTATTGATTAAAGCTGCCCGATTTTTTGATCAGGTTCAAAATTGGAAAATTGGAACGCAGCCTGTTGATGATAAAAAAATTCGAATAAAATGGCTGTCTGGCAGCAATGTTGAATTCAAAAGGTATTTTATGAAATGTGTTCTGGCTCGTTTACTAGGGCAAGAAACCAAAACATTCCCATATCTGGGCCAATTATACAAGGCTACAAAAATGGCGAACCCGTCATAATATAAAGTTTAGATACCTTTGTGGTGAAATTGCTGCTGTTAATATGCAAGACGTACAGCAATTTTTAGAAAAACTACCGTATTTGGTGATTGGGTATAGCGCCACAAAAATATGTTCAATGCTGACGAGACAGGTCTTTTTTTCAGAACTTTGCCAAACAAAACATTGGCTCTAAAAAAACGAAGTGTGCCGTGGAGGAAAACTTTCGAAAGAAATACTGACTGTCCCATTTTTTTGCAAATAGGGCCGGCGAAAAAGAAAAACCTCTTGTTATTTGGAAGGCTGCTCGTCCGAGAGCAATTGCATCATTACATACGAAAAATCTTCCAGTAAATTGGCAGTCCAATAAAAAGGCTTGGATGACGCGTGATGTTATGACACAGTGGCTGAAAGATTTCGACCAGAGAATGGAGTTGCAAAACGGAAAATTTCTATTGCTTTTAGATAACGCGGCATCCCACCCACGAGATATAAGTTGAACAATGTAAAAATACTATTTCTGCCTAGCAACACTACTTCAGTTTGCCAGCCTCTTGATCAAGGAATAATCCAAAATTTAAAAATTCACTACCGCAACTTGTAAGTGAAAAACATATTGGTGAGCAAAGAAACTGGTTCCACTAAAAAGAAATAAGAACGCTTAGAGGCAATACACTTTATAAAGGAAGACCGGGCAAAAGTTCAAGCAGAAACCATAAAAAATTACTTTCAAAAGGCAGTGTTCGACAAAAATCGTAATCCGGCACTTGAATTCGAGCCCGAAGATGATATACCGCTAGCTTCAATTTTTGATTTATCGAAAGCTTTTGGGGATTCTACTTCTTCGAATCCGGATGACTTTGTGGATATAGATAACAATGCATGGACTGAAAGTTCAGACCTCGAGTTAGATGTTGTTATTGACAACATAGAAACAATTGATGACAATAGCACTGATGCTGAGATACAGATGAAGTTAATGAAACTTCCACAAGCGAAACCGCCTTGAATGCTGTTTAAATTTAAAAAGATTTTGCAGCGAAGACCTTTTTGCGTTCGAAATGTTGCAAAAATTAGAAAGTCATTTGAAAAATAGTTTTATTAAAAAAAAAAAACCTTAAGGAAACGACAATTCACCAATTTTTTAAATAATGAGTCTGATATTTATGGATTTATATTACTTATTATCTGAAGTATAATTTATGGCGGCCACCGTGGTGTGATGGTAGCGTGCTCCGCCTACCACATCGGATGCCCTGGGTTCAAACCCCGGGCAAAGTAACATCAAAAATTTTAGAAATAAGGTTTTTCAATTAGAAGAAAATTTTTCTAAGCGGGGTCGCCCCTCGGCAGTGTTTGGCAAGCGCTCAGGGTGTATTTCTGCCATGAAAAGCTCTCAGTGAAAACTTATCTGCCTTGCAGATGCCGTTCGGAGTGGGCATAAAATCAGGCATGCATAACCAACGAACCGATATCATTTCGTTACGATAATTAACGTTAATAAATGAAACAAAGTCATTTCGTTTCGTTTATTAACGTTAAGAACGTCAAATTAACGAAATGATTTTGTTTCGTTTTGTGCCATATCAAAACGAAATCAAATCGTTGATTATTAATTTCAAACTATGCTGGCAAAGCTGATTGATGACGGAGTCATTAAAGGTGAAAGCATTAGCCAAGCTGATTGCAACTTTTCTAATGAATTTTGACAGTACGACCATTTCTCAGAGTATTTTTGACATTACCACCAACGAATTACACAAACAAATTACATGGAGTTTGTGTGTGTATGTCCGCTCGCTGTTACCACCTTACGGCTTCACCATGGCTATAGCATTGCCAGCACA
Source organism: Eurosta solidaginis (assembly GCF_040869045.1). NCBI lineage: Eukaryota > Metazoa > Arthropoda > Insecta > Diptera > Tephritidae > Eurosta > Eurosta solidaginis. The sequence continues at coordinate 87,664,150 of NC_090319.1, read as the reverse complement.
ATTCAAACATAAAGTATCACGTTTTTGTTAACGTTTTTAACGTTAACGAAAGCTTTTCGTTTCGGTTAAAAACGAGATACAATTTATCTTGATAATTTCTTTATCGATAATATTTCGAAGTGTTTCAACGGAAACGGTGGAAATTTTTTGATAAACGATTAGCTTAACGTTAAGGTGCATCCCTGCATAAAATCATGTAGGTCCCGTCCGGCCGTCCGGTTTTCAACTTATTCCGCCAACCTTTCGCCGATTGGTTTCGCTAACTTCAGTCTTATTTTAGCGCAGAATGTCATAAAAAAAATTTTTGTAAATCTATAAATATTTTTTCTCGCTGCTAATTTGCAATAAATTAGGTACTCATTATGTAAAATTTTCAACTTCTTCCGCCAACTTTTCGCCGATTGGTTTCGCTAACTTCAGTCTTATTTTAGCGCAGAATGTCATAAAAAAAAATTTTGTAAAGCTATAAATTTTTTTTTCTCGCAGTTAATTTGCAGTAAATTAGGTACTCATTATGTGAAATTTTCAACTTATTCCGCCAACCTTTCGCCGATTGGTTTCGCTAACTTCAGTCTTATTTTAGCGCAGAATGTCATAAAAAAAAATTTTGTAAAGCTATAAATTTTTTTTTCTCGCAGTTAATTTGCAATAAATTAGGTACTCATTATGTGAAATTTTCAACTTATTCCGCCAACCTTTCGCCGATTGGTTTCGCTAACTTCAGTCTTATTTTAGCGCAGAATGTCATAAAAAAAAAATTTGTAAAGCTATAAATTTTTTTTTCTCGCACTTAATTTGCATTTAATTAGCTACTAATTATGTAAAATTTTCAACTTATTCCGCCAACCTATCGCCGCTAAAATAAGGGACGTGTTGAAAACCGAGTTGACTGAGCTTATGAATAAGTAATGGGTGTGATACTTTGTCGAAAGCTTTACTGAAATCGGTGTAAATTACAGGGATGCACCTTAACGTTAAGCTAATCGTTTATCAAATAATTTCCACCGTTTCCGTTGAAACACTTCGAAATATTATCGATAAAGAAATTATCAAGATAAATTGTATCTCGTTTTTAACCGAAACGAAAAGCTTTCGTTATCGTTAAAAACGTTAACAAAAACGTGATACTTTATGTTTGAATTGTGCTGGCAATGCTATAGCCATGGTGAAGCCGTAAGGTGGTAACAGCGAGCGGACATACACACACAAACTCCATGTAATTTGTTTGTGTAATTCGTTGGTGGTAATGTCAAAAATACTCTGAGAAATATTCGTACTGTCAAAATTCATGAGAAAAGTTGCAATCAGCTTGGCTAATGCTTTCACCTTTAATGACTCCGCCATCAATCAGCTTTGCCAGCATAGTTTGAAATTAATAATCAACATAAACGATTTGATTTCGTTTTGATATGGCAGAAAACGAAACAAAATCATTTCGTTATTTTGACGTTCTTAACGTTAATAAACGAAACGAAATGACTTTGTTTCGTTTATTAACGTTAATTATCGTAACGAAATGATATCGGTTCGTTGGTTAAGCATGCCTGGTAAATTACATCAGTGTGAAGGCCTTTTCTAAATCCATTAGAAACGTGGGTGGTAAATTCTAGTAAATTGGTGATAGGTGATTTGCCCTTACAGAACCCATGCTGCGAGCTTGCAATTATGGGGGAAATAGGGAATGTTAGGTGGTGGGTAACAATAGCCTCAAATAACTTTGGGATAGCGGATAACTTTGCTATGCCCCGGTAGTTTTCTATTGAAGACCTGCTTCCATTTTTATGAAGCGGAATAAGAAAAGATTCCTTCCATATTGTTGGGAAAACGCCATAAATTAAAGATAAATTAAATAAATCTGTTAGCGGCTGATAGATGTTTGCGGCACATTTTTTAAGAAAGTGTGTCGGGATCCTGTCGGGGCCGTATGAATATGATACTTTTAAAGTTTTTAAATAAGATAATACATCTTCTGAAGATATAAATGGAGCTCTGATTGAATAACATGAATCAATATGGTATGGGTATTCATTAGGTGGAACGTTGGTCTCAATAGAGTAATTTGATTTGAAAAATTCCGCAAAGAAGTCGGCGATCTCTTGATCATCGCTGGAAATATTATCTTGGAATTTCATGGATGATGGAAACCCTTTCACCCTGCGTTTAGAGTTTACGAATCCGTAAAATGCCTTCGGGTTGCAAGTTATATTTCTTTTCATTTTACAAAGATAAGCTTTGTAACACTTTTTGTTCAATTGAAAATACTTGCAGCGTAGAATCGAGTACTGTAAGTAATGGTTATGTAAACCCGTCTTTTTGAACAACTTGAAAGATCGAGACTTTTTATTCTTTAAAATTTTCAGCTCTTTAGTGAACCATACTTGGCTTGTATCGGAATGTACACAAATCCGCTTAGGTACGTATTTTTCAAAAAGACAGTAAATGGTATTGTAAAAGTGAGAAACGCTTTGCTCCACATCAGCATTAAATGTTGGCCACACTATTCGAGATAGATCACGATTTAATTTTTTAAAATTGGCCTTCGCAAAGTCGAAGCGATAACTGGAGTCGTATCGTTTATTTCCGCTGTTACAAGCATAATTTACAACTTCGTAAACTATTTAGAGGGAAGGGTGGTAAGCATCTTCAGGTTCAATAATGGGTTCGCATCGACTAATGGAATATTTAGATTCATCATCCACAAAGGCTAAATCCAACACTCTTCCGAATTTATTCGATTGGATGTTGATTTGTTGAAGGCACAGCTCAGACATTCCGTCTAGAAATTCATTGTTGGAAGACTTTGACGAAACTGGTACGATATTAAAGTCAGAGATGCACCATGATATGTGTGGCATATTGAAGTCACCCAAGACAATAATGGAATCGGAAGGCTTTAGCATCGAATTAACAGTTCTTAGCAAGGAAATGTGATTCATATAAACGGACAGTTCAGAAGATGGCGGGATATAACAGATGGCCAAATAAATGTGGATATTTGCTAGCTGTGTGCGTATGCACAAGAACTCAGTTGTATCGGTGGCGGTTACGCAAATCTCTTCAGATGGTATTGAAGAGTGTACAGCAAGCAGAACCCCACCTCCAACCCTGTTCAGGCGGTCATTTCGATATATCTGGTAGTCATTACAGAGGATCTCTGAGTTAAAAACATGAGGTTTCAGCCAGGTTTCGGTTAAAGCAATTATATCGTAGCTTGAGTTAAATGATTTTAAAAACAGTTCTGTTAACTTGGTGTTTAAGCCTCTAACATTTTGGTAAAGTATATCTAAAGCAGATTTTTCGTTCAGTTTTTTGACTCAGTGTTATTAACAGGGATCTTTGCCAAGTTTGGAACACTCTTATTCCGCCTATATTCAAATTCCCGCACAAGTGCACCAGAGGGCCAAAAATCGTTACTCAAGATAGTGTCAAAATGGTCAATAGGTACATCTAATCTAAAGGAAGATACGTTTCTTTCATAACTAAAATTAAATTTCCGAATTGTTACGTCATGGGTTTTCCTTTTTGAGAAGATATACGATTTCAGATCCTCCTCAGTAGTATCCCTGTCGAATCTTGACACGAATATCGATTTTTTAGGAGGGACTACAACCAACTTCCTAGTTCCAGGCTCAGTCGCCTGAGAACGGTTTGCAGGTTCAATATTTTTTCTAGCTGCTAGTTTTGTTGGAGGTGCCTTTGATGTTGAAGGCTCTACTGTAAGAGGACTTGGAGATGCTAAGTTTATTAATTCTATCGTGCTAGGTGTAGGAACGATTGGGTTCTGGATGTTTTGAACGGGGTCTAGGGTCAATACGCCAGCCGAGACATCAGTTCGTTTTCGTTTGCTGTCACGACTGTCGCTGTTAGCATTAGCAGCTGAATCGGTAATACATTTGAAAGTTTTAAACAAGTTTTCATAATACTTGAATTTATCCCCTAATGTAGAAAGTTCCTTACCGATTTCGGAGAATGCGTTTCGGGTATGTTTGAAAAGCTTAAAAAGATCCACTTCGGTGGATCTGCATTTCAAGCACGACCAACGCACACCCTTGTTATCGTTGATCGCATCACACACCCTTGCTGTCAAACTAGCGCACTTCATATGAGCAAGCTCATCACAAAGCCAGCACGACACGAAACGCTCGGTATCACCTTTCAATTGGCAGTTAACAAAATTGCAAGACATTATAAGTTAAAGTAAAATTGATTAAACAGACGGAGGCAGTGAAAATAGTTTGGAGATCACAGTAAGAAAATCACTGTTTGAGCAGTTTGAAGATCACTGTATGTGCAGTTTAAGATCGCTATTAACTGACGCTTAACAACACACAATGCAAACAGCTGTGGCAGTGAAAAGAAAATGAAGTAAATGTGCACGAGCAAATAACAATTGAAAACTGAAAATATGTAAATGCCAATCAAATGCAACAACAAATATGCAAAGTGACTCGGCAAATATGTATGTATGTATGGATATACACACTTTATCAATTATTTTTAAGATACAATTTATTTTAGTAAAGAAAAGCAGAACTTTAAATTGCGAATGCAGTACACAACGTGTTTACACTTATTTTTAGCACAATAATTATTTAAACAAACAAATTTATTTATTTAAGACAAAATAAGGCTCAGTAGAAATCAAAACACAACTTCACAGCTTGACGTTCGCACTTTTGATGCACAATAAAGCGAAACAAACATTTTTTTGGGTTTTTTGGAAAAAAAATTTTTTGTTATAACTTTTTTACAAAAGGTGGATAAACGAAAATTTTTCCTGGACAAACGAATGGCATTTGGTTTTTTTAATTACTCGTAAATGGAGATGCCAACTTCACACACGATTTTTGTTTTTTTGAAATAACTTTTTAACAAAAGGTGGACAAACTAAAATTTCTCCTGGACAAACATGGACAAACGATGGGCAAACGACGGACATACGATTTAGCACAATAAAGCAAAACAAAAATTTGTTTGGGTTTTTTCGAAAAAAAAATTTTTTTTGTTATAACTTTTTAACAACAGGTGGACAAACGAAAATTTTTCCTGGACAAACGTGGACAAACGAATGGCATTTGGTTTTTTTAATTACTCGGAAATGGAGGTGCCAACTTCACACACGATTTTTGTTTTTTTGTAATAACTTTTTAACAAAAGGTGGACAAACGAAAATTTCTCCTGGACAAACGTGGACAAACGATGGACAAACGAATGACATTTGGTTTTTTTAATTACTCGTAAATGGGGATGCCAACTTCACACACGATTTTTGTTTTTTTGAAATAACTTTTTAACAAAAGGTGGACAAAAGAAAATTTCTCCTGGACAAACATGGACAAACGAATGGCATTTGGTTTTTTTAATTACTCTTAAATGGAGATGCCAACTTCACACACGATTTTTGTTTTTTTTTTAAATAACTTTTTAACAAAAGGTGGACAAACGAAAATTTCTCCTGGACAAACGATGGACAAACGAATGGCATTTGGTTTTTTTAATTACTCGTAAATGGAGATGCCAACTTCACACACGATTTTTGTTTTTTTGAAATAACTTTTTAACAAAAGGTGGACAAACGAAAATTTTTTCCGGACAAACGTGGACAAACGATGGACAAACGAATGGCATTTGGCTTTTTTAATTACTCGTAAATGGAGATGCCAACTTCACACACGATTTTTGTTTTTTTTGAAATAACTTTTTAACAAAAGGTGGACAAAAGAAAATTTCTCCTGGACAAACATGGACAAACGATGGGCAAACGACGGACATACGATTTAGCACAATAAAGCAAAACAAAATTTGTTTGGGTTTTTTCGAAAAAAAAATTTTTTTTGTTATAACTTTTTAACAACAGGTGGACAAACGAATATTTTTCCTGGACAAACGTGGACAAACGAATGGCATTTGGTTTTTTTAATTACTCGGAAATGGAGGTGCCAACTTCACACACGATTTTTGTTTTTTTAAATAACTTTTTAACAAAAGGTGGACAAACGAAAATTTCTCCTGGACAAACATGGACAAACGATGGGCAAACGACGGACATATAATTTAGCACAATAAAGCGAAACAAAATTTTTTTGGGGTTTTTCGAAAAAAAAAAATTGTTTGTGTTATAACTTTTTAACAAAAAGTGTACAAACGAAAATATTTCCTGGACAAACGTGGACAAACGATGGACAAACGAATGGCATTTGGTTTTTTTAATTACTCGTAAATGGAGGTGCCAACTTCACACACGATTTTTGTTTTTTTCAAATAACTTTTTAACAAAAGGTGGACAAAAGAAAATTTCTCCTGGACAAACATGGGCAAATGATGGGCAAACGACGGACATACGATTTAGCACAATAAAGCGAAACAAAAATTTGTTTGGGTTTTTTCGAAAAAAAAATTTTTTTTGTTATAACTTTTTAACAACAGGTGGACAAACGAAAATTTTTCCTGGACAAACGTGGACAAACGAATGGCATTTGGTTTTTTTAATTACTCGTAAATGGAGGTGCCAACTTCACACACGATTTTTGTTTTTTGAAATAACTTTTTAACAAAAGGCGGACAAAAGAAAATTTCTCCTGGACAAACATGGACAAATGATGGGCAAACGACGGGCATACGATTTAGCACAATAAAGCGAAACAAAAATTTTTTTGGGTTTTTTCGAAAAAAAAAATTTTTTTGTTATAGCTTTTTAACAACAGGTGGACAAACGAAAATTTTTCCTGGACAAACGTGGACAAACGAATGGCATTTGATTTTTTTAATTACTCGGAAATGGAGGTGCCAACTTCACACACGATTTTTGTTTTTTTGAAATAACTTTTTAATAAAAGGTGGACAGACGAAAATTTCTCCTGGACAAACATGGACAAACGATGGGCAAACGACGGACATACGATTTAGCACAATAAAGCGAAACAAAAAATTTTTTGGGTTTTTCGAAAAAAAAAAAATGTTTGTTATAACTTTTTAACAAAAGGTGAACAAACGAAAATATTTCCTGGACAAACGTGGAAAAACGATAGACAAACGAATGGCATTTGGTTTTTTTAATTACTCGTAAATGGAGGTGCCAACTTCACACACGATTTTTGTTTTTTTGAAATAAATTTTTAACAAAAGGTGGACAAACGAAAATTTTTCCTGGACAATCGTGGACAAACGATGGACAAACGAATGGCATTTGATTTTTTTAATTACTCGTAAATTGAGGTGCCAACTTCACACACGATTTTTGTTTTTTTGAAATAACCTTTTAACAAAAGGTGGATAAAAGAAAATTTCTCCTGGACAAACATGGACAAACGATGGGCAAACGACGGACATACGATTTAGCACAATAAAGCCAAACAAAAATTTGTTTGGGTTTTTTCGAAAAAAAAATTTTTTTGTTATAACTTTTTAACAAGAGGTGGACAAACGAAAATATTTCCTGGACCAACGTGGACAAACGATGGGCAAACGACGGACATACGATTTAGCACAATAAAGCGAAACAAAAAATTTTTTGGGTTTTTCGAAAAAAAAAAATGTTTGTTATAACTTTTTAACAAAAGGTGAACAAACGAAAATATTTCCTGGACAAACGTGGAAAAACGATAGACAAACGAATGGCATTTGGTTTTTTTAATTACTCGTAAATGGAGGTGCCAAGTTCAAACACGATTTTTGTTTTTCTGAAATAACCTTTTAACAAAAGGTGGATAAAAGAAAATTTCTCCTGGACAAACATGGACAAACGATGGGCAAACGACGGACATACGATTTAGCACAATAAAGCGAAACAAAATTTTTTTGGCTTTTTTCGAAAAAAAAAAATTTTGTTATAACTTTTTAACAAAAGGTGGACAAGCGAAAATTTTTCCTGGACAAACGTTGACAAACGATGGACAAACGAATGGCATTTGGTTTTTTTAAATACTCGTAAATGGAGGTGTCAACTTCACACACGATTTTTGTTTTTTTGAAATAACTTTTTAACAAAAGGTGGACAAAAGAAAATTTCTCCTGGACAAACATGGTCAAATGATGGGCAAACGACGGACATACGATTTAGCACAATAAAGCGAAACAAAAATTTTTTTGGGTTTTTTCGAAAAAAAATTTTTTTGTTATAACTTTTTAACAAAAGGTGGACAAACGAAAATATTTCCTGGACCAACGTGGACAAACGAATGGCATTTGGTTTTTTTAATTACTCGTAAATGGAGGTGCCAACTTCACACACGATTTTTGTTTTTTTGAAATAACTTTTTAACAAAAGGTTGGACAAAAGAAAATTTCTCCTGGACAAACATGGGCAAATGATGGGCAAACGACGGACATACGATTTAGCACAATAAAGCGAAAAAAAAATTTTTTTGGGTTTTTTCGAAAAAAAAATTTTTTGTTATAACTTTTTAACAAAAGGTGGACAAACGAAAATATTTCCTGGACCAACGTGGACAAACGATGGACAAACGAATGGCATTTGGTTTTTTTAATTGCTCGTAAATGGAGGTGCCAACTTCATACACGATTTTTGTTTTTTATACTCAGTTGAGCAGAGCTCACAGAGTATATTAAGTTTGACTGGATAACGGTTGGTTGTACATATATAAAGGAATCGAGATAGATATAGACTTCCATATATCAAAATAATCAGGATCGAAAAAGAACTTGATTGAGCCATGTCCGTCCGTCCGTCCGTCCGTCCGTTAACACGATAACTTGAGTAAATTTTGAGGTATCTTGATGAAATTTGGTATGTAGGTTCCTGAGCACTCATCTCAGATCGCTATTTAAAATGAACGATATCGGACTATAACCACGCCCACTTTTTCGATATCGAAAATTTCGAAAAACCGAAAAATTGCGATAGTTCATTACAAAAGACAGATAAAGCGACGAAAATTGGTAGATGAGTTGAACTTATTACGCAGAATAGAAAATTAGTAAAATTTTGGACAATGGGCGTGGCACCGCCCACTTTTAAAAGAAGGTAATTTAAAATTTTTGCAAGCTGTAATTTGGCAGTCGTTGAAGATATCATGATGAAATTTGGCAGGAACGTTACTCCTATTACTATATGTACGCTTAATAAAAATTAGCAAAATCGGAGGAGGACCACGCCCATTTTTAAAAAAAATTTTTTTTTAAGTAAAATTTTAACAAAAAATTTAATATCTTTACAGTATATAAGTAAATTATGTCAACATTCAACTCCAGTAATGATATAGTGCAACAAAATACAAAAATAAAAGAAAATTTCAAAATGCCGCCCTTTTTCATTTAATTTGTCTAGGATACTTTTAACGCCATAAGTCGAACAAAAATTAACCAATCCTTTTGAAATTTGGTAGGGGCATAGATTTTATGACGTTAACTCTTTTCTGTGAAAATGGGCGAAATCGGTTGATGCCACGCCCAGTTTTTATACACAGTCGTCCGTCTGTCCTTCCGCATGGCCGTTAATACGATAACTTGAGCAAAAATCGACATATCTTTAATGAACTTAGTTCACGTGCTTACTTGAACTCACTTTATCTTGGTATGAAAAATGAACGAAATCCGCCTATGACCACGCCCACTTTTTCGATATCGAAAATTACGAAAAATGAAAAAAATTCCATAATTCTATACCAAATACGAAAAAGGGATGAAACATGGTAAGGTAATTGGATTGTTTTATTGAAGCGAAATATAACTTTAGAAAAAACTTTATAAAATGGTTGTGACACCTACCATATTAAGTAGAAGAAAATGAAAAATGTCTGCAGGGCGAAATAAAAACCCTTAAAATCTTGGCAGGTATTACATATATAAATAAATTAGCGGTATCCAACATATGAAGTTCTGGGTCACCCTGGTCCACATTTTGGTCGATATCTGGAAAACGCCTTCACATATACAACTACCACCACTCCCTTTTAAAATACTCATTAACTCCTTTCGTTTGATACCCATATTGCACAAACGAATTCTAGAGTCACCCCTGGCCCACCTTTATGGCGATATATCGAAACGGCGTCCACCTATGGAACTAAGGATTACTCCCTTTGAAAATACTCATTAACACCTTTCTTTTGATACCCATATTGTACAAACAAATTCTAGAGTCACCCCTGGTCCACCTTTATGGCGATATTTCGAAAATGCGACCACCTATACAATAACCACCACTCCCTTTTAAAACCCTCATTAATACCTTTAATTTGATACCCATATCGTACAATCACATTCTAGAGTCACCCCTGGTCCACCTTTATGACGATATTTCGAAACGGCGTCCACCTATAGAACTAAGGCCCACTCCCTTTTAAAATACTCATTAACACCTTTAATTTGATACCCATATCGTACAAACATATTCTAAAGTCACCCCTGGTCCACCTTTATTGCTATATCCCGAAAAGGCGAACACCTATAGAACGAAGGCCCACTCCCTTTTAAAAATACTCATTAACACGTTTCATTTGATACCCATATCGTACTAACAAAGTCTAGAGTCACCCCTGGTCCACCTTTATTGCGATACCTCGAAAAGGCGTCCACCTATAGAACTAAGGCCCACTCCCTTTTAAAATAGTCATTAACTACTTTCGTTTGATACCCATATTGCACAAACGAATTCTAGAGTCACCCCTGGCCCACCTTTATGGCGATATCTCGAAACGGCGTCCACCTATGGAACTAAGGATTACTCCCTTTTAAAATACTCATTAACACCTTTCTTTTGATACCCATATTGTACAAACAAATTCTAGAGTCACCCCTGGTCCACCTTTATGGCGATATTTCGAAAATGCGACCACCTATACAACAACCACCACTCCCTTTTAAAACCCTCATTAATACCTTTAATTTGATACCCATATCGTACGAACACATTCTAGATTCACCCCTGGTCCACCTTTATGGCGATATTTCAAAACGGCGTCCACCTATAGAAGTAAGGCCCACTCCCTTTTAAAATACTCATTAACACCTTTCATTTGATACCCATATCGTACAAACATATTCTAAAGTCACCCCTGGTTCACCTTTATGGCGATATCTCGAAAAGGCGAACACCTATAGAACGAAGGCCCACTCCCTTTTAAAAATACTCATTAACACCTTTTATTTGATACCCATATCGTACTAACAAAGTCTAGAGTCACCCCTGGCCCACCTTTATGACGATATCTTGAAACGGCGTCCACCTATGGAACTAAGGATTACTCCCTTTTAAAAACTCATTAACACCTTTCTTTTGATACCCATATTGTACAAACAAATTCTAGAGTCACCCCTGGTCCACCTTTATGGCGATATTTCGAAAATGCGACCACGTATACAACAACCACACTCCCTTTTAAAACCCTCATTAATACCTTTAATTTGATACCCATATCGTACAAACACATTCTAGAGTCACCCCTGGTCCACCTTTATGGCGATATTTCGAAACGGCGTCCACCTATAGAATTAAGGCCCACTCCCTTTTAAAATACTCATTAACACCTTTCGTTTGATGCCCATATTGTACAAACAAATTCTAGGGTCACTCATGGTCCACCTTTATGGCGATATCTCGAAACGGCGTCCACCTATGGGACTAAGGAATACTCCCTTTTAAAATACTTATTAACACCTTTCTTTTGATACCCATATTGTACAAACAAATTCTAGGGTCACCCCTGGTCCACCTTTATGGCGATATCTCGAAACGGCGTCCACCTATGGAACTAAGCATTACTCCCTTTTAAAATACTCATTAACACCTTTCATTTGATACCCATATCGCACCCCTGGTCCACCTTTATGGCGATATCTTGAAAAGGCGACCACCTAAACAACAACCACCACTCCCTTTTAAAACCCTCATTAATACCTTTAATTTGATACCCATATCGTACAAACACATTCTAGAGTCAACCCTGGTCCACCTTTATGGCGATATTTAGAAACGGCATCCACCTATAGAACTAAGGCCCACTCCCTTTTAAAATACTCATTAACACCATTCGTTTGATGCCCATATTGTACAAACAAATTCTAGGGTCACCCCTGTTCCACCTTTGTGGCGATATCTCGAAACGGCGTCCACCTATGGAACTAAGGATTACTCCCTTTTAAAATACTCATTAACACCTTTAATTTGATACCCATATCGTACAAACGCATTCTAGAGTCAACCCTGATCCACCTTTATGGCTATATCCCTAAATGGCGTCCACCTATAGAACTATCGCCCACTCCCTCATAAAATACTCTTTAATGCCTTTCATTTGATACACATGTCATACAAACACATTCCAGGGTTTCCCTCGGTTCATTTTCCTACATGGTTATTTTCCCTTATGTTGTCACCATAGCTCTCAACTGAGTATGAAATGTTCGGTTACACCCGAACTTAACCTTCCTTACTTGTTTGAAATAACTTTTTAACAAAAGGTGGACAAACGAAAATTTCTCCTGGACAAACATGGACAAATGATGGGCAAACGACGGACATACGATTTAGCACAATAAAGCCAAACAAAAATTTTTTTGGGTTTTTTCGAAAAAAAAAATTTTTTGTTATTTATAACTTTTTAACAAAAGGTGGACAAACGAAAATTTTTCCTGGACAAACGTGGACAAACGAATGGCATTTGGTTTTTTTAATTACTCGGAAATGGAGGTGCCAACTTCACACACGATTTTTGTTTTTTTGGAATAACTTTTTAACAAAATGTGGACAAAAGAAAATTTCTCCTGGACTAACGTGGACAAATGATGGGCAAACGACGGACATACGAATTAGGCCAATAAAGCGAAACAAAAGTTTTTTGGGTTTTTTCGAAAAAAAAATTTTTTTGTTATAAATTTTTAACAAAAGGTGGACAAACGAAAATTTTTCTCCTGGACAAACATGGACAAACGATGGGCAAACGACGGACATACGATTTAGCACAATAAAACAAAACAAAAATTTGTTTGGTTTTTTTTGAAAAAAAAAATTTTTTTGTTATAACTTTTTAACAAAAGGTGGACAAACGAAAATTTTTCCTGGACAAACGATGTACAAACGAATGGCATTTGGTTTTTTTAATTACTCGGAAATGGAGGTGCCAACTTCACACACGATTTTTTTTTTTGAAATAACTTTTTAACAAAAGGTGGACAAAAGAAAATTTCTCCTGGACTAACATGGACAAATGATGGGCAAACGACGGACATACGAATTAGGCCAATAAAGCGAAACAAAAATTTTTTTGGGTTTTTTCGAAAAAAAAATTTTTTTTGTTATAACTTTTTAACAAAAGGTGGACAAACGAAAATTTTTCCTGGACAAACGTTGACAAACGATGGACAAACGAATGGCATTTGGTTTTTTTAATTCTCGTAAATGGAGCTGTCAACTTCACACACGATTTTTGTTTTTTTGAAATAACTTTTTAACAAAAGGTGGACAAAAGAAATTTTCTCCTGGATAAACATGGGCAAATGATGGGCAAACGACGGACGTACGATTTAGCACAATAAAGCGAAACAAAAATTGTTTTGGGTTTTTTCGAAAAAAAAAAATTTTTTTGTTATAACTTTTTAACAAAAGGTGTACAAATGAAAATATTTCCTGGACAAACGTGGACAAACGATGGACAAACGAATGGCATTTGGTTTTTTTAGTTACTCGTAAATGGAGGTGCCAACTTCACACACGATTTTTGTTTTTTTTTTCAAATAACTTTTTAACAAAAGGCGGACAAAAGAAAATTTCTCCTGGACGAACATGGACAAATGATGGGCAAACGACGCGCATACGATTTAGTACAATAAAGCGAAACAAACATTTTTTTTGGGTTTTTTTCAAAAAAAAATTTTTTTGTTATAACTTTTTAACAACAGGTGGACAAACGAAAATTTTTCCTGGACAAACGTGACAAACGAATGGCATTTGGTTTTTTTAATTACTCGGAAATGGAGGTGCCAACTTCACACACGATTTTTGTTTTTTTTTTGAAATAACTTTTTAACAAAAGGTGGACAAACGAAAATTTCTCCTGGACAAACATGGACAAATGATGGGCAAACGACGGGCATACGATTTAGTACAATAAAGCGAAACAAAAATTTTTTTGGGTTTTTTTCAAAAAAAAAATTTTTTTGTTATAACTTTTTAACAACAGGTGGACAAACGAAAATTTTTCCTGGACAAACGTGACAAACGAATGGCATTTGGTTATTTTAATTACTCGGAAATGGAGGTGCCAACTTCACACACGATTTTTGTTTTTTTTGAAATAACTTTTTAACAAAAGGTGGACAAACGAAAATTTCTCCTGGACAAACATGGACAAATGAAGGGCAAACGACGGGCATACGATTTAGTACAATAAAGCGAAACAAAAATTTTTTTGGGTTTTTTTCAAAAAAAAAGTTTTTTTTGTTATAAATTTTTAACAACAGGTGGACAAACGAAAATTTTTCCTGGACAAACGTGACAAACGAATGGCATTTGGTTTTTTTAATTACTCGGAAATGGAGGTGCCAACTTCACACACGATTTTTGTTTTTTTGAAATAACTTTTTAACAAAAGGTGGACAAAAGAAAATTTCTCCTGGACCAACATGGACAAATGATGGGCAAACGACGGACATACGAATTAGGCCAATAAAGCGAAACAAAAATTTTTTTGGGTTTTTTCGAAAAAAAAAATTTTTTTGTTATAACTTTTTAACAAAAGGTGGACAAACGAAAATTTTTCCTGGACAAACGTTGACAAACGATGGACAAACGAATGGCATTTGGTTTTTTTAATTCTCGTAAATGGAGGTGTCAACTTCACACACGATTTTTGTTTTTTTGAAATAACTTTTTCACAAAAGGTGGACAAAAGAAAATTTCTCCTGGACAAACATGGGCAAATGATGGGCAAACGACTTACGTACGATTTAGCACAATAAAGCGAAACAAAAATTGTTTTGGGTTTTTTCGAAAAAAAAAATTTTTTTTGTTATAACTTTTTAACAAAAGATGTACAAATGAAAATATTTCCTGGACAAACGTGGACAAACGATGGACAAACGAATGGCATTTGGTTTTTTTAATTACTCGTAAATGGAGGTGCCAACTTCACACACGATTTTTGTTTTTTTCAAATAACTTTTTAACAAAAGGCGGACAAAAGAAAATTTCTCCTGGACGAACATGGACAAATGATGGGCAAACGACGCGCATACGATTTAGTACAATAAAGCGAAACAAACATTTTTTTGGGTTTTTTCAAAAAAAATTTTTTTGTTATAACTTTTTAACAAAAGGTGGACAAACGAAAATTTTTCCTGGACAAACGTGACAAACGAATGGCATTTGGTTTTTTTAATTACTCGGAAATGGAGGTGCCAACTTCACACACGATTTTTGTTTTTTTTTGAAATAACTTTTTAACAAAAGGTGGACAAACGAAAATTTCTCCTGGACAAACATGGACAAATGATGGGCAAACGACGGACATACGATTTAGCACAATAAAGCCAAACAAAAATTTTTTTGGGTTTTTTCGAAAAAAAAATTTTTTTTGTTATAACTTTTTAACAAAAGGTGGACAAACGAAAATTTCTCCTGGACAAACATGGACAAATGATGGGCAAACGACGGACATACGATTTAGCACAATAAAGCGAAACAAAAATTGTTTTGGGTTTTTTCGAAAAAAAAAATTTTTTTTGTTATAACTTTTTAACAAAAGATGTACAAATGAAAATATTTCCTGGACAAACGTGGACAAACGATGGACAAACGAATGGCATTTGGTTTTTTTAATTACTCGAAAATGGAGGTGCCAACTTCACACACGATTTTTGTTTTTTTGAATTAACTTTTTAACAAAAGGTGGACAAACGAATGAGATATGATTTTTTTAATTATTGGCCCAAGTAGGTGCCAACTTCGCAGAGCTATATTTGATGTATTAAGAAAAACGCGTAAGACATTGTTTAAAATAGAGATTTAATTTTGTATTTTTCAACCCTTATTGGAAGGTTTACTTTTGTAAACCACTAAGTAATGTTAATTGAAAAATGATTTTTAAATTTTTTTTTTTCAAAAAATGCACATTTGTTGTTTTGGCTTTGCAAAATTTGACATATATAATATTTCGTTAAAACAACAATGGCACATTCGTGACTTTGGCATTGTACCCACGATATAATAACAGATATTATCACTTATTATCTCATAGGCTGAAGCTTTGCGGAGATAGTGTGGCCCTCTTAATTCAGGATTCAAGATCCACATTCAAAATCCGTATATCAAGGTATCTGCTAAGGCTGATAAAGGTTTTTATGGCAGAAATTTACTCGAAGGGCTTTGTAAAGCAATATTCTAAGGACAATCTCTTTCAAAAAAAAAAAAAAAAAAAAAACAACTGTTTGCCGTTTTTCTACAGTATCCCGATGATTGGTTTCCCTGGACTTGATTAATCACTCTCGGTATAAAAGGCCAACACCACTACTCTATACCTGCTTTGCTCTGTCTTGACTAGCATATATTAATATGAGTAATATCTTTTTAAACAATTTAAATAAACACCCAATTTCGTCACCATTTGTGGATTTAGTGCATTGATACAAAAAAAGTTAAAAGTTATTTAATACTATTTCACAAAACGGCCTCTTCTATTCTTCCCCTTTCTCTCATCATTCGTATTGTATGGGAGTTTTCAACATGAGCTGTCACTACATAGACCACCTTGTCGTTATTACATCATGATCATGAACTTTTGGTTGATTTTGAATAGACATTTTTATAAGTTTATTTGATATTTCTTATATTTCACAATAATTTTTCAAATTTTCAATGAGTAAAAAAAATTTTTTAGAAAGAATTGATATAAAATGTCAAAATGTTGTTTAGAAAGAGTCGCCGTGTGTAAATCTGAAACGCAACTTCAAAAGAAGTTGAAGTCGAAGCGGCAACAAAAACAAAGACGATTTGTTTTGGATATTTTCCATCTTTCACCAACAATGCGGCAAAAGTTTGTGCATTGGTAAATATCGTGCTGTTCGTGGCAAAGAAAGCACACCTGTTCCTTTTCTTCGGTAGTGATTGCGTATGTAGGCTTGGAGATTCTATCTCTTCGTGTATTGAGCACTGCATCAGTCTTAGTTGGCTCAGTATCTGCGGTGATTGATATGAACATGGCGACATTTTGTAACCACTGGCTAAAATCCATTATACTCGGATAATCCATTCTATTTGTATAAATGTATCGTACCCACTATTCTCTTTTTAATAAAGGCAACTTACCTACAAGCTCATCTAAAAGTGTTGGATTATGCAGTTGTGGTATTGCACATGCATTCTGCAAAAATACTGTCAGATTCGACACCATTGTACTATAATCAACCATATCGGAAATTCTCGAATTTGAAATCTGTGGGAAGGCTCTCGCTTTCGCTAATTGTCTCTTAATCAGTATTTGTGGCCTTCCATAGTGCATCTCCAATGTGTTAATGACCATTTTAATGCTATCTGGGTGTATTAAGAAGGCTTCAACTTTCGATTTTGCTGCGCCCTTAATCGCCTTTTGCAGCCGTGTCAAATTCTCTAGATTCGTGTAGCGATAGGCATCTGTTGTTTCTTTGTATGCAATGGCAAACATAGGCCATTGCTCTGGCAAACCTGAAAATTCTGGGAGATTTTGTAACTTACGTATGACGTGGCTGTATTGTTGAGGTGGATTGCTCATCTGGAGCGGCGTTGTTGAGTTTATAGGCATTGTGGCAGGATTCGTCCAGGCGGTTGACGGTGGTACTATCGGCATAAAGTGTGTAGACAAATACGGTAAACATGATTGCTCGAATACTGCTGGTCGATTAGTCGCAGAGTTGTCGTGGTGTTGGCAGTTGGTACACTTACGTGTCCCCATTTAGAGTACGTCGGCGGAATTGACGTGGCGTTAGAGGATAGGATATCTCCATATCCTGCAGTAGTGTATATAGGCACAGTTGACATGGCGCGGAGAGTTGTAGTCGCTGCATATCCTACAGTGGAGTATGTCGGCACAGTTGACATGGCGGGTGCAGGCATATGCGGCAAGAACGTTGACACAGGCATGCTCGTGGTGAATGAATTCGGCAAAGTTAAAATATGTGCTGGCAAACTTGACGGGGCTGTTGTTGGCGTAAACAGCTGTTTGAGTTTAGCATTCTTTATATTGGATTCTTGCAACAAATGCTGCAATTCTGCAGTTTTCTGGTGAAGCTCAGTAGCTTCGTTTTGTTCTACTATTGTTTTTTCTTGTTCCTCATCGCTGAGAGTGGCATTAAGTTTTTCTGAGGACATTTCCTTGTTACGATTTTTTAAGCTCTCGCTGCGACGAGGCATAAACGATTTATTTGGCAAATCAAATAAATAATAAAGATGTTGGGAATTCAATGCAAGTATAACAGAACTCCGTTTTATGTCCAAATATTGAAAATAAAAGACCGAGTAAAGTACGTATAATATGTGGAGTGGAGTTTATTATCTGTATTAAATAATGCAAATTAACAAAAGACAGTTTCCAAGTAATTTAACTTACCTATTTGCTATTATTTTTCCACCAACATTTCTTCTTTGATACAATTGTTCACATTCTTTAAAGTAGTTGTTCGAGAATATTAAGGAAAATGTTGCAGGGTGGCATAGAAAACGTAAAATATAAAAATTCAGTTTGATTCAAATTTATACCTATATGACACTACTTTATTTTCGTGTATTTTTTCTTGTATTTTATCTTAAATTTTTTGTCGCACCCCCTCCTAATACGGCTTCAGTACTGGTGTAAGTGTGTAAACTATATTTCAAAAAACTAACGAAATACAAGAAAAATACAACCTAGTTCATTAAAAACAAACGAGCCAGTTTGTTTTTCGATAGGTTTTTTTGACATTCGGCCGTTTTTTCTTTATTTTTTTCTGACAAATGGAAATTTTGTTTTCAGTTTGAAAATTTGGTGCATAAAAACACAATTAAAATCAACTTTCTTGTGAAAAAATGAAACCATTAGAGACCGAAATAATTTTCGCGTGTTATTTGCATTGTTTTTATTGTTAAAAATGTTAATGTAAAAATAAAATGTAAAACATAAACAAAAACATTCCAAACTCACTAATTATGGGGAATAGTGGTCTCGCTTTTTCATAATAGAAATTGTTTTTGTGTTTTGAAGTTCCGATAAAGTTTCGTCAATTTTTTTAGCTTGGGATCCAAGCAAAAATAAAGTAGTGTCATATATGCTTTAGATTGCCAATTTATAACGCAGGGTAACACAGATACAGTAAAATCAAATAAAGAGTCGGTTACAGGTTCGTTTACTCAACAATAACCAAAACTTTTTTCTAAATCACAGTCATCAACATTTATTTATAGATAATACCATAAAAATATCGCCATTTCCACTGCTGAGTGGAATTTCATCCTATCTCAGCCACCATTTTGAAAACGGCCATTTATACAAAAAATTCTGTAATGCGGCTTTCAGCCGAGATAGGGCAATTTTCCACTCAGCAGTCATATATGTATGTATGTAATACTCCGATATTACTACAACAATATGTGCGCAATGCGTTTTTAATTCACGAAGTATTTTGATTGTAGCAGTTCAAGTTTTACAATAAAAAATTATAATTTAGGTACATCTCCTCATACAAAAGAAAAACGAAAACATCTTAATAGAAATATATCAGCACTCTGATGTTGGCGAGTGTAATATTTATTTAGAAGTATTACATATTTTATGACAGCATTTGATTTACAACAACACTTATGAACATCCCGTTTTTTCTTTTATAAATAATAGAGCAGGACTTCCATCAGATAAATCTGTATATAACTTTGACGAAGAAGATAAATAAGATCCTACCACAGCACAAAGAGCTTCTTTCCAAACGCCCGGTGCTCCAGAAACTACTTTGTTTCCTGAACCAAATCCAGCACACATCGATTCTACATCAAAACTTTCGCTTCCCCAATACCAACGACGATTAAAATAGCTCTTTTTTGCTATAGTTTCGGCAGTAGAACGGATATTATCACCAAATCCAATTCGTGAATACCATTCACTAACTTGCATTGGCATCCTCGGCTTTAATTCAGTTTTGCAAAGTTCTATTGCTCCTATTGTAGGATCTCGGTTAAAGGGGGAGTACACTTTAATTATACCTCTATCTATATCGTCCCTTTCTGGGAATTCTTTATACCGAACTTGCCGTTGCTTTTTTGGAAATATACTCTTTTTACCAGCTTTATGTGTGATCTTTTTCGGATCTGTTCTCCTCACGCATTGTAAAGCTGTAACCACGTATTCCATAGTGAATATGGCATACGTGGTTACAGCTTTACAATGCGTGAGGAGAACAGATCCGAAAAAGATCACACATAAAGCTGGTAAAAAGAGTATATTTCCAAAAAAGCAACGGCAAGTTCGGTATAAAGAATTCCCAGAAAGGGACGATATAGATAGAGGTATAATTAAAGTGTACTCCCCCTTTAACCGAGATCCTACAATAGGAGCAATAGAACTTTGCAAAACTGAATTAAAGCCGAGGATGCCAATGCAAGTTAGTGAATGGTATTCACGAATTGGATTTGGTGATAATATCCGTTCTACTGCCGAAACTATAGCAAAAAAGAGCTAGTTTAATCGTCGTTGGTATATAGTGAATATGGCATACGTGGTTACAGCTTTACAATGCGTGAGGAGAAGATATCCGACAAAGATCACAGTTAAAGCTGGTAAAAAGAGTATATTTTCAAAGAAGCCACCATCAATGATCTAACGCAAATATATTTTTTGTCTTCAAATATCGCCACGACATATGATTTATCCTCTGTATTCACAGAACTGCTAGAACTGCCACCTCCAGTGCGAAATTCCGCATTCGTGTAAGTGAAAGGGAAGCTAAGCGCGACCAACGGAAGCGCGAACTTATTTCGTAAATTGATTTTAGATAATCTAAGTTTTTCAGACGGTAGTTAAATATTAATTAAATCAAGATAAGTTTTGTGAACGCTATTTATACATTAGTGGATTGTGTGAATAAAAAATAAGTAGAAAGTTCTAGATTTCAGGAAATGAGCACAAATCAAATATTTGGCTGTTTTCAAAAGAAAATTTGCTTGTGTTTTTTTTATATATTTGCACAGCTTAATTGTACTATTGAATTGAGGAAGGCTATTTGATGTAGTGTTTGTACTTTTAATGAACAAACACAGCAAAGTACAAAAGGTACACTAATTAGTTTTATCTGTTTGTATTTTTAATGAATAATAAAATAATTAGGTTAGGTTGAACTGGCCGGTCCATGAAGACCTCACATAGACTGATTGAGTCCTTAGTGTTACCAGAAGTTTGTTTTAACCACCAAACTGAAAAACCCTATCAAAAACCAGGACCTATGTTATAAAATAACTCCGTCCTCTTGGCAAATACTAGAAGCTTCCTAGGACTTAAGCCACTTGCTGCTTCTAGATCTGACAACTGTATCATTCCTAATAATAATAATAATACCCAACGGATTAATACCCTCCAAAGCCTGCCCGACCGGCGCGAGGGGCGCATCCGCATGACGCACGGATTTGTTTTTGTTTTTGCCGAGTTGTTGATAGGCGGAGGTTTGTTAAGCGTCGAGATCTAAAACTGCTCAGCTACAGAATAAAAATCATCAGCTGAGTACTATACATAACAGTTAGAAATTACATAACGGTTAGAAATTATACTTATACATACTACATTGTTAAATTACAGAACATTTTTAGTTTATTCGATTGGTTTTTGGTTTTTTTTTTTACGAGTTAAGATAGGATAAGACAGTTTTCTTGATGGGAAAAAGTGAATCTGTTATATCAAATGAATTAGAATGAGTGTTAAAATCATGACACAAACACCGGAAAGGTTCATTCAATTCGAAGTTAGTTCTACACTGCCTCAAAAGAAGAGGTTTGTAATGTCTTGACACTCGTGATGGGACGTTAAAGTTTACTTCGTTTAAAAGAATTGGACTAGAAATCAATCCATTCAGGAGCTTAGTCATAAATATAACGCCAAGCATTTCTCTAGGACTTGCAAGAGTTGAAAATTCCTTAAAGAGAAAAGTAGAAATTGCTTTTGTATTGATTCTAGTCTATCTGCATGAACTTGATATTGTGGATGCCAGACTATTTATCCGTATTCTAGTATCGGTCTAACTAAAGTGATGAAAAGCGCTTTAGTTACATAAGGGTCACTAAATTCTTTAGACCATCGTTTCACGAATGATAGAACACCTCTAGCCTTATTGACAGTAGCATTAATATGAAGGTTAAAACTAAGTTTAGCATCTATCGTTATTCCCAAGTCCACAAAATAGTTTACTGAAAGAAGACAAAAATTATTAATTACGTAAGAGGCTGCTGGCAAAGATCTTTGAGAGAGGGACATGAATTTGCATTTATTAAAGTTCAGCGGCATTAAATTTACGTTGCACCAATTAACTAAGCAGTTTAAATTCGCTTGAAGCAAGGGACGTTCTTCGATGGACGCATAAGACCTAAAAAGTTTTACACCATCAGCATACATTAAGATTTTGGAATATTTTATAGTGGTACAAATATCGTTAATAAAAAGCAAGAACAGAACTGGACCAAGGTGACTGCCTTGTGGGACGCCAGAGGGAACATGGATGACATTTGAAAGAGTATTTTTAAAAATAACTTTTTGCGTTCGACCGCAGAGATACGACGAGATCCACTGGGTGAGACCAGGTTTAAAGCCAAGCCGATCCAGCTTGTACATAAGTAAGGAGTGGGATACTTTGTCAAATGCTTTACTGAAATCAGTATAAATAACATCGGTGTGAAGATTTTCTCTAAATCCATTAGAAACATGAGTTGTGAATTCAAGTAGATTTGTAATGGTAGATTTACATTTACAGAATCCGTGTTGCGGTTCTGCAATTAAAGTAGAAATGGAAAATGTTAGCTCATTGGTAACGATAACTTCAAACAACTTTGGGATGACTGACAACTTTGCTATTCCTCGATAGTTTTCAACACACGACCTCCTACTACTTTTGTGCAGGGGTATGAGAAAATATTCCTTCCAAACAGTAGGAAAAATGCCACGTTTTAGGGACAGATTAAAAAAATCAGTTAGAGACTGATAAATGTGTTCAGCGCATTTTTTAAGAAAACAAGTGGGAATTAAATCGGGACCATACTTGTAAGATTCCTTCAAAGACTTTAAATATGAAAAAACTTGATCAGGAGATATTGCTGGAATATCAATTGTGTTAAGTGAGTCAAGTTGAAATGGATATTCATTTGAAAAAGGATTAAATTCAGTGGAATAGTTGGACTTGAAAAATTGTGCGAAGAAGTTAGCAATATCTTGATCGTCGCTAGACAAATCATCCTGGTATTTTAAAGCAGAGGGAAATCCTTTAACCCTACGTTTAGAGTTCACGAAATCATAGAAGGCTTTCGGATTGCAAATTATTTTCCTTTTCATCTTACAGATGTACGTATTATAGCACTTTTTGTTTAATTCAAAATATTTATGACGCAAAATAGAGTACTGCAAGTAATCGGAGTGAGAACCCGATCTTTTGAATAATTTGAAGAAGCGCGTTTTTATGTTTTTTAAAGACCTCAGTCCTTTAGTGAACCATATTTGGATTGGTTCGGTAGACACACGTTTTCGCTTAGGTACGTGTTTTTCCAAAATACCGTAAATGGTGGAATAAAAGTCAGAAACATTTTTGTCAATATCTACACCGTATTTGGGTCAAGCTACTGTAGATAAAGTTTGATTAAGCTTCTTAAAATTAGCCTTCGCAAAGTCAAATCTGAAACTAGAGTCGTATTTAGTAGCAATGCTACTCGGAGAATTTCTTTCAAATTCGTATGCTATTTCCAGGGAAGGATGGTAAGGGTCTTCAGGTACAGTAAGAGGTTCACCTCGGCTTAGAGTACATTTTGATGTAACGCCAACAAATACCAAATCAAGGGTCCTCCCGAACATTTTAGGAATTCTATTTATCTGTTTAAGGCAAAGTTCGGTTATTTCAGCTAAAAATTCGTTGTTGGATAGTTTTGAAGAAATAGGTACAATATCATAGTCAGATATGGTCCATAATATATGCGGGAGTTTAAAGTCACCAGAGACTATCATCGAATCAATGGGCTTCAACATTGAATTAACAATTTTCAGCAGGGAGATATGATCCATATACACCGAAGGATCAGAAGAAGGTGGGATATAGCAAACTGCAATATAGACACAACCCATTGCAAGCTTGATTCTAATGCATTTGAATTCTGTAGAATAGGTAACGGGTAAATCAACCTCAGCTGAAGGTACAGAAGAATGTACCGCAAGCAAAACTCCACCTCCAATTCTGTTCAAGCGGTCATTTCTGTAAATTTGGTATCATGGCAAAGAATCTCTGAGTTAAATACATGAGGTTTTAGCCATGTTTCAGTTAAAGCTATAATGTTGTAATTGTAGTTAAACGCTTTCAAATACAATTCTGTTAGTTTAGTGTTTAAGCCTCTAACATTTTGATAAAACACATTAAGGGTCGATTTAGCATTCAGTTTTTTGATGCAATATTGTTATTGGGAAGTGTAGCGATATTTAGGGTATTATTGTTACGCCTACGCTCGAATTCCCTCACAAAAGCACCAGGCGGCCAAAAAGAATTACTTAATATAGTTTCAAAATTTTGTGCGGATACATCAATCCTAAAAGACGAAATATCTCTAGGATAGTTAAAATTGAATTTTCGAACTGTCACGTTATCAAATTTAAGTTTAGCGATGATGTACGACTTTAGGTCCTCTTCTGTAGTGTCTTTATCAAATCTTGACACAAAAATAGATTTTTTAATAGGGACAACAATAAGATTACTAGTCGGCGGTTCGGATTCCGTATGAGGGTTTTTGGGGATCCTGATTACTTTTTATAGAAGATTTTTTAGGTTGAAGATGGCTGAGCCGTTAAGGGACTTGGGGATGGCAGATTTATTAATTCCATAGTTGGCGGTGAACCAACTACGGGTGCAGGAACTTCTGCAACGGCATCAAGAGTTGGGGCACGAGAGGAAGCACTGGTAGGATGACGATTTCTATGTGGAATGTTAACGTTAGTTAAGCCATTCAGATATTTGAATGACTTAAATAAGTTTTCATACTGGATGAATTTCTTGGACATTACGTCAATTTCTCTGCCTATTTCAGAGAACCCATCGCGAGCCTGTTTGAAAGCTTTTTAAAGATCAATCTTGGGAGCTGGAGTCTTAGCCTGGCAAGTGCAGGCCACGAGCACAGAACGTGCTCAATCTTTTCCTTCCCCAACCTACATCTGCTATCACTGACCAAGCCTAATTTAAAGGCATGTGACGCCAGAAGGCAGTGTCCAGTCAGAATAGCCCTCATGAGTCTACAATCCTCTCTTTTTAATGATAGAAGCAACTTTGTTAGTCTAAGGTTGCAAGACCTACACATAATCTTCGACACTTTACAGCCCCGCGCTTGAACCCACGCCTAACACGGTTGCAGCTTAAGCTATTCTCTTCCAGGGTTTCTACTGCTTTGGTTACGGCTAATATTTCCGCTTGGAAAACGCTACAGTAATCCGGCAGCCTGTAGGATCTGCTTATTTCCGGATCAGCACAGTATACCGCAGACCCTACTCCTTCCACTACCTTGGAACCATCTGTGTACACATGTACCGCCTCGTCCGCCATTTGCGCACCCTTGCGCCAACCGTCCACCTCTATTGTGGCCTTAAGATATCCCTCGAAGCGCAGATAGGGAATCAGGTAGTCTGTTCGTCTTGTGATTGATGACGCTATACTACTATGGCCATATGGTCGGCGCTCAAGCTGCCCCGAGGCATCGAGCCTGGTTGCTATGTTCTTTGCTAACAGGTCTACAGGTGGAATGTGCAGAATGGCATACATTGCAGCCGTCGGGGTTGTTTTCAGGGCTCCCGTAATGCTAAGCATCGATACTCTGCATACCCCCTCAAATTTTAATTTTTAGGTATGTTGTTTTTTGTATGGCTTTCACCAAACAAGAACCCCGTAGCATAGAAAATGGCTTACAATCGCTGTAAAAACCCAATGAGAAAGAGAGGGCGATAAGCCCCACGTACACCCCAGCATTCTTTTACATGCATAGAGTGCCGTTGAGGCCTTCTTCACCCTCTCCTCCACGTTGAGCTTCCATGACAGCTTACTGTCTAGGATAATTTCTAGATATTTTGTGCAAGGTTTCTCCTGTAAGGTCACCCCTCCTAACATAGGCCTGGTCCAATTTGGGACCTTGTACCTCTTTGTAAACAAGACCATATCCGTCTTCCACGCATTGACTTTCAACCCGACATTAGATGCCCAGGTATGAATATCCCGAAGCGCCCGATCCATCAAAGAACTAATCGTTGGAAGGCACTTTCCACTTATGACAATTGCAACGTCATCTGCGTAAGCCGTAAGTTTTACGGGTCCCTCATGGAATCGCCTGATCAGTTGGTTGATGGCCAGCGTCCACAGCAGAGATAATAGCACCCCTCCCTGTGGCGTGCCCCTGTCCACTGATTTCGTGGCCTCATACGATCCCCATTGTGATGTAATCTTCCTGCAATTTAACATGCAGCCGATCCATCTGATTAAGGCGGAATGTACTTTAATGTAATTAAGACCATCCATAATCGCCCATTTAGAAACATTGAAAGCCCCGGCAATGTCCAAGAAGACTCCTAGAGCATACTTCTTATATTCCAGGGATTTCTCTATGCTAACTACCATCCTATGCAATGTCGTGTCTACCGACTTGCCTTTGGTGTACGCATGTTGTGTTGTGGAGCGCAGCTTTTCATCCACGTTGGACTTTATGTAGACATCTATCATCCTCTCAAAGGTTTTGAGCAGAAATGATGTTAAGCTAATGTGTCTATAGTCTTTGGGGTACACGTTACCGATCTTCCCCGCCTTTGGAAGGAAAGCTACACGAGCAGTTCTCCAAGAGTGCGGTACATGATTCAGCCTTATGCACCCATCGAATATTATTGTAAGCCATTCCACGACGGCCATACTTGAAACTTGTAGCATGGCGGGAATATACCGTCTGGGCCCGGCGATTTAAACTTAGAAAACGTTTTCACTGCCCATTCGATCTTGGTATCGGTAACCAAGCCCGCCACTATCCGCTCCGTGATCGAAGTGTGAGTGATGTCTGCTGGCTCTTCTAAACCGTCACCCGATGGGAAATGTGTGTCGAGAAGCACCTCAAGGGATTCCTCACTATTACGTGACCATTCCCCGTCCTCTTTCTTTATTAGTCCCTCGACTATGTTCCCCTTGCAAAGGGCGTTTGGTCCGGATCAGCACAGTATACCGCAAAAAAAACTAATTAGTTTTATCTGTTTGTATTTTTAATGAATAAACACTAATTAGTTTTATCTGTTTCCAAACTGCTACTTTGTCTATTTTATGCCGTCAAAAAACCAGAGTTGGGAGCAGTGCACCAAGTATTGAGCAGCAACATAGCTCGAAGTTAAATGAACTGACATAATCAAGGTCCTGTGTTAAGTGTTAATGAGATGTTAATTGGTTGTGGACTTAAACGTCTGTTCATCCTTCCCATTTTCGTAAAATTTAGTGATTTCTATAGCAATTTCACACAGAGGGTTAATGAAATATTTAGCCGAGTTTTCTACATTAAAGCCCTTAATAAATCCAATGTTCCATACAAAATACAAATTCTTAATTTACTCATTGCTTGATTGAGTGCCTAATGGAGTCAAAATCCTAGGCGGTTTTGGGGGCGTTATTTATACATTAGTGGATTTTGTGAATAAAAAATAAGGAGAAACTTCTAGATTCAGGAAATGGTACAAAGCAAATATTTGACTGTTTTCAAAATAAAATTTCCATGTGATTTGTTTATATATTTGCACAGCTTAATTGTGCTATTGAATTGAGCAAGGCTATGTGATATAATGTTTGCATTTTTAATGAATAAACACAGAAAAGTACAAAAGGTATACTAATTAGTTTTATCTGTTTGTATTTTTAATGAATAAACACTAATTAGTTTTATCTGTTTGTATTTTTAATGAATAAACGCTAATTAGCTTTATCTGTTTGCAAACTGCTACTTTGTCTATTTTATACCGTCACAAAACCAGAGTTGGGAGCAGTGCACCAAGTTTTGAGCAGCAACATTGCTCGAAGTTAAGTGGGCTGACATAATCAAGGTCATGTGTTAAGTGTTAATGAGATGTTAATTGGTTGTGGACGTAAACGTCTGTTCATCCTTCCCATTTTCGTAAAATTTAGTGATTTCTATAGAAAGCCCTTAATAACCCCAATGTTCCATACAAAATACAAATTCTTAATTATCTCATTATTGCTTTATTGAGTGAATAATGGAGTCAAAAATCTAGACAGTTTTGTGGGCGTTATTTACACATTAGTGGATTGTGTGAATAAAAAATAAGTAGAAAGTTCTAGATTTTGGGAAACGGGCACAAATCAAATATTTGGCTGCTTTCAAAAGAAATGTTCCTTGTTATTTGTTTATATATTTGCACAGTTTAATTGTGCTATTGAATTGAGAAAGGCTGTGTGATATAATGTTTGTATTTTTAATGAATAAACACAGAAAAGTACAAAAGGTACATTAATTACACTGGTCGACGGCCAAAATTTACCAGAGACGCCGTTATGAAATTCGTATGTAAAACCACCCTCTGATTTCGAAAATCGAGTTCATTTTTGATTCTATGGTACCGTTTTTGAGATATTTGCAATTTACCGTTATTCGAAAAAACCAAAAAGATGGCTCCATTTAATTACGTATATCTCACGAACGGGTCAAGCAATTGCAAATAAGTTTTTAGAATCGGAAAGACGATAAAATTTGCTATAAATGCATCATACATTGTTTTTTGCTCAACCATATAGTTTTCGAGATATTAGCTCATCATTTCAGATTTTTGTTTTTTTTTATGAAAAAATATGAAAAAAATTACTCTTTGCGAGGGCAGCATTCCAAAACCACAACTTTTTTTTTCAGATATTTTGTCTTTAAATAAAGCTCCGTTTAATAAAAAAAAGATAAGCTATCACTGAAGAACATCGATGTAAAACTACGTAAGTTATAAGCGATCAAATAAAAATACCCAGGTTGCGCAACTTCGATGTATGTATACATACATATATAAAAGGTATAAAGTGCAAATGGGATATTATCCGGATAAACGAATAACACCATAGCAATGATAATACTTTTTCTTTAAATAAATCAAATAGTACTTTTAGTACTCGAATTGTTTTATAGTAGGTAGAGTGGTTGCATCGAAAGGAAGAGTGGTTGGGTTCGAAACCTGCTGCAGGCATGTAGTTATAAACATGTATTTCCGTCACTTATGGGTAAGTATGCAGGTAGATTTTCAAAATTATTAGACACAGAAAATTTTTAAAGCCTACATCTAAAGCAGGTAGTATTTTCTTTTCCCGACTTCGTATAAAAAGGAACCTTTCTGTCTAGGTAAGATTTAATTTTTTCAATTTTATTCTTGTTCCGAGTATAAATATGAGTTAATGCGCCTTTAAACTTCATAACATCTGCAAGGCTCGCCGGAGATAGTTCAGTTCATAAGTCAAATTACAAAACCGTGATTTATTAAAAAAAAAAATAAAATGAGTAAAACGACGCGAGAATTTGAGTGTAATAACGATCCAGATATGTTCTGTTTCATGTGTGGCCAATATACTATCATAAGGCGACGACGAGTGTTCTCAAATCATAATAAAACTTTATACTCCAAGTATTTTGGCATTGAGCCTAAAAATGCTGAAAGACCATGGACACCGAAGAACACTTTGTGTACATCGTGTCGAGTATAATTGATTCAGTCGGAATCAGGGCAACAAATAAAATTTGATACACCAATGATATGGAGAGAACCTACTTGCCATTCAATAGAGTGTTATATTTGTCAAACAAAAGTAGTTGGCGTTGGAAGATCAAGAAGAGTAACCTATGCCAGCGTAGTGACAGTGACATTACCAGTACTATATTCAACGGCAGTTGCGGATCCAGTTCCATTGTCAACAGTAATATCTGAGTGCGGGGAATCAAGTTGTACTGAATTTCGCATGGGAAACGAGAGAAACGTTCTGTCACAAGCACAACTTAATGATTGGATAAGAGATTTGGAACTATCCAAGGAAAAGGCCGAGATCCACACTTCTCGTATGCAACAATTTATATTTGTGTCATCCGATGTTAAGGTGATATATTGTAGAACTCGTCACGAACCATTTTCCAAACACTATACCAAGAAAGACAGTATATGCTACTGCAACGACATTCCTGGTTTATTCAAAGAGTTTGGTCAAATATATGATTCAAAAGAGTGGCGATTGTTCATAGACAGCAATAAACTGAGTTTGAAGGCTGTATTATTGCATATTGGTAACAAAAAGCCTTCTATCCCGATCGCACATGCAGTAAATACAAAGGAATCCTACGAGGAAATGCAAAAACTACTCAAATTTATCAATGTGAAGAGCATGATTGGAAAATATGTTCTGATCTCAAAGTCGTTGCAATGCTATGCGGTCTGCAAAGTGGCTACGCCGAGCTCGTAAGGACCACTACGTCAGAAAGGATTGGCCGGAAAGAGTCGAGTTTACCGTTGGTGTGGATAACATGAAATACACCCCTCTTGTCAAGAAAGAGAAAATCATACTTCCACCCTTACACATCAAGCTCGGTCTCATTAAAAACTTTGTTAAGGCTTTGGACAAAGAAGGCGAAGCATTCGACTATTTGAAAACAATTTTTCCAGATATTTCTCAAGCCAATATAAAGGACGGTATTTTTGTCGGACCACAAATAAAAAAGTTGATCAACAATAATCAATTCAAAGGACTACTCTCATCAGTTGAGGCAGCAGCGTGGGAATCCTTTGAAAAGGTCGTTGCTTCTTTTCTCGGTAGACAAAAAAAACCCTAACTACGAGCAGATAGTGAATGACTTAATCAATAATTATGCGAAAATGGGTAAATATTAAAGGCCTATTAAAATAAATTTTCCAAAATTCTATAACTTGTTTACCTAACTAATATTTTCTTTCCAGGCGTAAATATGTCGTTAAAAATTCACTTTCTGCACTCACATTTGAGATTTTTTCCGGCAAATCTTGGCGACGAAAGTGACGAACATGGCGAAAGGTTTCACCAGCAAATGAAATTAATTAAAAATCGATATCAAGGATTCTGGGACGTCGCAATGATGGGTGATTACTGCTGGTTTCTCATAAGAGAAACCGATCCTAAACTGAATAAGTCGAACACATAATTATTTCGACTACATAGTAAAATAAAATTAAGATAAAGATTGTTAGAATATAGTACAAACATAAATAAATTAAAAACAAAAGTTAAAAATATGGGTAATTTCATTCATAAATTGAACTTTTAACTAAATAGAGCATAGCTAGATATTTCACTCTTCTTTATACCATACATACGTTTTGAGGTATACGTTGAAATTGCGCAACCTGGGTAGTTTTATTTGATCGCTTATAACTTACGTAGTTTTGCATCGATTTTCTTCGATGATAGCTTATCTTTTTTCTAATTAAACAGAGCTTTACGTAAATAAAAAATATTTGGAAAAAAGTTGTGGTTTTGGAATGCTGCCATCGCAGAAAGTAATTTTTTTCATATTTTTTCATAAAAAAAATCAAAGATATGAAATGATAAGCTAATATCTCGAAAACTATCTGGTTGAGCAAAAAACAATGTATGATGCATTTATAGCAAATTTTATCGTCTTTCCGATTCTGTGTTCCGTTTTGCAATTGCTTAACACCTTCGTGAGATATACGTAATTAAAGGGAGCCATCTTTTTGGTTTTTTCGAATAACGGTAAATTGCAAATATCTCAAAAACGGTACCATAGAATCAAAAATGAACTCGATTTTCGAAATCAGGGGTGGTTTTACATATGAATTTCATAACGGCGTTTCTGGTAAAGAGAAAAAGTTGAAATTCGTGGTCCAGTGTTACCAAAACCAGAGTTGAGAGCAGTGCACCAAGTTTTGAGCAGGAACATTGGTCGAAGTTAAGTGGGCTGACATGAATGAAATTATGATAGATTTGCTGTTTACAAACAGTAACAATATTACATGTAAAATAATGGATATACATAAAATCTCGGATCACAAAACTATACCTTAAAATAAATCTTGAAAAATCTTTAAGAATGCGCTTAAAAAAGTCTATTGTGTCTTGGGAAAATTAATCAAGTGAAAATCTAAGTACTTATAACTAAGAATTCTCACAGTTAGATCTTAATAACAAAACAAATGCTATTAACACTTATCCTACAGAAATAAGTGTTAAATTAATGAAGAAATGGTACGATAATGAATTAGCTAATCTAAACAGGCAAAAGTACAATCTATATAAATCCGCAGTAGAAACGGAAGATTGGCAAAACTCCCAAGTTATTAAGCATCCATATAAACGTTTAGTGAGAGTCAAAAAGATAAAATTGTTTTAACGATGTTAATGCTCCTTTTCCGGATACAGATACGGTACGTTTCGAAAAATATCGCCCCTAAGATACCGGCCCGATCATCGCGGGAACAATTTGGTGATATCAACCTTTTAGGTCATCAAACCTCCCTCCGCGAGGAACTTGGGGTCACCAGAACGTGGCTTGCTAAGTAAACAGGAAGGTAAAAGGGAGGGTGAAGTTGACAATCGGGTTGAATGGATAAGCACTCGAGTTGTATGCGACTAATTTTCACGGTCCTCCACAATTTATTTCAAGCGTAAAATTTTAGAACAGGGGTCGACTGCTAATACGCGTAAACAAATTTGGGGAGACCTGTTAAACGACGCGTATTGACCTCGACAACAATAATTCGAAGGCGAAAAAAATTGTCTCTCTGTCCGAAGATATTTGCAGTTGAAGTTGGCAATTTTCATGTGGTTGTTGTAATATTGTTGTGCGCTGAAACAAATTTTGTGCACAAAGGGATTTTGCACAGATTGAATTTTGATCCTACGCAATTGGTTGACCGGCCAAGGTAATTTTTGATAAGCGCGTCCAAAGGCCGCCAACGACCAAAGATATTCTGCTCAAAAATACTATGGATACCACCCCCGGTTTCGGAGGGACCCGGGGTAATTTTTCGGTTTTTCGTAAATATCTTTTGAACGAGTTAAAATTTTTTTTCGAGTTAAAATTTTTAAGACGCGTCGTTTGACACTTCTCCCGATATTTCGACCGAGCATTAGCAGTCGACGCCTGTTCTAGACTTTCACGCTTTAGATTACCCCACAGATTCTATATGCTGTGCAGCGTCTGCGAAGAGACTAGCCATGGGGACCTGGGGGTAGATTCAGTGAGTGTGAGATTTAAAATGTACACTTTTCCTTCATATAATTTTTATGGAAGAAAATTGTACATTTCAAAACTCACACTTTCTGAATACAGCCCGAAGAATCTAGAAAATGCAGGCCTTCGCTAATACGTTGGACGAATAATTTAATTTGGTCCGCCCAATGTAAGTGGACGAATGTAACATAACAGCCCGCGATTTGGGCTATATCCACATCGTTATTGGAGATAACTAATAACTTAACACACTTGTATTTGAGAAATAACATCAAAGCACTTTTGAGACAGTATGAGATCTTGTGAATTGGCTAATTATTTTAATATAATTTTGCTCATCATTGACAAGGCAATTTAAGCTCTTTACATATATATTATATGCAGCATTACATAGATTACCAAAAAAAATATCTAGCTATGAAGGTTCGGAATTCCAAAAGGGCCGGATGATATGGGCCATTATACGGCAATATGCCTAAGGGGTGGACAATATATACTTTACGATGATTTGCACGAAAAGGAGAAAAGATTGAAGAAAAATACCAAAATTAAGTCCAAACTAGTGGTTTATGTAAAAGTTAAATAAAACCATGAAATGTACCACTTAGTTACTTATTTGAGAGGTGAAGCAATACATTTATATTGTGACGAATATTAGCGTCACTAAGCTGATACTAAGTAAATAAAGGCACAACAACAATAAAGCAAGCTGCCACTCTTGTGTACATCAAATCAATCATCATTTATACACATACATACAAGGCAACGAAGATATACTCACAAACACATGTAGTCATCAGCCGAAGTTGGTTCTCACACATGCACACGCATATATGTAGCTCAATTACCAAGCGGGAGATACAGCAGAAGGCGAAACGTCTAGACTTTAGTAGACATATGCGAATGTAGAGACGGAGAGTATAAAAACAGTGCAAGCTGAATAATCAGTAATCAGTTTGATTTAAACACGCTATCAGTTGCGAAGTGAAGTATAATTGTACTACTCCCAAAGCAGTCTAATAAAGACATTTTGCAATACAGAATATTGGAGTGATATATTCAACAGTTTAGTGATTCGAACGTTAGCAGAAGGTTTTAAATAAGCGGAATTTCCCTAAATTCGTTACAATATGCAGTTGGCGGTGGACCATAAAAAAGTATGAATTTTTTTTTTTCAAATTTATTAAATATGCCGCTTATCTACGGCAAATTTACGGCAAATTCACGTGGAAGAATTATTTTCCTAATTGGTGTCTAAGGTGGTTTTCGAAAAGTGGCTCGCTAACTTCACGTGAAGTTGGCGGTGCACCATAAAAAAAAAGTTAAATATTTTTTTCGAAATTATAAAATATGTCACTTATCTACGCAAATTCGTGTGCAAGATAATTTTCCTAGCTGGCCTCTAAGGTGGTTTTCTGAGGAAGTTGACGTGCCACCCTATAATTTCTAAAATATGGACGCTGCAAATTTTTTTGTTTCACGGATAAATTACGGCAAATTCACGGCAATTTTCCCAATAGGTAATTTTTTTCCACGTAAAAGTTGTCTTGCCAACTTCAGAGAGAGGTCATCCCGTGAACGAGTTCAAATGCTTCATCTATGGTTAAATGTCTTCGCTCGGTCGCTCGATACTACAATATCGCTCATTGCTTTTCTTCTACATTTTTTCACCAAAACACTTTGCAAAGTAGGTTACACAGTATGCAACCATTTTTTTCAGCTTTCTTGTTGTTGTCACTTAGTCCCACACTCTTACTGGATATGGCGAAAAGTTTCTTTTTTTTTTATTGAACAAAAGTTTTTCCTGTTTTTGTTGCTGTTATTAGTATTGACAGCGTTTTTCAATTGTTAACTTATTCTTTGAAGTGTTTCCAATGAAATTGCTTTTTAAGTTTAAGTTGGTTAAGTAGTTATCGATAATTTTTCTTATGAGTGCCTACCAACCTCCAGATACGTGATGTACTTACTCATTGCATTGTTCTTCGTCTATGCCACAAAACTCTTTCTATATACTAATACTTTAATATTTGTAAAGAACAGGGCACACGCCAATAATTGGGAACTACTTGCTAACCATTCGGTACTTACATACATGCTGAGAACTCTTGCAATTTGTCTTCCGAAAACTTCCTCTTCACCCTCCGATTGACTGCTTGCAGACATCTGAGTGTGTGAGGATAAAGTTAAGTGGTAGCAACGAAATGAAATTGCATGCAAACTTGTTGTTGTTTTGGTTTCTGTTGCAATCATACCTTTTCAACGCAGTGTTGCATAACGGCGCGGCAGCCACAACCAGCTATCACAGCAGTCAACAGCATGTGGCATCAGCTTGGTAAGTGGTTGTTAACTTAAAGAAAAAATCACATGAAAATCATTTTGAAATCGAAGATTCTATACTTAGTTGTGGTTATTAGTTAGCCTAGAAGAGGATGAAGCCTCGCCTGAGAGAAAGAGTGATAGAATCTGCTACACGAATTTATTCGCTTTTAGTCCGTTGTGTTAGAGAAGTAGGTAAACTTCTTCTTAAGAGTAGTGTGGTAAATGCTCCTGCTGACCCAGAGAAGCATTTTGTACCAATACTGTGTACCAATATCAAGTACTATGTCCCCTTTCCTGAAAAATAAGCTCTCCGATTGCCAAAATTATCTGTGGTATATTCATTCATAATTTGTTTTGTAATATATAAGAGAGATTTAGCAATTAATTGAATTTCGAAATTTTCGATATCGAAAAAATGAGTGTAGTATATCGCTTGTGTTAAATACAAACCCTGTTATTGTTGTTGTAGCAGTGCTTCGCCCCATCCAATAGGCGCGACCGATGACAAATTGTCATCAATATCCTCTAACGGGAGTCCAAGTAATCTTGCAGTTTTAACAGGGGCAAACCATAGTGAGAGGGGTGTTAGAGGCTTTGGTTACACATTACAATTGAAGAGATGGATGCTGTCATGTGGGGACACATTACAAGCAGGATATACATATTGTATGTCGGGGTTGATTCTGGATAGGTAAGAGTTCAGCCTGTTACAGTACCCAGATCGAAGTTGAGCTAGAGTGACGCGCGTTTCCTTAGGGAGAGTGCGTTCCTCTTCTGCGTGTTCTGGATATTTTACTTTAAGAACTGTATTCGCCGGGCAACTCATGACATAGGGGTCCGACGCCTGCTTGTGGATATTACATTTTTTGCGTATTTCCTCATAATGCTTACGGAGATGATCCCATAAGCCCCTGGGGGTTGTGGCTTCATCAATCAAATGTCTGTTGGGATGCCCAGGTGTCTGGGTATTAAACAGAAACTGTTTGTTCAGCATTTCATTTATTTCCCTAACGGGGAGTACTCTCGCCTCATTGTATAGGTAGTGTTCTGGGGACATAAAAAGACAGCCCGTAGCGGTTCTGAGGGTTGTGTTTTGGCAGGCCTTAATTTTCTTCCAGTGAGTAACCTTCAGGCTTAGCGACCATATCGCGTAGCAGGCAATCGGCCGGCCAATTGCTTTGTAAGTGGTAATGAGTGTTTCTTTGTCTTTACCCCAGGTGCGCTTCCCAATGTAGCCTGTTGTATGTACCGAAGCGACTCGGGATATTCACCGACCAAGGGCTTTAATTTCAGTGTAACCCCATTAAATTTGTTGCGACCCTCCCAGCAGATCCTTGCAGCGGGACTTCGCCATATTCTCCTGCTCCAGGAAGGTATCGAACCCAATCCGGGACGTGTACCTGATCGCGGTCGAGAGAAATGGTTTGGCTGCGTTTGCCGGATATAAAAACCCTCACATCCTTCTTTAATAAAACTGCACTATCCTTTACTTAATTCTTTAAACAAGTTCTATAGAAGAAATTGGCAATATCGAACAAAGGCCGACGCTACTAACCGCTTTTTAAATATCGATTTTACTAATTTGTTAATAAAATTTCATAGAAATATGACAAGCTTGATTATTTTAACTTATATTTTAAACGAGTTTCATCGAAATCTCTCAATTTTTATTCAAGTTCGAAAGTTTAACATCGAAAAAGAGCATCTCTCTCTCATGTGATCTCTCCATTTCGCAATTCTGAAAGAGAGGTCGTTACAAGTAACTAATTTCACACATTTTCAATTGCAAATTTTTTACTTAATTTTTCAATCGAATTTCAGCAAGATCTCAAAATTTTTTCTCAATTTCAAGTTTCATCGAAATTTCTTAGTTGTTATTCAAATTCGAAAAAGTCGATTTGAAAAAATAAACGATTTCACCCAGAACGTGGCTACCAACATATATTTACCAGTTTCAAGATCCAGTTTCTTCACACAATTTTTGAATCAAGTTTTACTTAACTTTTTTATCTGTGTATCTTTTAACCAATTTCGAATGAGAGGTTACAAGTAACAAATTCCACTCATTTTAAATTGTAAACTTTTTACTGAATTTTTCAGTCTAAGATCTCTTTTTTTCTCAATTTCCAAATTCGCAACATCGACAGAGTGCTCGCTGCAAGTCACCGATTTTCATTTAATTTTTTAATCGAGTTTCATTGAAATCTCTCAGTTTTTACTCAATTTCGAAATCGAAAAAGAGACGTGACCACTAACATATTTTACACCTTTTAAGTACCAATACTTTACTCAAGCTCGAAAATTTCATATCGATTTCACCAACCCTTTTAAATAACTCTTAAAAAAATTTCATCGGGATCTCCGAATTTCGAAACTCTCAACACTGAAAGAGGAGTCGTTAGAAATAACCATTTTCACAAATTTTCAATTCCAAAGTTTAGCTGAATTTTTCAATCGAATTACATCGATATCGTTAAATTTTTTCTAAATTTCGAAATTTGCAATATTGAAAGCGTGGTCGTTTCTGTTGTAACGACTTTTGAGAAATTCCTGATAATTATGCAACTTCTGCTAACGTTCGAATCGCTGAACTGCCGAATAAATAACTCCAATATTCAGTATTGCGAAATGGTCATTATTTAGAGTACTTCACAAATTCAATTATACTTCACTACTAGCGTGTTTGAATCAAACTGATTGACTATCGCTTGAATCGCGCTGCTTTTATACTCTCAGTTAGACTCGTTCACACATCTCGCCCAAGGTCTAGATTTTCATGAACATGCCTTCTGGAACAGTTGTATCTCATACTTGGTTATTTAGCTATATGCGTATGTATGTGTGAGTAACAGCTTCTGCTCTTAGCTGACGACTACATACATATGTGTATGTGAGATAATCTCTTCACTTCGAGCTGCTGGTTATGTGTGGGAAATATTCTTCGTTGCCTTGTACATATCTAAGTGTGGCTTCTTAATTTAATGTGTACGTGTACATAAGTGTGGCTGCTTGCTTTTTTGTTGTTGTGATTATTTACTAGCATCATAAAAAAAATAAATGTAAGGCGCGATAACCTCCGAAGATATCTAAGGCCGAGCTTCTCTTCCAATTTGCGTCGTGCTCCTCTTGATTTTCCCTACAAATTGGCCGGATGGGACCTACATGATTTTATGCCAACTCCGAAAGGCATCTGCAAGGCAGATGAGTTTTCACTGAGAGCTTTTCATGGCAGAAATACACCCGGAGCGCTTGCCAAACACTGCCGAGGGGCGACCCCGCTTAGAA
The DNA here is from genome assembly GCF_040869045.1 of Eurosta solidaginis. Taxonomy (NCBI): domain Eukaryota; kingdom Metazoa; phylum Arthropoda; class Insecta; order Diptera; family Tephritidae; genus Eurosta; species Eurosta solidaginis. Next base: position 87,625,146 of record NC_090319.1, on the reverse strand, counting down.
AAATTTTCTTCTAATTGAAAAACCTTATTTCTAAAAATTTTGATGTTGCTTTGCCCGGGGTTTGAACCCAGGGCATCCGGTGGGGTAGGCGGAGCATGCTACCATCACACCACTGTAGCCGCCAATGATGCTAATTTTAGCCACACTGGTAAAGGATTTCACTCATTTTGAGTTCCAAGAGTTTCATTTAATTTTTTAATCGAGTTTCATCGAAATCTGACAATTTTTATTTAAGTTCGAAAATTTCGATATTAAAAAAGTGGATCGTTACTAATAGATTTCACTCAACTTATTTGGCCTAGGGCCTCCTTATTCTTACCTGGATCAAACGTCTGAATATGTAGGTTCCGGATCTCACCATAGTGCTTACGGAGATGTTTCCTTATGTAGCCGATTAGCTCGTAAAGTTCGTCGATTTCTTTATTTCATTACAAGTCACCATTTTCTGATAAAAGTTTAAATTCTTTTGTTTACTAAGCACGGTTGAGTATACAATTTATTACCCCATAGCAGCGTTGTACAAAGTAGGCCGGATAAGTAGCCGCGAGCTAGTGCCTCCGCTGTACCGCTACAGTACCAGCAAAGTAGTAAGTCATTTTGCACCAAATGATTACACGCTTCACAGCACAACGCTTTGAGTTTGGCGCGCTCGGCCAGCTAAAGAAAATTAAAATTCATTTTTAAAAAATGAGGGTTCTTAGTTGGTAAGGCGAGTTTATCAAAACTGCAAGAGAGTATGCGATCTCCCGTGCATGAGCAGCTTTTTCAAAGCATTGCAATTTCATTATTTCCACTACATGAGACGGTGCTCATGAAACTTAATACAGTTTGTAAGTTGAGGGCACAAATTAAGGCAACACTTATTTCATTAAATTGTTAACTTTTTTTTTTGTAAAGTTGACTGATTTCCATAAGTAAGTAAATATGCACAATTAAGTAAGCTAGATGAAAAGACTTATGAGCAATAAATGATTAAGATTAGATAATGACGAGATTTTATTTAATGATGCCAAATGAGTTTAGAGGTACTATGTGAGGTACTATTTAATTATGTCCGCTGTTTAACAGACATGGCTTCATCACTCAAAGGCCAACACTTATCATCTTGTTTTCAGTCCAGGACATCGGCAGAGAAAGTGGTGAATCGACTCCTCTTTCTTTTCATCTCGATAGTTTCTGCAGAGGAAACATGTTGGTGTATTGGTGCACTAGCGCAATGAGCTGTGATGTGACACCCGTAAGTACTCTCACTGCAGATTTGTTAAGCTTGAAAAGTTCCTTTCCTATTCAAACTTGGCCCAAAAAAAAGGGGCCTTGAGACACGCAATCATCCCGGTTGGTATCAAGTGAAAAATTTCATTGAACCCTTACTGAGGGGCGCTGCTTACTGTGCTTGACACACTAAGGCATGCTAGCCTTTGCATCTTCCCAAACCTATGTTGATTTCTCTTTTTCCGAAAGCCCCCTAAACTCATGTGCCAGAGCTTTCTTTGATCTCATCTCAAGGTTTGATTGCATTGATTGATTTTAAATCGGTTCCAAAAGAATAACCGACTGCAACTTTTGATATATCCTCAAGGGTTGCAGTGTTATTTAGGGTATGTTTGAGATATCTTCATGATTGTGATTGTTTCGAGATTAACCGATTCTAAAGTAGTAATCGGCTCCTGAAAATTAAACAGTTCCGAAGAAGTAACCAGCCTCAAAAAAGACTTTATTCCAAAGAAGTAATCGATTTTAAAAGAATAACAGATTTCGAAAGAATACGCAATTTCGAAAGAAAAATCGATTCCGGCATAATAACCGTTTCCAACAGAGTAAATGGTTTAAAAAATATTACCGACTTCAAAATGTTACCGGTTTGATAAAAGTTACGTGTTGGAAAAATCCGGTTGGAAAAAATAGTCGGTTGGAAAAAACCGGGTTGAAAAAAATAACCGGTTTGAAAAAATTACCCGGTTGGAAAACGGGTTTGAAAAAAAAAAACCTGTTTGATAAAAGTGACCGGTTTAAAAAAAGTAACCGGCTTATAGAAATCTTACCGGTTTGATAAAAGTGACCGGTTTAAAAAAAGTAACCGGTTTATAGAAATCTTACCGGTTTGAAAAAAGAAACCGTTTTTAAAAAATTGAGCGGTTTAAAACAAAAAATAACCGGATTGATATAAGTAACCAGTTTAAAAAAATTTTCGGTTTTCAGCAAAGTCACCGGTTTCAAAAACCGGTTTCAGGTTCTCAAAAGTAATCGGTTTTTAAAAAAATTGCTTGCTAAAGAAAAGTAAGCAGTTTCTAACAGCTGTTGGTTCCAAGATATTCAACAAAACCAAATGTACTTTCTATGAGACCAAAGCTGGGGTTCTCTTCAAGTTCTGGTGGGCCACATTTTTAGTACTTATTTGTGCCGCCTCCGAGCGACATGATCTAAAGCAGACGCAATTTTGCTGAAAATCTTTCAAAGACACATTGAACATTCCGTGTTATTTAAGGGCTTAAAGTAGTGTTTAAATTGCATAAAACTCCAGCCACCCCCATGCTTAGAAACATTAGCGCAGCAGAGGACTCAATATAATAACATTGTTACAGGGGCTTTGACTTTATAGATGAGGCACTTTCACGCAGTATGTTTAATAACCAAAGAAAAGGCCACAGATAAGAAACGTTCTGGGAGCGCTTTAATCCTTGAACTCCAATGTCAATTTGTGGAAGGGACGTAACAAATTAAATGGGGTTACATTGACACAACAGCCCTTGGTCGGGGAAAAAATCGCGACTCGCTCCGGTACATAGAAGCGACTGCCGTGGGAAACAATGCTGATCAGGAAGTTTTTGCTAAACAAAAACAACTGCTTGATCTACTCCCACCTCCACGGGGGTTAAGGGAACATCTCCATAAGCACTATGATGAAATCCGGCGCCTGCCAAAACAAACAGACAAGCATAGGCAGGCCCCAAGCCAAAGTCACACAGAATCGGTAAACGCGTTCGCCAGGACGCGCCCAGTGAACCCTGTTATTAATAGGCAATATCCTACCCTTGCAGAAGAAGAAAGCACACTACTAGGGGAGGCACGAGTCACCTTGGCCCAACTTCGTTCTGGATATTGTAACAGGTTAAACTCTTTATTTGTCCAGAATGAGCACCGACATACTTAATGTATGTCCTGCATGCGATGTGTCTCCACATAACACCAATCATCTTTTCAATTGTAATATGGAACCTACGCCTCTAGCACCAATTTCCCAACGGTCCGCCCTGTTGAAACAGCCAGTTTCCTTGGACTGCCGTTAGAGGACTTTGATGACAATTTGTGAGTGGTCGTGCTCATTGAATGGGGCGAAGCACTGTTAACACAACAACAACAAACTCCAAAGTCAATCCACTGAAGACTTTGTCTATTAGCAGAGCTAGTAAAAATGTTTACAATAAAAAGGAGAAAATGCGAGGACATGCCCACCTGCCCTGATGCAACTTAGTTAAGGCCAGTTGATCTTCTATCCTACGAATTTCACAAGTACAGATTCATATAGGGCCCGATTTACTACTAGCCACTGTCTCTGTTTTCCACAAATCGTACTCAATAATACAATCCTGCATGCCGATGCGTGGCACATTTTATATTAGTTTCTGCCCCTGCATTACAGAGCACCGTCAAGTATTTAATAAACAGCTTTATGGAATTTATTTGAGACAATAAACACTGTGACATATTGACAACATTTTTTTCTTCCACAGCACAACGAATACTGTTAGCCCTATCGGCACTCAGCGCTCACCTTTACTCACTGTCGGTGACAGCGCCTGGGGGTTATTTGCTGCCACCCACATGAGAAATTTTAGTTATTGCTTCGCTTATCGTACTTTGCTTCTTGTTTCGCTTTATGTTATTTTCTAATAACTATGAACTTATCATCCTCATAGCGAACCCAATATGAGTTTCACTGGTGCATTCCACCACAAGCTACACAAAAATTGTTAATCGCATTCTTCATTTAATGGGCGGGTATCTACTAACGTACAGTACTGGATCGTCGTTGGCGCCATCGCTAAACAAATTTTGTTACGCATTCATACACACACGTAATAATCATGTGCGTTGTACTAGGGAGGGAGAGGGCCCAGCACCCAGCATAGACCCATAAACTGTTTGTATCCATCGTATACTATCATGGAGGGCGGTTAGTTCAAGTAAACTAGAGGTACTATGCTTTGCTAGCTAGTCTAAGTACTGTAGCATGAAAAATATGCCATTCTTCCCTAAGGAATGTCGGTGGATAGAACCTTTACTTATTTACCTCAGTGACTCAACTTGCGCCGGTGATTAAAAGTCAACAACGGTGTGTACACGTATCATGTCGATTGCCCCGCGCTCTAATAGATCCGTGACCTTTTTGGCGAGAACTACAGATACATAGCTACCAGGATTACCTCTCTGTCCGGAGAACAATATTGTCACTATTATATTTCACTGACCACCCTAGAGAAGGTGGTGTATCTTAAAGGGCCTTGATCAGAGCTGGATGTCAGAGAAGATCGGGATGGAGCCTCAATGCCATTGCGTACCTCGCCATCAAGTTTCGTGCCGTTAATGAAGTTGGCAGTAGAAGTTGCGTCAGTTTCTTGACGTTTTGTTGCATGCTAAAGAGAGCGCTTCTGAAGTTGGTTGGTTGTTTAATGGTGCGAGTTCCTCTGATTCCAAGAAGCATGAATACGGCGTTTTGTATTAATGCTGCGGAAATGTGCAACGGTGGGAACTCCATCCCTCTATATCTATACTGCTAAGTTGGCATAGTGCAAAAGCTGCCCAGGTTACTGTCCTCGAGATCTTAGGTGCTCTCGAAAAATTAGCTTTGAAGAAATTCCATTCTACTACTGCAATGCGCTGGATAATGGCTCTGCAGTTGTACTACCTTTACTTCTGCCCCGGGAAGATTTCATGCCAATATCTCCCTGTGGCTAATGCATCTATTGTGGATATGTGTGCTCTATTCAAGGTCGTATTTCGTTGTATGTAGGCGACAGACTCCTGAGAACTCTACAGGGTTGTAATCGTGCCAACCTACATATAATTAGCCGGCGCTAATCGTCATGACCTTGGTTATGAGACGAGATAGAAGGTTTAATGTGGTCATATTAATCGAAAGAAAAAAAGTTCGGAGACGACATAACACATGTAGGTCTCATCCCGCAAATTTGTAGGAGAAATTAAAAGAAGAACGACGCAAATCGAAAGATAAGCTCGGCATAATATCTCTTCGGCGATTATCTCGCCTTACATAAATTTTATTTTTTATGAATCGTTCCCGAGATAGTTGGGCTAGTACCTTAATGGTGCTTGTTACCGGAACGTACACGATCTATATCCGGCAAAGGGCCGTCAACATCGGTAACACTCCTCAAAAACTTCGGGGAGTGTCTTTATCGTTAATACAACAACAACAACACCTCGAAGTGAAGCAACTGTGAAAGCCGCATAGATATGAAGATCACCGGAGGCGTGAAAAAGATGTCCCTACTCATGTGCTTCTATTAAGAATAAGGAGGAACTTCCAATCACACGAACTGTACTTGAGTCCGCAATCCAGAAAATGTGCATGAAAGGAGCAACTACTGCACATGACTTCAGTAAACTTAGTGCAAACCCAGAAGGAAGCCGAAGAGGAAACGAACCGATATTGTCGCAATCATTGCCGATCCTACTCATTGGTGCTTTTGTGCTGGTTCTGTAAAAGAAAATTCAGAATATTCTTATATAGAATAAGGGGAGCACTTCGGACGAACTACCGCACATGATGCATAGGTACTAAAAGCCAACAACAACAACAACTAAAAGCATGAGCATCTCACAATTCATTGTTAGAAGTAAGGGATTACTTGTAGCGGAGCTGCAGATAATTTGCACTATGATGGACCGCGACTCAAATCAAGGTCTAATTTCCTTAATATTCATCCCTACCTATTCAAAGAATATTTAAATTTAATAAAAACTAGTTATCGACTCTAAAACATCAACCCCAACGTAAGTCGAACCCCAGCTACGCCCTAGCACAGAACCCAAACTACATATAAGCAAAGAGTAGGCCAAATATAAAACGAAACAGCAAAGCCCATTGAGCTGGTGGTTGCAGGTGGTTGAACTCAATTGCAACTGCATTGTACATATCTCCGTTTTTTCTTTCTCTTTTTTATTTCCTTTGCCTTTCGGTTGTTTATTTAAGTTTGTTCTTGTAGTTAAAACATGCACCCCAACACACACGCACACAAACACACATTTTTTACTGGTACTACGAATGCAACGAAAACAGGCGCCTCCAACATTGATTTTCAATAAATGCCACCACAAATTGAGGTCATTAGGATCAAATTGTTAAAGAAGTGCATTTGGTTGTATTTTGTGGTGGAAAATGAAGATACTCATGTGTGAAATTGTATGAGTCTTATAAAGTTCGCTTGTATATGGCGTGTAATTAGACATTTTTAAAGGATGATGTTCATGGTGACAGCTATAAAGTTGCCTTTAATTACGAATACTTTCTTGACTGGAACATTTTATAATTTTAGACAGGAGGGGATAGATGTCATTGCTTTAAACTGAATTTCCCACATATTGAAAAGTAGGTCGTCCGTTTGCAATTGCTATCTGTATCTTTATCCATATTCCTATCCCTATCCCTGGAATTAGTGATCTTCCAACGCATAAATTTAATTGGCATTCTGAAAAAGACAAATGGGAGCTACGCTAAGCTGCCGATTGAGACAGACTTAAAACTTACTTTGCGGACTGTATCGCAGGTTATCAACACTTACATATAATGGGGGGTTTGCCGACCATTAGTGGTTGAGAAAAAAGCCAAGCAGTTAAGATCACCACTCTCAAGCGAGTACAATAGATTTTGTCTACTTTCAGTCCATTGAAGTCACTAGGACCGGATGGGATCTATCCCTGTCTGTGACAGGGCTTTTCCAACACATATAAGGCCCGTATACATGCCAAACAGGTTCACAGAGTTTAAGGTAGTATTAATACGAAAGCCAAGAAAATCGGAGCAACTGCACTCGTCGTATCGAGCAATAAGCCTCAGTAGGTTTGTCCTAAAGGGTATGGAGACAATTTTTGAGCAGCACATTAAGGAGGTCAACCTAAACAACACTCTCTGTATAGGACTCAATTTGCCCATCAGTCAGAAAAGTTGGAATCACTGAAGAAATTGTAAAGGCTTTGGAGTCTAAAAATATAGCCCTCTGTGCTTTTATTGATATCTCAGGGGTTTGCAGTAACACAGCACACATAAAGCTATCATACAAGCTATGATTGGCAAGGATATAAGCCCATAGATCATTCGCTGAAGTAATAAGAAAATGTATAGGAAATCCTGTATTACAACTACGTTCAAAATCTCACGGAATTTCGAGGTGTCCATTGTGGACAGAACTCTTTGGTGAACAAGGAATCCATATACTGACCTTCACTCAGAGGTACGGTTCGCGGATGAATCAAAATTGTATGACGAGAAAACGGGAGCTAGCATCTTTGGGCCGATCAGCAAGAAATCGATATCAATGGGATGCTACCCCTCCATTTTTCAGGCAGCAATCCATGCAATAGAAGTTTGCGGTAGAGAATGACCACAAACAGACTTATCCGCCAGGGGTATCCTCATTATGTCAGATAGTCACGCAACCTAGAGTGCATTGCAGTCTTACACAATTGCTTCTAATCAGGGTTTTTTTTTGGGCTGGGTTCCCGAGGATGAGGGACATCTAATGAACAAGCCGACTACTTAAGCAAGCAGGGTGCTATAGCAGCCGGTTGTGGACTCACAAAGGCATATACTAAGCAAATCATAAGTAAATGGGAAACGAAGCAGTTCAGACAACACATGATTGAAAGCACAGGGCAAATACAGAACAAATCGTTTATACTCCCAGTAACGAAAGTATCAGCCAAACTTATTAATCTAAGCAGAGAGGACCTACGAACTCTTACTGGTTACTACACAGGACACTGTAGTCTACGATATCATTTAAGTAAGTTGAATTTATCCGATACGCAAATCTGTAGCTTTTGTGAGCTGGAGGATGAAATCTCGGTTAGAATTTCCTGCGAGTACGTCACTCAGGCAAGGTAAAAACTGAAATACATTGAAAGCCTCCACATACAGTAATAGGCTAAGAGGTCGAGCAAAATATCGAGGTTAATAATAGTACAAACATTAATAATAATAATAATATCTATCCCTGTCCCTATTCGTATTCCTTTACCTTTCCCTATCCCTATCCGAATCCCTTTCCCTATCTCTATTCCTATCACTATCCCTATGCCCGAAAGTTCAATTCTCAAGACCTATACGCGATAACCACCGAAAAGATTTCAAGCCGAGCTTCTCTTCCAATTTGCGTCGTGCTCCTACAAATTGGCGGGACGGGACCTATATGATATACGCCGACTCCGAACGGCATCTGCAAGGCAGATGGGTTTCCACTGAGAACTTTTCATGGCAGAAATACAGTCGGAGTGCTTGCCAAATCACTGCCGAGGGGCAGCTCCGCTTAGAAAACCTTTCTTCTAATTAAAAAAAACTTGTTTCTAAAATTTTGATGTTTCCTTGTCCGGGCGGGAACCCATCATCTTCGGTGTGGTAGGTGGAGCACGTTATCATTACACCGTGAAATTTTCATGAGGATCATATGAGAACTTAGGCGCCTGTTATATACACACACACGTTCACTTTTATTTCTAGGACTAGCGAATCCGGCGAACGTTTTCTTGTCCAAACCCTGGTTTCTCCTCTCTCCCCTCCCTCCCCTACTACCTTCTATCCCGGTCTCTTCCACTTGCTATTATTTCCCCTTCTTATCCCTTTTCCTTCCATGCCCTCAATCCAACCTTGTATTTCCCTCTCACCCCTTCCAGATGATTTTAGATGATTTTATGCTACTTCATATCAATCAAATCTAAAAAAAAAATGATGGAAATATTTATTACTTTTGCAATTCAAATGCAAAAAAATATTAAAAACTTTATTTTACACCCGTTAATTTATGTAAACAATGATTTTATTCTTAAAACGCAAAAATAACACCTTCTTTGCTTCCTTCATTAATTTTTAATCTGTTTGTTGTGCAAAGTAATTTCACTTTCCTCACAGCTGCCGCTGGTTTACTTTATTCTTTTTCCTTCGCGTCTTGAGCTTGAGCCTACGCGTTATTGTCACGCCGACAGGGCGCGCACAGAATTTTTCCGCTTCAGTAATTTTTGGATTTATTAATTTTATTCAATTGCTCATTGTGGTCGTTGTTGTCGCTGTCGCCGTCGTACTCCTTTTTTTATACTCAGCTGAGCAGAGCTCACAGAGTATTGTAACGAATTTACTTGCAAATCTTCTTATTTGCAACCCTCTGCTAAGTTCGAATCACTAAACTGTTGAATAAATAACTCCAATATGTAATAATGCAAAATGGCCTTTATTAAAGTACTTCACAATAACACTCAAACTATGCAACGAATATAAATAAAATAAAATGAAAGGCGCGATAACCTCCGAAGAGATCTAAGGCCGAGCTTCTCTTCCAATTTGCGTCGTGCTCCTCTTGATTTTCCCTACAAATTGGCCGGACGGGACCTACATGTTTTATGCCGACTCCGAACGGCATCTGCAAGGCAGATGAGTTTTCACTGAGAGCTTTTCATGGCAGAAATACACCCGGAGCGCTTGCCAAACACTGCCAAGGGGCGACCCCGCTTAGAAAAATTTTCTTCTAATTGAAAAACCTTATTTCTAAAATTTTGATGTTGCTTTGCCCGGGAGTTGAACCCAGGGCATACGGTGTGATAGGCGGAGCACGCTACCATCACACCACGGTGGCGGTATGCAACGAATAGCTTGCTTAATAACCAAACTGATTGATAGCTCAAATGAAACTCTACTATTGCCCGCCAGATTGCGTGCTTAATCAATAACTGCTTGATAGCTCAAATCAAACTGAATTCCAGCGCCTCTACATTTGCTGCCTTTTATACTCTCTGATTTAAACGTTGCATCTTCTAGGCGCTTCCATTTCCAGAATCTTCTAGTCCATCAGCTCTCAAACTTCTCAGCTGTAACTACAATTGCACGATTTTATAGCTTCTCTCATTGCATACTTTTAGGAGTATCTCAGATATATGCATGTGTTTGTGCATTGACTCTCCGCTGCTCGTATACGTACATGGTACATATGTGTAGACGCAATTATTGTTTCGTTTATGTAGATACATAATGATTGAATTACTGATGTGAATTCACGTCACTGCTTAGCATCGGCTTAGAGATAGCAGCACCCCTTAGTTTTGCTAATATTCGTAACACTGCCCTCCAACTAAGTCTGATCGTCCCGATCAGACAAATCTCTCTATCTAAACGCTGCTAGCCTCTCCAAATGAACCACTTTCATTTTGGTTCGTGGTTTGGTAATGGTTTGTATGCGGTACACTACATCGTTGATCCGTTTTACAACTTTGTATGGGCCTTCTCAGTTACACTGCAATTTCGGGGACAAACCTTTTTTTCGTTGAGGGTTGTATAGCAGCACCAAATCTCCTTCCTGAAACCCTTCCGAATTAATTGCTTTATCGTACCTCGCTTTCATCTTGTCACTCATAATCTTTGCTCGTTGCCTTACCAGATCGTGTATCTCTCTCAGCTCTTCTTCCAAGACACCAGTGGATTTCTTGACATTCCTCTCCGCATCGGCATCTATCCCATACTTCAAATCAGCTGGCAGTCGAAGGTCATTGCCAAAAATTACCTTTGCGGGAGTTTGGCCCGTTGTGTCATGTACTGCCGATCGGTAGGCCATCAAGAATAATGATATGTGTGTATCCCAGTCCTTATGGTACTTGTCTACTACTTTCCTTAAATGCTCCTCCAATGTTCTATTGAAACGTTCCACCATACCATCGGACTGAGGATGCAATGCAGTTGTCCGTGTTTTCCGAATGCCCAACTTTTTGCACATTTCTTGGAACACAGTTTTAAAAGGGGGTTGTAAAAACGCTAATTTCTAATAATTTTTTTTAATTTCTTTTCTATTACTAAGTTAAATTAATTTTTTCATTTACATATGTTCTGACTAAATAAATTTCTAAAGAGAAAAATAAACTCCAAAAAGAAAAAACATAGGCATTTCACTGTGGGATTTTTCAAAATTTGCCCCTACGACCCAAAGGGGGGGGGACATCAGAATTCGTTTTAGAGGTATGGTTCCTTCGGCAAAGTTTCTTATTTTGATCCTTAGAATATGATTTACACAGAGCATTGGGCGATTTTTTTTTTATTGTACAGGTATAAAGGAATCGAGATAGATATAGACTTCCATATATCAAAATCATCAGTATCGAAAAACAAATTTGATTGAGCCATGTCCGTCCGTCCGTCCGTCCGTCCGTCTGCCCGCCTGTCCGTTAACACGATAACTTGAGTAAATATTGAGACATCTTCACCAAATTTGGTACACGAGCTTATCTGGACCCAGAATAGATTGGTATTGAAAATGAGCGAAATGGGATGATAACCACGCCCACTTTGTTTTTATAAGCTTTTATTTAGTTTCACTTTCGTTGTCTGTAATGGAATCTTGCAAGTTAAATTTGATACACTTCCCGGTGTCCAATTGAGCTGAAATTTTGCACACATGTATAACTCCGATGACAATGCAATATTAATTTGTTAGAATTCGATAAATTAATCGATAACACAGTTATCGGTAAAGATTTGTATTTACTTTGGCATAACAGCCTAAGTCCCATACAAACCCGCCAGTACCTATCCGTGGATTGTGATATTTGGACGTGGTGAATCACGCGTGTCACGCGTGGTGAATCTCAACGCTTGCGAAAAGCGGAGACACAACCCTCTGTTGTATTTTTAACTCTGTAATCTTTTCTGTAATTTATTTTGCTTTTGGAAAAATTACCTATTTGAAAAAAGCTGGCTGAAAAATATTGGCATAACAGCTTAAGTTAAATCAAGAATGGAAAATCTTGGAAAATTTGAGCAGATGTGGCAATTTCGCGCGTCCGTTGAACGAAATATTGACAATCTGCTGATCATTGCTAGGAAATTAGCGACATTCCATCAACTAAGCAGCACTTTAGCAATACTACTGTTATTATTTGGCCGCTCAAACACACACATATTAATTGTGCATTAAATCTAAAATATACAAATACACCATAATAATTTACACGGCCAAAGCCATAATAATTCACCCTACTAAAAATTAAAAAAAAAATTCATATTTAAATTAAATTTAAGAAAAAGGCTTTTCTAAGAACAAGTTTCTATTACTTGTTAATAAAACGAACTAAAAAGTAAAAAATAAAATTAAAGAAAAAAAAAACTTTTTTAAAAATAAGCTTTTATTATTTTGGTTAATAAATTTAACTAAAAAGTAAACAATAAATTGACTCTAAAGAAATATAACACTTTATAAGTTCATTGTAAGCTTAAACGATAATTAGGCTTTATCGTCTGCGACAAAAAAATTCTATATTGTACATAATTATATATTTTTAACATTAAAACTTTACACCTAAATTATTAAATCTTACAGTTTATATCACAGTCCTAATTGTTCTAATAAAAGCGTGTTACATTGCGATAGCAAGAAAATGAGATCCTAAATGTTCTTAATTATACCATCAAAATTTAACACGTTTTTATTAGAACAATTTGGACTGTGATATAAACTGTAAGATTTAATAATTTAGGTGTAAAGTTTTAATGTTAAAAATATATAATTATGTACAATATAGAATTTTTTGTCGCAGACGAAAAAGCCTTATTATCGTTTAAGCTTACAATGAACGTATAAAGTGTTATATTTCTTTAGAGTCAATTCATTGTTTACTTTTTAGTTAATTTTATTAACCAAAATAATAAAAGCTTATTTTTAAAAAAGTTTTTTTTTCTTTAATTTTATTTATATATATAACATTTTGGAAAATAGAAAAAACCTGATTTAGTAAATAATACACCTAGAATTTTGAAATTTGACGTGTGGACTGATATTGAGACTTGATAAAAATTTTAATTTTTTTTAAATGGGCGTGGCACCGCCCACTTGTGAAAAAATCAATTTTATAAATATTATTAATCATAAATCAAACATCGTTAAACCTATCGTAAAAAAATTCGGCAGAGAGGTTGCCTTTACTATAAGGAATGCTCTGAAGGAAAATTAACGAAATCGGTTAAAGACCACGCCCACTTTTATATAAAAGATTTTTAAAAGGGTCGTGAACGAATAAAATAGGCTATATCTTCGCAAAAAATAGCTTTATATCAATGGTATTTCATTTCCCAAGTGGATTTATAACAATAAATAGGAAAACTTTCAAATTTTAAAAAATGGGCGTGGCACCGCCTCTTTTATGACTAAGAAATTGTCTATGTTTCGGGAGCCATATCTCGAAGAAAAATTAACGGATCGTAATAAAATTGGGTACACAAATTTTCCCTATAGCAGGAAATATTTCTAGAAAAAATGGACGATGTTAAAGACCACGCCCACTTTTATATACAAGATTTTTAAAAGGGCCGTAGACGAAAATAATAAGCTATATCTTAGCGAAAAAGAGCTCTGTAAATTGAATTATAATATTAAATTGGAAAACACTAAAATTTTTGAAAATGGGTGTGGCACCGCCACTTTTTTGTCTAAGCAATTTTCAATGTTTCGGATCGTAACAAAATTGGGTACACATATTTTCCTTATAGCAGGAAATATTTCTAGTAAAAATGGATGAGATTGGTTAAGGACTACGCCCACTTTTATATAAATGTCTTTAAAAATGATCGTAGGCAAAAATAATAAGTTAAATCTTAGCGAAAAATAGTTTTGTGCCAATCGTATTTTTATTGTTCTGTTATATCTTTATTTTAAAATAAACAGTAGGGAAATCCGCATATCTGAAGGAAAACTGCATTATTGCTCACTCAAAGTCATTGGTGTTAGCCTCTGTATCCTCTTCGCTTCTTTTAAACGAAAATTAGTTCAGAATACCAGAAGAACCATATGTATATGTATTATTGCGCAGCCTTGTACCACTATTAAGCACACAAAACAAACAACAACAGCATTTAAAGTGTACAGCTGGGTATGTAATGTTCAGTTTCATCCGAACTTAGACCACCTTACTTGTTTTTATTATCACTGTGGATGTCCCTTCTCTGGGACCAATATAGGGAAAAAGCAGGCAACATACGCATGGGTTATGCCCGGTATATTCTGTAGAGTCTAACTAGACTGTTCAATGTGTTGCGCGAATAGAAATTTCTGTGCTGGTGCCGTACGGGGCCTTACTAGGTATCCCTGGCTTATTCCATGCTGCGACTGGATCGAAAAGAATGCTGAAGTAGGCCTGTTGAATTTTTTTTTTAATTATTCTAGATGTTGCCTGTGTATAAAGCTCTATAAAGGCTTGGTAGGGAATCCGTCCAATGTGGTTTTTGTTATTGTTATCGCTGCAACTAACGCTTCAAGGAAACACAACTAATATTTTAACATGACAGTGTTTATTCAGTCTTACTGTGCAAGTTTTAATATCTACAAGATAGTTATAATAAGTAAATGATTAAATTAAAAATTTTGTAACAAGATTCTTACTTGTTCGTTTAATTTCCTCGAAGGTTTTTCTATAAAATGAAGTTGAAGGAAGCGATTTAGATATTATGAAGAAACGCTTCGTTCAATTTCGTGTTTAACGAAAATTTATATGTATAATAAAAGGATGCCATACTTATGAAATTAAATAAAATGAAGTTTAAACTGTCAAGTTATTATGTCATGTTTACAATGTTTAAGGTAATATAAAATCTTGGTTTGATTCCGCGACATCCCGGCCCCCGGTGAATCGATTGGATGCCCGAAGATTCACGAACTACGTCTAATGCCGCCAACTTAGAAGCAGGTCTCCGTAAATTTCCTGTAGCTGTCTTGACAATTGCTGATCTGACTTGACCATCAGATGCCGTAAAAACTTCCACTACGATGCCTCGCTTCCATTCACCACGTCTCTCGTTTTCATCGCATATAAGCACAACATCACCAACTTTCAATGGATCTACTCGTTGACACCATTTGCTTCGACGCGTTAATGTAGGAAGGTATTCTAGGACCCATCTCTTCCAAAAGGTCTGCTTCATTTGTTGGAGGATTTGCCATTGCTTACGCAAACAAGCACCCTCATCTACGGACGGTGTTTGAACATCATTCGGGCAGCCTAATATGAAATGATTTGGTGATAGAGGTTCAGCATCTTCCTCGTCTAATGGCAAATAAGTTAGTGGACGAGAGTTCACCAAGTTCTCAGCTTCAATTAAAAGACTTTGTAACGTCTCCACTTGGGGCACCTTTGTCTTCAACGTAAAGGAAAGTACTCGCTTGACACAGCCCACCATTCGCTCCCATGCACCTCCAGCTGAAGGATTACCAGGTGGGTTAAACAACCATTCTACCCCATACTTTACACCTTCATCGACCAACTTCCTCTCTACCAATACCCAATCTTCTTTACTCACACCAACGAAATTCGTACCCCTGTCACTGCGCATTCTCAACGGGACTCCTCGTCGGTTTATGAAGTTGCGTAAGCACAGTATTAATGCATAAGACGACAGATCCTTTGCCAATTCTAAATGAATTGCTCGTACAGTCAAACATGTAAATAAACATCCCCATCTTTTTTCTTGTCTGCGACCAACTGCTACGTTATATGGACCGAAGAAATCTACACCAGTATAGCTGAAAGCCCGAATGTACGGAGTAAGGCGATCTCTTGGAAGCTGTCCCATAAGTGGTGGCTTTGGTTCCACAATTCTGTTTTTACATATTTGACAATCTCTTTTAGCTGCACGAACCAAACTACGTAAATTAGTTATCCAGAATTTCCTTCTTATAGCGCAAATGATTGCCTCATTATTTTGATGTTTGTATTTTTCGTGATAATGTCTAGCAATGAGACCGGATAATCGATGCTTATGCGGTAAAATTATCGGCCTTTTTGTTTCTAATGGGACACTATCAGCATAATCGATACGTCCTGATAGCCGCAATATTCCCTCGTCGTCAATTATCGGAGTCAGCTTAAATAACGGACTGTTTTTAGGGATTGGTTTTCTGTTTACTAAAATGCGCATCTCCTCCGGATATACGTTCTCCTGAACAAAACGACATACAATCTTTTCAGCTTGAGAAATGTCCTCCGCTGTCAACTGTGGCACGAAATGTGATGATATTGGCGTGAATTCCAGCTTTTGAACAGACCTAAACTTCATCATAGCTTTCTTTACCCAGCAAATGACTCTTAACAGCCTATAATAATTCGAAAATCTGTCAAAATCTATTAACGATGAGTCAATACTTATTGCAAGTATGAACTTCGCTCGCCTTTCTTCGAGGCACGGTTTCGCGGCAGCACCATCAACTAGCTTGGGCCAAGAATCCTCCGGTTCTTTCAAGAAATCTGGGCCACATATCCATCGAGAGTTCGAAACAAGGCGTGCGTTCAATCGTGTTGCATCATCAGCAGGATTCAACTTTCCGGGAACCCATCGCCAACAGTTTACGTTCGACGAGTCCAAAATTTCTGCAATTCTGTGTGATACAAATTGCTTGTAACAACGACTATCTGATTTAATCCAGCTAAGAACCGTCTTTGAGTCAGACCAAAATGTTATTACGTTAGGCCTCCTGTCATGACCATTTAAAATAGCCTCCTGCAGACGAACGCCCAATACGGCAGACAGCAGTTCAAGTCGTGGTATCGAAAGTGCTTTAACGGGGCTACAACGAGATTTTCCAGCTACGAAGACTACATTGACTTCACCATCGAATTTGATTCGCCAGTAAGCAACCGCAGAATATGCAAACTCGCTGGCATCTACAAAAATATGTAAATCAATTGTGGAAACCAAGTTACTAAAATTCCGGTGATAGCAGCGTGGAATGATAAGACTTTTAGCTTTGTCGAGCTCTGTATACCAGTTGTACCATTCCCGATAAACCTGCTCCGGAATAGAACTTGTCCAATCTACATCTAATCGCCATAGTTGTTGCAAGATAATTTTCGATTTGATTGTAATATTCGCCAGATACCCGAACGGATCAAATATTGACATGGTAAGGCTTAAAACTTCAGCTTTCGTCGGTCGCCTTTTTCCCGTCAAGACGTCATTCGGAACTTTCACGAATTTTAGTTTAAAACAGAAAGAATCATCCAGTGGACGCCAGTACATTCCAAGTACCTTCTCTGCCATGGATTCGTTGGAGCAAAAGCTCATTGTTTCAACGTGCGTAAGAGGGGTCTTCGTTTCCCCGAGTGCAAAACAGACCTCTTCAGAGTTGGATTTAAATCCTCGCAACTCGAACCCGGCATAGCTGTGAATTTCCTTGACCGCATTTGAAACACTTATAGCCTCATCTCCTGTTTCGAAACTGTCTACGTAGTCGTCCACACAGTGGCGGTCAATAATAGCACTAGTAGCTCTTGGATGAAGGTCTCGAAACTTCATCGCATTTGTATTCTTCACGTATTGTGCAGAACATGGTGAACAGGCTGATCCAAATATCATCGCGTTCATAATATATACATCTGGTTCCTTTGACGAATTTCCACCCCGCCACAAAAAGCGTTGTGCATCCTGGTCTTCTTGGCGTATCAGAACTCTGTTAAACATTTCTCGTATGTCTGCACATACGCCAATGACACCCTGTCGAAATTTAAATAGTATACTCAATAAAGGCTTTGGCTGATAAGCATCTGGACCTTTCATTAGCCTTGAGTTGAAAGAAACACCATTTACTGACGCTGTGGCATCGAATACTAAACGTAGTTTATTTTCTTTATTTTGATTACATACCGCAAAATGCGGTAGGTACCATGTGTGAGGTTTAACCTCCATTGCTTCCGCCCGCGATAGTTTCCTAGCATATGATTTACTTAAATACTCATTGATCTTATCTATGTACCAAGTCCCAAATTCACGGTTTTTTTTCAAATTTTGTCTCCAATGATTCCAGACGACGCAGTGCCATACTATAGCTTTCACAAAATTCTACCTCATTAGTTAGCCACAATAAACCGGTTTCATAACGGCAACCGATTTGCTTGGTTGTCTCCAATAAAATTGCTTCAGCTCGTTTGTCTGCTTCAGACATAACCGGCTGTAGGGGCTTCATACCAAAATTCTCCAGCGTAAAATATTCTTTCATTTGCTGCTGAATATCGTTGATTGCGTCTAATTCGCAGTCTATACGACAAACAACTCCTTCTACACTATCTTCGTTGGATCCGAAGAGCATATATCCCAACTTTGACCTGTGGACAGAAAAACAATCGTCTATGTTTATAACTTCTATTGGACGAACCAAATTTGTGTGCGGCATACCGATGAGAATTTGTGGCACAGCATTAACATAATCATCCACTGGCAAGTTTCGAATTTTATCGTACTTTAATTTAAAACTGTCAACATTCAACGTTTGTGCTGGTAGCTCTAACTTTCTTGTTGTACGTACATTTCTCATCTGAAATGTTGTATTCTGATTCAAGCCAGAAATTTCGACGTCTAATCGTTGTGATAGTTCGCTTGTGGTCTTACCTCCTATCCATTTTAATGATAATTTATCAACTGGACCATTCAAGCCAATAGTTTTAGCTACCTGCTCTTCGATCAACGATATTTTTGAACCATCATCGACAAATGCAATAACCTTACAACTACCCTTTGGTCCTTTTATTTCTACAGGCAGAAATTTAAATAGCGTTTGCTTACTAAATTCCTTCGCGAATATAGCGACGACATTTGCTGTGTCAGCTGCCTGCTTTACCACATCTGCATTGTCCGCAGTCGACGTCGACTTTGCATTGCCATTGAAATTTTTGCTACTTCGTTCGTGCAATAGCCGGTTATGATATCTACGGCAAAATTCAAGTCCGCACTCGCGACGTGTATTACAATTGATAGTGCTGTGACCAGGTCGTAGACAACTGAAACATAAGTGATTTGCTTTTTGAACTTTTCACACTGGCTTAAATTGTGGTTACCTTTGCAATATAAACATTTACTTTCTGTCATCACTAGCACTGGTTTCATTGTCTTGGTTGCCTTCGAAATCAACTGTTCATTTGTTTTGGAAGTCTCTACCGGCACAACGTCTGTAGCAATTGAAATAAATATAGCGACTTCTTGTAACCAATTACTAAAATGGTGAACACTTGGGAAACACAATTTCGTGGAGAAAGTATACCTGGCCCATTCTTCACGTTTATTCATCGGCAATTTACTTAGTAATTCGTCTAACAACGTCGGATTCGAAAGATGAGATGCTGCTCCTGCATTTTCCAAGAAAGCAGTTAGGTTGCTCACCATTGTACTGAAGGTTACAATTTCGGACATATTTCCTTCGGCTATGGTTGGAAACGCTCGCGCTTTAGCTATTTGGCTACGTATTAGTAGCTGTGGACGTCCAAAATGGAATTCAAGCGTAGATATTACAGCACCTACACTAGATGGGTGAATTAGTAGGCATTCTACTCGCTGTCTGGCTGGCCCTTTCAAAGACTTTTGCAAACGGAATAAATTTTCCAAATCTGTGTACATATACATTGAGGTAGTTTCCTTGAATGCTGCAAAAAACATTGGCCATTCTTCCGGCGATCCGTTGAATTCAGGCAGGTCGTGTAATTTGCGTACATACGGCTGTTGTATAGAAATTGACGGTGGCAATTGGTTTGGCTGCACACTTGACTGTGCTGGTGGCGCTTGACTTATGGCAAATGGGGAATACAATCCATTAATACTTGACACATTTAAGGCTGTGCTAGTATAAATATTACTACACGCTTGGCTTACATTAGAGTTTACAGAATGACTTATTCTGGTGTTCATGACGTCGGCATAGGTTAGATAGGCTGGCTGTACACTAGCATATGCGGCAGTAGTATAGATACTAGGCAAGTTACCATGGCCTAGAGTGATATCAGTATTAGGGAGCATGTTGCAGGGGCTATTGTTTGGAAAGCCAACTCTTGCGCTAGTGCTGTCGGCAAAAATTACTTTAGTGGCGGCAGCGTTGGAACTACCACTGGCTACGTTGACGTTTGCAGAGGATACGGCGGCAGCATTGGCAAAGCTACCATTAACTACGTTAACGTTTGCAGAGGGTATTTCGGCAGATGTGACATGGGCTGAAAAGGCATTGGCAGAGATTACGTCGGCAGAGGTGACGTTAACAGAGACATCATCGGCAGAGATGATGCTGGCTAAAGGGGTTTTGACGAAACCTGTGTTATTTGCAATTTCTGTACAAAATTTCGCTTGTAATGCGATTGTTTCTCTTAAATCTAACTTTTCCTTTTCTGCGGCCGCCAATAGTGCTTTAAATTCATAAATTGACTTATCTGTTTGTGTGATTGTTTTATCAGTTTCTCCCTCGCTGGCTGAAGCCATCTCAGCGCTGGTGTCCGAGTCCGTTGAATTGTTTTCCGTATCGACCAATGGTATTTCGTTTTTGTCGCTTCTAAGATCGTATCGTTTCATGAGTATTCATGTGATTCCACGCTGTAATTATAGTTTGCGGATTTGTCTCAGAACAAATATTAAAAAATGTTATCGCTGCAACTAACGCTTCAAGGAAACACAACTAATATTTTAACATGACAGTGTTTATTCAGTCTTACTGTGCAAGTTTTAATATCTACAAGATAGTTATAATAAGTAAATGATTAAATTAAAATTTTTGTAACAAGATTCTTACTTGTTCGTTTAATTTCCTCGAAGGTTTTTCTATAAAATGAAGTTGAAGGAAGCGATTTAGATTCGTTCAATTTCGTGTTTAACGAAAATTTATATGTATAATAAAAGGATGCCATACTTATGAAATTAAATAAAATGAAGTTTAAACTGTCAAGTTATTATGTCATGTTTACAATGTTTAAGGTAATATAAAATCTTGGTTTGATTCAGCGACAGTTATACTAAACTGCCTGGCTGCAAAATTCAATCTAGGCACTGAAACGGGGCTGGACAGTTTGTTTTATCTGCTGCCTGGGTCGAATTTTCGGTGTAGGTCCCAAAAGGAGCCTTTTTTGAAGCGGAAATTGTATTTGACTTGTCAAATCTCCTTTGATACTTGCCGTTGGTAAAAAAAAGGTTGCATAAATATTTCATGAAGATTTTCTCACGCATACTCCAAGGGTCATTTCGTCTTTTATGCCGGCATTCCATTTGCTCGTCAGCTACTTCTGATAAAACTTTGCACATTTTCATTTTTATTTTTAACTGACCAGTTGAACCAGTTACTTTGGATAGAGGTAATAGAAATTCCAGCTGACTTCCCTCAAATCATAGTTGAAAGTTTGTTGGACCTTGCGTGGCCATATGGATAAGCGTACTCTCTTTTGAAGCGGTTCCGGTTTTATTATAAAGTTTTCCCATCAATATTATATCAGCTTCAGCCGATTTGGTATTTCAGAATTTCATTTCGCCTTATGGATTTATAATCAATTTCATGTTTTGATGTGGCTGGTCACTTAACCAATTGCCCTGCCAGCTGACTTGATGCTACCATCGTATAAGCTATATTTGTACTTGCTTTCCAAATTTTAATTAAATTGAAATCAAAAGAAAATGTTCTAAAAAGAATTGAGTTTACGACATGGTGGAACGATACAAGGTGGCAGCATGGTGACATACCTACAAACATAAATAAAAATTCCATGTACTTTGTTTTTGTAAATTCGATGGACAAATGTCAAAATCGTACGCGCCGGAAGTTGATGTATCAAATCAAATAAAAAAAGTTTATAATCAGCTGTCCAATGCTGCCACCTTGTATCGTTCCGTCATGGTTTACGATGCGCAAACGTCAAATGTAAACACGGTTGCCATACGAAATATTATTTTTGACCTAAAATTCGTATTGAAAAAGGACGCAAACTGTAAAATATGTGTCCAATCAAATTTTTAGTAATGGTTTGAATAATGGATTAAGCGAGCTTAAGAGGTGTGGAGTCTGATGCTTAAAGTGTTCGGATAGTCAGAGATACTATGTTGCTCTAGCTTTTCGATGAGCTTGCTTTTAGCTCTCAACCTCCAAAGGTACGCTCCAAAATGTGCTATCCGTTATGCATAAACCTTTTTTTCGGAAAACCTTTGTTTGTTGTCTGCTACAGTTAACTGTCATGTAGTTTCCATCGTTGCTACTGTGACCGAAGAATCAGATATAGTGCAGTTCCTGTGGTCGAAACTAGTGATCTTTTTCTTTGGATATTACTTTGCTATACGTGGCTTATCCTTTTATTGTCCCGTCACAGGTATATCACACTGGCTGTGACTTTATCCGTGAAGTCACAACAGTAATTTGCAGTATAAACTTGTGATTCAGGGATGGAACATTTGAGAGAAGAGAAGAGGCCACTTTTGTTTCTCCCTTAACTGATAAAGGATGCATGATAGGATAGAACACTTCTTAAGCTGTTCCAAATTTGCTTTTTAAACGTATTGGTTTCTGGCGTTGTGCCATCTTCAGTGCAATTTTTCGTCGTTCGTTCATTCGTTACTTTACTTTTAGGCATTGCAGCCTTTCGCCCACCGTACTATGATCACAATAAGGGAACGAGTTTTACGCAATAAAGATGCATCTGTTCTCTTGCAAGAAAGGAGGTTTAACTAAATTTAGTCGTTTTAGATTCAGCAAATATAAACCAAAGGATTTGTTCCGATATTTCGCAGGCATTATTAAATTGCATCCAAAGAATTTACCGACATCGGAGCCGATTTCTTTAGGATGTTCTGAATAAATTAGCATGAGAGGGCTGCCACGTCTACGTTAGGAATTTTCTTGAAAGAAATCTTGGTCAAACTGATTCAATAAAAAGATGTTTATTAGGTTACGAATCTGAGTTTTCCATTTGAAAGCTTTAAGCACTGAGCTACCACATCCCGACACAAAATCCAGACAAAAATTTTGATTAAATATGAACATTATTTTAAAATAATGCTACAATTTTCACCCTTCGTTATGTGCTATTTTATTAAGGAAAATTTTTCCTTTGTGTTTTGTCGGGATTTTTGTTTGTCCAAGTTAAGTCCGTATTTTTACCTTCCTGGATTGTGTCTTTTTGCGAATTGTGAGATTTACACTTTTTCTTTACGAAATCATTTCAAATTCCTAGACTTTAGATTCTGCAAACATCTGATTTCCAACGTATTTATGTGCCTTCGCTTGGTGGGTAGATTTTCAAAGCATCTAGCTATTTGAAGACTGGCTTTATTGTAAACCCTTTAATAAAAAATACGAAATCAGCGAAAAAGAGTTCAAAAAATAAAAAAAGAACCATCTTTGGTTCAAATGGGCGAAATTGGCAATCATAAACGTAAGCATGTGCTCGGCCAAGAAGCAAATTTGTTGGTGTTAAAATTTGTAACACTTCGCTGCCGACATTAGGTAAGCTCATGACAGGCACTTCGTTGCTTAAGGAGAGAGACCAGCAGCAGCATGAGGGACAGAACATTGGCGATGCCGGTCTGCACGTCGCACCGTGTGCCGCACATTTAATGGTTATGATCAGGTGAAAAAAATCGAGGTGCAAAATTAATGTATGTAAATACGAGTAGGTGCAGTTCAAAAACGATTTGTTGTTGCTTTACTTTTTCCAAGCTATCGCGCCAATTCCCACTGGATTTTTGGGGCGTGGTGTATTAAAGGGTCTGAGGTGCATATACTATATAATTAAAAATATATATATTTATACAAATGTACATAGATACCGTTAATTGATGTGTATGCCGCTCAAAAATGGCCGTGGTGTGCTTCCCTAGTGCATTTCTGGTTTATGTCAAACAGTGTGAGCGTAGATACATTCCCATCATCAGTTGTTGCTTTTTAGCAACACTTCGTCCACTTGAGGGACATGCTGTGTGTGTGATACAATAAAGGACTATCAACTCATACTTGCCTTAGCAGCGTTCTTGCTGTGGCGGACGGTTTTTTATTCCCACATTTAACATCTGAGCCCGCCTTGTCGGACATTAGGTAAGCTCATGACAGGCACTTCGTTGCTTAAGGAGAGAGACCAGCAGCAGCATGAGGGACAGAACATTGGCGATGCCGGTCTGCACGTCGCACCGTGTGCCGCACATTTAATGGTTATGATCAGGTGAAAAAAATCGAGGTGCAAAATTAATGTATGTAAATACGAGTAGGTGCAGTTCAAAAACGATTTGTTGTTGCTTTACTTTTTCCAAGCTATCGCGCCAATTCCCACTGGATTTTTGGGGCGTGGTGTATTAAAGGGTCTGAGGTGCATATACTATATAATTAAAAATATATATATTTATACAAATGTACATAGATACCGTTAATTGATGTGTATGCCGCTCAAAAATGGCCGTAGTGTGCTTCCCTAGTGCATTTCTGGTTTATGTCAAACAATGTGAGCGTAGATACATTCCCATCATCAGTTGTTGCTTTTTAGCAACACTTCGTCCACTTGAGGGACATGCTGTGTGTGTGATACAATAAAGGACTATCAACTCATACTTGTCAACGTTATACAAAAAGAACGAAAAATAGCTGCTTAAAAACGAAAGTGAGAGAGATTGGCCTAAAAACACAACAATAGTTGGTGTGGGTGCGGATATGAAATTTTGCGCTCATAAATATGCAGCTTGCTCTCTGCAACATTGTTGCACTGATAGTGTTATACAGGGTTACCATTGTACCGACGACAATGCAATATAAGGGAAAATAACTTCCAAATTTATCACGTGGATAGAAACATTTAGGGTATTTAGATAACAAGAAGGATATCCTTGCAAACAATTTTCGTCAGATAGCTCTCCGTTATTTGGTTCATATTACTACCAAAATGAAAATTTTTCAAACACTCCGTTTCTATAAATGGTCCGAGAACTGTTGGAAAACATTTCCCTAAACTCAGGATAGTTCCGAAAGACTTAAAGATATAAATATGAAAATTTCTTTCTTCTATTCCAAATTAAAAAATAACTTAACAATTGTGAAAAAAAAACAATAATCATCACAAAAATTATTGTTATAGGTCTTGAGCTCGAGCTCGAACTCGAATTAAAATTACTAACCAAAAAACTAAAAAAAAAAAAATTATAATAAAAAACTGCAAAGTTTTCTCCGTTAAAATGTGGGCTGTGCCTTGCCTATCTTCCAGAATTTTATTAAACTTCTCTCTCCTGTCATCAGTGTTTATAAAAAATCACTAATAATAATAAGCTTATTATTAAAAAATTTTATAATATATGTTTAAAACCACGTATTTTTACATTAAATTTGTCAAAATTTGTTTGTCAAAAGTTTGAGATTTTGGAAAATAAAATAAAGAATTACAAAACTGAAATAAATAAATTTTTTAAATTCAATTTAAGTAATATTTTTTTTGAATTCGTCCTGTGATTATAGTTTTAATTTTTTTCTGTTTTTATTATACTTTTGAAATATTTTTGTTCTTCAATTGCAAGTTTTTTTGTTTTATCTTTTTTATAGTTCTGATTATTTATATAAATATTATTGCCTAATTTTAATCTTATTTTACTCTGTTCTCCTTTTTATACTCAGTTGAGCAGAGCTCACAGAGTATATTAAGTTTGATTGGATAACGGTTGGTTGTACATATATAAAGGAATCGAGATAGATATAGACTTCCATATATCAAAATAATCAGGATCGAAAAAAAATTTGATTGAGCCATGTCCGTCCGTCCGTCCGTCCGTCCGTCCGTCCGTCCGTCCGTTAACACGATAACTTGAGTAAATTTTGAGGTATCTTGATGAAATTTGGTATGTAGGTTTCTGAGCACTCATCTCAGATCGCTATTTAAAATGAACGATATCGGACTATAACCACGCCCACTTTTTCGATATCGAAAATTTCGAAAAACCGAAAAAGTGCGATAACTCATTACAAAAGACAGATAAAGCGACGAAACTTGGTAGATGGGTTGAAGTTATGACGCAGAATAGAAAATTAGTAAGATTTTGGACAATGGGCGTGGCACCGCCCACTTTTACAAGAAGGTAATTTAAAAGTTTTGCAAGCTGTAATTTGGCAGTCGTTGAAGATATCAGGATGAAATTTGGCAGGAACGTTACTACTATTACTCTATATGTGCTAAATAAAAATTAGCAAAATTGGATGAAGAACACGCCCACTTTTTAAAAAAAAAATTTTTTTAATTCAAATTTTAACATAAAATTTAATATCTTTACTGTATATAAGTAAATTAAGTCAAAATTCAACTCCAGTAATGATATGATGCAACAAAATACAAAAATAAAAGAAAATTTCAAAATGGGCGTGGCTCCGCCCATTTTCATTTAGTTTGTCTAGAATACTTTTATTGCCATAAGTCGAACAAAAATTTACCAATCCTTCTCAAATTTGGTAGGAGCATAGATTCTATGACGGTAACTGTTCTCTGTGAAAATGGGCGAAATCGGTGGAAGCCACGCCCAGTTTTTATACACAGTCCACCGTCTGTCCTTCCGCTCGGCCATTAACACAATAACTTGAGCAAAATCCGATATATCTTTACTAAACTTAGCCCACGTACTTACCTGAGCTCACTTTTTCTTGGTATAAAAAATGGGCGAAATCTGACCATAACCACGCCCACTTTATCGATATCGAAAATTACGAAAAATGAAAAAAATGCCATAATTCTATACCAAATACGAAAAAAGTGATGAAACATGGTAACTGGATTGGTTTATTGACGCAAAATATAACTTTGGAAAAAACTTTGTAAAATGGGTGTGACACCTACCATATTAAGTAGAAGAAAATGAAAAAGTTATACAAGGCGAAATCAACAGCCCTTGGAATCTTGGCAGGAATACTGTTAGTGGTATTGCATATATAAATAAATTAGCAGTACCCGACAGATGATTTTCTGGATCACCTGGTCCACATTTTGGTCGATATCGCGAGAACGCCTTCACATATACATCTAAGGGCCACTCGCTTTTAAAACCCTCATCAATACCTTTAATTTAATATCCATATCGTACAAAAACATACCAGAGTCACCCCTGTCCCACCCTAATGGCGATATCTCGAAAAGGCGTCCACCTATAGACCTAATGCCCCCTCCCTCTTAAAATGCTCAGTAACACCTTTCGTTTGATACCCATATCGTACAAACATTCTAGAGTCACCCCTGGCCCACCCTAATGGCGATATCTCGAAAAGGCGTCCACCTATAGACCTAGTGTCCACTCCCTCTTAAAATGCTCAGTAACACCTTTCGTTTGATACCCATATCGTACAAACATTCTAGAGTCATCCCTGGCTCACCCTAATGGCGATATCTCGAAAAGCCGACCACCTATAGACCTAATGCCCACTCCCTCTTAAAATGCTCAGTAACAGCTTTCGTTTGATACCCATATCGTACAAACATTCTAGAGTCACACCTGGCCCACCCTAATGGCGATATTTCGAAAAGGCGTCCACCTATAGAACTAAGGATTACTCCCTTTTAAAATACTCATTACCACCTTTCATTTGATACCCATATCGTACAAACACATTCTAGAGTCACCCTGGCCCACCCTAATGGCGATATCTCGAAAAGGCGTCCACCTATAGACCTAATGTCCACTCCCTCTTAAAATGCTCAGTAACACCTTTCGTTTGATACCCATATCGTACAAACATTCTAGAGTCACCCCTGGCCCACCCTAATGGCGATATCTCGAAAAGGCGTCCACCTATAGACCTAATGTCCACTCCCTCTTAAAATGCTCAGTAACACCTTTCGTTTGATACCCATATCGTACAAACATTCTAGAGTCACCCCTGTCCCACCCTAATGGCGATATCTCGAAAAGGCGTCCACCTATAGACCTAATGCCCACTCCCTCTTAAAATGCTCAGTAACACCTTTCGTTTGATACCCATATCGTACAAACATTCTAGAGTCACACCTGGCCCACCCTAATGGCGATATCTCGAAAAGGCGTCTACCTATAGAACTAAGGATTACTCCCTTTTAAAATACTCATTACCACCTTTCATTTGATACCCATATCGTACAAACACATTCTAGAGTCACCCTGGCCCACCCTAATGGCGATATCTCGAAAAGGCGTCCACCTATAGACCTAATGCCCACTCCCTCTTAAAATGCTCAGTAACACCTTTCGTTTGATACCCATACCGTACAAACATTCTAGAGTCACCCTTGGTCCAGCTTTATGGCGATATCTCGAAAAGGCGTCCACCTATAGAACTCCCTTTTAAAATACTCATTACCACCTTTCATTTGATACCCATATCGTACAAACACATTCTAGAGTCACCCTGGCCCACCCTAATGGCGATATCTCGAAAAGGCGTCCACCTATAGACCTAATGCCCACTCCCTCTTAAAATGCTCAGTAACACCTTTCGTTTGATACCCATATCGTACAAAGATTCTAGAGTCACCCTCGGTCCACCTTTATGGCGATATCTCGAAAAGGCGTCCACCTATAGAACTAAGGATTACTCCCTTTTAAAATACTCCTTACCACCTTTAATTTGATACCCATATCGTACAAACACATTCTAGACTCACCCCTGGCCCACCCTAATGGCGATATCTCGAAAAGGCGTCCACCTATAGACCCAATGCCCACTCCCTCTTAAAATGCTCAGTAACACCTTTCGTTTGATACCCATATCGTACAAACATTCTAGAGTCACCCCTGGCCCACCCTAATGGCGATATCTCGAAAGGGCGTCCACCTATAGACCTAATGCCCACTCCCTCTTAAAATGCTCAGTAACACCTTTCGTTTGATGCACATATCGTACAAACACATTCTAGAGTCACCCCTGGCCCACCCTAATGACGATATCTCGAAAAGGCGTCCACCTATAGACCTCATGCCCACTCCCTCTTAAAATGCTCAGTAACACCTTTCGTTTGATACCCATACCGTACAAACATTCTAGAGTCACCCCTGACCCACCCTAGTGGCGATATCTCGAAAAGGCGTCCACCTATAGACCTAATGCCCACTCCCTCTTAAAATGCTCAGTAACACCTTTCATTTGATTCCCATATCGTACAAACACATTCTAGAGACACCCCTGGTCCACCTTTATGGCGATATCTCGAAACGGCGTCCACCTATGGAACTAAGGATCACTCCTTTTCAAAATACTCATTAACAGCTTTCATTTGATACCCATATCGTACAAACACATTATAGAATCACCCCTGGTCCACCTTAATGGGGACATCTCGAAAAGGCGTCCACCGATAGACCTAAGGCCCACTCCCTCTTAAAATGCTCAGTAACACCTTTCATTTGATACCCATATCGTACAAACAAATTCTAGAGTCAGCCCTGGTCTACCTTTATGGCGATATCCCTAAATGGCGTTCATCCATAGAACTATGGCCTACTCTCTCTTAAAATACTCTTTAATACCTTTCATTTGATACACATGTTATACAACCACATTCCAGGGTTACCCCAGATTGATTTTCCTTATTTTGTCTCCATAGCTCTCAACTGAGTATGTTATGTTCGGTTACACCCGAACTTAGCCTTCCTTACTTGTTTTAAATTATTATTAACGTCGCTGCCTTTGTAAAATTTTATTATTTTGTTTTTGTTAATGACTACTACAATTATTGTCAAGGCGTTGTAATCGCAGGAATGATTATTAACTTTTATGGTTATTTTTTTTTTTCATAATTTTATAATTACATGATATTTTAATCGCTAAATTTTTTATTTGATAAAAATTTTTTTTTTTTAATTAAGAGAAAATATATCACAACAACTAAAGTTATTGCAAAGGCCTTGAGTGTAGAGGGGAAACATAGACACATATTTCAGTTACATATGAGTATAATGCGTATTGAAATTTAGTAGTACAAATTTTATGAGCAGCAATTTCAGAGGTGTATTTAAAGTTTGACGCTTCGCAGTCCATATAAAGTTTAAGCGTAAACGGCTATAGATGTAAAAAAAAAAACACAGCTAATGTCTACAGTTATTGTCAAGGTCTTAAGCTTTTTTGGACCAGTGATCATTAACTTTTATATTAGTTTGTTTCATAGTTTTATATGGATTAGATGTTTTAATTGTTGAGTTTTTAATTTCTTAAAATTTTTTTGTTTTAATTTTTTTTTTGTTTTTATTTATTAATAACCCAAATATCTATTTGACTGCTTTTGATGTTTTTCGTTCAATTCCCATTTTTTTTTGTATATATTTTCATAATTTTTTTCAGGCATGCTTAACGAACGAAACGATATCATTTCGTTACGATAATCAACGTTAATAAACGAAACGAAGTCATTTCGTTTCGTTTATTAACGTTAAGAACGCCAAATTAACGTTAATTTGACGATCTTAACGTTAATAAACGAAACGAAGTGACTTCGTTTCGTTTATTAACGTTGATTATCGTAACGAAATGATATCGTTTCGTTCGTTTTTTTACTTTTGACTTAAGTTTTATTAAATTTTTATTTATAAGTAAAAACTTTTCCTTTTTGTTCTCTTTTATGTATTTGTTCTTAATGCACTTTTTTTAAATTGGAAAACTTTATTTTAATATTTTTTTTTTACCGTCGTAGTTTTGTTATTTTTTATTTGAAAAAAATATTTTTTTTAAAGTATTCCTTGACAGTATGTAAACCATTTTCTAGGATGGTTTAGAAATATAGTTAGAGAAATATAAATATTTTTTTTAATTTGAGGTTTTTAATATTTTTACTATTTTAAATTTAAGTTTATGATCTTTTAAGTTTTTTTTTCATAATTTTAACAATACTTGGTTATCCACCTTTTATAACAAAAAATGTAATTTATGTGACTTTAATTAACGTCTGTTTTATATTTAATTTTTCTTAATTATGTATTTAAATTAAAAAAAAATTTGTTTTGTTTTTTTTTTAATATTTTTTGTTTTTTTTTTTTAATTTTTTTTGTTTTTTTTTAATTTTTTTTGTTTTTTTTTAATTTTTTATTTTTATTTTTTAATTTTTGTTTGTTTTTTATTTTTTTTAATTTTTGCTTTGTTTGAAAAAGCTCTCTTGAGCTCTAGCTCATGAATTCTTACAAATCAGTAAAAAAAAATATGGCACATCACTAAAACACACAAAAAAAAATGTTGTTCAATATAATTTCAAAAATGGTTTCGAAAATTCGAGTTTTAAAACATTTATAAACATTTTTTGGATTTTTTAAATTCTTTTACGTTCATTGTTGGCAACACTGTCCTTAACTTAGTACGTTTTAAAACTCTTATCTGTACAAACTATTTACGTAACACCCACCATCACAAAACACCCGGGTTGCCTCAGCACAGATTTTCTCTGCCCCATTTCTCTTTTATGCACGCTCAATGCAGTTATAATCTCAATACCGCCACTCTTCTATTCTCACTACTCTTTGTTGTTGTGCAGTTGTTTGTTGGTTGCATCGTTTGTAAGATTCTTTCTATTTAATTTTTAGTTCGGTTTTGATAGTTGACGATATCCTTTGCCTTTTTGGCTCCAGATAAAACGGTGTGCATATTGAGTTATTAGTATATAAAATTTATATAATATTGTTAAGTTCTTTTGCAAATCAATTCTAAATTTTCATTCCCTTATTCGCCAACTCGCATAGTTTCGTTAATTTGTTGCACAAACAAATATAAAAAAATCGTAGAAGTTCCTACTTAATGAAGATATCAGCTCGTTTACTAAATACATATTTCTATTTAATTGTATATACTATGAACGTTCGCTAACACATTTCACACTCAATTTGAGTAAATTTGTTGTTGTTTGTGTGGCTTAATGTATTTACATATGAACCGCTTTTAAGCTGGTTTTATTTTTAAAAATACTTGTAAAATTCCAGATATTGCTACTAAATAGTTTTTACCCCAAATAATTACATACATAAACTAGGGATGCGCGTATTTTGTCAGGAGAGTTTCATAATATGATTTTTCGTTGAGAAGATATTTTTGTATTTCGCTTATAGGACCCGTGGTTCAGTACTTCATACTAAAGCAGGTCGTTGATCTGAGGTCTTAGCCGAACTTCATTGCGCACTACTATGGGGCTGATCGGGTTAGGGGCCTGTATCTCCGCGGTTTCGCTTCGCAGGATGGCGGTGGGATCTCTGTGACCAACAACTACCAACCCACTTATTCAAGGTGTTATGCGGACCGTGCTGTATTTAAACGGAACCTTCCCGATACCGGGCAAGCTCGGGAAGTAATTATAGCCTTAGCAGCGTTCTTGCTGTGGCGGACGGTTTTTTATTCCCACATTTAACATCTGAGCCCGCCTTGTCGGGCATGTGGTTGTACTACTGAGATGAACTCAAAATTTTTAAACTAAGAAAGGATAAGAAGAAAAAGGCGACGAAGTCGAAAGCCGGAGAAGAGGTAATCACTCACAAAAAAGACTTTGCTACAAGCAATCCTCAATTTTGCAGGCGCATCGAAGAGCAAGAAGCACCGAGACGCAAGAAGCAGCGATCGGCTGAACCCGAAAAGACTGCTTTGAATAGGCACAAGGGGCACCACACCTCTAAATCAGCAAAGCGAAGAGGGAGGTCTAATAACTGAAAAGCTAAGTACCTTAAAAGCTGCGATGCAGAAAGAGGAGCGAAATAGTGGCATACAAAGTAAAGACGAAAATATTAATAAGTTAAAGTGAGGTAACGATCAGACAGACTCCAGCTTACTAGGTGATATTAAAGATAGCTAACGCTGAGACTCCGGTTTTCACCGAGAGGAAGATAAACGAAGTTGCGAAGCACTCCCCGACTGTGACACTAATTAGCTGGAAGGTACAAAGGGGTTGCACTGATAACCTTCACTCGACTTTAGAATGGCTGCCGAGAGTGGGCCCAGACCTTCAAAGGTGGTGGATAGAGCACTGATTCTCGCGAAGGCCAAGATTTGGATACCACGTGTGGTGAAGGCGGAGAATGTGCTAAACATGCTGCACGGGGAGAGGCCAGCACTACATCCTCATAGGAGGATGTGTTGCACTCACGGCTGGGGAGTATGGCCCCGGAAGTATATATATGTATATGCGCCTTAGAAAGAAGAGTCCTAAGAACAATAACACCAATACGCGGGCGAGATAGAAAAAAACCTCGAGAATCTGAAAGTAGCGCATTGACGTACTGGTTCGGGTGTTGCGATTGCCTTAAGAGTTACGATAACCTTACAAGCTATGATTACGGTTCGGATAATTGTGGCTACGGTTACTTATGAGTACGGTTTACGCCATGATTACGGTTACGGCTACCATTATAGCCATGCTTGCCTTAAGAGTTACGATGACGGTTACGGTTACTAATATAGTTATGGTAACCTTAAAAGTTACTTCTACAGCTGGCAATAGTTGTTACGGTGTGTTGCGTTGGTGTGTCATTGCAAAGAGTACTTCATTTCATTTCAGTATATCATTTCAAATACGAACACCCCTAATGCATACATACTTATACTAGTATAAGTTCATCCTTTCGCTTTTCACCGGTTGAAAACTGTAATATATTACATAGCTAACATTTTAACTTTCACGCCCGTTGGTACGCAGTCTGTTTGAAAATATTTGTGGCACGTTCGCTGTCATTCGCCTAATTAGTTAGTTGAGTGCTGGATTTAACCGAAACAGCTGGGGGTGTAACCACTTGAATAAGTAAAAGTGTATTATATAGAGCTTGGTTAATTACTGTTTTTAATTGTATTTATTATTATTATATTGCCTGCTATTGTGCTCAAAGTTTTGCGAACTTTTAGTATTACACAGTTAAATTTTAAGAAAAAACTAAAAGATTTTAAAAGGGTTTCAAACATCAACTTGTATGTTAATAGGACAAAGAAGCAGCCAATTTTTCTTCAAACGAAGTGAAATAGCTACAATTTTTATTTGTTTTAAAACTCCCCGGGTTTATATCTTTCACCTGGGAAAAGTTTTTTACCCCGGTTTTTTCAACTCAAAAAAAATAGTAGTCTATATACATAAAAAAGGATGTGTGTTTGAAGCTTATGGGCTCCGAAACCACTCCGCCGATTTTATTCAAATTTGCAGGATGCTTCGCAGCAACCCGGAGAGTGTTTTTGTGACTAGGGACCGATCTATTCGAACGAATTCTATTCGTGGCTCGATTTGCATGCAATTTGGTATATAGGTAGGCCTATATTAGTATATTATGGCACTTTTGCTTTCGGAAAACGGACTAGGGACCGATTTAAACAGTTACTGGAACTGGGGCTGCGAATAAGGGGTGAAAAAGAATAAGAAGAATTAGAGAAAAGAGGGAAGGAGAAAGAGATAGAGCAAGAAGAAGATAGAGAGATAGGGATAGATGGAGCGTATAAGAAATGAGGAAAAAGATGAAAATTTCTCCCTTTCCATATTTTCCGTCACTCGGAGACGCAGAGAAAGAGAAAGGCAAAACGAGGAGTTAATAAAACAAGTAAGGAAAGCTAAGTTCGGGTTGGAGTTGAATGTTGATATAATTTACTTATATACTGTATAGATATTCAATTTTTTGTTAACATTTGACTTAAAATTTTTTTTTTTAAGTGGGAGTGTTCGTCATCCTATTTTGCTAAATTTTATTTAGAACATATATAGAAATAGGAGTAACGTTCCTGCCAAATTTCATCATGATATCTTCAACGACTGCCAAATTACAGCTTGGAAAACTTTTAAATTACCTTCTTTTAAAAGTGGGCGGTGCTACGCCCATTGTCCAAAATTTTACTAATTTTCTATTCTGCGTCTTAAGGTCAACCGACCTACCAAGTTTAATCGCTTTATCCGTCTTTGGTAATGAATTATCGCACTTCTTCGGTTTTTCGAAATTTTCGATATCGAAAAAGTGGGCGTGGTTATAGTCCGATTTCTTTCATTTTAAAAAGCGACCTGGGATGAGTGTGCAGGAACTTACATACCAAATTTCATTAAGATACCTCAAAATTTACTCAAGTTATCGTGTTTACGGACAGACTGACGGAAATGGCTAAATGAATTTCTATTTTCGCCCAGATCATTTTGATATATAGAGGTCTATATCTATCTCGATTAGTTTATGCCGTTGCGGGGTACTGTTATGCGGACGAAATTATTATAAGGAAAGGGGGATGAGAGTGGGAGAAAGAGTAAGAGCCAAAATCTTCCTAAAATTTAAGCAGATAAAGCAGTACAATGTCTGCCGGATCTACTAGTAACTATTATAATGGGTCCCTGCATAATATCTCATTAAGTTCCTTACCCAACAAACTTTTTATTCTTAATTTAATCATCGGTATCTGAACTCTGTTCGCAGTTTCAAGTCTCTAGCTCGCCGAAAATCTTCTTCCAAATCGGACTCATCTTTTCCTAGTTCTGCTCGACATATCTAAATATATGCACCATCGAGCGAATGTTTCTACTTTATTTACATTTTTTAAGCAAGGATCAAAGTTTTATATCTACTTTTGCCCCGGTTCTCATGATTCCCTGATTAACCTCGACCTCTCTTAACATGAAACGGATATGGGCAGTTCTTTGCCGGTAAGGTGCCTTTCAGTACCAGCACCTATTTCTACCAACCAGGATGATATTTTCGAACTCGAACCTGACGTGTATGCCTTACATCGAAGGATAAGCCCCTTAACCAGCTGGGGTGAAGAAGGGTATTGATGTATGCAGGTTGGTTATCCCCATTAGTGAAAGCAGCCTATATTATAAATCTTACATCTCATAAGCCAAATCTATCCACTCTCTGTTTGCTATCAGGTCAATAGAAATTTCAGGATGCTTTGGTGAATGTCGAGTCTCGGAATCTTTTTGAAGCTTGACCGTAAATAAAGGTTGCTTGAACGTTGCTGTCGTGGATGAATCTGGTCGTTCTGGTTATAGTGTAGATATGGCTCCAATTGAAAGACGCTAAATGAATTTGGAAGAAGAATGGCTAAATATACTGCAGATGCGATAAGTATACACTGGGTAGCCTGCGCACTTTTTCAGCCTCCTGCAATGGTTATGATATCGATACCAGAGGGGTGACATAAAATTAACGGCGACAACGTCAATTGACCTTATGTTCACTTCAAATGGCTACAAAGTCAATTGAAGTTATGACCAGATGGTATTTCACAACGTCAAGTTTCAAATAAGTATGATTTCAACCATATTGGCGTTATGACCGTCCTGACATTCCAGAAATCTTTTTTTCTCAAGTGGCCATAAGGTCAATTACTTTGTTTACCACCTCCACATATTCAAATGTTAACAACTGTTGTATTATAGTTACGTTTTATTATTTCATTACAGTTACCTTCAGTATAATGAAATGGGGAATTTTTTTTTTTCAAATTGAAGTTTTCGGACACGGCGCTCCCTTTCCTTTATTTTGGTCCCATTCTAGTGGAAAATCTGATGTAATACCTGTTCAGGGTGTATTTCTAAGGATAATTTCTAATCTAACCCATCCTGCGTCAAATTGGGCGAGATTAAAAGAAGGTCACAGCTGAACATGTTCGTGGGCAGGTCTTACAACCTGAGATTAAAAAAGTTATCCTATGATTGAAAAGTGAAGACTGTAGGCTCATTATGGGTATTCTGAATGGACTCTGCCTTCGAGAGTCAGATGCTTTTCAATTAGGCCTTGTCAGTAATAGCAGATGTAGGAAAGGTGGGTTGAGGAGAAACGTTTTGTGTTCGTGCCCTCCGCTCCAGATTAAGACTTTAGGTATTTGCCAAGAGAACCGAGTTATTTGGATTCATTCAATCTATGTAAGATCGTCACGGACCGGCCAGCTCAAGCTAACCTAACCAATTCTGCGGGAGTTTACCGTTTTTGTGTTGATCTTAAGTTGCTGTATATAATTATAGTCTTTTTACGGAAATGGTCATAAGTTCAAACGAAAATTTCCCAAATGGCCATAAAGTCAAATTAAGAAAGGCCATAAAGTCAATAGAGTTTTTGGCTGTTGTTTTAACTACTGTTAGTTACAGAATACGTGGTAACACATCTTTTTGTGGTGGTGTCCCCGTTAGTCATTTTACGTATATAACCTGTTTTCAGGTTAGTGGCGATTCTAATTCCAACTCACTTTAGGATTTGAATGTGCAAGGGTTTTTTTATACACCCATAAACATTTGCCGAAACTAGTCGTTTTCCCCATTTTCTTGCGTTTGAAGTAGCCATTGACATACCTGTAGTGGAATTCACTAACTTACAACGATGCGATTTGTCGAGATTTTAATTAACGATTTTGTCGCTTGTCTTATCGATTGTACTATTCACTAACGTAGTTTTAACGACTCGAAATAAATGACATTTAAATGTCGTTTTAATAGTGGAAAGGTGGCAGCACAGCTTAACGAAACCTAAAAAATGCTAAAAGCACAAAAGGAATGCCAAAAATAAATAAATTCCGTATACTAACGGCTTTAAAAGTCATTATTGTGCAAGTTTTAACATATTTTAACAAAAGGTAAATAAATGCGGTATTAACTTCTTTGTTTTCTCTGTTGTTATCGCAGTTATTCTTGTACCCCTTAATTGACCATCAAGTTGAGAAATAATGTCATGAGCCAAGTCTGGGGTTAGTCGGTACAGCTTTCGAAACTCCGTTGCATTCAAGTGGAATGGGTTATGTACTCCTCTAAGAAGGTGTCTGTTCACTGGCTATGGACTTAATAATTCTTCTTACTTACTTACTTAATTGGCGCTTAACCGTCTAAACGGTTATGGCCGTCCAACAAGGCGCGCCAGTCGCTCCTTCGCTCCGCCAACCGGCGCCAATTGGTCACACCAAGGGAGTTTAAATCGTTTTCCATCTGGTCCTTCCAACGGAGTGGGGGCCGCCCTCGGCCTCTGCTTCCATAGGCGGGTTCCGATAGAAACACTTTCTTGGCCGGAGCATCATCTTTCATTCGCATAACATGGCCTAGCCAGCGCAGCCGCTGCGTTTTAATTCGCTGGACTATGTTGATGTCTGCGTATAGCTCGTACAGCTCATCATTAAATCTTCTTCGGTACTCGCCATCGCCAACGCGTAGAGGTCCATAAATCTTTCGAAGAACTTTTCTCTCGAACACTCCCAAAGCCGCTTCATCTGCTGTTGTCATGGTCCATGCTTCTGCCCCATATAGCAGGACGGGTACGATAAGTGACTTGTAGAGTATGATTTTCGTTCGCCGAGAGAGGACTTTACTTTTCAATTGCCTACCTAGTCCAAAGTAGCATTTATTGGCAAGATTGATTATTCGCTGGATTTCAGTGCTGATGTTGTTGCTAGTGTTGATGCTGGTTCCCAAATAAACGAAGTCTTTTACTATTTCGAAATTATGGCTGCCAACAGTAGCGTGGTTGCCAAGGCGCATATGCGCTGACTCTTTGCTCGATGACAGCAGGTACTTCGTTTTGTCCTCATTCACCATCAAACCCATCTTTACCGCTTCTTTTTCCAGCTTGGAGTAAGCAGAACTAACAGCGCGGGTGTTTAGGCCGATGATATCAATGTCATCAGCATATGCCAGTGATTGCACGCTTTTATAGTATATTGTTCCAGTGCGGTTAAGTTCTGCAGCTAGTATAATTTTCTCCAGCATCAAATTAAAGAAATCGCACGATATGGGGTCACCCTGTCTGAAACCTCGTTTAGTTTCGAACGGCTCGGAGAGGTCCTTCCCAATTCTGACTGAGCTGATGGTGTTGCTCAACGTCATTTTGCACAGCCGTATAAGTTTTGCGGGGAAACCAAATTCAGACATAGCGGCATATAGGCAGCTCCTTTTCGTGCTGTCGAAGGCGGCTTTAAAGTCGACGAAGAGGTGATGTGTGTCGATTCTCTTTTCACGGGTTTTTTCCAAGATTTGGCGCATTGTGAAAATCTGGTCGATGGTAGATTTACCAGGTCTGAAGCCGCACTGATAAGGTCCAATCAGCCGGTTCACGGTGGGCTTCAATCTTTCGCACAATACGCTTGAAATTCATCTTGTGATAAAACGTACGCCAAGTACTCAAATGCCATTTGATTTATAAAGTAGCTTTTCGTGTTTAAAAGTATTAAATTAAAGTTCCGATTTTCTTTTTTAAATAAAATTGCCAGAAATATTAATTTCGTGATTTTTAACGCAGCCAATATACTTGCCGTTTATTTAACAACACAGCTGATCGTCGAAAACAAATATCGATACAAAATAGTTACTAACTAACGAAATCGTTATAGTTATCGATTCGCAAAGAAAGCGATGGTAAATATGGTTAAAAAAGTTATTGAATTCCACTACTGCTTTAATGTTTAAAAATATTGTAACGAATTTAGGGAAATTCCGCTTATTTGCAACCTTCTGCTTACGTTCGCATCGCTAAGCTGTTGAATAAAACACACCAATATTCCGTAGTACAAAATGGTCTTTATTAGACTACTTTGAGAGTACTTCGCAATTAAACTTCGCAACTAATAGCGTGCTTAAATTAAACTGATTACTGACTACTCAGCTTGTGCTGCTTTTATATTCTCTCTCTATCTCTGCTATATGCGTCCCGTGTGTATCTGTAGTTTATAACCTCTCGCATAGCCATATGCGCGTTTATATGTGAGTACTACTTCAACTGATGACTGTGTGTGATCTGTGTGTGAGTTATCTATTCGTTGGCTTGTATGTATGTGGGTAAATGATGATTAATGTGTTTATATAGCTTGCTTTAATGTTTTTCACCACCGGCGCACGGTGGGGTATTTGATCCATCTAGCTGGCCAAAATTAAAACAGCAGTTATTTCTGTTCAAAAAGTGGTTGTCTCACCTCATTGTTATGAAAGGAAATATTTGACAGTAAATTCACGGTGTTCCGCGCAGAATTACTATGAATCGGGCCCCCGGTTTCGGATGGACCCGGGGTCATTTTTTGGCATTACATAAGATATGTAGGTCAATATGGGTATCAAACGAAAAGTATTTTACACCGCATTTCAATTGACATTTTTAAGAAGGGTTGCTACTTAGGGTTGCCACCTCACGTTTTTTATATATCTTTGTATATCCACTACCATCTCGGAAAAGGCTTAACCGATTTGAATCAAATTTGGTACATCGACATAGTATTACATTTTAAGACTTTTCACCTAGGTGTTGCCACTGAGGATGTTTTCACAAGGTACCAACTTTGAAACAAACACAAGCTTATGCATGGGAAAGAAGGTTTTCAAAGAATTTATGCATGGGAAAGAAGGTTTTTAAAGATTTTAAGCGGTATAAAAAACCTAACATATGAATTAAAAACACAATTACCTGCCCTAAAAGAAAATGTAAGTAGATTTGATTAAGACTAAACAAGTGAACACGTATTTAGGTTAGAAGGGTATATTGCTTTTTAATCCAAAACTACATCGAAGTGCATACAATTTTTATACAAGTTTAGATGTGCGCGGTTAGCTCCGTTGACGTGCAGATGGATTTTGGGGTATGGATACTATTCAGTGGATATCTAGGAACGCCAGGGAGAATAAAAAAAAATGGAATATTTGAAAAATCGACTTTTGACCAGCTAGATTGATCAAATACCCCACCGTGCGGCGGTGGGTCATTTGACTTAGCATTCTCTCTCTTGGTCGTTAGCTAGGTCGTTGCATTCAACCAAGCAAGCAGCCCAACAACGCGTCAGCCAGCTATTCAGTCATTTGTGTGACTAAATTTCTATCTGCGCTCTACTAATTTATTCTCATTTTGTGGTTTTTAAAGTCACATTATCAAGTTCTCTAAGAATTTGATTGTTTACTTTGTTTTAAATGGCTATTAGCCATTCAAAAGTTTAAAAAAATAAAAAAAAAAAAACAAATTAATTGCAACGTAGAAAACTTATGCAATTAAGAAGTGCAAAGACCATTTAGCGGTGTTAATTGCGACTACAGCGTAAAGAGATGATAAACAAAAACAAAGAATAATACTGGCAGCTCGTAGATACATATATATGTGAATACATGTTTGCTATTTTAGAATCACACGTGACTTCAATTGTCACCAAAAGCGGAAAATTGTATGCTCGAGTTCTTACAGTCACGCGTGAGAAAAATTCTTGCGTCCACTCTTTTGTTTTTGTCGTTAAACGCAAAGGAATATATCAGTGATGCATCGATAGT
Source organism: Eurosta solidaginis (assembly GCF_040869045.1). Taxonomy (NCBI): domain Eukaryota; kingdom Metazoa; phylum Arthropoda; class Insecta; order Diptera; family Tephritidae; genus Eurosta; species Eurosta solidaginis. The sequence continues at coordinate 87,583,971 of NC_090319.1, read as the reverse complement.
TTCGGGTCTTACAAGAACGGGAAACCGGCTAAAAAAATGAAAGGAGCTTCTTAAGGAACCAAACTTTGTCACTTAAAAAGGCAAAACGCTTATACCAAGTAATCAAATTGCTCTAATCGCATGGAGTATAAAAAACCCAAACTTCAAACGGTCAAACGAACTTACTTTTTTCATTCACTAGCCTACTCGGTAGATGTTTTTGAGCATTACTCTTCGCCGCCCTCCTCCGTCAACATACATATTGTTACGAATTTTGGGAAATTCCGCTTATTTGAAACCTTCTGCTAACGTTCGAATCGCTAAACTGTATAATGAATATATATGAATAAATCAATCCAATATTCAGTATTGAAAACTGGTCTTTATTTAGATTACTTTGGGAGTAGTACTTCACAATTATACTTCACAACCAATAGCGTGTTTAAATCAAAACTGATTACTGATTGTTCAGCTTGCGCCGCTTTTATACTCTCCGTTCCTTCGTTCGCATATTTTTCCAAAGGTCTAGACGTTTCACCTTCTAGAACTCTTGTATCTCCTGCTTGGTAATCAGTTATATGATACATGCATATTTGTAGTTTATAGCCATATGCGTGTGTATGTGTGTGTAATTATTTCGGCTGATGACTACATCTGTGTGTGTGAGACATCTCTTCGTCGCCTTCTACATAAGTGTTGCTAGCTTTAATGTGTACATGTACATAAGAGTGGCTGCTTCATGTTTTTGTTGTTGTGTGATTATTTACTAACAGCTTAGTGATGCCAATACTCGTCACAATATTATTATTAGGCCTTGATGCACTATTATTGTATGTGAATGTTCTAAATGTATTCAAGTACCTCTCTATATTACGAAGGGATTTGGAGTCACGCCACCTAGATGCGGGTGTTTCGGCCTTGCCAAAGCGACGTATTCGTAGTGATGTGATCCGGCGTTTCATCTCCTTCAGCTCACAAAAATGACAGCTTTGTGTATCGGATGATTTAATTTTCTTAGGTGACATCGTTGACTACAGTGGCTCGCGTAGTACCCAGTGAGAGTTCGTAGGCCCCTCTGCTTAGATTATTAAGTTTTACTGATACTCTCCTTGCTGGGAGTATAAAAAATTTCTGGACATTCAACCCAGTATTGTCTGAACTGCTTTGTTTTCCATTTACTTATGGTTTCCCTAGTGTGTACCCTACTTAACAAGCTAGACAGCCTGTTCATTAACTTCATGTCCCTGATGCACCGGAACACATTCTAACAACGCGTTGTTTTCAGCTCCCAGATCAGTTAGGACTGCAACGCATTTACCCACTAGCTTAGAAGTAATTGTGTAAGATTGAAAGGCTACCTGGCTATCTTCGGCCACCAAACTAAGAACTCATATGTGACTATTAGCTTAACAAATGTTCAGTATAGTCATTATGGTGAGTTGGATGATGAGGACGAAGGTTATGGTTAATGACAAAGCGGAGAAGGGAGGAGAGGAGAGGATAGGAGAGGAGAGATGAGAGGAGAGGAGAGGAGAGTGTCAAAGAATCGAGTGCAGGCGGAAAAAGCTCTTATATACTTGTCAATCATTGCTTGTTCGATAGCTTGATGTGTCGTTTTATCAAGCATGATCGGTGTGGACCGAAGTACGGGTCTGCAAAATTTCTAACATGATCTGCAAGTCTTACGAAATTATACTCACAAAGTTGGTCATATTGCCAAATGGAGAAGACTTGAGACTCATGATGGATGTACTAACGCGACACTTTGTCACATACTCATAAATTAGGCTTGGACAGTAAAAGCAGATGTAGGTAGAAACGGTTGGGCCTCTGCTTTGTCAGTGTCCTGCACTCTCGAGGTCCATCTACTTGCAGCGAAAGACTTTGCAGATCACGAGTCAGTAATTAAGCTGATGCCTAGAGCACTTCTAATATTTTCCAAAAGGTCCCAGCCATTTTATATAATAAGTCTTAATACCTAATTGGTGGTTTCCCTTTCGTCGTCAAATAAATACTGGTACCTTTTATTGGTCGGTCAATTCTTTCCCTTCCTTCTGTTTTTCTACCTGTTTTTCCCTTCCTTCCTTTTGTCTTCCTTTCCCTACTTCCTTTTTTCCTTTTTTATTTTTTCCCATTACTTCCTTTTTTATTTCCTCCCGTCCTTCCTTTTTACTTTCTTTCCCTTCCTTCTTTTTTACTTTCTCTCCCTTCCTTCTTTTTTCTTTCTTTCCCTTCCTTCTTTTTTTCTTACTTTCCATTTCCTTGCCCTCTCCTCTCCTCTCCTCTCCTCTCCTCTCCTCTCCTCTCCTCTCCTCTCTTCTCCTATCCTCTCCTATCCCCTCCTCTCCTCTCTTCTCTTCTCTCCTCTGAAATTCATCAGGACTACCCTATGTCAACCTAAAAATGGATTTCTGCTTATCGGTTCCTTTAATAAAGGCAATCCTGTAAAATTGGATCACATCTTGATTTAAATTCCACAAAATTTTTAATAACCTTGAGTTGTCATCTCTTAACTCTACTGCGTGTGTTTCCATATGAATATTTGCCTCAAATATCTAGTATCATCTCAATTTTGATTTCTTTAGTCAAGTGTTTTGTTTTCATTTTTACTCAAACAAATTTTCTCAGCTTCTTTCTTGCCAATTGGAGCGTATCTTAGTCATGTTGCAAATTGCTTTAGGCCATATAGCTTACCGTTTGTTGTCTCAAAATGTTGCGAGCTACAGCTGAAATATTTAGAAGCACTTGAATATTTTTTTTTGTCCAGCATGCATTTAACTTTTGTTGTCGTGTTTTATAATTTTTTTGTTTTATTCTGTGCCTCTTTCAAGTGCTTTTGTCATAAATATTCCAGCTTAAGTAAGAAAATAAGAACAAAAAAGCAATAAACGCCTTTGCGCCGAGACAAACAAATGAAAATCAATAGATGCTGTAGCGAAGAAGTGTTTTTCGATTCTATCGAAGAGGGTGGGATAGCGATGCCAGTGGCAAATATGTATGTAGCTAACTTTTTCCGAAATAGGACGATTTCGAACGCAGAGATTTTATTATTGTTATTATTACTAAGCCTCGATGCCCTGCAACCTTTATTTAGATATATTCTGCTTGACCATTCAGCCTATTACTGTATTCGGAGGCTTTTCAGGTATTTAAGTACATCTTCAGGCGTTTTACTGTATTTCAGTAGGTTTAGGGTCGCGCCACCTAGATGGGAGAATGTGAAACAGCTCCAGCTCACAAAAGAGAAAGAAAGATGCATCGGGTGAATTAACCTACTTAGGTGATGTCGGAGACTACAGAGTCCCGTATAGTATCCAGTGCGAGGGCCAGTAGAGAGGGCCTACTAAGATAAACGAGTTTGTCTGAACTGGTTTGCTCCCCAGTTATTTACAGTTTCTCTAATGTGTTGCTTTGTGAACCCACAGAAGGGCTCTGGACCATAGAATGTTGCTAAAGCACCCGGCTTGGCTAGGTAGTCTGCCTCTGCTTTACCTTCCAGGATGCACGGAAACCCGTCATACAAAATATTGTTAAGACTGCAAGGAACGTAAGGTGCCTGGCTGTCTGACATAATGAGGATACTCCTCGAGGATGAGCCTCTTCGTAGACATTCTCTACCGCCAACTTCTATTGCATGGATTCCTGCCTGAAAAATAGTGGGTTAGCATCCCATTGGTATCGATTTCTTCAGCTTGGCCCACAGATGTTAGCTCTCATTTTTCCGTCATTAAATTTATTGTGACTTCTGAGTCAGGGTCAGTATATGGATTCCATGTTTCCCAAAGAGCTCTGTCCACAATGGCCCCCTAAAAGCTCCGTGAGATTTTGAGTGTAGGGGCCATTGCTTCACGTAGTTGCAATCCTGGATTTTTTATTTCAGAGATATTTTGCAGTTTTAGCGCAGCAAGTATCGCCTCTTTCTCTATTAGAATCGGGAAGGGAGGAATTTCCACTAAGGCATTAAATGCATCCATTGAAAATCGGATATTGGTACCACCAAGGGATGGATAGACACACATTTGGTATCACCCAACCTTTCTATGCAGCGCAGGGCTTGTTGCATGCTGTTAGATATTGTGCATCCCTGTGATGCAGCCTATTAAGTCATCTGCATACCCGTGTGTGTCAAATTCATTGGAGGTCATCTATCTATCCACAATAGGAGACAGAGTACATCCCCTTGAGGGCATTCTCTAGAGGTCACAATTGACTGAGTTGTTCCTCCTAGCTCCAGACTGGTTTTTTTTTTCTCTAGCATGGATAGCACCCAGCGAATAATCATTGGGGATATACCTTGTCAAATGAAGGGTTACATTTTCGGTTAATATTTTTTATTTCTTTTTGAAAAGCGGGCGAACAACTTACATCAAATAGATTTGGTGGCTTGGCAAACCCTTCGATTGTGTTTCTGCCAAGAAAATGCGACTGGCCCTATTTCAGTCCTTATTGAACCTAAAAGGAACTAGTCTTCACATGTTCCCATATGGGTACAAAGGGGATTGGCTCGATCGATCCCTTTCGGGTATTAATGGGTACAATTAGTCTCAGACATTCTCAAACAAAAGGGAACAGTTAACTCATACAAAGAGATCACAACAGGCATTGGTCGCATACTCCTTTGCGACTAATCACCGCTTCATCCTAGGCTAATGGAATTTTGTGCAGGGAAACTACAGATATACATGTATATAGCTAAATAACCAAGTATGAGATACAACTGTTCCAGAAGGCATGTGCGTGAAAAGTCTAGACCTTGGGAGAAGTAGGTGAACGAGGCTAACGGAGAGTACAAAAGCAGCGCGATGCAAGCGGTAATCAATCAGTTTTGATTTTAGCACGCTTTAGCGAAGTACGCGAGTTTTGTAATTGTACTACTCCGAAAGTGGCCTAAATAAAGACCATTTTGCCATACTGAATATTTGAGTTATTTATTCGACAATTCAGCGATTCGAACGATAGCAGAAGGTGCAAAATAAGCAGAATTTCCCAAAATTCGTTACAATATTATTTATTAAACATTCGCGTGAAAGACGTTAAAACTTTTCGAATTTATTCGATTTTCAAAATTCAATTTGTTCTTTCAGTGATTATCTAGACTAATTGCTGCGATTTGATTAAAATCACATATCACACGCTTCAGTTAAGTGGCTGGACAAGCCCGAAGCATTTTACATATTTCATTTGTTTGACTTTGCATGTTTTTGTTATTATCTCTCAATCTGTAGATGCTTTAATTTTGTATTAAATTGTGTCAAAAAAATAATTATCGATTCTTATCGGTTGTGTATGCGTGTTGGGGCTGGTGTTGACATGACGCCTCGTCTGATTCAATAGTTCAAACCCACACAAACTTTTTTTTAATTTTAAAATTGAATAACAGATAAATATTTAATAATTATTTTGTTCAGCTTGGACTAGAGTGAAATATTTTTGATTTGTTGTGGATGGAAAAGAGGAGTGTCCCTACAAATTTAAGGTTATCTTTATATAAATAGTCAAGTTGAAAATTTCGATCCCATTTTACGGGAAAACTATAATGCCAAGGTATAAACATTTATATATGTATCGATAAGTCTGCTTAGGGAGAAGTGCATGCCATTAAAAAAGTTTCAAGAACGTTAAATAAAGCGCTAAAATATTGATTTAAAAATGGCACCACTAGCAATGCCAAACACGTATTTAAACCAGACTCGGCAAATAGTGTCACAATTGTGCACACTGAATTCACACGTATTCTTATTCTCTTTAGTTTAGTAGTCGCTGAGAATTTGGCGCAGCAACATCGATTGTGTACGTCGCTCGCAATGTTTACCATGTTTCACTATTTGCCGACCATTGTTCACAAACGATCTTCGCTTCTTGCTTTCTAATAAGAGAATGAACAACACAAAACGATGCATTAAGTGATTTGTGCAACTCTTTCTAACACATATGCATTTTCATTTTGCCGACGTCTGATTTAAACTATGAGAGTGTTTACACTCGCACTACGAACGCAACATGTGTTTTATGTTGTTGTGTTGAGCAGACTTCATACAAACGAACGTGATCTCGCAAATGAAAGAAGAGTGCAAACCAGACGTCGGCAAATAGTGAAACAATTGTTCGCACTCAATTCACACGTATTCTTATTCTCTTTAGTTTATTAGTCGCTGAGCGCTTGGCGCCCTAACATGGATTGTGTGCGTCGCTCGCAATGTTGTCCATATGTATATTAGGAGTACATATTTTGTGAACAAAAATATGTATTAGGGGGTGTATATCCTGCAAACAAATGTATCTTGGGATAAACCATTATTTTACTGAGTATAATTAGCAAAATTGAAAAAAAGTAATAATAATAAACGATTTTGTCTTGTTGGTTGCTAAGAAGCGTATGAACAACGCAAAAGGAGGCATCAATTGATGTGCGCGATCATCGCGCTCTCACTAACATATCTGCATTTTCATTTTGCCGACGTCTGGTTTAAACTTCTCGTTTTGTTGGAAGCATAGCTCGGAAAATATGAATAAATTTGTAATTTTGATTGTTGATATTTAACGTTGTTATTTCGGAAGGGAAAGTTGGTGCCATCTGTAGTAGGCGAACTCTAGTCAAAAAAAAAAAAAAAAATGCAAAACTGCACGATGGCTGCGACGAGATGTTTTTGAATTACAAATTTTTCAGCAGCTAGCTTATCGGGTACTGGATTGCAACCTCAGTACCTACATACATACGATGCACCTCCCCGATCTTATCGGGGTATGCGTCTCGTTCCAGTGCTTGGAAAAGTGCTGGAAAGGGTGATGGTTGCGCGACTTCACGAGATTACTTGGGGTAGTCAGTCGGTTAGGCAGTATGGTTTCAAGAAAGGACGTAGCGTTTATCAAGGTGTGGTTGAGAGTAGTGTTAGTAAATATGTTCTAGGCATATTTATTGATTTTAACGCGCCATTTGACTACTTGAGCTGGGAATAGGTTATCGAACCATTGGAGAAGCTCGATTGCCGGAAATATCCGTATGCAGGAATTATTTTTTGGGCAGACTAGCTACTATTATTGGGGCGAATGGAAGTGTGGAGATGAAGCTCGAGCCACTTTGTATGCGGTTGACTTCCTGTTGTTCGTAAAGGAGGAATCTCGAGCAAAGGTTGAGCGCACCAGTGAGTCACTGTGTGAAAAAGTGGCTTACTGTGGTGCTCACATGGGCTTAGAGATTTTGTTGAACCAAACCGTGACAATGTTGCTGAAGGGCAGATCGACGCAGAATCGATTGTGAGTAAGGCCAAGTATCTTGCATGGTTTCATTAGGAATATGACTGGGGCTTCAGGCGTTGTGCTGTTCGTGTGAAATATCGTGGCCTCTTTGTAACTTTTGCTACCATGACATGGTCTCAGGCGTATCCTAAGTGTGTAGAAGTGCATGTTGGTGGTATGTTTACCCTTGTGTCGCTCTGTTTCAACGAATGCGATGAATGTCCTAATGGGTGAACTGACCTGGTGGTTATAGAAAGAGGATGATTGGTACCCGGCATTGATGTGGAGAGGGGATTTTCAGAGGAGGTTACAGGATCTGTTTGTGAATAAGTGGAAAACGCGCTGGGAGAATAGTAGTAACAGTAGGTCTACGTTCGAGTAAATCCCGAACGTTTCGTTTGTAGCAGAAAATTCAGACTTCAGAATTAATCTGAGTAAGGGTTTGTTGCTAGTAGGTCATGTTTCTCTTAAAGCATTTTTGCATAAGAGAACCTTTAGCGAAACGGGGCTTCTGTGTGTGGGGCTTTTAATTGCATGTTTTGTGTGAATATCCGTAGTACTCGGATGTAAGGGACTTAAATAGTTGGGATATTATATCTGAGATTAATGGGTATGATGTGCGGAGCTTGAGTCTTGTTTCTGCTCAATTGGGATAGGCCCTCGAAAGCATCTGGGTAGCTATCCAAATGAAAAAGATGTGTCTAACTCGAATGTGGAGCTGCATTGCAACCGGGTGCCTTGACTCATAGATTTGAAGAGGTTTAAAATAAGCGATGGTGTGTCTACTTACATCAGCAATTGAGATTTAGATAAGCAAGTCTTAGGCGCTGGTCAAAGGTTGATTTGATCCTTGCGCAATGCTGCATCGTAACTGTCCCTTTTTTCTTTGGGCTGAGGTTCATATCTCCCTAGCGGAAAATCTGGCATAAGGCGTTATTCAACTAGATTCTGATGTAGAGCATCGTTCAACCATTCGTTGAGACAGGGCGTTTTCGTATCAACAAATTTTCTCTATCCCTTCTTCTAAAGGAATTTCTTAAGTAATTTTTGCTTTTCTAATTTCAGGTCGAAGCTGGTGATATTATTCTTAAAGTAAATGGCACTGACGTGCATCGATACACAACGAAAGAGGGTAAGTTTTTTGTTAAACAATATTTTTTCTGAAAACTTTTACTGAAAATAAAATGCAACGGACTGTGGAAGCTGACTGTGCCACCCGGTAGAAGAAACTGAGCCTAATTAGTGCACTGGCGTCATTATCCAGGAAACATACTTAGTACTTTGATCGACGTTTTTCGTCATCCCTTAATAAATTTGGTTTACAGACAAACGTTTCGGCGCTGTGTCGTATTTAGTGTAATTGTGCCACCTGGTAGAAGAAACTGAGCCTATTTAGTTCCTACCTACAGTGCCGATGTAAAAGAGGACGCAATTTGGTGTCGAGTTTCTGATAAAAGAGTGCTCTGCATATGTGCACTTTCCGGTGTCCGAACTTCTACTTATAAGATAAGCGATCGAATGATGTAATGGAACGAAGGCAATTATGATGGTTTCGGTAGTCTGGCTTAGAGTAATAAAGCTCGCACAGTTAACGACAACACGGATCGCTTTAAGACCTGAAGGGTAGGGGTGTTTTTGTTGTACTGGCCTATACTTTCGTTGGAACGAAAAATTATTCTGAAGATGGCACACCACCGAAACCAGCTTCTCTTCACACCAAATTCAATGGATGCTGATGTAATTTGAGTTACGGAGTATTCTGATACTTCTCTAAAGTCGGAAAATGCGAACCCGTATATAGATTTGTAGCAGAAGCTCGTTTGAGCCAAACACTCACAGAGTTTCTTTATAACCCACTTGGTTACAGATTCTGCCCGTATTGTGTAAATGTATGTCCGTTCTCTGATGAGCTGTACGAGCTTTACGCAGACATCAACATACTCCAGCGAATTAAAACGCATGGGCTGTGCTGGCTAGGCCATGTTATGCGAATTAAAGATGACGCTCCGGCTATGAAAGTGTTTCTATCGGAACCCGCCTATGGAAGCAGAGGAAGAGGGCGGCCCCCACTTCGCTGGAAGGACCAGGTGGAAAACAATTTAAACTCCCTTGGTGTGACCAATTGGCGCCGGTTGGCAGAGAGAAGGAGCGACTGGCACGCCTTGTTGGACGGCCATAACCGTTTAAACGGTTAAGCGCCAATTAAGTAAGTATATCCGTTCTCATTTTATAGACTCTTGAGTCCACGGCCGTTCCCAACCTAATGGCAATGAAGAAGATCTTTCGCTCTCCTTAAGTATCAGATTGTCGATCAATTACGGCGTCCTTCAGGCCAAACTAACAGCTGTAACTTCCACGACTGCCCAGCAGCAATCAAGGCTACCCAAGGCAGAGCACTTTATCGAAGGTAGCAATATACTGCGGACAGTCGGTAAACCACCCAGCCTTTCAAAACATATCGATGATGTGAGTCCAAGGATACAGTGTTATACCCGATGAATTATCTAGGAAGGCCCATAAGCAAACCGAGTTAATTTAGTTTAGTTACACCTCTTTTTGAAATTCTGGTTCATGTCGATCATCGCGAAAGGTAATGTCAGATGGTTACTGGTACCATCTGTGAGCTTTCCACCGTATGAACGAGAACCGAACTAGGTTCCTAATTAATCTCTCATTGGATCAACTGAATGTGATGATTAACTGTGCATGCGTAGAGTACCAATTTCTAATAGTGATTTGCTTGTATCTTGACGGCTGGTTGTAATATCACTCTTTAGCGGCATTAAGGTGAAATCAGCTGAGGCGTCGATCAGCTTTGAAGTTCCATTTTGATTTCTGTGCGAGAAGAAGCTCCTTAACTTAATATAAATTGCTAGTTCATCCGCTTTCTCATTACCGCCTGAAACTAGGAACCCAGATGATACAATAATAAAGTTTGATACGCCGTCTTGAAGTCACTAACGGCTTAAGAAGATTTAAATAGAACATTCATAGCTGCTTGCCGCTCTAAGGTTGCGGATTTGCCGCGAATTTACGTGTTTAGCAATAACTCTCAGTCGAGTTTGAAAGACGGTTGGAAAGCGCGACCTCAAGTTGCAGAAAGAAAACCCCAATCGAAATCGCAACTGAAGCCTTAATCCTTTTCTTTTTTCTTAGAAGGTATCTACCTCTCTTTCCTCTTAGCTTCGCAATAAGACTCAAGCTTCCAGTGGTGAATCACATTCCAAATGGGCCAACATTGAGCTGATGTTAGAGCCTAGTGAAAAATTTATCAGCAGATTATTTGCCCAAATAGTTCTCTGGAGCAAGCTTTACATGCGGTCCTTTGCTGCAGAATATGTTGGTCCAAGTTGTCATTTTGACCCCAGATAGTACACAAATCCTCGACGTTTCAACTATTATGACTGTGCGGACTGCCCTTCAACCCTTCTCGGTTGGAACATGAGTCGGAATCAAGATCATGTAACGATAGGCATAGGCAGCACACTGTTTTGGACATCACGGGTCTGGAGTGAAAAACGATGTTAGATGAAAACACAAGTAAATAAAATCGTATACTGTCGAATGGGACCTCGTCCTCGACCCATACTAATTATAACGATCAAAGCAATTGAAAAGTAACGATTCCTTCAGAATATATAATCCCTAATTTTTCCTAAAAAATATACACGTAACTCGTAAATCCACACTGTTAGCTGTTTGTGTTATTCCCGATCCCATACCCTTTACCGACTTACTCCAACTCCCACACCCACTCCGCTCCCACTTTTACCCCTACTCCCACTCCTGACCTACTCCCACTACCATTCTTACCCTCGCTCCAATTCTCACCCTCACTCCCACCCTAACCTCCACTCCCACTTCTAGCCTTATTCCCACTCTCATACCCACTCCCGACCTACTCCCATTCTTACTCTCACTCCAACTCTCACCCCCACTCCAAATTTAAATCCCACCTCCACTTCCATTCGAACTCTCATTCCAACTTCAACCTGGGAAGATTTGTAGTGGGTGTGTTAAATTTGGTAACGGTCAGTTAATCCGTTTCGGATGCAACTCGATCTATACCTACATAAACAATTTAAATTTTACCAACTAATATGACTTATTCTTTCTAACAGTTTTAAAATGCTTACGCCTTTCCGATGACTCGGTCACGTTAGAGCTGCGTCGAGGTAAGTTTCTAGCTTTGATCTTATTGTTTTTCTCAATTTTATAATATTTTCCACTCCTACAGATCCTAAACTAAAAGCCCGACTTAAAGAACAGCTAGCCAATACAAAGAATCCACATTACGAAGACATCGAACCGTCACTGCACATATACGATTATAAAGTTTCGAGTTGTCGTTCACCCACTACACATCACCGTTCACTGTCATTACAAGACTCTTACGAGCCACCACACAATAGTAATTCCAACTCATCGTCTTCACCTGCGATACGTTACGCAAAATCACCCACACACTTGCCACATCGTCAGGGTTCGCTGCCAACACCTGCGCCAACTAGCCAACAACAAGGCGGCGGCAGCAGTCATAGTCGCAGCTCTTCCGCCTCATCAGCACAACTACAATTTGGTGATAATGCAAACGTTTCATTGGCGGCGGCGGGTGGTGCCACCTGCACATCGCCAACATCTCGTCCTTCACGCATTCCAACAGCTTTAAAGGCTCCACAAAAACTACCAGTACAGCATTCACCACAGTATAAGCGACCACGCCCCTCGCAAATTCCAACGAAAGCTGGTCAAGTGGGTGCAGCGCCAAGTCCAACGACTAACGGTAACATCGTGCACACAAGCGCAACGACAGCGCCACCAACAACAGCGACAGGTGTAAATGCACCGCTGCAACATTCCAATAGTTATAGCGGTGCTGCTACACGTTTAACGCAGCAAAAGGAGCGTGACGCTGAACCGAATTCAGCGCCACCGCAACCAGCGAAGGCGCCACGTTTTGAGGCTTACATGATGACTGGTGAATTGATACTAAATTTATCGAGAACCTCGCAAAGTAGCAATCTGCTGCCAGGACACGCAAAGAAGGTAAATTTGTGGACATAAATAATATAATATAAACCCATAAATGGAGGTTAGACTGAGTAGAAACCACTACCGAAGTTTCCTATTTCCACATCTTTAAAAATAGACATATTTCACAACTCTAATAAATGACATCTGAGCCTTCTTAGACTGAGTGTGTGCAGTAAAGAGACGGGTTTATTCCTTCTCAACACCCCGATGTTACGATAATACTTCCCTCTATTCTCCAGGTGTACAGTATAGCTTTAAACTAATCAGGGGATAAATGCGCAAGGGGCTGTGTAGCGCAACCCTTCAGGTTCCCAGCGCAATATATAGCTTCTCCAAACCCAATTGTCAACCTCACCTATCCGCGGTGAATCCTGTTTCACTAACAGACGAGGCTCTGGCGACCCCAAGCTCCTCATGGAACCTGGGGGTGGGGAGGGAGGGATGGCCTGAAGGTTTAATGTGGCCATATAAATCGTTCCTGAGATGGTCGGACTAGCACCTTAAAGGTGCTGTGTTACCGGAGCGTACCAGATCTGTATCCGACAAACGACCATCACATTGATAACACTCCCCAAAGCCTTCGGGGAGCAACCTTATCGCTACAACAACAACAACAAAAGAGACCCATGATCATGAAGTAAGCATAGCACCTTATGCAGGGTACCTTCAATACGCCCTTGCAGGCTCGAGTATTAATTTGACCACCGAGTAGACAGCGTTAACTTGTCTTCGCAATAGGCTTTATGCGATGCTAACAATCGTTCTCTTGGATCCCTTGCAGATTAATAAGGCTAAATTTTTTGATGTTCTGAGAGAGGAGTGAAAGCTTTTGCTCTGCATAGATAGTCGTCAGGTGGCAGTAGAAAATCCCTGGGAAATTTGTAAGGCTTATAATGATGAATATTTCATATATGCTAGCCTTCAGGTAGAGGAATGTCTGGCATTTTTACAGAGCAAGACCCGCCGACAGTACATCAAGAGGTTTCTGTCCAACTGGTAAGTCAGATAAATCAGTAGTGTCTACAAGAGCAGAACTTTACGAAACTTTTTCTGAGCCTTGGGAAATCATTGTATCTTACCAAATTTACGCTGAAACTTCTTTACGCATCCCTCATGGATTATCAGGATTTAGAATAGCAAACTGGATTTTCCCCCACCGGATTTTTTGAATTGTCTATTGGAAGCTTACCCCTTTCTCTCAGTATACGTCGTTAGCTGGCAGAAATATGGAGAAGCCAAGGCAGGTTCGGGCAACTCCACTTCTGGTTTTAGTTTCCCAAACTGTGTGCGAAAGATTGCTCCTTGGCTTTCTTCATGTGGTCATTATTATATTGGTCATTAGATATCCGAGGCTTCAACAAGATAGGGTGAGGCCCATTAAAAATTGTTCTCAAATAGAACCCTCAGGGAGTGATCCAAAAGAAGTAGGGTGGAGAGTGGCCAGAAAATTTCAATGTGGTAATTTCAAATGATTCCCGAGATTATCGGGATAATACCATCAACGTATATAACACTCTCCAAAACCTCCAAGTATGTTGGGCTTCCGCCGACATAGTCCATTGGCCACAGAATTCACTACCCGGACCGCGAAAATGGGATTACCATTAGATACCCACTTTGGTGTGATAAACTCAGGTTTTTATGTTTGGCGTAGTGTATGAAATAAGACATCTGTTAGGTCAGCGTTCTTACGGTATATCTTCTTAAGGCTTTGGAGCATTATCTTCTTATTGAGGCTAAATTTGTTAAAACTAAAGAGTCTCAGGGGCACCGTAACATAATCTCGGGCAACCGCACTGCAGACGCTCCAGATTCTGAAGGAAGTTATAATGAGATCAAGCAGTATATGAAATACTTATTCGTGTCAGGTGGTTTACTGCCACTACGTAAGCATTTCCCAAAAACATTCGGGGATTTCTTGCGGTCATAACAACCAGAATAATTTTAGCTCATCTCCGACCATGCGTTCTTACACAATCTTAACTCCTCACAGTTTTCGTGAATTTTTTTTCGGTAAAACGGGAACACCAAAAACAAATTAATCGTCCCAACTTTAACGCAACATGGAATACCAAAGCCCATAGTTATTTTCAATATTATTTAAAAAATATTAGTACTGTCTAATCACTTCCTTTTTCTATTATAGATTGATAGTTTGCGTGACTCACCACAACGTGCGATCGTGGCTGCGCGTGCTAACGGTGCCCTAGCGCCCCGGGCCTCTGGCGAGTCATCGCCAACGTCATCCTCCTCGGTGGACTCACCTACCCATACGATTAGCTCGGAATCAGCTAATCATCAAAAAGATCGAGGTAAACGACGTAATCAACAACCGCATCATCATCTACTACAACAACAGTTAGATAGCATTAACAATAGCTATAACAACAGTAATAGTGGTGGAGGTGGTGGCGCTGGTGGTGTTGTCTTGACTGGCGATGATCCACGTAAAGACGACACACTTCTATTATGTGAAGAATTAGAGCGTGACGATGACGAAGAACTAGGTGGTGACAATAATCGTAGGCAACGTTATAAACAACACCAACAACATTCAGCGCGACGGTATCAATATAGTCATCAACAACAACGCAGTAGTTATGAAAACGACGAAGTCGTAGCTGATATTGAAGAGAACGAAGAAGATCAAACGCATTACGATATTACAAACATCGAAACATATAATAGCGGCGGTGTGGCCACTGGTCACGTATGCGCTGATGATGATGCCAGTGATCGGCAATGTCTGGTAACGCATTACGGCGATGACGACAACGACGATGACGACGAGTGCGTTAATGACGTTGGTGAAGGGGAAGATTTTGATGCTGAAGACGAAGACGGTTGTACCGCAGAACATGATGATGAAGATTACTCATCGAATTCACTTACTTCAGCATCGGCGAAGCAACGTTTACGTGCACTCAAACAAAAAGCCGCAGCTGCACATTACAAACACGCACAAAGTGTGGTGCGTGCTACTGGTGGTGGCGCCTATGATGCAGTCGATTGTGCGCGTCAACACTACGCTGGTGGTTATCATCATCACCACCATCATCATCATCATCACCATCATCCGCAACAACAGCAACAGCAACATCGCCAACAGCACCGTGGTTCAGGTGGTTCCTCATCCTCATCGGCGACGGTGAAAAGTGATGGCATGGGTGGCATAAATACCTCACCTGATGAAACGTCATTTTCAGTGCCCACCTCACCCATTTCACTGTCTACTCCATTAATTGATAAGGATACAGCAAATTCAGTACCAACAAGCCCAGAGCCGTCCAGTTTGGGCGCAGTGTCTGGTGCTGGGGGCGCTGTTGGTCATGATGGTGTGGTGCGACGCCATAATGGCGTTGTGCGTACATGTGATTCTGCTGGGTTCCGCACTAGCAAATCAGAAGATCATTTGCAACAGGTGCAACGTGAAGGCATGGCGGCAGTAATACCAATCGATATTGATGAGGATGTTAATAGTTCGCTTAATACGCTACTCGATACGAGACAAGACTCCGAAGACTCGCAGGTAAGTTTTGGGGGAGGGAAAAATTGTTTTGGAGTTTTGGGATGGGATAGATATGGCAGCACAGAAAGAAGTGTAGTAGTTGTTTTATGTATATAGACGTAATTTTCATAGAGAACTACTGACTTCGATTTACATACAAATATGTAATTTTAGAAATGATACAAATTGATATTCTAACTTATCTTTTTAATTTGGTGGAAAAATCAGGAAAAGTTTAATTAGAATGCTCTTAAAATATGCTTTACCAAAAATTGCGGCATTGGTTGTTTCATTTGCATAATTTTAGGCACATACCCAAATTTGACGAAGTATGAAAAATAGTAGCTACAGAAGTATAAATTTTGAAAATAAAAAAGATTTGAAGAAAAAAATTTGAGAAACTAAAAATTTAAGTATATTTAGGGCAAGATTATGTAGAAAAATTCATTTTAAATTTCAAAATTATATTCACATAGCTTTTAAGTATTTATGCATATGTACCTAAGTACTTGAAGTTTTTATAGTATGACTATTTGTGAAAAAATGTATGCTGTCTAATTACTAGCATTTTACCCACTCATCATTTAGGTGATTTAATTTTGAATTTCCCTACATATCAATACAATTTGATTACTCTTTCTGACTAAATAATGAGTTATCATACAATTGAACAAAAGAAATAATCAAATATGAATACTTTTGATGATGAAAAACTAAAAAGCATTTTTCGATCTTTTTTTGGAATCATTTTTGAAGTCCTTAAATGACTAAAATGACTTAAAATGCGGCCATCGTGGTGTGATGGTAGCGTGGGGTAGTTGAGGGCGAGCAGTTTAATGTGAGTTATAAGGCAGTAATTTGATGTGCTTGCAGGCGTATGAGTCGTGGCACAGTGTATGACGTACCCGACTCAAACGTTTGTGGTTGCGGGTTCAAAGCCCACTGCAACCAAGCATTTTTTAAATTTATTATTTTATAAATTATTAGTTTAAAAAATGCCTGGTTGCAGTGGGCTTTGAACCCGCAACCCAAACGTTTGAGTCGGGTACGTCATCCACTGTGCCACGACTCATACGCCTGCAAGCACATCAAATTACTCTCTTATAACTCACATTAAATTGCTCGCCCTCAACTGCCCCACGCTTAGCTATGGTCCTTCGAGCCGGATGACCGGCTCCTATGGAATTACAACTAGACGACTAAGCCGTCTAGGGGGGAGCATGTTTAAGCGACTTAAACTATGAGTTTTTTTCTTTCGTTTGTTTCATAAGCGCTGAAATTCTCATCCGGCTTATGAAATATTCTAAAGACATAGTTTTAGTTTTTAATTTAAAATTGAGGTTCTTCCAGTAGAAGATGGGGTGCCAATACTTCAAAGCCCAGTGCTCGCCTCCACATCACATTTTGAAAGGGGTCTTCAAATAGAAGATGAGGTGGCTCATTAGAGCGAAACCTCAGAGTTCCCTATGCTTGCCCCAAATTAAATAAATATGGGTTTTTCAAAGCAAAACAAGGTGGCTCAACCCGCCGCCAATACCTTGGAGCCCCCAATGCTCTCCCCAATGAATACATAGAAGGTGTAACAGGCGCATAGCGACCTATCTCTAAATAAAATAATAGACAGCCCATTTAAATAACAAATAATATAATAACAAAAAAAACTATTCGCCCGTCGAATCACCAAAGGGAAAATTTTAGAATAGCACCCCCCGAGTTCGGGGTAAAACTTGGTATCAAATGAAAGAGGGAGTTGTCCCGATCACAAATATATATATTTTAAAGTGCGCAAACTTATAATTTAAAAGTTATTTGTTGTTAAAGTTTGCAAATTTAGCAAATTTCTATAGCACTTTAAATTACAATTTACACATCTTTCAAAACCTTAATCCACATACATATCTATATAAATTGGCAACGATAAACTTAAATTGCATTTTTGTATATTTCACATTTAATTTTTGCATTGTTTTTACTTATAAATGTTTTTATTAAATCAATCGCGATTTTGTAGCAACATGCACGTTTATATATATATATTTTATTGATGACATTACAAAGCTGTGCTGCCACATAAACAAAAAAAAAAAAAACAAATATAAATATTACCTTACCACCATCCAGTTAATAAAGAAAAAGGAAAATATATATTTTTACTACTCATTTTGAAAAGTTGAAACACCTTTCCGCGTAGGCGGCCTTCGGCCGCGCTTATAAAAAATAACCCTGGGCTACGGTAGCCACGGTTATACCACAAAAGTATTTTTATCAGTTATTTTTCGATTCTGCACTTGTTGCGTTTTTTAGATGTGGCAGCACAGATTTGTAATGTCATAAAATATATATACGTATACACATATAAAAGTTGTATAGAAATTTGCAAACTTTAACAACAAATAACTTTTAAATTATAACTTCGCGCACTTTAAAATATATATATTTGTGATCAGGAGAACTCCCTCTTTCATTTGATACCAAGTTAAACCCCGAACTCGGGGGGTGCTAAACTAAATCGCTGCCTCACCAAAGATTAGACAGATAGGTTGTGAGCTATTTGAACCCCAGGTAAGTGAAACTATCTTGACATACCTGGATACGGCTTCAACATCCCGTATCGATAATGCTGATGTTAGATGTTGTAGTCGCTGGTGTATATCGATCAAGTTTGTTTGCGAGTTTGCTGTGGTTAGAATGGCTCAATTTTGCATGCTTTCTTCCCCTGATGAAATAAGATTATTATGTAGTGAGTGAATGAGATATGAAGAATAAATGCATTATAATGGCATTCAAAAATGATTCAAAAATCTCAACCAAAACGATTGAAATACATTCACGAATATGATCAGAAAATGACTGTGAAAAGCAGTCAAATATTACTCTAAAACTATTAAAGCTCAATTTTACAATGATATCAAATATGAATAAAAAGCGTTTCGAAATAGGAATCATAAATGATTATTCAAGAATAATCACATTTATGGTACATTTTTCTCCCGACGATACGTTAATTTTCGAACAGAAAATGCTTTTAAATTTGAACGTTTTTAATCATCTTGGGGTATGATATTTAAATATTTTTTGATCAAAATTTTCCAAAAATGCTGGCTGGGTATTGTTTGCTTTTTTTATTTTTGGGTAAACAAATTAAAATTTTGTAGCTTATTAAAAACTAAGTAAAATTTTATAAAAAATTTATTTTTTGTAAGTTTATTATTTATAGCTAATTAACTAAAGTAAATTTCATTTTAATGTTCAAATTATTCTGGCAAAAAATTGTAAATCATTTTATAGCAAATATTTGTAATTATTATGGCAAAAGTTTATTTCAACGGAATTTTTTTAAGCTTGATTTTGATTGCATATGTTTTCAAAAAATTTAGTGCCTCCAAATCGTATTTTTTTAGTTGTAAAAATAGTATTTTGCAGTTTTTGAAAAAAAAGCTTAATAAAAATCCTTCGCTTTATTTAATCTTTATTTAATTTATGTATAATTGATGTTAGAATGTACAAAATTTGATGTTAATTAATTTCCAGTAGTGCTTTTTGTTTTTAAAAAGTGATGTTTTTTCGTTTGTCGCCTTTATTACATTGTGATTGCTTCTAATGATTGATTAAAGACCAAATTAATATATGGAACTAATATGGAATGCCTCTTACGAAGCTTTGAAATTTTTGTCGGCGATACATGCATAAATGTAGGCGGAAATTTTTTTTTTTGGGTGTGCCTAATGCACCACAACTGCACTAGGATCTGTCAATCCCCCAACAGTGTTGGAGATGTTGATGATTTATATTCTTACTTTCTTTCCCGTACTTAACGATTAGTTTCTGGCATGTTGTCACATTCAACGACTAAAATATTGGAATGCAATCATTGAATAACGCTGTGACTTAATACTAAAACATAAAGTCTGTAATCTTTTTTTTTTTTTGAATTCCAACTAATTAGTCATTAAGTGAAGTCAATTATTGATTTTAGTGAAGACACAAACATATTTGTTTCAATTTGTATTCAAATGACTACAAGCGTTATCAATGAAAGTGACAGCTAGGATAGGCAGGGAAGCTTTGTAATTGATGTAGGCCCCATCAAATAGTAGGTCGCTGTATAAACTTGGTTGTTGTTGCATTAGCTTGGTGACATGGATAAACGAAAATTCAAATAAACGACTTGTCTTCTTCGTTCGAAATTGACTTAGCATGCCTAGATACTTTCAACCAAGCCGTTGTACTTGACTAAATAATCGATTTAGAGGTCTAATCCATATTTGTTTAAGTTCAGGGCAAATCAACAATTTAATGCAACAATGACAAAAATATTTGGAATATATTTTCTCCCAATATTGCTATTGACTTCAAAAAGAGACAACCAGCAAATGACTGCAATCAAGTGACTAAAACAGAGATTGTGACAATAAATAAGGCGTCAGAAAATTAAAACTGAATGATGACTTTATTATTTTAGTCTTAGTCATAGCGTACAAAATTTGATTGCAATCATATAAAAAAAAATTAATAATTTTGTGCAAATAAATTCATTATTTTTATTTCCAGTAAAGTGCAGTCGCCAAAAATTTTTTAAAAGCTTCTGAGGACATTTAATAAATGTCAATTTTATTTTTGATTGCAATAACAAAGTAACTTGTTATGAATTCGTCCATATACCCAAACTCATTTATTATCTAACCCACCCAGAATAGACATTTTACAACTATTTATATTATTTTCATCTTAGAAATCTTTTTTCAAGAACCTTTTAAAACTACTTTCTAAAAGTTTTCGAAATGTAAAAAAAAGTGTTGATTTAATTTTTATTTTTAAAAATTAAAAAACAAAAAATGTTAATTTATAGCCCATTGTTTCATAGGTGTATGTCGTTTAAATAACATGTTGTTTAAAACTAAATACTGGTAATTGAAGAATTTTAAACCACTTTAATTTAGCTCTTTAAGGCAGCTGGATCAAACGGAATTGTCCCTTCTAAACTTATTTACTCTTTGGAGATATCAGCTCTTGACTATTTTCCGCCATGATTATCTTCATTCCTAAGGCAGGGAAAGCCTCTCATTACGAGCCAAAGAACTACAGACCTATCAGTATTTTCTTTACTTCGTACTAAAGATCCTCGAACAGATAATGAGCAACTTTCTCACTAACGAATACACCAAAGGTGAATTTCGGAGACTGCGCTACACAGCTATTGAAGAAGCATTCAATAATATAGGTCCAGATGGCGTAACAAATCTTGATGTTAATACGCCCCTAGTGGGACTCTTTGATGTACTACTCAGTGCTATTGTTTTACTGTTACTGGTAGCCTTGCGAGAGGTTTCCCGATGGGGCTCCCGTTGCGGACTCAGCGTCAATTCCGATAAAGCTGAACCTGTCTTGTATACCAAACGTTACCAAATACCACCTTTAAACTGAACAGAACCATGTGTACACCTCACATGGCTCCCGAATCATAGGCTCATGGAGGAGACTTTATTGCAGACGAACTCGTTAGACAGGGTACGACGAGGCAGATTCTTCCTGTCCAAGAACGCTTAGGTATGCCCGTTTGCCACATGCCGGGGTGTTGGACATCGAAGGAAATCTGACCAAAATGGGATTCTATAAGATCCTTTCACGTCTTTACTCTAGGTATGAATAAAATTTCCACACTTTTAGGGGTGCTCACAGAGCATTGCCTTATAGGTAGGTATGGAGAAATGTAAGGAGTTAGGAGCGCGGTATCGTTGTTGCAGCAGATGTGGTTAAGAGGATGAAGAAAAGAGAAGGAAATGGTGGCCTACTTCATCTGCAACTGCCCGGCGCTAAGTGCTGCACGACAGCGCTTACTGGGAACTACCTTTTTGGATAAGCGCTAGGTCGTAGAGTATAACATCAGGAATTTTATCAGGTCCTCAAAATGGTTCGAAGAGGCATCGTAATGGTAGCCTTTCGTGGGATCACCACAGCAGACACAGTCTCTAAACTTATAGAATTTTTATGTAGGCACTTCAGATAACTAGTGTAATATAGACCCCAGGCGGGTTAAGGGGCTTAGAATATACCCACAGCAGGTATGCCTGTCGTAAGAGGCGACTAAAATACCGAAGATATTCAAGGAGTTTCGTAGCACAACCCTTTCAAGGGGTAGCCAGCGCAATATTTAGCTTCTCCAACCCAATTGTCAACCTGATCTACCCGTGGCGAATCCTTTATCTTTAGCAACCGAGGCTCTGGCGACCCATGAGAAATTTGGGGATGGGGGCCGTGATGGCCAAGAAGGTTCAAAGTGGTCATACTAAATCGTTCCCGAGATGGTCGGGCTTGTACTGAAACGTACCGGACCCATATCCGGCAATGGACCATCAACATCGATACCACTCTCCAAAACCTTCAGGAAGGTTCATTATCGCTAAAACAACAACAACAGCGTAATCTATACTCGAGGAAATTGTTAGAGAACTACGCTAGTTATCGAGTTGAGAATGATTAGAAAACTATTGCAAATTTTACTGACATTAGAAACTTATTAGAGAAATAAATTAGACCTCGATTGGAGAATTATGAGTTTTCTTCATAAATAGGCCCAATTTTGTTTCAGAACACTATATTTCTCCAGTTTCGTCATCTAAAATTAGGTGCAGTGATCTTATCTTCCTCTAATCTTTATCTTTCTTAAGTGCTTGTTGGGACCACGGGCCAAATATCATTGGCCTAGGTGTGCCCTCAGGTAGCCACCTCGACCTCACCTAATTGACAAAGTGTGTTAGGCTAGAGTTCATAGTTTTGCAAAACTGTATTTTCGTGTTTTTGATTTAAAAATTTAAAACAAGTTTGATAATTTTTCAAAACTTTTTTATTCAAATTGAAATTAAATTATAAAACAGGAAAACCTTTCTGTTTCTGAGTGGGCTATATTTGTATATGGAAGTGGGTATATGCGATGCTCTTATCTAGAACTTTTGCGTCTACTAATATTATTGTATTAACTATTATCTATGTGTTAATAATACTTCAATACTTTTTTGTCTGTCACTCTAACATTGTTATGTCTTTTTTATTTCTTTTCCTCTTTTCCACTCTCTTCTCAACATTATTTATTTACTGATACCTTATTATCAAAAAAAAAAAAAAACAAAAAAAAATACATATTTTCACCTGTTCACGCTGTTGTATATCTTTTTTCTATTGAACTTCGTAATCATTTTTTTTTTCCTTTTCCGTTTATTTCATTATTTTTCTATGCATATATCTATGTGCGTTTGTGTCTATATGTACATGTAAATTTTAGCCATCGACCACTAATACAACACCTATTAAACACCCAAATAAGAAAGGGGTTATAAAATATACAACAACAAAACGTGATTCTACTTGTTCTCAAGTTCCATTATCATCTGCTACTGCATTAAAATTATCCTCATCCTCCGTATCATCATCATCATCATCATCGGCAGCTTTAAAAACAGCGCTACTTAATGCTGCTACAGCTGCGGCATCGGCCAATGCTTCTACGCCTTCATCATCGCCAACTTTGTTATTATCATCGCCTGAGGCAACAAATCAACGGGATATTTTTAATAGGCGACGTCGTAAAGTTCGTATAAATATACCATGTATTGTATTTGATGATGAGCTAGGTGAAGCAATAAATGCAACAACAGCAACGACAGAAAATGAATGCACAAACAACAACAATAGCTATGATAATGCTGCTAATAATACTAATACAACAACAATAACAACAACAACAACAACATATGAATTAGCTACTACCACTTTTGATGATAATAATACTGTTAGTAATAGTAATAAAACAGCTGTTCTATCTACTACACCTTCTTTTCCAACAACAACAACAACTGCATGCACTGTGACAATAACAACAACTACATCTAACTTAACCGCCGAAAGTGCTAATAAAAAGGTTGATAGTTAATAATATTAGCGCACATATTAGCTAATGAAAAACAAATATATGTATATATACATATACATATATAAATATAACCCACATACAAAATCGACAGCTGATTGGAAGACCGCCCTAACAGGCGGGCGCTTAGTTTTAAATGTTGAGGGAGACTAGTCGTTTTTTTTATTATTTACGTTAGCGCACTACCCTCAAGTGGCCCAATGAAACCATGCTAATCCTGTTCATGTGTCCGCACCCCGTGGGACCGCCGTTGGGTATAACGTCACGGGGGGAAAGGCGATTTAGTCGCCACTACTTCGTATGCACATTTCTCTCCGCTCCCTTTCAGCATGCATCAATTTCGTCATAACTATAAAGGCCATCTTGCTCACAGCAGTCCAACAATCTATTTGTCCGCACATTCGTGGAACTAAATTCCTAATGGAAGGCTCCTCTCCAAAAACTCTGTGTACAGAGAGTCTTTCGCCGTAATAACGAGGGCAGTGAAACATTACATGTTCTGCGGTTTCCAATTCGTAGGGACAGTGTGGACAGAATGGATCCTCCTCTATTCCACGCTTGTGCAGATATTCCTTGAAGCCGCCGTGCCGCTCAATATCTGTGTGAGGTGGTAATTTAGTTCGCCGTGTTTTCGCTCGTACCATTCCGCTATATTCCGAAGGTCCAGCGCCCTTTTCTCGATTCTTCCCACCGTTCTTGCCACCTAACTATTGCTCGTGACCTTGCGTTTTTCTAAGCATCTTCAGATGGTCGGCTGATTCCAATGCCATACAGATCGGCCATTTCACCGGAGAGTAGATCTACTGGGATTTTCCTGGATAAAACATGGATTACATCGCATAGAGGGATACTAGTCTCAAATTTAAATATTGAATGTATCTTATATCGCTTATGTTTATACGTTAGCATACGCCGTTTGATTCAATTCTTCAGTTTCCTGGCCATGATTGCAGCTCACACTCTTTTATCAGGCTGCGCATAGTAAATGCTAAATATGCGCTTCGCGCGACGAGAGTCATAGCTCCTGGATAAGCGCCACGTTTAATGGACCCTCCTCAAAGGTTAAGAGAAGTTCGTTCGACGCTGTGTTGGAGGTTTTTATGTAAGACTCGTAGCATCATAGGACCGCTTGTGCCCCTCATATCTTCGATGTAACGTCTACGTTCTCCTCTTGCCCTTTTGGTTCAAGGCTTGCGATGTCCTCTTCAACCTCGCCCGCATATTGAATGTTGCTATTCTTACCTTCTGAACTTTTCTTCCAGAGGCGTAAATGCTGTGTTGGAGGCTTCTTTGTAAGACATGCAGTACCATTTTTCTGTTTGTCACCGTCTAGCACCCTATTCGTGACGTCTCGTCATCCTCCTATATCCTCGTTTTGAAGCTTTCAAGGTTCTAATGTCCACTTATAGTATGTTATCCTTGGTACTTCCTTCCTGAGTAGCAGATAAATTTTGCTTGTTCTCCATGAAATTTTCGAAAGCTGCGTATACAACATATCATCCGCCTGCTTGTTTATTTGGAAGATGTAGTGCTGATCCTCCTCCGTAAGTCGATATACAGTAAGTACCTTGCAATCCTGTATTCATATATTCGGGTTCTGACTCTGTAGAAAGCGTAGTGCATCCTTCATCTCGCATGGTATGCATACTTTGACTTTTGGTATCGTGCCGATTTGCGCTCAATCCAACACCTCAATTTGCGCGTTCGAGCTTTGCCTTTGAGGTTTGGAACACCTTCCTTTAGCCACCTCAAGCTTGCGATGTTCTCGCACGCTATCACCTTTACACCATTGTGCCGAATAAAAGTATGGAAGGGGCTTACTTTGTTCTTCACGCATCAGTTTGAGTATTCCGCTAATAAGCTCCTTTTCTACAGATGACCACCTTTGCGCAGTCATCTGTACGAAAGGATTGCTTCGCTTAACCAGCGCCACAGTCAGTGACTGCTTCGCAACATCACTCTTTCCTTTTGGGCCCTCTGAGAAAGCTGGAGTCTTAGCGTTATTTCCCTTTGGATTATTTCTTATATCCACATCCGTGGTTGATATTTCGTCACTTTTCACGTCCCCTCTCTCTGGCTTGCAGCTTTCGTGGTATGTAGATGCTGTCTCGCTATTTGGGGCCATCTGTCCTACAGCTTTAGACCTACTTGTTTTGTCTATGCGACTGGCCTGCCTCGTGGCCCTGCCGCTCGAAACATCGTCCTCCTACTATAGGTTGCAATACCGAGGGTTTCACTCATCAAAACTCTTGAACTACCATCGACCTACTTCTAACGCCTCACGGGCCCATTCCAAGCGCTTACTCTCCCAAGCGTTGGACAATTCTTAATGCTGCACGCTACTACGAGAGAGCTCTCTTACTCCCTCTGCTCCATATTCTTCTCCACTCTACTTCTCCGCGTGGATTATATTCGTTTCATGACAAAGCTTGTTGATTCTACGCCACTTTCGCTCCCTGGGTCCGGGTCCGATGCATCTTCTATAGCGCTTTTGTCTCATGGACTGCATTTCTCATTCTCCTTATTACCAACAGATCTGGAGCTCTTCATCTTGGTCTTACGATCACCTTCCCAACAAGGCGGGTTCAGCGGTCTAATAGTAACTATGGGGAAGAAAATCGTCTGCGACAGCAGCGTCCTTTACTTTGATAAGGCCAATGTTGCTTCCAAAGGCTTACCCTTGGCTGCAAATCATCAAATAGGCACTGCCCGCATAACGCCTTATATTAGAGGGGTAGGCAGTTCTTAGTCAACGATATCCAGCCGCCCTCCTATGATGCGGAACGGCGTAGGTTCAAGCGCCCAAGCCGCTCAGCCACATGGTCCGGCAGTAAGGAGTTCGGCTAAGCTCTCACACTATCGATATAGTGCAATTCTTCACTCAGCTGTCGAAATACTCTTAACTCTATGCAACCAAAAATAATTTTAAAAGTTTTTGCTTAATTTATATTGAATTAAATTATTTCTTAGAACGTTTCGTGTTATAATCGAATTGCTGCATTTATGTATGTAGTATATGTAGTTATTACTCGTATGTAGTTGGCGCATGCGTTTAGCAACATACTTATAGTAGTTAAGTATATTTGTAGTCTACATTACGGTAGTAAAATTGTTGCTTGCAAATTTTTTTTTTGTGTTGCATTATTGCCAAATATTTGTATAGTGTATAAGTTCTATAATCGCCCAGCTTTTGTCAGAACTAGGCGAAAGTACTTCGTCTCACTTGGATCTCCCGAGAATTTATCCAAGGTTGAGATCGGTATCATTCGGAACTTTATCGTTGCTACCCAACTATTTTCTAAGTAGCTATATCCACGTCACCGTTACATTATTGTATGTGGTATCACAACGGACCTTCATGTTGTCCAAGTGAGCTTCCCCTATCAGGCAGCTACCACCTAACCTAATCTAACCTAAGTTATATAATGAAACTAGCAGAACCGGCAGACGTTCTGCACTAAATTTTTGGTCTATCTGCATACATTTTAATAAGCTTTTTCCGTCTAACTCTGACCTCGCCCCTCTACACTTTTTCCCAATCTTTGTATTCACTCCCTCCTCCGTATTTTTCCCTTCATCTATCACCATCTTCGTTTCATTATACCTCTTTCTCAGTCTTTTCCTTCTCTCTTTTCTCTTCTCTCAAGTTTTTCTCATTCTTGGTGGTATGTATTTTGTTATAGGCACATCTATATACCAAATTTCAGGCAAATCGAATAGGACGTATGTAAATAGGTATGTGGGTATTATTAATTCATGTCTTTATTTCGGCTTCGCATGCATATTTTGCCAGGTTGATACGACTAAATCGAATATCACAATGAAAATTACTTTAAAGCTCTCAGCAACAGCTTTCATTTGATATTCATAATACACACACATTCTAGGGGTATCCGGGTCCATGTTTTGGCCTATATCTCTAGACCCTAGGCACCCTGCGGTGTAAAACCTACTCTGTACTAAAGCACACATCAACAGCTTCAATTTGATACCCATAATGTAAAAACACATTCTAGGTGTATCCGGGTCCACGTTTTGGCCTATATCTCGAGACCCTAGTCACCCAGCGGCATAAAACTTACTCTGTACTAAAGCACGCATCAACAGCTTCAATTTGATATCCATAATTTAAAAACACATCCTAGTGTTACCCTTATCCACGTTTCTGCCTATATCTCGAGACCCTAGTCACCGATGGGTATGAAAACTACCCTGTACTAAAGCTCTCATCAGCAGCTTTTATTTGATATCCATATTGTATAAACACATTCTAGGGGTGCCCGGGTCCACGTTTTGGCCTATATCTCGAGACCCTAGTCACTAATAGGTATGAAAACTACCCTGTACTAAAGCACTCATCAACAGATTTCATTTGATATCCATATTGTATAAACACATTCTAGGAATGCCCGGTCCACGTTTTGGCCTATATATCGAGACTCTAGTCACCCAGGGGTACGAAAAATACCCAGTATCAAAGTACTCATAAACAGCTTCCATTTGACACCCATACTATACAAACATATCCCAGGATTACCCAGGTCCACGTTTTGATCTCAAGACCCTAGCCAGAATGGGATAAAAAGTATCACATGTCCATTCCATGGTTCTGAGCTACCTCTCCACCAATTTTCAGCCAAATCGGTTTATCCGTTCTTGAGTTATGCGTAGTGTAACTAACACCACTTTCTTTTATATACATATTTGAATTTTTTCTAAAAAAAAATCATAACTCAAGAATGGCTAAACCGATTTGGGATTTCAAAATCAACTAACCGTCATCTCTCCTTCCTGTATCTTTCCTAAAAATTTCATGGCAATCTTTCTATCCGTTCTCGAGTTATGGAGTGACAATCAAAATGTACACTTCTTTTTATAAATATAGATTTGAATATTTTCTAAAAAAAAATCATAACTCAAGAATGGCTAAACCGATTTGGGATTTCAAAATCAACTAACCATCAACTCTCCTTCCTGTATCTTTCCTAAAAATTTCATGGCAATCTGTCGAGCCGTTCTCGAGTTATGGAGTGACAATCAAAATGTACACTTCTTTTTATATATATAGATATTTCTTAAAATAATGAAGTACGTTACACTTCTTCTTGATTGACGCTCCCGACTTAACCCCATTGGTAAAGTGCTATCGATAATGTCGTAGTAGTCAAGAAACTTTTCTGAAGTTGGTAGACTCACATTGCAAGTTACTAATGACTGATTTGCATCTATAATTTTTTTGCGTACCGCGCAGACTTTGTTCTGCCCGAAAATTGGTTTGTCTACATTTAAAAATTGAGCCTCGTTTCCCGTGTTTAATATCTACCTTCTACTCTATCTACCTTTTTTCTTAAAATTTTTGTCCATCCATTTTTCCATTTGTCTGCCTCCCACTCCGCAATCCCACCTCCACTTCCAATCCCACCTCCACTTCCAATCCGACCCCCACACCTACTCCTACTTTCGCTAAACTTCACATTCCGACTTCCAGTTGTATTCTCACTCCCACTACAATTTTCCAAATACCAAATATCGAATACCTGCCTCATGATGAAATGAATATTCAGGTGTTCTCATCCCGTTGACGTTTTCCTTATTCTGACAAGTTCGGCATGCATAATTTAGAGGGTTGTCTATCATACAGAACTGCCTTTGAGATCTACTACGATCGTAGTAGATTTTACTATACGTTTAGAAATATTATAATTATATAAGCCAAAAAGATTAACGTAACTTTGTATTCACTAACAGAATATAGACAAAATTTTGCAGAAAACTAATTTATTTGAAGAATTTGTACGAAAAATTAAGCAATCCAAATTTATTACTTTTGAAATACACGTAAATACTGGCAATTAGAGCTGCCGAAAAAGTGAGGTTATGTTGTTGATATCACCTTTATTGTTACATCATGACCTGCCTCACCGATAGATTTCAAAATCTTTGTATAAACCCATGATGTAATAATGACAAGGTGGTCTATGTAGTGACAGCTCATTTTGAAAACTCCCATACAATACGAATGATAAGAGAAAGGGGAAGAATAGAAGAGGCCGTTTTGTGAAATATTATTAAATAAAGTACTATTTTGTATCAATGCACTAAATCCACAAATGGTGACGAAATTGGATGTTTTTTTAAATTGTTTAAAAAAATATTACTCATATTAATATCAGCTAGTCAAGGGATAACAAAGCAGCTAAGCAGCTATAGAGTAGTGGCGTTGGCCTTTTAGTGCTTCATCAAGTCCAGGGAAACCAATCATCGGGATGCTGTAGAAAAACTTCAAACAGTTCTTTTTTGAAGGAGATTGTCCCTAGAATATAGCTTTACAAGCCCTTCGAGTAAATTTCTGCGATAAAAACCTTCCTCAGCCTTAGCAGATACCTTGAGATACGAATTCTCAATAAGGATCTTGAATCCTGAATTAAGAGAGCCACACTGTCTGCCTAAGGCTGCAGCCTATGAGATAATAAGTGATAATATCTGTTATTATATTTGGTATAATTAGCTAGGTGTAGAAAAGGCAGCTACCCTGCTCAAATTCCTTCGCTACCTCAGGCGTTTTTTAAGAGCACGAGAGCTCGTTTTGTATGTAGATGTAGTGAGGGAAAAAGGTTTGATGCCAAAGTGTGGGTCGGTAGCCAGTTAACATAGTTGACTAAGCATGCACTGACGATTTAGATTACAGTGTACTCTTATAGTTTTTTAAAAACTTGATGTGAGGTAGGGCTGGTGATTTTACCTGAGTAATAAGATACCCGGGTACTCAGGTAGCGGGAACACGGTTACCCGGATATTACTCGAGTAGCCAAAAATCCATATGCGCGAAGATCACACAAAATATGTGAGCAATGTGGTTTTGAAAAATTACTTACTTACTTAATTGGCACTTAACCGTTTAAATGGCTATGGCTGTCCAACAAGACGCGCCAGTCGCTCCTTCTCTCTGCCAACCGGCCCAAATTGGTCACACCACGGGAATTTTAATCGTCCTTCCAACGGAGTAGGAGCCGCCCTCTGCCTCGGCTTCCATAGCCGGGTTCCGATAGAAACACTTTCTTGGCCGGAGCGTCATCTTTCATTCGCATAACACGGCCTAGCCAGCGCAGCCGCTGCGTTTTAATTCGCTGGACTATGTTGATGTCTGCGTATAGCTCGTACAGCTCATCGTTAAATCTTTTTCGGTACTCGCCATCGCCGACGTGTAGAGGACCATACATCTTTCGAAGAACTTTTCTCTCGAACACTCCCAGATCCGCTTCATCTGCTGTTGTCATGGTCCATGCTTCTGCCCCATATAGCAGGACGGATAAGATAAGTGACTTGCAGAGTATGATTTTCGTTTGCCGAGAGAGGACTTTACTTTTCAATTGCCTACCTATTCCAATGTAGCATTTATTGGCAAGAGTGATTCTTCGCTGTATTTCAGAGCTGATGTTGTTGCTAGTGTTGATGCTGGTTCCCAAATAAACGAAGTCTTTTATTCTTTCGAAATTATGGCTGCCAACAGTAGCGTGGTTGCCAAGGCCCATATGCGCTGAATGTTTGCTCGATGACAGCAGGTACTTCGTTTTCTCCTCATTCACCATCAAGCCCATGTTTACCGCTTCTTTTTCCAGTTTGGAGTAAGCAGAACTAACGGCGCGGGTGTTTAGGCCGATGATATCAATGTCATCAGCATACGCCAGTAATTGCACGCTTAAGGCCTTTTTCATGATCGGTGCATTAGTTACTCCAGAGTACAAAGGTCAGATAATAAGTAATAAAGTATGCACACAATTATAAATGTCATTTACCATAGAATCGCCTACGGGTACACTGACTATCAGTGTAGTGATTTGTCTAAGGCTTAAACCAGGCAGGATCACTCGGTCCTAATTTGTTTGAAGTTGAAGGTTTTCTGATGAAAATCTGCTTTACAATGTGTAATCAAACACTATTGCCTGCAGACCGAGATATGCGCTGGGATTGGCACTTGCCACATAAAACAACGCTTACAAGAAAACAAAACAGCCACAAAGAGATCCGATAGAAATATGGTTAATTGTAGAAAAGCTTTGATTTGATGTCGGATCTGGGGTATTTTAATACATCGCATTGTAATGCACATGCGAGCGCCATATCTGCCATAATATAAAAATGCTGTTTGGCGACTTTGGCAAGGGTTAACAAGAGTATAACTAGCCCCAATAAAAATATAGCCCCTAGCACAGTATCTCACCCAATTTTCCCAACCCCCGAAACATTGTCATTATCAAAGTCATTATCCTGTCTTTCGATCCAACCACGTCGACCATGTTGCGACGGGCGTAAGAAATGCTTCTGGAAGACACCCGGAACGGCAAAAACCAGGAAAAGAGTACCTGGAAAGGGTAAAAGAATTTAGATGTACATTATGATTATTATTTTAGACAAATTACCTTCATTTTGTGTGGGTCATATTCAAATTTTGTTAAATAAACTAAATTATTGTAATGAATGAAAATTGTCACCAATTTCAATGAAAGAAAAGTCAGAACAAAACAGAGTTGCAGAAAAAGAGTGATGTCGTTGCATACTTTTCCAGGGAAATTAATTTGTATGGTTTTTTCCCGTCAACTGCGTGACAGGATGCTCAATATGGCGGTGCATAGGGCTGGCTATCTTCGGCGGGTGATAGGAGATACAGAATAAGACAGCGATAGTCAATTACAAATCAGGTGATCATTCTATTTGTAATTTTGACGTCTATGCAGAAGTTATCACACTTTCACAAACATCTTTTTTCTGAATGAAAAAGTAGTTTAGCAAAGAGGCAAATTGAGTTTCAGAGTGGGAGTTCAAGATGGCGGATTAGAAAGAGAAGCTGCCAACGTCAGTCACCTTGTCATTGCATCATAGTATAAATCTTTACGAATTTACTAACGCAATTTTGAAAATCGCTTTCATTTTTATAAATAAGATAAATATAGATAAAGAACAAATTCTGCTGGCCGATAATATTCCTCCCTGTGAAGTTATTACTCTACCAGTAAACAGAGGCATTTGTTATATTGTAGTTTCTGCAAAAAAAAAAAAAATACTTCTTTGCCTTCCCCTCTTCTCTCCATATTTGATCCCTGTCTCTCCTCCTCATCCTCTCCCTTTTACATTCTCGATTTTTCTATCTTCTACTAACACTTCTTCTCAACCTTCCTATATTCATCTTCATCTCCTTCCTTGCACATGCTTCCTCTGCTTCCCATCTTCCCCTCGCACTTTCTTCATTTTTATCTTCCTTTTCTACTCACACTTTCTTCCTTCTTCCTAAACCCCCCTTTCATATCTTCCCTTCTTGTATTCTCACTCCAAACTCTTACTTTCCTTTATCGAAAGGCTGACTAAACAATACATTTCGAACAAATTTCTCCAAAAAATTATATTTTGTGGAATAGGTAGGTGGTCCACTTCCCAGAATGAAAAGTACCCCGTGCCGAATTTCAAGCATTTCTCACCATAAATATGATTTTTAGAATAAGTCGGTCCCTGGTCCAATTCCCTAGAAGAAAAGTTTCTCAAAGTAGAAGTTACTCACGGAAGTACCCCTATACCAAATTTCAAGCAAATCGCACCATTCACTATTTTATTTAGAATAGGTCGGCCCCTGGTTCACTTGCAGGGCGAAGTTAGTGCCAGGGATCGAATCCCCTTCAAAGCAACTTTGAAAATTTAAAAATTTGTTTAATTAGAGAAAACAACATTTTCTAAGCGACCATTGATTTGTCAAACACTCCGTTTGTATTTCTGCCATGAAAGGGTTCTCATTGAAAATGTAGGCAAAATTAAAAAAAAAAATTGGAAGAGAGAAGATATAAGAAGATAGAAGCTCCTCTTATATTTTCTTCCGAAATATATCGCGCCTTTTATTAATTTTATTTAAAAAAAATGCTTTAGCTTTCAGCGGAGGAGAGACTGCATAGCTTCATTAATTATGCTTTGTTGTCAACTTCCCCAAAATTGAACTCCCCCACATCTAAGGAAAAAAGCCAAACATGCGAGATGGAACCACAGCGAACAGTGAATCTCCCACGAGGGGGCCAATCCCAACGACAGGAGATGAGACCTGTATACAAGCATGAACGAATAAAATACCCAAATGATTCATGGGGTTGTGTAGCGCAACCCTTTCAAGGGGTTGCCAGCGCAATTTATAGCTTCTCCAACCCAATTGTCAACCTCATCTATCTGTGGCGAATCCTTATGGAACTAGGGGCTGGGGCGAGATGGCCTCGAAGGTTCAATGTAGTCATATTAAATCTAGAGGATCGGGCTTATACCTTTATGGTGCTTGTTACCTGAACGGAGCGGATCTATGTATATCCAGCAATGTTCCGTTTTGACTACTAAGTGACATTTAAGAGAGAAATTAAGAGAAAATGGCGTGTCACTGCAATTAAGGTGAAACAAAGTTTGAAATGAGGTTTTGATCGACTTCATAATAATGGAAACGCAGTTAGCACCAAATGACCATCTAGCTAATTGGAGTTAGTATTTGATGCCAGTCATTTTGACGCAATAAGAGCCTTCAGTTTTGACTTTGACCTCTTTTCCTACGTCTTGAAATTTTTTTTTAGTAGGACATGAAAAAAAAACCTTAAAAATCAAAGTCGAAAAAAGTAAAGAAAAATGAAATTTCGTAGGCTCGAAAATTATTTGTTTGGATATGCGTAGTGGAACTTTTTTTCCTGAGCCCAAATCCTATCGCAATATCGGTGGCCCGGTATCGGTTAATAAATCGACCCAGTCTTATGTACATATATCATGGTAACCCATGAAAAAGTTGCCACGAAAATTATTTTCAACATTTTATAATAAAAAAATAACAATAAATCGCGCAATCCAAACTCCTCATGCCTTCTACCCAAGGACAAACTAGACGCTCAACAAATGTTGATTCACGCATGCTCATTGGAATTATAGCTGATATGGTAAAACAGTATATGTAAATATTATAAGTTTGGAAAGTATTCCACTATTTTTAATACTTTTGCACACAGGAAACGACCATTGGATTTTTACTGGCGGGTATTGGACATACCAACGGGTCACAGTTATTAGATAAAAACTTTTTGGTTGTAAAGCAAGATACATCAGTACAGGATATGGAACAATTTTTTACATATTTATATAGCCGAAAAAATGTAGGAATAATTTTTGTGGCAAGTGAAGTAAAACCATTTTTGACACAAGTCATATCGCGTGTAACCAAAACAATTCCAATTATCTTGGAAATTCCTACAAAAAAGACAATTGTAAAATCAGTTCAGCTGAAAAAGAATTTTAACAAATAGTGCGAGTATGGAAAAGAATAATAAATATTCAGATAAATATGTATAGGCCTTTAATATCGCTGAATCGTCTATATGATTTAGCAATAATGCACTTCAGGAATCGCGGCTACCGTGTCAATCGGAAACACCAAAGGATGCTAACCGTTGATCATCGGTTTTCCTTTATTTCAGCATGGTTAGACCCATGATTTATGGTTATGGCTACCTGTTCGTCTGCCGACGGGTATCGTTTTCGCTAGACTATTATGGACACATACAGTTCAAATACTTCATTCAATAATTTTTGGGCTAGAAATCCTTTTTCGGACGGATTTTATGGTATTAGACATTATTTAAATTGAGGCAAATTTCAGAAATCCTCGATAAATCGCTGTCTTCTTGTATTGTTCGAATCAATGAATTGTCGAATAAATAAACTCAAATGTTCTGTATGTAAAATCCTCTTTACAACTTCACTTGGAACTTGTGAAAATCAATCTGATTGACTGCGCCGCTTTTATATTCTCAGTTGCTTTGTTTTCAACGTTAACGACTGAATTTCGTTTCATTAATTTATTTATTAAACGAATCGAAATTATTTTGATTAGTTATTTTTGGGCTTTAACGAAACGAAATAGATTTGAATAGTTTGGTAATCATCTCTGATCGTTACTTGATGGCAGCAGGTACTTCCTTTTGTCGTCATTCACCATCAGGCCGATAATATTGTAACGAATTCTGGGGATTTCTGATATTTATGAACCTGCTAACGTTCGAATCGCTAAACTGTGAATAAATCACTCCAATAGTCAGTATTGCAAACTGGTCTTTATTTACATTACTTTGGGAGTAGTACTTCACAATTATACTTCACAACCAATAGCGTGTTTAAATCAAACTGATTAGTTATTACTCAGCTTGTGCTGCTTTTATACTCTTTGTTGCCTCGTCCGCTTATTTCTCCAAAGGTCTAGACGTTTCGCCTTCTAGAACTGTTGCATCTCCTGCTTGGTAATTTAGTTATATGTGTGTGTATGTGTGAGTAAGATCTTCGGCTGATGACTACATGTGTGTGTGTGAGATATCTCTTCACTTCGAGCTGCTGGTTATGTGTGTGCATGTACTTCTCGTCGCCTTCCATGTATGTGTGTAAATGAGGATTGATGTGTTCATGTACACAAGTGTGGCTTGATTTAATGTTTTTGTGTTGTGATTATTTACTAACAGCACAGTGATGCTAATATTCGCCACAATATCAATGTCTTCAGCATAAGCCGGTAATTGCGCGCTTTTATAGAATATTGTTCCAGAGCGGCACACTTTAGCTATTGAAAATCTGGTCGATGGTAGATTTACCAGGTCTGAAGCGACACTGATAAGGTCCAATCAGGTGATTCACGGTGGGCTTCTATCCTTCGCCCAATACGCTTGACAGGACCTTATATGCGATATTAAGAAGGCTGATTCCGCTATAGTTGGCGCAGTTTGCAGGACGCCCGCGACCATATTTTGCAAAGAAGCTGATGCCTGCGCCTGACCACTTCCTCGCTGTCGTATTCTAAAAGCTCCGCAGGCAATTCATCAGCGCCCAATGCCTTGCTTTTTTAACCTGAGTATTGCTATTCTGGATTCGTCTAATCAGGTGGGAGGACATTCATTCCACCATCATTGTTTGCGTGATTGTGCTCATCATATCTGGGCGATACATCGCTGCATCCATTTAGAAGAGCAGAGAAATGTTTCCACCATAATCTGGGTACTCTCTGGACTTCGGTTACAAGGTTGCCGTTTTTCTTCTTACAAGAGTTTGCCCGGACTTGAAACCTCCCGTCTGTCGCCGAGTTGTTCGGTAATTTGCTGGCGTTATTCCTAGTGAGCAGCTCCTCACACTCACGCCTTTCTGCCTCTGCTTTTTTCTTGCTAAAAATGCGTCGGGTTGAATTGTGCACTCACAGAGCAGGTGAACAGTCACTTGTAATTGAGAAAGCATCAAATGAAAATTCGAAAGCGTCAATTGTATTTGAGACTAGTCAGTTGTAAATGAGAATAGTCAGTAGACAATGGTAAAACATCAAATGGTTATGAGATCAATTTATTTTTTTATTGAGAACAGTAAGTTTTAAATAAGAATAGTGGGTCGATTGTAAATGCGAAAGCGACACTTCAATGTGAGAATAGTCAATTGTTAATAAAAAAACTTCAATTGCAAATGCGAAAGCGTTACAACATCCAATTTTTAGTCACTATTATTTTCATTTATTAACTGAAACTTATTTTTTTTTTTTGATATAATTTTAATTTATTTTTTAGGACTTCATAGCCAATATAATTAAAACAACAGACATATTTATATTAAAAAAAGTAATAATAATAATACAAAAAAAAAAAAACGTTAACAATCGATAATCGATGAAATATTCAAACTTCATGCTTGTAAAAAACAAAAAACAAAAAAATATATTAACTTCAAACAATTAGTAATAATTTTTAATTCTTGTTTGTAAATAGAAAAGCTAAACGAAACAAAAAACAATTAATTAGCCAATTCAAACTTTAGTTATAGCATAGCTTAGAATTTAGCTTAGGTAGCAAAAGCCAGAGCGCATTTACAAATAGTACAAATTTTATAAAAGCAATGTGCTAATATTTATTTGAATATTTTTCTCTCTATCCCTTTTGCTATCTCTTATTTTATCATATCCACAACGCAGGGCTCGAATCGTGATCGCATCGTGTGGACATACAACGCACCGCTGGCACCTCACCAAATACAACAATTGCAGCAGCAGCAACAGCTGCAGCAACAACAACAACAGTATTCAAGCACAACACATTATGGCGGCCACAATAACTCATCACCGAATTCGCATTCACACTCGCACTCACATTCACATTCGCATTCGAGTTCAATAAGTTCATCGCCACAACATTCAGCTGACAGTCCCGCCTCACCAACATCCGTATCAAGTTCGGTAATGTCATCATCAGGCTCTAAAGGTGCACTTGGTATTGGTGGCGCATATGCATTGAGTAATAGCAATAACAATGGTGGCGGAAATAATCATCATCAGCAACAACAACATTTAACAGCTAATGCAGCTAATGGCGGCACAAGTGGCGGTACGAGTGCAACAACAGCAACAACAGCTTTACAAACGGGTTTGTTACAATGTCCTACTGGTAATGGTAGTGGTAGTTTTGGTAATGGTGGTAATGGTAATGCTAATGGTAGTGATTGTGGTGGTGGTGGTCGTAATAATAGTCTTGCAGGTGGTGCCGGTTGCGATCATAGCGTTTCCGAAGCCATCTCAAATATTTCTAGTCCCGACTATCAGGACGATGATAATTTATTGAGTTCTCGCGATCTTGCAGGCGGCATGGTACTTAGTGATCCCAGTGATTCGGATTCAACAATACTTGTATCGGATGCGGCAGCGCGACAAAAGCATCAACAACAGCAACAATTACAACAACATGCTCAAGCTTTACATCAACAACACTTACAACAGCAAATTCAGCAACAACAAAAGGGTACTGGTGTACAACAACAGAACTCTGAACAGCATAAATTAGTGATACAGGTGCGTGGCATCGACAATAGTAATAGCGCTTCACCACATTCGGCATACTCAACCGAATTGAAATATTCAGAAGATGAATTGGGCAACACATTGACTGAAGAGCCCTTGAATACTGTGCTGTTGGCAGCGGGCGGTGATATTGCCGGTACGGGTCGTGATTCATCGCCACCTGTTTCGGATGATGGCAGCGACGTTGAGTCAATACATTCCTATCATTATTCACCAAAGGCCGTGGATATGCCGTCGGCGATACGGCTGGCAAAAAGACTGTACTCATTGGATGGTTTTAAGAAGAGTGACGTTTCGCGACACCTCAGTAAAAAGTGAGTAATTTTCAAATATAGATATATATAATTTAAATATAACGGCCTTCCGAGGTCTTTTTTTCAATCTAGTCACTTTAAAATCAATGTAGAGGTGGAACATTTTATAGAATGGCTTAAAACATACTTTGTGGTTTGCATAAAAGTGAACCACGTCTCCAAAGGCAATGTCCGTAGTACCGTAGACTACGTAAAGACTACAAGCCCATTAGTTTCACATCTTTTTACTCAAAACCCTAGGGAGATACATAGACGTATATATGAAGTCAAATATGAATGAAGTAATGAGTATAGAGAAGACCCTTGAAGTTTTCCTGGACATAAGCGGGACTGTCAACAATGTTTCCAAAGGTTTTAAGTTGTAGAAAGACTACCTCGCAAGGGGCTCTATGTAAAGCCACAAAATCAATGAAAGGAGTATGCCGCAGGAGGGGATATATTCACAACTGCTGTGGACGATGGTAATCAACCAACTGCTCAGGCGATTCTAAGAGCGACCCATCAAGCTTACGGCGTCGGCTTAACCGCCACCACCAAATCTAGTCTTGGTTCGGATTCTACACACAGAGAAAAACTATTGTAAAATTAACTTGAATTCGCGCATACCACAACTAAAACTTGGCATAATTAACCTACTAAGTTTTTTTCATCATCTTAATAAATAATAACTAAATTAGGTAATAAATTGCCTAAGCTTTGTTTCCATTGTCGAGCATAAATTGTGTAAGTACTTTGTTAGGAGGTAAAAGTTTCTTGGGCCCTATACAAAATTCTTTAACTAAGTCAACTTTGTTCGATTTACAATTATTTGTTCTCTGTGTGTAGGATTGATGGTATGAAACGCATGCGGGTGTGGGCGAAGAAAGTCTCCAGATTGCGCCCGGCCATTTTTTCAATTGCTATGTGTAACCAACACCTCTAATAGCAGCATCCATATGGTCCAGCCCAGTTGAAACTACATAAATTTAAACTCGTGTTAGAGGACTTTTTTGACCATTTGTGAGTTTGGGGGCCTATTACACGAGGCGTTGCACTATTAACACAACACTAACCTCACTGTATGCATGCAAGATCGAGCTAGGATATGCGTTTATTTACGGCAATTGTCAAATAAATTATTTACTAGGGGGTTCTAGGTTGATGGACAGCCACCCAAAAACTTACTTAGGAAAAAAACTAAGTAGATGGGCTATGCAAGAACATAGCGTTAACAACTACAACAAGTCTTAAAGCGTCGGGGCGGCTTGAGTGTGGGCCATATAGCAGTTAGTAGTTTATCGTCATATAAAACAGGGCAAAAAAACTCGTGCGTGAGCTTCGTAAGAAACCAGACTACATGGTCTCGTGCCAGAGGTTCAAAGAAACGTGGAGTTGGCGCACGGGTAGTTATAAATTAACCAAATACTACTGTAATAAAAATTTAATAATAACTTGGCGCTATATACATACCTCCGAAGAAGATAAGGCCGAGCTTTTCTTCAATTTATTTTGCTTTAAATTGGCGAATTTTAAATTGGTGGACCTACAAGTTTTATGCCGATGCCAAACCGAGAACGCATAACATAAAAGCCTTTATAGGCTGTAATCATGACATTCAATTGTCCACCGATCTATCTCATTAATGGAAACGGCATCCTAGTGTGCAATTAGAATTGTGATTTGGGACATAGGGGCATGAACAGAAGAAGGAAAGCTAGGCTCCCTTTTTGAATTTTGGCAAACCCATTCTCGGGCAGACAAAGTCTGCCGGGTACACTAACCTAGGACAAACGTGATGGTCGATAGGCTAACAGCGCGTGGATGTTCTTACAATGCAGGGATCCATCAAGGTTTCTTTGAATTCACTGAGCAAGGCTCATGCTATTGTTGTTGTTGTTGCAGCGATAAGGACACTCCCCGAAGGTTTTGGGGAGTGTTATCGATGTTGATGGTTCTTTGCTGGATATAGATCCGGTACGTTCCAGTACAACCACCGCTAAAGTACTCGCCCGACCATTTCGGGAAAGACTTAGTACGACCACATGGAACCTTCTAGGGCATCCCGCTCCCCCCAATCTCTAGATCCATGAGGGGTAGCCAGAGCCTCAGCTGCTAAAGAAACAAGATTCGCCACGGGTAGGTAAGGTTGTCAATTGGGCTGGGGAGGCTATAAATTGCGTTGGCAACTCCTTGAAAAGGTTGCGCTACACAACCCCATGAATCAGTTTGGTATTTTAGTCGCCGCTTACGATAGGCATACCTAAGCCCCCTAACTCGCTGGGCCCATGATGGGTGGAAGCGATTGCAGTCCTTTAGAATTTATAGGAACATGATACATATAGGCCCAGAAAAAGCCCGTTAACATCGACAACACTCTATTCAGCACATTTGAAAGAGTTTTTAGATCTATTACAACAACAACAACAATTTTTTTTTAAATAAACTCTGTTGTATTCATTTTGAGAAAATGTTGGTTATCCAGAGATATTCCACCCTTATAAAAAATCCTTAACTTAATTTGTGAGTTTGAGCTCAATCTGTCGGCCACGCGAATATATAGCAAAATTGGCTATATTCGTCTGCGATCATTATTCTTGTTACAGAAATGTTTGTTGCTATTTTTCTCATTACTTGCTAAACGTATTGAATTGTTTACTACATTTCAGCAATGATTTCAGTCGTGCTGTCGCGGATGAATACCTGAAGTATTTTAATTTCGAAAAGAAAACGCTTGATCAATCGTTACGCGAATTTCTGCAACAATTCTCACTGTCGGGTGAAACGCAGGAGCGCGAACGTGTGTTAGTGCATTTTTCAAAACGCTTTCTAGAC
The DNA here is from genome assembly GCF_040869045.1 of Eurosta solidaginis. Taxonomy (NCBI): domain Eukaryota; kingdom Metazoa; phylum Arthropoda; class Insecta; order Diptera; family Tephritidae; genus Eurosta; species Eurosta solidaginis. The sequence goes on along the minus strand of NC_090319.1, from coordinate 87,542,287 downwards.
TGCAACCCGGGTACATTTAACTCTCAAGGTAAGTGGAATTCGTTTTACTTTATTATGATTGTCGGCCTGGCCTCTCTCTTTGTTGAATAATCTTTAAACAGGTGTTTTACCGACGGTCAGCTATCACTTACTCGAATGCTGATATTCGACTTCACACATATTCTTACTCTCCATCGTTCTGATGTTAAAGCCCCGTCACATAAGCAGTTTTTTTTTATAGATGCGTTTAAATCAATCTCATGCGTTATGAGTATATTGCACGAATTTTTATGGAGAACGGTAGATTGAGTGACACTGGCGCCATCTGACATGAAAAAGTAAAAACTGCAATATAACGATTACGACACAAAATATGTTGGCAAGTATTTTTGTGATATAGGGAGAATGTTTATAACAGTGCTACGCAAAATTTTGTATGTGAATGGGCAAGGCGCAATAAACTTCAATTGTCAAGTCTGAAGTTACTTCATATTTATAAACGCAACATCTTTGGTGATTGTGACGATGTTACTGAAATGCATAAGCTTGTATTAAACGCATCTATGTATATGAAAAATTTCATTGTGCCGCGGCCTTTATCCAGGTTGCTACGCCAAATGCTCAGCGACTACGAAAGAGAATAAGAATACGTGTGAATTGAGTGCGTACAATTGTATCACTATTTGCCGGCCATTGCTCTACAACAATAATAAGGGACGGACAGTTGCTTAAGTGGATTATCGAAGTCATCATAGGGCCCGACATTATTGAACTCTCGCCTAGTTATTGTCAAAATTTTATATTTGTATTCATTGTTATCTTTTCTTCCCTTAGACGCTGTTCATACTTTAACTTGCGCCATAATGTTGCTGAATACCGACTTACAATTCCAAAGTAGCGGGCGTAAAATGACTTGTTCTGAATTCATCGAAAACCTCGCTGAACTCAATGATGGTGAAAATTTCCCCAAAGACGTATTAAAGCATCTATATCAGGCCATTAAGACGCAACCTTTGGAATGGGCGCTGTAAGAATAAAGCAAAATTATTATAATGCGAAGCCTTTTGACACGAGTCGATTTTTGGCGTTCAACCATCAACTGTATTATAATTTTATTTGAACGTAAAAAGATGGTCTCGTGTAAAACAATCCTAACAGTTCTATTTCGATTGTCGTTCAGCTTCTCAATCGTGGATCTGCAAAAATGTAAAGTGATTGCTCTTTCGCATACGCAATAAGAGCACAATTGTGCTATGGACTGCAGCAAAAAGCAATAAAAAATTTTTTTTTATTATTAATATTAGGCAATGATGCACAACGACCTAATGTTGACTAGACTTTAACTGGTCGACAACATAATATTTATTTATTTATTTCAATAAGTCAATGGACTTCAATCCTTACAGACTATGATACAAACTAAAATTAAGAGATAATTATTTGAAAAATAATACATGCTACTTAGAAAGCAGATTTTAAAATATTTAACAGTTTCGCTTTTGGAGCAGAAAAGTATAGAGTTACAACAGTACTGATAGTTCCAATAAATATGGACAGTCCTATCCAATAAATATGGACAGTCAACAGACCCATTAATAATATCATACGTAAATGACAAGCAAAGTATTGATCTGCGATTTTCTAAAGACTTAAGGCTTAAAAGCAGAAGTCGCGCAGAGTACGCGGGTGTAGGATCTGAGAAGTTTAAAGGACGAAGGCCATATTTGAGAGACATTTTTTGTATTCTTTCAATTCTGGTAATAGCAGTTTGACTACTTGGTCTCCAAATAAAAACGCCATATTCCAGATGAGACCTAACAAAAGACGTGTAAGGTAGCTTAAACTTGTAGGGATCACAGAATTTGGCAGCATTGCGTCTCACAAAGCCAAGCATAGAATATGATTCAGAGGTTATGAAATTTATGTGCTTTCTAAAAGAAAGCTTATTGTCAAAGACAACACCAAGGTCCTTAATCTCATTAACACATTGAAGCTCACAATTAGAAATACTATAATTTGTAGTTAGAAGATCAATTGATTTCGAGTAGGTCATTTGAAAGCATTTGGACGGATTCAAAGTGATACGAGAGTTCAGGCACCATTGATGCAACTTACTAATATCATTCTGCAACATTAAGACATCATCTGGCGTCTTAATGGCAGAAAATAGCTTTAATTTATCGGAGTATAGCAAACACTTCGTGAATGAAAAGCAACTACTTACATCATTAATAAATAAGATAAATAAAAGTGGCTACAAACGGACTAGACGAATGTCCATCTATGTAAATAACACACTGTCTGTTACTTAAATAAGACTCTATCCATAAAAGAAACGAACAGTGGAAACCAAGGCAGCCTAATTTTTTAATTAAAACACTATGATGGATTCTGTCCAAAGCTTTTGAAAAGTCAGTATAAATGCAATCAACCTGAAAACCTGCAGAAAAAGATTCAACACAATATTCACTAAAAACAGCAAGATTAGAAACTGTTGATCTACCAGCGACAAAGCCATGCTGGAAGTGAGATATTAAAGACTTAACCGCAAGACTCAACTTGGCATTAACAGCATGCTCAAAAATTTTGGAAATGGTAGAAAGCTTTGATATAGGTCTGTAATTACGCACATCATTTTTGTTACCACTTTTAAAGACGGGGGTAATAGAGGTGAGCTTCCACTCGTTTGTGAATGTACCGGACGATAGAGATTTATTAAAAATTATTCTTAAAGGAAAAACTAGAGTCGAGCAGTTTTTTAACAGGATTGAAGAAAACCCATCAACGACTGTTTGAGACGAAGATTTAAGTTTGATAATAGCATTGCTAATATCATCAGAAGAGAGACAGACTGCACCAAAGTTTAGAGCAGTGTTAAGATTCGTAGAGGCAGATAACTATCGTCGGCAGCAAAATTTGACTTAAAAAACTCCGCAAATAAGTTGGCTGTATCACATGGTGTTCGCGCTGAGTGGCCATCAAGGAAGACTCCAGACGGTATACTGGAGCAACCTTTTTTGGACTTGATATAGCTCCAAAATGTTTCCGATTCAATTTAATATTAGACTCGATTATATGAATATAGCTGGTATACAGAAGCGTATCCAAATTATTAAATTTCTTCAAATATTGCTTGTACTTAGTGAAGAACAAATGATGCTTCGTATGTTTAAACATACTGACTGTTCATTTCAGTTTAAGCGGTCAAAGTGGCAAGGCATGGTGTTTAAAATCGCACTAAAAAGTAAGATCTATGGTGGTTGACCCTTCAGCTTATTGCTATATACGATAACTCTTTAGATATTTAAATTATTTTTACTTCATAACGGCAGCGGATTAAGAGTCCCTACACCTAGATCGAAATGCAATGTAGGTTACAAAAGCGACGGATTTTGTATTGCAATGACCAAGTGAGAGTTTGTAAGTTCCCTGTGCCAAAAAAATAAGTTTGGCCGAAACTCTTTTTAATATACAGAAGTATAAGTAGTTTGTCTAGTCTTTGTCCAAAGCAATCAGTAAAGACTTGCCTTAACTGTTCAGTATGCTTTGGTGCGACCTCGAAAAGTGTCATAAAGTTTTGATAATAGCACCATGTTTGGCAAGATCTACTTATTCAATACTTTCATGCCGGGCTGTCAAAATTTACAATACAATAGATTCGAAATCAACGATTGCACTGATTACTTGATTCGACATTCAAATTAAAATCTACAATTAATTTTGGGCAAAAGTTAAGAATCATCGAATGCAATCGACTTGACTGTAAACACTTCAATTGCAATCAATGCAAATTTAGCTTATCGGGAAGTTACTTAAATTTCAATTACAAAATCCGTGCCGGCCAGCCTGTCAAGTCAAGCTAAATAAAACCGTTTGAAAATAAAAATCTCAATCTAACCTTTATTCATGAGCTTTTATGTCCGGGAATGTAAATCCGTTACGACTGACCTTTGTGGGTTTTAAAAGAAGATATAAGTATTACAATTATGAAGTTTAAGTTGAAATTGCACTTTGCTTTCGGCTTGCAAGTTTACAGCGTTGATAAGCGTTCAAAACTAATGATACAAAGGATCAGAAAATGCTCTAAAAGGTTCTCGTAACTGTACAGTGTACGATTGCTGTTTTCCGCAGCTGTCTGTTTTCGTTTGTTGGCTTACTGAATTCTCAACGACTTATGTCGTTATGTGAGAGTAATTTTGAAAAATTATTGCTACAGAAGGCAAAGAGCGTTTTAACCGTAAGTATGTGATTCGTTGTATTCCAGCTCCTCACTACGCTTACCTTTATTTTGTTTCTTCTTCACTGAAATAAATTTGAGGAAAAATAGAAAATGATTGTTTTTGCGAGTGATAGCATTTACGATTTCTGATTGTAGCGGAAACATGATTGTAATTTCTGACTTACAAATGATTGTAGATTGTAATTTGTATCATTTGATTAAAATCGAATGCGCTTCGTGCGTTTCTGGGTGCAGGAGGATATTTCAGTACGTAGTTGCGTATTAGATTTGTGTTTTAATTATCTTTTAATTTTTTATAAAAGACACAAAGCCATTTAGAGTCAATATATAATCCTGTTATGCAGATTATTAGAGTAGGTGATCTATGTCAAGGGTCCAAAAGGTTGATGAGAGTACACGCACTTGGGGGTATTATATAATGCTCATAAAACCCGATGCTAATTAGTCGATACGTTGTTGTTGTTGTTGTAGCAGTACCTCGTCCTATCCAATAGGTGTGATCACTGACAAATTGTCATCAATATCCTCTTACAGGAGTTCGAGGAAACTTGCAGTTTCAACAGGGTTATACCGAAGAGATATGGGTGTTAGAGGCTTTGGTTTCGCATTGCAATTGAAAAGGTGGTTGGTGTCATGTGGGGACATGTTACAAGCGGTACATAAATTGGGCATGTCGGAGTTAATTTGGATAAGTAAGAGTTTAACCTGTTACAGTATCCATATCGAAGTTGAGTTAGAGTGGCGCGCGTCTTCCTGGGGTGGTTTGTTTTCTCAACTGCACAACTGCATGCATAGGGTATCTGAGAACTTTTAACGTTTTTTCGTTTATGTTTTTAAAGGCCTTTTTGTGCTGCTTTTCTTCAAACAGCTGACTTCTTGAGTGACGATTTTAGTCATAGTACTTACTAAGGTGGCTCCTTACGTTCATTTTTCTCCTTAACTAATGGGGAGTCGATACTTCGAAGACAGATACTCGGCCCCGCCGGGTTTTGCTATGAATAACAACCTTCGAAAAATTGTCTTCCTATTTTATTTAGAAGCGTGAACGACATTTGGAATATATCATAAATTTAAATTTATAAATGTTTTTTTATAATCATTTTTATTAAAGCGATGAGGATGCTACTGAATTGCAAAAACAACGCACTGATAACAATATGAGCAATAGCACAACAAACAATCAATTAGGACAAAATCCCTTCTTAGACATACCAGAGTCATCAACGGCGATTGAATATAAAAAGGGCTATGTTATGCGGAAGTGTTGTTACGATTCCAATTACAAGAAGAGTGAGTTGAGAACTTAATGAGCAAAATTTCTTAAATTAATGCTAATTATGTATATTTCTTTCATAGCACCATTCGGTAAGCGTTCCTGGAAGATGTTCTATTGTACATTGCGTGATTTAGTGTTGTTTCTGCATAAAGATGAGCATGGGTTCCGTAAAAGTCAGGTAAGAAGTTTTTATAGTTTTTTTTTTATAGCATTAGCGCATCATACAAAAGATTAATGTAGATGCGACTTTAGGTATGGCTAATGGCTCTTGCCAACACTGCTCCTTAGCCTCAAATAACCCGTGCAAATGATGTATATCCATACTAGGGCTGTGAACTGCATCCGGATTTTTCAACTATCGGGATAAACCGGATTTTCGAATAACCGAATAGCTAAGCATGGAATCCGGCTATCCAGATTCATAAATGGAAAATACGGATATCCGCTGTTCGGATATCCGGATACGTAAACGGAAAATACAGATATCCGTATGTCCGGATACTGGAATATAAAAGCTAAATATCTGCATATCAGAATTGACCCAAGCAAACATCGAAAAATTATTCACAAAATATGTTTGTAGATTATAAAACTAGCGTCAAAAATTAAAAAGCTACAATTTTCCAAACAAGTGAAAATAAGAACAGCGCCATTTGTTTATATTCAGGCCTGTTCTGAATTCCGACTCGTTTTGAAAAGTAAAACCAGGCTGATTCCGAGTAGATTTCTTATTGGTGTTCTCAATTCCGATTGAAACAAATCGATTCTAAGTCGATTTCGAATCGTTTTCATTTCGAGTCGATAACACTGGTCGAAGGCCAAAATTTACCAGAGACGCCGTTATGAAATTCGTATGTAAAACCATCCCCTGATTTCGAAAATCGAGTTCATTTTTGATTCTATGGTACCGTTTTTGAGATATTTGCAATTTACCATTATTCGAAAAAACCAAAAAGATGGCTCCCTTTAATTACGTATATCACGAACGGGTCAAGCAAGTTTACAAAATCGGAAAGACGATAAAATTTGCTACAAACGCATCATACATTGTTTTTTGCTCAACCAGATAGTTTTCGAGATATTAGCTTATCATTTCAAATTTTTGTTTTTTTTTATGAAAAAATATCAAAAAAATTACTTTTTACGAGGGCAGCATTCCATTTTTCTTTACTTAAAGCTCTGTTTAATTAGAAAAAATAAGCTATCATCGAAGAAAATCGATGCAAACTACGTAAGTTATAAGCGATCAAATAAAAATACCCAGGTTGCGCAATTTCAACGTATACCTCAAAACGTATGTATGGTATAAAGAAGAGTGAAATATCTAGCTATGCTCTGTTTCTATTTAGTTAAAAGTTCAATTTATGAATGAAATTACCCATATTTTTAACTTTTTTAAATTTATTTATGTTTATACTATATTCTAACAATCTTTATCGTAATTTGATTTTACTATGTAGTCGAAATAATTATGTGTTCTACTTTGAGGCTTATTCCAAGCAGTAATCACCCATAATTGCGACGTCCCAGAATCCTTGATATCGATTCTCAATTAATTTCATTTGCTGATGAAACCTTTCGCCATGTTCGTCACTTTCGTCGCCAAGATTTGCCGGAAAAAAGCTCAAATGTGAGTGCAGAAAGTGAATTTTTAAGGACATATTTATGCTTGGAAAGAAAATATTAGTTAGGTAAACAAGTTATAGAATTTTGGGAAATTAATTTTAATAAGCCTTTAATATTTACCCATTTTCTCATAATTATTGATTAAGTCGTTCACTATCTGCTCGTAGTTAGGGCTTTTGTGTCTACCGAGAAAAGAAGGAACGACCTTTTCAAACGATTCCCACGCTGCTGCCTCAACTGATGAGAGTAGTCCCTTGAATTGATTATTGTTGATCAACTTTTTTATTTGTGGTTCAACAAAAATACCTTCCTTTATCTTGGCTTGAGAAATATCTGGAAAAATTGTTTTCAAATGGTCGAATGCTTTGCCTTCTTTGTCCAAAGCCTTAACAAAGTTTTTAATGAGACCGAGCTTGATGTGTAAGGGTGGAAGTATGATTTTCTCTTTCTTGACAAGAGGGGTGTATTTGATGTTATCCACACCAACGGTAAACTCGACTCTCCGGCCAATCCTTTCTGACGTAGTGGTCCTTACGATCTCGGCTATCCCACTTGCAGAGGAAGCAGCAGTGCTTGGTGTAGCCATTTTGTAGACCGCATAGCATTGCAACGACTTTGAGATCAGAACATATTTTCCAATCATGCTCTTCATATTTGATAAATTTGAGTAGTTTTTGCATTTCCTCGTAGGTTTCCTTTGTATTTACTGCATGTGCGATTGGGATAGAAGGCTTTTTGTTACCAATATCCAATAATACAGCCTTCAAACTCAGTTTATTGCTGTCTATGAACAATCGCCACTCTTTTGAATCATATGTTTGACCAAACTCTTTGGATAAACCAGGAATGTCGTTGCAGTAGCATACACTGTCTTTCTTGGTATAGTGCTTGGAAGATGGTTCGTGACGAGTTCTACAATATATCACCTTAACATCGGATGACACAAATTTAAATTGTTGCATACGAGAAGTGTGGATCTCGGCCTTTTCCTTGGATAGTTCCAAATCTCTTATCCAATCATTAAGTTGTGCTTGTGACAGAACGTTTCTCTCGTTTCTCATGCGAAATTCAGTACAACTTGATTCCCCGTACTCAGATATTACTGTTGACAATGGAACTGGATCCACAACTGCCGTTGAATGTAGTACTGGTAATGTCACTGTAGGTACGCTGGCATAGGTTACTCTTCTTGATCTTCCAACGCCAAGTACTTTTGTTTGACAAATATAACACTCTATTGAATGTCAAGTAGGTTCTCTCCATATCATTGGTGTAAGAAATTTTATTTGTTATCCTGATTCCGACTGAATCAATTCTACTCGACACGATGTACACAAAGTGTTCGGTGTCCATTAGGCCGGGTCGATTTGTGGGAGGCAAAAATAAAGCCCATTGCTCTGTGAAAATCATATACTAGGGATCAAAATAAGAAACTTTGCCGAAGGAACCATACCTCTAAAACGAATTCTGATGTCCTCCCCTTTGGGTCGTAGGGGCAAATTTTGAAAAATCCCACTTTGAAATGCCTATGTTTTTTCTTTTTGGAGTTTATTTTTCTCTTTAGAAATTTATTTAGTCAGAACATATGTAAATGAATTTAACTTAGTAATAGAAAAGAAATTAAAAAAAAATTATTAGAAATTTGCGTTTTTACAACCCCCTTTTAAAATCAAGGCATCACTGTGATGCATTTGCATGTCGTAAACATACATAGTTGTGTGGGTTTTTTTATTCAACCGTTTTAAAAAAATGAAGTTATCACTGTGACACAATTGCAGATCGTAAAATTGCTTGTGTTGTTTTTTTAAGCCACCACAAGACACGGCAGGTAGAATTGAAATTGCCCCTACCCAAAAGTTCGACCCAAAGGGGGGGACATCAGAATTCGTTTTAGAGGTATGGTTCCTTCGGCAAAGTTTTTTATTTTGATCCCTAGAATACGATTTTCACAGAGCAATGAGCGATTTTTAAATCGACCCGCCCTAGTGTCCATGGTTTTTCTGCATTTTTAGGCTCAATGCCAAAATACTTGGAGTATAAAGTTTTCATATGATCTGAGAACACTCGTCGTCGCCTTATGATAGTATATTGGCCACACATGAAACAGAACATATCTGGATCGTTATTACACTCAAATTCTCGCGTCCTTTTACTCATTTTTTTTTTTTTAATAAATCACGGTTTTGAAATTTGACTTATGAACTGAACTATCTCCGGCGAGCCTTGCAGATGTTATGAAGTTTCAAGGCGCATTAACTCATATTTATACTCGGAACAAGAATAAAATTCAAAAAATCAAATCTTACCTAGACAGAAAGGTTCCTTTTTATACAAAGCCGGGAAATGAAAATACTACCTGCTTTAGATGTAGGCTTTAAAAATTTTCTGTGGCTTATAATTTTGAAAATCTACCTGCATACTTACCAATAAGTGACGGAAATACATGTTTATAACTACATGCCTACAGCAGGTTTCGAACCCAACCACTCTTCCTTTCGATGCAACCACTCTACCTACTATAAAACAATTCGAGTATTAAAAGTACTATTTGATTTATTTAAAGAAAAAGTATTATCATTGTTATGGTGTTATTCATTTATCCGGATAATATCCCATTTGCACTTTATACCTTTAATATACATATGTATGTATACATACATTGAAGTTGCGCAACCTGGCTATTTTTATTTGATCGCTTATAACTTACGTAGTTTTGCATCGATTTTCTTCGATGATAGCTTATTTTTTCTAATTAAACAAAGCTTTACGTAAAGAAAAAATATCTGGAAAAAAAGTTGTGGTTTTGGAATGCTGTCCTCGCAAAAAGTAATTTTTTTCATATCTTTTAATAAAAAAAAAAAAATCTGAAATGATAAGCTAATATCTCGAAAACTATCTGGTCAATGTATAATGCATTTATAGCAAATTTTATCGTCTTTCTGATTCTGTAAACTTTTTTGCAATTGCTTGACCCGTTCGTGAGATAACGGAGCCATCTTTTTGGTTTTTTTTCGAATAACGGTAAATTGCAAACATCTCAACAATGGTACCATAGAATCAAAAGTGAACTCAATTTTCGAAATCAAGGGGTGATTTTACATACGAATTTCATAACGACGTTTCTGGTAAAGAGAAAAAGTTGAAATTCGTGGTCCAGTGTAATCAAACGAAACAGCTCTTTTTATTTATTTTGGTTTTAGTTAAATTAAAATTGTGCAAAAGTTTGAGCAAAATGCCAGCACCAATTGTTCTCGGAAATGCACAGGCAAGAACACGTGCAATTGTGCATAAAAATCGATCGATCGAAATCGAGAACACATCGGTTTCCTTTCTACTAGAATCACTTAGTTTAGCTTGGAAAATTTTTGATAGGAATTTTCAAATTAAGATTTGTTATACTAAATAAACAAATAGTCTAGCAAATAGTTGTTATAAATCTTCCAAATAAAATGAATAATTTAATAAAACTTATTTGTGGGAAAAATAACATAATTTTCTGTGATTAATAGGCTAATTACTTTCGATTCCGACTGCTCACTTTCCGACTCAAACTTTTCAAATCTACCAAGTCTGGTCGGAAACGATATTCGAACACTAATCCATTTCGATTCCGAATAAATTGATCGGAATCGAAATCCAGAACAGCCCCGATTGTGAAAAAACGCTACAAAAGGATCGACATCAAGTCTATGGAGCCACCATCGGGTTTTCCATCCTGAAAAGAATGGAATGGATAAAAACTAATCGAAAGGTGTCAAACTAAATGGAATTCAGTTCTTTTTATGTTGGGAAGAGTCAAAGAGCTTAGATCTTCTCTCAAAATATCGCAATTTCGGACAGTGACTGGGATGCAGTTGATGTTCTAATAGATTTACTCACCCCTTTCGAAATTGCGACAAATATGCTTAGCGGTGGCAGCAAGATTACAATTTCCAAAGTGAAGCCCATCATTCATAAAATTATTAATAAGAATCTGAAATTTAAAAACATGTATCAGGATGGCAAAAACATTCAAAGAAAAGTAGCTGCAGATTTGAGAAGACGTTTTTCTTTTGAAGACATTGAAGATCCATCTCTGGAAAATATCAGTATTGCACATATGGCGAGTTGTCTTGATCCGAGGTTCAAAGAGTTGAAGCAAGTTGATACCGATGCTTTTCGTAACAAAATCATAAAAAAAAATCAGGTGGAAAAAATGGCAATAAAATGGGTACTGCTGATATGAATGCCCAAGAAGAAGCTTCGGAAAATGTGATCTTACGGCCATGTATATACTCCTAAATGATAATGACAGTGACACAGGGGAGGAAGACGATTTTCAGCGCTACTTATTCGAAAAACAAATAAACCACAATCTCAGTGCCAGCAATTGGTGGCAAGACCATGAAAAAATATTTTCCAATCTGTCGAAAATCGCCAAAAGATATCTTACGGTACCTGCCACTTCAACAGCTTCTGAAAAGGTATTTTCAAGTGCTGGAAATGTAGTTCGTCCCACACGAAATTTTTTGAGTCGGGAAATGATATCGGCACTTGTTTTCTTACACCAGAACAAGAAGAAAATAGTTTAACATCATATTACATATTTCTCAATACGAGCCTTTTTGTATTCATTGTTAATTGATTTAAATGCCCCACGAATTTATTGTTATTAATTTTAAACATATATGGTACATCAATTTGTTGCTTTCACTGGATATCCAAATATACGGTTATTAACCGGATCTTCATAAATCCGGATATCCGGATAGTTTCACAAACGAATATTAACCGGATATCCATGCCGTCCGGTTTTATCCGTGTCAACGGATATCCGTATGAATATCCGGATATTCGAATATGCGGATAGTCCCAGCCCTAACCCATACCATACCTTTCGATATGCCACTAACTCAATGAAGCAGCCATTACCAATTTTCCTGATATATATACCGACTTAAGATTTCCGTAGTCAACTCATAGGTGCCAATACCTTTGGCTTTTCGGACCAAGTGTACCAAGCTACAACTTTTCCATCTGTAACTTAAAGAGAGAAAGAATAACATTAGATTAAACGAACAAAAAGAACAAATAGAACCGAAATCGAAGATCTAGTTCACTTGTTCATTTGAGAGACCCGGTTAATTGAACAAGTTCAGAACGAAATGACCCAACTCTAACCCTTTTATATATTAAATTTATTTATAAATAATTTTGATTCACAAATATTTTATGTTTCTGTGGGTGAAGGTCGAATAATTTACCATAAATAATTAACTCAAAATAATTTTATAAATAAATGTAAGGCGCGATAACCTCCGAAGGGATTTTAGGCCGAGCTTATCTTTTCTCTTTACGTCGCGCTCCTTTTAATATTTCTGACAAATTGACGGTACGGGACCTACTTGTTTTTTATGCCGACTCCGAATGGCATCTGCAAGGCAGATGAGCTTTCACTGAGAGCTTTTCATGGCAGAAATACACTCGCAGTTCTTGCCAGACACTGCCGAGTGGCGACTCGCTTAGAAAAATGTTCTTCTATTAGAAAAAACTTGTTTCTAAAATTTTGATGTTGCTTTGCCCGGGGGCGTGAACCCAGGATCTTCGGTAAAACTTAAGCTATTAGCAGAATAATCAAATTCATAGTAAGCTATAAAAGGGTGTTTTTCTAGGTTTTTCTATTATTGGATTCAACTCATTAAAAATATGGTTATGGCCATTTCCCCGAAATAGTCACATGGTCAAACAGAATTTCGCTAAATGGCCACTATACCAAATTTTGAAGTCACAAAGTCAGTTTGCCTTATACCCACTTTAAATGGTCTTTGATAAGTGTACAAAGTTTGAGTTAAATCCGTCCGTTTAAAGTGGGTCCAAATCGAGTCCAAGGGGGTCGGTTACATACAAACAAATAAACATACAGGTAAGCTTATATAAGGGTATTAAAAAGCCAGCACCCAGATTCCCTAAGTTTTACTCTGGTCGTTTCAAAATACAATCCAAAGCAGATTTTTCGCGCCCACTTCATAATGCCCACTTTAATTTTCAGCTATTAGTTAGCCCCAGATCCTTCGTTCGAGGTGAATTGATTTCTGGTTGATTAGTCTTGGTAGTCTGAAATATAGGTGGTTTGTTTTTTCACTGCCGAAAGGGAATTTGTCCGGGATCAGTATTGTCACATAGTTACCTTACGCCTATATACCTGTGTAAAGTTTTTCTAGGATGTCATTTATAGAGATGGTCTACAGTAAAGGTGAACGCACTGTAGCTCGTGCTATGTCTCGATATATCTGCTTAATAATTCTGCTCCCCCGCTGATTCTTCGCGATTAAGAAGTTAGCGATAATCAGTTTCTTACAGAGTCTTCCACTCCTACCATACCTATTGGCGCTAGCTCTCAAGCTGTTGAAAGCATTGAAAATCAATTATTATTCTCGACAAATTTTCCAATTTTTTCAGCTCCATAAACTTTAACAAATCTCAACAATCACTTCGCAAATAATTTTCAAAACACTCCAACTTTTTCTTCCTTACAGATGTCCGATAATCTACATAATGCGATACGTATACATCACGCCCTCGCCACTAAAGCGACCGATTATACAAAAAAACAGCACGTTTTTCGATTGCAAACCGCCGATCAAGCCGAATATTTATTCCAAACAAGTGATTCCAAAGAGCTAACATCATGGGTGGAAACAATAAATTTTGTTTGTGCCGCATATTCAGCACCGCCACTGGAGGGTGGTGTGGGTAGTCAGAAACGTTTCCAACGTCCGCTGTTGCCTAGCACGCATACAAAATTTTTGATGGTATTATTTAATATAAATTTTCGAATATAAAATGAAGTTTTCTTACTTGTTTTCAAAAATACAGAAAGAGCAATTGGAATCACATGAGCAGCAATTAGGACAGTTAGAGGCTACACTCGCAGAGCATAAAAAAGGACCTATACCGAACAAAGGACTGCCACTACAAAACTATAAAGAAAAAGAAGCTTACTTGCAATATGAGGTAAATCAACAAATTTTTTAAAAATTTGAACACGATTTTTTACGCACTTTCTCCTTTCAAAGATACGACGCTATCGTGCTTATGTGTCAATTTTAAGTGCTAAAATGCTTGCTGACCAACAACAATTGGAGGCTGCGCAACAACAACAATTAAAAAACAATGAGGAAATAGATACATTTTCGACGAGTGTTGGTATAGCAGGAGCAGTAGTTGGTGTAGGAGTAGTCGGAAGTGGTGCGCGGCAACAACAACCGCCACCAGCGTATTCGCAACAATTACAATTGCAACAACCAACTGCTCAGTCGCCAACCGCACAACAACAACAGCAACAAACACAGCCGCCACAACAACAAACTGCAAACAGGTATAATTATCAACAACAAGATATTGGCTGACGGGTAATGGGAGTTTTCTCAGCTTGTGTGGTTTAATTGTCTCAGTTTCATCAAGCTCTATTTCTATTTGCGTCTATCTCTCCCTCTCTATATTTATCATTGCTTTTTTATTTCTTTATTATTCGTTGGCTCTTAATTGTGTGTCCCTTTATTTGTGTAAATTTTCCTTCAGTTTTTCTTTAGTTTATTTTATATGAGATCATCTGCGTATTTTGACGGAAGTAAGCTTGTCCAAAACCAATATTAGTTGTATTAACTCAACCGGATTCGGCAGTATAACAGGCATTTTCAGGCATGTAACTGCATAAGGGGTATTCACTTGTTTGACTTTTGTAAAAACATTACTTAGTAAGAGTGGCGTATTCAAGTACTTCGTCAAGGATTATATGAATTTATGAGCGTTTGGGGCCTAGCAAGGCAGGGTTATTTAAAATAAAATACTTAAAAGTATTTTTCGTCAATTTCTTTTAATCTATTTACAATCGTTATTTGAGAAATTTGAGCGAAACAAAGCTAGTTTTATTCATTACTCAAGTAATCTTTATTTCTATTTGGCCGACGCTCCCCGAGGGACTTTGAGTCAAAAGTTCTTCGAAAAATTTATGGTCCTGCTGGTGATGCCAAAGGCGCGTTTCGCTGTAGAACATTATTCAGATATGTCCAACGAATGAAAGATGGCTTCGCTGGATAGGTCATGACACTGTGGACATAGTAAAAGCGGTTTTCATTACCCGGCGAGTTCAATCTAGCCAGTTCATGTTATGCGAATGTCTTCTTCATATTATCCCGCACTTGGCAGCAGGGGAAGGCCTGAATTGGAAGAAACAGATGGAAGAAGACTTACTCTCCTCAGGTGCTTCTAAATGGCATTAATTAATTTTTTGGATAGAAGAATATCTCATATAAAATTATATAGTATTGTAATTTTTTTTGACAGTTATTTTATTCGTGCTTCTAATTCCATATGGGATTATAAACGTTAAGCTTTTATCATCGGTTTTAATTTAACATAAAAAACCCAACCATATATAATCACAATCCCTTCTCGAGCACCAGTTACGAAATTTGAATATTCTGAAATTCAGAGTATATGTTTTCAATCAAGTTGCAATCTGCTCGGGCGCCAATCATTAAATTTGAAAATCTGAAATAATTCAGATTGCATGTTTTTAGTTTGGTTGCAACCTGATTCGATGAGCTTTGTCAAAATAATTCAGCGTATATTTTCAAATATAAGCGTTCTAAGTTACCTTAGTACCCTAGTCATACAGCGAAATAACTCAGTTTACACTTTGTTTCGGATACAAACTTTTGTATGATCTTAGAATTTTTAGTTTTAATATATAAATATATTTGGAGAGCTTCGTTTTTTTCTTTATCCACATCAAAGAAAAATTTAAATATCTGCGTGATAAGGAGGACATAAGCACTTTACATTGCATTTTTTGGAAATTTCAAAGTTTTTGAACAGCTTTAACTTGATATTAGGCCTCGATGCAATGCGATCTTTATTTAGATCTATTGTGCTTGACCCTTCAGCTTATGACTGTATGTGCAGGCTTTTAAATGTATATAAGTACCTTGTCAGGCTTTTTACTCCCCGCCACCTAGTTGACTTGCCAGAGAGACCTATTCGCAGAGAATGTGAAGCGGTGTTTCATCCTCCAGCTCAAAAAATCGACAGATTATTTAAGTGATATCGTAGACTACAGTGTCCCGTAAAGTACTCAGTGAGAGTTCGTAGGACCTCTCTGCTTATGTTAATGTGTTTGGCTGACACTCTAGTTGATGGGACTATAAACAATTTGCCCTGAGCATTCGATCCAGTGTGGTATAAACTATTTTGTTTCTCAGTTACTTATGGTTCTTACAGAGTGTACTTATAGTGTGTGACTTTGTGAGTTCACAAAAGGGCTCTTTACCATAGAACGCTGCCAAAGTGCCCTGCGTGGCTAGGTAGTCTGCCTGTTCATTACCTTCATGTCCCTGATGCCCGGGTACCCATCCCAACAAAACTTTGTTTTTGGCTCCCAGATCATTTAGAACTCCAATGCATTCATCCACTAGCTTAGCAGTAATTGTGTAACACTGCAAAGCACGTTAGGCTGTTTGAAAGCTTCTGATTGTTTATTTAGTATTAATTTGAACTAGTTTCTGATTTACATTTGTCTGTATGTTCATGCTTGCCAAATAAATTTCGAGTCGGAGAGTCGGTAAAGAGCTTGCATCAACTCCTATGCAAAATATGGTCGGATGAGCGCATGGATGATTAGAATATAAGTTTGCTCAGCCCAATCCACAGGAAAGGCGATCCGGCGAACCGCGCTAATTACTGCGGAATCAGGTTCTATCTTGCGTAATGTGCGAAAGACTGAAGCCCATATTCAACGAATTGATTGGATCGGTGCGGCTTCAGACCATTTAACGATTAGAAAATCAACACTCATCACGTTTTTCTCCACTTCAGAGCAGCCTTTGAAAGCGGGAAAAGAAATTGCTTGTATGCTGCTATGTCTAAAATTTAAGTTAATAAGGCACTGCCAAGTGACGTTGAGCAAACGCCACCAGCTCCGTAAGGATTGGAAAGGACCTACCCGAGCCAAGTAAACCAAACGAAGACTAGGCGACTCCCTTTCAGGCGATTCTTTTAATACAATGCTGGATAAGATAATTCTAACAGCAGAACTAAGTGTTGGTACAATCTATTATAAGTGTTGGTACAATTACTGACGAATGCTGATTGTATTGATATTATTGGCCTTAACAAACGCGCCAAGAGTTTTGCCTTCTCTGAATTAGATAAAGAGCAACAAAAATGGGCAAGTTACTCATCATACCTGTCCTGAGAGAAGGTGATATGGCTTTTGGAGTGCTCGAGAGAAAAGGTCCCCGGAAGATGTATGGTCCTGTACCTAATGCCGACGGCGAGTATTGAAGAAGGTATAATATGGAGGTTTATGAGCTTTACGCCGATATGAAGAAAGTGCACCGAGAAAACCCAAAGGCTTCGTCGGCTAAGTGTCATGTCGACACCGCAGTTTGGAAGCAGAGGAAGAAGGAAACCGCCACTGAGCTGGGAGAGGCAGGTGGAGAAAGACTTGATTTTCATAATCTAACTTGCATTACCCACATGCATGGAGACTGGTTGATGTTTTCTATGTCATGTCGTTTTGTGCTGAAGTATCTGGTGATACTGATTGAGCTTTGCATTTAAACGAAGTAGATGTAAAAAGTTTTTTTTTTTTTTTTTTTAGATGTAAAAAGTTTGAACGCTCCTTCGAAACCACGTTTATTAACTTCATATTAAGTCGAGGCTAGGGAGCATCGAAGGGCTGTAGATGGCCAAAACTCATAATGCCATGCATCTCAACACAGGTCAGGTTTGATCAAATCAAACTCCTGCAAAACCACTTTGCTGGTTACACTAAAATTGCTTGTAGGGCCTTAGTGTTCACTTACATACGTCAATATGTTCAAATGTACATACATAGATATATTGAATATTATTTTTGCATTTATTAATTTTTATTTTTTTCTATCGAATTGAGTTGCTTCGCACATTCACAATTTGTATATAAAAAATATTTAATGTTTTGTAAATATGCTTTAAAAGCTTTGCTTATCTTTTATACCACATTGACTTCAATTATTACTCAAGTATTTTTGTATTTTTAAGCTAAATTATTTAGACACAAAATAAATATAAATTAATTTAGTTAATAGAACGTGTAAGGAAACAGTTTTTAAGGCTTCCAATCTCCCTTGTCCTCACTTTGTCAATTCAAAATATATCGTTGCTATATACGAAAAAGGGCATAGTTGTGTTTTGCTGGTGAAAAATGGACGCATTCATATGATTTAAAAATTATTCGGCCCTAACCTTAAAAACTGAAAAAAATCACTGCCGATTTCGTGGTTAGGAATCAGTGGAAGAACGTCCTCTCTTTTTGTTTTTCAAAAACACCCCAACCAATGTCAACATGTAGTGAATTGGGGCTCAGATAGGGCCTTCTTCAACGGAATTCTGACATAGGGCGTTTTTGAAAAAAAAATTTTAAATCCTATTATTCAATATACGAGCTGGACCCGTGCGCATCTAGCGCACAAATATAAAAGTCGCATATCAAATATCAACAGAAATCAGCTGTTCTATCAATCAAACATCTATAACTTACATGCGCTTGCGCTGCCATCTGCCGAATGTTAGAAACTGCCGGTAATGCAGTGTTAGATCTAATCAAATATTCACAATAGTGCCATAGTACAAATAGATTTCTTTGTGCGCTCACAATCGTGTATTTTTAACAAATTATTTTATAAAAGCAAGCAAAAGCACTACGACTAATAATGCCCAAAGCTCGCTAATACCACGAATCGCCATATTTACAACCAAAACTTTATTTATAGTTTTGGATTCCAAATAAGAGCGAAAGAGGGAACTGTACACACGGTGTACATGTTTTAATTTGGGACCAAAATTCATCGAAAAAAAGGACCAAATCTCAAAAAAGGACCAAATTTTTGTTTTATTTTATTGGTATACAAACAATTCGGCAATTCACAAGAGTATCGTATTTGTTGTAAAATATAAAACTTTAGCATGTTGCCATGGTTTCCTATATAACATTTTATTTAGCGTAGTGAAGACTTTGCTCTAATTCAAACTGAACAAACAAAAATAAAGTGTACTTCATAATATGCTATTTTCTTATTTCTAGGATAAGTCTATGTCTTTCACCAACCAACCGTTGTGAACCTAGTTTTGTTCACAAAGCTCTTAGTCCCAGCATTATGTTGTTGATTGCAATGAAATAATATGTATGCCGCAGTTAGGTTTTTGAAAGCAGCTGGTCAAAAATTTGCGTTCTGGTGTTGCCGAACTATGCGGAAAGCTCAGTAAAGTGCGAGTTTTGATACCAGACCTCAGGAGTTAATGGGGTTCAGCTAGTACTAAAGGGAATAATTTTACACAAAACGTTTCTTCCGTAATCAAATATCTTTTGCATTTGCTTCAAAAGCTGAATATAAGACACATTTTTCCATCGCATATCAATTGACATTTATAAAGTTATCTCCTTCAAGAAGTATTTCTGCCTACCAGTTAAAATATTTCTTGTGTCAAGATATTTAGTTTGCAAGTACCTTGCGTGGCTTAACTCCAAAATAGTCCTGGAATTTCTTTAACTCATTGAGCTGGGTGAGAAATATTTAAATATCAACGTGCCAAAGGAGAAGTAATGCATAGAATTTCTTTGTATAAGTTCTGAAAGTGTTAGGCTCACGGCAGAGTGCTCCCTATGAGCTATGTTAGGCGAGAAGCAATTTTTATTTCATATATTTTACCAGCTTGAAACGTTTCTGGCACTGTGAAAACTTTTACAAATTATAAGAATTCATTTTCGTAGCTTTCGATCTAATTATTCCTTCACAAACTCAATATCGGTAGTTTGAATTAAGTGAGTGGCGAATTCACTTTATATAAAACAAATTAGTTTCATTCTTTTACTTAGTTTTCAATTCATTCAACTTCACGGCCATACTAATGGCTTTATCAGTGGCAAGCACACGTGGATTTGAAATGCATATTTTTAGATCTACTAGTGGCAAAACTCTGTTTGATAAGCGAAATATCTAGCAACTATTATTATTATTATTATAAAAAAGACTTTTTTGATAAGTCGCTTGTTTCTTCAGCAATTAACGATAATGTGTTTGCCAACACTTTTCTTTTTAATGCCCCGCCTAAATTATCGCCTAGGTGAAATGCCATTGTTCGGGTACATTTTACTCGCGGAGCAATTTTTTGTGGTAAGAATCCCATTGAAGTAAACTTAAAATTATATTTGGATTAGCGAATGTGTGACACATTTTTTGGGGCAAATTGTGAATATTTACCTGAGAAAAAAGGAAGAAAAGTACCAAAATCATGGCTACTGCCTAAAAAACGGGTCTGAAACTGTTATTCCTTTTATAATATAATTCCTTGGAAAACTATTATTTTTGGACTTTAAATATATTTGGATCAAGATAAAAAATATTTCCAGATTTTTATTTTTTGAGTCCGATAGAAAAATAAAAATATTTTTAATTCGGATAAGCAGTTTCTTTGTTATCAAGCTGGACTTTTATTTTGGCCTTAAAAAATAAAAGTCCGGATTTAACTTTTATTTTCGGAGTTTTATTTTTAAAAGTCCGAGTTTAACTAGTTCTATC
This sequence comes from Eurosta solidaginis, assembly GCF_040869045.1. Classification (NCBI taxonomy): domain Eukaryota; kingdom Metazoa; phylum Arthropoda; class Insecta; order Diptera; family Tephritidae; genus Eurosta; species Eurosta solidaginis. The sequence continues at coordinate 87,521,565 of NC_090319.1, read as the reverse complement.
GGACTGAAAAAATAAAAATACAGATTTTAATTTTATATGTGGACTTTTATGGAAAAAGTTCGAAAAATAAAAAGGATGAATGATTCGACATGATATTGCTATAGGGATACCTGGGAACTCAACATTTTCACCTAGGACAATTTTTTTACCAGGACTTTTCGACTCCGAAAAAAAAATTATTTTCCCTCCCTGCCTAAAAAGGACCAAGATTGCAGGAAAGGGACCAGCAGAACAAATGGGGTTGGAAGGGGCCATTTGTGGTCCAAATGGACCAAAGTGGCAACCGTGAAGGCAGCGAAAGCTGTAAATCAGTGTGATTTTAAGGCGCTGTAAGTGAAGCTCTACTTCCATATTAGTGCTGTTAATAAAGAGAATTTTATTCACGATAGCAGAAGCGCACAATAACCGAGTATTCAAGAGATTCGCAACAATAGGTGTTTTTTTTTTTTTGAAAGCGAGCTTGAAAAAACTGCTTTAACTAGCTAAACAGTTTCATTATGGCAAAACCATACAGATGGTTACTTTTTTTAGCTGCTTTCACATTTCTACTTCTAGCGCAGTATGTTTTTGGCACTCAACCAGAGAATTACAAAAACAAAATACATGAAATGCGTGTGTTTGTTTGTATGTATGTCACCCTGCCGCCACGCTGTTATTTTGTTATTTTTGTTTATCCCCTGCAAAAATCGTTGGACCATGTGGTCCACTGGAGTACTTACCATTATACTCCACTGTAATGCAGCAATGGACCAACTCATGTTTCTACACAAACATATTGTAAGCCGATCATTGCTCGTTTTTAACGATTGTAATCACTACACGATGTTTATTGGACTGTGGGTACTCCATGGATTACTCTGATGTAATGCGGAGCTGGAGTATATGGTCCGGTCCTAGGACATCGCAATGTTAATTGGACCATATTTTTTGTATGGATTGTGGTTAATTTTGGAGTACTCGGTTGGTCCATAGCGAGTACTCCATACATGCATGCATGGAGTACTCGCGATTTTCGCAGGGTTATTGGACTATGGGTACTCCATGGATTACTCTGATGTAATGCGGAGCTGGAGTATATGGTCCGGTCCTAGGACATCGCAATGTTAATTGGACCATATTTTTTGTATGAATTGTGGTTAATTTTGGAGCACTCGCTTGGTCCATAGCATGCATGGAGTACTCGCGATTTTTGCAGGGTCTGCACATTCGTATGTTCATTTCATTCGCTCGTTAACAATAGTGCCCTATTTTTGAATATGCAACACTAAACAACACTATCATTCAGGTCGACAATTACCTAAGCGGTTTCAGTTGAAACCGCTTTGTCAACTCAACTCGATTACTTTTTATTGTTGCTTTCCATGGAATTCGGTAAGCTAGCTAGTGTTTTAATTGTAATAGTTTGCAACGAAATACAGCTAATATCCAAACAAGTTTTAGCTTAACCTTTCAAAGGGGATAACCTTTTCTGTGTAGCTTAATGTGATGATGTTCCAACAACCATTTTTTTCACCTGGCTATTTGGTATTTTTTTGGTATGTACTACTTTTAGTTTAGGGTGCTATGAGAGAAAATGTCTTTTTCCGCTAAATATTGTGCTACAGCGTTTTTCGGCGAAACTTGCTATGTTAAAGCGTATTTCTAAGATACACTATTTTGTATGCGTCTTTTTGAGCCAAATTATCTTTTATGTGCCCTTTTTCATTGAAGATCTTGTTGTGTGCGTTTTTCTATGTCTTTAGAGACAATATATCTACATTTATATATATTTTTCCCCCAAAATTCATTTATACATTTTTCGAATTCTCATCGAAAATATTTTCTTTTTTTTAACCCCTTCAACCACAAAAACTGCGAAAACTCGTCGATCGAAAAAAACGGGGAAAAAACGAATGAAAATGAAAATAAATATGTACTAAGAATTTTTTAGGTATTAAGATGAAGCCAGAGTTGAGTTGAGCAAATAATAAATTGAGAAAGTTGAAAAATTGCAGCCTAACAGTAGGCAACACATAAAAGGTTGATTAAATATGACATACAACATAAATAGGCCCGGTTTTTCAGTACAAGTTAAACTTAGTTTATCAGTTAAACTACGCTTAAACTTCATCTGCAGTTTTTCAGTCTACTTTAACTAAAGTTTAAGCTGAGCTTAAGCGGCCGATCTGGCAGCCTTAAACTCTAGTTAAGCTATCAGTTATTTGCGTTCGTTTGAAATGCCGTCTAATATACCCAACAAGTATTTGGGCTTGAGTAGCATTAGTGATCATGTTGATAACTAGGCATACTTCGAAAATGTCCAAAGTTGTTACGAAACAGTGGCTCAACTTGAGAATCATGGTGTACTCAGCCAAAGAGAGAATTTTTTATAAAGCCAAAATTCTATTATTTAAGTTGAAAAAGTTAAATTAACACTTGTGGTTCTCTAACTGGTCTTACATGTAAGACTCCATACTACAGTATTTTCACGAAAAGAAAATGAAATATATTTAATTTAAAAAATAAAAATAAAATGAGGCGCGATAATCTCCGAACAGATTTTAGGCCGAGCTTCTCTTCAAATTTGCGTCGTGCTCCTTTAAATTTTCCCTCAAAATTGGCGGGACGGGACCTACTTGATTTATGCCGACTCATGGCAGAAATACACTCGGAGTGCTTGCCAAACACTGCCGAGGGGCGACACCGCTCAGAAAAATAGTCTACTAATTGAAAAAACGTGTTTCTAAAATTTTGATGTTGCTTTGCCAGGGGGGTGAACCCAGGATCTTCGGTGTGATAGGCGGAGCACGCTACCATCACACCACGGCGGTCGCCTATATAATTAATTTTTTGTTAATTACGCTTCATTACTGCTATTAACCAGGTATTTATTACTCACAATAAACAGCTGTTGGTTGTGGTGGTGCCACCTTGCAGACTTTTTTCAACTTCACCTCAACTCGATATGCAATTTAGGATATCAACTGGAGAAATGTGTTGAATATTCATTTGGGAACTGAACATTTCTCAAAATCTCTCGAAATTAGGATAATAATTGGAAAATATTGACGTTGGAGATCAACTCGAAAACGTTTAATTTTACAAAATTTCTCAAAGGTTGGATAGTCCAATCACTAACGAAGCTGGATATCAACTCGAGAACTATCTGGTTTAAGAATAATTAAATATTGATATTGGATATAACTTCCGTAACTAGATATATATTTTGCTAGATATTTTTTTTTCCGTGTTTGTTGGGTAAACAAAATCCAGCTGTTGAAATATCTACAAATTACCTGGATAATCAAAAAACCAATGTTGCCGCACAAAAGAGCATTCCCCAAAGGCGGCCTTAAGCTGTGACTGAAAAACAGCTCAGTGGTTTAACGAGTTTAAATTTTACTAGAGTTTACGCAAACTTAGTTCAAGCTTAGCTTAACCAACTACTGAAAAATCGGGCCATAAAGTAAAATAAAAAAAATTTAAGTGAAGTTATACAATAAAAATTTTCAATTGCATACATATGTATACATAAAAAGCGGATGAAAGCACATAGGCTAATATGACGATTTCAATTCAAATACAAATATTTGTAGCATAAACATAGTGCAGTAAAAATGTAGTTTATAGAGTGTTTCGATTTTACTCATTCTAGCAATAGCGATTCAATAAATCACACACACACACCAAACAAAAAACCAAGGTTCAACAGTAAAAATAAAATACGCAAACAATATAGTCAAAGTATCATGAATATTATATAAAAGAAAAAGTTTATAAAAAATAAGTAAAAAGAGAATTATTAATAATTTATAAAATGTACGCATATTTCAAATGAATTGGTACAAACATAAAATCATATTAGAATACACAACTGTATTTTAATGATACATTAAAAAATATTAAATACAAACTAAATTGGCCTTTAGATTATGGCATAAAAAAGTACATAATTGCATTTGGAAAGCGATATATAATCAATAAAATAAAACGAAAAACAACCTTGCTAAAATGTTAAAAATGTTTAGCATACGAAAAAATCGACAGCACTAAAACTCAATTGAAGAAAATGCGATTTTAATTAGCACACACATTGAATGTAATGCGATTAGTAAGTTATCAAGAACAACAAAATTATTAAAATACACAAGTAAATTATGATTAAAAAAAAAAAGAGTTATTAGTTGTTTGTTGGTTCGTAAATAAATTGATATTTTTTCATTAGGTGGCTTACAGTCCATGCTCAGCTCGCATTAAGCTCTTTGGCCGCATTTCAGTAGTAGCATTATAAATGCGGAAAACAACCAAAGCCAGAGCTGCTAACCCCTATACACTGGTAGCACTTTTGTTTTTGCTTTGCCCTGAATCATAGGCACAGATTCAAATTCACACTTTGAATATAAAAAAAAAATTTCATAGCACTCCCATATGCCCTCACATATAATTTCGAATCATATGAAAATGTTTGAATTTCTTATGAAAGTGCCAAGAAAAAGCACTCCCGTATGAAGCTCAGGCACTTGTGTATGATAAAAAAATGTACACTAACAATTTGACAACTAAAAATTCTTCAAAAACATTATAGCATGATGAAATAATAAAGGTGATGTCAACAACATAACCTCACTTTTTCGGCAGCTCTGTTTGCCAGTATTTACTTGTACTACAAAAGTAATAAATTTTTACTGCAAAATTTTTTGTACAAATTTCCTCAAAAAACAAGTTTTCTGCAAAATTTTGTCTATAATCTTTTGGGGAATACAAAATTACGTTTATATTTATGCCTAAAAAATTCTGGTAGCGGCTTACATAGTTATTATATTTCTAAACGTATAGTAAAATCTACTCCGATCGTAGTAGGATTCAAAGGCAGTTATTTATGATAGACAACCCTCTAAATTATGCATGCCGAACTTGTCAGAATAAGGGAAAACGTCAACGGGATGAGAGCACCTGAATATTCATTTCATCATGATAGCACTGAAAAAAATGTTTAATCAAAATTGAATTATGAATAAAAAGTATGTAGATAATTGACCGCGGAGCTGAAATACATATATGGGCCATATGACCGAAGAATGTAAGCAAAACTGTACCAAAACAAGAGGAGCCTATTCTAACTTCATATGATATTAGTTAATTACCCTCAAGGGAAGTCAGTAACTAGTGATACAAAATTCTGGTCAGAACTAAACCTAGAGTGCCAAATAAGTACTAGTTCGTTAATAGCTAGCTTTTCAGTTATAAGATCGACAAAAAAACTGCTACCAGCTTTAACGAGCTGCGGCTATATATGAGTATGCCTCTTTCTCAACACTATTCCACCAGTACGTAACTATCGAATAAGTGCCAAAAAGAAATTTGTATATAGTTAGGAACTAGTGAAAAGTTAAAGCAGCGGGGACAATTTCCACCGCCTAGGACATCGCCATGTTAAATTCCCCTGTTGGAAACATGTAAAAGAGATAGATGGTGAACTATTAGTGGTTCTGAATGCAGTAGAAGTGTACTTATTTTGAACTAGAGATTCTCCTTACGGGGTAGTTTCTGTGAATTTTTATTTCAATTCGGTATATTATTTTTCTTGGTTATGAGACATTTTTTGACTGATAGTGGGGGGAACCGTAAAGTAACCACGCCTATCATTTACTTGTTGAACATTTTATTATCTAAATTCAAATGGTATATTAGCACCTCAGTAATCTCTGTTGCTAATATATGTGTGTATGTAAATTTGAACACAAATTTAAAACAAAACACGCGGAGCCTCTAATTAATCATTTCAAAAGTTTTCAAATTCAATTTCCAATGCAAAATTCGCGGAAATCTCTACATTCACTTTTAGTATGATTATTGAAACCTAAATTCCGACGATATATGCATATAGATTATGTTCCCACAAAACTTGAGGCTAGAGGTCAGTGTAATTTTTCGCTACTTTCAGAATTAATTTTATTGGCTCTTGTATGTTGGTGATATAACTATTGACGTAATATTTTAAGCAAATATTTTTTGTTGGTTTTTTGGCCTTTAGTTTGTAAAAATGTTTGTAAATTGTCGAGCTCGAGGTCATACAATATTAAACAACACACAAAAACTTTTTATTTATATGTGTTATATATTAGCCGTGTTATTTTCACGCGTATACGTTTACGTTTGCGCGTGAAAAAAAAATGTCTATCCTCGCTTAGATAATGCTTAGGAGACCCATCTAGCGGCAGTGGTTAAACAACTAGCTACAGCCACAGGGTGTACCGAAAAGCGGAGACACAACCCTCTGATGGCCATAGCTTAATCAGTTGCGATGAATTGTGGACACACATAGAATACATAGAATTAGTGTAGAGGGTGAAACAAAAACACATATTTAAGTTACATCTGAGTATGCGCAGCAATTTCAGAGGTGTATTTAAAGTTTGACGCTTAGCAGTCCATATAAAGTTTAAGCGTATAGACGTTTACGTGTTAAAAATACACGGCTATTGCCATTTTTTTATATTTATCGATATTTCGACTTCAATTAGAAGTCATCTTCAGGAATCGTTGGATGTACCAGGTCGTTTTTGTGCGTTGTTTAATATTAGCCGTGTTTTTTTTACACGTAAACGTCTATACGCTTAAACTTTATATGGACTGCTAAGCGACCATAAATGTGTACTACTAAATTTCAATACGCATTATACTCAGATGCAACTGAAATATGTGTTTTTGTTTCACCCTCTACACTAATTCTATGTATTATATGGGTGTCTACAATTCATCGCAACTGATTTAGCTATATGTTATACCCTATGGCCATCAGAGGGTTGTGTCTCCACTTTTCGGTACACCCTGTGGCTGCAGCTAGTTATTTAACCACTGCCGCTAGATGGGTCTCCTAAGCATTATCTAAGCGAGGATAGGCGTTTTTTTTTCACGCGCAAACGTAAACGTATACGCGTGTATAAAAAAACACGGATATTGTATGGCCTCGAGCTCGTCCATTTACAAACATTTTAAGGAAATATTTTGAAACATGAAACCAAATATTCAACTTTTTCCGACCTAAAACAATTAAAATGTTTTAAATATATTTTTTTAAATACAAACAAAGTTTCAGTGCATATACAATTTTGTACATGTATTGTGATTCGCACTTCCATATAAAACATTTTGAGCAGCACTGACCAAAGCAATGCAAAAAAATAAGTGCAAAAACGAGCATGAACATAATAGCAGATACATTTCTTTCATACGATCAAGCATACAAAAATTATTGCCCCTATTACGGTTTACAACTCAACTTAGTTGGGTTGTAATTAAAATAACTCAACTGTAAGACAACTTAACTCCTGTTTGGTATTACGAATTACAACTTATTTCAGTTGAAGTTGAATTGATGTTGCCAACCTAAAAAAGTGATGATTGGACAGATAAATAAACAGCTGATGAAATTGTGGCGGAAATTTAAGCATTTGCAAAAGTGATTTTGTTATTAATAGCAAAACAGATATTAGTTTAGATTTATTTTATAACGACGAAAATAGCTGTCTTTTTTTAAATCTATAGACGTTTACGCTTAAACTTTATATGGACTGCTAAGCGTCAAAGCTTATCTACTCTTCTGAAATTGCCGCGCATAAAATTAGTACTACTAAATTTCAATACGCATTATACTCAGATTCAACTGAAATATGTGTCTATGTTTCACCTCTACACTAATTCTATGTATCACCTCTTAAAATGGTGCGTATCCACAATTCATCGCAACTGATTCAGCTATATTTTATACACTGTGGCCATCAGAGGGTTGTATCTCCGCTTTTCGGTACACCCTGTGCTGTAGCTAGTTATTTAACCACTACCGCTAGATGGGTCTCCTAACCATTATCTACATAAACGTATACGCGTGTAAAACAAAAACACGGCTAATGTCGGTGATTGACATGTCGCAAATACGGAAAACATTCGCGTGTTCATTCCAATCCCTGGGAACTACCAAGCACCAAGTTAGGAAAGTGTTCAAGTGGCAAATGATGAGCTTCTAATGAAGTTATTTTGCAGATTTGCAAGGAAGCAAATCCTCCTTACTAAACAAAATTAAGGACCATTTCCGCAAACGCGTTCGAGGGACGACTGTTCCCCTATTTTAAAATTATGAGCTATACTCCGATTCCTTGCTGACGGCAGCTATCAAAAATGCTATGGAAATTTATTTATTTATTGTAGTCTACTGACTTCAAATCTTACATACTAGAATAATTATTTGTTTAATAATATTTTGGGTTCTTAAGAATTTATGAATTTAGGCTAGGCTGGGTGCGAGTTCGTCTAAATTTAGGTACCTAAACTAATATTCCACTAGAACTTTCCAGCACTGCAATAATTTAGGTAAAAAGCTGTCAGAACTGTGCGAGTTGTTTTGACATTTTAAATTGTTTTTTATGCTGATATCAAAGCGAATTCAGTACCAGGTGTTGTTATCCCAACAGCTGATTGCTTCTTCTTGATAATTTTCCATACAAAACCTTGTACAATAATATGTCAGTTAATCCAAATCTATGACAATTTTCTTTTGACTTGACATTCTTCTCCACGGCGAATTGGTTGAATTCGCTTTGCCACCACCTGGTATAGATTCGCCTTGGCTGATATATCATACAAATAACACCAAAAACTTTTATTGTATATGCAACATGCAGAAATATATGCTTCAAATAGATATGGGAGGGATCCACGGTAGGAAATCCCAAGACAGCAAAACATGGAAATGCATCGACTCCAACTCTTACGGTCTTTTTCGCCGAGAGTCGTGGTGCACACCTTGAGGGATATCTTCCTCTATCTAAGTAGGAATAGGATGTGGGTAACCTAAGGCATGCCAATGATTACATATTTTTGGACAATGAGTGACCACTTCAGACAAATTTGCACAGATTTGATTCACCACAGCCATCATCATCTTGGGACAATTTCCTGTCACTACAAAAACACAAACAGGTACCATATTCACCAATATATCGCCACTCCGACCCTATGCGACCTCAGCTACATTATTTGTCGCAGTTATATATGTGTGCAGATGGGCATTTCATATGCATTAAAAATGGGGAAACAATATTGTAGTGAAATAAAAAATTTTGTTTATTTTTAAAACTTGAATTTTCAATTTAGTTTGAAAAGTATGCTCAAAAAAATTCATAATTTTTTCTTTTGAACTGCCTTACCGACAGTTTCCTACCACACCGAAGATCCTGGGTTACGCCCCGGCAAAGCAACATAACAATTTTAGAAACAAGTTTTTTTCAATTAGAAGACAATTTTTCTAAGCGGGATCGCCCCTCGGCAGTGTTTGGCAAGCATTCCAAATGTATTTGTGCCATGAAAACCGTTCGGGGCGGCATAAAACAAGTAGGTCCCGTCACTCTAATTTGTAGGATAAATTAAAAGGAGCACGACGCAAATTGGAAGAGAAGCTCGGCCTAAAATCTCTTCGGAAGTTATCGCGCCTTACATTTATTTTTCTTTTTTGTGGGAAGTGGATTAAAACCCAAATGACTGCATAGGAGCAAGGCGCTTCAAAAATCGCATTTTACTCTAAAACAGGATTCCCAAGAGTAGTGGTTAGTTTCGGATGGAACTCATGTTCGCATAATCCGAACTGCGGCTTGCCACGCCCAACTTCGGTAAGTCGTTCCATAAGGTCAATGTAATCCTTCGTTGAAATGTTGTTCTTTCTATAAATGTGTACAAAATTTCTGATTATAAAGTTTGTTTAAATTAATTTAAAAAAGGCTTAATTACCCGCTTTCCATTTATTTTTTTTTACACGCTTTTATTAGCTTGGCCTGTATGTAACGGAATCTTTGAGCTTAATTTTCACCGGTTTCTAGAAGTCTGATTAATTTGAAACTTTGCATACGTATCAAGGAACGATGACAATGCATTAATGTGATGGTGTGGTGACATAAGGTCAACGGCCATAAGGTCAATTGGCCTTATTACCACTTTGAATGGCCATAAGTTTGATTGAAACTTTACACACATATCAAGGCTCGATGACAATGCATTAATGTGATGGTGTGGTGACATAAGGTCAACGGCCATAAGGTCAATTGGCCTTATTACCACTTTGAATGGCCATAAGTTTGATTGAAACTTTGCACACATATCAAGGCTCGATGACAATGTGATGTTGTGGTGACATAAGGTCAACGGCCATAAGGTCAGTTGGCCTTATTACCACTTTGAATGGCCATAAGTTTGATTGAAACTTTGCACACGTATCAAGGCTCGTGAACAATGCAATAATGTGATGGTGGGGTGACATAAGATTAACGGACATAAGGTCAATTGAACTTATGACCACCCCAAATGGCCATAGATTTGAAACCTTGCACATAATGCGAAAAACGCATTCCTCTATTAATGATAGAAGTGGATGCATGGCACATCTACGAAAGAGCATACTGGAGCCCTTTTTAACACGCTTTTATTAGCTTGGCCTGTATCTATCCATGTATCCATGTATGTATGTAACGGAATCTGGAGTGGAGCCGAGAGCCCCGGTAATGCAGAGCTCCGAACTCCGTTGCACCTTTTGAAGCATTATAAGATACGTACTTTTAGCTAGTGCAGGCCACCAGACCAAGGCATCATAAAGAAGAATCGGGCGCACAATGGCTGTGTAAATCCAGTCGGTCACCTTAGGGGAGAATCCCCAGGAGGTGCCAATTGCCCTCTTGCAGGTAAAAAGCTCTGCTGCTACCTTCTTGTATCGCTCCACTATATGGTCACTCCATAATACCTTCCTATCCAGAATGACTCCCAAATACTTGACTTGATCGCTAAACGCTAAGAACGTACCCCCAATTCTTGGCAGTGTAAGATTTGGTACTTTTTACCTCCTCGTGAAGAGGACAAGCTCGGTTTTATCCGGGTTGACTTCCATACCTCTGGCGGGTTGTACTCCTGGAGCAGCTCCAGGATGTCAGCTGGGTCCGTTGGCGTCACTGGAACCCAGGCTCTAGCCCTTGGTCGTGAGGGGATATCACGCGCCTCCACTACTTTGAGGCGCGGGCCCGGTTATACCACCCCTATCAGCGTGACGGCGGCCCTATAGAGGTTTACCGACCTGGCGTCGTCACAGCCAATTAGCTTGGCATTGCCCTGGAACTACCCTGCATCGGTGTAAGATGGCGGTGGACCAGTGTTGTCTTTCCTAACCTTAACGGCCAACGTAGCGAGCGCGGCCTCGATCCACTTCCACTGTTGTTTCGGGATCCTGCCATCTTCGCTGCTCTCGTCTATAATGCCAATGATCTGCCGACCCTTGGCAATTTCGGCGAAATACCGCGTCCAGCCTCCCTGCGTCTTGGCTCTTTTCGGTGCCGTGGGGTTGGATTCATCCATGGACCGCTGGCGTTTCGAGGTTTCAACACTCTCGACTAAAAATTTTAAAATTACTTGAACTAAAAAACTAAAAATAAATAATAGTTTAAAAAAACTAAAAAACGCGCTTTTATAGCTAACCGAACTAAAAAGTAGAAAATAATTTTCAATTAAAAAGAGTTTATATAACAGTAGTAGAAGGTCAAACAATCATTTATAGTTAATACCAAGAGCTCTACCGTTGCTTATGATATACTTTTCAACTTAAAATAAAGAATATTGTGGTTGTAGTTGTTGTTGTATTAGAAGTGAGAATATTGTGGTAGAATATAAATACATCTTTTAGCACAAATTTGTACAAATAAGTGTTCTTTCTTAAAATAACCAATTTCCTTTAACTATTTTGATGCATTCCCTTTAATTTAACAAGTGAAAAAACTCCTATGAAATGGCAGAGAAATCTCCCTCTCCCTCACATTCATAATACCTACTTTTCTCCCATAACCGGTTTCCGCTTTTTCAGAATAGGAGGAAAGGGAGAAGTGAAAAAACTCACAAGGAATTTTTATTTAGAATACGAGGAATGGGAGAAGGGAGAAAACTCGCACGGAATTTTCGTTTAGAATTGGGCTGATAGTTTTTTTTTTTTTGTTTTTTTTTTTTTGCACAGAACACATTTCTGCGTGGGCGTGAAAATAACCTTGGATAGGCCTAGCACCTTTCTGCGTTAGTGTGGGGGTGTACAACAAATCTGGCGAAAACAACAATCACATGAAAATGTAAACCGATTTTTGGTTATATCTTTTGACAGAAATTAAATCGCTTTTGGATTCTAAAAACGGATATCGAAACGGGTCTTTTGATACCACCTTTGATATTTTTTGATAAAAAATTAGGTGGTGCACTGTCATGTAGAACTTTACCTTTTTTCAAAACAACAACAACATTTTCTGAGACAACTGCTAGTAATCAGTTGTCAGATTTTGACAACTGATTACAACTACACCAATACAAGGTTGTAAACAGTAATGCCGCAAAATTTTGTTAGACTAGGCAACTTCAACCGACATTTCTTTTGACAGGTTGAGTTGTAATCTGTAATATTAAATTGCAAAATTCCAACTGAAAGAGAGTTGAGTTGTAAACCATAATAGGGGCATATGTTCCATATGAAAGTATGAATAAATGAAGCAGTAGGCAATTGGGAAATAGTTGAACAAAAACAAGACTTGGCTTTGGTTGAATGTGACAAAGTTCGATCATCGCAGGAGTGCGCGTTTGAATGCCCATCCCGGCAGAAAAGGCTTAGAAGAGATTTACAGGGTGTAATCAAAACACCTGGCGAGTTGTTCCGCCTGATGCCGGCGATGTTTCAATTGTTTCCCAAACTTTTAATAAAATTTTGTTATACTAAAATCGTGTGGCGCTGCGATGACGTCAATAATATTTTTGAAGTCAAATGAATTTTTTTTTTTTCAAGTAAAACGAAACTTTTTTCATATCAAATACAACAGTTCAATTCAAATCAAACGAATTTACTTTTTCACTGACTACGGATATTAATGCTTTTAAAAATCGACTCAAGATTAAGAGAGGAATAGTGTCTTGATACTATTGCACTTTACCTTAAAAGCACAATAGTTTTTGGATGTAAAAGAAAGGTTCCAAACCAGCAGAACTCATATGCCAAAAAGTCGTTTCATTTGATATTAAAAAAGTTTAATTTGATTTAAAAAAAATTTTAGTTTGAACTGAGAATGCTATATTTGTATTGCAATTTCTTTAAAAAATCTGAAAGTTCTAAAGACTTCGTCTATTTAGAAAGCAGAGCTATAACGCAGTAACGTTTGATCCCAGAAAAAAAAGTTTCATAAAAGATATGTAGAGAATATCATGTTCTATAACTTAGTAGTAGCAGAAAATCACGAAAAAGATTTGAAATCCAGATGGTTAAGTAAAACTGAGTTTTGTGACCTTTGACCTTGATTATCTAAAAATTGGTCTACGGCCAATCTAGTGGATATATCTACCTATATAATACACACTAATTTTACACTGTGCGACACATTTTGTTAATCAAAAAATAATTAACGTCCGACAACACTGGGATCTTATCTGTTATGATGGTATGATTACATAATGATTACATATGATTATATAATATTTTTTTTTAATTTTTCTTTTGAATCGGAATAGCATTATCGGCATGTTCATTTGGGATTTCCCTTCACCCTTTCATTCAGAACAGTTTTCACCCGCTGTGCCAAGCGTTATACCCTCTCAAACCCAGTCTCAGTCGGACGCTGGCCCATTTCCCAGAAAAAAGTGTTGTATATACTAACCTAGGCTACCTATAAACCAAATTTCAGGCAAATCGAACCTTGGATAAAATTTGTTCGAATAGATCGGTCCATGGTCTTCTTCCCAGAAAGAAAGACTCCGGGTTGCTGTAAAATCTATCCTGGAAACAAACATACATTCTTCTTTATATGCTATATAGAAGAAGAAAATTAAATCTCCATAGTGGATAAATATTGGGCGCTTTCAGCGAGCATAATTTTTGTTCATACGTTGCTTCCGTCAATTCATTGATAAAAGTTTGTTCTCTTTTCTCTTTCTTTTTTCACATTTCACTAAAATATTGAGCGGGAAAATTGTATTCATAACCATCACTTTAAAACGTCAAATAACTGTCAGATAGCCGAATAGGCACATTGAGCTAATGTACCGAAAAAAATGTATGTTGAGTAATTTGACGTTGAATTCCAATCGTTGAGTGGATCAAAAATACTCAACGGTACGTTCAGAAAGGTGTCACTCAACGATTGTACAGTCGTGTTCGCTGAAAACACCCTTTAGGATATACATACATACAAACATACCAAAAAAATGGAACTTTTGTTTACGAACTTAGACGAAGTGATTGAAATTTTTTACGAAAGTGTATTTGTCAAGAGATGTATGCATCCTTAACAATTTATGTTGTTTAACTGGGCAACGCGCATAAATATGTACATATGTCAATCTGATAAGAAATGAAAATACACACATGTATACAAATAAATGAACTCCTGAAGTTAAATAACACTAGCGAATGCTGACTTTTTCACAATTTTTTGGAGAACAGTTTTATTTTTGTTTAAACAATTTTCCTCATATTAGAAAGAAATCAAGTATTTATTTCAACGTTTTGGTGTAAAGAAAGAAGCAATATTCCAATCGATCCATCCCTTTTGGATTTTTAGCTGTTTATGATTTTTTACTTACTACATTTTGGGAATTTGCCACGCCCCTATTATACATACCTTCTAATAATATTGAAAATGTACATATTACGTAGCTAAGCTTTCAAATGCAAAAAACCGTTTTAAAATCGGAGCGTTCGGCGTGTCGTAGTGGCGTTTCAACGGTATTTAGCGACTTTGCTTTATAAGATTTAAAGATATTAGGGGGACTCATGTAACCGTATAAATGCCTTATAAAGTGTGTAAACGTATAAATTTATCTAGTTTACGCACGAGCTGTCAAATTTTGTATGAAAAATCATTTACACAATTTGTATAAATTTACGCGCACATTTCATTGTGTAAACGCGGTAAACTCAAAGGAATGCAACCTTGCAGACATTACAGACGGCATTTTCATCAAAAATCTCCAACATCAGCAAGTAAAGGCGTTTTAGTTTTGATTTTTCACTTAGTCTTGGCATTTTTTAATTTGTATAACAATCAAAAAATGTTGTTCGGCAATAATACAGCTAATAAACAATCAAGTTTATCAAGAGTATTACTAGGTGCGTTCATATAACAGCGTGTGTAAATGGATATAATTTTACACCTTATAAGTTTATATGCTATCATGAGTCCCCCTATTATTGATTTCATTCATACCACATATAATAAAAAATTACCAAACAGTTTTTCATTTTATACTAAAGTTGTTAACCAATCAATTACCCTTCATTCGTTCAACACGTTTTTTTTTGTTCCTTAATTTACTTACATATGTACATACGTTATTCGCCGTTATGTTTTCATGTATGTTCTTGTACATATATATCAAACCAATTAAACGTGCTTCTGTACAGCTTCGCAAATTGCATTTTTTCCACTATGCCGTATATTAAAAGCAAATTTTTTATTAACACGAAATTCAACATTGGTTCTCAGTTGCAAATTGTCTTCTTGTTTTCTTTCTCTTTCTATTTTTTTCTCCTCTAAAACTGCATTACAGGTGGTTATGTGGTTGCGCCTGGTGGTCAGTGCTCTTTTGCTAGAGTAAAAGAAACGTACAAAATTTGGATATTGGAAACAAAAACAAAAAACAAAATTGCAAGAAAGGATGCAACGTACGCGATCCAAATCCCAGAATATCAAACCTTCGTCCACATAATACGTCTCTATTCATGCGCTTAATAACTTTAATCAATAGAATTGATGTTCTCCTCCTCTGCATCCGCTGTTTAACCAAACCGAAATCGTGAACTCATCGCCGTAGGTGTGTTTTCTCAAATTTCTATTAAACGTGCTTTTTGCGAAAGTTTTATTTTTAAACGGTTTTATTTAGGTTGACTTGGCCGGCACGAATTTTGTAATTGAAATTTAAGTAACTTCCCGATAAGCTACAATCTTGAAACTTGGATATAGTTCAGAACCCGATGACAATGCAATAATAAGAAAAAAACTCCGATAGGTGGCGCGTGGATCGAAATATTTCAAAAATCGTATTTTTTAATGTGTTGCCAATAGATTTAATGGCCAAGCAATGTGCGGCCTTTTCTGCTCTACGGCTGAGAGAGTTATGCGGCTGGAGAGACAATGTGGATGGCCATGCAGCCATCCTTAAGAATCTGGATTTGCCTTCGTCGGACTATTGCGCCCCGACTGTATTTTTCGATATGAAGTTAGAGGTTGTTATCCCGGATAGGGATTATTGGTTGAAGGAGTCGCCGGACCTGAGCGATAGGCTGCAGAGATATATAGCGACGGCTCCAAACTGGATAAAAAGGTGGGCAGCGGGGTCTTTGCACCTCAACTAGGGTGGAGTCTATCCTTTAGCCTACCCGATCATTGCAGTGTCTTTCAGGCGGAGGTGGCTGCTATAAATGAGGCTGTTGATCACCTGAGAAATGCTGTTCGTGGCTATAATCCAATTTGTATTTACTCTGAAGCCAGCCTGCACTAAAAGCGCTTGGATCGGTCACATGTAAATCCAGGACAGTAGAGAATTGCCGCAAATCTCTTAACGAAATCGCTGAGCAAACTTCCTTAAAGTCTGGTATGGATGCCTGGACGCTCCGATATACCGGGCAATGAGATGGCTGACGAACTTGCAAGAGGGGCACATCCGTTCTGCTTTCGTCGTCCTGGAAGGGATTGATCATGCCGCTCGCTACCTGGAAGCTCACTTTGGAAAGGATTTTCCTTAGGGAAGCGGGTGTGAGATGGGCAATCTCGAATCCTGCTACCATACTAAGCTCGTGTCGCCTGAATGGGACGCGAGACGCGCAAGAAGTATCCTTCTTCTTGGAAGGGGGATATATCTCTGGTGGTTGGACCTATAACCGGTCCCATAGCAATCGGGGAGCATGCTAGATGAGATAGAAAGAATCAAGCATATTCTGTGCAATTGTCCTGCGCTTTGGCGCAAGAGGAAGACATCTCTGGGATCTCCCTTCTTTAACGGTCTGGCTAAGTTGGGACCTAAGAAATTCCTGACATTTGCTGAATCGATCTGTTGGTTTGAGTAGGGGAGAGATCCACGTGGTATAACAATGGGACCTTTTTGGGCCTAAGTGCACTGGTGCTCACACTGGTGGCCACTCTAACCTAATCTAACCTTGTAACTTTTATACCTATCCAACTCACGCACTTCGGTGAACCCTTTGTCCATCCGTGTAGAGGGGTTGTAACAACCCGCCCCTAAATTTGAAACATGTCGAAAAGGTTTCGGAAAAGATTTTAATAATTTTTTTGATCCTTCGAAATACAGCCGAAATTGCTTTTTTATTATTACTTGAGTGTTTGAATCCGATTTATGATTTTGATACGTCATTATTTTGATCTTGGAAATTTGCTTTAGTGTCCTTTCAAGCTATGCTTAATCACACTAGTAAGCGTTCTTCAACATAAAATTGTTGGGATAAATCTTGATGCCGTGGTGTGGTGGAAGCGCGCTCTGCCTACCATACCGGGGGTCCTGGGTCCTGGGTTCAAGTCAAGGGCATGAAAAATTTTCAAAAAGTTTTCTCAATTAGGACAACTTTTTTGACGTCGCTTATCAGCGGCACCACTTTGTTGTTAAGTTGGTGCACCGTCGCAGCCAATGCATACCAATTTGGTATCCCCACTTTTCACATTTTTTTGGTTTTTTTCAAAAAGTGTAAATTAAAAATAGTTTTTGTTTTTATTTATTAATTAAAATAACTAAAAAATTTGGCAAAGCATGACGGTGAGAAAAACCGGCGAAGAACGAGTTGAACGGTGAACTTCATCGTCTTCTTAGTTTCCACATAATTACGTTTACATAGCAACATTTTTGACCTCCGCTTTTTTGGCGCCGCTTTCGAGGAAAGCAAGCCTTTAGGGAAATGGATTAAAAACAACTTTTTTTTTAAATGGGGACCAACCCGGTCTAATGTACTCAAAACAATTCTGCGCGTACAATTCACAGCGAACATAAACACAAACTCACTTTTGTGTCACATTTTTTAAAATTTCACTCTCAACAATTTTTCATAACGTGCATAAAGTATAACTTCAAATATGTAATAGCTTATTAAAAATAGAAAATGCAAAAAAACTGATCACAAGCTACAAACAATCAACACAACAGTAAATAATAACTAAAAAAATATGAATAAATTCGCGAAAACAAAAATTTATAGATTATGGATATGGCCGAAAACCAAAAACTAATTAATTGGCTATGGTAAGGTTATGAACAAGGCGGTATGCTATGATATCAATAACAAATACATACATTGATTTCCACAAGGTTGGTTGGATCAGCTGTTTTATACCGATATGGATCGGTCAAAACGAGGGAACTTTGAAGCTATGTTTAAAGTTTGATCGCACAACCTAAGGCATTTGCATGCGTCAAATCTTAATTGCAAACAACCAAAGATTTTTTTTAATCGCAATTACATTATTTATTATTTATTTGTAATTAGCACAAAAAGAAATATTGCCATTTGGACTGCTTATCTATATCTATCCTAGCGTAAATTCGGTTTGACGTGTTAATTCTATAAAATGTTTAACATATAGATCATTCATATTTGTATATAAAGTCGGATAGAAGCTGTTAAAAATTGGATGTATCCCACCTGATAGCACAGCACAAAGTTTTTCATTCACAACGGCCGGTGCACCAGCATCTCCCCAACACGTATCATCACCTTCCTGAACTGGACCGACACAAATTACTGTGCTTAGTAAACTCTGCCCTGCCCGAGCATAACGACGCGCACATTCGTTGATTGGGAATACTTGAAATACAGCTGATTGAAGTAAAGGCCAAGGTTGCATAACGCTTGTATATTTCGAACCCCATCCACTAACTCGCAATCTTACTCCCGGGTTTAATGTTGTATGGCAAAGTGATATTGGTTTTATTTTTGTACTCTTGCTGAAGGGGTAACACACTATAATCACAGCTAAATCAATTCCTCGCATTCCAAAATCACTTGGACGGATTATCTTCTTCGCAACGCGAAATGCCATTACACGCCGTATATCAGATTTTCCAGCTGAAACAGTAATGTCAGACGCTGCAAAATCTTCCAAGCAAGCTAAAGATGTAAGCACCTTGCTCATAGTGATTAAAGCGCCAGCGCAACGATAATGCCTGGTATAATTTATTGACACCATATATGGGCTAAAATCGATTTCCCAATCACTGCCACCTTTAACGCGATATTGCGAATTAGCATTAATCAAAAGACAGTTAACGAAGACAAACAGAATCGCGAAAGAATTGAGTAAATTCATTTTGGTTTCAAGATTTTCCGTCGATTTTTAAGTTTAAAGTGAAGGAAGTTGAAATTTGTGGGCGCTATTTATACAAAATTTTGTTGTGTAAATAAAAATTTAAGTACATTCGATTATTGAATACAAAAACAAACACATTAACACAGCAATATAGCGACACTCTGATGTTTGTGAGTGTACCCAGCCTGTGATAGCAATATAGAAGTAGGAAATATCTGGTAATTGGCGGCCGCCGTGGTGTGGTGGTAGGACGCTCCGCCTATCGTTCTTTTGCAAAAAAATTAACCAGTAGAAGTTTGGCTTGAAAAAAATAAAAGGGAAAAAACGTGTTTATTAATATTTTTGCATTATAAATGGTAAAAACTTCGTTGTGGAAGCTTCTTATAAAGCCCTATAAAATTGAACTTGTATAGGGTATGGAGCACTAAGAAAATATTTAACAGAAAATGTCGGCACTTCACTTTTAGAAATAAAAACGCGCCAGAACTATTGTTTTAATTGTAAATAAATTTTAATTAAAATTATTGTATATATGTATTAAGAATGTCGCTTTTATTTATTTGAGAGGCGTATATAGTGTGCCGGATAGCGAACAACTAACTTAAAGCTGTCCACCACACTCCGTTGGGCCCCTTACTTCTTAACTTAAAAAAAGGATGAGGAAGTTAAGGGTTTTGTGTAAATGGCCTAGCATCATTGCATTGCAAATTTGTGTGGCATATTTTTTACAATACACAAACAAAATACACGGCTATGCATTTTCTACGTCATGGCAAATACACAAAATCAAAAACCGTAGTTTATTTTTTTCCATATTGAATAGGAAATCAACAAATTTCAAAACAAAACAAAATATGCAATGAAAAAATTGAAAACGAAAAAAGTTGTTCACGATCCATAGCTTTCATTTGCTATAGCAACGTTTCCAACATCAAATACCAAAGAGGATAAATATAATATAATATATTTATCATCTTTGCAAATACACAAAATTCTGAGCTCTCTTGATATGTTTTGTTGTATTTTTTTGAATATGTAACGTTAAGTTACTTTAATTGGTACAGGGCACATGTAAAAATCTGTATACAATGCAAATAAATAAACGCCAGTCTTTGGGTGGTGTAGGTCGTCCTTAACCATATCTCCTCTGCCATTTTGTAGTCGGAAATAAGTTTTCGCCATTCGGTTCTCGCAAGGATGCTAATGGGGCTCCTGGAAGGAAGTACGTTGGAGTGAGGGCTAATAAATCGCTTGGGTCTTTTGACATAGGAGAGAGAGGGCCAAAATTAAGCACCAATTCTATTCGAAAAAGGAGAGCTGTGAATTCTTCGAACGTAAACCTTTGACTTCCTGCTATTTGGTGAAATGTGTCTTGCAGATTTTTACCGCGGATTCCTATGTATAGGTCGCCTATGTGTGAGGCATAAGGGGGTATAAACTGCCAAGACAAACCTGGTACCGCAAATCTTTCAGCGACATCTACAGCTGCTTCTTTTGTGAATATTGCGACCCCTTTATGAATAGCTCGTTAAGCACCAATGAATGTCTTTCCATTATCATACATTACTTTGTTGGGTAATCCGTGTCGTCCAACGAACCAAGAGAAGGCTGCTCTGAAGACCTCAGTTTTTTAACTTGTACAAGATTCGAGATGAACCGTTTTAGTAGACAAATTTACAAATACGCAAACGTATGCTTTTGAGTAGGAAGCTCATCGCAAGGGGGACGAATTCGCCATAAATGGGCCAGCGATGTCAACGCCGGTTACGTAAAAGGACACCGAGTAAGTGACACGGTAAAATAAAGTTTCACGTAAGCATTAACTGATAATGCAGTTCATGCGAATGCGTTGGTTAGCGATCAATAATTTAATATTGTGAGATGTAAGCACAAATAGAATCCAAGGCCACTGCAAGTCAGCCTGCTTTAGTCAGGAGGGGGTTGGGATCCCCATTACACAGTAAGCAAAACATTCATTAACGACGTCAGCGGGTGCCGTAATTGCTGCACAAATATCTCCAGATGAAACACATGTTGGAAAATTACACAGCCATTGGGGCAATGAACAATAAAGACGATCTACATATCTTGCTGAAATTATTTTAAAGTGCCAATGAAGGCAAATTATTACATATATACCTAGTATAAGTTAGTGATCATTTTCATCAATATTAAGATAGTAGAATCTTTATACGAATATAGATAAGAAACATTGAAATCTGTACAGTGAAGGCAAATTATCTTGAAGTCGATATAGTCTGTGGTGTAATGCGAGGGAGAAGGAGTGAGTAGAAAATTTTGTTCAGCCACATGGGCTCAAATGGCGCGCTCATTTATGAGCCCCAAACCAAGATGTCTTAGGTGCCAGGTTCAGATTGGTTTAGAAGTTATGACCCAAGATTGCGAATGTTCCGCTGCTTTCTCTACTCCATACGCCTAACATTTACCGAGATGAGAAAATAACCTGTCTCACATTAAAATGTATTTTCGTGAGCGCATAAATAAAAGTGTAAGATAAGGTGAAGTTAATAAAACTGAATTGTTAAGAAGGAGTAGTGTGTGTGATGAGTGACTTTCGGGGCTTTCAGTGAACAGATTGGGGTGAGGGTTATCACAGGGGCTAATCTTAAAAGCCATGGTTAGCAAAGGTGTGGAGGGATGGAATGGTCGGCCTCTCGCGATTGAGACAAACGAAGAGGGCGATGATCAGTTGCTATTGACAGTGAGGCAACAAGGATGCGGGACGGATAAATACATGTCTCGTGGAGCAGGGTACGATTAAATTTTCTGATTGTATGTGTGCGACCCGTGAATAACACAGACCCTACCAAACACCGACGACCTAGCTTATGCAGTAGGCAATGCGTTTAACACGGCCTGGTGTGGAGATGAGCCAGGTAACAAACCATATACCGCCGTAAACATATCTCTAAATTCTGGACAGCCTTCATAACTACCATGGAATATTTCGGTATCGCGGTTGAGGTGATTTAGTAGGGGGTCTCAACATGGCGTTGATAATTTGCGGAATGCAACTGTCCTTACTTTCAGGGCATGTTTGATATCTCTGCTCTATCGAAGCTGTAGACACCTTGTGGAATGGGGAAAGGGATATGTTTTATAGGAATCTACTAGAGCTGATGGGTTTATACCTCAAGGAGTAATTGTGTTTGATCACCTTCCAGGTTTCCTAACCATTTAGAGTAAAAATTCATTGACCCAATTCGACACTACACCATTCTATTACCTTCGAAAATTAAAGTGTAAAGAGTTGGGTCGGGTGCACCAGCGGGGAGAGATTCATTTTTATTTTCCAATCCCATTTTTTGGTTTTAGGTAAGTGAAAAAAATTACGATTGGTATTTGTGAAGAAAATTAAAGTTACTCTGCAGAAAATTATACTCACCTCACTCACTCACTTAGAAACTTAGAAACTACTTACCTGCGAAGGAAATTACCCTCACATGTGAAAATTTCACAAACCTTAATTTATTAAAAAGCAAAAACAACAATTATGACTTTAAAAATCCCTGTGAAAAGAGTTGCAAAAGCAAATATAAAGATGGACGTGTTTATACCCATAGTAGATCGTGCAAAATTTTTACAAAGTGCTGTACAAAATCAAATCCAAACAATCATATTTTGTGACCTCGAGCAGTAGACCTGCATAGCTGGTACACCTAAAACAAAAAAAAAAAAAAAATAACGACACCAAGGATATCATGCATGTTAAGT
Source organism: Eurosta solidaginis (assembly GCF_040869045.1). NCBI lineage: Eukaryota > Metazoa > Arthropoda > Insecta > Diptera > Tephritidae > Eurosta > Eurosta solidaginis. The sequence continues at coordinate 87,498,487 of NC_090319.1, read as the reverse complement.
ATGTAAATTAAAAGTGTAATATAGGTTATTGAGTAATAAAATGTAATTTATTGCAATAACCTTTAATGTTATTTTTTAAGGTGCACTGCTATTTCAAGGAAGATATTGAAGTTCTGCTGATATAATTGATTTAGTAATTATTTTTATTGGGCCAAGTAAGAATTTTAATAATATTTTTATTGGAGCTTTTCGGCCGGCGTTTTTTCCTTCTTAATAAAACAACGTTTTATTTAAATATCCTACGCGTTTCGACGCAATTTTTGCGTCTTCATCAGGGATTTTTTAATTATCTGTTTATTACAAAAACGAAGAACAACTACATTAATACTTGCTATTTTGAACATTTTTTTAGAATTTAACAAATTTGACTTACAATTTTTTGTACATTAACACTAATAATTTTTTTGTTAAATAACATTTAAAGTATAGAACATACACATCTATAAATATATCATTTACACACTGTACACCTTTTGCTTTCACCAGTCAAAAATCTACTGTAATTGCGCTAGCATAGGCGCAGTTTATGCAGTCCACATCGTCTCTATAATTTACTGTTCTCGCAATGTTTTGTTGTATGCGCAATCCTTCTATCGTCATTCTTCTTCTAATTTTGTTCTCCACATCCAGTATCTTTACGTTGTCAAAATCAGCTGTGTGGTTTTGATCAGTTAAGTGTTGCGCCAACGCTGTGTTATTCTTTTTGTTTTTGGCATCTAGTTTGTGTTCGTTTAACCTCGTTCTTAGCTCCCTTTTCGTTGTACCGATGTAAACTTTATCACAGTTTTCGCCTTCTTTGCCCATGCATGGGATTTCATAAATCACGTTGTGTAGTTGTTCCTTTTTGATTTTGTCTTTGGTTTTTGTGTAAATGCTTTGAATTGTGTGATTTGGTTTGTATGCATAGCTTATGTTGTTGGTTTTGATAATTTTGTGCAAGGTGTTGTTGTCTGTTAGTCTTGGTATATATGTGACTACTGTGTATATTCTTCTGTTGCTATCATATGTTGTTGTTGTTGCGGTATTACTCTTTTTATGTTTTGTGTTATTTTCGGCCGCGGACATTAGAGCATCTATTATTTTATTAGGGTATCCATTTTTTGTAAGTATTGTTTTAGTGATTTTCTTATTTTCTTTTATGAACTCCTGGTCGCTCAAGGAGTTAACTTATCTATGGTGTTCTTTTTTTGATTCCAAGGGTGGTAAGATTGGTAATCGATCATTCTTGATGAAGCTACAGCTTTTTTATACCAATTCGTTTTTATTTTATTGTCTATGTTGTGAATTTCCATGGCTAGGAATGTAAGTTTATTAAATTTTTCCATTTCCAAAGTAAATTTTAATTTATGTTGTCCATTAAATGTTCTTAAAATTTCATCTACGTCCTTAACCTTAACAATGGCGAAAATATCATCTACATACTTCGTTATGTATTTGATGCTTATGTCGTTGGATTTTAGCTCTATGTTGCTATCATCAATAATCTTGTTATCACCAACAATAGCCGACATAGTCCTAGACAAGATTATTGACGATAGCATCATAGAGCTAAAATCCAACGACATAAGCATCAAATACATAACGAAGTATGTAGATGATATTTTCGCCATTGTTAAGGTTAAGGACGTAGATGAAATTTTAAGAATATTTAATGGACAACATAATAAATTAAAATTTACTTTGGAAACGGAAAAATGTAATAAACTTACATTTCTAGACATGGAAATCCACAACATAGACAATAAAATAAAAAAGAATTGGTATAAAAAAGCTGTAGCTTCATCAAGAATGATCAATTACCAATCTAACCACCCTTGGAATCAAAAAAAGAACACCATTATTAACTTTATAGATAAAGTTAACTCCTTGAGCGACCAGGAGTTCATAAAAGAAAATAAGAAGATTCACTAAAACAATACTTACAAAAAATGGATACCCTAATAAAATAATAGATGCTCTAATGTCCACGGCCGAAAATAACACAAAACATAAAAAGAGTAATACCGCAACAACAACAACATATGATAGCAACAGAAGAATATACACAGTAGTCACATATATACCAAGACTAACCGACAACAACACCTTGCACAAAATTATCAAAACCAACAACATAAGCTATGCATACAAACCAAATCACACAATTCAAAGCATTTACACAAAAACCAAAGACAAAATCAAAAAGGAACAACTACACAACGTGATTTATGAAATCCCATGCATGGGCAAAGAAGGCGAAAACTGTGATAAAGTTTACATCGGTACAACGAAAAGGGAGCTAAGAACGAGGTTAAACGAACACAAACTAGATGCCAAAAACAAAAAGAATAACACAGCGTTGGCGTAACACTTAACTGATCAAAACCACACAGCTGATTTTGACAACGTAAAGATACTGAATGTAGAGAACAAAATTAGACATTATTACAACAAAACATTGCGAGAACAGTAAATTATAGAGACGATGTTGACTGCATAAACTGCGCCTATGCTAGCGCAATTACAGTAGATTTTTGACTGGTGAAAGCAAAGGGTGTACAGTGTGTCAATGATGTATTTATAGATGTGTATGTTCTATACTTTAAATGTTATTTAACAAAAAAATTATTAGTGTTAATGTACAAAAAATTGTAGGTAAAATTTGTTAAATTCTAAAAAAATGTTCAAAATAGCAAGTATTAATGTAGTTGTTCTTCGTTTTTGTAATAAACAGATAATTTAAAAAATATCTGATGAAGACGCAAAAATTGCGTCGAAACGCGTAGGATATTTAAATAAAACGTTGTTTTATTAAGAAGGAAAAAACCCTGGCCGAAAAGCTCCAATAAAAATATAATTGATTTAGTATTTAGCAGTGAATTGTCTATTCTTTTTTCCATCACTGTAAGTATTTGCACAATTGAGTTGGTATATTAATTTGAAAACGATTATGTGACTTTTTTTTTAGGAACAAATAGAGAAAACTACAAAGGGTTTACTTAATGAGTTCTATCTGTTTTCAAACTGTCAATTAGTTCTATTGTATTCTCCTGTCACAAAACCATAGTTAGGGGCAGTGCACTAAATTTTGAGCAACAACACTGCTCGAAGCTAAATGGGTTGACATAATCAAGATCTTGTATTAAGTGTTAATGGGACGCTAATTTGCTACCGATTTAAACATCTTTTCATCTTTAACATATTCGTTAAATTTAATGAGCTTAAGACGGTGTCTGTAGGTATATACAATTTGAGAAAAAAAAAAAAAATGGGTGCGTGTACATATGTACGTGCGTGAGAAGTTATACTTCTTTGTCATCATTCAAAAATAGCTCTTAATTGCACGCTAATAATTAATTTCAATAAAACAATAAGGGGACAAAAAAAAAGTTTCAATAAAGTTCAGTTTAAATTTAAAAAATTAAAAAAATAAATAACTGCTTTCTTACATTAAGTGTAGCATACATTCGCGAATTAATCAAATGTTATTATTTTTAAGTTATGCTCATCATAAATAGTGATAGAACTATACGAGTACTGAGTGAGCAATATCCATACATTTACAAAAAATACTCGAGTATTTCGTGCTCGATGCTATTTTCCAAGTACTGAGTACAGTATCGATACTTTTCGCCGATACTTTACCAAGTGCCGATGGTCTACATGTTTAATATCAACAAAGTACAGTCAAAAGTACGATATATACATACATATATGGTACTCGCACATAACAACACTACCAGGAGCGACAGACTTATTGTAACGAAGCTTTTTCCGTCCCGGCGCTTCTTCAATAAGTGCTAGGGGTATACTCGCCGTGTCCAAAGTTCGCTTACAATAGATTTGTAAATTTGGGACACCGTACAAATCGTTTTCATATAAATTCACTTTATTCCTCTAATTCTATATATGTATGTACACTATAATTAAAATGAAAATTTTACGTAATCAAAAGAAGAAATATTTGTTGTTTTCGTTTCACTGTATGCTTGCTCTATACTGCGTGGTGGGCTAACGGTACTCGTGTCCCGTTATGACGCCTCGATGGTCGTTGCTTGTGGGTGTGTAAATGTGTTTTGTGACGCCCTGCGTCGGCGTGCGTGTCCCGTTAGGAATGTCCCGTTAGGACGCCCGGCTGGTCGTTGCCTGAGTGCGTGTAAAACGTGTTTCGGTGACGCCTTGCGTTGGCGTGTATGTACGCAACCCTAGTGTTGTTGACGTCGTGTATTTGCGTGACTCTGCTGTGGTCACCGTAGTATGTGTGCGTAGTGCTGTTGTGGCCAGCGTGGTGCTGTGACCAACGTATTGTGCTTGCGTAGCGCTGTTGTGGCCCGCGTCGTATGTTGGCGCTTGCTGTCAGCGTAGTGGGTTGGCGCAATACTGTGGCCAACGTCGTATGTTTGCGTAGTGATGTGGTCCACGTAATATGTTAGCGTGGTGCGGTCGCGGTCGCGGTCAGCGTAGTGGCTGGCGTAATGCTGTGGCCGACGTAGTGTGTGTGCGATTGTGGCCGGGGTAGTGGATTGGCGTAATGCTATGGCCAACGTAGTATGTTTGCGATTGTGACCAGCGTGGTAGTTTGGCTGGCGAATGTCACCTGCTCGCTGGGCGCGTCACTGTGTTGGTGCCGTTGCTCACGAGGTCTCAAGCGGTGTTTGGTGGTATAACCGACACATTCACCACTAGAGGCCACGACTCACTCCTGTGAAGCGACCTGTCCGCATGGTAGAACCGACAACTTCAAGGGACGCTCCACAAGTAGCTCTGGTCACGACCACAGCTCCGTGCTTCGGCACGAGGGTAACTTTGGTACAGTTGACGTAGTAGGTTTGCGTAGCTTTGCTGTGTCAACGCAGTATATTATCGGGGCGCTGTTGTGGTCAGCGTAGTAGATCGGCGCAGTACTGAAGCCAACGTAGTGTATTAGCTATGGTGCTGTTGCGGCCAGCGTAGTAGATTGGCGTAATGGTATGGCCAGCGTATATATTAGCTATGATGCTGTTGCGGCTAGCGTTGTATGTTTGCGTAGTGTTGCTGCAGCCAACGTATATGCTTGCGTAGCGCTGTTTGTGGTGTTGTTACTGTCGGCGCAGGCGGGCGGACGCTGCCTGTTCGCGGGTGCGCGTAACTGTGGTAATGCCGTTGCTGGCGAAGTTTCAAGCGGTGTTTGGTGGTATAACCGACACATTCACGACTTGAGGCCACGACTTACTCCTGTGAAACGACCTGTCCGCATGGTAGAACCGACAACTTCATGGCACGCTCCACAAGTAGCTCTGGTCACGGCCACAGCTCCGTGCTAACTAACTTCTGTCCTGCTGTGTTGCTCCTTTTATTGCTTTGTTTGGTATTGCTGGCTCGAATGGTTGCGTTGCCATGGTTGCTGTTCGATGTTGCGAACGCTCGTTGCGTTGCTGAGATTTGTTAGTTTGTTGTGTTGGCATTAAAGTGTTGTGCTTGCCCGTTGTGTTGCTGAGACTTGTTGGTTGGTCTGCTGCTATAGCCTTTTGTGACTGGCTGTTGTGTCAATGCTGTATTGAACTTCTTGGTTGGTCTGTTGCTATAGCCTTTTGTGACTGGCTGTTGTGTTAGTGCGGTATCGAATATGATGTGGGGTCGTTTTGTGTGGGCCAAATTAATGGTGTTATATTTGGTCCTCACACTCCCCCCCCCCACTTCGGAGAGTGAGCCCCCGGTATTCAGTAGTCGTATGCGCGCCTTGCTTTTCATTATGGTGACCCGGTATTTCTCTGTCACGAATCGTGTTCGGGAGTAGGTTCTGCCTTCGGCGATGCGTCGGATTTTGTCCCGTACCTTCCCTGCTATTTCCGGGAATCGGTCCAGCATTCGTCCATCTGCGTCTTTAGTCTCGATGGTTATTACTTGGAGGTCTTCTGTTGTCGTGTGTGGCTTCGTTTTGGTGTCCGGTATTATGGGGTGGGTGTTGTCCTCGGTGCTTAGGTGTGGAGCTGCGTGAGAGTGGTATGTGATGGTAGTGTTTTATATGGTTTCCTTGGGCTTTCGGCCGTCTCGTAGGAACCGTGCCAGCATTTCTGTGCGCTTCTTGCTCGCCATTTCCTCCGTGAACGGCTGTTTACACAGTCCGGGCATTCCTTCTCCGCTCCCTGTATATCGTAAAACCCTCTCCATACTCTCGGCTACGTAGACGCCACAGTCGTTGTTGTTGAGTTGTTGGGGCACCTCGAGTATTAGTTCCTGCGCTTTAAAACCGTCGTGTCCGTACCGCTGTATGTATTCCCACCGGAGGAAATCTGCCCAAACCTGGGTTGCGTGGGGGACTCTGGCCCTGTGCATTGAGTCTGCTACCCATATATATCGTTCCTGCTAGCATTCCGTATCGGTGACGTGGTGGGTGACTGCTGAGTTTGCCAGACCGAGCAGGTGCCAGTGGTTAGCTGTGTTGTGGGGTGCTAGGACTGCACTCTTGCCAAACAGGTCGACGTTCCGGACCTATCGGCGTATGCGTTGGTAGTCTTCCTCCGTGTTACTCTTCTGGGTCAGCTGCCAGATCACGAACGGGCTGAGAGTCGTATTTTGTTGCTCATGTTGCTCTTCCAGTCCCTTTGCCCAAGCGTCAATGACGGTGTCGGTCAACCATTTCGATTCTCTGAGAGTGTCGAGGTCAGTCGTATAGAGGGGTATGCCGCCTGGTCCTGCCGGGAATATTATTTTAGGCGTGTCTCTCGGCGGTGGGGCTGTGTCCTCATCCGAGGAGAGCTCGATAATTTTCGGCGACTGTGGCTTTTCCGGTGGAGCTGTGTCCTCATTGGAGGGAAACTCGATGGCTGCCGGCAACTGCCCTGCCTTCACTTCTATCCTACCGAGTGTGAATGTGGCGATGCTCCGGTCTTATTGTGGGCCTTGGCCGTGACTGGTTCGGTGTTCGTGGTGTTGTCATTTGTGCCCGTGATGTGTGGTAGTTTAATGATGCGTGCGACGTCAGCGTACCTGTTTGCGCGTGTAGTTCCACGCGTGTTGTTGACGTCGCCGCCTGTAGTGTTTAATGGTGTAATGATGTGTTCGACGTCAGCGTACCTGTTTGCGCGTATAGTTGCACGCGTGTGGCTGGCGTCGGCGCCTGTAACTCCTTCCAGCAATACGGCCCTCGGGCGTTTTGCTTCCTCCTCCTCGTAGCGCTGGCGCATACGCTTGACGCTGTTGGTTAGTCTATCGTTATAGCTCTGCATTGTAGATTATTGGTTTGTGAAAAAAATTCGTAGCAAAAGAAAACGATGTTGTCACCTCAGTGGTTTGCGTTGGAATGACCGGCGCTTGATTGTCCTTGATATCAATTAATAATATAAAAAATTGTTCTCCCTGAATTTGTTTGGTTTCACGCGATGATCTCTGCTGTATGATATGCTTTTAGTTCCGCGATGTTGACAGTTTTTTCCTTTCCTCCGTTGGGTTTTCGTATTTTGAGTATCACTGGGGATACATATCCTAGGATTTGGTAGGGTCCGTCATATTTGGGGGCCAACTTTGCCGCGAAATTTTCCCCGGCCTTGGAGAGATGGTGTTCCTTTGCGAGCACTAGTTCGCCGACTACGGGGGTCCATTTTCTCCGCCGTAGATTGTAATGCCGTGCTTGGTCTGCCGCTGCTCGTTCCATGTTCTGCCTCACTATTCTGAATGCCTCTTGCATTCTGTCGGATTTTTCTTCTGCCGTGGTGGTGGCTGTGCCCGTCCCCAGGTTGCCTCGTCAAACAATGCCCCTGGTAATCGCGGTTCCCGTCCTTGTACAATGAAGGCTGGACTGTACCCTGTGGACGCGGTTACACTGGTGTTGATGGCCAGCTCGATCTCTGGGAGAAAGTCGTCCCATTTGTTGTGTTGTGATTTGGTGAGTTGCGCTATGATCCTCTTTACCGTTCTGTTCGCCCGTTCCGTCGGGTTTTCTTGCGGTGTGTAGGGCGGCGTGAATTGTTGTCGTATCCCCATTTCCTTGAGGTAACGCTGCCACATTGTGCTGGTGAACTGAACGCCGTTGTCCGATATCAGTATCTTGGGAGCACCAAATATTGCTAGGATGCGTTCTCTGAACGCGCGGCGAAGGCCCTCTGCTGTCGCACGGGGGCCAATTCCACCCATTTGCTGAAGCGGTCGAAAAATACTAATAACATCGTGTTCCCGTGTGTGGATCGTGGGAGTGGTCCGACGAAATCGACGCATACCGTGGCGAATGGTTATTGGGCCACCTGTGTGAGCATCTTTCCTGCTGGTTTTTGCTGTGTCTCCTTGTATTTCTGGCGAGACTCGCACTGCCGTACATATCGACTGATGTCCCGAAACATGCCGGGCCAGTAATACGGCTTGGCAATCCGTGCTACCATCCGGCGGATGCCCATGTGTCCAGCGCTTTGGATGTTGTGGTTTTCTTCTAACACTCGTTGTCGCAGTGGTGTTGGTACACAAAATTTCCAAGGGACCGTTTCCTCATCGTGTGACCGGCAGGGAATATGGCGGTACAGTTGCCCATCTTGTATCATGTAGTCAGAAAATTTCTCGGGGTTAGTGCGTACTTCGCCGACGCGCTTGTGCCACCACTTGCATTGTGGCTCTGTTGTCGTTGCTAGGCGTAGGGTCTCCAGTGGCTGCCGTGATAGTGCGTCCGCTACCAGGTTCAGCTTCCCTTTCCTGTACTCGATGTCGAGTGTGTTGTTGAAGCTCCAAGGCCCATCGTGCTATACGGCCTGAAGGGCTTTCGATGGAGTTTAACCACTTTAGAGACATATGGTCCGTGATTACCTTGAATCGGTATCCTTCCAAGTATGGTCTCATCTTGCGTATTCCCCAGACTATCGCGAGGCACTCCTTCTCGGTGGGCGAGTAGTTGGTTTCCGCCTTGTTGAGTTTCCTGCTGGCGTAGGCGATCACGCGTTCTCCGCCTTCCAGGTCCTGTGTCAATACGGCACCCAGCTCGAAATTGCTGGCGTCTGTTTGTAAGGTGAAGGTCTTGGTGAAGTCCGGGCAGGCAAGTATCGGTACTTCCGTGAGCTTTTGCTTTAAGACCTCGAAGGCCTCCTGTTGTTCGGCCCCCCACTTCCAGTGTTTGCCCTTTTTCAGCAGGGTTGTGAGTGGTTGGCTGATCGTGGCGAAGTCGGGTACGAAACGTCGGTACCAGGATGCTATACCGAGATATTGGCGTACCTCTTTCACGTTCGTTGGTGGCTTCAAGTCTTTGATGGCTGTGACTTTCTCGGGTTCGGTGTGAATTCCCTTGTCGCTTACTAGGTGTCCTAGGTATCGGATTTCCTTCTTGAAGAATTCGCATTTCTCCGAATTTATTCTGAGGTTGGCGCGCTGTAGTCGTAGCATTACTTCTCTCAGATTGCGACTGTGCTCCTCCACAGTGGATCCTATGACGATTATGTCATCGAGGTAGGCGAAGGCGTAGGGTTCCATTTCAGGTCCAATAACCTGATCCAGTGCTCTTTGAAACGTTGCGGGTGCAGAGTGTAGGCCGAAAGGCATAACGCGCCACTGGAATAATCCGCGTCCCGGTACTGTGAAAGCTGTGTAGGGCCGGCTCTTGGGCTCCAGTGGTATTTGCCAGTAGCTGTTCTTCAAGTCCAAGCTGCTGATGTACTTCGCTCGTCGTAGTTTGTCCAGGATGTGTTGTGGGTAAGGGGTATGCGTCGGGTACGGATCGGGCGTTGAGCTGCCGATAGTCCACACATAACCTCCACTTCCCGTTTTTCTTCTTGGCCAGTACGATCGGTGCGCTGTGTGGGCTACAGGATGGCTCGATGCATCCTTTCTGGAGCAATTCGTCAACTTCGCTGTTGATGATTGTCTGCATGGCTGGGTTGCGTGGGAAGTAACATTGCTTGATGGGGCGTTCGTCCGTCAGGACAATCTTGTGCTCGGCTATTGTCGTCACTCCACTCATGCTCTCGAATTTTCAGAGTTCCTTTTCCAGAAAACCGCGCACTCGTCCACTTCTTCTTGTATGTCGTCGTCGTTGTTTTGCATAATGCCGTCGTGCTTGAAGTTACTACTGCTCGGTGCTGTTACACTCTGAATGGTTCCAGATGGGGCTCCAGAGTTGTCGTACCCGGCGTTACCCTTTCTCGCTCGTGTTATACTCTGATTAGTCCCCGGGGTGTCGTACCTGGCGATATCCGTTCTTGAGGATGTTGAATTTTGAATAGTCCCAGGGCTGTCGTACCTGGCGATATCCGTTCTGGCTGATGGTGCACTTTGAATAGTCCCAGGGCTGTCGTACCTGGCGATATCCTTTCTTGATGATATTGAACTTGGAATAGTCCCAGGGCTGTTGTACCTGTGATATTCGTTCTTGCTGGTGTTGTTCTCTGAATAGTTTCTGGCGCGGCTCCAGGATTCGGTGTGTGCTGGGCAAGGGGTCTGGTTAGCACGAGGTGGCCTTCTCCACATGATATGGTGGCTCCCATGCTTCCTAGCGTATCTAGGCCCAGTATGATGTCGTCGTGTTGGCATTAAAGTGTTGTGCTTGCCCGTTGTGTTGCTGAGACTTGTTGGTTGGTCTGCTGCTGTAGCCTTTTGTGACTGGCTGTTGTGTCAATGCTGTATTGAACTTGTTGGTTGGTCTGTTGCTATAGCCTTTTGTGACTGGCTGTTGTGTTAGTGTTGTATCGAATATGATGTATGCTGTATTGAACTTGTTGGTTGGTCTGTTGCTATAGCCTTTTGTGACTGGCTGTTGTGTTAGTGCTGTATCGAATATGATGTGGGGTCGTTTTGTTTGGGCCAAATTAATGGTGTTATATTTGGTCCTCACATTATCAAAAGCTTTTGATACAGCCAACCACGGCACTGCAAGCCTTGTAAGGGTCTCCTCTTCCTCCTAGTCTCAAAAGGTGGACCGCAAATTATCTGTCTGGTCAGCAGACATCGGTGCAATTCAGGAAACTCCCTTCGACCCAGAAGGAGTTACCATTGTACGACGACTGCGCGATAATGGCTACAGATCCCGGCCCACCCATCGATAACTATGTATGAATTATACCTAGAATCCAGATCCGTAACAAAATTCTTAAATTTTTTTGCCGGCAGAACTTGGGGTAAAGGTAAAGAGACGCTTACTACCACTTACAAAGCAATTGGCCGGTCGCTTGCAACTACGCATCTCCGATGTGGTCGCCGAGCCCTAAGTTTACTCAGTGGAAGAAAATACGGGCCTGTCAAAACACACGCTCTCAGAACGGACAAGGGCTGTCTTCTTATGTCCCCAGAGCACCACCGACCTAGTGAGGGGAGAGTAATCCCCATTAAGGAGAGAAATGAAATGCTGAACAAACAGTTTCTATTGAATATACAGAAACCTGAGCGGCATCACAACAGAAATCTTATTAAAGAGGTCCCAGGATCTTAAGAAGTCATCTCCGCAAGCAACAAGAAGGTCCCAGCGATATCCACAAAAAGGCGTGGAATTTCCAAGGAATTGCCAGGCGAACCCCGTTCTTAAAGTTAAATACCAGAATCAACACCGACGTACATAATGTACGTCCTGCTTGCCGCGTGTCCCCACACCTTTCTCTGTGGTCCACCCCTCTTGAAACTGCAGGTTTCCTTGGACTTTATGACAATTTGTGCGTGGTCGCACCTATTGGATGTGGCGAAGCACTGTTACAACAACAACAACCAGTAGAGATATGGCAGTGCAAAGTACATAAATAAGTTCTAGTTAGTCAATCTCCCCAGAAAACGGTTGATGCCATTAAAAAATACATGAGGCGATTTACCTCCAAAGAGTTTAGACCCAGCTTGCCTTCCAATTTGCGTCATGCTACATATTTATGGCGCTTCCCAACGGCATCTTCAAGGCAGATGAATCTTCACTGGGAAGCTTTTCATGGGAGAAGTACACTCGGAGTGCTTGCCAAACCACTACCGAGGGGCGACCCCGTTTAGAACAACTTTTTTCTAAGTGGCATTTAAAAAAAAAATGTAAATCATTGATTTTTCGTGACGTTTCCCTTTAAATGTATCCTTAAAATACATGCAAGAGCACAAAAATGGGTATATAATGTTCTGCTTCGTCCAAACTAAAACTTCCTTACTTGTTTTCTATTAAATTCAGAACATACAATCTCATTTAAAAATAAAGCTTCTTCACTTTTGGTAAAAATTTAGAGTATACTCGATACCTTTTACTGAGTATAAGTACCAGCACCGATAATTTGATACGAGTATTTTATATGAATACCAGTATCGACACTTTTTCTAAGAGTTCTACCACTAGGCACAATAACCAAACTTCATGTGTCGGACGAAGTGCTTATCTTAAGTTAAATTTTTTTTTTTTAATTTTCAAAATGGGTGAAAATCGGATTAGGGACACACCCACTTTTAAATAAAAGAGATTCAAAGGACCTTAGACGAATAAAATTGGCCATATCTTTTATATCAATGCCATTGTACGTCTACAGTATATTTATAATAACAAAATCTAAATATAAAAATTTTTGGAAATGTGCTTGGCATCGTCCTCTTTCTTAACCCAGAGATTGCTTAATTAATTTTTTTTTAATTAACAAAGTGCAAGTTAAAGTCTCAAAAAAAGTACGCTAATATTTGGCAATCGTTTACCTTTTCCCCATATTTTTTTAGCTATTTCAATCCGGTGTTTGTAGATACATAAATAAATACATATATAAGTACATTGTTGTAATGAATTAATTATATTTGTTTATTTCATAATATATCATAAACATACAAAATTTACATTATTTTATGTAACCCTTTTTTAATAAACGTTTATTTGGCTATTTTTAAAGAAAAACATTTTTGTATTTGAAAAATATCGTTTAGCAATTTTTTATGTTTAATTTAGCTAGAGGTCTTGCATTTTAATATTTTTAGAATAGCTTGATCCCTCTTTGCTGCATAATTAAAAGCGAGACTCGTCTAGCAATTATTTGAATTTAAATTCTTGGATATCAATAAATGAAGGCAGTGATTCAATTTTTTTATCATCTAGAATGAACAATAAATAGAAAAACAGCAAAAATAAGAAATAAAAAAAGATATGCAAAAAAACAAAAATCAGAAACTTGTGTACTGGATTTTCCGGACGACTTCTGAAGGCCATGTCATATAAATTTTAAAATGTAAATAAATAAAAATTTGCTTATATATTTCCAGTTTATTCCTTAGAAAAAAATTTAGTGTAACTAACTTAGATTTTGTCATCAATGATTTGACCTTACCTACCGTTTTTAACCAAAAGCGTATTCTTGCGCAATTCATTTGGAATTTATTATTTCACTTTTATGTTCATTAAAAAAATAATAATATAATAAAACATAATAATTAACTGTAATTGAATGTCATTTAACCCTTAGCTGGTGTATTGAATTTCAAAAATTTTGATATAAGTCTATATCTTTCTCGATTCCTTCATATCATTATCTGCAACCGTTATTCAATCAAATTTAAAATTGTCTAGACCCCGACTCAAATATACCTAATCTAGGCTAATATACTTAGAGTATTTAAGTTTGATTTATAGTTAAAAAGTTACTTTTATCGTGGTTGGTACCCCACATTCTCTTGCAAAAACATCAACAAGTTCACAGTAAAAAGGTGGTTTTATTTGAGGCGACGTAAACTCATTTTCCAAATTAGAAGCCGTCTAAAGCACATTAATTTTACGAACATAAGAAAGATGGAATGCTTTAATCCATAACAAATTAAGGCCTCATTAACACTTTGAACAAGATCTTGATTATCTCATCCCACTTAAATTCGAGCAGTGTTATTGCTCAAAATGTATTGCACTGCTTCCAACTCTAGTTTTTTGATAGTGTGCGATAGAACATATTAGCAGTTTGGAAGCAAATAAGACTAATCAACTGCACGATTTGTACACATCATAAAAATATAAAGCTAATAAATAAGAAATTTCTAGAGAAATGTTATTTTAAAAAGCTGCATAAATATTTTGTATTTTTCATCATTAAGGGCATTTTAATTAGGTACTTCTAAATAAAAAATTACTCAAGGTTAAATGGCTTGAGTGAAAAAAAAATTTCCTTTCTGTTATGTTTGGTTTTACTGGTCTGTAAATAATTAATTATTATATTAATTTGTTGTCTTGAAGACCAAAATTTTTTTTATACTCAGCGTGCTTTGCACACATAGTATATTAACTTTGACTGGATAATGGTTGGTTGTGCAGGTATAAAGGAATCGAGATAGATATAGACTTGCATATATCAAAATCATCAGTATCGAAAAAAAATTGATTGAGCCATGTCCGTCCGTCCGTTCGTCCGTCCGTCTGTCCGTTAACACGATAACTTGGGTAAATATTGAGATATCTTCACCAAATTTGGTACACGAGCTTATCTGGACCCAGAATAGATTGGTATTGAAAATGAGCGAAATCGGATGATAACCACGCCTACTTTTTATATATATAACATTTTGGAAAACACAAAAAACCTGATTTTTTAGTAAATAATACACCTAGAATGTTGAAATTTAACGTGTGGACTGGTATGGAGACTCTTGATAAAAATTTTAAAAAATTTTATGAAATGTGATTGGCACCGCCCACTTGTGATAAAAGCAATTTTACAAATATTATTAATCATAAATCAAAAATCGTTAAACCTATCGTAACAAAATTCGGCAGGGAGGTTGCCTTTACTATAAGGAATGCTTTGAAGAAAAATTAACGAAATCGGTTAAGGCCCACGCCCACTTTTATATAAAAGATTTTTAAAAGGGTCGTAGACGAAAATAATAAGCTATATCTTAGCGAAAAAGAGCTTTGTATCAATAGAATTTTACTTTCTAAATTTAATTATAACATTAAATCGGAAAACACAAAAAATTTTGAAAATGGGTGTGGCACCGCCCTTTTTTTGTCTAAGCAATTTTCAATGTTTTGGGAGCCATAACTTGAAGAAAAATTTAGATATCGTAACAAAATTGGGTACACACTTTTATATGAATGACTTAATTGATCATACTATTCTAGTACGTAAGTTAGCCAAGTATGGATTAAATAGAAACTTGTTGAAATTGTTCACGAGTTTTCTATCGAACAGAAAGCTCTATGTGGCAATTGGAGGCGACAAGTCATCTCTACATATAAACGCCTGGTCAGGTATTCCGCAGGGTACCTGTGGCCCTCTATTATTCTTAATTTTTATAAATTATTTGCCCCAGCAATTCAAATTAGAAAAATGTTTGATGTTTGCGGAAGTTGTCAAACTATTTCTGACGATCCGTAATAGCTCTGACTGCACTAACTTGCAATCTGATCTGGACTCTTTTGCCGGTTGGTGCGCAGACAATAATTTATTTTTAAATACAAACAAATGCCGCGTTGTGTCTTATTCCAAAAATACAACTGCGACATATTTTAACTACAAACTAAATGCTAAATCTCTTAATCGTTGTCAAGAGGTTAAAGATTTGGGTGCCATTTTTGACTCCAAACTCTCTTTTTCCAGTCATATTGACTTCATTGTTGCAAAGTCCTTTGCAATGGTTGGGTTCATTAGACGAAACACCAGTGACTTTAAGGACCCTATGACGTTGAAGGCACTTTATATCTCCTTGGTCAGAAGTCGCCTTGAATATTGTTGAATAATATGGAATCCTTTTTATGAATCCAACTCCTATAAAATTGAGAGAGTTCAAAAAGTGTTTACGAAAATTGCTTTACTGATGCTACACTGGCCAGACGGCCTCCCATCGTATACCAGCAGGCGCAAATTGCTTGGTCTTCAGGCTTTGCACGACAGAAGAACTTGTATCTCACTCATGCTTGCCTATATGTAATAAACTTGAGCATAAATTGCTCCGATTTATCTAATTTGTTCATACCATATATTCCACTGCGTGATCTTCGGCATAACAGATTATTTATCGAAATAACTCATAAAACGAATTATGCTATGAATGAACCATAACTAGAACTATACATCTAGCAAATCGATTCAGTAATGTTCCTGATTTTAATAACAGCTTAGATAAATTTAAGCTTGAATTGTTTTCTATTGTTTTTCTATTTTTACAGACTAGTTGTAAGAAAGCATGTACTTTTAGACTGAATGAATTAAATAAATAACAAGGAATGAAGGCTAAGTTCGGGTGTAACCGAACATTACATACTCAGCTGAGAGCTTTGGAGACAAAATAAGGGGAAATCACAATGTAGGAAAATGAACCTAGGGTAACCCTGGAATGTGTTTGTATGACATGGGTATCAAATGGAAGGTATTAAAGAGTATTTTTAAAGGGAGTGGGCCATAGTTCTACAGGTGGACGCCTTTTCAAGATATCGCCATTAAGGTGGGCCAGGGGTGACTCTAGAATGTGTTTGTACGATATGGGTATCAAATGAAAGGTGGTAATGAGTATTTTAAAAGGGAGTGAAAAATGCCCTTAATGATGAAAAATACAAAATATTTATACAGCTTTTTAAAATAACATTTCTCTAGAAACTTCTTATTTCTTAGCTTTATATTTTTATGATGTGTACAAAGCGTGCAGTAAATTAGTCTTATTTGTTTCCAAACTGATAATATCTCCTATCGTACACTGTCAAAAAGCCAGAGTTTGGAGCAGTGCAATAAATTTAGAGCAATAACACTGCTCGAACTTAAGAGGAATGACATAATCATGATCTTGTTCAAAGTATTAATGAGGCCTTAATTTGTAATGGATTAAAGCATTCCATCTTTCTTATGTTCGTAAAATTTGTGTGTTTCAGACGGCTTCTATAGGAATTTGGAAAATGAGTTTACGTCGCCTCAAATAAAACAACCTTGTTACTGTGAAATTTTTGATGTTTTTGCAAGATAATGTGGGGTACCAACCACGATAAAAGTAACTTTTTAACTATAAATCAAACCATAATACTCTAAGTATATTAGCCTAGATTAGGTATATTTGGGTCGGGGTCTAGACAATTTTTATACGCACAAATGTATGGTAACTTTGATTGAATAACGCTTGTAGATAATGACTTGAAGGAATCGAGAAAGATATAGACTTCCTTATAATACAATTTTTGAAATTCGATACACTAGCCAATTTGAGCCCGGAATGAATTGCTATTTAAATAGGTTGAAAGCGAACGATAACAGAGCTTTCTTATTCGATATCGAAAGTATTCAAAAAATTGGAAAACTGACACATTGCATTTAAAAATGCTGTTAAATTGGTAAAACTTGGCGAGCAGATTAACTTTATGGTTAATTCGTGAAAATTTAGTACAAGGTAAAAGGAACATGGGCGGATTACCGCAGACATTTAGTAGCGATTTCCACCTAACCCGCTTGCGACGCCATCGCCATTTCCTTTTTATCCGTACTTTGTTTTGAAGTTTTTGAATTCATCTTGGTCGTACGATCACCTGTCCGACAAAGCGGGCGTAGCCAGAACAGTGCTACTTGCTGTGGTAAAGTCGCCATTACTTCCCGAGGCGGCCTATTATGGGGAAGTATCCGTTCAAATACAGCCGAAAATACCCCCTGGCTGCAAATCATCCAATAGGCACGGTCCGCATAACACCCTGGATGAGGAGGTTGGCAGTTCTTGGTCACCGACATTTCGCGGCTTCCTATGAAGCGAAACGGCGTAGGCCCTCAACCGCTCAGCCCCAAAGTCGGGCGATATGGAGTTCGACTAAGCCCTCACACCAACGACAAGGTGTCTGCTATAGTGAAGCGTAAGATAGGATCGCTTCGAGAATGTTTGTGGGGCTATTAAAATAAATATGTAAATATATATGTGTATAAAATATTTAAAGATAAAAAAGCGATGATGTGGGTTTGGCTGGTAAGTTGAGGGTTAAATGACAGACAGTTTACTTCAATTACAGTTAATTATTATGTAGCCTATGTACGTAAGTGGTTAGCCACTAGGCCGACAATCTCAGATATGGACGACACCAATTTTTAAAATGAACATAAAAGTGAAATAATAAATTCCAAACGAATTGCGCAAGTTTTGGTTAAAAACGGTATGGGGGGGTGGGTCAAAGCATTGATGACAAAATCTAAGTTAGTAACACTAAATTTTTTTCTAAGAAATATATTGGAAACTAAGCAACTTTTTATTTATTTACCTTTTAAAATGTATATGCTTGATGAATGCATTTCTTACATGGCTGTCAGTAGTCGTCCGGAACGTTGTGGATAAGACAAGTGTAATAACTTCTGCATAAACGTCAAAATTACAATTAGAATGGATCACCTGATTTTTTATTGACTATCGCTGTCTACCGGCCCTATGCGCCGCCATATTGAACACTCTGTCAAAACGCTTAAAAGCAGCCATATTGAACATCCTGTCAGGCATTTGACGGATAAGATATCACACTTGTTTTATCCACAATATTCTAGATGATAAAAACGAAGACGGACGAATAGTCACTGCCTTCATTTATTGATATCCAAGAATTTAAATTTAAATAATTGCTAGACGAATCTTGCTTTTAATTATGCAGCAAAGAAGGGTCAAGCTATTCTAAAAATATTAAAATGCAAGACCTCTAGATAAATTAAACATAAAAAATTGCTAAACGATATTTTTGAAATACAAAAATGTTTTTCTTTAAAAATAGCCAAATAAACTTTTACTTAAAAACGTTTACTTAAATAATGTAAATTTTTTATGTTTATGATATATAATGAAATAAACAAATATAATTAATTCATTACAACAATTTACTTAAATATTTATATATGTACAAACATTGGATTGAAATGGGGAAAAGGTAAACGATTGCCAAATATTAGCGTACTTGGGTTAAGAAAGAGGGCGATGCCATACCCATTTCCAAAGTAATTTTTCGCAAAGATATGGCCAATTGTATTCCTCTACAGTTATTTTGAATCTCTGTTATATAAAATTGGGTGTGTTCCTAATCCGATTTCGCCTTTTTGGCCAGACCCATTGCTTAAGCACCATTGATTTTGTCAGAAGTGGGCAGTGCTATGCCTCTTAAAAAAAAATTTAACTTAAGATAAGCACTTCGTCCGACACATGAAGTTTGCTTATTGTGGCTAGTGATATATTTTTTAGAAAAAGTATCGATACTGGTACTCATATAAAATACTCGGATCAAATTATCGGCGCTAGTACTCATACTCTGTAAAAGGTATCGAGTATACTCTAAATTTTTACCAAAAGTGAAGAAACTTTATTTTTAAATGAGATTGTATGTTTTGAATTTAATAGAAAACAAGTAACGAAAGTTTAGTTTGACCGAAACAGAACATTATATACCCATTTGTGGGCTCTTACATGTATTTTAAGGATACATTTAAAGAAACGTCACGTAAATTAAGTGATTTAAATAAATTTTTTATCAAGTTTTGGCGTACTTCTTCCATGAAAAGCTTCCCAGTGAAGATTCATCTGCCTTGAAGATGCCGTTGGAGAGCGCCATAAAAATGTAGCACAACGTAAATTGGAAGGGAAGCTGGGTCTAAATCTCCTTGGAGGTAAATCGCGGCAAGTATTTTTTTATGGCATCAAACGTTTTCTGGGGAGACTAAATAAATAGAACATACGTACTTTGCACTGCCATATCTCTCCTGATTGGTGTTGTTGTAACAGTGATCCACCACATCCAATAGGTCACGCAAATTTTCATCAATATCCGCTAACGGGAATCCAACGAAACCTGCAGTTTCAAGAGTGGACACGCCGCAAGCAGGACGTACATTATACATGTCGGGGTTGATTCTGGATAGGTAAGAGTTAAATGTATTACAGTATCCTGATCGAAGTTGAGCTAGTGGGACGCGCGTCTCTGTAGCGAGATTGCTATCCTCCTCTACAAGTCAGGCTATTTGCTTGCAGAGATGACTTCTTAATACCCTGGGAGGCTTGACCTCTTTAATAAGATGCATGTTGTGATGCCACCCAGGTTTCTATATATTCAACAGGAACTATTTGTTCAGCATTTCATATTATATTTCACTATTAAGGTGGTGCTTTGTGGACATAGACAGCCCGTGTCGGTTCTAAGAGCGGTGTTTTGACAGACCTGCATTTTCTTCCACTGAGTAAACTTAAGGCTCGGCGACCACATCGGAGATGCATAGCATGCAAGCGACACCCAATTACTTTGTAAGTGGTAATAAGCGTCTCTTTACCTTTACCGCATGTGCTGCCGGCAAGAGATTTAAGAATTTTGTTACGAAATCGGACTATAACCACGCCCACTTTTTCGATATCGAAAATCCGAAAAAGTGCGATAATTCGTTACCAAAGACGGATAAAGCGATGGAGCTTGGTATGTGGGTTGACCTTATGACGCAGAATAGAAAATTAGTTAAATTTTGGACAATGCGCGTGGCACCGCGCACTTTAAAAGAAGGTAATTTAAAAGTTTTGCAATCTGTAATTTGGCAGTCGTTGAAGATATCATGATGAAATTTGGCAGAAACGTTACTCCCATTACTATATGTGTGCTAAATAACAATTGGCAAAATCGTATGACGAACACGCCCACTTAAAAAAAACAATTTTAACAAAAAAAATTAATATCATTACAGTATATAAGTAAATTACGTCAAAAATAAGCTTTAGTAATGATATGGTTCAATAAAATACAAAAATAAAAGAAAATTTCAAAATGGGCGTGGCTCCGCCCTTTTTCAATTAACTTGTCTAGAATACTTTTAATGCCATAAGTCGAACAAAAATTTACCAATCCTTCTGAAATTTGGTAAGGGCATAGCTTCAATGACGATAACTGTTTTCTGTGACAATGGGCGAAATCGGTTGAAGCCACGCCTAGTTTTTATACACAGTCGACCATCTATCCTTCCGCTCGGCCGTAACACGATAACTTGACCAAAAATCGAAAAAACTTAGTTCAGGTACTTATCTGAACTCACTACATCTTGGTATAAAAAATGAGCGAAATCCGACTATGACAACGCCCATCTTTTCGATATCGAAAATTTCGAAAAATGAAAAAAAAATGTTATTCTATTCCAAATACGAAAAAGGGATGAAACATGGTGATTGGATTGGTTTTTTAACGGAAAATATAACTTTAGAAAAGACTTTGTAAGATGGGTGGGACACCTACCATATTAAGTAGAAGAAAATGAAAAAATTCTGCAGGGCGAAATCAAAAGCCCTTGGAATCTTGACAGGAATACTATTCGTGGTATGACATATATAAATAAATTAGCGGTACCCGACAGAAGATGTTCTGGTTCACCCTGGTCCACATTTTGGTCGATATCTCGAAAACGCCTTCACATATACAACTAAGGGTCACTCTCTTTTAAAACCCTCAGTAATACCTTTAATTTGACACCCATATCGTACAAACACATGCTAGAGTCACCCCTGGTCCACCTTTATGGCGATATCTCCCTTTTAAAATACTCATTAATGCCTTTCATTTGATTCTCATATCGTACAAACACATTCTAGAGTCACCCCTGTTCCAGCTTTATTGCTATATCACGAAATGGCGTCCACTCATAGAACTATGGCCCACTCCCTTTTAAAATACTCTTTAATACCTTCCATTTGATAGCCATGTCATGCAAACACATTCCAGAGTATGTGCATATACATATAAACTTTGCCGACTTTTAATATAAATAAAATTTTTGGAAAACACCAAAAACGTGATTTTTAGGAAATAATGCAGCCACAATAACCAAACGTCATGTGTTGGACGAAGTGTTTATCTTAAGCTTAAATTTGCAAAAAGTGGCTTAGCAACGCCCATTTCCGACAAAATCAATTGTTCTTATGTAATGGGTCCAAAAAAGGCGAAATAGGATTAGGGACGCACCCAATTTTAAATAAAAGAGATACAAAAGAACCTTAGAAGAATATAATTGGCTATATCTTTGCGAAAAATTACTTTGGAAATGGGCGGCGATGCAAGCACCCACGAGTCGACGCTTTGGGATGACGCTGTAGTGTGCAAGGCGAAGCATTCCCATCAAAGGCACCCCTCCAAGACCTTATTTAATATGTAAGTCAATTTCACAATGAAACATTGTTAATATACCAATCATAAATTATTTACAAAGAATGAAAGAATTTAAACTTGGAAGAATATTTTCTCTAATATACAATTTTCAGTTAACAGACGAACAGAGAAAATTCTCTTCAAATGGTTCATAATAAGAGAATTTTCTGTATTTTTTTCACTCAAGCCATTTAACCTTGAGTAAATTTTTGTTTAGAAGTAAAATTAAAATGCCCTTTATGATGAAAAATACAAAATATTTATACAGCTTTTTAAGATAACATTTCTCTAGAAATTTCTTATTTATTAGCTTTATATGTTTATGATGTGTACAAAGCGTGCAGTAGATTAGTTTAATTTGTTTCCAAACTGCTAACATGTTCTATCGTACACTGTCCAAAGTTGGGAGCATTGCAATACATTTTGAGCAATAACACTGCTCAAACTTAAGTGGGATGACATAATCATGTCCTTGTTCAAAGTGTTAATGAGGCCTTAATTTGTAATGGATTAAAGCATTCCACTTTTCTTATGTTCGTTAAAGGAATGTGTTTTAGACGGCTTCTAAAGAAATTTGGAAGAACGAGTTTACGTCGTACGCGGTGTTCCGCGCAGAATTACTTGGATCGAGCCCCCGGTTTCGGAGGGACCCGGTGTCATTTTTTAGCATTACATGAGATATGTGTGTCAATATGCGTATCAAACGAAAGGTATTTTACTCCGCATTTCTTATTGACACAGTAGGGTTGCCACCTCACCTTTTTTATATTTCTTTGTATATCCACTACCATCTCGGAAACGGCTTGGCCTATTTGAATCAAATTTAGTAGATCGATATAGTATTAAACTTTAAGACTTCACTTTGGTGTTGCCACTGAGGATGTTTTCACAAGGTTGCCACCTTTTGCCAATAGGGTTATCAGTCTCTTAGAAAATTGACCACCACTCAAAAAATCGCGGGTATGCGTAGCCGTTTTTGTTATTGAACTTTGAAACAAACATAAGCTAATGTATTGCCAAAAAATTACTGACATGATATGCCATGAAAAAAATATATATCTTTTTGTTTGCAAGGTTTTTAAAAAATTTAATAAAGAAAAGTAGTAGCAATACAAGTAGAATAACTCAGTTAAAGCATGCGGTATAAAAAATCTAACATATAAATTAAAACATATTTTTTTTCCTTTATTAACAACTTTGATATACAATATATATACATACATCAATTTTCTCAAAAAATATAAAATTTTGTACAAGAAGATAACGAATACATTTTTCTCATTTTGCATCAATCAGTTGTGGCAAGAGGAAATATTCCTAATTAGAGGAGAAAATAATTTGGATTGTTTCATAAATATTTTAAGTATGTGGTTATATATATGTTTATATTCTAAAATTATAGTTAGACAGTAGTAAGTTTGTTACATATCTTTTGAATAGTAGAATGTTATTTATATTTTTCATCTCTAACGGTAATTTATTGAATAATCTTATACCGTAGCTTCTAATAGATCTAGCGCATCTTTCAGTTCGAAAAAAGTGAGCCCTGTTGTTCTGAGAGTTTCTTAGGTTATAATCAGTGCTTTCTACTGCTGTTAATTGTATGTTGTGTTTTATTAAGTTGTTTTTTATCTTATATGTGACCATAATAGTTTGAAGAGCTGAATACTTTCGGATATCAAGCATGTTTACATATAGATTGGATATGCAAATGAACAAGTATATTACTTTTTAATTTAAAAACACATCAAACTGCACACAATTTTTATACAACTTTAGATGTGCGCGGTTAGCTCCGTTGACGTTGAAAATGGGTTTTGGGGTATGTATACTATTCAGTGGACATCTACGAACGCCATGGAGAGTATTTAGAAGAAATTGGAATATTTTGAAAAATCACCTTTTGGCCAGCTAAATTGATCAAATACCCCACCGTGCGTCGCACAGTGTATTATTTTCATGTTCTAGAAAATATTAATTAAAAAAAGTATATTATTGAATTTCAAAAATTCTTTTGAAATCCTATTTAGAAATCCATAATTAAGCGAAAAAATAAAAAACTAAGAAATTTTAACTAAGTTGAATCGACTAACGGAGATTTATTTGTAGGCATATCAATTGAGAAAAAGTTTTAACTCGAATTTTTGCTATTGAATGTAAAAGGTGAAATTGCTGGCCTGCTGAGAGTTATACTTCAATTGCTAAAATATTATATTGTTTTTATTTGCTGAGGTATGCTATTTTTCGTAAATATAAATTTTTGTGATTTTAATTGAACAGGAATTAGTTTTTCATGTTATAGTGGGATAATGTTAAATTAAGTAAAATTTTTGAAATGTTTTGAATTCATAAGACCAGCAATCTCGTTATCCGCGTTTATCTGCTTTAATTTTTATATAAACTTGTTTGCTACTATTCATATAACAAAAATAGTACAACTTTAGCTGCAAGAAAATGCAGGTTTTCATGTAATACTTTGTTTTCAGGAAATATGGCAATTTCAAAGGACGAACTTTTCGAGATTCGGTATAAGCAAAATAACGCAAAGGAAAAAAATGACAGCTCAAAGTTGACTCCAATAAAAAAAGCCGTTTCAAAATTTGTGAGTGAAAAAGTTGCAGACATATTTTAAAGATGAAGGGATGAACACTGATATCTTTTTCGGAGACTAGTCATCAGTCCAAAAGGAAAAAGTTATCACATTTGATAGTAAACTATTCAAAAGAAGAGTTGGCGTTTGCAACTACTTCTAGCTTGAGGTTATCAGGTCAGCGGGATGCAGCATTAATGGTAGAAGCCATCACCAAAAATGCAGACGCAACTAAAATATAACACGCCCTTACTCGTCCAGCCTCAGTGATAGTTAAATATACTCCAGAAGAGGCAGTAGCTCTATACATAAATCGAAAGTTTACAGCTAAAACGTATTTAGAAATACGATCTGGGGCTAAATAAAGTTATGCTGACATTTACCCAGCATATGAATTTCTTAGAAAAGAAAAAATTGCATGCTATCCTCCAAAAGAATCCATTCTTATAACTGATCTGTCAGCGGAAGTCCACCTGCAAACGTTGGTGAACAAAACTCTTGAAGGAACCGAAAAAAATATTGTTGAAGAGAGAAAAAAAAAGATTTAAAGAAGACATGGGGTTATTAGTAAATCTTCCAAAACAAGGCTTTGGGACGACCAATGATGGCAACACAGCCAGACGTTTTTCCAATGCCCTTCAAATGCTGCGTAAATAACGGGAGTCGACGAAAATCTAATTGAGCGATTTGCTTTCATACTTCAAACAATGTCATGTGGATTCGCCGTTGAGTCCGAAGCATTTCGAAAGTATGCCATTTTGACCACAAACATTTTTGTAGATTTGTACCCATGGTATTACATGCCAGCGAGCATTCACAAAATTTTGATTCATGGGACAGATATTATTAATAAAGCATTACTTCCAATAGGAAAGCTCTCAGCGGAAGCACTGGAGAATAGAAATAAAGATTTTAAGAGCTACAGGCAAAACATTATAAGAAAGATGTCTCTTAAATATACAATGGAAGATTAATTCAATATTTTTTTTTTGTCGTCGATCCCCTAATATACTCTATTTCAGAAAAGAACTCGAATGAATTTAAGGCAAATGAGGCATTCGACAAAGAAGTACTTAAGCTATTGTCAAACCGAGAAGTAAATTTTGAACAAGGCTGCGACATCTCAGACCTAGATGAAGAGTTTGACTCAAGTTTCAGCGATTAACTTAACGTTATCGACTTAGATTTGTTTGATTTTGATTACATTTATTTAAGTTTATTGAAATTACTTATTACTACATACAAAAATATGCTTTTCTTCACGGTAATACCTTTTCTCTAATGAATTTTTTTAACTTCGATATAACCTTTCTTAACTTAAATTTATTTAGCTCAATGAAAACTTAAAAAGTGGTGAAATAATAATAATTGTTTACAAATAATATATTTATTTTTATGTAAAAGCGTTAGTTGGTGAGTTGAGCTAGAAAAATTAATTATTTATTCCAATCGTGACTTTATATCAGCTAGGTTGCTGATATTTCACACTGTGCTTCACCTCAAATAAAACAACTTTGTTACTGTGAAGTTTTTGATGTTTTTGCAAGAGAATGTGAAGTACCAACCACGATAAAAGTAACTTTTTAACTATAAATCAAACCTTAATACTCTAAGTATATTAGCCTAGATTAGGTATATTTGGGTCGGGGTCTAGACAATTTTTATACGCACAAATGTATGGTAACTTTGATTGAATAACGCTTGTAGATAATGACTTGAAGGAATCGAGAAAGACATAGACTTCCTTATATCAAAATTTTTGAAGTTCGATACACTAGCTAATTTGAGCCCGGAATGAATTGGTATTCAAATAGGGCGAAAGCGAGCGATAACAGAGCTTTCTTATTCGATATCGAAAGTGTCCAAAAAATTGGAAAACACACACATTGCATTTAAAAATAATCTTAAAGTGGTAAAACTTGGCGAGCAGATTAACTTTATGACTAAATCGTGAAAATTTAGTACAAAATAAGAGGAACATGTGCGGTTTACCGCAGACATTTAGAACCGATTTCCTCCTAACCAGCTTACGACGCCATCGCCGTTTCCTCTTTATCCGTACTCTGTTTTAAAGTGTTTGAATTCATCTTGGTCGTACGACCACCTGTCCGACAAGGCGGGCTCAGCCACAACAGTGCCACTTGCTGTGGTAAAGCCATCATTACTTGCCGAGGCGGCCTATTATCGGGAAGGCTCCGTTCAAATACAGCCGAAAATACCCCTGGCTGCAAATCATCCAATAAGCACGGTCCGCATAACACCCTGGATTAATAGCTTGGCAGTTCTTGGTCACCGACATTTCGCGGCCTCCTATGAAGCGAAACGGCGTAGGTGTAGGCCCTTAACCGCTCAGCCCCAAAGTCGTACGCTATAGAGTTCGACTAAGCCCTCACACCAACGACAAGGTGTCTACTATAGTGAAGCTTTTGATGTTGATGTTTGGCTGGTAAGTTGAGGATTAAATGACAGACAGTTTACTTCAATTACAGTTAATTATTATGTAGCCCATGTACGTAAGTGGTTAGCCACTAGGCCGACAAGCTCAGGTATGGACGACACCAATTTTTAAATGAACATAAAAGTGAAATAATAAATTCCAAATGAATTGCGCAAGTTTTGGTTAAAAACGGTAGGTAAGTTCAAAGCATTGATGACAAAAGCTATGTTAGTTACACTAGATAAATTTTCCTAAGAAATATATTGGGAATTTATATACTTAAGCAACTTTTTATTTATTTACCTTTTAAAATTTATATGCTTGATGAATACATTTCTTACATGGCTGTCAGCTAAGTTTCTGAATTTTTTTTTATACTCAGCGTGCTTTGCACAGGTATAAAGAAATCGAGATAGATATAGACTTCCATATATCAAAATCATCAGTATCGAAAAAAATTTGATTGGGCCATGTCCTTTCGTCCGTCCGTCTGTCCGTTAACACGATAACTTGAGTAAATATTGAGATACCTTCACCTAATTTGATACACTAGCTTATCTGGACCCAGAATAGATTGATATTGAAAATGAGCGAATTTGGATGATAACCACGCCCACTTTTTATATATATAAAATTTTGTAAAACACAAAAAATCTGACAATTTAGTAAATAATACAACTAGAATGTTGAAATTTGACATGTGGACTGGAAACATTTTTTAAAATGGACGTGGCACCGCTCCTTTTATGAATAAAAAATTTTCTATGTTTCGGGAGCCATAACTCGAAGAAAAATTAACGTATCGTAATGAAATTGTGTACACATATTTTCCTTATAGCAGAAAATATTTCTAGTAAAAATGGGCGGGATCGGTTAAAGACCACGGCAATTTAGATATAAAACAAGTTTAAAAGAGTCGTAGACTAGAATAATAAGCTATAACTTGGCAAAAAATAGTTTTGAATCAATGATATTTCACTTATCAAGTTTTATTGTAAAAGGAAATGGGGAGAAATTTTTTTTTTTTTAACGGGCGGTGCCACGTGTTATGTAGACAAGTAATTTATCTGAAATGAAATGTACAATTGAAGCTCACGCGGAGTATATAATGTTCGGTTACACCCGAACTTAGACACCTTTACTTGTTTTTATATTGTTTTTTATTTCTTATTTTTCCTGTTCTTTTCTATTTATTGTTCAATCTAGACGATAAAAAAATTTACGGACGAATAGTCACTGCTTTCATTTATTGATATCCAAGAATTTAAATTCAAGTAATTGCTAGACGAGTCTTGCTTTTAATTATGCAGCAAAGATATATAATGAAATAAACAAATATAATTAATTCATTACAACAATGTACTTAAATATTTATATATGGGCAAACATTGGATTGAAATAACTAGAAAAAAATGGAGAAAAAGGTAAACGATTGCAAAATATTAGCGTACTTGGGTTAAGAAAGAGGGCGATGCCACGCCCATTTCCAAAGTTATTTTTCGCAAAGATATAGCCAATTATATTCGTCTAAGGTTCTTTTGTTTCTCTTTTATTTAAAATTGGGTGCGTCCCTAATCCTATTTCGCCTTTTTTTGTAGCCATTACTTAAGAACAATTGATTTTGTCAGAAGTGGGCGGTGCCACACCCATTTAAAAAATTTTTTTTTTTCAAATTTTTATCAAGAGTGTCAATACCAGACCACATGTCACATTTCAACATTCTAGGTGTATTATTTACTAAATAATAAGGTTTTTTTGTGTTTTCCAAAATGTTGTATACTGTTTCGAATGTTGGCGGCACTAACGGGTACTGCCATCTCTAGGCCGATGCTAAGCAGTGACATGAATTCAGATCAATAATTCAATCATTATATCTACACATTCGCGTGCACGCGGCGGAGAAGCAACGCGCAAGCACATGCAGATATCTTATCTGAAATGCTCCTAAAGGTATGCAATTGTGATTGTGGAAGTGTCGCTCACACATACAAGCGCATGGGGTATGAGAGAAGTTATAAAAATTATACATCTGTAGTTGTAGCTGAGAAATTTATAACTAACTAGTAAGTTCTGGAATTAGAAAAGCCTAGAAATATGCAACGCGGATCCCGGACAGTATAAAAGGGCGACAACAGTGGAGGCCAGAGTTCAGTTTCATTTGAGCTATCAAGCAGTTTTGATTAAGACGCTATCTGGCGAGCAATAGCAGTATTATTTATTGTGAGGTACTTTATTAAAGACCATTTTGCATTATTGTATATTGGAGTTATTTATTCAACAGTTTAGTGATTCGAACTTAGCAGAAAATTGCAAATAAGAGGATTTGCAGTAAATTCGTACAATATATAAAAAGTGGGCGTGGTTATCATCCGATTTCGCTCATTTTCAATACCATTCTTGTTCCAGATAAGCTCGTGTACCAAATTTGGTGAAGATATCTCAATATTTACTCAAGTTATCGCGTTAACGGACGAACGAACAGAGCTCAATCAATTTTTTTTCGATAGTGATGATTTTGATATATGGAAGTCTATATCTATCTGGATTCCTTTATACCTGTACACCCAACCGTTATCCAATCGAAGTTAATATTCTCTGTGTGCAAAGCACGCTGAGTATAATGATGTTGGATACCACTTCCGGAACTAGATATATATTTCGCTGGAAAATTTTTTTCTATGGATTGTATTTCTGCCATGCAAAGCTCAGTGAAAACTCATCTGCCTTGCCCTCCAATTTGTAGGAAAAATTAAAAGGAGCATGACGCAGATTGGAAGAGAAGCTCGGCCTAAAATGTCTTTGGAGGTTATCGCGCCTTACAAGTTTTTTTATCATAAGCCACTGACAGATATCTGAAATATTCAGTCATTACTCGAAGATGCGACGGCAGTGGAAGTAACTTAAAAATAATATTTGATTAATTCGCGAATGTATGCTATACTTAATGTAAGAAAACAATTATCTATTTATGATCGCGGGTTCGAATCGAGCTCAAGGCCTAACAATAATTTTTTATCATTATTATTGTTATGATAAATTTTTTCTTAATTGAAAAAATTTTTAAATTAGAATAGAAGAAAGAAAAAATTTTAGACAACTGCCAAAGCTCGTTGTATAGATCCATTTCGGGAACTGCTAAATTCCTTCATCGGCAACGTTTAGGCGCCGCTGCTATAACCATTCAGCCACCACAGCGGTTTTTTGTTTGTCTTCATTAATCCTACTTCTATTCTGGTTCGTGCCAATTGATATTCACACCACTGCGACATCTGTTGCAGAATAGCTGTGAAAATTGGACTTGTTTGTTGGCAATGCTGCCAAAGTGTCATATTTTATTGACACTTGTTTTTCCCCGTGCTCTGGGATGTATTAACAATTTTTGTTGTTATATCGGCCTACTGATTTTAAGATCGCGGCTTCGAATCGAGCTCAAGGCCTAACAATAATTTTTTATCATTATTATTGTTATGATAAATTTTTTCTTAATTGAAAAAATTTTTAAATTAGAATAGAAGAAAGAAAAAATTTTAGACAACTGCCAAAGCTCGTTGTATAGATCCATTTCGGGAACTGCTAAATTCCTTCATCGGCAACGTTTAGGCGCCGCTGCTATAACCATTCAGCCACCACAGCGGTTTTTTGTTTGTCTTCATTAATCCTACTTCTATTCTGGTTCGTGCCAATTGATATTCACACCACTGCGACATCTGTTGCAGAATAGCTGTGAAAATTGGACTTGTTTGTTGGCAATGCTGCCAAAGGGTCATATTTTATTGACACTTGTTTTTCCCCGTGCTCTGGGATGTATTAACAATTTTTGTTGTTATATCGGCCTACTGATTTTAAGATCGCGGGTTCGAATCGAGCTCAAGGCCTAACAATAATTTTTTATCATTATTATTGTTATGATAAATTTTTTCTAAATTGAAAAAATTTTTAAATTAGAATAGAAGAAAGAAAAAATTTTAGACAACTGCCAAAGCTCGTTGTATAGATCCATTTCGGGAACTGCTAAATTCCTTCATCGGCAACGTTTAGGCGCCGCTGCTATAACCAGTAGGCCGATATAACAACAAAAATTGTTAATACATCCCAGAGCACGGGGAAAAACAAGTGTCAATAAAATATGACACTTTGGCAGCATTGCCAACAAACAAGTCCAATTTTCACAGCTATTCTGCAACAGATGTCGCAGTGGTGTGAATATCAATTGGCACGAACCAGAATAGAAGTAGGATTAATGAAGACAAACAAAAAACCGCTGTGGTGGCTGAATGGTTATAGCAGCGGCGCCTAAACGTTGCCGATGAAGGAATTTAGCAGTTCCCGAAATGGATCTATACAACGAGCTTTGGCAGTTGTCTAAAATTTTTTCTTTCTTCTATTCTAATTTAAAAATTTTTTCAATTAAGAAAAAATTTATCATAACAATAATAATGATAAAAAATTATTGTTAGGCCTTGAGCTCGATTCGAACCCGCGATCTTAAAATCAGTAGGCCGATATAACAACAAAAATTATTATCTATTTATTTAATTTTTTAAATTTAAACTGAACTTTATTGAAATTTTTTTTCCTGTCCTCTCATCTTAATATATAAAAATCACGTGTCACTATGTTTGTTCCCGATGGACTCCTAAACTACTGAACCGAATGAATTTGTTTTCCACCCCGTGTGTAATTCGATCTAACTTGAAATATAGGATAGGTTATATCTCAGTTTATAGTCCCAATACTGAAGGGGCCCGCGATTTAGACGTACTATGACATTTTTTTTAATTCAGGAGAGTCTTTGGTTGTTCCATGTGCAATTTTTAAGCCGAATTTCAAAAGCAACGAATATCTGCATTTCGTTTTAATATTATAGTGAAGTGTGAAAAATAAAAGTCTATATATATAAAAAGAAAGGCTAAAATGTGTTAGTTGGTCGCCGGTTTTTGAAGAGATGCGTCTTTCGATTTTGTTCAAACTTTCACACAAGTTGCGTAAACTTCACGCGGGGGTACTACATAGGTTGGATTGCGATCGACGTGCAGGGCCTCGAGATATAGGCCGAAACGTGGACCCGAGTACCCATAGAATGTGTTTATAGAATATGGATAACAAATGAAAGCTGTTGATGAATGCTTTAGTAGAGGGTAAAATATTATCCAGAGACGGACTGGGACTGGGATTAGGACTAGGACTGGGACTGAGACTCGGAGTGGGACTGAGACTGGGACTGGAATAAAATATATACCACCCTCTTGGGCAGGCAATAAGGGATACAGAAGAATGAGAAGAAATTGAGAGAAGGAGATTGAGAAAGAGATAGAATGAGACGAAGATGGAGATAGATGAAGTGAAAAAGACGGAGGGAGGAGTGAAGAAAAGGATTAGGAAAAGGTGAAGAGGGGTGGAGGGCAGAGTCAGACGGAAAAAGCTTATTAAAATGTATGCAGATAGGCCAAATTTAGGGCAGAACAATGTCGGATCTTCTAGTTATTTTATAGAAATTAATTATTTGCATACAATTAAAAAATATTTTTTTAATGATGACAAAGAAGTATAACTTCTCACACGCGTACATAAGTACCTACACGCACCTCTTTTTTTTAACACGCTTAGAAGTATTAGCTTCACTTGTATGTAAGGATGTCTGTAACTCTCTAGGCTAGGCGCGCAAAGGAGAGTTACAAACAAATAAATAAAATAAAACGTGGGCGTTTTGTCCCATATTTTTTTGTAAATCGAGTGCCTGACTCAATTTCCAGATGCCGTCTTAAATTAAATTTAACGAATATGTTAAAGATAAACTAAACAAACGTTTAAATCGGTAGTAAATTAACGTCCCATTAACACTTAATACAAGATCTTGATTATGTTAACCCATTTAGTTCCGAGCAGCGTCGTTGCTAAAAATTGAGTGCACTGCCCCCAACTATGGTTTTGTGCCAGGAGAACACAATAGAACTAATTAGCAGTTTGAAAACAGTTAGAACTAATTAAGTAAACACTTTGTACTTTTCTCTATTTGTTCCCTAAAAATACAGTCATTGTACACATATCACATAATAGTTATCAAATTAATATATCAATTCAGTTGTGCAAATACTTACAGTGATGGAAAAAAGAATAGGGACAATTATTGCCAAATACTAAATCCATTATATCAGCAGGTGTTGTTATTGTTTCTTTTTTAATAAATTAATGTTTGTGAAGTTTTCACAGGTGAGTACAATTTCCTTGGCAGGTAAGTATCTTTTCCAAACAGATGAGTATAATTTTCTGCAGGGGTAAGTTCAATTTTCTTCACAAAACCAAAAAATGGGATTGGAAAATAAAAATGAATCTCTCCCCGCTGGTGGCCCGACTCAAGTCTTCACACTTTCATTTTCGAAGAATGGAGGATTTTTTACTCTGGTTCTTTAGTGCGAGTTTAAACTTTAGTTAAAGTTGACTAGAGTTTAACCTTGCCACTTTGTTCGATAACATACAATTTTGCTGCTCATCTCAACTTAAGCGGTCGAAAAACCGTGCATAAGAAGATTTAATTTATCTTATATGTACATATATATATTTCCTCTGTACGTGTGTTTGTCACTGAACTCTTAAATGGCTGGATCGATTTTAATAAAATTTTGTGGGTGTGTTCAAGGGGTTTTGATAATTCTTTATATTCACAATTTGGTCCGTAAAGTGGTACAAGCCCGACCCATTGAAAATAATCTTATGAAATTCTTAATCTGGAAGAGTGTAAGCAGTCTCTGGAGAGAATCGGGACAGGGAGAAGCATACATCTATATTGGGTCTCAGGGCATATGGGAATAGATGGGAATGAAAAAGCGGATGAACTAGCTAAAAAGGGCACATCCCTTGGAACTTGCTCCGCACACATCCCAATTAGACTGGGCGAGATTAGGCGCAGGTAAGAGGTGCACATGATCGACAAAGCGGGAGGCGGGGCTGTAAAGTGTCGAAGATTATGTGTAGTAGAGTGGGTCGATTTGTATGGCTGAAAGTTAACAGATATCGCGCCATGGATTCTTCGATAGGATTTGGGCTCAGGAAAAAAAGTTCCATTACGAATACCCAAAAAACTAATTTTCGAGCCTGCGAAATTTAATTTTTTTCGACTTTGATTTTTAAGGATTTTTTCATGCCCTACTAAAAAAAAGTTCATATGTATAAACTGTGCGACCTAAAATTGTCCGCTAAAAACGTTGGCGATAACAGTTTTTGAAAAAAAAAATTTGAATATGAAATTTTTTTAGTACGTTACAAAAGCAACCTTAAAAATCAAAGTCGAAAAAAGTAAAAAAAAATGAAATTTCGCCAGCTCGAAAATTATTTTCTTGGGTATGCGTAGTAGAACTTTTTTTCCTGAGCCCAAATCCTATCGAAAAATCGACCCACTCTAATGTACATACATATGTCAAGATGATATAAAATCATAATACATACATATAAATGTACTTACTTAATTGGCGCTTAGCCGTTAATGGTTATGGCCGTCCAACAAGGCGCGTCAGTCGCAAATTCTCTCTGCCAACCGGCGCCAATATAAATGTACTCCCAGAGACAATTTTGAAATAGAAATGTTGCAGGAACGAAAAATAGTGTGAAGCAAGCTTCACAAAACTCTAGTAGGTCACATTCCCCACTCACCACAGCAGAATGTGTTAAACTACCACTATCTGCTTTTGTTATTTAACAATTATTTGTACACTTTTTATTCAGCTAATCTGTTCAGAATTTTGATTTTTACTCTCTAAAACTCTAATCAGTGTATTTTGCATGCTTAAATTATGTTAAAAATTGTTTAGTCAAAGTTTAAAGATTCTAAGGTGGTAATATCAGCTGTCACTTTCTGCCACTAATTACATACATATGTTTTGCGACAGCTTTCTGATAGCGCCACCCTGATAAATTATTGTCGTATGTTATATGTGCTCATATTTAACATACGACATTATTTTATCCAGTCGACCATATGTAAGTGTAAACTTTTGTTTGCGCTTGTTGTTTTGTTATTGTTATGTATGTAAGATCTTTTAATAACTTTAATTTCTTTATTTACTCCTATTAAACATTGTATTTGCGATATACACATCTTACCACAAATCTATGTACTTACTTTTTGTATGCATGCGGTGAAAGTAGGTGGATGTGGGTCGGTATAAAGGTATCACCCGCACCAATTTTATAAAAAAATAATTCTCACATATTTGTAAAGCCGTGACCAAAGCTTCACGTTTATATCTCTACCGGAAGTATTTTTGGCCACCAACTCCATATAAGACCGACCAGTTTGCATTCCAACCCGACGTTTCGCTAGTCGCTCTAGCTTTTTCAAGGGTGGGACCACTATGTAATGGTACCGAAAATAGTCTAAGTTCTAACAAAATTGTTTAAATAGTCCAATTATAACACGCTTTTGCTTCATTTTATTTTTTTTTTTTCAATCAAGAGTACTTGAATACTTTTAAGAAAATTATTCCTATAACCAAGGAAAAAAAACATCTCAGTTTTTGAGAAAACTACTTGATTGTATAAATTAAGGGAAGCGTAAAATTAAGCCCATTTTTTCTTCGTTTTAGGAATTTTAACGATTTTTTTTTAGTCAGGTATCAACATTGTGCAATGAATTAGGACCCAAAAGCTTCGCTGGTCATGTTATTCTCACGTGGTTCCAATTGGTACCAGTTATCGCAAAGCAGGAATGACTGGAGTTACTTGCTAAGCAACGGCCGAAATAGCCTAGGCGTCAACTAACGATGGTGATGATAGAATAGCTTAATTTTGTTAGAAACATCTGTTGGGACTTATATTATTTTATGATGAAGCTATTATTTTGTAAAGTATTGGTTGGTAACATACTCGCGCAGGTTTTTGATATTTACATACGGCTTCTATTGATGATTTTTTTTTTAAATTACTTAAGATTTTAAGACTACTTCATCTAGGCACAACTGGCTTACTTCGTCATAATTAACTGCGCGAGCGCGCGCGTACCCCCACTTGCAATATGTGTTGCAACATCTGCACAGTGTGCAGAATCAGCTGAACTGAATGTCGACCAATCGCGTATCGCCCACATCACCTAAATGGTTAAAGGAACCCGCATGAGGTCACGCTAAACAATCAGCATATTTACTAATCGACCATAACCGCGCGCACAGTTTATAGCCAGCAACAACAGGAAAGTTAAAGAAGTAGGCAGCAAGAACAGCTTCAATACCTATGAAATGCATTCATTTTAAAATTAGTACTTGCTGTTCAAGATGACTGCGGCTTTTGTGACTGCTCCTGCTGATGTACCCATGCCATGACGATGGACGACGCGCCTGCCCAATCAAAGTTGCAAATCGCACAAAATCACCATCGACACAAGGAATGGCGCAGAGCTAAAGCTACGGGAAATAATTTATGTTTCAACAGTGAGATTGTGAACAGCAGTAGAAATAACAGCAACATGTAGCTGAACTTAGCAAGCAGCATGTGAAATCGTAAAATCAAGCACCAACTAATCGTACGACGGCGACCTCAGGATCGAGGCGTCTGGAGATCCTATCATAGCTCCTTAATGTGCTTGAATGTGTGCATGTGTGAACATTCGAATTCGGTTCGCTGCTGATTCGCTGCGAAAATCAGCAAAATTATAAATTAATGAAATTTATGCACAATAAAATTGCAACGGAAATTGTTAATGTGGCCGTTCACGCTCTAAATGCGTGATGGCGACATGGAAGCGGCCGAAAATAAATTATTTGTATTGCAATATAACATGCAACAATCACTGTTGCAACCACTACAACAACAACAAGCTAGAACAATTAAGTTTAAGTTTTAATGCTGGCGCTTAACTTCGATTAATAAGAAAATTTATGAATCGTGTGAGTGTGTGTTGGTGTCATTGTCTTGTACTTATTATTACGCACCGCCCTATTTCTCCTTAATCAATATGCTTCTTTGGCCCTTAACATTAATCTGACTAGGCCAGTTAACGCGCTTGCAACATATACCAACAACAGCAACCATGCAACAAAATCTAAATCGCGAACATTGCAAGAATATGTTAACAGCTGTTAATATTTTGCTAGCACATTTATCGGTTGATCGATTAATGCTATGATTGCTACTTAAGCGCCAAATACACGACACGAACATTTCCGTGAACATTCCGCAATCTTGTTCGCAGCTTTGGCCATACACCATACGAACTTTTGGCCGAACATTAGTTCTCTTTCAGACAGCGATGAATACGGATAACAATTGTGCTGCAGCAATATTGCTCGCTGTGGCAATTAAGCGTAAAAAAGAGAGAAGATCGCAAAAAAAGAATTTGGTGCAAACTACTTATTTTTTTTATAACTGTATCCTTTGTGGCATCAGGATCTACTTCTTTTAATTTTTCGATTAAAGTCGCATAATCATTATTCTTTTTAATTCTATTACAATAATCTTTGCTTTTTACTTGCCACAATGATGGCAAAGATTTATACATTTCAATAAATTCACTCAGAATTTTTTTATTGTCCATTTTACTTTTCCGCGCACGTCTGTTCCGTTCAGAAATTACTACGATTATGAGCTATTTCGCCATACACGCACGAACAGTTCGCACAAATGTTCGCCAAAAATTAAAATATTTTGATTTTTGGCGAACATTTGCGCGAACTGGCAAACACCACCATACACGACAGAAAAGGTCGCAGAAACATGACATAACGCGAATGTTCGCGGAAATGTTCGTGTCGTGTATTTGGTGCTTTAGAATCATTAAACATTTTTAGGTTGTAGGAGACCAAATAAAGTGGTTTTAGGCGTTTAAGGTATCGAACAGTAGATTGAAAAGTCCATCGATTTGCACATTATAAAAAACTGCTATGAAAACAAGTAAGGAAGGCTAAGTGCGGTTGTAACCGAACATTACATACTCAGCTGAGAGCTTTGGAGACAAAATAAGGGAAAATCACCATTTAGGAAAGGGAGCCTAGGGTAACCCTGAAATGTGTTTGTATGACATGGGTATCAAATGGAAGCTATTAAAGAGTATTTTAAAAGGAAGTGTGGCATAGTTCTATAGGTGGACGCCTTTTCGAGATATCGCCATAAAGGTGGACCGGGGGTGACTCTAGAATATGTTTGTACGATATGGGTATGAAATAAAAGGTATTAATGAGGGTTTTAAAAGGGAGTGGCCCTCAGTGGTATATGTGAAGGCGTTTTCGAGATATCGACCAAAATGTGGACCAGGCTGACCAAGAACATCATCTGTTGGGTATCGCTAATTTATTTATATATGTAATACCACGAACAGTATTCCTGCCAAGATTCCAAGGGCTTTTGATATCACCCTGCAGAACTTTTTCATTTTCTTCTACTTAATATGATCGGTGTCATACCCATTTTACAAAGTTTTTTCTAAAGTTATATTTTGTATCAAAAACCAATTCAATCACCATGTTTTATCGCTTTTTTATTTGGTATAGAATTATGGCATTTTTATCATTCTTCGTAATTTTCGATATCGAAAAATTGGGCGTGGTCATAGTCGGATTTCGGCCATTTTTTATACCAAGATAAAGCGAGTTTAGATAAGTACGTGAACTAAGTTTAGTAAATATTGTAACGAATTTACTTGCAAATCCTCTTATTTGCAACCTCCTGCTAAGTTCGATCACTAAACTGTTGAATAAATAACTCCAATATGTAATAATGCAAAATGACCTTTATTAAAGCAACGAATAGCTTGCTTAATAACCAAACTGATTGATAGCTCAAATGAAACAGAATTCCAGCGCCTCTACATTTGTTGCCTTTTATACTCTCTGATTTCAACGTTTGCATCTTCTAGGCGCTTCCAGAATCTACTAGTCCATCAGCTCTCAAACTTCTCAGCTGTAACTACAATTGCACGATTTCTCTTATTGCATACCTTCAGGAGTATCTCAGATATATGCATGTGTTTGTGCATTGCCTCTCCGCTGCTCGTATACGTACATATGTGTAGACGCAATTATTGATTCGTTTATGTAGATACATAATGATTGAATTATTGATGTGAATTCACGTCACTGCTTAGCATCGGCTTAGAGATGGCAGCACTCCTTAGTGTTGCTAATATTCGTAACAATATATATCGATTTTTGCTCAAGTTATCGTGTTAACGGCCGAGCGGAAGGACAGACGGCCGGCTATGTATAAAAACTGGGCATGGCTTCAACCGACTTCGCCCATTTTCACAGAAAACAGCTATCGTCATAGAATCTATGCCCCTACCAAATTTCACAAGGATTGGTAAATTTTTGTTCGACGTATGGCAAAAAACAAAGCCGTGGGCGCTGATAGATTGTCTGCGGAGCTATTCAAGTTCGGCGGCGAGGAGTCGGTAAGACGCATATAGCAGCTTCTTTGCAAATTATGGGAGGACGAGTGCATGTCCGACGATTGGAATCTAAGTGTTCTTTGCCCAGTCCACAAGAAGGGGGATACTGCAAAATGCACCAACTATCGTGGAATCAGCCTTCTTAATATCGCATATAAGGTCCTTTCAAGTGTATTGTGCGAAATATTGAAGCCCACCGTGAACCGGCTGATTGGACCTTATCAGTGCGGCTTCAGACCTGGTAAATCTACCATCGACCAGATTTTCACAATGCCCCAAATCTTGGAAAAAACCCGTGAAAAGAGAATCGACACACATCACCTCTTCGTCGATTTTAAAGCCGCCTTCGACAGCACAAAAAGGAGCTGCCTATATGCCGCTATGTCTGAATTTGGTTTCCCCGCAAAACTTATACGGCCGTGCAAAATGACGTTGAGCAACACCATCAGCTCAGTCAGAATTGGGAAGGACCTCTCCGAGCCGTTCGAAACTAAACGAGGTCTTAGACAGGGTGACCCGCTATCGTGCGATTTCTTTAATTTGATGCTTGAGAAAATTATACTAGCTGCAGAACTTAACCGCACTGGAACAATATTCTATAAAAGCGTGCAATTACTGGCCTATGCTGATGACATTGATATAATCGGCCTAAACACCCGCGCCGTTAATTCTGCGTACTCCAAACTGGAAAAAGAAGCGGTAAAGATGGGTTTGATGGTGAATGAGGACAAAACGAAGTACCTGCTGTCATCGATCAAAGAGTCAGCGCATATGCGCCTTGGCAACCACGCTACTGTTGGCAGCCATAATTTCGAAATAGTAAAAGACTTCGTTTATTTGGGAACCAGCATCAACACTAACAATCTTGCCAATAAGGTAGGCAATTGAAAAGTAAAGTCCTCTCTCGGCAAACGAAAATCATACTCTACAAGTCACTTATCGTACCCGTCCTGCTATATGGGGCAGAAGCATGGGCCATGACAACAGCAGATGAAGCGGCTTTGGAAGTGTTCGAGAGAAAAGTTCTTCGAAAGATTTATGGACCTCTACGCGTTGCCGATGGCGAGTACCGAAGAATATTTAATGATGAGCTTTACGAGCTATACGCAGACATTCACATAGCCCAGCGAATTAAAACGAAGCGGCTGTGCTGTGATGCTCCGGTCAAGAAAGTGTTTCTATCGGAACCCGCCTATGGAAGCAGAGGTAGAGGGCGGCCCTCACTCCGTTGGAAGGCCCAGGTGGAAAACGAATTAAACTCCCTTGGTGTGACCAATTGGCGCCGGTTGGCGGAGCGAAGGAGCGACTGGCGCGCCTTGTTGGACGGCCATAACCGTTTAGACGGTTACGCGCCAATTAAGTAAGTAAGTAAGTAAGTATGGCATTAAAATTATTCTAGAAAAATTAAATGAAAAAGGGCGGAGCCACGCCCATTTTGAAATTTTCTTTAATTTTTGTATTTTGTTGCACCATATCATTTACTGGTGTTGAATGTTGACATAATTTACTTATATACTCTTAAGATATTAAGTTTTTGTTAAAATTTGACTTTAAACACATTTTTTTTAAAGAGTGGGCGTGTATAGTAATAGGAGTAACGTTCCTGCCAAATTTCATCATGACATCTTCAACGACTGCCAAATTACACCTTGCAAAACTTTTAAATAACCTTCTTTTAAAAGTGGGCGTTGCGACGCCCATTTTCCAAAATTTTGCTAATTTTCTATTCTGCGTCATAAGATCATTCATTGCTTTATCCGTCTTTGGTAATGCTTTTTATCGTACATTTTCGGTTTTTCGAAATTTTCGATATCGAAAAAGTGGGCGTGGTTATAGTCCGATTTCATTCAATTTAAAAAGCGATCTGAGATGAGTGCCCAGGAACTTACATACCAAATTTCATCAATATACCTCAAAATTTACTGAAGTTATCGTGTTTACGGACAGACGGACGGACATGGCTAAATGAATTTCTTTTTTCGCCCAGATCATTTTGATATATAGAAGTCTATACCTATCTTGATTAGTTTATGCCGTTACAGGGTACCGTTATGCGAACAAAATTAATATACTCTGGGAGTTCTGCTCAGCTGAGTATAATGAAAGTGGACTAAGCCTCTGTGGACACTTCTGCGCCTACGTACCTTATTCGCCCAATTCAATCAAGTCAAGTTTTTCTCTAACTGATTTTCCCTCTCATCTCCCTTGTTTACCAGGTCATCATTGTTAGGTTTGGTTAGGTTAGAGTGGCCACCGGTGCGAGCACCAGTGCACCTAGGCTCAAAAGGTCCCATTGTGATACCACGTGGAGCTCTCCCCTACTCAAACCAACAGGTCGATTCAGCAAATGTCAGGAATTTCTTAGGTTCCAACTTAGCCAGATCACAAAGATCGTCAAAGAAGGGTGATGCCAGAGATTCTTTCCTCTTGCGCCAAAGCGCAGGACAGTCGCACAGAAAATGCTTGACTGTTTCTGTCTCCTCTTCGTCTTTGCAGCTCCTGCCGTAATCATTATAAGTCCAACCACCCGAGATATGTCCCCCCTTCTAAGAAGAAGGAGACTTCTTGTACATCTCGCGTCCCATTCAGGTCACACGAGCTTAGTGTGGTAGCAGGATACGAGATTGCTCCATCTCACACCCGCTTCCCTAAGGAAAATTCATTTCAAAGTGAGCTTGCAGGTGGCGAGCGGCATGCTCAATCCCTTCCAGGACGACGAAAGCGGAACGGATGTGCCCCCTCTTGCAAGTTCGTCAGCCATTTCATTGCCCGGTATTTCCGAGTGTCCAGGCACCCATACCATACTGAGGGAAGTTTGCTCAGCGATCTCGTTAAGAGATTTGCGGCACTTCCCTACTGTCCTGGACTTACATGTGACCGATCGAAGCACTTTTAGTGCAGGCTGGCTGTCAGAATAAATACAAATTGGATTATAGCCATGAACAGCATTCCTCAGGAGATCAACTGTCTTATTTATAGCAGCCACCTCCGCCTGGAAGACGCTGCAATGATCGGGTAGGCTAAAGGATAGATTCCACCCTAGTTGAGGTGCAAACACCCCGCTGCCCACCTTTTTATCCAGTTTGTAGCCGTCAGTATAAATCTGCAGCCTATCGCGCAGGTCCAGCGGCTCCTTCGACCAATAATCCCTATCCGGGATAACAACCTCGTACTTCATATCGAAAAAAGCAGTCGTAGCGCAATAGTCCGACGAAGGGGAATCCAGATTCTTAAGGATGGCTGCATGGCCAACCACATTATCTCTCGCAGCCGTAGAGCAGAAAAGGCCGCACATTGCTTGGCCATTAAATATATTGGCAACACATTAAAAAGAGTATCCAGCGCCTCCGCAGGGGTGGTGCATAGAGCGCCCACCAGGCAGACTAGAAAACTTCTTTGAATACTCGTAGGTTCTATTTTGTACCTCAGCTCGTCCACCAGACCAAAGCCCCGTATAGAAAGATTGGTCTAACCACGGCAGCGTAGAGCCACAGGGTAATATTCGGCGATAGTCCCCATCTTCGTGCAACAGCTCCCCTACAGCTGAACAGTGCCACCATTGCTTTCCTCACACGCCCCTGAACGTTTTCTCTCCAGAATAGTTTCCTATTAGAAATTACTCCTAGGTATTTGGCAGAGTTCCTCAGCGTCAGGGTCGTACCCGCTAGCACCGTCAGCTGCAACACAGGAATCTTATATTTCCTAGTGAACAAAATCAGTTCAGTTTTGGCTGAATTCTCCGATAGACCATTGCTCCAGTCTTCCACTAGTCTCAGCTTAGTTTGCAT
Organism: Eurosta solidaginis; assembly: GCF_040869045.1. NCBI lineage: Eukaryota > Metazoa > Arthropoda > Insecta > Diptera > Tephritidae > Eurosta > Eurosta solidaginis. The sequence goes on along the minus strand of NC_090319.1, from coordinate 87,455,341 downwards.
TAGATCGCATAGTGTCTGCGAAAACTTCCCGCTAACAGCGCGAGGTCATCTGCATATCCGATTACCTTGCTGCATCCGTCCTTCTCAGGAAGATCCAAAAGAGCTCATTAAGTGTGGCAACCCATAGAAGTGAAGAAAGCACCACCCCCCCCCCCCTGCGGGGTGCTTCTCCGTATGTGCTTGACCGTTGAACCAGCTAGGTCGGCATGAACCTTTCTTCGTAACAGTAACTGCTGAACAAGTTTCACTAGTCCCGAATCGGCCCCAAGCCGGTTAGTGCATCAGTTCTCGCAGAGGGCGTAACGTTGTTAAAAGCTCCCTCAATGTCGAGGAAAGCTATGAGTGTCAATTCCTTGAACGCCAAGGATTTCTCGATTTGGGAGACAACTGCATGCAAGGCTGTCTCCGTTGACTTCACTTTCATATATGCATGCTGGGATGTAGACAACATTCCCTCCAAGCACTCCCTTAATGTGGAATCCATGAACCTCACGAGTGTCTTCAGCTGGAAGGAGTCAGACATATCGGTCTGAAGTCCTTAAGGGTCGCTACACCAGAACTTCCCCTCAAACGGTTCGCCAGTATGAGCTTCCCTCCAGTTCATTTCCTCATCACTAGCGCCCGGAAAACACATACTAAGGAGCAGGCGTAGGGTGCTCTCTGCCGAATCCGTTCATGTCCCATCAGATCCTTGCAGGCATCCAGGGACACTTTTTGGAGCACCTTTCTGAGCCTGGATTGCTCAGACACCGTCTCCATTTCGCTACAAAACTTCCGCCAGGAGGTCCTCTTCGACGACCTTAGTAGTTTCTTATAATCCCCGAGCATCATTTTGTATGCATCCCATTTTTCAGCGTCCCTGGAGGCTTTATCAAGATTGATTGCTTTCCGACAAGCCTTGCGTAGATTTCTTCCTAGGGCAGGCCTTATTAATAGCCTACCCGCAAGCCTTCGTATACAAGTGAACCATATTATCCAGCTCTGCAGAGTTGTGGGGAATAAGAACACTAGATCCTGAGAGCCTCTTTCGAAACTCCTCACTATAGATACGCCAATTGGCGTTTTTTAGGTTTCTATGCCACCCCGCCAAGGTCGAAGCGAACAAATCTGTGATCCGGAAAAGTGGTCTTCAAGCACCATCCAGTTTTTTATCAAGGATTCCCCGCTGCCCGAGATCAGGGTGACGTCCAGAACCTCTTGTCTGCTCCTAGTCACAAACGTGGGTACCGAACCCCTCAACAAAATCCAAGAGTGATTCACTTCTCTTGTTCGTGTCTCCGCTGCTCCACGCTTCGTGGTATGCATTGGCATCTTCCGCTAGTAACAGTGGATCCTTCGCCTCCCGAGCTATCTTGCGGACTAGCTCCGTCGGAGCCGACACCTCATGGGGGAAGTAGAAAGGCGTCAGTGATCCGTACCACCGACCGTCAACATCAAAGTTGTAGCATCGTCGCTAAATTGGGGGAGAAAAAGAAAATTTATATTAGATCTTGCCAAGATGCAAGCCGAGCACCGACCACCACCACGACTGTCGAATCGCCGTCTCATCAGACATTGGCTCCTCTGCAGTGTAAGCACTGAGTCTGTCCAGCGTTTGCGAGGAGAGCGATGACGCGTCTCCGCCCAGCGTGTCATCCGTCAGACTGACCCTGTTGGGTTTTGCGTCCTCTTCCGCCTCAGGCTCTATCTCCAGCTCCGGATCATAGGCCGCCTTTAAATCATTGGAGTTCACCTTCACCGTGTCAAAACCAAATTTAATAGCGCATACACGCGCTCCAAAAAAGGGAGTGACTCCTTGTCATCATTGTTATTTCTACAGGAATTCGCCCCGGTCTTGTCATCCACATAGTTTTCTGGTTGAATTTTGAGTGATAATCCCTATCTGTCACCCTATAAAACTCCTCACACTTAGACCATTCGGCTTCAACTTTATTTCTTCTAAGTAGTCATCTCTCGTCTTCGCCTCACGATATAGCTCCCATACACCGCAGCTAGAGTCCTTCTCTTCCGAGGTGGAGGAACATTCCTCATAGAATGATTTTTATGCTCGCTGAGATGTAGTTAAAGAATTCCCTTAGTGAGCAGATTTATATGTATGTGAGCCGACTAAAGTAGTCATCAGCTCACTTCTATCTGACTAGATACAGTTAAGGGAATAATTAATTATCTTTGTAGCGATTTACATCCGAGAAGAATGAGGCCGGGCTTCTAACCAATTTCATACCACCGAATCTGAATACTTGCGTCATAATTACCTTCAAAGTACTGCCTTGATATAATTAAGTTGAGACATCTTTAATTAAGATTAGCATAAGCAAATCTGAAAATTTCAGTGAAAGATCCGTAGGTGAAGTGCCTCCTGTAGCATATTTGCATGCTGTACGCTCCATAAGTTTTTTTGTGACAAACAAAAAAAAACACTTGAAAAATATCCGGCTGGAATTGAATCTGGGTCGTTCCTTCAAATGCTGAGGGGATTCATCATTTAATTTCGAATCTGTACACTGATGTAAATTTCGTTACAACGAAAATAACTACGCTATTAAAATTCACATACATATGTATTATCGGGTTGTTGTTCTTGAATTAACAGACATTCACAATTATACTTCACAACCAATAGCGTATTTAAATCAAAACTGATTAGTCATTCCTCAGCTGGCCCTGCTTTTATACTCTCTGTTGCCTCGTCCGCATACTTCTCCTTAGATCTAGTGTTTCGAGAACAGTTGTATCTCATGCTTGGTTACCAGCTATATACAAGTATATTTGTAGTTTATGTTTTTCTTATAGCCATATGCATGTGCATGTGTGAGTTATTACTTCGACTGATGACTACATCTGTGTGTGTGAGATATCTCTTCGTTGCCTTGTACATAACTGTTGCTAGCTTAAATGTGTACATGTACATAAGAGTGACTGTTTCATTTTTTTGTTGTTGCGTTATTGTTTACTAACTTTACTAACAGCCTAGTCGCGTATCTCCCAAACCGTGGTTTTGTTTGTGTTGCATGGTAATTCGTCTTTTGTCTCATAAAACTTTATTGTAGACAGAAGTTCGCTAAGGAAAAACAAATGTTAAATTAGCAAACTGCTGATTCACTTTAATGTAATGAGAAACGGAAATAAACAGACGTGCGGGTCGATTCTGATTATATAAAGAGAGGTTTACTTCGACAGCAAACAATTTGTGCTGGTTTCCTTTCTTGACATAGAAGCAGCCTTCAACAATATCTTATCATCGATAACTGAAAGAACCCTCTCCACACTGGAACCGACTCTGGTACAAGTAATCAGCAAAGAAAAAGTAGCACGCCACATGGCCCTTCTTGGTATTGAACGACCTTCTGGGCCTTGAGGCCAGGGGATTTTCAGAGTATTTTTCTTAAAACACTGAGGTACGTTTTACAGGGTTACATAGGTGTCGGTGCCCTTTGCGCTTTTATTGACATATCAGAGCTTTCGATAACACAACACATCAGGCTATCGAACAAGCTATGATTGACAAGGACATAAGCCTTATGATAATTCGATGGGTACCAGTCCATGTTAAAGAGTAGAAAAATCCACTTGGAACTGGGAGGGACAACTGAATCATTGCGGCCACAAGAGGATGCCCACAAGGAGGTGTGCTCTCACCTCTGCTGTGAACCCTGGTAAACGATGACCTCCATCAGTTAATGAAAATCAAGGGATTTGCCAGACAAGGTTATGCAGATAACCTAGTTATTTGCATCACAGGAAAGCACGAGAAAATAGATCGCATGCAACAAGCCCGTCACATCATGGAGAGGTAGTGCGATACTAAATCCTAACAAAACTGTCCTAGTGCCTTTCCCAGAACCATCCCTGGGTGGAAATAAAATACACTTATCAATGGAGGCAAAATACCTTACGTGGAATGCTCATTTCGATGCTATCCTAACCAAAGCAATAAGAGCTTTCTTCGCCTGTACTCGACTCTACAGTGGTGTACTGCACATTTAATACTGTTGTAAGGCCAATAGTCACCGATGTATGCTTCCCTAGTGTGGTGGCAGAAGGCCTCGCAAAGAACGGCAATAGCAAAACTAAGCAAACTGTATCCACTGTGCCTTGCAATCCTACACAATTACATCTAAGCTAGTGGATAACTGCATTGAAAACCTTAATGACCTGGGAGCCAAAAACAAGGTTTTGTTAGGATGGGTCTCCGAACATCAGGGACATGAAGGTAATGAACATGCAGATTACCTAGCAAAGCAGGGTGCTATAGCAGCATTCTATGGTTCATACCGCTTTTGTGGACTCACAAAAGCACACACCAGGGAAACCATAAGTAACTGGGAAACAAAACAATTCAGACGTCACTGGATTGACTGCCCATGGCAAAGATATGCCAAATTGTTTATACTCCCAGCAACGAAATTATCAGCCAAGCTCATTTAACTAAGCAGAGAGGACCATGAACCAATAAACAGATCCCGCATTAAGAAATGAGAGAGCACAAAATCATAGCTGTGAAATAAATTTTCTCGTCGTGACGTCACGCTTTTGACAACATGTTTCATTGCTGACCCAGTGTTCAGACTATTCCAATCGGAGTAGGTATTTTGCTCCGCTTTTACCTCCTACTACATTTTTTATCTCAAAGGTTTATTTGGGTCGAGTTGAAAACTAAATAGTATTACTACCTAATATCTTTTGGTTGAAGTTTTTATTATATACGTATGAAAAGCTGATTGTTTACAAGTGACGATTGGATGAAATGACGTGAATTCATTTTTCGTGTCTTAAGACATGTTTTTTTTCACATTCTACTCACAGTTTTTGTACTTTTTTCGTACGGAATGAGAATAGAAGGAGTAAAATGTTAGCAAAAAATGTGTCCGGGCGCGATCTGTAAATCCTGCCAAAATTCAACGTGCTGAAGTTCTTGAAGTTTTATATAAAAATTAAGTACGTTGAGTCAGTGAGGCCAGCTAACCCAGTTTTGCGATAACAGTCGCCAATCGGGGGCACCAAGCGAGGTCAAATCTTCCTCCAACTATCTCTCCCAACTCAGTGAAGGTCTTCACTTTCCTCTGTTTACAAACTGCCGAGCGTATTCGTTCATCCGCATAACATGCCCCACCTAGCGAAGCCTTTGGATTTTCAATCGCTGCACTATCGTCATGTCTGCGTAAAGATCATATAGCTCATCATTATACCTCCTTCGATACTCGCCGTCAACATCACGCATAGTACTATAAACCTTCAGGAGAACTTTTCTCTCGAATACTCCAAGAGCCATCTCATCTTCTCTCGACACCTTCCATGATTCCGAGCCATACATCAGGACAGGTATGATGAGTGACTTGTAGAGCGAGAATTTTGTTCGTCGAAAGAGGACTATACTTTTCAATTGCCTAAAGAAGCACTTGTTGGCAAGAGTTATTCTCCGTTTGATTTCTAGGCCGACATTGTTTTTGCTTTTAATGCTGCTTCCCAAATGAACGAAATCCTTCACAGTCTCGAATTTATATCCGTCAACAGTGAGCTACAAAGGCCACGATGACAGCAAGTACTTCATCTTGTCCAAATTTACTGCCAGACCCACTTTCTTTTTGCTTTTTTATCTTATACCAACTTTTCGCCTCCATGTTTAAACAGCCCGGCGGGTATCCCGCCGTTACTTGACACCTTGTGATTTTTTAGCCGTGATATTGGATACCGGGGAGTATTTTTCATCATCGGCGATCGGGGTATCGGGTTCGTCTTCCCCCACACTCTGTACGTCAGTTACCAGGTCGCCATTGTCCTTCCTACAGGAATATGCCCCGGTCTTCAAACCCTAGGTCATTAAAAGGGCATGAAATATGTATGGTAAACCGAAAATAATAATAATAATATTTTTTCGCGATAAATATCCGGGGGGATAGAATGTGGTGTGTTAATGGGAACATTAATTGGTCATCCTACACGTTTTAGGCCGGCTCCATGTGCATCTGATAAGGCAGATAACTTTTTTGCAGAGATACATTTCATGGCAAAAACACAATCGAAAGGTTTTCCAAGCCACCAAATCAATTTGATATTAGTTGTTCGCCCGCTTTCAAAAAGGAAGAAAAAATATACTCCGAGAATTTAATTTTTACTCCGGCGTAGTCGTTTACTCAGGTAACAGTTTTAAATACTCCGAACACTGGTAGCGAAACATGAGAGAAATGTAATAAATCGAAAAATTTCAAAAGGGCTACGTCATCAAACTTTGTTTTCAAATTCGATTACAAATACCACAATTCCGGAATGCGGGATCTTAGCTCATTCGATTATGAGAGAGAAACTACGGACTCTGACTGGCTGCTATATGGGACACTGTAGTCTAACAATATCACATAAGTAAGTTAAAACTATCCGATACACAGATCTGTCTCTTTTGTAACCTGGAGAATATAAGGCCGGTTAGAATTCTCTGCGAATGCGTAGATCTGGCAAGGCAGATACTCCTCCATTAAGGTGTCATGTCTCTTTATCCCTTCGTGATATGGTGTAAAAACCCGAAGAGGTACTTAAATACATTAAAAGGCTCCATATACGGAAAAAAGCCTGAAAGGTCAAGCGCGATAGATGCTCGATGAAAAAAAATTATTTCCCATAGAAATAGCCACTTCCTTGTAACATTTCTCAAAAATTATGCATTACACTTTCTTTCATATAAAATATTTATTTATTATTATTTATGCTTTTTAATTTTTACTTTTTTTTTTTAATTTCAGCTGCTTTTCATTTCAACTTCAATCCAGTGCGTTGAAAAATGCGCATATAACCCACAAACAACAAGAAGAAATAATTTAGACAAGCGGAAAACCGAAACACAAAACATAAAGAAACGAAAAATTCGAAACCAAAATTCGATATTCAACGAAAACTTCTCGATCCTCCAAAAACATACATACATACAAAGAATAATTTGCACATCAATTAAAGTTTACTTTTTTTTGGCTATCACGAGCAATAAAATGTGTGTATGTGTTTTTTAAATATATAGATATGTATATGGATTTGCACTTGGTTTGCAGTGTCTACCAAAATTTGTGAATATAGTAAATATAAAATCGCACAAAAGAAATGCAAAAAAAAGTATGTTAATTTGACGAAATGTTCGTAGTCGTTCATACATACCTAAATGCATACAAACATTCATATGTACATACATACACATAATGATATTTATATAATTATATACTTCCTTAACACATATGTATGTATGTATGTAATTTATTTTTTTGCTTAGCATTTTATGTATGTAAATATATGCCGTTAGGTATGAAAACAAACAAAGCTAACAACAACAAACATACGCATTATTTATACAATTGAAATTAATCATTATCATGTGAATTCGATTACGCTAGCATACATACATACATACAATAAAAAGAAACAGACACACACATATGCAAATATACTTAGTATGCTAAAAAGAAATTACTTCTAATTAAAAATCTAAATATATTATGCTATTTGTTCATACATATTAATGATATGTAATATTATATATACACACATACATATATACACTTATGCTATTTTAGATTTAATTACATTTGCATACATACATACATACATATGCACCCATCTAACTTGCGAAAAAGCAAAACAATCGGTATGAGTAAAACGCATTAAATTTTTTTTTAAATACACGTTGTACAGAAATTAATGGATCACCTATCAACTGGTGATGAGCCACAATCAAAAAAGACAAAAAAATAGGTATAAGGTTCACTGTTTTTGAAATTTTTCAGTTTTACAAGTTTCAAAAGTCCAACTTTGGTTCTTATTTTCTATATCTTTTTTAATAAATAAAATAAATATTTATACTTTTTGCAACGGCTAAAAAATATATTAATTTTTCAATATTATCCAAGTGTAAAGAAAAAATCGCGAAATCCTTAACATTTGATACTCTTTTTCCCTTCGTTAATAAATCATCGAGTGGTCTATCACCAGGGCCCGTATCACGTTATACGATCACAGATGAAAAAGAAATTTCACTCACACGGTAAATATGAATCTGTTAAACTATTTATAAAAATTATAATGAAACATGGAACTAATGAGTACATATGGTCACTACACCTTTTTCAGTTTAAATTCAGAAAATTACATTTCAAGTTCAGAAAACTATATTTCAAATTGAGAAAATTACAATTCAAGTTCAGTAAATTCCAATTCAAATTCAGAAAATTACAATTGAAGTTCAGAAAGTTTGTAAGGAAATTTTTCTTTCATGCAATGGAAATAAAAGTATGTAAGATGATAAATATTAGCGCTAATTATTTGATACAAGGATATGAAGGCATTGGACTTCTTAACTCACTTAAATCAATTTAGCTCACATGAAGGAGATAGCGCAAAAAAACCGTTTTCTCTCTTCCCTCTCCTTCTCTCATAAAAGGTCAATTACAAGGACATCCAGCTATATTCTAAAGGTCACACGCATTGATCTGCATTGAGTATGATAGCAGTGATGACGAAATCAACGGAGCGTCCACAAACCCGCAAGTAACGTATAAGTACTGTGTGCACAGATCAAATCTTCGTCCACCTGCCTCTCGCAACTTTGTGGAGGTCTCCCCCCGCCACTGCTTCCAAACTGCGGTGTTGCTTGAAGTACTCTCATGGCTGGAATGTTCTCTTGCACTTGTTGCAAAGAGTTATCCTCCTTTTGATTTCTTAGCTCGGCATGTACACGCCTTGGAGAAAACTTGGGGTACAGTATATCTAAGCCACCATTGTCAACGAAGCATCAACATTTCCGCAAATAAAATATAAGTATTACATTACGTAGTATGAAAAATAACGCCCTACTTATAATTTTCTGAATTTGAATTGTCATTTTCTGAACTTAAAATGGTAATTTTCTAAACTTGAATTGTAATTCTCTGAACTTGAAATGAAAATTCCGAACTTGAGTTGTAATTTTCTGAGCTTTAATTGTAATTTTCTGAATTTAAATTGGAATTTTCTGAACTTGAATTGTAATTTTGTGAACTTGAATTGCAATTTTCTGAACTTGACTTGTAAATTTCTGAACATACACTGGAAAAGGTGCAGTAAACATATGTCATTCAAACAACACATCATTTCAGAGATATTGTGATTTAAAATATGAATTTCTATCACGAATCGTATAACACGACACGCGCCCAGTTTAAGATTATCCATTACTTTCGGAACACCCTCCATATGTAATTTTCTTCTTAAGAATATCATTTGTAATGATGTAAAACAAATATATCTGGACTAAGTAGATCATCGCTCTTTTAAGGCAGCTAATTCGAAAGCGTTCTATCTCACAAAATTAAAGCATATTTTGGGGCGGAATGAACTTAACTTAGTTTTAAAGTCCTAGATCCATAGAAGCTCCACAAACATTCCCTGACCGCTCATAAATTAGGCGTCCGATATGAATGCGAAATATGCCAAAAATATCATCACGCAGAACTCTTATCAAATTATGAGTGAAATGTTGATACATTTCATTAAAAAGAAGGATTTAGTTGTAATAGACTTTGTTTCTAGCCACCATTAAATGGTTTTTTTGCATTTGCTATAAGTGGTTTTGTTTTCCTTTTTATATTGGCATCGACGCTTTTCCTTTTATTGCCACTGGAAGTCTCTGCATCTTAACGGTGTAAAGTATTTAGGACATTTTGCGTGTTTTTCTCTAGCTGTCGAAGCCTCTGACTGCACTGACATTGGTAGTTCCTACTTATAGAGAAGGCATCCATGCTACTCTCTTATTTCGTTTACTTTAAGGGTTTCCTCCCATCATCATGTTTCTCCTATTTAGACTCATAAGTTACATGAAATTAGGTACATATTAGGCCATCACAAAAAGGGAAATATATACATTTCGGACTCCTAAATGTGCTCATAATCAGCATTAACGCTCCTCTGGACTCATTTTTTTCTTCAACACCAAACTTGCCTGCATACCTCATATTTGGACTGCAGTGTTCAACTTGAAAAAAGCAAAGCTAACAAAATTTGATATAGGACGCTTTTAAGCAGCTGCCAGCTAGATAAAGTGAACTGTCCCTCAACCGAGTAACTCTTTAAATAAAAATAAAAGGCGATCAATTTAGCAATAAGCCTAATTTCATGTTTTATTTTTATTTTTTGCTTTATGACCTTTGTCAGAAAAGTCAAACGAAGGTGACGCAACCAAATATTAAAACAAAATATATGATCAAAATTAAAAAAAGAGAAGAATATATGCAATAAATTTAGTATACTTGTAGGCGCTTCCTATGTCGTCTACTAATGAGTTATTCATCCTTGAGTTCAACACATTGTGTTGTTTTTTTTTTTTTTTATATTAAAAAAGGATACAAGCTTTTAACTAACAATTCAGTCTTTCAAAATATAATTTTGAAATTGAAAAGCGCGTTCTTGAAGCAAATTCTGAAATAGGGCGTTATTCAAAAGTTGTCTTGGATAAGGTGTTTTCGAAACGAAACGGCAGCCGAGATAAGATGATATTACACGCAGCAGTCGAAATGCAACCTAATTTATAAAATCTAGTATTTTTACTTAGGATTTGAAACGAAATTTCAAATCGTTCCTTACTTTTGGTGCGCAAATAGCAAATCAGCGCATTAATAGAAAAAACTTCACAAAAATTATTGCACTGTGCTGTTGTCCAATTCGAAGAGCGCCAAATTAAGCGTGAATTTAAAGCACGCCTGAAAGTATGCATAAAATGAAAACTTCCATTGAACAGAAGTGCATTCATATTTGAAAGTTTTCAATTTTCGTTGCAGCTAATTGCGTTCTTTTGTGAAAAACTATCAAAGCCAAAACACGCATTACTTTGAATGCGTTTAAGCGATTGTTCAAGTTAAGGAGGCCTTAAAGTATGCATAGCAGAAGGCTAAAGTTTTCTCTTTTAAAATGAATTACTTAAAGGCAGTTTTCCTATAAATAATTTCTTAAAACAAAAATTACCATTAAAAAATGTGAATGTGTGAATAGTATATTTCAGAATATTTCAGGAAATTCAAATACACGTTAATAGATAATTTAAAGAATTTGATTTCGGTAGTGTTTATATGTAGATAAATTTGTATTCTGCATTTCTGGTGCCTAAAAATATGCAAGGAAAAGATTAAACTGCTTGTAAGAGTTACCTATAAACTCATTCACTTTTTTTTGCGAACACTTTAAAATTGAGCTAAGTATATTTTTAAAATCCAAGAGTAAGATGCCTAAAGGTATGCCTAGTATAAAAATATTTCAAAATTCATTGAATGAAGTAATTAAAAGAGAAATCTTTAGTGCTAAATGAGCTAAACTTTCGTGCTGACTATATTCAAAATGTATTGCGCCTAAAAATAGGCATTCGTGTATTACAATTTTCAATTATATAACATGAGTTCTCCCTTTCAAAAACGTGTACATATATAAAAAGTAAAACTAATTAAGCTACTTAGCAACTGCATAAATACTTATATGCAATGCGAAAATTTATAACGGTATTGAAGCAATACCAATTCCATAAATTGAATTCCTTAATGATTTTTGTGTGAATTTGAATAATTTTATTTAAGCAAAACTTTAAATTTGTGAGCTACTTTGTTTTCCCTAATTTGTTTTTGTTTGTTTTGCCATTTCTTGTTTTTTGTTTTGCTTTAAAAATAAATATATATATGTATATTATATGTATATTGTATTAATTTTTGTTTGTTTTTTCTTAATGTGTATTTTGTTCCTTTTGTTTCACTTTAATGCCTTAATTTATTAACTTTAATATATTATCTTATATTTTATACTACGTATCGATATATTTACATACGTATAAAAGAAATACGTTTAATATCACAATGTCCACATGTATGTAGTTAGGATATTATAATTGAAGTAAACATAAAACGAAAATTAAAAATAAAGCTAAACATTAAATGAAATAGTTAACTGAGTTGATAGGTTGGATTTTATTTTGTTTTTTTTTTTTATACTCAGCGTGCTTTGCACACAGAGTACATTAGGTTAGGTTGGGTTAAGAGGGCGTGCATGGGTGATACCCACACTTCCACTCGGAGACATTTTTGTCCATTGTGTGTGCCCTCAGTAAGTACAGGGTGGCGGAAAATTCGTTTAGCCCTATTACCTCCTCGTGGTCCTCAACGAACCACTTGCTTTCCCTGATGAACCCAAGCAGAAGCGAGACGTCCACCTTCTCAACCTCTGACAGGCTGTCGAAGAAGCGTGAGCCCAGAAATCTGAGCCTTCTTGTTTGAAGCGCCGGACATCGGCAGAGAAAGTGGTAGATCGACTCCTCTTCCTCCTCGTTCTGACAGCTTCTACAGAGGGAGCTTGTTGGTGTTCGCCACCGTCGGAGCATTGGTGTGATAGCAAAATGACCTGTGATGACACCCGTAAGTACCTTCACCGCTGATTTGATCAGTTTGAGAAGGAAGCTGGTGCTTTTCCTATCCAAGCATGGCCATAAGGGCCTTGAGACTTCGCAGTCTACCCTATTGGTCCATACCGAGTCCGTCGCCCTGTTCTCATATTCGTCGATTCTCCCTAGGATATAACTCAGCGGCTGTCGGACGGAGCTGCTCACCTCACTTATGTCTAAGCAGAGTATATTAACTTTGGTAACATAACGATTGGTTGTAAAGGTACAAAGGAATCGAGACAGATAGATACTTTCATATATCAAAATCATCATTTGATTAAGCCATGTCCGACCACTCGTCCGTTCGTCAGGTAACACGATATCTTGAGAAAATATTGAGATATCTTCATCAAATTTGGTAAACGGGCTTATCTGGATCCAGAAAAGATTGGTATTGAAAAAGAGTGAAATCGGATGATAACCACGCCCACTTTTTATATATATAACATTTTTGAAAACACAAAAAGCCTGATTATTTAGTAAATAATACCCGTAGAATGTCGAAATTTTATATCTGGAATGATATCGAGAATCTTGATAACAATTTTTGAGTATAGGCGTGGCACCGCCCACTTGTGATAAAATCAGTTTTGCAAAAACTACTAATCACAAATCACAAACCGTTAAACCTATCATAACAAAATTCAGCAGAGAGCTTGCCTTTACTATAAGGAATGATTCGAAGGAAAATTGACGAAATCGGTTAAGGGACACACAAACTTTTATATTAAAGGGGTCGTGGACGAATAAAATAAGCTATATCTTTGCAAAAAAAGAGCTTTAAATCAATTATATATCTTCCCCAGGTGGAGTTATAACAAGAAATAGTAAAAAATTAAAATTTTTGAAAATGGGCGTGGCGCCGCCCCTTATATGACTAAGCAATTTTCTATGTCTCGGGAGCCATAACTCGAAGAAAAATTACCGGATCGTAATAAGATCAAACCTACGGGTATTCCAGAAGGTCCAAAGAAGTGCTCTAGTCTGCGGCGGGGTCCTCTGCGTTACGTCCCTGCGAAGACGCTGGACAATCTTTTATATGTGTTGCCAATAGATTTAATAGCCAAGCAATGTGCGGCCTTTTCTGCTCTGCGGCTACGAGAGTTATCTGGCTGGACAGACAATGCAGCCATCCTTAAGCATCTGGATTCGCCTTCGTCGGATAGGGATTATTAGTTGAGGGAGCCGCCGGACTTGTGCGATAGGCTGCAGATATATACTGGCGGCTGCAAACTGGACAATAAGATGGCTAGCGGTGTCTTTGCACCTCAACTAGGGTGGAATCTAGCCTTTAGCCTACCCGATCATTGCAGCATCTTTCAGGCGGAGGTGCCTGCTCTAAATGAGGCCGTTGATCACCGGAGAAAGACTATTTACGGCTGTAACTAAATTTGTATTTACTCTGACAGCCAGGATGCTCTAAAAGCGCTTGGATCGGTCACATGTAAGTCCAGGACAGTGGAGAAGTGCCGCAAACGAGATCGCTGAGCAAACCTCCCTCAGTCTGGTATGGGTGCGTGAACACTCATATACCAGGCAATGAGGTGGCTGACGAACTTGCAAGAGGGGGCACATCCGCTCGTCGTCCTGGAAGGGATTGAGGGCGTAAGATGGAGCAATCTTGAATCCCTCTAGCACACTAAGCTCGTGTGGCCTGAATGGGACGCGAGACGTACAAGAAGTTCCTTCTTCTTGGAAGGGGGAACATATCTCTGGTCGTTGGACTTATAACCGGCAACATAGCAATCGGGAGGCATGCACAATGGGTGTTCCCTATAATGATTACTGCAGGAGCTACAAAAACGTAGAGGAGATAGAAACAGCCAAGCATTTTCTGTGCGATTGTCCTGCGATTTGGCGCAAGAGGAAGAAATCTCTGGGATCTCCCTTCTTTGACGATCTTTGTGATCTGGCTAAGTTGGAACCTAAGAAATTCCTGACGTTTGTTGAATCGACCTGTTGGTTTGAGTAGGGAGGAGATCCACGTGGTATCACGATAGGACCTTTTTGGGCCTAAGTGCATGATGCTGGCGCCGGTGGCCACTTTAACTAACCTAATAAGATTGAGTACACATATTTTCTTTATAGCAGGAAATATTTCTAGAAAAAATGGACTAGATCGGCTAAGAACTACGCCCACATTATCACAGCGGGCTGATGTGAAATGATCATAAACAAGCTAACACAAGGAGATAATCAGCTCCCTCTGGGTATACATCTGGAATGCTCAAAAAGTAGCTGACACGAAGTGCCCGACATAAAGTGTTAAGTAAGAAGGCTGACGGGATGTGCTCAAGATATGTCCTACGGCGATTACTGCACAACAATGGTCACAGGTCCCGGCCCATCCATCGATGAGCTTTGCTATAAAATTAACGACTATCTCCCTAATATTTTCAGATTTTTCACCTCGTAAAATCTAACATTTGTCACCTGTCCAAATCCACGGCGACCTTATTTACAGCACACACAAAGCAATGTCGACCATCTTTATCGCTACAACCACAAGAACAATAACCATGTTGAGCATCCACGTCGATGGCATTACGTTACCGACTGTCTTACATCCAAAAACACTGGTTGAGTTGTTCGATCAGGATCTACATTTTTGCCAGCATGCAGCCGCATTTGTACCTACAGTCCAAAGCCGCATCAAAATCCTCAAGTTTCTTGCCGGGGCAAAGATAAAGAAACGTTATTAACTACCTATAAAGCAATTGGCCGGTCGCTTGTATGCTACGCGTCCTCAATATGGTCTCCGAACCTAAAAGAAACATACTGGAGCAAACTACAGGCCAGTCAAAACTCCGAGCTCAAAACTGCCACTTATGTCCTCATAACACATACACAGTGAAGCGAAAATACTTCCCATAAAGGAGAGAAATAAAATGCTGAACAAACAGTTTATGCTGAATACCCAGGAACCTAAGAAGTCATCTCCGTAAGCACTATGCAGAAATGCCGTACTTAAGAGCTCAATCGTTTGAAAAAGAGGAGCATGACAACGCGCTCAGAAACATCCATACAAAGGCGTCGGATCAATATGTCACGGATTGTCCGGTGTATCCCGTTCTTAAAGACAAATACCCTAAACTCGCAGTTGAGGAAAGCAACCGCCCCAAGGACACGGCCGTCACTCTAGCTCAATTTCGATTTGGAAACTGTAGCATCAACCCGACATTCCCAATGTATGTCCCGCTTTTAACGTGTCCCCACACCAACCATCACTGCCGACGGGCGACCACGCTTAGGAAAACTTTTTTTCTAATTGAATCAACTTTTTTCTAAATTGTTGATGTTACTTTGCCCGGGCGTTGAATCCAGGACACTCGACATCATTGTAAATTTTACCAAGTAGCGCAACTAACAGCTGATCGGTGAAAATTCGAACATTCACACGCACAGTTCTCGACTCAGTTTCAAAAAAAAACTTTAGGTTATTTAACTCAAATTTTAAAGTGAGATAATCCTTACGAATTTATGTATATAGAATATATAAGGCGTTTTTGTTGTTATTAAAACAATAGTTTTATTTATATTAAAGCTTTTATCATTTTTGTTTAAAACATTGAAAAAACTCCGAACACCATTCCTTCATTATATGACATTCGACTGCCTAGTCCACTGCCTTCCACTCTATTCGCAACATAACCTCTGTTTAAGCTGCCAAACTATATAGTAAACAATGCTCGACATGGTACGCGGAGCACGTTACCACCACACCACCGCGTCCACCAAGTATGTAGTAAAAATAGCGAGTCTGAGGTATCTTAATTGCTGTACGGCTTTATTAATAACTTAGCTGAGATATAATCTTTTTAACAGAATGTCTGAGACTCATCCTTATTAACAAAACTTTCGAGTCGACATAAGTTCCAGTTTCAATACTGTGTAGATTTATACAGTTTATTCTTAATCGTATATAAACATACAATTCGTGAATTTATAAACTAATCAACTCTCTTCATCGCATTCGAATTATTCAAATCATTGTTTACTATATAGTTTGGCAGCTTAAGTAGGGGTTATGTTGCGAATAGAGTGGAAGACAGTGGACTAGGCAGTCGAATGTCATATAATGAAGGAATGGTGTTCGGAGTTTTTTCAAAGTTAAAAAAAAAAAAATGATAAAAGCTTTAATATAAATAAAACTATTGTTTTAATAACAACAAAAATGCCATATATATTCTGTATACATAAATTTATAAGGATTATCTCACTTTAAAATTTGAATTAAATAATCTAAAGTTTTTTTTTGAAACTGATTCGAGAACTGTGCGTGTGAAAGTTCGAATTTTCACCGATCAGCTGTTAGCTGCGCTACTTGGTAAAATTTACAATGATTCAAATACTAGTGCTCTTTGTATTGCTCCAATCATGGCGGAACGATACAAGGTGTAGGTTTGTAGGTATGTCACCATGCTGCCACCTTGTATCGTTCCGGCATGGCTCCAATTCATCGTTTGGGTTCATATTTCAAAATCCGCATGGTTGCATTATCATGCTAGCAGTGCCCGAACTTATAGTGCAGGGATCGCCAAAAGCTTCTTATGGAAACATGACCACACCTACTTTGAAATCCAAAAAAAAAAAACAGGACGCGTGGCACTCGGGGACTGCAGCGGTAAAGCTATTGCATATTATCAACTTATGCAACTATAATATCTATGCAACATTTTGTTTTCTTTGATATTAATTCGTTTTGTCTTAAACTTTAACTTTAACTTTCAGTTTAACTTTAACATTCACTTTAACTTTAACTTTAACATTCACTTTAACTTTAACCTTAACTTTAACTTTAACGTTAACTTTGACTTTAACTTTAACCTTAACTTTAATTTTAACCTTAACTTTAACTTTAACTTCCACTTTAACTTTAACTTTAACCTTAACTTTATTTTTAACTTTAACTTTAACTTTCGCTTTAACTTTAACATTCACTTTAACTTTAACCTTAACTTTAATTTTAACTTAAACTTTGACTTTAACTTTAACCTTAACTTTAACTTTAACTTTATTTTTAACTTTAACTTTAACTTTCGCTTTAACTTTAACATTCACTTTAACTTTAATTTTAACTTTAACTTTAACTTAACTTCAACTTTAACTTTAACTTTAACTTCAACTTTAACTTTAATTTTAACTTTAACCTTAACTTTAACTTTCACTTTAACTTTAACTTTATTTTTAACTTTAACTTTCGCTTTAACTTTAACATTCACTTTAACTTTAACTTCAACTTTAACTTTCACTTTAACTTTAACTTTATTTTTAACTTTAACTTTCTCTTGACCTTTAACATTCACTTTAACTTTAACTTTATGATCCGGGGTGGGCGTGAGCTTAGCACCTGCTAACATGCCAACCTAATATAAACGCACGCAAGTAATTTTCTGTCAAAAATGTCTCATGCACATACAACTTGTATGAGAGCAACCCAAATTGAATTTGCTGCGTGAAAACCTAACTCGATTTCCAATTTTTGTTCTGCGTGATATTTAGATTTGACGTTTGCACACATACTTTACATTGTCGCAACGCATGCTTATTTGGGTTAGGGCAAAAAACGCCGGTTGTTTGCGTGCGCTAAAAAAACGCAGTGCGGTTTTATTAGGTAGGCATGTAAGCGATAGCACAATGGCTACTTCGTGAAAATCAACGATAGCTCTTTTAGTCATAGTGTACCTAGACAAGTGTGTCAACTAAGCGATAAACGTCAAAACTACAAACAGCCTCGCTCACCTGCTGCTGAGCTGAGTTGCATTAAATAGTTTAATAAAACTTTGTAGTATTTACAGATGAAGAAGTTGCATATATTTCCGCGTAAATAAGAATACTAGAAGATTTGTAACCTGCAACAATGCGGAAACATACGGAAAGCAAAATTTATTTAAATTAAAGTCAAAATATAAAGCGCCACACGTGTAACATGCAATATTTTCACTTCTAAGGCTGTTTACACAAATGCATAAGGGCAAAATTATATAAACGCTTGGGTCGCTTCAAAGCAATGATAACGTACGGTGTTTCATTGTTTTTCGTACGGCGTTCGCAAAGCGTAGGCACGCAACGAAGGCATTTATGGAAATTTTTCGATACTTCGCCCGACAGATGAATTAATGAATGCAACACAGCCAAATCGTCTATGTAAATCCGCCTTAATTTTTGTAGCTGTGAAAGTCTCCTGCAAATAAAATGGTGCTGTAAATGCAAACAAATCAAACTCCTGTATGATACTACTTTATCTCCAGCTCACCGGGAAGTTAGTATAAAATCGATTGCAAGATTCCCCTCGTTTTGCAAGGATTTGTAGTTATCTCACTTAGCGCGCTACCTAGCGGAATTTTGTTTTCTGTAGGTTGTATTGTCACCAAGCCTCGAACTGTGTGCCATGTTTCAAGTCTCTAAGTCACCCGCAAGTTAGTTGAAAATGGATTGAAAGATTCCCAAATCAAAACTAGTTTTCTTAATATTGTCACGGATATTAACATCACTAAGTTATACCATCACTAAAGCTGGAGACATTGGTGCTTTATCGGTAACCGTATCGGTAACCTTTTAACAGCTGATTCGACCAACCTTATGAGAATCAACGCAATCGATTATTGGTGCCGCTAAAGTCGTAACCGTATCGTAGCCAACCAATTGGGTTTTGGTTTACCGTCGTAACGATAAACAGCTGATTACGTTAGGGATACGGATACAGCGATACGACATACGGCACCAATGACTCCAGCTTAAGGCGATGCCAAGGCCACGATAAGCAGTATTTACGTCAATAATCAAATCATGTATAAACATATATAAGGCAGCCGAAAGATGTCACACACAGATGCATTTACTTATACGCCTATGTATGCGCGAGAGACTGTAAACTACAAACATTCACATCAATAATTCAATCATTATGTATCTACATAAACGAATAAATAATTGCGTCTACACATATGTACGTATACGAGCAGCGGAGCGGCAATGCACAAACACATGCACATATATTATCTGAGTTGTCACAAGAGAGAGCAATAATTTGTGCACGTAGTTGTGGCTGGCGATTTTGTAGCCGAAACTAACTAGTAACTTCTGGAAATCGAAGAGCCTAGAAGTATGCAGCGTAAACTATAAAAGCGGGGCAGGCGAGTAAGAAGTTTCAGTTTGATTTGAGTTGTCAAGCAGCTACGACTAAGACGATATCTAGCGAGCAATAGCAGTATTATTTTGAAAGTCAGTTTCATTTAAGCTATCAGTTTGGTTATTAAGCTATTCGTTGCACAGTTTGAGTGTTATTGTGAAGTATTTTAATAAAGGCCATTTTTTTCCATTATTAAATATTGGAGTTATTTATTCAACAGTTTAGCGATACGAACCTAGCAAAAGGGCAAATAAGAAGATTTGCAGCAAATTCGTTACAATATCTCGATCCATGCGCCATCTACCCAAATTTTTTTGATCAAATATTGCATTTTCACCGGGTTGTGGCTCACGCCCAAGTTCCAAGTCTTTAGCTCACCGGGAAGTTACCTAAAAATCGATCGCAAAATTCCCTGCGTTTCTTCAGGGACTTTCGTTTATCTCGATTCGTCTGCCACCTGGCGGCATTCTGTTTTCCACGAATTGTAGTGCCATCGACTCGCAAACTATGTGCTAAGTTTCAAGTCTCTGGATTACCGAGAAGTTAGTTAAAATTCGAAATTTCCATTTTAAAATAAATTTTCTGTATATCTCGTCCCGTGCGCCACCTGTGGGATTTTTTTTTACTTGCATTGGAACTTCCCCAGATCTGAACTATGCTCTAAGTATCAAGTGTCTAGCTCAACGGGAAGTTACCGAAAAATACTTTTCCGTGGGTCAAAAATTCGTAAGGAAATGAGGGGACAAACATGAAAGCGACTTAATATAAAGGTACTAGAAGACCCGGCAGACATTGTCCTGCCCCAAATTTGGTCAATCTGCACACATATTAATAACCTTTTTCCGACTGACTCTGCCCTCCCTCCCACTTAACTTTTTCCTAATCCTTTTATTCACTCCTCCCTCCATATTTTTCGCTACATCTATCTCCATCTTCGTCTCATTCTATCTCGTTCTCAATCTCCTTCTCTCTTTTCTCTTCTCTCAATTTCTTCTCATTCCCTCATTCTCATCCCTTATTGCGTGTCCCAGAAGGTGGTATGTATTTTATTCCAGTCCCAGTCCAAGTCCCACTCCGAGTCTCAGTCCCAGTCCTAGTTCTAACTGGGATAATATATTACTCTGTACTAAAGCACTCATCAACAGCTTTCATTTGATATCCATATTGTATAAACACTGTCTAGGCATCCATTGGCCCACGTTTTGGCCTATATCTCGAGACCCTAGTCACCCAGTCACCTATCCTATATTTCAAGTTAGATCAAACTACAAACGGGGTGCAAAACAAATTCAAAATCGGTTTAGTAGTTTAGGAGTCCATTGGCCTCAATTGTGTGACACGTGTTTCTTATACATATATTAATATAATATAAAAACCCACGAAATACACAAGCCAGTTTGTATTTCATAGGGTTTTTTGACATTAGGCCGTTTTTTCTTTATTTTTTCTGACAAATGAAAATTTTGTTTTTAGTTTCAAAATTTTGTGCATAAAAACACAACTAAATTCAAAGTGAAAATTGTATGTGCAAATGAGTTTTCGATAAGTGTACATTTTTCAGTTTTTCATAGTTAAGGAATTGACCTCCAGATTCTTGTGTTACACAAATATAGTAAACTTGGGTACAGAAATTCAAATTAAAGTTTTTCACAATAATTAGAAAAACTATACGTTTTCTCTGCTTTTTACACTTAAAGGAGTAACCCTCCGTAATAAATTAAACTTTTAATGAAAATGAATAACTCTGAACTGAACACTTTTCGCCATGATCTAAAATTAAAATGCTGTGGAACAGGAGCAAAACTTTTGTGACTACATAAACCCTGTTTCAATCTTTATGTCTCTGCACAGAACCCTATTTGACCGTTTTCAACCGAAACAACAATGGCAACCCAGATTTTCCCGTTATGCTCACTAAAGCGAGTGCCTGTCAGAAAGAAGTCAACACACTTGTACTTGTACACTATGAATTTGGTAACCTGCCCACCGCTGATTGTGATAGAGATCCAATTTTATGTATTTGGCCTGTTGCTAACACCGAACCTTTACGAACCTTTTCGAGCCTTTTCGGATATTTTTTGACAAATATCCGTTACGGTTTTTTTTGATTTAGTCGCCAAGCCCGCGATAAAATCTATGCAATAGCTTAACAAGATGGCGACGGAGCTACTAAAAAGTACACTGTAAAAAATTCATAAAATACGATTTTTTGTGCCACCTAGCGGCGATTTTTTACGTGTTCCAAATTCGATTACAAAATTCTGTTCGCTACACTGAGTCAAGCAAAATAAAACCGTTAAAAAAACACGGCTATTATTTATTATATTCTATTACATAAATGAGTGATATTCTTAAATTATCTTCTTACTTCAAACTTTTCACTAATATGTATATTCCATATTCAATTATTAAGTTCAAGTGAGATGAAATGAATTTTTGTCAGTGCTTGGCTATTCTTCATTTTGTTTTCTAAAAAAAATAGCGACAACCAATCAGCGAGCAGAAATGGCGCTGGCACGTACACAAACCCAGTCGGACTTGGTAGATTTCAAAATTAACATATCGCATTGTTTTCTTGAATGCATTTAAAAATACTTCTACATGCGTTCAATTAAATTTAATTATTACATCAATCAAAGCTTCATTGTTTTTGTACAGGTGAACCAAAAAGATACCCAAAAATATTACTTCAAAAGTAATTTTACACGAAATTATAGCAGTTTAGTTCCTAATGGGCACAGCATATATTCGGTTGTGTGCCAGAGGATGGAATGCGTGCGCGCGGGGATGTGTGGTGCACTTGCCTATGCGGTGCGCTTGCCTGAACGTTTTACAAAAACAATTGCGTGAAAGCGCTTATGGGGTGACGATCACCGTTATAGTGCGTAAAACACTAGAATATCCCGATAATTCGGCCAATGGTGCATTCACAGATATTATCTGAAAGTAGTAACAACAAAAACATTAATGCTTGAATGCAGCGCTAATAAATTTATACTCACTTTATTTTGTTCGCTTTTCGTTCGTATTTCGTGGTTCGTTGCACGACGACGCGTTAAATCACCTCTAATGGAGGATACATGCTCGGATGGTACAACGATTTCTATGGCCATAATTGGTTGAAATAAGCGCGTGCCCACTGATATTAAGATCTATAGGAGTGTGCAGCAAAATGTTATTTAAGCGGAAAATATTCACAGTGACAATTACAAAGGTTCACCATGATCTTGTCAACATATTGATTTTTGACCCCCTTGCAAATTGTTAGTAAGTTGAATAGAAATAGGAATCTAGCAGACCCACCGCGTGGATGCTCATAGTCAAGATGAAAGGTAGCTGAAATTTGGCGATGAACTTTATAAGTTTGCATACCGAAATAAACAAAAACAATGTTTCCCTATGAGACATATATATCAATGCTACTAAGAAGACGATAGACTTGAATTTGATAGAAAACGAAAATGATTCTGCTCAAAATGGATATCAAATATACATAACTCTGCCGCCATATACAGCGCACCCCAGAAAGGATTAGTCTTTCAAACGGTCCCAATGCATGTTTTTGAGCAAGGTTTACCAAACGATATTACATAATATGGCAAAAATCGATTAAGCGGTATCAAAACTGACCTAACGTTTGACACGGACTATATCACGCCAGTACAAGGTAAAATTTTACCTTCAGGAGTAATGATGGGATAGCTATACAGTGCTAGAGACATTACAGCCAACAAGATGGCTCAAAGATGGTATAGGAAACTGTGTCTGGGCTATACTCGAAGAATCTGCGCATAAACCAGTCTTACCGAATAAGTCAATCTTGCATTGACCATCAGGCAAAGGTCTATACCATAGAGAGAGCAGTTAGACTGTCACAGTCTTAGAGACTAATGCAACGATTGTTGTTGTTATTGTAGCGATAAAGCGTGGGGAGTGTTTCCAATGGTGATGGTTTTATGCCGTATATAGATCCAGTACGTTGCGGTAACAGGCATAATTAATGTACTAGCCCGGCCATCTCGGGAACTATTTACTATAAACACATTGCACCTTCTAAACCATCCCGCCTCACCCCCTAATTCCATGGAGGACTAGGGGTCGCCAGAGCCTCGCCTACTAAATATGTGTATGATACACTAATATTTGTATCAGGATTCGCCTCGCGTAGATGATCTTGACAATTGGGTTGCGGAAGCTGTGAATTGCGCTTATCAACCCCCGGACTCCCTAATCTAACGATTCATTTCGTTTTGTTTATTTCTGGGAAGGGTGGATAATTAATGTGTATAGAAATAATTATCTCGACTACCCTTGCCAAATTTGGTTTGAAGACAAACCGGTGAAGGCGCTGTACCATTTTTTTCTTAGAGATCTCAATGTTTCCCTTTGCCTTGTCTTCAGGCAGAGCAATATCGAAGGGCAGAAATTTTCGATGTGATCGCTAAGAAATATTCCGAAATAGATATTGTGACGAATATTAGCAACACTAAGTGATACTATCATCTCTAAACCGATACTAAGCAGTCACTTGTATCTACATAAACAAATCGATCATTATGTTTACACATATGTTCATACAGCAGCGGAGAGGTACTCACGAAAGTATGCAATCATCAGCAAAGTAGTTCTCCCACATACACATGCATATTTCTGAGATACTCACAAACGTATGCAATCTTCAGCGAACTAGTAAATTCTAGAAGGAGAAACGCCTAGAAGTATGCGAACGAGGAAACCGAAGAATATAAAAGAAGCACCAGCTGAGGCATGAGCAATCAGTTTGATTTAAGCACGATATTGGTTGCGAAGTATAAGTGTTATTGTGAAGTACTCTAATAAAGACCATTTTGCATTATTGAATATTGGAGTTATTTATTCAACAGTTTAGCGATACGAACGTTATTAGAAGGTTGCAAATAAGCGGAATTGCACTGGTTTTATACCGAGGAAAATGAGGAATAATTAAGATCAACGAACTTGCTGTGGACAAACCGGGATTATTGTAAGGTGACAGAGGTAGGAAAGGTGGAAGAAGTCTAATTACGAAATATCTGGTTGGCATTCACTGGAGGGAATTAATAATGGACAAAAGTGTCTTCTACTAAATGTGTGCACTGAAAGAAATGGTGCTAGTAAAATCAACAAATTGGTTCCGTCGTTCTTGACTCAACGGAGATTCGGTGAAATTCATGGAATTATGGTTAATTCGACCGAGTTCTTTGTCAAGCGAACAAATTAGTTTAGTCATTTCAACAGAAGAGAAATTTTCGCTCTTAAGTTAACAAAATTCTGTAAAATTGACAGATTCCTAATCAATCTAACTGATTTTTTTGTTAACACAATTGATCTCACTGGTCATTTCAACAGCGGTCAACAGTCAATACATGAGCAAATTTCAAAGAGAATTTTACGCACACTGCGCTCTCTACTTTTTTCTTATGTATGCTGTGTACTATATGTATGCACATATTTACGTATGTATATGGAGGCCACCGCGGTGTGATGGTAGCGTGCTCCGCCTACCACACCGAAGGCCCTGGGTTCACACCCCGGGCAAAGCAACATACAAATTTTAGAAATAAGGTTTTTCAATTAGAAGAAAATTTTCCTAAGCGGGGTCGCCCCTCGGCACTGCTCGGCAAGCACTCCAAGTGTATATCTGCCATGAAAAGATCTCAGTGAAAGATCATCTGCTTTGCAAATGCC
Source organism: Eurosta solidaginis (assembly GCF_040869045.1). NCBI lineage: Eukaryota > Metazoa > Arthropoda > Insecta > Diptera > Tephritidae > Eurosta > Eurosta solidaginis. Next base: position 87,430,073 of record NC_090319.1, on the reverse strand, counting down.
GCAACATAAGTACTTTCGTACAAAGCTGTCGCAAGAACTTTTTTTTGTTCATTTGACTACTAAAACGGTCAATTACGAATCAACGATTTGTGCGCAGTTGATTCAACACCTGGTTGCGATGGATAAAAATTTACAGAAATTTCGGTTGAATTGACCCGTATTTCGGTTGATTTTACTAGTCTTTTTCTTTCAGTGTGCGAACGTGCAAACTTATAGTGCAGGGTGCGTCCTGCTATTAATTCAGCAGATATACAGGAGGATCTGTAATCATGTCGTCGGTTCCACGTCAGCGGGTCTATGTTCTAGTATAGGCATACCACCTCAGTTTCAGTCGTCACCTTCCATCTCCATAACTGGATATAGCAACCAATGATAAGTACTTTTACAATAGAAATATAGCTTTTATGTTAAGATATGCGGGAGCCGGCCTTAAAATTAGTCTTTTGCCAGGTTCATAGCTAGAAGAGGTAGCAACTATTGCTATATCTCAATTCCTCTCTAGAATGCACCCCATTACAAAAATTGGCGAAACTCTTGTGAAAGTTCTAGTCAACAAACTGCAACCTTGCCGCTAGAAAAGGTGAACTTTTTATATTTAGGTATTGCTTTTGTTATTAAAATACACAGATCACCCTTGAAAAAGCTAGGGAGAGAAATAAGTTGTTTTTAGTTGCACCAAACGCTAATGGTCAAAAGAGCCTTGGTAGGTCTTAGTAAATTCTATAAATAAATTGACCGGAAAATTACAAAAAAAAAAAAATAATTTCCATATACGAGGTTGTTTGTTGTCTTAAGCTTTAATGTACAATAATTCGTTTTCGCAAAGCTCAGAATTTTTTCGACGTTAGGCCTGATCGGAACATGTAAGATATAATTCGAGTGCTTAGACAATACTTTTGTGTTAACGACAATTGCTTCGTTCTTTAAACTGTTGAACATTGCCTTAACTAAGAATATGCCCTTACTTGCTATATGTGCCTGAACTAGGGAATCAATCTAGAATCAAGCTGCGGGTCATTTATTACGTAGTAAGACTTTACCTGGCGGCCGCCGTGGTGTGGTGATAGCGTGCTCCACCTACCAGACCAAAGATCCTGGGTTCACGCCCCGGGCAAAGCAACATCAAAATTTTAGAAACAAGATTTTTCAATTAGAAGAAAATTTTTCTAAACGGGGTCGCCCCTCGGCAGTGATTTAGCAAGCACTCCGAGTGTATATGTGCCTTGAAAAGTTTCCCAGTGAAAACTCATCTGCCTCATGATACGTGCGGTGTTAAGCAATTTCAGAGCTCATAAATAAATATTTGAAGGCAACTTTATGGTATGGCGGTGGAATTGTGATAGTTTTGGGCCTACTGGGCTGCCTCTGGAGTTGGCAAAATAACTTTCTTTGATGGCACAATGGATAAAAATTTGTAGTTAACCTTACGTAAAGACAAGTTGTTGCAAAGTGTCCCTAATTTAGGTGTACGTGGTCGATTTCGCAATAACTAAGACAAATGCCCTCAACACAAATCAGGGATTGTGCAGGCATTATCACCCATGCCTATCCACACCTCATGAATCCACTTCTACAATTTCTCGCCTTAAATGTCATTGAAAATTTCTGGTCAATTTTGGAATCGGCTACACACCAAAGGCAGATTAGTAAGATTAGCGATTTAAAAACTACTCTTGTCGAAGAAAGGCATAAGAAACCACGCGAAGCCGCTCAAAAACTAATTGCATCTATGGATAATCATCTTGAAGATGTTATTTAACAAAACGGTGGTTATACGAGGTACTAAACTAAATAACAAAGTAATTTTTTCTAAGGCAAAGCGCATTGCACGAAATAAGCTGTGACCTTAGTTTTTGAGATAATTCTAGTTTTTTTAAATATTTAGCACAAACGCGTAAAGACAAGAAAATTAAGTATTTGGTAACGCTTCGGCGGCGAATGCCAGCGGCGACCCGTTTCTCCCCCCTTCAACCAGATTTCCCTTCTTCTGCCATCTCCCATCCGCACTCCGTTACCCCTGGGCCAAGTTTTCCTATAAACAGGTGCTATTTTTAGTTCAAGACCGGCCATACGTGGCGAAGAGTCACACCCTGAATAAGGTGCCCAAGCTTTGCTAACAAATATGGCGGATCTAGAGAAGAAAACTCAATAAAACCCGTAATTCCGAGTGTCATCCGAACCGTGCTCATGGGATGAATGGCACTACGTTAGTGTGTCTTATAACGGTGGCCTCCAGATACCTGATGCCCTCTGGTTGTAATTAGTCTTGCTGTGATACTGGGGGCTATGTCCCAGCTGACCTACCTTCCCCCATACTCGTGGGTATTTTTATGGATAAAAACAATATAAAAAACAACCAAAATGGAGCTGAGCAGCTCCCAATAGATCAGGTCGATTGCGCCCTTTCGGTGCAAGCCGAATCAACTGTCGCCACAGACTTGCCGGGCCGAATAGTCCCCTGCATGACGTAGAGATGGCAGATGTGGGGACTCTGCAGGATGCAAATCGGGTAGAGTCACAATCCAGAGTCTCGCCGGAGGATGAAGAGAGGCTCCTTGCCTCTCCGGCGAAAAACGATCAGCCTGGCCGGAATGCAGAGCGAGATCGGTTAATGTGATGCCGCTCGAAAACGTCTCAAGCGATTATTGGCCAGGGGGATTAGCTACAATGAAGCCAGGGGACTTGCCAAAGAACCCTTGGGATCGGTCCGTGGTGAGGGGCCAAGAGAGGCCGCTCAGATAGCTTGACTCCACCAGAGAGAGAGCCCAAAAAGATGTCGCTGCCCACAGCTGGCAATACAAAAATATTGTCAAAACCTGTGGAAAGCTGTGCATCAAATGTCGAGGCAACCATGCCTCCCCATCGTGATGCAATAGCCAAGCAGTCGGCAATTTTCAGGGATGTCCTGAGTGGGGTAAGGCTGGGCATTATACCTCCCGACTATCCAGCCACGGTCTGGTCTTCAGGGGAACTGAAGGCCATCCTGGGAGAGGTGGTGAGCCAAAAAGATGGTGCTATAAAGCCCACCTTTAGCGGTTGCACACCTCGCCCAGGCTGGCTTTCTATCACCTGCAGGGATGCAACCACCGCGCAGTGCCTAAGGGCTATCGCCCCAAAGCTCACTCCATGGCAAGGTGCCAAGCTGAAGGTGGTATCTGATGCGGATATACCACGTCGCATCATTCTCGTGGGGTACTTTAAGGAAGAGGAATGCCTCTCAAACGACGACATCTTGAGGTTAGCTGAGGCCCAAAATGTCGGCTTGAATACCAGGAACTGGAGAATCCTCAACCGGATTCGAAATTCCACGGTGGGGGCAGTTACTATAGCCGTCGATCCGTTGTCTGCGGAGCTATTAAAGCTACGCAACTACTTGATGTTCTGTAGGTTTGACAGGGTCAAGTTAAGGTCCAAAACCAAGCCATCCCTGCCCCTGGTAAATATAAATACCAGCGGCAGTGACAATAAGGGTGAGGGAGATGATACGGTTGGCGATGGCAAATCGTGCTGTTCGAAGAACCAGAAGGTATCTAGTAGGCATTTACCTACTGAACAGCAGGATTTGCCGGGTCAATCGGACACCCCCCAAAAACCATCTCAAGAAGAGCCCAGGCCTTCTGGGTCTAGTGTTGGCCCACAGAGGCCAAACGAGGCAGCGACAGTCCGCCAGTCTGTCCCCCAAAACCCGGCAACAAGGCAACCACCTCGTGGGAGCCCCAATGTCAGGAAAGGGAACAAAAAAGGACGAGGACGAACGGCTGAAGAAGCCGTAATGCCGCTTAAAAATAGGGCAAGGAAGGTGGCTACACGTGGCCGCAGAGACCATAAATAGTGTCTCCCCTCCCTATCAAAGCCCAAAAGCAAAGACGTCTGAAATGCTTTCAGGTCAATCTTCACCATGCCAAGGCAGTCTCAGACGTCCTAATTAAAAAATTTGCAGAAGAAGGCCTGGGAATAGCCTTCATCCAGGAGCCCTGGATTCAACACGGTGCCGTAAAAGGCCTGAACAGTACTGATGGTAAGTTAATTTATGCCACCAGTTCTCGCCCAAGAGCGGCGATACTTTTCAGCAACAAACTAATGTTTCTTCCACTTTTACAGTTTATGACGGCCGATCTCGTAGCAGTTTGGGCTAAAATTCCAACCACAAGAGGCGAACAAGAGGCAATCTTAGCCTCTGCCTACTTTCCGGAGGAGGAAGAAAAGGCCCCAACAACCGAAACAATAGCCCTCATCAAATACACTCCGCAGAGTGGCACGCCATGGATCCTCTGCTGTGACGCAAATTCCCATCATACAACATGGGGTAGTACGAACATCAACAACAGGGGTGAGTACCTCCTTGAGTTTATCAGTAGTAATAATATAAGCATTATCAATCAGGGCAATGAACCCACCTTTGTAAATGCTATTAGAGGGGAAGTTTAAGATCTTACTCTGTGCAGCCATAATATGGCCAGCACCGTCACTAACTGGCATGTTTCAGGAGAGGAATCAATGTCGGACCACAAACACATTGTATTCGACATTGGTCATCTTCCGGAACACATGACAGCTTTTAGAAATCCCAGGAAATCGAACTGGGAGCTTTTCCGTTTTATTATTGAGGAAGCTGGTAACAGCTTACAGCGACCTATAACCACCGTGCAGGAGCTTGAGAAAGGAAGCTGAACAGCTCCACACAGACATTTCTCAGATTTCAATGAGAGTTGCCCTCAAGGAAAGATACGTACACAACGTGAATGGCCTTGGTGGAACAAAAAGCTTGAGCAGATAAGAGGCCAGGCTAGGAAGCTGTTCAATAAAGCGAGAGCTATGGGCGACTGGAATTCATACAAAGTCGGTCTAACATCTTACGATAAAGAACTTAGGAAATCTAAAAGGGCTACCTGGAGAGAACACTGTGAAACGACTAATGATCTTCCAGCAGCGGTTCGATTACAAAAAGCCCTTTCTAGAGATCACAGAAATGTAATTGGCACGTTGAAAAAAACAGATGGGAGCTACACCACGGGGCCGGAATAGACGAGCAAACTATTACACGAAACACACTTTCCTGACTGCACAGCAGGCTATCAATCACCACCTATAATGGCAGATTTGCCAACTATCAGTGGTAATGAAAAAAGCCTAGCAAAAAAGCTCACCAGTGTGAAACGAGTGCTCTACTTTCAGCCCATTCAAGTCACCAGGACCGGATGGGGTCTACCCTTGTCTGTTACAGCAAGGGATAAAGCATATAGCCCCAGTCCTTTCCACTTTGTATAAGGCATCCCTACTGCTCGGCCATATCCCGAGCAGATGGGCAGAGGTTAAGGTAGTATTCTTACCAAAGCCAGGGAAACCCGAGCAACTTCCCTCTTCGTATCGACCAATAAGCCTGAGCTCGTTCCTCCTAAAAGGTATGGAGAAAATCTTAGATCAGCACATCAGGGAGGTCAATCTAAATAAACTCCCTCTGTGTAGGAATCAGTTCGCCTACCAGTCAGGGAAATCCACGGAGACGGCTATTCATAGTCTCACGGTAAAAATCGAAAAGGCTCTAGGGTCAAAAAATATAGCCCTCTGCGCTTTTATTGATATATCAGGGGCTTTCGATAACACAACACATCAAGCTATCGAACAAGCTATGATTGACAAGGACATAAGCCCTATAATAATACGATGGGTGCTGTCTATGTTAAAGAGTCGAAAAATCCATTTGGAACTGGGAGGGCAACTGAATCAATTGCGGCCACAAGAGGCTGCCCACAAGGAGGTGTGCTCTCCCCTCTCCTGTGGACCCTGGTCATTGATGACCTCCTTCAGTTAATGAAAACCAAGGGATTTGACACACAAGGATATGCAGATGACCTAGTTATTTGCATCACAGGGATGCACGAAGATACAATATCAGATCGCATGCAACAAGCCCTTTGCATCTTAGAGACGTGGTGCGATACCAAAGGATTGTCTATAAATCCTAACAAAACTGTTATAGTGCCTTTCACCCGGAGAAGGAAAGTATCAATTCCAGAACCATCCCTGGGTGGAACTAAAATACAATTCTCAATGGAGGCTAAATATCTAGGGGTCACACTGGATAGAACCCTCACGTGGAATGCTCATTTGGATGCTATCCTAAACAAGGCAACAAGAGCTTTCTTCGCCTGCACTCGTCTCTACGGCAAAACATGGGGGATTTGTCCAAAAATGGTATATTGGACATTTAATACTGTCGTAAGGCCAATAGTCACCTATGCTCCTCTAGTTTGGTGGCAGAAGGCCACGCAAAGAAAGGCAACGGCTAAACTAAGCAAACTGCATCGATTAGTTTGCATTGACATAACGGGTGCTTTAGTGCTTTAGTGGGAATACCTCCCTTCCCTATTATGATAGAGAAAGAGGCAACACTAGGTGCACTAAGACTTCCAAATATTTCTCAGTTGAAAGAAGGAAATATGATAGGGCATATGAAAGTAATTAGAAAATTCATAGGAAATCGCTCATTACAACTGCGTGACGTAATGTCCCCTAAGCTCAGAATCTCACGGAACTTTGAAGTGCCCATTGTGGACAGACCCCACCGGGAAATAGGGAATCCTTATAACGACCCTGACTCAGAGGTCTGGTACACGGATGGATCAAAGTTCGATGACGGAAGAACGGGAGCTGGCATCTATGGGCCAAACTTCAAAAATCGATACCAATGGGATGTTACCCCACCATATTTCAGGTAGAAATTCATGCAATAGAGGTCTGTGGTAGAGAATGTCAGCGGAGAGGCTCAACATCGAAGAACATCTACATTTTGTCGGGCAGCCAGGCGGCACTGCGTGCCTTGCAATCCTACATAGTTACTTCTAAGCTGGAGGATGAATGCACTGAAATCCTTAATGCCCTGGGAGCCAAAAACAAGGTTTTGTTGGGATGGGTTCCCGGACATCAGGGCCATGAAGGTAATGAACATGCAGATTACCTAGGAAAGCAGGGTGCTACATCAGCTTTCTATGGTCCAGAGCCCTTTTGTGGACTCACAAAAGCACACACCAGGGAAACTATAAGTAACTGGAAAACTAAACAATTCAGACGTCACTGGATTGACTGCCCAGGGCAAAGGCAGGCCAAACTGTTTATACTTCCGGCAACGAAAGTATCAGCAAAACTCATTAACCTAAGCAGGGATGACCTAAGAACTATTACTGGGTACTACACGGGACACTGCGGTCTACGATATCTTACTTACTTACTTAATTGGCGCTTAACCGTCTAAACGGTTATGGCCGTCTAACAAGACGCGCCAGTCGCTCCTTCGCTCCGCCAACCGGCACCAATTGGTCACACCAAGGGAGTTTAAATCGTTTTCCACCTGGTCCTTCCAACGGAGTGGTGGCCGCCCTCTACCTCTGCTTCCATAGGCGGGCTCCGATAGAAACACTTTCTTGGCCGGAGCATCATCTTTCATCCGCATAACATGGCCTAGCCAGCGCAGCCGCTGCGTGTTAATTCGCTGGACTATGTTGATGTCTGCGTATAGCTCGTACAGCTCATCATTAAATCTTCTTCGGTACTCCCATAGGCAACGCGTATAGGTCCATAAATCTTTCGAAGAACTTTTCTCTCGAACACTCCTAAAGCCGCTTCATCTGCTGATGTCATGGTCCATGCTTCTGCCCCATACAGCAGGACGGGTACGATAAGTGACTTGTAGAGTATGATTTTTACTTTTCAATTGCCTACCTAGCCCAAAGTAGCATTTATTGGCAAGATTGATTCTTCTCTGGATTTCAGTGCTAATGTTGTTGCTAGTGTTGATGCTGGTTCCCAAATAAACGAAGTCTTTTAGTCTTTCGAAATTATGGCTGCCAACAGTAGCGTGGTTGCCAAGGCGCATCTTTGCTCGATGACAGCAGGGACTTCGTTTTGGCCTCATTCACCATCAAACCCATCTTTACCGCTTCTTTTTCCAGTTTGGAGTAAGCAGAACTAACAGCGCGGGTGTTTAGGCCGATGATATCAATGTCATCAGCATATGCCAGTAATTGCACGCTTTTATAGTATATTGTTCCAGTGCGGTTAAGTTCTGCAGCTAGTATAATTTTCTCCAGCATTAAATCAAAGAAATCGCACGATAGGGGGTCACCCTGTCTGAAACCTCGTTTAGTTTCGAACGGCTCGGAGAGGTCCTTCCCAATTCTGACTGAGCTGATGGTGTTGTTCAACGTCATTTTGCGCAGCCGTATAAGTTTTGCGGGGGAACCAAATTCAGACATAGCGGCATATAGGCAGCTCCTTTTCGTGTTGTGGAAGGCGGCTTTAAAGTCTACGAATGACCTAAGTATATTAAATCTATCTGATACCCAAATTTGTCGTTTCTGTGAGCTGGATGATGAAACGCCGGTTCACATTCTCTGAGAATGCGTCGCTCTAGCTAGGCAGAGACTATCCCATCTAGGTGGTGGGACTCTTAATCCCTATGTGATATGGAGTAAAAAGCCTGAAGAGGTACTTAGATACATCAAGAGCCTCCAGATACAAAATTAGGCTGAAAGGTCTTGCACAATAGATCTGCACAAAGGTCGCAGTGATTCCAGACCAATTAATAATAATAATGTCAAGAGAGTTTCACTTACCTGGGATTCAAATAGGTCACAACCTTTGTATGGTCCAACTATTATGTATTTTCTGGGAAGCCGAAGGTGGAGAAATGGTTGGAGAAATCTTCGGTCACCAGCAGCATTTGCATTATATTGTCTTGAAGAATATCTTAATAAGAAAATTTTTATATACATATGTACATACATATGTATTTTTTCTGATCTTAATGATTGAAAAAATGTGTGTATGTGAAAAAAATTAGATTTTCAATGAAAAGTAAAATTTTAAGAAGTATAAAATTAATTTTTTTAAACAAAATAAGCACTATTCACTTATCAAATATAGAACCTTAAGTTTGTAGTCTTAATATAATAAATATATAAAATTAATTATCCAATAAACAAATATAGCCAGAAAAGCTGAATTAAAAATGATTATAAATTCATATTATAGATGATTCATATTTGATATTATTGCAAAATTTAGCTTTAATTGTCTTAGAGTAATATTTGACTGCTTTTTACAGTCATCCTGTAATCATATTCGTAAACATATTTCAATAGTTTTGGTTGAAATTTTTGAATGCAATTATCATGCATTTATTCCTCATATCTCATTCAAAATAAGATACTACTTATTTCATCAAGGGAAGAAAGCATGCGGAAGTGAGTTGTTTGAACCACACGTCACTCGCAAACAAACTTGACGGTTATACACCTGCGACTACAACATCCAACATCAGCTATGATCGTCAATATCTTAAAATACGATACGGTACGGGATGTTAAACACATATCCAGGTACATATGTCAAGAGAGTTTCACTTACCTTGGGTTCAAATAGGTCACAACCTTTGTATTGTCCAACTATTATGTTTTCTTTGAAGCCGAAGGTGGAGAAATGGTTAGGGAAATCTTCGGTCACCAGCAGCATTTGCATTATATTGCCTTGAAGAATATCTTAATGATTGAAAAAATGTGTGTATGTGAAAAAAATTAGATTTTCGATGAAAAGTAAAATTTTAAATGATGTATATTGTATATTAAAAGTATAAAATTAATTTTTTTTAAACAACATAAACACTATTCACTTATCAAATAGTAGAACCTTAACTTTGTAGTCTTAATTTAATAAATATGTAAAATTAATTATCCAATCAACAAATATAGCCAGAAAAGATTCAGAAAGCTGAATTAAAAATGATTATAAATCTTTGATCACCTATAGTAAACACATTTGATTCAAATATCATTCCAAAATGTCATTGGAAAACTATATTCAGTTTTTGATCATCAAAGGTAAGCATATTTCATTATTATTTTTGTTTGTTTTTATGAAATACTAGCTTATTCCCGTGGGTTCCATCCCACGTTTCTATAAAAATATGCAAAATAAAAAACACAAATTTTAAATTTATTTTAAGGATGTGTATTTGCGAATTTAGGTACTGCTAAAACCATAGGATATACAATATTTTTTGTAAATTATTTGGTGTATAAATAAAAAGATTTTTTGATGAGCCAACTATGGAGTAGGCTACCTATAATTGGCCATAGGTGAAACATGAGTTGGTAAGATTGCCTCCTACTACAGCTAATGACTGTCCTTGAACTTTATTGATAGACATTGCGAAAGCCAACCTAATAGGAAATTTGAGGTGTTTGAAATTTAAAGGCATGTCTGTCGGTATTAATTGAATCCTTGGTATGAAAACTTTGTTGTTTTCGAAATTTCCCGATCAAATCTTTGATTAAATGACATTGGAAGTTTTGTGATGATAAGCCTTGTCGCATTACATAAGCGCGGAAGATCCAAATTACGAAGCATAATATTATGGACCCTTTTTAAATGATCAATCGATGACGAGGAATTCCTGGTGGCCCCAAGGAGTTAAGAAACTCAACCAGACAATGCACAGCCTGCGATTCTTCCACGACTGTGTCAATGGATCGATAAGTAGTATCGTTTGTTTGAATTTTATATAGATATGGAAGATGTAGACAGATTGAAATTAACAAAAAATTTTAACGGCGGCAGATTACTAAAGGTCCAAACGGAATAACAGCCAAACTCAAGTCTGTAGTTAGACTTTAGCTGTTAAAATAACCTAAGTTTGTACGGCATCCATAGTTCTCAAAAATCCCATTTGTAAGGAAGGTGTCACGCCTGCTTTTCCCCAATTCCACATTTTACTGGAGGTGTTAGGACTTAGCGTCATATAGCTCATTACCAATTTTTATTATCCTAGCATTACTACGTCCAGAGATGTAAGGTATGATATATTCCATTTGTATGGGAGGTGGCACGCGCCCTTCTCCCTCACCCCACATTTTCTTGGTGGTGTTAGAGATTGACCTCATATAACTCCTTACTGAATTTCAATGTTCTAGCATGAATACCTTCAGAGATATGCAGTATCAAAGATTCCATTTGTATGGCAGGTGCCACGCCCCTTTTATATATCGAAATTATTTTTAGCCTATGACAAGTGGGTTGTGCAAATTACCTACATACATACATACATAATTTGAATTTTATATATTGTAACGAATCTTAGCAGCACTAAGGGATACTATCATCTCTAAGCCGATGCTAAGCAGTGAATTGTATGCACATCAATAATTCAATCATTATGTCTACACATATGTACGTACACGCAGCGGAGAAGCAGCGCACAACAACATGCATAAATCTGAGATACTCCCGAAAGTATGCAACGGTTGTGCAAGTGTCGCTCACACATACAAACACATGCAGATATCTTATCTGAGATGCTCCCAAATGTAGGCAATTATAATTGTGGAAGTGTCGCTCACAAATAAACGCGCATATGAGAAGTTATACACGTGCATCTGTAGTTATAATTTCATAGCAGTAACTAAGTAAATTCTGGAAGCGCCTAGAACCTAGAAGTATGCGAACGAGAAATCACAGAGTATAAAAGGCAGCAATAGTAGAGGCGCGACAATTAGTTTGATTTAAGACGCTATCTGGCGAGCATTGGTAGCGTTATTTTGAAAGTAGTCTAATAAAGGCCATTTTGCATTATTGAATAGTTGAGTTATTTATTCAACATTTTAGTGATTCGAACGTTAGCAGAAGGTTGCAAATAGGCGGAATTTCCCTAAATTCGTTACAATTGGTGTCAGAAGAAGAATTTTTCAATAAATTCCAGAGTTGCAGAGCACAACAAAGACATGGCGAAGTTAAGTAGATTAAGGATCCAGCAACTGAAAAAGGAGTTGGAAGCCCGTTGATTGAATACAACCGGCAATAAGATCCAACTTCAAGCACGGCTACGAGAGGTAATGGAGTTGGAAGGAATTGATGTGGACGAGTATGTCTTTTATCCTGATGTAGAAGAGTCACCGACTAAAATGGAGGAGAAGATAGAGACTCCGAATCCATTTGCAAGTGTTGACACTAACGCGATACTAGCAGTTTTGAAACAAATATCAACCGAAATATCATCTCAACTGGCAGAACAGAAGACAAGTATAGCATCCCAACTAGAATCCCAGGAGAACCGTATAACATCTAAGATGGAAACTCAACTGGAAAAACAGAAGACATATGTGACATCTCAGTTTTCTGAAAAATTGAAAGCACAAGAGGGCCGCATATCCTCGCAGCTGGAGGCACAGGAAGCAAGAGTATCAAAAAAACTTGAATCGCAGGATACAAAAATCGCACAATCGATGATTTAAAAGGTCGTATGGAGCAATTACAACTAATTCGCCCGGCTGTTTCAGCAAGCAATCCGAAGGTAAAACCGCGATCTTTTGACGGATCTGTTCCTTTCCAGGTCTTTAAGCTTCAATTTGAGAAGACGTCAGCAGTGAAAAACTGGAATGCTGAAGATAAAGTTGCTGCACTGTTCGTGGCATTGAAAGGGCCTGCAGCTGAAATCTTACAGACTATTCCAGAGTACGAAAGGAACAGTTATGAAGCATTGATGGCCGCTGTCGAGAGACGTTACGGAAGCGAGCATAAGAAACAGATATATCAAATTGAGTTACAAAATCGCTACCAAAAAGTGAATGAGACCTTGCAGAAGTTTGCGTCGGATGTCGAAAGACTGGCCCATCTAGAAAATGCGGACGCACCCGTGGAATACACCGAGAGGGTAAAAATCCAGAGCTTCATAAATGGCATACGAGATGTGGAAACGAAACATGCTACATATGCAAATCCAAAACTAACATTTGCTGAAACGGTATAGCATGCACTGACTCAAGAAACAGCCTCACTTTTGAGTAAGCCAGCGTACAAAGCTCATCGCGTGGAAGTGAAAAGGCCAGACTAGGTAGACACAATTTTGGAAGCACTGAAGGGATCACAACAGAAAAATTCTGGAGTTATGAAATGTTTCAAGTGCGGCAACCCAGGTCACATTGCACGTCATTGCACCACCAGTTCTAATAGTTCCAACAATGTGGGTGGCCGTAAACGCAGAGCTGAAGATGAGCAAATTTCCAAATCTACTCAATCGTTAAACTAAAGCGAGTCAGCCGTAAGGGGCAACAGCTGGCTCCCGCAATCGAATGCCCCATAATCTCCATCTCACAAATTGGAAGAAGGTCAAGCAATATTACTGTCGGAGGACATGTGGATGGAAAGGAACGTTTACTGACTGAAGATACGGGTGCATCTCATTCCATAATTCGAGCGGATTTAGTCAACAAGAAGATAAGACCATTGCATGGAGCAAGATTGCGTACAGCCACTGGAGAAGACACCACGGTTCTAGGAGAAGTATCATGTGAAGTCGCAATAGGAAACGTCACGGTAGTACACAATTTTATAGTGGCAGAGATTGTTGATGAAATCATAATTGGAGTGGACTTCTTAATCGACGAAGGCATCAAGATCGACATGCAAAGCAAGACGATGTGATATAAGAACATGGATGTGCCACTTAATTTCGGCTACGCGAGAGACTACAGCAGTAAACGAGTGCTGGTGGAAGAGAGTCAGCAAATACCACCAAAATCAGAAGCAGTCATCTGGGCAAAGGTTGATGGAGATTGTGGGTCAAACAAATTGTGGGTTGTCGAAGTAGCAAAAAATCAGCACCGAACGTACCCTGGCTATAACAAAACAAGATGGACGTATCTCGGTAAGAGTACTCAATGAGTTCCAGTCACCACTCAAACTGGCCAGAGGAGCTATTTTGGGAAGATGCCAAGAGGCTGAAGTAATAATCAATTGTGAACAGCTCCAGGAAGAGGTTTCAACTAGCAATATTGATCTTTCAGATGACATCATGGCATGGACGGAGGGACTATAGGAAGACTATCAGAGTAAGGCAAAACAACTGCTCCTAAAGTACGCAAACATATTTGACCAGGATGGTTCCAAACCAGGCCTCACCAATGTTGTGAAACATCAAATTGACACTGGAGACGCGAGGCCGATACGTCAAGCTCCTCGTAGTGTTCCACCAGCGAAGCGGGAAGTTGTGAGTCAAATCGTACAAGAAATGAGCGACAGCGGCGTCATCAAACCATCAGCTAGTCCATGGAGCTCACCGGTAGTACTTGTAAAGAAGAAGGATGGGAAAATGAGGTTTTGCGTGGACTACCGGAAGTTGAATGACGTTACAAAAAAGGATAGCTACCCATTGCCAAGAATTGACTACACTCTGGACTCGCTCTCTGGTACAGCCTTCAGCGTCGGATATGGTCTTTGGCAATTTACAGTAATGCCCTTTGGATTATGTAATGCACCAGCTACTTTCGAGCGACTCATGGATCAGGTATTGAAAGGACTACATTGGAAAACATGCTTGGTGTACCTGGACGACATCATCGTATTGGGTAAGAACTTTGATGAACATCTTAAAAACTTAGAGGAAGTTTTCCAGAGGATAGCTGGCGCTGGTCTGAAACTAAGTCCCAAAAAGTGTTCGCTGTTTAAAAGGGAAGTAAATTATTTGGGTCACAAGGTAACGACAGAAGGCATCTGTACTGCGAATGAAAAGATAAAGCAGTAAAGAATTGGCCAAGACCACTGAACCTGCCATGAATTGAGAAGTTTCCTTGGGCTGTGCACATATAACCGACGATTTGTGCCAAACTTTTCCAGCGTAGCCCATAGTCTCCATGAGCTTACAAGAAAAAATAAAGCTTTTGAATGGAAGAAGGAGCAAGCAGTGGCTTTCCAAACATTGAAGGAGCGTTTGTGCACCGCCCCCATGTTGGCATATCCGATTTTAGGAGCAACATTTATTCTAGATACAGATGCGATTGGAGGCGTTTTATCACAACTGGCCGATGTATAGGAGAAGGTAGTTGCATATTACAGCCGTTGCATTGGAAAACCAGAGAGGAACTAACAAATACCTCTACGGCCAGCGATGCCGCGTCAGGACAGATCACACAGCGTTGAAATGGCTTCTGCTGTTCCGTAATCCGGAAGGACAATTGGCACGGTGGATCGAGCGACTACAAAGCTATGACTTTTCCATTGAGCATCGAAAAGGTAGTACCCATGGAAATGCTGATGCAATGTCACGAAGACCATGTAGTTTGGAATGCAAGCACTGTTCAAAGTCCGAGGCTAAAGAAGACATTATAGATGTCCGGCTAATGACTATAACGTGTACGGATGAATGGGACAAGGAACAACTATGATGCAAGGGCTCGAACGAAACGAAAGACCAAGCAGAGAGGAGATGTCAGCAGAGAGTCCCATTGCGAAGTCATATTGGGCACAGTGGAACAGTTTAGAATTGATATCCGGTTGCTTGCATCGAGTATGGGAGAGTGAGGATGGTCAATGCAAGAAGAAACTGATAGTTGTTCCCATAAAGAGGATTCCTGACGTGCTCAGCGAGCTGCATAATGGTCCAAGTGGAGGTCATATTGGAATCACAAAAACGCTCGAGAAAATTAAGCACAGGTTCTATTGGGTTGGTTGCCGTCAGTCGGTCACCGAGTGGATTGCCAACTGCGAGGTTTGCAACAGAGCGAAAGGGCCCAAAACACGAAGTCATGGCCAGATGGATGTCGAAGGTCCATTTCCTACTAGCAACCGCGGAAACAAATACGTACTGGTGGTTATGGATTATTTCAGTAAATGGCCAGAGGTATACCCAATCTCAAACCAAGAAGCGGAAACAGTAGCAGATGTGGTTACAAACGATTGGGTTGCAAGGTATGGTGTACCAATGGAGTTACATTCTGACTAAGGCAGGAATTTTGAATCAGCTGTGTTCCAAGAAATGTGTAAGAAGTTGGGCATTCGAAAAACACGGACAACTGCATTGCATCCTCAGTCCGATGGTATGGTGGAACGTTTCTATAGAACATTGGAGGAGCATTTAAGGAAAGTAGTATACAAGTACCATAAGGATACACACATATCATTATTCTTGATGGCCTACCGATCGGCAGTACATGAGACAACGGGCCAAACTCGCGCAAAGGTAATTTTTGGCAATGACCTTCGACTGCCAGCTGATTTGAAGCATGGGATAGATGCCGATGCGGAAGAAATGTCAAGAAATCCACTGGTGTCTAGGAAGAAGAGCTGAGAGAGATACACGATCTGGTAAGGTAACGAGCCAAGATTATGAGTGACAAGATGAAAGCGAGGTACGATAAAGCAATTAACTCGGAAGGGTTTCAGGAAGGAGATTTGGTGCTGTTATACAACCCACAACGAAAAAAAGGTTTGTCCCCGAAATTGCAGTGTAATTGGGAAGGCCCATACAAAGTTGTAAAACGGATCAACGATGTAGTGTACCGCATACAAACCATTGGCAAACCACGAACCAAAATGAAAGTGGTTCATTTGGAAAGGCTGGCAGCGTTTAGATCGAGAGATTTGTCTGATTGGGACGATCAGACTTAGGTGGAGGGCAGTGTAAAGAATCTTAGCAGCACTAAGGGATACTATCATCTCTAAACCGATGCTAAGCAGTGACTTGTATGCACATCAATAATTCAATCATTATGTCTACACATATGTACGTACACGCAGCGGAGAAGCAGCGCACAACCACATGCATAAATCTGAGATACTCCCGAAAGTATGCAACGGTTGTGCAAGTGTCTCTCACACATACAAACACATGCAGATATCTTATCTGAGATGCTCTCAAAAGTAGGCAATTATAATTGTGGAAGTGTCGCTCACAAATACACGCGCATATGAGAAGCTATACACGTGCATCTGTAGTTATAATTTCATAGCAGTAACTAAGTAAATTCTGGAAGCGCCTAGAACCCAGAAGTATGCGAACGAGAAATCACAGAGTATAAAAGGCAGCAATAGTAGAGGCGCGACAATTAGTTTGATTTAAGACGCTATCTGGCGAACATTGGTAGCGTTATTTTGAAAGTAGTCTAATAAAGGCCATTTTGCATTATTGAATAGTGGAGTTATTTATTCAACATTTTAGTGATTCGAACGTTAGCAGAAGGTTATAAATAGGCGGAATTTCCCTAAATTCGGTACAATATATAGATTAAAATTTAATCATCAAAGGACTTCAAAAATGATTCAAAAGCATATATGTAATACTTCTATATCGCTAATAGAAAACTCTCGCAATGCGTTTTCAATTCGAAATCAAAACAAGACAGCCTATTCAATTTTTGTGACAAGAAAAAATTTAAATTTAGGTACATTCGATTATTGAATACAAAAACAAAAACGTTTAAACAGCAATATATCGATACTCTGATATTTGGGAATGTACCTAGCCTTTTGTAGCAATAAAGGAGTATTACATATATGTTTCAAAGAGTGATCGAAAAATGTTTTTCAGTTTCTGATCATTTGTTCAATTGTATGATAACTCATTATTTAGTCAGAAAGAGTAATCAAATTGTATCGATATGTAGGGAAATTAAAAATTTAATCATCTAAATGCTGAGTGGGTATGTACTAATTTTGAATTTCATGCATACATTAAATGAAGAATGGCTGCAATTTTAATGGGTTGAAAGAGAATCCAGGAAACGGTTTAAATGCAGCAATTTTCTCTTATGAACAAACGTTTAGGAAAATAATTTGAATAACGTTTACTTTTAAAAAAATTTACAGAAATGCCTGTTAGGTAATGATTCATGAATGAGACGTCATTAATCCAAATTAATCAAATGTATTAGTGGATTTGCTAAAGGAGGCCCGTAAATTGTTTAGTCCCGGGCCCGGATTATCTCTCTACGGCCCTGGGTTAACATAATCAAGATCTTGTATTAAGTGTTAATGGGACGTTGATTTGCTACCGATTTAAACGTTTGTTCATCTTTAACATATTCGTTAAATTTAATGAGCTTAAGACGGCATCTATAGGAATATAGAATTTGAGTTTACATAAGAAAAAAATGTGTGAGTGTACTTATGTACGCGCGTGAGAAGTTATACTTCTTTGTCATCATTCAAAAATAATTTTTAATTGCACGCTAATAATTAATTTCAATAAAA
This sequence comes from Eurosta solidaginis, assembly GCF_040869045.1. NCBI lineage: Eukaryota > Metazoa > Arthropoda > Insecta > Diptera > Tephritidae > Eurosta > Eurosta solidaginis. Next base: position 87,412,058 of record NC_090319.1, on the reverse strand, counting down.
CAATAAAGGGACTGGAAAAAAATTTTCACTAAAGTTTAGTTTAAATTTAAAAAATTAAATAAATAAATAATTGTTTTCTTATATTAAATGTAGCATACATTCGCGAATTAATCAAATGTTAATATTTTTAAGTTACTTCCACTGCCGTCGTATCTTCGAGTAACGACTGAATCTTTCAGTTATCTGTCAGTGGCTTATGATAAAAAAATTTTAAGGCGCGATAACCTGCAAAGAGATTTTAGGCCGAGCTTCTCTTCCAATTTGCGTCGTGCTCCTTTTAATTTTTCCTACAATTTGGAGGGCAAGGCAGATGAGTTTTCACTGAGAGCTTTGCATGGGAGAAATACACTCCATAGAAAAAAATTGTCCAGCGAAATATATATCTAGTTCCGGAAGTGGTATACAACATCATTATTTAATTATTCTTGAACCAGATAGTTTTCGAGTTGATACTCAACTTCGTTCTCCAATCATTATCCAACCTTTGAGAAATTTTGTAAAATTAAAAGTTTTCGAGTTGATCTCCAACGTAATTAATATTTTTCCAATTATTGTCTTAATTTCGAGAGATTTTGAGAAATGTACAGTTCTCAAATGAATATTCAACAAATTTCTACAGTTGATATCCTGCATTGCATATCGTTGAGGTGGAGTTTAAAAAAATCTGCAAGGTGGTACCACCAAAACCAACAACAATTTATTGTGAGTAATAAACACCTGGTTGATAGCAGTAATTAAGCGTAATTAATCAAAACTAAATTATGTAGGCGGCCGCCGTGGTGGATGGTAGCGTTTTGCGCCTACCACGCCGAAGAGCCTGGCTTCACCCCCGGACAACATCTAAATTTTAGAAACAAGGTTTTTTAATTAGTAGGAAATTTTTCTAGGCGGTATCGCAGTGTTTGGCAAGAGCTCCGAGTGTATTTCTGCCATGAAAAGCTCTCAATGAAAACTCATGTGTCTTGCAGATGAAATTCAGAGTCGGCACAAATCAAGTAGGTACCGTGCGTCCGGCCAATTTAAAATTATAAGGAGCACGATGCAAATTGGAAGAGAAACTCGAGCTAAAATCTCTTCGGAGATTATCGCGCCTCACATTTATTAATTTTTTAAATTATATATATTTCATTTTATGTTTGTTTTTTTTAATGGAGTGTTCAATTTATACTTATTACTAGCAGACCCGGCAGACATTGTTCTGTCCTAAATTTGGTCTATCTGAATACATTTTAACCTTAGAACCGTGACATGGCCATACAACCTAATCTCGTGTCTTGGGCACTCAATGCCCAGTAATATATTTTGTATGAAAATTTAAGCTTTTTATAAGGTTTTTTTATGAAAAAGCCAATATTTTTATATTTATTTTGTTATAAACAGATATTTTTTAATATATAAAAGTAAAAATCTTATAAAGTTTAAGTTTTGGATCTCTCAAATGGGTGAAGTTCTCTGCTGTCTTTTTGATGCGTTGTGATTTGCTGTCGACGTTGTTGGAATATTGTCCTCGTCTTCACCAATATATTGTATTTTTCGAAGTAACACTTTTCGCAAGTCCTTAAATAGTGTTTGGTGCAGGTCGGAGTAAGACAATGGTCGCAAACTGCTGTTATTTTGTTGTCGACTTTAGCAGTTCTGCAGGTTCCACACCGTCGTTTCAAAGTGTTTACCTGGGAAAGGAAAATAATGAAATTATTTTGAAATTATATAAGCTAGGAAAACTTGCCTGTACCGTTGGACGTGAGCTCGATACTGAAGGAACTATTTTAAAATCTATCAAATCCTTTGCAATTTTAGTTGCAGAATTAATTTTTGTTTTGCATCGATTATGCAATTGTTTCTGTGCTAGCTCCATTGCCAAGTCTTTCAAAAATATTTTGCGCTTTTCAGACTTATGGATGTTCCATGTAGGGTTACTATGCTCAAAAAAGTTTTTATTACCTGAGTGCAGCAAGTGCAGCAACCTCCAGCATATTATAAAATAATGCCAGAGGCCAGAGGTTTGTTTTTCTTTTGCCTGTGAATCCGCGTAGCATTTTGTCAAAAGTATCGACTCCTCCTTTATGCTCATTACTAGCCTTTACCCGCGGCCCCGTCCGCAAGGAGAAAATTAAATATATGGGATATTCACGTTAGCCTGCTTATCAAGTTATCTGTTTAAAAAGATGTTTATGTCTAATACATTTTATTTTTGTAATTGAGTAAAAAAAGGACTAAATGAGCTGATAACCTGATAGGATCCCCAAATGATCCCGAAATTATCCAAAAAAATCCACGAAATGACCCCGACGCTATCGCGAAAAGATTCCGAAAACCATCTAGAAATGCCACGGAAGGGTCTCCAAATTTCCCGAAATAGTCCCAAAAAACCCGAAATGACAACGATACGATTCTAGATTTATCCAGAGAACCACAAAGAAATGATACCTGAAGGGTACCAAAATGATTCCGAAATAGTCCCGAAAAAGTTCCGAAATGACCCTGACGGACTCCCGGGCGGTCCTCAAAAACCATACAGAAAATATCCAGGAAGGGTCCCTAGGGGATCCACGACGGATCGCGAAAACCATACAGAAATGATTCCGGAAGGGTCCCAAAATGATCCCGTATTAGTCCCGAAAAAGTCCTGAAATGACCCCGACGGGATCCCAGACGGATTCCGAAAACTATCCAGAAATGATGGAAAGGTCCTCAATGATCCCCTAATAGTCCCGAAATGACCCTGACGGGATCCCGGACAGATCTCGACATCCATCCAGAAATGATGCCAGAAGGTCCTCAAATGATCCCCTAATAGTCCCGAAATGACCGAAAACCATCGAGAAATTATGCCGGAAGGGACCCCAAATGATCCGAATACCATACAGAAATGATGCCGTAAAATACCCCAAATGATCCCGAAATAGTCCCGAAAAAGTTCCGAAATGAACCCGAAGGGATCCCGGACGGATCCCGAAAACCATCCAGAAATTATGCCGAAAGGGTCCCCAAATGATCCGATACCAGTCGATAAAAAGTCCCGAAATAACCCCGACGGGATCCCGGACGGATACTCAAAAACATATAGAAATGATGCCGGAAGGTACCACAAATGATCCCGAAATAGTCCCGAAATGACCCTGGCAGGATCCCGTACGGATCCCGAAAACCATCCAGAAATGATGCCGAAAGGCTCCCCTAATTATCCCGCATTAGTCCCGAAATGACCCCGACGGGATTCCTGACGGATCCCGAAAAGCATCCAGAAATTATGCCGAAAGGGTCCCCAATTCATCCCGTATTAGTCGAGAAAAAGTCCTGAATTGACCCCGTCGGGATCCCGGATGGATCCCGAAACTATCCAGAAATGATGCCGGAAGGTACCCCAAATGATACCGAAATAGTCCCGAAATGACCCCGATGGGATACCGGACGGATCCCGAAAACCATCCAGAAATGATGCCGGAAGGTACCTCAAATGAACCCGTATTAGTCGAGAAAAAGTCCAAAATGACTCTGAAGGAATCCCGAACGGATCCCGAAAACCATACAGAAATGATGCCGAAAAGGTCCCCAAATGATCACGTATTAGTAGAGAAAAAGTCCCGAAATGACCCCGACGGGATCTCGGACGGATCCCGAAAACCATCGAAAAATGATGCCGAGAGGGTCCACAAATGATCCCGTATTAGTCGAGAAAGGGCCCCGAAATGACCCCGACGGTATCCGGACGGAACCCGAAAACAATCCAGAAATGATGCCGAAAGGGTCCTCAAATGATCCCGTATCAGTCGAGAAAAAGTCCAGAAATGACCCCGACGGGACCCGGACGGATCCCGAAAACCATCCTGAAATGATGCGAAAGGGTCCCCAAATGATTCCGTCTTAGTCGAGAAAAAGTTCCGAAATGACCCCGACGGGATCCCGGACGGATCCAGAAAACCATCTAGAAATGAAGCCGGAAGGTACCCCAAATGATAACGAAATAGTCCCGAAATGACCCTGATTGGATCCCGACGGATCCCGAGAACCATCTAGCAATGATGCCGGAAGCTACCCCAAATGATCCCGTATTAGTCGAGAAAAAGTCCCGAAATTACCCCGACGGGATCCCGGACGGATGCAGAAAACCGTCCAGAAATGAAGCCGGAAGGTACCCGAAATGATCCCGAAATAGTCCCGAAATGACCCTGATTGGATCCCGGACGGATCCCGAGAACCATCTAGCAATGATGCCGGAAGCTACCCCAAATGATCCCGTATTAGTCGAGAAAAAGTCCCGAAATGACCCCGACGGGATCTCTGACGGATCCCGAAAACCATCGAGAAATGATGCCGAAAGGGTCCCCAAATGATCCGGTATTAGTCGAGAAAGGGCCCCGAAATGACCCCGACGGTATCCGGACGGAACCCGAAAACCATCCAGAAATGATGCCGAAAGGGTCCCCAAATGATCCCGTCTTAGTCGAGAAAATGTTCCGAAATGACCCCGACGGGATCCCGGACGGATCAGAAAACCGTCCAGAAATGATGCCGGAAGGGTCCCCAAATGATCACAAAATAGTCCCGAAATGATCCCGGAATAGTCCCGAAAATGTTCCAAAATAATCCCGACGGAATCCCGGACGGATCCCGGAAACTATACACAAATGATCCCGGAAGGGTCCCAAAATAATCCCGGAATAGTTCCGAAAAGTCCCGAAATTACCCCGGCGGGATCGTGGACGGATCCCGAAAACCATCCAGAAATTACCCCGGAAGGGTCTCGATATGACCCTAGCGGGATTACAAATAAGTTGAAGCTAATTATAAAACCGTGTTAATAAGGCAGCAGGCGCGTTGGAGCGAATGAAGAGTTACATAGAAACATACAGGTAAAGCTAATAAAAGCGTGCTAATAAAAGCAATTGGTGGAGGGCGGATATCAGGAGGAGAAGGAGAGGATCACTGATCGTTTTCCAAAATTGTCTAGATCTCGATCTGTATGTGCTAGATACCAAAAACTACTGATTTAGGAGAACATTTATATTAAGTTATAACAATTTATAGATTTTACACCAGAGGGGGAGATAAAGGGGGGGACGGAGGGTGTCACTGCTCACTTTGTAAGCCCTCGACTTATTTGACCCCTTGAGTCTGTGATATTGGTGAAGGCCAGTATACATAATGTTATAATATGTAAAAATTACTAAAATGTAATTGCTCGAAGGGTCGTGGGACCCCCACCCCTCTTTCCATGTTCGAAAAAATTTCGCTAGTAGACTACTGTCTGTGTCCCAAATTTCATCAAAATCCGTGTAGCCATTCCGGCGTGTTTCAGTCGCAAATACGAAAAAATATAATAATTAAATTATAACTGTTCATAGGGGGCGGGGACCACGCCCCTTTTGAAAAATATATAGCTAGTAGATCCTTCTAGACTATTGGCTATATGTGTGCAAAATTTCATCCAAATAGGTCCAGCCGTTCTTGCGTTTTTGAGTCACAAAGACAAACGTCTGGACAAACATCCAAACATCCAAACTTTGTCGGAAATGACAGCGACACGATTCTAGACGTATCCAGAGAACCACACAGAAATGATCCCTGAACAGATCCCGAAATCCATCCAGAAATGATCTTGGGAGGGTCCCAAAATTGTCCCGAAATAGTCTCCAAAAAGTCCAGAAATTACCCTGACGGGATCCCGGACGAATCCTGAAAACCAATCTTAAATGATGCCGAAAAAGACCCGAAATGACCCTGATGGGACCCGGAAAGGATCCCGACAACTATCCAGAAATGATACCGGAAGAGCCCCAAATGATCCCGAAAAAGTCCCCAAATGACCCCGACATACTCCAGAAAAAGTTCCTAAATGACTCCGAGCGAATCAACGACGGATCGAGAAAACCATACAGAAATGATTCCGGAAGGATCCCAAAATGATCCCGAAATAGTCCGGAAATGACCCAGATGGGATCCCGCACAGATCCAGAAATGATCCCGGAAGAATCCAAAAAACTATTCCGGAAAAGTAACAAAAATCCCGAAATGGCTCCTACGGCATCCCGGACGGATCCAGAAATGATCTCGGAAGGGTCCCCAAATGATCCCAAAATGGTCCCGAAATGACCCTGATGGATCTGGCAAACCATCAAGAAATTATGCCTTAAGGGTCCCCAAATGATCCCGAAATAAAACAGAAAAAGTCACGAAACGACCCCCGAAAAAGTCCCAAAATGACCCTGACGGGATCCCGAAAGGATTCCGAAAACAATCCAGAAATGATGGCGGAAAGGTCCTCAAATGATCCCCTAATAGTCCCCAAATGACCGTGATGGCATCCCGACAACTATCCAGAAATGATGCCGAAAGGGTCCGCAAATGATCCCGTATTAGTCGAGAAAAAGTCCCGAAATGACCACGACGGGATCCCGGACGAATTCCAAAAACCATCCAGATGCCGGTAGGTATCCCAAATGATCCCGAAAAGTCCGAAATGACCTCGTCGGCATCCCGGACGGATCCCGAAAATTATCCAGAAATGATGCCGGAAAAGTTCCCAAATGATCCCCTAATAGTCCCGAAATTACCCTGATGGGATCCCGGACGGATCCCGAAAACCATCCAGAAATGATGCCGAAAGGGTCCCAAATGATCCCGTATTAGTCGCGAAAAAGTCCCGAAATGACCCCGACGGGATCCCGGACGGATCCCGAAAACCATCCAGAAATGATGCCGAAGGGGTTCCCAAATGATCCCGTATTAGTCGCGAAAAAGAACCGAAATGACCCCGACGGGATCCCGGACGGAACCCGAAAACCATCCAGAAATGATGCCGGAAGAGCCCCAAAATGATCCCGAAAAGGTCCCCAAATGACCCAGACGAGATCCCGGACGGATCCCGAAAACCATCCAGAAATGATGTCGGAAGAGCCCCCAAATGATCCCGAAAAAGTCCCCAAATGACCCCGACGAGATCCCGGACGGATCCCGAAAACCATCCAGAAATGATCCCGAAAAAGTCCCCAAATGACCCCGACGAGATCCCGGACGGATTCCGAAAACCATCCAGAAATGATGCCGGAAGAGCCCCCAAATGATCCCGAAAAAGTCCCCAAATGACCCCGACGAGATCCCGGACGGATCCCGAAAACCATCCAGAAATGATGCCGAATGATCCCGTATTAGTCGCGAAAAAGTCCCGAAATGACCCCGACGGGATGCCGGACGAATCCCGAGGACCATCCAGAAATGATGCCTAAAGGGACCCAAAATAACCCCGAATCCCCGTAATGATCGCGGAAACCATCAAGAATTTATCTCTCGAAGGTACGCAAATGATCCCGAAAGTACCCCGACAGGATCCCGGACGGATCCCGAAAACCATCCAGAAATGATGCCGGAAGGGTCCCCAAATGATTCCGGAATAGTCCCGAAAATGTCCCAAAATAACCCCGATGGGATCCCGGACGGATCCCGAAAACTATACAGAAATGATCCCGGAAGGGTCCCAAAATGGTCCCGAAAAAGTCCCGAAATTACCCCGGCGTAATCCCGGACCGATCCCGAAAACCATCCAGAAATGATCCCGGGAAGGGTCTCGATATGACCCTTACGGGATTACAAATAAGGTGAAGCTAATTATAAAACCATGTTAATAAGGCAGCAGGCGCAGGAGCGAATGAAAAGTTACATAGAAACGTACAGGGGCGGATGGCGGGGGTAAAAGGAGAGGACCACTGATCGTTCCTCCAAAATTGTCTAGATCTCGATCTGTATGTGCCAGATACCAAAAACTATTGATTTAGGAGAAAATTTATATTGAGTTATAACAATTTATAGATTTTACACCAGAGTGGGAGATAAAGGGGGGAAGAGGGCGGAGGGTGTCACTGTTTACTTTGTAAGCCCTCGACTTATTTGACCCCCTTGAGTCTATGATATTGGTGAAGGCCAGTATACGTAAAGTTATAATGTGTAAAAATTATTAAAAAGTAGTTGCTCGAAGGGGTCGTGGGACCCCCACCCCTCTTTCCATGTGCGAAAAAAATTTCGCTAGTAGACTACTGCCTGTGTCCCATATTTCATCAAAATCCGTGTAGCCATTCTGGCGTGATTCAGCGCAAAGACGAAAAAATATAATAATTAAATTATAACTGTTCCTAGGGGGCGGGGACCACGCCCCTTTTCAAAAATATATAGCTAGGAGATCCTTCTAGACTAATTGGCTATATGTGTGCAAAATTTCATCCAAATCGGTCCAGCCGTTCTTGCGTGATTGAGTCACAAAGACAAACGTCTGGACAAACATCCAAACATCTAAACTTTGCCATTTATAATATACATACTAGCCTTTACCCGCGGCCCGTCCGCAAGGAGAAAATGAAATATGTGGGCTATTCACGTTAGCCTGCTTATAAAGTTATCTGTTTAAAATTTTTTTTCTGTCTAATGCATTTTATTTTTGTAATTGAGTAAAAAAAAAAGAACTTTATGAGCTGATAACCTGATAGGATCCCAAAATGATAACGAAATTATCCAGAAAAAGCCACGAAATGACCCCGACGCTATGGCGGACGGATCCCGAAAACCATCCAGAAACGCCCCCGGAAGTGTTTCCAAAAGTTCCCGAAGTAGTCCCAAAAAAACCTGAAATGACAACGACACGATTCTAGACTTATCCAGATAACCACACAGAAATGATGCCTGAAGGGTACCAAATTGATCCCGAAATAGTTCCGAAAAAGTTCCGAAATTACCCTGACGGGCTCCCGGACGGATCTCAGAAACCATCCAGAAAATATCCAGGAAGGGTCCCTAAATTATCCCGACTAACTCCAGAAAAAGTTCCGAAATGGCTCCGAGGGGATCCACGATGGATCGCGAAAACCATACAGAAATGATTCCGGAAGGATTCCAAAATGATCGCGAAATAGTGCGGAATTGATCCAGATGGGATCCCGCACAGATCCAGAAATGATCCCGGAAGGGTGCAAAAACTATCCCGGAAAAGTAACAAAAATCCCGAAATGGCTCCTACGGCATCCCGGACGGATCCAGAAATGATCTCGGAAGGGTCCCCAAATGATCAAAAAATGGTCCCGAAATGACCCTGATGGATCCGGCAAACCATCAAGAAATTATGCCGAAAGGGTCCCAAAATGATCCCGAAATAATACAGAAAAAGTCACGAAACGACCCCTAGAGGATCCCCAAATGATCCCGTATTAGCCCCGAAAAGGTCCCGAAATAACGCCGACGGGATCCCGAACAAATCCCGAAAACCATCCAGAAATGATGCCGGAAGGAATCCCAAATGATTCCGTAAAAGTCCCGCATTGATTCCGACGGGATCCCGAACGGATACCGAAAATCATCCAGAAGTGACGCCGGAAAGGTCCTCAAATGATCACCTAATAGTCCCGAAATGACCCTTAAGGGGTCATGGACGGATCCCATAAACCATCCAGAAATGATCCCGATATATTCCCGAAGAAGTCCCGAAATGACCCTGACGGGATCTCGAACGCACCCCTAAAAGACCCTGACGGGATCCCGGACAGATCCCGAAATCCATCCAGAAATGATCTTGGGAGGGACCCCAAATAATCCCGAAAAAGTCCCGCAATGATTCCGAGGGGATCCTGATCGGATACCGATAACCATCCAGAAGTGATGCCGGAAAGGTCCTCAAATGATCACCTAATACCAAAATGACCCTGACGGCATCCCGGACTGATCCCAAAATCCATCCAGAAATGATCTTGGGAAGGTCCCAAAATTATCCCGAAATAGTCTCGGAAAAGTTCAGAAATTACCCTGACGGGTTCTCGGACGAATCCTGAAAGCCATCTGGTTCTCGGACGAATCCTGAAAGCCATCTCTAAATGATCCCGAAAAAGTCCCGAAATGACCCTGACTGGACCCCGAAAGGATCCCGAAAACTATCCAGAAATGATGCCGGAAATGTCCTCAAATGATCACCTAATAGTTCCGAAAAGACCCTGACGGGATCCCGAACGGATCTCGACAACTATCTAGAAATGATGCCGAAAGGGCCCGCAAATGATCCCTTATTAGTCGAGAAAAAGTCCCGAAATGAACCCGACGGGATGCCGGACGAATCCCAAAAACCAGCCAGAAATGATGCCGGAAGGGACACCAAATGATCCCGAAAAAGTCCCGCACTAATTCCGACGGGACCCTGAGCGGATACCGAAAACCATCCAGAAGTGATGCCGAAAAGGTCCTCAAATGATCACCTAATAGTCCCAAAATTACCCTGACGGCATCCCGGACAGATCCCGAAATCCATCCAGAAATGATCTTGGGAGGGTCCCAAAATTATCCCGAAATAGTCTGGGAAAAGTCCAGAAATTACCCTGACGGATACCGGACGAATCCTGGAAACCAATCTTAAATGATGCCGAAAAAGTCCCGAAATGACCCTGATGGGACCCGGAAAGGATCCCGAAAACTAACCAGAAATGATGCCGGAAAGGTCCTCAAATGATCTCCCAATAGTTCCGAAAAGACCCTGACGGGTTCCCGAACGGATACCGACAACTATCCAGAAATGATACCGAAAGGGCCCGAAAATGATCCCGTATTAGTCGAGAAAAAGTCCCGAAATGACCCCGACGGGATGCCGGACGAATCCCAAAAACCATCCAGAAATGATTTTGAAAGGGACCCCAATGATCCCGAAAAAGTCCGCAATTATTCCGACGGGAATCTGAACGGATACCGAAAACCATCCAGAAGTGATGCCGGAACGGTCCTCAAATGCTCACCTAATAGTCCCAAAATGACCCTGAGGGCATCCCGGACAAATCCCGAAATCCATCCAGAAATGATCTTGGGAAGGTCCCAAAATGATCCCGAAATAGTCTCGGAAAAGTCCAGAAATTACCCTGACGGGTTCCCGGACGAATCCTGAAAGCCATCCTTAAATGATCCCGAAAAAGCCCCGAAATGACCCTGACGGGATCCCGAAAGGATTCCAAAGACTATCCAGAAATGATGCCGGAAAGGTCCTCAAATGATCCCTTAATAGTTCCGAAATGACCGTGACGGGATCCCGAACGGATCCCGACAACTATCCAGAAATTATGCCGAAAGGGTCCGCAAATGATCCCGTATTAGTCGAGAAAAAGTCCCGAAATGACCCCGACGGGATCCCGGACGAATCCCAAAAACCATCCAGAAATGATGCCGGTAGGTATCCCAAATGATCCCGAAATAATCCCGAAATGACCTCGTCGGCATCCCGGACGGATACCGAAAATTATCCAGAAATGATGCCGGAAAGGTCCACAAATGATCCCCTAATAGTCCCGAAATTACCCTGATGGGATCCCGGACGGATCCCGAAAACCATCCAGAAATGATGCCGGAAGAGCCCCCAATTGATCCCGAAAAAGTCCCCAAATGACCCCGACGATATCCCGGACGGATCCCGAAAACCATCCAGAAATGATGCCGGAAGAGCCCCCAAATGATCCCGAAAAAGTCCCCAAATGACCCCGACGAGATCCCGCACGGATCCCGAAAACCATCCAGAAATGATGCCGGAAGAGCCCCAAATGATCCCGAAAAAGTCCCCAAATGACCCCGACATACTCCAGAAAAGGTTCCGAAATGGCTCCGAGGGAATCAACGACGGATCGCGAAAACCATACAGAAATGATTCCGGAAGGATCCCAAAATGATCCCGAAATAGTCCGGAAATGACCCAGATGGGATCCCGCACAGATCCAGAAATGATCCCGGAAGGGTCCAAAAACTATCCCGGAAAAATAACAAAAAATCCCGAAATGGCTCCTACGGCATCCCGGACGGATCCAGAAATAATCTCGGAAGGGTCCCCAAATGATCCCAAAATGGTCCCGAAATGACCCTGATGGATCCGGCAAACCGTCAAGAAATTATGCCGGAAGGGTCCCCAAATGATCCCGAAATAAAACAGAAAAAGTCACGAGACGACCCCTAGAGGATCCCCAAATGATCCCGTATTAGCCCCAAAAAAGTCCCAAAATGACCCTGACGGGATCCCGAAAGGATTTCGAAAACAATACAGAAATGATGCCGGAAAGGTCCTCAAATGATCCCCTAATAGTCCCGAAATGACCGTGACGGGATCCCGACAACTATCCAGAAATGATGCCGAAAGGGTCCGCAAATGATCCCGTATTAGTCGAAAAAAAGTCCCGAAAGGACCACGATGGGATCCCGGACGAATCCCAAAAACCATCCAGAAATGATGCCGGTAGGTATCCCAAATGATCCCGAAATAGTCCCGAAATTACCTCGTCGGCATCCCGGACGGATCCCGAAAATTATCCAGAAATGATGCCGGAAAGGTTCCCAAATGATCCCCTAATAGTCCCGAAATTACCCTAATGGGATCCCGGACGGATCCCGAAAACCATCCAGAAATGATGCCGAAAGGGTTCCCAAATGATCCCGTATTAGTCGCGAAAAAGTTCCGAAATGACCCCGACGGGATCCCGGACGGATCCCGAAAACCATCCAGAAATGATGCCGAAAGGGTTCCCAAATGATCCCGTATTAGTCGCGAAAAAGTCCCGAAATGACCCCGACGGGATCCCGGACGGATCCCGAAAACCATCCAGAAATGATGCCGGATGAGCCCCAAAATGATCCCGAAAAAGTCCCCAAATGACCCCGACGAGATCCCGGACGGATCCCGAAAACCATCCAGAAATGATGCCGGAAGAGCCCCCAAATGATCCCGAAAAAGTCCCCAAATGACCCCGACGATATCCCGGACGGATCCCGAAAACCATCCAGAAATGATGCCGGAAGAGCCCTCAAATGATCCCGAAAAAGTCCCCATATGACCCCGACGAGATCCCGCACGGATCCCGAAAACCATCCAGAAATGATGCCGGAAGGGTCCCCAAATGATCGCGAAATAGTCCCGAAATGATTCCGGAATAGTCCCGAAAATTTTCCAAAATAACCCCGACGGGATCCCGGACGGTTCCCGTAAACTATACAGAAATGATCCCGGAAGGGTACCAAAATGATCCCGAAATAGTCCCGAAAAAGTCCCGAAATTACCCCGGCGTAATCCCGGACCGATCCCGAAAACCATCCAGAAATGATCCCGGAAGGGTCTCGATATGACCCTTACGGGATTACAAATAAGGTGAAGCTAATTATAAAACCATGTTAATAAGGCAGCAGGCGCATTGGAGCGAATAAAAAGTTAGATAGAAACATACAGGTAAAGCTAATAAAAGCGTGCTAATAAAAACAATTGATGGAGGGCGGATGGCGGGAGTAGAGGAGAGGACCACTGATCGTTCCTCCAAAATTGTTTAGACCTCGTTCTGTATGTACCAGATACCAAAAACTATTGATTTAGGAGAAAATTTAGATTGAGTTATAACAATTTATGGATTTTACACCAGAGGGGGAGATAAAGGGGCGGGCGGAGGGTGTCACTGCTTACTTTGTAAGCCCTCGACTTATTTGACCCCTTGAGTCTGTGATATTGGTGAAGGCCAGTATACGTAAAGTTATAATGTGTAAAAATTATGAAAAATAATTTCTTGAAGGGTCGTGGGACCCCCACCCCTCTTTCCATGTTCGAAACAAATTTCGCTAGTAGACTACTGTCTGTGTCCCAAATTTCATTCTGGCGTGATTCAGTCGCAAAGACGAAAAAATATAATAATTAAATTATAACTGTTCCTAGGGGGCGGGGACCACGCCCCTTTTGAAAAATATATAGCTAGTAGATCCTTCTAGACTATTGGCTATATGTGTGCAAAATTTCATCCAAATCGGTCCAGCCGTTCTTGCGTTATTGAGTCACAAAAACAAACGTCTGGACAAACATCCAAACATCCAAACATCTAAACATCCAAACATCCAAACATCTTAACATCCAAACTTTCCCATTTATAATATAATATTAGAATTAGATTAGATTAGGGTGTCCCTTATTTTTAGAAGTCTTTTTTTTGTAACGCATACCCTTCAGATCGGTTCTCCTTAATCTAATATACTCAATAAAAAATATAAGCTCATTACGAAAACTCTAAACCGTGCCGAATTACTTTGGAAACAAGTTGGTTCAGGTTCAACGGTTAACATTCGATCAAATTCTTTTTATTTGAAATGAGGTGTTCTATAAACAATTTTTTACGATTTGGGTTTTATATATTATATTCTAAATAAAGTTCAAACCCTCCCCGTAGGACTCGATTTTCTATGGAAAAAGACAAAAAAAGGCAATTTTACTGGCAAAAGAACTCTTTGAAAGCCAAATACCACCAAATACCACGCAAATGCTCTTTCGAAACAACAAATTGTTCCATATGGATCATATTGTTATTAAATTTTCATGTTAAATGTTCATCCGTCAGTGGCGCCACCTTCTGTATTAGAACAACAACGCAACGCAGTGCAGCTTTATACAGAAATATAGCCCGGCTACATTCAAAACGACGACTGCGAACGACAACGGCGAAAAACTGAAGCTTGACGATAATTGCCGCCAAGCACCGACGACTGATTATAATGAAAGCGACAACGACAGTTCTTCATTAGCCCAAACAACAACAAAAAATTTAGAAAAAAGTATTGCATGTGTTAAAAAAATTTATAACAAATCAATTTCAACACATATTTAAGGCTATTTGCATTTATTTTGGTTTTTATTCACAAAAAGAAAAAAGGACGCCACGACCGTCGCCTGTCAAAATAGAAATAGATCTAATCTAGCGACAGCGGCATTCATGATTAATTGCCGCTTTGTCGTGTCGTACCCAAAAAATTCCTCCCCATAAGAACATGTGTAAAAATAATTTGACAGATGCCGCACCGTCGTTGTCGTCTTGAATCTGTTTTCCCTAATACGCTAGCTTTTTCCAAATAAAAACAATTTGATAATATTAGGCCAACTGATTTGGTGGCGTTTCTTATTAATAGAAAAAAATTTCTACATAACTGTTCGTTCAAATAAGACGTGCACGGATTATTATTCTTGAGTTGTCGGGTTTTTCATTTCGAAAATGTCAGTGGAACTAAAATATAAAAAAAATAAATGTAAGGCGCGATAACCTCCGAAGAGATCTAAGGCCGAGCTTCTCTTCCAATTTGCGTCGTGCTCCTCTTGATTTTTCCCTACAAATTGGCCGGACGGGACCTACATGTTTTATGCCGACTCCGAACGGCATCTGCAAGGCAGATGAGTTTTCACTGAGAGCTTTTCATGGCAGAAATACAATCGGAGCGCTTGCCAGACACTGCCGAGGGGCGACCCCGCTTAGAAAAATTTTCTTCTAATTGAAAAATCTTATTTCTAAAATTTTGATGTTGCTTTGCCCGGGAGTTGAACCCAGGGCATACGGTGTGATAGGCGGAGCACGCTACCATCACACCACGGTGGCCACTGTGGATCTAAGAAGCAATAAAAACCAGGCATGCTTAACCAACGAAACGATATCATTTCGTTACGATAATCAACGTTAATAAACGAAACGAAGTCATTTCGTTTCGTTTATTAACGTTAAGATCGTCAAATTAACGAAATGATTTCGTTTCGTTTTCTGCCATATCAAAACGAAATCAAATCGTTTATGTTGATTATTAATTTCAAACTATGCTGGCAAAGCTGATTGATTGCGGAGTCATTAAAGGTGAAAGCATTATTCAAGCTGATTGCAACTTTTCTCATGAATTTTGACAGTACGAATATTTCTCAGAGTATTTTTGACATTACCACCAACGAATTACACAAACAAATTACATAGAGTTTGTGTGTGTATGTGCGCTCGTTGTTGCCACCTTACGGCTTCACCATGGCTATAGCATTACCAGCACAATTCAAACATAAAGTATCACGTTTTCGTTAACGTTTTTAACGTTAACGAAAGCTTTTCGTTTCGGTTAAAAACGAGATACAATTTATCTTGATAATTTCTTTATCGATAATATTTCGAAGTGTTTCAACGGAAACGGTGGAAATTTTTTGATAAACGATTAGCTTAACGTTAAGGTGCATCCCTGATAAAAACAGTATATTTCTGGTGGGTGAGATTAATCACCAAATAACAGGCGCAAAATTACCGTCGAATCGTCAAATTCTTGCGGTTCTGTTTTTCAACATTCGCGAAATAAAGTTAAATATTAGTGAAAGTGCAAATCTTGTGGCTCGGGAGTGAATTATATTCTGGGAAAAAGCTAGAATACCCACCAGAGCTTTCCCTAATTGTGTTAAAAAAATTGTGGATCTTTATCAGTTCTGGCGAGAGCTGCAAAAAAATTGTAAAAAGATACCGGATTTTTATAAAGGTCGCGAGGAGGAGTTTCAACAGGATTTGGATAATTTATTCGATATCGCACATGCTGATGCTCTCAACAGAATTAAAATAGAAGAAGATAAAGTATTCTTACGTAAACAGAGAGAGCCAGGCCGCCCAGGTTGCTTAATGGGTGTAGACAAAAAGTTGGCTGTAATTGAAGAAAAGGCAAGGTTAAGACAACTAGCAAAAGAGAAATATAGATTAAAACAAATGCCCTCAGATGCCGTATCGACATCTGTTGCTGCTTACAAGGATATGACACATACAGAATTACATGACCAATCTGCAAGCTCTGAAGAAAGTCTGAACGAACCGACTCCTTCCACTTCTCAATCAATTCGTTCTTTAAGTGCAGTAGCAAAAAGAGGAAGAAAAAATTTCATCACGCCAAAATTGGTTGCGACTTTAGACAGATGTCAACTCAGCATTCGAGATTCTGTTTATGTAGTTCAAGCTGTAGTGGAAGCACTAGGTCTTAACTGTGACGATTACCCAATCAACAAATCCTCTATTCAACGCATTCGAACGCAAATGAGAAAACATAGAGCAGAATTAAATCTGATTTTCAGAATAACATACCCGAAGTTGTTGCTGTTCATTGGGATGGAAAACTGTTACCTAGTCTCAACGTAAAAAGCTCTAAAGAAGAACGCTTGCCAATCGTTATTTCGTTTGAAGAGAAAGAACAAATTCTTGCAGTCCCGAAATTAGAGAGCTCTTCCGGCAAAAATCAAGCAAATGCAGTACTAAATACGCTAAATGATTGGAACCTTAATGATAAGGTACAAATAATGTGCTGTGATACGACATCATCTAATACAGGTCGCTTGAATGGAGCTTGTGTGCTTTTGGAGCAAGCATTAGAAAGAGAATTGTTACTTTTTGCTTGTCGTCATCATGTTTACGAACTTGTGCTCAAAATTGTATTTCAAACCAAAATCCAAGAGGACAGTACCAGTCCCGAGATTCCACTATTTAAAAAGTTCAAAGATAATTGGAAGAATATTAATCCTAATGCTATCGAACCCTGCTCTAATTTCGTAAAACAACACTTTTGTGAGACGATGATAAATGAATTGGTGGAGTTTTATTACAACGAACTGGAGAAGTCAATTGTACGAGATGATTATCGGGAACTGATTGAACTAGCTATTATTTTTTTGGGAGGGAACTCTGAGAATAAAATTAAAATCAGACCTCCAGGCGCATTGCATCAAGCTCGGTGGATGGCAAGAGCTATTTACTCTATAAAGATATGTTTGTTGCAGTCTCAATTTAAAATGAGCGTCAAGGACGAACAAGCGCTTAGAGATATTTCTTTATTCATTGTGACAGTTTATGTTAAGCCCTGGCTAAGATGCAGTTTAGCAGTAAAAGCGCCGAATCAAGACTTACTCTTTTTAAAGACCCTGAAGGTTTACGAAAGAGTTGACAAGTTGATTTCCAAAGCAGCTTTAGGAAAATTCAGTCACCACCTGTGGTATTTATCAGAAGAAATAACCCTGCTATCAATTTTTGACGAAGACGTTGATGAACAAACCAAGAAGAACATTGTAATTAACTTAAAAAGAGAAAGCTTTGATGATTCCGGAAAGAGATACGTTCCATCGAAGGATGAAACGTCGATATCTTTATATGGTGAATATTTATTCATATGTATTAAGCTATGCTCACTATTTACTACACGCTAAACTTTTGTTCTTGTTTTAGAAAAATCTTTGAGTGATTTCATCACTATTAGAAGCAAAAATATATTTTCGAGGCTAAAAGTTGACTGCAGTTTCCTTCAGGAAAATATATCTTCGTGGGAAGAAAACGTGGCCTATATAGAAGCAAAAAAGAAGATTTTGTGCTTAAAAGCAGTTAATGACACAGCTGAAAGAGCTGTTAAACTTATGCAAGACTTTCATGGTTTGATAACCGCAGAAGAAGAACAAAAGCAGTTCCTTTTACGCTGTGTGCAAGAACATAGAGATATGTATCCAGATTTTAAAAAACAGACTTTAAAAAGAAAATGTTCTGAGTAATCCTATTAACAATATTTAAATTAAACAATCTTTAATACAAATTTCTATTATTAAACAAAGCAATGAACATTTTCGTTGATCTAGCTACTAGATGAAGAAAGAAACTGCTATTTTTGAGGGCCTGTCGGCACGGGTTAAAGTTTACGTGGAAATTTAAAATTTGTTATTTAAGCAGAGGTTTGTATACTGAACCGAATTAGAGGGTATGCGTTTTGATAATTGCAAAACGAAATATTTCGTTCATATAAGGGACACCCTAATACATATATTAGATTAGATATTAGATAGTCATGTATGACTTGTGGTTTTTTTGTCACAGTATTCACTTCTTCACTGGCATGTGCTGTTGAAAGTAGTAGGACGTTTTACTTTGAATGTGCTGTAAAGCTTACCAATTGTATTGAATTTGAAAAGCAAAACACTGATTCAAATATACCCCTTTTTTTTGCTTCTTCAAAAGATGTAAAAATCTTTGGCAATTGGGGCTTATTCCTCTTATTGTGCCCACCAGGGTCGTATTCCGTGCAAGCAATTCCTCTGCCAAGTCGTAGCTTGTGAAAAAGTTGTCCATCGTAATATTTACACCCTTATCCAAATAGCGATTACTGAGTCGCATTACGAAACTGCACGCGATGCCAGTAGACCTCTGTTCATTATGCTGTGAACCCAAATATACCTCACCTGAAACGGGATAATTGGTTTTTGCGTCAACAAGCCAAAATATTTTTATGCCATATTTTCCAGGCTTAGATGGAATATATTGGCGGAAACTGCATCGGTTTCTTGTTGAAAGTAACTGCTCATCAATTGTCAATTCTTTACATGGAATGTAGGGCGTCGTCAAATTCTCCAAGAATAATGTCCATACATGACGAATAGGTGCCAACTTATCGCGCAGTAATCTCTCAGCGCGAGTCCTGGAATCGTCAAAGCGTAAAAAGCGGCACAATTGCTCAAATCGATACAATAACATCACTGCTATATAAAAGGGCATGTTCATTTTGTGAAAAGATCCTTGGATTGAACTAAGTTTGCTTTTTCAGCAGCCGCGTATAAAATTATTGCAATAAAATCATATATTTCATCAACATTCGTGTCCTGCCAATATCTTAATTTTTTTGGAACTGCTTGACGCATATTGGCTTCAATTACTCTTTTAGCTTTCCACACTCCATTGAGAGATAAGGCCATATGGCTTTTTTGCCTATGGCTTTATAACACTGCACCTTCCAATATAGCTAAAACTCTTGAAGGCTTCAATTGAGTTAACTGTGCTAATCATTTGCTGAACAATGTTCAACGCTCTGCATTTGAAGAAACTGAGGAACTAGGCCCAATTTTTGACTCTCGTAAAAACTGGTCCGTTATTTCAAAAAATTAAACTTACAGCACATGCTAGATACTTCATTAAAAAATGTTTACACTCCGCGTTGGAGTTCCTATCTTAATTTATTCAAATCAGTTTTAGCTAACTGGGTAAGGATAGGCGAAATATTGTCCAATCACAACGAAATGTATAGAATAAGTTCGATAGATTACCCGACTTTAAATGCATTGGTAGAACCTTTTGAAAAGTTTGATAGAATCAACCGAAAGCTACAGGGAACAAAATTATGTGTCAATAAACTATGTATACCTTTCGATTTCCAGCATGAGGCAAATTTGTTCTCCTAATCACGAAGACTTATTAGTCATACAAACATTGAAAGATAAAATTTTGCATTAAATAGAGGGGAAGTGGATTCAAATCTTAGCATATACCACAAAGTAGCTTGTTTTTTGTATCCTCCCACTAACAATTTAATTGAAGACAATGCTGAAATCAAAAAGTTTTGCAATTGATATTAGAGAAAAATTGTAAGTTTACAAACGGCGATGGTTACTAGGACATGTTTCTGAATTTCACTTCTTCATCAGCTAGCTTTTCGGGAGCTGAGCGTTGAACTCGAATCTCCAACACTCATATCAGTGCAAGCCTTTAGCTGCTAAGCCATATGAATGTCCCGTTGTTCGCTGTACAATTGGTCTCTAAGATTGCCTTTTTGTATTTCTCTTTTTGCATTTCTAAAATTTTGGAAAGAAACATGGTTAACTCAACAATTGATTTAGCAGTCGAGAATACCTCAATGAGTTCCACAAATCAAGATCTAGATTTCAGTTTATTTTTCTCAAGTGTGATTAGTGCAGAGAACCGTTCAGATAGAGAGCGTGTAGGAAGATGAATTGCAAAGGTACTGCTCGTATAAAGTAAATCCTGATAAAAATTATGAGCTATTGAAATGGTGAAGTCACCATTCATCAGAATTTCCCAGCCTATCAAAATTTGCAAGAATGATTTTGTGCATTCCTGCAAGCAGTACCCCATCTGAAAGAATTTTGTTTCACTTGCGGGAAATATTATCACTAACAAAAGGAATCGCTTAGGACCAAAAAGTTTAAATGATTTATTATTCTTAAATTCTTTAAGTAATTTTAAAAATAAAAATAACTAAATATATAATTAGACAATATATGAATTTTTTTGTATCAAGAAAAACTCATTCAACTTAATTTTAAGATTTTGTACTTTTGTACGTGGAACTATTATAGTTTCAGAATAAAATTATTTAAAATGTATTAAATTTTTTCCAATCAAGAGATAAGTTTGATAGGAAGAATTGGTTTTTATTGATAAAATATGAGAGTACTATTTGAGTAATAATATATTTCGAAGCATTTTCAGTATATGCACGAAAATGTTTGTGTGTGCGTGAAAAACTCTGAAAAGTTTGCAAAATTTTTTTTTTTTTTTTTTAATATACAGGTTCGGTTCACCACTTTAACATTTAAAGCTCTAGATAGAGACATAATATCAAGCTGCTAAACAATTTTCTAACTTTGATCAATTTCTTTTCAACCGACTTTACTTTTTTCATACAATTTTAAAAACTTAATTTGCATAATACATATCGGCCTGTACTAATAGAAAAATGTCGTAACTTAAAAGATTTGTTAAAAAGGACGTATCTCAGACATTCTGTTAATAAGACCGTATCTCAACGAAGTCGTTAATAAAGTCGTAATAAGGTCGAGATATGAACTAAGTTAAGTTCAATTTCTTATAAAAGTTGGTTAAATGCTAAAATGCTAAACTATACTATAGAAGACACAATATCAATATTCTGGTTTACCAAATTATGTCTTTTGTAAATTGTGAATAGGAAATAAAGTTAAATTCGAAGCTTTTTGGACAAAAAAAAATAATTTTTTCAGTTGTGACCTCTTTAAAACCTGATGTACGACCTTATTAACGACTTCGCTCAGATACGGTCTTATTAACAAAACTTTTAAGTTTCGACCCTTCTATTAAAATAGGTCAATAAGTATACTTGTATATTTCAATGCATAAATATATAGGTTGCAATCACACTAGCGGTCTATATAACGTTTAAAAGTGCTTTAACCATTTTTTGACATTAATTGTGTAGCTTCATGAAAAAGCCATCAAGTAATCGTTAAAGGATAGGTGCATATAAAAGCAATCGCGAATACCCTTCAAAAATTGTTGAATTACGTGTTCCATTTCATAACAATACTCCTTTGCAATGCGTTTGCGGAACACCATCAGCCGATCATTGCTCGTTTTTAACGACCGTGATCCCGACACAATGACAAACGAACAGAGTTGCCCAAAGTAAAATATTGCATGCAAATAATCGTTTATCAAAAAATGTCCACCGTTTCCGTTGAAACACTTCGAAATATTATCGATAAAGAAATTATCAAGATAAATTGTATCTCGTTTTTAACGTTAACGTTTTTAACGTTAACGAAAGCTTTTCGTTTCCGTTAAAAACGTTAACAAAAACGTGATACTTCATGTTTGAATTGTGCTGGCAATGCTATAGCCATGGTGAAGCCGTAAGGTGGTAACAGCGAGCGGACATACACACAAACTCCATGTACTTTGTTTGTGTAATTCGTTGGTGGTAATGTCAAAAATACTCTGAGATATGTTCGTACTGTCAAAATTCATGAGAAAAGTTGCAATCAGCTTGGCTAATGCTTTCACCTTAATGACTCCGCCATCAATCAGCTTTGCCAGCATAGTTTGAAATTAATAATCAACATAAACGATTTGATTTCGTTTTGATATGGCAGAAAACGAAACAAAATCATTTCGTTAATTTGACGTTCTTAACGTTAATAAACGAAACGAAATGACTTTGATTCGTTTATTAACGTTAATTATCGTAACGAAATGATATCGGTTCGTTGGTTAAGCATGCCTGCAAATAACTGATAATAAAATTTTACTATGGCAACTCTGATAAAATGCAAGCGCGCACTGGTTTTATGTATACATACTATAGTATAGAGTATAGAGAAATATTAGTTTCTTTATTCATGCAAATGCTAAATAACATAAGAATATTCGTAGTATAAAATATAAAAGTTGTATTGCCCCTCTTCATTTACTTTCATTTTAAATTAAATTCACTCCGATAATTCTTTCCGACACAATTCCTCTTTAGTACTTTGGCATATGATCCTCTGTGGGTGCTCCATGGAGTACTACAGTGAAAGTACTTTGGAAAGTACCCTCACGTATCTACTCTATGGAATACTCACAAACAAAGCGAGAGTGGGATCACCTACTCCTCTCCTAGGACATCGCAATGTTAATTGGAGCACATTTTTTGTATGAATACAGATTAGTTTTGGAACACTCCTATACTCCTAAAGGAGTATTCCTTACACTATTTATGGAGTACTCGCGTTTTTTGAAGGGTACTAGTAAAGTATTTCTCCATTCAAGCAAATTCACCACATGCAGTACATACTTTGACATCAGCAGTCACCAACACCACGCTACGTGAATCATGCATTGAATCGCACTCACATTTTTGGTGTACAGTGCTGATTCACCAATCGTTTTTTTGGGAGTGGCTCATTTTGGCTTTTGATTGCAATCATGCAGATTACTGATGCATATACACATCGTCCCGTTTATTCGTTAACCTTGTATCTACAAGTGAGACATTTTCGGTGAAGCGAACACGGTTGCCACACCATGTTTTCATTTGGGACAAAAATTCATCGAAAAAAGGACCACATTTTTTTTTATTTTATTAGTATAAAATACAAAATTTTAGGATGTTTCCATATAAAATTTTACTAAACATAGTGAAGACTTTCCTTTAATTCAAGCTGAACAAAGAAATATATGTGCATGCAACCAAAAATGGTACTATTAAATCATAAATGAAACTAGGCAATTTTGTTAGTGCTATTTTTATAAATGCTTACTTTTTCCCTTAACATTTAAACTTTATATCAGAGCCTAGATTCAGTTAGTGTGAGTTTTGATTCCAGGCCTCAGGGGTTCTGCTAGCACCTACGGGAATAATTTTATACAAAACTTTTCTTCCGAAATCAAATCTCTTTTGCATTTGCTTCCTTCTGTGTTCGAGTAAAAATATTCCTTGTGCCAAGATACTTAGTTTTCAATTACCTTGCGTGGCTTAACACCACAATAGTCCTGGAATTCCTTGAACTCATTGAGATGGGTGAGAAAGATTTAAATATCAACGTGCCAAACGAGAAGTAATGCATAGAATTTATTTGTACAAGTTCTGAAAGTGTTAGGCTCACGGCAGAGTGCTCCCTATGAGCTATGCTAGGCGAGAAGCAATTTTTATTTTCATATATTTTACATAGTGTTGTATAACCGATCGAAATATCTAGCCATTATTAATCTCTATATATATAAAAAGAAGTGTACATTTTGATTGTCACTCCATAACTCGAGAACGGCTTGACAGATTGCCATGAAATTTTTAAGAAAGATACAGGAAGGAGAGATGATGGTTAGTTGATTCTGAAATCCCAAATCGGTTTAGCCATATATATATATAAATCAAATTCTGTGTGTGTGTGTGTTCGCTATGGAAACGTATTTCCCACACATCAATCATCACCAAATTTTGGTTATGGGAAGGTTATCGGGAAGGTTTTAGGCTAAAAATAATTTCGATATATAAAAGGGGCGTGGCACCTCCCATACAAATGGAATCTTTGGTACTGCATACCTTTGAAGGTATACATGCCAGAACATTGAAATTCAATGAGGAGTTATATGAGGTCAATCCCTAACACCACCAAGAAAATGCGGAATTGGGAGAAAGGGGGCGTGGTACCTCCCATACAAATGGAATATATTATACTGCATATATCTGGATGTCGTAATGGTAGGATAATTAAAATTGGTAAGGAGCTATGTGACGTTAAGTCCTAAAACCTCCAGTAAAATGTGGAATGGGGAAAAACTATGGCTGCCGTACAAACTTAAGTTATTTTAACACCTAAAGTTTGACTGCATTGTTGAGTTTAGCTGTTATGCCTTTTGGACGTTTAGTAATCTGCCGCTGTTAAAAAAATTGTTTAGCTTCAGTCTATCTACATCTTCTATAAAAATCAAATTCTGTGTTTGTGTTCCCTATGAAAACGTGTTTGCTATACTTGGATCATCACCAAATTTTGGCTCGAGGTTTCTTCGATCAAGACGAAAGTTTTTCATATTTCAGAATTAAGAATTTTAAATTTAAATGCTTTGTTTTTTGGCTGTGCGAAAGAACTATCTTAGCTCCCAAAAATGATCACGTTAACAAAATCAGTGATCGCTTTCAAAATCAATTTCCTGGAGAAGTGACGAAATATAAATCGATCAACACAGTTACAGATGAAGATTAAATTGTGTATTATCCAAATGAATTTCTATACTCTTTAGAACCAAAAGGAATGCCTGCGCATATATCAACTTTGAAAATTGGCTCACCAGTCATGCTTCTTCGGAATGTAATCAAAGCAACAATCATCAGCGGTAAAAGCAATACAATAATATAAAATAAGATACAAGAATAAAATGTGTTAACAGAAAATTTCACCAAATATGCGTACAAAATTCAATTCAATTTACAGAACAATAAATTAAATTATCAACAAACAAAACAGAAAAAATAACGCAACATCCATTCGATCTCAGGCGTTACAACGTGCGCCTCGTAAAGCTAGTATTATTATAAAACAAGAGTTTTTTTTGATTAGCCGGTTATTTCATCAACAATTAACGACAATGTGTTTGCCAACACTTTTCTTTTTAATGCCTGGCATAAGTTATATACAAGGTGAAATGCTATTGTTCTAGTACATTTTATTGACTGAGCAATTTTTTATGGTGAGAGTTTGAAGTAAATTCAAAATTATATGGGAGCTAACGAAAGTGTGGCAAATTTTTGGGCAATATTGTGAATTTTTGCCTGAGTGAAAAAGAAAGAAAAGTACCAATCGTGGCTACTGCCTAAAAAGGACCAAAATTGAAGAAAAGGGACCAGCGGACCAAATGGGGTTGGAAGGGACTATTTTTGGTCCAAATGGACCAAAGTGGCAACCGTGAAAGCTAAGAAAAATACCTTTAAAATTTCTCCACAGACATTGGTGTAGCGTTACCACTTGGGCCAGAATCGCGGATAAAAGAACTGGTATCGATATTCGGTTACATAATGTTCTGAGTACTATTTTACCGGTAACGCTCAGAATTGGGGCGTTAGTGTACAAACATACATACAAACATACCAAAAATAGAGGCTATATTTCTATTTTATTGGTAGCCTTTCTTCGAATATATACATTAACCTGGGTCGATTTGTATGGACGAAAGTTAACCTATATCACTCCATCGATTTTTCGATAGGATTTGGGCTCAGGAAGAAAAGTTCCACTGATGAATTTCATATCAAAGGCTGAAAAAAACGTACGTTTTGAACCCGACCCCCTCAGAATTTGATGAAATTTTTCATGGGGTTACATCTTACCCACCCAAACACAACCTCATTTTTAGAAATTGCATTTTCGAAAAATTGTGGGCGTGGCAAGGTATCGAAATATCCGAAAATATTAGAAAAATGACGATAATAGGTACTATTAAAGTGTGATTACTACGGAATGGCTTTACCGATTTCAAAGATCTTCATACCATTAGAAAGGTATTGAAATAAGCTTTCAAAAAAAATACACTGTAAAAATTTTTAGTACACTGAAAAAAAATTTTTTTTAAATAAAATTTAAAACTGAAAAAACACTTCAAAGATCAAGCGATTTTGAAAAATTAAATTTTATTTTAGAAAGGCCTATTTAATATATATAACATATCTGAAAACTAAAATGGGGTTTTTTTTTAATTTTTTTAAGTAAATGCATCTCTTGGTTACTATCTCATATATGGATATCACGCGTAAATTAATCAACCAATTTGAAAAATTTTCATACCGTTAGAAAGGTATTAAAATCACCTTTGAAAACATATACTGTAAAGATTCTATATTACACTGAAAGAAAAAAATTTTTTTAATTTTTTTCAAAATTTTTTTTTTCAAACTGGGAAATCACTTCAAAGACCAAGCGATTAAAAAAAATTTTTTTTTAGAAAGGTAGATTTAATATATATAACATATCTGAAAACTAGAAGGGTGTTTTTTTTATTTTTTTTTTTTTATTTTTTTAAATAAATGCATCTCTTGGTTACTTTCTGATATTTTGATATCACGCGTAAACTAATCAACCGATTTCAAAAACTTTTATACCGTTAGAAAGGGTGCCCGGTCCACGTTTTGGCCTATATCTCGAGACCCTAGTCACCCAGGGGTACGAAAAATACCCAGTATCAAAGTACTCATAAACAGCTTCCATTTGACACCCATACTCTGCAAACATATCCCAGGATTACCCATGTCGACGTTTTGATCTCAAGACCCTAGCCAGAACGGGATAAAAAGTATCCCATACCCGTTCCCTGGTTCTGAGCTACCTCTCCACCAATTTTCAGCCAAATCGATTCATCCGTTCCTAAGTTATGCGTAGTGTAACTAACACCACTTTCTTTTATATACATATTTGAATTTTTTCTAAAAAAAAATTATAACTCAAGAATGGCTAAACCGATTTGGGATTTCAAAAACAACTAACCATCATCTCTCCTTCCTGTATCTTTCCTAAAAATTTCATGGCAATCTTTCTATCCGTTCTCGAGTTATGGAGTGACAATCAAAATG
Source organism: Eurosta solidaginis (assembly GCF_040869045.1). NCBI lineage: Eukaryota > Metazoa > Arthropoda > Insecta > Diptera > Tephritidae > Eurosta > Eurosta solidaginis. The sequence continues at coordinate 87,384,638 of NC_090319.1, read as the reverse complement.
TACACTTCTTTTTATATATATAGAAAAGTTTTGTCAAAAAGTGTAAATTAAAAATAGTTTTTATTTTAGTTATTCAATATTCAGCTCCCGAGAAGCTGATAAAGAAGCGAAATTCAGAAACATGTCCTAGTAACCATCGCCGTTTGTAAACTTTGCAATTTTTGTCTAATATCTATAACACAACAATTGTATAAAGCAATATGAGTAAGTCTCGCTAATTAAATACAGATCAAAAATTTGCAAAGCATGACGGTGAGAAAAACCAGCGAAGAACGAGTTGAACGGTGAGCTTCATCGTCTTTTTAGTTACTTTTACATTGCAACATTTTTGACAACCGCTTTTTTGGCGCCGCTTTCAAGGAAATATTTTTTGTAAATGGGGGACCAACCCGATCTAATGTACTCAAAACAATTTTGCGTGTACAATTGACAGCGAACATACACAAACTCACACTTCACTCTCAACAACTTTTCATAACGTGCATAAAGAAGTATAACTTCAAGGATGTAATAGCTTATTAAAAATAGAAAATGCAAAAAACTGGTCACAAGCTACACAATTAACACAACAATAAATAATAACGCCAAAATGTGAATAAATTCGCAAAAGCAAAAATTTAAAGATTATGGATATGGCTAAAAACCAAAAACTAATTAATTGGCTATGGTTAGGTTATGCCAAAGGCGGTATGCTATGATATCAATAACAAATACATTGATTTCCATAAGGTTGGTTGGATCAGCTGCCTCACCTATTTCGTTATTTTCTTTTTGTCTCATGTTCTATTCATAAACGAGGGAACTTTGAAGCTATGTTTAAAGTTTGATCTCACAACCTAAGGCATTTGCATGCGTCACAACTTAATTGCAAACAACCAAATTTTTTTATTTTTTTAATTATATTTGTATTATTTATTTGTAATTAGCACAAAAAGAAATATTGCCAGTTGGACTGCTCATCGAAATAACCATATCTCAGCTGCCGTCCCGAAAACGCATGAATTCTATGTTTTGACATCAATTTAATAAAACATATTGCGCTAATGATAGAAAACGTTGAACATCTAGGTTATTCATATTTGTATATAAAGTCGGATAAAAGCTGTTAAACATGGGATGTATCCCACCTGATAGCACAGCACAAAGTTGTCCATTCACAACGGCCGGTGCACCGGCATCTCCCCAACACGTATCATCACCTTCCTGAACTGGACCGACACAAATTGCTGTGCTTAGTAAAAGCTGCCCTGCCAAAGCATAACGACGCGCACATTCTTCGATTGGGAATACTTCAAATACAGCTGATTGGAGTATAGGCCAATGTTGCATAACGCTTACATATTTCGAACCCCATCCACTAACACGCAATCTTACGCCCGGGTATAATGGAGTCTGGCAAAGTAATACTTCTTTTATTTTTGCGCTCCTGTTGAAGGCTGATTTCAATATAATTACAGCTAAATCAATTCCTGGCATTCCAAAATCACATGGACGAATTATACGCTCCGTATAGCGAACTACCATTGGACGACGGATATCAGATTTACCAGCTTGAACAGTGATGTCAGGCGGTGCAAAATCTGCCAAGCAAGCTGCAGATGTAAACACCTTCTTCATAGTGATTAAAGTGCCAACGCAACGATAACGCCCGGTATAATTTATTGACACCAGATATGGACTATCATCTATATTCACATTACTGCCACCTCTAATGCGATATTGCGAATTAGCATTAATCAAAAGACAGTTAACGAAGACAAACAGAACCGCGAAAGAATTGAGTAAATTCATTTTACTTTAAGCTTTTCCGCCGATTTTTAGGTTTAAAGTGAAGGAAGTTGAAATTTGTGGGCGCTATTTATACAAAATTTTGTTGTGTGAATAAAAATGAGTTTTGAATTGGAAAAAAGACAGCCTATCAAATTGTGTGTGATTGTAGCAGCATAAATGTGACAAGAAAAAGTTTTAAATTAAGTACTTATTTTGATTATTGAATACAAAAACAAAAACATTAAAACAGCAATATATCGGCACTCTGATGTTTGTGAGTGTATCCAGCCTGTGATAGCAATATAGAAGTATGAAATACCTGGTGATTGGCGGCCGCCGTGGTGTGGTGGTAGGACGCTTCGCCTATCATACCGAGAGTCGCCCTTTTGCAAAAAAGTGAACCAGTAAAAGTTTGCCTTGAAAAAAATAATAGGAACAAAACTTGTTTATTGATATTTTTGCATTATAAATGGTAAAAACATCGTTGTTGAAGCTTCTAATAAAGCCCTATAAAATTGCACTTGTATGGGGTATGGAGCATTAAGAAAATATTTAAGGGAATATATCGGCACTTCACTTTTAGAAATAAAAACGCGCCACAACTCTTGTTCTAATTGTAAATAATTTTTAATTGTATTTATTGCATATATCTATTAAGAATGTCGCTTTTTTTTATTTTAAACATTTATTTGAGAGGCGTATATAGTGTACCGGATAGCGAACAACTAACTTAAAGCGGTCCATCACACTCCGTTGGGCCGCTTACTTCTTAACTTAGATAAAGGATATGTTTTGTTGTATTTTCTTGAATATGCAAAGTTAAGGAAACGACAAGTTACAGTAATTGGTGCATGGCACATGTAAGAATCTTTATACAATACAAATAAATAACCGCCAGTCATTTGGGAGGTGTAGGTCGTCTTTAAACATATCTCCTTTGCCATTTTGTAGTCGGAGATAAGTTTTCGGCATTCGGTTCTGGTAAGGATGCTAAGGGGGCTCCTGGAAGGAAGTTCATTGGAGTGAGGGCTAATAAATCGCTTGGGTCTTTTGACATAGGAGGGAGAGGGCGAGAATTAAGTTCCGCTTCTATTCTAAAGATGAGTGTTGTAAATTCTTCGAACGTAAACCGTTGACTTCCTGCTACTTTGGTGAAATGTGTCTTACAGATTTTTACCGCGGCTTCCTATAGGCCGCCTACATGTGAACTATAAGGGGGTATAAACTGCCAAGAAGAACCTGGTACCGCAAATCTTTCAGCGACATTGTAACGAAGCTTTTTTCCGTCCCGGCGCTTCTTCAATAAGTGCTAGGGGTATACTCGCCGTGTCCAAGGTTCGCTTACAATAGATTTGTAGATTTGGGACACCGTGCAAATCGCTTTCATATAAATTCACTTTATTTCTCTAATTCTATATATGTATGTACACTATAATTAAAACGAAAAATTCTACGTAATCAAAAGAAGAAATATTTGTTGTTTTCGTTTCACTGTATGCTTGCTCTATACTGCGTGGTGGGCCAACGGTACTCGTGTCCCGTTATGACGCCTCGATGGCCGTTGCTTGTGTGTGTGTAAATGTGTTTTGTGACGCCCTGCGTCGGCGTGCGTGTCCCGTTAGGACGCCCGGCTGGTCGTTGCCTGAGTGCGTGTAAAACGTGTTTGGGTGACGCCTTGCGTTGGCGTGTATGTACGCAACCCTAGTGTGGTTGAGGTCGTGTATTTGCGTGACTCTACTGTGGTCACCGTAGTATGTGTGCGTAGTGCTGTTGTGGCCAGCGTGGTGCTGTGACCAACGTAATGTGCTTGCGTAGCGCTGTTGTGGCCCGCGTCGTATGTTGGCGCTTGCGGTCAGCGTAGTGGGTTGGCGCAATGCTGTGGCCAACGTCGTATGTTTGCGTAGTGATGTGGTCCACGTAATACGTTAGCGTGGTGCGGTTGCGGTCAGCGTAGTGGCTGGCGTAACGCTGTGGCCGACGTAGTGTGTGTGCGATTGTGGCCGGGGTAGTGGATTGGCGTAATGCTATGGCCAACGTAGTATGTTTGCGATTGTGACCAGCGTGGTAGTTTGGCTGGCGAATGTCACCTGCTCGCGGGGCGCGTCACTGTGGTGGTGCCGTTGCTCACGAGGTCTCAAGCGGTGTTTGGTGGTATAACCGACACATTCACCACTTGAGGCCACGACTTACTCCTGTGAAACGGCCTGTCCGCATGGTAGAACCGACAACTTCAAGGGACGCTCCACAAGTAGCTCTGGTCACGACCACAGCTCCGTGCTTCGGCACGAGGGTAACTATGGTACAGTTGACGTAGTAGGTTTGCGTAACTTTGCTGTGTCAACGCAGTATATTATCGGGGCGCTGTCGTGGTCAGCGTAGTTGATCGGCGCAGTACTGAAGCCAACGTAGTGTAATAGCTATGGTGCTGTTGCGGCTAGCGTTGTATGTTTGCGTAGTGTTGCTGCGGCCAACGTATATGCTTGCGTAGCACTGTTTGTGGCGCTGTCACTGTCGGCGCAGGCGGGCGGACGCTGCCTGTTCGCGGGTGCGCGTTACTGTGGTAGTGCCGTTACTAGCGAAGTCTCAAGCGGTGTTTGGTGGTATAACCGACACATGCACCACTTGAGGCCACGACTTACTCCTGTGAAACGACCTGTCCGCATGGTAGAACCGACAACTTCAAGGGACGCTCCACACGTAGCTCTGGTCACGGCCATAGCTCCGTGCTAACTAACTTCTGTCCTGCTGTGTTGCTCTTTTTATTGCTTTGTTTGGTATTGCTGGCTCAAATGGTTGCGTTGCCATGGTTGCTGTTCGATGTTGCGAACGCTCGTTGCGTTGCTGAGATTTGTTAGTTTGTTGTGTTGGCATTAAAGTGTTGTGCTTGCCCGTTGTGTTGCTGAGACTTTTTGGTTGGTCTGCTGCTATAGCCTTTTGTGACTGGCTGTTGTGTCAATGCTGTATTGAACTTGTTGGTTGGTCTGTTGCTATAGCCTTTTGTGACTGGCTGTTGTGTTAGTGTTGTATCGAATATGATGTATGCTGTATTGCACTTGTTGGTTGGTCTGTTGCTATAGCCTTTTGTGTTAATGGTGTTATATTTGGTCCTCACAACATCTACAGCTGCTTCTTTGATGAATATTGCGAGTTCTCTTTGAATAGCTCGTGGAGCACCAAGTAATGTCTTTCCGTTATCATACATTACTTTGTGGGGTAATCCGCGTCGTTCAAAAACCGAGAGAAGGCTGCTCTGAAGACCTCAGTTGTCTAACTTGTACAAGATTCGTTTTAGTAGAGAAGCATACAAATACGCAAACGTATGCTTTTAAGTAGGAAGCTCGTCGCAAAGGGGACGTCTTCACCATAAATGGGCCAGCGAAGTCAACGCCGGTTACGTAAAAGCACACAATGCACATCTTGCAATTGAATATGAATTTTTTTACTTTCTGCTTGAGTCTGGAGATGCATTCATCCTGTATCATGCAGATCATTAGTTGCTTTTCGCCATGGAGCAAAACTTTATGGAGCAAATATAGAATCAGGGAGCAGAACTTCGAGTTGTCTGGGATAATAATTGTACAGAGTTCTTTATAGCTCATATCAGCATTAACTCAACGACCGTCAATTCGGAGGATGCCGGCATCTAGCATGTGCACCGGGAGTGAGGGCTATCGAATTGTAAATCGGGTGGTTTTGAGTGTGACGGATGGAACGGCCAAGGGGTGTTATTAGGCCAGGTTGTGTTTGACTTAGAGAGCTATTGCAGTCCATTCCACTATAACGAACAGTCAACTAAATGAACATAAAAGTGAAATAATAAATTCCAAATGAATTGCGCAATTATTCGCTTTTGGTTAAAAACGGTAGGTAAGGTCAAAGCATTGATGACATAAGCTAAGTTGGTTACACTACATCTTTTCTAAGAAATATATTGGAAATCTATATAAGACACTTTTTATTTATTTACCTTATCAAATTTATATGATTGATGAACACATTTCTGACATGGCTGCCAGTAGTCGTCCCGAAAATTGTGGATAAGACAAGTGTGATAACTTCTGCATAAACGTCAAAATTACAAATAGAATGGATCACCTGATTTTTCTTTGACTATCGCTTTCTCATTCCGTATCTCTGTTATATTTTTTCTTATTTTTGCTGCTTTTTTCTATTTATTGTTCATTCTAGACGGACGAATAGTCAATGCCATTATGAATTCATACAAGTGAAAAATCTTTCTATTCCTCCATTGCCATACCTACCTGTCAAAGAACGGCTGTAGCGAATGACCAGAGAACGAAAAGTTTGTTTTTTGCTCGCGGTTAAGAAATTGAAGTGCCATGAATTGCTCATTTGTGTTTCAAACCAACTTTTTTTGTCAAATGTATCCACAGAAAATGAGACTACAAATTAAATTTTAAAAAGTAGATAAAATATGAGCAGCCAGTTAAGCAAATATTTTAAAATATTGTGACGAATATTCACATCAATAATAAATGCGCAAAAACAAAAACCTTAAAGCAAGCTACATAAACACATTAATCATCATGTACACACATACATACAAGCAGCAGAGGAATACTCACAAACGCATGTCATCATCAGCTGAAGTAGAACTCATATATATACACTCATATGCCTATTCGAGAGACTATAAACTACAAATACACACGCATGTAGCTGGTAACCAAGTAGAACATTCTAGAGGGAGAAACATCTAGACAAGGCAACAGAGAGTATAAAAGCAGAGCAAGCTGAGTAGTCAGGGATCAGTTGCAAAGTGAAGTTTAATTGTGAAGTACTTTCAAAGTAGTCTAATAAAGACCATTTTGTAATACAGAATACTGAAGTGTTTTATTCAAAAGTTGAGCGATACGAACGTAAGCAGAAGGTTGCAAGTAAGCGGAATTTCACTAAATTCGTTACATTATGTAAATAACGTAATGTACCAGCCGTCTTAAAAAATGTTTGAAAAAAACTATTGAGCAAATGATTTAAGTAATCGAACAGCGATTTAACAGGTGATCCGGACTGTTTACTATTGTGGATGTTTTTTCAAACATTCGCCACTTGTATGAATTCACAATGGTCACTGCCTTCATTTATTGACATCCAAGAATTTAAATTCAAATAATTGCTAGACGAGTCTTGTTTTTAATTATGCAACAAAGAGGGGTCAATCTATTCTATGCAAAACCGCTGGCTAAATTAAACATAAAAAATTGCTAAACAATTATTTCAGAATACAAAAATGTTTTTCTTTAAAAATAGCCAAATAAACGTTTATTTAAAAAAGGGTTATAAAAAATAATGTAAATTTTGTATGTTTATGATATATTATGAAATAAACAAATATAATTAATTCATTACAACAATTTACTTAAATATTTATATATGTACAAACATTGGATTGAAATGGGGAAAAGGTAAACGATTGCCAAATATTAGCGTACTTTTTGTGAGACTTTTGCACTTTGTTAATTAAGAAAAATTATTGAAGAAAATTCTGGTTTAAGAAAGAGGACGATGCCAGGCCCATTTCCAAAGTAATTATTCGCAAAAATATAGCCAATTATATTCGTCTAAGGTTCGTTTGTATCTCTTTTATTTAAAATTGGTGTGACCCTAATCCTATTTCGCCTTTTTTGGACCGATTACTTAAGAACAATTGATTTTGTCAGAAGTGGGCGGTGATATGCCAATTTTTGAAAAAAAATGTTACTCAAGATAAGTACTTCGTCGGACACATGAAGCTTGGTTATTGTGGCTAGGCATACACACAAGGTATCGAGTATACTCGATCCAAGTGAGTACTTCGTATTTTTACCAAAAGTGAAGAAACTTTTTTTTAAATGACATTGTATGTTTTGAATTTAATAGAAAACAAGTAAGGAAGTTTAAGTTTGGACAAAATACCCATTTGTGTTCTCTTACATGTATTTTAAGAAACGTCAGGAACATTAAATGATTTTAAAAACTTTTGATCGACTTTTGGCGTTTAAAAAAATCACTTAGAAAAAAGTAGTTCTAAACGGGCTCGCCCCCCGGCAGTGGTTTGGCAAGCCCTCCGAGTGTACTTCTCCTATGAAAAGCTTCCCATTGAAGATTCATCTGCCTTGAAGATGCTGTTAGGAATCGTCATAAAGATGTATATAGAACGACGTAAATTGGAAGGGAAGCTGGGTCTAAAATGGAACTTAAGTACTTTGTACTGCTAGATCTCTATTGTTTGTTGTTGTAACAATGCTTCGCCACATCCAATAGAAAAAACTGTTTAGTAGGATTAGTTATATTTGATTTTTAGTATTTGTAGCAAAATAATAAATAATTTAGAAATTTTAAAAAGGTAGAAAATGCTTAATTTGATAGGTAAATTGAGGTTTGAAAATGTGCTTGCTTCGTTGCACCAAAATAACTAAGTAAAGTTTACATAACTAATTTAAACAATATTTTACAAATTAAAAAAAATTGATATTTAAATTAAATTTAAGAAAAAAGCTTTTCTAAGAACAAGCTTTTATTACTTGTTAATAAAACGAACTAAAAAGTAAAAAATAAAATTAAAGACAAAAAAACTTTTTTAAAAATAAGCTTTTATTATTGGTTAATAAAATTAACTAAAAAGTAAAAAATAAATTGACTGTAAAGAAACATAACACTTTATAAGTTCATTGCAACCTTTAACGATAATTCGGCTTCTTCGTCTGCGACAAAAAATTCCATATTGTACATAACTATATATTTTTAACATTAAAACTTTACACCTAAATTATTAAATCTTACAGATTATATCACAGTCCTAGTTGTTCTAATAAAAAGCGTGTTACATTGTGATAGCAAGAAAAGGAGGTCCTAAATGTTCTTTATTATACCATCAAAAGTTAACACGCTTTTATTAGAACAATTAGGATTCAATTAAGAATCAATAATTTAGGTGTAAAGTTTTAATGTTAAAATTATATAATTATGTACAATATGGAATTTTTTTGTCGCAGACGAAAAAGCCTAATTATCGTTAAAGGTTACAATGAACTTATAAAGTGTTATATTTCTTTACAGTCAATTTATAAGAGAGGGCGATAAGCCCCACGTACACCCCAGCACTCTTTTACATGCAAAGGCCTTCCTCTCCTCCACGTTGCGCTTCCATGACAGCTTACTGTCTAGGATGATTCCTAGATATTTTGCGCAAGGTTTCTCCTGTAGGGTCACCCCTCCCAACTTGTAAAAAAGACCATAGCCGTCTTCTCTGCGTTGACTTTCAACCCGACATTAGATGCCAAGGTTTGAATATCCCGAAGCGCCCGATCCATCAAAGAGCTCATCGTTGGAAGGCACTTTCCACTTATGACAATTGCAACGTCATCTGCGTAAGCCGTAAGTTTTACGGGACCCTCATCGAATCGCCTGAGCAGTTGGTTGATGACCAGCGTCCACAGCAGAGGTGATCGCACCCCTCCCTGTCCACTGATTTCATGGCCTCGTACAATCTCCATTGTGATGCAATCTTCCTGCAATTTAACATGGATGTACTTTAATTTAATTAAGACCAACCATAATCACCAATTTAGAAACATTATTGAAAGTCCCGGCAATGAGTAAGAAGACTCCTAGAGCATATTCCTTATATTCCAGGGCTCTCTCTATGCCTATTACCACCCTATGCAATGCGGTGTCTACCGACATGCCTTTGGTGTACGCATGATGTGTTGTGGAGAGCAGCTTTTAGAAGAATCAGCCCATTGTACCACCATGGCGGCTTTGCTTTTCCTCTGAATCTTCTTAGAGGGCACGCTTTGTTATATGCAGTCATAAGCGTCCTGGTTACGAATTCATTAGACTCCTCCAGTTCCTCCACATTGGCAACCTCTTTGGGTTGTCCCAGTTTTGATTATACCTGTTTCTGGAATTTAGTCCAGTTCGTTGACCTAGGGTTTCTAAAGGTTCCTCCCTTCTCTACCCTCTTTAGGGGGATGCTGAATCTAATATACGCATGGTCGGAGAAGAATGGTCTATCAAGAATCATCCAGTCATACCTTGATTTATCACATTCGGAGCTTAAAGTAATAATAATAATAAACCCAACGGATAAATACCCTTTAAAGCCCGCCCAACCGACACGAGGGGCGCTTCCGCATGTCGCACGGATTTTGTTTTTGCCGAATTGGTGATAGGCGGAGGTTTGTTAAGCGTTGATATCTAAAACTGCTCAGCTACAGAATAAATATCATCAGCTGAGTATTATACATAAGAGTTGAAAATAATACATATACTACATTGTTAAATAAGTGAACATTTTATATAAAGATTTTTATTTATTTATTTATTTTTATTTTTATTTTCTTGTTACGAGTTAAGATAGGATAGGACAGTTTTCTTTATATTAAAAAGTGAATTTGTTATATCAAACGAGTTCGAATGAGAGTTAAAATCATGACACAAACACCGAAAAGGTTCATTTAATTCGAAATTAGTTCTGCACTGCCTCAAAAGAAGAGGTTTGTAATGTCTTGACGCTCGTGATAGGACATTGAAGTTTACTTCGTTCAAAAGAAAGGCGCTAGAAATCAGTCCATTCAGTAGTTTAGCCATGAATAATACGCCTAGCATTTCTCTACGACTTGCGAGAGTCGGAAGATTGATAAGCTTTAACCGACTAGTATAAGGTGGAAGATTATACGCAGAGTCCCAATGAAAATTCCTTAAAGAAAAAAGTAAAAATTTCTTCTGTATTGACTCTAGTCTATCTGCATGAACTTGATATCGCGGATGCCAGACTATTGATCCGTATTCTAGTATCGGTCTAACTAATGTGGTAAAAAGGGCTTTAGCTACATAAGGGTCACTAAATTCTTTAGACCATCTCGATTTCACGAATTATAGAACACCTCTAGCCTTATTGACAGTAGCGATAATATGAAGGTTGAAACTAAGTTTAGCATACATCATAACTCCCAAGTCAACAAAATAATTTACTGATGCAAGACAAAAATTATTAATTACGTAAGAGGCTGCTGGCAAAGATCTTCGAGAGAGGCACATGAATTTACATTTATTGAGGTTCAGCGGCATTGCGTTTGCGTTGCACCAAGCAACTAAGCAGTTTAAATCTGCTTGAAGCAAGGGACGTTCATCAATAGACGCATATGAACTAAAAAGTTTTACATTATCAGCATACATTAAAATTTTGGGTATTGTGGTACAGATATCATTAATAAATAGCAAGAACAGAATTGCTTTTACAGAACCCGTGCTGTGAATCTGTAATCAACGTAGAAATAAAAAATGTTAGCTGATTAGTAGCAATGGCTTCAAATACCTTTGGGATGACAGACAATTTTGCAATACCTCGATAATTTTCTACACATGACCTACTGCTGTTTTTATGAAGGGGTATAAGAAAATAATCCTTCCAAGCAGCAGGAAAAACACCATGTTTTAGGGACATATTGAATAAGTCAGTTAGGGGCTGATAAATATGTCTATCGCATTTTTTAAGAAAACATGTGGGAATAAGGTCAGGACCGTATTTGTAAGATTCCTTCAAAGACATTAAATGTGGAAAATTCCCCTCAGGAGATATTGCTGGGATATTAATTGCGTTAACTGATTTAAGTTGATAAGGGTATTCATTAGATAAAGAAATTAATTCAGCGGAATTGTTGGAATTGAAAAACTGCAAAGAAATTGGCAATATCTTGATCGTCGCTAGAGAAATCATCACGGTATTTCATAGCAGAAAAAGAAACCCTTTAACCCTACGTTTAGAGTTTACGAAATCATAGAAAGCTTTGGGATTGCAAGTTATTTTCTTTTTCATCGTACAGAGATAGGTATTGTAACCCTTTTTGTTTAATTCAAAATATTTATGACGCAAGTACTTCAAGTAGTCAGAGTGTGACCCCGTTTTCTTGTACAGCTTGAAGGAACGCGATTTTTTATTTTTTTAAAGATTTCAGCACTTTGGTGAACGATATTTGGACTACTTCAGTGGAAACACGTTTACGCTTAGGTACGTGTCTTTCCAGAATAGCGTGAATGATGATATTGAAGTCCGAAACGTCAATATCTGCACCATATTTGGGCCAAACTACTATAGATATTATTTGTTTAAGTTTATTAAAATTAGCCTTCGCGAATTCAAATCTAAAACTAGAGTCGTATACAGTGGTAACGCAACTCCGAGAACTTTTTTTCAATTCGTAAACTATTTCCAGTTAAGGATGGTAAGGGTATTCAGGTACAGTTAGAAGTTCACTCCTCCTAAGAGTGAATTTTGATGCATCATCAACAAATACCAAATCAAGGACCCTCCCGGACATGTTTGGAACTATATTTATCTGTCTAAAGCAGAGTTTAGATTAACATCAGCAGAAGTTATAGAGAAATGTACCGCGAGCAATACTCCACCTCCAACTCTGTTCAAGCGGTCATTTCTATATATTTAGTAATCATTGCAAAGAACCTCCGAATTAAATATATGAGATTAGCCAAGTTTCAGTAAAAGCAATGATATTGTAATTACAGTTAAAAGATTTGAAGTACAGATCAGTTAGTTTAGTGTTTAGACCTCTTACATTTTGATAAAATATATAAAGGAAAAATTTAATATTTAGTTTTTTGCTGTAGTATTGTTATGAGGAACGGTAGCAAGATTAGGAATATTAACGTTACGTCTATGTTCAAATTCACGTACAAAAGCACCGGGCGGCCAAAATGAATTATTTAAAATGGTTTCAAAGTGTTGCGCGGATACCTCAATCCTAAATGACGAAATGTCTCTAGGATAATTAAAATTAAATTTACGAATAGTCGCATTTTCGGATTTAAGTTTATTTATGATGTACGACTTCAGGTCCTCTTCTGTAGTGTCTCTCTCAAATCTGGACACGAAAATCGACTTTTTAATGGGGACAGTAATCAATCTATTAGCCGGTGGTTCAGATTACGTAGAGGGGTTGTGGAAAACCTCGTTCTTTTTTGTGGAGGGAACAGTAGACACAGTTGAAGCAGCTATCGATGTCGATGGTTGCATTGCTGAGGGACTAGGTGAGGACAGGTTTATTAATTCCACAGTTGGGACTGGAAGAACTGGAGGTGGAGGAACTTTGGGAATGGCATCCATAGTCGGAGCGGACACAACGATAGACCTATGATTATCATCTTGAATGTTGACATTTGAGTGTTTGAAAGACTTAAATAAGCGTTCATAACGCATACATTTCTCGGACATAGCGGAAATCCCTCTGCCTATTACCGTCTCGTCAATCCGTCTTGGGCCTGCTTGAAAACCTTGAAAAGATCAATTTCGGTAGGCCTACATTTCAAAGAAGCCCAACGCACTCCCTTATCGTTATCATTAAGTGCGTCAACCACTCTTGCTGACAAACCGGCGCGCTTCATAGGGGCAAGCCCATCGAAAAGCCAGCATGCCACGAAGGGATGCGGTTCACTTTTTACTAAGCGGTTTGGATATAGACAAGACATTTTTGTAATAAACTTTATTTTATATAAAAGCTACAGAAAACCGCGAATTAATAAAATAGGGAAAGTATGGTTATTAATTGAAAGATAACACAACGGTTTGAAATCCCCTGTTGGCTATCTGGAAATTGGTTTGCAGGATGTAACAAAATAGAGATTCGCCTCTCTCCTTGGTATCTACTCCTCCCCGCGCATTGTGGTGCACATTTGCATCCGTGCCTATGATCAACCGCCCTTCGCTCTGTACTAGCCTCTTGCACTCCATCGGTAGAACCTCCGCAGCATGGGCCATGTAGCAGTATGCCAGGATAAATGACTGCTTATTCTCTTTTGCTCAACGACCACCACTACGAGGCCCTCAGTAGTGTAATTAGGCAGCATATATGAATGCAGCTGTTTCCTTACCATTACTACAGCTCGCACCCGTCCTTCCGTTTGTGCGTAGTAAACGCCAAATCCGCGCGCGCTTAATCCAGAAACCTTTCCTGCCGATGAGAGCCACGGCGCCACGTCAAACGAACCCTCCTCAAGGGTTAGGAGGAGTTACTTCGACGCCACGCCAACACAGTAAGGAGGTTTATCTGTAGGACTCGATGCACCATCGTCGTGACGCCGTCTTCCACCCCTTGCCCTTTTGGTTTAGAGTATTCGAGGCCCCCTTCAGCCTCTCGTAACTGTTGGGCCGGGTGTACCTCTGCGCGACTCACAGCACCATTTGGCTGATTGTCCCCTTCTAGGTTAGGTTAGGTTAGAGTAGCTGCCTCCGCTGTACGAGCGGAGACTCACGTAGGCCGTTGTGCTACCACGCGGGGGCCCCTATTTCTTATTAACCTACTTTCGAAGAAGAGGAGAGTTTAGACTCCATTGGGGCTAAACCAGCGCGTTTGCCTAATGAAACGCAAGATATCGTTTGGGTTTATAGATTCAAGCTCCGCAAGGCCCCCAAAAGAGTGTCTGTGGAGGCATTGGTACCTGGTTTTTGACAGTGCGGGACAGTGGCACAGATAGTGCTCAACGCTTTCTATCTCCTCCTCGTCCCTACAGCTGCGGCAGAAGTCATTTGTCTTCCCCAGCCACCGAAAGCTCGCGATTTTGTCGCACGCTATCATTTTGACACCATTATGCCAGCCCCCGAATCAAAGGGTGGAAGGGGCTTACTTGGTTGTTCCCGCCTCATCTTAAGCATTAAGCTGATAAGCTCCCTTTCTACAGATCTCCACCTTTCAGTAGTCATCTGTCATCAGTGACTGCTTTGCCACATCACTCATCCTCTCGGGAAAAGCCGGAGTTTTAGTGTTATCTCCCTTTGACACCTCTGAGAAAGCCGGAGTCTTAGCGTTAACTCCATTTAGTACCTCCGAGAAAGCCGGAGTCTTAGCGTTATCTCCCTTTGGCTTATATTCTACTTCCGTAGTTGGAACTTCCCCCTGACTCGCAACTTTCGAGGTAGTTGCTACCTCGTTATTGGGGTCCATCTGTCTTACAGCTTTGGGCCTACTTGTGTGGTCTATGCGACTGCCTTGCCTCGCGGCTCTGGGACTGGGTCCTTTCTGTCTCTTGAAAGCAGGCTGGTCGCCTTTCGCCGAACGTTGCCTCTTCATTTTGCCATTCGCCGATTCTTCCTCCTCGTACCGGTTGCAGAACCGAGGGTTTCTCGCAGCAAACCTTTTAACTGCTTTCGACCTACTTCTACCGCCTCATGGGCCCATTCCAAGCGCTCCATCTCCACTTCTGTTGGGTCGACCACAATTCTTAATGCTGCACGGTACTGCGAGAGAGCTCTTTTACCTCATCTGCTCCGTACCCCTCTCCACTCTTCTACTCCGTTTGCATTTGTGTGCTTTTCCAACACGGAATTCTTTGAATCAGCACTACTCTCGCTCCCCGAGTCCGACGCATAGCTTAATGCGTATTTGTCGTCCTAGGCTTGAGACTCAGTCCTCTTATCATCGTTCTTATTACAATTAGGTAATGTGTCGTTCATCTTGGGCGTATGACCACCAGCCCGACAAGGCGGGCTCAAGGGTTCAGTATTATATACGGGGTATTAGGAAAGCCTAGATTTAGGGAGGAAGCTGAAATGAGAACATTTTTAACATCAGGGTCACAGCTGGAATGGGCCAAAGATGCAAGTTTCTAGGGGTAATTATAGATAATAGTTTGAGTTTCAAAGAACACGTTGAATATATAAATACCAAAATAGCAAAGAAAGTCAACTTGTTGCGTAGATTGAGAAAAAATATTTCGAAAGGAGGAAAAACTACATTATTTAAAATGATTTTGGTGCCTCATATAAAGTATTATTCTACAATACTATTGATGGCAAGTAAATAAGCAATATCCAAGTTGCAAAAAAAAATTTAATAAAGGTGAGGGCAGTATTGGACAGAAGTCATACTGAACGTGTTCAAAATATGTTAAGAGATTAAGGATATTTATCGATAGAAAATGAAATGAAAAGAGATGTACTAACTTTGATCTATAGAGTTGAAAATGGCCTATTATCTGAATATTTAGGATTTTTAATTAGAAGAAACTCTGATGTAAATCAGTACCTAACTAGACAGTCAAATGAGTTTCACTTGGAGCCTGTACGTACACGTAAGAGCTTAAAATCAGGATTTAATAATGGACTAGCAATGTATAATGCCGTCCCAGATGAAATAAAAAATGTAAGAACTTTTGGATTGTTTAGGGAAAAGATAGGTCTCTGGTTAGATGCTAATGCAATGGCTGATGATTAATGTGATATAAAACAATATTTAATAAATCTATTTATTTTAGTTTTTAATTATAATTAAATTAAATAAATGTAAGGCGCGATAACCTCCGAAGAGATTTTAGGCCGAGCTTCTCTTCACACAGAGGGTTAATGAAATAATCAGCCAAGTTTTCTACATTAAAGCCCTTAATAAACCCAATGTTCCATACAAAATACAAATTCTTAATTGTATCATTATTGCTTTATTGAGTGCCTAATGGAGTCAAAAATCTAGACCATTTTGTGGGGGCTATTTGTACATTAGTGGATTGTGTGAATAACAAGTAAGTAGAAACTTCTAGATTTCAGGAAATGGCCACAAAGAAAACATTTGGCTGTTTTCAAAAGAACATTTGCTGGTGATTTATTTATATATTTGCACAGCTTAATTGTGCTGTTGAATTGAGAAAGACTATGTGATATAGTGTTTGTATTGTTAATGAATAAACACTAATTAGAGGGGATTGTGTGAATAAAAAATAAGTAGAAACTTCTAGATTCAGGAAATGGGCACAAATCAAATATTTGGCTGTTTTCAAAAGAACATGTGCTGGTGATTTTTTTTTTATATATTTGCACAGCTTAATTGTGCTATTGAATTGAGAAAGGCTATGTGATATAGTATTTGTATTTTTAATGAATAAACAGAGAAAAGTATTATTTCTTTATTGAGTACCTAATGGAGTCAAAAAGCTAGACGGTTTTGTGGGCGCTATTTAAACATTAGTGGATTGTGTAAATAAAAAATAAAAATAAAATAAAAAAATTCTAAGCATCTCCTTTATATAATTGGACAAAAATCAGCGAAAAATGTCTCCTTATATAAAGACATATTCTTGCCAAACTTTGATTTTTAAATTTTGAATTAAAAATTGCAAAAATATTTATGAAATATAAAATAAATATTTCGATCCGTGCGCCATCTAACGGAATTTTTTTCTCCTTTTGTTCCTTTGTAACGGCATTTTAACCTATCTGTGAGGTTTCATGTTTGTAGCTCAATGAGAAGAAAATCGATCTCAGAACACCAAATTTGCAAATTTGTATCTAAATATTTCTCTTTTTTTCTCCTTTTCTTAAATTTTCTCGGCGTCTTATCCTATCTGTGAAGTTTTACAGTTGTAGTTCAATGAGAACTTACATAAAAATCAATCTGAAAATTCCCTCCGTTTCGTATGATTTTTCTAAATATCTCATCCCGTGCGCCCCCTAGCGAATCCTTTTGTATTGTGTCATCGGCTGTTATCGACCTCTGAATTAAGTTTGAAATTTCAAGTCTCTGGCTCATTGAAAAGTTACTTAAAACCCTGTTTCAAATTTCCAAATTATTTTTTCGATCTGTGCGCCACCTAACGGAATTTTTTTCCTTTTGTTGCACTGTCACGGTGTTCTAACCTATGTGTAAAGTTTCACGTTTGTAGCTTAAAGAGAAGTTACTTAAAAATCGATTGCAAGATTTGTACGAAAAGCGGACAAACATTCAACCGACCTTATATAAAGGAAGTAATAAGTAGAAACTTCTAGATTTCAGGAAATGGGCACAAAGAAAACAACATTTCCTTGTGAACACAGAAAAGTACAAAAGGTACACTAATTAGCTTTATCTGTTTGTATTTTTAATGAACAAACACTAATTAGTTTTAGTGGATTGTGTGAATAACAAAATAAGTAGCAACCTCTAGATTTCAGGAAATGGGCACAGAGAAAGCATTTGGTTGTTTTGAAAAAAATTCAAAGCACTCCCGTATGCCCTCACATATACATACATATGTATGTGCTTAAAATTCATATGGAAGTTTTTGATTTTCTTATGAAAGTGCAAAGCAAAAGCTCTTTCATATGATGAACCCACTTCAGTATAAAAAAAAAACAAATTTACACTAATAAAGTAGTCAAAATTGTTATGGCACTGAAACAAATTTTTATTCAAAATTGATTCATTAAGAAAATTAAAATTACTTCACCCATTTAAGGGTTTGACCCCGGAGTTCGAGATAAGACTTGAATACTTGCATACGCCTTTGACTGAGTGAAGTTCTTGTGCCCTCACTAAGGTAGGCACCTTGTCGTTGGTGTGAGGGCTTAGCCGAACTCCATAGCCCCCACTATGAGGCGGAGCGGTTTAGGACTAGCATCTACGCCGTTTCGCATCATGGGAGGGCCAACTGCCAATCCCCTAATCCAGGGTGTTATGCGGATGTTGTTGTTGTAGCAGTGGTGTTATGCGGATGGTGCCTATTGGACGATTTGCAGCCGGGGGATAAATACGGCTGTATTCGAACGGAACCAACTCGATACCTGGCCACCTCGGGAAGTATTGATGGGCTTACCACAGTAAGGGGCGCATAAATGGAAAGGGGTAGTAGAGTAGAGAAGGGTACGAAGCAGAAGAAGTAAGAGAGGTCTGTCGCAGTACCGTCCAGCACTAAGAAGTGTCCAACGCCAGGGAGCAGAGGTCGAGATCGAGCGGTTGGAGTGGGCTCATGAGGCGGTAGAATGGCAGAATGAAGAGGCAACGTTCGGCGGAAGGCGACAAACCTGCTTTGAATAAGCAGAAAGGACCCAGTCCCAGAGCCGCGAGGCAGGGTAGCCTCATAGACAAGACAAGTAGACCTTAAGCTGTAGGACAGATGTGCCCCAATAGCGAGGTAACAACTACCTCGAAAGCTGTAAGTCAGAGGGAGGACGCCAAAAGTTCGAAGTGCCAACTACGGAAGTAGGAGATAAGGCAAAGGGAGATAACTCTAAACTGCTAAATGGAGGTAACGCTAAGACTCCGGCTTTCTCGGAAGTGCCAAAGGGAGATAACACTAAGACTGCGGCTTTTCCCGAGAAGATGATTGTTGTGGAAAGGCAGTCACTGACTGTGGGCCTGGTTGATCGTAGTAATCCTTTCGGACAGATGACTACTGAAAGGTGGAGATCTGTAGAGAGGGAGCTTATTAGCCCATTCCAACCTTTGATTCGGGGAATGGTATAATGGTGTGAAGATGATGGCGTGCGACAACATCGCGAGCTTACGGTGGCTCGCACTAGCCGACACGGTGATGTCCTTCAAATTAAATTTTTTCAGGCAACGCGCTGCAGTAACCAATACTTCCAATACTGAACAATGTAGGTAGGCAGGTAGGTTCGCAATGAAATAGGCTTTAGTTTGAGACTTTTTCCGTCGCTTGTTAAGTTTAAAATAAAGCAATAAAACTTTTGTGGGCGCTATTTTGTACATCATTGAATCGCGTTAATTGAAATAAGCAAAAACTTTACCTTCTAGATTTCAAGAATTTGACACAATAAAAACACTTCTAAATTTAAGATACTTACTTACTTAATTGGCGCTTAACCGATTTAAATTTAAGTTAATCCTATATAAAGTAAATCTTCCCCACCAAAAAAAGGTATCGCATCTAAGGGTAATGTCTTGTAGAAGACATTACCACTACCGCAACCTTGATTTCTATTCGCCTCCAAAACACATTACGGGTAACGCAAAAGAGAATATGTCTCGCTATAGGTATGTATATAAATAGCAAAAAATATCAACTCCCGTTAACTTCTGTGGAAATTTCCATTCGACAAAAATTATGTTTTACATTGCTTGATTTAGAGTTGAGGCCAGTAAGTGAAGTGCTGTCAGAGAATTTAAACACAATGAGAAGGCGTTTTTGCTAGATTCCAACTTTTTTGCATGTGAACACGTCTTGCACTTCACCACACACAATCCAATTTCAATGTTAACCAGTTAACAGCAGAAAATTCTCTGTCAACAGTTTCAGCTGGTGTATAAATTCTCTGGATTTTCTCTTAATATGATTTCTTTGTGGGAATATAGGTATTTAGTAGGATTAATTAAATTTAAATTTTATTACTTGTAGCAATATATTTGCTTGTTTTATGATTTAATATGAATTTGAACTTAATTAATATAATAATAGCAATATATTTGCTTCTTTTATTCATATACCCAAAATATGCCCTTTCATGAAATGTATGTAAATTAATCATACATTTATGAATTATCCTATCCCTTTTTGTTAATAAATTAAAATTTTAGGAAAATGTATGCAAAATAATACTCCAATTAAAGGCAGACATGTATAAAAAGCTTGGTCGCTTTGATGCTGTGGCAGTGGCTTAAGTTATTAATAAAACAACTTGTCGCTTTTCGCGTTATGAAGCGACCAAATCAATTATGGCAATCCGCGTATACGGCCATGGATATGTAAATATCAATGCTCGTAGCAATTAGCCGACGAAATACAATAGGCACGAGCCAAATTATGTGTCGTCGGTGGTTAAAAGTGTTGCCGTTTATACCTTTAATAACTCACAGCTAAAAGGGGAATTCATTATAAAATTAAAATAAACGAATTTATTGCTCTTTTGAGAAATAATGTTATATTTCTTCGCAAAATTACTTTAATTTATTTCGCCGCTCCCATATATTAATTTTTATCTATGAAAATAATGTAAAATTCTTACTTTGTACTGACATGTGATAAACAAGTCAGCATATACAGTATGACGTCACAGTGCGAATTCGGGCCAGAAACGGGTAAAACACCACTCTTATGTAGCAACTGCAACACAGTTGCTTCAAATTTGGCTGCGTGACTGCGCGAACAATTTTTCGGCAGAATATGATGGGGGGTTTCAAATAGCAAATAAAAATGTCCATAAGCTGTGACAACTCGGTAATTCAGGATATGAGAAAATTATTTGCAATAATTTATATGAACAATGGATGGAAATTTTTAGATTATATTGCTAATATGTTAGTGGACATTTACTAGGCAATATCTGTGCATGTTTATTTGCATTTTTTACTACCATATTAGTATTTTCATACAGGCTTATAAATAGTTTGGTATTATTTCAAAGGAAAAGTTCGGAGTTATGAAAGTAGTTATGCTCGTCATAATGAATACCCCCAATATGCATCGAAGTTGGAATTTATAAAATCGCAAAAATTTGTCAATTTGGACAACTTAAGAAGAAGAATTTATGAATGAAAAATCAAGAGGAAGCTAGTTTTCAGAATTTTGTGATTAACATACAAAACATGAGCATACATATGTAAATAGGTATGTGTGCTTGTGCGTATGGTTGGATGGTTGAAGTGAATTTTGTTTTCTTTGTCAACATGCGAATATAAAAATATTTCTTAGCTTACATATGAACATAGATTTGTACATATGCTTGTGCGTAAGAATAATTTTTGTTGGAAGTGGTTGATTGAAACAGTTTGTCTTTTATTTGAACATGTGAATGTACAAACATTTGTTAGCTTATGCATGGATATATTGGTATCAATGAAGTGGGTGGGAAATGGGGGTGTAGGCTGATCTTTAGTTTAGGAATATTTGTGTGTACATATATACCAATCTAGGTTTGTTTATACCCACTCACCATTTAGGTGATTAAATTTTCAATTTCCCTACATATCAATTTGATTACTCTTTCTGACAAAATAATGAGTTACCATACAATTGAACAAAAGAAATAATCAAATATGAATACTTTAGATGATCAAACACTGAATATATTTTTTCAACCACATTTTGGAATCATATTTGAATCAAATGTGTTTACTTTAGGAGATCAAAAATTTATAATAATTTTTAATTCAGCTTTCTGAATCTTTTTTGACTATATTTGTTGACTGAATAATGGTATTTTATACTTGTCAAAATATTTCTTTACATCGGAGCTGCTCAACTCCTATACACTTGTAGCACTTTTGTTTTTGTTTTGCCCTGAATCATAGGCACAGATTCAAATTCACACTTTGAATATAAAAAAAAAACAAGTAAGGACAGGACTGTCTTCGTCTGTGCCGAAGACTTCAACGTTCCAACCATCATAATTTATTTTAAAAAAATCCGAGACTTAAATTTGCAATATACTTGCTCTGATCAGAGAATTTTTTGGTAACAGACGAGCAGAGAAAATCGTTAAGAGAATTTTCTGTTACGTCTTGCACCCTGTTAAGTTAACATGAATTTGGGGAATAGTGGTGAAGTGCAAGACGTGACACATGCAAATGGATCGTAAGCAGTGGATGCCAAAATAACGCCTTCTCATTGTGTTTAAATTCTCTGACTATACTATGTGCAGTAAAATTTCAAGAAAATAATAAACACATCAACATACCTGCAGTTCCAGATGAAATATTAACTATACCTTTAATTCTTGGTCGAAACTTTCGGACACAATTTAATATTCACTTAATAAAAGTAAATCTCCCCAGCTCTGAATTTAATAAAGGGGAAAGTAATGTATTGAAAATAAATGAATTTAATAAAGAGAAATATAAACCTTATGCATCTGATTCGATTAATTGTAAAGCTGGTGATAATTGTGGTAAAGTATCGGTTGGTAAAAAGGAAATATTAGACAATGTGTGTGAGAAATTCGATCAGGAATACGATGAGAAAAGGGACTTAGGAAAATTTAAAGATTGTTCAGATAACGAATATGATTTGTTTGATTTAGCCGTGAGGGATATAGGTGCCATCGATGAAAGGGTAGTCGAGTCAGAGGTAGACATAGGACCAGGTTTAAATAAATGTGAACGTGACGCTATAGCGCAGATCTTAGTTAGCGATTATTTGTTCACCACCTCGGTTGATAAGAAACCCTATGACTATAAAATGGCTATCCGTTCGTCTGATAATACCTCGTTTTATTGCCTACCGAGGTGATTGTCTTTCAAAGATAAGGAAGAGGTGCAAAAGATCACCGATGATCTTCTTGAACATCAGATAATACGCCCGAGCAGCTCTCCCTATGCTTCGGCCATAGTTTTGGTGAAGAAAAAGATTGGTGAAACCCGTATGTGTATAGATTATAGGGCTCTCAATAAGAAAACAATTAGGGATAATTTCCCACTACCCCTGATAGAAGACTGCATTGATTATATGTCAGGGAAAAAGTGGTTTACACTTCTTGATTTAAAGGATGGGTTTAATCAACTAGCAATGGAGGAGAGTTCTATTCCACTGACTTATTTCGTGACGCCACACGGGCAATTGCAGTATCTTAGAATGTCATTCGGGCTTAAGAATGCGCCAGCCAATTTTCAAAGATTCGTTTATAATATCTTTCGAGATCTTATCGATGCTAAAGAAATCTGCGTTTGCATTGATGACATATTAATAGCTTCCCGTGACCTTGAAAGCCATATCGAAACCCTTAGGAAAGTACTGAGGAGAATTTATAAGAAAAATCTAGAGCTAAAGCTTAGAAAGTGCAAGTTTTGTTAGAACATAGTTGAATACTTAGGTTATCGGGTTACCTCATCGAGAATACAACCTTCAGAGTCCCACATTAAAGCAATTGAGAACTATCCAATCCCTAGGAATCAAAAACAGCTTCGTTCCTGCATCGGATTGTTTTCATACTTCCGAAAATTTGTGCCATCCCTTTCGAAGATCGCAAAGCCATTTTTGGACTTATTACGCAAAGATGCCGAATTCGCCATCGTGAAACCCAACTTCATTGTGATGCAAGCAGCTTAGGTTTTGGGTCTGTTCTACTACAAAAGCAGGATGATGGAAAGTTCCATCCAATTGCATATTTTTACCTTTTGACACTCTTCATTTGGACCACTTTGGCCCCCTGCCGGCAATTATGCCGAAACGCAAGCACATACTCGTTGTTATCGATGCTTTCACGAAGTTTGTCAGGTTGTACCCCGTAAATTCTAATAGTACTAAAGAAGGGTGTTGTTCTCTAGATAAATACTTCAGTTATTATAGCCGCCCCAGGCGTGTCATAACCGATCGAGGTAATGGCTTCACCTTTCGAATTTAGTGACTATCTGCTAAAGAGGAAAATAGGCCATGTGAAGGTTGTTATGGAAACGCATTTTCGTTGGAAGCAGTAAGGAAGGCGGTCGGCATAATGTGGTGGTGCACAGTGGCTAGTCATTGCCGGCTGGGGCGGGTCCTTGCCAACCTTACTGTTCCTGCGCCATAAACAGAAAAAAGTTCCTATCATGCCTATCAAAACTAACAGCTGTCAAAAAGCGCAGAGGCAACTCAAAACGCTGGAAATTCTAAACAAAACGACATCCGGTCGAACCGGATGCCACGGACAGACCGTTAAGCAAAATTTAAAAATTCAAAAAAAACTACATTATAACGCAAAAAAAATCGAACCGGAAACGACCGGTTACTAACTGTTGAAAATTAAAATACAAAAAAAAAAAAGCTTAAAAGGGAAAAAAGAAGAAACCGAAATGGGCCGAATATACAGAGGGGCGCCGCGGGTGTTGTTGCGATGCCCGGTGCTTTGCCTACCCTCAAAAACCATGGCCATCGACGCACCTAATTCTCGATGGCCCCTTACCTGTGTTACCCTATGCCTTCTAAATAAATATGGAAGTCAGCATTCCTATTTATAGTACAATTTATTTAAGATACATTAAGGAAAAAAATGGTTACAAAAATTCATTTAGATTTTTCATCTATTCTACTAGCAAAACAGAGAATAATTCTTATTTTACGCTTTTAGCTGTAGATTTAATTGTAAGCTTATGGGTAAGTACAGTTATTAATAATTAATAAAGGGGCGGAAGAGTAGAAAACAAAAAAAAATTGTTGTATCTTAGTTTATTTTATTTTATTATAGTTTATTTTATTTTAGTTTACTTTATTTTATTTTTGTTTATTTTATTTTAGTTTATCTCATTTTATTTTATTGTAGTTTGTGCCTTCTCTTGAAGAATTAGTTTAATTTTACTGAGTCTTCTTTTCTTTTATTTTTATTGTTATTATTTCTAGGCTTTATTATCTTATCCAAGTTTATTTTATTATAATTTATTTCAATTTTTTTTTCTTTTTTTTTTTTTGTATATTTTGCTTAATTTTATTGAACTGGATTTTAATTTTATTCTATCCGCAAAGAAAATGTGTCTGAACTTATTCGCCTAATTATTTAGAATGTAACGTTTATTTGTATCGGTGTTTGACCGTTTCAGAAACTGTCTTTAAGTTGCCTACTTTTACTATTAGTTATAATAAGTTTTGCAGGTCTATGAACATATGCACTTTTATGTATGTAATTCCAGGTATGTGTGCATATTCTTATATATGCGAAAAACGCAAGTGCTACAGATTTTAAGCTTATTTACGCTTCTTATTCTTCTCAAAAACAGTTAAGTACTCTTTTAATTCCTAGTCTACGTTTAAAGTTCGTAGGTATTTACGTACTAATAGGCTTATCATGCTTCAGCCGCTGACATTAATTCTTTAACTATGCTAACCTTAGTTTAAAAATGAATAATCCGAGATTTCAAATTGGTTATGCCGTAGTTAATAACGCTTTTGTAATGACCCCAGTTCACGCCTCTAACTTTTATGCATGAACATTCTTAAATGAAGTTCATACCCACCCAGCATCTGGATGACGAATTTACTTATGTATCAATACGCCTTGATTATTCCTTGCAGCTAAATATCGATCTAGTTAAACAATTGGAACCAACTATTCATTGAAAATCCGATTGCCTTCTTAAGCTCACACTTCTCAATAAATGAGTAAAAAAAATAATAAGTATGGCTATACAAAAATATGTTTGGACCTAAAGAAATGTGGATGCCGTTCCTAGACTACAATGTCCGACAGCATTTATGCCGACACGTCGTCAAAAAAAAAAAAAGAAAAAGGTTACAGTGTATGAAACCGTGGTACGGAAGCTCCGATGTGGTTGAACCGCTGTTAATTTAAGCTCGATATGCTCCGGCTTCAACATCCCACATGGGCTGTTAAAACATCACACTACCATTATTCAAGAGGATGACCATAGACAATGTTGGGTGTTGTAGTCGTGTGTGAGCCTCGTTCAAGTTAACTATCGGCAATTACCTGAGGTTTTAATTAGCTCACCTTCGAGCTTCCTGACACTTTCATCCGCTGAGGAAATACGTTTATAATATAATATTGGATTACGCACTAAATATGAGGGAAAAATTAATCGTAAGCATATTCCCAAATGATTTCAAAACACATTTTATAAGATTGATAATTGTGGTTGAATACGAAAAAAAAATATTGTGTAAGCTAATGGAATGTCATAGCAAATATGATGATAAAACGGATAAAGGGGAAAAGAAAATTTGGCTTGCAAATGGTCATTCAGGAATATTCCCAACCGGGGTACACCCTTCTCCCGACGGTACATTGATTCTCGAATACAAGGAACACTTTACATCTGAGCGTTTTTAATCAACTTCCTGATACACTTCCAAAATGCTGACTGGGTATAACTTACTGTGTCCCCCCCTTTACCGCTCATGTACATACATAATTACAAGTATACCTTAAATAGTATTACCTACTCAATCTATCATAAGTAATTAAATTTAAAGGTCGGAAAAAAATTGGTTGTCCGTAGCCGGAACGAACTCACCCAAGTCAGGTTGCAGGCCCTTGGTGTTGGCTCTGCCGTTGTCGTTGTCGTTGCAGGTTGGTGTTGGTACTGTTGGTGGTTGTTGCGCTCTGGTCCGAGGTAATCGAGTGAACCTGGTGGTGATAAAACTTCGTGCTGACCCTTACGATCTGGGTGACTTGGTAATTTTGGCGTTAAGTGTATTACGCGGTGGCCTACTGCTGGCCCTGGAGGCGGAATTGGTGTCGAACGCTTTTCCGAAGGTGGTAGTGTACTTCGTAAGCGTAGAGAAAGGGGTTTATCTTCGGATAGCAATGGTTCTCATCAACATTTAATTTAGTGCCGTCCGCATCCGAATCGGAATCACTAGAACTTTCCGCACTAAGTGTGACTGTGAAACGCCGACCTACTTCACTGGATATTATATACGTTGAGCTTGTGTCAACACGACACAACCGTGATAAGGTTTATTACCACCTGGTTGTTCTTCTAGTAGTTGGGCTAAGGAATCGGCCTGCAATTCCTCGTTGCAGTCTTTTGGTTCTTCCACAATACTCGCTTGAATATGTGCACAGCCGTCTGAATATAAGTGGGGATGTTTAGTTAATGTCGCAATAATGTTAATGAAGCAGTTGGCGCCTTGCTGTTGAAGTTGTGCCAACAGATGTTACACGATCCTTTTTATAATCGCCGGGCCGCCACAAATTTCAGCTATAGCCAATCACAATTTTCCGGAAACTCGTCTGAATATAAGTGGGGATGTGTAGTTAATGTAGCAATAATGTTAATGAAGCAGTTGGCGCCTTGCTGTTGAAGTTGTGCCAACAGATGTTACACAATCCTTTTTATATTCGCCGGGCCGCCACAAATTTCAGCTGAAGCCAATCACACTTTTCCGGAAACTCGTCTGAATATAAGTGTGTATAGTGTTAACTACTTTGTACTCTTTACTTTAATTTTTAAAATAATTTTAATTGAGTTTTCGTGTTAACTTAAAATTTTGAATAACTTCAAAAAAAGAAAATTCTAATTAGTTGGAAAATATTTAAACTCAAAAATAAACAAAAATAAATTTTATATTGCAAACCAAAATAAAAGATTTTTTTAAAATATCAACTTAATTGTTGATATAAGTTAAGGATTCTTTTATTGAGAAATCCAAAAAAAATATATTTTTAGGGTCTTTACGACCTTTATTGAGTCACATCAAAAGTATAACTAACTTTACAAGAATTATTAACTTATAACTAAGCTTAATTAATTGGCCGACTCCGCTGGCGTTGCTGCTGCGTTTTGTTATTCCGCGAATTAGCCAACTTTAGTTGCGCATGTTGGGCTTCCTGTTTAAATGAATTGGAGCTTTAATTTGCTGACGTCGCGTCTGGCAATTTTGTGGGAAAGTATTGAACTTCCGCTCTAAATGAATTCAAGCTAATTTTGCTGACATTGCTTCTTAAGCTTTTATGTGAAATATTGTGCAACGAGAGTTGCATATCCGCTTTACCTGTATTTATTATTGCTTATTAATCATTTATTGTTGTAGCAATTGTTAACATATGCCATGTTAACACTTCCCCTCTTAAAAACGTTCGTCCCGAGCATTGTCAAAAATAAGGTAAGTTATTAAAATTTATGTATGTGGGCTGCTCGTTTGAAAAATCTTTGATCTCACCTAGAGTGATGCTTGGTGCAGGTATCTGGTTAATGTCAAGATTTGATGAAATTACTATCTTGTTTTTGGACTTCTTCCAGAATTTGCAAAAAATTATTATGATGATTAAAGTAGTCACAACTGCTCCAAGTGAAAGTGAGCTGTTGGATATAGTTGCTACTTTAAGAAGATTTATTCTGTGTATATTCTCTATGTGTAACTCTTTTATAGCCTTGAGGGAGAGTAACTCAATTCGATTCTTTTCGATTGGTGCAGGTTGCAAGACTGCTGGGATAGCGGGAAATGGTACTATGTCATAGTTAATGTACGTTTGACTGTTAATTTGCAGCGTTGAATTATGAAAGTTGATAAGTTGTGTTTCTGATATATTCTTAAGCTCGCCGTCTGTGAATATTTGTCCTTTAAAGCCATTAAGGAGTAATATACCGGATTTTATTTCTTCGATTTGGGGAATGTGGTGGCCGTTGCTTTTAGTGCAAGTTGAATTAAGACTACTTATTATCCTAGGCATACAAGTTTTATTACTTATGTCAACTAAATGATTCTGTCTACAAATTTCTATTTTCTTATAGCTATCGCAAAGTTTTTTTATTCCGTAAATTTCTTTTTTTCCTCTTAATATTTTTTCGAATTCTATATCAATTATAGTGTTGTCTGCTTTTACAACAGGTCTTAAAATAATTTTTTGAAAATTTTCTTTAATAACTAGTGGTATTTTTACCAAGTAAAAAATTGTCATATTTTGACTAATAACATTTATATTGGCAATCTCTAGTGCCTCTTCCGCATTTTTAAACGGTATTTTCTCATCTTCGAGTTTTTCCATAGCAATTTCAATTTCAATTTTATTTAACAATAGTGTATTCAATATGTCTTTTTTCGCCCACTGTATGGCGTATTTAATATTCGTCAATTCTTCCTTAATTAATCTTATTCTATTTTGCAAATTGGTTATTGTTTCGTTTTCTACATAAATATCTTTCCTTATGTTATTAAAGAGATTATTTACTATATTTGTAATATTATTAATTTTTTCATTGAAAAGTTCATTTATAATTACTTGTTTATTATTATTATTGTTAATTTCGTTAAGATTATTTGTTATTACTTCAAGATCTTCATGATCTGGGCTTCCGGCGATGCATTTCCATGCCGTCCCTGAAATGTTTATAGATCTCTTTTGTTTCTTTTCAATTGGTTTGATCGTGTCTAATATCTGGAGGGATTGGGTTAGCTCGTGTATTAAGGTGGGATACAGGATGTTATCCTTAGGTATGTCCGATGAAATAAATTTGTACATGTCTGTCAAAAATTGTTCGTACTTGTTGAGGTCAATTATATGTATAAGCCTAAAGGCACCGTTTTGTATTTTTACTAGTCCGTCATTAATCGTCACTAGTTGCGAGTTCGTATAGTCGTAAATGTCTACTGTCGCAGTGGCACAGTAAATTAACAGGAGTCTGAAAATGAAAGGGTAAATTTTTAATTTCTAATATTGCTTTTATGGACTACTTTTCCTGTTTCTGTTAAAATGGTTGAGTTTCTGTCTTCCTTTACTACTTCTTTTCTAAACTTGGGGGAAATTTTCGTACCTAACCGTTTATTGATTTTCACATATACGGTTTCTCCTGGGTGAAAAATCTTTATGGGATGCCGGGTTTTATTATGATAAGAAAGATCTTTAAGCTGTTTATTTCTTAACTCGGAGATGTTTTCTTCCCTCGCTTTTTCGAATTGGCTTGGGTCAGTAGAGACTGTTCTCCCGAAAAACACCTCTATTGGTTTCTTTTTTGTTGTTGAGTGAATTGTATAATTATATTCGTAGACAGAGTTGTCGAGAAGTTCGGCGAATGAAGAGAAGGTGCGTTCTGCTTTTAAGCAACGCATTATTTCTGTGAGGGTCGAGTGGAATCGTTCCACTTGACCGTTAACGGAACTGGTATAAGGCGGTGTTTTGAAAAATTGTATGTTTAAAGCGTCCTCCATTAAAAATCTTATGGAAGCTGAGTTCAGGGATGTTTCGTTATCTATTATGACATATTCGGGTACGCCAAATTGAAAAAGTATTTCACGGAGAGGTTCTTTAACGTGTTCTATTGCTCTGGATTTAAGTATTTTGGTTTGAGCGTATTTTGAAAATTTGTCTATTGCTGTCAGGACTATGTTTCGGTCGGTCATGTAAATGTCGATGTGCAAAATTTGTCCTGGGAATTGAGGTATGGGAGTTTCTCCTAATTTTGGTTTACTGGGGTGTCTATCATATTTATTTTCTTTACAGGTTGAACATTGTTGGATTATTCTTTTAATTTTTGTAGTCATAGATGGGAATTAGAAATTTTCGAGAATTTGAATTTTATTTTCTCGACAATTTCTGTGAGCTCTTTTGTGGGTTTTGATTATGATTTCTTCCTGTTCTTGTTCGTCTGTCACGTCCTGGATTTGCAGTTGTGTAAACCTTATCTTATAGTTACTAAAGTGGATTGGGTATATTTCCTGAATTTTTCCAATAATTCGTTCTTCTGTTTTAATACAGTTAACTACGGAGGGGTTGAGGTATCTTTTAAGGCGGTCTATCAAAATTTCTGGGCTATAGTCGGGTTCCTCTAAAATGTGCCTGTGGTAAGTGGGAAATATTATTTTAAATTGGTACGTTGAAGTTTCAGCTATTTTCAGAAATAGCTGATTTTTGAAAACATTTATTGGGATTTCGACGTGAGGAATTAAATTATCCGATGAACTCTCGTCACTATGTTGAGTTGAGGATAAGGAATTAATTGGTTCAGGTGGCATTCTTGAAAGGGCGTCAGCTACAACGTTAGTTGTGCCAGGTTTGAAGTGGATTTCGTGATTATATTCCTCTAAAATGGATTTCCAGCGTTTCATTTTAGAGTTGTTGTTTTTATTGCCAAGAGCCTGAGTGAGGGGTTGATGATCTGTAAATATTTTTACTTTTGCTGAGCCGTAAAGATAGTTCCTGAAATTGTTTAGGGCCCATATTATAGCTAAAAACTCTTTCTCGTTTGTAGCATAGGCTTCTTCTGTTTTGTTGAGTGTTCTTGAAATGAATGCGATGGGTTTTTTATCCTGAGAAAGGACTGCACCAATCGCATAACTAGAGGCATCGGTTGTTAAATGGAAATCTTTGCTGAAGTCAGGGTATGCGAGTATAACATCGTCAGACATAAGAGATTTTTTTATTTTATTGAAAGCATCTTTTCCTTCTTCATTTAGTTCGATATTTATTTTAGCTGATTTGTTTTTGGATATACGCCCTTCTTCCCCTCTTAAGAGTATCGTTAGGGGTTTAGCCAACATGGCGTAATCTTTAATGAAGCGGCGGTAGTAGCCGGAAAGGCCTAAGAATGAGCGAAGTTGCTTAATGGTTTTTGGGTAAGGTATTTTTGATATTGCTTCAACCTTTGCGGGGTTTTTTGTAATTCCTCTTGAGGAAATAATGAATCCTAGGAACTCTACAGAGTCCTTGAAAAAATGGCATTTATCGAGTTGGATCTTCATGTTAGAGTCTTCTAGAGTTTTAAAAATTTGCTGTAAGTGGAGAGCGTGCTCTTCTTCAGAGTTGCTGAAGACGACTATGTCATCGATATAGACGTAGCATAGTTTGCCGATGTGATGACGGAGAATGTCATCTAGGGTTCGCTGGAATATTGACGGGGCATTTTTGAGTCCGAATGGCAATCTCGTGAACTCGTACTTGCCATTATTGATTGAGAAAGCCGTTTTCTCAATATCGGATTCCTTGAGCGGGATTTGATGAAATCCGCTTTTTAGGTCTAACACGGAAAAAAATTTATTTTTCCCGAGCTGAGACAATACTTCATTTATCTGAGGTATTGGGTAGCGGTCTGCTACAGTAATCGCGTTAAGCTTGCGATAGTCGATAACGACTCGATACTGCTTGTTGCCTTGGGAGTCAGGCTTTTTCGCTACCACCCAAACGGGTGAGTTGTAAGGTGACCTTGATGGTCGAATAATGCCGTCGTCTAGCATTTTGTTTATTTGGGATTCAACTTCGCTTTTAAGCGACATGGGGTAGGGATAGTATCGTGTATAAACAGGAGTATCTTTATTGGTTCTGATTTCGCCTACGACTTTAGTGGTGTATGTAAGTTTATCGTTGGGTTCCGCGAAGAGACTAGAAAATTTTTCTACTAGATTATTGATTTTACTTTTCTGACTTGGTGACATGTTGTCTTCCTTAAGGTCAATTTTGTTAATTGATCCCGAAGCTAACTGTTTTATCCTAATTCTTGTGTTTCCTTTTATTTCCATAAAGTCATCCTTGACGTGGATCACAGCTTCGAGTTCATTGAGGCTGTCGTTTCCAAGTATACCATGGAAAGATTTTAATGTGGGGAGAAGGTAAAACTTCAATTTGTTATCGGCGTTAAAAAGATTGAGATAGGTGTGTTCTTTGATTTCGATGTCTCCCGCTATTGATTTTGCAAAAAAAATTTGTCGTTTCTGATTGGATTGGGAACAATGGAGGGCTGTATATAGTTTTTTGTAGATCCTGTATCTATTAAAAATTTTACAGTTTCTCCACTCTTCAGTTTGCACTGGAAGTAAGGCAGCGAAGAGTGGTTCATCCTAAAAAATGTAGGTCTGTTGTGTCTAGGTAATTGTCCTTGTGTTGTTCGTCGCAGTTGTCAGGAGTGGTATAAGTTTCGTCGTTGTAATAATCTGCATTTGTCTGGTCGTCATTTGTCATGGTAGGGGAATATTCCTCAGGTTGGTCGGCATCTATATGGAAGTTCCTTTGGATTTTGTTTGGGGGAACTGGTGCTGGAGGGTTTCCGATAGGGGGTCTTTTGTTAGTTGGGTCATTAGGACGCGGCCTATTCATATAATTTATGTTGCGCGTTCTTAGCGACTGGTCTATATCCATGGGTTCTGGACGGGGCTGAGGCTTCTGAAAGGCCCTCGGTGGTGGATAGTTTGGTTGCTGACCATAATGATTAGCTGGTTGTGGACGTTGGCCTTGACCACTTACTTGTGGTGGTTGGTATGGGTTGGTTGCGTACAACCTGGGTTGGGGCATGTATGCCAATTCTGGGTAGAATTCATTATTTA
Organism: Eurosta solidaginis; assembly: GCF_040869045.1. Classification (NCBI taxonomy): domain Eukaryota; kingdom Metazoa; phylum Arthropoda; class Insecta; order Diptera; family Tephritidae; genus Eurosta; species Eurosta solidaginis. The sequence goes on along the minus strand of NC_090319.1, from coordinate 87,351,470 downwards.
GCCTTCTAGGAGGCAAAGGTGGTCGAAATTCCTGCGGCTTTCTACCTTGGCCATTATTGCTTAGAGCATAATGTGACCTGAAATTCTGATTTTCTAGTTTAAGGCACAGGTGGAGTGCCTGAGGGAGGTCCGCCGGTTCTCTCATTCCTAGGAGTCTGGGGAGATCTCCTTTGAGGCCACGGACAAAAGTGTCTAGGGCTTTATCCCTATAAGTGCGGGTTAGTAGGTGCATGGCTTCTGTGCCGACTTCCATGCAGCCTAGTTTATTTAATATTAAGGACAAATGAGAGTATACCCGTTGGTAAAACTCTTGGATCGTAAGGTTACCCTGTACGAGTGAAGTCATTTGGTACTCGAGGGTACCAAGGTCGCGCTTGTCCGCGTAATGTAGTGTCAGGCATTTTGATATGGCCTGCCAGTCTAATGGAGTGTTGTACGACTCCAGGGCGTCATCGGCGTTGCCCACAATTTTATTTCGTATGACATTAAGTATGCCATAGTATTTGGGAGTTCCTCTTTGAGGCTCGTATATTTGGAGGATTCTGTCCACACTTTTCCTCCAAGATGTGAATTCTCCTGGGTTTCCAGAGAATTCCCGAAGACATCTTACGACATCCGGAATTTTGTCAAGTTCGGAAACATTACCGGTTAAATTTGTATCGATTGTAATGTCCGTAAAGTTCGAAAAATTCGCGTTAGGATTTAGGGCGGCTTGAACTAGGTTCCGCCCCTCGGTTTTCAGGATGTTGGTGACAAGTCCTGAGACAATATTTGTAAGTTCTTCCATTGAAAACGCATTGGGGTTACGAGGAGCTTGCTGACCAGAAGGTGCAGCTGGAGCTTGGGGTGCGTTCAAGATTGGTGGACGAACGAGGTTGTTTGGATTCATTTCAACTGTTAAATTTATTTGATATAATTAATTTCTTGTATTAATAGTAAAATTCAATGAACCGAACCAATTGAAAATCTAAAGTATAAAACCTTTCTTTAAGTTTTTCACAAGAATAAATTTATCACTTCTTTCTTCTTCTTATTTAAATTTTGGTAATTGATTCACTTTTATCATAAAATTTTCTCGGTGTTGTCACTAATTATTCACAAAGGGTTAATTCTACACTCTTTTTATTTTACTTTTTATCAATCTAGCTCTCAATAGAGGCTTGTTACTGTTCCTAAAATTTTAATTCTAAGGCGAATACTTTTTTCGCAGATTTTGATTTGCAATTTTTCGTTTATCCAATAAAATTTCTCAAATTAATTTTTCATTTTACTTTTAACTTCAAAATAAGATTTTTTTTTTCAACTACACTTTTCAAACGATTTCCTTAGTAATCTACTATTCATTTACTTAAAAAATTTTTATTTCACAAATTTTTTTTTCACTTACTTATTTCTAAACTTAACTTACATTGCTAGCTTCTCCATTTTTTTGGGGAAGGTCCTTCGCGTACCGGCCGACGACTGGGCGTCTCCTTTTTGTCCTTGGTCGGTCTACTGGGGGGCCGATATACGCTGCTTCTATCCTCTGGCCTCGGTTGCTGCTTTCGTTGCTTTTTCGTTTTTCCTTTTCTTAACGTATTCCACTCGAATATTGCACGCTTTCTTATTCGCGCGATTTTACACGGTTTTTTGTTTAGTGTTTTTCGGAACGGAATCTAAAGGATTTAATCACTACTTTTACAACCCGCGAACAACCGTAGGCCCCACGTTGGGCGCCAGTTAAGGATTCCTTTATTGAGAAATCCAAAAAAATATATTTTTAGGGTCTTTACGACCTTTATTGAGTCACATAAAAAGTATAACTAACTTTACAAGAATTATTAACTTATAACTAAGCTTAATTAATTGGCCGACTCCGCTGGCGTTGCTGCTGCGTTTTGCTATTCCGCGAATTAGCCAACTTTAGTTGCGCATGTTGGGCTTCCTGTTTAAATGAATTGGAGCTTTAATTTGCTGACGTCGCGTCTGGCAATTTTGTGGGAAAGTATTGAACTTCCGCTCTAAATGAATTCAAGCTAATTTTGCTGACATTGCTTCTTAAGCTTTTATGTGAAATATTGTGCAGCGAGAGTTGCATATCCGCTTTACCTGTATTTATTATTGCTTATTAATCATTTATTGTTGTAGCAAGTGTTAACATATGCCATGTTAACATATATTGGCGATACTACCAACAATCCTGCGCAAATATTTTATTTCATTAATGACTGTAATGATTACGAAAATTTCCATTCGCTAATTTTTAATTAAAATGCATTTATTATCTGAATCTATATCTGTCCGTGCTTGTATATATAATACCTCGTGCTTGTGATAAATGATTTTTGAACAAAAAATTTCGCAATTTTAAAGTAACTACTCCGTCATATTTACAACGACTTAAATAGTTGTACGAAACAGACTAAACGAACAGCTATCAGTTTGTTTACTTAAAATCCAATTTGGAAATACATTCGGCATCAACAAAAACAAAAATTATTTGGGAATCAACACTTGAAAACAGAAACAAAAAATTATGAATTTAGTGATTATAATACGAAGCTATAATTAACTTTAAAAGTATTTCGTTTTGAAAGTGCCTAAAACATTTACTATTGTGAAAATAAGTGAAAGTCCATAGACATTCGTAGATGTGACTGTGTGGAAACACCCGAAAACGGAAACCAAATTTTAGCAGATTTGATGAACAAAATAGTTTAACCAATTGTTAAAACTTTTAAAGAAACAATAAAAAAATTAAAAAGTAAAATCATAGTACCATAATTGTAAATCGCACATCGATTTAAAAAAAAATGAAACTTAAATATACTTAAATTAATAAACAATATTTTGTGCAAATTGCATATAACAGTCGCTGTAAATTCTATATACGAAACAAAAACAAAAAATAAGTGCGGGCAATCAAATAAAAACATAAAGTACTTATAGCAGAAATTTACTAGTAGACATGCTATAAATTTTATGCAACATAAATAAAAATAAAATTTTTCTACGAATCGTTAATTAATAAAGAACTCTAAAAAACAACATACTACGCTTAAAACAATGGTTAAGTTTTCCACTTCACTACAACAAGAGCTATTACAACAATTTTACGCAAAATACACACAAGAACGGATTTAAAGTATAAGACATCACGATGAAAATGATGAGATTTATAAAGAAAACAACAAAGCCATTGCATAAACAGCAACAGCAATGAATTTAATTGTTATCACGTCCAAAAAACGCCATTTCTTCCCTCAAAATCTCTACAATCATCAATCAAATACTTATTAATTTTAATATTTTTTTACTAATTTAATTTTATGTAAGTATAATTTTTATTTTAATATCATATTACAAATTTTCCAATTATAATTTAAATTAAAATTTTAAACCTTTTAAACTTTCAAATTTATTTTAAGATTATTTTTATATTTTAACAATTTTAATATAAATTATTTAAATTTACTTATTTTTTATATAAAATTAAATATTTTATTTAAATTGTTAACTCCCTTTCCAAAAAAAATCTTAAATATTTTCTTATTTTCAAATTTTTCATTTAAATTTCTTTTCATATGGTTCTACGTTCACCAATACGAACTCGTAATTTTACAAATTCAGAAAATCAAAATATCAACCATACAAATAACATAATGACTCACAATACAACTCAAAATTCTAACATTAATACAACACAAAACAACATCTCTAAAACAACACAAAATACTTCAACACAAGATAACTTTACAAATTTTCCTTCTACTAAATCTATTAAATTACCACAATTTTGGCAAGATTGTCCTGATGCCTGGTTTTTGCTTGTTGAAGGACAATTTGAAATTAACAATATCAATGATGATAATTTAAAATTTCAAAATGTTCTAATTACTCTTCAACGAGATACTATATCTAAAATTTTAGATGTTATTAACCCTCCTCCTCTTTTTAATAAATATGATACAATCAAAAAAATTCTATGTGAAAGATTTTCTCTTAGCGAAGAAAAACGATTAGAACAATTATTTTCAAAAACTGAACTTGGTGATCTTTCACCATCTGAATTATTCAGATTTATGAAATCACTTATAGGTTCTGACTCCATAGTTAGCCAAGAATTACTCTTTAAATTGTGGATTCGTAAATTACCACAAGAAATACAAATTCATTTGACTTCCAATAATAATCAAAACAGAGATGAAATTATTATTTTAGCTGACAAACTTTTTGATTTAATCAATAAACCTCATTCTTCCAAATCTCCTGTAGTCTCAAGTATAAATAATAATATTTTAGAACAATGCGTTAAAAATTTAACTGAATTAACCACGGCTATTTTTCAAAATTTAAATAAAATTTCTAATGATATTAATCAATTACAAATCCGTTCAAGATCTAAAGATAGAAATAGATCTAAATCTCGAAATTTTTCAAACAATCGTAATTTTAATTCACAAACAACTATTTGTTGGTATCACAAAAAATTTAAGAATAACGCTCTCAAATGTATACCCCCATGCAATTTTAATCAAAATCATAATTCAAATTACGAACAAAATTTAAACTGAAACGATCCATTATGACGGTGACGAATAATGGAACTATTATTAGACCTACTCGTCGCCTATTCATATTTGATAAATTCAATAAACTTAATTTTCTTATCGATACCGGTGCAGTTGTATCAGTTATTCCCTTTTCTAAATTTAAAATTTATAAAAGAAATTCGGATCTTACTTTGACTGCAGCAAACTGTTCTTCAATTGAAACTTTCGGTACAAAACTACTTAAAATTGATTTAGGTTTAAGAAGAGATTTTGAATTTCCATTCATTATTGCGAATATTGGTACACCAATTTTAGGAGCAAACTTTTTAGAAAAATTCGGAATTATTGTCAATATTAAAAATAAAGAAATAATGGATTCTACCACAAAAATTAAAGTTGCTGGATCTTCTGGATTTTCTGATATTTTCTCACTCAAAATTCCTATTGTCGAAAATAAGTTTTCAAAATTACTTAATGAATTTCCATCTATTACCTGCGAACCAGATTATACTAAAAAAGATAAACACCATACGGTTCACAGGATAGAAACAAAAGGTATTTTACCATTTTCGAAACCCAGACGTCTTGATCCAATCAAACTTAAAATTGCTAAAGCTGAATTTGAATTTTTAGTTAAAACGGGTATATGCAGACCCTCAAATTCTCCTATTGCATCTCCACTTCATCTCGTTCCTAAAAAAGAACCAAATGAATGGAGACCTTGCGGAGACTATCGAAGACTTAATTTTATTACTACACCAGATCGGTATCCTTTACCACATATTCACGATTTAACAATTGATTTAAAAAACAAACAATTTTTTTCCAAAATTGATCTTGTGCGTGCTTACCACCAAATTCCAATGGCAGAAGAAGACATTCATAAAACTGCAATAACTACCCATTTTGGAATGTTTGAATTCGTAAGAATGCCCTTCGGTTTACGAAACAGTGCTCAAACTTTCCAACGCTTTATTAATGAAGTATTTTCTGATTTCGATTTTGTATTTACATACATTGATGACATTCTTATTGCCAGTGATAATGAAGATCAACATATAAATCATTTAAAATCAGTTTTCAAAAGACTTGAAGAATATAATTTAAATATTAAACCTTCAAAAATACTCTCGGTATAAATAAATTAAATTTCTTAAGTTACGAAATTTCAGGCGAAGGTATTAAACCATCTTTAGATAGAATTGAAATCATAACAAATTTTGAAAAACCAATTTCTATAAATAAATTACAAAAATTTTTAGGTATGATAAATTACTATCACAGATATATTAAAATGTTAGCAACAGAACTTAGTCCTCTTCATGAAATGTTAACACATGCAATTAAAAACAAACTCAAACAATTAAATTGGACAAATGAAACCACAACAGCTTTCGAAAATGTTAAAAAACTTTTTGCTAAAAATACTTTACTTACACATTTCGACAAAAATGGTACTTTATCATTAGCAGTAGATGCATCAAATGTTGCTATTGGAGCAGTTCTTCAACCAACTAGCAATAATATACTAGAACCTTTAGCTTATTTTTCAAGAAAATTAACTACAACAGAAATTAAATATTCATCATTTGATCGTGAACTTTTGGCAATTTATAATTCAATTAAACATTTTAAACATTTTCTTGAAGGTAGAACTTTTACAATTTATACTGATCATAAACCTTTAATTCATGTTCTAAATTATAAAGTAGATAGATCTCCTCATCAACTACGTCATCTTGAATATATTGCTCAATTTACAAATGATATTCAATATATACGTGGAAAAGACAACATAGTTGCCGACACACTTTCCCGTATTCCAGAAATAAATGCAATTTCAACTCAAGATATAAATTTAGAAACTTTATATAAAGAACAACAAACTGATACATTTTTACAAAAAACCATTTCTGATCCAAATTCTAAAAATAATTTAAAAGAAATTCATATTCCAGTTATTAATTTAAACATATGGTGTGATGTTTCTCTACAACCTTTTCGACCTTATGTTCTACATTCTATGAGAAGAATTATATTTGACAAAATTCACTCATTATCTCATCCAAGTATAAGAACAACTAGAAAATTAATTCAAAATAAATATTATTGGCCTAACATGCGTAAAGAGATTAACGATTGGACTTCATCTTGCATCAATTGTCAAAAATCCAAAATTTCAAGACATACTAAATCTCCTATCCAAAAAATTCAAATACCGTCAGGCCGTTTTGAACATATTCATATGGATATTGTTGGACCTCTTCCAGTTTCAAATGGAAATTGTTATATTTTAACAATTATTGACAGATTTTAACGTTGGCCTGAAGCTTATCCGCTTAAAGATATTTCAACAAATACTATAGTAAAAACTTTTATTCAAAATTATATACCACGATTTGGTATACCATTAAATATTACAGTAGATCAAGGTTCACAATTCACCTCAAAATTTTTTACAGAATTAACTAAACTTTTAGGTTCTCATAAAATTCATACATCTCCTTACCATCCCCAAGCAAATGGCATGATAGAGAGATTTCATCGAACTTTAAAAGCAGCAATTATAGCATCAAACGACTCGGTTCATTGGTCTAACATTTTACCATTCATTCTACTTGGTTTACGAACTTCTATTAAAGAAGATTTAAAATGTTCATCTGCTGAACTTGTTTATGGCCAAACACTTAGAATACCTGGTGAATTAATTATTTCAAATAGTAATAAAGAACATGATTTTTCCAATGACGCTCTTCATAAAATAAGAGAATATTTTTCGCTTGTTCGTTCTAAAATTTTTCATCATAACAAAGAAAAATTTTTCGTTCCTAAACAATTAGAAAATTATGATTATGTTTTTGTTAAAGTTCTTCCTAAATCTAATTTAGAATCACCTTATGAAGGACCTTTTAAATTTATCTCTAAGAAACATAAAACATTTACAATTCAATACAAAAATACTATTAAAAATATTTCAATTGATTTACTTAAACCAGCAAACATACTTATTAACACTAATTTAAATACAAATACTTTAAACAACAAAAAACAAAAAAAGGTTACATTTAATATTAATTAATAATTTGTTTGTTTCAAATTTTCTTGGAGGGGGAGTAAATATAGTGTTAACTACTTTGTACTCTTTACTTTAATTTTTAAAATAATTTTAATTGAGTTTTCGTGTTAACTTAAAATTTTGAATAACTTCAAAAAAAGAAAATTCTAATTAGTTGGAAAATATTTAAACTCAAAAATAAACAAAAATAAATTTTATATTGCAAACCAAAATAAAAGATTTTTTTAAAATATCAACTTAATTGTTGATATAGTGGGGATGTGTAGTTAATGTAGCAATAATGTTAATGAAGCAGTTTGCGCCTTGCTGTTGAAGTTGTGCCAACAGATGTTACACGATCCTTTTTATAATCGCCGGGCCGCCACAAATTTCAGCTGAAGCCAATCACACTCTTCCGGCTACTCATGGCAATTTTCGCTAGTGATTGCAGATCTGTCTTTTTCTTGTTTTTCGATACTTTTGTATCGCAACTTTCGCCCCATCACCAGTCACTAGGTCTGTTCGCACGAAAACGTTCCCAAGTGGACCGTAACCGTAGACCATAACAGCAGACCGTAACAAGGTAGCAGTGGCATCGCCACAAGCCAATGGTCAGGTCGAGAGGGTGAATCGTGTTCTAAAGGCCATGTTGAGTAAACTTACTGAGTCCACCGAACATACTGACTGGTCAGTGTCCACTCCACAACGAAACTTGCACCAAGTGAACTGCTCTTTGGGGTAACCCAACGGGGATGTATTGTCGATGAGTTTACGGAACATTTAGAAGATAAGCTGTCCACTGAAACTACTTGGGACCTTGATGCAATCCGACAGCGCGCACTAGGAAATATAGAACGATCGCAAGAGTACAATCATCAGTACTTCTTAAAACACAGTGTACCTGCCAAGTCATATTCGATAGGAGATTTTGTTGTAACAAAACACGTATACACAACGGTAGGAACTAACAAGAAACTTATTCAGAGATATAGGGGTCCATACGTTATACATAAAATGTTCCCAACGACCGCTAGGTTATAAGAGATATAGAAAATTGCCAACTGACACATTTGCCGAACGACGGCGTTGCCGAAGCCATTAAAATTCGAAAGTGGTGCTTGCGAACTAATATTGTAACCAAATCTCCGCAGTCATCAACAGCTTAAGGCCACACCACCTGAATGAATTGTAAACTGATTGAGGTCAATCAATAAGTCAGATTGGCCGAGATGTAATGTCCTTATATTTATTCTGTCATGTCACCCTTTTTATTATACCATGCTTATTATACCATGCATTTCTGAGAGATGGTAAATGTCACTTGCTGACGGAAATGCAGCCAACTTCGCTTTTGCTCTGGTTCCTTCTTTTTCCGGTGAACATCAAAGGGCAAAGTAGAAAAATAATCGACCGCGAAAATAAAACCTTAAAATAAATTATCAATCGTATTATTTTAGAAGACAAGATTTCACACTGCTTGTACGTCGGCCACTTGCAATTTACAGTTTACTTATATAATCCTTCACTGCCTTTTCCATCTGTAAGTTACAGGCTGATAAAGCAGAATGAAAATGCATAAAATTTAACAACAAATTAGTGGAAGTTCTTTCACGTCAAAAAGTTAGCTTTTATGCATTTTCACATAATAAACGCTTTCTTCCATAACATATTTTTATTATAATTATAATTAAAGATGTTGGTACATCAAACAAAAGCTATATCCAATATCTACTAATAATAAAATGAAATATTAAATATTTTGTAACACGGTATAAGAAATAAGCTGATTCCATAGTTGTAGAACGGCATCTTAACAATGAAAAAACACTGCAAGGTATAACCGTTCTGTCTTCTACCAGCTATGACTTTTGAAGTTCTTCCGCCTTTTAATATTTAAAAATCTATATCAAAACAAAAGGAAATCCAAACAAAGTTTCTTACAGACTTTTTAATAGCCTAATACAGATAATATGTAGGTGTGTAATCGAGAATATTGAAATTTTTCTCATTGTGGAAAACCGCCAAGAATATCAGATTCGGTTATACCTTTCAGTGTTTTTACGTGATATTTACTGTGACAGTTAAACATACTATGACATTTCGTGCTATTATCTCAACCAAAAAGGAATCTTTAAAAATTTAAGATAGGCTTTTTTGACTAAAATTATTGCTCAATGGAAGTTAATAAAACTCTATCCAAAAATATAGGGAGAGGTATCAATATGCTTTTGGACCTCTGTATAATTAATCTGAAGGCGAAAATGATGAGTCCATCATCTGAAAATGAAAATTTTGAGTCCATCAAAAGACATTCAAGAAAACTAGACAAATTATCCCGGACCACGAAAGACGGGGTGGGATCCATAGTATTTTTGCGCTCTGATCTGGCGGGTTTCGGACGCGCTTATATAAAATTACGCTGTCCGGTCGAACACCTTTTTGGTATCCAAATTAAATCCGCACGTAACGCCTTTATACAAATTTTTGTTCCTGTGTACAGTAAAACTACAACCACAGGTTCAACTGCCTTCTGATTCAAAATTTTTTTTCGCCTTCTGATGACGCGTCCGTTGACATTCCTCCCGATATTTTTGGAGGTGAATTAACAGTCGACCGCTATTCTGGACTTTTACCAAAAATGTCCAAACTTTATTTGAAGAAAACTCCCTTTTATTCCCACAACTGAAGTGAAAGATAATTGCTGAAGATTTACAAGTTAAATTATATTTGTAGGAATGTGACATGCTCCCAAATGGAATTGACATTCATTAACTGTGTTGTTTCTTTGCGAATTTCCGAAAAACATTAGTAGTAGAAATAGGAAGCAAGCAGTTTACAAATATCCGATAAGTACTGAGTCGCAATCCAAGGACGACAAATACGAATTAAGCGATGCGTCGGACTCGGGGAGCGAGAGTAGTGCTGATTCAATGAACTCCGTGTTGGAGAAGCACACAAATGAAAACGGGGTAGAAGAGTGGAGAAGGGTACGGAGCAGAGGAAGTAAAAGAGCTCTCTCGCAGTACCGTGCAGTGGTCGACCCAACAGAAGTGGAGATCGAGCGCTTGGAATGGGCCCATGAAGCGGTAGAAGTAGGTCGAAGGCAGTTCAAAAGGTTTGCTGCGAGAAACCCTCGGTTCTGCAACCGGTACGAGGAGGAAGAAGCGTCAAATGGCAGAATGAAGAGGCAGCGTTCGGCGGAAGGCGACAAGCCTGCTTTCAAGAGGCAGAAAGGACCCAGTCCTAGAGCCGCGAGGCAGGGCAGTCGCATAGACAAGACAAGTAGGCCCAAAGCTGTAAGACAGATGGGCTCCAATAGCGAGGTAGCAACTACCTCCAAAGCTGCGAGTCAGAGGGAAGTTCCAATTAAGGAAGTAGGAGATAAGCCAAAGGGAGATAACGCTAAGACTCCGGCTTTCTCGGAGGCGCTAAAGGGAGTTAACGCTAAGACTCCGGCTTTCTCGGAGGTGCCAACGGGAGATAACACCAAGACTCCTGCTTTTTCCGAGAAGATGAGTGATGTGGCAAAGCAGTCACTGACTGTGGCGCTGGTTGATCGTAGCAGTCCTTTCGGACAAATGACTGCTGAAAGGTGGAGATCTGTGGAAAGGGAGCTTATTAGCTTAATGCTTAAGATGATGCGGGAACAACCAAGTAAGCAACTTCCAACCTTTGATGGTATAATGGTGTGAAGATGATAGCGTGCGACAACATCGCGAGCTTGCGGTGGATGGAGGAAGTGGTTCCAAACCTCCAAAGGCAAGGCACGAACGCGCGGTTTGAGGTGGTGGATAAAGCGCAAATCGCCACGGTAACAAAAGTTAAGGTATGGATACCATGCGCGATGAAGTCGGAGGATACACTGCGACTTCTGCAGAATCAGAATCCGAACATACCGACACAGGATTGGAAGGTACTTACTGTATCTCGGCCTACCGAGGATGGTCAGTTCTACATCTTCCAAATAAACAAGCAGGCGGAGGATATTTTGTACACGCAGCTTGGTAAAATGTCCTTTGGCACTGGCAAAATTTACATGCGACTCAGGAAAAGAAGTCCCGAGGATAAAAACCCTAACACGCTAGAGGTGGGCGAAGTCGAAAAGTACCTCAAAAGCCTAAGGGAAACAGACAGGTGGAGGTCCCCGACGTCACCACGAACGTGCTAGAAGAGGACCAACCGCTAAATGGTGCTGTGACTCGCACAGAGGAACACCCTGCACAACAGTCACGAGAGGCTGAAGGGGGCCTCGAATACTCTAAACCAAAAGGGCAAGGGGACGACGACGTCAAGACGAAGGTGCTGGTGGGGGACAAACAGCCCAATGGTGCTGCGAGTCCTACAGATAAACCTCCAACACAGTAAAGTGGCATCGAGCGAACTCCTCCTAACCCTTGAGGAGGGTTCGTTTGACGTGCCGCTGATCCAGGAGCCGTGGCTCTCATCGGGAGGAAAGGTTTCTGGACTTAGCGCGCGCGGGTTTGGCGTTTACTACGCGCAAACGGAAGGACGGGTGCGAGCTGTAGTAATGGTAAGGAAACAGCTGCATTCATATATGCTGCCTAATTACACCACTGAGGATCTCGTAGCGGTGGCCGTTGAGCAAAAGAATAAGCAGGCATTTATCCTGGCGTCCTGCTACATTGCCCATGCTGCGGACGTCCCACCGATGGAGTGCAAAAGGCTAGTACAGGAGGAAGGGCGCAAAGGGCGGTTGGTCATAGGCGCAGATGCAAATGCGCACCACAATGCGTGGGGAAGAGCAGATACGAACGAGAGAGGCGAATCTCTGTTTTGTTACATCCTGCAAACCAATTTGCAGATAGCCAACAGGGGAAATGTCCCTACATACATTGGTCCAACATCCAGCAATGTTCTGGACATTACATTGAGCTCCGAGCGTGATATATCAAGGTATGATTGGATGGTTCTTGATAGACCATCCTTCTCCGACCATGCGTATATCAGCTTCAACATCCCCCTAAAGAGGGTAGAGAAGGGAGGAACCTTTGGAAACCCTAGGTCAACGAACTGGACTAAATTCCAGAAACATGTAGAAACAAAACTGGGACAACCCAAAGAGGTTGCTAATGTAGAGGAACTGGAGGAGTCGAATGAATTCCTAACAAGGACGCTTATGAATGCGTATAACAAAGCTTGCCCTCTAAGAAGATTCAGAGGAAAAGCAAAGCCGCCATGGCGGAGCAATGAGCTGAGTGTTCTAAGAAGACAGGTAAAAGAAATGTTTAAACTCGCAAAGACCGCGGAAAGCGAAGCGTGTCGGGACGAGTACAGGGATCTACTGAGGATCTACAAGCGTGAAATTACCAGGGCGAAGAGAAACTCATGGAAAAGTTTCTGTACGGACATAGAGTGCTCCAGTGAAACAGCACGGTTGAAAAAAGTCCTAGCAAAGGGAAACATAGTCCAGGGACTAATAAAGAAAGAGAACGGGGAATGGTCACGTGATAGTGAGGAATCCCTTGAGGTGCTTCTCGATACATATTTCCCATCGGGAGACGGTTTAAAAGAACCAGCAGACATCACTCACACTTCGATCACGGAGCTAGTGGTGCCGGGCTTGGTCACCGATACCAAGATCGAGTGGGCAGTGAAGACGTTTTCTAAGTTTAAATCGCCGGGCCCAGATGGTATATTCCCGGCCATGCTACAAGTCTCAAGCAGGGCGGTCGTGGAATGGCTTAAAATAATATTCGATGGGTGCATAAGACTGAATCATGTACCGCACTCTTGGAGAACTGCTCGTGTAGCTTTTCTACCAAAGGCGGGGAAGATCGGTCACGTGTATCCCAAAGATTATAGACCCATTAGTTTAACATCATTTCTGCTCAAAACCTTTGAGAGGCTGATAGATGTGTACATAAAGTCCAACGTGGATGAAAAGCTGCTCAACACAGCATGCGTACACCAAAGGCAAGTCGGTATACACCGCATTGCATAGGGTGGTAATAAGCATAGAGAAATCCCTGGAATATAAGGAGTATGCTCTAGGAGTCTTCTTGGACATTGTCGGGGCTTTCAATAATGTTGCAAAATGGGTGATTATGGATGGTCTTAATTACATTAAAGTACATCCTGCCTTACTCAGATGGATCGGCTGCATGTTAAATTGCAGAAAGATTACATCACAATGGGGATTGTACGAGGCCACGAAATCAGTGGACAGGGGCACGCCACAGGGAGGGGTGCTATCACCTCTGCTGTGGACACTGGTCATCAACCAACTGCTCAGGCAATTCGATGAGGGACCCGTAAAACTTACGGCTTACGCAGATGACGTTGCAATTGTCATAAGTGGAAAATGCCTTCCAACGATTAGTTCTTTTATGGATCGGGCGCTTCTGGATATTCATACCTGGGCATCTAATGTCGGGCTGAATTTCAATGCGGAGAAGACGGTCTTGTTTACAAAGAGGTACAAGGTGCCAAATTGGACCAGGCCTAAGTTAGGAGCGGTGACCTTACAGGAGAAACCTTGCACAAAATATCTAGGAATCATCCTAGACAGTAAGCTGTCATGGAAGCTCAACGTGGAGGAGAGGGTCAAGAAGGCCTCAACGGCACTCTATGCATGTAAAAGAATGCTGGGGTGTACGTGGGGTCTATCGCCCTCTCTTTCTCATTGGGTTTTTACAGCGATTGTAAGCCCTATTCTATACTATGGAGTTCTTGTTTGGTGGAAAGCCACACAAAAAACAACATACCTCAAAAAATTAGAGGGGGTATGCAGACTATCGATGCTTTGCATTACGGGAGCCCTGAAAACAACCCCGACGGCTGCACTGTATGCCATTCTGCACATTCCACCTGTAGACCTGGTAGCAAAGAACAAAGCGTTAACGACCGCAACCAGGCTCGATGCTTCGGGGCAGCTTGAGCGCCGACCATATGGCCATAGTAGTATAGCGTCCTCAGTCACAAGACGAACAGACTACATGATTCCCTACCTGCACTTTGAGGGAGATCTTAAGGCCACAATAGAGGTGGACGGTTGGCGCAAGGGTGCGCAAATGGCGGACGAGGCGATACATGTGTACACCGATGGTTCCAAAATAGTGGAAGGAGTAGGGTCTGCGGTATACTGCGCTGATCCGGAATTAAGCAGATCCTACAGGCTGCCGGATTACTGTAGCGTTTTCCAAGCGGAAATATTAGCCGTAACCAAAGCAGTAGAAACCCTGGAAGAGAATAGCTTAAGCTGCAACCGTGTTAACTTTTATATTGACAGTCAAGCAGCAATTAAGGCAATAATCTCGCATAGCACAGCATCTAATTGCGTGTTAGAGTGTAAGCAATCTCTGGAGAGAATCGGGACAGGGAGAAGCATACATCTATATTGGGTCCCAGGGCATATGGGAATAGATGGGAATGAAAAAGCGGACGAATTAGCTAAAAAGGGCGCATCCCTTGAAGCTTGCTCCGTAGACGTCCCAATTAGATTGGGCGAGATTAAGCGAAGGCGAGAGGTGCACATGATCGACCAAGCAGGAAAGGCGTGGGTTCAAGCGCGGGGCTGTAAAGTGTCGAAGATTATGTGTAGGTCTTACAACCTTAGACTAACACAGTTGCTTCTATCATTAAAAAGAGAGGACTGTAGACTCATGACGGGTATTCTGACTGGACACTGCCTTCTAGCGTCACATGCCTTTAAATTAGGCTTGGTCAGTGATAGCAGGTGTAGGAAGTGCGGGTTGGAGGAGGAAACGATCGAGCACGTTCTGTGCTCGTGCCCTGCACTTGCCAGGCTAAGACTCCAGCTATTAGGAGTGATATAGCTGTCAGATCTAGTAGCAGCAAGTGGCTTAAGTCCTAGGAAGCTTCTAGTATTTGCCAAGAGGACGGAGTTATTTTATAACATAGGTCCTGGTTTTTGATAGGGTTTTTCAGTTTGGTCGTTAAAACAAACTTCTGGTAACACTACGGACTCAATCAGTCTATGTGAGGTCCTCATGGACCGGCCAGTTCAACCTACCTATTTCACTGCACTGGTCTTTCCATTTATTTTATCATATCTTGGAAATTACTTATCTAAATTCGGTGAGAGAAACACCAGTGGATTCACCGCAAAATTTTCTTCAAGTCTTGATAAGAAGATCTTTTTATATGATCGACGGTTGTGGAGTTATTCACATAAAAATGTAAAATTTTTTTTTTTGCAAAATCGAACATTTTTTTATTTTTCAAAAATTCATAAAAAATCGAAGGTTTTAAAAACTTACCATTTTTATTTCACGGTCTTAAAACTGTAAATATTATAAATAATTGAAACCTTATTTCGTGAAAATACATGAATAAATGTTGGTTTTATTGACAATAAAGTGAAAATACCCAATTTAGCAAAAATTTTGCATATCAAGCCTATTATTGTTTTTGGCAAACAAATTATTTAGGTATGACATTTTGCGCAACTTTGTCTTTTAAAAGATTACTACGGGCATCGCCAGAAATGAGAAAACTCCATAATGACACTCAAGAAATTTTTCACCGTTAATTTTTCTTAAGGACAAACGTAGACCATAGGAAAAAATGCCTCATACTGTATGGAAAATTTAAGTTGCCAACGCGGGTTTTCGTAAAAAAGAAGTATGGTTATATATATTTCTTAACAAATATATACAACTTTTTCCTTGAGACATTTCTTGCGATGTTCTTAGAATGCTTAAATCATAAAAACAAGAAAATCAAATTATCACTCCTGTTATACCTACCTACTGAACATCCCAGCCTGCACAGGCCATTTCCCATAGCATATGAAGTTTTTTTGAAAACCCCTTTTTTCAAACCCTTTCATATGTAGTGGTTAAAAAATTTACAGACTCATTAGATGCCTTCCCTGTATGGTATATTGTCGCCGACTGTGACAAACTTAACGAAAAACAAGTAAGGAAGTCTTCGGCACAGCCGAAGACAGTCCACCTTTCATGAATGGGGCTGAACAATAAACTTATCCCGTTCGTAATCTCCAAATAATCGGATGTGTAAGATAAGAAATATATAGTGAACAGATGCACATACCTAAACGATTTTTAAGATAAATATAAAATAAAAAATAAGTAGGTACTTTGTGTGAGGATGCAAAGTTTCAGGTTTTTTGTGGTATGTGTGTAAAGCTATGACTAGGAATCACGTATTTCAACAATATATGACGTATACGTAACTATTTGATGAAATTTGATGAATTTTGAAGCTTCTAGCTGTAAAAAAGTGGCAAAAATGACAGTTTATATGGGGTATATAATATATATACCACCGACCTCTATGATTTTTTCAGACAACAATATATGCTATACACGTAAACATTTGGTGAAATTTGAACATATCTAATCGATTTTTAAGATAAATATAAAATAAAAAATAAGTAGGTAGGTACTTTGTGTGAGGATGCAAAGCTTCACATTTTTTGTGGTGTGCATGTAAAAACTATGTCTACGAATCACTTATTTCGAAAATATATGACGGAAACGTAACTATTTGATGAAATTTGATGAATTTTGAAGCTTCTAGCCGTAAAAAGGGGGCAAAAATTACAGTTTATGTGGGGTATATAATATATATACCACCGAACTCTATGATTTTTTCAGACAACAATATATGCTATATACGTAAGCATTTGGTGAAATTTAAAGCTTCTAGTTGTTAAAACGGGGCTGAAATTACGCCAAGTTTTTTATCTGAACAATCGGTTGTATGAGATATATACTATGTATACCACCGATCTCAATGATTTTTTCAGACATCAATATATGTTATACACGTAAGCATTTAGTGAAATTTGAAGCTTCTAGCTATTAAAATGGCACTGAAATTGCAAAAAAAATATATATATATACTATATATACCATCATATATATATTATATATATCACCGATCTCTATGATTTTTTACACAACAATATATACTATATACGTAAGCAATCGGTGAAATTTGAAGCTTATAACTTTTAAAATGGAGTAGAAATTGCGAAAAGTTTCTTATCTGAACAATCGGTTGTATGAGATATATACTATATATACCACCGATCTCTATGATTTTGTCAGACAACAATATATGCTACATACGTAAGCATTCGGTGAAATTTGAAGCTTCTAGCTGTTCAAATGGGGCTGAAATTGCGAAAATATATATATATACTATATATACCACCATATATATACTATATATACCAACGATCTCTATGATTTTTTACACAACAATATATTCTATATACGTAAGCATTTGCTGAAATTTGAAGCCTCTAGCTCTTAAAATAGGGCAGTAATTACGAAAAGTTTCTTATCTGAACAATCGGTTGTGGGGGATATGAACTATATATATGACCGTTCTCATCAATTTTTTCAGACAACAATATGTGCAATATACGAAAGTATATGGTGAAGTTTGATGCTTCAATCTGTTAAATTGAGGAAGATATGACAAAAATCCTCTTTTTCTGAAAATCGGTTGTATGGAGGATATATGCTATAGTGGTCCGATCCGGCCGGTTCCGACAAATGTCTAATCGGACACCCAAATACACCCGCACACCAAATTTTATCAAGATATCTCAAAAATTGAGGGACTAGTTTGCATACAAACAACCAGACGGACAGACGGACATGGCTAAATCAACTGAGCTCTTCATCCTGATTATTTCGGTATACTTAATGGTGGGTCTATCTTTTTTCCTTTAAGGACTTACAGTCTTGGGTTTCGTGACGAAATTAATATACCATTTCATTTTCATGAAAGGTATAAAAAGATATATACTTTTGAAAATCGAAGTGGCCTGCGACTATTTAAAGTAATTAATTTAGTTCATTCAATGTTATTTAACTAGCATTCCTGATCGCGAAAAGTCAAGTTGTCAACAACAGCAAAAAAAATATTAATTGGTTAGTAAATTTAAAAAACATGAATAATAACATTAGAAAATTTGTCTGCAAAAGTGACCCGAATATATTTTGTTATGTATGTGGTCTTTACACTACAGCAAAAGTGCGGAGAAATTTCACTATTTCACTACAAAATTCATATAAGGATTATTTTAAAATAGATGTTGAGAATTTCAGCCAATATTGGACGCCAAATTCAATTTGTGATAGCTGTATATATTTTAAAGAAATGGAAATCCTACCCTCAGTAAGTAACAATTACATTTATTAATTAAAAATATTTAAGATACTCATTTTTCACAGAGAAAACATGCAAATTGAAAAACCTATGATGTGGAGAGAAACTGTTGATCATGATGCTGTTGGAAAACATATGATTTGGTCTTATCTCACGATTTCACCTGGTGGTTTAACTCTTCCCGTGCTAGATTCAGATGGAGTTCCATGTCCTGAAAATCAACATAATACGTGTACTGAAGTTGCTCCATCGCCTATTTCTTCATCTTCAAAAATCTCAAGCGTATCAGATGGATTTTGCCCAAAGCCTCTGCTACATTCCTTGTTAAACGATCTTATAAGAGACCTAGAGCTTTCAAAAGATAAGTCCGAGCTACTTGCATCGCGTCTAAAAGAAAGAAATTTATTAGAAAAACAGGTTACGATAACTACCTATCGTGAGCGACATAAGCCATATGCTTGTTTTTGCAGGAGACTTATGAAACCATGTCCAAACTTTTAAAATATATTCATTATGAAAAACACGATTGGAAAATATGTTGCGACTTGAAAGTGGTAGCTTTACTAACTGGACTACAAGGTGGTTACACAAAACATTGTTGTTTTCTTTGCCTTTGGGATAGTCGAGATCGAAGCGCACATTATGTAAGGAAGGACTGGCCAGCAAGAACCAATCACGAAGTAGGCACACACAATATAAAATATGCTGCTCTAATAAAAAAGGATAATGTGGTTTTTCCGCCATTACACATCAAGCTCTGATTAGTCAAGAATTTTGTTATAGCGCTAAACAAAAATGAAAAAGCATTCGATTATATTCAAACAATATTTCCAAAATTATCCGCTTCAAAAATTTCTGAAGGTGTTTTTGATGGTCCACAAATCCGAAAACTACTACAGAGCTCAACATTCGAGACGTTACTATCACCCGATGAAAAGGCTGCTTGGAACTCATTTAGGCTGATTGTATCAAACTTTTTAGGAAAAATCTGATTTACTAACCAACTATTCCAAAATCGGTAAGTAGGAATATGATATGGTTTTTGTATATTCATCATAATTGTAACCTCTAAATTACATATACATATAATTTCAGGTGCAAACATGTCTCTAAAAATGCATTTCTTACACTCCCACTTGGATTTTTTCTCTCAAATTTTGGTGATATCAGTGACGAGCATGGAGAACGATTTCACCAACAACTTAAGTCAATGGAGGAGCGTTATCAAGGATTCTGGAACGAAAATATGATGGGGGATTATAATTGGTTTCTTATACGGGAATCAAATTCAGAAAATTACAGTAGACAAGCAAACATTAGAAACTATTTTTAAATATTTCAATTACCAAATTTTGTAGAATTTCTTTAATAAAGGTATCTTAAATAGTTAATAAACAAAAATATTAAAAATATGTATTTTCCCTTCAATGACTTAATTGTTAATAATATTACTGTTTATCCATGGATTTCCATGAAATAAATCTTGCCTTATTTGGAATGTTCACATCATCTAATAAAAGTTTAAAAAGTTTTTACGATCATCTAATAAAAGTTGTAAGTTTTTGTCTCTTTCGATTTTTTACGAATTAAAGAAGAAAGAAAAAATGGAAATTTTTAATACAAAAAAGCGATTTTTTTTATAATGCGATGCAAATAACTCTGAAACCAATAAGTATTTAAAAAAAAGGTATCTAAACAATTTTGAGGTAATTTCATTTGCTATTATATGTTGTTTTCTCCAACAAAATCGGACAACCCGTTCCAGAGATATGATAAAATCAATGGATCTCCCTTTTCAAAAAAAGGCAAATTTTAGAAAACAAAAAAAAAAATAAACAAAAACGTATCCATAGAATTTTAATTTTCGGCCATTTTTATAATTAGGGGACTATAGCAAGTAAAAAAAAATAGTGGTGATCCAGGGTAATGCAAAAAGTTTAATTTTGTAGAGCAGTGTATTCGATAATGCAAATTGGTCTTTATTAGACTACTTTCAAAATAACACTACTACTTCTCGGCAGAAGCGTGCTTAAATCAAACTGATTGGTCGTGCCTCAACTGTTGCTGCTTTTATACTGTTTTGGTTTGGTTGGCATATTTCTAGGCGGTTCTATTTCTAGAATTTACTAGTTAGTTATCAGCTTGGCGGCCACCGTGGTGTGATGGTAGCGTGCTCCGCCTACCACACCGTATGCCCTGGGTTCACACCCCGGGCAAAGCAACATCAAAATTTTAGAAATAAGGTTTTTCAATTAAAAGAAAATTTTTCTAAGTGGGGTCGCCCCTCGGCAGTGTTTGGCAAGCGCTCCGATTGTATTTCTGCAATGAAAAGCTATGCCGTTCGGATTCGGCATAAAACATGTAGGTCCCGTCTGGCCAATTTGTAGGGAAAATAAAGAGGAGCACGACGCAAATTGGAAGAGAAGCTCGGCCTAAAATGTCTTCGGAGGTTATCGCGCCTTACATTTTTTTTTTATTAGCTAAAAAATTACCAGCTATAACTACGTTTATAGCTTCTCATATGCGCGTGTATATGTGAGTGATAGTTGTACAAATTACTGCCTACTTTTGGGAGTATCTCAGATATATGCATGTGTTTGTGCGTTGCTCTCCGCTGCTTGTATGGACATAATGATTGATTTATTGATTTGCATACAAGTCACTGCTTAGTATTGGCATAGAGGTGATAGTATCCCTTAGTGTTGCTAATATTCGTCACAATATATTCTTTAAATATTTGTTTTAAGTGTAATAAAATTTTTGCTGGATGTGTTCTTTAGGTACAATTATGTAATAAAGGCAATAAAACAATATTGTCTTTTTAAGGTAAATAAATTAGTTTGTGAGAAATTTGATTTAAATTGTACAATCGTTCCAGGCTCACTTGATTAGAACTAACTATACCAATTCCAAGACCTAATGAATTTACAGGTGTTGTAAGAAGTGATAGTACATGTTTTCTGGTAAAACGTCTTTGAAAACAATAAACCCTGTATATAAAATAAACTGCCTAAATTCTACATCCATCCGACGCGGTAATTGATGAAATCCAGGGCCTGAAACTTTCATTCCTTTTATAATATAATTCCTTGCAAAACTATTAATTTTGGACTTTAAATATATTTGGATCACAATAAAAATTATTTTCGGATTTTTATTTTTTGAGTCCGACAGAACTAGTTAGACTCGGACTTTTAAAAATAAAAGTTAAATCCGGACTTTTATTTTTTAAGGTCAAAATAAAAGTCCCGCTTGATAACAAAGAAACGTCTTATCCGAAATAAAAAAATTGTTTAATTCGAATAAGCAGTTTTTTTGTTATCAAGCGGGACTTTTATTTTGGCCTTAAAAAATAAAAGTCCGGATTTAACTTTTATTTCCGGACTTTTATTTTTAAAACTCCGAGTTTAACTAGTTCTATCGGACTCAGAAAATAAAAATACAGATTTTACTTTTATATGTGGACTTTTATGGAAAAAGTTCGAAAAATAAAAAGGATGCGTGATTCGACATGATATTCCTATAGGGATACCTGGGAACTCAAACATTTTCACCTAGGACAATTTTCTGACCAGGACTTTTTCGACTCCGAAAAAATAATAATTATTATTTTCCGTCCCTGCTGAAATCCTCTGGGCTTTCGTACAAAATCCTTTGAAATGTAGGGTGTTAAAGACGACAAAAATGATGAGAGCTCAATGCGTTCTTGAGAAATTATTTTGAATGTGCTTTTGCCTTTCAGAATATTGTCAATAATTTGTTTAACAACCCCAAGGTCGACAAGATGCGTGACGTGCAAAGGGAATTGCGTCACCATTTTTATATTTATTTCTTCAAGGCAATGGACCCTGTCTTTATAAAAAGGTAAATGGAATTTTTTATCAGACCTATTTGTAAAATCAGAGTCACTCCTTAAGTTCCCAGTAAATGAACGGAAAACTGTTTTGATTCTGATTCGCTCACCTTTTTGAGTGCTATTGAAGACTCAATAAACGCTGTGTGCCTTTTTATGTCACAAAAATATATGAACGGGCGTGTGTATCGCAAATAATAGCACGTATGAAGACCTTTATAGGCCTTTTGTTGCATAGAGTCATTTATTAAAAATGCTTTTACTTCCTCTACAAAATCGTGAAGATATACATCAACAATATAAGGCTTTTTGACTCCAACGTAACTTCTAATAAGAAACACTGGATTGCCTTTCAAATTATAAATGCGGCCCAATATAGGCCAGAGACCAAGGTACGAGCTTTTGTATAAGCCCATGCCATATATCCCTATATCAATCTCCAGTACTTCTAAATTCTTCTCAATAATTTCATCCACAAGTTTTTTTAATTGATTTTTTAATCCTATGTGCACATATTGCCCTGGCGACACTGTGCGAGTTACACAATTTGTTTGTTCACCTATCAGAGTCGTAACACTTAAAGGTACACAATAGATTTTCATCCTTTAATACTTTTAAAAGACTTGTAACACATCGTATCGAGGGCCAAAATTCTAAAAACCAGTACTTAATCTTTTCCTTAAGTGGTGCTACTTCTAATGTAAGATTAGCTCTATTTATTTCCACATAATTTTCAGCCGATTCACTGTCTCTAAGTTGTCCAATGTTGTCTAAATTTATTTCTCTATTATCTTCAGCTGATTCCATTTGTTTACCACTTTCACTATTCACCTCACTGAATTTCAAATCTATTTCACTCTTTTTTATTGTAGTTAAACGTTTTAATTGTCTTTTGCTCAGCATATTTTAATTTTTACAACTCAATGTTAAATTTTTTGCTTCGCCATTTATAGACAGCACTTCACTTACTGGCCTCAACTCTAAATCAAGCAATGTAAAACATGATTTTTGTCGAATGGAAATTTCCACAGAAGTTAACGGGAGTTGATATTTTTTGCTATTTATATACATACCTATAGCGAGACATATTCTCTTTTGCGTTACCCGTAATGTGTTTTGGAGGCGGATAGAAATCAAGGTTGCGGTAGTGGTAATGTCTTCTACAAGACATTACCCTTAGATGCGATACCTTTTTTTGGTGGGGAAGATTTACTTTATATAGGATTAACTTAAATTTAAATCGGTTAAGCGCCAATTAAGTAAGTAAGTATCTTAAATTTAGAAGTGTTTTTATTGTGTCAAATTCTTGAAATCTAGAAGGTAAAGTTTTTGCTTATTTCAATTAACGCGATTCAATGATGTACAAAATAGCGCCCACAAAAGTTTTATTGCTTTATTTTAAACTTAACAAGCGACGGAAAAAGTCTCAAACTAAAGCCTATTTCATTGCGAACCTACCTGCCTACCTACATTGTTCAGTATTGGAAGTATTGGTTACTGCAGCGCGTTGCCTGAAAAAATTTAATTTGAAGGACATCACCGTGTCGGCTGGTGCGAGCCACCGTAAGCTCGCGATGTTGTCGCACGCCATCATCTTCACACCATTATACCATCCCCCGAATCAAAGGTTGGAATGGGCTAATAAGCTCCCTCTCTACAGATCTCCACCTTTCAGTAGTCATCTGTCCGAAAGGATTACTACGATCAACCAGCCCCACAGTCAGTGACTGCCTTTCCACAACAATCATCTTCTCGGGAAAAGCCGCAGTCTTAGTGTTATCTCCCTTTGGCACTTCCGAGAAAGCCGGAGTCTTAGCGTTACCTCCATTTAGCAGTTTAGAGTTATCTCCCTTTGCCTTATCTCCTACTTCCGTAGTTGGCACTTCGAACTTTTGGCGTCCTCCCTCTGACTTACAGCTTTCGAGGTAGTTGTTACCTCGCTATTGGGGCACATCTGTCCTACAGCTTAAGGTCTACTTGTCTTGTCTATGAGGCTACCCTGCCTCGCGGCTCTGGGACTGGGTCCTTTCTGCTTATTCAAAGCAGGTTTGTCGCCTTCCGCCGAACGTTGCCTCTTCATTCTGCCATTCTACCGCCTCATGAGCCCACTCCAACCGCTCGATCTCGACCTCTGCTCCCTGGCGTTGGACACTTCTTAGTGCTGGACGGTACTACGACAGACCTCTCTTACTTCTTCTGCTTCGTACCCTTCTCTACTCTACTACCCCCTTTCCATTTATGCGCCCCTTACTGTGGTAAGCCCATCAATACTTCCCGAGGTGGCCAGGTATCGAGTTGGTTCCGTTCGAATACAGCCGTATTTATCCCCCGGCTGCAAATCGTCCAATAGGCACCATCCGCATAACACCACTGCTACAACAACAACATCCGCATAACACCCTGGATTAGGGGATTGGCAGTTGGCCCTCCCATGATGCGAAACGGCGTAGATGCTAGTCCTAAACCGCTCCGCCTCATAGTGGGGGCTATGGAGTTCGGCTAAGCCCTCACACCAACGACAAGGTGCCTACCTTAGTGAGGGCACAAGAACTTCACTCAGTCAAAGGCGTATGCAAGTATTCAAGTCTTATCTCGAACTCCGGGGTCAAACCCTTAAATGGGTGAAGTAATTTTAATTTTCTTAATGAATCAATTTTGAATAAAAATTTGTTTCAGTGCCATAACAATTTTGACTACTTTATTAGTGTAAATTTGTTTTTTTTTATACTGAAGTGGGTTCATCATATGAAAGAGCTTTTGCTTTGCACTTTCATAAGAAAATCAAAAACTTCCATATGAATTTTAAGTACATACATATGTATGTATATGTGAGGGCATACGGGAGTGCTTTGAATTTTTTTCAAAACAACCAAATGCTTTCTCTGTGCCCATTTCCTGAAATCTAGAGGTTGCTACTTATTTTGTTATTCACACAATCCACTAAAACTAATTAGTGTTTGTTCATTAAAAATACAAACAGATAAAGCTAATTAGTGTACCTTTTGTACTTTTCTGTGTTCACAAGGAAATGTTGTTTTCTTTGTGCCCATTTCCTGAAATCTAGAAGTTTCTACTTATTACTTCCTTTATATAAGGTCGGTTGAATGTTTGTCCGCTTTTCGTACAAATCTTGCAATCGATTTTTAAGTAACTTCTCTTTAAGCTACAAACGTGAAACTTTACACATAGGTTAGAACACCGTGACAGTGCAACAAAAGGAAAAAAATTCCGTTAGGTGGCGCACAGATCGAAAAAATAATTTGGAAATTTGAAACAGGGTTTTAAGTGACTTTTCAATGAGCCAGAGACTTGAAATTTCAAACTTAATTCAGAGGTCGATAACAGCCGATGACACAATACAAAAGGATTCGCTAGGGGGCGCACGGGATGAGATATTTAGAAAAATCATACGAAACGGAGGGAATTTTCAGATTGATTTTTATGTAAGTTCTCATTGAACTACAACTGTAAAACTTCACAGATAGGATAAGACGCCGAGAAAATTTAAGAAAAGGAGAAAAAAAGAGAAATATTTAGATACAAATTTGCAAATTTGGTGTTCTGAGATCGATTTTCTTCTCATTGAGCTACAAACATGAAACCTCACAGATAGGTTAAAATGCCGTTACAAAGGAACAAAAGGAGAAAAAAATTCCGTTAGATGGCGCACGGATCGAAATATTTATTTTATATTTCATAAATATTTTTGCAATTTTTATGTCAAAATTTAAAAATCAAAGTTTGGCAAGAATATGTCTTTATATAAGGAGACATTTTTCGCTGATTTTTGTCCAATTATATAAAGGAGATGCTTAGATTTTTTTTATTTTATTTTTATTTTTTATTTACACAATCCACTAATGTTTAAATAGCGCCCACAAAACCGTCTAGCTTTTTGACTCCATTAGGTACTCAATAAAGAAATAATACTTTTCTCTGTTTATTCATTAAAAATACAAATACTATATCACATAGCCTTTCTCAATTCAATAGCACAATTAAGCTGTGCAAATATATAAAAAAAAAATCACCAGCACATGTTCTTTTGAAAACAGCCAAATATTTGATTTGTGCCCATTTCCTGAATCTAGAAGTTTCTACTTATTTTTTATTCACACAATCCCCTCTAATTAGTGTTTATTCATTAACAATACAAACATTATATCACATAGCCTTTCTCAATTCAACAGCACAATTAAGCTGTGCAAATATATAAATAAATCACCAGCAAATGTTCTTTTGAAAACAGCCAAATGTTTTCTTTGTGGCCATTTCCTGAAATCTAGAAGTTTCTACTTACTTGTTATTCACACAATCCCCTAATGTACAAATAGCCCCCACAAAATGGTTTAGATTTTTGACTCCATTAGGCACTCAATAAAGCAATAATGATACAATTAAGAATTTGTATTTTGTATGGAACATTGGGTTTATTAAGGGCTTTAATGTAGAAAACTTGGCTGATTATTTCATTAACCCTCTGTGTGAAGAGAAGCTCGGCCTAAAATCTC
The DNA here is from genome assembly GCF_040869045.1 of Eurosta solidaginis. Taxonomy (NCBI): domain Eukaryota; kingdom Metazoa; phylum Arthropoda; class Insecta; order Diptera; family Tephritidae; genus Eurosta; species Eurosta solidaginis. Next base: position 87,324,389 of record NC_090319.1, on the reverse strand, counting down.
TTCGGAGGTTATCGCGCCTTACATTTATTTAATTTAATTATAATTAAAAACTAAAATAAATAGATTTATTAAATATTGTTTTATATCACATTAATCATCAGCCATTGCATTAGCATCTAACCAGAGACCTATCTTTTCCCTAAACAATCCAAAAGTTCTTACATTTTTTATTTCATCTGGGACGGCATTATACATTGCTAGTCCATTATTAAATCCTGATTTTAAGCTCTTACGTGTACGTACAGGCTCCAAGTGAAACTCATTTGACAGTCTAGTTAGGTACTGATTTACATCAGAGTTTCTTCTAATTAAAAATCCTAAATATTCAGATAATAGGCCATTTTCAACTCTATAGATCAAAGTTAGTACATCTCTTTTCATTTCATTTTCTATCGATAAATATCCTTAATCTCTTAACATATTTTGAACACGTTCAGTATGACTTTTGTCCAATACTGCCCTCACCTTTATTAAATTTTTTTTTGCAACTTGGATATTGCTTATTTACTTGCCATCATCAATAGTATTGTAGAATAATACTTTATATGAGGCACCAAAATCATTTTAAATAATGTAGTTTTTCCTCCTTTCGAAATATTTTTTCTCAATCTACGCAACAAGTTGACTTTCTTTGCTATTTTGGTATTTATATATTCAACGTGTTCTTTGAAACTCAAACTATTATCTATAATTACCCCTAGAAACTTGCATCTTTGGCCCATTCCAGCTGTGACCCTGATGTTAAAAATGTTCTCATTTCAGCTTCCTCCCTAAATCTAGGCTTTCCTAATACCCCGTATATAATACTGAACCCTTGAGCCCGCCTTGTCGGGCTGGTGGTCATACGCCCAAGATGAACGACACATTACCTAATTGTAATAAGAACGATGATAAGAGGACTGAGTCTCAAGCCTAGGACGACAAATACGCATTAAGCTATGCGTCGGACTCGGGGAGCGAGAGTAGTGCTGATTCAAAGAATTCCGTGTTGGAAAAGCACACAAATGCAAACGGAGTAGAAGAGTGGAGAGGGGTACGGAGCAGATGAGGTAAAAGAGCTCTCTCGCAGTACCGTGCAGCATTAAGAATTGTGGTCGACCCAACAGAAGTGGAGATGGAGCGCTTGGAATGGGCCCATGAGGCGGTAGAAGTAGGTCGAAAGCAGTTAAAAGGTTTGCTGCGAGAAACCCTCGGTTCTGCAACCGGTACGAGGAGGAAGAATCGGCGAATGGCAAAATGAAGAGGCAACGTTCGGCGAAAGGCGACCAGCCTGCTTTCAAGAGACAGAAAGGACCCAGTCCCAGAGCCGCGAGGCAAGGCAGTCGCATAGACCACACAAGTAGGCCCAAAGCTGTAAGACAGATGGACCCCAATAACGAGGTAGCAACTACCTCGAAAGTTGCGAGTCAGGGGGAAGTTCCAACTACGGAAGTAGAATATAAGCCAAAGGGAGATAACGCTAAGACTCCGGCTTTCTCGGAGGTACTAAATGGAGTTAACGCTAAGACTCCGGCTTTCTCAGAGGTGTCAAAGGGAGATAACACTAAAACTCCGGCTTTTCCCGAGAGGATGAGTGATGTGGCAAAGCAGTCACTGATGACAGATGACTACTGAAAGGTGGAGATCTGTAGAAAGGGAGCTTATCAGCTTAATGCTTAAGATGAGGCGGGAACAACCAAGTAAGCCCCTTCCACCCTTTGATTCGGGGGCTGGCATAATGGTGTCAAAATGATAGCGTGCGACAAAATCGCGAGCTTTCGGTGGCTGGGGAAGACAAATGACTTCTGCCGCAGCTGTAGGGACGAGGAGGAGATAGAAAGCGTTGAGCACTATCTGTGCCACTGTCCCGCACTGTCAAAAACCAGGTACCAATGCCTCCACAGACACCCTTTTGGGGGCCTTGCGGAGCTTGAATCTATAAACCCAAACGATATCTTGCGTTTCATTAGGCAAACGCGCTGGTTTAGCCCCACTGGAGTCTAAACTCTCCTCTTCTTCGAAAGTAGGTTAATAAGAAATAGGGGCCCCCGCGTGGTAGCACAACGGCCTACGTGAGTCTCCGCTCGTACAGCGGAGGCAGCTACTCTAACCTAACCTAACCTAGAAGGGGACAATCAGCCAAATGGTGCTGTGAGTCGCGCAGAGGTACACCCGGCCCAACAGTTACGAGAGGCTGAAGGGGGCCTCGAATACTCTAAACCAAAAGGGCAAGGGGTGGAAGACGGCGTCACGACGATGGTGCATCGAGTCCTACAGATAAACCTCCTTACTGTGTTGGCGTGGCGTCGAAGTAACTCCTCCTAACCCTTGAGGAGGGTTCGTTTGACGTGGCGCCGTGGCTCTCATCGGCAGGAAAGGTTTCTGGATTAAGCGCGCGCGGATTTGGCGTTTACTACGCACAAACGGAAGGACGGGTGCGAGCTGTAGTAATGGTAAGGAAACAGCTGCATTCATATATGCTGCCTAATTACACTACTGAGGGCCTCGTAGTGGTGGTCGTTGAGCAAAAGAGAATAAGCAGTCATTTATCCTGGCATACTGCTACATGGCCCATGCTGCGGAGGTTCTACCGATGGAATGCAAGAGGCTAGTACAGAGCGAAGGGCGGTTGGTCATAGACACGGATGCAAATGTGCACCACAATGCGCGGGGAGGAGTAGATACCAAGGAGAGAGGCGAATCTCTATTTTGCAAACCAATTTCCAGATAGCCAACAGGGGATTTCAAACCGTTGTGTTATCTTTCAATTAATAACCATACTTTCCCTATTTTATTAATTCGCGGTTTTCTGTAGCTTTTATATAAAATAAAGTTTATTACAAAAATGTCTTGTCTATATCCAAACCGCTTAGTAAAAAGTGAACCGCATCCCTTCGTGGCATGCTGGCTTTTCGATGGGCTTGCCCCTATGAAGCGCGCCGGTTTGCCAGCAAGAGTGGTTGACGCACTTAATGATAACGATAAGGGAGTGCGTTGGGCTTCTTTGAAATGTAGGCCTACCGAAATTGATCTTTTCAAGGTTTTCAAGCAGGCCCAAGACGGATTGACGAGACGGTAATAGGCAGAGGGATTTCCGCTTTGTCCGAGAAATGTATGCGTTATGAACGCTTATTTAAGTCTTTCAAACACTCAAATGTCAACATTCAAGATGATAATCATAGGTCTATCGTTGTGTCCGCTCCGACTATGGATGCCATTCACAAAGTTCCTCCACCTCCAGTTCTTCCAGTCCCAACTGTGGAATTAATAAACCTGTCCTCACCTAGTCCCTCAGCAATGCAACCATCGACATCGATAGCTGCTTCAACTGTGTCTACTGTTCCCTCCACAAAAAAGAACGAGGTTTTCCACAACCCCTCTACGTAATCTGAACCACCGGCTAATAGATTGATTACTGTCCCCATTAAAAAGTCGATTTTCGTGTCCAGATTCGAGAGAGACACTACAGAAGAGGACCTGAAGTCGTACATCATAAATAAACTTAAATCCGAAAATGCGACTATTCGTAAATTTAATTTTAATTATCCTAGAGACATTTCGTCATTTAGGATTGAGGTATCCGCGCAACACTTTGAAACCATTTTAAATAATTCATTTTGGCCGCCCGATGCTTTTGTACGTGAATTTGAACATAGACGTAACGTTAATATTCCTAATCTTGCTACCGTTCCTCATAACAATACTACAGCAAAAAACTAAATATTAAATTTTTCCTTTATATATTTTATCAAAATGTAAGAGGTCTAAACACTAAACTAACTGATCTGTACTTCAAATCTTTTAACTGTAATTACAATATCATTGCTTTTACTGAAACTTGGCTAATCTCATATATTTAATTCGGAGGTTCTTTGCAATGATTACCAAATATATAGAAATGACCGCTTGAACAGAGTTGGAGGTGGAGTATTGCTCGCGGTACATTTCTCTATAACTTCTGCTGATGTTAATCTGAACTCTGCTTTAGACAGATAAATATAGTTCCAAACATGTCCGGGAGGGTCCTTGATTTGGTATTTGTTGATGATGCATCAAAATTCACTCTTAGGAGGAGTGAACTTCTAACTGTACCTGAAGACCCTTACCATCCTTAACTGGAAATAGTTTACGAATTGAAAAAAAGTTCTCGGAGTTGCGTTACCACTGTATACGACTCTAGTTTTAGATTTGAATTCGCGAAGGCTAATTTTAATAAACTTAAACAAATAATATCTATAGTAGTTTGGCCCAAATATGGTGCAGATATTGACAAAAACGTTTCGGACTTCAATATCATCATTCACGCTATTCTGGAAAGACACGTACCTAAGCGTAAACGTGTTTCCACTGAAGTAGTCCAAATATCGTTCACCAAAGTGCTGAAATCTTTAAAAAAATAAAAAATCGCGTTCCTTCAAGCTGTACAAGAAAACGGGGTCACACTCTGACTACTTGAAGTACTTGCGTCATAAATATTTTGAATTAAACAAAAAGGGTTACAATACCTATCTCTGTACGATGAAAAAGAAAATAACTTGCAATCCCAAAGCTTTCTATGATTTCGTAAACTCTAAACGTAGGGTTAAAGGGTTTCCTTCTGCTATGAAATACCGTGATGATTTCTCTAGCGACGATCAAGATATTGCCAATTTCTTTGCAGTTTTTCAATTCCAACAATTCCGCTGAATTAATTTCTTTATCTAATGAATACCCTTATCAACTTAAATCAGTTAACGCAATTAATATCCCAGCAATATCTCCTGAGGGGAATTTTCCACATTTAATGTCTTTGAAGGAATCTTACAAATACGGTCCTGACCTTATTCCCACATGTTTTCTTAAAAAATGCGATAGACATATTTATCAGCCCCTAACTGACTTATTCAATATGTCCCTAAAACATGGTGTTTTTCCTGCTGCTTGGAAGGATTATTTTCTTATACCCCTTCATAAAAACAGCAGTAGGTCATGTGTAGAAAATTATCGAGGTATTGCAAAATTGTCTGTCATCTCAAAGGTATTTGAAGCCATTGCTACTAATCAGCTAACATTTTTTATTTCTACGTTGATTACAGATTCACAGCACGGGTTCTGTAAAAGCAATTCTGTTCTTGCTATTTATTAATGATATCTGTACCACAATACCCAAAATTTTAATGTATGCTGATAATGTAAAACTTTTTAGTTCATATGCGTCTATTGATGAACGTCCCTTGCTTCAAGCAGATTTAAACTGCTTAGTTGCTTGGTGCAACGCAAACGCAATGCCGCTGAACCTCAATAAATGTAAATTCATGTACCTCTCTCGAAGATCTTTGCCAGCAGCCTCTTACGTAATTAATAATTTTTGTCTTGCATCAGTAAATTATTTTGTTGACTTGGGAGTTATGATGTATGCTAAACTTAGTTTCAACCTTCATATTATGGCTACTGTCAATAAGGCTAGAGGTGTTCTATAATTCGTGAAATCGAGATGGTCTAAAGAATTTAGTGACCCTTATGTAGCTAAAGCCCTTTTTACCACATTAGTTAGACCGATACTAGAATACGGATCAATAGTCTGGCATCCGAGATATCAAGTTCATGCAGATAGACTAGAGTCAATACAGAAGAAATTTTTACTTTTTTCTTTAAGGAATTTTCATTGGGACTCTGCGTATAATCTTCCACCTTATACTAGTCGGTTAAAGCTTATCAATCTTCCGACTCTCGCAAGTCGTAGAGAAATGCTAGGCGTATTATTCATGGCTAAACTACTGAATGGACTGATTTCTAGCGCCTTTCTTTTGAACGAAGTAAACTTCAATGTCCTATCACGAGCGTCAAGACATTACAAACCTCTTCTTTTGAGGCAGTGCAGAACTAATTTCGAATTAAATGAACCTTTTCGGTGTTTGTGTCATGATTTTAACTCTCATTCGAACTCGTTTGATATAACAAATTCACTTTTTACTATAAAGAAAACTGTCCTATCCTATCTTAACTCGTAACAAGAAAATAAAAATAAAAATAAATAAATAAATAAAAATCTTTATATAAAATGTTCACTTATTTAACAATGTAGTATATGTATTATTTTCAACTCTTATGTATAATACTCAGCTGATGATATTTATTCTGTAGCTGAGCAGTTTTAGATATCAACGCTTAACAAACCTCCGCCTATCACCAATTCGGCAAAAACAAAATCCGTGCGACATGCGGAAGCGCCCCTCGTGTCGGTTGGGCGGGCTTTAAAGGGTATTTATCCGTTGGGTTTATTATTATTATTACTTTGAGCTCCGAATGTGATAAATCAAGGTATGACTGGATGATTCTTGATAGACCATTCTTCTCCGACCATGCGTATATTAGATTCAGCATCCCCCTAAAGAGGGTAGAGAAGGGAGGAACCTTTAGAAACCCTAGGTCAACGAACTGGACTAAATTCCAGAAACAGGTATAATCAAAACTGGGACAACCCAAAGAGGTTGCCAATGTGGAGGAACTGGAGGAGTCTAATGAATTCGTAACCAGGACGCTTATGACTGCATATAACAAAGCGTGCCCTCTAAGAAGATTCAGAGGAAAAGCAAAGCCGCCATGGTGGTACAATGGGCTGATTCTTCTAAAAGCTGCTCTCCACAACACATCATGCGTACACCAAAGGCATGTCGGTAGACACCGCATTGCATAGGGTGGTAATAGGCATAGAGAGAGCCCTGGAATATAAGGAATATGCTCTAGGAGTCTTCTTACTCATTGCCTGGACTTTCAATAATGTTTCTAAATTGGTGATTATGGTTGGTCTTAATTAAATTAAAGTACATCCATGTTAAATTGCAGGAAGATTGCATCACAATGGAGATTGTACGAGGCCATGAAATCAGTGGACAGGGAGGGGTGCGATCACCTCTGCTGTGGACGCTGGTCATCAACCAACTGCTCAGGCGATTCGATGAGGGTCCCGTAAAACTTACGGCTTACGCAGATGACGTTGCAATTGTCATAAGTGGAAAGTGCCTTCCAACGATGAGCTCTTTGATGGATCGGGCGCTTCGGGATATTCAAACCTGGGCATCTAATGTCGGGTTGAAAGTCAACGCAGAGAAGACGGCTATGGTCTTTTTTACAAGTTGGGAGGGGTGACCCTACAGGAGAAACCTTGCGCAAAATATCTAGGAATCATCCTAGACAGGTGGCGGCCACCGTGGTGTGATGGTAGCGTGCTCCGCCTATCACACCGTACGCCCTGGGTTCAACTCCCAGGCAAAGCAACATCAAAATTTTAGAAATAAGATTTTTCAATTAGAAGAAAATTTTTCTAAGCGGGGTCGCCCCTCGGCAGTGTTTGGCAAGCACTCCGGGTGTATTTCTGCCATGAAAAGCTCTCAGTGAAAACTCATCTGCTTTGCAGATGCCGTTCGGAGTCGGCATAAAACATGTAGGTCCCGTCCGGCCAATTTGTAGGGAAAATCAAGAGGAGCACGACGCAAATTGGAAGAGAAGCTCGGCCTTAGATCTCTTCGGAGGTTATCGCGCCTTACATTTTTTTTTTTTTTTTTTTTTATCCTAGACAGTAAGCTGTCATGGAAGCGCAACGTGGAGGAGAGGAAGGCCTTTGCATGTAAAAGAGTGCTGGGGTGTACGTGGGGCTTATCGCCCTCTCTTATAAATTGACTCTAAAGAAATATAACACTTTATACGTTCATTGTAAGCTTAAACGATAATTAGGCTTTTTCGTCTGCGACAAAAAAATTCCATATTGTACATAATTATATAATTTTAACATTAAAACTTTACACCTAAATTATTGATTCTTACAGATTATATCACAGTCCTAATTGTTCTAATAAAAGCGTGTTAAATTTTGATGGTATAATAAAGAACATTTAGGACCTCCTTTTCTTGCTATCACAATGTAACACGCTTTTTATTAGAACAACTAGGACTGTGATATAATCTGTAAGATTTAATAATTTAGGTGTAAAGTTTTAATGTTAAAAATATATAATTATGTACAATATGGAATTTTTTGTCGCAGACGAAGAAGCCGAATTATCGTTAAAGGTTGCAATGAACTTATAAAGTGTTATGTTTCTTTACAGTCAATTTATTTTTTACTTTTTAGTTAATTTTATTAACCAATAATAAAAGCTTATTTTTAAAAAAGTTTTTTTTGTCTTTAATTTTATTTTTTACTTTTTAGTTCGTTTTATTAACAAGTAATAAAAGCTTGTTCTTAGAAAAGCTTTTTTCTTAAATTTAATTTAAATATCAATTTTTTTTAATTTGTAAAATATTGTTTAAATTAGTTATGTAAACTTTACTTAGTTATTTTGGTGCAACGAAGCAAGCACATTTTCAAACCTCAATTTACCTATCAAATTAAGCATTTTCTACCTTTTTAAAATTTCTAAATTATTTATTATTTTGCTACAAATACTAAAAATCAAATATAACTAATCCTACTAAACAGTTTTTTCTATTGGATGTGGCGAAGCATTGTTACAACAACAAACAATAGAGATCTAGCAGTACAAAGTACTTAAGTTCCATTTTAGACCCAGCTTCCCTTCCAATTTACGTCGTTCTATATACATCTTTATGACGATTCCTAACAGCATCTTCAAGGCAGATGAATCTTCAATGGGAAGCTTTTCATAGGAGAAGTACACTCGGAGGGCTTGCCAAACCACTGCCGGGGGGCGAGCCCGTTTAGAACTACTTTTTTCTAAGTGATTTTTTTAAACGCCAAAAGTCGATCAAAAATTTTTAAAATCATTTAATGTTCCTGACGTTTCTTAAAATACATGTAAGAGAACACAAATGGGTATTTTGTCCAAACTTAAACTTCCTTACTTGTTTTCTATTAAATTCAAAACATACAATGTCATTTAAAAAAAAGTTTCTTCACTTTTGGTAAAAATACGAAGTACTCACTTGGATCGAGTATACTCGATACCTTGTGTGTATGCCTAGCCACAATAACCAAGCTTCATGTGTCCGACGAAGTACTTATCTTGAGTAACATTTTTTTTCAAAAATTGGCATATCACCGCCCACTTCTGACAAAATCAATTGTTCTTAAGTAATCGGTCCAAAAAAGGCGAAATAGGATTAGGGTCACACCAATTTTAAATAAAAGAGATACAAACGAACCTTAGACGAATATAATTGGCTATATTTTTGCGAATAATTACTTTGGAAATGGGCCTGGCATCGTCCTCTTTCTTAACCCAGAATTTTCTTCAATAATTTTTCTTAATTAACAAAGTGCAAAAGTCTCACAAAAAGTACGCTAATATTTGGCAATCGTTTACCTTTTCCCCATTTCAATCCAATGTTTGTACATATATAAATATTTAAGTAAATTGTTGTAATGAATTAATTATATTTGTTTATTTCATAATATATCATAAACATACAAAATTTACATTATTTTTTATAACCCTTTTTTAAATAAACGTTTATTTGGCTATTTTTAAAGAAAAACATTTTTGTATTCTGAAATAATTGTTTAGCAATTTTTTATGTTTAATTTAGCCAGCGGTTTTGCATAGAATAGATTGACCCCTCTTTGTTGCATAATTAAAAACAAGACTCGTCTAGCAATTATTTGAATTTAAATTCTTGGATGTCAATAAATGAAGGCAGTGACCATTGTGAATTCATACAAGTGGCGAATGTTTGAAAAAACATCCACAATAGTAAACAGTCCGGATCACCTGTTAAATCGCTGTTCGATTACTTAAATCATTTGCTCAATAGTTTTTTTCAAACATTTTTTAAGACGGCTGGTACATTACGTTATTTACATAATGTAACGAATTTAGTGAAATTCCGCTTACTTGCAACCTTCTGCTTACGTTCGTATCGCTCAACTTTTGAATAAAACACTTCAGTATTCTGTATTACAAAATGGTCTTTATTAGACTACTTTGAAAGTACTTCACAATTAAACTTTGCAACTGATCCCTGACTACTCAGCTTGCTCTGCTTTTATACTCTCTGTTGCCTTGTCTAAATGTTTCTCCCTCTAGAATGTTCTACTTGGTTACCAGCTACATGCGTGTGTATTTGTAGTTTATAGTCTCTCGAATAGGCATATGAGTGTATATATATGAGTTCTACTTCGGCTGATGATGACATGCGTTTGTGAGTATTCCTCTGCTGCTTGTATGTATGTGTGTACTTGATGATTAATGTGTTTATGTAGCTTGCTTTAAGGTTTTTGTTTTTGCGCATTTATTATTGATGTGAATATTCGTCACAATATTTTAAAATATTTGCTTAACTGGCTGCTCATATTTTATCTACTTTTTAAAATTTAATTTGTAGTCTCATTTTCTGTGGATACATTTGACAAAAAAAGTTGGTTTGAAACACAAATGAGCAATTCATGGCACTTCAATTTCTTAACCGCGAGCAAAAAACAAACTTTTCGTTCTCTGGTCATTCGCTACAGCCGTTCTTTGACAGGTAGGTATGGCAATGGAGGAATAGAAAGATTTTTCACTTGTATGAATTCATAATGGCATTGACTATTCGTCCGTCTAGAATGAACAATAAATAGAAAAAAGCAGCAAAAATAAGAAAAAATATAACAGAGATACGGAATGAGAAAGCGATAGTCAAAGAAAAATCAGGTGATCCATTCTATTTGTAATTTTGACGTTTATGCAGAAGTTATCACACTTGTCTTATCCACAATTTTCGGGACGACTACTGGCAGCCATGTCAGAAATGTGTTCATCAATCATATAAATTTGATAAGGTAAATAAATAAAAAGTGTCTTATATAGATTTCCAATATATTTCTTAGAAAAGATGTAGTGTAACCAACTTAGCTTATGTCATCAATGCTTTGACCTTACCTACCGTTTTTAACCAAAAGCTAATAATTGCGCAATTCATTTGGAATTTATTATTTCACTTTTATGTTCATTTAGTTGACTGTTCGTTATAGTGGAATGGACTGCAATAGCTCTCTAAGTCAAACACAACCTGGCCTAATAACACCCCTTGGCCGTTCCATCCGTCACACTCAAAACCACCCGATTTACAATTCGATAGCCCTCACTCCCGGTGCACATGCTAGATGCCGGCATCCTCCGAATTGACGGTCGTTGAGTTAATGCTGATATGAGCTATAAAGAACTCTGTACAATTATTATCCCAGACAACTCGAAGTTCTGCTCCCTGATTCTATATTTGCTCCATAAAGTTTTGCTCCATGGCGAAAAGCAACTAATGATCTGCATGATACAGGATGAATGCATCTCCAGACTCAAGCAGAAAGTAAAAAAATTCATATTCAATTGCAAGATGTGCATTGTGTGCTTTTACGTAACCGGCGTTGACTTCGCTGGCCCATTTATGGTGAAGACGTCCCCTTTGCGACGAGCTTCCTACTTAAAAGCATACGTTTGCGTATTTGTATGCTTCTCTACTAAAACGAATCTTGTACAAGTTAGACAACTGAGGTCTTCAGAGCAGCCTTCTCTCGGTTTTTGAACGACGCGGATTACCCCACAAAGTAATGTATGATAACGGAAAGACATTACTTGGTGCTCCACGAGCTATTCAAAGAGAACTCGTAATATTCATCAAAGAAGCAGCTGTAGATGTTGTGAGGACCAAATATAACACCATTAACACAAAAGGCTATAGCAACAGACCAACCAACAAGTGCAATACAGCATACATCATATTCGATACAACACTAACACAACAGCCAGTCACAAAAGGCTATAGCAACAGACCAACCAACAAGTTCAATACAGCATTGACACAACAGCCAGTCACAAAAGGCTATAGCAGCAGACCAACCAACAAGTCTCAGCAACACAACGGGCAAGCACAACACTTTAATGCCAACACAACAAACTAACAAATCTCAGCAACGCAACGAGCGTTCGCAACATCGAACAGCAACCATGGCAACGAAACCATTTGAGCCAGCAATACCAAACAAAGCAATAAAAAGAGCAACACAGCAGGACAGAAGTTAGTTAGCACGGAGCTGTGGCCGTGACCAGAGCTACTTGTGGAGCGTCCCTTGAAGTTGTCGGTTCTACCATGCGGACAGGTCGTTTCACAGGAGTAAGTCGTGGCCTCAAGTGGTGAATGTGTCGGTTATACCACCAAACACCGCTTGAGACTTCGCTAGTAACGGCACTACCACAGTAACGCGCACCCGCGAACAGGCAGCGTCCGCCCGCCTGCGCCGACAGTGACAGCGCCACAAACAGTGCTACGCAAGCATATACGTTGGCCGCAGCAACACTACGCAAACATACAACGCTAGCCGCAACAGCACCATAGCTAATACACTACGTTGGCTTCAGTACTGCGCCGATCAACTACGCTGACCACGACAGCGCCCCGATAATATACTGCGTTGACACAGCAAAGTTACGCAAACCTACTACGTCAACTGTACCAGAGTTACCCTCGTGCCGAAGCACGGAGCTGTGGTCGTGACCAGAGCTACTTGTGGAGCGTCCCTTGAAGTTGTCGGTTCTACCATGCGGACAGGTCGTTTCACAGGAGTAAGTCGTGGCCTCAAGTGGTGAATGTGTCGGTTATACCACCAAACACCGCTTGATACATCGTGAGCAACGGCACCACCACAGTGACGCGCCCCGCGAGCAGGTGACATTCGCCAGCCAAACTACCACGCTGGTCACAATCGCAAACATACTACGTTGGCCATAGCATTACGCCAATCCACTACCCCGGCCACAATCGCACACACACTACGTCGGCCACAGCGTTACGCCAGCCACTACGCTGACCGCAACCGCACCACGCTAACGTATTACGTGGACCACATCACTACGCAAACATACGACGTTGGCCACAGCATTGCGCCAACCCACTACGCTGACCGCAAGCGCCAACATACGACGCGGGCCACAACAGCGCTACGCAAGCACATTACGTTGGTCACAGCACCACGCTGGCCACAACAGTACTACGCACATATACTACGGTGACCACAGTAGAGTCACGCAAATACACGACCTCAACCACACTAGGGTTGCGTACATACACGCCAACGCAAGGGTCACCAAAACACGTTTTACACGCACTCAGGCAACGACCAGCCGGGCGTCCTAACGGGACACGCACGCCGACGCAGGGCGTCACAAAACACATTTACACACACACAAGCAACGACCATCGAGGCGTCATAACGGGACACGAGTACCGTTGGCCCACCACGCAGTATAGAGCAAGCATACAGTGAAACGAAAACAACAAATATTTCTTCTTTTGATTACGTAGAATTTTTCGTTTTAATTATAGTGTACATACATATATAGAATTAGAGAAATAAAGTGAATTTATATGAAAGCGATTTGCACGGTGTCCCAAATCTACAAATCTATTGTAAGCGAACCTTGGACACGGCGAGTATACCCCTAGCACTTATTGAAGAAGCGCCGGGACGGAAAAAAGCTTCGTTACAATGTCGCTGAAAGATTTGCGGTACCAGGTTCTTCTTGGCAGTTTATACCCCCTTATAGTTCACATGTAGGCGGCCTATAGGAAGCCGCGGTAAAAATCTGTAAGACACATTTCACCAAAGTAGCAGGAAGTCAACGGTTTACGTTCGAAGAATTTACAACACTCATCTTTACAATAGAAGCGGAACTTAATTCTCGCCCTCTCCCTCCTATGTCAAAAGACTCAAGCGATTTATTAGCCCTCACTCCAATGAACTTCCTTCCAGGAGCCCCCTTAGCATCCTTACCAGAACCGAATGCCGAAAACTTATCTCCGACTACAAAATGGCAAAGGAGATATGTTTAAAGACGACCTACACCTCCCAAATGACTGGCGGTTATTTATTTGTATTGTATAAAGATTCTTACATGTGCCATGCACCAATTACTGTAAGTTGTCGCTTCCTTAACTTTGCATATTCAAGAAAATACAACAAAACATATCCTTTATCTAAGTTAAGAAGTAAGCGGCCCAACGGAGTGTGATGGACCGCTTTAAGTTAGTTGTTCGCTATCCGGTACACTATATACGCCTCTCAAATAAATGTTAAAATAAAAAAAAGCGACATTCTTAATAGATATATGCAATAAATATAATTAAAAATTATTTACAATTAGAACAAGAGTTGTGGCGCGTTTTTATTTCTAAAAGTGAAGTGCCGATATATTCCCTTAAATATTTTCTTAATGCTCCATACCCCATACAAGTGCAATTTTATAGGGCTTTATTAGAAGCTTCAACAACGATGTTTTTACCATTTATAATGCAAAAATATCAATAAACAAGTTTTGTTCCTATTATTTTTTTCAAGGCAAACTTTTACTGGTTCACTTTTTCGCAAAAGGGCGACTCTCGGTATGATAGGCGAAGCGTCCTACCACCACACCACGGCGGCCGCCAATCACCAGGTATTTCATACTTCTATATTGCTATCACAGGCTGGATACACTCACAAACATCAGAGTGCCGATATATTGCTGTTTTAATGTTTTTGTTTTTGTATTCAATAATCAAAATAAGTACTTAATTTAAAACTTTTTCTTGTCACATTTATGCTGCTACAATCACACACAATTTGATAGGCTGTCTTTTTTCCAATTCAAAACTCATTTTTATTCACACAACAAAATTTTGTATAAATAGCGCCCACAAATTTCAACTTCCTTCACTTTAAACCTAAAAATCGGCGGAAAAGCTTAAAGTAAAATGAATTTACTCAATTCTTTCGCGGTTCTGTTTGTCTTCGTTAACTGTCTTTTGATTAATGCTAATTCGCAATATCGCATTAGAGGTGGCAGTAATGTGAATATAGATGATAGTCCATATCTGGTGTCAATAAATTATACCGGGCGTTATCGTTGCGTTGGCACTTTAATCACTATGAAGAAGGTGTTTACATCTGCAGCTTGCTTGGCAGATTTTGCACCGCCTGACATCACTGTTCAAGCTGGTAAATCTGATATCCGTCGTCCAATGGTAGTTCGCTATACGGAGCGTATAATTCGTCCATGTGATTTTGGAATGCCAGGAATTGATTTAGCTGTAATTATATTGAAATCAGCCTTCAACAGGAGCGCAAAAATAAAAGAAGTATTACTTTGCCAGACTCCATTATACCCGGGCGTAAGATTGCGTGTTAGTGGATGGGGTTCGAAATATGTAAGCGTTATGCAACATTGGCCTATACTCCAATCAGCTGTATTTGAAGTATTCCCAATCGAAGAATGTGCGCGTCGTTATGCTTTGGCAGGGCAGCTTTTACTAAGCACAGCAATTTGTGTCGGTCCAGTTCAGGAAGGTGATGATACGTGTTGGGGAGATGCCGGTGCACCGGCCGTTGTGAATGGACAACTTTGTGCTGTGCTATCAGGTGGGATACATCCCATGTTTAACAGCTTTTATCCGACTTTATATACAAATATGAATAACCTAGATGTTCAACGTTTTCTATCATTAGCGCAATATGTTTTATTAAATTGATGTCAAAACATAGAATTCATGGTTATTTCGATAAGCAGTCCAACTGGCAATATTTCTTTTTGTGCTAATTACAAATAAATAATACAAATATAATTAAAAAAATAAAAAAATTTGGTTGTTTGCAATTAAGTTGTGACGCATGCAAATGCCTTAGGTTGTGAGATCAAACTTTAAACATAGCTTCAAAGTTCCCTCGTTTATGAATAGAACATGAGACAAAAAGAAAATAACGAAATAGGTGAGGCAGCTGATCCAACCAACCTTATGGAAATCAATGTATTTGTTATTGATATCATAGCATACCGCCTTTGGCATAACCTAACCATAGCCAATTAATTAGTTTTTGGTTTTTAGCCATATCCATAATCTTTAAATTTTTGCTTTTGCGAATTTATTCACATTTTGGCGTTATTATTTATTGTTGTGTTAATTGTGTAGCTTGTGACCAGTTTTTTTGCATTTTCTATTTTTAATAAGCTATTACATCCTTGAAGTTATACTTCTTTATGCACGTTATGAAAAGTTGTTGAGAGTGAAGTGTGAGTTTGTGTATGTTCGCTGTCAATTGTACACGCAAAATTGTTTTGAGTACATTAGATCGGGTTGGTCCCCCATTTACAAAAAATATTTCCTTGAAAGCGGCGCCAAAAAAGCGGTTGTCAAAAATGTTGCAATGTAAAAGTAACTAAAAAGACGATGAAGCTCACCGTTCAACTCGTTCTTCGCTGGTTTTTCTCACCGTCATGCTTTGCAAATTTTTGATCTGTATTTAATTAGCGAGACTTACTCATATTGCTTTATACAATTGTTGTGTTATAGATATTAGACAAAAATTGCAAAGTTTACAAACGGCGATGGTTACTAGGACATGTTTCTGAATTTCGCTTCTTTATCAGCTTCTCGGGAGCTGAATATTGAATAACTAAAATAAAAACTATTTTTAATTTACACTTTTTGACAAAACTTATCTATATATATAAAAAGAAGTGTACATTTTGATTGTCACTCCTTAACTCGAGAACGGATAGAAAGATTGCCATGAAATTTTTAGGAAAGATACAGGAAGGAGAGATGATGGTTAGTTGTTTTTGAAATCCCAAATCGGTTTAGCCATTCTTGAGTTATAATTTTTTTTTAGAAAAAATTCAAATATGTATATAAAAGAAAGTGGTGTTAGTTACACTACGCATAACTTAGGAACGGATGAATCGATTTGGCTGAAAATTGGTGAAGAGGTAGCTCAGAACCAGGGAACGGGTATGGGATACTTTTTATCCCGTTCTGGCTAGGGTCTTGAGATCAAAACGTCGACATGGGTAATCCTGGGATATGTTTGCAGAGTATGGGTGTCAAATGGAAGCTGTTTATGAGTACTTTGATACTGGGTATTTTTCGTACCCCTGGGTGACTAGGGTCTCGAGATATAGGCCAAAACGTGGACCGGGCACCCTTTCTAACGGTATAAAAGTTTTTGAAATCGGTTGATTAGTTTACGCGTGATATCAAAATATCAGAAAGTAACCAAGAGATGCATTTGTTTAAAAAAATAAAAAAAAAAAATAAAAAAAACACCCTTCTAGTTTTCAGATATGTTATATATATTAAATCTACCTTTCTAAAAAAAATTTTTTTTTAATCGCTTGGTCTTTGAAGTGATTTCCCTGTTTGAAAAAAAAAATTTTGAAAAAAATTAAAAAAATTTTTTTCTTTCAGTGTAATATAGAATCTTTACAGTATATGTTTTCAAAGGTGATTTTAATACCTTTCTAACGGTATGAAAATTTTTCAAATTGGTTGATTAATTTACGCGTGATATCCATATATGAGATAGTAACCAAGAGATGCATTTACTTAAAAAAATTAAAAAAAAAACCCCATTTTAGTTTTCAGATATGTTATATATATTAAATAGGCCTTTCTAAAATAAAATTTAATTTTTCAAAATCGCTTGATCTTTGTAGTGTTTTTTCAGTTTTAAATTTTATTTAAAAAAAATTTTTTTTCAGTGTACTAAAAATTTTTACAGTGTATTTTTTTTGAAAGCTTATTTCAATACCTTTCTAATGGTATGAAGATCTTTGAAATCGGTAAAGCCATTCCGTAGTAATCACACTTTAAAAGTACCTATTATCGTCATTTTTCTAATATTTTCGGATATTTCGATACCTTGCCACGCCCACAATTTTTCGAAAATGCAGTTTCTAAAAATGAGGTTGTGTTTGGGTGGGTAAGATGTAACCCCATGAAAAATTTCATCAAATTCTGAGGGGGTTGGGTCCAAAATGTACGTTTTTTTCAGCCTTTGATATGAAATTCATCAGTGGAACTTTTCTTCCTGAGCCCAAATCCTATCGAAAAATCGATGGAGTGATATAGGTTAACTTTCGTCCATACAAATCGACCCAGGTTAATGTATATATTCGAAGAAAGGCTACCAATAAAATAGAAATATAGCCTCTGTTTTTGGTATGTTTGTATGTATGTTTGTACACTAACGCCCCAATTCTGAGCGTTACCGGTAAAATAGTACTCAGAACATTATGTAACCGAATATCGTTACCAGTTCTTTTATCCGCGATTCTGGCCCAAGTGGTAACGCTACACCAATGTCTGTGGAGAAATTTTAAAGGTATTTTTCTTAGCTTTCACGGTTGCCACTTTGGTCCATTTGGACCAAAAATAGTCCCTTCCAACCCCATTTGGTCCGCTGGTCCCTTTTCTTCAATTTTGGTCCTTTTTAGGCAGTAGCCACGATTGGTACTTTTCTTTCTTTTTCACTCAGGCAAAAATTCACAATATTGCCCAAAAATTTGCCACACTTTCGTTAGCTCCCATATAATTTTGAATTTACTTCAAACTCTCACCATAAAAAATTGCTCAGTCAATAAAATGTACTAGAACAATAGCATTTCACCTTGTATATAACTTATGCCAGGCATTAAAAAGAAAAGTGTTGGCAAACACATTGTCGTTAATTGTTGATGAAATAACCGGCTAATCAAAAAAAACTCTTGTTTTATAATAATACTAGCTTTACGAGGCGCACGTTGTAACGCCTGAGATCGAATGGATGTTGCGTTATTTTTTCTGTTTTGTTTGTTGATAATTTAATTTATTGTTCTGTAAATTGAATTGAATTTTGTACGCATATTTGGCGAAATTTTCTGTTAACACATTTTATTCTTGTATCTTATTGTATCTTATTTTATATTATTGTATTGCTTTTACCGCTGATGATTGTTGCTTTGATTACATTCCGAAGAAGCATGACTGGTGAGCCAATTTTCAAAGTTGATATATGCGCAAGCATTCCTTTTGGTTCTAAAGAGTATAGAAATTCATTTGGATAATACACAATTTAATCTTCATCTGTAACTGTGTTGATCGATTTATATTTCGTCACTTCTCCAGGAAATTGATTTTGAAAGCGATCACTGATTTTGTTAACGTGATCATTTTTGGGAGCTAAGATAGTTCTTTCGCATAGCCAAAAAACAAAACATTTAAATTTAAAATTCTTAATTCTGAAATATGAAAAACTTTCGTCTTGATCGAAGAAACCTCGAGCCAAAATTTGGTGATGATCCAAGTATAGCAAACACGTTTTCATAGGGAACACACACACAGAATTTGATTTTTATAGAAGATGTAGATAGACTGAAGCTAAACAATTTTTTTAACAGCGGCAGATTACTAAACGTCCAAAAGGCATAACAGCTAAACTCAACAATGCAGTCAAACTTTAGGTGTTAAAATAACTTAAGTTTGTACGGCAGCCATAGTTTTTCCCCATTCCACATTTTACTGGAGGTTTTAGGACTTAACGTCACATAGCTCCTTACCAATTTTAATTATCCTACCATTACGACATCCAGATATATGCAGTATAATATATTCCATTTGTATGGGAGGTACCACGCCCCCTTTCTCCCAATTCCGCATTTTCTTGGTGGTGTTAGGGATTGACCTCATATAACTCCTCATTGAATTTCAATGTTCTGGCATGTATACCTTCAAAGGTATGCAGTACCAAAGATTCCATTTGTATGGGAGGTGCCACGCCCCTTTTATATATCGAAATTATTTTTAGCCTAAAACCTTCCCGATAACCTTCCCATAACCAAAATTTGGTGATGATTGATGTGTGGGAAATACGTTTCCATAGCGAACACACACACCGCCACGGTGATGTCCTTCTACGCAGAAGGGTGTACTACGCTACCGCCACGGTTATACCACACACCCGGACTTGGCAGGGTTATTCTTTATAAGCGCGGCCGAAGGCCGCCTATGCAGAAAGATGTTCTACGCAGAATTAATGTGCATGGCGCAGCCGGTGTTGGATCGGCTAACATAACAATAAACATAAGAGTTATAAGGTAATATCAGCTCGTTATGGCGTTATTTCCACTTTGGTCCCTCAACGATTATGGTGATATTTCACTTGGGTGTATGCAATAAAGCCATATGGTTTAATTTCTGGTTTCATTGAGATATAAGGTCATATGGCTTTATTGCCTATGGCTTTATAACACTGCACCATATTGGAACCCCTATCTGTTACAAATGTAACATTTTGAAGATCTCTTATGTTAAATTCCTCTAAAAGCTTGGACAAAATATTGTAACGAATTTAGTGAAACTCCGCTTATTTTACACCTTCTACTAACGTTCGTATCGCTAAATTGTTGAATAAATAACTCCAAAATTCAATTATACAAATGGTCTTTATTAGACTACTTTGAAAGTACAATAACACTTATACTTCGCAACCAATAACGTGCTTAAATCAAACTGATTGGTCGTGCCCCAGCTGGTGCTGCTTTTATACTGTTTCGTTTCCTCGTTGCCATATTTTTAGGCGTTTTTATTTCTAGAATTTACTAGTTAGTTACCAGCTATAACTACGTTTATAGCTTCTGATATGCGCATGTATATGTGAGTGATACTTGCACAAATTATTGCATACTTTTGTGGGAACCTCAGATATATGCATGTGTTTGTGCGTTTTCTCTCCGCTGCGTGTACGTACATATGTGTAGACATAATGATTGATTCGTTTATGTAGATACAAGTGACTGCTTGCTTTATTTACTTAGTATCAGATTAGTGATGTGAGTATCACCTAGTGTCACTAATATTCGTCACAATATTTTCTCCTGTACATCTCTCGAATTCAAGAGATTTTGTACCTAAGACTAACTCTGCTGGCTTGACACTTTTTTGTAAATGAAGAGTAGCACATAAAAAATGTCTTCTTACAAAATTATCGCTCCAAAGGTCGCATGTAATTGACACCCCCTCTTCTATAAAAGTCCCTAACTCTGCTGATAATTCTGGCACTGTTAGCCAATATAAGAAAATATGCTAGGGCGACCTTTTATGTTTGGAGTTTGGATTTTTGGCCTAAACACCTGTTAACCGCATTTTACTGATCCATGTTATATATTTATATAACTAATAATAGACATATGTTGTACGTATGCACTAATTACTTTCGCAAGTAGGTATACAGGTATACACTGCATCCGAGTGATGGCCCGCTATTAGCCAACCTATTAAATTTTCTAATATTTGAAAAGGCTTACATTATTGTTATATTCGCCCACAGAAGACTTCGAGGAAAATTTTGCACTCGCTGATTTTTGTCTCTGTTATGATGATTAAAAGGATACGGTTTTGCCGTTTCATTGTTTAAACCAGTAGAAAACGTTCTATATGGCACACTAAAATGTAATACTATGTAACTAAACATTTGTACGTATTCAGTTTGATAAAAAAAAAACATGCGTTAACTATATAAATGTATGTATTTAAAAACTCTATTATTAATATTAAAAGTGCTTTTATCCCTGGTATATTGGTCATTTTAAATACATGCTTATATGAACGAAATTCATTTTATATATGTACGTATACAACGAATTTCAGCTCGCTTCATTTTATTTCATTATAATTTATTTATTTGATAATAATGAGAAAAATGCACTGCTAATTTCTCTAAAAAATTGGAATCACCTCAAATGATTCGCTGATTTTGAAAATGCACTACTGCCTTCGAGGTGTATCGCGATGTTAATATGGTGAAAAAATAATGCAGTACTGTCCATTGGGAGTGTACCATTGGCAGCGAATACTGCAATCTGATTCACATGCGAAACATTCGGCACTGTTCTCTGATATGCATATTATGTATGATAAGTTTCTAATATACCTATTTTAATTTATTCTGTGAAAGTACATTATGTAAACAAATATGTATAGCAAGAGGCAACACTTTTTTTTACTATTATCTTCACTTATTTTCGCTTACAATTATTTGTTTTTCAGTTTTGCCTTTTTCTAAACAACAGCTGTTGTGTGGTTATTTCGATGTAACCACCTACTTTTGTGGGTAAAAAATTATCCTGCTACTTTCGCGGGTAGAATACCAAAAGGATGTAAAAGTTGCCACATGATTTCTTTACCGTGGTGAATAATGTTGTTACCACCCTAGAATCGGGGCGTAAGGCCTGGGTTTTCAGTGCAAGTTCAACTCAGTTCGTCAGTTAAACTGCGCTTAAACGTATTCTGCAGTTTTTCATTCTATTTTAAACGAAGCTTAAGCTGAGCTTCAGCAGCCAATCTGGCAGGGTTAAACTCTAGTTAAGCTATCAGTTATTTGTGTTCTTTCGAAATGGCGTCGAATATACCCAATAAGCATTTGGGCTTGAGTACCATTAGTGCTCATGTTCACAACAAGACATATCTAAAGTCTCAAGAGTTGTTTCCAAACCGTAGCTCAAATTGAGAATCATAATGTACTGAGTAAAAGAGAAAATTTTTATATAGCAAAAATGCTATTATTTATGTTGAAAAAATTAAATTAACAACTTGTGGTTCTGTAACTGCACTCAAATGTAAGACTCCATAATGCAGTATTTTCACGAAAATAAAATGAAATACTTATTATTTAAGAATTCATGAGCTTAACACTGGCTTATAATAATTGAATATTCAATTATTATATTTTTTCTAAGAGAAACTGAAAAGAAAGAAAGAAACATTTCCTGGCTAATTGCGATGGTACCATTTCGAAAACCTACGTGGCGGTCATCAGGCAATTTCGCAATGTCATCAAAGGTTTCACAGAGATTCGAACCGCGAATCACTCGGTGAAACCGCAGTTGCCTTAATCACTAGGCTATGCTGCTTGTATTTGTTTCCTGGCGTAATTCAGTTTATCTCATTTCTACACTAACAACACATTTGAGACATTCTGCCTCTATAATTTGTGTGTTATGTAGATGATTGGTGTTAAGCTCATAAATTTTTAAATCTTCTTATCTATCTATAAATCTTATAAAATAAAGTCGCTAAATGCCATGCATGAACAAAACTTCACACAGAATGCTCCGATTTTAAACCGTTTTTTTTGCATTTGAAAGCTTAGCTACGTGAGATGGTACAGTTAATATAATTTGAAGATATACATTATAGGGGCGTGGCAAATTGCCAAAATGTAGTAAAAAATCGTAAAATTTTTGTTTACACAGCTATAACTCATAAACGGATGGATGGATTTAAAAAGTTATACTTTTCCGTAAAACTTTGAAATATTTACCTTCGATCTGCATCAAAAAAAAATACTTGATTCCTTTCTTATATCAGCCAAATTGTTTAAACAAAAGTAACATTTTTACCAAAAAATGTGTTTGTGTGGTTGTTCGCTGTGAACTGTGTGCGCTAATTGCTTTTGAGTGAGGCATGATGCGACACATACATACGTACATATATAGCATTCGCTGCGTTATTCAACTTCGGGCGTAGGTTTATAGGTATGTATGGATGTACATCACTACATAGTATAAAACAAAGTCGCTTTTTCTGTCCCTATGTCCATTTGAATGCTTAAACCTTTAAAAATAAGCAACGGATTTTGATGCGCTTTTTTTTAATAGATAAAGAGTGATTGATGAGGAAGGAACGGATGAACATATTTGGCTGAAAATTGGTGGAGGGGTAGCTTAGAACCAGGAGACAAACATAGGATAATTTTTATCCCGTTCTGGCTAGGGTCTTGAGATCAAAACGTGGACCTGGGTAATCCTGGGATATGTTTGTATAAACTGGGTATCAAATGGAAGCTGTTTATGAGTACTTTGATACGGGGTATTTGTCGTGCCGGCGGGTAACTAGGGTCTCAAGATATAAGCGAAAACGTGGACGCGGGTACCCCTAGAATATGTTTATAGAATATGGATAACAAATGAAAGCTGTTGATGAGTGATTTAGTACAGGGTAGTTTTCATACCTATTGGTGACTAGGGTCTCGAGATTGAGGCCCAAACGTGTACCCGGGTACCCCTAGAAAGTGTTTATACAATGTGGATAACAAATGAAAGCTGTTGATGAGTGCTTTAGTATAGGGTAATTTGCATACCCCTGGGTGACCAAGGTCTCGAGATATAGGCCAAACCGTGGGCCCGTGTACTCCTAGACAGAGTTCATACAATATGGATATCAAATGAATGCTGTTGATGAGTGCTTTAGTAAAGGGTAGTTTTCATGTCTATTGGTGACTAGGGTCTCCAGATATAGGCCAAAACGTGTACCCGGGTACCCCTAGAAAGTGTTTATACAATGTGGATAACAAATGAAAGCTGTTGATGAGTGCTTTAGTATAGGGTAATTTGCATACCCCTGGGTGACCAAGGTCTCGAGATATAGGCCAAACCGTGGGCCCGTGTACTCCTAGACAGAGTTCATACAATATGGATATCAAATGAATGCTGTTGATGAGTGCTTTAGTAAAGGGTAGTTTTCATGTCTATTGGTGACTAGGGTCTCCAGATATAGGCCAAAACGTTGACCCGGGTACCCATAGAATGTGTTTATACAATATGGATAAAAAATGAAAGCTGTTGATGAGTGCCTTAGTAGAGGGTAATTTGCATACCCCTGGGTGACTAGGGTCTCGAGATATAGGCCAAAACGTGGGCCCGTGTACCCCTAGACAGAGATTTTACAATATGGATATCAAATGAAAGCTGTTGATGAGTGCTTTAGTAATGGGTAGTTTTCATACATATTGGTGACTAGGGTCTCGAGATATAGGCCAAAACGTGGACCCGGGTTCCCCTAGAATGTGTTTATACAATATGGATAACAAATGAAAGCTGTTGATGAGTGCTTTAGTAGAGGGTAATTTGCATACCCCTGGGTGACTAGGGTCTCGAGATATAGGCCAAAACGTGTGCCCGTGTACCCCTAGACAGAGTTTTTACAATATGGATATCAAATGAAAGCTGTTGATGAGTTCTTTAGTAATGGGTAGTTTTCATACATATTGGTGACTAGGGTCACGAGATATAGGCCAAAACGTGGACCCGGGTTCCCCTAGAATGTGTTTATACAATATGGGTAACAAATGAAAGCTGTTGATGAGTGATTTAGTAGAGGGTAATTTGCATGCCCCTGGGTGACTAGGGTCTCGAGATATAGGCCCAAACGTGGGCCCGTGTACCCCTAGACAGAGTTTATACAATATAGATATCAAATGAATGCTGTTGATGAGTGCTTTAGTAAAGGGTAGTTTTCATGTCTATTGGTGACAGGCATGCTTAACGAACGAAACGATATCATTTCGTTACGATAATCAACGCTAATAAACGAAACGAAGTCACTTCGTTTCGTTTATTAACGTTGATTATCGTAACGAAATGATATCGTTTCGTTCGTTAAGCATGCCTGATTGGTGACTAGGGTCTCCAGATATAGCCCAAAACGTTGACCCGGGTACCCATAGAATGTGTTTATACAATATGGATAACAAATGAAAGCTGTTGATGAGTGATTTAGTAGAGGGTAATTTGCATGCCCCTGGGTGACTAGGGTCTCGAGATATAGGCCCAAACGTGGGCCCGTGTACCCCTAGACAGAGTTTATACAATATAGATATCAAATGAATGCTGTTGATGAGTGCTTTAGTAAAGGGTAGTTTTCATGTCTATTGGTGACTAGGGTCTCCAGATATAGGCCAAAACGTTGACCCGGGTACCCATAGAATGTGTTTATACAATATGGATAACAAATGAAAGCTGTTGATGAGTGCTTTAGTAGAGGGTAATTTGCATACCCCTGGGTGACTAGGGTCTCGAGATATAGGCCAAAACGTGGGCCCGTGTACCCCTAGACAGAGTTTTTACAATATGGATATCAAATGAAAGCTGTTGATGAGTGCTTTAGTAATGGGTAGTTTTCATACATATTGGTGACTAGGGTCTCGAGATATAGGCCAAAACGTGGACCCGGGTTCCCCTAGAATGTGTTTATACAATATGGGTAACAAATGAAAGCTGTTTATGAGTGCTTTAGTAGAGGGTAATTTGCATACCCCTTGGTGACTAGGGTCTCGAGATATAGGCCAAAACGTGGGCCCGTGTACCCCTAGACAGAGTTTATACAACATGGATAACAAATGAAAGCTGTTGATGAGTGCTTTAGTACAGGGTAAGTTTCATACCTATTTGTGACTAGCGTCTCGAGATATATGCCAAAACGTGGATCAGGGTAATACTGGGATGTGTTTTTACATTATGGGTATCAAAGTGAAGCTGTTGATGTGTGCTTTAGTACAGGGTAGTTTTCATACCTACTGGTGACTATTGTCTCGATATATAGGCCAAAACGTGGACCCGGACACCCCTAGAATGCGTGTGTGATATGAATATCAAATGAATGAATCAAATTCATTGTGATCTTCGATTTAGTCGCATCAACCTGGCAATACTACCTATTTACATACGTCCTATGCGATTTGCCTGAAATTTGGTATATAAATTTGCCTATATTAGTATTTATGGTCCTTTTTTTGGGAAGTAGACCAGAGACGGACTGGGACTGAGACTCGGAGTGGGACTGGGGCCCGGAATGGGACTGGAACAAAATAGATACCACCCTCTTGGACTGGCAATAAATGATGAAGAAGAATGAGAAGAACTCGAGATAAGAGAAAAGAGGGAAGGAGAAGAAGACTGAGAAAGAGATAGAGTGAGACGAAGATAGAGATAGATAAAGCGAAAAAGACGGAGGGAGGAGTGAATAAAAGGATTAAGAAAAACTGAAGAGGGGGAGGGCAGAGTTAGACGGAAAAAGCTTATTAACCTTAGAACCGTGAGTTGGGCACTCAGTGCCCATATTAGGTTTTGATGTTGAATTACTGCGGACCGGGAAGTCCTATTAAATTCCTTTTTAGCAGACTGATAAATTGTAGATTTCTTTATGGCGTTTTAAAATTTCAGGTGTATAACTGTAATAGTAACGGCATTTCATATGGTTGGTTCTCTGTACGTGAATTGGGGCACTCAGTGCCCATAATATTTCTTCATATATTTTGTATGGAAACATATAAATTTTTAACGGATTTTGGAGGATATTCTGCATTTTTATCAGTTCTGCCTAAAAGTTTCAAGTGAACAGTTTGATTACATATTTTATAAAAATTTTGTTTGAAATGAGTGAGCAATTAGCAGTTTATTTGGTAAACCTACGCCGTGAATTGGCTGAAGAAGAAGAGGAAAATCTTGCAAATTATTTCAATGAGCACGAAAACGATGATGATGATGGTGGAAACGACCCTACATTTGAAGGCGATGATGAACCAATACCCAGCGACCAGTCTGACTTTGGAGACGAAAATGCACCGCCCATTCCAGACCCACGTTTTGAAGAATATGACCACGAGGAAGCACCCCTAGATATGGATCCCGCTGAGAACGTATATTTTTCAAGTTCAGCTTCTGGGAGGAACCGTGGAGAAAAATATTGTGGTCAAGGAAGGAACGACCGAACTGTATGGTGGTCAATGCCAAGTCAAACTGAAGAACGGCGAACAGAACTGGCATTGGAAATACGCAGACAATCAACGTCCATATGCACGGAAAGATTTGAGTCAAAAAGAGACGCATTCATACGTGTTTTCCCAGTGTCTCTTGTTGAAGGTATTGCTCTTGATACGCATAGGAAAGCTAAAAGAGTAATTGAAGCCAATATGCGTCAAGCAGTTCCAAAAAAATTAAGATATTGGCAGGACACGAATGTTGATGAAATATATGATTTTATTGCAATAATTTTATACGCGGCTGCTGAAAAAGCAAACTTAGTTCAATCCAAGGATCTTTTTCACAAAATGAACATGCCCTTTTATAGAGCAGTGATGTTATTGTATCGATTTGAGCAATTGTGCCGCTTTTTACGCTTTGACGATTCCAGGACTCGCGCTGAGAGATTACTGCGCGATAAGTTGGCACCTATTCGTCATGTATCGACATTATTCTTGGAGAATTTGACGACGCCCTACATTCCATGTAAAGAATTGACAATTGATGAGCAGTTACTTTCAACAAGAAACCGATGCAGTTTCCGCCAATATATTCCATTTAAGCCTGGAAAATATGGCATAAAAATATTTTGGCTTGTGGACGCAAAAACCAATTATCTCGTTTCAGGTGAGGTATATTTGGGTTCACAGCCTAATGAACAGAGGTCTACTGGCATCGCGTGCAGTCTCGTAATGCAACTCAGTAATCGCTATTTGGATAAGGGTGTAAATATTACGATGGACAACTTTTTCACAAGCTACGACTTGGCAGAGGAATTGCTTGCACGGAATACGACCCTGGTGGGCACAATAAGAGGAAATAAGCCCCAATTGCCAAAGATTTTTACATCTTCTGAAGAAGCAAAAAAAAAGGGTATATTTGAATCAGTGTTTTGCTTTTCAAATTCAATACAATTGGTAAGCTTTACATCACATTCAAAGAAAAACGTCCTACTACTTTCAACAGCACATGCCAGTGAAGAAGTGAATCCTGTGACAAAAAAACCACAAGTCATACATGACTATCTAATATCTAATCTAATATCTAATATATATTATAAATGGGAAAGTTTGGATGTTAAGATGTTTGGATGTTTAGATGTTTGGATGTTTGGATGTTTGTCCAGACGTTTGTCTTTGTGACTCAATAACGCAAGAACGGTTGGACCGATTTGGATGAAATTTTGCACACATATAGCCAATAGTCTAGAAGGATCTACTAGCTATATATTTTTCAAAAGGGGCGTGGTCCCCGCCCCCTAGGAACAGTTATAATTTAATTATTATATTTTTTCGTCTTTGCGACTGAATCACGCCAGAATGGCTACACGGATTTTGATGAAATTTGGGACACAGACAGTAGTCTACTAGCGAAATTTTTTTCGAACATGGAATGAGGGGTGGGGGTCCCACCACCCTTCGAGAAATTATTTTTCATAATTTTTACACATTATAACTTTACGTATACTGGCCTTCACCAATATCACAGACTCAAGGGGTCAAATAAGTCGAGGGCTTACAAAGTAAGCAGTGACACCCTCCGCCCGCCCCCTTTATCTCCCCTCTGGTGTAAAATCCATAAATTGTTATAACTCAATCTAAATTTTCTCCTAAATCAATAGTTTTTGGTATTTGGTACATACAGAACGAGATCTAGACAATTTTGGAGGAACGATCAGTGGTCCTCTCCTCTACTCCCGCCATCCGCCCTCCATCAATTGTTTTTATTAGCACGCTTTTATTAGCTTTACCTGTATGTTTCTATCTAACTTTTTATTCGCTCCAATGCGCCTGCTGCCTTATTAACATGGTTTTATAATTAGCTTCACCTTATTTGTAATCTCGTAAGGGTCATATCGAGACCCTTCCGGGATCATTTCTGGACGGTTTTCGGGATCGGTCCGGGATTACGCCGGGGTAATTTCGGGACTTTTTCGGGACTATTTCGGGATCATTTTGGGACCCTTCCGGGATCATTTCTGTATAGTTTACGGGATCCGTCCGGGATCCCGTCGGGGTTATTTTGGAACATTTTCGGGACTATTCCGGAATCATTTCGGGACTATTTCGCGATCATTTGGGGACCCTTCCGGCATCATTTCTGGATGGTTTTCGGGATCCGTGCGGGATCTCGTCGGGGTCATATGGGGACTTTTTCGGGATCATTTGAGGGCTCTTCCGGCATCATTTCTGGATGGTTTTCGGGATCTGTCCGGGATATCGTCGGGGTCATTTGGGGACTTTTTCGGGATCATTTGGGGGCTCTTCCGGCACCATTTCTGGATGGTTTTCGGGATCCGTCCGGTATCTCGTCGGGGTCATTTGGGGACTTTTTCGGGATCATTTTGGGGCTCATCCGGCATCATTTCTGGATGGTTTTCGGGATCCGTCCGGGATCCCGTCGGGGTCATTTCGGGACTTTTTCGCGACTAATACGGGATCATTTGGGAACCCTTTCGGCATCATTTCTGGATGGTTTTCGGGATCCGTCCGGGATCCCGTCGGGGTCATTTCGGGACTTTTTCGCGAATAATACGGGATCATTTGGGAACCTTTCCGGCATCATTTCTGGATGGTTTTAGGGATTCGTCCGGGATCCCGTCGTGGTCCTTTCGGGACTTTTTTTCGACTAATACGGGATCATTTGCGGACCCTTTCGGCATCATTTCTGGATAGTTGTCGGGATCCCGTCACGGTCATTTCGGGACTATTAGGGGATCATTTGAGGACCTTTCCTGCATCATTTCTGTATTGTTTTCGGAATCCTTTCGGGATCCCGTCAGGGTCATTTTGGGACTTTTTTGGGGCTAATACGGGATCATTTGGGGATCCTCTAGGGGTCGTTTCGTGACTTTTTCTGTTTTATTTCGGGATCATTTGGGGACCCTTCCGGCATAATTTCTTGATGGTTTGCCGGATCCATCAGGGTCATTTCGGGACCATTTTGGGATCATTTGGGGACCCTTCCGAGATCATTTCTGGATCCGTCCGGGATGCCGTAGGAGCCATTTCGGGATTTTTTGTTGACTTTTCCGGGATAGTTTTTGGACCCTTCCGGGATCATTTCTGGATCTGTGCGGGATCCCATCTGGGTCATTTCCGGACTATTTCGGGATCATTTTGGGATCCTTCCGGAATCATTTCTGTATGGTTTTCGCGATCCGTCGTTGATTCCCGCAGAGCCATTTCGGAACCTTTTCTGGTGTATGTCGGGGTCATTTGGGGACTTTTTCGGGATCATTTGGGGCTCTTCCGGCATCATTTCTGGATGGTTTTCGGGATCCGTGCGGGATCTCGTCGGGGTCATTTGGGGACTTTTTCGGGATCATTTGGGGGCTCTTCCGGCATCATTTCTGGATGGTTTTCGGGATCCGTCCGGGATATCGTCGGGGTCATTTGGGGACTTTTTCGGGATCATTTGGGGGCTCTTCCGGCATAATTTCTGGATGGTTTTCGGGATCCGTCCGGGATCCCATCAGGGTAATTTCGGGACTATTAGGGGATCATTTGTGGACCTTTCCGGCATCATTTCTGGATAATTTTCGGTATCCGTCCGGGATGCCGACGAGGTCATTTCGGGATTATTTCGGGATCATTTAGGATATCTACCGGCATCATTTCTGGATGGTTTTTGAGATTCGTCCGGGATCCCGTCGGGGTAATTTCGGGACTTTTTCTCGACTAATACGGGATCATTTGCGGACCCTTTCGGCATAATTTCTGGATAGTTGTCGGCATCCGTTCGGGATCCCGTCACGGTCATTTCGGAACTATTAGGGGATCATTTGAGGACCTTTCCGGCATCATTTCTGGATAGTTTTTGGAATCCTTTCGGGATCCCGTCAGGGTCATTTCGGGGCTTTTTCGGGATCATTTAAGGATGGCTTTCAGGATTCGTCCGGGAACCCGTCAGGGTAATTTCTGGACTTTTCCGAGACTATTTCGGGATCATTTTGGGACCTTCCCAAGATCATTTCTGGATGGATTTCGGGATTTGTCCGGGATGCCCTCAGGGTCATTTTGCATAGTTTTCGGGATCCTTTCGGGGTCCAGTCAGGGTCATTTCGGGACTTTTTCGGGATCATTTAGAGATGGCTTTCAGGATTCGTCCGGGAACCCGTCAGGGTAATTTCTGAACTTTTCCGAGACTATTTCGGGATAATTTTGGGACCTTCCCAAGATCATTTCTGGATGGATTTTGGGATCAGTCCGGGATGCCGTCAGGGTCATTTTGGTATTAGGTGATCATTTGAGGACCTTTCCGGCATCACTTCTGGATGGTTATCGGTATCCGATCAGGACTTTTTCGGGATCATTTGGGGTCCCTCCCAAGATCATTTCTGGATGGATTTAGGGATCTGTCCGGGATCCCGTCAGGGTCATTTAGGGGTGCGTTCGAGATCCCGTCAGGGTCATTTCGGGACTTCTTCGGGAATATATCGGGATCATTTCTGGATGGTTTATGGGATCCGTCCATGACCCCTTAAGGGTCATTTCGGGACTATTAGGTGATCATTTGAGGACCTTTCCGGCGTCACTTCTGGATGATTTTCGGTATCCGTTCGGGATCCCGTCGGAATCAATGCGGGACTTTTACGGAATCATTTGGGATTCCTTCCGGCATCATTTCTGGATGGTTTTCGGGATTTGTCCGGGATCCCGTCGGGGTTATTTCGGGACCTTTTCGGGGCTAATACGGGATCATTTGGGGATCTTCTAGGGGTCGTTTCGTGACTTTTTCTGTATTATTTCGGGATCATTTTGGGACCCTTTCGGCATAATTTCTTGATGGTTTGCCGGATCCATCAGGGTCATTTCGGGACCATTTTGGGATCATTTGGGGACCCTTCCGAGATCATTTCTGGATCCGTCCGGGATGCCGTAGGAACCATTTCAGGATTTTTTGTTACTTTTCCGGGATAGTTTTTGCACCCTTCCGGGATCATTTCTGGATCTGTGCGGGATCCCATCTGGGTCAATTCCGGACTATTTCGGGATCATTTTGGAATCCTTCCGGAATCATTTCTGTATGGTTTTCGCGATCCATCGTGGATCCCCTCGGAGCCATTTCGGAACTTTTTCTGGAGTTAGTCGGGATAATTTAGGGACCCTTCCTGGATATTTTCTGGATGGTTTCTGAGATCAATTTGGTACCCTTCAGGCATCATTTCTGTGTGGTTATCTGGATAAGTCTAGAATCGTGTCGTTGTCATTTCGGGTTTTTTTGGGACTACTTCGGGAACTTTTGGAAACACTTCCGGGGCGTTTCTGGATGGTTTTCAGGATCCGTCCGCGATAGCGTCGGGGTCATTTCGTGGCTTTTTCTGGATAATTTCGTTACCATTTTGGGATCCTATCAGGTTATCAGCTCATAAAGTTCTTTTTTTTTACTCAATTACAAAAATAAAATGCATTAGACAGAAAAAAAATTTTAAACAGATAACTTTATAAGCAGGCTAACGTGAATAGCCCACATATTTCATTTTCTCCTTGCGGACGGGGCCGCGGGTAAAGGCTAGTATATTATAAATGGCAAAGTTTGGATGTTTGGATGTTTGTCCAGACGTTTGTCTTTGTGACTCAATCACGCAAGAACGGCTGGACCGATTTGGATGAAATTTTGCACACATATAGCCAATAGTCTAGAAGGATCTACTAGCTATATATTTTTGAAAAGGGGCGTGGTCCCCGCCCCCTAGAAACAGTTATAATTTAATTATTATATTTTTTCGTCTTTGCGACTGAATCACGCCAGAATGGCTACACGGATTTTGATGAAATATGGGACACAGGCAGTAGTCTACTAGCGAAATTTTTTTCGCACATGGAAAGAGGGGTGGGGGTCCCACGACCTCTTCGAGCAATTACTTTTTAATAATTTTTACACATTATAACTTTACGTATACTGGCCTTCACCAATATCACAGACTCAAGGGGTCAAATAAGTCGAGGGCTTACAAAGTAAACAGTGACACCCTCCGCCCTCTTCCCCCCTTTATCTCCCACTCTGGTGTAAACTCTATAAATTGTTATAACTCAATATAAATTTTCTCCTAAATCAATAGTTTTTGGTATGTGGCACATACAGATCGAGATCTAGACAATTTTGGAGGAACGATCAGTGGTCCTCTCCTTTTACCCCCGCCATCCGCCCTCCTTCAATTGTTTTTATTAGCACGCTTTTATTAACTTTACCTGTACGTTTCTATGTAACTTTTCATTCGCTCCTGCGCCTGCTGCCTTATTAACATGGTTTTATAATTAGCTTCACCTTATTTGTAATCCCGTAAGGGTCATATCGAGACCCTTCCGGGATCATTTCTGGATGGTTGTCGGGATCGGTCCGGGATTACGCCGGGGTAATTTCTGGACTTTTTCGGGACTATTTCGGGACCATTTGGGACCCTTCCGGGATCATTTCTGTATAGTTTTCGGGATCCGTCCGGGATACCGTCGGGGTTATTTTGGGACATTTTCGGGACTATTCCGGAATCATTTGGGGACCCTTCCGGCATCATTTCTGGATGGTTTTCGGGATCCGTCTGGGATCCCGTTGGGGTACTTTCGGGATCATTTGCGTACCTTGGAGAGATAAATTCTTGATGGTTTCCGGGATCATTACGGGACTTTTTCGGGGTTATTTTGGGTCCCTTTAGGCATCATTTCTGGATGGTCCTCGGGATTCGTCCGGCATCCCGTCGGGGTCATTTCGGGACTTTTTCGCGACTAATACGGGATCATTCGGCATCATTTCTGGATGGTTTTCGGGATCCGTCCGGGATATCGTCGGGGTCATTTGGGGAATTTTTCGGGATCATTTGGGGGCTCTTCCGGCATCATTTCTGGATGGTTTTCGGGATCCGTCCGGGATCTCGTCGGGGTCATTTGGGGACTTTTTCGGGATCATTTGGGGGCTCTTCCGGCATCATTTCTGGATGGTTTTCGGGATCCGTCCGGGATCTCGTCGGGGTCATTTGGGGACTTGTTCGGGATCATTTCTGGATGGTTTTCGGGATCCGTCCGGGATCTCGTCGGGGTCATTTGGGGACTTTTTCGGGATCATTTGGGGGCTCTTCCGGCATCATTTCTGGATGGTTTTCGGGATCCGTCCGCGATCTCGTCGGGGTCATTTGGGGACTTTTTCGGGATCATTTCTGGATGGTTTTCGGGATCCGTCCGGGATCTCGTCGGGGTCATTTGGGGAATTTTTCGGGATCATTTGGGGGCTCTTCCGGCATCATTTCTGGATGGTTTTCGGGATCCGTCCGGGATCTCGTCGGGGTCATTTGGGGACTTTTTCGGGATCATTTGGGGGCTCTTCCGGCATCATTTCTGGATGGTTTTCGGGTTCCGTCCGGGATCCCGTCGGGGTCATTTCGGTTCTTTTTCGCGACTAATACGGGATCATTTGGGAACCCTTTCGGCATCATTTCTGGATGGTTTTCGGGATCCGTCCGGGATCCCGTCGGGGTAATTTCGGGACTTTTTCGCGACTAATACGGGATCATTTGGGACCCTTTCGGCATCATTTCTGGATGGTTTTCGGGATCCGTCCGGGATCCCATCAGGGTAATTTCGGGACTATTAGGGGATCATTTGGGAACCTTTCCGGCATCATTTCTGGATAATTTTCTGGATCCGTCCGGGATGCCGACGAGGTCATTTCGGGACTATTTCGGGATCATTTGGGATACCTACCGGCATCTGGATGGTTTTTGGGATTCGTCCGGGATCCCGTCGTGGTCATTTCGGGACTTTTTCTCGACTAATACGGGATCATTTGCGGACCCTTTCGGCATCATTTCTGGAAAATTTGGTGATGATCCAAGTATAGCTAACACGTTTTCATAGGGAACACACACACAGAATTTGATTTTTATAGAAGATGTAGATAGACTGAAGCTAAACAATTCTTTTAACAGCGGCAGATTACTAAACGTCCAAAAGGCATAACAGCTAAACTCAACAATGCAGTCAAACTTTAGGTGTTAAAATAACTTAAGTTTGTACGGCAGCCATAGTTTTTCCCCATTCCACATTTCACTGGAGGTTTTAGGACTTAACGTCACATAGCTCCTTACCAATTTTAATTATCCTACCATTACGACATCCAGATATATGCAGTATAATATATTCCATTTGTATGGGAGGTGCCACGCCCCCTTTCTCCCAATTCCGGATTTTCTTGGTGGTGTTAGGGATTGACCTCATATAACTCCTCATTGAATTTCAATGTTCTGGCATGTATACCTTCAAAGGTATGCAGTACCAAAGATTCCATTTGTATGGGAGGTGCCACGCCCCTTTTATATATCGAAATTATTTTTAGCCTAAAACCTTCCGGTTGATCGAAGGAACCCATAACCAAAATTTGGTGATGATTGATGTGTGGGAAATACGTTTCCATAGCGAACACACACACACACAGAATTTGATTTATATATATATATGGCTAAACCGATTTGGGATTTCAGAATCAACTAACCATCATCTCTCCTTCCTGTATCTTTCTTAAAAATTTCATGGCAATCTGTCAAGCCGTTCTCGAGTTATGGAGAGACAATCAAAATGTACACTTCTTTTTATATATATAGAGATTAATAATGGCTAGACATTTCGATCGGTTATACAACACTATGTAAAATATATGAAAATAAAAATTGCTTCTCGCCTAGCATAGCTCATAGGGAGCACTCTGCCGTGAGCCTAGCACTTTCAGAACTTGTACAAATAAATTCTATGCATTACTTCTCGTTTGGCACGTTGATATTTAAATCTTTCTCACCCATCTCAATGAGCTCAAGGAATTCCAGGACTATTGTGGTGTTAAGCCACGCAAGGTAATTGAAAACTAAGTATCTTGGCACAAGGAATATTTTTACTCGAACACAGAAGGAAGCATATGCAAAAGAGATTTGATTTCGGAAGAAAAGTTTTGTATAAAATTATTCCCGTAGGTGCTAGCAGAACCCCTGAGGCCTGGAATCAAAACTCACACTAACTAGGCTCTGATATAAAGTTTAAATGTTAAGGGAAAAAGTAAGCATTAATAAAAATAGCACTAACAAAATTGCCTAGTTTCATTTATGATTTAATAGTACCATTTTTGGTTGCATGCACATATATTTCTTTGTTCAGCTTGAATTAAAGGAAAGTCTTCACTATGTTTAGTAAAATTTTATATGGAAACATCCTAAAATTTTGTATTTTATACTAATAAAATAAAAAAAAATGTGGTCCTTTTTTCGATGAATTTTTGTCCCAAATGAAAACATGGTGTGGCAACCGTGTTCGCTTCACCGAAAATGTCTCACTTGTAGATACAAGGTTAACGAATAAACGGGACGATGTGTATATGCATCAGTAATCTGCATGATTGCAATCAAAAGCCAAAATGAGCCACTCCCAAAAAAACGATTGGTGAATCAGCACTGTACACCAAAAATGTGAGTGCGATTCAATGCATGATTCACGTAGCGTGGTGTTGGTGACTGCTGATGTCAAAGCATGTACTGCATGTGGTGAATTTGCTTGAATGGAGAAATACTTTACTAGTACCCTTCAAAAAACGCGAGTACTCCATAAATAGTGTAAGGAATACTCCTTTAGGAGTATAGGAGTGTTCCAAAACTAATCTGTATTCATACAAAAAATGTGCTCCAATTAACATTGCGATGTCCTAGGAGAGGAGTAGGTGATCCCACTCTCGCTTTGTTTGTGAGTATTCCATAGAGTAGATACGTGAGGGTACTTTCCAAAGTACTTTCACTGTAGTACTCCATGGAGCACCCACAGAGGATCATATGCCAAAGTACTAAAGAGGAATTGTGTCGGAAAGAATTATCGGAGTGAATTTAATTTAAAATGAAAGTAAATGAAGAGGGGCAATACAACTTTTATATTTTATACTACGAATATTCTTATGTTATTTAGCATTTGCATGAATAAAGAAACTAATATTTCTCTATACTCTATACTATAGTATGTATACATAAAACCAGTGCGCGCTTGCATTTTATCAGAGTTGCCATAGTAAAATTTTATTATCAGTTATTTGCAGGCATGCTTAACCAACGAACCGATATCATTTCGTTACGATAATTAACGTTAATAAACGAATCAAAGTCATTTCGTTTCGTTTATTAACGTTAAGAACGTCAAATTAACGAAATGATTTTGTTTCGTTTTCTGCCATATCAAAACGAAATCAAATCGTTTATGTTGATTATTAATTTCAAACTATGCTGGCAAAGCTGATTGATGGCGGAGTCATTAAGGTGAAAGCATTAGCCAAGCTGATTGCAACTTTTCTCATGAATTTTGACAGTACGAACATATCTCAGAGTATTTTTGACATTACCACCAACGAATTACACAAACAAAGTACATGGAGTTTGTGTGTATGTCCGCTCGCTGTTACCACCTTACGGCTTCACCATGGTTATAGCATTGCCAGCACAATTCAAACATGAAGTATCACGTTTTTGTTAACGTTTTTAACGTTAACGAAAGCTTTTCGTTTCCGTTAAAAACGAGATACAATTTATCTTGATAATTTCTTTATCGATAATATTTCGAAGTGTTTCAACGGAAACGGTGGACATTTTTTGATAAACGATTATTTGCATGCAATATTTTACTTTGGGCAACTCTGTTCGTTTGTCATTGTGTCGGGATCACGGTCGTTAAAAACGAGCAATGATCGGCTGATGGTGTTCCGCAAACGCATTGCAAAGGAGTATTGTTATGAAATGGAACACGTAATTCAACAATTTTTGAAGGGTATTCGCGATTGCTTTTATATGCACCTATCCTTTAACGATTACTTGATGGCTTTTTCATGAAGCTACACAATTAATGTCAAAAAATGGTTAAAGCACTTTTAAACGTTATATAGACCGCTAGTGTGATTGCAACCTATATATTTATGCATTGAAATATACAAGTATACTTATTGACCTATTTTAATAGAAGGGTCGAAACTTAAAAGTTTTG
The DNA here is from genome assembly GCF_040869045.1 of Eurosta solidaginis. Taxonomy (NCBI): domain Eukaryota; kingdom Metazoa; phylum Arthropoda; class Insecta; order Diptera; family Tephritidae; genus Eurosta; species Eurosta solidaginis. The sequence continues at coordinate 87,286,081 of NC_090319.1, read as the reverse complement.
TTAATAAGACCGTATCTGAGCGAAGTCGTTAATAAGGTCGTACATCAGGTTTTAAAGAGGTCACAACTGAAAAAATTATTTTTTTTTTGTCCAAAAAGCTTCGAATTTAACTTTATTTCCTATTCACAATTTACAAAAGACATAATTTGGTAAACCAGAATATTGATTTTGTGTCTTCTATAGTATAGTTTAGCATTTTAGCATATAACCAACTTTTATAAGAAATTGAACTTAACTTAGTTCATATCTCGACCTTATTACGACTTTATTAACGACTTCGTTGAGATACGGTCTTATTAACAGAATGTCTGAGATACGTCCTTTTTAACAAATCTTTTAAGTTACGACATTTTTCTATTAGTACAGGCCGATATGTATTATGCAAATTAAGTTTTTAAAATTGTATGAAAAAAGTAGGGTCGGTTGAAAAGGAATTGATTAAAGTTAGAAAATTGTTTAGCAGCTTGATATTATGTCTCTATCTAGAGCTTTAAATGTTAAAGTGGTGAACCGAACCTGTATATTAAAAAAAAAAAAAAAAATTTAGCAAACTTTTCAGAGTTTTTCACGCACACACAAACATTTTCGTGCATATACTGAAAATGCTTCGAAATATATTATTACTCAAATAGTACTCTCATATTTTATCAATAAAAACCAATTCTTCCTATCAAACTTATCTCTTGATTGGAAAAAATGTAATACATTTTAAATAATTTTATTCTGAAACTATAATAGTTCCACGTACAAAAGTACAAAATCTTAAAATTAAGTTGAATGAGTTTTTCTTGATACAAAAAAATTCATATATTGTCTAATTATATATTTAGTTATTATTATTTTTAAAATTACTTAAAGAATTTAAGAATAATAAATCATTTAAACTTTTTGGTCCTAAGCGATTCCTTTTGTTAATGATAATATTTCCCGCAAGTGAAACAAAATTCTTTCAGATGGGGTACTGCTTGCAGGAATGCACAAAATCATTCTTGCAAATTTTGATAGGCTGGGAAATTCTGATGAATGGTGACCTCACTATTTCAATGGCTCATAATTTTTATCAGGATTTACTTTATACGAGCAGTACCTTTGCAATTCATCTTCCTACACGCTCTCTATCTGAACGGTTCTCTGCAGTAATCACACTTGAGAAAAATAAACTGAAATCTAGATCTTGATTTGTGGAACTCATTGAGGTATTCTCGACTGCTAAATCAATTGTTGAGTTAACCATGTTTCTTTCCAAAATTTTAGAAATGCAAAAAGAGAAATACAAAAAGGCAATCTTAGAGACCAATTGTACAGCGAACAACGGGACATTCATATGGCTTAGCAGCTAAAGGCTTGCACTGATATGAGTGTTGGAGATTCGAGTTCAACGCTCAGCTCCCGAAAAGCTAGCTGATGAAGAAGTGAAATTCAAAAACATGTCCTAGTAACCATCGCCGTTTGTAAACTTACAATTTTTCTCTAATATCAATTGCAAAACTTTTTGATTTCAGCATTGTCTTCAATTAAATTGTTAGTGGGAGGATACAAAAAACAAGATACTTTGTGGTATATGCTAAGATTTGAATCCACTTCCCCTCTATTTAATGCAAAATTTTATCTTTCAATGTTTGTATGACTAATAAGTCTTCGTGATTAGGAGAACAAATATGCCTCATGCTGGAAATCGAAAGGTATACATAGTTTATTGACACATAATTTTGTTCCCTGTAGCTTTCGGTTGATTCTATCAAACTTTTCAAAAGGTTCTACCAATGCATTTAAAGTCGGGTAATCTATCGAACTTATTCTATACATTTCGTTGTGATTGGACAATATTTCGCCTATCCTTACCCAGTTAGCTAAAACTGATTTGAATAAATTAAGATAGGAACTCCAACGCGGAGTGTAAACATTTTTTAATGAAGTATCTAGCATGTGCTGTAAGTTTAATATTTTGAAATAACGGACCAGTTTTTACGAAAGTCAAAAATTGGGCCTAGTTCCTCAGTTTCTTCAAATGCAGAGCGTTGAACATTGTTCAGCAAATGATTAGCACAGTTAACTCAATTGAAGCCTTCAAGAGTTTTAGCTATATTGGAAGGTGCAGTGTTATAAAGCCATAGGCAAAAAAGCCATATGGCCTTATCTCTCAATGGAGTGTGGAAAGCTAAAAGAGTAATTGAAGCCAATATGCGTCAAGCAGTTCCAAAAAAATTAAGATATTGGCAGGACACGAATGTTGATGAAATATATGATTTTATTGCAATAATTTTATACGCGGCTGCTGAAAAAGCAAACTTAGTTCAATCCAAGGATCTTTTTCACAAAATGAACATGCCCTTTTATAGAGCAGTGATGTTATTGTACCGATTTGAGCAATTGTGCCGCTTTTTACGCTTTGACGATTCCAGGACTCGCGCTGAGAGATTACTGCGCGATAAGTTGGCACCTATTCGTCATGTATGGACATTATTCTTGGAGAATTTGACGACGCCCTACATTCCATGTAAAGAATTGACAATTGATGAGCAGTTACTTTCAACAAGAAACCGATGCAGTTTCCGCCAATATATTCCATTTAAGCCTGGAAAATATGGCATAAAAATATTTTGGCTTGTTGACGCAAAAACCAATTATCCCGTTTCAGGTGAGGTATATTTGGGTTCACAGCATAATGAACAGAGGTCTACTGGCATCGCGTGCAGTTTCGTAATGCGACTCAGTAATCGCTATTTGGATAAGGGTGTAAATATTACGATGGACAACTTTTTCACAAGCTACGACTTGGCAGAGGAATTGCTTGCACGGAATACGACCCTGGTGGGCACAATAAGAGGAATAAGCCCCAATTGCCAAAGATTTTTACATCTTTTGAAGAAGCAAAAAAAAGGGGTATATTTGAATCAGTGTTTTGCTTTTCAAATTCAATACAATTGGTAAGCTTTACATCACATTCAAAGTAAAACGTCCTACTACTTTCAACAGCACATGCCAGTGAAGAAGTGAATACTGTGACAAAAAAACCACAAGTCATACATGACTATCTAATATCTAATCTAATATATGTATTAGGGTGTCCCTTATATGAACGAAATATTTCGTTTTGCAATTATCAAAACGCATACCCTCTAATTCGGTTCAGTATACAAACCTCTGCTTAAATAACAAATTTTAAATTTCCACGTAAACTTTAACCCGTGCCGACAGGCCCTCAAAAATAGCAGTTTCTTTCTTCATCTAGTAGCTAGATCAACGAAAATGTTCATTGCTTTGTTTAATAATAGAAATTTGTATTAAAGATTGTTTAATTTAAATATTGTTAATAGGATTACTCAGAACATTTTCTTTTTAAAGTCTGTTTTTTAAAATCTGGATACATATCTCTATGTTCTTGCACACAGCGTAAAAGGAACTGCTTTTGTTCTTCTTCTGCGGTTATCAAACCATGAAAGTCTTGCATAAGTTTAACAGCTCTTTCAGCTGTGTCATTAACTGCTTTTAAGCACAAAATCTTCTTTTTTGCTTCTATATAGGCCACGTTTTCTTCCCACGAAGATATATTTTCCTGAAGGAAACTGCAGTCAACTTTTAGCCTCGAAAATATATTTTTGCTTCTAATAGTGATGAAATCACTCAAAGATTTTTCTAAAACAAGAACAAAAGTTTAGCGTGTAGTAAATAGTGAGCATAGCTTAATACATATGAATAAATATTCACCATATAAAGATATCGACGTTTCATCCTTCGATGGAACGTATCTCTTTCCGGAATCATCAAAGCTTTCTCTTTTTAAGTTAATTACAATGTTCTTCTTGGTTTGTTCATCAACGTCTTCGTCAAAAATTGATAGCAGGGTTATTTCTTCTGATAAATACCACAGGTGGTGACTGAATTTTCCTAAAGCTGCTTTGGAAATCAACTTGTCAACTCTTTCGTAAACCTTCAGGGTCTTTAAAAAGAGTAAGTCTTGATTCGGCGCTTTTACTGCTAAACTGCATCTTAGCCAGGGCTTAACATAAACTGTCACAATGAATAAAGAAATATCTCTAAGCGCTTGTTCGTCCTTGACGCTCATTTTAAATTGAGACTGCAACAAACATATCTTTATAGAGTAAATAGCTCTTGCCATCCACCGAGCTTGATGCAATGCGCCTGGAGGTCTGATTTTAATTTTATTCTCAGAGTTTCCTCCCAAAAAAATAATAGCTAGTTCAATCAGTTCCCGATAATCATCTCGTACAATTGACTTCTCCAGTTCGTTGTAATAAAACTCCACCAATTCATTTATCATCGTCTCACAAAAGTGTTGTTTTACGAAATTAGAGCAGGGTTCGATAGCATTAGGATTAATATTCTTCCAATTATCTTTGAACTTTTTAAATAGTGGAATCTCGGGACTGGTACTGTCCTCTTGGATTTTAGTTTGAAATACAATTTTGAGCACAAGTTCGTAAACATGATGACGACAAGCAAAAAGTAACAATTCTCTTTCTAATGCTTGCTCCAAAAGCACACAAGCTCCATTCAAGCGACCTGTATTAGATGATGTCGTATCACAGCACATTATTTGTACCTTATCATTAAGGTTCCAATCATTTAGCGTATTTAGTACTGCATTTGCTTGATTTTTGCCGGAAGAGCTCTCTAATTTCGGGACTGCAAGAATTTGTTCTTTCTCTTCAAACGAAATAACGATTGGCAAGCGTTCTTCTTTAGAGCTTTTTACGTTGAGACTAGGTAACAGTTTTCCATCCCAATGAACAGCAACAACTTCGGGTATGTTATTCTGAAAATCAGATTTAATTCTGCTCTATGTTTTCTCATTTGCGTTCGAATGCGTTGAATAGAGGATTTGTTGATTGGGTAATCGTCACAGTTAAGACCTAGTGCTTCCACTACAGCTTGAACTACATAAACAGAATCTCGAATGCTGAGTTGACATCTGTCTAAAGTCGCAACCAATTTTGGCGTGATGAAATTTTTTCTTCCTCTTTTTGCTACTGCACTTAAAGAACGAATTGATTGAGAAGTGGAAGGAGTCGGTTCGTTCAGACTTTCTTCAGAGCTTGCAGATTGGTCATGTAATTCTGTATGTGTCGTATCCTTGTTAGCAGCAACAGATGTCGATACGGCATCTGAGGGCATTTGTTTTAATCTATATTTCTCTTTTGCTAGTTGTCTTAACCTTGCCTTTTCTTCAATTACAGCCAACTTTTTGTCTACACCCATTAAGCAACCTGGGCAGCCTGGCTCTCTCTGTTTACGTAAGAATACTTTATCTTCTTCTATTTTAATTCTGTTGAGAGCATCAGCATGTGCGATATCGAATAAATTATCCAAATCCTGTTGAAACTCCTCCTCGCGACCTTTATAAAAATCCGGTATCTTTTTACAATTTTTTTGCAGCTCTCGCCAGAACTGATAAAGATCCAAAATTTTTTAGCACAATTAGGGAAAGCTCTGGTGGGTATTCTAGCTTTTTCCCAGAATATAATTCACTCCCGAGCCGCAAGATTTGCACTTTCACTAATATTTAACTTTATTTCGCGAATGTTGAAAAACAGAACCGCAAGAATTTGACGATTCGACGGTAATTTTGCGCCTGTTATTTGGTGATTAATCTCACCCACCAGAAATATACTGTTTTTATTGCTTCTTAGTTCCACAGTGGCCACCGTGGTGTGATGGTAGCGTGCTCCGCCTATCACACCGTATGCCCTGGGTTCAACTCCCGGGCAAAGCAACATCAAAATTTTAGAAATAAGATTTTTCAATTAGAAGAAAATTTTTCTAAGCGGGGTCGCCCCTCGGCAGTGTCTGGCAAGTGCTCCGATTGTATTTCTGCCATGAAAAGCTCTCAGTGAAAACTCATCTGCCTTGCAGATGCCGTTCGGAGTCGGCATAAAACATGTAGGTCCTGTCCGGCCAATTTGTAGGGAAAAATCAAGAGGAGCACGACGCAAATTGGAAGAGAAGCTCGGCCTTAGATCTCTTCGGAGGTTATCGCGCCTTACATTTATTTTTTTTATATTTTAGTTCCACTGACATTTTCGAAATGAAAAACCCGACAACTCAAGAATAATAATCCGTGCACGTCTTATTTGAACGAACAGTTATGTAGAAATTTTTTTCTATTAATAAGAAACGCCACCAAATCAGTTGGCCTAATATCAGAGAATTTAAACACAAATTCTGAATTGCTGAGTCCAGAAATGGGATAAAAATTTGTATACGGTAGTTATCCTCCGCGTTTGTTTGAGCACTTTTTCTAGGCATTTAGACAACATTGGACAACTTAGAGACAGTGAATCGGCTGAAAATTATATGGAAATAAATAGAGATAATCTTACATTAGAAGTAGCACCACTTAAGGAAAAGATTAAGTACTGGTTTTTAGAATTTTGGCCCTCGATACGATGTGTTACAAGTCTTTTAAAAGTATTAAAGGATGAAAATCTATTGTGTACCTTTAAGTGTTACGACTCTGATAGGTGAACAAACAAATTGTGTAACTCGCACAGTGTCGCCAGGGCAATATGTGCACATAGGATTAAAAAATCAATTAAAAAAACTTGTGGATGAAATTATTGAGAAGAATTTAGAAGTACTGGAGATTGATATAGGGATATATGGCATGGGCTTATACAAAAGCTCGTACCTTGGTCTCTGGCCTATATTGGGCCGCATTTATAATTTGAAAGGCAATCCAGTGTTTCTTATTAGAAGTTACGTTGGAGTCAAAAAGCCTTATATTGTTGATGTATATCTTCACGATTTTGTAGAGGAAGTAAAAGCATTTTTAATAAATGACTCTATGCAACAAAAGGCCTATAAAGGTCTTCATACGTGCTATTATTTGCGATACACACGCCCGTTCATATATTTTTGTGGCATAAAAAGGCACACAGCGTTTATTGGGTCTTCAATAGCACTCAAAAAGGTGAGCGAATCAGAATCAAAACAGTTTTCCGTTCATTTACTGGGAATTTAAGGAGTGACTCTGATTTTACAAATAGGTCTGATAAAAAATTCCATTTACCTTTTTATAAAGACAGGGTCCATTGCCTTGAAGAAATAAATATAAAAATGGTGACGCAATTCCCTTTGCACGTCACGCATCTTGTCGACCTTGGGGTTGTTAAACAAATTATTGACAATATTCTGAAAGGCAAAAGCACATTCAAAATAATTTCTCAAGAACGCATTGAGCTCTCATCATTTTTGTCGTCTTTAACACCATACATTTCAAAGGATTTTGTACGAAAGCCCAGAGGATTTCAGCAGGGACGGAAAATAATAATTATTATTTTTTCGGAGTCGAAAAAGTCCTGGTCAGAAAATTGTCCTAGGTGAAAATGTTTGAGTTCCCAGGTATCCCTATAGGAATATCATGTCGAATCACGCATCCTTTTTATTTTTCGAACTTTTTCCTTAAAAGTCCACATATAAAAGTAAAATCTGTATTTTTATTTTCTGAGTCCGATAGAACTAGTTAAACTCGGAGTTTTAAAAATAAAAGTCCGGAAATAAAAGTTAAATCCGGACTTTTATTTTTTAAGGCCAAAATAAAAGTCCCGCTTGATAACAAAAAAACTGCTTATTCGAATTAAACAATTTTTTTATTTCGGATAAGACGTTTCTTTGTTATCAAGCGGGACTTTTATTTTGACCTTAAAAAATAAAAGTCCGGATTTAACTTTTATTTTTAAAAGTCCGAGTCTAACTAGTTCTGTCGGACTCAAAAAATAAAAATCCGAAAATAATTTTTATTGTGATCCAAATATATTTAAAGTCCAAAATTAATAGTTTTGCAAGGAATTATATTATAAAAGGAATGAAAGTTTCAGGCCCTGGATTTCATCAATTACCGCGTCGGATGGATGTAGAATTTAGGCAGTTTATTTTATATACAGGGTTTATTGTTTTCAAAGACGTTTTACCAGAAAACATGTACTATCACTTCTTACAACACCTGTAAATTCATTAGGTCTTGGAATTGGTATAGTTAGTTCTAATAAAGTGAGCCTGGAACGATTGTACAATTTAAATCAAATTTCTCACAAACTAATTTATTTACCTTACAAAGACAATATTGTTTTATTGCCTTTATTACATAACTAGCCTTTACCCGCGGCCCCGTCCGCAAGGAGAAAATAAAATATATGTGCTATTCACGTTAGCCTGCTTATCAAGTTGTCTGTTTAAAAATTTTTTCTGTCAATGTATTTTATTTTTTAATACAGTAAAAAAAAGAACTAACTGAGCTGATGGGCACGCTTACATGAATAGTACAATACACTTTTTTCGAATTAAAAAAAATACATTTTGTTTCTAAGTTAAATTAATTGATATGACAGGGGTGAAAGAATTGCTACTCATACAACAAAGGAGTGAAACTACAATTAGCTAAAACCAAAAAGAAGTTTTTAAATGAAAGCAGTGTTGCTTTTTCGGGTATTTAGTTGGTTAAAATATTACATAAATTTTAATTATAGTTGTAATAGTTCGTTACAGGATTCATTTAAAAATAGAACGAAAAAGCTGTGATATATTAAAGATAAAACATACCGAATTTTAATTACGAATAATTTGCCGTAAATCCACGGCCATGTGTGCTGAATTACCGGTTTCGAAGAGACCTAAAATGATCCCGGAAGTGTCCCTAAATGACACCAAATAGTCACGAAATGATGCCGACGGGATCCTGGACAAATCTCGAAAACTATCCAGAAATGATGCCGGAAGGGTCCCAAAATAATCCCGAAGTAGTCAAGAAAAGTCCCGAAATGACCCTGACGGGATTCCGGACGGATCCCGAAAACCATCCAGATTTGATTCCTGAACGGTCCGCAAATGATCCCGATATAGTCCGAAAAAGTCCCGAAAAAACTCTGACGGGATCCCGGACAAATCCCGAAAATCGCCCGGAAATTATCCCGGAGGAGTCCCAAAATGATTCCGAAATAGTAGTCACGAAAAAGGCCCGAAATGACCCTGACGGGATCCCGAAAACCATCCAGAAATGACTCTGGAGGGATCCCCAAATGATCCCGGAAAAGTCCACAAACCATCCAGAATTGATCTCTGAAGGTTCCGCAAATGATCCCGAAATAGTCCCGAAAGTCACGAAAAACTCAGACCCATCTCGAAAATCATGAAGAAATTATCCTGGAAGGGTCCCAAAATTACCCCGAAATAACTCTGACGGGATCCCGGACAGATCCCGAAAATCATCCAGAACTGAGCTCTGAAACGTCCCCAAATAATCCAGAAATAGTCCGGAAAAAGTCCCGAAAAAACTCCGTCGGGATCCCGGACAGATCCCGAAAATCACCCAGAAATTATGCCGGAGGGGTCCCAAAATGATTCCGAAATAGTCCCGAAAAAGTCCCGAAATGACCTTGAGGGGATCCCAGACCGATACCGAAAACCATCCAGTATTGATCTCTAAAGGGTCCGCAATTTATCCCAGATAAAGTCGCGAAAAAACTACGAAGGGATCCCGAACAGATCCCGAAAATCATAGAGAAATTATCCCGGAAGGGTCCCAAAATGATCCCGAAATAGTCCCGAAAAGGCGCGAAATAACCCTGACGGGATCCCGGACGGATCCCGAAAACCACCCAGAAATGATCTTTAAGGGCAACTGATCCCGAAATAGTCGTGAAAAAGTTCCGAAATTACCCCGACGGGATCCCGAAAACCATCCAGAAATTATCCCTGAAGGATCCCCAAATGATCCAAGAACAGTCTCGAAACTCCCTGACATTTTCCCGAAAAAGTAAAAAAATAAACCCGACGGGATCTCGGACGGATCCCGAAAACGATCCAGAAATGATGCCGGAAGGGACCCCAAATGATCCCGAAAAATTCCCGAAATTCCCCCGATGGGATCCCGGACGGATCCCGGACCATCCAGAAATGATGCCGGTTGGTACCCCAAAATGATCCCGAAATAGGCCAGAAATGACCCCGTCGGGATCCCGGACGGATCCCCAAAAGTATACAGAAATGATGCTGGAAGGTGAAATGATCCCCTTAAAGAAAGATGAAAAATGAAATGATCCCCTTATAGTTCCGAAATGATCCTGACGGGATTCCCGACGGATCCCGGAAACTATCCAGAAATGATGCCGGAAAGGTTCCCAAGTTATCACAAAATAGTCCCGAAATTACCCTGACGGTATCCCGGACGGATCACGAAAACCATTCGGAAATGATGGCGAAAGGGTCCCCAAATGATCCCGCATTACTCGCGGGTTCCGAAATGACCCTGACGGGATCCCCGAAGGATCCCGGAAACTATCCAGAAATGATGCCGGAAAGGTTCCCAAGTTATCCCAAATAGTCCCGAAATTACCCTGACGGTATCCCGGACGGATACCGAAAACCATCTAGAAAAGTGGCCGGAAGATACCCCAAATGATCCCGAAAAAGTCCTGAAATGATCCAGACGGGATCCCGGACGAATCCCGAAAACTACCCATCTAGGTACCCCAAATGATCCCGGAGGAGACCCCAAATGATCCCGCTAATGTCCCAAAATGACCACGACAGGGTCCCGGACGGATCCCGTAAACCATCCAGAAATGATGCCGGAAGAGACCCCAAATGATCTCGCAAAAGTCCCAAAATGACCCCGACAGGATCCCGGACGGATCTCGTAAACCATCCAGAAATGATGCCGGAAGAGACCCCAAATGATCCCGCAAAAGTCCCAAAATGACCCCGACAGGATCCCGGACGGATCCCGAAAACCATCCAGAAATGATGCCGGGAGAGACCCCAAATTATCCCGCAAAAGTCCCAAAATGACCCCGACAGGATCCCGGACGGATCCCGTAAACCATCCAGAAATGATGCCGGAAGAGAACCCAAATGATCCCGCAAAAGGCCCAAAATGACCCCGACAGGATCCCGGACGGATCCCGTAAACCATCCAGAAATGATGCCGGAAGAGACCCCAAATGAACCCGCAAAAGTCCCAAAATGACCCCGACAGGATCCCGGACGGATCCCGAAAACCATACAGAAATGATGCCGGAAGAGACCCCAAATGATCCCGCAAAAGTCTCAAAATGACCCCGACAGGATCCCGGACGTATCCTGTAAACCATCCAGAAATGATGCCGGAAGAGACCCCAAATGATCCCGCAAAAGTCCCAAAATGACCCCACAGGATCACGGACGGATCCCGAAAACCATCCAGAAATGATGCCGGAAGAGACCCCAAATGATCCCGCAAAAGTCCCAAAATGACCCCGATAGGATCCCAGACGGATCCCGAAAACCATCCAGAAATGATGCCGGAATGGACCCCAAATGGACCCGAAATGACACCGACGGGATCCCGGACGGATACCGAAAACCATCCAGAAATGATGCCGGCAGGTACCCCAAATTATACCGAAATAGTCCCGAAATGACCCTGACGGGATCGCGGACGGATTCCGAAAACCATCCAGAAATGATGCCGATAAGGTCCCCAAATGATCCTGTATTAGTCGAGAAAAAATTCCGAAATGACTCCGACGGGATCCCGGACGGATCCCGAAAACCATCTAGAATTGATACCGGAAGGTACCCCAAATGATGCCGAAATAGTCCCGAAATGACATCGACGGGATCCCGGACGGATCCCGAAAACCATCCAGAAATGATGCCGGAGGAGACCCCAAATGATCCCGCTAAAGACCCAAAATGACCCCGACAGGGTCCCGGACGGATCCCGTAAACCATCCAGAAATGATGCCGGAAGAGACCCCAAATTATCCCGCAAAAGTCCCAAAATGACCCCGACAGGATCCCGGACGGATCCCGTAAACCATCCAGAAATGATGTCGGAAGAGACCCCAAATGATCCCGCAAAAGTCCCAAAATGACCCCGACAGGATCCCGGACGGATCCCGAAAACCATCCAGAAATGATGCCGGGAGAGACCCCAAATGATCCCGCAAAAGTCCCAAAATAACCCCGACAGGATCCCGGACGGATCACGTAAACCATCCAGAAATGATGCCGGAGGAGACCCCAAATGATCCCGCTAAAGTCCCAAACTGACCCCGACAGGGTCCCGGACGGATCCCGTAAACCATCCAGAAATGATGCCGGAAGAGACCCCAAATGATCCCGCAAAAGTCCCAAAATGACCCCGACAGGATCCCGGACGGATCCCGTAAACCATCCAGAAATGATGCCGGAAGAGACCCCAAATGATCCCGCAAAAATCCCAAAATGACCCCGACAGGATCCCGGACGGATCCCGTAAACCATCCAGAAATGATGCGGGAGGAGACCCCAAATGATCCCGCAAAAGTCTCAAAATGACCCCGACAGGATCCCGGACGGATCCCGAAAACCATCCAGAAATGATGCTGGAAGAGACCCCAAATGATCCCGCAAAAGTCCCAAAATGACCCCGACAGGATCCCGGAGAGATCCCGTAAACCATCCAGAAATGATGCCGGAGGAGACCCCAAATGATCCCGCTAAAGTCCCAAAATTACCCCGACAGGGTCCCGGACGTAGCCCGTAAACCATCCAGAAATGATGCCGGAAGAGACCCCAAATGATCCCGCAAAAGACCCAAAATGACCCCGACAGGATCCCGGACGGATCCCGTAAACCATCCAGAAATGATGCCGGAAGAGACCCCAAATGATCCCGCAAAAGTCCCAAAATGACGCCGACGGGATCCCAGACGGATCCCATAAACCATCCAGAAACGATGCCGGAAGAGACCCCAAATGATCCCGCAAAAGTCCCAAAATGACCCCGACAGGATCCCGGACGGATCCCGTAAACCATCCAGAAATGATGCCGGAAGAGACCCCAAATGATCCCGCAAAAGTCCCAAAATGACCCCGACAGGATCCCGGACGGATCCCGTAAACCATCCAGAAATGATGCCGGAAGAGACCGCAAATGATCCCGCAAAAGTCCCAAAATGACGCCGACGGGATCCCGGACGGATCCCGTAAAACATCCAGAAATGATGCCGGAAGAGACCCCAAATGATCCCGCAAAAGTCCCAAAATGACGCCGACGGGATCCCGGATGGATCCCTAAAACCATCCAGGAATGATTACGGAAAGGACCCAAACTGACCCCGAAAAAGTCCCGTAATGATCCCGGAAACCATCAAGAATTTATCTCTCGAAGGTACGCAAATGATCCCGAAAGTACCCCGACGGGATCACTGCTTACTTTGTAAGCCCTCGACTTATTTGACCCCTTGAGTCTGTGATATTGGTGAAGGCCAGTATACGTAAAGTTATAATGTGTAAAAATTATTGAAAAATAATTTCTCGAAGGGGTCGTGGGACCCCCACCCCTCTTTCCATGTTCGAAAAAAATTTCGCTAGTAGACTACTGTCTGTGTCCCAAATTTCATCAAAATCCGTGTAGCCGTTCTGGCGTGATTCAGTCGCAAAGACGAAAAAATATAATAATTAAATTATAACTGTTCCTAGGTGGCGGGGACCACGCCCCTTTTCAAAAATATATAGTTAGTAGATCCTTCTAGACTATTGGCTATATGTGTGCAAAATTTCATCCACATCGGTCCAGCCGTTCTTGCGTGATTGAGTCACAAAGACAAACGTCTGGACAAACATCCAAACATCCAAACATCCAAACATCTTCACATCCAAACTTTCCCATTTATAATATATATTAGATTGTACCTAAAGAACACATCCAGCAAAAATTTTATTACACTTAAAACAAATATTTAAAGAATATATTGTGACGAATATTAGCAACACTAAGGGATACTATCACCTCTATGCCAATACTAAGCAGTGACTTGTATGCAAATCAATAAATCAATCATTATGTCCATACAAGCAGCGGAGAGCAACGCACAAACACATGCATATATCTGAGATACTCCCAAAAGTAGGCAGTAATTTGTACAACTATCACTCACATATACACGCGCATATGAGAAGCTATAAACGTAGTTATAGCTGGTAATTTTTTAGCTAATAAAAAAAAATGTAAGGTGCGATAACCTCCGAAGACATTTTAGGCCGAGCTTCTCTTCCAATTTGCGTCGTGCTCCTCTTTATTTTCCCTACAAATTGGCCAGACGGGACCTACATGTTTTATGCCGAATCCGAACGGCATAGCTTTTCATTGCAGAAATACAATCGGAGCGCTTGCCAAACACTGCCGAGGGGCGACCCCACTTAGAAAAATTTTCTTTTAATTGAAAAACCTTATTTCTAAAATTTTGATGTTGCTTTGCCCGGGGTGTGAACCCAGGGCATACGGTGCGGTAGGCGGAGCACGCTACCATCACACCACGGTGGCCGTCAAGCTGATAACTAACTAGTAAATTCTAGAAATAGAACCGCCTAGAAATATGCCAACCAAACCAAAACAGTATAAAAGCAGCAACAGTTGAGGCACGACCAATCAGTTTGATTTAAGCACGCTTCTGCCAAGAAGTAGTAGTGTTATTTTGAAAGTAGTCTAATAAAGACCAATTTGCATTATCGAATACACTGCTCTACAAAATTAAACTTTTTGCATTACCCTGGATCACCACTATTTTTTTTTACTTGCTATAGTCCCCTAATTATAAAAATGGCCGAAATTTAAAATTCTATGGATACGTTTTTGTTTTTTTTTTTTTTTGTTTTCTAAAATTTGCCTTTTTTTGAAAAGGGAGATCCATTGATTTTATCATATCTCTGGAACGGGTTGTCCGATTTTGTTGGAGAAAACAACATATAATAGCAAATGAAATTACCTCAAAATTGTTTAGATACCTTTTTTTTAAATACTTATTAAAAATAAAAAAATAAATGTAAGGCGCGATAACCTCCGAAGAGATCTAAGGCCGAGCTTCTCTTCCAATTTGCGTCGTGCTCCTCTTGATTTTTCCCTACAAATTGGCCGGACGGGACCTACATGTTTTATGCCGACTCCGAACGGCATCTGCAAGGCAGATGAGTTTTCACTGAGAGCTTTTCATGGCAGAAATACAATCGGAGCGCTTGCCAGACACTGCCGAGGGGCGACCCCGCTTAGAAAAATTTTCTTCTAATTGAAAAATCTTATTTCTAAAATTTTGATGTTGCTTTGCCCGGGAGTTGAACCCAGGGCATAAGGTGTGATAGGCGGAGCACGCTACCATCACACCACGTTGGTTTCAGAGTTATTTGCATCGCATTATAAAAAAAATCGCTTTTTTGTATTAAAATTTTCCATTTTTTATTTCTTCTTTAATTCGTAAAAAATCGAAAGAGACAAAAACTTACAACTTTTATTAGATGATCGTAAAAACTTTTTAAACTTTTATTAGATGATGTGAACATTCCAAATAAGGCAAGATTTATTTCATGGAAATCCATGGATAAACGGTAATATTATTAACAATTAAGTGATTGAAGGGAAAATACATATTTTTAATATTTTTGTTTATTAACTATTTAAGATACCTTTATTAAAGAAATTCTACAAAATTTGGTAATTGAAATATTTAAAAATAGTTTCTAATGTTTGCTTGTCTACTGTAATTTTCTGAATTTGATTCCCGTATAAGAAACCAATTATAATCCCCCATCATATTTTCGTTCCAGAATCCTTGATAACGCTCCTCCATTGACTTAAGTTGTTGGTGAAATCGTTCTCCATGCTCGTCACTGATATCACCAAAATTTGTGAGAAAAAATCCAAGTGGGAGTGTAAGAAATGCATTTTTAGAGACATGTTTGCACCTGAAATTATATGTATATGTAATTTAGAGGTTACAATTATGATGAATATACAAAAACCATATCATATTCCTACTTACCGATTTTGGAATAGTTGGTTAGTAAATCAGATTTTTCCTAAAAAGTTTGATACAATCAGCCTAAATGAGTTCCAAGCAGCCTTTTCATCTGGTGATAGTAACGTCTCGAATGTTGAGCTCTGTAGTAGTTTTCGGATTTGTGGACCATCAAAAACACCTTCAGAAATTTTTGAAGCGGATAATTGTGGAAATATTGTTTGAATATAATCGAATGCTTTTTCATTTTTGTTTGGCGCTATAACAAAATTCTTGACTAATCAGAGCTTGATGTGTAATGGCGGAAAAACCACATTCACCTTTTTTATTAGAGCAGCATATTTTATATTGTGTGTGCCTACTTCGTGATTGGTTCTTGCTGGCCAGTCCTTCCTTACATAATGTGCCCTTCGATCTCGACTATCCCAAAGGCAAAGAAAACAACAATGTTTTGTGTAACCACCTTGTAGTCCAGTTAGTAAAGCTACCACTTTCAAGTCGCAACATATTTTCCAATCGTGTTTTTCATAATGAATATATTTTAAAAGTTTGGACATGGTTTCATAAGTCTCCTGCAAAAACAAGCATATGGCTTATGTCGCTCACGATAGGTAGTTATCGTAACCTGTTTTTCTAATAAATTTCTTTCTTTTAGACGCGATGCAAGTAGCTCTGACTTATCTTTTAAAAGCTCTAGGTCTCTTATAAGATCGTTTAACAAGGACTGTAGCAGAGGCTTTGGGCAAAATCCATCTGATACGCTTGAGATTTTTGAAGATGAAGAAATAGGCGATGGAGGAACTTCAGTACACGTATTATGTTGATTTTCAGGACATGGAACTCCATCTGAATCTAGCACGGGAAGAGTTAAACCACCAGGTGAAATCGTGAGATAAGACCAAATCATATGTTTTCCAACAGCATCATGATCAACAGTTTCTCTCCACATCATAGGTTTTTCAATTTGCATGTTTTCTCTGTGAAAAATGAGTATCTTAAATATTTTTAATTAATAAATGTAATTGTTACTTACTGAGGGTAGGATTTCCATTTCTTTAAAATATATACAGCTATCACAAATTGAATCTGGCGTCCAATATTGGCTGAAATTCTCAACATCTATTTTAAAATAACCCTTATATGAATTTTGTAGTGAAATAGTGAAATTTCTCCTCCCTTTTGCTGTAGTGTAAAGACCACATACATAACAAAATATATTCGGGTCACTTTTGCAGACAAATTTTCTACTGTTATTATTCATGTTTTTTAAATTTACTAACCAATTAATAGTTTTTTTGCTGTTGTTGACAACTTGACTTTTCGCGATCAGGAATGCTAGTTAAATAACACTGAATGAACTAAATTAATTACTTTAAATAGTCGCAGGCCACTTCGATTTTCAAAAGTATATATCTTTTTATACCTTTCATGAAAATGAAATGGTATATTAATTTCGTCACGAAACCCAAGATTGTAAGTCCTTAAAGGAAAAAAGATAGACCCACCATTAAGTATACCGAAATAATCAGGATGAAGAGCTGAGTTGATTTAGCCATGTCCGTCTGTCCGTCTGGTTGTTTGTATGCAAACCAGTCCCTCAATTTTTGAGATATCTTGATAAAATTTGGTGTGCGGGTGTATTTGGGTGTCCGATTAGACATTTGTCGGAACCGGCCGGATCGGACCACTATAGCATATATCCTCCATACAACCGATTTTCAGAAAAAGAGGATTTTTGTCATATCTTCCTCAATTTAACAGATTGAAGCATCAAACTTCACCATATACTTTCGTATATTGCACATATTGTTGTCTGAAAAAATTGATGAGATCGGTCATATATATAGTTCATATCCCCCACAACCGATTGTTCAGATAAGAAACTTTTCGTAATTACTGCCCTATTTTAAGAGCTAGAGGCTTCAAATTTCAACAAATGCTTACGTATATAGAATATATTGTTGTGTAAAAAATCATAGAGATCGGTGGTATATATAGTATATATATGGTGGTATATATAGTATATATATATATTTTCGCAATTTCAGCCCCATTTGAACAGCTAGAAGCTTCAAATTTCACCGAATGCTTACGTATGTAGCATATAGTGTTGTCTGACAAAATCATAGAGATCGGTGGTATATATAGTATATATCTCATACAACCGATTGTTCAGATAAGAAACTTTTCGCAATTTCTACTCCATTTTAAAAGTTATAAGCTTCAAATTTCACCGATTGCTTACGTATATAGTATATATTGTTGCAGGGATGCACCTTAACGTTAAGCTAATCGTTTATCAAAAAATTTCCACCGTTTCCGTTGAAACACTTCGAAATATTATCGATAAAGAAATTATCAAGATAAATTGTATCTCGTTTTTAACCGAAACGAAAAGCTTTCGTTAACGTTAAAAACGTTAACAAAAACGTGATACTTTATGTTTGAATTGTGCTGGCAATGCTATAGCCATGGTGAAGCCGTAAGGTGGTAACAACGAGCGCACATACACACACAAACTCCATATAATTTGTTTGTGTAATTCGTTGGTGGGAATGTCAAAAACACTCTGAGAAATGTTCGTACTGTCAAAATTCATGAGAAAAGTTGCAATCAGCTTGGCTATTGCTTTCACCTTTAATGCCTCCGCCATCAATCAGCTTTGCCAGCATAGTTTGAAATTAATAATGAACATAAACGATTTGATTCCGTTTTGATATGGCAGAAAACGAAACGAAATCATTTCGTTAATTTGACGTTTTTAACGTTAATAAACGAAACGAAATGACTTTGTTTCGTTTATTAACGTTAATTATCGTAACGAAATGATATCGGTTCGTTGGTTAAGCATGCCTGTATTGTTGTGTAAAAAATCATAGAGATCGGTGATATATATAATATATATATGATGGTATATATAGTATACATATATATTTTTTTTGCAATTTCAGTGCCATTTTAATAGCTAGAAGCTTCAAATTTCACTAAATGCTTACGTGTATAACATATATTGATGTCTGAAAAAATCATTGAGATCGGTGGTATACATAGTATATATCTCATACAACCGATTGTTCAGATAAAAAACTTGGCGTAATTTCAGCCCCGTTTTAACAACTAGAAGCTTTAAATTTCACCAAATGCTTACGTATATAGCATATATTGTTGTCTGAAAAAATCATAGAGTTCGGTGGTATATATATTATATACCCCACATAAACTGTAATTTTTGCCCCCTTTTTACGGCTAGAAGCTTCAAAATTCATCAAATTTCATCAAATAGTTACGTTTCCGTCATATATTTTCGAAATAAGTGATTCGTAGACATAGTTTTTACATGCACACCACAAAAAATGTGAAGCTTTGCATCCTCACACAAAGTACCTACCTACTTATTTTTTATTTTATATTTATCTTAAAAATCGTTTAGATATGTTCAAATTTCACCAAATGTTTACGTGTATAGCATATATTGTTGTCTGAAAAAATCATAGAGGTCGGTGGTATATATATTATATACCCCATATAAACTGTCATTTTTGCCACTTTTTTACAGCTAGAAGCTTCAAAATTCATCAAATTTCATCAAATAGTTACGTATACGTCATATATTGTTGAAATACGTGATTCCTAGTCATAGCTTTACACACATACCACAAAAAACCTGAAACTTTGCATCCTCACACAAAGTACCTACTTATTTTTTATTTTATATTTATCTTAAAAATCGTTTAGGTATGTGCATCTGTTCACTATATATTTCTTATCTTACACATCCGATTATTTGGAGATTACGAACGGGATAAGTTTATTGTTCGGCCCCATTCATGAAAGGTGGACTGTCTTCGGCTGTGCCGAAGACTTCCTTACTTGTTTTTCGTTAAGTTTGTCACAGTCGGCGACAATATACCATACAGGGAAGGCATCTAATGAGTCTGTAAATTTTTTAACCACTACATATGAAATGGTTTGAAAAAAGGGGTTTTCAAAAAAACTTCATATGCTATGGGAAATGGCCTGTGCAGGCTGGGATGTTCAGTAGGTAGGTATAACAGGAGTGATAATTTGATTTTCTTGTTTTTATGATTTAAGCATTCTAAGAACATCGCAAGAAATGTCTCAAGGAAAAAGTTGTATATATTTGTTAAGAAATATATATAACCATACTTCTTTTTTACGAAAACCCGCGTTGGCAACTTAAATTTTCCATACAGTATGAGGCATTTTTTCCTATGGTCTACGTTTGTCCTTAAGAAAAATTAACGGTGAAAAATTTCTTGAGTGTCATTATGGAGTTTTCTCATTTCTGGCGATGCCCGTAGTAATCTTTTAAAAGACAAAGTTGCGCAAAATGTCATACCTAAATAATTTGTTTGCCAAAAACAATAATAGGCTTGATATGCAAAATTTTTGCTAAATTGGGTATTTTCACTTTATTGTCAATAAAACCAACATTTATTCATGTATTTTCACGAAATAAGGTTTCAATTATTTATAATATTTACAGTTTTAAGACCGTGAAATAAAAATGGTAAGTTTTTAAAACCTTCGATTTTTTATGAATTTTTGAAAAATAAAAAAATGTTCGATTTTGCAAAAAAAAAATTTTACATTTTTATGTG
The DNA here is from genome assembly GCF_040869045.1 of Eurosta solidaginis. Taxonomy (NCBI): domain Eukaryota; kingdom Metazoa; phylum Arthropoda; class Insecta; order Diptera; family Tephritidae; genus Eurosta; species Eurosta solidaginis. The sequence goes on along the minus strand of NC_090319.1, from coordinate 87,265,687 downwards.
AATAACTCCACAACCGTCGATCATATAAAAAGATCTTCTTATCAAGACTTGAAGAAAATTTTGCGGTGAATCCACTGGTGTTTCTCTCACCGAATTTAGATAAGTAATTTCCAAGATATGATAAAATAAATGGAAAGACCAGTGCAGTGAAATAGGTAGGTTGAACTGGCCGGTCCATGAGGACCTCACATAGACTGATTGAGTCCGTAGTGTTACCAGAAGTTTGTTTTAACGACCAAACTGAAAAACCCTATCAAAAACCAGGACCTATGTTATAAAATAACTCCGTCCTCTTGGCAAATACTAGAAGCTTCCTAGGACTTAAGCCACTTGCTGCTACTAGATCTGACAGCTGTATCACTCCTAATAGCTGGAGTCTTAGCCTGGCAAGTGCAGGGCACGAGCACAGAACGTGCTCGATCGTTTCCTCCTCCAACCCGCACTTCCTACACCTGCTATCACTGACCAAGCCTAATTTAAAGGCATGTGACGCTAGAAGGCAGTGTCCAGTCAGAATACCCGTCATGAGTCTACAGTCCTCTCTTTTTAATGATAGTAGCAACTGTGTTAGTCTAAGGTTGTAAGACCTACACATAATCTTCGACACTTTACAGCCCCGCGCTTGAACCCACGCCTTTCCTGCTTGGTCGATCATGTGCACCTCTCGCCTTCGCTTAATCTCGCCCAATCTAATTGGGACGTCTACGGAGCAAGCTTCAAGGGATGCGCCCTTTTTAGCTAATTCGTCCGCTTTTTCATTCCCATCTATTCCCATATGCCCTGGGACCCAATATAGATGTATGCTTCTCCCTGTCCCGATTCTCTCCAGAGACTGCTTACACTCTAACACGCAATTAGATGCTGTGCTATGCGAGATTATTGCCTTAATTGCTGCTTGACTGTCAATATAAAAGTTAACACGGTTGCAGCTTAAGCTATTCTCTTCCAGGGTGTCTACTGCTTTGGTTACGGCTAATATTTCCGCTTGGAAAACGCTACAGTAATCCGGCAGCCTGTAGGATCTGCTTATTTCCGGATCAGCGCAGTATACCGCAGACCCTTCTCCTTCCACTATTTTGGAACCATCGGTGTACACATGTATCGCCTCGTCCGCCATTTGCGCACCCTTGCGCCAACCGTCCACCTCTATTGTGGCCTTAAGATCTCCCTCAAAGTGCAGGTAGGGAATCATGTAGTCTGTTCGTCTTGTGACTGATGACGCTATACTACTATGGCCATATGGTCGGCGCTCAAGCTGCCCCGAAGCATCGAGCCTGGTTGCGGTCGTTAATGCTTTGTTCTTTGCTACCAGGTCTACAGGTGGAATGTGCAGAATGGCATACAGTGCAGCCGTCGGGGTTGTTTTCAGGGCTCCCGTAATGCAAAGCATCGATAGTCTGCATACCCCCTCTAATTTTTTGAGGTATGTTGTTTTTTGTGTGGCTTTCCACCAAACAAGAACTCCATAGTATAGAATAGGGCTTACAATCGCTGTAAAAACCCAATGAGAAAGAGAGGGCGATAGGCCCCACGTACACCCCAGCATTCTTTTACATGCATAGAGTGCCGTTGAGGCCTTCTTGACCCTCTCCTCCACGTTGAGCTTCCATGACAGCTTACTGTCTAGGATGATTCCTAGATATTTTGTGCAAGGTTTCTCCTGTAAGGTCACCGCTCCTAACTTAGGCCTGGTCCAATTTGGCACCTTGTACCCCTTTGTAAACAAGACCGTCTTCTCCGCATTGAAATTCAGCCCGACATTAGATGCCCAGGTATGAATATCCAGAAGCGCCCGATCCATAAAAGAACTAATCGTTGGAAGGCATTTTCCACTTATGACAATTGCAACGTCATCTGCGTAAGCCGTAAGTTTTACGGGTCCCTCATCGAATTGCCTGAGCAGTTGGTTGATGACCAGTGTCCACAGCAGAGGTGATAGCACCCCTCCCTGTGGCGTGCCCCTGTCCACTGATTTCGTGGCCTCGTACAATCCCCATTGTGATGTAATCTTTCTGCAATTTAACATGCAGCCGATTTGGTGGTTAACCAAATATTTAAATATTTATTTCTTAAAAATATTATGTTATTTATTTGAAGTATAAAATATTATTTTTGTTTATTTTTGAGTTTAGATATTTTCCAACTAATTAGAATTTTCTTTTTTTGAAGTTATTCAAAATTTTAAGTTAACACGAAAACTCAATTAAAATTATTTTAAAAATTAAAGTAAAGAGTACAAAGTAGTTAACACTATATTTACTCCCCCTCCAAGAAAATTTGAAACAAACAAATTATTAATTAATATTAAAAGTAACCTTTTTTTGTTTTTTGTTGTTTAATGTATTTGTATTTAAATTAGTGTTAATAAGTATGTTTGCTGGTTTAAGTAAATCAATTGAAATATTTTTAATAGTATTTTTGTATTGAATTGTAAATGTTTTATTTTTCTTAGAGATAACTTTAAAAGGTCCTTCATAAGGTGATTCTAAATTAGATTTACGAAGAACTTTAACAAAAACATACTCACAATTTTCTAATTGTTTAGGAACGAAAAAATTTTCTTTATTATGATGAAACACTTTAGAACGAACAAGCGAAAAATATTCTCTTATTTTATGAAGAGCGTCATTAGAAAAATCATATTCTTTATTACTATTTGAAATAATTAATTCACCAGGTATTCTAAGTGTTTGGCCATAAACAAGTTCAGCAGATGAACATTTTAAATCTTCTTTAATAGAAGTTCGTAAACCAAGTAGAATGAATGGTAAAATGTCAGACCAATGAACCGAGTCGTTTGATGCTATAATTGCTGCTTTTAAAGTTCGATGAAATCTCTCTATCATGCCATTTGCTTGGGGATGGTAAGGAGATGTATGAATTTTATGAGAACCTAAAAGTTTAGTTAATTCCGTAAAAAATTTTGAGGTGAATTGTGAACCTTGATCTACTGTAATATTCAATGGTATACCAAATCGTGGTATATAATTTTGAATAAAAGTTTTTACTATAGTATTTGTTGAAATATCTTTAAGTGGATAAGCTTCAGGCCAACGTGAAAATCTGTCAATAATTGTTAAAATATAACAATTTAAACGTTGTTTAAATTTTTCCCAAATTATTAAATAAATTATAACAATTTCCATTTGAAACTGGAAGAGGTCCAACAATATCCATATGAATATGTTCAAAACGGCCTGATGGTATTTGAATTTTTTGGATAGGAGATTTAGTATGTCTTGAAATTTTGGATTTTTGACAATTGATGCAAGATGAAGTCCAATCGTTAATCTCTTTACGCATGTTAGGCCAATAATATTTATTTTGAATTAATTTTCTAGTTGTTCTTATACTTGGATGAGATAATGAGTGAATTTTGTCAAATATAATTCTTCTCATAGAATGTGGAACATAAGGTCGAAAAGGTTGTAGAGAAACATCACACCATATATTTAAATTAATAACTGGAATATGAATTTCCTTTAAATTATTTTTAGAATTTTGATCAGAAATGGTTTTTTGTAAAAATGTATCAGTTTGTTGTTCTTTATATAAAGTTTCTAAATTTATATCTTGAGTTGAAATTGCATTTATTTCTGGAATACGGGAAAGTGTGTCGGCAACTATGTTGTCTTTTCCACGTATATATTGAATATCATTTGTAAATTGAGCAATGTATTCAAGATGACGTAGTTGACGAGGAGATCTATCTATTTTAGAATTTAGAACATGAATTAAAGGTTTATGATCAGTATAAATAGTAAAAGTTCTACCTTCAAGAAAATGTTTAAAATGTTTAATTGAATTATAAATTGCCAAAAGTTCACGATCAAATGTTGAATATTTAGTTTCTGTTGTAGTTAATTTTCTTGAAAAATAAGCTAAGGGTTCTAGTATATTATTGCTAGTTTGTTGAAGAACTGCTCCAATAGCAACATTTGATGCATCTACTGCTAATGATAAAGTACCATTTTTGTCGAAATGTGTAAGTAAAGTATTTTTAGCAAAAAGTTTTTTAACATTTTCGAAAGCTGTTGTGGTTTCATTTGTCCAATTTAATTGTTTGAGTTTGTTTTTAATTGCATGTGTTAACATTTCATGCAGAGGACTAAGTTCTGTTGCTAACATTTTAATATATCTGTGATAGTAATTTATCATACCTAAAAATTTTTGTAATTTATTTATAGAAATTGGTTTTTCAAAATTTGTTATGATTTCAATTCTATCGAAAGATGGTTTAATACCTTCGCCTGAAATTTCGTAACTTAAAAAATTTAATTTATTTACACCGAGAGTACATTTTGAAGGTTTAATATTTAAATTATATTCTTCAAGTTTTTTGAAAACTGATTTTAAATGATTTATATGTTGATCTTCATTATCACTGGCAATAAGAATGTCATCAATGTATGTAAATACAAAATCGAAATCAGAAAATACTTCATTAATAAAGCGTTGGAAAGTTTGAGCACTGTTTCGTAAACCGAAAGGCATTCTTACGAATTCAAACATTCCAAAAGGGGTAGTTATTGCAGTTTTATGAATGTCTTCTTCTGCCATTGGAATTTGGTGGTAGGCACGCACAAGATCAATTTTTGAAAAAAATTGTTTGTTTTTTAAATCAATTGTTAAATCGTGAATATGTGGTAAAGGATACCGATCTGGTGTAGTAATAAAATTAAGTCTTCGATAGTCTCCGCAAGGTCTCCAATCATTTGGTTCTTTTTTAGGAACGAGATGAAGTGGAGATGCAATAGGAGAATTCGAGGGTCTGCATATACCCGTTTTAACTAAAAATTCAAATTCAGCTTTAGCAATTTTAAGTTTGATTGGATCAAGACGTCTGGGTTTCGAAAATGGTAAAATACCTTTTGTTTCTATCCTGTGAACCGTATGGTGTTTAACTTTTTTAGTATAATCTGCCAATATATTTGGTGGTTAACCAAATATTTAAATATATATTTTTTAAAAATATTATGTTATTTATTTGAAGTATAAAATATTATTTTTGTTTATTTTTGAGTTTAGATATTTTCCAACTAATTAGAATTTTCTTTTTTTGAAGTTATTCAAAATTTTAAGTTAACACGAAAACTCAATTAAAATTATTTTAAAAATTAAAGTAAAGAGTACAAAGTAGTTAACACTATAGCCGATCCATATGAGTAAGGCAGGATGTACTTTAATGTAATTAAGACCATCCATAATCACCCATTTTGCAACATTATTGAAAGCCCCGACAATGTCCAAGAAGACTCCTAGAGCATACTCCTTATATTCCAGGGATTTCTCTATGCTTATTACCACCCTATGCAATGCGGTGTCTACCGACTTGCCTTTGGTGTACGCATGCTGTGTTGTGGAGAGCAGCTTTTCATCCACGTTGGACTTTATGTACACATCTATCAGCCTCTCAAAGGTTTTGAGCAGAAATGATGTTAAACTAATGGGTCTATAGTCTTTGGGATACACGTGACCGATCTTCCCCGCCTTTGGTAGAAAAGCTACACGAGCAGTTCTCCAAGAGTGCGGTACATGATTCAGTCTTATGCACCCATCGAATATTATTTTAAGCCATTCCACGACCGCCCTACTTGAGACTTGTAGCATGGCCGGAAATATACCATCTGGGCCCGGCGATTTAAACTTAGAAAACGTCTTCACTGCCCACTCGATCTTGGTATCGGTGACCAAGCCCGGCACCACTAGCTCCGTGATCGAAGTGTGAGTGATGTCTGCTGGTTCTTTTAAACCGTCTCCCGATGGGAAATATGTATCGAGAAGCCCCTCAAGGGATTCCTCACTATCACGTGACCATTCCCCGTTCTCTTCTTTATTAGTCCCTGGACTATGTTTCCCTTTGCTAGGACTTTTTTCAACCGTGCTGTTTCACTGGAGCACTCAATGTCCGTACAGAAACTTTTCCATGAGCTTCTCTTCGCCCTGGTAATTTCACGCTTGTAGATCCTCAGTAGATCCCTGTACTCGTCCCGACACGCTTCGCTTTCCGCGGTCTTTGCGAGTTTAAACATTTCTTTTACCTGTCTTCTTAGAAGACTCAGCTCATTGCTCCACCATGGCGGCTTTGCTTTTCCTCTGAATCTTCTTAGAGGGCAAGCTTTGTTATACGCATTCATAAGCGTCCTTGTTAGGAATTCATTCGACTCCTCCAGTTCCTCTACATTAGCAACCTCTTTGGGTTGTCCCAGTTTTGTTTCTACATGTTTCTGGAATTTAGTCCAGTTCGTTGACCTAGGGTTTCCAAAGGTTCCTCCCTTCTCTACCCTCTTTAGGGGGATGTTGAAGCTGATATACGCATGGTCGGAGAAGGATGGTCTATCAAGAACCATCCAATCATACCTTGATATATCACGCTCGGAGCTCAATGTAATGTCCAGAACATTGCTGGATGTTGGACCAATGTATGTAGGGACATTTCCCCTGTTGGCTATCTGCAAATTGGTTTGCAGGATGTAACAAAACAGAGATTCGCCTCTCTCGTTCGTATCTGCTCTTCCCCACGCATTGTGGTGCGCATTTGCATCTGCGCCTATGACCAACCGCCCTTTGCGCCCTTCCTCCTGTACTAGCCTTTGCACTCCATCGGTGGGACGTCCGCAGCATGGGCAATGTAGCAGGACGCCAGGATAAATGCCTGCTTATTCTTTTGCTCAACGGCCACCGCTACGTGATCCTCAGTGGTGTAATTAGGCAGCATATATGAATGCAGCTATTTCCTTACCATTACTACAGCTCGCACCCGTCCTTCCGTTTGCGCGTAGTAAACGCCAAACCCGCGCGCGCTAAGTCCAGAAACCTTTCCTCCCGATGAGAGCCACGGCTCCTGGATCAGCGCCACGTCAAACGAACCCTCCTCAAGGGTTAGGAGGAGTTCGCTCGATGCCACTTTACTGTGTTGGAGGTTTATCTGTAGGACTCGCAGCACCATTGGGCTGTTTGTCCCCCTCCAGCACCTTCGTCTTGACGTCGTCGTCCCCTTGCCCTTTTGGTTTAGAGTATTCGAGGCCCCCTTCAGCCTCTCGTGACTGTTGTGCAGGGTGTTCCTCTGTGCGAGTCACAGCACCATTTAGCGGTTGGTCCTCTTCTAGCACGTTCGTGGTGACGTCGGGGACCTCCACCTGTCTGTTTCCCTTAGGCTTTTGAGGTACTTTTCGACTTCGCCCACCTCTAGCGTGTTAGGGTTTTTATCCTCGGGACTTCTTTTCCTGAGTCGCATGTAAATTTTGCCAGTGCCAAAGGACATTTTACCAAGCTGCGTGTACAAAATATCCTCCGCCTGCTTGTTTATTTGGAAGATGTAGAACTGACCATCCTCGGTAGGCCGAGATACAGTAAGTACCTTCCAATCCTGTGTCGGTATGTTCGGATTCTGATTCTGCAGAAGTCGCAGTGTATCCTCCGACTTCATCGCGCATGGTATCCATACCTTAACTTTTGTTACCGTGGGGATTTGCGCTTTATCCACCACCTCAAACCGCGCGTTCGTGCCTTGCCTTTGGAGGTTTGGAACCACTTCCTCCATCCACCGCAAGCTCGCGATGTTGTCGCACGCTATCACCTTCACACCATTATACCATCAAAGGTTGGAAGTTGCTTACTTGGTTGTTCCCGCATCATCTTAAGCATTAAGCTAATAAGCTCCCTTTCCACAGATCTCCACCTTTCAGCAGTCATTTGTCCGAAAGGACTGCTACGATCAACCAGCGCCACAGTCAGTGACTGCTTTGCCACATCACTCATCTTCTCGGAAAAAGCAGGAGTCTTGGTGTTATCTCCCGTTGGCACCTCCGAGAAAACCGGAGTGTTAGCGTTAACTCCCTTTAGCGCCTCCGAGAAAGCCGGAGTCTTAGCGTTATCTCCCTTTGGCTTATCTCCTACTTCCTTAATTGGAACTTCCCTCTGACTCGCAGCTTTCGAGGTAGTTGCTACCTCGCTATTGGAGCCCATCTGTCTTACAGCTTTGGGCCTACTTGTCTTGTCTATGCGACTGCCCTGGCTCGCGGCTCTAGGACTGGGTCCTTTCTGCCTCTTGAAAGCAGGCTTGTCGCCTTCCGCCGAACGCTGCCTCTTCATTCTGCCATTCGACGCTTCTTCCTCCTCGTACCGGTTGCAGAACCGAGGGTTTCTCGCAGCAAACCTTTTGAACTGCCTTCGACCTACTTCTACCGCTTCATGGGCCCATTCCAAGCGCTCGATCTCCACTTCTGTTGGGTCGACCACTGCACGGTACTGCGAGAGAGCTCTTTTACTTCCTCTGCTCCGTACCCTTCTCCACTCTTCTACCCCGTTTTCATTTGTGTGCTTCTCCAACACGGAGTTCATTGAATCAGCACTACTCTCGCTCCCCGAGTTCGACGCATCGCTTAATTCGTATTTGTCGTCCTTGGATTGCGACTCAGTACTTATCGGATATTTGTAAACTGCTTGCTTCCTATTTCTACTACTAATGTTTTTCGGAAATTCGCAAAGAAACAACACAGTTAATGAATGTCAATTCCATTTGGGAGCATGTCACATTCCTACAAATATAATTTAACTTGTAAATCTTCAGCAATTATCTTTCACTTCAGTTGTGGGAATAAAAGGGAGTTTTCTTCAAATAAAGTTTGGACATTTTTGGTAAAAGTCCAGAATAGCGGTCGACTGTTAATTCACCTCCAAAAATATCGGGAGGAATGTCAACGGACGCGTCATCAGAAGGCGAAAAAAAATTTTGAATCAGAAGGCAGTTGAACCTGTGGTTGTAGTTTTACTGTACACAGGAACAAAAATTTGTATAAAGGCGTTACGTGCGGATTTAATTTGGATACCAAAAAGGTGTTCGACCGGACAGCGTAATTTTATATAAGCGCGTCCGAAACCCGCCAGATCAGAGCGCAAAAATACTATGGATCCCACCCCGTCTTTCGTGGTCCGGGATAATTTGTCTAGTTTTCTTGAATGTCTTTTGATGGACTCAAAATTTTCATTTTCAGATGATGGACTCATCATTTTCGCCTTCAGATTAATTATACAGAGGTCCAAAAGCATATTGATACCTCTCCCTATATTTTTGGATAGAGTTTTATTAACTTCCATTGAGCAATAATTTTAGTCAAAAAAGCCTATCTTAAATTTTTAAAGATTCTTTTTTGGTTGAGATAATAGCACGAAATGTCATAGTATGTTTAACTGTCACAGTAAATATCACGTAAAAACACTGAAAGGTATAACCGAATCTGATATTCTTGGCGGTTTTCCACAATGAGAAAAATTTCAATATTCTCGATTACACACCTACATATTATCTGTATTAGGCTATTAAAAAGTCTGTAAGAAACTTTGTTTGGATTTCCTTTTGTTTTGATATAGATTTTTAAATATTAAAAGGCGGAAGAACTTCAAAAGTCATAGCTGGTAGAAGACAGAACGGTTATACCTTGCAGTGTTTTTTCATTGTTAAGATGCCGTTCTACAACTATGGAATCAGCTTATTTCTTATACCGTGTTACAAAATATTTAATATTTCATTTTATTATTAGTAGATATTGGATATAGCTTTTGTTTGATGTACCAACATCTTTAATTAATGAAGACTTATAATAAAAATATGTTATGTAAGAAAGCGTTTATTATGTGAAAATGCATAAAAGCTAACTTTTTGACGTGAAAGAACATCCACTAATTTGTTGTTAAATTTTATGCATTTTCATTCTGCTTTATCAGCCTGTAACTTACAGATGGAAAAGGCAGTGAAGGATTATATAAGTAAACTGTAAATTGCAAGTGGCCGACGTACAAGCAGTGTGAAATCTTGTCTTCTAAAATAATACGATTGATAATTTATTTTAAGGTTTTATTTTCGCGGTCGATTATTTTTCTGCTTTGCCCTTTGATGTTCACCGGAAAAAGAAGGAACCAGAGCAAAAGCGAAGTTGGCTGCATTTCCGTCAGCAAGTGACATTTACCATCTCTCAGAAATGCATGGTATAATAAGCATGGTATAATAAAAAGGGTGACATGACAGAATAAATATAAGGACATTACATCTCGGCCAATCTGACTTATTGATTGACCTCAATCAGTTTACAATTCATTCAGGTGGTGTGGCCTTAAGCTGTTGATGACTGCGGAGATTTGGTTACAATATTAGTTCGCAAGCACCACTTTCGAATTTTAATGGCTTCGGCAACGCCGTCGTTCGGCAAATGTGTCAGTTGGCAATTTTCTATATCTCTTATAACCTAGCGGTCGTTGGGAACATTTTATGTATAACGTATGGACCCCTATATCTCTGAATAAGTTTCTTGTTAGTTCCTACCGTTGTGTATACGTGTTTTGTTACAACAAAATCTCCTATCGAATATGACTTGGCAGGTACACTGTGCTTTAAGAAGTACTGATGATTGTACTCTTGCGATCGTTCTATATTTCCTAGTGCGCGCTGTCGGATTGCATCAAGGTCCCAAGTAGTTTCAGTGGACAGATTATCTTCTAAATGTTCCGTAAACTCATCGGCAATACATCCCCGTTGGGTTACCCCAAAGAGCAGTTCACTTGGTGCAAGTTTCGTTGTGGAGTGGACACTGACCAGTCAGTATGTTCGGTGGACTCAGTAAGTTTACTCAACATGGCCTTTAGAACACGATTCACCCTCTCGACCTGACCATTGGCTTGTGGCGATGCCACTGCTACCTTGTTACGGTCTGCTGTTATGGTCTACGGTTACGGTCCACTTGGTAGCGTTTTCGTGCGAACAGACCTAGTGACTGGTGATGGGGCGAAAGTTGCGATACAAAAGTATCGAAAAACAAGAAAAAGACAGATCTGCAATCACTAGCGAAAATTGCCATGAGTAGCCGGAAGAGTGTGATTGGCTTCAGCTGAAATTTGTGGCGGCCCGGCGATTATAAAAAGGATCGTGTAACATCTGTTGGCACAACTTCAACAGCAAGACGCCAACTGCTTCATTAACATTATTGCTACATTAACTACACATCCCCACTATATCAACAATTAAGTTGATATTTTAAAAAAATCTTTTATTTTGGTTTGCAATATAAAATTTATTTTTGTTTATTTTTGAGTTTAAATATTTTCCAACTAATTAGAATTTTCTTTTTTTGAAGTTATTCAAAATTTTAAGTTAACACGAAAACTCAATTAAAATTATTTTAAAAATTAAAGTAAAGAGTACAAAGTAGTTAACACTATATTTACTCCCCCTCCAAGAAAATTTGAAACAAACAAATTATTAATTAATATTAAATGTAACCTTTTTTTGTTTTTTGTTGTTTAAAGTATTTGTATTTAAATTAGTGTTAATAAGTATGTTTGCTGGTTTAAGTAAATCAATTGAAATATTTTTAATAGTATTTTTGTATTGAATTGTAAATGTTTTATGTTTCTTAGAGATAAATTTAAAAGGTCCTTCATAAGGTGATTCTAAATTAGATTTAGGAAGAACTTTAACAAAAACATACTCACAATTTTCTAATTGTTTAGGAACGAAAAAATTTTCTTTGTTATGATGAAAAATTTTAGAACGAACAAGCGAAAAATATTCTCTTATTTTATGAAGAGCGTCATTGGAAAAATCATGTTCTTTATTACTATTTGAAATAATTAATTCACCAGGTATTCTAAGTGTTTGGCCATAAACAAGTTCAGCAGATGAACATTTTAAATCTTCTTTAATAGAAGTTCGTAAACCAAGTAGAATGAATAGTAAAATGTCAGACCAATGAACCGAGTCGTTTGATGCTATAATTGCTGCTTTTAAAGTTCGATGAAATCTCTCTATCATGCCATTTGCTTGGGGATGGTAAGGAGATATATGAATTTTATGAGAACCTAAAAGTTTAGTTAATTCTGTAAAAAATTTTGAGGTGAATTGTGAACCTTGATCTACTGTAATATTTAATGGTATACCAAATCGTGGTATATAATTTTGAATAAAAGTTTTTACTATAGTATTTGTTGAAATATCTTTAAGCGGATAAGCTTCAGGCCAACGTTAAAATCTGTCAATAATTGTTAAAATATAACAATTTCCATTTGAAACTGGAAGAGGTCCAACAATATCCATATGAATATGTTCAAAACGGCCTGATGGTATTTGAATTTTTTGGATAGGAGTTTTAGTATGTCTTGAAATTTTGGATTTTTGACAATTGATGCAAGATGAAGTCCAATCGTTAATCTCTTTACGCATGTTAGGCCAATAATATTTATTTTGAATTAATTTTCTAGTTGTTCTTATACTTGGATGAGATAATGAGTGAATTTTGTCAAATATAATTCTTCTCATAGAATGTAGAACATAAGGTCGAAAAGGTTGTAGAGAAACATCACACCATACATATGTTTAAATTAATAACTGGAATATGAATTTCTTTTAAATTATTTTTAGAATTTGGATCAGAAATAGTTTTTTGTAAAAATGTATCAGTTTGTTGTTCTTTATATAAAGTTTCTAAATTTATATCTTGAGTTGAAATTGCATTTATTTCTGGAATACGGGAAAGTGTGTCGGCAACTATGTTGTCTTTTCCACGTATATATTGAATATCATTTCTAAATTGAGCAATATATTCAAGATGACGTAGTTGACGAGGAGATCTATCTACTTTATAATTTAGAACATGAATTAAAGGTTTATGGTCAGTATAAATTGTAAAAGTTCTACCTTCAAGAAAATGTTTAAAATGTTTAATTGAATTATAAATTGCCAAAAGTTCACGATCAAATGTTGAATATTTAATTTCTGTTGTAGTTAATTTTCTTGAAAAATAAGCTAAAGGTTCTAGTATATTATTGCTAGTTGGTTGAAGAACTGCTCCAATAGCAACATTTGATGCATCTACTGCTAATGATAAAGTACAATTTTTGTCGAAATGTGTAAGTAAAGTATTTTTAGCAAAAAGTTTTTTAACATTTTCGTAAGCTGTTGTGGTTTCATTTGTCCAATTTAATTGTTTGAGTTTGTTTTTAATTGCATGTGTTAACATTTCATGAAGAGGACTAAGTTCTGTTGCTAACATTTTAATATATCTGTGATAGTAATTTATCATACCTAAAAATTTTTGTAATTTATTTATAGAAATTGGTTTTTCAAAATTTGTTATGATTTCAATTCTATCTAAAGATGGTTTAATACCTTCGCCTGAAATTTCGTAACTTAAGAAATTTAATTTATTTATACCGAGAGTATATTTTGAAGGTTTAATATTTAAATTATATTCTTCAAGTCTTTTGAAAACTGATTTTAAATGATTTATATGTTGATCTTCATTATCACTGGCAATAAGAATGTCATCAATGTATGTAAATACAAAATCGAAATCAGAAAATACTTCATTAATAAAGCGTTGGAAAGTTTGAGCACTGTTTCGTAAACCGAAGGGCATTCTTACGAATTCAAACATTCCAAAATGGGTAGTTATTGCAGTTTTATGAATGTCTTCTTCTGCCATTGGAATTTGGTGGTAAGCACGCACAAGATCAATTTTGGAAAAAAATTGTTTGTTTTTTAAATCAATTGTTAAATCGTGAATATGTGGTAAAGGATACCGATCTGGTGTAGTAATAAAATTAAGTCTTCGATAGTCTCCGCAAGGTCTCCATTCATTTGGTTCTTTTTTAGGAACGAGATGAAGTGGAGATGCAATAGGAGAATTTGAGGGTCTGCATATACCCGTTTTAACTAAAAATTCAAATTCAGCTTTAGCAATTTTAAGTTTGATTGGATCAAGACGTCTGGGTTTCGAAAATGGTAAAATACCTTTTGTTTCTATCCTGTGAACCGTATGGTGTTTATCTTTTTTAGTATAATCTGGTTCGCAGGTAATAGATGGAAATTCATTAAGTAATTTTGAAAACTTATTTTCGACAATAGGAATTTTGAGTGAGAAAATATCAGAAAATCCAGAAGATCCAGCAACTTTAATTTTTGTGGTAGAATCCATTATTTCTTTATTTTTAATATTGACAATAATTCCGAATTTTTCTAAAAAGTTTGCTCCTAAAATTGGTGTACCAATATTCGCAATAATGAATGGAAATTCAAATTCTCTTCTTAAACCTAAATCAATTTTAAGTAGTTTTGTACCGAAAGTTTCAATTGAAGAACCGTTTGCTGCAGTCAAAGTAAGATCCGAATTTCTTTTATAAATTTTAAATTTAGAAAAGGGAATAACTGATACAACTGCACCGGTATCGATAAGAAAATTAAGTTTATTGAATTTATCAAATATGAATAGGCGACGAGTAGGTCTAATAATAGTTCCATTATTCGTCACCGTCATAATGGATCGTTTCAGTTTAAATTTTTTTCGTAATTTGAATTATGATTTTGATTAAAATTGCATGGGGGTATACATTTGAGAGCGTTATTCTTAAATTTTTTGTGATACCAACAAATAGTTGTTTGTGAATTAAAATTACGATTGTTTGAAAAATTTCGAGATTTAGATCTATTTCTATCTTTAGATCTTGAACGGATTTGTAATTGATTAATATCATTAGGAATTTTATTTAAATTTTGAAAAATAGCCGTGGTTAATTCAGTTAAATTTTTAACGCATTGTTCTAAAATATTATTATTTATACTTGAGACTACAGGAGATTTGGAAGAATGAGGTTTATTGATTAAATCAAAAAGTTTGTCAGCTAAAATAATAATTTCATCTTTGTTTTGATTATTATTGGAAGTCAAATGAATTTGTATTTCTTGTGGTAATTTACGAATCCACAATTTAAAGAGTAATTCTTGGCTAACTATGGAGTCAGAACCTATAAGTGATTTCATAAATCTGAATAATTCAGATGGTGAACGATCACCAAGTTCAGTTTTTGAAAATAATTGTTCTAATCGTTTTTCTTCGCTAAGAGAAAATCTTTCACATAAAATTTTTTTGATTGTATCATATTTATTAAAAAGAGGAGGAGGGTTAATAACATCTAAAATTTTAGATATAGTATCTCGTTGAAGAGTAATTAGAACATTTTGAAATTTTAAATTATCATCATTGATATTGTTAATTTCAAATTGTCCTTCAACAAGCAAAAACCAGGCATCAGGACAATCTTGCCAAAATTTTGGTAATTTAATAGATTTAGTAGAAGGAAAATTTGTAAAGTTATCTTGTGTTGAAGTATTTTGTGTTGTTTTAGAGATGTTGTTTTGTGTTGTATTAATGTTAGAATTTTGAGTTGTATTGTGAGTCATTATGTTATTTGTATGGTTGATATTTTGATTTTCTGAATTTGTAAAATTACGAGTTCGTATTGGTGAACGTAGAACCATATGAAAAGAAATTTAAATGAAAAATTTGAAAATAAGAAAATATTTAAGATTTTTTTTGGAAAGGGAGTTAACAATTTAAATAAAATATTTAATTTTATATAAAAAATAAGTAAATTTAAATAATTTATATTAAAATTGTTAAAATATAAAAATAATCTTAAAATAAATTTGAAAGTTTAAAAGGTTTAAAATTTTAATTTAAATTATAATTGGAAAATTTGTAATATGATATTAAAATAAAAATTATACTTACATAAAATTAAATTAGTAAAAAAATATTAAAATTAATAAGTATTTGATTGATGATTGTAGAGATTTTGAGGGAAGAAATGGCGTTTTTTGGACGTGATAACAATTAAATTCATTGCTGTTGCTGTTTATGCAATGGCTTTGTTGTTTTCTTTATAAATCTCATCATTTTCATCGTGATGTCTTATACTTTAAATCCGTTCTTGTGTGTATTTTGCGTAAAATTGTTGTAATAGCTCTTGTTGTAGTGAAGTGGAAAACTTAACCATTGTTTTAAGCGTAGTATGTTGTTTTTTAGAGTTCTTTATTAATTAACGATTCGTAGAAAAATTTTATTTTTATTTATGTTGCATAAAATTTATAGCATGTCTACTAGTAAATTTCTGCTATAAGTACTTTATGTTTTTATTTGATTGCCCGCACTTATTTTTTGTTTTTGTTTCGTATATAGAATTTACAGCGACTGTTATATGCAATTTGCACAAAATATTGTTTATTAATTTAAGTATATTTAAGTTTCATTTTTTTTTTAAATCGATGTGCGATTTACAATTATGGTACTATGATTTTACTTTTTAATTTTTTTATTGTTTCTTTAAAAGTTGTAACAATTGGTTAAACTATTTTGTTCATCAAATCTGCTAAAATTTGGTTTCCGTTTTCGGGTGTTTCCACACAGTCACATCTACGAATGTCTATGGACTTTCACTTATTTTCACAATAGTAAATGTTTTAGGCACTTTCAAAACGAAATACTTTTAAAGTTAATTATAGCTTCGTATTATAATCACTAAATTCATAATTTTTTGTTTCTGTTTTCAAGTGTTGATTCTCAAATAATTTTTGTTTTTGTTGATGCCGAATGTATTTCCAAATTGGAT
Organism: Eurosta solidaginis; assembly: GCF_040869045.1. Classification (NCBI taxonomy): domain Eukaryota; kingdom Metazoa; phylum Arthropoda; class Insecta; order Diptera; family Tephritidae; genus Eurosta; species Eurosta solidaginis. The sequence continues at coordinate 87,249,250 of NC_090319.1, read as the reverse complement.
TTTAAGTAAACAAACTGATAGCTGTTCGTTTAGTCTGTTTCGTACAACTATTTAAGTCGTTGTAAATATGACGGAGTAGTTACTTTAAAATTGCGAAATTTTTTGTTCAAAAATCATTTATCACAAGCACCAGGTATTATATATACAAGCACGGACAGATATAGATTCAGATAATAAATGCATTTTAATTAAAAATTAGCGAATGGAAATTTTCGTAATCATTACAGTCATTAATGAAATAAAATATTTGCGCAGGATTGTTGGTAAGATCGCCAATATATGTTAACATGGCATATGTTAACACTTGCTACAACAATAAATGATTAATAAGCAATAATAAATACAGGTAAAGCGGATATGCAACTCTCGCTGCACAATATTTCACATAAAAGCTTAAGAAGCAATGTCAGCAAAATTAGCTTGAATTCATTTAGAGCGGAAGTTCAATACTTTCCCACAAAATTGCCAGACGCGACGTCAGCAAATTAAAGCTCCAATTCATTTAAACAGGAAGCCCAACATGCGCAACTAAAGTTGGCTAATTCGCGGAATAGCAAAACGCAGCAGCAACGCCAGCGGAGTCGGCCAATTAATTAAGCTTAGTTATAAGTTAATAATTCTTGTAAAGTTAGTTATACTTTTTATGTGACTCAATAAAGGTCGTAAAGACCCTAAAAATATATTTTTTTGGATTTCTCAATAAAAGAATCCTTAACTGGCGCCCAACGTGGGGCCTACGGTTGTTCGCGGGTTGTAAAAGTAGTGATTAAATCCTTTAGATTCCGTTCCGAAAAACACTAAACAAAAAACCGTGTAAAATCGCGCGAATAAGAAAGCGTGCAATATTCGAGTGGAATACGTTAAGAAAAGGAAAAACGAAAAAGCAACGAAAGCAGCAACCGAGGCCAGAGGATAGAAGCAGCGTATATCGGCCCCCCAGTAGACCGACCAAGGACAAAAAGGAGACGCCCAGTCGTCAGCCGGTACGCGAAGGACCTTCCCCAAAAAAATGGAGAAGCTAGCAATGTAAGTTAAGTTTAGAAATAAGTAAGTGAAAAAAAAATTTGTGAAATAAAAATTTTTTAAGTAAATGAATAGTAGATTACTAAGGAAATCGTTTGAAAAGTGTAGTTGAAAAAAAATCTTATTTTGAAGTTAAAAGTAAAATGAAAAATTAATTTGAGAAATTTTATTGGATAAACGAAAAATTGCAAAGCAAAATCTGCGAAAAAAGTATTCGCCTTAGAATTAAAATTTTAGGAATAGTAACAAGCCTCTATTGAGAGCTAGATTGATAAAAAGTAAAATAAAAAGAGTGTAGAATTAACCCTTTGTGAATAATTAGTGACAACACCGAGAAAATTTTATGATAAAAAGGAATCAATTACCAAAATTTAAATAAGAAGAAGAAAGAAGTGATAAATTTATTCTTGTGAAAAACTTAAAGAAAGGTTTTATACTTACATTTTCAATTGGTTCGGTTCATTGAATTTTACTATTAATACAAGAAATTAATTATATCAAATAAATTTAACAGTTGAAATGAATCCAAACAACCTCGTTCGTCCACCAATCTTGAACGCACCCCAAGCTCCAGCTGCACCTTCTGGTCAGCAAGCTCCTCGTAACCCCAATGCGTTTTCAATGGAAGAACTTACAAATATTGTCTCAGGACTTGTCACCAACATCCTGAAAACCGAGGGGCGGAACCTAGTTCAAGCCGCCCTAAATCCTAACGCGAATTTTTCGAACTTTACGGACATTACAATCGATACAAATTTAACCGGTAATGTTTCCGAACTTGACAAAATTCCGGATGTCGTAAGATGTCTTCGGGAATTCTCTGGAAACCCAGGAGAATTCACATCTTGGAGGAAAAGTGTGGACAGAATCCTCCAAATATACGAGCCTCAAAGAGGAACTCCCAAATACTATGGCATACTTAATGTCATACGAAATAAAATTGTGGGCAACGCCGATGTCGCCCTGGAGTCGTACAACACTCCATTAGACTGGCAGGCCATATCAAAATGTCTGACACTACATTACGCGGACAAGCGCGACCTTGGTACCCTCGAGTACCAAATGACTTCACTCGTACAGGGTAACCTTACGATCCAAGAGTTTTACCAACGGGTATACTCTCATTTGTCCTTAATATTAAATAAACTAGGCTGCATGGAAGTCGGCACAGAAGCCATGCACCTACTAACCCGCACTTATAGGGATAAAGCCCTAGACACTTTTGTCCGTGGCCTCAAAGGAGATCTCCCCAGACTCCTAGGAATGAGAGAACCGGCGGACCTCCCTCAGGCACTCCACCTGTGCCTTAAACTAGAAAATCAGAATTTCAGGTCACATTATGCTCTAAGCAATAATGGCCAAGGTAGAAAGCCGCAGGAATTTCGACCACCTTTGCCTCCTAGAAGGCTAAATAATGAATTCTACCCAGAATTGGCATACATGCCCCAACCCAGGTTGTACGCAACCAACCCATACCAACCACCACAAGTAAGTGGTCAAGGCCAACGTCCACAACCAGCTAATCATTATGGTCAGCAACCAAACTATCCACCACCGAGGCCCTTTCAGAAGCCTCAGCCCCGTCCAGAACCCATGGATATATACCAGTCGCTAAGAACGCGCAACATAAATTATATGAATAGGCCGCGTCCTAATGACCCAACTAACAAAAGACCCCCTATCGGAAACCCTCCAGCACCAGTTCTCCCAAACAAAATCCAAAGGAACTTCCATATAGATGCCGACCAACCTGAGGAATATTCCCCTACCATGACAAATGACGACCAGACAAATGCAGATTATTACAACGACGAAACTTATACCACTCCTGACAACTGCGACGAACAACACAAGGACAATTACCTAGACACAACAGACCTACATTTTTTAGGATGAACCACTCTTCGCTGCCTTACTTCCAGTGCAAACTGAAGAGTGGAGAAACTGTAAAATTTTTAATAGAAACAGGATCTACAAAAAACTATATACAGCCCTCCATTGTTCCCAATCCAATCAGAAACGACAAAATTTTTTTTGCAAAATCAATAGCGGGAGACATCGAAATCAAAGAACACACCTATCTCAATCTTTTTAACGCCGATAACAAATTGAAGTTTTACCTTCTCCCCACATTAAAATCCTTCCATGGTATACTTGGTAACGACAGCCTCAAGGAACTCGAAGCTGTGATCCACGTCAAGGATGACTTTATGGAAATAAAAGGAAACACAAGAATTAGGATAAAACAGTTAGCTTCGGGATCAATTAACAAAATTGACCTTAAGGAAGACAACATGTCACCAAGTCAGAAAAGTAAAATCAATAATCTAGTAGAAAAATTTTCTAGTCTCTTCGCGGAACCCAACGATAAACTTACATACACCACTAAAGTCGTAGGCGAAATCAGAACCAATAAAGATACTCCTGTTTATACACGATACTATCCCTACCCCATGTCGCTTAAAAGCGAAGTTGAATCCCAAATAAACAAAATGCTAGACGACGGCATTATTCGACCATCAAGGTCACCTTACAACTCACCCGTTTGGGTGGTAGCGAAAAAGCCTGACTCCCAAGGCAACAAGCAGTATCGAGTCGTTATCGACTATCGCAAGCTTAACGCGATTACTGTAGCAGACAGCTACCCAATACCTCAGATAAATGAAGTATTGTCTCAGCTCGGGAAAAATAAATTTTTTTCCGTGTTAGACCTAAAAGGCGGATTTCATCAAATCCCGCTCAAGGAATCCGATATTGAGAAAATGGCTTTCTCAATCAATAATGGCAAGTACGAGTTCACGAGATTGCCATTCGGACTCAAAAATGCCCCGTCAATATTCCAGCTAACCCTAGATGACGTTCTCCGTCATCACATCGGCAAACTATGCTACGTCTATATCGATGACATAGTCGTCTTCAGCAACTCTGAAGAAGAGCACGCTCTCCACTTACAGCAAATTTTTAAAACTCTAGAAGACTCTAACATGAAGATCCAACTCGATAAATGCCATTTTTTCAAGGACTCTGTAGAGTTCCTAGGATTCATTATTTCCTCAAGAGGAATTACAAAAAACCCCGCAAAGGTTGAAGCAATATCAAAAATACCTTACCCAAAAACCATTAAGCAACTTCGCTCATTCTTAGGCCTTTCCGGCTACTACCGCCACTTCATTAAAGATTACGCCATGTTGGCTAATCCCCTAACGATACTCTTAAGAGGGGAAGAAGGGCGTATATCCAAAAACAAATCAGCTAAAATAAATATCGAACTAAATGAAGAAGGAAAAGATGCTTTCAATAAAATAAAAAAATCTCTTATATCTAACGATGTTATACTCGCATACCCTGACTTCAGCAAAGATTTCCATTTAACAACCGATGCCTCTAGTTATGCGATTGGTGCAGTCCTTTCTCAGGATAAAAAACCCATCGCATTCATTTCAAGAACACTCAACAAAACAGAAGAAGCCTATGCTACAAACGAGAAAGAGTTTTTAGCTATAATATGGGCCCTAAACAATTTCAGGAACTATCTTTACGGCTCAGCAAAAGTAAAAATATTTACAGATCATCAACCCCTCACTCAGGCTCTTGGCAATAAAAACAACAACTCTAAAATGAAACGCTGGAAATCCATTTTAGAGGAATATAATCACGAACTCCACTTCAAACCTGGCACAACTAACGTTGTAGCTGACGCCCTTTCAAGAATGCCACCTGAACCAATTAATTCCTTATCCTCAACTTAACATAGTGACGAGAGTTCATCGGATAATTTAATTCCTCACGTCGAAATCCCAATAAATGTTTTCAAAAATCAGCTATTTCTGAAAATAGCTGAAACTTCAACGTACCAATTTAAAATAATATTTCCCACTTACCACAGGCACATTTTAGAGGAACCCGACTATAGCCCAGAAATTTTGATAGACCGCCTTAAAAGATACCTCAACCCCTCCGTAGTTAACTGTATTAAAACAGAAGAACGAATTATTGGAAAAATTCAGGAAATATACCCAATCCACTTTAGCAACTATAAGATCAGGTTTACACAATTGCAAATCCAGGACGTGACAGACGAACAAAAACAGGAAGAAATCATAATCAAAACCCACAAAAGAGCTCACAGAAATTGTCGAGAAAATAAAATTCAAATTCTCGAAAATTTCTACTTCCCATCTATGACTACAAAAATTAAAAGAATAATCCAACAATGTTCAACCTGTAAAGAAAATAAATATGATAGACACCCCAGTAAACCAAAATTAGGAGAAACTCCCATACCTCAATTCCCAGGACAAATTTTGCACATCGACATTTACATGACCGACCGAAACATAGTCCTGACAGCAATAGACAAATTTTCAAAATACGCTCAAACCAAAATACTTAAATCCAGAGCAATAGAACACGTTAAAGAACCTCTCCGTGAAATACTTTTTCAATTTGGCGTACCCGAATATGTCATAATAGATAACGAAACATCCCTGAACTCAGCTTCCATAAGATTTTTAATGGAGGACGCTTTAAACATACAAGTTTTCAAAACACCGCCTTATACCCGTTCCGTTAACGGTCAAGTGGAACGATTCCACTCGACCCTCACAGAAATAATGCGTTGCTTAAAAGCAGAACGCACATTCTCTTCATTCGCCGAACTTCTCGACAACTCTGTCTACGAATATAATTATACAATTCACTCAACAACAAAAAAGAAACCAATAGAGGTGTTTTTCGGGAGAACAGTCTCTACTGACCCAAGCCAATTCGAAAAAGCGAGGGAAGAAAACATCTCCGAGTTAAGAAATAAACAGCTTAAAGATCTTTCTTATCATAATAAAACCCGGCATCCCATAAAGATTTTTCACCCAGGAGAAACCGTATATGTGAAAATCAATAAACGGTTAGGTACGAAAATTTCCCCCAAGCTTAGAAAAGAAGTAGTAAAGGAAGACAGAAACTCAACCATTTTAACAGAAACAGGAAAAGTAGTCCATAAAAGCAATATTAGAAATTAAAAATTTACCCTTTCATTTTCAGACTCCTGTTAATTTACTGTGCCACTGCGACAGTAGACATTTACGACTATACGAACTCGCAACTAGTGACGATTAATGACGGACTAGTAAAAATACAAAACGGTGCCTTTAGGCTTATACATATAATTGACCTCAACAAGTACGAACAATTTTTGACAGACATGTACAAATTTATTTCATCGGACATACCTAAGGATAACATCCTGTATCCCACCTTAATACACGAGCTAACCCAATCCCTCCAGATATTAGACACGATCAAACCAATTGAAAAGAAACAAAAGAGATCTATAAACATTTTAGGGACGGCATGGAAATGCATCGCCGGAAGCCCAGATCATGAAGATCTTGAAGTAATAACAAATAATCTTAACGAAATTAACAATAATAATAATAAACAAGTAATTATAAATGAACTTTTCAATGAAAAAATTAATAATATTACAAATATAGTAAATAATCTCTTTAATAACATAAGGAAAGATATTTATGTAGAAAACGAAACAATAACCAATTTGCAAAATAGAATAAGATTAATTAAGGAAGAATTGACGAATATTAAATACGCCATACAGTGGGCGAAAAAAGACATATTGAATACACTATTGTTAAATAAAATTGAAATTGAAATTGCTATGGAAAAACTCGAAGATGAGAAAATACCGTTTAAAAATGCGGAAGAGGCACTAGAGATTGCCAATATAAATGTTATTAGTCAAAATATGACAATTTTTTACTTGGTAAAAATACCACTAGATATTAAAGAAAATTTTCAAAAAATTATTTTAAGACCTGTTGTAAAAGCAGACAACACTATAATTGATATAGAATTCGAAAAAATATTAAGAGGAAAAAAAGAAATTTACGGAATAAAAAAACTTTGCGATAGCTATAAGAAAATAGAAATTTGTAGACAGAATCATTTAGTTGACATAAGTAATACAACTTGTATGCCTAGGATAATAAGTAGTCTTAATTCAACTTGCACTAAAAGCAACGGCCACCACATTCCCCAAATCGAAGAAATAAAATCCGGTATATTACTCCTTAATGGCTTTAAAGGACAAATATTCACAGACGGCGAGCTTAAGAATATATCAGAAACGCAACTTATCAACTTTCATAATTCAACGCTGCAAATTAATAGTCAAACGTACATTAACTATGACATAGTACCATTTCCCGCTATCCCAGCAGTCTTGCAACCTGCACCAATCGAAAAGAATCGAATTGAGTTACTCTCCCTCAAGGCTATAAAAGAGTTACACATAGAGAATATACACAGAATAAATCTTCTTAAAGTAGCAACTATATCCAACAGCTCACTTTCACTTGGAGCAGTTGTGACTACTTTAATCATCATAATAATTTTTTGCAAATTCTGGAAGAAGTCCAAAAACAAGATAGTAATTTCATCAAATCTTGACATTAACCAGATACCTGCACCAAGCATCACTCTAGGTGAGATCAAAGATTTTTCAAACGAGCAGCCCACATACATAAATTTTAATAACTTACCTTATTTTTGACAACGCTCGGGACGAACGTTTTTAAGAGGGGAAGTGTTAACATGGCATATGTTAACAATTGCTACAACAATAAATGATTAATAAGCAATAATAAATACAGGTAAAGCGGATATGCAACTCTCGTTGCACAATATTTCACATAAAAGCTTAAGAAGCAATGTCAGCAAAATTAGCTTGAATTCATTTAGAGCGGAAGTTCAATACTTTCCCACAAAATTGCCAGACGCGACGTCAGCAAATTAAAGCTCCAATTCATTTAAACAGGAAGCCCAACATGCGCAACTAAAGTTGGCTAATTCGCGGAATAACAAAACGCAGCAGCAACGCCAGCGGAGTCGGCCAATTAATTAAGCTTAGTTATAAGTTAATAATTCTTGTAAAGTTAGTTATACTTTTGATGTGACTCAATAAAGGTCGTAAAGACCCTAAAAATATATTTTTTTGGATTTCTCAATAAAAGAATCCGTAACTTATATCAACAATTAAGTTGATATTTTAAAAAAATCTTTTATTTTGGTTTGCAATATAAAATTTATTTTTGTTTATTTTTGAGTTTAAATATTTTCCAACTAATTAGAATTTTCTTTTTTTGAAGTTATTCAAAATTTTAAGTTAACACGAAAACTCAATTAAAATTATTTTAAAAATTAAAGTAAAGAGTACAAAGTAGTTAACACTATACACACTTATATTCAGACGAGTTTCCGGAAAAGTGTGATTGGCTTCAGCTGAAATTTGTGGCGGCCCGGCGAATATAAAAAGGATCGTGTAACATCTGTTGGCACAACTTCAACAGCAAGGCGCCAACTGCTTCATTAACATTATTGCTACATTAACTACACATCCCCACTTATATTCAGACGAGTTTCCGGAAAATTGTGATTGGCTTCAGCTGAAATTTGTGGCGGCCCGGCGATTATAAAAAGGATCGTGTAACATCTGTTGGCACAACTTCAACAGCAAGGCGCCAACTGCTTCATTAACATTATTGCGACATTAACTACACATCCCCACTTATATTCAGACGGCTGTGCACATATTCAAGCGAGTATTGTGGAAGAACCAAAAGACTGCAACGAGGAATTGCAGGCCGATTCCTTAGCCCAACTACTAGAAGAACAACCAGGTGGTAATAAACCTTATCACGGTTGTGTCGTGTTGACACAAGCTCAACGTATATAATATCCAGTGAAGTAGGTCGGCGTTTCACAGTCACACTTAGTGCGGAAAGTTCTAGTGATTCCGATTCGGATGCGGACGGCACTAAATTAAATGTTGACGAGAACCATTGCTATCCGAAGATAAACCCCTTTCTCTACGCTTACGAAGTACACTACCACCCTTGGAAAAGCGTTCGACACCAATTCCGCCTCCAGGGCCAGCAGTAGGCCATCGCGTAATACACTTAACGCCAAAATTACCAAGTCACCCAGATCGTAAGGGTCAGCACGAAGTTTTATCACCACCAGGTTCACTCGATTACCTCGGACCAGAGCGCAACAACCACCAACAGTACCAACACCAACCTGCAACGACAACGACAACGGCAGAGCCAACACCAAGGGCCTGCAACCTGACTTGGGTGAGTTCGTTCCGGCTACGGACAACCAATTTTTTTCCGACCTTTAAATTTAATTACTTATGATAGATTGAGTAGGTAATACTATTTAAGGTATACTTGTAATTATGTATGTACATGAGCGGTAAAGGGGGGGATACAGTAAGTTATACCCAGTCAGCATTTTGGAAGTGTATCAGGAAGTTGATTAAAAACGCTCAGATGTAAAGTGTTCCTTGTATTCGAGAATCAATGTACCGTCGGGAGAAGGGTGTACCCCGATTGGGAATATTCCTGAATGACCATTGGCAAGCCACATTTTCTTTTCCCCTTTATCCGTTTTATCATCATATTTGCTATGACATTCCATTAGCTTACACAATATTTTTTTTTCGTATTCAACCACAATTATCAATCTTATAAAATGTGTTTTGAAATCATTTAGGAATATGCTTACGATTAATTTTTCCCTCATATTTAGTGCGTAATCCAATATTATATTATAAACGTATTTCCTCAGCGGATGAAAGTGTCAGGAAGCTCGAAGGTGAGCTAATTAAAACCTCAGGTAATTGCCGATAGTTAACTTGAACGAGGCTCACACACGACTACAACACCCAACATTGTCTATGGTCATCCTCTTGAATAATGGTAGTGTGATGTTTTAACAGCCCATGTGGGATGTTGAAGCCGGAGCATATCGAGCTTAAATTAACAGCGGTTCAACCACATCGGAGCTTCCGTACCACGGTTTCATACACTGTAACCTTTTTCTTTTTTTTTTTTGACGACGTGTCGGCATAAATGCTGTCGGACATCGTAGTCTAGGAACGGCATCCACATTTCTTTAGGTCCAAACATATTTTTGTATAGCCATACTTATTATTTTTTTTACTCATTTATTGAGAAGTGTGAGCTTAAGAAGGCAATCGGATTTTCAATGAATAGTTGGTTCCAATTGTTTAACTAGATCGATATTTAGCTGCAAGGAATAATCAAGGCGTATTGATACATAAGTAAATTCGTCATCCAGATGCTGGGTGGGTATGAACTTCATTTAAGAATGTTCATGCATAAAAGTTAGAGGCGTGAACTGGGGTCATTACAAAAGCGTTATTAACTACGGCATAACCAATTTGAAATCTCGGATTATTCATTTTTAAACTAAGGTTAGCATAGTTAAAGAATTAATGTCAGCGGCTGAAGCATGATAAGCCTATTAGTACGTAAATACCTACGAACTTTAAACGTAGACTAGGAATTAAAAGAGTACTTAACTGTTTTTGAGAAGAATAAGAAGCGTAAATAAGCTTAAAATCTGTAGCACTTGCGTTTTTCGCATATATAAGAATATGCACACATACCTGGAATTACATACATAAAAGTGCATATGTTCATAGACCTGCAAAACTTATTATAACTAATAGTAAAAGTAGGCAACTTAAAGACAGTTTCTGAAACGGTCAAACACCGATACAAATAAACGTTACATTCTAAATAATTAGGCGAATAAGTTCAGACACATTTTCTTTGCGGATAGAATAAAATTAAAATCCAGTTCAATAAAATTAAGCAAAATATACAAAAAAAAAAAGAAAAAAAAATTGAAATAAATTATAATAAAATAAACTTGGATAAGATAATAAAGCCTAGAAATAATAACAATAAAAATAAAAGAAAAGAAGACCCAGTAAAATTAAACTAATTCTTCAAGAGAAGGCACAAACTACAATAAAATAAAATGAGATAAACTAAAATAAAATAAACAAAAATAAAATAAAGTAAACTAAAATAAAATAAACTATAATAAAATAAAATAAACTAAGATACAACAATTTTTTTTTGTTTTCTACTCTTCCGCCCCTTTATTAATTATTAATAACCGTACTTACCCATAAGCTTACAACTAAAATCTACAGCTAAAAGCGTAAAATAAGAATTATTCTCTGTTTTGCTAGTAGAATAGATGAAAAATCTAAATGAATTTTTGTAACCATTTTTTTTCCTTAATGTATCTTAAATAAATTGTACTATAAATAGGAATGCTGACTTCCATATTTATTTAGAAGGCATAGGGTAACACAGGTAAGGGTCCATCGAGAATTAAGTGCGTCGATGGCCATGGTTTTTGAGGGTAGGCAAAGCACCGGGCATCGCAACAACACCCGCGGCGCCCCTCTGTATATTCGGCCCATTTCGGTTTCTTCTTTTTTCCCTTTTAAGCTTTTTTTTTTGTATTTTAATTTTCAACAGTTAGTAACCGGTCGTTTCCGGTTCGATTTTTTTTTGCGTTATAATGTAGTTTTTTTTGAATTTTTAAATTTTGCTTAACGGTCTGTCCGTGGCATCCGGTTCGACCGGATGTCGTTTTGTTTAGAATTTCCAGCGTTTTGAGTTGCCTCTGCGCTTTTTGACAGCTGTTAGTTTTGATAGGCATGATAGGAACTTTTTTCTGTTTATGGCGCAGGAACAGTAAGGTTGGCAAGGACCCGCCCCAGCCGGCAATGACTAGCCACTGTGCACCACCACATTATGCCGACCGCCTTCCTTACTGCTTCCAACGAAAATGCGTTTCCATAACAACCTTCACATGGCCTATTTTCCTCTTTAGCAGATAGTCACTAAATTCGAAAGGTGAAGCCATTACCTCGATCGGTTATGACACGCCTGGGGCGGCTATAATAACTGAAGTATTTATCTAGAGAACAACACCCTTCTTTAGTACTATTAGAATTTACGGGGTACAACCTGACAAACTTCGTGAAAGCATCGATAACAACGAGTATGTGCTTGCGTTTCGGCATAATTGCCGGCAGGGGGCCAAAGTGGTCCAAATGAAGAGTGTCAAAAGGTATAAGCTTTTTGGGTATATTAAACATATTATGTTCATTAGAACGAGCTGGTGCAGAGTAGACAATGCATTTTATAAAATTTTGAATGAATTTGTTTATGTTATATTTCATGTTTTCGAACCAATAAGTTTTACGTATCTGATTATAGCACTTTTCTGTACCTAAGTGACCTATTTTTTCATGTATGGTACGAATTACGTTTATCTGCATTTTGCTTTTCTGTAGGAACGCAAAGCATAACCTTCTCGTCCACCTTACGACATACCAATCCGTCTACGAGTTCATATCCCGCAACCACACCTTTCTCTAACTTATTCATAAGTTCTTTGAGCTTTTCATCCCTATTCTGCGCGATCTGGATCTGAATGTCTATATCGTCCAAATCTACGACAGCAATTTGTTTATTTTCGCTTTTACCTTTATAGTTGGGCAACGTCTCAGGTTTTATAGAATGGGTGTTGATGCACTCGCATTCTTTTCCTGACAATGGGCTCCTGCTGAGGGCATCTACGTGCCCAAGACTAGTTCCGCTCCTATGGTGTATAGAATAGTCAAAGTTTTCCAATTCTAGTGCCCATCTGGTGATTCGGGGGTTAATTTGTTTTTTGTTTAAGGTCATAGTTAGTGAATTACAGTCCGTGATAATTTTGAATGGCACACTCTCTAAATATATTCTGAATCTACGGAGGGCATAAATGATTGACAAAGTCTCCAGCTCGAAGCTATGATACCTGGACTCGGCCGGCGTAGTTGTCTTCGAAAAATATGCAATTGGATGGAACTTTCCATCATCCTGCTTTTGTAGTAGAACAGACCCAAAACCTAAGCTGCTTGCATCACAATGAAGTTGGGTTTCACGATGGCGAATTCGGCATCTTTGCGTAATAAGTCCAAAAATGGCTTTGCGATCTTCGAAAGGGATGGCACAAATTTTCGGAAGTATGAAAACAATCCGATGCAGGAACGAAGCTGTTTTTGATTCCTAGGGATTGGATAGTTCTCAATTGCTTTAATGTGGGACTCTGAAGGTTGTATTCTCGATGAGGTAACCCGATAACCTAAGTATTCAACTATGTTCTAACAAAACTTGCACTTTCTAAGCTTTAGCTCTAGATTTTTCTTATAAATTCTCCTCAGTACTTTCCTAAGGGTTTCGATATGGCTTTCAAGGTCACGGGAAGCTATTAATATGTCATCAATGCAAACGCAGATTTCTTTAGCATCGACAAGATCTTGAAAGATATTATAAACGAATCTTTGAAAATTGGCTGGCGCATTCTTAAGCCCGAATGACATTCTAAGATACTGCAATTGCCCGTGTGGCGTCACGAAATAAGTCAGTGGAATAGAACTCTCCTCCATTGCTAGTTGATTAAACCCATCCTTTAAATCAAGAAGTGTAAACCACTTTTTCCCTGACATATAATCAATGCAGTCTTCTATCAGGGGTAGTGGGAAATTATCCCTAATTGTTTTATTATTGAGAGCCCTATAATCTATACACATACGGGTTTCACCAATCTTTTTCTTCACCAAAACTATGGCCGAAGCATAGGGAGAGCTGCTCGGGCGTATTATCTGATGTTCAAGAAGATCATCGGTGATCTTTTGCACCTCTTCCTTATCTTTGAAAGACAATCACCTCGGTAGGCAATAAAACGAGGTATTATCAGACGAACGGATAGCCATTTTATAGTCATAGGGTTTCTTATCAACCGAGGTGGTGAACAAATAATCGCTAACTAAGATCAGCGCTATAGCGTCACGTTCACATTTATTTAAACCTGGTCCTATGTCTACCTCTGACTCGACTACCCTTTCATCGATGGCACCTATATCCCTCACGGCTAAATCAAACAAATCATATTCGTTATCTGAACAATCTTTAAATTTTCCTAAGTCCCTTTTCTCATCGTATTCCTGATCGAATTTCTCACACACATTGTCTAATATTTCCTTTTTATCAACCGATACTTTACCACAATTATCACCAGCTTTACAATTAATCGAATCAGATGCATAAGGTTTATATTTCTCTTTATTAAATTCATTTATTTTCAATACATTATTTTCCCCTTTATTAAATTCAGAGCTGGGGAGATTTACTTTTATTAAGTGAATATTAAATTGTGTCCGAAAGTTTCGACCAAGAATTAAAGGTATAGTTAATATTTCATCTGGAACTGCAGGTATGTTGATGTGTTTATTATTTTCTTGAAATTTTACTGCACATAGTATAGTGCCAAAAGAATGAATTCTGCTTCTATCGATTCCAACGAACTTCGTAGGCTTTGCAATATTTGATAGCTCAAGAAATCGTTCAGCAATCGATTTCCGTACAATAATAATTGAACTGCCGGAAGCAAAAAGAGAAATAGTATTTGTAAACCCTGACCATCTACTTTGATTTTTTTCATAAAAGGCCACACTTACCTCTTGCTTAGATTCTAGATAATCATATTCATTACTGGAAATAGCTGCAACACTGGTCGTCTGGCTCTTTTTCTTCGGGCAATCGCGGTGCATATGTCCAAGCTGGTGACAGGTAAAGCACGATCCAACTGGCCGCTGTGGTTTCGGGCAGCTGCTTTGGTAGTGCCCGAAACGTGAACAGTTAACAGCGTACCGCAGAGTGATCTTCCGAAGCACCCACTTTTGTTTCGGTACGTATCGAAGAAGTATTCGATGGCCTACGCAAAGTAGCTCCATACGTCGGATTAAGTTACTCACCGTGTTGGCGCCATACAAAATGCTTATGCTGTTCCTATGGTCCGGGATCCCGTCAATGATGAAATCGACTAACTCTTGCTCTGCTATGTCTGATTGTGCGCGATTGACTGCATTGCAACGACGTAACTCACGCAAGATTCTGACGATATTATTTTACGGGCTCGTAGCTGGCGGTAAACCTCTTTCCGGGAGCAATTGCGTTTGTACATAGCACATAGTAACGTTTTTAGTGTTGGATAATCTGCAAGCCCGGCGGCCACCGTGGTGTGACGGTAGCGTGCTCCGCCTACCGCACCGGATGCCCTGGGTTCAAACCCTGGGCAAAGCAACATCAAAAATTTTTGAAATAAGGTTTTTCAATTAGAAGAAAATTTTTCTATGCGGGGTCGCCCCTCGGCAGTGTTTGGCAACCGCTCCGGGTGTATTTCTGCCATGAAAAGCTCTCAGTGAAAACTCATCTGCCTTGCAGATGCCGTTCGGAGTCGGCATAAAATCATGTAGGTCCCGTCCGGCCAATTTGTAGGGAAAATCAAGAGGAGCACGACGCAAATTGGAAGAGAAGCTCGGCCTTAGATCTCTTCGGAGGTTATCGCGCCTTACATTTATTTGTTTTTTAATCTGCAAGCCCTTGATTCAATACGAACTCTTTAGCTGTGCCAGACATACATCGCCTCAGAGCTAAGCACTTATGTCATTCGTTGAAATTATTAGCGTCGGCGTAGTCCCCAAATAGCAAAAACCACTTATATATGTCGTAATGGTTGTCACCACTGAATTTAGGGACCGCTGTATCGAGCTCATTAAAATTAATAAATTTACGGAGGCGTATGTCAGAATGAATGTCTGGTTGTGGCACTAGAGATTGCAGCTCCGCTAATTCACGTTTTAGTTTCAAAATTTTTAGCTGCTCCTGAAGATGGCTTACCTCATCGGACGGGACCATTTGGGTTGCATTGTAGCTAACAGCGGGCACTGAAACGCCAGGAGTGACACGGTCGACGTTAAACATAAATGAGCCATCACCAACGTCGATTTCAGGGCTAGCAGCTACAATAGCCCTTTTGGTTGCAGCAACGGCAGTAGCAAAAGTAATGACATTTGGAATAGCATTGGTGGTGATCGTAGTGACAGCAGCGGAGTTTGTAGTGGTAGCGGTAGTGGTTGTACTAACATCGGTGATTGTAGCAACAGCGGCAAAATTGATAATATTGGCAGCGGTGGTGGTTGTAGTGACAGCGGCAGAATTGGTAGTGGCAGCGGTATGAACAGAAGTGGCATCGGTGGCGGCTGAAGCACTGGGTACACCAGGAACACTGTAAACGGAGGCAGCAGTTACATTTTTCACATCTGCAGGTTTTTGGCCAGCTTTATTGCTTTGAATAGCACTACCGCTGACTGCTGCTTTCATATTGGAACTTGTATTATTTATTTCATAGGCTGAAATCTTGTCTTTTCAAATAATACGATTGATAATTTATTTTAAGATTTTATTGTCGCTGTCGATTATTTTTCGACTTTGCTCTTTGATGTTCACCGGAAGAAGAAGGAACCAGAGCAAAAGCGAAGTTCGCTGCATTTCCGCCAGCAAGTGACATTTACCATCTGTCAGAAATGCATGGTATAATAAAAAGGGTGACATGACAGAATAAATATAAGGACATTACAACTGTCTGGCAATTTTTTGGAACGTTAGAAGGGGGGATTCATCCATAATTTTTTCTTGGTAAGTTTTGAGCCTAGAATTTTCAATTTCACAAGTAATCGTTGAACAAATATTTTAGTTCCAAGATCCAGTCATATAGCAAAAACGTTTCTACAGGGAATCTAATGAGGAACTTAAAAAATGAACACAATATTCGTGGTTTCGATGCTTTTTTAAAAATGTTCTAAAAAATCTTCAAGGGATTCCAAATGGCTATTGGGAAGAGACTTGGCATTGTGGATGGCACGAGATTTAGTACCGTGCCATACAATTTCCAATAATGGAATAAGAGACTTCCTAAAAAAATACAAAGTTATATTAGCTGCTGGTGATATACCACATTTCAAAACAATTTCAACAACAGCGTTATATGATGTTTATGAATGCGTTTTAAACACAGTTCGACAAAAAATCTCTGACCAGGAACATTTTTCACTAACATTTGATTTGTGGACTGATAATTTTCGAAGAAGAAATTATATTACATTTACTTTTCGTAATCTCGACAAAAGTTTCCTGTTGAAAAATCTCCCCTTGGAAACGAAATACATTTCAATGTCTCACACTGGCAATAACATTGAAGAGGTAACAGATATTTTTAAATTAAAACTGGGAACCAATTTTGTTGTCACTGATCAAGGTATTAAAATTAAAAAAGCAATTGATATAGGGTGCATCAACAACCATTTCTGCGTTGGGCATGGGCTACATAATTTGCTTACTATAAATAGCTATAATTCCGTCCATGAAGTTAGCAACTGGTTCAATTTGTGATCCGTATAGCAGTTCTGTTCGTTTTGTTTTCTGTAGTAGATTTTTCGACAGCTAACCAGTTTTGAGTTGGTAGCACTGAAATAAATATGTGTACCTAAGTGTATACATAAAAGATTTCGCCATATTTAAAAGCAAAAACACGGAAAGAGTAAACAACTTGAAGAAAATGTTAAAGTGTGAAACTATTTAACCGTTAATAAAATAAATTTCACTGTTAGGGAAAAGAGAATGTGGACCACCACCATCAACAAAACAAACGTTTTATATTAGTGCTGCCAGCTCTCATAAATTGATCCAGATCGTTCCAATGAGATTTGATCGTGAGCCAGAGCTCGATAACTGAGTGGAAGGCTCCTAATGAAGCTCTTGAACCCTTGAGTATGTTAGGTATACTCTTAACAACGATGAACTCATAGCAGAGAAGTTGAGACAATAGCGTATACGTACATATATGTCACAATTCCAAAAAGAAAATTTTTAGAAAAGCTCTTCAAAAATATGGCATGTTGTGTATGTAGGGGCAATTTTTAATTTTTATCTTTAGCCTTTATTTTTATACTCAGCTGAGCAGAGCTCACAACTTTGTTCGCATAACGGTAATCCGTAACGGCATAAACTAA
Organism: Eurosta solidaginis; assembly: GCF_040869045.1. Classification (NCBI taxonomy): domain Eukaryota; kingdom Metazoa; phylum Arthropoda; class Insecta; order Diptera; family Tephritidae; genus Eurosta; species Eurosta solidaginis. Next base: position 87,231,423 of record NC_090319.1, on the reverse strand, counting down.
TCGAGATAGGTATAAGCTATCATCCGGTGGCAAAATCCTGAGCCAGATAAATAATTTTGCATGTAAATGCAACAACAACGATTTGAGCCAGATAAATCCAGATAGAAGTCTGGTTCAATTTGTGAGCCAGATAATTTGTTACTTACTTCTTTTTAAGTTTGCAACGCGGCCTTTAATATACCTTCTTTTTCAAAAATAGATGTCGCTGCTTAGCCTTTGGCCGTATGAGTTAAATGGAAAACAGCGGCGACATCTGCCTATAACATTTCACGTGTGCGAAAATTTCACGACATCTACTTCTCAAGTCTCTCAATGATCCAGAGCATTCCCGTGAGAATTGAGCGTGAGCCGGAGCTGTAAAACTCACTGAAAGACGGCAATAGACTTCTATATATCAAAATAATCTGGGCGAAAAAAAAATTCATTTAGCTATATCCGTCCGTCCGTCCGTAGACACGATAACTTGAGTAAGTTTTGAGGTATTTTGATAAAATTTGGTATGTAGGTTCCTGAGTGCTCATCTCAGATCGCTATTTAAAATGAACGAAATCGGACTACAACCACGCCCACTTTTTCGATAACAAACATTCAAAAAAACTTTTTTTTTTCAGTTAAATAAATAAAAAAAAAAACATGTTGTCTTTAGCTTTAACATTAAACTACGTGTATTTAGAATATGATATGGAAAAGGTTACATTAAGAACTCAAGCGCATGCATCGGCTTTTCTTTGCCATTTCATTTAAAACTTCATCAACGGTAACAATTTGATCACGGTGGATGCTTAGTGATGCACAGCCATTTAATCGATTTTCACTCATCGTATTTCTCAAATAGTTTTTAATCAGCCTAAGAGTTGAAAAAGATCTCTCGTTCGTTGCCTTTGTTACTGGAAGCGTACACAAGATTTTCAACAACATGTGAACATTAGGAATCGCATTCCTGTAATATTAATCATACATAAATTGATAAAAAAAAACAGAAGTACCTCCTTCAGGAATAAGTAGAATTCATGCTTTTTGAGCCTATGCATGAGATCTAAAGTCTACGTATATAAAATTCAAAAGAAAGAAACTGATCGAATAGAAAAAAAATTTATTTAAAAGAGTCATATCTACACGGAAAAAACACTAATGTGTTTTTTACATTTTAAAATGTTGAATCGTAATTCCAAATTCTGAATTGCTGAGTCCAGAAATGGGATAAAAATTTGTATACGGTAGTTATCCTCCGCGTTTGTTTGAGCACTTTTTCTAGGCAATATAATACCAGAGAATTTAAACACAATGAGAAGGCGTTTTTGCTAGATTCCAACTTTTTTGCATGTGAACACGTCTTGCACTTCACCACACACAATCCAATTTCAATGTTAACCAGTTAACAGCAGAAAATTCTCTGTCAACAGTTTCAGCTGGTGTATAAAGTGTCTGGATTTTCTCTTAATATGATTTCTTTGTGGGAATATATGTATTTAGTAGGATTAATTAAATTTAAATTTTATTACTTGTAGCAATATATTTGCTTGTTTTATGATTTAATATGAATTTGAACTTAATTAATATAATAATAGCAATATATTTGCTTGTTTTATGTTGATGCAAATTTCAGAAATTTTGCTTATTTCTTTACAAACAAAAACCGATTCATATACCCAAAATATGCCCTTTCATGAAATGTATGTAAATTAATCATACATTTATGAATTATCCCATCCCTTTTTGTTAATAAATTAAAATGTTAGGAAAATGTATGCAAATTGAAATATGCATGCAAATAGTGTTTTGCCGACGGCATTTGCACACTTGGAATTTCTGTGCACACGAAATCCATTGCATATTTACAAAACGTTAATTTGCATAAAATGTATGCATATTAACCATGAATTATGAATTATTAATAAATTGAAAAATTGAAATAAATAAAATATTTGATAACAATTGAATAAATAAAAAAATATTTAGTTATTATTTGGACTATGGGTGGGAGGGGAGGTACCTATAAAGAAATTTCCTAAAGCATTTTATATGTGTTATTCAGTACAATGATGTAAGTACCTATGTACTTGAATATTTTCAAAGGCAGGTTTGATAAGCCAAGTCAAACATAAATATATTTGACCTGCCTCAAATCAACCCTTAAATATGTAAATAAGACCTACAATACACAAAAGACATGTGCCTGTTGATCAGATGTTGAGCATTGTATCATTGAATATATATGTATGAAAATACAAACCAAAGCAAAAAAGTACAAATGTACATACATATATACATATTCAATAATACTCCAATTAAAGGCAGACATGTATAAAAAGCTTGGTCGCTTTGATGCTGTGGCAGTGTCTTTAGTTATTAATAAAACAACTTGTCGCTTTCCGAGTTATGAAGCGACCAAATCAATTATGGCAATCCGCGTATACGGCCATGGATATGTAAATATCAATGCTCGTAGCAATTAGCCGACGAAATACAATAGGCACGAGCCAAATTATGTGTCGTCGGTGGTTAAAAGTGTTGCCGTTTATACCTTTAATAACTCACAGCTAAAAGGGGAATTTATTATAAAATTAAAATAAACGAATTTATTGCTCTTTTGCGAAATAATGTTATATTTGTTCGGAAAATTACTTTAATTTATTTCGCCGCTCCCATATATTAATTTTTATCTATGAAAATAATGTAAAATTCTTACTTTGTACTGACATGTGATAAACAAGTCAGCATATACAGTATGACGTCACAGTGCGAATTCGGGCCAGAAACGGGTAAAACACCACTCTTATATAGCAACTGCAACACAGTTGCTGCAAATTTGGCTGCGTGACTGCGCGAACAATTTTTCGGCAGAATATGATAGGGGGTTTCAAATAGCAAATAAAAATGTCCATAAGCTGTGACAACTCGGCAATTCAGGATATGAGAAAATTATTTGCAATAATTTATATGAACAATGGATGGAAATTTTTAGATTATATTGCTAATATGTTAGTGGACATTTACTAGGCAATATCTGTGCATGTTTATTTGCATTTTTTACTACCATATTAGTACTTTCATACAGGCTTATAAATAGTTTGTTATTATTTCAAAGGGAAAGTGCGGGGTTATGAAAGTAGTTATGCTCGTCATAATGAATACCCCCAATATGCATCGAAGTTGGAATTTATAAAATCGCAAAAATTTGTCTTTTGACGATTTTATAAATTCTATCATCAATTTGGACAACTTAAGAAGAAGAATTTATGAATGAAAAATCAAGAGGAAGCTAGTTTTCAGAATTTTGTGATTTACATACAAAACATGAGCATACATATGTAAATAGGTATGTGTGCTTGTGCGTATGGTTGGATGGTTGAAGTGAATTTTGTTTTCTTTGTCAACATGCGAATATAAAAATATTTCTTAGCTTACATATGAACATATATTTGTACATATGCTTGTGCGTAAGAATAATTTTTGTTGGAAGTGGTTGATTGAAACAGTTTGTCTTTTATTTGAACATGTGAATGTACAAACATTTGTTAGCTTATGCATGGATATATTGGTATCAATGAAGTGGGTGGGAAATGTGGGTGTAGGCTGATCTTTAGTTTAGGAATATATGTGTGTACATATATACCAATCTAGGTTTGTTTATACCCACCAACCATTTAGGTGATTAAATTTTCAATTTCCCTACATATCAATATAATTTGATTACTCTTTCTGACAAAATAATGAGTTACCATACAATTGACACTGAATATATTTTTTCAAACACATTTTGGAATCATATTTGAATCAAATGTGTTTACTTTAGGAGATCAAAAATTTATAATAATTTTTAATTCAGTTTTCTGGATCTTTTTTGACTATATTTCTTGACTGAATAATGTATTTTATACTTGTCAAAATATTTCTTTACATCGGAGCTGCTCAACCCCTATACACTTGTAGCACTTTTGTTTTTGTTTTGCCCTGAATCATAGGCACAGATTCAAATTCACACTTTGAATATAAAAACAAGTAAGAACGGGACTGTCTTCGGCTGTGCCGAAGACTTCATACCTTTCATGAATGGGGCTGAACAATAATCTTATCCCGTTCGTAATCTCCGAATAATCGGATGTATAAGATAAGAAATATATAGTGAACCGATCTACATACCTTAACGATTTTTAAGATAAATATAAAATAAAAAACAGGTAGGTACTTTGTGTGAGGATGCAAAGTTTCAGGTTTTTTGTGGTCTGCGTGTAAAAACTATGACTACGAATCACGTATTTCAAAAATATATGACGAAAACGTAACTATTTGATGAAATTTGATGAATTTTGAAGATTCTAGCCGTAAAAAAGGGGTCAAAATGACAGTTTATATGAAGTATATAATATATATACGACCGATCTCTATGATTTTTTCAGACAACAATATATGCTATATACGAAAGCATTTTGTGAAATTTGAAGCTTCTAACTGTTAAAACGGGGCAGAAATTGCGCAAAGTTTCTTATCTGAACAATCGGTTGTATGAGATATATACTATGTATATCACCGATCTCAATGATTTTTTCAGACATCAATATATGCTATACACGTAAGCAGTTGGTAAAATTTGAAGCTTCTAGCTGTTAAAATGGGGTAGAAATTGCGAAAAGTTTCTTATCTGAACAATCGGTTGTATGAGATATATACTATATATAGAACCGATCTCTATGATTTTTTCAGACAACAATATATGCTATATACGTAAGCAATCAGTGAAATTTGAAGCTTATAGCTGTTAAAATGGGGTAGAAATTGCGAAAAGTTTCTTATCTGAACAATCGGTTGTATGAGATATATACTATATATACAACCGATCTCTATGATTTTTTCAGACAACAATATATGCTATATGCGTAAGCAATCGGTGAAATTTGAAGCTTATAGCTGTTAAAATGGGGTAGAGATTGCGAAAAGTTTCTTATCTGAACAATCGGTTGTATGAGATATACTATATATACAACCGATCTCTATGATTTTTTCAGACAACAGTATATGCTATATAAGTAAATATTCGGTGAAATTTGAAGCTTCTAGCTGTTAAAATGGGGCTAAAATTTGCGAAAATATATATATATATACTATATATATATACTATATATACCACCATATATATACTATATATACCACCGATCTTTATGATTTTTTCAGGCAACAATATATGCTATATACGTAAGCATTCGCTGAAATTTGAAGCCTCTAGCTCTTAAAATAGGGCAGTAATTACGAAAAGTTCCTTATCTGAACAATCGGTTGTGGGGGATATATACTATATATACGACCGATCTCATAAATTTTTTCAGGCAACAATATGTTCAATATACGAAAGTATATGGTGAAGTTTGAAGCTTCAATCTGTTAAATTGGGTAAGATATTACAAAAATCCTCTTTTTCTGAAAAATCGGTTGTATGGAGGATATATGCTATAGTGGTCCGATCCGGTCGGTTCCGACAAATGTCTAATCGGACACCCAAATACACCTGCTCACCAAATTTTATCAAGATATCTCAAAAATTGAGGGACTAGTTTGCATACAAACAGACAGACGGACAGACGGACAGACGGACAGACGGACAGACGGACATGGCTAAAACAACTCAGCTCTTCAACCTGATTATTTCGGTATACTTAATGGTGGGTCTATCTATTTTCCTTTAAGGACTTACAATTTTCGGTTTCGTGACGAAATTAATATACCATTTCATTTTCATGAAAGGTATAAAAACGGGTTGGTACTTTGTGTGAGGATGCAAAGTTTCAGGTTTTTTGTGGTCTGCGTGTAAAAACTATGACTACGAATCACGTATTTCAAAAATATATGACGAAAACGTAACTATTTGATGAAATTTGATGAATTTTGAAGATTCTAGCCGTAAAAAAGGGGTCAAAATGACAGTTTATATGAAGTATATAATATATATACGACCGATCTCTATGATTTTTTCAGACAACAATATATGCTATATACGTAAGCATTTTGTGAAATTTGAAGCTTCTAACTGTTAAAACGGGGCAGAAATTGCGCAAAGTTTCTTATCTGAACAATCGGTTGTATGAGATATATACTATGTGTACCACCGATCTCAATGATTTTTTCAGACATCAATATATGCTATACACGTAAGCAGTTGGTGAAATTTGAAGCTTCTAGCTGTTAAAATGGGGTAGAAATTGCGAAAAGTTTCTTATCTGAACAATCGGTTGTATGAGATATATACTATATATAGAACCGATCTCTATGATTTTTTCAGACAACAATATATGCTATATACGTAAGCAATCAGTGAAATTTGAAGCTTATAGCTGTTAAAATGGGGTAGAAATTGCGAAAAGTTTCTTATCTGAACAATCGGTTGTATGAGATATATACTATATATACAACCGATCTCTATGATTTTTTCAGACAACAATATATGCTATATGCGTAAGCAATTGGTGAAATTTGAAGCTTATAGCTGTTAAAATGGGGTAGAGATTGCGAAAAGTTTCTTATCTGAACAATCGGTTGTATGAGATATACTATATATACAACCGATCTCTATGATTTTTTCAGACAACAGTATATGCTATATAAGTAAATATTCGGTGAAATTTGAAGCTTCTAGCTGTTAAAATGGGGCTAAAATTTGCGAAAATATATATATATATACCATATATATATACTATATATACCACCATATATATACTATATATACCACCGATCTTTATGATTTTTTCAGGCAACAATATATGCTATATACGTAAGCATTCGCTGAAATTTGAAGCCTCTAGCTCTTAAAATAGGGCAGTAATTACGAAAAGTTCCTTATCTGAACAATCGGTTGTGGGGGATATATACTATATATACGTCCGATCTCATAAATTTTTTCAGGCAACAATATGTTCAATATACGAAAGTATATGGTGAAGTTTGAAGCTTCAATCTGTTAAATTGGGTAAGATATTACAAAAATCCTCTTTTTCTGAAAAATCGGTTGTATGGAGGATATATGCTATAGTGGTCCGATCCGGTCGGTTCCGACAAATGTCTAATCGGACACCCAAATACACCTGCTCACCAAATTTTATCAAGATATCTCAAAAATTGAGGGACTAGTTTGCATACAAACAGACAGACGGACAGACGGACAGACGGACATGGCTAAAACAACTCAGCTCTTCAACCTGATTATTTCGGTATACTTAATGGTGGGTCTATCTATTTTCCTTTAAGGACTTACAATTTTCGGTTTCGTGACGAAATTAATATACCATTTCATTTTCATGAAAGGTATAAAAAAAACAAGTAAGGACAGGACTGTCTTCAGCTGTGCCGAAGACTTCAACCTTCCAACCATCATAATTTATTTACAAAAAATCAGAGAATTAAATTTGCAATATACTTGCTCTGATCAGAGAATTTTTTGGTAACAGACGAACAGAGAAAATCGTTAAGAGAATTTTCTGTTACGTCTTGCACCCTGTTAAGTTAACATGAATTTGTGGAATAGTGGTGAAGTGCAAGACGTGTCACATGCAAATGGATCGTAAGCAGTGGATGCCAAAAAAACGCCTTCTCAATAATACGGATTTCATTAGAAGAGCATACTGCTTCAACTGTCTGGTACATAAGCTTGTCGCCGTGACGTAAGGGCAGAAGAATCATGCAAATATTCAGACGCATGGAGTTTTCATATTTGCCTTTTCATTCCGATGAATGTAATCGCTGTTGAGGCAAACGAGCAAACGCCTAAATTGATTATATCAGAGAATTTAAACACAATGAGAAGGCGTTTTTGCTAGATTCCAACTTTTTTGCATGTGAACACGTCTTGCACTTCACCACACACAATCCAATTTCAATGTTAACCAGTTAACAGCAGAAAATTCTCTGTCAACAGTTTCAGCTGGTGTATAAATTCTCTGGATTTTCTCTTAATATGATTTCTTTGTGGGAATATAGGTATTTAGTAGGATTAATTAAATTTAAATTTTATTACTTGTAGCAATATATTTGCTTGTTTTATGATTTAATATGAATTTGAACTTAATTAATATAATAATAGCAATATATTTGCTTGTTTTATATTGATGCAAATTGCAGAAATTTTGCTTATTTCTTTACAAACAAAAACCTATTCATATACCCAAAATATGCCCTTTCATGAAATGTATGTAAATTAATCATACATTTATGAATTATCCCATCCCTTCTTGTTAATAAATTAAAATGTTAGGAAAATGTATGCAAATTGAAATATGCATGCAAATAGTGTTTTGCCGACGGCATTTGCACACTTGGAATTTCTGTGCACACGAAATCCATTGCATATTTATAAAACGTTAATTTGCATAAAATGTATGAATATTAACCATGAAGTATGAATTATTAATAAATTGAAAAATTGAAATAAATAAAATATTTGATAACAATTGAATAAATAAAAAAATATTTAGTTATTATTTGGACCATGGGTGGGAGGGGAGGTACCTATAAAGAAATTTCCTAAAGCATTTTATATGTGTTATTCAGTACAATGATGTAAGTACCTATGTACTTGAATATTTTCAAAGGCAGGTTTGATAAGCCAAGTCAAACTTAAATACATTTGACCTGCCTCAAATCAACCTTAAATATGTAAATAAGACCAACAATACACAAAAGACATGTGCCTGTTGATCAGATGTTGAGCATTGTATCATTGAATATATACATATGTATGAAAATACAAACCAAAGCAAAAAAGTACAAATGTACATACATATATACATATTCAATAATACTCCAATTAAAGGCAGACATGTATAAAAAGCTTGGTCGCTTTGATGCTGTGGCAGTGCCTTAAGTTATTAATAAAACAACTTGGCTTTCCGCGTTATGAAGCGACCAAATCAATTATGGCAATCCGCGTATACGGCCATGGATATGTAAATATCAATGCTCGTAGTAATTAGCCGACGAAATACAATAGGCACGAGCCAAATTATGTGTCGTCGGTGGTTTAAAGTGTTGCCGTTTATACCTTTAATAACTCACAGCTAAAAGGGGAATTTATTATAAAATTAAAATAAACGAATTTATTGCTATTTTGCGAAATAATGTTATAATTCTTCGCAAAATTACTTTAATTTATTTCGCCGCTCCCATATATTAATTTTTATCTATGAAAATAATGTAAAATTCTTACTTGGCTTTGGGAGTGTTCGAGAGAAAAGTTCTTCGAAAGAATTATGGACCTATGAAAATCATTGACGTCAAATACTGACATAACTGTCACCATGGCGATTTGGTGTCAAATGTGTTTTCATTACATATTAAAAACTGGCATGAAGTCGATATAGCAGTGTGTGCCAAAGACTGTCATCAAATTGTGGTATCAGTCGATTGACATCCAGTTTTCACCACTGACGTCAAACGTTAAGTAAATATTTTTGACAGCGATGGGGTCATTTCGGGACTATTTCGGGATCATTTGGGGTACCTTCCTGCATCATTTCTAGATGGTTTGGGGTATCCGTCCGGGATCCCGTCGGGGTAATTTTGGGACTTTTTCTCGACTAATACGGGATCATTTGGGGTACCTTCCGGCATCATTTCTAGATGGTTTTGGGTATCCGTCCGGGATCCCGACGGGGTCATTTTGGGACCTTTTCTCGACTAATACGGGATCATTTGGGGTACCTTCCGGCATCATTTCTAGATGGTTTTGGGTATCCGTCCGGGATCCCGTCGGGGTCACTTCGGGACTTTTTCGCGACTAATACGGGATCATTTGGGGACCCTTTCGGCATCATTTCTGGAGGGTTTTGGGTATCCGCCCTGAATCCCGTCGGGGTCATTTCGGGACTTTTTCGCGGCTAATACGGAATCATTTGGGGAATCTTTCGGCATCATTTCTGGAGGGTTTTAAGGATCCGTCCGGGATCCCATCAGGGTCATTTCGGGACTTTTTCGGGTACATTTGGGGTACCTTCTGGCATCATTTCTAGATGGTTTTGGGTATCCGTCCGGGATCCCGTCGGGGTCATTTCGGGACATTTTCGAGACTAATACGGGATCATTTGGGGACCCTTTAGGCATCATTTCTAGTGGGTTTTAGGGATATTTTCTGGATGGTTTTTGAGATCCGTCCCTGCGCCCGTCAGGGTCATTTAGGAACTTTTCCGGTACTACTTCGGCATCATTTTGGTACCCTTCAGGGATCATTTCTGTGTGGTTCTCTGGATTAGTCTAGAATCGTGTCGTTGTGATTTCGGGTTTTTTTGGGACTATTCCGGGAACTTTTTGAGACCCTTCCGGGGCATTTCTGGATGGTTTTCGAGATCTGTACGGGATCGTTTGGGGACCCTTCCGGCATCATTTCTGTGTGGTTCTCTGGATAAGTCTAGAATCGTGTCGTTGTCATTTCGGGTTTTTTGGGACTATTCCGGGAACTTTTGGAGACCCTTCCGGGGCATTTCTGGATGGTTTTCGGGATCCGTCCGCGATATCGTTGGGGTCAATTCGTGACTTTTTCTGGATAAATTCGGGATCATCTGTAGGATCCTATCAGGTTATCAGCTCATATAGATCTTTTTTTTTACTCAATTACAAAAATAAAGTGCATTAGACAGAAAAAAATGTTTAAACAGATAACTTGATAAGCAGGCTAACGTGAATAGCCCATACATTTCATTTTCTCCTTGCGGACGGGGCCGCGGGTAAATGCTAGTATATTTATAAAGAGAAAAGGAACTCACGCGGAAAGAACAGCGCAGGCTGTTCCACTTGGCAGATACCTCTAAACGCGACATCTTTAAAATATCCGCCACATCTTGCCATTGAGCCTCCCTCAAATTCCGGTCCTGTATTGAGGCGAAGAAAATTCAAGGTCCCCTACCTGACCTCTACTTCCTGCAATAGCCTCGCCGTTTGCTCGGCTGTCCATTTTTCAGTCAGTTTTCTCACCCGCTTCCTTTTTTTAGTGGTACTACCGACTGGGTGAACGAAAATTACAGAATTTCAAGCTGACTTATCCATTATGTCCTCCAACTACTCCAACCCCAAACGGCAACCCTACTCAATAATGTCCCTATTGTAATGCGGAGTGAAACACCTTTCGTTTGATACCCATGTCGGCATATCTCACGCAATTTTTTAAAATTTCGAATAGGTGGCAACCCTAAATGGCAACCCTACTCAAAAATGTCCCTATTGTAATGCGGAGTGAAATGCCTTTCGTTTGATACCCATATCGGCATATCTCATGCAATTTTTTTTTAATTTCGAATAGTTGGCAACCCTAAATGGCAACCCTACTCAAAAATGTTCCTATTGTAATACGGAGTGAAATACCTTTCGTTTGATACACATATCGGCATATCTCATGCAATTTTTTTAAATTTCGAATAGGTGGCAACCCTAAATGGCAACCCTACTCAAAAATGTCCCTATTGTAATGCGGAGTGAAATACCTTTCGTTTGATACCCATATCGGCATATCTCATGCAATTTTTTTTAATTTCGGATAGGTGGCAACCCTAAATGGCAACCCTACTCAAAAAGTCCCTATTGTAATGCGGAGTGAAATACCTTTCGTTTGATACCCATATCGGCATATCTCATACAATTTTTTTTAATTTCGAATAGGTGGCAACCCTAAATGGCAACCCTACTCAAAAATGTTCCTATTGTAATGCGGAGTGAAATACCTTTCGTTTGATACACATATCGGCATATCTCATGCAATTTTTTTAAATTTCGAATAGGTGGCAACCCTAAATGGCAACCCTACTCAAAAATGTCCCTATTGTAATGCGGAGTGAAATACCTTTCATTTAATACCCATATCGATATATGTCATGCAACTTTTTTTTTAATTTCGAATAGGTGGCAATCTTGTGAGACATTCTGAGTGGCAACACATAAGTAGAAAGTCTTAGAAGGTGATACATTATCTCTGTGCCAAATTTCATTTAAATCGGTTCAGCCGTTCCCGAGATCGTTCGGCTATACAAACAAGAATTGCTCGTTTAATGAGAGATTTGCCAGCATGTTGGCAAACCTTTTTTGTGTGTCAAACGTTTCCAACAGCGCTGGCAAACTGAAATTTGGTCGTTTTCACTTGGATGCCATTTTGTCTGACAGTGAGCTGTCCAACCTGACTGCAAACGCAACTGACACTATTTGGCAGCCCGTTTTCATTATTTTGGCAAGATTTGACGACATATATGCCATAATGAAAACGAGGCTTAATACACTAATTCTTGTGAATCAAGTTGGCCACGATCAAATAGACCAGTTGTCAAGCGAAAAAATTTAAATATTTTGATTTTCATCAACGCGAAGCCGACAACAAGTACGTGTGAGCACGACTATCGCCGCTCGCGCCGATTGCTATGGTAACCACCTGTTGCTATGGTTACCAGCAGCATTAGATAGCCGATATATTAGGGGGACTCATGAAAGCATATAAATTTATAAGGTGTAAAATTATATCAATTTACACACGCGGTTATATGAACGCACCTAGTAATACTCTTGATAAACTTGATTGTTTATCAGCTGTATTATTGCCAAACAAATTTTTTTTGATTGTTATACAAATTAAAAAATGCCAAGATTAAGTGAAAAACCAAAACTAAAACGCCCTTACTTGCTGATGTTTGAGATTTCTGATGAAAATGGCTGCTGTAATGTCTGCAAGGTTGCATTCCTTTGAGTTTACCGCGTTTACACAATGAAATGTGCGCGTAAATTTATACAAATTGTGTAAATGATTTTTCATACAAAATTTGACAGCTCGTTTACGCACTAGATAAATTTATACGTTTACACACTTTATAAGGCATTTATACGGTTACATGAGTCCCCCTATTAAATATTTTCAGTCAGATTGAGTCTAATACTAATTTCACACAGACGGCTTATTGAATAATAAAGGCAATTTTCTACATTAAGACGCTTATTGAGCTCAATCTTCCCTACAAAATTCGAATATATTATTATTTCATTAGTAGCTAATCGAATGCCTAATGAAGTCGAAAGCACAATACAACTCTGTTGGCAGCGTTCCGCTTCCGTTTCCGCTTCTTAGTTTTCAAAGCAAATGTCATTGTCTGCATGGCGGAACGGTACAAGGTGGCCGCATCGAACAGCTGATTATAACCTTTTTTATTTGATTTGATACATCAACAACCGGCGTAGTACGATTTTGACATTTGTCCATCGAATTTACAAGTACATGGAAATTTTTTTGTTTGTAAGTATGTCACCATGCTCCCACCATGTATCGTTCAGCCATGATTGTCTGTCTCATCCTTCATACTAATCGAGCAGTTACTTCTGTGTGAAAGCAAAAAATTTACGATTTCATTAGCAGGTGAAATGAGATCATTAAGTTTCTGTGTGAAAAAAACCTTTGCGTGATCTGCTGGCGAGATTGCCAATAGTCGAGGCGATTCTCCGGCCATTCCACCGGTACTTGTTCGCCTAGAGCTGGTACCAACGTTTCGCCAATTAGAAAATGCTCTGGTGTTAATGGAGTTAAGTCCCGTGGATCAGCACTTTGAGCACACAATGGACGGGAGTTGAGGACAGCCCCGATCTCTGCCAACAATGTCTGAACTGCTTCGATTGTTAATAAGCGGGCTCCCATCACCCGCCGGAGGTGGTGCTTAGCAGCCTTAACCGCCGCTTCCCAAAGTCCACCTTGATGAGGCGCAGATGGAGTTATAAAATGCCACTCAGTTTGTCGCACGGATAGTTGGTCAAATAGGTCGGAGTTCTGCCATGTCTGCAACATTCGACTTAATTCTCGTTCGGCGCCCACAAAATTTGTACCGTTATCAATCCAGAGGTGTAGACAATGGCCATAACGTGAGGTAAAGCGGATGAACGCCATAATAAACGCCTTGGCGGATAAATCCGATACGAATTCTAAATGTACTGCCTTCGATACCATGCAAACAAATACCGCGATGTAGCCCTTAAGTATAACATTCCCTCTTCGTCGATCCGGACGAACTTGTATGGGTCCGGCATAATCGACCCCCGTGTGCACAAACGGGCGTGCCGGGCGCACCCGACAACCTGGTAGATTTCCCATCATCTGTTCGCATGTTTTGGCTAGCAGCCTTTCGCACATTATACATCCCTTGATAAGGGATCTCGCTAATGACCGCACCCCGATGATCCAATAGTTCTGTCTCAATGCCGCTGTTAGCTGCTGCGCCCCACAATGCAATAGTTTCAAATGTGTCGCCCGTGCAATCAATAGGGCCAACTTCCCTTTACCTGGCAGTATCGCTGGATTTCGTTGAGCGTCAGGCAGGTCCGCTTCTTGTAACCGACCACTCATGCGTAATATACCATCTTGTATAAAAGGAACTAATATTCCAATGGAAGTTGATAATTTAGAATACTCCACAGGTTGCTTGCTCTGAGTCCAATTGTTAAGCATTCGGATATCGCTCCCGTAGAAATGATTTTGTTCTCGTCTGATCCAAAATGCCAACGCGAGTTCCAACTCCTTAACGCTTAAGTGAAGTTTCGCCCGCCCTGCTAATGATGACCGACAGTTTTTGGTGAACCTAAGTACCCAAGCCGTTACTCTTATTAAACGATTCATAGATGAGTAACGATCCAGTAGTGATGTTTGTTCGATAGAGATCATGTTGACCTTGGCCACCAATCGGTCACTTGCCCATTCTTTTCGACTTTTTTCACGGCGACATTCCCTTTTGACCTCTGTTTCGACCCTTTCCGATATTGCTTCTGGTAACTTTGGCCACCTAGCTTCCGGCAATCGAAGAAAATCAGGACCATGCCACCAAAGCTGGGAAGACATCAATTCCTTCATTGACATACCTCTAGAAATGAGATCAGCTGGATTTTTATCGGTGGGCACATACCTCCATTCGCATTTTGTTCTATTCATATTGATTTGCCGGACGCGGTTCGCTACAAATTGCTTAAGATTATTCTCACCCCGTTTCAACCAGCAGAGTACCACCATGGAGTCGGACCAACATGTGATAGAACCGATCTCTATTTTGTGTTGAGCTTCGCAGATAGTCAATACGCGTTTGATTAACTCACTGAGTAGCGTTGCGGCTCGAAGTTCGAGACGTGGTATCGTTTCCGTCCGTAGCGGAGCCACTCTGGATTTGGTCAACAATAGATTTGATTTGACTCCGTCATCGGTATGTATCGTTACGTACACTGTCGCTCCTAATGCCTGTATTGATGCGTCCGAAAATCCATGTAAAGTCATAATAGATCGGTGCGCGTAACCTACCCATCGCGGAATACGGAGATCATTAAAGAGCGGAATTTGGGAAAAAATGCTTTGCCACGCTGTCTTCAATGGATCCGATAATAAAACGTCCCAATCTTGCCTTTCCTTCCAAATTTTTTGAATTAATATCTTTGCATTTATTACAAAAGGTGCCACCAGGCCGTCGGGATCATAAATTCTAGCAGTTATGCTTAGCAGTATGCATAGTGACAATAAGTCTTCCTCCGAATCCTCGCCTACCAAACAATCGTCCATATAAAAATTGTCTAACACGGCTCGCGCCCCCCGGGGATACCTTGATGAATTGTCCCTCGCACACTGTTGCATTGCACGGACAGCACAGAAAGGTGCTGAGGCCATCCCGAATGTAACTCGAGTTAGCCAATATTCCATTAGTTTACCTGAATCATCTCTCCAAAATATGCGCTGAAGATCCCAGTTTCGCTCTGCTATCTTTACCTGAGGAAACATTTGCTTGATATCTGCTGAGATTGCATATTCATGCAAACGAAAACCCCAAAGAAGATCAATCAAATCCGGTTGCAACTTGGGTCCGATCATTTGGACATCATTCAATGACACTCCCGAGTCAGTCAAACAGGATGCATCGAAAACAACACGAAACTTTTTTGTTATCGCATGGTGGGGAATATAATAGGCCTTGCCTGCCGGCAGTCTATTGGCTGGACGTAGCCAATCCTTCGCTATATATTCCTTTATGAACGACTGATATTTCTGCTTAAGCTCATTGTCGCGCCTAAAGCGTTGCTCCAATCTTAGGAATCGTTGCAGTGCTACTGATCGATTGGAACCGATACGGTCCCAATGGAGTCGTAAGGGAATCTGTAAAATATAGCGTCCAGAAAGTGAGTCAAAAGTATGTGTTTTTACGAAGTGATCCTCGCATGCTTGTTGCTCTGCCGTCCAAGCTGATTCGTCCCCAGGCATACTTTCTGCTTCGAAGAATCTTCTTAGCAATTTATCAAGATGGGAGTCCTCTGTCGCTTGGTCTACGTTATTTGCTAGGTGAGCTGCCACCACACTGGTAGTCGTCGGAATATCTCCCAACATCAACCAACCTAAACGAGTTTCCTGTGCTACAAATCCCGAAGATAACCGCCTCATGTTATCTTGCATGACCTGTGCCCATACTCCAACCCCTAAAAGTAACTGCACTGGTGCCGGCTGGTTAAAGTTTGGATCTGCTAAATATGTCGTTATATCCCTCGGCAGTTCTGGCTTCTGTAAAAGTTTTTGCGGTTGTAACATTTCTCCCAATACCGAAGGCACTACTAAACAGGTAATTTGCATCCGGAGGTCGTCATTGTAAAGAGACATCAAGCAGCCAGTAACCGACTTATCGCAGACATAAGACCCTGCCTCCACCGCCGTTGATACACCTACTCTAATTCGTCGCGTCGAAATTTGGTTTTGAGTGACCACGTTTTTGCTGATTAAATTTACCTGAGCTCCCGTGTCGCATATGGCGCGCATTCTAAAACTTGTTCCACTGCGGGTTAGAAACCGCACCTGTGCTGTAGCTAACAAATTGTCGTTTAACTTAAGAGCTTCACCCTGTGTGTGTGCAGCTTCTATATGATCGATAGGCTGTGACGAAAAAATATTGCAGAAAACCCCGAGGCTGGTTTCGTTGCGATCTGTTAACTGCTATTGCTCCTCCCTTGGTCCTTCCTCTGTTACTGTTGCTAGAGTCGCTATGCGAGGTACCTCGTCCTTGGAATTTGTCAATAGTTTTGGGCATAAAATGCTGTTATGAGGTGACTTAGCACATCTGGTACAACGTGTCGATAAGCAATTTCGCGCTGTATGTCCCTTCCTCAAACAATTCTGGCATAATCCTAGTTCAAAGATTCGTTTAACTCTGTCCTCTCGACTCATTCGTCCAATTGCAGGACATCGATGAAGGGCATGATCTCCAGAGCAATGAAAACAAGGATGGTAGTTGGCTATCCACGAAACGTTTGGCCTTATACGCTGATTCAATGATTGGTTAGTTAAACGTTTATCGAAATGGATTGAACGTGGGTAATGGTGCATGACTGAGTAGCCCGCTGCTACGACGCTCAAGCCATGTATAAAAGTCTTTGTGCAAATTGGGTATACGATCTGTGGGTCTTACCATTTCCCACTGACTACGAGATATGTTATCTAATCGGGATTCAAGGAAGTTTAGTATTAATAAGTCGCGTTGCTCCTCTGCCCCTAACTGTCTTGAAATCATGCGCATGCTGTTGCGCGTAACGTCAAGCATATTCCTAATTAATGCATGATTAGCCTTTGGCCAAATAGGAAGACTATAAATTGCAGAGCAATGTGCGGCGTGACACAAATACTCATTATCAAATGTTATGCACAACGTTTTCCAGGCCTCGACAAAGCTCTCTTCTCGTTGAGGCCAATAGCCCATGGCCCTAGCGGCCTCTTCCTTTACACAGCTTTGTAGGCGCCGGAGTCGTTGTAAGTTTGAGAGATATGGATTTTGAATTACCTCCGCTGTAAAGATGTCCCTAAATTGAATCCATTCTTTATGAGCGCCACTAAATGTTGGTAATCGATCTGCTAAAGGTAATTCTGCGAACTGCAGCTGTAATGCACGATTGTTTGTATGACTGCCTGCCATTGCGGACAACCTTGGTTCCAAAGACTTTATCTTCTGACACAGTTCTGCGCGAACTGCCACGTAAGTATCTTCAACCCTCTGCTGCCTAGTTGAGTCCTCCGCTCTTTGTAATTCGCTTCGGGATCTTTGTTGCAACTCTCGAAATCTTACCTCAAATTTCCCCCATGCGGTAGTCAAAATATCGAGACGGGCCTTCATAATCTCAATATTCAGAGATTCTGCTGTCGCCGAGGCCAACCAATCTGACTGACGCTGAATTTGGGATACCGTGAACTCTAAATCAGCTCTAATACTAATGTCGTTTTCAACCTCCTGAGAGGTTGGGTTATCCATGGTGATGTCTGCAGATGGCTCTACGCTTGTTGCCTGCCTCTCGCTTACCATCACAGTCTTTTGCCTTTTACCTGAAATATACAGAGATAATTTACGGCTTTAAACACAGCATAATGTAATCTGTAAATTTTCTATACTAGTTCCAACAGTATATCTTCAATCGCTAATGCCAATTCTTACGCATCGGTAAACTACATCTGCTCAATTGTCTTAAAAATGGCACTAAAATTCCATGTGAAATAATCGCAGAAACTGTTTACAATCGCAGAGGTATCCCTAAACGAAACGCCCTTACCTTCGCATTTATTTATACATCTATGTATATGCTTTATCCAAATAAGTCGCAGACAATTCCCTAATTCATCCGTCAACTGGCATCTTCGACAATCTAATAATATTTGCAATTTACTATTTATTAATTAGATTTTTTTTTTTACAATTAGTGGTGCTACATTCATACGCAATTCATATCCTCCAAACCACATCAAGTCGCTGTTTCGCTTTACCTACGTGTAGCAAATTACGCCGGAAGTCGCAGCCTTACTCCAAACGTTATATAATTCCAAAAAAAAATATATATATGATTCCACACCTATGTGCATCTTCTGTAAATGAGCAGAAGTCACATGTACCTTTTTATAACTATGTGCAATGCATCTATACCTAGGGATATGTTAATGTAGTTGTCGCTGTCCTTGCAAATTCTTATACTAAGAAAATATATTAAAGACATTCAATAATCAATGCAAGCGCCCAGATTCGCAGATATTTGGCAAATCGCACATTACACCTTTACTTTGGCTAACTAGCACTACGCACGCACCATTTTGGATTACTGCTCCAGGTTTATTTATCTTCTCCATAGAACGCTTCTTTCTTCCGTCCACTGACCGCGTCGTTGCAGACCTTTTTTGTACCTTTGATGCTGGCTTCGCGTTTTCTGCCTTCTTTAACTTCGGCATATTTTCTGCACTGAAATTAAATCATCTCTAATAATTTACATATTATTTACATTTATTCATGCAAACCTAATCCAGACAATCGAATCTAGTTCCAACAAATCGCACTCTAATGTTTTTATATTAATAATATAATCTATAAATTTGTATTTGCGGAATGTACAGCTGTATGTATTTTATGTATATGCTCAGAATTTGAAAAACTCGTTTGTATACCACAAAAATTAAATATCGAATGTGAGTCAAATTCGCTTTTAATTCATATGACATGAAAAATGTTAAATTCATGTACATCCATGTACATATATATATATATATATTCTTGCTCAATTCGTTTAAAATTCCTTAGAGATGCGGAAATATTCGCTGAGTATTATGAGCAAGAACTTCTTAAATTCTAGAATATTCTTCACTCAATGGTAAAATGGAATGAAATTGAAACCACAACTCAATTTTATTTCCACTCTGACAACTCGTCTTCCCCATTCAAAAATCACTCTCAATTCTACCATGTATACACATCTGAAAAAACACACCAAAGTCGCCGCAATGCTGAAATATAAAGTAAACGCAGAGCTAAAGGCAAGAAAGCAAGCGCAGCAAATACAAAACGCAAAACATGTTGTGTCGTCGCAAGTCGCAGGGCGCCGAAGCAATATATTAACTCAGAATACCATACATGTCGCCGCAAAAATGAGCGCACTGTTCAAACAAGTTACCCAAAGTAGCCGAAATGCTTAACATATAAAGCAAACGCAGACGCAACAAAGCAAAAGCCGTAAATATAAAACACAACACAACCAAAGTCGCAAGGCGCCGATGCAATTTATTAACTCTGACTAACATACATTTCGCCGCAGTGTTGAGCGCATTGTTCAAATGAGTTAACTTTGCTGCCAACAGAAGTGCTCTCAATATTCGCCGCAATACAGAGCCAACTATGTACGACGACGCAACACAGCAACTCGCCGACGTTATGAGCAATAAACTCAACGATTGAACTTTTCTGACAATCGAATTTTATCTTCGGATATAAAACACTCAATCTATTCGCCCAATTTCGCTATTCCATTTTTCTGACATATATATGTACATATAAAAGAAACAATACTCGCCGAATTTTACACTACAACTTTTTCTATTTTATTTTTTCCAAATTTATTGCCGATAGCCCGAAATGAGTGTTCTGTAGACACTAAAACCTTCGGCTCGTAGGACCAAATTATGTTTCCTTTTAAATAACAACACAGTTCGAATAGGTTTCATTTATACGCTTTATTGAAAATTTAGAATATTGTTGCACAACCATATCGCTACGCAGTTCACTCAATACTGCTCTCATTCGCTTGAACACAACGCTTAAATAACCCAAAAACACCTTTAGCGACAGAAAAATTTTGTTTTTGCTTCAAAGTGTGAGTTAATACAAAAATCTTCGCACCTAATAAGAGATATTTAAAACTTTGTAAAATATTAATACCAAACAAGGAAAAACCATTGGTGCAGTAACATACAAATTACAAAAACAAAAAATTGCTTAAAAAGTGAACTTTGTCGTCGTTTTGCAAAACTGTAAAGCCGTGGTTACTCACGAACGTACGTAGAAAAAACGTGTCAGCTGACACGACCTATCTTATGAGTGTGCAATGTAAACGAAAACTCACCGACGTGCAACGCCCGTACGTACGTAGCCCGGAACGTAGAAATCAAAACAATTTTGATTTTTTCCGTAAGAACGTGTCAGCTGATCGCTCTCTCACTAGACAGAGTTGCCTAGTAAACTTTTGTGCGCTAATTTTTGACCGTTTGCAATTTTATGCAAAAACGCCTAATTAAAGTTTGAAAAATTGTGAAAATAATTCGAAATAATTATGTAAAAGTGCTGATTATAAATATTTAATCTATTTATACTTATTTAATAGTATTCCGGCCTTTTACAATATCAAAAATTAAATTGGAAAAAGTTGATGTTTCCATAAGCATACATGCAAAATGGTCAATGGCAACAGTGCTTATCTGTAAACAATAAAAAAAAAAAAAATAAATGTAAGGCGCGATAACCTCCGAAGAGATCTAAGGCCGAGCTTCTCTTCCAATTTGCGTCGTGCTCCTCTTGATTTTCCCTACAAATTGGCCGGACGGGACCTACATGCTTTATGCCGACTCCGAACGGCATCTGCAAGGCAGATGAGTTTTCACTGAGAGCTTTTCATGGCAGAAATACACCCGGAGCGCTTGCCAAACACTGCCGAGGGGCGACCCCGCTTAGAAAAATTGTCTTCTAATTGAAAAACCTTATTTCTAAAATTTTGATGTTGCTTTGCCCGGGAGTTGAACCCAGGGCATACGGTGTGATAGGCGGAGCACGCTACCATCACACCACGGTGGCCGCCATCTGTAAACAATACACACACAAATATCTTATGTACATGTACACAGACGCACACATTGATTCCTACGGGCTTGAGAGTTCGGTCAAACGTGCTTCGTACGACAAACGTCCTTACGTACGGCACACGTCGGTGGGTAACTGCCGCATAACCCGTTATAGCGGTATACTCTATTCCAATAATTGATAAAGAGAAAAAAAAACTAAAAGAGTGAGAATAAGTGTTGTTTTAAGTGGATACACATTTTTGTTCACTCAGCATTGTTCCTAAACTTAAAGTGTATATATGCATCGCTACCGACAGCGTGCAGTTGAAGACTCACTGCTGCCAACGAACTGAAACTTGTTGCGTACAAGTATATGTTGCTATGCAAAATTTAAGAACATGGTGTGTGCATATACATGTTGATAAACAATAAAAAGTTGCTTAGCAAAATTACGTTGCAACGAAACAAAACTTGTGTATAAATAAATGTTGTGATGTTGTATTAAAAACATGAAAAATTTTAACTTTTAAACCAGAACAAAAGAACTAATATACAACTTTAGTACGGCCTTACCTCTAAAACTTTTTCGAACAAACCAATAAATAAATATAAATAATAACAACAAAATAAAATGGCACTGACACTAGCAGAGGCGTTAAGAGAAGCACGCAGCATACCATTTTTTGATGGGCAAAGTGAGTATACAATCACACACTATTTAAGAGACGGCACAACAATTTTATCGCTAACAAAATCAGAAGAGCAACATATTATTTCCACGGTTTTGTGCAAAAAATTGAAGGGTCGAGCGTTACATGTCGTACAACAACTTACCGAACCAAGCTTTCAAGACATATGGTCCAAACTAAAGGAAGAATTCGGTATCAAATCTACATTTTTAAGCCTAAGAAATGACGCAATGCATGTAAGAGTTTTAAATATTGAAGATTTGCACAGTAAGTTAGGAAGTATTTTACACACTATGAATACAAAATATAATTTAGAAGGTACAAATGATCCTTTATATACACCACAAAATAATTCAAAACTAATTTTTGACGTTTACTTACAATACTTGCCTTTTAATGTAAAAACTTTGTTGTTACAAAATAAAATCAATAATATGGAAACTGCCCTCACATACTATTTACAAAATAATATGTTAAAAGATATTAATCTAAACAGTGGTACTATGAAGGTTGATGTTCACTCAAAAAATAATACTTTTAATCGTAATCTCCCTACTAGTTCCAATGCGTTCCTTCATAAAAGTAATACAAATAGAGAAAATGATGCAAGTTTTTATAGAAATAATTCAAATAGTCACTCTAATTTCAACTCAAATTATAAGAACCATACTAGAAATCATGAAAATATGAACTATTATGCAAATTTTAACAACAATTTTAATAAAAATAACAACAGTAATAATTACGGCAGACATAACGCCAGTGGGAATGTTCGGGGTGGCCCTAGTGGTCATAGAAACTTAGCATATGCAAACAACTCTGGGAGGTTTTCAAATAATAATAGGCAGTCCCATGTTGTTCCAATGGAAGTAGACAACATTGAAAATTTTCAGATTTCTCCACATCGACCAACTTACCCCTGATAGATTTAACCTTTGAGGGTATTTTAATAAGGTGCCTAGTCGATACCGGATCGGCTACCACATTAGGCGACCTTCGAACCTTTGGTAATTTCAGCAGCCGAAGGGCATTGGAAAAACCTATCCTTGTAAAAACACTCTTTGCATCAGAAATCATAACAGATGAGGTCGTGGTAAGTACTCCTGCAGAATTTGATAAAGAAAACGAAACAATTTCCATTAAATTATTAAATTTAAAGAACAAGCCATTCCACTGCATACTGCGACTAAATATTCTAAACCCTCTAAACTTTCTCATTGATTTTTCACAAAATGTAGTACATGTCGGTAACAAGCCAATTCCATTCGCTACTAATAACGTTTCAAATTACTTTCCTAACAGTACAAAATTGTATGCCTTTTGTTCCGAAACTGAAACATATCCTGACAACTTTCTGTTAGATAAGAACAATTTTCAAATAGATCTATTAATTAACTCCGATTTGAATACTGAAGAACGGCGTATGTTAAAATTATTCATATTAAAATACAAAAATTTGTTTTTCCAAGAAGGACAGTACTTACCTGCCTCAGAATCTGTTAAACATCAAATCATAACGAAACCTCATGCTCCTCTATACAGTAAAAATTATCGATATCAATATGCGCTGGAAGAAGAAATAAATACCCAGTTGAAGTCTATGCTGGACAACGGAATAATTAGGCCCAGCAAATCACCTTACAACTCCCCCCTCTGGATTGTTGAAAAGAAATCAAGTTGCGCTAACAAAAATAAATGGCGTTTGGTAATAGATTACCGAAAACTTAATAGTCTTACTGTCGACGATAAATTTCCATTGCCAAACATAGAGTCACTTTTTGAAAAGATGGGACGAGCGCAATACTTCTCCACAATTGACCTTGCAAAAGGATTCCACCAAATATTGATGGACGAAGCTGATGTAGAAAAAACCGCTTTCTCTGGGCCAAATGGGCATTACGAATTCACACGCATGCCATTTGGTTTAAAAATGCGCCTGCCACCTTCCAGCGCATGATGAACACGATTTTAAGCGATTATATTAATAAAATATGCATAATTTATATGGATGACATATTAATATTTTCTACATCTATAACCAAGCATTTTGAGAGTTTAACTAAAATATTTAATCGTTTGTCTGAAAACAATTTAAAAATACAATATGATAAATGCAATTTTCTATCAAGGTATACAGAATTTCTAGGTCATATCATTACACCCGATGGTATCAAACCAAATTCGCAAAAAATAGAGGCTATACAAAAGGTAAAATTACCACAAACCGTAAAACAAATGCAATCCTTTTTAGGACTGACGGGCTATTACCGCAAATTTATTAAAAACTATTCTGCTATAGCTGCCCCTATAATTAAATATTTGGAAAAAAATGAAAAAATCAATTTAAAGGACAAAGAATATATCGAGGCGGTTGACAAGTTAAAACTCATAATGACATCACCCCTACTACTAGCGTTCCCAGATTTTCCAAAAAATTTGTCGTGACTACTGATGCAAGTAATGTTGCAATAGGCGCTGTCCTTAGCCAAAATAATAAGCCAATTTGTTTCGCTAGCCGCACATTAAATGGATCCGAGAAACGTTACCATACACTAGAAAAAGAGCTTTTAGCAATAGTGTGGGCGGTGCGGCACTTCAGACCTTATTTATTCGGACGATCATTCGTTGTACAAACCGACCACCAACCCTTAAAATGGCTGTATTCCATGAAGGATCCAAGCCCACGAGTGTTGAGGTGGAAAACATTGCTTAGTGAGTACGACTTTGAAGTTGACTATATCAAAGGTAAAGAAAATAATGTGGCTGATTTCTTAAGCCGGCAAACAGATATTGTTTCAGTAAGAAACGAGGAAAACTATGACATTAAGTCTTTGTTTGAAAATTCAATTGAAACGGTGCATTCAGCTATTGAAAATCTAAATGAGCACTTCCTTATCTCTAAATCAATAGTAAATAAATACACAACTCAAATACGACTGGTGAAAAATAAGACCGTTGAAAGCGAAATACTATACAAAAAATATCAAATCCTTTATATAGCTCAAGCAGATTTACACGAAAGTAGTTACCTTACGGATCTATTTAGAAAATATATAAAGAGGGAAACAATAGGAATTCATTCAGAGCTTCCTAATAACCTATACAATATTGCTCAAGAAAAATTAATAAGTTTGTTTTCAAATGAGAGGAAATTAAAATTCACTAAGTGTTGTAACAACGCGGTAGATATGAAAACAGAGGAAGAAATTCTAGAAGTAGTGGAGAAAGTACATACGGAAGGAAACCATAGAGGAGTTTTAGAAAATTATGAGCAAATGAAATTTACGTATTTTTTTCCTAACCTTAAAAAAATAATTAATAGGTTTATAAATAAATGCGATACATGCAACGAAAATAAATACGCGAGAAAGCCTTTAAAAAAACGTTTTAATCACACCGATACTCCTAACAGTCCTAACGAAATAGTATATGCTGATATTTTCTATTGTTTTCGCACATGTTTTCTGACAACTATCGACAGATTCACTAAACTAGCTTCTGTACACAAATTACCCGATAGGAACATGGTCACCATTAAAATTAAATTTCAAGAAAGATTGGCTTGGCTAGGAAAACCTAAGAAATTAATAATGGACAACGAATTTAACAATTCTCTCATAAGATTGTTCTGCCGCGAAAATGGCATAGTACCCCACTTCACCACTCCGAACAGCCACACTGGCAACGCCGATATTGAAAGGCTTCATTCCACACTGCTGGAACATATCCGTATTTTAAAAAACACTGAAAACTCTCTGGAAATAGAGGAGATTATGATTAAATCAGTTGGTTACTACAATAATTCAATTCACAGCTCAACCAACGTAAAGTCGATAGATTTTATTAACAATAAAAACATTGATCTTAAACAAATCCAAAATTTTACCTACAAGAAGAAAAGACATACCATAGAAAAAATTAATGCTAAACGAGAAAACGTGCCAAATTTTGATAACAACAAATTTTACATGAAAAACCCTCTTGCTAGCAGAAATAAAACTGCTAAAAGATTTATTAAATTAACCAACAGTTTTCCAAATAAAATCGACATAGCTAATATTAAAAGGCCACCCAAAAAATGTAATTAAACTCATAAAAACTTATATATATAAATATATATAAAGTTAATATAAACAAGAGGAAAATATGGTAAAACCGCAAAAATGTATTTGCAAAAAATGATTAACGTCGTGGTGACGTAATATCGAACGTGTCTCATGTATCTAACGTTTGTTCATTATTCGATCACATTTTGTATACATATGTTTATGTAGATATCGATGTTTAAAATTTACAATTTACAAAACAAAAATTTTATTATGTGAAGCATAAAAAGAAAACAAAAATTTACATTGTTATCACAGTTCGGACATAAAATATCTTTTATTATATATAATGCTCAGGCATTTATCGATTTATAATTTAATACAAGGAACAATTTTTTGAAATTTGAAAAATACTGTAACAATTAAAAGTTAACAAAGAAAAAAACAAAGAAATATATATACATAACATTGTAACTTCAAAATTCGCGGGGACGCGAATTCATTAACGGAGGGCGAGTTATATACTTACACTCAATATGAGTAACAAATATTATTATTCCCTTATTTATCGCTCTCATTAAGCCGATGATTAAAAATCCCTAGCTCAACCTTACGCTCGGTCTCATTTTTTAGTTAGTCGTTGGTAAGGTGTTAAAAAGTGAACTAATAATTGCTAGTGTCATCAAAATTATATGTGGCGTAATATAACTTTAACAAGAAATAAAAACTAAAGTATGTGTATAAAACATATTAAAAACGAACGAGCTTTAATTCTTCAATTAGTTAGATAAAAGATGAAGGACTTAAACGTATGGGTTTACTTCTCCAGTTATTTATACTAGAAGTAAATCTAAATCTCGTAAGAATCAATGTGTGCGTCTGTGTACATGTACATAACATATTTGTGTGTGTATTGTTTACAGATAAGCACTGTTCCATTGACCATTTTGCATGCATGCTTATGGAAACATCAACTTTTTCCAATTTAATTTTTGATGTTGTAAAAGGCTGGAATTAATATTAAATAAATATAAATAGATTACATATTTCTAATCTGCACTTTTACATAATTATTTCAAATTATTTTCACAATTTTTCAAACTTTAATTAGGTGTTTTTGTATAAGACTGCAAACGGTAAAAATTAGCGCCCAAAGTTTACTGGGCAACTCTGTCTAGTGAGAGAGCAATCAGCTGACACGTTCTTACGGAAAAACCCAAAATTGTTTTGATTTCTACGTTCCGGGCTACGTACGCACGGGCGTTGCACGTCGGTTAGTTTTCGTTTACATTGCACACTCATAAGATAGATCGTGTCAGCTGACACGTTTTTTTTACGTACGTTCGTGGGTAACTGCCGCATAACCCAATATGACTCAAAATAGCCGTTTTATTGAACATACCAAATATAAAAGGCATGTTAATAGAAAAATTTTTTTCTGTATTTCCAGCGCCTAAAAGTATGCAAGGAAAAATTATTAAGCAAACAAGCATCGCTAGAGCACAACTTCTTGCTAAACACTACCATTCCCGAAATATTTTTTCATAGAGCGCGTTGTTTCCCCCTTTCAATTATAGCACTGGCTTCTGAGTCCTTAGAAAAATGTTGTGGTCGATTTCGCGTGAATCTTCCAATAGGAAGGCTGACGTGAAGTGCCCAAGTAGGAGGTGTATACCCTATAGCGGGCTGATGTGAAGTGATCATAAACAAGCTGACTCATTGAATAATCTGGGTATATATCTGGAGTGCTCAAAAAGTAGCTTACACGAAGTGCCTGACATAAAGTGTCAATTAAAAAGGCTGACGGGATGTGCTCAAGATGTGTCCTACGGCGATGACTGCACAATAATGGCAACGGTCCCGGCCATTCCTTCGATGAGCTATGCTATAAAATCAACGACTATCTTCCTAATCTTTCCAATTTTTTCACTTGGCAAAATCTGACATTGTCACCGATCAAATCTACGGCGACCTTATTTACAACATATACAAGGCAATGTCGATCTTTATTGCTACAACAAGAAC
The DNA here is from genome assembly GCF_040869045.1 of Eurosta solidaginis. Taxonomy (NCBI): domain Eukaryota; kingdom Metazoa; phylum Arthropoda; class Insecta; order Diptera; family Tephritidae; genus Eurosta; species Eurosta solidaginis. The sequence goes on along the minus strand of NC_090319.1, from coordinate 87,203,074 downwards.
AATAACCATGTTGAGCACCCACGTCGATGGCATTACGTTACCGACTGTCTTACATCCAAAAACACAGGTTGTGACGTTCGATCAGGATCTACATTTTGGCCAGCACGCAGCCGCATTTCTACCTAAAGTTCAGAGCCGCATCAAAATCCTCAAGTTTCTTTGCCAAAGATAAAGAAACGTTCACAACTACGTATAAAGCAATTGGCCGGTCGCTTGTATGCTACGTGTCCCCAATGTACTCGCCGAGCCTAAAAGAAACACACTGGAGCAAACTACAGGCCTGTCTAAACTCCGCGCTGAGAACTGCCACGGGATGTCTTCTTATGCCCCCAGAACATCACATTTACAGTGAGGCGAAAATACTTCCCATAAAGGAGAGAAATGAAATGCTGAACAAACAGTTTATGCTGAATACCCAGGGACTTAAGAAGTCATATCCGTAAGCACTATGCAGAAATGCAGTACTTAAAAGACGTCGGATCAATATGTCAGGGATTGTCCTGTGTAACGTGTCCCCACTCCAACCATCTTTTCAATTGCAATGTGGAACCAACGCCTCTAACACTCTTATTTCTCAAGTCCAGCTAAATTGAAACGGCAAGTTTCCTCGGACTGCCGTTAGAGGACATCGATGACAATTATTGGTTGGTTGTACCTATTCGATGGGGCGAAGCACTGCTACAATACAACAAAATTTGCTCGAGAAGGAGATGTATGCCCCAAGGGGGCTGATATGGAGTGTTCATAAAGGGATGGAGGGGCCGGCCCAACTTGTTTTATGCTGAGAAGCTTTTCGCGGCAGAAATACACTGGGAGTGTTTGCGAATTGACTGCCGATGGGCGACCGCGATTACAAAAACTTTTTTCTAATTGAAACAACTTTTTTCTAAATTTTTTATGTTACTTTGCAGGGGAGTTGAATCCAGAAACCTCGGCGTGGTACGCGGAGCACGACGTTACCACCACACCACCGCGTCCGCCAAGTATGTAGTAAAGAAAGCGAGTCTGAGGTATCTTAATTGCTGTACGGCTTTATTAATAACTTAGCTGAGATATGATCTTTTTACCAGAATATCTGAGACTCATCCAATTTTCGAGTCGACATAAGTTTCAGTTTCAATACTGTGTAGATTTTCACAGTTTATTCTTAATCGTATATAAACAGAGAATTCGCGAATTCATAAACTATTTTTTCAATTCTCTTCATGGCATTCGAATTATTCAAATCCTAGTGCTCTTTGTATTGCTCGTACTTCATCGTTTGGGCTCATATTTGAAAATCCGCATGGTTGCATTGTCATGCTAGCAGTGCCCGAACTTATTGTGCGTAAAACACTAGAATATCCAGCTAATTCGGCCAATGGTGCATTCACAGATATTATCTGAAAGTAGTAACAACAAAAACATTAATGCTTGAATGCAGCGCTAATAAATTTATACTCACTTTATTTTGTTCGCTTTTCGTTCGTATTTCGTTGATCGTTGCACGACGACGCGTTAAATCGCCTATAATGGAGGATACATGTTCGGATGGTACAACGATTTCTATGGCCATAATTGGTTCAAGTAAGCGCGTGCCCACTGATGTTAAGATCTGGAGGAGTGTGAAGCAAAATGTTATTTTAAGCGGAAAATGTTCACAATTACAAGTGCAAAGTTCAGACTGATATTTGGCCCCCTTGCAAATTGTTAGTAAGTGGAATAAAAATAGGAATGTAGCAGACCCACCGCGTGTATGGGCAAATAGTTGGTATAGTCAAGAAGAAAGGTGGCTGAAATTTGGCGGTGAACTTTATAAGTTTGCATACCGAAATAAACAACAACAATGTTTCCCTATGAGGCATATATATCAAATCAGTCTTACCGAATAAGTCACTCTTGCATTGACTTGTGATGATGGCGCAAACATTTTATTATTCTTTTTCTTTTACTTCGGCTTTGTGTATACCTTAATTTAAAGTTGCTTTTAATACGATTGTATTTAGTGTTCGGGGATAGTAGAAACGCGAATAACATTGCGAATAATAGCCTAGCTTTGCTTAATGTTCTATGCAGGCGCCATAAAGGTTTCAACGTGGCGCACTTTAATGCTCGTAGTTTGAATGGTGAAAAGATGGATGTAGTCAGAGCGATATTCGAACAATCTAGGGTTGATATCATTTGTTTCCCAGACTTGGTTTAAACCTGAAATACTTGATGGCCATTTTGATATAAATAAAGGGATACGTACTCTATAGAATGGATAGGAAGGTAAAGAAAGGTGGTGGTGTTGCTATGTATTGTAAAAAACATCTCAAGATCAGAATAGTCTCAAGTATAGCTGTTAACGTCACTGAGAACTTGCTAGTTGGAGTGTCTAGTCTACGTCTAAAGTCTTAAAGTTTGACCAACTATCCTTTATCTCAGACCATGATCTAATTTTCTGTTCATTTGATGTAGTGCTCGATAGCCGCAGTGTAGTAGCTAGTCCATCCATTTCACCAGATTATCGTCGACTGGACGTAAATAACCTTTTTGGAGACATCTCCGACATAAATTGGTCTGCTTGTTGGAGTTTGAGTTCGGTGCATGAAAAGCTGAGGGTCTTGAATGAAATTATTTTAAACCTCTATACAACTCACGTTCCTTCTCGGGTATATACGACCAGATCTTCCTCTTGCCCTTGGTTTAATAAATCCGTACGTGCTATGATCATGAAGCGCAATAAGCTTTATTCCCTCTGGAAAAAAACCGAAGCGACGCAAATTGGCATGCATACAAACATACACGAAATGAGACCACAGTCTTTATAAGGAGAGAAAAATGCAAGTATTAAAGTAAAATGTTGGATGCATCGTTCCCTAATCATGTTTTGTGGCGTATTTTGAAAAACCTTCGGGTGCTCTGACTGTTCCCTTAATCTTGAAGACCTTAATGCGGCTTTTGTGAATCGGGTTAACCCTTGTGTTAATACCTGTTCCACAACCCGTCCCTTATATGTGGTTCCTATTTGTCATGACTCGAGTTTACAGCTGTTTCGGAACTTGATGTGGCGAGATGCATAAATAAAATAAGGTCGAATGCAATAGGTGAGGACAATATACCGATCAAATTTGTTAAATTAATTGCCCCGTACATTCTTCCTACATTGACACATATTATCAACCACAGTATTACTACCTCTTGTTTCCCTCATATGCGGAAGGTTGCCACGATTATACCCATTGCAAAAACTAAGTTTGCGGATTGTCCTAGTGACTTTCGGCCTATAAGTATTTTGGCAGCACTTTCGAAAGTCTTTGAGATATTGTTGTCGGAACAAATTCAAGACCACGTTAGCAAACATAGCCTGCTTTCAACATTCCAGTCAGGCTTCCGATCAAAGCACAGTTGCTCCACGGCTATCATAAAAATTTTAGACGACATCAGGGCACCCTTTGACAAAAACCAATTAACTTTATTATGTTATGCCTACTTGACTTCTCAAAAGCCTTTGACTCTGTAAACCATGACTTGCTGTGCCTAAAATTAAAAAATTATTTTGGTTTTGGTGACTACGCAGTGCGGCTCATGCAAGGTTATCTGACGGATAGATCCCAGCGAGTCAAAATTGGCTCCGAAACTTCAGGTCTAAAATCACTATTGGCTAGGGTACCCCAAAGTTCCATCTTGGGTCCACTATTATTTAGTATTTTTATTAATGACTTATTTAATGCATGCCAACATGTTCAAATGCATGCATATGCTGATGATGTCCAACTATATTTATCGGAAAATCATGAGGGGACAAATGCTTTATGCATCCTTATTTGATTGGGCTAGGGAAAATGAATTATACCTGAACAGTGAGAAATCGTACGTGTTGCCTATATCTAAAAAACGAACGTTTCTCAAGTATTCCGCCTTTACGCGTCGCCAGTAAATGTCTCAAACTCGTTTCAAAAGTGACTAATCTTGGTTTTGCTATTAACACCCCGCTGACCTGTGATGATCATGTAAACTCGTTGGTTAATAGAGTATACAATATCTTAAGAAACTTACGAATGTCTGCTATTTATACTCCTGTCAATGTTAGAAAAAAACTTGCAATTCAATTAATTATGCCGATCATATGCTACTCAGAGCTAGTCTACAGTAAACTGAGCTCCCAGTCTGCTCATAAAATTTATGTAGCATTTAATCATGTTACACGTTATGTATTCGGCTCAGCTAGATTTGATCATATATCCAGCTGTAGAGCGCGTCTACTGGGCTGTGAAATCTCCGAATATCTGAAAGCTAGAAACTGCATTTTTTGTTTATTTGTTTATTTGAACAAAATTATTAAAACTCGCATATTTTCTGCATTAAATGATGGTAAGATGCAGCAATATTAATATAAAATCGATAATAATTGCTTAAAATATATTTTTACAGCTTTCCTGTTCAAGCTTCAGCTTTCCCTGTTCAAATGTGATTCCCAAAGCATTACGTGAGGCTTCGTTGTGCAGGCTGAAAATTGCAACAACTGAGCCAAATGCACCTTTTCTCCATGTCTTAGCATTCACGTCGCCAAGGACAACTTACATATATCACGGCATGGGCAAAACTTGTGCTTTCCAGATTTTCTTTGCTTCATATATCGCACCTATTGGATGGCTATATTGTCAGCATTTTCCTTGACGAACCATCCGGGCAGTGACATCATTCCAGTCAATGAGTCGGAAATTTTAAATGCATGACCTCAAATCATAGGTGTTAAAACGTTTTCCGTGGTCAGCACCGAAAGTGGCGGTATCCGAGGCTTTTATGGTTGTTTGGTTGCTTGATACACCACGTTAGTGTTTAACTCAAAACCATTTGGTTAGGTCAATATACCTCCTGATGTCCTTTATAGAGCATTTTGATATCGCCCTTAAATCGGATAGCACAAACTGGCTTATGTTCGGGACCTAATGCTCCTTCGGACTAAGCTCTTGCAGGGGATATGGGTGACGTGTTTCCTATGAACCGTCCTCACTACAGCTCTTGCACTTAGCGTTGAAGGGGACTTCCATACTTTCCGTGTGTAGGCTAAACAGCCTGTGCCCTGTGATTGTGGATGTGATCCTGAATATCTCTTTTCTAGATATAATCAGTAGAAACTGTTATTTTCTAATCGTAATCAGACTAAATTTGTTTGTCGGTTTTATACGAGTCCGTAGTAACAAATTGCGGGTTTCTTGAGATTGGTAAGTATGTCAGCCTCAGACTCAAATTCAGAACTTCAACTTACTATATCCAACGCAATTTATACACCTGTCGTCTTGTTCGTCCTACTATTGTATGCTGTTAAATTTTTCCACCACTCCGCTGGAAGGACCAGGTGGAAAACGATTTAAACTCCTTTGGTGTGACCAATTGGCGACAGTTGGCAGAGAAAAGAAGCGGCTGGCGCACCTTGTTGGACGGGCATAACCGTTTAAACGGTTAATACCAATTACGTAAGTTATACTACAGGACAGGAGTAGACTGCTAATACCTGTTCAAAACTGTCCGGAGCGTGTTCAAAAGACACGTTTTGGCCTCGGAATTTAAATCCGAACAATGACCCTCAACCGCTGCAAGGCCAGGAGTACGATCTTTTTCATAGTCTTTTGTCGCAGAACCCTTTCAGCATAAAATTTAAACAGTTTTTTTTGCAAACCTCTTTTGAAATTAGTGAAGTCTTTAATTTCAGGTTTTTATATCGAAGTTAAACATGTCTTTTGAAACCCTTTTCCGATATTTTTGGCAGTGTATTAGCAGTCGACCTCTGTCCTAGAGTATTACCAGCAAAATCGATAAGCTGCAAACGTTTCATAAATCAATAAAGCCAACTTTATTTCATACTTTTTATCATAAAATTGCATTCAAATCAAGCTACATCTATATTCTATCATTATTTAAAAAGTATTAATTTAATTCTATCATTATTTAAAAAGTATTAAAAAGTGAAGTTGTTGAAGAAGACAGACGTGTTTTTAAGCTGTGAGGTGTTTAATTCAGTGATTGAATTTATTAATCAATAAAACCTGCGAATTAGACGCTCAAATTGTTTATGCTGATAAGTTTTTGAAATAATAAATGTAAAAGAATTTCGAAAATTATAATTAAAAATTTTACATGTGAAAATGCAGAATCCGGACCCAATAAGGCCTAAATGTGCTAAATGTAAAAATGCAATAAAAGGTGAATCGGGAATAAGATGCCAGGGAGTATGTGGAAAGGTGTATCACTTGGCAAATAAATGGGCGGGATTGGACCAGTATGCCACCAATATGCTCAACACAAGTGATATGATAAAATTTATGTGCGATGATTGTCTTGTTTATATACGAAATGTCGATATGGCGATGAGAGAAATACAGGAGACAGTTAAGCTTGAAAAACAATGCTGAGCGACGACGATATAAGCCGCGTCGGACGATGACATTTTTCAAATTACGCCCAGACATTTCGTCTACTTAAAACACAATGACGGGCGAAATTGACGCTGTTTATTCAGAGTGGCCATTATTTAGAAATAAAGATGAAAACAATTAAATTTAAAAAATTAAAAAAATAAAATTTAATTTAAATTTCGCTCTTGGCGTTCATTGTGTTCACCTTCATGTAATTATGAGGATTCTATTTTTGACAAGCCGATGTTCGTCGCGTTTATTTCGCGGCGTCAGGGCTTTGTGTTTCGAGCTTTAAGTTAAATGGGATACACCTGAACGAATATAAAGGCGAGCTTGAAAAAACAATAAGAAAACAATGAGGAGGAAATGAAAAAATTGCTGGAAGCTATTGACGCAAGGTATACCGAACGGGTAAAAGCAATGATAATTGCCCAAAAGTCCTTTGAAAAAACTGTGAACGAAATGAAAAATCTATCTAAAATAACTGAAAATTTCAAGTCACAAAGCGAAAAAATATACGAAGAACTTACAAAGAACATAGATGAATGGATTTGCAACTCTTTGTTTCGAGAGAGCGCTGTCGATCTGAATATGGGGATTTTTTACATACATTTCGGCGATTATAGTTTCAATCATTTAATAAAATGATAGTCGTAAAATATTCATTTCTTTAAACCTATTTTACAATAATACGACTAGTTGGAGTCAAATATAAAAAAATCTAAGTAAAATTTACATTTTGATTAAATTAATTAGTCAAATATTGTAACGCATTTAACTCACAGTGAAAACCATATATTCTTTTGACATTTCAGTAAATCGGACCTATGATATAACAGTTAACATCATTTAATGGATAGGGCTTATCCTACATGTCTGACGTTCCATGGTTCTGTGATCAAAATGGACTGGTTGCATCGGGACTTCATATTTACAAAACCTGTTTTTGGTTAAAACTTTTGAATGGGAAATAATATTTACCCTCCGCCTTCGAACTAATAATATTTACACTGAAACAAGTATTTTTATCCTGTTTCCCATAATTTTTGAACGCATTTCTAAAGTTGTAGGTCAAACTAAAGTTTACCGAATTTTTTGGCCCGTTTTTCATTTTAGCTGGCAAATTTTTTGTTCTGGCAGCCGCTTAAGCTGGTGCGAGGGATTTATCTGTGATTATTGCCAGCTCAAATTTGAGATAAATCCCTCGTGAGAGCGCAAAAAATGAGAGAGTTGCGTATCAAGTCATCTTTGCTAAAGAAAGTGAGAAAGTATGTGGGAAAGTCAAAAAAATAGTGGGCAATAAACAATGCTGCCAAGTGTCTTTCTCAGAAGTAGTAAAAAAGAAAGTGTTGCCAGATGTGAAGAAAACCGCACCAATTACTATAAGGCCAAAAGTGACCCAAAAAATTGACAAAACAAAAGGGGATCTAAATAAAAGAATTTACCCAAAAAATTTAAAGATCTCAAATATAGAGAACAAGCGAAACGGTATTGTGGTGATTGAAAGTGAAAATAGTGAAGAACAAAGCAAAATAAAAAATACATTGGAAAACAAAATTGGCAACGACTATGAAATAAGAATACCCAAGACGATTAATCCAAGGTTTCTTATGTCGAGAATAAACTTCAATCATGAAGAAAATGAGTTGTTGGAAAAACTGAGAATGCAGAACGAAATATTTGAAAAAAGTCACCTAAAGTTATTAAATATATATGAGGTGAACAGAAATGGTAGAAGTTTTTATAATGCTACTATTGAAACCGACGGTGAAACATTTCCAAAAGTACTAGCAAGTGATAAAATAAATATTGGATGGAACAGATGCAAGGTGTACGACGGAGTAAGTGTGTTATGCTGCTATAGATGCAAAGACTTTAACCACAAAGCGACCGAGTGTAAAAATGACGAGATCTGTGTATATTGTCTGGGAAACCATAAAACAAAAGAATGTGACAAAGATTTCGTAAATAAGTGCATAAACTGTATTCGAGTGAACAAGAAGTTAAAATTGGGTGTAGACTGTCCGGTATACCAACATAAATTAAAATTGAAAAAGAAGCGGATTGGTTACTAGCAATCAAGTACAATAAATGGGATCTATACCAACATTCAGGGACTTATAAATAACTTTGAACATTTGGAAATTGCTATAATCAAAAACGATGTTGATATAATATTCCTGACGGAAACACATCTAACGCCAAATATTGAAGATAATGAAATAAGTCTTCCAAATTATAGAACATTAAGTTGTGTGTCAAACTCTGCGCATACTTGAGGGGTAACAATATACATACAAAATAAGTGGGAAGTAAGAAATATAACTCACGAATCAATAGACGCCAAGGTGTGGGTCACATCTTGTGACTGCGTATTTAATAATTTAACAATAAGGGCAATAGTGATCTATCGATCACCAAGTAGCTCGGAAAAAGATGTTTGTGACTTCTTTGAAGAGAGTGCGCAAAATGTTATAATCTCGCGAGACTTTAATATTGACTGGAAGAAATCAGGAACATATAAAAACAGAATAGAAAGCATTTTAAATGATAATTGTTTAAAACAACATGTCGAAAAATATACGAGAGTGACAAATAACTCAAAAACGCTTATAGACTTTATAATTAGCAACATTCCCTCTATTATTGTTAATGTTAGCTAATATGGAAAAATATCGGATCATGAGACCATTGAAATGAAGATAAAATCGGAAAAGTGTGCTAAAGAAGATAGAAGAAAAAAAGTAAAAAAATTTAAATACAATAAAAAATGCTTTGCAAAAGAATTTAAGAAAGAGCGTATATATGAAACTCATCATAACATTCACGAGAATATAAAATTAGGACTCAAAAACAATATTAATAAATTTACTGTGGAAAAAGTCGTAAGTAACGGTAGTACGCCAACAGGATGGTACAATGAGCGGTTAAAAAATATGAAATGAAGGAAGGATAGCCTACATAAAATTGCAAAAGAAAATAACACCATTAATAACTGGGAAAACTTCAGAAGATACAGAAACTCCTAAAAAGTACAAGTAATGAAAGATAAAAAGAAATACACAAACAATAGAATAAACCTGGCAAATGACCAGCAGAAGATGTGGAGTGAGATTAAACACTTAGTATTAAAGGAAGAAAAAACTGTGATATTTGGCAACGAAGTATGTAAGACTGATTATGAAATAGCTAGCAATTTTAACAAATATTTTATTAGTAGTATAGAAGAGATAAGAAACTCTATAGAAAATGTGCAATATAAAAATATAATAGAAAATGCACCGTATACTTTCAAGTTTCGCATGACAAATCGGGAAGAACTTAGGAAAATATGCAATAAGATGAAAAACAAATCGGATTATGAAAAAATCAGCCCTAAAATGATATTGAATAATTGGAGTACTATTGCGGTACCTCTGACAGAATTAGCGGAGTATTCCCTAATAGCTTGAATGATAAGGCCTGTTGAAAAAGTAAACAAAACCGTTAAGTGTGATGAATTTCGGCCTATAAACACACTCAAAACATTGGAAAAAATTTTAGTAAAAGTTGTTAAAATGCAATTAGAAGAATATTTCTAAAACAATAATTTGCTTATGAAATACCAATCGGGGTTTAGGAAAAATTACTCATGTAAAACTACAGTCAACTACGTTGTGAATGAGTGGAAAACAGTAGAAAATAAAAAAAGCATGGCTATTTTTCTAGATTTTAAGCGTGCATTTGACACTATAGACCGAGATATTCTTATCCAAAAACTTGAAAAGTGCGGTATAAAAGATAAAGAGAGCAATTGGTTTAAGACCTATTTAGATGGAAGAACTCAAAGAACTAAAATAAATAACGCTGTGTCCGAATATCTATGTGTGAATACAGGCGTCCCTTAGGAATCTGTGCTAGGTGCGCTACTGTTCATAATTTATATATGTAAATGATATGACTGCTGTAATTAAGAATTGTAAAACAGTAATGTATGCTGACGACACGTTGGTATACACTATTGGAGAAAATCCACAGGAGTGTAAACTAAAATTAATGACTGACATCGAAAATATAAACAAGTGGTTAAAGATGAACAAGCTTAAATTAAATGCAAGAAAAAATAAATTGATGGAAATAAACATGGCAAGTGAAGAAGATATAAGAATCAACGATGAAATCATTGAAAAAGTTGAAAGTATTAAATACCTTGGCGTTATCGTTGACAAAAAGCTAAAATTCAACAAACAGATAAATATCTAAAAAAATTGGAAAGAAAGTAGGTTTCTTAAAAAGAATTAGGAAAAAAATTAATTTGCTACTTGCGGTTAAAATATATAAAATAATTATAAAACCGCATTTTGAGTACTGCTTAACAATTCTTTATTCGTGTTGTAATAACGGCCATATTGAAAGGTTACATAAATTACGGAATAAAGCTATGCGATGCATACTAAGATGCAATAAATACACACCTGTGGATTTTATGCTGGAAGCACTTCGGTGGTTACGCATCAAACAACGTCTAGAGTTTAATACCCTAGCGTTGATTTACAAAGCCAAAATATGGCAAACCGCAAAATACATACAAGAGAAAATTATATACGTTGGCGAAGTCCAACCATACAACCTAAGGAACGTGAACAATTTCAGACTCCAGCGCCACACAACTTCAGCGGCCCAAAATACCTTATTCTACAAAGGACTAAACTTATTTAATTCAATGGCATCAAACATAAAAAACGAAAATAGTTATCACTTATTTAAAATGAAATGTATCCAGTATTTACGAGACGTAACATAATCTAGCTCAGGCCAGACGAGAGTGGAGGGGGAATGGGGGGGGGGATTCCCCCTGGCCCGGGGTTTATCAGGGGCCCCCGATTTAGAGGTACTAAAACATTTTTTTAATTCGGGAGAGTCTTTAGTTGTTCCATGTGCAAATTTTAAGCCGCATTTCAAAGGCAACGAATATTGATAATGATATTTTGCCTGGGCCTGGGGAGACAATAAAAACATCAAACAAAAACGTACGTTTACATGAATCCGAAATCATAAAGTTTTCGTGGTGACACTGATGAAGGTTCATCTTCAAAAAGTCTTCAAACAATACCACCAACTCTGTATCAAAGTCCAGATTATTTAAACGACTTCGATATCGGTACCGTGAATAATGAGTTTTTGCGATCTGAAGAAGTCAACGAAATAATTCGTCGAGGTCATCAAAAGTGTCCTGTTATTTTTCCACGTGATTGTCATGACGAGGCATTTCCTACCTCGTTGTTAAACAGAATCTTGCCAAATGGAGAGAAAGTGGAGCGTGACTGGTTAGTGTGGAGTGCCAGTAGCAATGCTTTTTATTGCCTACCATGTCGTCTGTTAAGCACCAATACTTTAAATCGACCTAAAATTTGCTCTCGGATATTCGAAATTCCAGGTATAGAAGAAACTATACGATAAACTGCCACCACACGAAAATACTCAAGATCACATTAAATGTTATATTCAATTGCGATCTTTACAAAATCTAATTCAAAAGGAGGCTACAATTGACACACTTATAAATGAACAGCTAATCACTGAACCTCAAAAGTGGAAAGAAATGTTAAATAGAATTTTGGACACTATTTTATTTTTGGGTGAAAGAGGCCTAGCTTTCAAAAGCGAAAGTACATATCTTGGTGAACGAAATCTCTGATCAAATTTGCCATACTTTAGGTAAACATGAAATCCCATTAAAACTGTCGTGCACAAGGGTGCGATAACGGCGCCAATATGAAAGGAGCTTACAACGGAGCACTACGCCAAAAACGCGAATGCTGATTACTCGCCTTGTGCAACCCACAGTCTCAATTTATGTGCTTTTGATGCTGCAGAATTTTGTACGGCTGCAATTACTTTCTTCGGAGTTGTACAAAAAGGTTTTACTGTTTTCAGCTGCAGCTCCTCATGGAACTTGGGGGTGGGGAGGGAGGCATGGCCTGAAGATTTAATGTGACCATAAAATCGTTCCCGAGATGGTCGGGCTAGCTCCTTAATGGTGCTGTGTACCGGATCTGTATCCGGCAAAGGACCATCACATCGATAACACTCCCCAAAGCCTTCGGGGAGTAGCCTTATCGCTACAACAACAACAACAACAACAAGGTCCGACATCTTGATGCCTTATTAGCTGATTTGAAGTTGATCAGGAACCAATGGGAAACAATTTTAAACGAATGCAAAACAGTTGCTATTCAATAGAACATCTCTCCAAACTGTCCGGACATTCGAAAGAGAAAACCCAAAAGACGTTCTGAAGATAAAGATAATTTAAATGAGATGATTACAGATCATTCAGAGTCTGATTTTAAAAACAATACATTCCTGGTGATCGTTGATTCGGTAATAACTGGCATTACTAAACGATTTGCAGCTATGAGAAATTTGAGCGAAACGTTTTCCTTTCTGTGGCAATTTAAAGGCATGGATGAAACTACGGTTCGGGCGAGCGCAGCAAAATTTTGTCGAAAAATACAAGTCGGATATTTCTCAAAGATTAGAATGCGAAATAATTCACTTGAAACACATTTACGAAGCAAATTTTGATAAAGGTCTGTCATCTATGTTCAAAATCTGTATACAATTTCCCCAACATTTGTGTTGCTTTACGTATCTTTTGCACTATAACTGTTGTTGTTGTTGTTGTTGTAGCGATTAGTTACTCCCCGAAGGCTTTGGGGAGTGTTATCGATGTGATGGTCCTTTGTCGGATACAGATCCGATACGCTCCGGTAGCACAGCACCATTAAGGTGCAGGCCCGACCATCTCGGGAACGATTTATATGGCCACATTAAACCTTCAGGCCATCCCTCCCTCCCCACCCCCAAGTTCCATGAGGAGCTTGGGGTCGCCAGAGCCTCGTCTGTTAGTGAAACGGGATTCGCCGCTCGAAGGTGAGGTTGACAATTGGGTTGGAGAAGCTATATATTGCGCTACACAACCCCTTGAATCCCGCACTATAACTGTCACTGTAGCTAGTGCAGAACGTTCCTTCAGCGTCCTTTCAAGAATCAAAAACTTTCATAGACCGCGTTCATCTCCAGAGCGAGTTTCAGGACTTGCCACGCTTTGTGTTGAATCCGCTTTGGCAAGACAGTTAAATTTTGATATTATTATAAAAAATGTTGCAGCGAAAAAAGCAAGAAAAGCCACTCTTTGATATCCGAACCTCCTATATTGAATAATTAATATTTATAATCATCATTAAATTTATCAAAAATGTATTAAAATGTTACCAAATAACTAGAAAAGATTATTTGAAACAATATGTGGCTGTTAAAACAGAATTTTATTTCTACGATACAATAAAACAGTATAGTGTGACGAATATTATCATCCTTAAGCGATACTATCATCACTAAGCCGATACATGTACACACATACATACAAGGCAGCAGAGAGATACTCACAAACGCATGTCATCATCAGCCGATGTAGTACTCACATATACACCCGCATATGGCTACAAACTACAAATATACATGTATATAGCTGGCAACCAAGCACGAAATTACTAGACCTTAGGAGAAATGGGTTACCGAGGAAACCGAGAGTATAAAATCAGCGCAAGCTGAGGCATAACTAATGAGTTTTGATCTAAGCACGCTATTGGTTGTGAAGTTTAAGTGTTATTGTGAAGTACTTTCAAAGTAGTCTAATAAAGACCATTTTGCATTATTGAATATTGGAGTTATTTATTCACTAATTTAGCGATTCGAACGTTATCAGCTCTTAGTACAAAAATCATTTAGTTGATGTGGCAAAAATTTTTTTTTTATGTAATCCATCAATAATTATTCATGAATGAGACGTCGTTAATTCAAATTAATGAAATGTTTTAGTGGATTTTTTATAGGGGCCCGTAAATTGTTTAGTCCCGGGACCGGATTTTCTGTCTACGGCCCTGATCTAGCTTATCATTTTGTAATTCTTCATAAATATTTGTAATTTACGGTAATATTATTATATAAATATATAAATAAATTAATCAATCAATCAATCAAAATCAGTACTATTTGAAAAGGGGCCTTTTTTATGCCCACATTCTCTTGTGCTTCCAAAATGCAACCTGGAGCTCACTGGATCTAAGGGCGTTCGATATGACAGCTGTCAAATCTTCCTCCACCTTCTATCATTACATTATTGCTACTAACAGTCTTAGAGACTAGTGCAAAGATTGTTGTTGTTGTTGTAGCGATAAATGCACTTCTGGAAGGTTTTGGGGAGTGTTACCAATGTTGATGGTTTTATGCCGTATATAGGACCGGTACGTTCCGGTAATAGGCATCATTAAGGTACTAGCCCGACCATCTCGGGAACAATTTAATATAACCACATCGCACTTTTTAGACCATCCCGCTGTTGGAACGAATACAAACGGAAGTTATGTTCCGCAGCGCTTTCAAATTACTTTCATTTTTATATCATAATGTTCACTCAGTAATGTTTCGATTTTATATTCATTCCTTTGCTATGTACTACTACTATTGTAATTCTTTTATTCAGTTGTTTTTTCTTTCAAGCTACGTACAACACATACATTTTTTCTGATCAATATAAAGTATAATTTATCTAATTAAATCGTGTTTAATTCCGAATTATTGTTGCCAATTCCACTCAAGACAAGAGGTTATGGGCCATCCCACGTCATGTGGCAGCAATATTTTTTTTTGGATATTAAGGTAAATTGTAAACAAAGGTACATTTTAAAAGGAAAAATTTACATAAGGCATATATAATGACATCTGAATCAAAGTATACCATCGAAAAACTCAACAGAAGTAATTTTTTCAACTGGAGGTACAAAATCGAAAGGCTTCTGAAAGAAAAGTGCGTTTTGTGTACGATAAGCGACAGTCCTCCGGATGTAAAAACAGAATCTTGGGTGGCAAAGGATGAAAAGGCGCATACGACTATAGCACTTAACCTAGAAGACGATCAAATTCAACACATTCGAAATTGCGAAACGGCAAAAGATGCTTGGATGAAGTTAAAAGAAATTTACGAAAAGGACACCACCAGCAATCGTGTCAACATCTTACGTACCATCATGAAACAGCGACTGGATGAAGGTGGTACCGATTTAAAACCAGAAGTGTTCATGAGTGCAACATTGTTATGACCCATTAATTACAGCTCTTGAAATACGCGAAGAAAAAGATTTAACAGTGAGTTTGATCACTTCAAAATTAATAGAAGAATACAGGCGACGAGAAGAACGGGAAAAAGGTGACATAAATTCAACGGCACTGAAAGTTAACTCGGCGAGAAATAAAGAAGAAATCACATGTTATTTTTGAAAGGTAAAGGGCACTGGAAGAAAAACTGTGTTAAATATAAAAAGTGGCTACAGAAGCAAGAACAAAAAGGTAACCAAAAAGCAAACTTGGCAAAAGGCGGTAAAAATGATCAATATCTATTTTCAACATTATCCGTTGACGGTTGGATAGTAGACTCTGGGGCTACGTCCCATATCATTGGAAATGAAAATCTATTTGCTAAATTCAATGCGGATCACAGGGAAAAAGTATTAGTTGCAAACGGTCAAGAGGTTATGGCGAATGGAAAAGGTACGATTTGCGTTAAATTTGTCAACGAAGAAGGTAACACAGATACAGTGTATATTACAGATGTTTTGTGCATTCCTAGCATTAAAGGTAATTTAATCTCGGTAAAGCGGTTGACCGAAAAAGAGTACACAGTAAACTTCAGTGACCGTAAATGCGAAATTAGAAAAGGTCAAATACAAATTGCTATAGCAAATATGGATAGAAATTTATACAAACTGCGAACAGCAAATCAGATATACACGGTAAATAATAATTCGGGCAGCTGCGTTCATGAATGACATAGTATACTTGGTCACAGGGACATTCGAGTGGTCAAATCATTGGCATCAGGGGAAATGGTTGAAGGAGTAGAATTTAAAACATGCGGTAACGAATGCAACAACCAATTAAATTGTGATATTTGCCTACAAGGAAAAATGAGTCGAATGAAATTTCCACAAAAATCGGAAAACAGATCTAAAGCAATCTTGGACTTGGTACATTCGGATGTATGTGGACCTATGCAAACCATATCACCATCAGGAAAAAGATACATATTAACATTGATTGATGACTATTACGAAATATACAGTTATTTACCTTTTGACAAATAAATCCGAAGTTCTTGAGAGATTCAAAGACTACATAAAAATGTCCCAGAACATGTTTACCAAGATACCCAAGTGCATTCAAACGGACAACGGTGGTAAGTACGTAAACCACAAATTTTACGTATATTTACAGCAGCATGGCATTCAAGCACAAAGAAGTGCTCCATACAGCCCACAATAAAACGGAATTGCCGACCGGAAAAATCGGACGCTAATTGAGATGGCACGGTGAATGATTTTAGACGCAAAAATGGAAAATAAATTTTGGGCAGAAGCCTTCACAATGGATAATTACGTACAAAATCGTCTACCTGCAAAAGAAATTGACAAAGCACCATTTGAAAACTGGTTCGGAACCAAACCAAGCATTGATCATTTTAAACGTTTAGGGTCCAAGTGTTACGCGTCTATACCAGATGAAAGAAGACAAAAGCTTGATCAAAAGGCAATTAAAGCAATTTTAGTCGGCTATGATATGTCGTCAAAAGCTTACAGATGCTATGTACCGTCAATAGGAAAGGTCATCGTCAATCGAAACGTAAGGTTCATACATAAAGACAGCGATTGCAAAACCCATCAAGTTAAGAAGGAGACGGAAATAATTATCGAGCACAAAGGCACCTATGAAATCGAAAATAGAAGAGCGTCAAATGTTAACGCAACAGAAGAAAATAAAAGCACATCAGATGTTAATGCAAAAGAAGAGAATAAAGATATTGAAGAACAACCAAATATGACGGAGACATTGCGCAGGTCACAACGGACAACTAAGGTTATCCGACCACTTAAATTAATTGAAGAAATTGACATCGTTCATCAAAGGAAATCACCGGAACCGAAGCATTATAACGAAGCTATCACTCATCACAGAGAGGAATGGATAGCAGCAATGCAGAACGAAATAAAGTCATTAACGGAAAATTACACAGGGGATCTTGTTGAACTGCCCGCGGATCGTCATGCTATAGGTTGTAAATGGGTGTACAAAGTAAAAATCGGTAAAAATTCTCAACAATTTAAGGCCATACTTGTAGCTCAGGGATTTCTCAAAAATTCAGCACAGACTACGATCAAGTTTTCGCTCCGGTCGTAAAACAAGCTACATTTCGAACTTTACTTGTCATTGCATCAAATGAGAATTTAAAGATCATCCATTTAGATGCAAAAACAGCGTTTCTTAACAGGAAGCTGGACGAAATAATATACATGAAGCAACCGCCGGGATTTGCAACCAAAGGTAAGGAAAGTGTGTCTCTTGAGGAGGAGTATATGTGGTTTAAAGCAGTCAGCAAGAGTTTGGAACATGACAATTCATCAAGTTTTAATTGACGCTAATTTCATTCAGAGTCAAAACGTCCATGCTTATACAAATTTACAAAACGAGAAAAATCGTGCCACATACTAATATACGTTGACGACGTACTTGTTGCAAGCAAATACGATGATCTGCTAATTCTATGCGTACGTACAATTTCATCCAAATTTGAAATCCAGAATATTGGAGCAATATCAAATTACCTGGGACTAAAAGTGAGCAGAAATCGAGACGAAATTTACTCAATCAACCAACCATCATATATAACAAACCTAGTAAAGGACTTTGGGCTGGAAAATGCAAAAATATCGGAAATACCAATCAACATTTCATACGGGAAGGGTAGCGAATCAGAATTACTCATCATCAATGATGAATATAGGCGACTGATCGGTTGTTTACTATACGTGTCTGTGAACACACGTCCAGACATATCAGCTGCTGTAACAATTTTGGCACAGAAGGTCAACAAACCGAACCAAGAAGACTGGAATGAACTCAAACGTGTACTAAAATACTTAAAGGGCACTGCGAACCTATCACTATTGCTCGATATGGCAAATGAACAGAATCAACTTATTGGTTATGCTGACGCGAATTGTGGAGAAAGCAGACTCGATACTGTTTGGTGGCATCATTAGCTGGAGTTGCAAGTAACAAACATGTGTGTCTCTTTCGTCCACTGAAGCGGAGTTTATTGCTTTATCCGAGGCATGCAAGGAGGCGCAATGGATTCGACGCATCTTAGAAGATTTTAATTTACCATTAAATGATCCAACAATTATATTTGAAGATAACCAGAGCTGCTTAAATCTACCGAAAGAAGAGCGATCAAAACATATAGATCTACGTTTTTTCCACGTCAAAGATCACGTCGACAAAGGAACCGTCAAATGCACATATTGTCCTACGGAGGAGATGGTGGCGGATATGTTGACTAAACCATTGACATCTAATCGAATCAAAACATTAAGAAGAAAATGCAAATTGGTTTCATTTGAATGAGGAGAAGTGTTGGAACGAACACAATCGGAAGTTACGTTCCGCAGCGCATTCAAGTTACTTTCATTTTCATATCATAATGTTCACTCAGTAATGTTTCGATTTTACATTCATTCCTTTGCTATGTACTACTACTATTGTAATTCCTTTTATCAGACGTTTTTCTTTCCTTTTTGTATAAAGCTACAACACGTACACTTTTGCTGCTCAATATAAAGTATAATTTATCTAATTAAATCGCGTTTAATTCCGAATTGTTGTTGCCAATTCCACTCAAGACAACACCCGCCCACCCTCTAATTCCATAAGGAACTAGGGGTCGCCAGAGTCTCGCCTGCTAAATATGTGTATGATACATTCATATTTGTATCAGGATTCGCCTCTCGTAAATGAGGTTGACAATTTGGTTGCGGCAGCTGTGAATTGCGCTTATCAACGACCTGAATCCGTAATGTAACGATTGATGTTGTTTTGTTGATTTCTGGACAGGGTGGATAATTAATGTGTATTGAAATAATTATCCCGACTACCCTTGTCAAATTTGCGCTGTGCCATTTTTGTTCTGGCAGCACTATTTTCGAAGATTTAGAGCCTCGCCCATCCTAAGAGATCTCAATGTTTCCCTTTGCTTTGTCTTCAGACAGAGCAATATTAAAGGGAAGAAAATTGCGATGTGATCGCTAAGAAATATTCCGATATAGATATTAACGACATGGACAATTTGGTTCGGCCACCACTGGTTATATACCGAGGAAAATGAGAAATAATTAAGATCAATGAACTTGCTGTGGAAAACCGGGATGATTGTAAGATGGCAGAGGTAGGAAAGGTGGAATAAGTTTAATTACGAAGTATCTGGTTGGCATTCACTGGAGGAAATTAATAATGGACAAAAGTGTCTTCTAGTGAATGTGTGGGAACGTGCAAACTTATAGTGCAGGGTGCGGCCTGTTTTAATTCAGCAGATATACAGGAGGATCTGTTATCATGTCGTCGGTTCCACGTCAGCCGGGTCTATGTTATAGTATAGGCATACCACCTCAGTTTCAGTCGTCACCTTCCATTTCCATAACTGGATGTAGCAACCAATGAGAAGTAGTTTTACAATAAAAACATGGCTTTTATGTTAAGATATGCTTTATGTCAAAGGATTGCTGGCAGGTGGCATTTGAGTCTATTGATATAACCTCAGACTTCCGTAGCGGGAACCGGCCTTAAAATTAGTCTTTTGCCATATTCAGAGCTAGAAGAGGTAGCAACTATTGCTATATCTCAATTCCTTTCTAGAATGCACCCCATTGCAAAAATTGAGCGAAACTCTTGTGAGAGTTATAGTCAACAAACTGCAAACTTGCCGCTAAAAAGATGCATTTTTTATATTAATGTATTGCTTTTGTTATTAAAATACACAGTTCACCCTTGAAAAAGCTAAAGAAACTAGCGAAACGTCGGGCAGGAATGGTGAAATCATTTGTTTTTATTTGCACCAAACGCTAATGGTCAAAAGAGCCTAGGTAGGCCTTAGTAAATGCCAATTGACCAGAAAATTACAAACAAAAACATTTATTTCCATATACGTGGTTATTGTTGTTGTTTTATTAACGATAAAGACACCCCGAAGGCTTTGGGGAGTGTTATCGATGTTGATGGTCCTTTGCCGGATATACATAGATCCGGCACGTTCCGGTAACAAAGTGCCATTAAGGTACAAGCCCGACCATCTCGGGAACGATTTATATGACCACATTAAACCTTCAAGGCCATCCCTCACTCCCCACCCCTTGAATCCCACGTGGTTGTTGTCTTAAGCTTTAATGTGTAATAATTCGTGTTCAGAAACACTCCGAATTTTTTCGACGTTAGGCCTGATCGGAACATGTAAGATATAATTCGAGTGCTTAGACAATACTTTTGTGTTAACGCCAATTCCTTCGTTCTTTACATGGTTGAACAGTGCCTTAACTAAGAAGATGCCCTACTTGCTGTAAGTGCCTGAACTAGGGAATGAATCTAGAATCAAGCTGCGGGTCATTTATTATGTAGTAAGACTTTACCTGGCGCCCGCCGTGGTATGGTGGTAGCGTGCTCCACCTACCAAACCGAAGATCCTGGGCTCACGCCCCGGGCAAAGCAACATCAAAATTTTAGAAACAAGAAGAATTAGAAGAACATTTTTCTACACGGGGTCGCCCTTCGGCAGTGATTTGGCAAGCACTCCGAGTGTATATCTGCCATGGAAAGCTTCTCAGTGAAAACTAATCTGCCGTTCAGAGTCAGCGTAAAGCAGTTTGTTGGAAAAATTAAAAGGGGCGCGACGAAAATTGGAAACCGGCCTAAAATCTCTTCGGGGGTTATCGCGACTCTCATTCATTTTTATTTTTTAAGACTACCTTTTGTACACATTGCGCAGCGGCGGCCATCACAAATGAATCAGCTGTACCACGTCCTATCGTAATGTTGTGCAAGCGTATTTGTGTTTCAACAACCTGACCACCCATACGTGGCCCACGTTCCAAAGCCGCTAATGCGCCCTTACGTATTACATGCAACATGCGCGGACGGATTAAATTTAAATTCGCAGCATTCTCACCACATTTATCCAAGCTATAAAAAAGGAACAAAGCTTAATTTGATATTACATTAATTTGAATGTACAAAAGCATAACCGCTACATTACCTAAATGCCTCCTTTTGGCCACGTAAAAGTTCCAAAGTAATCGTAACACTTTGCTTGCTACCAGCTATTTCTTTCTCAGTTTGGAAAGTATCCATTGCTGATGAATCAATTGTTTCTTTGTAGGCAATTTGCAAAGGTCCCAAGTCCACATCGATTTTGTATTCGGTAAGTATGCGAGATTTAACAATGTCCATGTGTAGTTCTCCCATACCTGCAGAGGTAATTTTCTTTGCACATTTAGTATAGCAGTGATGCCGTGCGAATTTACAAATCTCATACCTCCTAAAACAGTTTGTCCTGTAACAGAATCATAATTTACACGTAAGCTTGGATCTTCGCGCTGCAATTGCTTTAGGGCTGCCTCCATGGCACTTTGTGTTCCTAAACTAGGTGGTTCGATTGAACAAAAATAGACTGCATCTGGTATTTGTGGTTCTGTAGCAAAGATTTCACTTACTAACGTAGCATCGGTGGTGTCACCACTCTCTTCTTGGGTTTTGGTACTTTCATGTAACTGCTGTGTTTGCTCTAAACGTTTTTGTGCGTTTTTTAATGCTGAAGCGCTTGTAGTCAACAAATCACCAGTAATTGTGTGCTGGAGGAGTTGAATGAAAATAGTATGAGCACAGAAAGAAGGAAATAATATATTAGAGCAAAGGGTAAGTATTACCTTTAAACCAGCACAGATTGCAACATCACCTGTTGACACGCCATTAATTTCTCGATACTCGTCCGCTAATGGCTCAAAAATTTTGCTTACAACCTCTGCACTGTTGCGTGTGGTTATCACCCGTGATCCTTTCTTAAGTTCACCACGAAAGACCCGCACGAGTGTAAGCGGCCCACGTTGTTTGTCATGTACGATTTTAAAAACCTTGCCCACAAAATCTGCGCTATATTAATTTATACATGTAGAGTAAAAAGTTTAATTTTTGAAATAGAATATGCTTAATTTCAAATATTTTAATTAAATTCCATAAGAAATAACCGATTTCCAAGCAATGGAGTTAAATAAAAAAATCACATCGAAGGTATTAAATTAAAAATTTCAAATCATATGACGATATCACATCATACATCAAATGACGATCACATCATATCGATGGCTGAGTGGAATGTCACCCTATCTCATAATTTGTTGTTCCCCTATCTAATGCAATTATTTGTTTATATGCTACTGATTATTTTATGCTCAGACAGGGCATTTTTGTAACAAGAACTGATAAAGGGTAATTTTTCAAAAGTTTACTTAGATAGAGCATTTTCAAAAAGGCAGTCTGGCCGCAGTCGTTTTAAGATCATATTTTCATAATATGGTAAAATGAAAAGCTTAGTTAAGGGGGCTATAATTGCTTTAGCAGACAAAACTTTATGAAAACGACTTGCTCAAAAGAATATTAGACGAAATTGTGTTGCAAACTCAGAAACCTGGGCATCTTACAGACATCTGATTGAGGAGGCTCCGCCTTCCAGAAACATAAGAAGTCAGCTGTGCAAGCACTACGACGAAATCCCGCACAAAATAATGTATCCGTTTAAAAGAAAAGGGCACAAAAAGGCCATGGAGTCATCCACAAAGAGTCGGCAAAGTCCTGTGCCGAAAATGCCCGTTCTCAATGTCAAATTACCGAAACTCGTAGTTGAGGAAAGCAGTCTTCGCAGCGAGATCCGCTTCACTCTGGCATAACTTTGATCTGCATACTGTAATAGGTTCAACTCTTACCTATCTAGAATCAAACCCGACATAGGTAATGCATGTTCTGCATGTAATGTGTTTCCATATGACACCAACCATATTTTCAATTGCAATGTGGTACCAACGCCTCGTAACACGCATGTCTATTTGGTCCAACGCTGTTGAAACTTCAAGTTACCTTGGGTTTCCGTTAGAGGATATTGATGAGGTGAGTGATCGCACCTATTGGATGGACACGTCGCGATATACCTTCCAGCGGCTTAAGGGGCTTAGAATATACCTGTTTTAAACGGCTACTAAAATACCCAAATGATTTAAGGCGTGGTGTAGCGTAACTCGTTCAAGGCGTTGCCAGCGCAATTTATAGTATCTCCAACCCAATTGTCAAACTCACTTACCTCATCGGATTTATACAGCCATTGTGCGCCGCTCTACGCATAAGGGAAACAGGTCTCTGGTCAAATGGATCTAGTGGACACGCGACAATCCTGGGCACGAGCGCCCCAGTCCCAATACCAGTGCGCACTGACTACTGCACGCCAAATAACGTCTTCGTTAAAAATTATAGTATATATATACCATCGCGACAGGACTGGAATACCAGACAACATACAGTACCGGGTGCCATCAATATATTCACAGATGGTTCTAAGCTTGACGGGAAGGTGGGAGCAGGCCTTTTTTCGCCGGATCTGGAGGTCTAGAGGTCTCTTTCCTCCTACCAGATCACTGTAGTGTTTACCAAGCGGAAATGCTGGCAATACACAGGGCTGTGAACCATCTCGGGTCTATGCCTAAGGATGGTAAACGGGTGTTTATTTTCTCAGACACCCAGGCCGCATTAAATGCCCTGGACTCATTCGTCGACAACGCAAAGTCGGTCACTGAATGCCGCAGATCTCTTAACGAGATGGCTCAGCACTTCAGTATCAGCCTTATATGGGTACCTGGGCACAGGGATATTGAGGGCAATTGCAGAGCAGACGAGCTGGCCAGAAGAGGCACCACCGACCATATCCTTCCGGGAAATGATTCGGTAGGCAAAACCCATGGCCACTTTCAGGCTTCGTGTGAACACAAGCACTATAAGAATCGCAAATGGACTATGGTCAGCCATATCATCGTGTGAGACATCCAGGCAAACCTGGCCCTCATATGACAAGGGGCGCACAGAAGCGCTTCTGATTTTAAATAAATCAGCTCTATCGTCCCTGATAAGGGTTCTAACAGGGCATTGCTTAATAGGCACGCACGGTGCTAGAATGGGGGTAACGACCTTCGACTATTGTCGCAGCTGCAGATGTACAGAAGAGGAAGAGAGCGTCCAGCACCTTCTCTGTCACTGTCCAGCGCTTAGTAGGCGTAGGATGGCTATCCTCGGTAAACCTTTTCTACATGACCTCGCTGAGGTCTCTTGCTATGAAGTAAAGGCTCTGGCAACATTTATAATTTCCACGAGGTGGTTTGACCCGCTTTAGGCAGGGTAGGGGTCCTCTTTTGAGACCGTATAGGGTATTACAATGGGCCCATTGGTGGCCTAAGTAGTGAGCTGTTACCATAGTGTTCAGCTCAGCCCTTGCAACCTAACCTAACCTACCTCACCGTGGCGGATCCTATTTTTTTAGCAGCCAAGGTTCTGGTGATACCAAGTTCCTCTTCGAACTTAGGGGTTGGGTGCGGGATAGCCTAAAAGATTCAATGTCATATTAAATCGTTACCGAGATGGTTGCGCTTTTACCTTAAAGGTGCTTGTTACCGGAACGTCCCGGATATATCAACGTCGATAACACTCTCCAAATCCTTCGAAGAGTGCCTTTATCGCTACAACAACAACACAGCCGACTAAGTTATGTTTGGGCAATTCGTGTTATCTCTTGTTTCATCGCGAAACAACAACAGAGTAAACTACCAAGGTGTTTAGTGCGTGGTCACCCCAATAATTATTTGAAATATCTATCTGGGAATGTTTGAGAGAAAAGTTCTTCGAAAGACCTCTATGCGTTGGTGAAGGCAAGTGCCCATGAAGATTCAAGCTGGCTGACATGTTGTGCGAATGAAAGATGATCCTCCGGCTAAGCAAGTATTTTTATCGGAACCCGCATATGAAAGCAGAGGAAGAGGGCGGCCCCCACTTCGCTGTGAGGTTTAGGTGGAAACATATTCCCTTGGTGTGACCAATTGGCGCCAGATAACCCAGCGAAGAAGCGACTGGCGCGCCTTGTTGGATGGCTATAACCGTTTAAAAGATGTCAATTAAGTAGTCTATTTTGAGCGTCCTATATGTATTGTGTATGTATTACCCAAAACAATCGTATAGCTGGTTACGTTCATATGGCGCTGGTAAGTAATCAATCACTGCATCCATTACACGTTGAATGCCTACATTTTTGTATGCCGAACCCAAAAGTACAGGCACCACTTTACGCTGAGCAACTAAACGACGTAAGGCTTTTTGTATCATATCATTACTAACTTGCTCAAAACTCTCGTTGGTAATAACAGCTTGAGCTAATTCGTCATCAATTCCAGAGAGCTTGTCTATCAATGCATATCGTTGGTCTTTTATCTCTTCAATATGAGCATCTGATGGTTGTGATGCTGTATATTCACGACCCATGCTAGCGCTGTTCCAACTTAAAATTTGCTGTGTTAGCACATCAAAAATGCCTGTAAAACATATTGAAACATTATTTTAAATAATTAACTAAAAAAAGTTATGCCTTTACTTACCCAAATTTCCTTTATCATCTTTTAGTGGTGACTGTAACGAAATTGGTTTAACATCTAGTTTTTCCTTTAAATCCTTTAGGCATGCCGCAAAATCCGCATCAGGACGATCCATTTTATTTACAAATATCAATTTTGGCAAACGGTGTTTTTCGGCTTGAGTCCATACCGTTATAGTTTGTGCTTCAACTCCTGCTGTACCATCCAGCACGACAACAACGCCATCTACAGCGTTCAATGACTGTTCAACTTCCATTGTAAAGTCAATATGGCCAGGAGTGTCCAAAAGGTTTATTCTATAAGTTGAAAGGAATTTAAAATTTAAAGGGCTATCTCAAAAATGTCGATAGGTCTTATGTTATGCAAGTAATATTATAAATCGATCGACCAGAGAAACATGGAGATCTCAAAAAAATAAGACATAACTAACCAATTGATATAATCGAATTCTAATGAAATCTTTGCTAGGAGTTGAATGTGAATTGAATTTGCTTAAGGTATCTAATTATGCTCGAGCCGATTTATCCATGTGGTTTTTCAATATATGTGACCTGGCCTATGAAAAAGTGGCTTATGACTCAAAACACAGCTGTTAACAGCTGTTTCTCGCAATTTCTTTTTTGAGTCATAAGCCACCTTTTCATAGGCCGGGTCACATATGCCTCTGGTGTTATAAACTGCATTTGCTGAGACTTAACCTAGGTGAATTTTTTGCTCCGATTTAAATTATATTGTCACGAATATTAGCATCCCTAAGCTATACCATCACTAAGGCGATGCTAAGCGATGTTTACGTCAATAATCAAATCATGTATACACATATATAAGGCAGCCGAGAGATGTCACACACAGATGCATTTACTTATACGCCTATGTGTGTGCGAGAGACTGTAAACTACAAACTCACATATATCTGAGAGACGCTGAAAAGTAAAAAATTGTAAACAAGTAGAAACTATATGAGAACTATAAACACTCGAAATAGTTGGTAAGTTCTGGAAATAGAAGAGCCTAGATGTATGCAGCGTAAACTATAAAAGCGGCACAAGCGAGTAAAATGTAATTCAGTTTGATTTGAGTTGTCAAGCAGTTTGATTAAGACAATATCTAGCGAGCAATAGCAGTGTTATTTTGAATAGTAGAGTTTCATTGAGCTATCAATCAGTGTGGTTATTAAGCAAGCTATTCGTTGCACAGTTTGTTATTGTGAAGTACTTTAATAAAGGCCATTTTGCATTATTACAAATTGGAGTTATTTATTCAACAGTTTAGTGATTCGAACTTAGCAGAGGATTGCAAATAAGAGGATTTGCAAGCAAATTCGTTACAATTGGTGTCAGAAGAGGAATTGTTGAATAAATTCCAGAGGACAACAAGGACATGGCAAAGTTAAGTGAATTGAAGATCCCGCAACTGAAGAAGGAGTTGGAGAGCCGTGGATTGAATACAACTGGCATTAAACTCGATCTTCAGGCACGACTACGAGAGGCAATGGAATTAGAAGGAATTGATGTGGAAGAGTATGTCTTTCATCTTGATGGCGAGGAGACAACAAAAATTGAAGAGAAAAACGAATCATCACAGACAATTACCAGCACAGACTTGAACATGATATTGGCTGCAATAACTGCTCAAACATCGACAGTAACATCTAAGATGGAAGCGCAAGAGGCACGTATAACAGAAATGTCATCACAAATATCCACCAACATGTCATCACAACTGGAAGAACAGAAAACGTATATGTCATCACAGATGGAAGAACAGAAGACGTATATGATATCCCAACTGGAATCGCAGGAAACCCGTATAACATCACAATTGGAAGAGCAGAAGGCATATATGGCATCCCAGCTGGAAACACATGAGACACGTATTTCAGAAATGTCGACACAGATTACATCAAAGATGGAAACACAACTGAAAGAGCAAGAGGCGCGTATATCATCAAAACTCGAAGCGCGTATGGACGAGAAAATAACGCAGTTTGAAGAAAAATTCGAGGCAGAGGTGGATGCATTGAGGGGTCGTATACAGGAATTGCAACTTAATCGGCCGACTGCTTCAGCGAGCAATACGAAGGTAAAAACTCCATCTTTTGACGGTTCTCTTCCTTTCCAGGTCTTCAAGCTACAGTTTGAGAAGACCGCAGCAGTGAACAACTGGAATGCGGAAGATAAAGTTGCTGCACTGTTCGTGACATTGAAGGGGCCAGCAGCGGAAATCCTACAGACGATTCCCGAAGGAGAGCGGAACAATTATGAAGCATTGATGGCTGCTGTAGAACGACGTTATGGAAGCGAGCATAGAAAACAGATATTCCAAATTGAGTTGCAAAACCGCTACCAAAAAGCTAACGAGACTTTGCAGGAGTTTGCTTCGGACATTGAAAGATTGGCTCATCTTGCAAATGCGGATGCACCCGTGGAATATACGGAAAGAGTGAAGATTCAGAGCTTTATAAATGGCATACGGGACGTCGAAACGAAGCGAGCCACATACGCGAACCCAAAGCAAACATTTTCTGAAACGGTATCCCATGCATTGACTCAGGAAACGGCGTCATTATTGAGTAAACCAGCATACAAAGCTCATCGTGTGGAAGTAGAAAGGCCGGAGTGGGTAGATACAATTTTGGAAGCTCTGAAGGGATCACAACAGAAAAATGCCGGAGTTATGAAATGTTTCAAGTGCGGTAACCCAGGTCACATTGCACGTCATTGCAGTAACAATTCCAATAGTTCCAACAATGTGGGTGGCCGTAAACGCAAAGCTGGCGGAAATGAGCAAGAGCGTGTCGAATGTAAAGAACGAAAACTTGCCCCGGCTATTAAATGCCCTGTGATATCTGTGTCGCAAATTGGAAGGAAATCAAGCAGTCTTACCGTCAGAGGGAATGTGGATGGCAAAGAACGAGTACTGACTGTAGATACGGGCGCATCTCATTCCTTGATCCGATCTGACTTGGTCAACAGGAGAGTAAAACCGTTACCTGGAGCAAAGTTGCGTACGGTCACTGGCGAGTATAACCAAGTTCAGGGAGAAGTGATATGTGAAGTATTGATTGGGAAGGTCATGGTTCTACACAAATTTGTTGTGGCGGAGATTGTTGATGAAGTTATATTGGGAGTGGATTTCTTGGTTGACCATGACATCAAGATCGATATGCAGAGAAGGGTGATGTGTTATGAGAACCAAGATGTGCCACTTAACTTTAGTTTGGAAAAAGGGTTCAGCAGTAATCGGGTACTGGTGGAGAAGACTCGACGAAGGCCACGAAATTCAAAGGTAAAGGTTGATGGAACAAATGGGCCAAACAAATCAAAACCGAAGGTACCTGTGAGAGAAACACTGGCATTGAAAAGCCCTAACGGACGTACTGAAACGAAGAAAGAATGCAAGGGTGGTTTCAAGCCAAGGCACACTACTGTTGTGAAGCGTCGGAACGATACTGATTATGCAAAGGAAATCCGTCCAGCGCAAGCTCTGCGAAGTAGTTCTTCATTGGTCAAGCAACAGAGTGCGAGGGAACGATCCAGGATAATGAATAGTAAGATGAAACACAGGTACGACAAGGAAAATAATTCGAAAGGTTTCTTGGCGGGAGATTTGGTACTGTTATACAACCCTCACCGGCGGAAAGGTGTTCCATCCAAATTTCGGTGCAGTTGGGAAGGCCCGTACAAGGTTGTGAAGAAGATCAGTGATACCATCTACCGCATACAAAGCATTGAGAAACCACGGAGTAGAAGAGTGGTACATTTGGCGATGCTAGCAGCGTTTAGATCGAGAGATTTGTCTGATCGGGACGATCAGACTTAGGTGGAGGGCAGTGTCACGAATATTAGCATCCCTAAGCTATACCATCACTAAGGCGATGCTAAGCGATGTTTACGTCAATAATCAAATCATGTATACACATATATAAGGCAGCCGAGAGATGTCACACACAGATGCATTTACTTATACGCCTATGTGTGTGCGAGAGACTGTAAACTACAAACTCACATATATCTGAGAGACGCTGAAAAGTAGAAAATTGTAAACAAGTAGAAACTATATGAGAACTATAAACACTCGAAATAGTTGGTAAGTTCTGGAAACAGAAGAGCCTAGATGTATGCAGCGTAAACTATAAAAGCGGCACAAGCGAGTAAAATGTAATTCAGTTTGATTTGAGTTGTCAAGCAGTTTGATTAAGACAATATCTAGCGAGCAATAGCAGTGTTATTTTGAATAGTAGAGTTTCATTGAGCTATCAATCAGTGTGGTTATTAAGCAAGCTATTCGTTGCACAGTTTGTTATTGTGAAGTACTTTAATAAAGGCCATTTTGCATTATTACAAATTGGAGTTATTTATTCAACAGTTTAGTGATTCGAACTTAGCAGAGGATTGCAAATAAGAGGATTTGCAAGCAAATTCGTTACAATATTTTATCTTTTGGTACCTGCCTGACTGCTAAGAAAACGCATATTTTGGCACGTACCTTCGAGTCTGTTGATTTTTTCATCATCATGTTGTTGTAAAGACATTCCCCGAAGGCTTTGGGGAATATTATCGATGTTGATGGTCCTTTGCCAGATGCAGATCCGGTGCGTTCCGGTAAGAAGCACCATTAAGGCAGCAGCCCGACCATATCGGGAACGATTTAGTATGACCACATGAAACCTTCAAGGCCATACCGCCCTCCCACCCCCTAGATCTATGAGGAACTTCGGATCGCTAGAACCTCGGCTGTTAGAGAGACACGATTCGCCACGGATAGGTGGAGTTGACAATTGGGTTGGAGAAGCTATATTTTGCGCTGGCAACACCTTGATGTGATGGTAGCGTGCTCCGCCTACCACACCGTATGCCCTGGGTTCACACCCCGGGCAAAGCAACATCAAAATTTTAGAAATAAGGTTTTTCAATTAGAAGAAAATTTTTCTAAGCGGGGTCGCCCCTGGGCAGTGTTTGGCAAGCGCTCCGGGTGTATTTCTGCCATGAAAAGCTCTCAGTGAAAACTCATCTGCCTTGCAGATACCGTTCGGAGTCGGCATAAAACATGTAGGTCCCGTCCGGCCAATTTGTAGGGAAAATCAAGAGAAGCACGACGCAAATTGGAAGAGAAGCTCGCCTTAGATCTCTTCGGAGGTTATCGCGCCTTACATTTATTTTTTTTTTATTTAACACCTTGAAAAGGTTGCGCTACTCAACCCCTTAAATCAGTTTGGTATTTTAGTCGCCTCTTACGACAAGCGTACCTAATTTCGCTTAACCGCCTAGGCAATTTTGGCCGTTGCGTAACTAGTCGCCCCAGCTATACGTCTTTCGCGGTAACTTGCTCAAATTGGGAGCACCAAGGGAAATAAAGTCTTCTCCAGCCTGCTTCTCCTAATTCAATGGACGTCTTCCGCTTCCTCTGCTTATAGCTCCTACATCTCACCAATATATATCCTTCGATACTCGTCTGAATACGGACAGGCCATAATACTTCCTAAGGTTCATCCCACGACACTCTCCATGAGTTTGATATGTAAGCGGGCATTTTTTTCGCTGTTACTAGGGGTTCCTGCACGGACGAAGTCCTTGCTTCACAGCATTGTATTTATATTGTTACGAATATTAGCAAAAATAAGGGGTGCTGCTATCTCTAAGCCGATGCTAAGCAGTGAATGAATTCACATCAACAATTCAATCATTATGTATCTACATAAACGAAACAATAATTGCGTCTACACATATGTACCATGTACGTATACGAGCAGCGGAGAGTCAATGCACAAACACATGCATATATCTGAGATACTCCTGAAAGTATGCAATGAGAGAAGCTATACAATTGTGCAATTGTAGTTACAGCTGAGAAGTTTGAGAGCTGATGGACTAGAAGATTCTGGAAATGGAAGCGCCTAGAAGATGCAACGTAGAAATCAGAGAGTATAAAAGGCAGCAATTGTAGAGGCGCTGGAATTCAGTTTGAGTTGAGCTATCAAGCAGTTATTGGTTAAGCACGCAATCTGGCGGGCAATAGTAGAGTTTCATTTGAGCTATCAATCAGTTTGGTTGTTAAGCAAGCTAGTTGCAAAGTATAAGTGTTATTGTGAAGTACTTTAATAAAGGCCATTTTTCCATTATTCAATATTGGAGTTATTTATTCAACAGTTTAGTGATTCGAACTTAGCAGAAGGGCAAATAAGAGGATTTGCAAGTAAATTCGTTACAATTGGTGTCAGAAGAGGAATTGTTGTATAAATTCCAGAGGACAACAAGGACATGGCAAAGTTCAGTGAATTGAAGATCCAGCAACTGAAGGAGTTGGAGAGCCGTGGATTGAATACAACCGGCATTAAACTCGAACTTCAGGCACGACTACGAGAGGCAATGGAAGCAGAAGGAATTAACGTGGAAGAGTATGTCTTTCATCTTGATGTCGACGAGACAACAAAAATTGAAGAGAAAAACGAAACATCGCAGACAGTTACGAGCACAGACTTGAACATGATATTGGCTGCAATATCTGCTCAAACATCGACAGTAACATCCAAGATGGAAGCACAAGAGACGCGTATTTCAGAAATGTCGACACAGATTACATCCAAGATGGAAACTCAACTGGAAGAACAGAAGACATATATGGCATCCAAGATGGAATGACAGGATACACGTATTGCAGAAATGTCATCTGAAATAACAGCGAAGATTGAAGCACAAGAGGCACGAATATCCGAAATGTCGGCGCAAATTTCAGCACAGATATCATCGCAGATTTCTGCTCAACCGGAAGAGCAAGAAGGACGTATTTCTTCAAAGTTGGAGGCGCAAGATACAAAAATTTTACAGTTTGAAGAAAAAATCGAGGCCGAGGTGGATGCTTTGAGAGGACGCATCGAGCAGTTGCAACTAAATCGCCCAGCAGTTTCAACGAGTAATGCAAAGGTAAAAACACCATCCTTTGACGGTTCTGTTCCTTTCCAGGTCTTTAAGCTACAATTTGATAAGACCGCAACAGTGAACAACTGGAATGCTGAAGATAAAGTTGCTGCACTCTTCGTAGCATTGAAAGGACCAGCTGCCGAAATCTTACAGACTATTCAAGAGTACGAACGGAACAGCTATGAAGCATTGATGGCCGCTGTCGAGAGACGTTATGTAAGCGAGCATAGAAAACAGATATTCCAAATTGAGTTGTAAAACCGTCACCAAAGAGCGAATGAGACTTTGCAGGAGTTTGCCTCGGATGTTGAAAGATTGGCACATTTGGCAAATGCGGACGCACCCGTGGAGTACCGAGATGGTAAAAATCCAGAGTTTTATAAATGGCATACGGGACGTAAAAACGAAGCGAGCGACATATGCAAACCCAAAACCCACATTCGCAGAAACGGTATCCCATGCACTGACTCAAGAAACAGCGTCGCTTTCGAGTAAGCCCGCATACAAAGCTCATCGCGTGGAAGTGGAAAGGCCAGACTGGGTAGACACAATTTTGGAAGCATTGAAGGGTACGCAGCAGAAGAATAATGATGCAGTCAAATACTTTAAGTGTGGAAAGCCAGGGCACATTGCGCGTTATTGCAACACCAACCCTAACAGTTCCAACAATGTGGGTGGTCGTAAACGCAGAGCTGAAGGAGATGAGCAGATCTCCAAGACCAATCAATCGTTAAACTAAAGCGAGTCAGCCGCAAGGGGCGACAGCTGGCTCCCTCAATTGAATGCCCCATAATCTCTATCTCACAAATTGGAAGAAGGTCAAACAATCTTACTGTCGGAGGACATGTGGATGGAAAGGAACGTTTACTGACTGTAGATACGGGTGCATCTCATTCCATCATTCGAGCGGATTTAGTCAACAAGAAGATAAGATCATTGCATGAAGCAAGATTGCGTACAGCCACTGGAGAAGACAGCACGGTGCTAGCAGAAGTATCATGTGAAGTCGCAATTGGGAACGTCACGGTAGTACACAATTTTATAGTGGCAGAGATTGTTGATGAAATCATAATTGGAGTGGACTTCTTAATCGACCAGGGCATCAAGATCGACATGCAAAGCAAGACGATGCGATATAAGAACATGGATGTGCCACTTAATTTCGGCTACGAGAGAGGCTACAGCAGTAAACGAGTGCTGTAGGAAGAGAGTCAGCAAATACCACCAAAATCAGAAGCAGTCATCTGGACAAAGGTTGATGGAGATTGTGGGACAAACAAATTGTGGGTTGTCGAAGCAGCAAATAAATCAGTACTGAACATACTTGTAGGAAAAACCCTGGCTATGACAAAACAAGATGGACGTATTCCGGTAAGACTACTCAATGAGTTCAAGTCACCATTTAATTTGACCAAAGGAGCTATTTTGGGAAGATGCCAAGAGGCCGAAGTAGTTATTAACTGTGAACAGCTCCAGGAACACGTTTCATCTAGTAATACTGATCTTTCAAATGACATCACGGCATGGACGCAG
This sequence comes from Eurosta solidaginis, assembly GCF_040869045.1. Lineage (NCBI taxonomy): Eukaryota > Metazoa > Arthropoda > Insecta > Diptera > Tephritidae > Eurosta > Eurosta solidaginis. The sequence goes on along the minus strand of NC_090319.1, from coordinate 87,168,643 downwards.
GGGCTAGAGGAAGGCTATCAGAGTAAGGCAAAACAACTGCTCCTAAAGTACGCGAACATATTTGACCAGGATGGTTCCAAACCAGGCCGCACCAATGTTGTGAAACATCAAATTGACACGGGAGATGCGAGGCCGATCCGTCAAGCTCCACGTAGTGTTCCACTGGCGAAGCGGGAAGTTGTGAGTCAAATCATACAAGAAATGAGCGACAGCGGCGTCATCGAACCATCAGCTAGTCCATGGAGCTCACCGGTAGTACTTGTAAAGAAGAAGGATGGAAAAATGAGGTTTTGCGTGGACTACCGGAAGTTGAATGACGTTACGAAACAGTATAGCTACCCATTGCCAAGAATTGACGACACTCTGGACTCGCTATCTGGTACGAAATGGTTTTCCACACTGGACTTGAAAAGCGGCTATTGGCAAGTTGAGGTGAAGGAGGAAGATAAAGAGAAAACAGCATTCAGTGTCGGTGATGGTCTGTGGCAATTTACAGTGATGCCTTTTGGACTTTGTAATGCACCAGCTACTTTTGAGAGACTCATGGACCAAGTACTGAAAGGACTACATTGGAAAACATGCTTGGTGTACCTTGTAGTGTCAAATTGGGTCGCTGCATTTAAATCTGGCAACTCCCCCTCTAATAAATAAAAATATGCAATGCTAACACTTGGCATCACTTAAAATGTTAGAGTGGAATGACGCGGAGATTCAACCCCATTGGTTGAATCTCCCGTTACTCGAATTCATCACGCCATCGCATCATACAATTTTCCCGTTATGCGCAAAAATGCATACCGAGATGGTTGCTGCTGAAAGCGCAGTTTAGTTTAGTTTCAGTTTGAAGTGAATCGGTGTCCTATACAGAACGAAAAATAAAAGTCGAAGACTCTTAAGTGTGTAAATCAAAACTTAAGTGAAAAAACTAAAACTAGAAATAAAGACTAACTAATTTTAAAATTAAATTAGTTTTTATTAATTTGAAAAGGAAACAACAAAAGAAAACGCAGTGAGTGTGTGCGTACAGGCGTGGGGCTGCAAGCCCCAAATTAAGTGGCATTTAAATGCCACGCTACATGGCAACCGTGACATTTCCATAGAACAACTGCATCATAAAGAATTGTGTAAAGTGTTGAAGAGTCTACACAAACCGATAAATCAAAAAAATTTAAATTTTTAAGAGCGTGTAATTTCTGTACACAAGGGCTTCACATTTTTGTATTATAAAATGTATAGCAACAACAACTTCGCCGGCACGGAGTTAGCGCAGTGCGCTTCCCACGAGAAACAAAATTTTTGTTAAACTTAAAGAACCATTTAAAAAGAAACTTGTGTAAACCAGCGCCATCTAGATTTTAAGTTAAGGTGCGACATAAACACAACTATGTATAAACCACAGCTAACTATACGATGTAGATTAAATATAACAATGCATAAACAACAACTAACGTTAAGATGTAAGAAAATGACTAATGAATAAAGAAGAAGACACTTCCGTTTTGGCGATTAACTAGACACGACGTGTTTATTTAAAATAAGATTGAATCGGGTAACATCACCTTTTGACGTACATTTTAATCTAAATTTATAACTCAGGTGTGGAGCAAACCTACCAAACTAAATAAAATTAAAGATATTTTAAACCTTTTCTAAAAGAAACTATGGGTAATCCAAGGAAAGACGTAGAAAAAGCACTTGAAGCAGCCGGAGTGGAATTCCCACCATCAGCGACTTTGCAGCAATTACGCAGCTTGCTAACAGATTTTGTGGGAACCAAAGCAACGGAGTCGACCAGCGCTAATTCCAATACTGCCGATATTACTAGCACTGCCGATTACACCAATACTTCAGGTGCCTCCAATACTGCCGATGCCGCCAACTCTGCCGATGCCGTCAACTCTGCCGCTGCCGTCAATTCTGCCGATGCCGTCAACTTTGCCGAGGCCCCAATTCTGCCGATGTCACCAATACTGCAGATGCCGGTCATATTGCAAATGCCTTCAATACAACTGATGTTGCCAATAATTATTTGGCCGTCAGTATTGAAGTTCGTATCAATACTACTGAAACAATTGAAATTGACAATGCCATTGAAAATCTCAAAAGACAAACTACGCCAATAGTCGCTAACCTGAACGATGAAGTAATGGCCCTGAAGAAACGATTAGAGGTTTAAAAGCTTATGAAGCAGATAGAAGAGCTCGAATGCAGAGGTCCCATGAAGATCAGACGCCGCCTAGACTTCAGTGCCATCGAGCACGCTCTGCCTAAATTTAACGGGGATGATGTATCTTATCCAGTGCATCATTTTCTTCGTGACTTTGAAGAAATTGTGGACTCGTCAGGAGCAGACGACAACTTCAAGTTGCTTGCCCTCCGACGGTACCTAACAGGGACGGCACGTGTCTTTTTGTTAACTACGACAGCGTTAAATTATGACGCATTAAGACGGGCGCTTGTAGCCGAGTTTGACATCGCGGTTGCACGCCAAGAAATCTATAAAATGCTCTCGCAGCACCGATGGAAGAAAAAAGAGGAGTCTATGCACTGCTACGTATTACATATGCAGGCGTTGGCAAAGCGTGCCAATATCTCTGAGACTGAAGTAATAGACTTTATTATCGACGGCATAGGCACCTTAATCCCCAACGTTCAAATTTTATTGACGGCACGTACACTGGACGAATTGAAAACGTTGATAGGCCGATATCAAAACAAATACTTTGGCACCAATATCACTGGCACGCACGCTGGACAATCAACAATTACTGCAAAACAGCCGACAACAACAAAACCGAAGCAATCCACTTCAAAGCCAAAGTCAAACCCACTGCTTTGTTATAATTGTTCGCGCAATGGGCATACGAAACCCAACTACCCATATCCAATACGTCCAGATGGATCCTGTTTTCGGTGCTGGCGAATGGGACACGACCATCGCTCCTGCCCGAATCCGCTGAAGGTACTCAAACCACGAGACGAGGTAGCTTTGGTAACCGAGGACGCAGAATATGAGCAAGATGCGGTAGGAGCATTCAATTTCGTAAGTTTATCATTTAAGGTAGATAGTGAGTTAGTATCTAACACTTTTTTTTTCTCTGTTTGACACCGGCAGCCCGGTTAGTTTTATAAAGGCGTCATGTGTCCCAAAACAGTTGGCTGGCCAAAAGATCAGCGGATCCATATCTAAATACAAAAGTATCGGAGGAAAAAATTTATTCATTATTAACAATGTAAAATGTAAAATTAAATTTAGAAACAAAACAAATCGAAATAAATATCTTGCCAGATAAGAGCATGACCATACCTATTATTTTGGGACGTGATTTCCTCAGAGTTTTTAATATTAAATTGAGAGGTCTTGTTGAAAAACACCTTAAAGAAAAATTAATAGGTTTAAGCTATGAGCCTGGTATTCCTAGAGGGACACAACCCGGTATTGGTTCTTATGCACATTCTGTTGTTGTTAGGCCGACACAACTTAATCAAGAATATAATGAAAGTGAACCTAATGCCATTGAATCCTGGGAGCCTAAGAATCCCACTGCCGCTGACGTACCTGAAATATTTAGCATAGATGTTTCTCATGACGAAGAAGATTTTGACATTAGTTTTAAGTTAGCTGAATGCCAGCGTGATGATCTAAGACGACTCATTAACAATACCTATATTAACCCTGACATTGAACCTGAACCATATAAGTACGAAATGAAGATACATGTAACCAGCGATGTTTCTTCCATTGCGCTCCCCGGAGACTTTCATACGCTGAGCGCAGCCAAGTGCAATCGATTGTACAGGAACTGAAACAAGAAGGAGTCATACGACCCAGTGACTCACCCTATGCGTCCGCCATCGTACTGGTTAAAAAGAAGAGCGGACAGCTACGAATGTGTGTAGACTATCGGGCACTAAATAAATTAACCATAAGGGATAATTACCCTTTACCCCTGATTGAAGACTGCCTCGAATACCTAGAAAATAAAAAGTTCTTCTCTGTCCTTGATTTAAAAAGTGGATACCACCATGTACAAATGACCCCTGAGTCAATCAACTTCACTGCATTCGTAACTCCTAACGGTCAATATGAATACCTAAAAATGCCTTTTGGTCTAAAAAACGCACCTGCGGTATTCCAACGTTTTATTAATAACATTTTTCGAGATATGATTGACGATGGGAAAATAATAATCTACATGGATGATATCCTTGTTGCTACAGCCGGATTTGAAGAGCACAAGAACCTTCTAAAATCAGTACTAGAACGACGTACCCTACGAGCGCCGAAATTAAATCTGGGTAAATGTAGATTTGGGTATGACGAAATTGACAACTTAGGATGCACGGGTAACGTGCAGGGATATCGCCGAATAATTCCCACATCAAAGCCATTCAAAAGTTCCCAATACCAACTAACCAAAGACAACTGCAGTCATGTCTTGGGTTATTTTCATATTTTCGCCGATTTGTGCCCTCCTTCTCCCAAATTGCAAAACCTCTACAGAATCTGCTTAAGAGAAATTCACAATTTGATTTCGATGAAAAATGTCTCGACGCTTTTCATGAGTTAAAGTCCAGACTAGTGAAAATCCCTGTCCTAACCGTATATAGTCCAAGACGAGAGACAGAACTTCATTGTGACGCCAGCAGCATAGATTTCGGTTCGGTGCTCCTACAGCGCCAGGATGATAAGAAGTTCCACCCCGTCTCATATTTTTCCAAAACTGCTTCGAGTGCTGAATCGAAATATCACAGTTTCGAACTGGAGACCCTATCCATCATATATGCTCTTAGAAGATTTAGACACTACTTGGAAGGTATCCCGTTCACGATAATTACAGATTGTAATTCATTAACGATGAACCTCGATCGAAAACAGTTAAATCCCCGAATAGCCAGATGGGCACTGGAACTCGAGAATTATAATTACAAGATACGACACAGGAAAGGAGCATCTATGGGTCATGTCGATGCTTTGAGCAGGAGGGAAATTGCCTCAATCATAAATACAGACGACGTGGAGTTTCAATTGCAGATTGCTCAGGAGCGTGATAAGAATATTGAATCAATACGAAGTCGCCTGGAGAATGAAGACGTACCAGAGTACGAACTAACGGACGGGCTTGTTTACAAAAAGAAACCAAATGGTAAAAGAGCATTGTGTGTTCCTAGTGAAATGGATCACAACGTAATACAGGTGATACACGAGAAGTTAGGCCACTTGTCGGTGGATAAAACCCTCGACAAGCTTTCCCTTTATTATTGGTTCCCGAATATGAGAATGAAGGTAGAGAAGTACATCAGGAATTGACTAAAATGTATCATGTACGCGACACCTCCACAAGCCAAGGAAAGAACCTTGTACACTATCCCAAAAGAACCACTGCCGTTTCATACCATCCACATTGACCACTTCGGGCCGCTTCCATCGATTAGGTCCAAACGAAAACACGTTCTTGTGGTGGTGGATGCTTTCACGAAGTATGTCAAACTTTATCCAACCAAATCTACGAGCACTCGGGAAGTGATCGCCTCCCTTGAAAAATACTTTAATTATTACAGCCGACCAAGTAGAATCATAACTGATAGAGGAACCTGCTTCACCTCCTTGGAATTTGGTGCCTTTCTAAAGAAGAAAAACATAAGTCACATAAAAGTTGCAGTTGCTTCGCCGCAAGCTAACGGCCAAGTCGAAAGGGTAAATAGGGTGTTGAAAGCCATGTTAGGTAAGCTAACTAATGAAATAAACCATGACGACTGGGTTAAGAAGCTACTTGAAGTGGAATATGCAATTAACAATTCAAAGCACAGTACTCGCGATACACCAAGTCGGATCCTTTTTGGTGTTGAACAAAAGGGTGTGATTGTGGATGAATTCACCGAGTTTTTCCACGACAACATATGCCCTGATGACGGACGAGATTTAGATCAAATACGTAAACATGCATCTGACTCTATCTTAGCTAGGCAGGCGTATGACACTAAGCGGTTATCGAATGATTATCCCCGGACCAAGTCCTACAGCATAGGTGACTACGTTGTAATCAGAAATGTTGGCACGACAGTGGGTAGTAATAAAAAACTAATACCACGCTACAAGGGCCCCTATGTTATTCATAAGGCATTAGGGAATGATAGGTATGTCGTCAGAGACATTAACAATTGCCAACTGACCCAACTCCCTTATGATGGAGTGGTGGAGGCCCATCGTATCAGAATGTGGCGGCAACAACTCGAAGGATGTGCTGACGAACTAGAATGCGATTCTCTGGGTTGAATTAAATAAGTTCCTCCTTCATGATCGGGGTCGGTCTTTTATCAGGATTGGCCGAGCTGTAAACCAGCGCCATCTAGATTTTAAGTTAAGGTGCGACATAAACACAACTATGTATAAACCACAGCTAACTATACGATGTAGATTAAATATAACAATGCATAAACAACAACTAACGTTAAGATGTAAGAAAATGACTAATGAATAAAGAAGAAGATACTTCCGTTTTGGCGATTAACTAGACACGACGTCATTGTGAATTATGACAAAGTATGATCTCTTATCTGTCAACTGCCTGACAGGCTGTTCAATATGGCTACTTTTCAGCGTTTTGACAGGCTGTTTAATATGGCGGCGCCTATCTTCAGCGGGTGATAGAAAGAGATACAGAATGAGACAACGATAGTCAAATACGAATCAGGTGATCCAATCACTTTGGAATTTTGACGTTTATGCAGAAGAGATCACACTTTGTCATCATTCACAATGCACGACGTGTTTATTTAAAACAGGGATGCACCTTAACGTTAAGCTAATCGTTTATCAAAAAATTTCCACCGTTTCCGTTGAAACACTTCGAAATATTATCGATAAAGAAATTATCAAGATAAATTGTATCTCGTTTTTAACCGAAACGAAAAGCTTTCGTTAACGTTAAAAACGTTAACGAAAACGTGATACTTTATGTTTGAATTGTGCTGGCAATGCTATAGCCATGGTGAAGCCGTAAGGTGGCAACAACGAGCGCACATACACACACAAACTCTATGTAATTTGTTTGTGTAATTCGTTGGTGGTAATGTCAAAAATACTCTGAGAAATGTTCGTACTGTCAAAATTCATGAGAAAAGTTGCAATCAGCTTGGATAATGCTTTCACCTTTAATGACTCCGCCATCAATCAGCTTTGCCAGCATAGTTTGAAATTAATAATCAACATAAACGATTTGATTTCGTTTTGATATGGCAGAAAACGAAACAAAATCATTTCGTTAATTTGACGATCTTAACGTTAATAAACGAAACGAAATGACTTCGTTTCGTTTATTAACGTTGATTATCGTAACGAAATGATATCGTTTCGTTGGTTAAGCATGCCTGATTTAAAATAAGATTGAATCGGGTAACATCACCTTTTGAAGTACATTTTAATCTAAATTTATACTTGGGAAATTTATTTAAGTCCCACTTGTAAAAAACTATATACATATATTAAAGAAACTAAGAAATTAATAAACTTTTAATAAAACAAAATTATACAAAAGAAAATAGTTAGTGGTCAGTGCTTGTGTGTAGATAGCGTGTGTGGGTGTGCACGCAGAACATATTTTCAACGTTTCCTAATTTGGAAACAACAAAATGTACAACAAAATACAAATTTAACATTGCTTTAATTAAGTACAGGGGCGGTTGTAACAAAATGCCGCTGGTGCAGTAAACGTATATTTTATTTAATTACATACAAAGATACGAAAAATTAAAAATTTACAAAAAAAAAGGATAAAAACAAAAACTACAAAAATTCAAAAATCCTAAAAAAAAAAAATATTTCAAAACTATAAAAATCAACACTATTAACAAAACCAATGAAGTTTTGAAACCAGCTGTACTTCAGCTACCAAGCCACTTGCATAACGGCATCACTACATTAATAACGGCACAAACGCCAAGAATTTTATATATACATTTATAACGGCGAATGAAGTAACGCCACAAATACCAAAACATCGACAGAGGCATTACATTTCCAGAAAGTCAGCAGTAGCGGAAAAATACCGTAAGCACCGAAATTTCCAGCAGCGCAGCAACATCGAACGCAGCACCAGTCCGCAGGAAAGGGTTGACAGCAGTAATGTATGTATGTCTATTTCATTTAACTGTACTTATTTCATTAAATTATATTTTACTTATCATAATTTTCTATCACATACTTTTCTAACAACTAAATTGGTTAAGATGTGCATTTTGAATTTTTCCCTTGAATAATTTTATATAAAATCCCAACAAGCAAAGTAAACGTAATTAAACGTAATGTAAGTTTCAAACCACTTTCACAGAAAAATTTTTTGTAAAAATAAAGCTTTTTTCAAATAACTGTTCAAATGCTTTTCCAATCGATAAATTTTTATTTCAATCAATTCATTCAAACATTTATACCTTTTTATCAATTTATTTTCACAATTTATATTAATAAACATTTACCCTAAAAATTAAAAATATATTATTAAAAGTAATAAAGTATAAATTTAATATCGAATTTATTGTTAACAAAAAAATTTTTTCAGAGTTTTTGTACATTTGATAGCCTATGAAGAAAAAATAATAATTTTTTATTAATAAATTAAAACTACATAAAGGCAGTTCAGAGATTTTGTTCATTGATATTGAATGACGTATCAAATATAATATAGCAATATAAATTTTTCGCGGTTGGTGTAAAAGTACTACACGAGTTTGTAAATACAATGACCATTTTCACAAAATCCTGAGCTCCCCTATTCTTCTTGAATATGATATGCCATAAAATGAAATTTTTGCCTTTATATAACACATGAATTTAATATGAAAAAAAATTAAAATGTTTTCATTAACTACAACTTTAAACAAAGCGTTTCGTTTGCTGTAGAAATTATATATATACGGGTTCTCGTGAAACAGTTTGGAAATTTTATTAATAGCGGTGCGTCCGCAATATAATAGAAAATTTTTTTGATAGAAAGCAGTGCGTCCGCGATACAAAATACGTTTTTCATACTTTCAATATAAAGCGATGTGGTCGTAAACATCGCCGTATATTCGGAAAAATTTTGGTTAGGCTTGTGAAAACAAGTGCGGTTTTTTTATATTTTTTTCCAATAGTCCGGAAAAAAATATACCAGCCTGTTTCGGTTTTCCACAAAATAAATAAAACCGGAACACGCTTGCCTATTTCCTTTTGCAAAGCCCATTATGGGGGGCGAGAAACCACAGACCAAGTGTCCTTTTTAGGACAGACTGTCCATTGGTTAGCTAGCGGGGCTAGCCTAGTGGGGGACAGTCGGTAAGTCCGACTAAGTTCGGCACGGAAGGGGGGTAGGCAGTTCTCTAGCCTATAATTTAGAGAAAATCCGCAGACCGGATGTTCCTTTGTTTTCAAAAAAAAAACAAAAAAACAATTATATAATTTTCTTAACCAGACTTACCATTTTATAAAATTTATACCAAACGCGACAAATTTTAACCGAATTTTTAAATAATACTCGGATTTACAAAATATTTACCTGATTTACAAAATTTTTCTTTTAAAATAATTTTCAATAAAATTACGCTGTTTCCAACACATGTCCGATTCTGAGGGCAATTCCAGCGATAAATCAAGCTCTAAAGGAAGGTGTTCACTAGCTCGTCAAGAAGATTTTTTAGGATTTAATGACTCAGATATCGCAGAAAATAATAATTCAAATTTTCAGTCAAAAACTAATATTATAAATACTCAGCCTTCAGCAAATTCGTCTAATAATTCAGACAACCTACTAACTAGCACTTCAAATTTTCAGTCAGAACCTGACTTTTCCAATTCTCAGTCAGCAACCTCAGAACAGAAAAAGGTGCTCATTACCAGTTGCGCCTCAATTATTAGGGACAACTACAGCGGCGATCCACTGGCATTAGAATCTTTTATCGACAAAATAAAATTAATTGAAGTCTTCTCAGATGAAAATTTAAATAGCACTTTTATTGCATTTTTGAAATCCAAATTTGAGGGAAAAGCACGCGAAGCATTACCAACCGTAATAAATTCAGTCGATGACATAAAGACTGCCTTGAGAAATAGAATAAAACCCGACAACTCGAAAGTTGTTTCTGGTAAAATCGCGTCTTTACATGTCATCAATAATAACTACTCAGACTTTGCTAAGCGCGTTGAAGAACTATCCGACGCATTGGAACGTTCTTTGATTATTGAAGGTATGACACAAGCCAAGGCACATGAAATGGCCGTAGAGCAAACAGTGAATGTGTGCAGGTTGAACACTCGTTCAGAATTGGTCAAATCCATCCTGGCTTCAACTACCTTCAGTGATTCAAAAGACGTTGTTGCAGAACGCCGTGTGTTCAATAATTTTAGTAGTAAATTTTATGATCTGGTAACCTTGTGATGTAAACTCGCCGCTGTCTGCCAAGTCCCATTTTGTAATATGAAAAACCGCCATTCGTTGGCAAGCAGTCGGATAAGGCACACAGCGGTAAGTAGAAAATTTGTTATTTTGTTTTGTAACAGGTGTTTGCCATTTTAACGCCAGTAACACACCACCGTGAAAGCCACTACAACGCCACGTCAACGTCGCCGTCTCAGCCAGGAACGTCGCAGCGCTAGCAAAGTCGCAGCACCACTTCGCAACGCAAGGTAAATGTATGTATGCATATTTCTGCCTATATTTCCCAACATCGCCGCCACAAAGCAGTAAATACGTTGCTATTTGTGCCATATATATCAAACAAAGATTCGGGTAATTAATAAATTTAGAGCCACGAATCTGCGTAGTTAAGCCACGGGTCTGCCTCTATACATATATGTAATTTAATAGCCACGCTTCTGTATTAACTGCTTCAATACACCTGCTACATATGTTGCACACACCGCCACGTAGAAGTGCTCGCCTTATGAATAGTAGTAACAACATGGATAAGAACGCCACATTTTCCCAATAACGGAAACGCCGTCCAGCATATCTGAAACTGCCACAAGGACACGTTTAGAAACACAGGTATACAGTGCCCCTAGTAAGTCCGCGGTAACCGAACCAGTACACATCCATGATGGAGCCCCAATTGCCTCAGCCAGCCAAACGGCTATAAACACCGGTTACTTCTCTGACGCCAAGCCATGACCAAAGTAACCACGGTGGTCATAACTACGACGAGATGGAAAAACGTATAGCCATGTTGGAGCTCCATCTGAAAGCCACTCAGGTACAGTTACAAGAACGGGAGTCCCAGAACTATTCCCTTCGGTCAACGGGATTGCATAACGGTAGTTCTGCTGTTACCTACGCCAGCAGCGTCGTCGCGCAGTCGCAGCTAATGCTGCCGCAGTCAACGCAAGCACCTCCAGTGCTACCACAGTCAACGCAGACGCGGATTGAGCCGTCGCCAATGCCAACTAACACACAGTCGAATACCTCTACGCCATTTATCGAAGCCCCTTGTATACCTCCGCCCAATTCTAGAAATTTATACAATTTTTGTCAACCCAATGCAACACCTTATGATTTGCTACATTCAAATAATTTATTTTCAGCTCAGTCGACGCCTCAAGTCAGTGGGACTTGCAATAACGTACAGTATGTACCCTATAATTTGAACCCTCCCAAAAAATTGTTAGATTTGCCTGAGTTTAGCGGTAGGGCTGAGGACTGGCCTATGTTTTATGCATCTTTCGTAGAGTCGACGGCGGCATACAGATATAGCAAATTCGAAAATAACCAGCGTCTCCAAAAGTGCCTTAAGGGTGATGCACGTGAAACGGTCAAGTCACTACTCATCCACCCTAACAATGTAAATTGCATTCTATAACAGTTGAAGTTTAGATTTGGACGACCAGAACAACTGGTTCGTAGTCAGTTAGCGCAGGTTAAAGAGATAGCACCAATCTCTGAGAGTATGTTAGGGAAAGTTATATCATTTGCAATGAAGGTAAAAAACATCTACGCACTTTTGGAATCTGCCGGTGCCGAGAATCATATTGCCAACCCTATGCTACTCGACGAACTTATCGCAAAGTTACCCATGAGCAAACGCATTGAGTGGGGTCGGCATGCAGCCACCATACCTGCTCGAGCCACAATATTACATTTTAGCGACTGGCTCACCTCACTCGCCAATGTCATCTGCACCATCAATGATGACTGCCAACTCGCCGCTCGTGAACCTAAACGCCGTACAGTCCTCCATGTAGATGATACTACTCTGCGGAGTTGTCCTATTTGCCAAGGTCAACACAAGCCATCAGAGTGCAAACGCCTAACTGGAGCCACGGTAGCCGATCGATGGACCCTAGTTAAATCTCGACGATTATGTTTTGCCTGCCTAAAAGGGGGTCACATCACCAGCAATTGCAGAAGGCGAAAGGTTTGCGGCATCGATGGATGCAGTAGAGCACATCATAAATTACTTCATGAGTCTCGGTCAGAGCGTCCGCCAGCTCCATCAACATCGTCGTCACGAGGTGCCTCTCTTGTTACGTCCAGACCTACTTCGCCGCTAAACAATGCTCAACAGCAGCCGCTTAGCGATAAGGGAGCGACCGTTTTAAGCTGTTCTACCAACTCGCCAAGGGTTAAGTTACTCTACCGCATTCTCCCTGTCACACTGTACGGAAAGCAACGTCGCGTGGATACATATGCCTTACTAGATGAAGGTTCATCTATAACGATGATGGAAGACAGCCTCGTAAAGGAGTTAAACCTAGTAGGACGGCCGTACAGTCTGAACATTCAATGGTTTGGGGGGCATTCGGTTCAAGAGCCCGCCACCTTAGTCGAATTACAAATAAGCGGTGCTAGTATGAACAAAAAACACAAGCTGCGACAGGTCCATGCCGTACGTAATCTAAAGCTGCCAACACAAAGCCTTAGTTGGAGTGACCTGGAAATGGACGACAAGGAAGCAAGTCAACTGCCAGTGCAGCCGCACTCAGGAGCCACACCTCGACTTCTCATCGGGATTGATAACTGCCACTTGGGCATAGGTTCAAAAATCACCACGATGAGGAAACACGGTCCGTTTGCAGCCAAAACAGAACTAGGTTGGGTAGTGTTTGGTCCTGTCAGCAAATCCCGTCCTTCGATAGCTACATGTCTTTTCTTGAAATGCAATCCAGATGAAGTGCTTCATAACATGGTTGCCGATTTTTTCGAGACCGAAAGTTTTGGCGTTAGACCATCGCCACCAATCGAAAGCGACGCCGACATCCGCGCACGATCTATTTTGGAGTCGACAACTTGTCGTGTTGGACGAAGATTTCAGACGGGTCTTATATGGAAGGATGATAATATTCAGTTGCCGAACAGTTACAATATGGCGCTCAAGAGGCTAAAGAGCGTTGAAAGGAAAATGAACTGCGATGCCGAGTTTGCTAAAGCGTATAAACAAATCATTGATAGCTATATAGGGAAGGGTTACGCACGTAAACTCACTACGTCGGAATCTATCTTGTCATCGCCGCGTACCTGGTACCTGCCCCATTTTGCCGTAGCAAATCCGAACAAGCCTGGAAAACTTCGATTCGTGTTCGATGCCGCCGCCCAAGTCAATGGTATCTCCTTGAATAGCTGCTTACTTAAGGGACCGCAGGAGTATAAGCCTTTTCCTTCGATTCTCTTCCGCTTTCGTGAACGAGCGGTGGGCCTGTGTGGCGACAGTAAGGAAATGTTTCACCAGATATTAATACGTCTGGAAGATAGGTGTGCCCAGCGCTTTCTGTGGCGCAGTGGTGACTCTGGCCAACCACCCGATATATACGAAATGTGTGTCATGACGTTTGGAGCTGCGTGCTCCCCTTTGTGCGGCTCATTATGTTAAGACGCGAAATGTGTTGGAACACGTCGATGACAATCGTTATACGTCACGGGCCGTGACTGCGATCTTGAAAAATCACTATGTAGACGACTTGGTAGATAGTTTCGACTCAGCAAAGGAAGCCATAACCGTTGCGAACCAAGTAAGGGAGATCCACAAGGATGCCGGCTTTGAGCTCCGTAATTTCACGTCAAACTCGGAGGAAGTGATTGCAGCATTGGGTGGAGTGGACGTCGACAAGGCCATCGGATTAAAAGATGGACTGCAGACTGAGAGAGTTCTTGGGTTACATTGGCACTCTACAATGGACTGTTTTAAGTTTGGACTGAAGTTTAACAAAGTAAGCGAGGCGGTAGTGAACGGAGGTAGGTGTCCTACAAAGAGGGAACTTCTCAGTGTGGTTATGTCCATATTCGACCCACTGGGATTTCTAGGTAACTTCGTGATAGGAGCAAAGTTATTGATGCGAGAAGTGTGGAGGCACGAAACACATTGGGATGACCCACTCCCAGCAAACATAGCCGAATCATGGGAAAGATGGGGAATGCAACTGCCAGCGGTAATGGAGTACGCCTGCCCTCGCTTCTATTTCCGAAATGGTACGCCGAAATCTCTACAGTTACACGTATTCGTCGACGCCAGCGAAAATGCCTTTGCTGCTGTCACATATTGGAGAGCAACGAATGCCCGAGGTGAGATAGAGGTCACATTCATCTGCGCGAAATCAAAGTGCGCTCCACTAAAAACTTTGACCATACCGCGATTAGAGCTGCAGGCCGCAGTTTTAGGAGCTCGTCTTCAACAAGCTGTGCGAGAAGCACATTCTTTCAAAATCGACAAATGTTTTCTTTGGAGTGATTCGGGAACAGTGTTCAAATGGATTCGAAGCAAACATCGTAAATATAAGCCCTTCGTGCAGCATAGAATCGCCGAAATATTAGCCGCCACTCACGAGTCCGATTGGCGCTGGATACCCACAGCACAAAACGTGGCCGATGAAGCCACTCGAGCCCATCATAATATCGTGCTTGGCCCCTAGACTCGTTGGGTACAAGGTCCATCATTTCTGCGCGAAGAGGAATATGCCTGGCCTACTGAAGATGGCATCTCTGCCGATGTTGTTCATGAAGAAGAATTGCGCCCACAGCATACATTTATCATCGTATGCAAAAATTTAATTGACTTCGATCGGTTCTCTTCATACAATAGGCTACTACGAACTACCGCCTGGGTTGTGCTGTTCGTCGAGATATGCCGCCGAACCCAAAATAAGAATCCGTATGGTCTTACAGCTAACAATCTCGAAGCAGCGAAGCTTCTCCTATGCCGCATCGTTCAGAATGAATGTTTCACCGAGGAAATCCAACAGATCCAAGATGGAAAAGAAATATCAAATCAGAGCCCTTTGGTGCAGTTGTCGCCGTATCTGGATGAGAATGGTGTGTTACATGTTCGTGGACGTATAGATGCAGCCAGCTGGCTCCCGATATGTACTAGACGCCCTATAATATTGCCGCCAAAACATGTGCACACGAAACTTTTAACGGAGCATTATCACATCCTCATGGGCCATCAAAATACCGAAGCCACCATATGCGCTATTCGCCGAGAGTACTGGGTGCCGCGTCTAAGAACGCTTCTACGAAATGTCATCGCTAACTGTAAGGTTTGCCGCCTACGGAAAGCAGCACCAGTCCCGCCATTAATTGGGCCTTTGCCAGTGGATCGACTTACGCCCTACGTAAGGCCGTTTACTTACACTGGTATGGATTACTTCGGGCCACTTAACGTAACAGTGAGGCGGAGTACAGAAAAGCGGTGGGTAGCACTTTTCACATGCCTAACCACGCGGGCTGTGCATCTGGAGGTAGCTCACGATCTGAGCACTGACTCCTGCATCATCGTAATCAGAAATTTTATTAATCGTAGGGGCGTCCCTACACGGTTGAGGTCAGACAATGGGAAAAACGTTGTTGGTGTGAACAACGAGGCCAAGAGATTCACCGAGGTATTCGATTGCGAGCGTGTCCAGGGCGAGCTTTCCCGACGAGGTGTAGATTGGGTGTTCAGCTCACCGTATAACCCAGCTGAAGGTGGCGTTTGGGAGAGAATGGAGCATGTGTGTCAAGCGAGTCCTACATCAAACGCTTAAAGAGGTTGCACCTCGGGAACATACACTATATAGCTTCCTTGTTGAGGCGGAAAACATCGTTAACTCCCGGCCACTAAGCACTTGCCCATCTCTCCAGACCAAGAACAGCCATTGACGCCGAATGACTTTTTATTGGGGCCGAATAATACTGCGCATACGCCCAGCGTGGACAACGTATTGGCAGGTCCCGTGGCTCAACGACAACAGTGGCGCGTGGCTCGTCAACTCAGAGATCACTTCTGGAAAAGGTAGGTGCTGGAATATCTCCCCACGCTAACACGTCGAACGAAGTGGTGCCAGTCTACGAAACCGTTGAAAGAAGGAGCGCTAGTGTTCATCTGCGATCCAAATGTGCCAAGAAGAGAGTAGTGTCGTGGCGTGGTGGAGCGAGTGTATCCTTCGAAAGACGGAGTTGTCCGCCAAGTTGATGAACGAACGAACTCTGGGGTGAAGAGAAGAGCTGTAGCCAAGTTGGCCGTTCTGGACGTTGAGTCTGGTGAATAGAGTGATTCACGGGGGCGGGGATGTTGCAGAACGCCCTGTGTTCAATAATTTTAGTAGTAAATTTTATGATCTGGTAACCTGGCGATGTAAACTCGCCGCTGTCTGCCAAGTCCCATTTTGTAATATGAAAAACCGCCATTCGTTGGCAAGCAGTCGGATAAGGCACACAGCGGTAAGTAGAAAATTTGTCATTTTGTTTTGTAATGTGATTTTATTAACCTGTAACCTGATTTAGAAATAAGTCACCCACCCAACCTACCATCTAATAAGCCAACATCAATTGTTCACAACTGGGTGCGTTAAATTCGCAAGCCTGAGCCAACGACATCAAATTTTATTCCGCTACAGACGTAGTTGCAAAAATGATAGTCGAACGTAATAATGAGGTAAAAGAAAGACAAGTACTAGCATTCCGTACT
This sequence comes from Eurosta solidaginis, assembly GCF_040869045.1. Taxonomy (NCBI): domain Eukaryota; kingdom Metazoa; phylum Arthropoda; class Insecta; order Diptera; family Tephritidae; genus Eurosta; species Eurosta solidaginis. Next base: position 87,151,735 of record NC_090319.1, on the reverse strand, counting down.
CGTGGTAATTGGCAAAGTAGTTTTCGAGGAAATTATAGAGGTAATAATTTCAATAACAGGTACAACAATCCAAATGCAAGATTCAACAATAACAATAGAAATAACTACAACAATAATAATTACGGGTACAATAATTCTAATAGAGGTAATAATGACAGATATAGCACTAATAGAAACAATCAGCCTAATAGTAGTAACAATAATGCTAATAATAATAATAGACGTTCAAATTCGCGAAGTAATGCCAATGTACGCGCTTTAAACGTGAACGACCCTCAGGAGCGAACACGGGGGGATTGGGATCACGATTTAGACAATTAAACGAATCTTCTCCAAAAATATTAAAATTCATCTACTGCTTGAATCTTAATTATTCGGATTTTATTGAACTTCAATGTAGCGATTCCTACAAACCATGTACTTTTCTAGTAGATGCTCAAGCAGATATTTCTTTAATCAAAATTTCAAGTTTATCTCAAAATTGTAACTTTAATAGTAACGAAATAACCAACATAACAGGCGTAACACCTGAAACAATTTCAACTTTTAAAAACCAACTTAATTGCATATAAATTTTTAATACCGCATACCTTACATGTAGTTAACGACGATTTCAATATACCTTCAGATGGAATACTCGGCAAAGACTTTTTAAAATTAAATAAATGCATTATTAATTATGCAAGCGATAGCATAACTATTAATACCGGCTTAAAAACACTAAATATTCCAATTTTGCACGGTACAAGTACCGATTCTTTAGTTATTCCTCCGAGATGTGAAGTTTATCGGTTATTTAAATTACCAAAATGCGATAATCCTGTTTTTGTAGACTCACAAGAAATCTGTAGTGGTGTTTTTACGGCAAAGTGCATTGTTGACACAAATAATCCAGTTCTAAAAATTTTAAATGTTTCCGACGAAGTAAAACATGTCAACAATTGCAATATCGTAACGGAAGATATCACCAACTACAATGTCTACAAAATCAATGAAACTTCAAAAGATCAAAAACGCTTAGAGGAATTAACGAAAATTTTGAAAAATCAAATGCCGGGTTATGCTCAAAAATAATTACTAGATTTATGCTTAAAATATGCCGATGTATTCGCTTTAAAAACTGATCGTATGACTTTAATTAATTTTTACGAACAAAAGCTACATTTAACTGATAAAAATCCAGTCTATATAAAAAATTATCGTTTACCATATACACAACGTGAAGAAATTAATAAACAAGTCGAAAATTTAATGCGAAATGATTTAATAGAACCCAGCTTTTCTAATTATAACAGTCCTTTAATTTTGGTGCCGAAAAAAGATCCTTCAGGCCAAAAGTCTTATCGTATGTGCGTTGAGTTCAGAGCAGTCAACAAAAAGCTTATCGCAGACAAATTTCCGTTGGCACGCGTAGACGACATACTCGACAATCTTGGCAGAGCCAAATATTTTTCGACTTTAGATCTTTTTTCTGGTTTTCACCAAATACCACTTCATGTCAATTCTAGAGACGTTACATCTTTCAGTACAGATCGAGGAGCTTTTCGTTGGAAAGTTTTACCTTTCGGTTTAAATATAGCACCAAACTCTTTTTCACGTATGATGTCATTAGCATTTTCAGGCATTTCGCCAAATCAAGCTTTTATGTACATTGACGATGTTATCGTCATCGGTTGTAGCGAGACACATCACCTCAAAAATTTAGAAAAAGTTTTCGATACTTGTAGAAAATTCAATTTAAAGTTAAATCCCAACAAATGCAATTTCCTTCGTTCTGAAGTAACTTTTTTAGGCCATAAATGCACCTCAAAAGGCCTGCTGCCAGATGACTCAAAAATAGACGCAATTAAAAAATACACTAAGCCTAAAGACAAGGGCGCTGTTAGGCGATCCGTTGCATTTGCAAATTATTACAGGCGTTTTATACCTAACTTTGCGTCACTGGCAGCCGCTTTAAATCGTCTAAATCGGAAAAAAGTTGAATTTGTTTGGGATGATGCTTGCGAAAATGCTATCTCTTTATGTTAACATATGGTACAATGAAAGCCATTAGATCCGATTTAGGGACGGAATACAAAAATGAATTATTCTCGGAATTAACAAAACTTTTAAAAATTAATCATGATTTCTCAACAGCTTATCACCACGAAACTGTTGGTACTGTTGGAAGAAACCATAGAGTCTTTAACGAATATTTACGTTATCTAGATGAAACGTATTCAGATTGGGATACGTATTTGAAATACTTTACATTTTTACATAATACTACAAGTAGTTCGGTTTTTGATAATAAATTAACTCCTTTCGAATTAATATTTGGCAGAAAATCTACAATGCCACATGAATTACAAAAGGAACAAATCGATCCGATTTATAATGTAGAAAATTATACAAAAGAGCTAAAATATAGAATGCAAAAATCTCATAAAGTGGCAACAAATTTGATTAATAAACATAAAATAAGAAATAAAGAATTATATGATAAAACGGCTAAACCTTTAGAAATTAAAATTAATGATAGGGTTTTAGTAGAAACAGAACCGAGAAATAAACATAGAAATATATATCAAGGTCCCTACATAATAAAGAATATCGATGGACCAAATGTAAAAATTTTTGATGAAATTAATAAAATTGAAAAAACTGTACCGAAAAATCGTATACAAAAAATTAATTAAATTGATAGCCGAAAATAATCTTTAAATATAAACCTACTTTAAGAACACGCCAATTAAGGCCAAACTAAACAAACTATTAATGTTAATTTTTAATACGGCCTAATGTACAAAATTTATATGTTAAATTGAAATACTTAATAAATATATATTTACTCAGTTTAATAATAAGTATACATTTTAAAAAAATAGTAACGGCTCACTTCAAACTAAAAACATTATTTTTTACATATTTCATTTTCTTATAAATTCAAATCTTAATCCTAGTAAAGCCTAAAGAAGAATGTGGCAAGACTGATCACCTTGCCAAATTCTTCTTTTCTGAAGGGAGATGATGAAGTGTCAAATTGGGTCACTGCATTTAAATCTGGCAACTCCCCCTCTAATAAATAAAAAGATACAATGCTCATATTAACACTTGGCATCACTTAAAATGTTAGAGTGGAATGACGCGGAGATTCAACCCCATTGGTTGAATCTCCCGTTACTCGAATTCATCACGCCATCGCATCATACAATTTTCCTGTTATGCGCAAAAATGCATACCGAGATGGTTGCTGCTGAAAGCGCAGTTTAAGCCCCAAATACACGACACGAACATTTCCGCGAACATTCCGCAATCTTGTTCCATACGAAATTTTGGCCGAACATTAGTTCTCTTTCAGACAGCGATGAATACGGACAACAATTGTGTTGCAGCAATATTGCTCGCTGTGGCAATTAAGCGTAAAAAAAAGAGAGAAGATCGCAAAACAATGATGGCAAAGATTTATACATTTCAATAAATTCACTCAGAAATTTTTTATTGTCCATTTTACTTTTCCGCGCACGTCTGTTCCGTTCAGAAATTACTACGATTATGAGCTATTTCGCCATACACGCACGAACAGTTCGCGCAAATTTCGCCAAAAATTAAAATATTTTGATTTTTGGCGAACATTTGCGCGAACTGGCAAACACCACCATACACGACAGAAAAGGTCGCAGAAACATGACATAACGGGAATGTTCGCGGAAATGTTCGTGTCATGTATTTGGCGCTTTAGTTTAGTTTCAGTTTGAAGTGAATCGGTGTCCTATACAGAACGAAAAATAAAAGTCGAAGACTCTTAAGTGTGTAAATCAAAAGTGTGTTAATCAAAAGTGAAAAAACTAAAACTAGAAATAAAGACTAACTAATTTTAAAATTAAATAAGTTTTTATTAATTTGAAAAGGAAACAACTAAAGAAAACGCAGTGAGTGTGTGCGTACAGGCGTGGGGCTGCAAGCCCAAAATTAAGTGGCATTTAAATGCCACGCTACAACCTGGACGACATCATCGTATTGGGCAAGAACTTTGATGAACATCTTAAGAACTTGGAGGAAGTTTTCCAGAGAATAGCTGGCGCTGGTCTGAAGTTAAGTCCCAAAATGTGTGCGCTGTTTAAAAAGGAAGTCAATTATTTGGGTCGCAAGGTTACGACAGAGGGCATCTGCACTGCGAAAGAAAAAATAGAGGCTGTAAAGGATTGGCAAAGACCACAGAACCTACATGAATTGAGAAGTTTCTTTGTGCTGTGCACATATTACCGCCGATTTGTACCAAATTTTTCCAGCGTAGCCCATAGCCTCCATGAGCTTACAAGAAAAAACAAAGCTTTTGAATGGAAGAAGGAGCAAGAAGTGGCTTTCCAAACATTGAAGGAGCGTTTGTGCACTGCCCCAATGTTAGCATATCCGATTCCAGGAGCAACATTTATTCTAGATACAGATGCGAGTGGATATGCTATAGGAGGCGTTATATCAGAACTGGTCGATGGACAGGAGAAGGTAGTTGCATATTACAGCCGTTCGATTGGAAAACCAGAGAGGAATTACTGTGTTACTCGGAGAGAGCTGTTGGCATTGGTAGAGTGCATTAAACATTTTCACAAATACCTCTACGGCCAGCGATTCCGTGTCAGGACAGATCACGCAGCGTTGAAATGGCTTCTGCAGCTCCGTAATCCGGAAGGACAATTGACACGGTGTATCGAGCGACTACAAAGCTATGACTTTTCCATTGAGCATCGAAAAGGTAGTACCCATGGAAATGCCGATGCAATGTCACGAAGACCATGTAGTTTGGAATGCAAGCACTGTTCAAACGCCGAGGCTAAAGAAGACATTATAGATTTCCGGCTAATGACTATAACGTGTACGGATGAATGGGACAAGGAACAACTAAGAAAGTGTCAGCTAGAAGATACAGATCTGTCACATATTATGCAAGGGCTCGAACGAAACGAAAGACCAAGCAGAGTGGAGATGTCAGCAGAGAGTCCCATTGCGAAGTCATATTGGGCACAGTGGAACAGTTCAGAATTGATATCCGGTTGCTTGCATCGAGTATGGGAGGGTGAGGATGGTGAATGCAAGAAGAAACTGCTAGTTGTTCCCAGAAAGAGGATTCCTGACGTGCTCAGCGAGCTGCACAATGGTCCAAGTGGAGGTCATCTTGGAATCACGAAACACTCGAGAAAATTAAGCAGAGATTCTATTGGTTTGGTTGCCGTCAGTCGGTCACCGAGTGGATTGCCAACTGCGAGGTATGCAAAACAGAGCGAAAGGGCCCAAAACCCGAAGTCATGGCCAGATGAAGCAGTATATTTCAGGTACACCATTTGAAAGGATCGCCATGGATGTCGCAGGTCCATTTCCTACTAGCAACCGCGGAAACAAATACGTACTGGTGGTTATGCATTATTTCAGTAAATGGCCAGAGGTATACCCAATCCCAAACCAAGAAGCAGAAACAGTAGCAGAAGTGGTTAAAAACGAATGGGTTGCAAGGTATGGTGTACCAATGGAGTTACATTCTGACCAAGGCAGGAATTTTGAATCAGCTATGTTCCAAGAAATGGCAAGAAGTTGGGCATTCGGAAAACACGGACAACTGCATTGCATCCTCAGTCCGATGGTATGGTGGAACGTTTCAATAGAACATTGGAGGAGCTTTTAAGGAAAGTAGTAGACAAGTACCATAAGGACTGGGATACACACTTATCATTATTCTTGATGGCCTACCGATCGGCAGTACATGACACAACGGGCCAAACTCCCGCAAAGGTAATTTTTGGCAATGACCTTCGACTGCCAGCTGATTTGAAGTATGGGATAGATGCCGATGCGGAGAGGAATGTCAAGATAGCCACTGGTGTCTTGGAATAAGAGCTAAGAGAGATACACGATCTGTTAAGGCAACGAGCAAAGATTATGAGTGACAAGATGAAAGCGAGGTACGATAAAGCAATTAATTCGGAAGGGTTTCAGGAAGGAGATTTGGTGCTGCTATACAACCCACAACGAAAAAAAGGTTTGTCCCCGAAATTGCAGTGTAACTGGGAAGGCCCATACAAAGTTGTAAAACGGATCAACGATGTAGTGTGCCGCATACAAACCATTACCAAACCACGAACCAAATTGAAAGTGGTACATTTGGAGATGCTAGCAGCGTTTAGATCGAGAGATTTGTCTGATCGGGACGATCAGACTTAGGTGGAGGGCAGTGCTACGAATATTAGCAAAACTAAGGGGTGCTGCTATCTCTAAGCCGATGCTAAGCAGTGACGTGAATTCACATCAATGATTCAATCATTATGTATCTACATAAACGAAACAATAATTGCGTCTACACATATGTACCATGTACGTATACGAGCAGCGGAGAGTCAATGCACAAACACATGCATATATCTGAGATACTCCTGAAAGTATGCAATGAGAGAAGCTATAAAATTGTGCAATTGTAGTTACAGCTGAGAAGTTTGAGAGCTGATGGACTAGAAGATTCTGGAAATGGAAGCGCCTAGAAGATGCAACGTTGAAATCAGAGAGTATAAAAGGCAGCAATTGTAGAGGCGCTGGAATTCAGTTTGAGTTGAGCTATCAAGCAGTTATTGGTTAAGCACGCAATCTGGCGGGCAATAGTAGAGTTTCATTTGAGTTATCAATCAGTTTGGTTGTTAAGCAAGCTATTTGCAAAGTATAAGTGTTATGGTGAAGTACTTTAATAAAGGCTATTTTTCCATTATTCAATATTGGAGTTATTTATTCAACAGTTTAGTGATTCGAACTTAGCAGAAGGGCAAATAAGAGGATTTGCAAGTAAATTCGTTACAATATATATCAAGAGTGACGTGGCTGCAAAGGCGCGAAAGCATCGATTCTTTCTTGGATGACAACAAGTACTTCGTACAGTATGCCTTGCCTCGGGAGAATTCTAAGCCTCTTAAACCTGGTGGGGTCAATCCGATACATACACATACCCGGCTGTCGTTGTTGTTGTAGCGAAGGCCTTGGGGAATGTTATCGATGCTGATGGTCATATGCCGGATGCAGATCCGGTGCGTTCCGGTAAGAAGCACCATTAAGGCACCAGCCCGACCATATCGGGAACGATTTAGTAAGACCCCATGAAACCTTCAAGGCCATACCGTCCTCCTACCCCCTAGATCTATGAGGAACTTCGGATCGCTATAACTTCGGCTGTTAATGAAACAGGATTCGCCACGGGTAGGTGAGGTTGCGAGGGTTGCGCTACACAACCTCTTAAATCAATTTGGTATTTTAGTCGCCTCTTACGACAGGCATACCTACCGCGTGTATATTCTAAGCACCTAACCCGGCTGTCGTTGTGTTGCTGTTTTTGTTGTTGTTGTGGCGATAAGGTTGCTCCCCGAAGGCTTTGGGGAGTGTTATCGATGTGATGGTCCTTTGCCGGATACAGATCCGGTACGCTCCGGTAACACAGCACCATTAAGGTCCTAGCCCGACCATCTCGGGAACGGTTTATATGGCCATATTCAACCTTCAGGCCATCCCTCCCTCCCCACCACCAAGTTCCATTAGGAGCTTGGGGTCGCTAGAGCTTCGTCTGTTAGTGAAACAGGATTCGCCGCGGATAGGTGAGGTTGACAATTGGGCTTGGATAAGCTGTATATTGCGCTGGCAACCTGAAGGGTTGCGCTACACGCTCCTTTAATCTGGTATTTTAGTGGCCTCTTACGACAGGCATACCTACCACGTGTATATTCTGACCCCCTAACCCGCTGGGGGGAGCGTCGTTGTGATTAAGCGCCTATTGGGGCATTAAACAGGCGACAGTTTGCTATGGAATTCACAGACTTTTTGTACCCTTTTCTCTAGATTGTTTTCTCAGTGATCTATTTTTTGGGGATAGCGCGCTTACCATACCAAAGATGTTGTTGTTGTAGCAGTGCTTCGCCAAATCCAATAGGCGCGGCCGATCATAAATTGTCCTCAGTATCCTCCAACGGGAGTCGATGAAAACTAGCAGTTTCAACAGGGGCCATACCAAATCGTTCCCGATATGGCGCTTTTTACCGTAACGTCTGCATGCGGAAAAGGACCATGGTGTGGTTTTTGTAGCACTCCCCATGGTCTTCGGAGAGTGTCCTTATAGCTACAACAACAACAACAAGGTACAAGTTTCAAAAAAGCAAATGCTAAAACCGGCAAATGTTTCAGAAATAGTTTTTCAAACACCTACCCAATGTTTTTCTGCCACCTCGAAAAGCAAACAACATCATTTGGAAGTAAAATTCATTAATTGAGGTTCTCCAATTTGCGGCGTCCTCTACCTCAATTTTTCGCGACATATATTATTCTTGCAATTAATTTGTTTTTTTTATATTATTTTGTTTTTTTTTTTTACTTGAATTTATTTCATTTTATTAATGTTACTAAATAGTTTTAATATAAAGAAGTTGTTTTAATTTATTCCTTTTTATTTTATTTTGTTTTCTTTTGTTTTATTTTATACTAGCCTTTACCCGCGGCCCCGTCCGCAAGGAGAAAACAAAATATATGTGCTATTCACCTTAGCCTGCTTATCAAGTTTTCTGTTTAAAAATTATTTTTGTCAATGTATTTTATTTTTGTAATTTAGTAAAAAAAAAGAACTAAATGAGAAGATAAGCTGAATGGCACGCATGAATAGTATAATACAGTTTTTTCGAATTAAGAAAATACATTTTGTTTTTAAATTAAATTAACTGATATGAAAGGGGTGAAAGAATTACTACTCATAGAACAAAGGTGTGAAACTACAATTAGCTAAAACTAAAGAGAATTTTTTAGATGAAAATAGTGTTGCTTTTTCGGGTTTTAGTTGATTAAAATATTACAAAAAGTGTAATTATAGTTATAACAGTTCCTTACACTATTATAGAACGAAAAAGCTGTGTTAGATTGAAGATTAAACATACCGAATTTTAATTACGAATAATTAGCAGCAACTCCACGGCCATAAAAGCTCATAATTTAAAAAGGCATGTGTGCTGAACTACCGGTTGCGAAGAGACCTAAAATGATCCCGGAAGGGTCCCAAGATGATCCTAAAATTCCAGGACAGATCCCGAAAATCATTCAGAAATTAACCAGGAGGGGTCCCAAAATGAATCAGAAATAGTCCCGAAAAAGTCCCGAAATTACCCTTATGGGTTCCCGTACAGATCCCGAAAACCATCCAGAAATGATACCGAAAGGCTCCCCCAATCATCCCGTATTAGTCCCGAAAAAGTACAGGAATGGCCCCGACGGGATTCCTGACGGATTCCGAAAACCATCCAGAAATTATGCCGGAAGGGACACCAATGATCCCGAAAAAGTCAAGAAATGGCCCCGACGGGATCCCGGATGGATCCCAAAAACCATACTGAAATGATGTCGGAAAATATCCCAAATGATCTCGAAATGGCCCCGAAAAAGTCCCGAAATGATCCCGACGGGATCCCGGACGGATCCCGAAAACTATCCAGAAATAATGCCGGAAAGGTCCTCAAATGATCCCCTAATAGTCCCGAAATGACCATGACGGGATCCCGGACGGATACCGCAGATTATCCAGAAATGATTCCGAAAGGGTCCCCACTTCAGCCCGTATCAGTCGAGAAAAAGTCCCGAAGCGACGGGATCCCGAAAAATATCTAGAGATGATGCCGGAAGGTACCCCAAAATGATCCCGAAATAGTCCCGAAATCACCCCTACGGGACCCCGAACGGATCGCGAAAACTATCCAGAAATGATGCCGAAAAGGTCCCCAAATGATCCCCTAATAGTCCCTGCTGGGATACCGAACGGATCCCGAAAACCATCCAGAAATGATGCCTAAAGGGTATCCAAATGATCCCGAATTAGTCGAGAAAAAGTCCCGAAATGACCCCGACGGGATTCCGGACGCATCCCGAAAACCTAGAAATGATGCCGGAAAATACCCCAAATGATCCCGAAAAAGTCCCGTATTGACCCCGACGGGATCCCGAAAACCATCTAGAAATGATGTCGGAAGGTACCCCAAATGATCCGGAAAAAGTCTAAAAATAACCCCGACGGGTCCCGGACGAATCCCGAAAACCATCCAGAAATGATGCCGAAATAGTCCCCAAATTACCCCGACGAGATCCCGGACGGATCCCGAAAACCATCCAGAAATGATGCCGAATGATCCCGTATTAGTCGCGAAAAATTCCCGAAATGACCACGACGGGATGCCGGACGAATCCCGAAGACCATCCAGAAATGATGCCTAAAGGGACCCAAAATAACCCCGAAAAAGTCCCGTAATGATCACAGAAACCATCAAGTACCCCGACGGGATGCCGGACGGATCCCGAAAACCATCCAGAAATGATGCCGGAAGGGTCCCCAAATGATCGCGAAATAGTGCCGAAATGATTCTGGAATAGTCCCGAAAATGTCCCAAAATAACCCCGACGGGATCCCGGACGGATCCCGAAAACTATACAGAAATGATCCCGGAAGGGTCCCAAAATGATCCCGAAATAGTCCCGAAAAAGTCCCGAAATTACCACGGCGTAATCCCGGACCGATCCCGAAAACCATCCAGAAATGATCCCGGAAGGGTATCGATATGACCCTTACGGGATTACAAACAAGGTGAAGCTAATTATAAAACCATGTTAATAAGGCAGCAGGCGCATTGGAGCGAATAAAAAGTTACATAGAAACATACAGGTAAAGCTAATAAAAGCGTGCTAATAAAAACAATTGATGGAGGGCGGATGACGGGAGTAGAGGAGAGGACCACTGATCGTTCCTCCAAAATTGTCTAGATCTCGATCTGTATGTACCAGATTCCAAAAACTATTGATTTAGGAGAAAATTTATATTGAGTTATAACAATTTATAGATTTTACACCAGAGGGGGAGATAAAGGGGGCGGGCGGAGGGTGTCACTGATTACTTTGTAAGCCCTCGACTTATTTGACCCCTTGAGTCTGTGATATTGGTGAAGGCCAGTATACGTAAAGTTATAATGTGTAAAAATTATTAAAAAGTAATTGCTCGAAGGGGTCGTGGAACCCCCATCCCTCTTTCCATGTTCGAAAAAAATTTCGCTAGTAGACTACTGTCTGTGTCCCAAATTTCATCAAAATCCGTGCAGCCATTCTGGCGTGATTCAGTCGCAAAGACGAAAAAATATAATAATTAAATTATAACTGTTCCTAGGGGGCGGGGACCACGCCCCTTTTGAAAAATATATAGCTAGTAGATCCTTCTAGACTATTGGCTATATGTGTGCAAAATTTCATCCAAATCGGTCCAGCCGTTCTTGCGTGATTGAGTCACAAAGACAAACGTCTGGACAAACATCCAAACATCCAAACATCTAAACATCCAAACATCCAAACTTTGCCATTTATAATATATACTAGCCTCTACCCGCGGCCCCGTCCGCAAGGAGAAAATGAAATATGTGGGCTATTCACGTTAGCCTGCTTATAAAGTTATCTGTTTAAAATTTTTTTTCTATCTAATGCATTTTATTTTTGTAATTGAGTAAAAAAAAGAACTTTATGAGCTGATAACCTGATAGGATCCCAAAATGATAACGAAATTATCCGGAAAAAGCCACGAAATGACCCCGACGCTATCGCGGACGGATCCCGAAAACCATCCAGAAACGCCCCGGAAGTGTTTCCAAAAGTTCCCGAAGTAGTCCCAAAAAAACCCGAAATGACAACGACACGATTCTAGACTTATCCAGATAACCACACAGAAATGATGCCTGAAGGGTACCAAATTGATCCCGAAATAGTCCCGAAAAAGTTCCGAAATTACCCTGACGGGCTCCCGGACGGATCTCAGAAACCATCCAGAAAATATCCAGGAAGGGTCCCTAAATTATCCCGACTAACTCCAGAAAAAGTTCCGAAATGGCTCCGAGGGGATCCACGATGGATCGCGAAAACCATACAGAGATGATTCCGGAAGGATTCCAAAATGATCCCGAAATAGTCCGGAATTGACCCAGATGGCATCCCGCACAGATCCAGAAATGATCCCGGAAGGGTGCAAAAACTATCCCGGAAAAGTAACAAAAAATCCCGAAATGGCTCCTACGGCATCCCGGACGGATCCAGAAATGATCTCGGAAGGGTCCCCAAATGATCCCAAAATGGTCCCGAAATGACCCTGATGGATCCGGCAAACCATCAAGAAATTATGCCGAAAGGGTCCCAAAATGATCCCGAAATAATACAGAAAAAGTCACGAAACGACCCCTAGAGGATCCCCAAATGATCGCGTATTAGCCCCGAAAAGGTCCCGAAATAACCCCGACGGGATCCCGGACAAATCCCGAAAACCATCCAGAAATGATGCCGGAAGGAATCCCAAATGATTCCGTAAAAGTCCCGCATTGATTCCGACGGGATCCCGAACGGATACCGAAAATCATCCAGAAGTGACGCCGGAAAGGTCCTCAAATGATCACCTAATAGTCCCGAAATGACCCTTAAGGGGTCATGGACGGATCCCATAAACCATCCAGAAATGATCCCGATATATTCCCGAAGAAGTCCCGAAATGACCCTGACGGGATCTCGAACGCACCCCTAAATGACCCTGACGGGATCCCGGACAGATCCCGAAATCCATCCAGAAATGATCTTGGGAGGGACCCCAAATGATCCCGAAAAAGTCCCGCAATGATTCCGAGGGGATCCTGATCGGATACCGATAACCATCCAGAAGTGATGCCGGAAAGTTCCTCAAATGATCACCTAATACCAAAATGACCCTGACGGCATCCCGGACTGATCCCAAAATCCATCCAGAAATGATCTTGGGAAGGTCCCAAAATTATCCCGAAATAGTCTCGGAAAAGTTCAGAAATTACCCTGACGGGTTCCCGGACGAATCCTGAAAGCCATCTCTAAATGATCCCGAAAAAGTCCCGAAATGACCCTGACTGGACCCCGAAAGGATCCCGAAAACTATCCAGAAATGATGCCGGAAATGTCCTCAAATGATCACCTAATAGTTCCGAAAAGACCCTGACGGGATCCCGAACGGATCCCGACAACTATCTAGAAATGATGCCGAAAGGGCCCGCAAATGATCCCGTATTAGTCGAGAAAAAGTCCCGAAATGAACCCGACGGGATGCCGGACGAATCCCAAAAACCAGCCAGAAATGTTGCCGGAAGGGACACCAAATGATCCCGAAAAAGTCCCGCAATAATTCCGACGGGATCCTGAGCGGATACCGAAAACCATCCAGAAGTGATGCCGAAAAGGTCCTCAAATGATCACCTAATAGTCCCAAAATGACCCTGACGGCATCCCGGACAGATCCCGAAATCCATCCAGAAATGATCTTGGGAGGGTCCCAAAATTATTCCGAAATAGTCTGGGAAAAGTCCAGAAATTACCCTGACGGATACCGGACGAATCCTGAAAACCAGTCTTAAATGATGCCGAAAAAGTCCCGAAATGACCCTGATGGGACCCGGAAAGGATCCCGAAAACTAACCAGATATGATGCCGGAAAGGTCCTCAAATGATCTCCCAATATTTCCGAAAAGACCCTGACGGGATCCCGAACGGATCCCGACAACTATCCAGAAATGATACCGAAAGGGCCCGCAAATGATCCCGTATTAGTCGAGAAAAAGTCCCGAAATGACCCCGACGGGATGCCGGACGAATCCCAAAAACCATCCAGAAATGATTTTGGAAGGGACCCCAATGATCCCGAAAAAGTCCCGCAATTATTCCGACGGGAATCTGAACGGATACCGAAAACCATCCAGAAGTGATGCCGGAACGGTCCCCAAATGCTCACCTAATAGTCCCAAAATGACCCTGAGGGCATCCCGGACAAATCCGGAAATCCATCCAGAAATGATCTTGGGAAGGTCCCAAAATGATCCCGAAATAGTCTCGGAAAAGTCCAGAAATTACCCTGACGGGTTCCCGGACGAATCCTGAAAGCCATCCTTAAATGATCCCGAAAAAGCCCCGAAATGACCCTGACGGGATCCCGAAAGGATTCCAAAAACTATCCAGAAATGATGCCGGAAAGGTCCTCAAATGATCCCCTAATAGTTCCGAAATGACCGTGACGGGATCCCGAACGGATCCCGACAACTATCCAGAAATTATGCCGAAGGGGTCCGCAAATGATCCCGTATTAGTCGAGAAAAAGTCCCGAAATGACCCCGACGGGATCCCGGACGAATCCCAAAAACCATCCATGAATGATGCCGGTAGGTATCCCAAATGATCCCGAAATAATCCCGAAATGACCTCGTCGGCATCCCGGACGGATACCGAAAATTATCCAGAAATGATGCCGGAAAGGTCCACAAATGATCCCCTAATAGTCCCGAAATTACCCTGATGGGATCCCGGACGGATCCCGAAAACCATCCAGAAATGATGCCGGAAGAGCCCCCAAATGATCCCGAAAAATCCCCAAATGACCCCGACGATATCCCGGACGGATCCCGAAAACCATCCAGAAATGATGCCGGAAGAGCCCCCAAATGATCCCGAAAAAGTCCCCAAATGACCCCGACGAGATCCCGCACGGATCCCGAAAACTATCCAGAAATGATGCTGGAAGAGCCCCAAATGATCCCGAAAAAGTCCCCAAATGACCCCGACATACTCCAGAAAAGGTTCCGAAATGGCTCCGAGGGAATCAACGACGGATCGCGAAAACCATACAGAAATGATTCCGGAAGGATCCCAAAATGATCCCGAAATAGTCCGGAAATGACCCAGATGGGATCCCGCACAGATCCAGAAATGATCCCGGAAGGGTCCAAAAACTATCCCGGAAAAGTAACAAAAAATCCCGAAATGGCTCCTACGGCATCCCGGACGGATCCAGAAATGATCTCAGAAGGGTCCCCAAATGATCCCAAAATGGTCCCGAAATGACCCTGATGGATCCGGCAAACCATCAAGAAATTATGCCGGAAGGGTCCCCAAATGATCCCGAAATAAAACAGAAAAAGTCACGAAACGACCCCTAGAGGATCCCCAAATGATCCCGTATTAGCCCCAAAAAAGTCCCAAAATGACCCTGACGGGATCCCGAAAGGATTCCGAAAACAATACAGAAATGATGCCGGAAAGGTCCTCAAATGATCCCCTAATAGTCCCGAAATGACCGTGACGGGATCCCGACAATTATCCAGAAATGATGCCGAAAGGGTCCGCAAATGATCCCGTATTAGTCGAAAAAAAGTCCCGAAAGGACCACGACGGGATCCCGGACGAATCCCGAAAACCATCCAGAAATGATGCCGGATGAGCCCCAAAATGATCCCGAAAAAGTCCCCAAATGACCCCGACCAGATCCCAGACGGATCCCGAAAACCATCCAGAAATGATGCCGGAAGAGCCCCCAAATGATCCCGAAAAAGTCCCCAAATGACCCCGACGATATCCCGGACGGATCCCGAAACCCATCCAGAAATGATGCCGGAAGAGCCCCCAAATTATCCCGAAAAAGTCCCCATATGACCCCGACGAGATCCCGCACGGATCCCGAAAACCATCCAGAAATGATGCCGGAAGGGTCCCCAAATGATCGCGAAATAGTCCCGAAAGGATTCCGGAATAGTCCCGAAAATGTTCCAAAATAACCCCGACGGGATCCCGGACGGATCCCGTAAACTATACAGAAATGATCCCGGAAGGGTCCCAAAATGATCCCGAAATAGTCCCGAAAAAGTCCCGAAATTACCCCGGCGTAATCCCGGACCGATCCCGAAAACCATCCAGAAATGATCCCGGAAGGGTCTCGATATGACCCTTACGAGATTACAAATAAGGTGAAGCTAATTATAAAACCATGTTAATAAGGCAGCAGGCGCATTGGAGCGAATAAAAAGTTAGATAGAAACATACAGGTAAAGCTAATAAAAGCGTGCTAATAAAAACAATTGATGGAGGGCGGATGGCGGGAGTAGAGGAGAGGACCACTGATCGTTCCTCCAAAATTGTCTAGATCTCGTTCTGTATGTACCAGATACCAAAAACTATTGATTTAGGAGAAAATTTAGATTGAGTTATAACAATTTATGGATTTTACACCAGAGGGGGAGATAAAGGGGGCGGGCGGAGGGTGTCACTGCTTACTTTGTAAGCCCTCGACTTATTTGACCCCTTGAGTCTGTGATATTGGTGAAGGCCAGTATACGTAAAGTTATAATGTGTAAAAATTATGAAAAATAATTTCTCGAAGGGTCCTGGGACCCCCACCCCTCTTTCCATGTTCGAAAAAAATGTCGCTAGTAGACTACTGTCTGTGTCCCAAATTTCATCAAAATCCGTGTAGCCATTCTGGCGTGATTCAGTCGCAGACGAAAAAATATAATAATTACATTATAACTGTTCCTAGGGGGCGGGGACCACGCCCCTTTTGAAAAATATATAGCTAGTAGATCCTTCTAGACTATTGGCTATATGTGTGCAAAATTTCATCCAAATCGGTCCAGCCGTTCTTGCGTTATTGAGTCACAAAGACAAACGTCTGGACAAACATCCAAACATCCAAACATCTAAACATCCAAACATCTTAACATCCAAACTTTCCCATTTATAATATATATAGATATAGATTAGATTATTTTACTGTACTTCATTTTATTTTAATATAATTTATTAAATTTTTTTTAATTTTTTTGTTTTATTATTAGCATAAATGATGGTATTGAAGTCAGAAAAATGTTTGTCAATATCTACACCGTATAAGAGATAGACTGCTGTAGATAAGATTTGATTAAGTTTGATTATTTTGTAGTAATGGAACTCTGAGAACTTCTTTCAAACTTCTTATTAAACTATTTCCACGGAAGGATGGTCTTCAGGTACAGGGAGCATTGCAGATACCTTTTAGAACGGATAGAGATTTTTCTCAGCTGTTATGTGTGCTCGTGAAAGTGGCGGGTACACTGTGCCATGAATCATAAACATAAAAAGCAGAGGCTCAACTTACTTGTGTCCTTGCCATTTGAAGGCAACCGCCGAGCTGCATATCGTTATTCCGCGTTCACGTTCTTGGGCAAGATAATCTGTCACCGTATTGCCACGATGAACTTCTCCCAGCGAACGCGTCTTGCCAGCATAGAAGAGCATGCGTTCCGTGGTTGTGGTTTTTCCTGTAATTTCGTGATCAATTATTGGACTAAAAAAAATTTTAATTGTGATTGCTTGCCTGCATCTATGTGTGCCAATATACCAATGTTTCGCAATTCGCTGCTATAACAACGCCTGGATCGAACCTGTATGTTGGCCCAACGGAACAAGGAGAGGCTACGTGCTATTGTCATTTATAAATTAGCTATATATTTAAATTTAAAACATCTATTTAACGTAGTGATCACTAGTGCATAACCAAATTCTGAAAGCGAAAACATGTGATTAACAGCTGATATTGCAAGCACATTAATTCGAATTCGAATGAATAAAAGCTTGTCCACACGATACATAGTGGAGGCTGAATAAACTTTCTACTTTGTTCACGAAGTGAAATCTTAGTTCATTCGTCAATAGTTTGAAAGCAAAGAACTAATATTTTTAAACAGAAAAGTTGGTTGGCAGCCAAATTGTTATCCTATTCGATTTTGTTTTGTGCAACGCTGCAGTTGCTTACATATTCGCCATGATCCAGCTCCGTCTCACGCTCAATTCCCACGGGAATGCTCTGGATCATTGAGAGACTTGAGAAGCAGAGGTCGTGATATTTTTGTATATATGAGTTGTGATAAACAGATGTCGCCGTTGTATTCTTTTCCTATATGCGGATTTACTTTCACCTTTTTGGCGTTGAATGGAAAAAATAAATTTTATTGCATTGCCCACTTTTCCAAAATTTGAAAAATTAAAAATTAATTTAAAGATTTTTAGGTAACGAACAGAGAAAATTCTTAAGAGAATATTCTGTAAAGTCTTGAGACATGTTATGTTAGCATTAATTTGGGGAAACATGGTGCATCGCAAGACGTCGAATACACAAACCTTGCAAACTTGAAAAGCAGAGGTCGTGATATTTTTGTACATATGAGTTGTGATAGGCAGATGTCGCCGTTGTATTTTTCGCCATCTATTTTTGAAAAAAGTAGGTTTATTAAAGGCAGAGTTGCCAAACTAAAGATAAGAAATTAACAAATTAAAACCCGGGTTTTCAGTACAACTTCAACTCAGTTTGTAAGTTAAACACGCCTAACCTTGTTCTGCAGTTTTTCAGTCTACTTTAACTGAAGTTTAAGCTGAGCTTAAGCGGCCGCTCTGGCTGGGTTAAACTCTAGTTAACCTATCAGTTATTTGCGTTCGTTCGAAATGGCGCCGAATATACCCAACAAGCATTTGGACTTGAGTACCTTTAAATCTCATGTTGATAGCTAGGCATACTTCTAAAATCTCGAGTTGTTTCGAAACAGTGGCTCAACCCGAGAACCATAGCGTACTCAGCAAAAGAGGGAATTTTTTTAAAACAAAAAATGCTATTATTTAAGTTGAAAAAGGTTAATTCCCAACCACAGTATTTTCATACCACAGTATTTTCACGAAAATAAAATAAAATATATATAATTTATTTTTGATTAATTACGCTTCATTACTGCTAACAACCAGGTGTTTATTTCTCACAATATACAGGTGTTGAATTTGGTGGTACCTGATTGGAGATTATTTTCAAATCCACCACATCTCGATATCCAATGTAGGATATCAACTGGAGAAATGTGTTGAATATTCATTTAAGAACTGTATATTTCTCAAGATTTCACAAAGGTCGGATAATAATTTGAGAATGTCTAAGGGAGATTACGACGTTGGAGATTCGAGAACTATACATTTTACAAAATTTTTCAAAAGTTGGATAGTGATTGGAGAACGAAGTTGGATATCAACTAGAGTACTATCTGATTTAAGAATAATAAAATAATGATGTTGGATATCACCTCAGGAACTAGATATATTTCGCTGGAGACATTTTTTTCCATGTTTGTTGGGTAAACAAAATCCAGCTGTTAGTAATCATTCGTTGGCAAAGAGCCTGAGCCAGATAAACAATTTTGCATGTAAATGCAACAACTACGATTTGAGCCAGATAAATCCAGATAGAAGTCTGGTTCAATTCGTGAGCCAGATAATTCGTTTATTACTTCTCTTTAGTTTGGCAACGCTGCCTTTAATAAACCTACTTTTTCAAAAATAGATGTCGCTGCTTAGCCTTTCGCCGCATGAGTTAAATGAAAAACAGCGGCGACATCTGCCTATCATATTTCACACGTACGAAAATATCACGACATCTGCTTCTCAAGTCTCTCAGTGATCCAGGGCATTCCCGTGAGAATTGAGCTTGAGCCGGAGCTGTAAAACTCACTGGATGACGGCAGTGGCCGTATCTTCAAATTATCTATATATAATAAAAAACCAATGTTGCCAAAACAAAAAAGTCTACCCGAAAGGCGGCCTTAAACTGAAAAACTACTCAGTAGTTTAGCTGGAGTTTAAATTTGACTAGAGTTTAAGCAAACTTAATTTAAGCTTACCATAACTAACTATTGAAAAACTGGGGCTAACTGGCTAATTTAACCAGACTTCTATCTGGATTTATCTGGCTCAAATCATTTTTGTTGCATTTACATGCAAATTTATTTATCTGGCTCAAGTTTTTTTCGACGGGATGATGGCTATTGATACTCCCCTTCAAAAAACGCGAGTACTCCATAAATAGTGTAAGGAATACTCCTTTAGGAGTATAGGAGTGTTCCAAAACTAATCTGTATTCATACAAAAAATGTGCTCCAATTAACATTGCGATGTCCGAGGAGAGGAGTAGGTGATCCCACTCTCGTTTTGTTTGTGAGTATTCCATAGAGTACATACATGAGAGTACTTTCCAAAATACTTTCACTGTAGTACTCCATGGAGCACCCACAGAGGATCATATGCCAAAGTATTCCTACGCGAGCTTTAAATATCTGCAATTTTGGTGGTTGGTTTTCCATTTTTTAACTATATGTATGTCTGTCTTCGGATGTAGGTAGTATGTATTTGTATTTTATTTGGTAGATATATATATAAATATTATGTTATAGTATTATATTTTTGAATTAAGTGTCGTATATATGTTTAATAGTAACCGTGCAAAATTGGAATTAAAACAATTTGGTTTTCAAATGGAATAGGGGGACTCATGTAACCGTATAAATGCCTTATAAAGTGTGTAAACGTATGAATTTATCTAGTGCGTAAACGAACTGTCAAATTTTGTATGAAAAATCATTTACACAATAGGGGAACTCATGTAACCGTATAAATGCCTTATAAAGTGTGTAAACGTATAAATTTATCTAGTGCGTAAACGAACTGTCAAATTTTGTATGAAAAATCATTTACACAATTTGTATAAATTTACGCGCACATTTCATTGTGTAAACGCGGTAAACTCAAAGGAATGCAACCTTGCAGACATTACAGCAGGCATTTTCATCAGAAATCTCCAACATCAGCTAGGCATTTACAAGAATATCTTAGTAAAGACGTTTTAGTTTTGATTTTTCACTTAATCTCGGCATTATTTAATTTCAATCAAGTTTATCAAGAGTATTTCTAGATGCGTTCATATAACAGTGTGTGTAAATGGATATAATTTTACACCTTATAAGTTTATATGCTTTCATGAGCCCCCTAATATTTCTCTATACTATAGTATGTATACATAAAACCAGATACGCGGTTGCATTTTATCAGAGTTACCATAGTTAATTTTATTATCAGTTATTTGTATGCAATATTTTATTCTTGGCAACTCTGTTCGATCGTCATCGTGTCGTGATCACGGTCGTTAAAACACGAGCAATGATCGGCTGATGTTGGTCCGCAAACGCATTGCAAAGGAGTATTGTTAGAGTACTCCAACATGAAAAAAATGGAACACGTAATCCAACAATTTTTGCAGGGTCAGCAAAGCAATTTCATAAATTTCCGACTATATGTGTTCAAAAATTTATACTGCTCCCAGTCAGCAAAATATCCATAAATGTACCCGAAACTGATAAAAAATGTTGACAAAATCTGTACATTTTAACCGGTTTCAATTCCGTTTACGTTACTTTAGACGGTCCACTTTCCCAATTAAGTATTCGAGCACCGTGTAAGTCTGTCAACTAACAAAAAAAGGTTTTACAGATTTTTTCAAATGCGTTTCTCATACATTTTACACCCATATTTCAAAAAATGTTCGGATAAATTTCGCTGTTATTTTTTGAAAAACTCCTGCGTTAATTACAATCGCATTGTTTACCTTCATTTCTTCTCAAAATTATATTCATTTAAGAGGTTTTAGAAATAAAAGATTTCGCTTAGAATCGACATACAACATACAGGGCCCACTTGAACCCAGGATCTTCGGTATTACAGGCGGAGCATGCACATCTTTCAAATTAAAAAAATTAAAACAAAAAATTTTAGATTCTGTATACTTTTTAATAAGGCCCGGTTTTCAGTACGAGTTTAAACTACCGTAAAAGTTGGCTACAGTTCAACCCTGCCACTTTGGCCCCAAAAGTTGAGATGAGCATCAAAATTTTATGTTATCGAACAAACTGGCATGGTTAAAGTGTAGTCAACTTTTAATATACGTCTAAAAATATGGAGGGGGGTATCAAAAGACGAGTTTTGGATCTAGGATCGCGAATCAAAAAATTTGCGTCTATCAAAATATATTCACGAAAAACGAAAAGTTACTACGGATCGCTCCGAAACCAAGGGTGGGATCCATAATATTTTTTCACTGAATATTTCTCTGCACTGGCGTCGTTCGGCCGCGCTTATAAAAAATTACCCTGGGAGGGTCGAACACCAGTTTAGAGATCAAAACTATGTATATCCCCGCAAAACACTTGTGTACACAATTTTTTTGTGGGTAAAAGTTATCAAAATTACAACAACCTTATGCAAATTTTTACTTTCTTTTGCTAATACCGCTTGATGACGCAAAATTTTTAAATTCCTTTTTTCGGATTCTTAGTTCTGGGTTCAAAACAGGTCTTGTGACACCCCTTACTTTTAGGACGTATATTAAGATTGTCTAGTCCTCGTATAGAACAATCAAAATGTCAAACGAAGCTATGCGATAGATTTCCCTCCACGTAAAATCTAACATAACTGGAAATGATGAAAGCAGGGTAATTCTATACGACAGCATGGCACTGTTAATACACGCCCAAATATATCAAGAGGTATATCAAAAAACGCGTTTTGGATCCAGGATCGTGAATCCGAAAGCGTAGGTCAAAAATTTTGGGTCTGTCAAGAGACATTTACAAAAGAACTTGAAAATTGAAAAAAAAAAAAAAATTTGAACATAAGTATTTTGCGCGGATATAGTTTTGGTCTCCAAACCGGTGTTGGACTCACCCAGGGCATTTTTTTTTATAAATGCGGCCGAAAGCCGCCAAGGCAGAAAGGTGTTCTGCGCAAAAATACTATGGATCCCACCCCGGTTTCGGAGCACTCCCTGTAATTTTTCATTTTCCGCCTTCGAATTATTGATGTCGAGATCAATACGTGTCTTTTGACACCTCTCTCGATATTTATGGACCCGTATTAGAGGTGTCATGCTGTCGTGTAGGGTTACCGAAAGCGGCCCTAATGATGCACCTGTAATTTTTTCTGAAACAAGGTATCGTGTCATCTGCTTGCGCCCTTATGGTAACAGCTGATACGTGGCGTCTATTCAAATTTACAGTTGTAAATAGCGGAACTTCACGTTTTTTGGGTAGTTTTCTTCATTGTAATTTTCTTCTCCTAGGCAGTGGGTACATTTTTACTACGTCAAAATTAAGTCATAATGTACCTATTAATAATTTATTTTTAATCGATTGATTACTCCGACAGACACCACATACGAATTTGTATTAATTTTTCTCGCAATGTCTCCACGACCACGCCGCCAAGCGGCCGTTAAAGCTTTGCAAATCATTGAGCTATCTGATTCTGATGATGGAAATAAAAGTTCTGGAAGGAAAAGGGGTCGTGAAAGCTTGTATTCACCACCAATAACGAAATCCGCGAGGATAGATGTTGCAGCACGTGATGTTGCTGGAGGAGATGGTGCCACAAAGGCAAGCAACACTGCTGGACAGCGGGGACGGTAATAAAATATATATATTTCGATTAGATATCTATAAATATATAATAAATTTTGTAGAAAACGGTGGACAACAGCTAAGGCTACTGACGAAGCCAAAGTTCCATCGAAGCGTGCCAAAAAAGATTGTAGTAAACCCACTTCAACAACGAGGGCAAAGAAGAAAAAGGAAAAAAACGTTCCTACGATAGATATTGAAGCTATGGAAGTGAACAATGATTTAGAAATTCCCGATAACGTGGTAGAAGAGCAGCAATCGGTTGCAAACGTAGAAGTTCATGCAGAGCGAAACTATTCCAATGCTACGGACGGTCCATGCTTTTCACGTGCAGATAAAAGTAAGCCTAGAGAATCTGTTTTCACAGGACGTAGTTCGTTTTGGGGTATGTAAATATATTTAACTCTTAAAAAATTGTAAAACTAATCCCTTTATATCAACAATAGCACGACGGAAGGTGTGGCGTGTCGATGAACTTCTTGCGGAAAAGGAAAATGTAGAGCCCGCAACGGCAAGAAATATTGTAAATTTACTAGAGAATGAAAACACAATTCCTTTTATTTGTCGTTATCGCCGAGATTTGATAGATCATATAACACCTGAGCGTTTGCGTGATATAAAGAACTCGTACACGGAAATTGTAGAGTTGCGTAAACGCGCTGAAACAATAGTAACGCAACTAGAAAAAGAGCAACAAATTGACACTGATGTGGCTACAGAAATTTTATGTGCTAAAAGTAACGAGGAATTGGAATTTTTGGTAAGAGGAACCTGCAAGACACATGTACATGTTTTAAAATTTTAAATTTTGTTTTTAGTATGCGCCGTATAAGCCTGCTAGCAAAGGATCACTAGCAGAACGCGCAAAAGCACTCGGTTTGGGTGATGCAGCCGATTGTTTGTTATTCGGTGAAGCGCCAGAGGTGCAATTGGATAAATTAATTGATTACAATAACCCTGACTTGGATAATGTAGAAAAAGTGCTGGTGGGAATATGCCATATTATTTCACACAATATCAGCAAACATACTGGAGTACTGGAAGAGTTGCGAAGGCTGTGAGTATAAACATAATATTCAGATTTGTTTGATATTAGCTGTATGAACATAATTGCATAATTGCATACAACCGCTTATAACGTTAAGAACGTCAAATTAACGAAATGAGATTGTTTCGTTTTCTGCCATATCAAAACGAAATCAAATCGTTTATGTTGATTATTAATTGCAAACTATGCTGGCAAAGCTGGTTGATGGCGGAGTCATTAAGGTGAAAGCATTAGCCAAGCTGATTGCAACTTTTCTCATGAATTTTGACAGTACGAACATATCTCTGAGTATTTTTGACATTACCACCAACGAATTACACAAACAAAGTACATGGAGTTTGTGTGTATGTCCGCTCGCTGTTACCACCTTACGGCTTCACCATGGCTATAGCATTGCCAGCACAATTCAAACATGAAGTATCACGTTTTTGTTAGCGTTTTTAACGTTAACGAAAGCTTTTCGTTTCAGTTAAAAACGAGATACAATTTATCTTGATAATTTCTTTATCGATAATATTTCAAAGTGTTTCAACGGAAAGGGTGGACATTTTTTGATAAACGATTAGCTTAACGTTAAGGTGCATCCCTGCGACCAAGGCCCTAGCGACCCCAATTTCCTCATGTATCTAGGGGTGGGAGGGCGAGATGGCCTAGAAACTGTCATGTGGTCATACTAAATCGTTCCCGAAATGATCGGACTTGTGCCTGTTACCGGAACGTACTGGATTTGTATCTGTCAAAGGACCACCAACATCGATACTGCTAAAACTCGTCCAAAAATATCGGAAGAGATTTGAAAAGACGCGCTTTGGACACAAGATCACGGATCCGAAATTGGAAATTTTTTCATGTGGTTGAAATTTTGATGATTTTGTTGTACCCACAAAAACTGTGGGTAAAAGTGTTTTGCGCGCATATAGTTTTGGTCTCCAAACCGGTGTTGGACCCACCCAGGGTAATTTTTTTTATAAGCGCTGCTGAATGCCGCCAATGTAGAAAGGTGTTCTGCGCAAAAATACTATGGATCCCACCGCCGGTTTCGGAGCGCTCCGGTACCATTTTCGGTTTTTTGGAAATAGATATCTTTTCACAGAAATAAAATTCTTAATTTCCGCTTTCGGATTCGTGGCCCTGGGATTAAGACGCGTCTTTTGACACCTGATAATTTTGGACGAGTTTTAACAGTTGAAAGTAGTGAGGAGAAAAACTAATAACACGGTCTTAGTACATAAAAAATAGATTCATAATCCGCAAAAACCTAAATCCTAGCTGATCCCTTTCACGTTCAATCAACATTTTTGTTTTAAACTACTTGCTACGTATAGACTAGTACTGATATTCAGGTTTTTACGAAGAGTTCTAGCTGTACAAGTGTTTATAAAAAGTTTCTGTGGATTTATAACTAGAATTATTATAAAGTTAATCATTTTACAATATCAAGGCATTAAAAATTAGATAATTATAAATATTAATCCATATATATATAAAATAGTCTTAATTTTATGCTTCGTTAAAGAAGAATTCTTTCGTAATTTGCTATTTCTTCTCATTTCAATTCTGATTTATTGTGTTACTTGAATATTACTTAAAAATGATGTTAATGAACTAACCACTTTCAGCTTACCCCAGGGTCAATGTCGAGGACATAGTGCTAATATGACCCCATTTTTTGTTTTTTTTTTTCTTTATCTATATTGATTTTTATTATTTTTTTTTTTTGCCTTTTATTGTTTTTAATTTTTTGTTTGTTTTTTGTTTCTTAGTAGTTTTCTTTTTTTGAGTCATAAGCCACCTTTTCATAGGCCGGGTATAGTAATATAGTGTTAACTACAAAGAGTACACTCTTTACTTAAATTTTTAAAATAATTTTTAATTGAGTTTTCGTGTTAACTTAAATTTTTTGAATAACTTCAAAAAAAGAAAATTCTAATTAGTTGGAAAATATATAAACTCAAAAATAAATAAAATAATATTTCTAAAAAATAAGTATTTAAATATTTGGTTGACCACCAAATCGGGTCACATATTATTTCTAATTGCTGTTTTTATGTATGGGTCCCTTTTTCGCTCTTATTTGGAATTCAAATCTAAATAAAGTTTTGGTTGTACAGATGGAGATTGGGGCTATTAGCGTACTTTGGGCAATCTTGGTCGTAGTGCTTTTGTTTAGCTATATTTTATTAAAATAATTTGCTAGGAATACGATTGTGAGCACACAAAGAAATCTATTTGTACCATGGCACTATTGTGAATAGTTGACTGCATTACCGGCAGTTGCTCTCATACGCCAGATGACAGCGCAAGCTGTAAGTTTTAATTGATTGATAGAACAGCAGATTTCTGTTGATATTTGATAAGAGACTTAGGCTGGGTGCGAGTTCACCTACATTTTAGGTACCTAAACTAATATTCCACTGGAACTTTCCAGCACTGCAATAATTTAGGAAAAGGCTGTCAAAACTGCGAGTTGATTGGAAAACCTAAATTGTTTATTTCTGCGGTAATTGTTTACTTTAGATCACAACTGCTAAAACCCGACCAAAAATATCGGGCGAGATGTGAAAAGACGCGTTTTGATCCCAGGACTACGAATCCGAGAGCGGAAATTCAAAATTTTATTTCTGTCAAAAGTTATTTCCAAAAAACCGAAAAATGGCCCGGAGCGCTCCGAAACCGGGGTGGGATCTATAAAATATAAAAAATTACCTTGGGTGGGTCCAACACCGGTTTGGAGGCCAAAACTATATCCGCGCAAAACACTTTACCCACAGTTTTTCTTGTGGGTACTACAAAATCATCAAAGCAACAACAGCCACATGAAAATTTTCGGATTCGTGATCGTGAGTGCAAAGCGCGTCTTTTGACACCTCTCCTGATATCTTTGGACGAGTTTTAGCAGTTGTAAGCTAAGGTAAACAATTACCATTTCTGCTACGAAAATAATACCAATACGGGGAATTTGGTATTTTTGATGCGTTTTCACGCTCAAAAAGAACAGAGGTCAATTAGGGTCCGCGGTAAGTACCTATCCCAAGATAGCGGTTCAAGAAAATACAGTGGCTCCGTTTTATAAGGTTTTTTTCGGACATAGTGGAGCACTTACTTGCACAATGACTTTCCACAATCTCGAATTCAATACTGTGATGTTGGCACGCCTCCAGTAACTTCTTTAGGCCAATTAGTGCACTTGGCTGCCAAATATGTTCAGATTGCGGTCCATATTTGAGAAGGATCCAATTGTGTCGCCAACATCAGCTTCAACAAATTTGAGCTCACCATCACGTACAATCGATTGGACCTTAATCACAGCAGGGATCATCGCTTTATGATCTATGATTTACTTAAAGTGAATGGACAAGAGCCATTTATTTGAAAAATCAATCACCCTTATTGTCATTGTCGTCATCGACATCGTCGACGTCACATCGTATCGACGTCGTCGTCACTTCGACACCAAATCAGTATTGGATAAGCTTGTTGAGACGACGACGACAATTAATGGATAAAACGAAAGGAAAATATACCATCTCTGCCATTTTCTGGATCAGCTGTTCGATTTTTTTTTTACTATTTTTGTATCTTTCGCGATTTGAGATTTGTTTAAATATTTCATTTCAAGATTTTACAAAAATGTTTTATTATGAGCTCTAGTGACGAAAATAATAAAGAGAAGCTTAGCCTCTATAGAAAAAAAAAAAATCAGAAATAACTCCAATTTTTACTAGCCCAACTACAAGAACCTCGAATTATTGCGCACTCGTTATTTTCATTTTGAATGTCTAAAAAAAACAGTGCATATTTGTATATTTAATTCAGTAAAAACAGCGTCGACACAAATGGCGTCGTGTTAGGGCGACGACGACAGCAAATTTTCTTAGCCAATACCAAACATATGTCGATAGTCGTCAATAGTTATCGAAAACGACAACGGCAATACCGAATTTAAAACGTCGACGTGAGTCGTCGTCGTTCAGTGACGACGACGCCAATGACAATAAGGTTGAATACCAAACGTGTCGATAGTCGCCAATAGTTATTCATCCTTATTGTCATTGTTTGCCTCGACACCAAATCGGTATTGGCTAAGCTTGGTGAGACGACAACAACAATTTATCGATAAAATGAAAGGAAAATATACCATCTCTGTCATTTCTGGATCAGCTGTTCGATTTTTTTTACTATTTCTGTATCTTTTTCGCGATTTGAGATTTGTTTAAATATTTCATTTCAATATTTTACAAAAATGTTATATTATGAGCTCTTGTGACGAAAATAATAAAGAGGAGCTTAGTCTCAATAGAAAAAAAATCAAATAACTCCGATTTTTTCTAGCCCAGCTACAAGAACCTTGAATTGTTGCGCACTCGTTATTTTCATTTTGAATATCTAAAAGAACAATGCATATTACATTTGGTATATTTAATTAATTAAAAAAGAAATTTTTTCTGACAAATTTTCCTTCTGTCGTCAGTAAAAACAGCGTCGACATAAATGGCGTCGTGTGAGGGCGACGACGACAGCGAATTTGTTTAGCCAGTCACCCCTATTACGGTTGTCAATAGTGAGAAAATTAGTGTCGACGCTCATGAATTGGTATCGGCGTTGTCAACGTCGATAACTATTGATAGGTGTTGACGCTTTTTTGGTATTGGCTAAAACAATATTGAAGTTGTGTTGACGTGATGCGACACAAAGTTTGTCGACACAGTTTTTGGTGACGACAAGCGCAGCAATACAGAATTCAACTATTAAAAATTCAAAAAATAAGCTTTTTATGATGTTTATGCTTTTTATTTATTAATTTTTTATTCAATTTCAGAAAGTAGTCAAAATAACCAACAACAGTCGGTTTAGTAGAATTGTGGTAATGTTCTAGAGTAGCGGTCGACTGCTAAAACACGCCCAAAAAATTCAGGAGAGGTACCAAAAGACACGTATTGACCTCGATTTTAATAAAAATAAAAATTTTACTTACGGTAGGAAATATTTGCAAAAACAGTTGCAAGCTTTCAAGTCGTTCATTAAAAGGTTTTTGTGAAATTTCAAGGATTTTTTATTTCCTCCCTCAGATTATTAATACCGGGGTCAATTCGGGTATTTTGATACCCCTCCCGAATTCGATTAAGTTTTCCATTAGTGCACCACGCTCTGGGAGGTAGGGAGTTACTAATGGTGTACTAAAGAGAAATCTAATCATCTACAAAATATTCACTAAAGTTCGTAAACAAATTATTTGTGTGTATTTTGCCCGGAATGCTTAATTGTGCACTAATAGATTTCAGCAGTTATTTAGATCCACAAATTGTCCACTAAAAAAAAATTAACTCAATACAAATTGTAAATAAACAGCTGTCAAAAATATAGGGATCGTATTTTTATCGACATCAATACATTGCCTTAAGCTGGAGATATTGGTGCTTTATCGGTAACCGTATCGGTAAACTTTTAACAGCTGATTCGACCAACCTTATGAGAATCAATGCAATCGATTATCGGTGCCGCTAAGGTCGTAACCGTATCATAGCCAACCAATTGGGTTTTGGTTTACCGTCGTAACGATAAACAGCTGATTACGTTAGGGATACGGATACAGCGATACGACATACGGCACCAATGACTCTGGCTTTAGTAAATATTAATTATGCATTGACGTGACATTGATGTTGATACGACGTGATGTCGACGACGATACGAAGTGATGGTTGACGTTGACAACCGTAATAGGGGTGAATACCAAACATGTGTCGATAGTCGTCAATCACCATTATTGTCATTGTCGACATCGTCGTCGTATTTCAGTCGACGTCACATTGTATCGACGTCGTCGCCTCTTCGCCACCATATCGGTATTGGCTAAGCTTGTTGAGACGACGACGACGACAATTTATCGATAAAACGAAAGGAAAATATACCATCTCTGTCAATCATGGATCAGCTGTTCGATTTTTTTTTTTCTATTTCTGTATCTTTTTTTCGTTCGCGATTTGAGATTTGTTTAAATATTTCTTTTCAAGATTTTACAAAAATGTTTTATTAGGAGCTCTAGTGACGAAAATAATAGCGCTTAGACTCAATAGAAAAAAAATCGGAAATGACTTCGATTTTTTCTAGCCCAGCTACAAGAACCTCGAATTATTGCGCACTCGTTATTTTCATTTAGAATATCTAAAAAAACAATGCATATTGCATATATGTATATTTAATTAGTTAAAAAAGAAATGTTTTACTTACAAATCTTCCTTCTGTCGTCAGTAAAAACAGCGTCGACACAAATGGCGTCGTGTGAGGGCGACGACGACAGCAAATTTGCTTAGCAAATACCAAACATGTGTCGATAGTCGTCAATAGTTATCGAAAACGACAACGGCAATACCGAATTTGAAACGTCGTCGTGAGTCGTCGTCGTTCAGTGACGACGACGCTAATGACAATAAGGGTGAATAGTTATCGAAAACGACGATGGCAATACCGAATTTAACACGTCGTCGTGAGTATACAGTGACAATAAGGGTGAATATTTTTGCTTTTGAAATTTGAATTTAGGTTAAAAAGTATGCTCATAAAAGTTCTAAATTTTTATTTTGCACTGCCTTACCGACAATTACCAGTGATTTAGGATTTTTCCTCTATTTAGGTAGAAATTTAGGTCAACTCGCACAGAGCCTTAGATTGGTTGCGAAAGAAGCGCAAGGGTACGGCTCATAGACACATATTTCAGTTACATCTGAGTATAATGCGTATTGAAATTTAGTAGTACTAATTTTTTTATGCGCAGCAATTTCAGAGGTGTATTTAAAGTTTAAGCGTAAACGTCTATAGATGTAAAAAAAAACACAGCTATTAATGCAGAAAGGTGCTCTGTGCGCATGTAATTTTGATCCCCAAACCGGTGTTGGACCCACCTAGGTTTATTTTTTTAACCGCGGCCTAAAGCCGCCAACGCGGAAAGGTGTTCTGTGCAAAAAAACTGTGGATCGGGCCCCATATTTCGGACCCTAGGGGTCCGCTTTCGGATTCTAAATTCGTCTTGAAAACATTATCGTTTTATTAACTAAATTTATATTCATATCATTTATTTTATAGCGCTGCCAATAAATTAAAATATTTCGGTATACATACATATTCCCCCACTTTGTTCTTACCAAAAGCCTAAGCCGTGATTATTTTCAAGATATTGCAACCCCTCTTTTAAATGTGCAACAATCACATGAATTTTCAAAGTTTTTAACGCTTCACTCAATTCGTGAAGATAAGAATCTAGTGAAGATACTTGCATTTTGCCTGAAGTAAAACAATAATTCACAATTTTATTCGTCGCATTAAAAGTAGCGATGTAAGGAATAATTTTAAAAATACCCACTTCGTTCAGCAATTTTCTAAAAGTGTTTCTTTCACAGGCCTCTCGATGGTAATTTTTCGAAATAAGTTTCAATTTTTTTGGCCATAAAATTGTTTCTCTGAATTATTTTCACAATCAAATTCGTACCTGTCGTGTTTATAATTATCACTCAAAACGTTTGATGTCTTCTACATGTTTTTTGTAATTCGGTGGAATAGAATAATAATAACACTATGCGACAAAATCAACTTTTTTTCTGGGTATTGGACCAAAACAAATTTTTTGAGGAGATTGAGGCTTAAGTGTAAGAAGTACTATCTCCGTTTTCCTAAGTTAGCCTCCAAAAAATAGATATCGGCTTTCGAAGTTCGAAAATCAACATTCCGATGTTTTTTTTGTGTTAACGCGTTCAGCAAATTAAAAAAGTAAAAATTAGTCTTTTTCTTTTATTTGAATGGCTGAATACGTTTTTTGAAAGATTTTGTATAACAGCTGTTATACGAGGTGAAAAGTCAGTACTTCGAAAATAAAAAAACCTCATATTTTCGAATTTTCGCAACCTATATAAAAAATCTTAATATTGCTGTGAAGGTGGTTAAATGGCCTTTATTTTGATATGCATATCTTTAAAGAAAAATTTGGCAAAACCGCTGTTTCAGCGAAAAAATGCGTTTTTTTTACCAAAAATTTGTTTTAACCATACATGTTAAATTCCAATTAGAATTAGCAAATTGGTTTATATTCTCTAATTCATTAAACAATTAGAAATGGTCAACTAATTCCCATTAGATAATTGAAATTTTTATTCTAATGGTAAATCTAATTGCAATTAGTTGCCATTAGCAAAAAAATTGGGTTACCTTTACAATTAGAAATCTAATTGACTTCTGCTAATGCAATTAGATATTCAATTAGCTCGAATTAGAATCATTTATATTTATTTACATCATTATTCGTTCACTTCAATAATTCTTTGAAAAAAATTTATTTTAATCAAAATAATTGATTCTAATTCGAGCTAATTGAATATCTAATTGCATTAGCCGAAGTCAATTCGATTTCTAATTGTAAAGGTAAACCAATTTTTTTTGCTAATAGCAACTAATTGCAATTAGATTTTCCATTAGAATAAAAATTTCAATTAGCTAATGGGAATTAGTTGAACTAATTCTAATTATTTAATGAATTAGAGAATTTCGCAAATGAAGGTTAATTAGCAATCATTAGCATTATCTAATCATTACTTAACATCTATGGTTTTAACCAACACAATTTCTAGCTGGTAAAAATTAAATAAATCACAAACTTGCATTAAATGTGCTATTTTCAAATCAAAGCACTGCGTTTTTATACTTTTGAGCTCTTAACAGTACTTATGTCCACTGCGCTCCCCAACAAATTATGACGATCATCTATGCCATGATTTAAATGTGTGTAAAAGGACAACTAAACCAGTCCTACATAAAAATTTTGTACAATTAAATCAAATAAAGCTTGACTACACATTAGAACTGTAGTTAAACTTGTGTTTTGTTAAGCTAAATTTATTAAAATATATGGGGTATTCCATCCCATTTCGACCAATTTTGAACCCGACCCCTTTAGAATTGGCTGAAAGTTTTTATTTTTATAAGCTTTTATTTAGTTTCACTTTTGTTGTCTGTAATGGAATCTTGCAAGTTAAATTTGATACACTTCCCGGTGTCCGATTGAGCTGAAATTTTGCACGCATGTATAACTCCGATGACAATGCAATATTACTTTGTTAGAATTCGATAAATTAATCGATAACACAGTTATCGGTAAAGATTTGTATTTACTTTGGCATAACATCCTAAGTCCCATACAAACCCGCCGGTACCTATCCGTGGATTGTGATATTTGGACGTGGTGAATCACGCGTGTCACGCGTGGTGAATCTCAACGCTTGCGAAAAGCGGAGACACAACCCTCTGTTGTATTTCTGTGTATAACCAACATAGCTGAATTTTTAAGGCTGTTTAACTCTGTAATCTTTTCTGTAATTTATTTTGCTTTTGGAAAAATTACCTATTTGAAAAAAGCTGGCTGAAAAATATTGGCATAACAGCTTAAGTTAAATCAAGAATGGAAAATCTTGGAAAATTTGAGCAGATGTGGCAATTTCGCGCGTCCGTTGAACGAAATATTGACAATCTGCTGATCATCGCTAGGAAATTAGCGACATTCCATCAACTAAGCAGCACTTTAGCAATACTACTGTTATTATTTGGCCGCACAAACACACATATATTAATTGTGCATTAAATCTAAAATATACAAATACACCATAATAATTTACACGGCCAAAGCCATAATAATTTACACGGGTCATCAATTCTTTCTCTGATTCAAAATCTGAACTACCAGCGCTACCGTCAACAGCTCAGTGTCAGTAGCGCCAATAACACCAAACTCGTGCCTGACACACAAAAGTCGTTTCACTCAATAGCGCAAGTAAAATGTACTACGCACTCACTACTAAGTAGCGTCAAAAATTCGCTTGGAGTCATTTTGTCAATGAGCTACCATTGAGCTGGCACCGCATTGGCGCTGGCGCCATGCAATTTACATCACTAAAATTGCGCGAATGCCCAGGCTCATGACTTCAATACTTTACTATGCTTTAAACTTTGAATACACCGCTGAAGTTGCTGCGCATAAAATGTGTACTAATAAATTCCAATCCGCATTATACCAAAAATTTTTGAATATAAAGATATTGCATGCGCGAACTTCGGTGGAAAGCAGCGGAGCGTAACAAAATTCTAGTAGGTCACTTTCACCACACCAAAAACTTTAACACAATTTTTAACATAATTTAAGCACAGAAATACACTGATTGGAGTTTTAGTGAGTAAAAGTTAAAATTCTGAACACATTAGCTGAATAAAAAGTGTACAAATAATTATTAAATAACAAATACAGACAGTGGTAGTTTAACAAATTCTGCTGTGGTAAGTGGTGAATGTGACCTACTAGAATTTTGTGAAGCTTGCCTCACACGATTTTTCGTCTATGCAATGTCTCTATATTATATCGTATCTGATTATACGCAGATGTAACTGAAATATGTGTTTTTGTTTCACCTCCTTTACTTATATTTAAAGCTTTTCTAAGAACAAGCTTCTATTACTTGTTAATAAAACGAACTAAAAAGTAAAAAATAAAATTAAAGAAAAAAAAAAAGTTTTTTAAAAATAAGCTTTTATTATTTTGGTTAATAAAATTAACTAAAAAGTAAACAATAAATTGACTCTAAAGAAATATAACACTTTATAAGTTCATTGTAAGCTTAAACGATAATTAGGCTTTTTCGTCTGCGACAAAAAAATTCTATATTGTACATAATTATATATTTTTAACATTAAAACTTTACACCTAAATTATTAAATCTTACAGTTTATATCACAGTCCTAATTGTTCTAATAAAAGTGTGTTACATTGCGATAGCAAGAAAATGAGATCCTAAATGTTCTTAATTATACCATCAAAATTTAACACGTTTTTTATTAGAACAATTAGGTCTGTGATATAAACTGTAAGATTTAATAATTTAGGTGTAAAGTTTTAATGTTAAAAATATATAATTATGTACAATATAGAATTTTTTTGTCGCAGACGAAAAAGCCTAATTATCGTTTAAGCTTACAATGAACTTATAAAGTGTTATCTTTCTTTAGAGTCAATTTATTGTTTACTTTTTAGTTAATTTTATTAACCAAAATAATAAAAGCTTATTTTTAAAAAAGTTTTTTTTTTTTTAATTTTTTCTAGCTTACGAAAGACGTTTTTCAGAATTTTTTCAAATTTTTTCATCCAACTCAAAAAAAGTTATGAATTTAAAAAAACACCGTTTTTGTTTTCAAAATGCTATAACTTTTTCAAAAATTTACCGTTTGGGATCTTTTTTTTTAAATTTGTTTTTAAATGTACTTTTCGGAAAAAATTTTTAAAGTTTTTTTTTTGTAATTTTTCAGTTTTTCGAGATTTTTCGAATTGCGCCATTTTTTTTTTCTCATAAAAAACTTCAATCAAGTCTGCAATCATCCCCACTAATCCCGGAGTGGGCCGATTATTTTTTTATTTAATTGAAAAAAAAAACTTTAAAAATTTTTTTGTATTTTTTCCGAAAAGTATATTAAAAAACAAATTTAAAAAAAAAAAAGATCCCAAAAGGTCAATTTTTGAAAAAGTTATAGCAGTTTGAAAACAAAAACGGTGTCCAACTCAAAATAAGTTATGAATTAAAAAAAAAAAACGGTGTTTTTTTCAAAATGCTATAACTTTTTCAAAAATGGACCGTTTGGTATCTTTTTTTTTTTTTAATTTGTTTTTAAATGTACTTTTCGGAAAAAATACAAAAAATTTTTTTTAGTTTTTTTTTCAATTAAATAAAAAAAAAATAATCGGCCCACTCCGGAATTAGTGGGGATGATTGCAGAATTGATTGAAGTTTTTTATGAGAAAAAATAAATGGCAAAATTCGAAAAATCTCGAAAAACTGAAAAATTACAAAAAAAAACTTTAATAATTTTTTTGTATTTTTTCCGAAAAGTACATTTAAAAACAAATTTAAAAAAAAAGATCCCAAACGGTTAATTTTTGAAAAAGTTATAGCATTTTGAAAACAAAAACGGTGTTTTTTTAAAAATTCATAACTTTTTTTGAGTTGGATGAAAAAATTTGAAAAACTTTTGAAAAACTTTTGAAAAACGTCTTTCGTAAGCTAGAAAAAGAAGAAAAACTTTCAGCCACTTCTAAAGGGGTCGGGTTCAAAATTGGTCGAAATGGGATGGAATACCCCATATACATATTACAAATGATTTTACATATTGTTTGAAACAAGGTATTTTCTTAATCAACACCCTCAATTTCGTTCTCGTCCTCGTCCAAGCTTTCCTCAGCAATCTTCAGCTACCAACATATATCAGCTATCGTGGCGTTTAGCTTTTTGCCTTTCTATCGAGACTCCATTGGTATAGCTGTTTGGTGGAAGCGTTCTCCCTGTTCATCGTATTCGGTAGAAAATTGTCTCTATAATCAGTCGAGATGAGCATGCATCTACCCCAGCGAGTTAGGGGGTCAGAATATTCCCGCGGTAGGTATGCCTGTCGTAATAGGCGACTAAAATACCAGATTCAAGGGGCTGTGTAGCGCAACCCTTCAGGTTGCCAGCGCAATATGAAGCTTCTCCAAACCCAATTGTCAACCTCACCTATCCGCGGCGAAACCTTTTTCCCTAACAGACGGGGCTCTGCCGACCCCAAGCTCCTCATGGAACTTGGGGGGGAGGGAAGGCATGGCCTGAAGGTTTAATGTGGCCACATAAATCGTTCCCGAGATGGTCGGGCTAGCACCTTAATGGTGCTGTGGTACCGGAGCGTACCGGATCTGTATCCGGCAAAGGACCATTACATCGATAACACTCCTCAAAGCCTTCCGGGAGCAACCTTATCGCTACAACAACAACAACAACAT
This sequence comes from Eurosta solidaginis, assembly GCF_040869045.1. Classification (NCBI taxonomy): domain Eukaryota; kingdom Metazoa; phylum Arthropoda; class Insecta; order Diptera; family Tephritidae; genus Eurosta; species Eurosta solidaginis. The sequence goes on along the minus strand of NC_090319.1, from coordinate 87,114,711 downwards.
GAGCATTCATCAAATTCACTTTTAAAGATATACATATGAACGCTTCCACTAGGCTGTTGACATACTCTCGAAAATTGTCATCACGCTGATTTCCAAGAACCTAAATGGTGAATTCTGTTCTACACGAAAATGTCGCCACTTTCAGGGTCAAACATTTTTAAGATTCTCACTTGTGAAATTGTAGCCACTTAAAATGTTCAGTGCCACCCTGCATGACTTGAAAAGAACAAAAATTGTAACCATTTTTACAAAAAAATGCAGTTGTTGTTGTTGTTGTTGTTGTTGTTGTTGTTGTTGGTGTTGGTGTTGGTGTTGGTGTTGGTGTTGTTGTTGTAGCGATTAGGTTACTCCCCGAAGGCTTTGGGGAGTGTTATCGATGTGATGGTCCTTTGTCGGATACAGATCCGATACGCTCCGGTACCACAGCACCATTAAGGTGCTGGCCCGACCATCTCGGGAACGATTTATATGGCCACATTAAACCTTCAGGTCGCCAGAGCCTCGTCTGTTAGTGAAACGGGATTCGCCGCTCGAAGGTGAGGTTGACAATTGGGTTGGAGAAGCTATATATTGCGCTACACAACCCCTTAAATCCCACACGCAGTTCGTGTGGTTGTTCATTGTCAACTGTGATCGCAAATTGCTTTTGAGTGAGGCATGATGCGACACATACGTACATATATGTATAGCATTCGCTTCAGCTTCGTGTGATTCATCAGCTAATTGACAGGGCTGTTTTCTGCACCGTCAATGGTAGCGAGGGTAAGTAATGTTGCAATTTTGGCCATTTTTAGAGGTAGGTTGTTGAGAAAAGATAATGATGCCCTCTATTAAAGTTTTAATGTTAAAAATATATAATTATGTACAATATAGAATTTTTTTGTCGCAGACGAAAAAGCCTAATTATCGTTTAAGCTTACAATGAACTTATAAAGTGTTATCTTTCTTTAGAGTCAATTTATTGTTTACTTTTTAGTTAATTTTATTAACCAAAATAATAAAAGCTTATTTTTAAAAAAGTTTTTTTTTTTTAATTTTTTCTAGCTTACGAAAGACGTTTTTCAGAATTTTTTCAAATTTTTTCATCCAACTCAAAAAAAGTTATGAATTTAAAAAAACACCGTTTTTGTTTTCAAAATGCTATAACTTTTTCAAAAATTTACCGTTTGGGATCTTTTTTTTTAAATTTGTTTTTAAATGTACTTTTCGGAAAAAATAAAAAAAAATTTTTAAAGTTTTTTTTTGTAATTTTTCAGTTTTTCGAGATTTTTCGAATTGCGCCATTTTTTTTTTCTCATAAAAAACTTCAATCAAGTCTGCAATCATCCCCACTAATCCCGGAGTGGGCCGATTATTTTTTTATTTAATTGAAAAAAAAAACTTTAAAAATTTTTTTTGTATTTTTTCCGAAAAGTATATTAAAAAACAAATTTAAAAAAAAAAAAGATCCCAAAAGGTCAATTTTTGAAAAAGTTATAGCAGTTTGAAAACAAAAACGGTGTCCAACTCAAAATAAGTTATGAATTAAAAAAAAAAAAACGGTGTTTTTTTCAAAATGCTATAACTTTTTCAAAAATGGACCGTTTGGTATCTTTTTTTTTTTTTAATTTGTTTTTAAATGTACTTTTCGGAAAAAATACAAAAAATTTTTTTTAGTTTTTTTTTCAATTAAATAAAAAAAAAATAATCGGCCCACTCCGGAATTAGTGGGGATGATTGCAGAATTGATTGAAGTTTTTTATGAGAAAAAATAAATGGCAAAATTCGAAAAATCTCGAAAAACTGAAAAATTACAAAAAAAAACTTTAATAATTTTTTTGTATTTTTTCCGAAAAGTACATTTAAAAACAAATTTAAAAAAAAAGATCCCAAACGGTTAATTTTTGAAAAAGTTATAGCATTTTGAAAACAAAAACGGTGTTTTTTTAAAAATTCATAACTTTTTTTGAGTTGGATGAAAAAATTTGAAAAACTTTTGAAAAACTTTTGAAAAACGTCTTTCGTAAGCTAGAAAAAGAAGAAAAACTTTCAGCCACTTCTAAAGGGGTCGGGTTCAAAATTGGTCGAAATGGGATGGAATACCCCATATACATATTACAAATGATTTTACATATTGTTTGAAACAAGGTATTTTCTTAATCAACACCCTCAATTTCGTTCTCGTCCTCGTCCAAGCTTTCCTCAGCAATCTTCAGCTACCAACATATATCAGCTATCGTGGCGTTTAGCTTTTTGCCTTTCTATCGAGACTCCATTGGTATAGCTGTTTGGTGGAAGCGTTCTCCCTGTTCATCGTATTCGGTAGAAAATTGTCTCTATAATCAGTCGAGATGAGCATGCATCTACCCCAGCGAGTTAGGGGGTCAGAATATTCCCGCGGTAGGTATGCCTGTCGTAATAGGCGACTAAAATACCAGATTCAAGGGGCTGTGTAGCGCAACCCTTCAGGTTGCCAGCGCAATATGAAGCTTCTCCAAACCCAATTGTCAACCTCACCTATCCGCGGCGAAACCTTTTTCCCTAACAGACGGGGCTCTGCCGACCCCAAGCTCCTCATGGAACTTGGGGGGGAGGGAAGGCATGGCCTGAAGGTTTAATGTGGCCACATAAATCGTTCCCGAGATGGTCGGGCTAGCACCTTAATGGTGCTGTGGTACCGGAGCGTACCGGATCTGTATCCGGCAAAGGACCATTACATCGATAACACTCCTCAAAGCCTTCCGGGAGCAACCTTATCGCTACAACAACAACAACAACATGAGCATTCATCAAATTCACTTTTAAAGATATACATATGAACGCTTCCACTAGGCTGTTGACATACTCTCGAAAATTGTCATCACGCTGATTTCCAAGAACCTAAATGGTGAATTCTGTTCTACACGAAAATGTCGCCACTTTCAGGGTCAAACATTTTTAAGATTCTCACTTGTGAAATTGTAGCCACTTAAAATGTTCAGTGCCACCCTGCATGACTTGAAAAGAACAAAAATTGTAACCATTTTTACAAAAAAATGCAGTTGTTGTTGTTGTTGTTGTTGTTGTTGTTGTTGTTGTTGTTGGTGTTGGTGTTGGTGTTGGTGTTGGTGTTGTTGTTGTAGCGATTAGGTTACTCCCCGAAGGCTTTGGGGAGTGTTATCGATGTGATGGTCCTTTGTCGGATACAGATCCGATACGCTCCGGTACCACAGCACCATTAAGGTGCTGGCCCGACCATCTCGGGAACGATTTATATGGCCACATTAAACCTTCAGGTCGCCAGAGCCTCGTCTGTTAGTGAAACGGGATTCGCCGCTCGAAGGTGAGGTTGACAATTGGGTTGGAGAAGCTATATATTGCGCTACACAACCCCTTAAATCCCACACGCAGTTCGTGTGGTTGTTCATTGTCAACTGTGATCGCAAATTGCTTTTGAGTGAGGCATGATGCGACACATACGTACATATATGTATAGCATTCGCTTCAGCTTCGTGTGATTCATCAGCTAATTGACAGGGCTGTTTTCTGCACCGTCAATGGTAGCGAGGGTAAGTAATGTTGCAATTTTGGCCATTTTTAGAGGTAGGTTGTTGAGAAAAGATAATGATGCCCTCTATTAAGGCTTCGCTGATTTTACAACAGAACACAACTTTTTGAAGGGTTGGCGTGAAGGCGACATTTTCGTGTAGAAAAGAAAACACCATTAGTAATAACACCCTTTAACGCACCCCAAGCAATCGCAGCATTAGTATATAAGGTTTTAGTGAAATCTTCGCTTTTTATCACCTTTCGAATTTTCGGACCGTTAAAAATACCTAAACATGTATAAAAAAAAATCTAGGTCAAATATTTGATGCTATTGAATAAGTAGTAAATCTCAGCTGTTCTTATTTACTCACTTTAAAAGCATCGCACACTTGATGACCATCATTTGTTGGGGAGCACAGTGGACATAAACAGCGGCCATTCAAATAAAAGAAAAAGGTGGACCACGATCACATTTTCACTTTTTTAATTTGCTGAACGCGTTACCAAAAAAAAAAAATTTTTTTCGATATGTAGAATTTCGAACTTCGAAAGCCGATATCTATTTTTTGGAGCCTAACTTCGAAAACGGAGGTAGTACTTTGTCTACTTAAACCTCAATCTCTAAAAAAAGTGGGTTTGATCCAATACCAAGCCGGCTGTTGCACAGTGTAATTATTCAACGAATGCGCGTCCTTGCCAGATCTCTCCAACTTTGCCGAAGAACGCCATGCTCTGCCATAAAATTAACACAGCTGCAATAACTGCACCTCGAATACACCGATTTATATCTATAAAATTCAAATTATGTATAAATGTTTAGATCAGGTTGCGTCCTAAACGGATCGATCGACCGATCACAACCAAATTTGAAACACCCACAAGAAACATTCCAAGGATGGTCATAGGCTAAAAATAATTTCGATACACACAACACCATACAATGGAATTGAAATTCAGTAAGGAGTTATATGAGGACAAACCCTAACACACACCAAGAAAATGTTGGATGAGGAAGATGTATGATGATGAGCGTGGAACCTCCCATACAAATGGAATATTTCGTTCTGCATATCTCTAGATGTAGTAATCGCTAATAATGAAATTTGGTTAAGTGTGAAATGTGGAATTGTGGAAATGGAGGAGTGACACGTTCTCTACAAAAGGGATTTTTCAGAACTATGGCTGCCGTAAAGGGTCGGATTAACAGGTAGGCAGAATAGGCAGTTCCCTGGCCCCCGATTTTAGGGGGCCCCCGAAAAATGAAAAATACTTCTAAAATTTTCTTACAAACGTAAAATTCTAGAGAGTGAAAGAAAAATATAATCAGAACTGAAAATAAATTTTACTCAATAAACAAAACTCAATTGACCGCATTCAAAAGGCGACGACCGACAATGAAAAATACCTTCCTAAAAAGGACATTTCCGACTCATTTGACAAATTGTATGAGCGTGCAAAGAAGTGTGTAAGTGAAACGAGAAGTCTAGCGAATCAAACTTTAAGGTTTCTGAATGAAGACTGTGGTTTAGATATTCAAAATTGTAGAGGACAATAATATGACAACGCATTAAACATGTCCGGAAAGTATAAAGGTGTGCAAGCAAGAATATTGAGTTTGAGTGAGAATGCGTCCTGTTCCGCGCATACCCTTAATTTGGTTGGAGAGCATTCTGTGAAGTGCTGATTTTAGGCAGTAGATTTTTTCACCCTTATGCAGACATTATATAATTTTTTCCGCTTCCACCTATCGTTGGTGGATACCGCCCTGATATCAGCGACGTACTCACTGGAAACAATCGCATTATCTTAGGCGATTTCAATGGCCATCACGATCTATGGCATTCAAACTTGTGGGTGGACAGTAGGGGTGAGATGTTAGCGGATGAAATAGAAGAAACGACTATAAACGGAGACGCCCCCACACGTATGGTAGGAAGCTGTCACAGTTCGCCGGATATTTCAATCGTGAGCGAACTCTTAAACTGCGTCAACTGGCAGCCGATGGTAACATTGGCATCCGACCACCTGCCTATACTTATTTCGCTCGAGCGTCCCGCCGACTTCATCGTCGCAGAAAAACGCACTTTCATTAACTTTAAAAAAGGAAAGTGTGATGAATACAAATCCTTTACAGACAACCACTTTGCTCCCTCCCTATCCCAACTGATGCCCGCCAAGGGGAGCGTGCGTTCCGCAAGGTCATTGAATCCGCCTCGGCTCGTTTCATTCCCGCCGGTAGAATTCCCGAAATTTGGCCCCACTTCCCGGCAGAGGCCGCAAGTTTAGCGAGAGAACGTGACCTTATAAGACATCTCGATCCCGGCGACCCCCAAATAAGGGATATAAACCAACGCATCAGATTGCTTGTGGACGAACACAAGCGGGCGAAATGGGAGGTGCACCTAAGCGGTTGTAACCTCTCTGCCGGTGTAGGTAAACTTTGGTCCACTGTAAAGTCCCTATCGAATCCGTCTAGGCACAATGACAAAGTTTCCATCGCCTTTGGCGACAAAGTGCTGTCTGATGCGAAAAAATGCGCGAGCGCTTTCTGCCGACAATACATAATGCATTCTACGGTCGACAAAAATAGACGGAGGGCCACCAGATACGCACGTAAACATAAGTTCAGCGCGTTACCAATTACCATCACAACCAAAGAGGTTGAGGATGCCATCGGTCATGCTAAACCATCCAAAGCAATGGGCCCAGACGGCATAGCCATGCCGATGCTTAAAAGCCTAGGGAAAGAGGGTTTCAAATATTTAGCACATGTCTTCAACCTGTCTCTTTCCACCTTTGTCATACCCGAAAAATGGCCAAGGTGGTCCCGCTACTTAAGCCTGGGAAACCAGCTAACATAGGACCGTCATATCGCCCGATATCTCTCCTATCGCCAGTAGCCAAGACGCTTGAAGCCATTTGCAGCTAGCCTGTCATCAGCATGGCTTTAGAAAACTCCATAGCACCACCACCGCGCTAAATGCCATTAGCACCCAGATAAATTGTGGTTTAAATCAGAAGCCCCACCATAGAACAGTACTCGTAGCGCTAGACCTATCAAAAGCTTTTGATACGGTCAACCAATGCACGTTGCTGCAAGACTTGGAAGGGTCTACCCTTCCCCCATGTCTTAAAAGGTGGACCGCCAATTATGAGGGTGGTCGACAGGCATCGGTGCAATTCAGAAACGAAATATCAAAGCCAAGAAGAATTAAACAAGGGGTGCCTCAGGGTGGTGTCCTATCCCCACTTTTGTTTAATTTTTACATATCAAAACTACCTTCGCCACCAAAAGGAGTTACTATTGTTTCTAATGCCGATGACTGCACAATAATGGCCACAGGCCCGGGCCCAAAGATCGATGAGCTTTGCAACAGAATAAACGGCTACCTCCCTGATCTCTCCAGTTTTTTCGCCTCGCGAAACCTGGCATTATCACCGACTCTATCATCGGCGACCCTATTTACAACTTGGACGTCCCAAATGTCGACCATTTTGAACATCTACGTCGATGGCTCTACGCTACCGACTGTCCTACAGCCCAAAATCTTGGGCGTGACGTTTGATCAGGATCTACATTTTGGTGAGCACGCAGCCGCAATTGTGTCGAAAATCCAGAGCCTCAAACCCCTTGCTGGAAGTTCTTGGGGAAAAGACAAAGAAACGCTCATTACCACATACAAAGCAATTGGCCAGCCGTTTGCGTGCTACGCGCCCCCTATATGGTCAATAAGCCTAAAAACTACCCACTGGAAGAAGCTACAGGCCTGCCAAAATACTGCTCTCAGAACCGCCACGGGCTGTCTTCTTATGTCCCCAGAACACCATCTACATAATGAGGCGAGAATACTCCCCATCAGGGAGAGAAATGAGATGCTAACCAAACAGTTCCTGTTGAATACCCAGAAACCTGGGCATCCCAACTGACATCTGATTGATGAGCCAGCACCGCCTAAACACTTAAGGAGTCATATCCGTAAGCATTTTGAGGAAATACGGCACCTGAGAACTCAGCCGTATGAAGCAAAAAAACACAAGCAGGTCCTTGGTGAACTCCACAAACAGGCGTCGGACCTTTATGCCGGGAATTGCCCGGAGGTGACTAAAATACCAGATTCAAGGGGCTGTGTAGCGCAACCCTTCAGGTTTCCAGCGCAATATATAGCTTCTCCAAACCCAATTGTCAACCTCACCTATCCGCGGTGAATCCTGTTTCACTAACACACGAGGCTCTGGCGACCCGAAGCACCTCTTGGAACTTGGGGGTGGGGAGGGAGGGGATGGCCTGAAGGTTTAATGTGGCCATATAAATCGTTCCCGAGATGGTCGGGCTAGCACCTTAATGGTGCTGTGGTACCGGATCTGTATCCGGCAAAGGACCATTACATCGATAACATTTCCCAAAGCCTTCGGGGAGCAACCTTATCGCTACAACACCAACAACAACAAGATACTTTATTTACACGGCTGCAACGTGTGACTTGCAGTTCTGTACTGTCAGTAAACTTTTGTATAAGTGACCGCAATTTACTGTGTGTTGTTGTTGGTGGTGCTGGTGGTGTTGGTGGTGCTGGTGGTGCTGGTGGTGTTGGTGGTGCTGGTGGTGCTGGTGGTGTTGGTGGTGTTGGTGTTGGTGATGTTGGTGGTGTTGTTGTTGTTGGTGTTGGTGTTGTTGTTGTTGTTGTAGCGATAAGGTTGCTCGCCGAAGTCTTTGGGGAGTGTCATCGATGTGATGGTCCTTTGCCGGATACAGATCCGGTACGCTCCAGTAACACAGCACCATTAAGGTGCTAGCCCGACCATCCCGGGAACGATTTATATGGCCACATTAAACCTTCAGGCCATCCCTCCCTCCCCACCCCCTACTTCCATGAGGAGCTTGGGGTCGCCAGAGCCTCGTCTGTTAGTGCAACGAGATTCGCCGCTCGAAGGTGAGGTTGACAACTGGGTTTGGAGAAGCTATATTGCGCTGGCAACCTGAAAGAGTTGCGCTACACAGCCCCTTGAATCTGGTATTTTAGTCGTCTCTTACTACAGGCATACCAAGCGCGGGTATATTCTGATCCCCTAACCCCGTTGTGTGTATTTTGTAGTTTAGTCTGATGTTGGTTGACGTGTTTGTACTGTGTAACTCTTCAAGAGTATCCGGCTTAGTATCTTGTTCCTGGGCAGTGTATAAATTGGTCTCAAATCTTTGGCTATAATTTATGGATTTATTTAGAGTTTCGACATAAAAGTGTTTCATATATCGTCGGTTCAATGCAAAAGTCACGTATGAGCCATGTTTTTTTAAACGAAATTTGACATATATGACCCGGCCTATGAAAAGGTGGCTTATGACTCAAAAAAAAAAAAGAAACCTGCTAGGAAATTGAAGAAATGCATTGTTTATCTTTTAATTAATGAAGAATGTGCAAAAGTTTATTTTTTGTTGTTGTATTTATTTATTTATTTGGTTTAAATATTAAATAAAAATAAAAAGAACGTTATAAAACGTTGTAAAACATTACAAAGCAATTATTTTTATTTTAGATCATAAGCGTCCGGTAACTGGAATTTTACTGTCCGGTTACTGGCAAATTCTGACTTGTATCAAAACAATAATTTTTACAAAAAAAATAGAGTTTTCTATCGCAGTGGCTGATTTTATTAGATTTAGAATTAAGCAATAGTCATTTGAAAATTCAAAGTTTTTTAATATCACTTATAAAATGTAACCAAGAGGAGTTCAAAAGCACAAAAAAAGTTATGTGTCCGGTTACTGGTACATCTACCTAGTACGCCAGCAAATAAATCAACAAAAATCATATCTAATTGGGTTTTACACTTCCACTACTGGTGTACCTCAATTTCTACAACTATCTTTAAAAAAAATATACAAAAAACAGAATAAAACAAAATCAGCTTAAATATTTTTTCTTCACACTTTTGACAATTTCACAAAACTCGCATTTTTGATATTAAAAAAGGCAATCAAGGAATTGTAACAGAAATTTTTTTCAAAGCCAGCTATGATGCCTGTTTTGTACAGTAGCACAGCGACAGGTTGGTTACTTAGTTTAAAGGTAATAGTCTAGAGTTGAGGGGTCGACTGCTAATACGCGTCGAGAGAAGTGTCAAAAGACGCGAATTAATCTCGAGAACAATAATCCGAAGGCGGAAAAGAAAAAAATTATCTCTGTCCGGAGATATTTGCAGTTGAAGTTGGCGATTTTCACACAAAAAAAATTGTGCATCACCGTGGTTAAACCACACACCCGGACTTGGCATGGCGTAGCCCAGGGTTATTTTTTATAAGCGCGGCCGAAGGCCGCCAATGCAGAAATGTGTTCTGCGCAAAAATACTATGGATCCCACCTCCGGTTTCGGAGATACCCGCGGGTCCTTTTTCGGTTTTTCGTTAATATCTTTTGAACGAGTTAAAATTTTTATTTTCCGAAAAAAGTGTTCTGCGCAAAAATACTATGGATCCCACCTCCGGTTTCGGAGGTACCCGCGGGTCTTTTTTCGGTTTTCGTTAATATCTTTTGAACGAGTTAAAATTTTTATTTTCCGCCTTCGGCTTATTAATACTGATGACAAGACGCGTCGTTTGACACCTCTCTCGATATTTTTGGTAGCGTATTAGCAGTCGACCCCTCAACTAGACTATTACCAGTTTAAATTACTGTTAACGAAATATTTTGAAAATAAAAAGTATACTACATGTAGTACGCATATCTGGGTAGTCGGCATATCTGGGTTAAAAATCATTTTTCAATTAACATTACTTAGTGGTTTACAAAAGTAAACCTTCCAATAGTGGTTGAAAATAACAATTTAAAATCTCTGTTAATGAAATCTCTTTTTTTAACAATGTTCTCAACACATCAAATATACACATACGTTTCTTTGGCATTGGACCGATATGATATTGAACCTTTAATTACTCTCTTGAAGAAGGCTTTAAATTGAAAGCGACTGACTATGAGACTCCCATAAACTTTTCTCGATTTTTAAATATGTACTTTTTACGAACATAATCAACGTGCTCTCTGGACATCGCACATTTTAATTAGTGCAGCTGGGGTGACTGTACTTGTCCCAAAAGTGGTGGAAATATTCCCTATATTTCACATCAAATATCTTGTCTTAAAAAAAAACTTTAGGTAGTGCAATTAATGTTTGTTTTTTATTTTCTGTTTATTTATAGTCAAAAAGTTCATCGTATAGTGTTAAAATGCACCAAAACGAAAACGCCTTCCGCAACTGGTACATCGGCTAAAAGCAAATTAAACAACAACAATAACATTACTACACATTCGAAAAATAAAGCAACAGATGCTTCAAAGTATGAAACTTATTATGATTTTCAACAAGATGTACGATATTTGAAGCCCCATCAAGTGTTAGCCATTAATCGTGCTGAAAAGCAGAAGTGCTTAACTGTTAAAATAATTACCGCAGATTATGTGAAGAATGATATTAAACGTTTTACACGTGAATTGTTTATGAATGAAGGTTTACGTTATACTTTACGCAATCAAGTATTCGAACAGGCATTTGAAGAATGTTATAACAAAAAATGTAAGTGAATATCTGTTGGTCGACAAAGTATGTAGCTCAGTTAGTATTAATAATTTATAATTTCAGTGCAACCGCTTTTGTCTCGTCAATTACGTAGCGATTTAAACGAACTTGCGAAAAAAGCTGCTATCGATGTTTTTGCACAAAATCTGAAACAACTCTTACTGCAATCGCCACTTAAAGGTGAACGAATACTTGGCATAGATCCGGGCTTCACGAATGGCTGCAAATTGGCACTCATATCCGAGACAGCGGATGTTTTAGAAACTGGTGTTATATATCCACATGCGCGTAGTAGTGATCCACAGGAGGTGGGCGAACATCTTGCCAAAATGCTTATTCGTAATAAGTAAGTCTAGAGCGATTCAACCAATTTTCGAGCAAAATACGGGGATTCGCTTAGTTTTGATAACTCGAACAGGGATTTCGGGTATTATAAACTCACAACTATGTATATATACGCAAAAAATAATATGCCATCTGCTCTTAGCTAGTGCATATATACACATACTACCTAAGTTAGCACAACGAAGTGCAGGAAATAAAAATATAACCATGTGATACGGTCCTCTGCTATCACTTACAAAAACAGTGTACATCTATGATCAAAAAATGTTTGATCATCAATATACATAGTATTTCTTAATTAAAAAAAAGTTACAAGTTTATTTTGTAAAAACTCGAGAACAACTTTTATTTTTTATTCATTTGAAGTTATTTTTAAATATATATTTAAAAATATTTTTAAATATATAAACAAAAATTTTATTTTTGAAGTAATTCAAAAATTTTATTTTTGAAGTAATTCAAAAATTTTCATCTTCAAAAGATAACCCAATTAAAAATAATTTAAAAACAAGTAAATGTGTCGTAAGTTCGGTTGTAACAGAACATTATATACTCAGCGTGAACTTTAATTGTACATTTCATTTCAGATAAATTACTTTTCTACATAACACGTGGCACCGCCCGTTTAAAAAAAATGCCTCCCCATTTCCTCTTACAATAAAACTTGATAAGTGAAATATCATTGATTCAAAACTATATTTTGCTAAGTTATAACTTATTATTCTAGTCTACGACCCTTTTAAATTTCTTTTATATCTAAGTTGACGTGGTATTTAACCGATCCCGTCCATTTTTACTAGAAATATTTTCTGCCATAAGGAAAATTTATGTACCCAATTTTATTACGATCCGTTAATTTTTCTTCGAGTTATGGCTCCCGAAACATAGAAAATTGCTTAGTCATAAAAGGGGCGGTGCCACGCCCATTTTTTAAAATTGGAGGTTTTTCCTATTTACTGTTATCACTACACTTGGGAAATGAAATACCATTGATATAAAGCTTTTTTTTTGCAAAGATATAGCTTATTTCATTCGTCCACGACCCTTTGAAATTTTTTTATATAAAAGTGGGCGTGGTCATTAACCGATTTAGTTAATTTTCCTTCAAAGCGTTCCTTATAGTAAAGGCAACCTCTGCCGAATTTTGTTACGATAGGTTTAACGGTTTTTGATTTATGATTAATAACATTTGTAAAATTGCTTTTATCACAAGTGGGCGGTGCCACGCACATTTTAAAAAAATCGTTCCAAATTTTTTTCAAGATTCTGAATATCAGTCCACACGTCAAATTTCAACATTCTAGGTGTATTATTTACTAAATAATCAGGTTTTTTGTTTTCCAAAATGTTATATATATAAAAAGTGGACGTGGTTATCATCCAATTTCGCTTATATTCAATACCAATCTATTCCGGGACCAGATAAGCTCGTGTACCGAATTTGGTGAAGATATCTCAATATTTACTCAAGTTATCGTGTTAACGGACAGACGGACGGACGGACGGCCATGGCTCAATCAATTTTTTTTCGATGCTGATGATTTTGATATATGGAAGTCTATATCTATCTCGATTCCTTTATACCTGTACAACCAACCTTTATCCAATCAAAGTTAATATACTCTGTGCGCAAAGCACGCTGAGTATAATTAAAGTATAAAGTATAAAACAAAATTGCTACATCTCAGCAATGGGTTGGTCCAGTAATCTTGCATAGCTTGGGAGTGGATTGGTATAATCCGTGCATTCGAGAATACTATGCAAATCACTCTAATATCCTAATCAAACAAGTGCGTTGTTAGATACATATATTGTAATTTCTTTTCGATAGCTGCAAAATTATAGCTTTAGGCAATGGCACTGCCTGTCGTGAAACCGAGTTTTGGCTTTCAAATCTATTTCACTATGGGATTTTGGATAAAAGGTATGTGCGTTACAGCATCGTGTCAGAACAGGGTGCCTCAATATATTCATGTGGTGAGGTGGCTCGTAAGGAATTTCCTGATATGGATACGAATGAAATAAGCGCAGGTACGTTAAAAAAAACGAAATGTTTAATTTTTACAACTCTTTTGAAATATATTTTGTATTGTATTTGTATTATAGTTTCTATTGCACGACGCCTGAATGATCCACTAAGTGAATATGTTAAAATAGAACCACGTCATATTGGTGTTGGAATGTATCAGCATGATGTACCAGAAAAAACGCTCAACGAAGCGTTAAATGAAGTTGTGTCTGAGTGCGTGAGTTTTGTAGGAGTGGATCTAAACACTGCTAGTTTGAGCGTATTAAAGTAAGTGCAATTCCATTGATGACTCGTTTAACTAGCTTTTGTGTTCATCCCATTGTTTTTTGTAGACATATCGCCGGTTTGAGCGAAAAGAAGGCCCAAAAAATAATTGAGCATCGCTTAAGTAATGGTGTTTTTCAAACACGCAAAGATCTTTTGAAAGTGAAGTCTATTGGCGAAAAGACTTTTGTACAGTGTGCTGGGCAAGTTATTCATTTTTAACAATTTTTCTGAACGGAAAATAATTTTTTTTTTTTCGTTTAGATTTATACGCATTGAACCACTAAGTGTTGGCGGAAAAATTGTAAACCTACTGGATTGTACTTGGGTCCATCCGGAAAGTTATGATGTTGCTAAAAAGTATGATTTCTTTTAACTAATTGCTTGTAAACGATGCGGCGCTTAGTTACATACCGTTAGTTTAATTCACAAGCGCCTAACCAAAAGATTTTTCGATATTAAAAAAATCAATTATTACACGTATTTACATTACAGTGTTGGAACCATTGACCAACTGAGCTATGCCACTTCTAAAAAAGTCAAATCAGCTTGTAGTGAATAGGGCTGTGAACTGCATCCGGATTTTTCAACTATCCGGATATTCGAATAACCGGATAGCTAAGCAAAAAATCCGGCCACCATGGTGTGATGGTAGCGTGCTCCGCTTATCACACCGTATGCCCCGGGTTCAACTCCCGGGCAGAGCAACATCAAAATTTTAGAAATAAGATTTTTCAATTAGAAGAAAATTTTTCTAAGCGGGGTGGCCCCTCGGCAGTGTTTAGCAAGCACTCCGGGTGTATTTCTGCCATGAAAAGCTCTCAGTGAAAACTCATCTGCTTTGTAGATGCCGTTCGGAGTCGGCATAAAACATGTAGGTCCCGTCCGGCCAATTTGTAGGGAAAATCAAGAGGAGCACGACGCAAATTGGAAGAGAAGCTCGGCCTTAGATCTCTTCGGAGGTTATCGCGCCTTACATTTATTTTTATTTTTTATTTAAGCAAAAAATCCGGCTATCCGGATATCCGGAAAATCTGGATATCCGTATGTCCGGATACTGGAACATAAAAGTTTAATATCTGTATGTCAGAAGTGAACGAAGCAAAAATCGAAAAATTATTCACAAAATATGTTTGTAGATTATTAAATTGACGCCAAAAATTAAAAAGCTACAATTTCTGTATTTCTAAGTAAATTTAAAATGTAAATTTTATTTTTTATGACAACGTATCAGTCGGCCATGTTATCCATTGTGGACAAAGCAACGGTTCCAAAATGTTCAGCACAATATAGCATCAGCTGTTTCGAATTGAACTTTTGTTCGCCCGAAATTGCCGATAGGCGGAAAGAGTTCACCCGAACAGAAGAAGTGAAGACGAACACTTTTCCGCGTGAACTTCGCGATAAGGGTGAATGTGAAAAAGCATTGTTAATTGATTTAAATGCCCCACGATTTTATTGTTATTAATGTTAAATGAACATATATGGTACATCAATTTGTTGCTTTCACTGGTATCCAAAAATACGGTTATTAACCTGATCTTCATAAATTCGGATATCCGGATAGTTTCAGAAACGAATATTAACCGGATTTTATACGTGTCAACGGATATCCGGATATTCGAATATGCGGATAGTCCCAGCCCTAGTAGTGAATGTGATAATTATATAATTGTGCCTGTTACGAATGCTTTGCGGAGGGAATGCAGATCGATTCGCAACAAGAAAGGTGCAGATTAGAGTTTTAATTTTATTCTGCAAAGTTGCTAGACATTTCTTTTGACAATCTTTTAAAGTTTAGAATACTTATTACCTTGCATAAAATAATCTACACGAAGGAGCCTTATTACCTATATCGAAGGCTTCAATTCCTTCATTCTACGAGGAAAATGGTTCTTGCACATGTTAAACACCGTATGCTCATTTCTGAACGCCAATTCTTCGCTACTTCGATCCGTCTTTGGAACTCCCTTCCAGCCAGAATAAGACAAATAAGTAATGCACTGCATTTCAAAAAAGAATTAATCTTGTTCTTCAATTGCCTCACCTCTCCTTCTTCAACTGACTCTCTTTACTGATCTTCTATCCGTTTTTCTTGCCACCTCCTATTTCCTCAAAGGATAGAACCTAATATTATTACTGTACTACCTACCCTTGCAATGTCCCCTCTATTCTTATTTCTGTTCTGTGTCCCTAGGCTAAGCTCTTTAAAATTTATTGTAACCATTAAGTCTTATTTTACAAATTATCTATTGTTTATCTAAGTTATTGAAACATTTTTTGAATTTTCGCCTTTGTTCTGCCACTGTTCTGACTAGCACTATAAAATAATTTTGTCAAATTGTTGTGTTAGGAAAAAATTTAATAAAATACAAATACAAATACAAATTTTAAAAAAGTCAAGTTTATATTTTTTGTATTTCTTTGAGAGCTCAAATTAATTTAAAAAAAATTACGGATTTATTTCTTTTATGATTTATAAATTTGAATTCGCACCTTTTTCGTCGCTAATCAATCCGCATTTCCTCAGCAAATCATCCGTCGGACACTGTAATAGCCATGAATGATAATAAAATGTGGTCTATGTGACTTAAGCTTACGATATTCCGGGATGTTCTGAGAATTGTTTTCGGTCAATACCTTCAGATTTTACACTCGAACTCGGATACGCATTTGTTATATAAGACTGTAATTTTAATAAGTAAAATATGATTACAATTTTCAGAACATGCCTAACTTCCAACTCCTGTTTTGATATTGAAAGAGTAATTTAATACGAAAACTTTATTCTTTTCAAAGGATCATAAGCAAATGCAATTTGTTACTGAAGGATATCGGAACACAACCATTCATTAGCAGAATAAAAGATTTCATATCAAAATGGGATATTGAAGATCTTGCGAATGATTTCCAACTGCCAAAAGAGCGAGTACGACAATTAAGATATCATTTAATTTTTTTCCAAGATGTCAATATTTTTACAAATACTGTCATTAAATTGTATATTTTCAGATCGATGTAGTTCTAATGGCATTACAACGTGAACTCACACAGGACTATCGTGCAGAATTCGCTAAACGACCACTTTTCAAACAAGGTCTAACACGTATAACTGAACTCTCAGAGGGTGATGTATTGACAGGTAATTTTTTTATTTAGTCAAGTAGGTTTTCTGTTTAATCGTACAAGGATTTTGTTTTTGTAATCTTCAGCAATTTTTGCCTTAGGTTTGTTAGTGATTTTTATTTTAAATTTATAGCACCATATAATACGTAAACTTTGAACTTTGTTGATAATAGTTTTTGAATATTTTTGTGGAATGCGTTTTTTTTTTCACGACAGCTATCCCTGTCTCGCAATAACTGGCGCCAATTGGGAGCAACAAATGAAATCAAGTCTTCATCCACCTGTCTCTCCCCACTCAGTGGAGGTCGCCCCTTCGTCTGCTTCCAAGCTGCGGTGTCTACTAAAAAACGTTTATGGCCTTATGTATGGCCTAGAAGGTTTAATGTGGTCATATTAATCGCTCGCGAGATGATGAGGGTAGTACCTTAATGGTGCTTGTTACCGGTCTATATCCGGAAAAGGACCATCAACATCGATAAAATTGCCCAAAACCTACGGGAAGTGTCTTTATCGTTAATAGCCTTTCACCCCCGTGACGTTATGCCTAACGGCGGTACTGTGTGGTGTGGGTACATGTACAGGAATACTCTGGTTTCATTGGGCCACTTGAGGGAAATGTGCTGCCCAACGCCCAAGAGAAAAAAGGGGGAGAGGCAAGAAGATTCACCCGCTCAGCGGGTTAGTGGGCTTAGAATATACCCGCGGCAGGTATGCCTGTCGTCAGAGGGGACCAAAATACTAAACCCCATCGGGTTAGGGGGTGAGAATATACCCGCGGTAGGAATGCCTGTCGTAAGAGACGACTAAAATTCCAAATAGATTCAAGGGGTTCTGTAGCGCAACCCTTTTCAAGAGGTTGCCAGCACAATATAAAGCTTCTCCAACCCATTTGTCAACCTCACCAGTCGGTGGCGAATCCTGTTTCATTAACAGCCGAGGCTCTGGCGACCCCGAGTCCTCATGGATCTAAGGGTTGGAGGGCGGGATGGCCTAGAAGGACGCACGTGGTCATACCAAATCGTTCCCGAGATGGTCGGGCTTGGTACCGGAACGTACCGGATCTGCATCCGGCAAAGGACCATCAACATCGATAATACTCCCCCAGGCCTTCGGGGAGTGTCCTTATCGCTACCACAACAACAATACCAAATTGATTACAAGGTGTTTCCAGTGCAAAATATAGCTTCTCCAACCCAATTGTCAAGCTCACCTGTAGCGAATCCTGCCGAGCTCTGGCGACCCCAAGTTCCTCATGTATCTAGGGGTGGGAGGAAGGTAATGGTCTTGAAGGTTTCATGAATCGTTCCCAATATGGTTAGGCTGGTGCCTTAATGGTGCTTGTTACCAGGACGTACCGGATCTGCATTTGGCAAAGGACCATCCCCATCGATAACACTCCCCAAGGTCTTTGGGGAGTGTCCTTATCGCTAAAACAACAGCAACGGGAATATTATTCATTGTACTTGCGTGACTATCATATAGTTTTGTATTGGTTTATAGAAACAAACGATATTCGAATAGGTTGCTGAATCTGGTGTCCAATATTTTAGAGATTCCATATACGAGGAATAAAAAGTAGTAGAGGAGGGGAATGAGAATCAAGAAGGGAAGCGAGGCTCACTTTTTAAATATAGGCAGAACAAAGTCTGCCGGGTTCTCTAGTTAAAAATTTTGCAAGCTCTACTAAACTGCATACCCCAAAATAAATTAAAAAAAACCTAGTAAAACTTAAAGAAACTTCTTATAAGAAGAATACAATATTGTGACTATTTTTATTTTTCTAATAATTTTACAGGTGCTATTTCTAACATAACACATTTTGGCGCTTTTGTTGATATTGGTGTTGAATGTAATGCCCTTCTACACATTAGCAAAATGAAAAACTCGGATCTAAGCGTCGGTGATCGGGTAACTGTTTCAATTATACAAATTGATATACCTCGAAAACGTATTGGCGTTCGTCTTGAAGATATGATTAAGGAAACTGAGACATCATATACATTGGCATAAATAAGCTAAGTTTAGTGATATAAGATCGTAGTTGGTAAATTAGTTAGTTGTTTTTGTTAAAAATACCATATTTCTACTACAACATAGGTACACATACATACATTAAACGTAGTTCTTAGATTATACGTTGCACACATTTTATCATCACACATAAACTCCTAATCTAACCATGCCTATTATATTAAAACAGTTTTATTTTATGACCGTATCTTAAAAAAGTTGCACCGTGACAATGACGACTCGTATGCCTTAAAAGGTAAGAGTTTTGTAAAGTAAGAAGTAGGATTATAAGTACCTGGGCGACCGAGCTTTGCTCGGCAATCTTCGAGTATGCCGCATAACACACTTTGTTCTACATGTCATCATTAATCAAACTCTACTTTTTATATATGTACATATATTATATATTTTTACTTATCAATATTTGATTTCCTTAAAAATAGATTTCAAAAACATATCAAACACTAACCGCAAAATGAACTGGAATGAAAAATTTGTAATGGGTAATTCCAGCCTATAGTATAAGGGATTGTTATGATAATTAGTGAAATCGAGAACTAAGTTATTTAGGTCGAGTATCTTCATGCGCCGAATTATTAATTTCAAACATTTTTTTAGTTATACACTATGAAAGTCTCACAATTTTATTACATTCCAAAAAATTGTGAATTTCACGAGTGACAACTATCAATTTAATTAAATGGTTAGATGTCGTTTTCAAATTGAACATATGCCTCTAGTGTTCAACGGTAGCAAATTACCATGGTGAGATATCTTTTTGCTATGATGAGAAATCTTTCTAATTGTAATCTGTGAGAAATTGCAATTATTCATTTCATACTTGCCATAAATATGCATTTAAATATATTTTGCTAGAATTTGCCACGGTGCCTTGATATTGCATTTCAATTTTATTAGCGTGTGTGAATTAAGAAAATTAAGTCGAATCATGCGTAAGATTTTTTTACGATGATTTTTAACTTAAATTTTCTCCTTTAAAACTTTAATAGAATATGAGTAAGTAGAGTAGTATTTCGTCTAACTACCCCAACCCTAAATGGCAACCCTACTCAAAAATGTAATGCGCAGTGAAATACCTTTCGTTTGATACCCATATCGGCATATTTTAGGCATGCTTAACCAACGAAACGATATCATTTCGTTTCGTTTATTAACGTTGATTATCGTAACGAAATGATATCGTTTCGTTGGTTAAGCATGCCTGGCATATTTCATGCAGTTTTTTTTTATGCCCCTATTACCGTTTACAACTCAACTCTGATTGGGTTGAAATTTCGCAATTTGATATTACGGATTACAACTCAACCTGTCAAAAAAAATGTCAGTTGAGTTGTCTAGTCTAACAACTTTTTGTGGCATTACCGTTTACAACCTTGTGTTGGTGTATTTGTCAAAGACTTCAAAATCTTACAACTGATTACTAGCAGTTGTCTCATACAATTTTGCAGTTGTTTTGAAAAAATGTTAAGTTTTAGAAGACGGTTCACCACCTAATTTTTAACAAAAATTTTCAAAGTTGGTATCAAAAGACACGTTTCGACCTCCGATTTAAGAATCTGAAAACAAAAATTAAACATTTTATTTCTGCCATATCAATTCGGTTAATTTTTTCATGTGGTTGTTGTATTTTGCCAGATTTTTTGTACACACTAATGCAGAAAGGCGTTGGATCCACCCAGGGTTATTTTTACAAATCGCTAGCAAAGGCCGCCAACGCAGAAAGATGTTCTGTGCAAAAAAACTGCATCGGACCTCATATTTCGGAGCCTCTCGGGCCATTTTGTGAGTTTTTGTAAATATCTTTCGACAGAAATAAAATTTTTAATTTCCGCTTTCGAATCCCAAAAACGGAAATCGAAACACGTGGTAGCACCTTTGATAAGAGTTAAATGGTGCACGGTCTCATAAAACGTTACCTAATAAAAACAAAAAATTGAAATAAACAACAATTTTGTATCGAAAAAACAACGTTTATACGAAGGATTACATTGAATAATTTTTTGACTCTAGATAGATAATTAATTGAAGATCGCACTGCGACCATTGGTCTATTGTGCCCTCATCTGCTTCACAACACCTCATCCAAGCCGACATCTCTGATGAACCCTAGCAGTTCACCTGGCTTGAGGGATTTGATGTAAGAATGCTCTGGCCATGGTGGGCCCATAAACTTAGCTCTACGTCTTGAGATTGCATCACACTCCAGGAGGATATGGTCCGCCGTCTCCGTTGATCGATCACAAAATCGGCATGTGTTGTTCGATATTATACCCAGCTTTTGCATGTGGCTGTTCAGTCCACAGTGTCCTGTAAGAATAGCTGTTAGAATTCTTAGGTTATTTTTCGAGAGGCCTATAAATGCCCTGTATCGAGTTGTGCAGTAACCCAGTTCTACTTTATATCTTTTCTCATATACTATCTGCCTGAGGATGTCATCCCTCGGGAGCTGAAAGATTGGGATCTTCTCTCTCAATTCCTCCATGTTCCGGGACGATATGACTTTACCTTTGCCCGAGCCCTCCTTGACGATATTAAGGAGGGCTCGCTTGGCTGACTGCTCTATCGATATATGCAACGGGGTTAGATCGAGGATAGCTTCCAGCGCTGTTGTGGGGCATGTGCGCATAGCTCCCGTGATGCACACACATGCCAGTCGCTGAAGTTTTGACAGTGCTTGCCTCAT
Organism: Eurosta solidaginis; assembly: GCF_040869045.1. Classification (NCBI taxonomy): domain Eukaryota; kingdom Metazoa; phylum Arthropoda; class Insecta; order Diptera; family Tephritidae; genus Eurosta; species Eurosta solidaginis. Next base: position 87,093,157 of record NC_090319.1, on the reverse strand, counting down.
CGTCGCCCGAGTTGTTCTCGATGCCCAGGCTATTGAGCCATATCATCATATTATAAGTTACGGCTTCGCCAGCCGACCCAGACTCACCCTCGGTTACCTGGAAGTGGTCCCAGCGCCATATAAGGTACAAGTTGAAAACGTGGAGGGCGCCGCCTCCATATTGTTGCCATGGTGTGCATTTGCTTGAAATTGCACTACCGCGGCGGCCGTCTGCGGTACACTTTAAAAAGCATAAAAATCACAACTCTACAATTACTTTTCTGTAACTTGAATTTAATTTCTTTATTTAAAACTTTTCTGTACACTCAAATGCGTCTGCATACTTTGATATCCAAAATTATATTAATGGCGGTGAAACATGAAAGTGCCGATGTCACTCTTGCCACTCGTCACTTTCATGTTTCACCCCACATATCGTATTCTCTCTTACACACTACATTACAATATGTCATGACGTATTATGTTTATATTTTATTCTTTCTCTTTTAATATTCACAATTAAATATCATTGTGAGTAACAATATTGAGATGTTGCCAGATGATTATTAAAGAGTTAATTTGGGGGATTTTATCCTTACATCACCCTTTTTGGGGAAAAGAAGAATTGACAAAGTGATCAATTTTGTCACATTCTTCCTTGGCCATAACTTATAAAAATTGTTGCGAACGAACGAATATATTTATATTAGGGTGTACCTCCCCTTTTTAATTCGTTGGTTCGGAACCATTTTTATTACTGATCACTACAAATGAATGAATTTGATTTTAATTTATTAAATTATGTTGTTTGTTCTTCTTTTTGTTGTGGATATTTACATTTTAATATATTTTAAATTTGTTAAAGTTTTACATTTTTAATCTTTGCTGCTTTTGAAATAGTTTTTTTTTCTGTTTGTTTTTTTTTTGTTTGAACTTAAGAAATACGAACAATTTTCATGAAATAGGTTTTTTTGAATATACAAAATGTGTGTTATTTTACTTTTTTTGTATTAACAATTTTTAAGCCTTCGTGGCTGCTTAAATTCTAGTAAGAAAATTTTGGATTTATTTTTCAATGGAATTTAACGTTTTATCAAGGTATTAAAGTAATGTTAATTTACTTTACTAAGGCGGTTTTTATGTACCACTTTTTCTTTGTTTTTGACTTCATCGAAAATAGTTACGTTGGGTTCGTTAATTTTGGTTATGATGAACGGACCTTGATAAATATTTTCGTGTTTATGATGTGGTTCATTTTGTAAAAGCACTCTATCTCCGATTTTTACAATTAAAGGTCGTGCCGTTTTATCGTACAAATTTTTACTTTGTAATTTATTTTTGTTAATTAGGTTTTGTGCCATTTTGTGCGTTTTCTGCATCCTAAACTTAACTTCTTTGGCATAGTTTTCGACGTTATAGATCGGGTCAATTTTTTCTTTTGTTAATTCATTAGGCAAAGTTGCCTTTTTTCCAAAAACTAACTCGTAAGGCGAAAATTGATTGTCGAAAACTGTGCTACTCGTAGTGTTGTGTAGGAAGGTAAAATATTTTAAATAAACATCCCAATCAGAAAAATTGTCTTTTAGATATGCACGTAAGTATTCATTAAACACTCTATGATTACGTTCAATCGTGCCAACAGTTTCATGATGGTATGCAGTTGAAAAATTATGGTTAATGTTTAAAAGCTTTGTTAATTCTTCAAATAATTCGTTTTTAAATTCAGTGCCTAAATCTGATTTTATGGCATTCATTGTGCCGTAAGTTAAAATGAATCCTTCAAAAATAGCTGAAGCGATTGTTTTTGCCAATTTGTCCGGTACAGCGACTGTTACCAGATATTTAGTCATGTCGCAAATCATGGTAAGTGCGAACTTGTTACCATATTTGGACTCAGGTAGGGGTCCTATTGTGTCAATTACTAGTATATCAAATGGTTTACAAGGAGTTGGTGTTAAAACAAGTTTTTCTTTTGTTTTAGGTTTAACCTTGTTTAAGAGACAATCTTTACAATTTTTGATATATTTCGATATATCGCGAGTCATGTTCTTCCAATAAAATTTTGTTCGCAATTTTGCGTAAAGTCTTTTCATTCCGCAATGTCCACCGGAAATGGGATCATTATGGTAAATTTTCATAAGTTTTAATTTTGTATCTTCGTCTGTTACTGTCTCCACTGGATCTGTCAGTATAATCTCTAATGATTTTAAAATTTTATTTCCAATATTTTTGAAATTCGTAATTGTATAATGTTCGAACATAATATCGTTTTTAGGCCATTCAATCTGCTTAATTTTGTGTTTGCCGGCTTCTGATTCAAGCCTCGAAAATAATTTCTCTAAAGTCATTATTTCGTTAACAAGCTCAAAACTAAGTAACTCGAGTTTCTTATGTTTAATATGCGCAAAAATTCTTAAATTTGTTGTTTTATTATTTTTATCGTACGTAATTGCAGATCTTATTCGTGGGACTTTTTTCGAAAAATTGAATGAAAATTTGTCGTAGACATGTAAAGTAAGTTGTTTTTCGTCGGTTTTGTCTGTTTTTCTGTGTAAATGTTTGTCGTTTGCCTTTTTTGTCATGGCTCTTGTCTGTACTGCCAAAATTTGTTTATTAGCTTCTTTAATCTCATCGATTGTTATACGCGATAGTGCATCAGCACAAACGTTTGATTTACCTTTTATATATACAATAGTAAAGTTATATTCAGATAGTTCCAGTCTTATTCTTGAAAGTTTTGAAGATGGGTCTTTCATGTTGAATAAGTATACTAGAGGTCTATGGTCTGATTTTACAATGAAATGGGTACCATACACATATGGTCGAAATTGCTTGATTGCAAAGTAAATAGCTAAAAGCTCTAATTCTATAATAGGCTTTTTCTGTTCTGCTTTATTAAATGCTTTAGAAGCGAAACAAATTGGTAAATCACTACCTTGCTGTTCTTGACTTAAAATAGCGCCACATCCAGTTGTGGAAGCATCAACTGTAATAATGAATTGTTTAGTAAAATCTGGATATTGAAGTAATTTTGGTGAAAGTAACGCTGCTTTCAAAGATAAAAATGCTCTTTCGCACTCTACATCCCATACAAATTCAACTCTTTTTCTGCTTAATCGATTTAAAGGCGCTGCCAGAGATGCAAAATTAGGTATAAACCGTCTGTAATAGTTTGCAAACGCGACGAATCGTCGTACCGCGTCTTTGTCAGTCGGTTTTGTATATTTTTTAATTGCGTTTATCTTAGAGTCGTCTGGCAACAAACCTTTGGCTGAACATTTATGACCTAAAAATGTAACTTCTGGTCGTAAAAAGTTGCATTTATTTGGGTTAAGTTTGAGATTGAAAGATCTACAAGTATTGAAAACTTTTGAAAGATTTTTAATGTGGTGTGCTTCGCTACACCCTATGACGATAATATCGTCGACGTATAAGAATGCGACATTGGGTGGTATACCCGAAAAAGCTATGGTCATCATTCGCGAAAATGAGTTTGGTGCTATATTTAAGCCGAATGGAAGCACTTTCCATCTAAATGCGCCACGATCAGTGCTGAATGACGTAATGTCACGAGAGTCAGGATGCAAGGGGATTTGATGAAATCCTGAAAAAAGATCTAATGTGGAAAAATATTTTGCTCTACCGAGATTGTCTAAAATATCGTCAACTCTAGCTAGTGGAAATTTATCAGCAATGAGTTTTTTGTTTACTGCGCGAAAATCTACGCACATACGATATGCTTTTTGACCATTTGTATCTTTCTTTGGGGCTACAATCAAAGGACTATTGTAATTCGAATAACTAGGTTCAATCAAATCGTTGTCTAATAATTTATTTACTTGGCGATTTATTTCTTCGCGTTGAGAATATGGCAATCTATAGTTTTTAACATATACCGGATCGTTGTCTGTCAATCTTAGTTTTTGCTCGTAAAAGTTATTTAAAGTCATTTTGTCCGTGTCAAGAGCGAAAATGTCGGCATAATCTATGCAAAGGTCAATTAATTTACTATGAGCATGTTGAGGTATTTGATTTTTTAAAATCGAAGTTAGTTTTTTCGTACGTTTGTCTTCTGTTTCTGTCTTGTTAATTGTATAAACATTAAAGTTTGAAAGTTTTTCTGTCTGAATACTTTTTCTTTTGACACACTTTATATCATCCGTGGTATTTATAACTTTAATAATTGGCTTACTGCAATTAACAATGCACCTAGCTGTGAAAACACCTTTTTCGATTTCCTGCGAGTCCACGAAAAGTGGCTCGGGTGACTTTCCTAAATCAAAAAGTCTGAATATTTCGCATCTCGGTGGAATGATACAACTGTCGCTTTCTGTTCCGTGTAGGATTGGTATCGCGACTTTTTCATTACCTACCCAAAAGGAAATACTATTTCTTTCATAATTAATAATGCATTTGTTAATTTTCAGAAAATCTTTACCCAGTATGCCATCGGATGGAATATTAAAGTCTTCATTTACTACGTGTAAAGTATGTTTAATAGAAAAGTTTGAAAAATTTAAATTTGCGGTAATTTTACCTAAAGTAGAAACTGAATTAGAAGTGACACCGGTAATGTTAATAATGTCGTTCGTATTTACTGAAATGTTACTGTCTAGACATGATATTTTTATTAAGGAAATGTCGGCTTGCGTGTCTACTAGGAAAGAACAAAATTTTTGTGACTCGTTTAGTTGTAATTCTATGAAATCTGAGTAATTTAAATTTAAACAATAGATGGCTATTGGTGAGGGAAGTTCGCTTACTCGCTTAATTCGTCCTCCCTCAGTGTTCGCTCCTGAGGGGCACTGGCGTTTAAAGCGCGAACGTTTGCGTTTCGACCTCTACCATTGGCTGATCTCGAATTGCTGTTTCTATTGTTACTATTGTTTGGATTAGGGTTGGTATTTGGACGCGCATTATTATTGTGATTATTTTGATATCTATTTCCGTGATAATTCCTGTATCTTTGATTATTATTACCGTTATAATTGCTGTTGTGTGAAAATGAACTGTTATTATTTCTATAACCAGTATAGCCGCGGTTTGGGTAAAAACTTCGATAGCTACCACGTGAATTTCTAAATGTACTGTTACCACGTGATCGAAAAGCTAAAACCTGACGCTCAGTTACTTCGTTGTTTTGTTCTACAATTAATTTTGCTACTACGTCTTTCGGATCAGTAAATGCCGTTGAGGCTAAAATGGTTTTTACTAAATTGGATTTTGCATTTAGACGACACACGTTAACAGTTTGTTCGACTGCCATTTCATGAGCTTTCGTTTGAGTGATCCCTTCAATAATAAGAGACCGCTCAAGTGAGTCAGCTAAGTCTTCTACTTTTTTGGCAAAATCTGTATAATTATTACCGCTAACGTGCAACGCTGCAATTCTCCCTGCTACAACTTTCGAGTTGTCTGGTTTGATCCTATTACGTAGAGCTGTTTTAATTTCGTTGACTGAAGCTACTTGTGTTGGTATTGCTTCACGAGCTTTACCCTCTAATTTTGATTTCAAGAACGCTATAAAAGTATTGGTTAAATCTGCAGTAGCGAATTGTTCGAGTAATTCAATTTTGTCTATAAAAGAATCAAGTGCTAGTGGATCACCACTGTAGTTTTCTCTAATAGAATTAGCACATGTGTTAATAAAAATTCTCTTTTCCTCTGGAGTTGCCATGATTTGATCGTTAAGATCTGGAGCTGAATTAGCAGAAGATGAGGCCACGTTTGTACTAATTGGATCGTTAAGATCTGGGTTTTCGTTGGAAGAAGGCTTAACTAAGTTTGCACTATTTGGGTCGTTAGGATTTTGTTTTAAAGTAGAAGAAGTTAAAATTTCACTATTTGAATCGTTAAGATTTGAAGCTAAAGTTGAAGTTGAATTTTTAATGGAAGAATTTTCGAAGCCTGGAAAATCTGTTGATAAAGAAAATCTATTTTCCTGGTTTGTGACTTTTTCGGTCGAAGATGAGGCTAAACTTTCGTAGCTTGAGCCTGATTTGTCTGAATCGGATTCTGAATCTGAAGTTTTTTTCACTTGTCTACCACTTCTAAGGTTGTACATATGAAATTACTAAAGCACTTGCTTGAATGTTGAATTTATATTCGAAGTTAAATTGTTGAGGAAAAAGAGCGAAGAAGAAAAAAAAGTAAGGAAATATTTAACCATTTAGTAGAGGAACTTAATTGAAACTGCAGTGAATTTTTATGAAAGATCTATGAAAGTAATTGATATTAAAATGGCTCAAAATTATGTATATGAATAGGTAAAAATCTTAAAATGTACTCACGGACGCACCGCTTTATTCAAAAAATCTCAATTTGGTTTTTCTCGGAACCACCGCATGTATTAAAAATTGAATTGGTTTTTCACGGAACCACCGCATGTTATAAAAATTTAATTCGTTTTTTCGAAAACCACAGTATGTATCAAAAAAAATTAATTGTTTTTATCGAAAACCACCGTATGTATCAAACAAAATTAGTTGGTTTTATCGAAAACCACCCTAATATCAAAATCCAAAATTTATATGCTATTGAAACAATCCAAGTTAATTATATGATAAGCGAATGCATTGCATATAATTGTAATTAAAATGTTTTATATAAGTATATATGTTAGAAGAAAAAGACCCGTAAGCAATAATAATTTTAAATACATACATATATATACTTAATTGTCGCTGCTGCTAGTTTCCGTTACTGCTGCTGCTGCGCTGGCCTGAATCGCTGCTGGTGTTGTTGCTGCTACTGGTGGTGGTGACAAAATGGCGTTGTATTTGGTGGAATGGTTTTCGTGGTCCGTTATGCGTGGCGTGGCGTGATGTGAGTGCCGTTAGGTACAGACTCGCTGGTATTACCAAGCTAATACTTTAATTTGGTCGATTAGATTTAGAAATTATAGTTTTAATGAAATTTATTTTAGAAATTAGTAGTTTGGTTAAATTAGGTTTAGGAATTACAGATTTATTTAATTGTATTTAGAAGTTGTAGTTTTAATATATTTAATTTAGAAAATTTGTTAAGTTTGCTTTAAAAATTGTTGTTACATATATTGAATTTGGTTTAGAATTGTAGCTTTATTAGAATTGTAGCTTTTGATTTAGAAAAATTATGAAATTAAATTTAGAAGTTATAATTTTATTAAATTTGATTTAGAAATTGTAGATTTAGTGAATTTGATTTGGAAAATTATTAAATTTGTGTTGAAAATCGTAGTTTGTTAAATTTGAAATTGGAAAAGTATTAAATTTCCTTTTTTTTTTTTTTTTTTTTTTTTTTTTTTTTATTGGTTAAATTAGATTTTGAAATTGGGGTTTTATTAAATTTGAATTAAATTTGAATGAAAATTGTAGTTTTAATGATTTGATCTAGGAAATTGCCAAATTTGGTTTAGAAATTGTATTTCAGTTTATTAAATTTGATATTGAGAATTTTAGCAATTTAGATTTATTAAATCTGATGTGAAAATTGTATTTTATTTTTTTATTAAATTTGATATTAAACACCACGCACTTTATCCTTGCTTTCGCACACCACGCACATTATCTTTTCACCGCTAGCCAAAGACTCTCCTTAGTTAAAAAAATTTTCCACACTCACCACCAGTCCTTCGTCGAAAAAATCCGTTTGCCTTTTGTCACGGTCGCCATATAAGTTACGGCTTCGCCAGCCGACCCAGACTCACCCTCGGTTACCTGGAAGTGGTCCCAGCGCCATATAAGGTACAAGTTGAAAACGTGGAGGGCGCCGCCTCCATATTGTTGCCATGGTGTGCATTTGCTTGAAATTGCACTACCGCGGCGGCCGTCTGCGGTACACTTTAAAAAGCATAAAAATCACAACTCTACAATTACTTTTCTGTAACTTGAATTTAATTTCTTTATTTAAAACTTTTCTGTACACTCAAATGCGTCTGCATACTTTGATATCCAAAATTATATTAATGGCGGTGAAACATGAAAGTGCCGATGTCACTCTTGCCACTCGTCACTTTCATGTTTCACCCCACATATCGTATTCTCTCTTACACACTACATTACAATATGTCATGACGTATTATGTTTATATTTTATTCTTTCTCTTTTAATATTCACAATTAAATATCATTGTGAGTAACAATATTGAGATGTTGCCAGATGATTATTAAAGAGTTAATTTGGGGGATTTTATCCTTACAATATCCTTGGCATCTTATGCCACTGTCTGATAGCTTTTGCAAGAGTTCATCCACTACTAGGCTCCACAAAAGGGGTTAGAGGACACATCCCTGGGGGCACCCTCTCGTTGTAATAACCTTAACTGCGCTACTTGAGCTTCAGCGATTCTTGTGCGGAGTAGATTGTCAATCCATCTCTGGATTGGCACCTGAACTCCTCTTCTTTGCAGTGCTATGTTAACGCTTTCGTGAGATGTGTTGTCAAAGGCACCCTCAATATCAAGGAAAGCGCAAAGCACTGTTTCCCCTGTTTCGAACGCCCTCTGTATTTCAGATGTTAACTGGTACAGAGCTGTGTCCGTGGACCTACCCGCTCTGTAGGCATGCTGGCTATAATGTAGGGGCCAGCTCTTGAGGGCGTTCGACCTGATTTCTTGGTCTATTATCTTTTCCATTGCCTTCAAGACAAAGGAGGTTAGACTTATTGGTCTGAAGGACTTTGCTTGTGAATAGTCCTTTTACCTACTTTTTGTATGAATACTACTCGTGCTCTTCTCCACATCGTGGGTATATATCTCAGTGCCAGGCTATCTCTCATGATCCTGGCGAGATGTGGGGTGATCTGTGTTCCTTGCTGCATTAGCGCCGGGTAGATGCCATCCACCCCCGGAGATTTGTATTTCTCAAAAGATTCCACTGCCCATCTGACTCTGGCCTCACAAAAGAGGGAGTTGGCTAGTTGCCAGTCCGATGGGGTTGGTCTAACTCTGGGGAATACAGGTTCCGGTACTTGCGGGGAGGCCTCAGGAAAAAGCGCTTGTAGCAAGGCCTTTGCTCGCTCTTCCACCGTTTCGGTATAGGTACCGTCTGGGAGCCTAATTGCTAGGTTTGTCTGTCTCTGCTCTTTGGCTAGGGCCTTGTGTAGCCTTGCCGCTGCAGGCGTGCTGGAAATTCCCTCACAGAAATTCCTAAAACTTTCCCTTTTTGCTTTTCTTATCTCCTTATTGTACTTAGTTAGATTTTGGGTGTATTCCTCCCAGTTGCCGGTTCTCCTTGCCTCGTTAAAGGGTTTCCTTACATTCCTCCTTAGCAACGTCAGGCCATAAGACCACCAGGGGGTTGCCTTCTTAACCTTAATCAAGGAGACACGGCAACTGGAGTTATAGGCATCTATCATTATTTGATTTGCCCTTTCCACCCTGCTCTCTAACTCGGTACAATTGGTACTTCTGCCTTTATTCTTAAGGCTATCTATGTTAGCTTCTATAATACTTTTGTAGATGTCCCAGTCTGTTTTCCTGGGATTTCTTCTAGGGTTGGTTTGCCCCGATACAGCGCCCAGCTCAAACCTTATTATTCTGTGGTCCGAAAGGAGGGTTCTTCTGAGACCCTCCATTTCGAGATCATATTCGGTTGTTGCCGAGTGTTATATCAAGGACTTCTGCCCTAGCTTTCGTAACAAACGTCGGTTTACTCCCGACGTTGTATATACTTAAATCATTGCTGGCTATATATTCTAGCAAACACTCACCCCTTTGGTTGGTATCACTGCTGCCCCATTCCGTATTGTGGGAGTTAGCATCGCTTCCTATGATTAGAGGAAGTTTGGCTCTTCTGCAGTGAGCTACCAGCTTCTGTACGTTATCTGGGGGGACCATGTTGTCGTCCCCCGGGAAATAGGCTGCGGCTAGCACAATGCTGGAAGCGTCCCCATTGATCTTTGCATCGATTTGCACCGCCACCAAATCTCGACTTAAAAACTGTAATGGAAAAATAGTTAATATCTGTTTTAAGCATTACACATGCTCTAGGTCTCTCCTGGGAGAGATACCAAATTACTTTGCTATTACTCACATTAAGGCCCCTCACCTGTCCCTTGTATACCCAAGGTTCCTGTATGAGGGCAATGCCCAGATCATCCGAGGCAAACTTCCTCGCCAGTACAGCCGAGGCTGCAATGGCGTGATGGAGATTGATCTGGGCTACCTGGATACTTATGCCGGTCATTTTGGCCCGGCCGGCCTCATCGGATCGTCGTAATTCGACAACCCGCTCTCGCTGTCGTCCTACTTGTTTAATGCCAGCTCCTGGAGGTTCAAACCCTCGATGAGCTCCTGTGTGGTAGGGATTTCATCATCCCTTGGCTGTGCGATTGCATCGCTTCCGCTTGCTGCGGTGGGAGGGTTTGTGGACTCACACGCTTGGATGGTGTCGGTGCTTGCGTCCGACATGTCCTCGTCCGACGTCTCGTGTTTGTCGACGCCCTCTGCCTACGCCCTTTCTTCCGGCCGCTCACTGTTGCCTGGTTGCCTCCAAGGTCTCACATGGATCAAGCCGTATCTGTAATCCAGCTTGAAACCATTCCTACGAGTGAGCTGGTAAGATTCCTCGTCAATGCCCACGTCGAGACGTAGGCCCGTTTCTTCCGCGCTGCAGTTTATGATGCGCCACCTTTACGTTTTGAGGCCCTCGTTTTGGTTCGCGAGGAGCCGGATCACAAATTCTTTGGGGCGTTCCGCACTCCTGGGGACGAACATTGTCACATTATGTGTGGGTGGTATATCATCCCCGCGCCTCGTACATAATGGTGGCCCTGTCCACGCCTCGAGTGTTGGTACTACCTCTTCGAGCCACTTCGCTGTTCTCTCGTCCTCGCAGTCTACGAGGAGGGGCCTTGCTCTGAAATACACCCCGCAAAATATTAGGGCATGCCCACACCCCCTGAACACTCCATCCATTATCTGTTCCTGGAGAATCGTCAGGTCCTCTTGACTGAGGGCATCCGCTGGGTAGTTCCTGGGCAGCACAGCCAATCGGATACCCCTGAGGGCGTCCGAGTAGCTCTGCTGCCTTGGTGCTGTCTCAGCGGGTAACCCGGTCGCCCTGGCCAAATTCTCCCGGCGCATGGTTGCCGTGTTCTGCGGGGCATGGGCCCGTTGCTTTTTTGAGCTGGGAGTTTCCTCCGGTGTGATCTGCCCGATTCTACGCTTTTCAGCGGGACCAGGTGTATGCTGGCCAGCTGCCGCTGGCTGTGCTCTACTTTCGCCTATATTCCTCCGTTCGGCGGTCGCAGATCTCTGCTCGTTTTCTGGTTTACGCCTGTGCTCGTCTGCCCTGGCTCTTGCCTCCCTGGGCGACAGGCCCTCCTCAAGGTGTATCGGAGATACCATTTTATACCTGACCCACTTAGTCCCAGGCGCCATTTGTCTGTAAGCGGTGGTCTGCCCGGTGGTGGTAGTGCAGGTTGCCTCCTCTGTTATGCCTTCTGTTGGGCCTCCACTCTTCCCGGTTTCGTTTGGTGTCGTTCCCTTTCTTGGTCCTATCGCAGCTGCCTTGTGAGCTGTTTCCTGAATCATGCTTCGACGGTGATCGCCCATGCTTACTCGGCTCTCTAGAGAGCCTGCTAGGATGGTTGTTGCCACCTTCTCTCGTATTTGACTCTATGGAGCGACATTCCGAAGTTGGACGAGGCTGACCGCAGTTCGGATGCAGCCAAAATAGGTGAAATAATGCGAACATGAGTCCCATTGATACTAATTACTACTCCTGGGAATCCTGTTTTAGAGCAAAATACAATTGTTGCTGTTTGGGTTTTAATCCACTTCGCACAAATATGCTCCTCAATAATATCTAAAACCAGTCCAACACCAAAATCATTTCCACAGCATATTTGATAGCTGCCGTCAGCAAGGAATCGGAGTGTGGCGCATAATTTTAAAATACGAAGGCGTATGCAGAAATGGTCCTTAATTTTGTTTAGTAATGAACAAAATGCTTCCTTTCAAATCTGCAAAATAACTTCATGAGAAGCTGATCATTTGTCACTTAAACATTTTCTTACTTGGTGTTTGGTAGTTCCAAGGGATTGGAATGTTCACGCGAATGTTTTCCCCATTCGCGACATGTCAATCACCAACATTTTCGCCATTATAAAATAGATTTTCAAATAATGTCCGTTTTGCTTTTATTTGGAACACACCCCCGGGTACAAATGTATCCAGCATCAACTTTGAAGTGTTGTAACTTTTGAACTGCTATACCAAGAGTATTGTAACTTCGGATCTAGGAAGATTATTTAGTTCTGAGTTCAAATTCAACCAATTGAACCAGATCGGACCATTGGTTCACACCCGGGATACGTTTGTACCCCAATAGTAAAAATCCTCATAATAATCAAAAAAAAACATTTTTTATATTATTTTTTTATTTGAAGAATTAAAAATATTCATTTCACACATTATATTATTGACTTTTATTATAAAAATTATAAAAATGCATCTTATATCTAAGGAAAATCATGGCAAATAGAGCAATTTGTTGATGTGACCGAATGTACAAGACACATTGGCTTCTTACATTTGGCGCACAGCTTTCTGGTTTTTCTACGGCGTTTTTCCTCTTGTGCGTAACATAAATAGCAAGATCCGGACACAGGTTTTGGCGTGCGCACTGCGGCAGATGTTGATACTGCTGTTGACACCATTGATTCCAGCGGTCGGTTGAAATATGCTTCAATAGCAATTTTAGTCGAAAAATTTCGCGTCACTTGACGATTTATGGCTCTGGTTTCAATAATGGGCATACACAATGCTTCAGCCAAGCTGCGCAGGATCTGCTTACGCTTGTTGTTTGTTCTCCAAGGCAACATAGGGTTATTCAAATCGTAGACAATGTAGGCTGCAAGAGCTGTAATGTCCAGCATGTTGAAGAACATCGCTAGTGGCCATCGTTTTGTTTGTCTTTGTGTTGGATATTCCGCAAACATTTGGTCCATTCGATCAACACCATCTTTGGTACGATTATAATATTCAATTATTTCATGTTTCACACTGTCAGCTATTTCAGCATCATTAGGCATGGTCGAAAGCAAAATTACTGCTTTATTTTTTTTGGGAACATAAGAGCACATTGTCACATTATTTTTGAAGCCAAATGTCGTTGAACCAATTGTTCTGTTTTTGTTCTTCTTCGTTTCTTGAGGAATATATGATTTGTTTTTGCGCAAAGTTCCAACGATCGTGAGTTTCCAGGTGAGAAGCAGTTCTGCAACTGGCAAGGTCGTAAAAAAATTGTCCATTGTAATGTTTCGGCCACTTCCTTGGTATTTGGTAGACAAATCCTTCACCACTCGTTCGCCTTGGTTCGTTTCCCTACCAGTTTCTGCTTGGCCAGTATATATTTGTCCATGCAGTGGATATGCATTTGTGGCATCGCAAATCCACCAAACCTTGACACCATATTTAGCAGGCTTTGACGGTATGTACTGCGTAAACCGTGTGCGTCCACGGTAAGGAAATAATTGTTCATCAATCGTCAAGCATGAGCTGGGCTTGTAATGTGCAGCAAGATTATTGTTCATCATCGTCCACAACTCACTGATCGGTGCTGCTTTATCAGTTAGTAAGCGTCTTGCACGAGTGTTTTTGTCGTCAAATCTTAGGAACCGCAATATCGAACAGAAACGGTTGACTCCCATTGTGGCGCGATATAAAGGATAGTTTTTGACGCTCCATAAATCTCGAACATGTTCTCCATTGCTATGGTTCGCACCAGTCATAATAAGTATGCCAAAAAATGCATACAGCTCTGTTATTGACACCGGCATCCATGACTTAGGAGTTGTGTTTGGATGCGCATTGTTGTAAGCATTATAAGTTTCTTTTGCTAACTTATTTGTGTGGTGCATAATTATATCAGCCATTTCAACGTTCATGAAACATTTGAATGTTTGCTCTATTGACAACATTTCAGTGCATCTAGCTGGTCCAGAACGTTCTCTTATAATATTTTGTCCGAGTACCTGACGACTTACATTTGGTTCTTTCATCCACTCAGTACCATCACGTGCAACAAATTTTTCGCCACTAGCAGATAATTCATTATTTTCTTCTACTTCTTCATCTTCTTCTTCATCGTCTTCTTCATCATCCTCATAGTCCGCATAATCAGGTAATACTTCTGCGGCACTTTGCGAAACTTCAGCATCGTCATCAGCAATTTCAATGTCATTGAATTGAATTTCTTCTTCATCTACTGAGTCAAAGTCATAGGGAGCGTCATCGTCACAAATTTCATCAAATAAAGATTGTATATATGATTCTCGCTGTTAGTTTGCATAATAAAAAAAATTAGTATATGTTTACATTGTTGCTTATTTTACATTTTTTACCTTCTACATATATGCTGCTTTTGATAAATATTCGTTTCTTCTTGAAGTCATTTCGTATCCAGTTATTTATAGTTTCAGTTATATTTATTTTCACTTATATTTTCACTTCTTACACTTTTGAGCACCAAAACAATTATGAATATATCAACAGGCAGCATTTATAACAACACCTCGTGTGAAAACAACCCTTGCAGCTGCATATAAAATACAAAAACCAGTTATACCAGTGTATTTGCTACCTACGTACCCATACCTTGCGCGACCTTTTTGCACATATCTTTTAAACCAGGTAGGATATTTCAATGAAATAAAAACCAAAATGTGTATTCGTTGTTACTCTACAAGTATATTATTATAAATTATATTATTTTGTTTTGTATTTATCAGGACAACAACAAAAATCCACTGTTGCATGTCCTGACTTTATTTGCCCATATCTCTGGAACAAGTAGGAATATTCGAATGAAACAAAAGACAAAATACTTGTTATATATTAAAATATACATTTCAAAAAAAATCAGAGAAATCGGTTGAATAAGCATTAAAAAAACCGCAAAATAAGGTCCCGGGTACAAACGTATCCCGGGTGTGTGTTTACGTGGTATTTTCTGGGTGTGTGTTCTAGGGTTAAATTTCCTCCACAAATTGATCAGCTGTTCATTTATCTGTCAAATCATCACTTTCTGAAGTTGGCAACTCAATTCAACTTCAACTGAAATAAGTTGTAATTCGTAATACCAAACAGGAGTTGAGTTGTTTTAATTACAACCCAACTAAGCTGCGTTGTTCACCGTAATAGGGGCATTAATTTCGAATAGGTGGCAACCCTACTCAAAAATGTCCGTATTGTAATTCGGAGGGAAATTCCTTTCGTTTGATACCCATATCTGCATATCTCATGAATTTTTTTTTAATTTCGAATAGGTGACAACCCTAAATGGCAACCCTACTCAAAAATGTCCCTATTGTAATGCGGAGTGAAATACCTTTCGTTTGATACCCATATCGGCATATCTCATGCAATTTCTTTTTTATTTCGAATAAGTGGCAACCCTAAATGGCAACCCTACTCAAAAATGTCCCTATTGTAATGTGGAGTGCAATACCTTTCGTTTGATACCCATATCGGCATATTCATGCCATTTTGTCTATTTCGAATAGATGGCAACCCTACTCAAAAATTTCCCTATTGTGTTGCGGAGTGAAATACCTTTCGTTTGATACCCATATCGGCATATCTCAAGCAATTTTTTCTTAATTTCGAATAGGTGGCAACCGTAAATGGCAACCCTACTCAAAAATGTCCTTATTGTAATGCGAAGTGAAATACCTTTCGTTTGATACCCATATTTATTTTATTATTATATTTATATCGAATAGTTGGCAACCTTGTGAAACATTCTGAGTGGCAACACCTAGGAAGAAAGTCTTAGAGGGTGCCAAATTTCATTTAAATCGGTTGAGCCGTTCCCGATATCGTTCGGCTATACAAACATACAAATATATAAATATACAAGAATTGCTCGTTTAAAGTTATAAGATAGCCGCCCCTACTTTCGTCATCGATACATCGAATTATTTGACTATAAAATCTGTCTCTTCGTCCGAAAAATTGAGTATACAAATTTGCGAGTTTTTTTGTTTTTTAAATCTTTTGTTTGTTGCTGTTTTTCTTCATTTTACTTCAGACAAAAAAATATTTAAAAAAAAATCCGTGCCAAGAGCCACTTCAAGAAAAAACAATTTTATCTATCAGAAGATTCGCCCAAAGTTAGTTCTTTTTTAGCTTAGCCGTCTTGAACCAAAGTTTCGTTGGTGGAAACTCGGCAGTTCGAAAACGGCTTCAAAATGAAATTTACAAATGCCTCGTAATGGTATCTTCATAACTGAAAGGAGTACTTAAGTTTCCTTAATTTGTAACATAACCAAGTTAGGTTGATTTTGCATTTTGTTAAATAGCAAACACATTTTTAATACCTTTCTTTAGTATGCTCACTTTATTTTTTTTGTATTCAAGTAGTAATCGATTTAATTCTCATTTCATTTCCTCCCGTTTTTGCCAATATTTAATTTTGTATTTGTATTTTATTAAATTTTTCCTAACACAACAATTTGGCAAAATTTATTTTATAGTGCTAGTCAAAACAGTGACAGAGAACAAAAGCGAAAATTCAAAAATATTTCAATAACTTAGATAAACAATAGATAATTTGTAAATTAAGACATAATGGTTACAATAAATTTTATAGAGCTTAGCCTAGGGACGCAGAACAGAAATAAGAATAAAGGGGACTTTTCAATGGTAGTACAGTAATAATTACTAGGTTCTATCCTTAGAGAAAATAGGAGGTGGCAAAAAAAAGGATAGAAGATCAGTAAAGAGAGTCAGTTGAAGAAGGAGAGGTGAGTCAATTATAAAACAAGATTAATTCTTTTTTGAAATGCAGTGCATTACTTATTTGTCTTATTCTGGCTGGAAGGGAGTTCCAAAGACGGATCGAAGTAACGAAGAATTGTCGTTCAAAAATTAGCATACTGTGTTTAACATGTGCAAGAACCATTGCCCTCGTAGAATGGAGAAATTGAAGCCTTCTATATAGGTAATAAGGCTCCTTCGTGTAGATTATCTTATGTAAGGTAATAAGTGTTCTAACCTTTAAAAGGTTGACAAACGAAATGTCTAGCAACTTTGCAGAATAACAGGAAACGTGATCAAGTCTATTCAGCCCGTAAACGTATCTAGCAATGTTATTGTAGGCAACATTAGGCTTCTTTTTACTCACAGCGTCACAGTTGGAAAAAATCTCACAGCCGTAGAGGAGCGTAGGTATTAATTACGCTTTGGATAAAATTAGTCGAATATGTAGCGGAGTGAAATATTCACCCTTATCGCGAGTTTTATTTTCACCCGAAAATATTCACAGTTTTTGTTCACCCTATCGCAGAGGGTGGCGAAAGAATTTTTCGTGTTCGAAAAAGATTTCACCTTATCGGCAACTCTTTGTTCGGGCGAAATGAACAGCGGGGAAACCAAAATTTATTCACTTATATTTTACAGGCGAACGAGAGAAAAAAAATGTAAATAATTTTTCGGTTTGAAATTTGATACTCTTATAATTATATGTACTTTTATTATTAGAAATAAATCAATAAATAATGCACAATCGAAAGCTGAGTGGAAAAAAGTGAAATTCTTATATTGCTAAGTATGTAAATTCTATTTTTTATGACAACGTATCAATCGGCCAAGTTATCCATAGTGGACAAAGCAACGTTCCAAAATGTTGAGCACCTCACTGAACCAAGATTGGCTAAGATCCCCTTCATGGTCCTTTCCAACGCCTTTTCCCTATGCGAAAAAAGGGAGACATGTACTCAACTTTACAATTGGTGGAACTCCAAATTTTTGCTTCAATGATGGCAAGGAGTTGGTAAGAATATCTAGCAAATACTAGAATGCCGGCTTGTTTAGCCTGTAATATTGGCGAAGGCTAATTGAAAAAAATTAACTTGTTATTCAAAAGTGCTGAAAATAGTAATTGTTGTTGTTGTTGTTGTAGCGATACGGTTGCTCCCCGAAGGTTTAGGGAGTGATCGATGTGATGGTCCTTTGCCGTTTACAGATCCGGTACGCTCCGGTAACACATCATCATTAAGGTGCTGGCCCGACCATCTCGGGAACGATTTATATGGCCACATTAAACCTTCAGGCCAATCCGGTATTTTAGTCGCCTCTTACGACAGGCATACCTACCGCGGGTATATTCTAACCCCCTGACCCGCTGGGTTAGAAAATAGTAATTCTTAGCTTACAGTGAATCATTCAGCTCCAAAGGGTAAGGTAAGGTAAGGACTGTCCCTTAATTGCCTCCGAATCGCTTTCACAATTATATTCTCCCCGCGCTCAATCAATACCAACCTAATTTCAATACTAAACATTATTTTATAAATTTTTGTTTTATTTTAAGGAAATATATGTTTGGTTACAAAATTTACACAATTGTAAGTAAATTATTTGTTCACTGCCAATTTACAATAGAGCATCAGCTGTTTCGAAGTGAACTTTTGTTCGTCCGAAATTGCAGATAGGCGGAAAAAGTTCACCCGAACAAAAGAAGTGAAGGCGAACATTTTTCCGCGTGAACTTCGCGATAAGGGTGAATATATGTAAGTCGTCAGCGTAGATGCAGTGGTTAACGCTTTTATGTTTTTGTATGACATGGCTTATTTCCTTAAATGGCACCGAGCATATGCAATGCTCCCATATAGAACTCAGGTTCAGATATGGCCTCGGGTGACCAAAAGGTTGTGCTACCACCTTCAATTCCATTTGCAAAAGGATCAGCTTCTTGCGGAAACGAAGTACGCGTAGTGGAGCTGTTTCACTAGAAACTATCTGGCTGAAGGATCCAACGCCATGATAATCTATACCACCAGCAGATACATATTTTGGGTATTTCTTGCCCACCTTATCGATCATTGTAGAAATGACATTTATGTCTTTAGCTACTGCGTCAGTTGAATATACTGAAGGCATCATCTCGTGAGGTTTAGAAAGAGCGACAATCTCGTTTGCATCTGTAGAACATACTGTGCCAGGTAAGGGCGAGTGCTCTTTAAAATATTTTATCGCTTCCTGTCTTTCAGATGTATGTTAAGAAAGGAATAAAACGGTCTTTCTTAACGTGTCAATAGTAACGTACAAAGGGCTATATTTTTCATTTTGCTGCACCGGCATTCTGGGCAAGTAAGTTTTAACCGGCTGCTTTGCAATCCCAATAGACGAAATCAAATTAATTAGTGGGGCAATTCCTGCACCCATGGAAAGTATTGCGTCTTTGACTGTGGGAAGCATATTAAGAGTGGCAAAGTCATCAGACTGCACATTGCGTACGTTTTGCACTTCAAGTGATCCAATCATTTTAAATTTCATCTGCAGCAATGAAATACGATATAATGAATTCGCAAATATAGGATACGTTTGGGGATTCTTCATGACCTCTAGCCTCTGGAATTTATCAGTGAGAGCGCGTGTAAAGAAACCTATGGATCTTGTTGAAATTGGCAGCATAATTGTCCTAGGCCTTAGCGTTGCGTGCAAATTCTTAAGTGTCTCTGATACATTGTTAAATCCGAAAAATAATTTATCAAATAAGGCCTCTTTAGTTTGCTGAGCAGTTTTGGTTCCTTCAATAAATCGTTTTTGTTCGGCTCGTTGCGCATCTCTACTTTTATTCTTTCCTGATTTCTTAGATGGTTGAGTTTTGTTCTTCTCAACTTTATCCTCAGTCACATTCTTAGTTGTCGATTGTTCTTCGGGTACGGATGTAGTTTTCTGCGTTTTCGAAGACATAACGGAATAATTTGATTGTATAAGCTCAAGCGGATATCCAGCTTGAAAAAATAGGAATTGCCTAATATAATGCGATTGTTTCCAGTGAGTACGCCGCTGATATCAGGGTGGTATCCACTGGGACAACAGGTGACAGGAGGGATGTAGATGATGATGATTTCTAGATTTGCATCGCCCGACCGGACAGATAATCCTTGACGTTCTAATACACTGTCCCTGCGGTCGATGTCGGGATCAAATATATCATATTGCACAGTGTGGTGTATGATAAACGCGAGCACTGCTACAACAACAACATAAACGCGAGGCCGCCTCCATTTCCGCTCTCGCGATCTTTTGCTGTGGACATTATACCCAGAACAGGTCTGCAATTCAGATCTTCCTGTGAGTTTAGTCTCTTGAATCGCAGCAATGCGGATGTTGTGCCGCTTCATGAAGTCGACTATCTCCGTGATTTTCCCAGTTAGTCCATTACAGTTTAACTGCAGAATTCTGAAGTGCATAGGGGGAGACGTCGTCTCTCTGGGAATAAGTGATGGGTGACTACGCCTGGGTTGTGGAAGGCCAGAACGCGATTGCTGTTGTGGCCCTGGGACTAGACGTCCTTGGGTAGGCATTGGGATACCCGGTGTATTTGGGTATGCGGCCTGCCAACATGGCGCAATAAAACTCGTCGGGGGGGTTGCCGTCGCGGAGACCAGAACATCTAGGAAAGTGGCACCGTCCATGACAGGAGCTGCATTGTGCGGATGTCGCAAACGTATGTATATATTCTGTGCTGGCAAACGGTGACCTGCACAATTGCTGCCGGAAAAGAGGGGAGAATGCGGGGGCAGGGGCTGATGCTCGACATTGCTCCCGACTCTACTACGGTGATTCAAGGTATGAGTGGGAGCAGCCGTATGAGTTGGTGGCGCCGTGGGGCGCGAGCAACAGCGGGTACTTGTTGTGGCTTGCTGAGCAGCGGGGCTGCTGGAAGGTAGCGAGGGGGGGGGGGTGCTAAGGCGCAGACTACGGGACGTCCTAGGACGTCAACAGCAAGGAGCCACAAAAGATTTATAGAAGTTACGTGGACGTCTGGTTTTGGGGTCTAGCCCAGAACAACCTGTCCGATGCAACCATCCCTTACACGAGACACACTGACAAGAGTATGACCGTCCTAAAAAGATTCTTTTCCGGCAGATGCAGCAAAACAATTTCCCAGGACAGGGGTCAGGAGATGGAACCGGATTGGGTTCGATACCTTCCCGGAGCAGGAGAATATGGAGCAGTCCCGCTGCATGGAGCTGCTGGGAGGATGACAATTTGTGGGAGGGACGCAACAAATTAAATGGAGTTACACTGAAATGGCAGTCCTTGGTCGGGAAAATCCCTAGTCGCTCCGGTACATAGAACCGACGGCCTTGGGAAGCGAACATTGGAGTATAATGGTAAGTACTCCAGTGGACCACATGATCCAACGATTTTTGCAGGGTGGTAACACTAAGGATTTATTCAGTCTATGTGAGGTCACCGGTCAGTTCAACCTAACCTAACCTAAACCTCTTGTGATTGAATCATGGATATTTAGTGCGTTCCAGGCGACAGTGATCTAGATCCCAACAAAAATTCAACATGCAAATGCAACAACAAATTGATCCGGAAATACATATATTGATCGCAGCATTGGAGTTGTGGCAATTGCATGTCGAATTTTTAATCGGGATCACGCCTAATTATAGCATTGCAGGGCGGCACGTCGCAATACAACTCCATTCGTAGCTTCTCAAGGCATCTATAACGCCTATAACGCCCAAGAGGCTAGTGTTGAAGTCTGGCCTTAAAGGCCTTGGTTAGATATATAGATAATTAATTGAGGATCGCACTGCGACCATTGGTCTATTGTGCCCTCAGCTGCTTCACAGCACCTCATCCAAGCCGACATCCCTAATGAACCCTAGCAGTTCACCTGGCTTTGATGTGAGAATGCTCTGGCCAGGGTGAGCCCATAAGCTTAGCCCTACGTCTTGAGATTGCGTCACACTCCAGGAGGATATGGTCCGCCGTCCCCGCTGATCGATCACAAACTCGGCATGTGTTGTTTGATATTAGCTGTATTTCGTTGCTAACTAGTACATCTAAAACACTAGCTAGCTTACCGAATTGCATGGAAAGCAACAATAAAAAGTAATCGAGTTGAGTTGGCTAAGCGCTTTCAGTTGAAACCGCTTAGGTAAAAATCCACCTGATTGATAGTGTTGTATAGTATTGCATATTCAAAAATAGGGCACTATTGTGAATGAGCGAATAAAATGAACATACGAATGTGCAGATAAACAAAGATAACAAATTAACAGCTTGGCGGCAGGGTGACATGCATACAAACAAACACGCATTTCATGTATTTTTTTTTTGTAATTCTCTGGTTGAGTGTCAAAAACATACTGCGCTAGAAGTAGAAATGTCAAAGCAGCTAAAAAAATTAACCATCTGTATGGTTTTGCCATAATGAAACTGTTTAGCTAGTTGGAGCGTTTTTTTCGAGCTCGCGTAATAAAAAAAAACCCTATTATACCCAGCTTTTGCATGTGACTGTTCAATCTACAGTGTCCTGTAAGAATAGCTGTTAAGATTCTTAGGTTATCTTTTGAAAGGCCTATTAATACCCTATATCGAGTTGTCCTGGCCCTGGTTAATAAAACTCATTTTTATTTCACAAATGCATTTTCAGCCATTCTGAAGGCACTTGTTATTGTATCTTTATTTACATTTATCTCATTCTGAGTAGCATTACAATTGGATAGTTAAAAATCACAAAGACCTTTCGATCATTTGTAATTTGTCACTTGTGTAGACATAGTGGTACAATAACTTTGAAAAATGCTATGAGAGCCAGCATATTCATTGCGGCGCGACATGATCTCCTGCACGGCAACTTTTTCCTCTTCCCCAAAGAGATAAACAACGCCCATGAATGCTTGGTGCTCAGAGATTTTGTCGGGCACCCAAAACTGGTCATGATCGCCAATTAATGATGGTGCAAAATTATCATCGCTAATTGGCCAACTTGGACAGGAAATACGCGCACCCTTAGTCGAGACAATTTGACTAGGTGATCCTTGTCGTTCATAATTTATGCCTACAGCGCTAACGTAGTTTTGATATTTAGGACCTACTATCTTGACAGCATCGGAAATTATATTTTTGTCCTTAATTATGTCACCAATGCCATATCCAGATGGAATGATGTCTTCAAGATTCACAAGATTGCATGTGGTAGCATTATCAGCTCTTGCTGTATCACAGCTCTCTGACCTTACGTCCCACTTAGCACCAGGAATCGGGCATAAGTTTTTAAAATTAAGCTTATCTTCGTTCGTGATGGAATTAGAAGATAGAAGCTCAGCGATCGATCGCAAATTATCACTTCTTATAAAGAATGGGCTACATGAGTTGCCTTCAAGCATAGGATGACGAGGTACATATATATTTTCGGCAATTTCAACAACTCCAATTGCAGATATGTAGTTTACTAGAAGTGCAAACCCAGCACCCATACATCTTAGTTGCTGTGTAATATTATCGTTTACATCTATAAAATTTTCGACTGCTACATTAAACACATTGCGCTGTGACTGTGACATCATGAGTTTATAGTCAATTTGAAGTAGAGTAACCCTATACAACGCGTTTGCTAGTTCGTAGCATCTCTCGCTATTAAGAACCTCCAAACTCCGAAAACGATTAACTAAAGAGCGTATTATAAAACCACACCCGCGGGTGGAAATTGGTAATGCAATCGGTTTCTCATGCACCTCAGCTTGAAGATTTGGCATAGTTGATTATTTTTACAAATCTATTTGTGTGTAGCTGTGATGAAGTGCCGCTGTGCAATAAAATGGCTACTTTGCTGAGTGTCACCTGAGAAAATTTCGAAAACTGGCAAAACTGCGCTGCGACCATTGGATATGTTTACAAGTAAGAAATATATTCTTCTAACACACTGCCGTTTGACACTAACCGAAGTGTCAAAACGGTGTGGAACGAGCGTTTGACACTGCATGGACGCAGGGTTGCAATAATTATCGAAAAAAGGAGCGGAATCTCAGATATGGGTTGCTGTGATGGTAAATTTGTTTGAACAAATTTATGCCCTATTACGGTTTACAACTCAAATTAGTTGGGTTGTAATTAAAATAACTCAACTGTTTGGTATTGCGAATTACAGCTTAGGTAATTCTATACGACAACATGACACTGCTACGCGTCCAAAAATATCGATAGGGGTGTCAAAAGACGCGTCTTGACATCAGTATTAATAATCCGAAACCGGAAAAGAAAAATTGTATCTCTGTCCGGAGACATTTGCAGTTGAAGTTGTTACGGTCTGCTGTTATGGTCTACGGTTACGGTCCACTTGGAAGCGTTTTCGTGCGAACACACCTAGTGACTAGTGATGGGACCAAAAAGTTGCGATGCAAAAGTATCGAAAACAAGAAAGAACAGATCTGCGATCACTAGCAAAAAAAATTGCCACGAGTTTCCGGCCGCAAGTAAAACGAAGAAGGAGTGGAAAATTTTAGAAAAAAAGATAGCCACGTTTTTCCGACCGGCAAAAAATCAAGAGTTGGCTTTTCTTTTGCGCAGTTAATCGGAAAATTTTATAAAACAAAAAGGTATATTGTAAAATTATTCATTTAAGGCCGTTATACAAACGAGAAGATTTGTGATTTGCTTCAGCCTAATTTTTGGCGGCCCTGCGATTATACAAAAGGATCGTATAACATCTATTGACACAACTTCAACAGCAAAGGCGTCAAGCTCAGATACTGCTTCATTAACACGATTGCTTACATCAACTGCACATCCCCAACTATATTCAACTCATCGCAAAACACCCTCGCCATGCTGTGCACATATTGAAGAGTGTTGAAGAACCAAAAGACTGCAACGAGGAATCGCAGGCCGATTCCTTAACCCAACTACCAAAAGAATAAATAGGAAAATGGCCAGAAACTAGGAGATAGTCGATAGCGCAAAGTACCGACACAGTTCATTCCGACAAATCTCGTTTCTACTCGTCTATTTTGGGTGGTAATAAACCTTACAACGGTTGTGTTGTGGTGACACAAGCTCCACGTATAGAATATCCAGTTGAAGTAGGTCGGCGTTTCACAGTCACACCTAGTGAGGAAAGTTCTAGTGATTCCGATTCGGATTCGGACGGCACTAAACTCATTGGTGATGAGAACCCTTGTTATCCAAAGATAACCCCTTTCTCTACGTTTGCGAAGTACACTACCACCTTTGGAAAGGCGTCCGACACCACCTCCGCCTACAGGGCCAGCAGTACGCGGCAGCGTAATACAACGAACGCCAAAATTAGCACCAAGTCATCCAGATCGTAAAGGTCAACACGAAGTTTTATTGCCACCAGGTTCACTCGATCACCTCGGACCAGAGCGCAACAACCACCAACAGTACCAACACAGCGCGCCCAAGACCGCGCGCCATAACCAACACCAGTGACAACTTCACCAGCAACAACAACATCACCAGTAACCACACCGGCAGAGGCCCACGGTACGTACTCTGGCGGCTATGTAAGTACCAGCCATGTATAAACTTAGATATAATCAGTCAAAGAAGCTTCTAATTGCTTTTATTACGAGCAAAAGTAAGAGAAAAGAAAAGTACCCCCAACAGAACAAGCTTAGCCAGACTTAAGTATTCATATAAGATTTCGTTTTCGATTTCGGCCCAATAAAGTGTGAACTGTTGGATCTTTTTTTTTTCTCTCACTTTATACACTACACACACTTACATACATTTTCATAGTGTAAATAGCTATTCTTAGTTCAACATTTTTTTTCTCGTTCTCAATTTGTGTTGGGACGATGCTATAAGCAGCCTGGTTTTGGCTTTGGAGCCTATGATGTAGCCCTGGTTAAGAAACCTGCACTATCTTATTTTTTTTAGTTGCATACATACGTTAATAGAAATGAATTGTCAATAAATTGTGTATTCTAAAATGGGAATGCTGACAGTCTTTCTGATTTAGAAGGCACTAGGTAAATCAGATAAGGGGCCACCGAAATATAGGTGCGTCGGTGGCCATGGATTTGAGGGTGGGATAAGCACCGGGCGTCGCAACACCACCCGCGGCGCCCCCTGTATATATTCGGCCCTCTTTGTTTATTTTCCTTTTTGTTTCCTTTTAATTTTTCAGCGTTTTTTTTTTTTTGATTTTTGATTTTAGCGTTAGTAACCGGCCATGTCCGGTTCGGTAATTTTTTTGCGTCAGTCTTTTGAATTTGAATTTAAATTTTTGAAGGTTAACGGTCTGTCCGTGACATCCGGTTCGGCCGGATGTTGTTTTATTTTGAATTATAAGCGTTTTGAGTCGTCTCTGCGCTTCTGTCGGGTTTTTTTTTTTTTAATTTGACAGCTGCTAGTTTGATAGGCATGATATGACATTTTTTTCTGATTATGGCTCAGGAACAGTAAGGTTGGCAAGGACCCGCCCCAGCCGACAATGACTAGCCACTGTGCACCACCACATCATGCCGACCGCCTTCCTTACTGCTTCCACAGAAAATGCGAATCCATAACAAAGTTGGCGATTTTCATGTGGTTGTTGTAATGTTGTGGTACCCACAAAAAAAATTGTGCACATCAATTTATGGCGGAAATTCAAGCATTTGAAAAAGTGATTTAGTTTTTAAAAGCCAAACGGATCTTATATGAAATCTATTTTATAATGGTGAAAATGTTGGTTATTGATATGTCGCGAATACGAAAAACACACGCGTGATCATTCAAATCCCTTGGAACTACCAAGCACTAAGTAAGAAAATGTTCAAGTGACAAATGATTAGCTTCAAATGAAGTTATTTTGCAGATTTAACGGAAGCGTTTTACTCATTACTGAAAACAATTAAGGACCATTTCCGCAAACTCGTTCGAGGGAAGGCTTTACCCCTATTTTAAAATTATGCGCCACACTCAGATTCCTTGCTGATGCCAGCTATCAAAAATGCTGTGGAAATGATTTTGGTGTTGGACTGGTCTTAGATATGATTGAGGAGCATATTTGTGCGAATTGGATTAAAACCCAAACAGCAAAAATTGTATTTTACTCTAAAACAGGGAGCCTACTCTGTATTGCGATGCGAAAGAAAAAATACGCGAAATCGCAAAATCGGTACTCTGTATCTTGACATTCGCATGTATATTTTGACTTTCGCATTCACATTTTGCCCATTCGCAGTTTTTATTCCTTTTCGCATTGCCAGCACTCTGTATAGCGAAAGCGAATGTCAAACAGCATTCATTTTCGCATTGTTCAAATATGTAAGTATTAATTGATGATTTTATAAATTGATATCTTTATATTCATTGTACATTCTTTTAAAAATATATAGGACAACTCAAAAAACAAAAACGCAAAAGCAATAATTTGAAATCCTAGTAGACTTCATGGCAATACACCCAGATTTGGCCAAAGGGTTACTAAAACACCCAACGCGAAAACAATTTCAACGTTGTAGAAACTTATTATTTCAGGAACTGCCGTTGCTCTCCATGGAGTTTTCAACTCACTTTTAATGCTATTTAGCACATACAAAAAGGCTTCCCTATTAAGCCGAAAATTCTGCACAAAACTAATGAATAGAACATAAAGCAATAGTATGTGAGTAATTTTGTAACGTTTAAATTACCTTTGATCGCTGAAACTCATAATGTTGGAGGTGTCTCTTATAATCCTCCTATCAATCCTTTCTTCATTTAAATCGTCCCATAATGCTACAGAATCCATTTTTTAATTTGTTCAACAAAAATTAATCGTTTGCCGAAATTGTTTCTTTTGTTCTCTTTCTTTGACGTTTGGTCAGTGATGCATACTCAAGCAAAAAATTAGCGAAAAATAAAAAAGCGGCATTGTTAGCGATGCGATAGCGCTACAGAGTTCCAATTACCTTTCGCATCGCAATTTATTTTCGCATCGCACTGCCTTTCGCATCGCAATACAGAGTAGGCCCCCCGGATTCCCAGGAGTAGTGATTAGTATCAATGGGACTCGCGTTCGCATAATTTCACTTATTTTGACTGCATCCGAACTGCGGCCAGCCTCGTCCAACTTCGGAAAATCTCTCCATAAAGTCAAAAAGTTATTCAATGTAATCCTTCGTTTAAACGTTGTTTTTTCTATAAATGTGTACAAAATTGTTGATTATTGTTTGATTAAAAAAGGTTTAACTACCGCCTTTAAATTTTTTGTTTTTTTGGTAACGTTTTATGAGCCCGTGCACCATCTAACTCCTATCAAAGGTGGTATCAAAAGACGTGTTTCGATCTCCGTTTTTAGGATTCGAAAGCGGAAATTAAAAATTTTATTTCTGTCGAAAAATATTTACGAAAACCCACAAAATGGCCCGAGAGGGTCCGAAATATGAGGCCCGATCCTTAGTTTTTTTTGCACAGAACACCTTTATGCGTTGGCGGCCTTCGGCCGCGATTTGTAAAGTTAGTTAACCCTGGCTGGGTCCAACACCTTTCTGTATTAGTGTGTACAACAAATCTGGCAAAATACAACAACCACATGAAAATTTGAATCAATTTTTGCTTATATTTTCTGACAGAAATAAAATTTAAATTTTTGCTTCGGATTCTAAAAATAGAGGTCGAAACGTGTCTTTTGATACCAAATTTGAAAACTTTTGTTAAAAATTAGGTGGTGAACCGTCTTGTAAAACACCTTTTTTTCCAAACAACTGCAAAATTGTATGAGACAACTGCTAGTAATCAGTTGTAAGATTTTGATGTCTTTGACAACTGCACCAACACAAGGTTGTAAACGGTAATGCCACAAAAAGTTGTTAGATCAGGTAACTTCAACCGACACTGTTTTTGAAAGGTTGAGTTGTAATCTGTAATACCAAATTGCAAAATGTCAGCTGAAACAGAGTTGAGTTGTAAACGGTAATAGGGGCAGTTTTCTTCGAGGTAGTCGCTGGTTTTTTTGGGCGAGATGTGCATAAAATGTGTTCTATACATTTTCGTGGGGTATTTATGTTTATTTTTCCGACTGTATTTAATTAATTCTCTTTCCAAAAATCACAGTTTCACAAGGTGCCTACACGGCATGGATAAATGCTAAACAATTAAAAATGTCCCTCTTAGAAAACATTAGGCATCAATTTTTTTAATTTCCAGCGAGTTACTCGCCACTTGTAGCAGACAAGTGGCCCTTATTATATTTATCCCCTTTGGTACAATGCTGCCGAATAGCCTCCACAAAAAAGAGATAGAACAAGCATTATGGTCAGGTGAGCGCAGCTGTGAACGAACATCTGACACATCCTAACTTGTAAACCTATAATGGCTGCGACCAAAATTGATAGCACAAGTGTATATTTAAAATCACCCCTATTCTGCATTTCGATTACGTTCCCGTTCTACGCTCCGCTTCAATCGAAGTTTGGTATTCTGCATTACGACGGAATCGTAAAGAGAAGAGGAAGAGCAAATGATTTTTCGAAATCAGCTGTTGGTACGGAATGTGGGAACATTGGAACAAAATAAATTAAAGAAAATTTGTAAAAAACACTGAAAAACGTTTATATTTTATTATCCACGCCATTTTGTACAAAAAAAAGCAATAGAATATATTGCCGCAGTGTTATATTTTTTGAGTGAAGTGCTTTCATAATTGTAAGTGTGTTTTGTCGTTCTTTTGGCCAATTCCCTGCCGTGGCCACCAAGTTTTGTTAAACGGATTCCTGCACGAATATAGTTGACATTTTCTGAATTTTAAGGATGCTAATTTCATTGCACTGGCCTTAAATACTTTATAAAGGTTTATTTATTCTTTCCGCAAGGATTGTTTACGTTTTCGCTTCCTCTACGCCGGCAGCTTGCTTTTTCATATAACTGGACCCAACGAACAGACACAAATTATAGCTGTCTATTATAATGGAATCAATAGCCGCGGTATTATTTATGGAGTTGGAAAGCAACGCATACGAAAATTGCCAGGCGAGAATGGAAAGGCAAATATTGGGAGATTTGTGTAATACAGTTGAGATGAGTGACGAATTGTAAGAAATTGAACTTAAAATTGGTAAAGTTTAATGACTTATTTTCTTATTTAGGTTCAAAAAAACGTTCGACTTAACAAGGATGCTTTAAAATATGTGTTAGATACTTTTGCGGGGCAAATACGTCCAAGGACTTCGACATCGACATGTTGTTTTTGACCTGGAAACATATAAAAAACAATCATCATCAAGCCTTCTACGTTTCTTAACAAGTTTTACTTACATTTTTGTTAAAATTCTGTTATAAATTAATAAAAAAATAAAAAGAAAATATTTTTCCGCCAACAAATTTGCAACTTAGAAAAACGGAACTACGATCGAAATGCAGAATACAAAAAATCGAACGATTCGAAGTTGGATCGAAAGAGATTGGAACACAGAATACCAAAATTGCCAAATCGAAAAAATTGCAATCCAAGTCGAAATGCAGAATAGGGCTGAATATAAGTAGCCGTCGATAGGGAATTGGCCAAAAGAACGACAAAAACACACTTACAATTATGAAAGCACTTCACTCAAAAAGATATAACAATGCGGCAATATATTCTTTTGCTTTTTTTTTTGTACAAAATGGCGTGGATAATAAAATATAAACGTTTTTCAGTGTTTTTTACAAATTTTCTTTATTTTATATTGTTCCAATGTTCACACATTCCGTACGAACAGCTGATTTCGAAAAATCATTTGCTCTTCCTCTTCTCTTTACGATTCCGTCGTAATGCAGAATACCAAACTTCGATTAAAGCGGAGCGTAGAACGGGAACGTAATCGAAATGCAGAATAGGGGTGATTATTAGACGCGTTTTTGCCTCGCTTCCAATAATATGATGACTTTTTTGCCTTTGGATTATTGATACCAGGACAAAACGCGTCTTTTTATATCTTTCGACATTTTTGGACGGGTTATTTGCAGTCGACCACGGTTTCAAACTGTTTTTCGCGGAGAACTTTTGAACTGGTAGAAAAACTTAGCGCCCGTGTTTGCATTCTTAATGCTGGAATAACTACGCGTCTTCAGATACCCCAATTGAAGATTTTGGAAAAATTTTTGTTGGACCCATATATGTACATAGGTGTGCTTTACATTTTCATACTAAAATCGTTCAAAAAAAATTTACCATCACAGTAACCCGTATCTGATACTCCGCTCCTTTTTTTATTTCCCTGCATCGCTTTCGACGACAGCAACCCCGGTAATGTTGACACTTCGTTCAGTGTCAAACTCATGTTCCCACGCAAGTTCCACTGGGCCCCACGCTAGTTTGACACTGACCTGATGGCCCCTTCAAAAAACGCGAGTACTCTATAAATAATGTAAGGAATACTCCTTTGGGAGTATAGGACTGCTCCAAATCTAATCTGTATTCATACAAAAAATGTGCTCCAATTAACATTGCGATGTCCTAGGAGAGGAGTAGGTGATCCCACTCTCGCTTTGTTTTTGAGTATTCCATAGAGTACATACGTGAGAGTACTTTCCAAAGTACTTTCACTGTAGTACTCCATGGAGTACCCCACTACCCACAGAGGATCATATGCTAAAGTACTAAAGAGGAATTGTGTCGGAAAGAATTATCGAAGTGAATTTAATTTAAAATGAAAGTAAATGAAGAGGGGCAATACAACTTTTATATTTTATACTACGAATATTCTTATGTTATTTACATTTGCGTGAATAAAGAAACTAATATAATACGCATACGCATACGTGAATAAAGAAACTAATATAGTATGTATACATAAAACCAGTGCGCTGTTGCATTTTATCAGAGTTGCCAAAGTAAAATTTTAAAGACACAATTTTAATTAATACACAACAAAGTTAAAACTTTTTTGCAACAAGATAGTCAGAGTTTAAAATAATATGCTTTATGCGTAAAAAAACTGTTCTATGGTTCTTAAGCACATTGACACAACTAAAAATAGAACTCATTAGTTTATACAGCGCAAGCGATGCAATCAACACCAAACCAAAAAAAATTACCGTTATTTTCCAGTTAAGGGCCAAATTAAACTTCCTCTTAACGCCATAGTCGTAACGATACCCATATCCATATCCATCTCCAATGTGACCGATTAATGGTGCCTTAACCTAAAAATCGTGAAAATTTTATAAAAATGAAGAAAACGCAAAAATTACAAACACATACCACAAAAATAAGTCTCTTAGTCAAAACGTATCCAAAACAATAAATAAAATCTACAAAAAGTTAATAAATTCTCCAACTCAAATATTTTTAGGTTATGGATATGGTGAAAAACCATAAACCCATGGTTGGTTATGGTATGGTTATGGCATTAGCGTTATGGTATGGCACCATTAATCGATTACATTGATTCCCGTAAGGTAGGTTCGATCAGCTGTTTTATCTGGTTATGGTTTTATGGTTATAAGTCACCATTAATTACACCTTAAAGAAGAAAATAATGACAACGAAATTTAAGGGGCAGTTAGAGGTGTCTACTGTGAATTGGTTCATGGAAAAAATCGATTTTGAAAAATTTTAAGTTATGACTCTTTTGTAGTTAGTGTGCGATATAGCTGAATCGGTTGCGATAAATAGTGGCTACACACCATTTTTAGAGGTGAAACATAGAATTACTGTTGAGGTGAAAAATAAACACATATTTCAGTTATATCTGAGTATAATGCGTATTGAAATTTAGTAGCACTAATTTTATGCGCAGCAATTTCAGAGGTGTATTTAAAGTTTGACGCTTAGAAGTCCATATAAAATTTAAGCGTAAACGTCTATAGATGTAAAAAAACACAGCTATTATGATGCATCACTTTATTGGTGATCTTATAGCTCGGCCAATCTTACAATATGATTAGATCATGCAAAACTTAGGTAGCTAGAGCGTACTCCTCCGATCCGGATTCATTCTGTTCAGTCGCGCTTTTGTCACCTCTTGATTCGGTGGCTTCAATTACCCCATCATAGGGTAGTTGTGTAAGTTGACAGTTATCGATGTCGCATTTTATTCAATTATTTTATTACTATAAAAAAGTATAATAAGTGAATTACAATTATTAGAAACCATAAAAATCTCGTTAAAGTTACTCGTGTATAGTGATAGAACTTTCAAAAAAAGTATCGATACCCGTACTCATATAAAATACTCGGATCAAAGTGTCGATGCTTAGTACTCATACTCAGTAATAGGAATCGAGTATACTCGATCCAAGTGAGTACTTCTGAAGTTTTATCAAAAGTGAAAAAACTTTTTTAAATGAGATCTTATGTTTTGAATTTAGTAGAAAACAAGGATGTTATAGTTTGAACGAAACCGAACACTATATACCTAATTGTGTACTCTTACATATATTTTAAGGAAACGTCACGAACATTAAATGATTTAAAAGATGTTTGATCGACTTACATACATATGGCATTTGAAAAAAAAAATTTAAGTCACAAAAAAGTTTTACTAAACGGGGTTGCCTCTCGCAAGCACGCCGAGTGTATTTCTCCCATGAAAGCTTCCCAGTGAAAATTCATCTGCCTAGCAGGAACCGGCATGAAATATGCAGGTCTTGTCCTCTCAATTTGTAAGGAAAATAAATAATTGCGCGACGCAAATTGGAAGAGAAGCTCGGTCTAAATCTCCTCGGATGTAAATGTGTTTTGGGGAAATTAACTAAAATAGAAGGGGATCACAAGGTTTTTCCTTTTTTTTAAACTTTTGTACTTTGTACTACCATGTCTCTGCTGGATGTATTTGTTACGTACCAAATATATTGTAACTAATTTGCTGCAAATCCTCTTATTTGCAATCTTCTGCTAACGTTCGAATCACTAAACTGTTGCAATAAATAACTCCAATACTGAAAAATGGCCTTTATTAAAGTACTCCACAATAATAATACTGCTATTTCTCGCCAGATAGCGTCTTAATCAAAACTGCTTGTAGCGCCTCTACCGTTGGTGGTTTTAAACTCTGTGATTTCCTCGTGACATCTTCTAGGTGCTTCCAGAATTTACTTAGTTACCGCCATATAATTATAACTACAGATGCACGTATATAGCTTCTCATATGCGTGTATTTGTGAGCGACACTTCCACAGTTACAATTGCATACTTTTGGGAGCATCTCAGATAAGATATCTGCATGTGTTTGTGCATCTCTTCTCTGCTGCGTGTACATATGTACATATGTATGTGTAGACATAATGATTTGTTCGTTTATGTAGATACATGATTGATTTATGGATGTGCATACAATCACTGCTTAGCATCGGCTTAGAGATGGCGGTACCCCTTAGTGTTGCTGCTAATATTCGTAGCAATATATATATACTAGCAGACCCGGCAGACGTTGTTCTGCCTTAAATTTGGCCTATCTGCATACATTTCGATAAGCTTTTTCCGTCTAACTCTGCACTCCCCCCGCCCCTCTTCACTTTTTCCTGATTCTTTTATTCACTCCTCCCTCCGTCTTTTTCGCTTCATCTATCTCCATGTTCGTCTCATTCTATTTCTTTCTCAGTCTCCTCTCTTTTCTCTTCTCTCACGTTCTTCTCATTCTTCTTCATCCCTTATTGCCTGTCCCAGAGGGTGGTATGTATTTTGTTCCAGTCCTAGTCCCAGTGCCACTCCGAGTCTCAGTCCGAGTCCGTCTCTGATCTACTTCCCGGAAAAAAGGATCGTAAATACTAATATAGGCAAATTTATATACCAAATTTCAGGCAAATCGAATAGGACATATGTAAATAGGTATGTGGGTATGATTAATTCATGTCTCTATTTCGGCTTCGCATGTATATTTATCAGTTTTACCAGGTTGATGCGACTAAATCGAATATCACAATGAAAATTACTTTACAGATCTCAGCAACAGCTTTCATTTCATATCCATACTACCCACACATTCTAGGGGTATCCGGGTCCACGTTTTGGCCTATATCTTGAGACCCTAGTCACCAAGCGGTATAATATAATACTCTGTACTAAAGCACTCATCAACAGCTTTCATTTGATATCCATATTATATAAACACATTCTAGGGGTACCCGGGTCCACGTTTGAACAAAATCGGCCGACGCATCTCTTCAAACACCGGCGACCAACTAATACACAAGCAATAATCGCCTAAGTGCTATCCTTTTACATGGGACTTAGGCGATTATTGCTTACGACCACAGATATATAGATTTTTATTTTTCACACCACTATAATATTAAAACGAAATGCAGATATTCGTTGCTTTTAGAATTCGGCTTAAAAATTGCACATAGAACAACTAAAGACTCTCCTGAATTAAAAAAAAATGTCTTAGTATTAGTACTTCTAAATCGGGGGCCCCCTCAGAAACCCTGGGAACGGGCGTATTCTCCCACCACTTTTGATCAGATCTATATACATATACATAATACCAAGGACCAAACTCCGTAAAATTTCAAAAAGATATCAATAGATTTTGATTTACGTCTTGCAAAACTTTAATTTTTTTTCTGCTTAATGAGAGCGGTGCCACTCCAATTTTACAACATAAACTTATATTGTACCTCGTAATTTTTTGTTATCCATTCGTCAAGTTCCCCAACTTCATCAGTATTTGTTAAAGCATTGTACCTTTTTTCCCATTTCCCACAGTGGGCGTGGATATAATGTGATTTCGACC
Organism: Eurosta solidaginis; assembly: GCF_040869045.1. Lineage (NCBI taxonomy): Eukaryota > Metazoa > Arthropoda > Insecta > Diptera > Tephritidae > Eurosta > Eurosta solidaginis. Next base: position 87,057,794 of record NC_090319.1, on the reverse strand, counting down.
ATTTTCAATACCAATATATCGTCAACGATGCTGTAAAAACTGCTAACTCCATCCAATAAAGTTTCATAGAATGTATTGAAAATAAGCTTTTCATTATTTTGTTGGGGCTAGTGATTCTAGACAATAAACACGTGCTTTCCTTTTACCACCATATGCAGATATCGTGTCGCATTCAACCATTACCAAAAAGTCGGTTTAAATTCAGTGCGGAGCTTTTTTACGGGGTCGTCGACGATCTAATTTTATGCTCAAGTGTTGGTGGTGTTGGTATCCATGGTGTTAATGGACTGACCATCGGAACTGGGTAAAGTATCGGGGAAAAGTATCGATACTTTACTCAGTACTTGACAAAAAGTACTCGTATCGTTCTATCACTACTAGTGTATCCATTTCATTACTTACTCAATGAAAAAATTTTGATTTGAATCCGATAAATTGGACCAAAAACAGCCGTTCATTGAAGAAATTCCATTGGAATGCCCGTAAATATTTCTGTTCAAATGTGTTTCTGTAAAAAATCTCACTCTTTCTACGTTGTTAAAAAATTCTTCCTTGAAAATGATGGTGGTTGATTTCTTGGACAATTTTGGAATATAATTAACGGACGATTTCCTTTTCTGTTTTGCGGGACATAATCGGAGTCGAATATATCGTCTCTTCCGAAATCGACATTAAAATTAACCGATTACTAAGTTACCGTTCGGGCACAACAATGTTTTATTTACAAAACTTTTTACTGAATAATTTTATTTCTATGTCGGGACGTTTCTTTCGAAACCTTAACTTTATTGAAAAAAGCAAATGCAAATTTGTTATAATGACTAAAACAACTTTCAAGATAATGAATATACATAAATACCTCTTATTTTACATTATTTTTGTTGTGATTTCCATCGAAATATCGTTATTTTTGGCAATATTAATTTAATGAAACAGGTTTTAATTAATGCAAATAAGTTTTAGTTAGATACACTGCGCCTGATCAAGAGTTCTGACCGCCCTAGGCTAATAATCAGGACGCTCCCCGATCATGGAATAAAGGACGAGAGTCGGGCATCATACAAGTGAAACGTTTTTGCGTTTGCAAATCTTTCTAAAATTTTTTCAAATTTAATAGTTTGTAAAAAATCACTTTCTATGTGCATTAGCGAGAGCGCAGTAAGTTTTTGCTGACGGAGCGTGGATCGCAAGTAATTTTTTACTCTTAAGTGCTGAAAATTACCTTTCGCCGCTGCAGGTGGTAACACTCATTGCCAACAAAATTCTTAATATTATCTCCACATTCGGGAACATGCATGAAATATTAAAACTTTTTATTAACTGCAACAAACCCTTAGGTGTTCTCGCAGAAATAGAATGCTCGGCCTCGATGTCAGATTTTAAAAACTGCGCCAAATTTACGCATTCTCTGCAAAAGTTTCTTCTAAATCCGTAGCACATAGTTGTTTTAACTCATTTGCTTCTAATAAATTCACTGTCATTAGTTCATGCAATTTACATAAGAAAACAAACTTTGTGTTTACTGTATTATAAATAATTTGCCGGTTTTGTAAGTGGACTTTAAGACAATCGCTGCATAATAATTATCAATGATGAAATATCGCCTCCCTTCTAAAGGCCCCATTACTGATACTTAGCATAGACTTGACTTAAAATAAAAACAAAAACCTGGAAACTTAAAATAAAAACCTGGAAACTTAGCCACGATTATACTCCACTTAGCGCATATAATCTGGCATCATAATCAATAAATGTCAATTTGTATGACAAAATGTCAAAATGAAATGGAAACAAACAAATGGCATCTCAAAATGTAAACGTCACTTAGAACTTACATACATAGAAAATCAAAATTCAACAGACTTCTAAGTCAAGTTAAGTGTTGCTAAATTTTGAGTAATCAGTAACATGCAATGTTCATTTAACAGAACTGTAAGTGACAGTTCTTAAGCCAAGTCAAGGCTATGCTAAGTATCAGTAAGGGGGCCTTAACTCATCGGTTATGGAGGATGACAAGTACGATGGAGAAGCTCTGCCTTTTTGTCCAAATCCCACCAAATGTTCAGCCATGAAAGGATCAAATTTAGATATAAGCTCAATACATCCAAGAAAATTTCCGTTTAGTGCAGATCCAATAATTTCATTTTGACCGTGAAATGGAAGCCCACGAGAAGCTAAAAACTTAATTGTTTCTTTACACGTACTAATACATTTCGCCAATAAGTTATTTCTTCATTATATTATTTAACTATTTGCGTATCCAATCGTTGTAAAAGTTTTCCTCTACATACATATTGTCCCAAACATTTACGATGATCCGGAGAATTGTCGTGATCAGTTATTAAGTTAGAATTTTTCCAGTCATTAAATCCACTTTTGGCAAATACGGATGTTCCTCCATATAATTTGCAAGCACCACAAACACACGACCTGTGGATTCTGAGTATACTAACCAGCTTCTCTTCACAATTTCGCCCTTAACAAGCTTTATCTCAAACATATTTTTCGACAGAAATCTTTTTTGATTTTTGTACTGTCTTTCCGATCTAGAAAAATCTAATTCTTCGTTTTGTTGCAATCCTTTATTAACAATATAATCTCGTAATTCATCGTTTACTTGCCACAGTACATGGTCACTTGACGGAATAAACGGCTTTCCTTCTCTTACAATTTCGTCTTCGTTGTAGATCGTTGGCGACGCTACTATAGGGCTGGTGTTAGACGGAGAAACGGAGAATGCACAAACCGTGGTAGAGGGACCAGGGAAAAATAATGTTGGCGATAGTGCAGTATTCGTCACCGTTTCGTTCCTTTCTGCAGAGCTCGTAAAAAATGTTTCTAGTTTACGAGTATGTTTTAAAATGTTTTCTATCTTATTTTCCTTTTCTTTGGCTTTTTTTTTGTATTGTGCTCCACTTGCCTTTTTTTTTTACTATCGAACTACTCTCGTTACTGCTCATGTCTTAAAAAAACACAATCACTAAGGGAAGGACAATAAATATCAATCAACAAAAACGAATATATGCGAGCGCGTGATATGACGGACGAGACGAACGACGACTAATGAAAGAGATAACACAAATAAATGAAGCACGGCAACAAAGTATATAAACTTTATAAAATTTAAATATCGCCGCACGTCGTTTATGTGTTTAATTGTGCGCGGCAAGCAGCGATGTTGCCAGCGATTCGAGTGACTAGCCAGCGCGCTTTTTTAAATTTCAAAATGTATTGCTAAAATCAGACACTCCGAAGCTTTTTCAGTTTACAGCGCATGTAGTTTTAGTGTTTTTTCTCGGTTTAGTTGAAATATGTAGGGTATATGTAATTAAACTAGATTTATAGTGCTTGCGAAGATGCGATTTCATCGCGCCCCCCGATCCTTGCGCCCTAGGCTGCAACCTAATTAGCCTAAAGGTTAATCATGCCCTGTAGATACATAACATCTCATAAAATCATTATATCCTTTAAATCATCAATTTCCATTGAAATATCGTTATTTAAGAACCTTTACTTGTGCAATTTTTATGTTTACACAAACACATAACTAATAAATATTGCATAAAAATCAATAAAAAATAACATGCAAATACTAAAGCTTACATTTTCTAACTGTACTATTGAGCATGTATCATGCATTTTAGATTATTTGAATTACTTTTATGTAAAGGAATAAATGCGGTTTTGATAATCCGAGGCTTTTTTTGTTGCTATTACACCAACTACAATTTTTCCCATTACTTGTTTCCTCTCCATCACTCAACATCTTCAAATGTAGAATTAGATATTAATACTTGCAACTTTTGGCGCACCATTTGTTTGTTATTTTTAATGCTCACTGTATGATAGCACATGGCGGCTTTTCGAATTTACCCCTTGTAATAGAAAAACTCCTCGTTGGGGACACCTTCTCTGGGAATTGACCTGGACTGCGCTGTTCCCCGACTGGGTTTCAGCGATTCTCGCGCGAAAGGCAGTTGAATTCCTCTTCCCTGCAATGCTTTATTTCCTGGACTTCGGACGGCCTCTGGATTTCGATTTTTAATTTTATGTTAACATTCAATAACACATCTGGGGCGGACTGAAAGTTTTTATTTCAAACCATAAAAAATGAACGGTAGAGACATCATAATCAGTTTGTCTAGGTACATATATAGTTTTAGACCTAAATTTAGAACGACCATTAAGCCATTAGCTAATAATTCGACTTTGCTGAATACTCTCTCCAACTCAACAGACGATGCTGGTATGCAAAAATATTTTTGCGAATAAATTGGTAACGGATTAAATTGTACTTTTCTGAAGATCTTGAAATAAAAGTGTTTTATTAATAAATTATGTAGAATCTAAAAAAAATGTGTTGACCCACCTTCCAAAACAAAAAAGGATAAGAATTTTGATCAGAAATGACCTGTTTCAAGTATCGCTGCTTGGCTGCCATCGGTGGCTCCGCTAGCATTCGCTTAATTTTCGCTTCAATTGGTTGCTTGCTTTATTCTGTTCGCCGTGTATGAATTCTAAATGCATGTAATTATGTATACTTGGCAAGTTTATTAACTTAAATCCATATTTTCCGCTATTGCTGAAATCAAATAATGCTGTCCCTATATCCCATATTTTTTTGACGTTGCTTTTCCGGGATTTGAACCCAGGATCTTTGATGTTGTAGGGGGAGCACGCTGCCACCGTTTGTTTTTTTTTTATTCAACAACAAAGGTATATGAATGCTGCGAGGATTCAAAGTCTTCGATTTTTGGGGTCTGCGCATTTCCTCGGTTTGCAGTCTGTTGCTATTGCAGCCTTTCGACTTCTAGCTCGATTATACCCTGTAAATCTCTTCAAAGCCCTTTCTCAAAGAAATTAACCAATGATGTATATTTTTATTACTAAGCGACCTGATGTCACATTTTAGAATTTTTTCCAAAATTTTTTAATATAATAATGATAACAAAACGTTAGAACTTTTAGTAACTATATGCGAAATAACTTTTTAACAAAAGGTGGACAAACGAAAATTTTTCCTGGACAAACCATTGACAAAGAAATGCTGTGCGGTTTTTTTTAATTTTTTTTTACTTTTTTCACAGTAGCTGGACAAACAAAAGAGCAGTCCGTCTCGCACTACAAATCATTCCACAACATATGTTAGTTATGATACACAAAAGCACTACAATATGTTCCACAATATAGTTAGTTACCATACACATATACACAACATTTAAAATTAGAATACACAAGCTCTTAATAGCAATGTAAAAGCTCAGCACCTGTTGCTATAAAGGAAGCGCTCTCAAGTGGACATCTTTCTCTTTGCGATTTTCGTCCACTTGAGAGGTAAGCTAAAATACTAACATATGTACAATATTAGTTGAACAGTGACAAACTGGTCGCTAGTATTGTTCATCATAAATAATTAATCAGCCCTATTCTTGAATCCATCGTAGATAATCTACGAATACAACCCTCCGCTACGAATACGAAGAATTTGCTATCACTGAACTCATGTGAAACCGAAAAAAGTGCTGCCAACATAAAATGTCAAATTTTGGTTATTCGAAGTCAGCTGAGCGATTGTAAATAAAAAATATCAACTTAAATTTAAGTTTAAAATTGCATTATATCATTTAAAATAAAAGTTTAGTGCTTAAAATGGATTCCATATCATTTGCAGCTTTGTTAGAAGAAAATGAGCAAGAAAGGCGTGATTTAAAAGTTGCGAGGAGTCTTGAAATTAGAAGAGGCTATGTATGTGAAAGGATCCGTGTTTTAATGAATTGTTTTTTAAAAAATTGGGTTTTAAAAAATTGTGTTTTATAAAAACTTTCCACCTAAACAAGGCTGCGTTTGCCTACGTGCTCGGTGTTATAAATGAAGGAAGTACACCGTTCGGTAGGTCATCTTCAATGACTCCTATAATACGCTTAGCATCGGTATTACGTGTTTTTTTTTTTGCGGAAGGTAGCTATCAGCACGGAGTTGGAAACGATTTTGACTCTCCGATGTGTCAGACCACATTTTTCAAAGTTTTGAAAGATGCCTTACTAATTTTCCAAACGCGGCTATGTCCACAACTGATACACTTAGATATGACCAACGAAGAGAAACGTAGCGTAAAAAGGGATTTCTACGAAAAATATAGGTTTCAATGTGTAATCATGTTTTATAGTTTTTGTAATAATTGTCATTATTATAAGACCCTTAAAAATTTAAATAAATATTTTAGTAATTTAATTTTAATTTAATTCTTTTAAGCTTTCTTCCAAATCTGTGAAGCTCTGTTGCCGATATGCATACATGCATACATATTACAAAACCATTACTTTTTTCTAGGTAGTTGCATCTTTGGTTGGTGGCGCAATACTATTTGCAATGTTTTCCCAAAATTTGTTAACCTCATCCTTTGGGAACTTTCTAAAGCCTAGAACCATTTCAGGGTGCTGCTGCAATAGGTCAAGTAAGCGGGAACATTGTTGGCGAGTTGTGACAATTTTGGACCTATTATAACAATATATTGCAATTTAATTAGTATAAATATCACTTTTAATAATATACTTACATTTTATTTGTTTAACATTCCTTTTTATTCTGAATTTGAGATAATTTCACTTTTTTCCGCAAGCTGATACGCGTCGTAGAAAATTTGTATGAAACTCTACGATTTGACAGTTCGAGTGAGTTCAGTGAAGGCTTTCTACGAATTTCGAACTTACGATGGATTCAGTGAACGGACTTTCGTAGAATCTACGAAAATCGAACATACGATGGATTCAAGAATAGGGTTGAATATTAACGGTGCTTAGTTGAACAGTGTTAAACTGGTCGCTAACATTGTTAAATATAAATAAATAATATTAACAATATCTAGTTGAACAGTGACAAACTGGTCGCTAGAATTGTTAACAATAAATTAATAATATTAACAATATTTAGCTAATAACATTTTTAACACGTACTATAACCCTACTTTTTGTAATCCTTTTTATTTAAGGTTTTTTTGTGTATTATACTACACTGAACTTACACTCTCACAGCCACATCTAAATAAAAATTCATTGTGAACCAAGTTCCTCCACTTTTATTTTGAATAAATAACTTTTATAATATTTAATTTTGCTGACTGGTATATATTTTACAGTTAGCAGCACCGTCCTCGTGATCCGCACCCAAAAGTGGTCGCCTTCCACGTATCGCCGGAATGATTGCCGCCAACGTCGAATCTGCTGCTTGACGTGTTCCTCTATATCCTTTGGTAGTTCCTCTGGAAGGGATTTTCTACCGATCTCTGGCGTTCTTGTTCGAGCGTCGTGTAGCCACCGCTCTTTTTCGCCCAAAACTTCGTCATAGCCATCTGGTGGGTAGCTCACCTTATCGCTGCCCCTCATCTTTGGTCACCAGACTCAAATCAACGCTGTGGCTGTCGTCGGCGCTTGTGGCGTCGCCGGGGTTATGTCATGCGCGTTGTATATGCGCATTGTCAGGTTGACTCGTCGTGTGTACTCCACGAACCCTCGGCCTTGCGTCTCTTCGTCCTTTTAACGATTCGAGGGCTTACACATTTGCTTGCGCCGTTCGTCTTCTTTTTCATCGTCTCTTTCTCTCCATTTTCGGAGGTTATAGAGATAGGCGTGGTATCCCATTTGCGTCCCATTAGTCAGCCTTTGTCTTGCTCAGGTCACCAAACTCCTCCGTTGCGTCGCTGTCACATTCACTCGGGTCTTGTTGAGTTGTAGCATACTCACCGCGCACGTAGCCTTCGGTCTTAACCGCGAATCTAGAAGAATTTTCTAGTGCGTTGCATTACCTGTCATCTCGAAATAATCGTCATGAAGGACGCAGCCTCCAAATGATAGCCATGTTGATATTATGTTGGCGAAGGCCTAGGTGGTCGCCTTCTCCAGTACATCAAATGTATTTTTCTTTGTACTATTTAAAATAAAACTCGCGCTTTTAAATATATATAAGTTATACTTTATTAAGAACGTCTGCACGGTAAGCGGGTCCAATCAGAAAGAATGGCTTAGTTTTTTTCTCGATACTCTTTTTTCATTTCTGTTACGTGGGCTGCGCCTGTCAAATACAACTAAAGCTCGACGCACATAAACTGCATTATAACATATTACCTTATTTTTACTTATAGTCTCTATGTGAGTCATGAATATCCGTCGGTGTCGTTGGCCGCAATCGCATACGCAGGAAACCATTGCCGGCCACGTTGTCGGCGTATCGCTTCTCTTGTTTTATTTTACGCGTTCATTTTCGATATATCATAGCATAGCAGCTGTTTCAGCGTATCAGAACTTCTGTATCAATTTAAAATAAGTTTTAGTGCTCTGTTCTGCGAGTAACTTTGTAGTATCTTTAGTGCTGGATTTGAAATATTTAACTAGTTTCTTTACATTTTTTTTTTAAATACTGTGAGCTCTCTTAATTTTAAGGGACTCCTGAACAACTAAATTGATAGCATGACAAACCCATAATAAATGTGGCTTTTTTAAAAGTTCACAAGCCTTCAACATTGAAGCGTCATTGTCAGTTCTCCCTTATTTTCCACTCATTAAATAAATCCGCCAGAGATGAAGCAATATTCTCTCCAGAGTGTTTCGTTTGCAAAAGCAACAGATTTGTGGCAAAATCTTTGTTTTGGTGGTGTCAGAAAGGCCTCCATTGCTTTGTAACTGCAAAGCTTACAAGTTGCGGACATATATTTATTTCCCTTCTGTCAGTTCATTTCGCAACTGCAATTTGCGGCATTTTAATTAATTTTAGTTAATAAGTTTTTTTAATTCTTTTTAACGACGCGAACTAAATTAATAAAGCTTTCATCATCATAATCAACTGCTTCATCTATTTTTTTTGTGACGACTGTCTGAATCGCATTTACATATTTACATGCACAGCTTACCAAATTTTCAAGCGTTCTAAGAATTAACATTATTTATTTTGTAACGAAAAAAGCTAATCATATCATCCTACTTACTTAAGTCGCTTCTTCCTTGGGCTAACTGCCGCCAATTGGTCACACCAAAGGAATTTGAATCGTTTCCAGCTGAGTTAGGGCCCGCCCTCTTCCTCTGTCTCTATAGGCGGGTTCCGATAAAAACACTTTCTTAGCCGGAGTATCATCTTTCATTCGCATAACATGGCCAAGCCAGCGTAGCCCCTGCGTTTTAATTCGCTGGACTATGTTGATGTCTGCGTAAAGCTCGTACAGCACATCATCATCACACTCTCCGAACTTAAGTCGAAAATTTCAATTTTGTTGTCCGTTCGCCCATCAAACAATTCTCGATATGCGAGCCCGATAACTGCTTGATTTTATAAACTTTGGAGTTCCATCTTATCGAGCAATGATGACAGCACGCTCTTTCCATTGCTGAAGGAGTTTCTTCAGTGCTATCGTTATTAACGATGAATGATTGAAAACACTAACTAAATTTTATATATTTTTTAAGAGATGCCTGCGTATTTCCTCTCCATTCCTTTTTTTATGCTTAATTGTGGCGTATGTGTGTAGTTGTTCTCCGAATTCCGGAAGGTGTTTGCACGATACCCTACCGGAAATTCTCCACTTCTCTATAGAGTCCAGAATAAAGTTTCGCAAGTTTTCCGTTGTTTGACTTGCACTAAATTATATGTTTTAGGTTTATCGAATCGGAATCAAAATTATAATTTTTATGCAAAAAATATATGTGCGTGTTATGATCAAATGAAAATTTTATTTTAAATATCTTTAATATTTTTTATTTAATTATATGTAATGTAATATTAGTTATCAAAGTAATCAAAAATTTTCTTTCATTGATATAACAATTCAAAAATAACTTAAACCTGTATTTTTCTAATTTAACAAAGTTGAAATAAGTAAAGTAGAATTATAAACCCTACAATACTCCTCTTCCGGAGAATTGTTGTTAAACCGGTTTTGTACGTTGCGCATTTGCATTTGCATTTGCCTCAAGCGATATGGGTTTGTTTAATATTGGTTGTTGAATATTGCTACTTTTATAGCTTTGTTTTTTTTTTTTTTTTTGTGGTTGCTGATTGTGGTTGTTTGGCAGTCTTTGCAATATTCTCATTTGTATACCTTTCATGAAAATGACATGGTATATTAATTTCGTCACGAAACCCAAAATTGTAAGTCCTAAAAGGAAAATAGATAGACCCACCATTAAGTATACGGAAATAATCAGGATGAAGAGCTGAGTTGATTTAGTCATGTCCGTCTGTCCGTCTGTCTGTTTGTATGCAAACTAGTCGCTCAATTTTTGAGATACATATGTATATTGATACAATTTGGTGAGCGGGTCCGATTAGACATTTGTCGGAACCGGCCGGATCGGACCACTATAGCATATATCCTCCATACAACCGATTTTTCAGAAAAAGAGCATTTTTGTCATATCTTCCTCCTCTGTCTGTTTGTATGCAAACTAGTCGCTAAATTTTTGAGATATATTGATACAATTTGGTGAGCGGGTGCGTTTGGGTGTCCGATTAAACATTTGTCGGAGCCGGCCGGATCGGACCACTATAGCATATATCCTCCATACAACCGATTTTTCAGAAAAAGAGGATTTTTGTCATATCTTCCTCAATTTAACAGATTGAAGCTTCAAACTTCACCATATACTTTCGTATATTGCACATATTGTTGCCTGAAAAAATTGTATATATAGTATATATCCCCCACAACCGATTGTTCAGATAAGAAACTTTTCGTAATTACTGCCCTATTTCAACGAATGCTTACGTATAGAGCATGTATTGTTGTCTGAAAAAATCATAAAGATCGGTGGTATATGTATATAGATAGTATATATATGGTGGTATATATAGTATATATATATATATATTTTCGCAATTTCAGCCCCATTTTAACAGCTAGAAGCTTCAAATTTCACCTATTGCTTACGTATATAGTATATAAGGACTGCGTTTGAAAAAATTGTCCATCAATAAATACGAAAAACTTTCTAAACCAGTATACCAATTTTAGAAGTAAATGTCATAATTACATTTTTATTTAGTTACAATTTTTGTTATATATTTAAACTTTTTCATTTATTTTTATTTTGTAAAATTTTTTAATTTTTCGGGTACCCCTTCCATTAACGATTTTATTGTACTATTTCCTACTTTTTGGGTTGCAGAACGCCATTTCTCCCGAAAATCTTCAGCGTTCCGGGCCACTTTCTTGGTCGCTTTTTTTTACCAAAGCCCAGTATCTTTCGATTGGTCTCAGTTCTAGCCAGTTCGGCGGATTTGCTTCTCTAGGCACTAAAATCACATTATTTTTTGAGTACCATTCCAAAGACAATGTGCTCTAATGGCATGATGCTAGGTCCGGCCAAAAGAAGGCTGAAACCTTATGTTGTCTTAGAAAAGGTTTCAGCCTTTTTTCCAAGCACTCTTTTACATAAATTTGCGTGTTTATGGTTCCCGTTGTGACAAACGATCTGCTTCTTTCGCCACAGCTGCATATTGCCTGCCAAACCAGAAATTTTCGGGGAAATTTTGACTGTCTTTTTGTTTTGAATCTTTCGTCCACATTACCCCGCGAGTCTGCAGTATAAAATTCTTGACCTGGAAGCTGCGAAAAATCGGCTAAAACATAAGTTTCGTCGTCCATAACACAGCAACTAAACTTTTGGAAAAAATTTGTTTTTAATATTTTGGCACGTTGTTTTGCTTCAATGTTCTTCAGAGAATTTCTGTCTGGAACTTTTTGAACTTTAAATGTCTTGAGACCAGCCTCCTTTTTAGCTTTGCGAACCAAAAACTCGGAACATTCTAGTTTCTGCGCCAATTTTCTGCCAGAAATACTGGGGTTTTTCCTTAAACTGGTTATAATTTTATTCTTCTTATTTTGGTCACTGATTCCTTTTTTCCTGCCAGAACCAGGTTTTCGAGTGACAGCCAACACCTCCTTGAAGCTTTTTAAAACTCTTGACACAGTTTTTGGGCACACTTTTACATCCCTCGCAATTTTTTTGAAAGTCCACTAAGGATGGTCTTGATAAACTTGAAAAATTTTTTTACGTACTTCCAATTCGCTTGCCATTTTTAATCGAATAAAAGTGTTAAGAGAAAATATTTGTGTAAAAAATATTTTTGACATTGATAGCAAAGCATGCCGCAAAAAAGTAATTTAAATACATCAATTTGGAAAAGAGTTATTGGATTAAATAAAGGTGAATTTTTTTTCAAACGCAGACCTTAATGTTGTGTAAACAACATATATATGATGGTATATATAGTATATATATTATATATATATAGTATATATATATATAGCATATATATATTTTTTTTTGCAATTTCAGGCCATTTTAACAGCTAGAAGCTTCAAATTTCACCATATGCTTACGTATATAGCATATATTGTTGTCTGAAAAAATCATTGAGATCGGTGGTGTATATAGTATATATCTCATACAACCGATTGTTCAGATAAGAAACTGCGCAATTTCTGCCCGATTTTAACAGCTAAAAGCTTCAAATTTCACCAAATGCTTACGTATATAGTATATATTGTTGTGTAAAAAAATCATAGAGATCGGTTATATGTATATATAATATATATATGTATGATGGTATATAGTATAGTATATATATATGGTATATATATTTTTTTTGCAATCTCAGGCCATTTTAACAGCTAGAAGCTTCAAATTTCACCAAATGCTTATGTGTATAGCATATGTTGATGTCTGAAAAAATCATTGAGATCGGTGGTATACCTAGTATAATCTGCTACAACCGATTGTTCAGATAAGAAACTTTGCGCAATTTCTGCCCCGTTTTAACAGCTAGAAGCTTCAAATTTCACCAAATGCTTTCGTATATAGCATATATTGTTGTCTGAAAAAATCATTGAGATCGGTGGTATATATAGTATATATCTCATACAACCGATTGTTCAGATAAGAAACTTTGCGCAATTTCTGCCCCATTTTAACAGCTAGAAGCTTCAAATTTCACCAAATGCTTACGTATATAGCATATATTGTTGTCTGAAAAAATCATTGAGATCGGTGGTATACATAGTCTATATCTCATACAACCGATTGTTCAGATAAGAAACTTTGCGCAATTTCTGCCCCGTTTTAACAGCTAGAAGCTTCAAATTTCACCAAATGCTTACTTATATAGCATATATTGTTGTCTGAAAAAATCATTGAGATCGGTGGTATATATATATATATATATATATATATCTCATACAACCGATTGTTCAGATAAGAAACTTTGCGCAATTTCTGCCCCGTTTTAACAGCTAGAAGCTTCAAATTTCACCAAATGCTTACGTATATGGCATATATTGTTGTCTCAAAAAATCATTGAGATCGGTGGTATATATAGTATATATCTCATACAACCGATTGTTCAGATAAGAAACTTTGCGCAAATCTGCCCCATTTTAACAGCTAAAAGCTTCAAATTTCACCAAATGCTTACGTATATAGCATATATTGTTGTCTGAAAAAATCATTGAGATCGGTGGTATATATAGTATATATCTCATACAATCGATTGTTCAGATAGAAAGTTTGCGCAATTTCTGCCCATTTTAACAGCTAGAAGCTTCAAATTTCACCAAATGCTTACGTATATAGCATATATTGTTGTCTGAAAAAATCATTGAGATCGGTGGTATATATAGTATATATCTCATACAACCGATTGTTCAGATAAGAAACTTTGCGCAATTTCTGCCCATTTTAACAGCTGGAAGCTTCAAATTTCACCAAATGCTTACGTATATAGCATATATTGTTTGAAAAAATCATTGAGATCGGTGGTATATATAGTATATATCTCATACAACCGATTGTTCAGATAGGAAACTTTGCGCAATTTCTGCCCCATTTTAACAGCTAGAAGTTTCAAATTTCATCAAATGCTTACGTATATAGCATATATTGTTGTCTGAAAAAATCATTGAGATCCTTGGTATATATAGTATATATCTCACACAACCGATTGTCCAGATAAGAAACTTTTCGCAATTTCTACCCCATTTTAACAACTATAAGCTTCAAACTTCACCGATTGCTTACGTATATAGTATATATTGTTGTATAAAAAAATCATAGAGATCGGTGATATATATAATATATATATGATGGTATATATAGTATATATATTTTTTTTTGCAATTTCAGCGCCATTTTAACAGCTAGAAGCGTCAAATTTCACCAAATGCTTACGTATATAGCATATATTGTTGTCTGAAAAAATCATTGAGATCGGTGGTATATATAGTATAGAACTCATACAATCGATTGTTCAGATAAGAAACTTCGCGCAATTTCGATTAAAAAAATGCGAACATATTTTTATTTTCAAATTTCTTATATCACTGAAAATTTTTGAAATATGTAAATCAAAAATGAAAATAAAATAATTAAAAAAAAAATAAATGTAATGCGCGATAACCTCCGAAGAGATCTAAGGCCGAGCTTCTCTTCCAATTTGCGTCGTGCTCCTCTTGATTTTTCCCTACAAATTGGCCGGACGGGACCTACATGTTTTATGCCGACTCCGAACGGCATCTGCAAGGCAGATGAGTTTTCACTGAGAGCTTTTCATGGCAGAAATACAATCGGAGCGCTTGCCAGACACTGCCGAGGGGCGACACCGCTTAGAAAAATTTTCTTCTAATTGAAAAATCTTATTTCTAAAATTTTGATGTTGCTTTGCCCGGGAGTTGAACCCAGGGCATACGGTGTGATAGGCGGAGCACGCTACCATCACACCACGGTGGCCGCCAATAAATAAAATAATTGAATAAACTAATAAACTGACATTGCAAAGTATGTAAAGTACCCTACAATAGTATATATTGTAACGAATGTTAGCAGCACTGAGCGATGCTATCGTCTCTAAGCCGATGCTAAGCAGTGACGTGAATTCACATCCATAGATCAATCATTATGTATCTACATAAACGAAGCAATAATTGCGTCTACACATATTTACCAAGTACGTATACGAGCAGCGGAGAGTCAATGCACAAACACATGCATATATCTGAGATACTCCTGAAAGTATGCAATGAGAAAAACTATAAAAAATGTCAGCCCCATTTTAACAGCTAGAAGCTTCAAATTTCACCGAATGCTTACGTATATAGCATATATTGCTGTATGAAAAAATCATAGAGATCGGTTATATACATAGTATATATCTCATACAACCGATTGTTCAGATAAGAAACTTTGCGCAATTCCTGCCACATTTTAACGGCTAGAAGCTTAAAATTTCACCAAATGCCTACGTATATGGCATATATTGCTGTCTGAAAAAATCATAGAGATCGGTTATATACATAGTATATATCTCATACAATCGATTGTTCAGATAAGAAACTTTGCGCAATTTCTGCCCATTTTAACAGCTATAAGCTTCAAATTTCACCGATTGCACCGAAGCAATAATTGCGTCTACACATATTTACCAAGTACGTATACGAGCAGCGGAGAGTCAATGCACAAACACATGCATATATCTGAGATACTCCTGAAAGTATGCAATGAGAAAAACTATAAAAAATGTCAGCCCCATTTTAACAGCTAGAAGCTTCAAATTTCACCGAATGCTTACGTATATAGCATATATTGCTGTCTCAAAAAATCATTGAGATCGGTGGTATATATAGTATATATCTCATACAACCGATTGTTCAGATAAGAAACTTTGCGCAAATCTGCCCCATTTTAACAGCTAAAAGCTTCAAATTTCACCAAATGCTTACGTATATAGCATATATTGTTGTCTGAAAAAATCATTGAGATCGGTGGTATATATAGTATATATCTCATACAATCGATTGTTCAGATAGAAAGTTTGCGCAATTTCTGCCCATTTTAACAGCTAGAAGCTTCAAATTTCACCAAATGCTTACGTATATAGCATATATTGTTGTCTGAAAAAATCATTGAGATCGGTGGTATATATAGTATATATCTCATACAACCGATTGTTCAGATAAGAAACTTTGCGCAATTTCTGCCCATTTTAACAGCTGGAAGCTTCAAATTTCACCAAATGCTTACGTATATAGCATATATTGTTTGAAAAAATCATTGAGATCGGTGGTATATATAGTATATATCTCATACAACCGATTGTTCAGATAGGAAACTTTGCGCAATTTCTGCCCCATTTTAACAGCTAGAAGTTTCAAATTTCATCAAATGCTTACGTATATAGCATATATTGTTGTCTGAAAAAATCATTGAGATCCTTGGTATATATAGTATATATCTCACACAACCGATTGTCCAGATAAGAAACTTTTCGCAATTTCTACCCCATTTTAACAACTATAAGCTTCAAACTTCACCGATTGCTTACGTATATAGTATATATTGTTGTATAAAAAAATCATAGAGATCGGTGATATATTTGCAATTTCAGCGCCATTTTAACAGCTAGAAGCGTCAAATTTCACCAAATGCTTACGTATATAGCATATATTGTTGTCTGAAAAAATCATTGAGATCGGTGGTATATATAGTATAGAACTCATACAATCGATTGTTCAGATAAGAAACTTCGCGCAATTTCGATTAAAAAAATGCGAACATATTTTTATTTTCAAATTTCTTATATCACTGAAAATTTTTGAAATATGTAAATCAAAAATGAAAATAAAATAATTAAAAAAAAAATAAATGTAATGCGCGATAACCTCCGAAGAGATCTAAGGCCGAGCTTCTCTTCCAATTTGCGTCGTGCTCCTCTTGATTTTTCCCTACAAATTGGCCGGACGGGACCTACATGTTTTATGCCGACTCCGAACGGCATCTGCAAGGCAGATGAGTTTTCACTGAGAGCTTTTCATGGCAGAAATACAATCGGAGCGCTTGCCAGACACTGCCGAGGGGCGACACCGCTTAGAAAAATTTTCTTCTAATTGAAAAATCTTATTTCTAAAATTTTGATGTTGCTTTGCCCGGGAGTTGAACCCAGGGCATACGGTGTGATAGGCGGAGCACGCTACCATCACACCACGGTGGCCGCCAATAAATAAAATAATTGAATAAACTAATAAACTGACATTGCAAAGTATGTAAAGTACCCTACAATAGTATATATTGTAACGAATGTTAGCAGCACTGAGCGATGCTATCGTCTCTAAGCCGATGCTAAGCAGTGACGTGAATTCACATCCATAGATCAATCATTATGTATCTACATAAACGAAGCAATAATTGCGTCTACACATATTTACCAAGTACGTATACGAGCAGCGGAGAGTCAATGCACAAACACATGCATATATCTGAGATACTCCTGAAAGTATGCAATGAGAAAAACTATAAAAAATGTCAGCCCCATTTTAACAGCTAGAAGCTTCAAATTTCACCGAATGCTTACGTATATAGCATATATTGCTGTATGAAAAAATCATAGAGATCGGTTATATACATAGTATATATCTCATACAACCGATTGTTCAGATAAGAAACTTTGCGCAATTCCTGCCACATTTTAACGGCTAGAAGCTTAAAATTTCACCAAATGCCTACGTATATGGCATATATTGCTGTCTGAAAAAATCATAGAGATCGGTTATATACATAGTATATATCTCATACAATCGATTGTTCAGATAAGAAACTTTGCGCAATTTCTGCCCATTTTAACAGCTATAAGCTTCAAATTTCACCGATTGCACCGAAGCAATAATTGCGTCTACACATATTTACCAAGTACGTATACGAGCAGCGGAGAGTCAATGCACAAACACATGCATATATCTGAGATACTCCTGAAAGTATGCAATGAGAAAAACTATAAAAAATGTCAGCCCCATTTTAACAGCTAGAAGCTTCAAATTTCACCGAATGCTTACGTATATAGCATATATTGCTGTATGAAAAAATCATAGAGATCGGTTATATACATAGTATATATCTCATACAACCGATTGTTCAGATAAGAAACTTTGCGCAATTCCTGCCACATTTTAACGGCTAGAAGCTTAAAATTTCACCAAATGCCTACGTATATGGCATATATTGCTGTCTGAAAAAATCATAGAGATCGGTTATATACATAGTATATATCTCATACAATCGATTGTTCAGATAAGAAACTTTGCGCAATTTCTGCCCATTTTAACAGCTATAAGCTTCAAATTTCACCGATTGCTTACGTATATAGTATATATTGTTGTGTAAAAAAATCATAGAGATCGGTGATATATATAATATATATATAATGGTATATATAGTTGTGGTTAAAGACAGCCACATATAAAAGTTTAATTATAAACAATCTTTATTATTTAAAATAACGATTACAAAAATGCGAACATATTTTTATTTTCAAATTTCTTATCTCACTGAAAATTTTTTAAATATGTAAATCAAAAATGAAAATAAAATAATTGAATAAACTAATAAACTGAAATTACAAAGTATGTAAAGTTAAAAGTAAAACTTATATATATTAAAAGGAACCCTACAATAGTATATATATATAGTATATATATATAGTATATATATATAGTATATATATATGTTTTTTTGCAATTTCAGCCCAATTTTAACAGCTAGAAGCTTCAAATTTCACCGAATGCTTACGTATATGGCATATATTGCTGTCTGAAAAAATCATAGAGATCGGTTATATACATAGTATATATCTCATACAACCGATTGTTCAGATAAGAAACTGTGCGCAATTTCTGCCCCATTTTAACAGCTAGAAGTTTCAAATTTCACCAAATGCTTACGTATATAGCATATATTGTTGTCTGAAAAAGTCATTTAGATCCTTGGTATATATAGTATATATCTCACACAACTGATTGTTCAGATAAGAAACTTTTCGCTATATCTACCCCATTTTAACAGCTATAAGCTTCAAATATCACTGATTGCTTACGTATATAGCATATATTGATGTCTGAAAAAATCATTGAGGTCGGTTGTATACATAGTATATATCTCATACAACCGATTGTTCAGATAAGAAACTTTGCGCAATTTCTGCACCATTTTAACAGCTAGAAGTTTCACATTTCACCAAATGCTTACGTATATAGCATATGTTGATGTCTGAAAAAATCATTGAGATCGGTGGTATACATAGTATAATCTCATACAACCGATTGTTCAGATAAGAAACTTTGCGCAATTTCTGCCCCGTTTTAACAGCTAGAAGCTTCAAATTTCACCAAATGCTTTCGTATATAGCATATATTGTTGTCTGAAAAAATCATTGAGATCGGTGGTATATATAGTATATATCTCATACAACCGATTGTTCAGATAAGAAACTTCGCGCAATTTCTGCCCCATTTTAACAGCTAGAAGCTTCAAATTTCACCAAATGCTTACGTATATAGCATATATTGTTGTCTGAAAAAATCATTGAGATCGGTGGTACATATAGTATATATCTCATACAACCGATTGTTCAGATAAGAAACTTTGCGCAATTTCTGCCCCATTTTAACGGCTAGAAGCTTTAAATTTCACCAAATGCTTACGTATATGGCATATATTGTTGTCTCAAAGAATCATTGAGATCGGTGGTATATATAGTATATATCTCATCCAACCGATTGTTCAGATAAGAAACTTTGCGCAAATCTGCCCCATTTTAACAGCTAGAAGCTTCAAATTTCACCAAATGCTTACGTATATAGCATATATTGTTGTCTGAAAAAATCATTGAGATCAGTGGTACATATAGTATATATCTCATACAACCGATTGTTCAGATAAGAAACTTTGCGCAATTTCTGCCCCATTTTAACGGCTAGAAGCTTTAAATTTCACCAAATGCTTACGTATATGGCATATATTGTTGTCTGAAAAAATCATTGAGATCGGTGGTATATATAGTATATATCTCATACAACCGATTGTTCAGATAAGAAACTTCGCGCAATTTCTGCCCCATTTTAACAGCTAGAAGCTTCAAATTTCACCAAATGCTTACGTATATAGCATATATTGTCTGAAAAAATCATTGAGATCGGTGGTATATATAGTATATATCTCATACAACAGATTGTTCAGATAAGAAACTTCGCGCAATTTCTGCCCCGTTTTAACAGCTAGAAGTTTCAAATTTCATCAAATGCTTACGTATATATCATATATTGTTGTCTGAAAAAATCATTGAGATCCTTGGTATATATAGTATATATCTCACACAACCGATTGTCCAGATAAGAAGCTTTTCGCAATTTCTACCCCATTTTAACAGCTATACGCTTCAAACTTCACCGATTGCTTACGTATATAGTATATATTGTTGTATAAAAAATCATAGAGATCGGTGATATATATAATATATATATGATGGTATATATAGTATATATATTTTTTTTTGCAATTTCAGCGCCATTTTAACAGCTAGAAGCTTCAAATTTCACCAAATGCTTACGTATATAGCATATATTGTTGGCTGAAAAAATCATAGAGATCGGTTATATACATAGTATATAACTCATACAACCGATTGTTCAGATAAGAAACTTTGCGCAATTCCTGCCCCATTTTAACGGCTAGAAGCTTTAAATTTCACCAAATGCCTACGTATATGGCATATATTGCTGTCTGAAAAAATCATAGAGATCGGTTATATACATAGTATATATCTCATACAATCGATTGTTCAGATAAGAAACTTTGCGCAATTTCTGCCCATTTTAACAGCTATAAGCTTCAAATTTCACCGATTGCTTACGTATATAGTATATATTGTTGTGTAAAAAAATCATAGAGATCGGTGATATATATAATATATATATGATGGTATATATAGTTGTGGTTAAAGACAGCCACATATAAAAGTTTAATTATAAACAATCTTTATTATTTAAAATAACGATTACAAAAATGCGAACATATTTTTATTTTCAAATTTCTTATCTCACTGAAAATTTTTTAAATATGTAAATCAAAAATGAAAATAAAATAATTGAATAAACTAATAAACTGAAATTACAAAGTATGTAAAGTTAAAAGTAAAACTTATATATATTAAAAGGAACCCTACAATAGTATATATATATAGTATATATATATAGTATATATATATAGTATATATATATGTTTTTTTGCAATTTCAGCCCAATTTTAACAGCTAGAAGCTTCAAATTTCACCGAATGCTTACGTATATGGCATATATTGCTGTCTGAAAAAATCATAGAGATCGGTTATATACATAGTATATATCTCATACAACCGATTGTTCAGATAAGAAACTGTGCGCAATTTCTGCCCCATTTTAACAGCTAGAAGTTTCAAATTTCACCAAATGCTTACGTATATAGCATATATTGTTGTCTGAAAAAGTCATTTAGATCCTTGGTATATATAGTATATATCTCACACAACTGATTGTTCAGATAAGAAACTTTTCGCTATATCTACCCCATTTTAACAGCTATAAGCTTCAAATATCACTGATTGCTTACGTATATAGCATATATTGATGTCTGAAAAAATCATTGAGGTCGGTTGTATACATAGTATATATCTCATACAACCGATTGTTCAGATAAGAAACTTTGCGCAATTTCTGCACCATTTTAACAGCTAGAAGTTTCACATTTCACCAAATGCTTACGTATATAGCATATGTTGATGTCTGAAAAAATCATTGAGATCGGTGGTATACATAGTATAATCTCATACAACCGATTGTTCAGATAAGAAACTTTGCGCAATTTCTGCCCCGTTTTAACAGCTAGAAGCTTCAAATTTCACCAAATGCTTTCGTATATAGCATATATTGTTGTCTGAAAAAATCATTGAGATCGGTGGTATATATAGTATATATCTCATACAACCGATTGTTCAGATAAGAAACTTCGCGCAATTTCTGCCCCATTTTAACAGCTAGAAGCTTCAAATTTCACCAAATGCTTACGTATATAGCATATATTGTTGTCTGAAAAAATCATTGAGATCGGTGGTACATATAGTATATATCTCATACAACCGATTGTTCAGATAAGAAACTTTGCGCAATTTCTGCCCCATTTTAACGGCTAGAAGCTTTAAATTTCACCAAATGCTTACGTATATGGCATATATTGTTGTCTCAAAGAATCATTGAGATCGGTGGTATATATAGTATATATCTCATCCAACCGATTGTTCAGATAAGAAACTTTGCGCAAATCTGCCCCATTTTAACAGCTAGAAGCTTCAAATTTCACCAAATGCTTACGTATATAGCATATATTGTTGTCTGAAAAAATCATTGAGATCAGTGGTACATATAGTATATATCTCATACAACCGATTGTTCAGATAAGAAACTTTGCGCAATTTCTGCCCCATTTTAACGGCTAGAAGCTTTAAATTTCACCAAATGCTTACGTATATGGCATATATTGTTGTCTGAAAAAATCATTGAGATCGGTGGTATATATAGTATATATCTCATACAACCGATTGTTCAGATAAGAAACTTCGCGCAATTTCTGCCCCATTTTAACAGCTAGAAGCTTCAAATTTCACCAAATGCTTACGTATATAGCATATATTGTCTGAAAAAATCATTGAGATCGGTGGTATATATAGTATATATCTCATACAACAGATTGTTCAGATAAGAAACTTCGCGCAATTTCTGCCCCGTTTTAACAGCTAGAAGTTTCAAATTTCATCAAATGCTTACGTATATATCATATATTGTTGTCTGAAAAAATCATTGAGATCCTTGGTATATATAGTATATATCTCACACAACCGATTGTCCAGATAAGAAGCTTTTCGCAATTTCTACCCCATTTTAACAGCTATACGCTTCAAACTTCACCGATTGCTTACGTATATAGTATATATTGTTGTATAAAAAATCATAGAGATCGGTGATATATATAATATATATATGATGGTATATATAGTATATATATTTTTTTTTGCAATTTCAGCGCCATTTTAACAGCTAGAAGCTTCAAATTTCACCAAATGCTTACGTATATAGCATATATTGTTGGCTGAAAAAATCATAGAGATCGGTTATATACATAGTATATAACTCATACAACCGATTGTTCAGATAAGAAACTTTGCGCAATTCCTGCCCCATTTTAACGGCTAGAAGCTTTAAATTTCACCAAATGCCTACGTATATGGCATATATTGCTGTCTGAAAAAATCATAGAGATCGGTTATATACATAGTATATATCTCATACAATCGATTGTTCAGATAAGAAACTTTGCGCAATTTCTGCCCATTTTAACAGCTATAAGCTTCAAATTTCACCGATTGCTTACGTATATAGTATATATTGTTGTGTAAAAAAATCATAGAGATCGGTGATATATATAATATATATATGATGGTATATATAGTTGTGGTTAAAGACAGCCACATATAAAAGTTTAATTATAAACAATCTTTATTATTTAAAATAACGATTACAAAAATGCGAACATATTTTTATTTTCAAATTTCTTATCTCACTGAAAATTTTTTAAATATGTAAATCAAAAATGAAAATAAAATAATTGAATAAACTAATAAACTGAAATTACAAAATATGTAAAATTAAAAGTAAAACTTATATATATTAAAAGGAACCCTACAATAGTATATATATAGTATATATATATATGTTTTTTTGCAATTTCAGCCCCATTTTAACAGCTAGAAGCTTCAAATTTCACCGAATGCTTACGTATATGGCATATATTGCTGTCTGAAAAAATCATAGAGATCGGTTATATACATAGTATATATCTCATACAACCGATTGTTCAGATAAGAAACTGTGCGCAATTTCTGCCCCATTTTAACAGCTAGAAGTTTCAAATTTCACCAAATGCTTACGTATATAGCATATATTGTTGTCTGAAAAAATCTTTTAGATCCTTGGTATATATAGTATATATCTCACACAACCGATTGTTCAGATAAGAAACTTTTCGCTATATCTACCCCATTTTAACAGCTACAAGCTTCAAATTTCACCGATTGCTTACGTATATAGCATATATTGATGTCTGAAAAAATCATTGAGGTCGGTTGTATACATAGTATATATCTCATACAACCGATTGTTCAGATAAGAAACTTTGCGCAATTTCTGCACCATTTTAACAGCTAGAAGTTTCACATTTCACCAAATGCTTACGTATATAGCATATGTTGATGTCTGAAAAAATCATTGAGATCGGTGGTATACATAGTATAATCTCATACAACCGATTGTTAAGATAAGAAACTTTGCGCAATTTCTGCCCCGTTTTAACAGCTAGAAGTTTCAAATTTCACCAAATGCTTTCGTATATAGCATATATTGTTGTCTGAAAAAATCATTGAGATCGGTGGTATATATAGTATATATCTCATACAACCGATTGTTCAGATAAGAAACTTCGCGCAATTTCTGCCCCATTTTAACAGCTAGAAGCTTCAAATTTCACCAAATGCTTACGTATATAGCATATATTGTTGTCTGAAAAAATCATTGAGAAAGGTGGTACATATAGTATATATCTCATACAACCGATTGTTCAGATAAGAAACTTTGCGCAATTTCTGCCCCATTTTAACGGCTAGAAGCTTTAAATTTCACCAAATGCTTACGTATATGGCATATATTGTTGTCTCAAAAAATCATTGAGATCGGTGGTATATATAGTATATATCTCATACAACCGATTGTTCAGATAAGAAACTTTGCGCAAATCTGCCCCATTTTAACAGCTAGAAGCTTCAAATTTCACCAAATGCTTACGTATATAGCACATATTGTTGTCTGAAAAAATCATTGAGATCGGTGGTACATATAGTATATATCTCATACAACCGATTGTTCAGATAAGAAACTTTGCGCAATTTCTGCCCCATTTTAACGGCTAGAAGCTTTAAATTTCACCAAATGCTTACGTATATGGCATATATTGTTGTCTGAAAAAATCATTGAGATCGGTGGTATATATAGTATATATCTCATACAACCGATTGTTCAGATAAGAAACTTCGCGCAATTTCTGCCCCATTTTAACAGCTAGAAGCTTCAAATTTCACCAAATGCTTACGTATATAGCATATATTGTCTGAAAAAATCATTGAGATCGGTGGTATATATAGTATATATCTCATACAACCGATTGTTCAGATAAGAAACTTCGCGCAATTTCTGCCCCATTTTAACAGCTAGAAGCTTCAAATTTCACCAAATGCTTTCGTATATAGCATATATTGTCTGAAAAAATCATTGAGATCGGTGGTATACATAGTCTATATCTCATACAACCGATTGTTCAGATAAGAAACTTCGCGCAATTTCTGCCCCGTTTTAACAGCTAGAAGCTTCAAATTTCACCAAATGCTTACTTATATAGCATATATTGTTGTCTGAAAAAATCATTGAGATCGGTGGTATATATATATATATATATCTCATACAACCGATTGTTCAGATAAGAAACTTTGCGCAATTTCTGCCCCATTTTAACAGCTAGAAGCTTCAAATTTCACCAAATACTTACGTATATAGCATATATTGTTGTCTGAAAAAATCATTGAGATCGGTGGTACATATAGTATATATCTCATACAACCGATTGTTCAGATAAGAAACTTTGCGCAATTTCTGCCCCATTTTAACGGCTAGAAGCTTTAAATTTCACCAAATGCTTACGTATATGGCATATATTGTTGTCTCAAAAAATCATTGAGATCGGTGGTATATATAGTATATATCTCATACAACCGATTGTTCAGATAAGAAACTTTGCGCAAATCTGCCCATTTTAACAGCTAGAAGCTTCAAATTTCACCAAATGCTTACGTATATAGCATATATTGTTGTCTGAAAAAATCATTGAGATCGGTGGTATATATAGTATATATCTCATACAATCGATTGTTCAGATAGAAACTTTGCGCAATTTCTGCCCATTTTAACAGCTAAAAGCTTCAAATTTCACCAAATGCTTACGTATATAGCATATATTGTTGTCTGAAAAAATCATTGAGATCGGTGGTATATATAGTATATATCTCATACAACCGATTGTTCAGATAAGAAACTTTGCGCAATTTCTGCCCATTTTAACAGCTGGAAGCTTCAAATTTCACCAAATGCTTACGTATATAGCATATATTGTTTGAAAAAATCATTGAGGTCGGTTGTATACATAGCATATACCTCATACAACCGATTGTTCAGATAGGAAACTTTGCGCAATTTCTGCCCCATTTTAACAGCTAGAAGTTTCAAATTTCATCAAATGCTTACGTATATAGCATATATTGTTGTCTGAAAAAATCATTGAGATCCTTGGTATATATAGTATATATATCACACAACCGATTGTCCAGATAAGAAACTTTTCGCAATTTCTACCCCATTTTAACAGCTATAAGCTTCAAACTTCACCGATTGCTTACGTATATAGTATATATTGTTGTATAAAAAAATCATAGAGATCGGTGATATATATAATATATATATGATGGTATATATAGTATATATATTTTTTTTGCAATTTCAGCGCCATTTTAACAGCTAGAAGCTTCAAATTTCACCAAATGCTTACGTATATGGCATATATTGCTGTCTGAAAAAATCATAGAGATCGGTTATATACATAGTATATATCTCATACAATCGATTGTTCAGATAAGAAACTTTGCGCAATTTCTGCCCATTTTAACAGCTATAAGCTTCAAATTTCACCGATTGCTTACGTATATAGTATATATTGTTGTGTAAAAAAATCATAGAGATCGGTGATATATATAATATATATATGATGGTATACATATATAGTTGTGGTTAAAGACAGCCACATATAAAAGTTTAATTACAAACAATCTTTATTTTTTTTATTTAATAATTTGGGAAAAATTTAAACAACGTGACATCAGGACGGACAAGGCGACAGCTGTTTCGATTATACCTTGTAAATCTCTTCAAAGCCTTTTCTCCCGGGAGTGGGAGTCGAACTCGCACCCCTACGATAGTTGAAATGGTTGTAAACGCATTCAGCTACGTCACAACCATTTCAACTATCGTAGGGGTGCGAGTTCGACTCCCACTCCCGGGAGAAAAGGCTTTGAAGAGATTTACAAGGTATAATCGAAACAGCTGTCGCCTTGTCCGTCCTGATGTCACGTTGTTTAAATTTTTCCCAAATTATTAAATAAATTATAAAATTAAAAAATTGCTTCAAATAAATGTTTTCATACATTTAAAAAAAAAAAAAAAAAAAAAGCAATATGGGCAATCCCCGATTATTAAAAATCATACAAACAATCTTTATTATTTAAAATAACGATTACAAAAATGCGAACATATTTTTATTTTCAAATTTCTTATCTCACTGAAAATTTATTAATATGTAAATTAAAAATGAAAATAAAATAATTGAATAAACTAATAAACTGAAATTACAAAGTATGTAAAGTTAAAAGTAAAACTTATATATATTAAAAGGAACCCTACAATAGTATATATATATAGTATATATATATGTTTTTTTGCAATTTCAGCCCAATTTTAACAGCTAGAAGCTTCAAATTTCACCGAATGCTTACGTATATGGCATATATTGCTGTCTGAAAAAATCATAGAGATCGGTTATATACATAGTATATATCTCATACAACCGATTGTTCAGATAAGAAACTGTGCGCAATTTCTGCCCCATTTTAACAGCTAGAAGTTTCAAATTTCACCAAATGCTTACGTATATAGCATATATTGTTGGCTGAAAAAGTCATTTAGATCCTTGGTATATATAGTATATATCTCACACAACTGATTGTTCAGATAAGAAACTTTTCGCTATATCTACCCCATTTTAACAGCTATAAGCTTCAAATTTCACCGATTGCTTACGTATATAGCATATATTGATGTCTGAAAAAATCATTGAGGTCGGTTGTATACATAGTATATATCTCATACAACCGATTGTTCAGATAAGAAACTTTGCGCAATTTCTGCCCCGTTTTAACAGCTAGAAGCTTCAAATTTCACCAAATGCTTTCGTATATAGCATATATTGTTGTCTGAAAAAATCATTGAGATCCGTGGTATATATAGTATATATCTCATACAACCGATTGTTCAGATAAGAAACTTCGCGCAATTTCTGCCCCGTTTTAACAGCTAGAAGCTTCAAATTTCACCAAATGCTTTCGTATATAGCATATATTGTTGTCTGAAAAAATCATTGAGATCCGTGGTATATATAGTATATATCTCATACAACCGATTGTTCAGATAAGAAACTTCGCGCAATTTCTGCCCCATTTTAACAGCTAGAAGCTTCAAATTTCACCAAATGCTTACGTATATAGCATATATTGTTGTCTGAAAAAATCATTGAGATCGGTGGTACATATAGTATATATCTCATACAACCGATTGTTCAGATAAGAAACTTTGCGCAATTTCTGCCCCATTTTAACGGCTAGAAGCTTTAAATTTCACCAAATGCTTACGTATATGGCATATATTGTTTGAAAAAATCATTGAGATCGGTGGTATATATAGTATATATCTCATACAACCGATTGTTCAGATAAGAAACTTCGCGCAATTTCTGCCCCGTTTTAACAGCTAGAAGCTTCAAATTTCACCAAATGCTTTCGTATATAGCATATATTGTTGTCTGAAAAAATCATTGAGATCCGTGGTATATATAGTATATATCTCATACAACCGATTGTTCAGATAAGAAACTTCGCGCAATTTCTGCCCCGTTTTAACAGCTAGAAGCTTCAAATTTCACCAAATGCTTTCGTATATAGCATATATTGTTGTCTGAAAAAATCATTGAGATCCGTGGTATATATAGTATATATCTCATACAACCGATTGTTCAGATAAGAAACTTCGCGCAATTTCTGCCCCATTTTAACAGCTAGAAGCTTCAAATTTCACCAAATGCATACGTATATAGCATATATTGTTGTCTGAAAAAATCATTGAGATCGGTGGTACATATAGTATATATCTCATACAACCGATTGTTCAGATAAGAAACTTAGCGCAATTTCTGCCCCATTTTAACGGCTAGAAGCTTTAAATTTCACCAAATGCTTACGTATATGGCATATATTGTTGTCTGAAAAAATCATTGAGATCGGTGGTATATATAGTATATATCTCATACAACCGATTGTTCAGATAAGAAACTTCGCGCAATTTCTGCCCCGTTTTAACAGCTAGAAGCTTCACATTTCACCAAATGCTTTCGTATATAGCATATATTGTTGTCTGAAAAAATCATTGAGATCCGTGGTATATATAGTATATATCTCATACAACCGATTGTTCAGATAAGAAACTTCGCGCAATTTCTGCCCCGTTTTAACAGCTAGAAGCTTCAAATTTCACCAAATGCTTTCGTATATAGCATATATTGTTGTCTGAAAAAATCATTGAGATCCGTGGTATATATAGTATATATCTCATACAACCGATTGTTCAGATAAGAAACTTTGCGCAAATCTGCCCCATTTTAACAGCTAGAAGCTTCAAATTTCACCAAATGCTTACGTATATAGCATATATTGTTGTCTGAAAAAATCATTGAGATCGGTGGTACATATAGTATATATCTCATACAACCGATTGTTCAGATAAGAAACTTTGCGCAATTTCTGCCCCATTTTAACGGCTAGAAGCTTTAAATTTCACCAAATGCTTACGTATATGGCATATATTGTTGTCTGAAAAAATCATTGAGATCGGTGGTATATATAGTATATATCTCATACAACCGATTGTTCAGATAAGAAACTTCGCGCAATTTCTGCCCCATTTTAACAGCTAGAAGCTTCAAATTTCACCAAATGCTTACGTATATAGCATATATTGTCTGAAAAAATCATTGAGATCGGTGGTATATATAGTATATATCTCATACAACCGATTGTTCAGATAAGAAACTTCGCGCAATTTCTGCCCCATTTTAACAGCTAGAAGCTTCAAATTTCACCAAATGCTTACGTATATAGCATATATTGTTGTCTGAAAAAATCATTGAGATCGGTGGTATATATAGTATATAACTCATACAATCGATTGTTCAGATAAGAAACTTCGCGCAATTTCTGCCCATTTTAACAGCTATAAGCTTCAAATTTCACCGATTGCTTACGTATATAGTATATATTGTTGTGTAAAAAAATCATAGAGATCGGTGATATATATAATACATATATGATGGTATATATAGTTGTGGTTAAAGACAACCACATATACAAGTTTAATTATAAACAATCTTTATTATTTAAAATAACGATTAAAAAAATACGAACATATTTTTATTTTCAAATTTCTTATCTCACTGAAAATTTTTGAAATATGTAAATCAAAAATGAAAATAAAATAATTGAATAAACTAATAAACTGACATTACAAAGTATGTAAAAAGTTAGAAATAAAACTTATAATATATATATTAAAAGGAACCCTACAATAGTATATATTGTAACGAATGTTAGCAGCACTGAGCGATGCTATCGTCTCTAAGCCGATGCTAAGCAGTGACGTGAATTCACATCCATAGATCAATCATTATGTATCTACATAAACGAAGCAATAATTGCGTCTACACATATTTACCAAGTACGTATACGAGCAGCGGAGAGTCAATGCACAAACACATGCATATATCTGAGATACTCCTGAAAGTATGCAATGAGAAAAACTATAAAAAATTTCAGCCCCATTTTAACAGCTAGAAGCTTCAAATTTCACCGAATGCTTACGTATATAGCATATATTGCTGTCTGAAAAAATCATAGAGATCGGTTATATACATAGTATATATCTCATACAATCGATTGTTCAGATAAGAAACTTTGCGCAATTTCTGCCCATTTTAACAGCTATAAGCTTCAAATTTCACCGATTGCTTACGTATATAGTATATATTGTTGTGTAAAAAAATCATAGAGATCGGTGATATATATAATATATATATGATGGTATATATAGTTGTGGTTAAAGACAGCCACATATAAAAGTTTAATTATAAACAATCTTTATTATTTAAAATAACGATTACAAAAATGCGAACATATTTTTATTTTCAAATTTCTTATCTCACTGAAATTTTTTTAAATATGTAAATCAAAAATGAAAATAAAATAATTGAATAAACTAATAAACTGAAATTACAAAATATGTAAAATTAAAAGTAAAACTTATATATATTAAAAGGAACCCTACAATAGTATATATATATAGTACATATATATGTTTTTTTGCAATTTCAGCCCCGTTTTAACAGCTAGAAGCTTCAAATTTCACCGAATGCTTACGTATATGGCATATATTGCTGTCTGAAAAAATCATAGAGATCGGTTATATACATAGTATATATCTCATACAACCGATTGTTCAGAAAAGAAACTGTGAGCAATTTCTGCCCCATTTTAACAGCTAGAAGCTTCAAATTTCACCAAATGCTTACGTATATAGCATATATTGTTGTCTGAAAAAATCATTGAGATCGGTGGTATATATAGTATATATCTCATACAACCGATTGTTCAGATAAGAAACTTCTCGCAATTTCTGCCCCATTTTAACAGCTAGAAGCTTCAAATTTCACCAAATGCTTACGTATATAGCATATATTGTTGTCTGAAAAAATCATTGAGATCGGTGGTACATATAGTATATATCTCATACAACCGATTGTTCAGATAAGAAACTTTGCGCAATTCCTGCCCCATTTTAACGGCTAGAAGCTTTAAATTTCACCAAATGCCTACGTATATGGCATATATTGCTGTCTGAAAAAATCATAGAGATCGGTTATATACATAGTATATATCTCATACAATCGATTGTTCAGATAAGAAACTTTGCGCAATTTCTGCCCATTTTAACAGCTATAAGCTTCAAATTTCACCGATTGCTTACGTATATAGTATATATTGTTGTGTAAAAAAATCATAGAGATCGGTGATATATATAATATATATATGATGGTATACATATATAGTTGTGGTTAAAGACAGCCACATATAAAAGTTTAATTACAAACAATCTTTATTTTTTTTATTTAATAATTTGGGAAAAATTTAAACAACGTGACATCAGGACGGACAAGGCGACAGCTGTTTCGATTATACCTTGTAAATCTCTTCAAAGCCTTTTCTCCCGGGAGTGGGAGTCGAACTCGCACCCCTACGATAGTTGAAATGGTTGTAAACGCATTCAGCTACGTCACAACCATTTCAACTATCGTAGGGGTGCGAGTTCGACTCCCACTCCCGGGAGAAAAGGCTTTGAAGAGATTTACAAGGTATAATCGAAACAGCTGTCGCCTTGTCCGTCCTGATGTCACGTTGTTTAAATTTTTCCCAAATTATTAAATAAATTATAAAATTAAAAAATTGCTTCAAATAAATGTTTTCATACATTTAAAAAAAAAAAAAAAAAAAAAGCAATATGGGCAATCCCCGATTATTAAAAATCATACAAACAATCTTTATTATTTAAAATAACGATTACAAAAATGCGAACATATTTTTATTTTCAAATTTCTTATCTCACTGAAAATTTATTAATATGTAAATCAAAAATGAAAATAAAATAATTGAATAAACTAATAAACTGAAATTACAAAGTATGTAAAGTTAAAAGTAAAACTTATATATATTAAAAGGAACCCTACAATAGTATATATATATAGTATATATATATGTTTTTTTGCAATTTCAGCCCAATTTTAACAGCTAGAAGCTTCAAATTTCACCGAATGCTTACGTATATGGCATATATTGCTGTCTGAAAAAATCATAGAGATCGGTTATATACATAGTATATATCTCATACAACCGATTGTTCAGATAAGAAACTGTGCGCAATTTCTGCCCCATTTTAACAGCTAGAAGTTTCAAATTTCACCAAATGCTTACGTATATAGCATATATTGTTGGCTGAAAAAGTCATTTAGATCCTTGGTATATATAGTATATATCTCACACAACTGATTGTTCAGATAAGAAACTTTTCGCTATATCTACCCCATTTTAACAGCTATAAGCTTCAAATTTCACCGATTGCTTACGTATATAGCATATATTGATGTCTGAAAAAATCATTGAGGTCGGTTGTATACATAGTATATATCTCATACAACCGATTGTTCAGATAAGAAACTTTGCGCAATTTCTGCCCCGTTTTAACAGCTAGAAGCTTCAAATTTCACCAAATGCTTTCGTATATAGCATATATTGTTGTCTGAAAAAATCATTGAGATCCGTGGTATATATAGTATATATCTCATACAACCGATTGTTCAGATAAGAAACTTCGCGCAATTTCTGCCCCGTTTTAACAGCTAGAAGCTTCAAATTTCACCAAATGCTTTCGTATATAGCATATATTGTTGTCTGAAAAAATCATTGAGATCCGTGGTATATATAGTATATATCTCATACAACCGATTGTTCAGATAAGAAACTTCGCGCAATTTCTGCCCCATTTTAACAGCTAGAAGCTTCAAATTTCACCAAATGCTTACGTATATAGCATATATTGTTGTCTGAAAAAATCATTGAGATCGGTGGTACATATAGTATATATCTCATACAACCGATTGTTCAGATAAGAAACTTTGCGCAATTTCTGCCCCATTTTAACGGCTAGAAGCTTTAAATTTCACCAAATGCTTACGTATATGGCATATATTGTTTGAAAAAATCATTGAGATCGGTGGTATATATAGTATATATCTCATACAACCGATTGTTCAGATAAGAAACTTCGCGCAATTTCTGCCCCGTTTTAACAGCTAGAAGCTTCAAATTTCACCAAATGCTTTCGTATATAGCATATATTGTTGTCTGAAAAAATCATTGAGATCCGTGGTATATATAGTATATATCTCATACAACCGATTGTTCAGATAAGAAACTTCGCGCAATTTCTGCCCCGTTTTAACAGCTAGAAGCTTCAAATTTCACCAAATGCTTTCGTATATAGCATATATTGTTGTCTGAAAAAATCATTGAGATCCGTGGTATATATAGTATATATCTCATACAACCGATTGTTCAGATAAGAAACTTCGCGCAATTTCTGCCCCATTTTAACAGCTAGAAGCTTCAAATTTCACCAAATGCTTACGTATATAGCATATATTGTTGTCTGAAAAAATCATTGAGATCGGTGGTACATATAGTATATATCTCATACAACCGATTGTTCAGATAAGAAACTTTGCGCAATTTCTGCCCCATTTTAACGGCTAGAAGCTTTAAATTTCACCAAATGCTTACGTATATGGCATATATTGTTGTCTGAAAAAATCATTGAGATCGGTGGTATATATAGTATATATCTCATACAACCGATTGTTCAGATAAGAAACTTCGCGCAATTTCTGCCCCGTTTTAACAGCTAGAAGCTTCACATTTCACCAAATGCTTTCGTATATAGCATATATTGTTGTCTGAAAAAATCATTGAGATCCGTGGTATATATAGTATATATCTCATACAACCGATTGTTCAGATAAGAAACTTCGCGCAATTTCTGCCCCGTTTTAACAGCTAGAAGCTTCAAATTTCACCAAATGCTTTCGTATATAGCATATATTGTTGTCTGAAAAAATCATTGAGATCCGTGGTATATATAGTATATATCTCATACAACCGATTGTTCAGATAAGAAACTTTGCGCAAATCTGCCCCATTTTAACAGCTAGAAGCTTCAAATTTCACCAAATGCTTACGTATATAGCATATATTGTTGTCTGAAAAAATCATTGAGATCGGTGGTACATATAGTATATATCTCATACAACCGATTGTTCAGATAAGAAACTTTGCGCAATTTCTGCCCCATTTTAACGGCTAGAAGCTTTAAATTTCACCAAATGCTTACGTATATGGCATATATTGTTGTCTGAAAAAATCATTGAGATCGGTGGTATATATAGTATATATCTCATACAACCGATTGTTCAGATAAGAAACTTCGCGCAATTTCTGCCCCATTTTAACAGCTAGAAGCTTCAAATTTCACCAAATGCTTACGTATATAGCATATATTGTCTGAAAAAATCATTGAGATCGGTGGTATATATAGTATATATCTCATACAACCGATTGTTCAGATAAGAAACTTCGCGCAATTTCTGCCCCATTTTAACAGCTAGAAGCTTCAAATTTCACCAAATGCTTACGTATATAGCATATATTGTTGTCTGAAAAAATCATTGAGATCGGTGGTATATATAGTATATAACTCATACAATCGATTGTTCAGATAAGAAACTTCGCGCAATTTCTGCCCATTTTAACAGCTATAAGCTTCAAATTTCACCGATTGCTTACGTATATAGTATATATTGTTGTGTAAAAAAATCATAGAGATCGGTGATATATATAATACATATATGATGGTATATATAGTTGTGGTTAAAGACAACCACATATACAAGTTTAATTATAAACAATCTTTATTATTTAAAATAACGATTAAAAAAATACGAACATATTTTTATTTTCAAATTTCTTATCTCACTGAAAATTTTTGAAATATGTAAATCAAAAATGAAAATAAAATAATTGAATAAACTAATAAACTGACATTACAAAGTATGTAAAAAGTTAGAAGTAAAACTTATAATATATATATTAAAAGGAACCCTACAATAGTATATATTGTAACGAATGTTAGCAGCACTGAGCGATGCTATCGTCTCTAAGCCGATGCTAAGCAGTGACGTGAATTCACATCCATAGATCAATCATTATGTATCTACATAAACGAAGCAATAATTGCGTCTACACATATTTACCAAGTACGTATACGAGCAGCGGAGAGTCAATGCACAAACACATGCATATATCTGAGATACTCCTGAAAGTATGCAATGAGAAAAACTATAAAAAATTTCAGCCCCATTTTAACAGCTAGAAGCTTCAAATTTCACCGAATGCTTACGTATATAGCATATATTGCTGTCTGAAAAAATCATAGAGATCGGTTATATACATAGTATATATCTCATACAATCGATTGTTCAGATAAGAAACTTTGCGCAATTTCTGCCCATTTTAACAGCTATAAGCTTCAAATTTCACCGATTGCTTACGTATATAGTATATATTGTTGTGTAAAAAAATCATAGAGATCGGTGATATATATAATATATATATGATGGTATATATAGTTGTGGTTAAAGACAGCCACATATAAAAGTTTAATTATAAACAATCTTTATTATTTAAAATAACGATTACAAAAATGCGAACATATTTTTATTTTCAAATTTCTTATCTCACTGAAATTTTTTTAAATATGTAAATCAAAAATGAAAATAAAATAATTGAATAAACTAATAAACTGAAATTACAAAATATGTAAAATTAAAAGTAAAACTTATATATTAAAAGGAACCCTACAATAGTATATATATATAGTACATATATATGTTTTTTTGCAATTTCAGCCCCGTTTTAACAGCTAGAAGCTTCAAATTTCACCGAATGCTTACGTATATGGCATATATTGCTGTCTGAAAAAATCATAGAGATCGGTTATATACATAGTATATATCTCATACAACCGATTGTTCAGAAAAGAAACTGTGAGCAATTTCTGCCCCATTTTAACAGCTAGAAGCTTCAAATTTCACCAAATGCTTACGTATATAGCATATATTGTTGTCTGAAAAAATCATTGAGATCGGTGGTATATATAGTATATATCTCATACAACCGATTGTTCAGATAAGAAACTTCTCGCAATTTCTGCCCCATTTTAACAGCTAGAAGCTTCAAATTTCACCAAATGCTTACGTATATAGCATATATTGTTGTCTGAAAAAATCATTGAGATCGGTGGTACATATAGTATATATCTCATACAACCGATTGTTCAGATAAGAAACTTTGCGCAATTCCTGCCCCATTTTAACGGCTAGAAGCTTTAAATTTCACCAAATGCCTACGTATATGGCATATATTGCTGTCTGAAAAAATCATAGAGATCGGTTATATACATAGTATATATCTCATACAATCGATTGTTCAGATAAGAAACTTTGCGCAATTTCTGCCCATTTTAACAGCTATAAGCTTCAAATTTCACCGATTGCTTACGTATATAGTATATATTGTTGTGTAAAAAAATCATAGAGATCGGTGATATATATAATATATATATGATGGTATATATAGTTGTGGTTAAAGACAGCCACATATAAAAGTTTAATTATAAACAATCTTTATTTTTTAAAATAACGATTACAAAAATGCGAACATATTTTTATTTTCAAATTTCTTATCTCACTGAAAATTTTTTAAATATGTAAATCAAAAATGAAAATAAAATAATTGAATAAACTAATAAACTGAAATTACAAAATATGTAAAATTAAAAGTAAAACTTATATATATTAAAAGGAACCCTACAATAGTATATATATATAGTACATATATATGTTTTTTTGCAATTTCAGCCCCATTTTAACAGCTAGAAGCTTCAAATTTCACCGAATGCTTACGTATATGGCATATATTGCTGTCTGAAAAAATCATAGAGATCGGTTATATACATAGTATATATCTCATACAACCGATTGTTCAGATAAGAAACTGTGCGCAATTTCTGCCCCATTTTAACAGCTAGAAGCTTCAAATTTCACCAAATGCTTACGTATATAGCATATATTGTTGTCTGAAAAAATCATTGAGATCGGTGGTATATATAGTATATATCTCATACAACCGATTGTTCAGATAAGAAACTTCGCGCAATTTCTGCCCCATTTTAACAGCTAGAAGCTTCAAATTTCACCAAATGCTTACGTATATAGCATATATTGTTGTCTGAAAAAATCATTGAGATCGGTGGTACATATAGTATATATCTCATACAACCGATTGTTCAGATAAGAAACTTTGCGCAATTTCTGCCCCATTTTAACGGCTAGAAGCTTTAAATTTCACCAAATGCTTACGTATATGGCATATATTGTTGTCTCAAAAAATCATTGAGATCGGTGGTATATATAGTATATATCTCATACAACCGATTGTTCAGATAAGAAACTTTGCGCAAATCTGCCCCATTTTAACAGCTAGAAGCTTCAAATTTCACCAAATGCTTACGTATATAGCATATATTGTTGTCTGAAAAAATCATTGAGATCGGTGGTACATATAGTATATATCTCATACAACCGATTGTTCAGATAAGAAACTTTGCGCAATTTCTGCCCCATTTTAACGGCTAGAAGCTTTAAATTTCACCAAATGCTTACGTATATGGCATATATTGTTGTCTGAAAAAATCATTGAGATCGGTGGTATATATAGTATATATCTCATACAACCGATTGTTCAGATAAGAAACTTCGCGCAATTTCTGCCCCATTTTAACAGCTAGAAGCTTCAAATTTCACCAAATGCTTACGTATATAGCATATATTGTCTGAAAAAATCATTGAGATCGGTGATATATATAGTATATATCTCATACAACCGATTGTTCAGATAAGAAACTTCGCGCAATTTCTGCCCCATTTTAACAGCTAGAAGCTTGAAATTTCACCAAATGCTTTCGTATATAGCATATATTGTCTGAAAAAATCATTGAGATCGGTGGTATACATAGTCTATATCTCATACAACCGATTGTTCAGATAAGAAACTTCGCGCAATTTCTGCCCCGTTTTAACAGCTAGAAGCTTCAAATTTCACCAAATGCTTACTTATATAGCATATATTGTTGTCTGAAAAAATCATTGAGATCGGTGGTATATATATATATATATCTCATACAACCGATTGTTCAGATAAGAAACTTTGCGCAATTTCTGCCCCATTTTAACAGCTAGAAGCTTCAAATTTCACCAAATGCTTACGTATATAGCATATATTGTTGTCTGAAAAAATCATTGAGATCGGTGGTACATATAGTATATATCTCATACAACCGATTGTTCAGATAAGAAACTTTGCGCAATTTCTGCCCCATTTTAACGGCTAGAAGCTTTAAATTTCACCAAATGCTTACTTATATAGCATATATTGTTGTCTGAAAAAATCATTGAGATCGGTGGTATATATATATATATATCTCATACAACCGATTGTTCAGATAAGAAACTTTGCGCAATTTCTGCCCCATTTTAACAGCTAGAAGCTTCAAATTTCACCAAATGCTTACGTATATAGCATATATTGTTGTCTGAAAAAATCATTGAGATCGGTGGTACATATAGTATATATCTCATACAACCGATTGTTCAGATAAGAAACTTTGCGCAATTTCTGCCCCATTTTAACAGCTAGAAGCTTCAAATTTCACCAAATGCTTACGTATATAGCATATATTGTTGTCTGAAAAAATCATTGAGATCGGTGGTATATATAGTATATATCTCATACAATCGATTGTTCAGATAGAAACTTTGCGCAATTTCTGCCCATTTTAACAGCTAGAAGCTTCAAATTTCACCAAATGCTTACGTATATAGCATATATTGTTGTCTGAAAAAATCATTGAGATCGGTGGTATATATAGTATATATCTCATACAACCGATTGTTCAGATAAGAAACTTTGCGCAATTTCTGCCCATTTTAACAGCTGGAAGCTTCAAATTTCACCAAATGCTTACGTATATAGCATATATTGTTTGAAAAAATCATTGAGGCGGTTGTATACATAGCATATATGTATCTCATACAACCGATTGTTCAGATAGGAAACTTTGCGCAATTTCTGCCCATTTTAACAGCTAGAAGCTTCAAATTTCACCAAATGCTTACTTATATAGCATATATTGTTGTCTGAAAAAATCATTGAGATCGGTGGTATATATATATATATATCTCATACAACCGATTGTTCAGATAAGAAACTTCGCGCAATTTCTGCCCCGCTTTAACAGCTAGAAGCTTCAAATTTCACCAAATGCTTACTTATATAGCATATATTGTTGTCTGAAAAAATCATTGAGATCGGTGGTATATATATATATATATCTCATACAACCGATTGTTCAGATAAGAAACTTTGCGCAATTTCTGCCCCATTTTAACAGCTAGAAGCTTCAAATTTCACCAAATGCTTACTTATATAGCATATATTGTTGTCTGAAAAAATCATTGAGATCGGTGGTATATATATATATATATCTCATACAACTGATTGTTCAGATAAGAAACTTTGCGCAATTTCTGCCCCATTTTAACAGCTAGAAGCTTCAAATTTCACCAAATGCTTACGTATATAGCATATATTGTTGTCTGAAAAAATCATTGAGATCGGTGGTACATATAGTATATATCTCATACAACCGATTGTTCAGATAAGAAACTTCGCGCAATTTCTGCCCCGTTTTAACAGCTAGAAGCTTCAAATTTCACCAAATGCTTACTTATATAGCATATATTGTTGTCTGAAAAAATCATTGAGATCGGTGGTATATATATATATATATCTCATACAACCGATTGTTCAGATAAGAAACTTTGCGCAATTTCTGCCCCATTTTAACAGCTAGAAGCTTCAAATTTCACCAAATGCTTACGTATATAGCATATATTGTTGTCTGAAAAAATCATTGAGATCGGTGGTATATATATATATATATCTCATACAACCGATTGTTCAGATAAGAAACTTTGCGCAATTTCTGCCCCATTTTAACAGCTATAAGCTTCAAATTTCACTGATTGCTTACGTATATAGTATATATTGTGGTGTAAAAAAATCATAGAGATCGGTGATATATATAATATATATATGATAGTATATATAGTTGTGGTTAAAGACAACCACATATAAAAGTTTAATTATAAACAATCTTTATTATTTAAAATAACGATTACAAAAATGCGAACATATTTTTATTTTCAAATTTCTTATCTCACTGAAAATTTTTTAAATATGTAAATCAAAAATGAAAACAAAATAATTGAATAAACTAATAAACTGAAATTACAAAATATGTAAAGTTAAAAGTAAAACTTATATATATTAAAAGGAACCCTACAATAGTATATATATATAGTATATATATATTTTTTTGCAATTTCAGCCCCATTTTAACAGCTAGAAGCTTCAAATTTCACCGAATGCTTACGTATATGGCATATATTGCTGTCTGAAAAAATCATAGAGATCGGTTATATACATAGTATATATCTCATACAACCGAGTGTTCAGATAAGAAACTGTGCGCAATTTCTGCCCCATTTTAACAGCTAGAAGTTTCAAATTCCACCAAATGCTTACGTATATAGCATATATTGTTGTCTGAAAAAATCATTTAGAT
Organism: Eurosta solidaginis; assembly: GCF_040869045.1. Taxonomy (NCBI): domain Eukaryota; kingdom Metazoa; phylum Arthropoda; class Insecta; order Diptera; family Tephritidae; genus Eurosta; species Eurosta solidaginis. Next base: position 87,016,519 of record NC_090319.1, on the reverse strand, counting down.
CCTTGGTATATATAGTATATATCTCACACAACCGATTGTTCAGATAAGAAACTTTTCGCTATATCTACCCCATTTTAACAGCTATAAGCTTCAAATTTCACCGATTGCTTACGTATATAGCATATATTGATGTCTGAAAAAATCATTGAGGTCGGTTGTATACATAGTATATATCTCATACAACCGATTGTTCAGATAAGAAACTTTGCGCAATTTCTGCCCCATTTTAACAGTTAGAAGTTTCAAATTTCACCAAATGCTTACGTATATAGCATATATTGTCTGAAAAAATCATTGAGATCTTTGGTATATATAGTATATATCTCACACAACCGATTGTCCAGATAAGAAACTTTGCCCAATTTCTACCCCATTTTAACAGCTATAAGCTTCAATTTTCAACGATTGCTTACGTATATAGTATATATTGTTGTGTAAAAAAATCATAGAGATCGGTGATATATATAATATATATATGATGGTATATATATTATATATTTTTTTTTGCAATTTCAGCGCCATTTTAACAGCTAGAAGCTTAAAATTTCACCAAATGCTTACGTATATAGCATATATTGATGTCTGAAAAAATCATTGAGATCGGTTGTATACATAGTATATATCTCATACAACCGATTGTTCAGATAAGAAACTGCGTAATTTCTGCCCCACTTTAAAAGCTAGAAGTTTCAAATTTCAACGAATGCTTACGTATATAGCATATATTGTTGTCTGAAAAATCATAGAGATCGGTTATATATATATAGTATATATCTCATACAACCGATTGTTCAGATAAGAAACTTTTCGCAATTTATACCCCATTCTAACAGCTATAAGCTTCAAATTTCACCGATTGCTTACGTATATAGTATATATTGTTGTGTAAAAAAATCATAGAGATCGGTGATATATATAATATATATATGATGGTATATATAGTATATATATTTTTTTTTTGCAATTTCAGCACCATTTTAACAGCTAGAAGCTTCAAATTTCACCGATTAAAAGTAAAACTTATATATATTAAAAGTAAAACTTATATATATTAAAAGGAACCATACAATAGTATATATATATAGTATATATATTTTTTTTTTTGCAATTTCAGCCCCATTTTAACAGCTAGAAGCTTCAAATTTCACCGAATGCTTACGTATATGGCATATATTGCTGTCTGAAAAAATCATAGAGATCGGTTATATACATAGTATATATCTCATACAACCGATTGTTCAGATAAGAAACTTTGCGCAATTTCTGCCCCATTTTAACGACCAGAAGCTTTAAATTTCACCAAATGTTTACGTATATGGCATATATTGCTGTCTGAAAAAATCATAGAGATCGGTTATATACATAGTATATATCTCATACAATCGATTGTTCAGATAAGAAACTTTGCGCAATTTCTGCCCATTTTAACAGCTATAAGCTTCAAATTTCACCGATTAAAAGTAAAACTTATATATATTAAAAGTAAAACTTATATTAAAAGTAAAACTTATATATATTAAAAGTAAAACTTATATATATTAAAAGGAACCCTACAATAGTATATATATATAATATATATATATTTTTTTTTGCAATTTCAGCCCCATTTTAACAGCTAGAAGCTTCAAATTTCACCGAATGCTTACGTATATGGCATATATTGCTGTCTGAAAAAATCATAGAGATCGGTTATATACATAGTATATATCTCATACAACCGATTGTTCAGATAAGAAACTTTGCGCAATTTCTGCCCCATTTTAACAGCTAGAAGTTTCAAATTTCACCAACTGCTTACGTATATATCATATATAGTTGTCTGAAAAAATCATTTGGATCCTTGGTATATATAGTATATATCTCACACAACCGATTGTTCAGATAAGAAACTTTTCGCTATATCTACCCCATTTTAACAGCTATAAGCTTCAAATTTCACCGATTGCTTACGTATATAGCATATATTGATGTCTGAAAAAACCATTGAGGTCGGTTGTATACATAGTATATATCTCATACAACCGATTGTTCAGATAAGAAACTTTGCGCAATTTCTGCCCCATTTTAACAGCTAGAAGTTTCAAATTTCACCAAATGCTTACGTATATAGCATATATTGTTGTCTGAAAAAATCATTGAGATCCTTGGTATATATAGTATATATCTCACACAACCGATTGTCCAGATAAGAAACTTTGCCCAATTTCTACCCATTTTAACAGCTATAAGCTTCAAATTTCACTGATTGCTTACGTATATAGTATATATTGTGGTGTAAAAAAATCATAGAGATCGGTGATATATATAATATATATATGATGGTATATATATTTGTGGTTAAAGACAACCACATATAAAAGTTTAATTATAAACAATCTTTATTATTTAAAATAACGATTACAAAAATGCGAACATATTTTTATTTTCAAATTTCTTATCTCACTGAAAATTTTTTAAATATGTAAATCAAAAATGAAAACAAAATAATTGAATAAACTAATAAACTGAAATTACAAAGTATGTAAAGTTAAAAGTAAAACTTATATATATTAAAAGGAACCCTACAATAGTATATATATATAGTATATATATATTTTTTTGCAATTTCAGCCCCATTTTAACAGCTAGAAGCTTCAAATTTCACCGAATGCTTACGTATATGGCATATATTGCTGTCTGAAAAAATCATAGAGATCGGTTATATACATAGTATATATCTCATACAACCGATTGTTCAGATAAGAAACTGTGCGCAATTTCTGCCCCATTTTAACAGCTAGAAGTTTCAAATTTCACCAAATGCTTACGTATATAGCATATATTGTTGTCTGAAAAAATCATTTAGATCCTTGGTATATATAGTATATATCCCACACAACCGATTGTTCAGATAAGAAACTTTTCGCTATATCTACCCCATTTTAACAGCTATAAGCTTCAAATTTCACCGATTGCTTACGTATATAGCATATATTGATGTCTGAAAAAATCATTGAGGTCGGTTGTATACATAGTATATATCTCATACAACCGATTGTTCAGATAAGAAACTTTGCGCAATTTCTGCCCCATTTTAACAGTTAGAAGTTTCAAATTTCACCAAATGCTTACGTATATAGCATATATTGTTGTCTGAAAAAATCATTGAGATCCTTGGTATATATAGTATATATCTCACACAACCGATTGTCCAGATAAGAAACTTTGCCCAATTTCTACCCCATTTTAACAGCTATAAGCTTCAAATTTCACCGATTGCTTACGTATATAGTATATATTGTTGTGTAAAAAAATCATAGAGATCGGTGATATATATAATATATATATGATGGTATATATATTATATATTTTTTTTTTTTGCAATTTCAGCGCCATTTTAACAGCTAGAAGCTTCAAATTTCACCGAATGCTTACGTATATGGCATATATTGCTGTCTGAAAAAATCATAGAGATCGGTTATATACATAGTATATATCTCATACAACCGAGTGTTCAGATAAGAAACTGTGCGCAATTTCTGCCCCATTTTAACAGCTAGAAGTTTCAAATTCCACCAAATGCTTACGTATATAGCATATATTGTTGTCTGAAAAAATCATTTAGATCCTTGGTATATATAGTATATATCTCACACAACCGATTGTTCAGATAAGAAACTTTTCGCTATATCTACCCCATTTTAACAGCTATAAGCTTCAAATTTCACCGATTGCTTACGTATATAGCATATATTGATGTCTGAAAAAATCATTGAGGTCGGTTGTATACATAGTATATATCTCATGCAACCGATTGTTCAGATAAGAAACTTTGCGCAATTTCTGCTCCATTTTAACAGTTAGAAGTTTCAAATTTCACCAAATGCTTACGTATATAGCATATATTGTCTGAAAAAATCATTGAGATCCTTGGTATATATAGTATATATCTCACACAACCGATTGTCCAGATAAGAAACTTTGCCCAATTTCTACCCCATTTTAACAGCTATAAGCTTCAATTTTCAATGATTGCTTATGTATATAGTATATATTGTTGTGTAAAAAAATCATAGAGATCGGTGATATATATAATATATATATGATGGTATATATATTATATATTTTTTTTTGCAATTTCAGCGCCATTTTAACAGCTAGAAGCTTAAAATTTCACCAAATACTTACGTATATAGCATATATTGATGTCTGAAAAAATCATTGAGATCGGTTGTATACATAGTATATATCTCATACAACCGATTGTTCAGATAAGAAACTTTGCGTAATTTCTGCCCCACTTTAACAGCTAGAAGTTTCAAATTTCAACGAATGCTTACGTATATAGCATATATTGTTGTCTGAAAAATCATAGAGATCGGTTATATATATATAGTATATATCTCATACAACCGATTGTTCAGATAAGAAACTTTTCGCAATTTATACCCCATTCTAACAGCTATAAGCTTCAAATTTCACCGATTGCTTACGTATATAGTATATATTGTTGTGTAAAAAAATCATAGAGATCGGTGATATATATAATATATATATGATGGTATATATAGTATATATATTTTTTTTTTGCAATTTCAGCACCATTTTAACAGCTAGAAGCTTCAAATTTCACCGATTAAAAGTAAAACTTATATATATTAAAAGTAAAACTTATATATATTAAAAGGAACCATACAATAGTATATATATATAGTATATATATATTTTTTTTTGCAATTTCAGCCCCATTTTAACAGCTAGAAGCTTCAAATTTCACCGAATGCTTACGTATATGGCATATATTGCTGTCTGAAAAAATCATAGAGATCGGTTATATACATAGTATATATCTCATACAACCGATTGTTCAGATAAGAAACTTTGCGCAATTTCTGCCCCATTTTAACGACCAGAAGCTTTAAATTTCACCAAATGTTTACGTATATGGCATATATTGCTGTCTGAAAAAGTCATAGAGATCGGTTATATACATAGTATATATCTCATACAATCGATTGTTCAGATAAGAAACTTTGCGCAATTTCTGCCCATTTTAACAGCTATAAGCTTCAAATTTCACCGATTAAAAGTAAAACTTATATATATTAAAAGTAAAACTTATATTAAAAGTAAAACTTATATATATTAAAAGTAAAACTTATATATATTAAAAGGAACCCTACAATAGTATATATATATAGTATATATATATTTTTTTTTGCAATTTCAGCCCCATTTTAACAGCTAGAAGCTTCAAATTTCACCGAATGCTTACGTATATGGCATATATTGCTGTCTGAAAAAATCATAGAGATCGGTTATATACATAGTATATATCTCATACAACCGATTGTTCAGATAAGAAACTTTGCGCAATTTCTGCCCCATTTTAACAGCTAGAAGTTTCAAATTTCACCAACTGCTTACGTATATAGCATATATAGTTGTCTGAAAAAATCATTTGGATCCTTGGTATATATAGTATATATCTCACACAACCGATTGTTCAGATAAGAAACTTCGCTATATCTACCCCATTTTAACAGCTATAAGCTTCAAATTTCACCGATTGCTTACGTATATAGCATATATTGATGTCTGAAAAAATCATTGAGGTCGGTTGTATACATAGTATATATCTCATACAACCGATTGTTCAGATAAGAATCTTTGCGCAATTTCTGTCCCATTTTAACAGCTAGAAGTTTCAAATTTCACCAAATGCTCACGTATATAGCATATATTGTTGTCTGAAAAAATCATTGAGATCCTTGGTATATATAGTATATATCTCACACAACCGATTGTCCAGATAAGAAACTTTGCCCAATTTCTACCCATTTTAACAGCTATAAGCTTCAAATTTCACTGATTGCTTACGTATATAGTATATATTGTGGTGTAAAAAAATCATAGAGATCGGTGATATATATAATATATATATGATGGTATATATATTTGTGGTTAAAGACAACCACATATAAAAGTTTAATTATAAACAATCTTTATTATTTAAAATAACGATTACAAAAATGCGAACATATTTTTATTTTCAAATTTCTTATCTCACTGAAAATTTTTTAAATATGTAAATCAAAAATGAAAACAAAATAATTGAATAAACTAATAAACTGAAATTACAAAGTATGTAAAGTTAAAAGTAAAACTTATATATATTAAAAGGAACCCTACAATAGTATATATATATAGTATATATATATTTTTTTGCAATTTCAGCCCCATTTTAACAGCTAGAAGCTTCAAATTTCACCGAATGCTTACGTATATGGCATATATTGCTGTCTGAAAAAATCATAGAGATCGGTTATATACATAGTATATATCTCATACAACCGATTGTTCAGATAAGAAACTGTGCGCAATTTCTGCCCCATTTTAACAGCTAGAAGTTTCAAATTTCACCAAATGCTTACGTATATAGCATATATTGTTGTCTGAAAAAATCATTTAGATCCTTGGTATATATAGTATATATCCCACACAACCGATTGTTCAGATAAGAAACTTTTCGCTATATCTACCCCATTTTAACAGCTATAAGCTTCAAATTTCACCGATTGCTTACGTATATAGCATATATTGATGTCTGAAAAAATCATTGAGGTCGGTTGTATACATAGTATATATCTCATACAACCGATTGTTCAGATAAGAAACTTTGCGCAATTTCTGCCCCATTTTAACAGTTAGAAGTTTCAAATTTCACCAAATGCTTACGTATATAGCATATATTGTTGTCTGAAAAAATCATTGAGATCCTTGGTATATATAGTATATATCTCACACAACCGATTGTCCAGATAAGACACTTTGCCCAATTTCTACCCCATTTTAACAGCTATAAGCTTCAAATTTCACCGATTGCTTACGTATATAGTATATATTGTTGTGTAAAAAAATCATAGAGATCGGTGATATATATAATATATATATGATGGTATATATATTATATATTTTTTTTTTTTGCAATTTCAGCGCCATTTTAACAGCTAGAAGCTTAAAATTTCACCAAATGCTTACATATATAGCATATATTGATGTCTGAAAAAATCATTGAGATCGGTTGTATACATAGTATATATCTCATACAACCGATTGTTCAGATAAGAAACTTTGCGTAATTTCTGCCCCACTTTAACAGCTAGAAGTTTCAAATTTCAACGAATGCTTACGTATATAGCATATATTGTTGTCTGAAAAATCATAGGGATCGGTTATATATATATAGTATATATCTCATACAACCGATTGTTCAGATAAGAAACTTTTCGCAATTTATACCCCATTTTAACAGCTATAAGCTTCAAATTTCACCGATTGCTTACGTATATAGTATATATTGTTGTGTAAAAAAATCATAGAGATCGGTGATATATATAATATATATATGATGGTATATATAGTATATATATTTTTTTTTTGCAATTTCAGCACCATTTTAACAGCTAGAAGCTTCAAATTTCACCGATTAAAAGTAAAACTTATATATATTAAAAGTAAAACTTATATATATTAAAAGTAAAACTTATATATATTAAAAGGAACCCTACAATAGTATATATATATAGTATATATATATTTTTTTTTGCAATTTCAGCCCCATTTTAACAGCTAGAAGCTTCAAATTTCACCGAATGCTTACGTATATGGCATATATTGCTGACTGAAAAAATCATAGAGATCGGTTATATACATAGTATATATCTCATACAACCGATTGTTCAGATAAGAAACTTTGCGCAATTTCTGCCCCATTTTAACAGCTAGAAGTTTCAAATTTCACCAAATGCTTACGTATATAGCATATATAGTTGTCTGAAAAAATCATTTGGATCCTTGGTATATATAGTATATATCTCACACAACCGATTGTTCAGATAAGAAACTTTTCGCTATATCTACCCCATTTTAACAGCTATAAGCTTCAAATTTCACCGATTGCTTACGTATATAGCATATATTGATGTCTGAAAAAATCATTGAGATCGGTTGTATACATAGTATATATCTCATACAACCGATTGTTCAGATAAGAAACTTTGCGCAATTTCTGCCCCATTTTAACAGCTAGAAGTTTCAAATTTCACCAAATGCTTACGTATATAGCATATATAGTTGTCTGAAAAAATCATCTGGATCCTTGGTATATATAGTATATATCTCACACAACCGATTGTTCAGATAAGAAACTTTTCGCTATATCTACCCCATTTTAACAGCTAGAAGCTTAAAATTTCACCAAATGCTTACATATATAGCATATATTGATGTCTGAAAAAATCATTGAGATCGGTTGTATACATAGTATATATCTCATACAACCGATTGTTCAGATAAGAAACTTTGCGCAATTTCTGCCCCATTTTAACAGCTAGAAGTTTCAAATTTCACCAAATGCTTACGTATATAGCATATATTGTTGTCTGAAAAAATCATTGAGATCCTTGGTATAAATAGTATATATCTCACACAACCGATTGTCCAGATAAGAAACTTTTCGCTATATCTACCCCATTTTAACAGCTAGAAGTTTCAAATTTCACCGATTGCTTACGTATATAGTATATATTGTTGTGTAAAAAAATCATAGAGATTGGTGATATATATAATATATATATGATGGTATATATAGTATATATATTTTTTTTTTTTGCAATTTCAGCGCCATTTTAACAGCTAGAAGCTTAAAATTTCACCAAATGCTTACGTATATAGCATATATTGATGTCTGAAAAAATCATAGAGATCGGTTATATACATAGTATATATCTCATACAACCGTTTGTTCAGATAAGAAACTTTTCGCAATTTCTACCCCATTTTAACAGCTATAAGCTTCAAGTTTCACCGATTGCTTACGTATATAGTATATATTGTTGTGTAAAAAAATCATAGAGATTGGTGATGTATATAATATATATATGATGGTATATATAGTATATATATATTTTTTTTTTTGCAATTTCAGCGCCATTTTAACAGCTAGAAGCTTAAAATTTCACCAAATGCTTACGTATATAGCATATATTGTTGTCTGAAAAAATCATAGAGATCGGTGGTATATATATTATATACCCTATATAAACTATCATTTTGCCCCTTTTTACGGCTAGAAGCTTCAAAATTCATCAAATCAACGGGATAAGATTATTGTTCAGCCCCATTCATGAAAGGTATGAAGTCCCGTCCTTACTTGTTTTTGCTTTGTTTTATTTTTGATATAGCACCTTTTGAATTGTTTGCACTATTTTCGGTTTTTGTAGATGCGATTATATCCTAAAGAATAAATGAAAAGATCATGTTAATAAATGCATCTCATTGTTTTTGCTTTTTTTAAATTATAAATTTTCGCATAGATGCGAAACAGCTTGTCAATTGATTGTATGGGAATTTTGTTAGCGTATTAATATATAGATTCGTAACATCCGCATTGAAAACCATTAGTTTCAGGTTACTGTTTACATTTCGTTTTATTATATCTATCAATAAGGTCTCAGACATAGGTTCCCTAAGCCGCGCATTTAATCCTATTATATCTGTGTGGAAGATATCATAGGACTCGTTCGCTTTCTGTTTACGCATTGAGATCTCCATCATGATCTCATGGTCGCTTTACAGGGTACCAAATTCTCGTTTTAGGGAATAACATAGAAATGGATAAGTCGCGTTTGTGTCTGTCTAATGAACAACCAATACCATTCCTCGGCCCGCCCAGAAAGGAACAAATGAAAATTGGCCATCAATTCTTCACTAGAGCATTGTGTTCGTTCGCCTAAAGTTTCTAACGTAAACAGGAAATCCGCGACACATCCAGTCCTATCGTAGGAAACCTTCCAGTCTTGGGGTTTCACCACAATGCTGCTCGAAGCAGGGTTATCTAGGGTTACAACCGCTGGGTCGTATTTCGTTCTGTTCGGTTAAAGTTGATAGTTTTTGTGCAGACTCCAAAGCGGCGTTAAGCTGGTCCATGTTATTTCGGATTGTTCCCATCTCCCTTCGCATTTCTTCCTGCGAGGTCCAGAATAGTTGGTGGTGGAGTACATCCACCCACGAGTCTTCACGAGGGGCATCGTTACGAATCTCTGGGGTATGCGTCCTATCGCCTGCAGCATCAGTCGACATATTAGTCGGTGGACCTGTGATTTTATGGGTATTTACTATGGACGAGTCAAGGATGTTGGTGCTTGCCGGTCTATTTAATTTCACGCTACGGTCATTCTGGTGCGAGGTTGCGATAGCTTCCGATGGCTCTTCCCCGCCCAGGCTACCTATTGGTGAATGCATCACCAACGAACGATTAACTCTCGATATTGTCCCCCATTGTTGTTACCTCTAAACTTTGAATCACTCCCGAGCGGAGTGTTCCTGGTAGACATGCGCCCAAACGACTGATTATTAGCCATTATCAAAAAAAACTTTTTGTACGTTACTTGTTGGATCCAAGTATTGAGGGGATATATTTATATTTATTTTAAGTATGAGGGTGTATATGTAAGACTTCAGCCTTTTAAGATACATCAACAAGGTGGAAATTTAACAAGTTCCCCGACTGGGTTTCAGCGATTCTCGTTCGAAAGGCACTTGAATGCCTCTTCTCTGCAATGCTTTATTTCCTGGACTTCGAACGGCCTCTGGATTTCGATTTTTGATTTTATGTTAATATTCAATAACACATCTGGGGCGGACTGCTTTTCAAAATTTTTATTTCAAACCATAAAAAATGAGCGGTAGAGACATTATTATAATCAGTTTTTCTATGTACATACGTATATAGTTTTTAACCCAAGTTTAGAACGACGACTATTAATCATTAATCCGGCTTTGCAGAATACTTTCTCCGACTCAACAGACGATGCTGGTATGCAAAAATATTTTTTCGAATAAATTGGTAGCGGATCAAATTGTACTTTCCTGCAGATCTTGAAATAAAAGTGGTTTATTAATAAATTATGCATGTATGTAGAATCTCAAAAAAAAAAAAAAAAAAAATGTGTTGATCTACCTTCCAGAACAAAAGAGGATACGAGTTTTGATCAGAAATGACCTGTTTCAAGTATCGCTGCTTGGCTGCCATTGGTGGCTCCGCTAGCATTCGCTTAATTTTCGCTTCAATTGGTTGCTTGCTTTATTCTGTTCGCCGTGTATGAATTCTAAATGCATGTAATTATGTATACTTGGCAAGTTTATTGACTTAAATCCATATTTTTCCGCTATTGCTGAAATCAAATAATGCTGTCCCTATATCCCATATTTTTTCGACGTTGCTTTTCCGGGATTTGAACCCAGGATCTTTGATGTTGTAGGGGGAGCACGCTGCCGCAGTTTGTTTTTTTTTTATTCAACAACAAAGGTATATGAATGCTGCGAGGATTCAAAGTCTTCGATCTTTGGGGTCTGCGTATTTCCTCGTTTTGCAGTCTGTTGCGATTGCAGCCTTTCGACGTCTAGCTCGATTATACCCTGTAAATCTCTTCAAAGCCCTTTCTCAAATAAATTAACCAATGATGTATATTTTTATTACTAAGCGACCTGAAGGCACATTCTAGAATTTTTTCCAAAATTTTTTAATATAATAATGATAACAAAACGTTAGAACTTTTAGTAAATATATGCGTAATAACTTTTTAACAAAAGGTGGACAAACGAAAATTTTTCGTGGACAAACCATTGACAAAGAAATGCTGTGCGGTTTTTTTTTCATTTTTTTTTTTTTACTTTTTTCACAGTAGCTGGACAAACAAAAGAGCAGTCCGTCTCGCACTACAAATCATTCCACAACATATTTTAGTTATGATACACAAAAGCACTACAATATGTTCCACAATATAGTTAGTTACCATACACATATACACAACATTTAAAATTAGAATACACAAGCTCTTAATAGCAATGTAAAAGCTCAGCACCTGTTGCTATAAAGGAAGCGCTCTCAAGTGGACATCTTTCTCTTTGCGATTTTCGTCCACTTGAGAGGTAAGTTAAAATACTAACATATGTACAATATTAGTTGAACAGTGACAAACTGGTCGCTAGTATTGTTCATCATAAATAATTAATATTAACGGTGCTTAGTTGAACAGTGATAAACTGGTCGCTAACATTGTTAAATATAAATAAACAATATTAACAATATCTAGTTGAACAGTGACAAACTGGTCGCTAGAATTGTTAACAATAAATTAATAATATTAACAATATCTAGCTAATAACATTTTTAACACGTACTATAACCCTACTTTTTGTAATCCTTTTTATTTAAGGTTTTTTTGTGTATTATACTACACTGAACTTACACTCCCACAGCCACATCTAAATAAAAATTCATTGTGAACCAAGTTCCTCCACTTTTATTTTGAATAAATAACTTTTATAATATTTAATTTTGCTGACTGGTATATATTTTACAGTTAGCAGCCCCGTCCTCGTGATCCGCACCCAAAAGTGGTCGCCTTCCACGTATCGCCGGAATGATTGCCGCCAACGTCGAATCTGCTGCTTGACGTGTTCCTCTATATCCTTTGGTAGTTCCTCTGGAAGGGATTTTCTACCGATATCTGGCGTTCTTGTTCGAGCGTCGTGTAGCCACCGCTCTTTTTCGCCCAAAACTTCGTCATAGCCATCTGGTGGGTAGCTCACCTTATCGCTGCCCCTCATCTTTGGTCACCAGACTCAAAACAACGCTGTGGCTGTCGTCGGCGCTTGTGGCGTCGCCGGGGTTACGTCATGCGCGTTGTATATGCGCATTGTCAGGTTGACTCGCCGTGTGTACTCCACGAACCCTCGGCCTTGCGTCTCTTCGTCCTTTTAACGATTCGAGGGCTTACACATTTGCTTGCGCCGTTCGTCTTCTTTTTCATCGTCTCTTGCTCTCCATTTTCGGAGGTTATAGAGATAGGCGTGGTATCCCATTTGCGTTCCATTAGTCAGCCTTTGTCTTGCATACTCACCGCGCACGTAGCCTTCGGTCTTAACCTCGAATCTAGAAGAATTTTCTAGTGCGTTGCATTACCTGTCATCTCGAAATAATCGTCATGGGGGACGCAGCCTCCAAATGATAGCCATGTTGATATTATGTTGGCGAAGGCCTAGGTGGTCGCCTTCTCAGGAACATCAAATGTATTTTTCTTTGTACTATTTAAAATAAAACTCGCGCTTTTAAATATATATAAGTTATACTTTATTAAGAACGTCTGCACGGTAAGCGGGTCCAATCAGAAAGAATGGCTTAGTTTTTTTCTCGATACTCTTTTTTCATTTCTGTTACGTGGGCTGCGCCTGTCAAATACAACTAAAGCTCGACGCACATAAACTGCATTATAACATATTACGTTATTTTTACTTATAGTCTCTATGTGAGTCATGAATATCCGACGGTGTCGTTGGCCGCAATCGCATACGCAGGAAACCATTGCCGGCCACGTTGTCGGCGTATCGCTTCTCTTATTTTATTTTACGCGTTCATTTTCGATATATCATAGCATAGCAGTTGTTTCAGCGTATCAGAACTTCTGTATCAATTTAAAATAAGTTTTAGTGCTCTGTTCTGCGAGTAACTTTGTAGTATCTTTAGTGCTGGATTTGAAATATTTAACTAGTTTCTTTACATTTTTTTTTTAAATACTGTGAGCTCTCTTAATTTTAAGGGACTCCTGAACAACTAAATTGATAGCACGACAAACCCATAATAAATGTGGCTTTTTTAAAAGTTCACAAGCCTTCAACATTGAAGCGTCATTGTCAGTTACAATTCGTACCCCCTTCTCCCTTATTTTCCACTCATTAAATAAATCCGCCAGAGATGAAGCAATATTCTCTCCAGAGTGTTCTGTTTGCAAAAGCAACGGATTTGTGGCAAAATCTTTGTTTTGGTGGTGTCAGAAAGGCCTCCATTGCTTTGTAACTGCAAAGCTTACAAGTTGCGGACATATATTTATTTCCCTTCTGTCAGTTCATTTCGCAACTGCAATTTTGCGGCATTTTAATTAATTTTAGTTAACAAGTTTTTTTAATTCTTTTTAACGACGCGAACTAAATTAATAAAGCTTTCATCATCATAATCAACTGCTTCATCTATTTTTTTTGTGACGACTGTCGGAATCGCATTTACGTGCACAGTTTACCAAATTTTCAAGCGTTCTAAGAATTAACATTATTTATTTTGTAACGAAAAAAGCTAATCATATCATCCTATTTACTTAAGTCGCTTCTTCCTTGGGCTAACTGCCGCCAATTGGTCACACCAAAGGAATTTGAATCGTTTCCAGCTGAGTTAGGGCCCGCCCTCTTCCTCTGTCTCTATAGGCGGGTTCCGATAAAAACACTTTCTTAGCCGGAGTATCATCTTTCATTCGCATAACATGGCCAAGCCAGCGTAGCCCCTGCGTTTTAATTCGCTGGACTATGTTGATGTCTGCGTAAAGCTCGTACAGCACATCATCATCACACTCTCCGAACTTAAGTCGAAAATTTCAATTTTGTTGTCCGTTCGCCCATCAAACAATTCTCGATATGCGAGCCCGATAACTGCTTGATTTTATAAACTTTGGAGTTCCATCTTATCGAGCAATGATGACAGCACGCTCTTTCCATTGCTGAAGGAGTTTCTTCAGTGCTATCGTTCTTAACGATGAATGATTGAAAACACTAACTAAATTTTATATATTTTTTAAGAGATGCCTGCGTATTTCCTCTCCATTCCTTTTTTTATGCTTAATTGTGGCGTATGTGTGTAGTTGTTCTCCGAATTCCGGAAGGTGTTTGCACGATACCCTACCAGAAATTCTCCACTTCTCTATAGAGTCCAGAATAAAGTTTCGCAAGTTTAAGTTTTCCGTTGTTTGACTTGCACTAAATTTATGTTTTTAGGTTTGTTGAATCTGAATGAAAATTATAATTTTTATGTAAAAAATATATGTGCGTATATTGGAATTTTTTATTTTTGCAACAATATTTCCGCTTCAGTCTGAAGACGTCAAGCAACTTTTTTAGACTCAACTTTTACTTGGTTTTCGAACTAAGACCACAGGGCTACACCACGGCGAGTTCGATTCCTCTATCACTCCCATTTTAAGCAGCCTATCTATTTCTTTAAAAGCTTCGGCTTGCCTTGGTGGCGAAAGAGGAAAGTGTTTGCTTTTGATTGGGACCGCGTCGCCCGTATCAATATGGTGTTCGACCAGTTGTATTTGCCCCAGACCTAACTTTTCAAACGACGGAAACATCTCCTTACCTTCTGCAATTCGGTTTTCTGCCTTATTGTCAAATTATGTTCTTGTTCTTTTTCTTCGCTAACTTCTAAACACGCTGCACTTGGAAATATATCAGGGGCTAACGCAAAGGCTTTCCAGAAATCAACTCCGAAATAAGCTTGAAGCAGCGAAGGAACAAAATAAAAACGAATAGATTTGGTAGTATTTTTGAAAGTCACTGGTAAGGAAACCGAACCTAATATTTTCTGTTTGTTACCACCCGCTGTATATACGAATGCCTGTGGGTGATACTTAAGACCATTTGCTTCTAAAAACTCTTGACAGTCTTTCCCTAGGATAGAAACGTTAGTTCCAGAGTCCAGCAATAATACCACGAAATTGTTTTCTAAGTTTACTCTAACTAGAGGTCTTTCATCCTCTGTAAGAAGAATCGTGGTACTCTGGAGAAGTTTTCGCTCTTTTACACGTCTGGTATACCTTTTGCGATATTTCAAAATATTTTCGGACACCGCAAAACTGGATTGATTGTCAAAAATCTTAGATCTTAGTAGCTCGTAATTATGTTCTCTTTATCCGAAACTAGGCGGAAAATATGTCTGACAGGCAACATCCCTACTAGGTGGCTTCAAAATGTTTATTGACTTTGACACATGCCAAAGTTGGGCTATCTGAATCAGAGCCAGTTGAACAATCTGTACTATCAGGGAACGTTACTATGACCTTCGGAGGTTCCCTCGTAGGAGTGCTACTAATATTTGGGAACTCACCACTTGTGAAGGCTCTACTAACTGGTTCAGCACACGAGACGACTGGAGCAATGGCTGATGTGGGGGCTATGGGACCGAACGAGTTTCCCCCTCTGTATTCTCTCTCGGATATTGGTTTCCCTGACGACCATGATCCCTAGGACATTTCGGAGTGAGGAATCCCCTTAATCCACACTTAAAGCAAAAAGGGCTTTTAATGGGCTCTTCACAATAGATGTATGAATGCCCCATGCTTTAGCTATTCCAACACTGGATGCCTGAATAGTCCTGTTTCCTCGTCCTTCTGTAGTACAAGGCCGCAATCTGCGGGTCTACTTCGCAGTCTTCATTTTCAATCCGTATCTCCGGTGTTAGGGCTCCAACTTCATTAACGTGACGTCCATGATAACCGGTTGCAAGACTCCTGCTTTCCTCTAGCACAATGATAACAACTATTTATTTTATAAATATTTCTATTAATTTAATTAAATCTTTATTTAACAAAATTTATTTATTTTAATCAAATTTTCTTTTTTTTATTGATTCAAAAATTTTCATTTTAAAAAGGTAACAATTATTTTTAAATATTGAAATATTAATATAAACTAGAAAAGATTATTTGAAACAATATGTGGCTGTTAAAAGAGAATTTTATTTCTACGTTACAATAAAACAGTATAAATAGTAAATATTGTGTGTTAATTTTATTTTCAGCTCTTAGTTCAAAAATCATTTAGTTGATGTGGCAAAATTTTTTTTGATGTAATCCGTCAATAATGATTCATGAATGAGACTTTTAATTATATTATGCAATAGAGAGGTTTAATGTTCCACATTCATGCGATGCCTCATTAGTAATTCAAATCGACGGTTTAAACGTACGCCACGTATCTGGTGGCTATAATTCTTTTCCGCTGTGCCCGGTTTTGTAAGTTGCGCATTTCCATTTGCCTCAAGCGATATGGGTTTGTTTAATATTGGTTGTTTAATATTGCCACTTTTATAGCTTAGAAATTAATTGAATTAGACGTAGGCTACTTTTTAATAAATAAATAAATAATTCAAAATTTAATCACCTAAATGCTGAGTGGGTGCTTTTTCAATAGAAAAAAATATATATAGAAATTTATATCCTTTGCAGTGTCGATGTTAGTTGTTAACGTTTTCATAGTGTCTCTATGAAGTTAATAAGAAAACTACGGCAGTATCTCGTATAATTTTTTTTATATGTGCATCATTGACTGTTATTTTTATAAAGTTCTCAAAAGTGTAATGAAAATAAGGAGCAGAAATTAATAACGGCAATAATGGAGAATACAGCGGGTCAAAGGTTTGTGAGTGATAGGTAACAAGTGAGCAGAGGCTCGAATGTAGATACTTAGATCACTTAACATGTTTAGGGTATCAGCAGAGTTGCTTTCAAAAAAAGCTTATTCACCGTTTGAACCTCTTTCAATATGGGGCTTAGGAACAGTAAATAAGTCAAGTTTTTGTTAGTGAAAAGATTTGCTAAAAGCGATTCTCCGCAGCTGCAGCAGTGCCAAAATGTGTTTTCTGTTCTGGTCATTGATTTTCCCGTCAATTCTTTTTATGTCTACTTGTTGACAATCACGGAGTCATTTGCAATCGTTCGAGTCCGTCGTTTATGTCAACAGCATATAGCATTGCAGAGCTCCTTTGTCCATTGGCGGACTTGAAAAACCAGTTATATATATATCTGAAACGTGATTGTATTTAAATCTGGCACATTTTGCTTTAATTATCTAATTTGGCTTGCACTTTTCCCATAAAGTGAATTCATATCCTTATATTATAATTGAATATGCTCAAACATTAATATTGAGCAGTTTGATATTAGAAAAGGGGATCTCATCCGAGGCTTTTTGTAACATTTCATAGAATTAGCTTTTTCTCTCTAGTTTACTATATATGTAATTTAAAAAGTGGTACTTTCTTTGTTCGGTGCTAATTTTGTATGCAATTACTTACTTAATTAGCGCTTAACCGTCCAACAAGGCGCACCAGTCGTTTCTTAGTTTGGTTTACTGGCGCGTTTTGATCACACTAAGGGAACTTAAATCATTTTCCACCTGATTCTTTCAGTGGAGATGATTCTTTCAGTGGCCCGTAAATCCGTAGAGGATTTTTCTCTTCAACACTCTCAGAGCCCCTTCATCTGATGTCGTCATGGTCCATGTCTCTGCACCATATATGACGGGTACGATAAGTGACTTGTAGAGCATGATTTTCGTTTGTCGAGAGAGCACGTACTTTAAAATTGCCGACCTAACCAAAAGTAGCCTTTATTTACAAGAGTGATTTTTCGCTGGATTTCATAGCTGATGTTTGTGCTAATACTGGTTTGGTGTTTAACCAAATAAAAAAATATTTTATCTTTTAAAAATATTATTTTATTTATTTGAAGTTTAAAATATTAATAATCAAAATTTTCTTTTTGAAGTAATTGAAAAATTTTCATGTTAAAAAGAAAACTCAATTAAAAATTATTTAAAAATTAAAGTACAAAGTATATAACAAAATAGTTAATACTATAGCTGGTTCCCAAATAAACGAAGCCTTTTACTACTTCGAAATTATGGCTGACAACTGTGGCGCGGTTGCCATGGCCATCACCATACCCATCTTTTCTGCTTCTTTTTCCAGTTTGGAGTAAGCAAAACTTACAGCGCAGGTGCTTAGGCTGATGATGTCAATGTCGTCAGCATACGCAAATAATTGCACGCTATTATCGAATATTGTTGTAGAGATGTTAAGTTCTACAGCTTGTGCTATTTCCCCCAGCATCAAATTAAAGAAATCACACGATAGGGGCTTACCCTCTGTAACCTCGTTTAGTTTCGAACGGCTGGTGGAACAGTGCGAAGTGCGTTAGAGATATGCTCCCACTGCGCCTGCATTCCGGCGGGTTAACTTGTGCTCTCAGAGAGTAGTTGTGAAAGTCGGGTTGCGATTGTAGCCTTTTGACGCCTAGGATTCTTTGTGCTTTTGTTCCGTTGATCTATTTTGAAATGTTGCAGGGTTTCTTTAGAGTGCCCCTACCGTAAACCTAAATGTACCAAAATAGTGTTCCTTTTATTTCATTTAAGTTTAATTGTTTTTCTTTTATGAAATTTTCGTTTTATGGCTTCCGCCGCCTTTATGTTATTTATATCTTAATAGGAAAAGTTTTCCCATAAATTGAATCCATGTGAAAGTGATATGTCTCTATTTTTATGGGTCAGGGGCATTGCTTGCATACACGGTTAAGAATTTGATCCTTAATTATAAACTTTTTTTTGACTGCGTATATGACCAAACCACATTTGGTTTAAAATTCAAACTTTTCTTACCAAAATGACAGTTCAGAAAAATGTTTTAAAGTAAAGTTAAGAATCTTTAGAGTTTCACATTAAAACTGTCTTTTTTTTTAAATATGTATGTTTGATGAGCTTGAGGCCGTAAAGTAAATAAAACACGTTCCTTTTAAAAATATTTAATTGGTCGATATTTTTTATGAATTTTAAACTAAAAAGTCTTACACCCAAACGTGATCATATTTAAATGTGATCCAAGCTACATATAATTATACGTTAGTGTTAAGCAGCTTAGTATTAGAAAAGATCTTACCGAATCTCGCCCGACGAAATTAAAGAAAAGATTCACCGTCTTATATTAATCTCGCAAACAAACTATTATTCCACGGAAATGCTAAGTTTAAATGTCAGGACAAAAAGCAAGTTCTTCCCCTTAATCCATTCATTGACCAAAGGGGAATTATGAGGGTGGGTGGTCGTCTTACATCGTTCAAGGATCTCCTCAATTACACCTGACGGTTCTCTCGCCTACTCCATCAATCTAGACATCTGATATCTCTTACTTAATTGGCGTTTAACCGTTTAAACGCGTATGGCCGTCCAACAAGGCGCGCCAGTCGCTCCTCTCTGCCAACCGGCACCAATTGGTCACACCAATGGAGTTTAAATCGTTTTCCACCTGGTCTTTCCAACGGAGTGGGGGCCGCCATCTACCTCTTTTCACATAGTGACTCACTAAGGCTCTCCACACTCGCTCTTGAGTCCCCATCAATCATCAGCAGTAAATCATCCGTATACACGTAACACTCACAAAGCGGCTCGAGCTGTCCAAGGAGGGAATCCATCATCATGTTCCATATATATGGACCACAGATTGACAACCTCGAGTCACCTCCCTTTCCACAATTTCACCCATACCAACGATAGAAGCTGTTCTGTCCGAAAAATAATTCTTCCAAAGGGAGATTTCCGCCCAGCCGAGCTCCTCTAACCGCTCGATAACCCTGTCCCAGCGCAGGAAATCAAACGCCTCCTTAACGTCACTATATATGCCAAGGACGTATTTATTGACACTATTATCTACCACATCAAGAACATAAATCTAGGTGTCTTCAATGCTACGTCCTTTCCTGAACCCAAACTGACTATCCGACTTTTACCCCCAATAAGCTCCTGAAGTCGCTCAACCATAACCCCATCCAGTACTTTACCAAGCACTGCAAGAAGGCTGATACCTGGATAAGATCGAGGATCAGACCTTATTTTGGCAGGCGACTTCAAGATAACGATAACCCTAGCCGTATGCATTTCTCATAAACTGCTTCCAAGTATTCCGGGATATACTTCCACAAGCACTTGCACATCGCTCCGTTTATCCCATCAAACCCCGGAGATCGTTTAGACCCAACCAGGCCAAATGCATATTGTAATTCTTCCACTCTTAATGGAGGTACAGGTACATCCTGAGCAAGAGACTATACCTGCACCTCAGCCCTACGAAAGAACCCTTCAAATAGTAGCTGAGAGCATTCCCTCCTTGTTGATACCGTCGTCTCGCCGACACGGATGGAATTAATTTCTGTCTGACGACGACCCCGGCAGATCCTGTAGACCCAACCACAAGGGTCGTCCGAATTTTCAGACACGAAGTTGCCCCATTCTTCTTTTATACTCACTCATTTCCCTACTTAGTTGCCTCCTAAGCGGAGACAAGACACGCCATCGGAATCAATCTGCCTGGCGCGTTGAAACTGACCTCTCAGGCGTCTGACAGATCTCTTTTGGTTTAGCTCATGCGTCCACCATCTGACACGATGATACCATTCTTTCTTCAACCTTTGAAACATACTATAATTTACTCTGCACACACACTCATTCAATCGGGAAATCTGTTCATCCACTGGCAACTCTGTAAATACGTTAAGAGTAATTTCTCAACGCCCAAACCGTACAGGTTCCAGTCTGGCCCAGCAATGCACCACTTCTATTCTTCAACGGTATCATTTGGGGAAGATCGGGGAGCATTCATGATTTGAATGAAATTATGATCGCTTATCCCTTCACCTCCCCTTACACTCCACACAAACTCAAACACTCTTGTTGCTGCCTCATTCATAAGAGTAACATCAATGTCAATCTTACCCAAAGGTCCATCGAATGTGTACCACTCACTTGGTTCCTTCATAACATGAACACATGTAGTAAGTTTGGTGATAAACCAAATAATAAAAATATTTATTTATGTATTTTTTAAATTTATTTTATTCATTTGAGGTATTTATTTTAAACTCGTTAAAATTTTCTTTTTTTATGTAATATAAAAATTTTCAATTTCAAAATACAACTCAATTAAAAAAATAGTTTAATATTTTATTATAATAATTAACACTTTATTTACTCCCCCTCCATTATATTTGGTATTAAACCAAATAATAAAATATTTATCTTTTAAAAAATATTATTTTTATTGATTTGAAGTTATCATAAATTAATAATCAAAATTTTCATTGTGAAGTTACTGAAAATTTTTCAAGTTAAAAAGAAAATTTAATTAAAAATTATTTTTAAGAATTAAAGTACAAAGTAGTTAACAGTATCTATAGTAAGTACCTGTAGATCCAATATTATTAATAGAATTCTCTTTTAGTTTGAATATAAAAATATTTTATTTTTAAAATAGTTAAAATGTAGGTTTTAACATTAAACGAACTTTTAATAGAATGCAAATTTTTTAAATAACAAAATTCAAAATTGAAAACTAAATAACATGAATACATTTTTTAAAAGTAAAAAAGTATAATATTTAAGTTATATTTATAAACAAACCCTACAATACTCCCCCTTCAAGAAAAATCAA
This sequence comes from Eurosta solidaginis, assembly GCF_040869045.1. NCBI lineage: Eukaryota > Metazoa > Arthropoda > Insecta > Diptera > Tephritidae > Eurosta > Eurosta solidaginis. Next base: position 86,994,393 of record NC_090319.1, on the reverse strand, counting down.
CGTCAAATAAATTAAAAGTAAGCAATACCGTTTTCACACAGGAACTTAATCGATTCTATTTAATGAAATAATTAAGATTCCCTTTTCCTTTTGCTTCATTAAGCGAACATCTGTCAGCAGTCCCAAAAAATACATATTTCGTTTTTACAAAAAATAGGATAATGGAAAGCAACCGTTCCCTTTTTAACTATAAATACAATAAAAAATAAAATGCATGCTCAACTACCCATAAATGTTGCACCTAACCAAATATGTGCCTATTTTTGAAAAAGCCATATTATCTTTTGCACCAAATGCAGCGAAATTTAAATTTTGAATTTTTTCTTATTTTTCTATATTTCGTAAATTATTAAAAATAAGTTATTTTTGATTGTCATTTGTTAGATTGGCAATAAAATTCGAAGCACCAAGCAAAGCCGGTTGGATTTTTCACTCAATTAGGCAATTAATAAAGCAATAATGAGATAATTAAGAATTTGTATGGAAGATTGAGTTCAATTAGGGCTTTAACGTAGAGAACTTCACTAAACTTCAGTGTGACATTGGCATTAGTTGCTTTTAAAAAACTCACAAACTTTCTGTGAGTGAGTGAATGGTGCCCTCCACGTATTTCGTTTATTATTTGTTCTGAAGTTTTCATGACAGGCTGTACACTTGAAACATTTTGTAGCTAGTGCAACTTGATGAATTATGCAATGAAAATTCTTTCCTCACATCCAATTTTTGCTCAATTGGCCTATTAAACCTTCGTTTCTACCAGTCATGACGCATGCACCATCTGAACATAATCCTGCAAATTTATTCCTATCAAAAACTGAAAAATCTTTTCGTTCATTAGATCAAAGAAGACCGACCTTACCTTTCACATTCCCAAAGAATGTTGCAAGCGAAAACATTGTTTCTGTCACTTTGTAATTTACATCTACTATTCGCACGCATATTACCAATAGACATAGATCATTAATATCGGTAGTTTTGTCGAAGTACAGAGAAAACATTTTACAATCATTAATATTTTTCTTAATTGCGGATTCTATGCATATTCCCAATTCATCTGCCCGCCGGAACATAGTTAGGGGAGAAATTGGAATATTTTCAACCTCATCTGAATCCACCTTAATTTTTTGCATAATTTTGGTATAAATGTTTTTAATAAGTATACCATCTGTAAAAGGCCGGCCTTGTTTGGCAATATACATATATCTAGGGTTATAAGGGAAGAAAGTTCAGTTTTTAGTATCCTTTTTGAATTTGTAACAGCTTCCTCATCTTCGATCTGAACCAACCACCCTTTTATCTTTTGCAAAAAAGTAAATTTTTTGTCTAAAAAACTTCATTCTAATTTACTGGTCATACATTTTAATATCTTTGTGAAAAGAATCAAAATGTCTCTAAGATTGCAACACCAAATACATTGCATTTTGCCAAAGGCATTTGCAATCATGAAACATTTTTCAAAGGACAAGTTTATTTTCAGTGGTAAAGCGTTGCGACAAGCCGTGATGCGCATTCGTTGCTGTCTCCCTAACGACTGAATAACGGAGAGTATGAATACGTGTGAAGCAAGTCTGGCTCAATTGAGCTATGGTGTGCCGACCACTACCACACAATTAGTAGCATTGTTGTTACTACTACTAGGCTGATTGTTTCTACTAGTTCTATTTCTGGAATTATTGCTTCTATAAAAACCTGTAAATTTTATGATAGTAGTTGTTTCTATTGTTATGTCTAAATCTTGCGCTTGAATTATTGTACCTACTATTGAAACTATTACCTTAAAATTTCCTCGAAAACTACATGGCTAATTACCACGAGAACGAAACTAGCAACTGTCTTTCTTTAACTTCATTATTACGCTCAACTATCATTTCCGCATCGGCGGCCACCGTGGTGTGATGGTAGCGTGCTCCGCCTACCACACCGTATGCCTTGGGTTCACACCCCGGGCAAAGCAACATCAAAATTTTAGAAATAAAGTTTTTCAATTAGAAGAAAATTTTTCTAAGCGGGGTCGCCCCTCGGCAGTGTTTGGCAAGCGCTGCGGGTGTATTTCTCCCATGAAAAGCTCTCAATGAAAACCCACCTGCCTTGCAGATGCCGTTCGAAGTCGGTATAAAACATGTAGGTCCCGTCCGGCCGATTGGTAGGGAAAATCAATAGCACGACGCAAATTGGAAGAGAAGCTCGGCCTTAGATCTCTTCGGAGGTTATCGCACCTTACATTTATTTATTTTATCATTTCCGCAACTACGTCTTTTGAATCACTGAATGTAATTGAAGTCAGAATAGATTTAACAAATAACGAACGAGTGCTCAATCTGCACACATCCACTGTTTGCTCTACGGTGATTTCATTTACCTTGGCTTGTGTCATACCTTCAATTATCAAAGAACGCTCCAATGCGTCGGATAATTTTTCGACACGCTTAGCAAAGTCCGAGTAGATGTTATTGATGACATGTAAATACGTAATTTTACCGGAAACACCTTTCCAATTGTCCTGTGTTTTTTTATTTATCAAAGCAAACTTTATACCATCAAGTGCATTTTTAACTGCTGGCATTGCTTCGCATGCTTTTCCCTCAAGTTTTGATTTCAAAGATGCTACAAAAGTACTATTAAAATTTTGATCTGATACATAAGTCTTTGGGTTGCGCGTGTGCAAAGGGTTGGTTGACCGATGCATGTTTATGTTTGTGCGTGTCCACTTCTCTTCTCCAAATGTTCAGTGTACATTAGGGTGACCCTATATTTAAAATCTATGTGGGCGGAAATGTAAATATTTTGCTTGCGTGCACAAGTGCGCAAGTCTAATTTGTACTTCAATTCAGTAATTATTATTTCAATATACAACAGAATATATATATTTTGGCGTATAATTCATAAAGATTTATGTTCATTTCGGGTACTTCAAATGTATAAGTAATAATTCAAAGTTATGAATTCAAATATGTATTGTATTACAAAATTTATGTTTAAAAATGTATATGTATGTATATGTTGTGAGAGTACAAAACTCTCGCTTTTGGGGTCCTCACATGATTTGGATTCCAAATAAGGGCGAAAAAGGAACCTGTACATAAAAACAGCAGTTAGAAATAATATATAACCACAACTGCTATGTTAGTACTAAACTGAAATATTCACACCTACATATGAGGCGCTCAGCGCCAAAACGGCATAAGCCAAAAAAATGGTTCCGAGAAAAACGAAGTTAAAAGAAAAGTTTTTTAAAGAATTTTATTTTTTTTATCAATCGCAAATAAAGATTAGTTTTAATATTTGTTTTAGGTTAATCATTAGGTGTTTATTAACTTACAAAGAGACTGTTTTAAACGGTTAATACAAAAATTAAAGTGGCTTAGGCCATTTTGGAATCCATTTAAAAAATATATATTGATAGGAACTGGGGGTTATACTAATTTCACACAGACGGCTTATTGAATAATAAAGGCAATTTTCTACATTAAGACGCTTATTGAGCTCAATCTTCCCTACAAAATTCGAATCTATTATTATTTCATTAGTAGCTAATCGAATGCCTAATGAAGTCAAAAGCACAATGCAACTCTGTTGGCAGCGTTCCGCTTCCGTTTCCGTTTCTTAGTTTTCAAAGCAAATGTCATTGTCTGCATGGCGGAACGATACAAGGTGGCCGCATCGAACAGCTGATTATAACCTTTTTTATTTGATTTGATACATCAACTACCGGCGCAGTACGATTTTGACATTTGTCCATCGAATTTACAAGTACATGGAATTTTTTTTGTTTGTAGTATGTCACCATGCTCCCACTTTGTATCGTTCCGCCATGATTGTCTGTCTCATCCTTCATACTAATCGAGCAGTTACTTCTGTGTGAAAGCAAAAAATTTACGATTTCATTAGCAGGTGAAATGAGATCATTAAGTTTCTGTGTGAAAACAGTATTAGGCCATTTTGGCTCCATTAATTAAAACATAGAAAATTTCTTCAGATAAATAATAAAAGTATTTTTTAGCGTTTTAAATAATACAAATTAATAATTATTATTATTCGTGTTTTTCCTGAATATCTTCGTCTTCGGCTCTCGAATTTGTTTTTAAATTATTATAAAAAGCTTTATGGGAGGTAAGAACTCTTTAAGTTCAATGAATCTTCCTCCAGGATAAAGCGTTTCCAATTCCAAATCTACGAACTCGCTGGAGTTCCTCTTTGAAATATCAACTTCTTGAAATAAAACATCTATGTCATTTGAATATTTGTATTGAATTATATGCACCTATTACCGTTTACAACTCAACTCTGGTTGGGTTGAAATTTCGCAATTTGGTATTACAGATTACAACTCAACCTGTCAAAAAAAATGTCGGTTGAGTTGTCTAGTCTAACAACTTTTTGTGGCATTACCGTTTACAACCTTGTGTTGGTGTAGTTGTCAAAGACGTCAAAATCTTACAACTGATTACTAGCAGTTGTCTCATACAATTTTGCAGTTGTCTTGTAAAAATATAAAGTTTTTCAAGACGGTTCACCACCTAATTTTTAACAAAAATTTTCAAAGCTGGTATCAAAAGACACGTTTCGACCTCCGATTTAAGAATCCGAAAACAAAAATTTAATTTCTGGCATCATTTCGGTTCAAATTTCCATGTGGTTGTTGTATTTTGCCAGATTTTTTGTACACACTAATGTAGAAAGGCGTTGGACCAGGCATGCTTAACCAACGAACCGATATCATTTCGTTACGATAATTAACGTTAATAAACGAAACAAAGTCTTTTCGTTTCGTTTATTAACGTTAAGAACGTCAAATTAACGAAATAGTTTTGTTTCGTTTTCTGCCATATCAAAACGAAATCAAATCGTTTATGTTGATTACTAATTTCAAACTATGCTGGCAAAGCTGATTGATGGCGGAGTCATTAAAGGTGAAAGCATTAGCCAATCTGATTGCAACTTTTCTCATGAATTTTGACAGTGCGAACATTTCTCAGAGTATTTTTGACATTACCACCAACGAATTACACAAACAAATTACATGGAGTTTGTGTGTGTATGTCCGCTCGCTGTTACCACCTTACGGCTCGACCATGGCTATAGCATTGCCAGCACAATTCAAACATAAAGTATCACGTGTTTGTTAACGTTTTTAACGTTAACGAAAGCTTTTCGTTTCGGTTAAAAACGAGATACAATTTATCTTGATAACTTCTTTATCAATAATATTTCGAAGTGTTTCAACAGAAACGGTGGAAATTTTTTGATAAACGATTAGCTTAACGTTAAGGTGCATCCCTGCGTTGGACCCACCCAGGGTTATTTTTACAAATCCCGGCCAAAGGCCGCCAACGCAGAAAGATGTTCTGTGCAAAAAAAAATCTGGATCGGGCCTCATATTTCGGACCCTCGGGCCATTTTGTGTTTTTTTGTAAATATTTTTTGACAAATAAAATTTTTAATTTCCGCTTTCGAATCCTAAAAACGGAGATCGAAACGCGTCTTTTGATACCACCTTTGATAAGAGTTAGATGCACGGGCTCATAAAACGTTACCAAAAATAAAACAAAAAATTTAAAGCCGGTAGTTAAACCTTTTTTAATCAAACAATTATCAGCAATATTGTAGACATTTGTAGAAAAAACAACGTTTAAACCAAGGGTTGCATTGCGTAACTTTCTGACTTTATGGAGCGACATTCCGAAGTTGGACGAGGCTGGCCGCAGTTCGGATGCAGCCAAAATAGGTGCAATTATGCGAACGTGAGTTCCATTGAGAGTAAAATACAATTTTTGCTGTAGGATTTTAATCCAATTCGCACAAATATGCTCCTCAATAATATCTAAAACCAGTCCAATACGAAAATCATTTCCACAGCATTTTTGATAGCTGCCATCAGCAAGGAATCTGAGTGTGGCGCATAATTTTAAAATAGGGGTAAAGCCTTCTCTGTTGTTGTTGTTGTCGTTGTAGCGAAAAGGTTGCTCCCCGAAGGCTTTGGGGAGTGTTATCGATGTGATGGTCCTTTGCCGGATACAGATCCGGTACGCTCCGGTACCACAGCACCATTAAGGTGCTAGCCCGACCATCTCGGGAACGATTTATGTGGCCACATTAAACCTTCAGGCCATCCCCTCCCTCACCACCCCCAAGTTCCATGAGGAGCTTGGGGTCGCCAGAGCCTCGTCTGTTAGTGAAACAGGATTCGCCGCGGATAGGTGAGGTTGACAATTGGGTTTGGAGAAGCTATATGTTGCGCTGGCAACCTGAAGGGTTGCGCTACACACCCCTTGAAGCTGGTATTTTAGTCGCCTCTTACGACAGGCATACCTACCGCCGGTATATTCTGACCCCTTACCCGCTGGGGGTAAAGCCTTCCCTCGAACGCGTTTGTGGAAATGGTCCTTAATTGTGTTTAGTAATGAGCAAAATGCTTCCTTTCAAATCTACAAAATAACTTCATTTGAAGCTCATCATTTGTCACTTGAACATTTTTTTACTTGGTGATTGGTAGTTCCAAGGGATTGGAATGATCACGCGAATGTTTTTCGTATTCGCGACATATCAATCACCAACATTTTCGCCATTATAAAATAGATTTCATATAATATCCGTTTTGCTTTTAATAACAAAATCACTTTTGCAAATGCTTAAATTTCCGCCACAAATTGATCAACTGTTCATATATCTGTCAAATCATCATTTTCTTAGGTTGGCAACCCAACTCAACTTCAACTGAAATAAGTTGTAATTCGTAATACCAAACAGGAGTTGAGTTGTCTTAAAGTTGAGTTGTTTTAATTACAACCCAACTAAGTTGGGTTGTTAACCATAATAGGGGCATTAAATTACTTCACATTTTGGAATCGAAGCCACTGAATCGAATCTTAAGCCATTCAACTTTTGAAGATTTTTCTGTTTGTCACTAGTTTCTCGATTAAGAATATGCTTTTAATGCCGTCATATTTACCAAGTGAAATGGTTCCCTTTTTTGCCGTGATGATTACACGATCCCAATCATCAGGCGTAAAAATGTCCTTATAATATTGATCGCATGGTAGGAATGAGTGGCCAGATACTAAAAATTTGTGGTCTATCTGTTCCACTGGGAAGGTCGAATTATTGACCATGTATGTGCAAATAGTGCTCATTCTTATGTTCCGGTTTTGGCCACCACATTGATCACTATACATTATTAAGTTGTTACATTTGACATTGGCTTTCACGTAATGCATAATGCATGACCCTATTTCCTGTGGGCGACGTGAAGCTATTCCCTCATTATTAGCAGTCAGCCGCTCAACTAAAGTGGTACACTCAGGCATATGTTTTTTTTTATAAATTTATTTTTCCATGTTCACAAAAAGTGATTTTCAATTATTGCCATAAAGATGTATGCAATGAGTATTGCATAGAATATAAACCGAGCTGCTTATTCAGCATAAAGTATATATAAACACTGTGGCGCGTAATCATAGTCAAAATAAAATGGATTTTAAATTTAGCTGCGGCTTTTTGACATAATTTTCTGTGAGCTATATGTCAAAAAAGCTGAAACTAAATTTAAAACCTATTTTATTTTGACTATGAATATGCGCCTGTAAAAATATTTACAAACAATCAATATTAACAAACAATCTATTGATTTATTGGTTTACACTGTTTTCTCTTATTTACAATTGTCAGGTGTTTCCCTGCAATATTGCCAGCTCGTTAAAACGACGTTATTCCAAAAAAATTACACTGCAAAGTTTTCCGAAATAACAAAAGTAATACTGGCTACGTATTGGGTTTGACAGTCGCAGTGAATACGTAGAGGGCAAACGTGAATACGTAAGAAATTATAAAATACCAACTTCTAGGTGAAAGTGAATGTGAGTGAATGCGACGCAAACATTCACGGTGACATAAATAATACGGGCCTTAGTTGTTTTACATATAAAATTTACTTATGATGCGCTTACATACTTTTCACCACTAATGCTAGTAAAAACCTCAAAATTTTTCATTACATTCATGATTTGCTCTGCGATCAACCATTCTTCTATGAACAATAAATCTACACTGCTAAAGTCCTTCATCTATAACGCTTGTGGATGACTGAGTTAGCTTGGTAATAACCGCGTATTTCATAACCAATATTCGCTTAAGCATGTCGTACGTTGAGTTACAGCGAGTTGCAACATCATTTATAAGTTTATAAGCGGGCAATTGCTATCTGTTTGCGGTATTATGAAACTGCCAATTAGCATAAGAACTTCTTCGAAAAAGCCTTACAGTTGCCTTTACCTTATTCAGAACTGATTGAACCTCCATTAGTCCTGACTGTGCTACTAAATTCAAGCTATGTGCAAATAACTCCAAGCATAAAGCCACATACCACTGCTGTCTTCATATTTGTCGCATTATCTGTGACTATTACTGCAATTTGTGTGGATAAGCCCCAACCCTATATAATACTGTTTATTTTCTTTGTTAAGTTTTCACCTGTATGTCGCTTCTTTGCTCTGCCAGGTGGCGCCAATTAGTCACACCAAGGGAGTTTAAATCGTTTACCACCAGGTCCTTCCTGACGCACCTAAACCTCGGTGGCCCCTTACCTGGTAACCTACATATGTGCCTTCTAAATGAATAAGAAAGTCAGCATTCCCATTTAATTACAATGTTTATTTACAAGGCATTGTGAAATATTAAAATTGGAGCGTATAAAACTTTCTCACTACCATTTCCAACTCTTGTGTCGTGGAAGAATTATGCGCTAAGTTAGATGAATTTTCTAATAGGAATTACTTAAGGTGCTGTGAAACAATTTAAAAAAAAATTCCACCACAGTAAGTAATTATCAATATGTTGATTAGATTTTACTTTCGATTGTGGGATTGGGTTCGTCGTCCCTGTGCGGTAAATCGCTGTATCCATTTAGGAGAGCAGAGAAGTTTTCCCTCCATAATCTAAGTATTCTCTGAACATCGGCTACAAAGTCGCCGTTTTCTTTAGAAGATACAGCTACCATATAAAGGCACGAAAGGGTTTCATGTGTATCCCTTCGCAGCACATAGCGTTTGCAACTATTTCTTTAAATTCTTCTCTACTTACTCAATCTTCACTTGACATTGAGATCCTGAAAGAACACGATGATGCACATGTGGCTTGATACAACCACTCTATATCGTGATGTATATTGAAACGATTTTCCGTCCTCCCTTGTCAAATTTGGTTTCGAGACAAACCCGTTTCGCGTTGTACCATCATCAGTGTCGATTTTCGTTCTCGTCTTTATACATTTTCCAGAATTTCATAGATAAACTATCATTATAATACTCCAACAACGTGATCATTTGCTTTAGTAGTAAAATTTCACTTTGCACCAATCCTCTAGAAATGTTCCAGCATATATTGAGTAGATGAATCTCCTTCAAGATAGAAATTTTTTTGGATGTTCATAATTGTTAAGGGCATATAGAAAACCTCTAAGGGCTGAGTGTTGGATATACGTAGCAACTGAACACCTACCGCGTGTTGACTTTGTTGTCGTTGTGAGAATTTAGTAAAGCTAGGCCTATCATTCGTTCATTTTCATTGTAATATTCAGCCAGGTTTTTAAGTTTCAGATATTATTTTCGGCGATCGCATTACTAACTGGAAGTGTGGCCAGAGTGCAAAGCAATTTGTGAGCTGGTAGTAATGGTATTTATCGCCTATAGCAAGAACTACTGCTGATCTCGGGCTTGTTTTATGATTTTTTCTTTCCGCAGAATATTTGATATCTAATAGCATATTTTTTTCGTTAATGTATCCAATTTTGAAATGAATACCATTTTCCGCTCCAGAATCTCCGCTCAATGATTAATGGTGCCTCCCATGGACATTGATAAATTTCTATTTTGTTTATTTTAATACATATTTTTATTTTAAGTAAAGTTTAACTTTTTATTTTATTCTACAACTGTGTACAATTTCCATTTTTAATTATCAAACAATTTTCGTTAACAAAATGAAACTTGAATATTAATATTTAAAAGTATAAAATTAGTAGAAAAACAATTAAGTAACATTTTACCAGTATATATCAATAAAAGATCTTTCCAAAATTTTATATATTCAATTTTCATTTTGACTTACAATTTTTAAATACTCAAAAACCAAAAGCTAAGACAATTTTAAAATAATAAAAATAAAGTACATATACAAAGATGATGTATAAAAACACTACACCTACGAAAGTGGATCGCACATTTTAATCAACTGTTTTGCCAAGTTTTGTTTTCAATATAGATTGCCTTAGCCACTTTTAAAAACGTTTGGATGCGTAATAATTTTTGTTTCTTCAAGTCGTTTTGTAATTAGTATATCTTGTAATATTTGCAAATTCCTTTCTCTTCATAATGATTTTGAAATTAATGTGCATGGGATCATTAAAACTACTGTCGCTTCAGACTGAAATTTTACACAAGTATATAAAATTCATCATGAAAATTGTCCTTAGAGTTGCATATCATTCGATAATATACCAACTTCTTTATAAATAGGTATGTTGAAATTTGCACCCCGTTTGAGACCAAACTATAATTTTAAGGTCTAAAAAATTTTATATATATCGATAGGTCTTCTCAACAAGCAGTGTGCTAAACTTATGCCAAAATTTGAAGTCCAAAATTATATATTTTCGTAATTATAAGTGAATACATATGTTGATCCGTTGATGTTATAGGTTTTAGCTTGCAATGAATCGACATTTTTAAGAATTTTTTCTTCCATTATCCGCAAGTTTCAAATTTATTTTCTGTAAAATATTTTCTTTTGTAAAATGATCTTGGTACATTATATTCTTTATCGATGTTCAAAATTCTCCAATTATCTGTTCTACAGCTTGAAATAATTTCTTCGATGTCATTTGAATTTCTTTTTTCCTAGCCTATTTTCTCCATACCCTTCTTCTTCGCATGGGTAAGCAGTGGAGCACTGTTCAAAAATATGAACTGATCTTTAGCATACTACGCATTCATAGACCCCGGCCGGTTGATGCCCGTTTGAACAAGCAGGGCAGTCAGACTCTTCTTTAAGATCCTGTGAAATCAATACATTATTCTGGGCAAAATTTAATCCTTCAACAAGATCGTTTTGTGTCTCCTCAATCATAACGTCGCTTTGGGTTTAACAACATATATAGTCCATTTTTGGCTTATTATGGAAATTTTGCGCGTACATGCACCAATCCACGCGCAGCGCACTATTTGACCCTTAACTTTTTTTTAATTTGTAAATTTTGACTTTACGCTGGGTTTTTTTTTATATTATGTCTTTATTAATGACTTGTTAACAATTTTTCACTTTTTTCTCTTAACTTATGCCTGGTTTTTCAGTGCGAGTTTAAACTTTAGTTTTAGTTGACTAGAGTTTAACCTCGCCACTTTATTCGATAACGTAAAATTTTACTGCTCATATCGGCTTAAGCGCCTGAAGTGGCAGGGTCAAAATCTGATAGTCAACGTTAGCTGCAGTTTAGACTTGCACTGATAAACCCGGCATTAGCCTTTCACTTTAAGCTTTTGTTTTAGTTTCATTAACTAAATTTCACTTAACTTCGTTTAAAATTTACTATTTTTAGTATTGATCTTGCAGAGTTTCGTGAGAACTTCTAGAGAGTTTTTTGATATCGCTGATTGTGGTTGATAGTTCACCTTGTTGCCGATATTTCTCACATTGCTCTTGGCGTGGGACCCTGTTAATAATTCGGCTGCTTTTCATTGTGTAAGGAAACAAGTATTTATCGATAATATTTTGATTTTCTTCGTCTTTAGTTATTTTCCTCCCAATGAAGTTTTAGCAGCTCACCTTCCGCTCTATAATATAGGTGCCGATGGAAATAGCCAGTGAGGGAGGGAGTCCTATGCACTCCAATTAATTGATCAAAACCTGAGATTTTTGTCACAGCCTTCACCATAGTATTATAGGGTGGCGGACTATAAATTGATTTGAAATTTTTTCTGACTGGATCCATATATGTTATTCTAGCTAGCAGCCGTCCAAGTGTCCACAAGCGGTTTCGAATCATTTCCTCCTGTTGTTTATAATATTTCTCGCAGGAACATTTTCTGAATTTGATCAATAGCTCACCATTCCTTACCAGCCGGAGATCTTCCTTTAATCGTAATGATGTTTAAAAGTCGCTGGTAACATTTTCATGCAAGGTGCGCACGCTGATAATATCGTCTCTTAAATCCTCTATGGTGACGATGGTTTTAGGCTCCGATGAAACGTAGCTAAAGAGATGTGTCTCCGGTGGATGATGTTTTGAAAAAGAGAAGGAAATAGTAATTAGAAGTTGCTTTATATTAACACTAGAAATAAATTATAGTTTTACATTTTGAAAAATTAACCATATAAACACGCCTACCTGAATAGCTCAATTACTTTTCAGAACATTTCACATTCAAGAAATTTACACTTACCCAAGTTGGTAGTTGGCACTGCGTTCTTTGAAGACATTGCTTCATGCCTGAAATGGAGGAAACAGACGAAGTTCTACTTCTTTCTGAAGCTTTCAATTTTTAAATTCTCCATCCGTTTGTAGCACAAAGCAGGATCAGACGGAAATGAAAAACATGTTAAACGCGCGTCCGACCGAGCATTGCTGCAGCAACCGGGCGCGCAACACTTACGTAGTGGAGGCATTTTTTTTTTTGTTTTTTTTTTTTTAGAATTATTATTTAGATATTAAAATCTAGATAGTCCTGTTTTTTAATTAAAAACAATTTCGTTAGTAAAATAATTTTTTTTTGCTCACAAATATAAAAAAATTTCAACTTTCTTCGAAATCTTATCAATATTAGATGTTCCCTGCAATTTTATCAATTTTATCGAAATTTCCCTAGAAGATTTTGAGGAAGGAACAGTTACATTTTTCCAATAAATAAAAAAGCTTTATCTTTTCGTACATTAAGTTGTGGGAAGCAGGGGTAGAAAGTTTTAAAACCCATTATAAAATGATCGCGTCCGATCACAAATACACATTTGAAGAGTTTACGACTATCTTATGCCGAATTGAGGCATGCCTCAACTACAGGCCATTTTCTCGTGGGCGGGCATATGTTAGCTCCACCCGAGATCGACTGTAATGAGAATACTGCCTCAATAGTTAATAGATAGCAGAAAATGAAGGCCCTACACCAAACATTTTGCAAAAGATGGAAATCGGAATATCTCACCGAGATCCAGAAACGATATAAGTGGAAACATCCACAATCAAACTTAAAACGCGGGGACCTAGTCGTCATAAAGGAGGACAACCTCCAACCCAACGAGTGGAGAATGGGGAGAATCGTCAACATACACTTAGGATCTGATAACCGTGTACGTGTTGGCGTCAATAACATCAAGGGACAAATTACCAGACCAATTGCGAAATTGGTACTACTTCCGTTCAAATACAAGGAAGATAAAATTTAATAGTCCAAATTCTTCTATCCCTTCCTTCGTATATATGTATATCAACAATTCCTCACCTCACCTAAAATCGTCCATCAGCTAAGCACGACGCGTGCTTGTGCGCTGGTCGACTGTACAATGGAAGCCTTTCTCATGTTATGTAACATCGTCAATAAACAAATGAAAAATAAAAGTTTTAGGTCCTTTTACTTCTCGGGAGCTCTTTTTCCTTTGGGTTTCATTTTCCACCATAATATATGCCATAGACTATAGTTATGTCTTATACATCCAACTGGGTTTTCGAGAGCAGCAGTAGCATAAAAGGTCTACTCACCTAATGATCTACGCTGACGTCATGGTTGGTAGAACGTGTAGCACTCAGCAACCACGCAAACAACGTCGCGAAGGTTATACAAGACGAGGGTGTGCTGAACCACGTTTTTTTCTTTCAACTTTAATTTCATTTACTTTAAAGTAAACGATGCTAATAATACGAAATGTGAAAAAAACTTTATTTTTAATTGCTTACTATGTCAATAATTTTTCCAATATCTTGAATAGATTTTGTCAGAGTTGCTCTCTGCGGATGAATCTTGTTCCGAAAATTAATATATAAATTTTTTGATCCTACCATCGGCATTAGATCCAAACTTATTAATGTAAACTGGGGAAAATGATGGAGGGGGATTTAAATCGTTCTTACTTCTTTCGCTCACTTCTTACGCTTTCTTCGTTCTCTTGTTCCTTAAGTAGTACTTTGGCAAAACCAAGTACATCTCGTGAGGTAATCAATTTTCTATGGTGGGATCTATGAATAACCTCAGGTTTGACCCATAAAATTGCTTATATCTGTGACATTATTTTCATCCACATTTTCTTCAGCATACGTCGTTGCAACATGTTTTCTCAAGTATGTTCCCCGTAACTTTTCAGGGTACTCAACGTCGCATTCATCTGAAAACTGTCGCATCAACTTGCAGACGTTATTTAAACCTTCCATCAGTAAAACACGGTCGGGTGCAATAAAATCAAAGTTATATACTTCCATTTTTCGAGTTTTAGAAGAAAAGGGAGCAAGCGCTTCCCAATTTTCCCGTTATTATAAATCTTGAGTACTTTACGGCTAAGTTTTTCTCCATTGCAGACAGTTTCTCATAAACTTCTGGATTCTCGGCTTCTCATATATTCTCTCCATTGAATTCAGGTCAAGGATGAGCGCTATCTTGAGTGAAGAGTCTGAATCGATGTTAATGTAAAATGGAGAAGACTTAGCCTGGCCTGATAAGTGTATTGATCTTGCAGAGTTTCGTGAGAACTTCTAGAGAGTTTTTTGATATCGCTGATTGTGGTTGATAGTTCAACTTGTTGCCGATATTTCTCACATTGCTCTTGGCGTGGGACCCTGTTAATAATTCGGCTGCTTTTCATTGTGTAAGGAAACAAGTATTTATCGATAATATTTTGATTTTCTTCGTCTTTAGTTATTTTCCTCCCAATGAAGTTTTAGCAGCTCACCTTCCGCTCTATAATATAGGTGCCGATGGAAGTAGCCAGTGAGGGAGGGAGTCCTATGCACTCCAATTAATTGATCAAAACCTGAGATTTTTGTCACAGCCTTCACCATAGTATTATAGGGTGGCGGACTATAAATTGATTTGAAATTTTTTTTGACTGGATCCATATATGTTATTCCAGCTAGCAGCCGTCCAAGTGTCCACAAGCGGTTTCGAATCATTTCCTCCTGTTGTTTATAATATTTCGCGCAGGAACATTTTCTGAATTTGATCAATAGCTCACCATTCCTTACCAGCCGGAGATCTTCCTTTAATCGTAATGATGTTTAAAAGTCGCTGGTAACATTTTCATGCAAGGTGCGCACGCTGATAATATCGTCTCTTAAATCCTCTATGGTGACGATGGTTGTAGGCTCCGATGAAACGTAGCTAAAGAGATGTGTCTCCGGTGGATGATGTTTTGAAAAAGAGAAGGAAATAGTAATTAGAAGTTGCTTTATATTAACACTAGAAATAAATTATAGTTTTACATTTTGAAAAATTAACCATATAAACACGCCTACCTGAATAGCTCAATTACTTTTCAGAACATTTCACATTAAAGAAATTTACACTTACCCAAATTGGTAGTTGGCACTGCGTTCTTTGAAGACATTGCTTCATGGAGGAAACAGACGAAGTTCTACTTCTTCCTGAAGCTTTCAATTTTTAAATTCTCCATCCGTTTGTAGCACAAAGCAGGATCAGACGGAAATGAAAAACATGTTAAACGCGAGTCCGACCGAGCATTGCTGCAGCAACCGGGCGCGCAACACTTACGTAGTGGAGGCATTTTTTTTTTGTTTTTTTTTTTTAGAATTATTATTTAAATATTAAAATCTAGATAGTCCTGTTTTTTAATTTAAAACAACTTCGTTAGTAAAATAATTTTTTTTGCTCACAAATATAAAAAATTTTCAACTTTCTTCGAAATCTTATCAATATTAGATGTTCCCTGCAATTTTATCAATTTTATCGAAATTTCCCTAGAAGATTTTGAGGAAGGAACAGTTACATTTTTCCAATAAATAAAAAAGCTTTATCTTTTCGTACATTAATTTGTGGGAATCAGGGGTAAAAAGTTTTAAAACCCATTATAAAATGATCGCGTCCGATCACAAATACACATTTGAAGAGTTTACGACTATCTTATGCCGAATTGAGGCATGCCTCAACTACAGGCCACTTTCTCGTGGGCGGGCATATGTTAGCTCCACCCGAGATCGACTGTAATGAGAATACTGCCTCAATAGTTAATAGATAGCAGAAAATGAAGGCCCTACACCAAACATTTTGCAAAAGATGGAAATCGGAATATCTCACCGAGATCCAGAAACGATATAAGTGGAAACATCCACAATCAAACTTAAAACGCGGGTACCTAGTCGTCATAAGGAGGACAACCTCCAACCCAACGCGTGGAGAATGGGGAGAATCGTCAACATACACTTAGGCTCTGATAACCGTGTACGTGTTGGCGTCAATAACACCAAGGGACAAATTACCAGACCAATTGCGAAATTGGTACTACTTCCGTTCAAATACAAGGAAGATAAAATTTAATAGTCCAAATTCTTCTATCCCTTCCTTCGTATATATGTATATCAACAATTCCTCACCTCACCTAAAATCATCCATCAGCAAAGCACGACGCGTGCTTGTGCGCTGGTCGACGGTACAATGGAATCCTTTCTCATGTTATGTAACATCGTCAATAAACAAATGAAAAAAAAAAAAGTTTTAGGTCCTTTTACTTCTCGGGAGCTCTTTTTCCTTTGGGTTTCATTTTCCACAATAATATATGCCATAGACTATAGTTATGTCTTATATATCCAACTGGGGTTTCGAGAGCAGCAGTAGCATAAAAGGTCTACTCACCTAATGATCTACGCTGACGTCATGGTTTTCGGGATTAAATTCCCAGTGAACTATGTTGATGTCTGCAAAAAGCTCGTAAATCATTTTACTCTATCTTACTTGAATGACAATATTTAGTAGAACCCACTTAAATTCATTGTTTTATTGATTTTTGCACAATTTTATTCACTTTATTCATTATATAATTCCGGTTTATTTTTAATAATAATGCCAAGGTTGGGTTTTTTATTTATCCGTTCGCATTCAGTGCTCTATTCTCAATCAATCTTCTTTTCTTTTTTTTTCGTGTCTACCTCATTGCCATATTTTCACATTTTCTTTAAACATCTTTCTTATAATAAGCTACCGATGTTTTCCTACAGAGGGCTGCGTCAGCTAAGCAAGAATCAAAGCGAGCACCTGATTGGCTGATCGCCAGATTCTTGCCTAAAAGACAGCGCTGCCATACTTATATTTTTCACATTACACCTTCTGCTCGTGCAACCGATCTGACTGTTATATGGCGTTGGCTGCAATCCATCCAGTGACTATTAGGGCTGGCACACAATTATTACTAATGACAAGTGTCAGTACCTTCATTTCTGATGGATTACAGATTCGGCCAATCTTGACACTATAATCGACCACGATTATTAAATCACTTATTTCTATTTGTAACTATAAGCTAAATTGTTCTTACTTAAACACAATATACTTGAAATACATGGAGTGTCGCCTAAACGGGAGTTGAGTGGCATTCAGATGCATCGGCAGACCACATTCTAATGCGCGATGCTTCTATAATACCATCATAGGGTAACTGGGTTAACTGGCAATTTTCTATGTCTCTTATTACGTATCGGTCATGTGGTAATACCTTATGAATTACGTATGGGCCTCTATATTTTGGTATAAACTTTTTATTAGAACCGGCCGATGTATCTACATTACGTATGACAACAAAGTCACCGACACTGTATGTCTCAGGAGGCTTGGAGCGATTGGAAAAGTATTTTGAGTTATATTCTTGTGACTTTTCTATAGCAGCTAAGGCAGACGCACGGGTAGCCTCAAGGTCACGAGGCGCACTGTAATGGTTTTTATCCTCTAGGTGTTCTGTCAATTCATCGATTATCGCTCCTCTCTGTTCCACACCGAACAGCAACATACTTGGTGCGTAACCAGTGGTGGAGTGTATGGTATTATTAAGACCGTATTCTACTTGACCTCACTTGGCTGACCAGTTGGCATGGTTAATCGGCTCGGAGATTTTACTCAACATGGCCTTGATTATTCTATTCACCCTTTCTACCTGTCCGTTTGCTTGTGGGGAAGCCGTGGCTACTTTCACGTGACATATGTTGTTTTTTAACAAATACGCGTCGAATTCAAGAGAAGTGAAACAAGAGCCGCGGTCAGATATCAGCCTCTTGGGTCTGTAATAACTGAAGTATTTGTCTAGGGAAGCTATGACTTCTTTCGTACTCGTTGAATTTACTGGATACAAACGAACGAACTTCGTGAATGCATCAACAACCACTAAAATATATTTGCGCTTCGATTTAATGGAGGGCAGAGGCCCAAAGTGATCGACATGTATGGTGTCGAATGGTATCGGTATTTTAGCAATGCTATGCATATTTCGCTTGTTCATGAGGGCTGGGGCTGAGTACATGATGCATTTAATGCAATTACGAACAAAGTTTTCTACTTTATCTTTCATCTTGGGTAGCCAATAGTGTTTCTTTAGTTGATCGCATGTCTTATCGACGCCTAAGTGACCAATTTTCTCATGAACCAGTCTAATAGTGTTATTCTCCACCTCATTCGGGACGTACAACTGTAGCCTCCCCTCCCCCTCTTTCCTAAAGACGAGACCATCTACTAATTCAAAGTTCGGCACGGGACCTTTTCTCGTAATTGTTTTATGTTATTGTCGCGGTATTGTGTCGCTTGGATGTGAAAATCTGCTTCGTCGGCATCCGCGGCGAAGACCATTTCGCAGAGTTTTGTTATTCCCGCAGGCTTCTTGTCGATAGTAGCGACGATTGATTCGGATTCATCGGAAGTTCCGGCTTCAGGGCAGCGGCTAAGCGCATCAACGTGTCCCATGTTAACTCCACCTCTGTGTTGAATTGTATAGTTATAATTTTCAAGCTCTAGAGCCCATCTGGCTATCCGCGGGTTAAGTTGTTTTTTACTTAAACTCATCGTAAGGGAGTTGCAATCTGTGACTATCTTGAACGGAATTCCTTCCAAATAAACTCTAAACCGGCGTAGAGCGTATATGATGGACAGGGTTTCCAGTTCGAAGCTGTGGTATCTTGCTTCCGCGGGTGAGGTGGCTTTTGAAAAGTACATAATCGGGTGCAAACGACAGTCCGTTTGTTGTTGGAGTATGACCGAACCGAAACCTGCTGAACTTGCATCGCAGTGCAACTCAGTTTGTTTCTTCGGATCGTATATTGCAAGCACTGGGGCGGACGACAGTTTTATTTTAAGTTCCTTAAAGGCTCGTAAACAGTCTTCTGACAGTTCGAATTTAACACCATCTCGTGTTTTTGTAATGGTCCAGCTATTTTAGCAAAATTCGGAATAAACCTTCGGCCTAAGCAGGTCTTAAGTTCTTTACAATTTTTCGGGAGCCTATATTTTTTGATTGCTTCTATGTGCGCATCGCTGGGGCGAATGCCATCCGAACTGACTGAATAGCCTAAATATTCGAGAGTATTAAACCCGAACATACATTTATTTAGCCTAAGTTCTAAATTCGTTTCCTTCATTCTTCTAAGTACTTTGCCGAGGATCTTAACGTGGGTTTGGAATTCTACCGTGGCTACAATTAAATCATCCATATATATCATTATCGATCCATCGTCAACCAAATCTTTGAAAATGTTGTGGACATATCGCTGGAATACAGCGGGGGCGTTTTTTAACCCAAACGGCATATGCATATATTCAAATTGACCGTAAGGCGTTACAAAAGATGTATATTTAATGGAATCTGGGGCCACTTTAACATGGAAGAACCCGTTTTTAGGTCTAGTGTTGAGAAAAATTTTTTTTCGGCTAGATAGTCGAGGCAGTCTTCGATCAAGGGGAGCGGGAAATTGTCCCGAACTGTTAATTTATTCAGCGGTCGGTAATCAACACATATACGAATTTCGGCATTCTTTTTTTTTTTTACTAATACAACCGCAGAGGCATATGGTGAATCGCTTGGCCTAATGATACTCTTTTCCAATAATTCATCCGTTATCTTTCTAAGTTCAGCTTTTTCATAATGAGAAAGTCGCCTTGGCAACGCATGGAATGGTTTATCCTCAACTAACCTTATTTTCATCTCGTAATCATACGGTTTAGATTCGATATTTCTTGGCCTCAAATAGTTATCTTCTAAGGTCTTTCTCAATACATCAGTACTATTTTCTTCTAATTCTTGATTTATATTAATTTCAAATATGCAGGCGGCCTGTTTATTAAAAATATTCTTACAAAAATTTTGATCAAGTGGGCATAACCCATCGTTGCAAGCCTCATGAGACACTACGTTTATTTCTTCGAGCTCAACATCTACCCGTATACTGCTATTTGGTACAGAGATTTGTAATTCTGAATGCCTCTTTTCACCCTTAAGACTAGGTATATTATTCAAGTTAAGCGCATAGAAATAAGAAGTGTTATCTGGCATATCATTATTTTCTTGTTTTGTATGTTTAATTGTCGCATCACCTAATAAGCATAAGCAAATATGAAATCTTTTTAAAAAATCTCTGCCTAAAATTAGAGGAATCTCCATAGTGTCATCAGGCACCACATTTAAAACAAATTCATCTATTTTATTTTTAAATTTTATTTCGCATTTAATTTTTCCAAAAATCATTAATTTGTTATTTCCCAATCCTCGATATTTTGACTGCTTGGCGACTCCGCTCACATCAAATGGCACGGCGGACTTGCGAACAAAGCTAGTTGGACTGCCAGTATCAAAGAGAGATAAACAATCCATAAATCTTATGCACTTAACTTGTTTTGTTACATAGGCGACACTTACCATATTCATAGATCCTAACATTCGGTAGCAACGTTCTTCATCCCAATCTTCAGTGTCGGTCCCGACTGCAGCAACTGTTTTCTTCAAGTTTAGTACCTTTTTTGAGTTAGTACAACTGCGGTGGTCATGGCCCATCTTCCAGCAACGGAAACAACTTCCACCGGCCTTTTTTCGTATGGACATTTGCTCTGAAAGTGTCCCATTTGGGTGCAATTGAAGCAGCGTATTTCTGCTGCATCAGTTTCATCGTTCTTTGGCGTATTTGATTTTGATGGTTTCGGTTTTTGAACGTTGTCGTATATAGATGGGCGAGATGAGCGACGACGCTCGTATAGGTCAAGCGATTGTTTGAATTCTTTCATCGTCCTTGCGTTTATTAGGATATATATTTCCGGGGACCTGTCTTGGAGGCCATCAACTATAAAGTTGATCAGTTCAAATTCGTCGACATAGTCACAACGAGCAGCGATGTTTTCCATTTCCAACACATATCGGCGAATGCTGCTTTTTTTATCCCATTTATAAGTGGCCAACGCTTTGTATACTTCATGACGGCTCACCACCCGACCAAATTCTCTAACCAAAAGCGATTTTAAATCTTCGTAATTTAGAACGTCTCTATACAGTAAAAGTTTAGCGTCACCGCAAAGAGAATTGCACAAGCAAGTGTACTTAAAAATGTCGTCTGCATTTACCATCTGCATGACTATCAAAATTGCGAAGAAAGTCTTGCACGCTATATGCTTTTTTTTCACCGTCAAATTTTGTGATGGTATGTTCGATGTTTCGAAAAGTTAAACGATTTGGGATTTAGCCTACCGTTACCAATGGGGGTGTCGTTTCGTGCGTTTTGGAATTCACGTTTTAAGTCCGCAACGGATTTTTCCAACGTCAGGATTTCTTTTCCTTTCATAGGATTTCTATCCTTTTGTTCAGTTCATCTTTTATATGTTGTGGACTGTTAGGCATTTCCCCGTATAATATGCCTGCAGCTTCTTCAGTGAACTCGGTTGTGGTATTGGCCATAGTGGCAGCGGTGGTGATGGCGTCGGTTGTGGCAGTGGCAGCGGTGGTAGTAGCATTGGTAGCGGTGGTAGTAATGGCGGCGGTTTCAGCGTCGGGAATGGCGATGACAGCGGCGGTGGTGATGGCGTCTGTAGTGACAGGGACATCGGTGACAGCGGCATCGGTTACGGCAGCATCAGCAGTGCCGGAAGCACCAAAAATAATATCATTGGTAATGTTTTGGTTATCCGCGGCAAATGAATCATTTGTATTAATAGCTGAAGGAACGCGTACTGCAATATTGGTGGAAGGGATTTGTCCAGTCCCAACCACGTTTTTTAACAATTTCCGCAACTGCGTTGTTGTAGCTGTTTGTGGAAATTCCACCCCAGCATCAGCCAAGATATTGGCCATTTCATCACGAATGTTCATTTTTCAATTGTTTTTGTGGTACGTAAGTTCTTCTTTTCACACACTTGAGCTATAATTCCGGTTGGGTTTTTTATTTATCCGTTCGCATTCAGTGCTCTATTCTCAATCAATCTTCTTTTCTTTTTTTTTCGTGTCTACCTCATTGCCATATTTTCGCAGTGCTGGAAGCACCAGAAATAATAACATCATTGGTAATGTTTTGGTTATCCGCGGCAAATGAATCATTTGTATTAATAGCTGAAGGAATTTTATTATCGCGTAATCTTTTTATGCTCCTCTTTTGATGTTGCTGGAGCACCAATTCATTACACATTTTGTCAAATACTATATGAAATGCAAATCTGTCCATTGTTTATATTTTATTTTTTAATTTTATACGAATTCGCCAAAATAATTAAACTTTGTAGCAGTTTGATAACACTTCTGGCAACAGGTTCCGTTACATGGGATTTACAACATTGGTTAATTCTTTGTAGTTCTATAAACAAAAGCAAAAAGCATATATTTAACACATGATTACATACAAAGTAAAAAGAATAAAATATGCAAGGAAGGCAATTGAGATAAATTTTACAAGAACTAAGGCATGACGTGGCTGAATGCGTTTGTAACACTTCAACCATCGTAGGAGTGTGGGTTCAAATCCCACTCCCAGGAGAAAAGGGTTTGAAGAGATTTACAAGGTATAATCGAAACAGCTGTCGCCTTGTCCGTCATGATGGCACGTTGTCTAATTTTTGCCCAAATTATTAAACAAAAAACGGTATGGATTGTTTAGACACATGGGGTCTCATTCCAATCTAGGAAAATGTCATCATCCTGATATTTGCTGCCCTTAGCTTGGAAGTTGTTTAGGCCACCAGTCTAAATATTTCGGACCACCCTAACGCGCGCATTAGTTATCTTATTATTACCGGTAATGGCTAACACCTGCCGAGCGCTAACTTCAAAGGGGAAAAACTCGAAGAAAGTTAGCCACGGACTTTTTCGCGGTTTCACGTCTTCTTCTAATTTTTAAACGTTCAAGCGCCAACAGCCATCCCACATGTGAGTTTTTTCTAGCATCTTAATATTTTCAATTTCGAGTCATATTTAATTTTACCAATTGCACAATTGTATTTAAACTTTGAATTTGCCACTTTGTATTGTAAATTAATCAATCTTTATCACACACAGGAAGTGTTAGTGTTTAAAGTTATAAATAAACATTGTAACTCGTCACTAATCCCTTTTTTTCTATTTCTCTTATTTGCGTGCGTCGCGGCCGCTTACCCCGGGTGACATATCCCCCCGCAAACAGAAGTGTGTATCAATATACTCATTGAGACCAATCGGGCTACGATGGACTGCATTTCATTTGCAGTAGGATGCATATTATTGTCTTGGCTCGCTCGTACCTTGTACAAAAAGTTTTGCAAGGCGTCTGGATTCAGCTAGCGAAACATTACGAAGTCACATGCTGGGTATCGCGCAAATAAATCCTCCGAAAATGTTATCATTGATCTGATGGTCCACACAATTTACACGATTTTGGAATCTCCAAATATTTAATTTAGTCTACTTTTTTCCTCGTTAGGTCCTCGCTTAATTAGCCTTATCAACGGGTTTTTATCATTTAAGTTTTTACTGTCAAGCTCATCGAACAAATCGTTCATCTGTTCTATAAGGATTTCCGTTGGTTTGACCGACTGTAAAACCTTTGTCTCATGTCCAAAAAGTTTTAGGTCTTCCATCATCTTTAGACCGGCGTAAACGGAATTGCTCAACAACTAATTCGCCCGCGATACACTCATCTTCTCAAAGTTGTTCTGGTGGAGGTGGGAATGCGTCAGTCTTGGGCAAATTTTATAATTATATAATTGTTCTTTTTATCCATCTTGTGCAGTTTTTCTACTACCACTAAGTTAGCAATGGCATCCTCCTGTGTGCACATTGTAACCTGCAATAAAATTATTCCGCATATTTTTTATCAGGTGACAGTAGTCGAACATGAAGTGTATTTTTTCTCCATTGTGCATCCTTGTTGTGTTATTAGCGTTAATACCCAGATTTTTGAACGCTGTTTGGTTCGTGGAGCGTTGGTCGTCGACGTCAATTTTCCTCCATATCAGCTTGATGAGACTCTTTCCTTTGACTGCATTTTTCGCCATCACATATTTCCAATTGCTGCAGATTCTCCTTACCATAAAATTCGATTCTCCCGACAGCCCTCTCCACTGTCTACAAAACCGTCAATAACATCAACCGTATTGTTGAATATCAAGTCGTTATTTTAATGATACCTCATGCCACATGATTTCGCTCATGCGATAGTAGGTGGCATTGATTTAATCATTGCTTCCAAGTTGCTGATTACGTTCTTGTCAATGCCTGGACGGACATTTCGAATTATGTCGCTCTCTTAAAAGGGTACTGTCACTTGTTAAATGGAATCCCACGCCATCCTTATGTTTTGCGCTACGGTTTTTTTCGGGTTGGTTATACATTAAGAGACCAATTGGTTTTATTCGTAAACCCCAGGGGGTTGACCTTTGAAATTTTGCACATAGGTTCTCAGGGAGTTCCCCAACGAGAATCAGTGAGTAATTTTTAATTGTTATTAACAATTTATTAGTAATTTTTTGTGAAAGTTACCATGGTATAACTATCACTTTTCATCTACATACGAACACTTTCACAAGAATTTTATACATAAGTACACTATAATGTTTATAAAACAACAAATAACTATTTTCTTTTGTTTGAATTTACGTATTATTGTAAAATTTAATAATTTATTTGTTTACTTTCCGCGAACACAAGAATGCAACCATTTTATCTATTTCACTGCTTGCTTGGTGCTATCAGATGCTTTAAATAGTACCAACGAATGAAAAATATTTTAAACTGTACCATCGAGAAAAATGGACCTTTTTCGTTCAACTCCGTATATTTATTTTACGAAAAAATTGAAAATTTTAAATAAAAAATCGCAAGATTTTTTATTCCAAATTTTCGCCTGCCGCGCTTTTTGTTTTTTAAATAATTTACGCATATTTTATAAAACATTGAAAATTTGGAATAAAAAATCACGCGCTTTTTTAAAATAAATTACATTTACAAAAAAAATAGAAAATCTGGAATTAAAAATGGCGCGATTAAAATAGATTGATACATACATATTTTGAAGTCTGGTAGCATCATTTTTGCTCAATTCACTGCGTTTTCTTACATTTTTTTTTTTGGTAACTTTAATATTAAATTGTGATCAAACTATAAGCCTCCTGCGGGTGGGGTGGTGTTTTTAGATAGAGGAGTTGCCCGCCCCCTCCCACCACCCCAACCCCCTCCCCTGGTCTCATAATGTATATTCTACCCCTTTTTTCTTCGGGCTTGTACCGAGTATCCTTGCCAACTATCATCCTGGCGAAGGTAATTGACGATTTATGTACCCTTAAGTTACCCAGCTCTTTTTCCGTTGAATCCACGGCCTCCTTCAGCTTCTTGATTGTGTCCATCATGTTCTTTTCAATTTCAATCTAATAATATTAATAATAATTAGTTAGATTAGCGTATTAAGAATAAGACTTTTATCACGCAATACAAACAGAAATCTCACATTAAAGTAGCTGATTTTTTTTTTAACACAATATATGTAAAGAAAATATAAAGAAAAGAAAAATTAAAACAAAACAAAATAGAATAAAAATAAAAATTTTGAAAAATATATATACATATATAAAATATTGTAGAAATACAGAATAAATTATAGCTAGATAGAAAATTATAACAACTTCATTATGCAATTTCATTAGTGAAAAAACCAAAAATAAGTTTTTTAAAATTCCTCAACGAATTCCTTATAGATTGAGGTATGGAATTCCAGAGTCTACCATTTATAAAGAAAAACCTAGAAGAGCTTAAGTAGTTGAACTTCGGCAGAATTAAGTTTGTTGAACGTCTGCTTATGGAAAACCTTAGCTTGTCATAAAGATATTCGGGTTTTTTATAGAGTAGCAATTTAAACATAAAAATACCGTTTCGGATTTGTATAAAGTTAGACAGTCCACATCCAAGTATTGAATCTCCGAACTTCTTCAATCCATGAACATATCGGATAGCATGGTTAAATGCGACATAAAGTTTGTGCAGGGAACCCCAATCAAGGTTACTGTAGACGACTTCTAAGTAGGTTATAAGGGGAACGATCATGCTGACAACGAGCTTCCTTTTCGTGTAAGAGGGGGAACATAAAGGGAAGATAGCTTAAGGCAATGCAAGGTATAATAGATTTCCCCACTACTACATTGACATAATCGTCACAAGTTAATTTAGAATTGATAACAAAGCCAAGGTTTCTTACCTTGTCAACCAACTGAAGCCCTGCAGATCCAATATAAAGGTGGGGAATATTGGAAA
Source organism: Eurosta solidaginis (assembly GCF_040869045.1). Lineage (NCBI taxonomy): Eukaryota > Metazoa > Arthropoda > Insecta > Diptera > Tephritidae > Eurosta > Eurosta solidaginis. The sequence goes on along the minus strand of NC_090319.1, from coordinate 86,967,684 downwards.
GATGGACTTTATCTTTATATATAGGAAGTACAAAGGGTTAAGGTGCAGTTGATTTGCAGTAGACCACTCAAGAATCGAACGCAAGTCCTCATTGAGCTTTGCAGATAAGTCCTGTAACACATTAAAACGGTTTGAGACGTGTAGTTGCACATCATCAGCGTAGACGTGCAATTGAACATGAGTGCAAGTGTTGAATATGTCGTTAAGAAAAATACTGAAGAGAAGCGGATCCAGAGCTGGTGTGCCCCACTCTTGAATAACTATTACGCACTTTGATTTTCTGCGCTCTGCCACTTAAATGACAAGCATCACGGAACTATCACAGAATCCAAAATATTTTACTAGCTTATCACAAAGAAGACTATGATTTACAGAGTCAAATGCTTTCGAGAAATCCAAAAGACACAACAATGTCAGATGACCACGGCCAAATTGCTGGCGGACATCGTCTAGTACCTTAGTAGCAGCCGTGCAAGAGTAGCCAGCTCGAAAACCGGATTGAAACGGACTTAGAAGATTAAATTCCTCCACAAAAGCAGTATTTACTCCGCTCTCACTTTTTAGTTTCGATAACTCTAACAGCTTCCAATTCTAAAGACAAGACGCGGGTAGTTGCAGATTCCTCTTCAAGCTTGCGTTCAACTTTCTCAATACGCTGTGCAAAAGCTTCGATGTTCTCCTGCAGCTTAGCCGTAAATTTCCGCTCAAGCGAAGCAATCTCTTCAGAGAGTGGAGAGTATACGCCGCTGATTCTCTCACGAAATCTCTCTTCCATCGATAGAACTTTCTCCTCAGTTGATTGCAAAGCAGCGAGTATTGACTCCGAGAGAGATCCATTATTCTCAAGCCGCAAAGTTTTTGATGCTGGCGAATCTTTGTTTGTTGATTGAAGTTTTCGCTTACCAGCAGAATTCATAGAAAATTACTGCAATTGGCGATAAGCTTGTAGACAGAAGCTCCAACCAAACATCACTCACAAGCAATTTATAAACAAATATGCCCACTTATGACAAATACCTCGAGAGCACAATTAAAACAAGTCCGCCTCACAACCTCATTTTTCAAACAGGTGTCTTTCGGGATTTTTGTATAGTCTTAAATTCCACTATCACGATTTATAACTTATTTATTAATATACCAATTACAAATTTCAAAGACTTCCACTTATTTTTTCCCACAGTTTCGCTTCGCATATACACCTGCTGTCGCTTAGCGAAGGGCTCATGATCACATACAATCTCCGGGTCAGTGTTAGTTCCTTCCTCTCTGTGATGCACATCTGGATATTAGTTTTTTATATGGGAGTCTGCGTAAAAGGGGAGTTGCTCCAACGGATGTCAGTGGGCTGTGCGGTGCAACCTGCCGCACGAACGACCAACCACTACCACTTGGAACTTCATCGTCAGTCCCCCCAAAGATTGTTGGAACAGCCCCATCCTTCAATGGTTTTCCTCTTCCTCATTTTTGATCCGCCTCGAAATGGCGATAACAAATGTAGATTTTTTTCCTAATAGATAAATTGGCATATTACATGTCAGAACGCATACCCTCTTCGCTTCTTCTGCTTTTGGGAACTCATGTAACATGGTCCCCTCCATCGAAGTGCACGTGGTTTGCAGCATTGTTTCTTCTGTTTGAATTTCTTCTCCTTCATGTAATGAGAAGGTCTTTGTTCGTATATACGTTGTTATATCATGTACCGCCCACTGGGCAGCTAAGGCGAGTGGTTTCTTTAACGTATATATATACATAAGTTTTCATAACAAAAACAAATTTGTTGGTTTAAGTTGAAAGAGCTAATTTAAATTACTAGTGCAAGCTTCTGTCGAGCTCTTTCAAGTGTGCGTTTAGTCGGCTAACACACGAATGCCGATATACACAGAAGGGCAGGGAGCGCTCGATCCGTGGATCAATTTGTCTCATATGGTTATACGAAGCCTCAATGATCGCAGCGAAACCAGAGCAGTCTAAGTTCTGGGAATAACCGCACTGAACGGGCACCGAAGGCGTGTAGCCGGGAAAGGACCAGAGATCATCTTCCTTTGGGGCTGTTTCCTTTTTCGCTGGTGCGACTTGCGGAGCTGCTGCTGCAGCTTTCTCTTGTTTCTGCTTTTCACGTGTTGACTTATCTGGACGATTATTCCGCCCACCACGACGTTGTTGTGTTCGCTGCTGTTGTTGTTGCGTCATGCGCTCTTCAACCTGCTGTCGCCGCTCGTCATTATTGACGAACCTCGCCCACTGAAGGCCATCGCTATTTGCGAGTTTTTGTTCATTAAAATCATGCATCCTATTTGCATTTCGGTTATTGTTGCGAGGAAAATAACCACCGCTGAGTTGCCTACTGGCATTCGAAATATCGAAAAAAATTTTACGCTTTTATTTTTGTAACAAAAAAATCAAGCTTTTGGAATTATGGATAGGGTGCTCCTCAACCCGTAGTAGTTTTCTTATTTCTTAAAATGTTTATCTGACCAAGATAGCAATTGATCAGAACGGTTATCAACAGGCGGAACGCATTTCCAGCGTTCATGGGTTAGGAAGTCCGCTGAAACGAGGACCGGACTTATTACGCCGAATGAACCAGCCATTTTAAAATTGTCATTTCTGGTAGATATATAATTTGCATCTGTGGTGTTAATGCAGATGCCAGGTGCTAATTCACTCCTTCGCCTTCGTAATGCGAGCAAACCGCTTTTAGCGTTGATTGTGGCGGAATTACTGCAGTTGCCGCATACAGATGTGATGAAATCACCCACTCTACGACCTTCGCCCGTTCTCTCGAAGGTTACAAACGTTATAAGTGAGGGGTTCTGTTTGAAGGGGGGGGGGGGGGGGGGGGGGGGGGAATCATACTTTTATCTTCAGTTTGTCCTCTTTAGTGTGTATGTAACTATTGACAATAGTTTCAACTTGCGTAGAATAGCATAACCTACCACTCATATTATTAGCTGAAGAAAATTTAATATTATTTAATTGGTTTCGAAAATCATGTGAAATGTTCTCAACAGGACCGTAACCAATACAATTACTGTTGAAGACGGCTGCGGCTGGAATTAGTACCTCTGGGAGAGGACACCAATCGCTCGGAGACCCCTTTGGATTTGTCTGACTCTCAGAGGTTCTAATTCCAGCCGCAGCCGTCTTCAACAGTAATTGTATTGGTTACGGTCCTGTTGAGAACATTTCACATTTCTTTTCTGCTTCGTGCTCTTCTCCACTCTACCCTCTTGTTCACATGCCGCTCCATCACTCTCAAATACTTTATCTCCCTTTTACTCCCTTGGCTTGCGGCTCAGTGCTCCCTCTCTGCTCCTTATTATCATAAGATCGCGGGTACGACCACCTGCCTGGCAGCGGTCTAATATTATATATGGGGAAGAAGACATCAGCCACAGCAGCGCCCATTAATGTGGTGGGTAGCGCGTAATCGGAAAAGCTTCGTTGGAATATATCCAAATATGACTCCTGGCTGCAAATCATCAAAAAATCACGGTCTGCATAACACGCTGGATTGCGGGAGTTGGCAACACCTTAATTTTTTTATTTTTCGCTTTCCTTGCAATCAACTTCTTTGTTAACAGCGTCAGGATTACAGAGAAACCAATTTCCTTAGGTCTGCAAGTGACCGTAGTTCCCGTTTATTATTTTATCTTTGATTTGGTTGATATTTTTTACGAATGGTGCCCTTTGATATGTACAATTTTGTCCTTATAGGACAATGTCTTAACAATAGCAGTCCAAAATAAAAAATAGTTGGCAAGTTTTAAAAGTCTTTCAGCGAAGTCTTGATTTACATACTCATTCGGGTTTGGACCGGCATTATTTTTATAGGCTTTGAGTTTAATATTTTCTAAATATCTTCTAATAGGTCTACTTAATTTATGCTTTTGTGTCCTATTTGTTGAGTTTACTTCAAGGTCTTCATCTACGATAGACATATCAGCAAACAAATGGTCTTCCGGAAACTTAGGTAAATTGTCTGACTCACCTTTCATTAAATCTAACAATAGAAATTGATATCGCGAACATGCATTTCTTTCATCATTGTCTTGGTGATCAGAATAACCCACAGTAAGAACAGCCGTAAGTATATTTTTGAATTCATCCGAAGAAGTTGAATTGCGTAGTATGTTAAGGCACCGCATGTAAAAGTCGTTTTGGTGACGATTGTTTTTATTAAAACAAGTTCACGTTGAAACAAATTTGAATAAATGGGCAACATCAATCCGCAGAATAGTTGTATTCCCAATTGATGTTCCTTCAACTACGTTACTATAACACTCATCTATATACTGAAACAAGTTACTGAATGCCGGTGCTGCTGCGTTGAGAAGAGCCAAAGAAAAGTCCGTGACAACCTGTTTCCGTGCGGGGATTTCACGTCTTAACCATTCTCGCAGTCTTACTGACAATGTATTGAAATCATGTTTCTCGAATACTAATTGTAGAAGTGGAAGTGGCGATTTTTCATATCTAGCCAAAACCTGATAAATCAAAATAAGGCGTTTGGAGATGCTGTTAAACTTCGAATCAAATTCCCAGATGCATCGATGCAAATAGTTCCAATTGCATCCTTTTGCATAAATAATTTGTAAAGTAAAATTTGCTCTGGCAACCAGTACATAAGATAGTACATAGATACTGAGTATTTCGGTTCGCTCTTCAAATTTTCCACAGCTAACATATGATGAGGGAATGATTTGAGGTCGAGATCCTTTCTTTTTTCAGTGTACTTTGCATTCCTCAGGGCACTTTCCTTTTGTAAATTGGCTGGCTCATTATCTCCAAACTCCATTTGCTCATCCGCTTTTTGTCGTTGCCACATATATGTCGACTTCCGATTAATTTCGTTGACAACCTCTGTTCTTTTATCTCCACGAATCTGCCTCTTTTTATAATGTTTAATATGCTTGGTATCGTAGACAGATGAAAGTCTATTCTGTCATCACCTGCATCTTCTAAACTATATATACATATGTATGTCGTTATGACATTCAAACATCATTGATAGATAAAAATATGTCACTATCTCTCGATAGAATGGATAGAATGGACAGGAAAGCTTCAAATGTTGCCAAATATAGGTATACATTTTAACTGTCCATCCTGGCTCAAAAATTTCGTACTCTTGATTATCTCCAAATCGTTTACTTTTTAGATCTTTTTCCATTCATATGCTAATAAATGAATGGTTCTTTTAATTGGAGGTAAGTTCTGAGGAACATTCTGCATTGACCAATTCGGGTCGTTACTAATTCAAACGATTTAACGCATTATAACTTATTTTTGCTGCTTAAAACATAATACATTATATGCTATATCGAAAAATATAGCACTGTTAGGTTAGGTTACCTTCGATGTAATCCCTCGTCGTGTAGGGCGCTTCCTCCATATACATAGTTGCCATTTTAGTAGTACTTACAATTATCAGGGTGGCGGTCTTATCCGCCAGACGTTCATGACGTTGCCAACTGCACGCGCCTGTCAAATGCAACTTAAGCCCCACGTACATAGACTACATTATAATATTTTGCATAAGGGCTTATTTTTCCTTATAGCCCCAAATCCTGCCCCTTGCATAACTTCACTAACTACTTTTGCCTTTTCAATTAAAAGCTAACTATAGTGAACGTTTTTATCATACTTTCAAATAATAATTGACTAACAATTAAGATCAGAAAGAAAAAAATAATACTGCCAACCCAAATCTAGTTATTGAGGTTGCCATCTGAAATTAATTTAAAAATGTGCTGTTTTTGCCGCTCCACGGTTAGAAACTCGTAGTGTTATACTTTAGGCTATTCCATATTGGTCTTAAGGAAGATCAAGAAGATGCCATTTATTTATTTTGTCAAAATTATTATCTTTCTTTACTAGTCACAGAGTCGAATTTATACCAAGGACTAAGGCCCCTTTCATATACTGCCGGTTTTGTGGTGACAGGTTTTAACAATTGTTTGTACTCGGGCATCGAAACATCTCTTGCGGATAATAAAAGGTTTTTTTTTTTTTACCGTAGACGATCCATAGTTAAGTGTTTGTAATCCATTCTTGAACTCTTTTAACTTCCATCGTTCGTATTATTAAAATTTCATACTTGTCAACACTCACCAGTAGGATAAGAATGCTATATGGTGGTTTAAGTGCGCTTTTAAGAAGCTGAAGCACCAAGATCCTGCCAACATGTGTTGCAGGAAAACGTCTCTGACAGCCACCCACAACACGTTCTCCTAGTGATGGTAGAACGTGTAGCACTCAGCAACCACGCAAACAACGTCGCGAAGGTTATACAAGACGAGGGTGTGCTGAACCACGTTTTTTTCTTTCAACTTTAATTTCATTTACTTTAAAGTAAACGATGCTAATAATACGAAATGTGAAAAAAACTTTATTTTTAATAGCTTACTATGTCAATAATTTTTCTAATATCTTGAATAGAGTTTGTCAGAGTTGCTCTCTGCGGATGAATCTTGTTCCGAAAATTAATATATAAATTTTTTGATCCTACCATCGGCATTAGATCCAAACTTATTAATGTAAATTGGGGAAAATGATGGAGGGGGATTTAAATCGTTCTTTCTTCTTTCGCTCACTTCTTGCGCTTTCTTCGTTCTTTTGTTCCTTAAGTAGTACGTTGGAAAAACCAAGTACATCTCGTGAAGCAATCAATTTTCTATGGTGGGATCTATGAATAACCTCAGGGTTGACCCATAAAATTGCTTATATCTGTGACATTATTTTCATCCACATTTTCTTCAGCACATGTCGTTGCAACATGTTTTCTCATGTATGTTCCCCGTAACTTTTCAGGGTACTCAACGTCGCATTCATCTGAAAACTATCGCATCAACTTGCAGACGTTATTTAAACCTTCGATCAGTAAAACACGGTCGGGTGCAATAAAATCAAAGTTATATACTTCCATTTTTCGAGTTTTAGAAGAAAAGGGAGCAAGCTCTTCCCAATTTTCCCGTTATTATTGTAACGAATTTACTTGCAAATCCTCTTATTTGCAATCCTCTGCTAAGTTCGAATCACTAAACTGTTGAATAAATAACTCCAATATTGAATGATGGAAAAATGGCCTTTATTAAGTACTTCACAATAACAAACTGTGCAACGAATAGCTTGCTTAATAACCACACTGATTGATAGCTCAATGAAACTCTACTATTCAAAATAACACTGCTATTGCTCGCTAGATATCGTCTTAATCAAACTGCTTGACAACTCAAATCAAACTGAATTACTTCTTACTCGCCTGCACCGCTTTTATAGTTTACGCTGCATACTTCTAGGCTCTTCGATTTCCAGAAGTTACTAGTTGTTTCGGCTACAAAATCGCCAGCCACAACTACGTGCACAACTTATTTCCCTCTCTTGTGACCACTAAGATAAGATATATGCATGTGTTTGTGCATTGCCGCTCCGCTGCTTGTATACGTACATATGTGTAGACGCAATTATTTATTCGTTTATGTAAACACATAAAGATTGAATTATTGAGGTGAATGTTTGTAGTTTACAGTCTCTCGCGCGCACATAGCCGTATAAGTAAATGCATCTGTGTGTGACATCTCTCTGGGCTGCCTTATATATGTGTATACTTGATTTGATTATTAACGTAAATACTGCTTGGCATGGCCTTAGCATCGCCTTAGTGATGGGATATCTTAGGGGTGGTAATATCCGTGACACTGCCCTCCACCTAAGTCTGATCGTCCCGATCAGACAAATCTCTCGATCTAAACGTTGCCAGCCTTTCCAAATGGACCACTTTCATTTTGGTTCGTGGTTTACCGATGGTTTGTATGCGGTACACTACATCGTTGATCCGTTTTACAACTTTGTATGGGCCTTCCCAATTACACTGCAATTTCGGGGACAAACCTTTTTTACGTTGTGGGTTGTATAACAGCACCAAATCTCCTTCCTGAAAACCTTCTGAATTAATTGCTTTATCGTATCTGGCTTTCATCTTATCACTCATAATCTTTGTTCGTTGCCTTATCAGATCATGTATTTCTCTTAGCTCTTCTTCCAAATCACTAGTGGATTTCCTGACATTTCTCTCCGCATTGGCATCTATCCCAAACTTCAAATCAGCTGGCAGTCTAAGGTCATTGCCAAAAATTACTTTTGCAGGGGTTTGGCCCGTTGTCTCATGCACTGCTGATCGGTAAGCCATCAAGAATAATGGATGCGGGTATCCCATTCTTTATGGTACTTGTCTACTACTTTCCTTAAGTGCTCCTCCAATGTTCTATTGAATCGTTCTACCATACCATCGGATTGAGGATGCAATGCAGTTGTCCGTGTTTTTCGAATGCCCAATGACTTACACATTTCCTGGAACACAGCTGATTCGAAATTCCTGCCTTTGTCAGAATGTAACTCCATTGGTACACCATGCCTTGCAACCCATTCGTTTTTAACCACTTCTGCTACTGTTTCTGCTTCTTGGTTTGGGATTGGGTATACCTCTGGCCATTTACTGAAATAATCCATAACCACCAGTACGTATTTGTTTCCGCGGTTACTAGTAGGAAATGGACCTGCGACATCCATGGCGATCCTTTCAAATGGCGCACCTGAGTTATATTGCTTCATCTGGCCATGACTTCGTGTTCGGGGCCCTTTCGCTCTGCTGCAAACCTCGCAGTTCGCAATCCACTCAGTGACCGACTGATGGCAACCAACCCAATAGAATCTCTGTTTAATCTTCTCGAGCGTCTTCGTGATTCCAAGATGACCTCCGCTTGGACCATTATGCAGCTCGCTGAGCACGTCAGGAATCCTCTTTCTGGGAACAACTATCAGTTTATTCTTGTATTTACCATCCTCACTCTCCCATACTCGATGAAGGCAACCGGATATCAATTCTAAACTGTTCCACTGTGCCCAATATGACTTCGCAATGGGACTCTCTGCTGACATCTCTTCTCTGTTTGGTCTTTCATTTCGTTCGAGCCCTTGCATAACACGTGACAGATCTGCATCTTCTAGCTGGCACTTTCTTAGCTGTTCCTTGTCCCATTCGTCTGTACATGTTATATTCATTAGCCGGACATCTATAATGTCTTCTTTAGCCTCGGCTTTTGAACAGTGCTTGCATTCCAAACTACATGGTCTTCGTGACATTGCATCAGCATTTCCATGGGTACTACCTTTTCGATGCTCAATGGAAAAGTCGTAGCTTTGTAGTCGCTCGATCCACCGTGCCAATTGTCCTTCCGGATTACGGAACTGCAGAAGCCATTTCAACGCTGCGTGATCTGTCCTGACACGGAATCGCTGGCCGTAGAGGTATTTGTGAAAATGTTTAATGCAGTCTACCAATGCCAACAGCTCTCTCCGCGTAACACAGTAGTTCCTCTCTGGTTTTCCAATCGAACGGCTGTAATATGCAACTACCTTCTCCTGTCCATCGACCAGTTGTGATAAAACGCCTCCTATAGCATATCCACTCGCATCTGTATCCAGAATAAATGTTGCTCCTGGAATCGGATATGCTAACATTGGGGCAGTGCACAAACGCTCCTTCAATGTTTGGAAAGCCACTTCTTGCTCCTTCTTCCATTCAAAAGCTTTGTTTTTTCTTGTAAGCTCATGGAGGCTATGAGCTACGCTGGAAAAATTTGGTACAAATCGGCGGTAATATGTGCACAGCCCAAGAAAACTTCTCAATTCATGTAGGTTCTGTGGTCTTGGCCAATCCTTTACAGCCTCTATTTTTTCGTTCGCAGTGCAGATGCCCTCTGTCGTTACCTTGTGACTCAAATAATTGACTTCCTTTTTAAACAGCGCACACTTTTTGGGACTTAACTTCAGACCAGCGCCAGCTATTCTCTGGAAAACTTCCTCCAAGTTCTTAAGATGTTCATCAAAGTTCTTGCCCAATACGATGATGTCGTCCAGGTACACCAAGCATGTTTTCCAATGTAGTCCTTTCAGTACCTGGTCCATGAGTCTCTCAAAAGTAGCTGGTGCATTACAAAGTCCAAAAGGCATCACTGTAAATTGCCAAAGACCATCACCGACACTGAAGGCTGTTTTCTCTTTATCTTCCTCCTTCACCTCCACTTGCCAGTAGCCGCTTTTCAAGTCCAGCGTGGAAAACCATTTCGTACCAGATAGCGAGTCCAGAGTGTCGTCAATTCTTGGCAATGGGTAGCTATCCTTTTTCGTTACGTCATTCAACTTCCGGTAGTCCACGCAAAACCTCATTTTTCCATCCTTCTTTTTCACAAGTACTACCGGTGAGCTCCATGGACTAGCTGATGGTTCGATGACGCCGCTGTCGCTCATTTCTTGAATGATTTGACTCACAACTTCCCGCTTCGCCAGTGGAACACTACGTGGAGCTTGACGGATCGGCCTCGCATCTCCAGTGTCAATTTGGTGTTTCACAACGTTGGTGCGGCCTGGTTTAGAATCATCCTGGTCAAATATGTTCGCGTACTTTAGGAGCAGTTGTTTTGCCTTACTCTGATAGGCTTCCTCTAGCCCATGCGTCCATGCCGTGATATCATTTGAAAGATCAGTATTACTAGATGAAACGTATTCCTGGAGCTGTTCACAGTTAATAACTACTTCGGCCTCTTGGCATCTTCCCAAAATAGCTCCTTTGGTCAAATTGAATGGTGACTTGAACTCATTGAGTACTCTTACCGGAATACGTCCATCTTGTTTTGTCATAGCCAGGGTTTTTCCTACAAGTATGTTCAGTGCTGATTTATTTGCTGCTTCGACAACCCACAATTTGTTTGTCCCACAATCTCCATCTACCTTTGCCCAGATGACTGCTTCTGATTTTGGTGGTATTTGCTGACTCTCTTCCACCAGCACTCGTTTACTGCTGTAGCCTCTCTCGTAGCCGAAATTAAGTGGCACATCCATGTTCTTATATCGCATCGTCTTGCTTTGCATATCGATCTTGATGCCTTGGTTGATTAAGAAGTCCACTCCAATTATGATTTCATCAACAATACCTGCCACTATAAAATTGTGAAGTACCGTGACGTTCCCAATAGCTACTTCACATTCTACTTCTCCAATTACCTGGGTGTCCTCTCCCGTGGCTGTACGTAATCTTGCTCCAAGCAATGGTCTTATCTTCTTGTTGACTAAATCCGCTCGAATGATGGAATGAGATGCACCTGTATCTACAGTCAGTAACCGTTCCTTTCCGCCGTCCACCACGCAAACAACGTCGCGAAGGTTATACAAGACGAGGGTGTGCTGAACCACGTTTTTTTCTTTCAACTTTAATTTCATTTACTTTAAAGTAAACGATGCTAATAATACGAAATGTGAAAAAAACTTTATTTTTAACTGCTTACTATGTCAATAATTTTTCCAATATCTTGAATAGAGTTTGTCAGAGTTGCTCTCTGCGGATGAATCTTGTTCCGAAAATTAATATATAAATTTTTTGATCCTACCATCGGCATTAGATCCAAACTTATTAATGTAAATTGGGGAAAATGATGGAGGGGGATTTAAATCGTTCTTACTTCTTTCGCTCACTTCTTGCGCTTTCTTCGTTCTCTTGTGCCTTAAGTAGTACGTTGGAAAAACCAAGTACATCTCGTGAGGCAATCAATTTTCTATGGTGGGATCTATGAATAACCTCAGGGTTGACCCATAAAATTGCTTATATCTGTGACATTATTTTCATCCACATTTTCTTCAGCACACGTCGTTGCAACATGTTTTCTCAAGTATGTTCCCCGTAACTTTTCAGGGTACTCAACGTCTCATTCATCTGAAAACTATCGCATCAACTTGCAGACGTTATTTAAACCTTCCATCAGTAAAACACGGTCGGGTGCAATAAAATCAAAGTTATATACTTCCATTTTTCGAGTTTTAGAAGAAAAGGGAGCAAGCGCTTCCCAATTTTCCCGTTACTATAAATCTTGAGTACTTTACGGCTAAGTTTTTCTCCATTGCAGACAGTTTCTCATAAACTTCTGTATTCTCGGCTTCTCATATATTCTCTCCATTGAATTCAGGTCAAGGATGAGCGCCATCTTGAGTGAAGAGTCTGAATCGATGTTAATGTAAAATGGAGAAGACTTAGCCTGGCCTGATAAGTGTATTGATCTTGCAGAGTTTCGTGAGAACTTCTAGAGAGTTGTTTGATATCGCTGATTGTGGTTGATAGTTCAACTTGTTGCCGATATTTCTCACATTGCTCTTGGCGTGGGACCCTGTTAATAATTCGGCTGCTTTTCATTGTGTAAGGAAACAAGTATTTATCGATAATATTTTGATTTTCTTCGTCTTTAGTTATTTTCCTCCCAATGAAGTTTTAGCAGCTCACCTTCCGCTCTATAATATAGGTGCCGATGGAAGTAGCCAGTGAGGGAGGGAGTCCTATGCACTCCAATTAATTGATCAAAACCTGAGATTTTTGTCACAGCCTTCACCATAGTATTATAGGGTGGCGGACTATAAATTGATTTGAAATTTTTTTTGACTGGATCCATATATGTTATTCTAGCTAGCAGCCGTCCAAGTGTCCACAAGCGGTTTCGAATCATTTCCTCCTGTTGTTTATAATATTTCTCGCAGGAACATTTTCTGAATTTGATCAATAGCTTACCAGCCGGAGATCTTCCTTTAATCGTAATGATGTTTAAAAGTCGCTGGTAACATTTTCATGCAAGGTGCGCACGCTGATAATATCGTCTCTTAAATCCTCTATGGTGACGATGGTTGTAGGCTCCGATGAAACGTAGCTAAAGAGATGTGTCTCCGGTGGATGATGTTTTGAAAAAGAGAAGGAAATAGTAATTAGAAGTTGCTTTATATTAACACTAGAAATAAATTATAGTTTTACATTTTGAAAAATTAACCATATAAACACGCCTACCTGAATAGCTCAATTACTTTTCAGAACATTTCACATTCAAGAAATTTACACTTACCCAAGTTGGTAGTTGGCACTGCGTTCTTTGAAGACATTGCTTCATGCCTGAAATGGAGGAAACAGACGAAGTTCTACTTCTTTCTGAAGCTTTCAATTTTTAAATTCTCCATCCGTTTGTAGCACAAAGCAGGATCAGACGGAAATGAAAAACATGTTAAACGCGCGTCCGACCGAGCATTGCTGCAGCAACCGGGCGCGCAACACTTACGTAGTGGAGGCATTTTTTTTTTGTTTTTTTTTTTTTAGAATTATTATTTAGATATTAAAATCTAGATAGTCCTGTTTTTTAATTAAAAACAATTTCGTTAGTAAAATAATTTTTTTTTGCTCACAAATATAAAAAATTTTCAACTTTCTTCGAAATCTTATCAATATTAGATGTTCCCTGCAATTTTATCAATTTTATCGAAATTTCCCTAGAAGATTTTGAGGAAGGAACAGTTACATTTTTCCAATAAATAAAAAAGCTTTATCTTTTCGTACATTAAGTTGTGGGAAGCAGGGGTAAAAAGTTTTAAAACCCATTATAAAATGATCGCGTCCGATCACAAATACACATTTGAAGAGTTTACGACTATCTTATGCCGAATTGAGGCATGCCTCAACTACAGGCCACTTTCTCGTGGGCGGGCATATGTTAGCTCCACCCGAGATCGACTGTAATGAGAATACTGCCTCAATAGTTAATAGATAGCAGAAAATGAAGGCCCTACACCAAACATTTTGCAAAAGATGGAAATCGGAATATCTCACCGAGATCCAGAAAAGATATAAGTGGAAACAGCCACAATCAAACTTAAAACGCGGGGACCTAGTCGTCATAAAGAAGGACAACCTCCAACCCAACGAGTGGAGAATGGGGAGAATCGTCAACATACACTTAGGCTCTGATAACCGTGTACGCGTTGGCGTCAATAACATCAAGGGACAAATTACCAGACCAATTGCGAAATTGGTACTACTTCCGTTCAAATACAAGGAAGATAAAATTTAATAGTCCAAATTCTTCTATCCCTTCCTTCGTATATATGTATATCAACAATTCCTCACCTCACCTAAAATCGTCCATCAGCAAAGCACGACGAGTGCTTGTGCGCTGGTCGACTGTACAACGGAAGCCTTTCTCATGTTATGTAACATCGTCAATAAACAAATGAAAAATAAAAGTTTTAGGTCCTTTTACTTCTCGGGAGCTCTTTTTCCTTTGGGTTTCATCTTCCACCATAATATATGCCATAGACTATAGTTATGTCTTATACATCCAACTGGGTTTTCGAGAGCAGCAGTAGCATAAAAGGTCTACTCACCTAATGATCTACGCTGACGTCATGGTTGGTAGAACGTGTAGCACTCAGCAACCACGCAAACAACGTCGCGAAGGTTATACAAGACGAGGGTGTGCTGAACCACGTTTTTTTCTTTCAACTTTAATTTCATTTACTTTAAAGTAAACGATGCTAATAATACGAAATGTGAAAAAAACTTTATTTTTAATTGCTTACTATGTCAATAATTTTTCCAATATCTTGAATAGAGTTTGTCAGAGTTGCTCTCTGCGGATGAATCTTGTTCCGAAAATTAATATATAAATTTTTTGATCCTACCATCGGCATTAGATCCAAACTTATTAATGCAAACTGGGGAAAATGATGGAGGGGGATTTAAATCGTTCTTACTTCTTTCGCTCACTTCTTACGCTTTCTTCGTTCTCTTGTTCCTTAAGTAGTACTTTGGCAAAACCAAGTACATCTCGTGAGGCAATCAATTTTCTATGGTGGGATCTATGAATAACCTCAGGTTTGACCCATAAAATTGCTTATATCTGTGACATATTTTCATCCACATTTTCTTCAGCATACGTCGTTGCAACATGTTTTCTCAAGTATGTTCCCCGTAACTTTTCAGGGTACTCAACGTCGCATTCATTTGAAAACTGTCGCATCAACTTGCAGACGTTATTTAAACCTTCCATCAGTAAAACACGGTCGGGTGCAATAAAATCAAAGTTATATACTTCCATTTTTCGAGTTTTAGAAGAAAAGGGAGCAAGCGCTTCCCAATTTTCCCGTTAATATAAATCTTGAGTACTTTACGGCTAAGTTTTTCTCCATTGCAGACAGTTTCTCATAAAATTCTGGATTCTCGGCTTCTCATATATTCTCTCCATTGAATTCAGGTCAAGGATGAGCGCCATCTTGAGTGAAGAGTCTGAATCGATGTTAATGTAAAATGGAGAAGACTTAGCCTGGCCTGATAAGTGTATTGATCTTGCAGAGTTTCGTGAGAACTTCTAGAGAGTTTTTTGATATCGCTGATTGTGGTTGATAGTTCAACTTGTTGCCGATATTTCTCACATTGCTCTTGGCGTGGGACCCTGTTAATAATTCGGCTGCTTTTCATTGTGTAAGGAAACAAGTATTTATCGATAATATTTTGATTTTCTTCGTCTTTAGTTATTTTCCTCCCAATGAAGTTTTAGCAGCTCACCTTCCGCTCTATAATATAGGTGCCGATGGAAGTAGCCAGTGAGGGAGGGAGTCCTATGCACTCCAATTAATTGATCAAAACCTGAGATTTTTGTCACAGCCTTCACCATAGTATTATAGGGTGGCGGACTATAAATTGATTTGAAATTTTTTTTGACTGGATCCATATATGTTATTCCAGCTAGCAGCCGTCCAAGTGTCCACAAGCGGTTTCGAATCATTTCCTCCTGTTGTTTATAATATTTCTCGCAGGAACATTTTCTGAATTTGATCAATAGCTCACCATTCCTTACCAGCCGGAGATCTTCCTTTAATCGTAATGATGTTTAAAAGTCGCTGGTAACATTTTCATGCAAGGTGCGCACGCTGATAATATCGTCTCTTAAATCCTCTATGGTGACGATGGTTGTAGGCTCCGATGAAACGTAGCTAAAGAGATGTGTCTCCGGTGGATGATGTTTTGAAAAAGAGAAGGAAATAGTAATTAGAAGTTGCTTTATATTAACACTAGAAATAAATTATAGTTTTACATTTTGAAAAATTAACCATATAAACACGCCTACCTGAATAGCTCAATTACTTTTCAGAACATTTCACATTAAAGAAATTTACACTTACCCAAATTGGTAGTTGGCACTGCGTTCTTTGAAGACATTGCTTCATGGAGGAAACAGACGAAGTTCTACTTCTTCCTGAAGCTTTCAATTTTTAAATTCTCCATCCGTTTGTAGCACAAAGCAGGATCAGACGGAAATGAAAAACATGTTAAACGCGAGTCCGACCGAGCATTGCTGCAGCAACCGGGCGCGCAACACTTACGTAGTGGAGGCATTTTTTTTTTTGTTTTTTTTTTTTAGAATTATTATTTAAATATTAAAATCTAGATAGTCCTGTTTTTTAATTTAAAACAACTTCGTTAGTAAAATAATTTTTTTTGCTCACAAATATAAAAAATTTTCAACTTTCTTCGAAATCTTATCAATATTAGATGTTCCCTGCAATTTTATCAATTTTATCGAAATTTCCCTAGAAGATTTTGAGGAAGGAACAGTTACATTTTTCCAATAAATAAAAAAGCTTTATCTTTTCGTACATTAATTTGTGGGAATCAGGGGTAAAAAGTTTTAAAACCCATTATAAAATGATCGCGTCCGATCACAAATACACATTTGAAGAGTTTACGACTATCTTATGCCGAATTGAGGCATGCCTCAACTACAGGCCACTTTCTCGTGGGCGGGCATATGTTAGCTCCACCCGAGATCGACTGTAATGAGAATACTGCCTCAATAGTTAATAGATAGCAGAAAATGAAGGCCCTACACCAAACATTTTGCAAAAGATGGAAATCGGAATATCTCACCGAGATCCAGAAACGATATAAGTGGAAACATCCACAATCAAACTTAAAACGCGGGTACCTAGTCGTCATAAAGGAGGACAACCTCCAACCCAACGCGTGGAGAATCGTCAACATACACTTAGGCTCTGATAACCGTGTACGTGTTGGCGTCAATAACATCAAGGGACAAATTACCAGACCAATTGCGAAATTGGTACTACTTCCGTTCAAATACAAGGAAGATAAAATTTAATAGTCCAAATTCTTCTATCCCTTCCTTCGTATATATGTATATCAACAATTCCTCACCTCACCTAAAATCATCCATCAGCAAAGCACGACGCGTGCTTGTGCGCTGGTCGACGGTACAATGGAATCCTTTCTCATGTTATGTAACATCGTCAATAAACAAATGAAAAAAAAAAAGTTTTAGGTCCTTTTACTTCTCGGGAGCTCTTTTTCCTTTGGGTTTCATTTTCCACAATAATATATGCCATAGACTATAGTTATGTCTTATATATCCAACTGGGTTTTCGAGAGCAGCAGTAGCATAAAAGGTCTACTCACCTAATGATCTACGCTGACGTCATGGTTTTCGGGATTAAATTCCCAGTGAACTATGTTGATGTCTGCAAAAAGCTCGTAAATCATTTTACTCTATCTTACTTGAATGACAATATTTAGTAGAACCCACTTAAATTCATTGTTTTATTGATTTTTGCACAATTTTATTCACTTTATTCATTATATAATTCCGGTTTATTTTTAATAATAATGCCAAGGTTGTGTTTTTTATTTATCCGTTCGCATTCAGTGCTCTATTCTCAATCAATCTTCTTTTCTTTTTTTTTCGTGTCTACCTCATTGCCATATTTTCACATTTTCTTTAAACATCTTTCTTATAATAAGCTACCGATGTTTTCCTACAGAGGGCTGCGTCAGCTAAGCAAGAATCAAAGCGAGCACCTGATTGGCTGATCGCCAGATTCTTGCCTAAAAGACAGCGCTGCCATACTTATATTTTTCACATTACACCTTCTGCTCGTGCAACCGATCTGACTGTTATATGGCGTTGGCTGCAATCCATCCAGTGACTATTAGGGCTGGCACACAATTATTACTAACGACAAGTGTCAGTACCTTCATTTCTGATGGATTACAGATTCGGCCAATCTTGACACTATAATCGACCACGATTATTAAATCACTTATTTCTATTTGTAACTATAAGCTAAATTGTTCTTACTTAAAATAAACACAATATACTTGAAATACATGGAGTGTCGCCTAAACGGGAGTTGAGTGGCATTCAGATGCATCGGCAGACCACATTCTAATGCGTGATGCTTCTATAATACCATCATAGGGTAACTGGGTTAACTGGCAATTTTCTATGTCTCTTATTACGTATCGGTCATGTGGTAATACCTTATGAATTACGTATGGGCCTCTATATTTTGGTATAAACTTTTTATTAGAACCGGCCGATGTATCTACATTACGTATGACAACAAAGTCACCGACACTGTATGTCTCAGGAGGCTTGGAGCAATTGGAAAAGTATTTTGAGTTATATTCTTGTGACTTTTCTATAGCAGCTAAGGCAGACGCACGGGTAGCCTCAAGGTCACGAGGCGCACTGTAATGGTTTTTATCCTCTAGGTGTTCTGTCAATTCATCGATTATCGCTCCTCTCTGTTCCACACCGAACAGCAACATACTTGGTGCGTAACCAGTGGTGGAGTGTATGGTATTATTAAGACCGTATTCTACTTGACCTAACTTGGCTGACCAGTTGGCATGGTTAATCGGCTCGGAGATTTTACTCAACATGGCCTTGATTATTCTATTCACCCTTTCTACCTGTCCGTTTGCTTGTGGGGAAGCCGTGGCTACTTTCACGTGACATATGTTGTTTTTTAACAAATACGCGTCGAATTCAAGAGAAGTGAAACAAGAGCCGCGGTCAGATATCAGCCTCTTGGGTCTGCTGTAATAACTGAAGTATTTGTCTAGGGAAGCTATGACTTCTTTCGTACTCGTTGAATTTACTGGATACAAACGAACGAACTTCGTGAATGCATCAACAACCACTAAAATATATTTGCGCTTCGAGTTAATGGAGGGCAAAGGGCCAAAGTGATCGACATGTATGGTGTCGAATGGTATCGGTATTTTAGCAATGCTATGCATATTTCGCTTGTTCACGCGGGCTGGGGCTGAGTACATGATGCATTTAATGCAATTTCGAACAAAGTTTTCTACTTTATCTTTCATCTTGGGTAGCCAATAGTGTTTCTTTAGTTGATCGCACGTCTTATCGACGCCTAAGTGACCAATTTTCTCATGAACCAGTCTAATAGTGTTATTCTCCACCTCATTCGGGACGTACAACTGTAGCCTCCCCTCCCCCTCTTTCCTTCTTTCCTAAAGACGTGACCGTCTACTAATTCAAAGTTCGGCACGGGACCTTTTCTCGTAATTGTTTTATGTTATTGTCGCGGTATTGTGTCGCTTGGATGTGAAAATCTGCTTCGTCGGCATCCGCGGCGAAGACCATTTCGCAGAGTTTTGTTATTCCCGCAGGCTTCTTGTCGATAGTAGCGACGATTGATTCGGATTCATCGGAAGTTCCGGCTTCAGGGCAGCGGCTAAGCGTATCAACGTGTCCCATGTTAACTCCACCTCTGTGTTGAATTGTATAGTTATAATTTTCAAGCTCTAGAGCCCATCTGGCTATCCGCGGGTTAAGTTGTTTTTTACTTAAAGTCATCGTAAGGGAGTTGCAATCTGTGACTATCTTGAACGGAATTCCTTCCAAATAAACTCTAAACCGGCGTAGAGCGTATATGATGGACAGGGTTTCCAGTTCGAAGCTGTGGTATCTTGCTTCCGCGGGTGAGGTGGCTTTTGAAAAGTACATAATCGGGTGCAAACGACAGTCCGTTTGTTGTTGGAGTATGACCGAACCGAAACCTGCTGAACTTGCATCGCAGTGCAACTCAGTTTGTTTCTTCGGATCGTATATTGCAAGCACTGGGCGGACGACAGTTTTATTTTAAGTTCCTTAAAGGCTCGTAAACAGTCTTCTGACAGTTCGAATTTAACACCATCTCGTGTCAGTTTTTGTAATGGTCCACCTATTTTAGCAAAATTCGGAATAAACCTTCTGAAGTATGAGAAGAGGCCTAAGCAGGTCTTAAGTTCTTTACAATTTTTCGGGGGGTTTTGCTTGAAGGGGGGAATCCGACTTTTATCTTCAGTTTGTCCTCTTTTAGTGTGTAGGTAACTATTGACAATAGTTTCAACTTGCGTAGAATAGCATAACCTACCACTCATATTATTAGCTGAAGAAAATTTAATATTATTTAATTGGTTTCGAAAATCATGTGAAATGTTCTCAACAGGACCGTAACCAATACAATTACTGTTGAAGACGGCTGAGGCTGGAATTAGAACCTCTGGGAGAGGACACCAATCGCTCGGAGACCAATTTTGATTTGTCTGACTCTCAGAGGTTCTAATTCCAGCCGCAGCCGTCTTTAACAGTAATTGTATTGGTTACGGTCCTGTTAAGAACATTTCACATTTCTTTTCTGCTTCGTGCTCTTCTCCACTCTACCCTTTTGTTCACATGCCGTTCCATCACTCTCAAATACTTTATCTCCCTTTTACTCCCTTGGCTTGCGGCTCAGTGCACCCTCTCTGCTCCTTATTATCATAAGATCGCGAGTACGACCACCTGCCTGGCAGGGGTCTAATATTATATATGGGGAAGAAGACATCAGCCACAGCAGCGCCCATTAATGTGGTGGGCGGCGCGTAATCGGAAAAGCTTCGTTGGAATATATCCAAATATGACTCCTGGCTGCAAATCATCAAAAAATCAAGGCCCGCATAACACGCTGGATTGCGGGAGTTGGCAACACCATAAATTTTTTATTTTGCGCTTTCATTGCAATCAACTTCTTTGTTAACAGCGTCAGGATTACAGAGAAACCAATTTCCTTAGGTCTGCAAGTGACCGTAGTTCCCGTTTATTATTTTATCTTTGATTTGGTTGATTGTTTTTACGAATGGTGCCCTTTGACTGCTCGAGCGCGGTTCAATTTTTAAAGGGGAATAGTACGGGCCCAAATTTTAATGAATTGAAGTACGCTTCGCGATGTTGCTAAATCTAATGCGTGAGGAAAATGCTGCTTCGTTACATTTCATCACAAAATAAAACGTTTCCCTTATTTAATGAATTGTTGTACAACTCCAGGACAGTATAAAGCATTTAGATACTCTGTTTCCACTCTTGAATCAATCGTTTTTTTTTGGCGCCTCACTTTCAGTATTTTCAATGAAAAGTAAAATGGCGTCATTTTCAATATTTAAGTGTTCGTATCACCTTCAATTTTAGCTTATTTACGGCGATTCTCTCAAACAAAGAATGCCTGCTCTGGAAGCACGCGAAATTTGTGCCCTCGTATTCACTTCCGCAATGATATTACTTAGAACCAGATTTGCGAAATCATTGATATTTTCCTAGATAGACATTATCCCCAAATACCGAACATAAAAATCTTCAATTTTGAAGTATCTCCTATCGAATACTTTTTACTGCACAAAATCTTTATTAAATGAACAATATCAATCTGATATAGCACATACAATTTTGTCCCTCGCCATAAGTTAAAGAACGGTAGTAATCGAAAATGTATGTGTGTAGGCTGCCAATCAGGCGGTGTTTAAAAAGGCCATGGCATAGTCGCACACGATTTCAGTAGGACATGTAGCGCCATCTTTTAATATTTCCCTAAACGAACAGTCAATAAAATTTGCATTGTGCTTCTGCGAAAGTATCGAATACAATCGTCACACTCTATTATTTGTTGAAATAACAATTTGATAAAGGAATGTGTAGCATCTAAAGTCTCCCTTAAGGACCGCCCGTTGCATCTATTTCGATTTTACCAATATTTTTTTTCATTATCAGATCCTTATCCTTTTTACCTAATCACATTTAATTAGGTACAAAAAATTAACTAACAAATTTATTTTTATTTTATTTTATTCTCCAAACCAAACTCGACAAAGGTTGGCGGAAAATCGTTTGGTTATAAACCGGTAGTATAGGATTTTCTGTTTTTAAACAAAACGTATATGCCATTTTTTTTTTCAAAATCAAACCTTTGCATTTGCTTCCAAAGCTCAATATAAACATTTACTTGTCTTAATCATGAATCCTTGTACATCTGTAACTTTACATTACTCCCCCTGATGTTTGTACCACACGGCAGACGAATCTTTCTTCATTGTACTACTTTTAGTATGTGGGCTATAAATAGCATAACTTCACCTCTGTATTTGGCATTGAATTTATTGCAGTTATATACCACAAACGCCTCTTAGTCACAGGCAGTGAAAAATATAGCCCCAAATCCCCCTCCTTAAAAGCTGACTTTAACGAACGTCTTTATCCCCCTTTCAAATAAATGCTAACAACCAATTAAGAGCTGAAAGTAAAACAATACTGCCAAACTAAATCTAGTAATTGACTAATTTAAGATGTGCTGTTTGGTATGAGCGTCAAAATTATTTTGTCCTTCGTATGTATAATGAAATTAATATTAATATTTGACAGTTTTGATTTGAAATTTCGTGGTAAACTCATACTCGTATCGCTGTTATGAGAAATTTCATCAGATATTTTGTTAGACATCGCAGCAAGTAGCTTCATCGTGCCACTCAAGACATTTATATGAGTTTTAAAAAACGCATCTAGAGAGTTACTCTTTTCATTATGAAATACATGGGTTTTAATATCCTTAAAATATTCCTCACTCAAAGCTGAGGTTGCTGTTTTAATGGATGCGATTGTAGGTTATAATTAAACATTCTTTTTTTTAAAAACGTATTTTGAATTATATTTTATTTTGATCTTTTAACTTTTTTTATTTTACCAACTTCCAACAATGAAAATTTTTGATAACTGAAAAATCAATATTGAAAATTAAAAAATTGATAAAACATTTTAAAATTACAAAGTGCAAAGTAACTAGAATACAAAGTTAAATAAAAATAATAAGAACCTTACAGCGATATATACAATTTTGTCCTTATAGGACAATGTCTTAACAATAGCAGTCCAAAATAAAAAATAGTTGCAAAGTTTTAAAAGTCTTCATTTACATACTCATTCGGGTTTGGACCGGCATTATTTTTATAGACTTTGAGTTTAATACTTTCTAAATATCTTCTAATAGGTCTACTTAATTTATGCTTTTGTGTCCTATTTGTTGAGTTTACTTCAAGGTCTTCATCTACGATAGACATATCAGCAAACAAATGGTCTTCCGGAAACTTAGGTAAATTTTCTGACTCACCTTTCATTAAATCTAACAATAGAAATTGATATCGCGAACATGCATTTCTTTCATCATTGTCTTGGTAATCAATCAGAATAATTCACAGTAAGAACAGCCGTAAGTATATTTTTGAATTCATCCGAAGAATTTAAATTGCGTAGTATGTTAAGGCACCGCATGTAAAAGTCTTTTTGGTGACGATTGTTTTTATTAAAACAAGTTCACGTTGAAACAAATTTGAATAAATGGGCAACATCAATCCGCAGAATAGTTGTATTCCCAATTGATGTGCCTTCAACTACGTTACTATAACACTCATCTATATACTGAAACAAGTTACATAATGCCGGCGCTGCTGCGTTGAGAACAGCCAAAGAAAAGTCCGTGACAACCTGTTTCGGTGCGGGGATTTCACGTCTTAATCATTCTCGTAGCCAGTAAGACAATGTATTAGAATCATGTTTCTCGGATACTAATTGTAGAAGTGGAAGCGACGATTTTTCATACCTAGCCAAAACCTGATAAATCAAAATAACGCGTTTGGAGTTATCATTTGCAGTTAAACTTCGAATCAAACTCCCCGTTGCATCGATGCAAATAGTTCCAATTGGATCCTTTTGCATAAATAATTTGTAAAGTAAAATTTGCTCTGGCAACCAATACATAAGGTACATTTGATTGAGTGCGATCTCGTGTATAGATACTGAGTATTTCGGATCGCTCTTCAAATTTTCCAAAGCTAACATATGATGAGGGAATGATTGTATTTTGTTATGACATTCATTGAAAACACCATTGATAGATAAAAATATGTCACTATCTCTCGATATATTTGGCGTTTTAAAAGAGAATGGACAGGAAAGCTTCAAATGTTGCCAAATATAGGTATAAATTTTAACTGTCCATCCTAGCACAAAAATTTCGTACTCTTGATTATCTCCAAATCGTTTACTTTTAGATCTAACTTTTTCCATTCACATGCTAATAAATGAATGGTTCTTTTAATTGGAGGTAAGTTCTGAGGAACATTCTGCATTGACCAATTCGGGTCGTTACTAATTCAAATGATTTAACGCATTATAACTTATTTTTGCTGCTTAAAACATAATACATTATATGCTATATCGAAAAATATAGCACTGTTAGGTTAGGTTACCTTCGATGTAATCCCTCGTCGTGCAGGGCGTCGCCTCCATATACATAGTTGCTATTTTAGCAGTACTTACAATTATCATATCCGCCAGACGTTCATGTGACAAAGAAAGACGATTTTAAAATTACACTTTTTATTTGTCTATTATTTTAAAAGACGTCTGGAGTGTGTAGCTGCAAATTATGGAATGGCCGCCCTTCGGGTTTTTCTCTATCACCCCTTTTTTTATTTGTGTTACGTGGGCTGTAGTTGCATTTGACACCCGCGTTGCCAACTGCACGCGCCTGTCAAATGCAACTTAAGCCCCAAGTACATAGACTACATTGTAATATTTTGCATAAGGGCTTATTTTTTCCTTATAGCCCCAAATCCTGCCCCTTGCATAACTTCACTAACTACTTTTGCCTTTTCAATTAAAAGCTAACTATAGTGAACGTTTTTATCATACTGTAACGAAATTGCTTGCACGTGATGGTAATATCCGTGACAATACTTTCAAATAATAATTGACTAACAATTAAGATCAGAAAGAAAAAAATAATACTGCCAACCCAAATCTAGTTATTGAGGTTGCCATCTGAAATTAAGTTAAAAATGTGCTGTTTTGCAGCTCCACGGTTAGAAACTCGTAGTGTTATACTTTAGGCTATTCCATATTGGTCTTAAGGAAGATAAGAAGATGCCATTTATTTATTTTGCCAAATTATTATCTTTGTTTACTAGTCACAGAGTGGAATTTGCGGATAATAAAAGGTTTTTTTTAAGCGTAGACGATCCATAGTTAAGTGTTTGTAAGCCATTCTTGAACTCTTTTAACTTCCATCGTTCGTATTATTAAATTTTCATACTTGTCAACACTCACCAGTAGGACAAGAATGCTATATGGTGGTTTAAGTGCGCTTTTAAGAAGCTGAAGCACCAAGATCCTGCCAACATGTGTTGCAGGAAAACGTCTCTGACAACCACCCACAACACGATCTCCTAGTGATGGTAGAACGTGTAGCATTCAGCCGCATGCTCTATCAACGAAATCACAACGTAAAAAGACGCAACCAAGCCGCACACAACGTCGCGAAGGTTATACAATACGAGGGTGTGCTGAACCACGTTTTTTTCTTTCAACTTTAATTTCATTTACTTTAAAGTAAACGATGCTAATAATACGAAATGCGAAAAAAACTTTATTTTTAATTGCTTACTATGTCAATAATTTTTCCAATCTCTTGAATAGAGTTTGTCAAAGTTGCTCTCTGCGGATGAATCTTGCTCCGAAAATTAATATATAAATTTTTTATACCATCGGCATTAGATCCAAACTTATTAATGTAAATTGGGGAAAATGATGGAGGGGGATTTAAATCGTTCTTACTTCTTTCGCTTTCTTCGTCCTCTTGTGCCTTAAGTAGTACGTTGGCAAAACCAAGTACATCTCGTGAGGGAATGCGTTAGTCTTGGGCAAATTTTATAATTATATAATTGTCGTTCTTCTTATCCATCTTGTACAGTTTTTCTACCACCACTAAGTTAGCAATGACATCCTCCTGTATGCACATTGTAACCTGCAATAAAATTATTCCGCATATATTTTATCAGGTGACAGTAGTCGAACATGAAGTGTATTTTTTCTCCATTGTGCATCCTTGTTGTGTTATTAGCGTTAATACCCAGATTTTTGAACGCTGTTTGGTTCGTAGAGCCTTGGTCACATACAGCAATCTTAACGTTCAGTGCAATACTACGTGCGACGTCGATGTTCCTCCATATCACCTTGATGAGACTCTTCCCTTTGACTGCGCGACGTAGTAGTACATCACATGTTTCCAATTGCTGCAAATTCCCTTTACCATAAAAAAGAGGCATTTGTCTGCAATTCGATTCTCCCAATAGCCCTCTCCACTGTCTACAAAACCGTCAGTAACATGAACCGTATTGTGGAATATGAAGTAATTTTTTAAAGATACCTCATCCCACATGATTTGGTATATGCGATGGGTAAGTGGCATTGATCTAATCATTGCTTCCAAGTTGCTGATCACGTTCTTATCAATGCCTGGACGGATATTTCGAATTGTGTCGCTCTCTTAAAAGGGTACTGTCACTTGGTAAATGGAACACCACGGAATCCTTCATTAATTTATAGGCCTTCGTCGACATGTAGCTAATGTTTTGCGCTACGGTTTTTTCTTCGGTTCTGTGTTTATGTGGCTGTCGTTGGTGCAGCTTGCTGCACAAACGAGCAACCAGTACCACCTGGCACTTCATCGTCAGTCCCCCCTAAGATTGTTGTAACAGCCCCGTCCTTCAATCGTTTTCCCTCTTCCTATTTTTTGATCCGCCTCGAAATGGCGATCGCAAATGTACAGACTTTATTTTCCTAATTCAGAAATTTGCATATTACATGCCAGAACCCATACCTTCTTCGCTTCTTCTGCTTTTGAGAACTCATGTCACATGGTTATGCAGCTTTCCTTCTTCTCCTTCATGTAATGAGAAGGTCTTCCGTTGTACCCTTAGAATTCAGATTAAAATACAATATTTTAAAAAATTCGTATATATGTACGTTGTTATATCATGCATCACCTACTGGGCAGATAAGACGAGTAGTTTCTTTAACGTACATATATACATAAGTTTTCATAACAAAAACTATTTTTTTTTTTGTTTAAGTTGAAAGAGTTAATTTAAATTACTAGTGAAGCTTCTGTCGAACTCTTTCAAAATGGTTTTTCTGCTTCGTATCCTTCTCCACTCTACCATCTTCTTCACCTGCCGTTCCATCAGGAAGCTCGTTAACTCTCAAGTACTTTATCTTCCTTTTACTCCCTTTTATCTTCCTTGGCTTGCGATTCAGTGCTCCCTCTCTGCTCCTGTTATGGTCCACTTGGGAGAGTCACCATTGGAACGTACCAGTTGGCTGGTGATAGGGGAAAAGGTAGGACTCACCCTCACTCATGTCTGCCTGGGGTGTTTGAAACAAAATTTTGTTAATTTCGCGCAGGTGGCATCGCGAAATAATCCAATGGTGTGGGAAAATTCCCAATAACGGCAACCGCCATGGCGTAACCATACAAGGTGACAGCTGACTAGTAGTTTCATACGAATTGACACATTAACTTCAGCGCAGTACGATTTTGACATTAGTCCATCGGTTCACAAAAAACGAAATATATCGAACTTTTAATGATGGCTGCAGGATTGTCACCGCGACTACCGCCTTGTATGGTTCTACCATGGCAACCACAGTTAAATCATGCGATTTAACGGCGCCGTTCCACTGCGCAGTCGCAAGAATGGAATGAAATTTTTTCCACAACACAATGGCGTGTGTGGCCATTTTTTTGCGCGAAAGAAAAAGGCAGAACAAAAAGTTTGGCAAAGGTGGTGGCCGCAAAAAGAAAAAGAATTGCAGTTCGTTTAATGAAGTATTTCGGGAAAATCATATATTGCTATCGATAAAAGGTTTAAATAAATATAGTAATGACATTTACCACTTAAATTTACGTTCTTTCATCAACTTTATAAAATTTAATAAAAGCGCCGTGCTTAGATACCGCCAGCTAGCGAACAAAAGCTTTCGTGAGGAAATCGCCGTATTATAGCCACACAAATTAAAAAAAAAATTACAATTGTGAAATAGCTAAAACACGCAAATATTTGGTTGCATTTCACACTGTCCCTCAGCAATAAATGGACGACGGCGCGTAAAAAAAATTTTAGGGACAGCGTATCATCAAGCACGCTTTTTAAGTGTGCTTAGCGCAACCACCACCAACTACGCCAACCACTTCGACCGCGCAACCACAACCGCAACCCCAACTGCAATCCCATCGGCAGCGCCAACCAAACGCGCCGCATCCACCAGGCTTACCACCAGCACCAGCTTCAACAACCGCAGCAGGGCCGTTAATCGCCTTCATTATCCACCAACAAATCTGACGCCGAAAAATTCTGGTCACAATTTTGCCAACAAATACCAACCCAAGTCAAATAATCGCGATACAAAATTATTTAATCAGCAACAAAAATCTCGATTTAAAACAATTCAACAGCAGAACTTTTTTTTTTATATAACCAGGAAAATCAATTAAATCCATTTAAACGGCCTTTGCCGCCAAGAGCTATATACGTCTAATACGAGTCGTGCCAGTTCGCCATCGGTGACTAAGAGTAGCCGTTACAACGAGTCGGTTTATACCACAGATTCAGATTACGAAGCACATTCCTTGGACGTCCCGTTATTGGGTCATGATTTCTTCTGGTTCTTGGCGCGTACGGAATTGAGATGTAAATTTAAAATAAAAAATTTGACAAGGTATTACAAAGTGGACTCTGCGTATCTGGTCAAACTATTGGCGCAGCTATAAAGCATATACGGCGCTTAGAAGATCAATGTAAGAGCATAATTTTTAATATTGGTTCGGTGGATATAATGAAAGGGCCGCTAAACATAGGCCTGCTGCAACAACGCCAGCTACAACAACACCAGCAGGGCCGCCAAACATAGGCCTGCTGCAACACCAGCTTGAACAACGACAGCAGGGCTGCCAAACATAGGCCTGCTGCAACAGCATCAGCTTCAACAACAACAGCAGGGCCGCTAAGCATAGGCCTGCTGCAACACCACCTACAACAACAACAACGTTTGAAACCGGGCGAGTCCGTTCCAACTCAAGAAAAATCTAATATATAAAATTCTTCTGTCACGGTTTTAGAGGCTGAACTCCTCCGAAACGGCTGAACCGATTCTAATGAAATTTTGTGAGCATATTGGGTAGGTCTGAGAATCGGCCAACATTTCCCTCTTTTTCGATACGTCTCTACGGTCTTGAGATCAAAACGTGGACCCGGGTACCCCTAGAATGTGTGTATACAATATGGATGTCAAATGAAAGCTGTTGATGAGTGCTATAGTACAGGATAATTTTCATACCCCTGGGTGACTAGGGTCTCGAGATATAGGCCAAAACGTGGACCCGTATACCCCTAGAATGTGTTTATACAATATGGATGTCAAATGAAAGCTGTTGACGAGTGCTATAGTACAGGATAATTTTCATACAACTGGGAGGCTAGGGTCTCGAGATATAGCCCAAAACGTGGACCCGGGTACCCCTGGAATGTGCTTACACAATATGGATATCAAATGAAAGCTGTTGATGAGTGCTATAGTAAAGGATAATTTTCATACAACTGGGAGGCTAGGGTCCCGAGATATAGCCCAAAACGTGGACCCGGGTACCCCTAGAATGTGTTTATACAATATGGATATCAAATGAAAGCTGTTGATGAGTGCTATAGTACAGGATAATTTTCATACAACTGGGAGGCTAGGGTCTCGAAATATAGCCCAAAACGTGGACCCGGGTACCCCTAGAATGTGTTTATACAATATGGATATCAAATGAACACTGTTGATGTGTGCTATAGTACAGGATAATTTTCATACAACTGGGAGGCTAGGGTCTCGAGATATAGCCCAAAACGTGGACTGGGGTACCCCTAGAATGTGTTTATACAATATGGATATCAAATGAAAGCTGTTGATGAGTGCTATAGTACAGGATAATTTTCATACAACTGGGGGGCTAGGGTCTCGAGATATAGCCCAAAACGTGGACCCGGATACACCTAGAATGTGTTTTTACATTATGGGTATCAAATTGAAGTTGTTGATGTATGCTTTAGTACAGAGTAAGTTTTACACCGCTGCACAGTGTTTTGTGTAGAACAAGCTAGCTGGGCAAAATTATTTTATGAGATTTTCCGTTTCATATGCAGTCATTTATTACAACTACGTCATTTTTTTCAGCCATATGTTCTTTTTTTTTATTTTTTTCCAAAATTTTACTTCATATGCATACATTTGCTTATTTCATATACAGTAACTCATGTGAATAAGTGACAGATCCAAAAAAATTTAAAGGACTTAAGAATATTACTTTATTGTACTTAAATTGAATGGAATACAAATCTCAATACTCTAAAAAATTCTAAAAATTCGGAAAAAAAATTTAAATTTTTTATGAAAATTCGTCGAATTTTTTAAATATAATTTAGTTTTTGTTATAGATCGTGACAAATTTTCTTATGGGAAATTAGTTAAAATAAATTTGCGAAAGCGAAAATTGTAAGAATTATCCAAAAAGGGGTGTCTACTTATTTATGTGAGTGACTGTACATATGTACATACATACATATTTTGTATTTACTACAATTTTTACAAAATTATTTTATAGTACCAGTCAGGAATGTAAAAGTGAATTACAATAATAATAATAACAATGTAAATAATTAAATTAATTATGTGAAAATTACTTATTACAAAAACTTAAAAGTAAAGTATCATACAAAGTAGAAAAGAATAGATTTAAATTAAATAAAACCTGATCCAACAAAAAGTTATAGGGTAGGTTATCTTTTATAATTATGTTATTATTCGCTATCATCACTTTCATTGGATGAGTCACTTGTGGAATAGTCATGAACATCAGCAACACTACTGTGAAAGCTTGAAACAACTGGGGTATTTATTGACTCCTCAACATTATCGGGGGACAGTAAATTTAAGACTTCTGAAGTCAGACTTTTAAATTTTTTCTTAGGTATCTCTCTAAAACTGTTAACTAAAGGATCCGATTATATAAGCAACATATTCATAAGATCTCTATTCGTGGCTTCACGCGACTGCTTTTGTGTGTTATCAGCCCTGAATCGTCTCAAATCTTTGTTACGGGCTTCCTGTGCTTCCTCGGAAAGTTGACCAATAGGTAAAATTGCTGATTTTATAATATCAGTACTATGCACTAAGAACTTATGAACTGTAACAGGCATATTAAACCATGGATAGAGATCTATGTATAGTTTTTTAGTCTCGACCGCAAATTTTTCAAATTTTTGGATATTTATATTGTAACCAGATGCTAATGCGCGAAGGAGAGTGTCGAATCTTTTGATGAGCGTTACATCCAATCCCGTAATCTCAGCACTGGCCTCAGAATTTTCGAAAAACTTACGAGCAGTGTTGCCGTCATTGGTATTGCCGAAACCTGGTTTTGGTTTATCTTCATCAATCCATTGTATGTACCTGTTTTTATGCCTTGGCGGCTGGTGCGGTATGTTGTGGCAGGTTGAAGTCAATGATCTTTGCCTTTTTGCTTTTGGTGTGATCTTGTTGACCTTGCGCGTTTATTTTTGTATGTTTTATGGCTACGAGTTTGTTCCCTGTACCAGGGAATTGGTTTTGCCGTTTGTAGATCAGCTTTAAAGGTTCAAATATCTCGTCGGAGCTGGTACGTACATACATCCTATTTGATATGTAGAGATAACTAAATCTACAAAAAAAAAAAAAATTAAAAATAGATGTGCAAAGAATTCGCAATGGTTTTTTCTTTCGACTATTAGAGAATACTTGCGACTATAACATATGTAAAATTAAGCCCGGATGTCCGCGGATGTATGTAACTTTTTTGTCCCTAAAGTTAAAAATATAGGGAAAAAATACCTTTTCTTCTTAATAACGGAATGTTAAATATATTGAAAAAATGAAAGAATTACTATTAAAACATGTTACTTACCTTCGAGCTTAGAATCCATCAAAAAAATTATGTAAAAGTGTTCACTTAAAAGAAATATGAATCTTAATATTCAACAAGAATTTTGCAAATTAATCAATGCATTTTACGGCCACTCCTGCCTTCTTACTTCAATTACTCAATATATATGAACAAAAATCTCAAAAAAAAAAAAGCAAAAATCCCGTTATTTTGTTTGTTTTCTTTCATTTCTCATTACACTTTTCTTGGAATAAGAACTTTGTTTTTGTCCAGCTAGCTTGTTCTACACGAAACACTGTGCGCTGGGTGACTACGGTCTCGAGATTAGGCCAAAACATGGACCCGGATACACCTAGAATGTGTTTTTATATTATGGGTATCAAATTGATGCTGTTGATGTGTGCTATAATACAGAGTAAGTTTTACACCGCTGAGTGACTAGGGTTTCGAAATATAGGCCAAAACATGGGCCCGGATACCGCTAGAATGTGTGTGTATTATGGATATCAAATGAAAGCTGTTGCTGAGAGCTCTGAAGTTCATTGTGATATTCGATTTAGTCGCATCAACTTGGCAAAACTGATAAATATGCATGCGAAGCCGAAATAAAGAAATGAATTAATAATACCCACATACTTATTTGCATACGTCATATTCGATTTGCCTGAAATTTCGTATATAAATTTGTCTATATTAGTATTTACGATGCTTTTTTTCCGGGAAGTATAATAGAGACGGACTGAGACTGAGACTCGGAGTGGGAATGGAACAAAATACATACCACCCTCTGGGACTGGCAATAAGAGATGAAGAAGAAGGAGAAAAACTTGAGAGAAGAGAAAAGAGAGAAGGGACTGAGAAAGAGATAGAATGAGTCGAAGATGGAGATGAAGCGAAAAAGACGGAGGGCGGAATGAATAAAGAGATTAGGAAAAAGTGTAGAGGGGTAGGGCAGAGTTAGGCGGAAAAAGCTTATTAAAATGTTTGCAGATAGGCCAAATTTAGGGCAGAACAACGTCTGCCGGGTCTGCTAGTATACTATATATTTATATGAAGTGATAAAATTCATCGCTTTCACGTTATTTTTCCAAATTTTGTAGTTCATTCCAAACACATTTAATGAACCTACGTGTATATGAATTCGGATATTTTTCGTTCTTAGCTCTATTGACTCATCTGGTATTCGCATGTGAAAGCCATGTAAATGGGTAATACATTACACATCATCGACATATTCCTTTCCGCGAGAAATTGGAATCTAGTCGCAACAAAAGTAGAAGATTTATGTTTTTTTTTTTGAACATGAAACAAAAAACTCGTTTTATAATTTTTGTTCGAAATATTTCCAAATACCGTTTAACTGCTCCACTATATTGTCGCGATTGAAACTTTACATAAAAATTCATAAGTTGCATTATCATTTAATGATCTCTGTACGATCACACGGCACAAGTTGGTATGTACAAACGAAAAGCAAAACTGTAAAAGCGTATTAAATTGTTACGAGTGTTTGGCTCGACCATTTCTTTTGGTGCTGCAATCAAATTTCCATAAACTCGAAATGAAACAAATGAAAATGAATTTAATGTAATTGTACTGGTAATTAAAAAAAAAAAAGTATGTATTAAATTTAAAACATAACATACAAAATGTATGAAACCATTATGCTGTAAAATATGTGAGGCGTCGAATCCGAATATTTGTATGCAATCTAAATGCTGTTCAGAACAAACAAAACTCGATCATGCGTGAGGAAAATGCTGATTCGTGACATTTCATCACAAAATAAAATGTTTCCCTTATTTAATGAATTGTTGTACAACTCCAGGACAGTATAAAGCATTTAGATACTCTGTTTCCACTCTTGAATCAATCGTTTTTTTTTGGTGCCTCACTTTCAGTATTTTCAATGAAAAGTAAAACGGCGTCATTTTCAATATTTAAGTGTTCGTATCACCTTCAATTTTAGCTTATTTACGGCGATTCTCTCAAATAAAGAATGCCTGCTCTGGAAGCACGCGGCATTTTTGCCCTCGTATTCACTTCCGCAATGATATTACTTCGAACAAGATTTGCGAAATCATTGATATTTTCCTAGATAGACATTATCCCCAAATACCGAACATAAAAATCTTTAATTTTGAAGTGTCTCCTATCAAATACTTAATAAATAAATAAAATATTTATTAAATGAACAATATCAACTCTGCTATAGCACATACAATTTTGTCCCTCGCCGTTAGTTAAAGGACAGTAGTAATGAAAATGTACGTGTGTAGGCTGCCAAGAAGGCAGTGTTTAAAAAGGCCGTAGAATAGTCGCACACGATTTCAGTAGGACATGTAGGCCATCTGAATATTTCCCGAAGCGAGCAGTCAAAAAAATTCTGCGAAAGCATCGGAATACAATCGTCACACTCCATTATTTGTTGAAATAACAATTTGATAAAGCAATGTGTAGCATCCAAAGTCTCACTTAAGGACCGCCCGTTGCATCCATTTCGATTTTACCAATATTTTTTTATTATCAGATCCTTATCCTTTTTACCTGATCACATTTAATTAGGTACAAAAAATTAACAAATTTATTTTTATTTCATCTTATTCTCCAAACCAAACTCGACAAAGATTGGCGGAAAATCGTTCCAAAATAATTTGGTTATAAGCAGGTAGTATAGGATTTTCTGTTTTTAAACAAAACGTATATGCCATATTTTTTTTTTTTTTTTCCAAAATCAAACCTCCTTTGCATTTGCTTCCAAAGCTCAATATAAACATTTATTTTTCTTAATCATGAATCCTTGTACATCTGTAACTTTACATTACTCCCCCTGATGTTTGTACCACACGGCAGACGAATCTTTCTTCATTGTACTACTTTTAGTATTTGGGCTATAAATAGCATAACTTCACCTCTGTAACAAATTTATTTTTATTTTATCTTATTCTCCAAACCAAACTCGACAAAGGTTGGCGGAAAATCGTTCCAAAATAATTTGGTTATAAGCCGTTAGTATAGGATTTTCTGTTTTTAAACAAAACGTATATGCCATATTTTTTTTTTTCAAAATCAAACCTTTGCATTTGCTTCCAAAGCACAATATAAACATTTATTTTTCTTAATCATGAATCCTTGTACATCTGTAACTTTACATTACTCCCCCTGATGTTTGTACCACACGGCAGACGAATCTTTCTTCATTGTACTACTTTTCGTATGTGGGCTATAAATAGCATAACTTCACTTCTGTATTTGGCATTGAATTTATTGCAGTTATATACCACAAACGCCTCTTAGTCACAGGCAGTGAAAAATATAGCCCCAAATCCCCCTCTTAAAAGCTGACTTTAATGAACGTCTTTATCCCCCTTTCAAATAAATGCTAACAACCAATTAAGAGCTGAAAGTAAAACAATACTGCCAAACTAAATCTAGTAATTGACTAATTTAAGATGTGCTGTTTGAGTATGAGCATCAAAATTATGTTGTCCTTCGTATGTATAATGAAATTAATATTAATAGTTGACAGTTTTGATTTGAAATTTCGTGGTAAACTCATACTCGTATCGCTGTTATGAGAAATTTCATCAGATATTTTGTTAGACATCGCAGCAAGTAGCTTCATCGTGCCACTCAAAACATTTATATGAGTTTTTAAAAAAGCATATAGAGAGTTAATCTTTTCATTATGAAAAACATGGGTTTTAATATCCTTAAAATATTCCTCACTCAAAGCTGAGCTGGCTGTTTTAATGGATCAGATATCTACAATTTTATCCTTATAGGACAATGTCGGAACAATAGCAGTCCAAAGTAAAAAATAGTTGCAAAGTTTTAAAAGTCCTTCAGCGAAGTCTTTATTTACATACTCATTCGGGTTTGCACCGGCATTATTTGTATAGGCTTTGAGTTTAATATTTTCTAAATATCTTTTAATAGGTCTACTTAATTTATGCTTTTGTGTCCTATTTGAGTTTTACTTGAGTTTACTTCAAGGTCTTCCTCTACGATACACATATCAGCAAACAAATGGTCTTTCGGAAACTCAGGTAAATTTTCTGACTCACCTTTCATTAAATCTAACAATAGAAATTGATATCGCGAACATCTTTCATCATTGTCTTGATAATCAGAATAACCCACAGTAAGAACAGCCGTAAGTATATTTTTGAATTCATCCGAAGAAGTTGAATTGCGTAGTATGTTAAGGCACCGCATGTAAAACGATTGTTTTTATTAAAACAAAGCCAAATTGAAACAAATTTGAATAAATGGGCAAACATCAATCCGCAGAATAGTTGTATTCCCAATTGATGTGCCTTCAACTACGTTACTATAACACTCATCTATATACTGAAACAAGTTACATAATGCCGGCGCTGCTGCGTTGAGAACAGCCAAAGAAAAGTCCGTGACAACCTGTTTCGGTGCGGGGATTTCACGTCTTAATCATTCTCGCAGCCAGTAAGACAATGTATTAGAATCATGTTTCTCGGATACTAATTGTAGAAGTGGAAGCGACGATTTTTCATACCTAGCCAAAACCTGATAAATCAAAATAACGCGTTTGGGGTTATCATATGCTGTTAAACTTCGAATCAAACTCCCCGCTGCATCGATGCAAATGGTTCCAATTGCATCCTTTTGCATAAATAATTTGTAAAGTAAAATTTCCTCTGGCAACCAGTACATAACGTACATTTTGTTGAGTGCGATATCGTGTATAGATTCTGAGTATTTCGGATCGCTTTTCAAATTTTCCACAGCTAACAGGATGAGGGAATG
Source organism: Eurosta solidaginis (assembly GCF_040869045.1). Taxonomy (NCBI): domain Eukaryota; kingdom Metazoa; phylum Arthropoda; class Insecta; order Diptera; family Tephritidae; genus Eurosta; species Eurosta solidaginis. The sequence continues at coordinate 86,931,072 of NC_090319.1, read as the reverse complement.
ATTTGAGGTCGATATCCTTTCTTTTTTCAGTGTACTTTGCATTCCTCAGGGCACTTTCCGTTTGTAAATTGGCTGGCTCATTATCTCCAAACTCCATTTGCTCATCCGCTTTTTGTCGTTGCCACATATATGTCGACTTCCGATTAATTTCGTTGACAACCTCTGTTCTTTTATCTCCACGAATCTGCCTCTTTTTATAATGTTTAATATGCTTGGTATCGTAGACAGATGAAAGTCTATTCTGTCATCACCTGCATCTTCTAAACTATATATACATATGTTCTTCGTTATGACATTCAAACACCATTGATAGATAAAAATATGTCACTATCTCTCGATATATTTGGTGTTTTAAAAGAGAATGGACAGGAAAGCTTCAAATGTTGCCAAATATAGGTATAAATTTAACTGTCCATCCTGGCTCAAAAATTTCGTACTCTTGATTATCTCCAAATCGTTTACTTTTTAGAACTTTTTCCATTCACATGCTTATAAATGAATGGTTCTTTTAATTGGAGGTAAGTTCTGAGGAACATTCTGCATTGACCAATTCGGGTCGTTACTAATTCAAACGATTTAACGCATTATAACTTATTTTTGCTGCTTAAAACATAATACATTATATGCTATATCGAAAAATATAGCACTGTTAGGTTAAGTTACCTTCGATGTAATCCCTCGTCGTGTAGGGCGCTTCCTCCATATACATAGTTGCCATTTTAGTAGTACTTACAATTATCAGGGTGGCGGTCTTATCCGCCAGACGTTCATGACGTTGCCAACTGCACGCGCCTGTCAAATGCAACTTAAGCCCCACGTACATAGACTACATTATAATATTTTCATAAGGGCTTATTTTTTCCTTATAGCCCCAAATCCTGCCCCTTGCATAACTTCACTAACTACTTTTGCCTTTTCAATTAAAAGCTAACTATAGTGAACGTTTTTATCATACTTTCAAATAATAATTGACTAACAATTAAGATCAGAAAGAAAAAAATAATACTGCCAACCCAAATCTAGTTATTGAGGTTGCCATCTGAAATTAAGTTAAAAATGTGCTGTTTTTGCCGCTCCACGGTTAGAAACTCGTAGTGTTATACTTTAGGCTATTCCATATTGGTCTTAAGGAAGATCAAGAAGATGCCATTTATTTATTTTGTCAAAATTATTATCTTTCTTTACTAGTCACAGGGTCGAATTTATACCAAGGACTAAGGCCCCTTTCATATACTGCCGGTTTTGTGGTGACAGGTTTTAACAATTGTTTGTATGCGGGCATCGCAACATCTCGCGAAGGTTATACAAGAAGAGGGTGTGTTGAACCTCGTTTTTTTCTTTCAACTTTAATTTCATTTACTTTAAAGTAAACGATGCTAATAATACGAAATGTGAAAAAAACTTTATTTTTAATTGCTAACTATGTCAATAATTTTTCCAATATCTTGAATAGAGTTTGTCAGAGTTGCTCTCTGCGGATGAATCTTGTTCCGAAAATTAATATATAAATTTTTTGATCCTACCATCGGCATTAGATCCAAACTTATTAATGTAAATTGGGGAAAATGATGGAGGGGGATTTAAATCGTTCTTACTTCTTTCGCTCACTTCTTACGCTTTCTTCGTCCTCTTGTGCCTTAAGTAGTACTTTGGCAAAACCAAGTACATCTCGTGAGGCAATCAATTTTCTATGGTGGGATCTATGAATAACCTCAGGGTTGACCCATACAATTGCTTATATCTGTGACATTATTTTCATCCACATTTTCTTCAGCACACGTCGTTGCAACATTTTTTCTCAAGTATGTTCCCCGTAACTTTTCAGGGTACTCAACGTCGCATTCATCTGAAAACTGTCGCATCAACTTGCAGACGTTATTTAAACCTTCCATCAGTAAAACACGGTAGGGTGCAATAAAATCAAAGTTATATACTTCCATTTTTCGAGTTTTAGAAGAAAAGGGAGCAAGCGCTTCCCAATTTTCCCGTTATTATAAATCTTGAGTACTTTACGGCTAAGTTTTTCTCCATTGCTGACAGTTTCTCAGAAACTTCTGGATTCTCGGCTTCTCATTTATTCTCTCCATTGAATTCAGGTCAAGGATGAGCGCCATCTTGATTTCCCCTGCTCTACTTCGGTGAAGAGTCTGAATCGATGTTAATGTAAAATGGAGAAGACTTAGCCTGGCCTGATAAGTGTATTGATCTTGCAGAGTTTCGTGAGAACTTCTAGAAAGTTTTTTGATATCGCTGATTGTGGTTGATAGTTCAACTTGTTGCCGATATTTCTCACATTGCTCTTTGCGTGGGACCCTGTTAATAATTCGGCTGCTTTTCATTGTGTAAGGAAACAAGTATTTATCGATAATATTTTGATTTTCTTCGTCTTTAGTTATTTTCCTCCCAATGAAGTTTTAGCAGCTCACCTTCCGCTCTATAATATAATATAGGAGGGAGTCCTATGCACTCCAATTAATTGATCAAAACCTGAGATTTTTGTCACAGCCTTCACCATAGTTTTATAGGGTGGCGGACTATAAATTGGTTTGTTTTTTTTTTTTTGACTGGATCCATATATATTATTCTAGCTAGCAGTCGTCCAAGTGTCTACAAGCGGTTACGAATCATTTCCTCCTGCTGTTGTTTATAATAATTCTCGCAGGAACATTTTCCGAATTTGATCAATAGCTCACCATTCCTTACCAGCCGGAGATCTTCCTTTAATAGTAATGATGTTTAAAAGTCGCTGGTAAGCATTTTCATGCAAGGTGCGCACGCTGATGATATCGTCTCTTAAATCCTCTATGGTGACGATGGTTGTAGGCTCCGATGAAACGTAGCTAAAGAGATGTGTCTCCGGTGGATGATGTTTTGAAAAAGAGAAGGAAATAGTAATTAGAAGTTGCTTTATATTAACACTAGAAATAAATTATAGTTTTACATTTTGAAAAATTAACCTTATAAACACGCCTACCTGAATAGCCCAATTACTTTTCAGAACATTTCACATTAAAGAAATTTACACTTACCCAAGTTGGTAGTTGGCACTGCGTTCTTTGAAGACATTGCTTCATGCCTGAAATGGAGGAAACAGACGAAGTTCTTCTTCCTGAAGCTTTCAATTTTTAAATTCTCCATCCGTTTGTAGCACAAAGCAGGATCAGACGGAAATGAAAAACATGTTAAACGCGAGTCCGACCGAGCATTGCTGCAGCAACCGGGCGCGCAACACTTACGTAGTGGAGGCATTTTTTTTTGTTGTTTTTTTTTAGAATTTTATTTAAGTAATAAAATCTATATAGTCCTTTTTTTAATTTAAAACAATTTCGTTAGTAAAATAATTTTTTTTGCTCACAAATATAAAACAATTTTCAACTTTATTCGAAATCTTATCAATATTATATGTTCCCTGCAATTTTATCAATTTTCTCGAAATTTCCCTAGAAGATTATGAGGGAGGAACAGTTACACTTTTCCAATAATTATAATTTATTGTTGGAAACAAAATTATATAAACATTTATATAGAATTGTATAGATTAGCACTTATGCAATAGTATATATGTATCTACATAATTCGTACACTAATTTGTGGGAAGCAGGGGTAAAAAGTTTTAAAACCCATTATAAAAAGATCGCGTCCGATCACAAATACACATTTGAAGAGTTTACGACTATCTTATGCCGAATTGAGGCATGCCTCAACTACAGGCCACTTTCTCGTGGGCGGGCATCTGTTCTCCACCCGAGATCGACTGTAATGAGAATACTGCCTCAATAGTTAATAGATGGCAGAAAATGAATGCCCTGCACCAGACATTTTGCAAAAGATGGAAATCGGAATATCTCACCGAGATCCAGAAACGATATAAGTGGAAACATCCACAATCAAACTTAAAACCCGGGGACCTAGTCGTCATAAAGGAGGACAACCTCCAACCCAACGAGTGGAGAATGGGGAGAATCGTCAACATGCACTTAGGCTCTGATAACCGTGTACGTGTTGGCGTCAATAACATCAAGGGACAAATTACCAGACCAATTGCGAAATTGGTACTACTTCCGTTCAAATACAAGGAAGATAAAATTTAATAGTCCAAATTCTTCTATCCCTTCCTTCGTATATATGTATATCAACAATTCCTCACCTCACCTAAAATCGTCCATCAGCAAAGCACGACGCGTGCTTGTGCGCTGGTCGACTGTACAATGGAAGCCTTTCTCATGTTATGTAACATCGTCAATAAACAAATAAAAAAAAAAAAGTTTTAGGTCCTTTTACTTCTCGGGAGCTATTTTTCCTTTGGGTTTCATTTTCCACCATAATATATGCCATAGACTATAGTTATGTCTTATACATCCAACTGGGTTTTCGAGAGCAGCAGTAGCATAAAAGGTCTACTCACCTAATGATCTACGCTGACGTCATGGTTTTCGGGATTAAATTCCCAGTGAACTATGTTGATGTCTGCAAAAAGCTCGTAAATCATTTTACTCTATCTTACTTGAATGACAATATTTAGTAGAACCCACTTAAATTCATTGTTTTATTGATTTTTGCACAATTTTATTCACTTTATTCATTATATAATTCCGGTTTATTTTTTAATAATAATGCCAAGGTTGGGTTTTTTATTTATCCGTTCGCATTCAGTGCTCTATTCTCAATCAATCTTATTTTCTTTTTTTTTTTTCGTGTCTACCTCATTGCCATATTTTCACATTTTCTTTAAACATCTTATAATAAGCTACCGATGTTTTCCTACAGAGGGCTGCGTCAGCTAAGCAAGAATCAAAGCGAGCACCTGATTGGCTGATCGCCAGATTCTTGCCTAAAAGACAACGCTGCCATACTTATATTTTTCACATTACACCTTCTTCTCGTGCAACCGATCTGACTATTAGATGGCGTTGGCTGCAATCCATCCAGTTACTATTAGGGCTGGCACACAATTATTACTAACGACAAGTGTCAGTACCTTCATTTCTGATGGATTACAGCTTCGGCCAATCTGACACTATAATCGACCACGATTATTAAATCACTTATTTCTATTTGTAGCTATAAGCTAAATTGTTCTTACTTAAAATAAACACAATATACTTGAAATACATGGAGTGTCGCCTAAACGGGAGTTGAGTGGCATTCAGATGCATCGCAGACCACATTCTAATGCGCGATGCTTCTATAATACCATCATAGGGTAACTGGGTTAACTGGCAATTTTCTATGTCTCTTATAACGTATCGGTCATGTGGTAATACCTTATGAATTACGTATGGGCCTCTATATTTTGGTATAAACTTTTTATTAGAACCGGCCGATGTATCTACATTACGTATGACAACAAAGTCACCGACACTGTATGTCTCAGGAGGCTTGGAGCGATTGGAAAAGTATTTTGAGTTATATTCTTGTGACTTTTCTATAGCAGCTAAGGCAGACGCACGGGTAGCCTCAAGGTCACGAGGCGCACTGTAATGGTTTTTATCCTCTAGGTGTTCTGTCAATTCATCGATTATCGCTCCTCTCTGTTCCACACCGAACAGCAACATACTTGGTGCGTAACCAGTGGTGGAGTGTATGGTATTATTAAGACCGTATTCTACTTGACCTAACTTGGCTGACCAGTTGGCATGGTTAATCGGCTCGGAGATTTTACTCAACATGGCCTTGGTTATTCTATTCACCCTTTCTACCTGTCCGTTTGCTTGTGGGGAAGCCGTGGCTACTTTCACGTGACATATGTTGTTTTTTAACAAATACGCGTCGAATTCGAGAGAAGTGAAACAAGAGCCGCGGTCAGATATCAGCCTCTTGGGTCTGCTGTAATAACTGAAGTATTTGTCTAGGGAAGCTATGACTTCTTTCGTACTCGTTGAATTTACTGGATACAAACGAACGAACTTCGTGCATGCATCAACAACCACTAAAATGTATTTGCGCTTCGAGTTAATGGAGGGCAGAGGGTCAAAGTGATCGACATGTATGGTGTCGAATGGTATCGGTATTTTAGCAATGCTATGCATATTTCGCTTGTTCACGCGGGCTGGGGCTGAGTACATGATGCATTTAATGCAATTTCGAACAAAGTTTTCTACTTTATCTTTCATCTTGGGTAGCCAATAGTGTTTCTTTAGTTGATCGCACGTCTTATCGACGCCTAAGTGACCAATTTTCTCATGAACCAGTCGAATAGTGTTATTCTCCATCTCATTCGGGACGTACAACTGTAGCCTCCCCTCCCCCTCTTTCCTAAAGACGAGACCGTCTACTAATTCAAAGTTCGGCACGGGACCTGTCTCTAGCTTTTCTCGTAATTGTTTTATGTTATTGTCGCGGTATTGTGTCGCTTGGATGTGAAAATCTGCTTCGTCGGCATCCGCGGCGAAGACCATTTCGCAGAGTTTTGTTTTGTCCCGCAGGCTTCTTGTCGATAGTAGCGACGACGATTGATTCGGATTCATCGGCAGTTCCGGCTTCAGGGCAGCGGCTAAGCGCATCAACGTGTCCCATGTTAACTCCACCTCTGTGTTGAATTGTATAGTTATAATTTTCAAGCTCTAGAGCCCATCTGGCTATCCGCGGGTTAAGTTGTTTTTTACTTAAAGTCATCGTAAGGGAGTTGCAATCTGTGACTATCTTGAACGGAATTCCTTCAAAATAAACTCCAAACCGGCGTAGAGCGTATATGATGGACAGGGTTTCCAGTTCGAAGCTGTGGTATCTTGCTTCCGCGGGTGAGGTGGCTTTTGAAAAGTACATAATCGGGTGCAAACGACAGTCCGTTTGTTGTTGGAGTATGACCGAACCGAAACCTGCTGAACTTGCATCGCAGTGCAACTCAGTTTGTTTCTTCGGATCGTATATTGCAAGCACTGGGGCGGACGACAGTTTTATTTTAAGTTCCTTAAAGGCTCGTAAACAGTCTTCTGACAGTTCGAATTTAACACCATCTCGTGTCAGTTTTTGTAATGGTCCAGCTATTTTAGCAAAATTCGGAATAAACCTTCTGAAGTATGAGAAGAGGCCTAAGCAGGTCTTAAGTTCTTTACAATTTTTCGGGAGCCTATATTTTTTGATTGCTTCTATGTGCGCATCGCTGGGGCGAATGCCATCCGAACTGACTGAATAGCCTAAATATTCGAGAGTATTAAACCCGAACATACATTTATTTAGCCTAAGTTCTAAATTCGTTTCCTTCATTCTTCTAAGTACTTTGCCGAGGATCTTAACGTGGGTTTGGAATTCTACCGTGGCTACAATTAAATCATCCATATATATCATTATCGATCCATCGTCAACCAAATCTTTGAAAATGTTGTGGACATATCGCTGGAATACAGCGGGGGCGTTTTTTAACCCAAACGACATATGCATATATTCAAATTGACCGTAAGGCGTTACAAAAGATGTATATTTAATGGAATCTGGGGCCATTTTAACATGGAAGAACCCGTTTTTTAGGTCTAGTGTTGACAAAAATTGTTTTTCGCCTAAATAGTCGAGGCAGTCTTCGATCAAGGGGAGCGGGAAATTGTCCCGAACTGTTAATTTATTCAGCGGTCGGTAATCAACACATTTACGAATTTCGCCATTCTTTTTTTTACTAATACAACCGCAGAGGCATATGGTGAATCGCTTGGCCTAATGATACTCTTTTCCAATAATTCATCCGTTATCTTTCTAAGTTCAACTTTTTCATAATGAGAAAGTCGCCTTGGCAACGCATGGAATGGTTTATCCTCAACTAACCTTATTTTCATCTCGTAATCATACGGTTTAGATTCGATATTTCTTGGCCTCAAATAGTTATCTTCTAAGGTCTTTCTCAATACATCAGTACTATTTTCTTCTAATTCTTGATTTATATTAATTTCAAATATGCAGGCGGCCTGTTTATTAAAAATATTCTTACAAAAATTTTGATCAAGTGGGCATAACCCATCGTTGCAAGCCTCATGAGACACTACGTTTATTTCTTCGAGCTCAACATCTACCCGTATACTGCTATTTGGTACAGAGATTTGTAATTCTGAATGCCTCTTTTCACCCTTAAGACTAGGTATATTATTCAAGTTAAGCGCATAGAAATAAGAAGTGTTATCTGGCATATCATTATTTTCTTGTTTTGTATGTTTAATTGTCGCATCACCTAATAAGCATAAGCAAATATGAAATCTTTTTAAAAAATCTCTGCCTAAAATTAGAGGAATCTCCATAGTGTCATCAGGCACCACATTTAAAACAAATTCATCTATTTTATTTTTAAATTTTATTTCGCATTTAATTTTTCCAAAAATCATTAATTTGTTATTTCCCAATCCTCGATATTTTGACTGCTTGGCGACTCCGCTCACATCAAATGGCACGGCGGACTTGCGAACAAAGCTAGTTGGACTGCCAGTATCAAAGAGAGATAAACAATCCATAAATCTTATGCACTTAACTTGTTTTGTTACATAGGCGACACTTACCATATTCATAGATCCTAACATTCGGTAGCAACGTTCTTCATCCCAATCTTCAGTGTCGGTCCCGACTGCAGCAACTGTTTTCTTCAAGTTTAGTACCTTTTTTGAGTTAGTACAACTGCGGTGGTCATGGCCCATCTTCCAGCAACGGAAACAACTTCCACCGGCCTTTTTTCGTATGGACATTTGCTCTGAAAGTGTCCCATTTGGGTGCAATTGAAGCAGCGTATTTCTGCTGCATCAGTTTCATCGTTCTTTGGCGTATTTGATTTTGATGGTTTCGGTTTTTGAACGTTGTCGTATATAGATGGGCGAGATGAGCGACGACGCTCGTATAGGTCAAGCGATTGTTTGAATTCTTTCATCGTCCTTGCGTTTATTAGGATATATATTTCCGGGGACCTGTCTTGGAGGCCATCAACTATAAAGTTGATCAGTTCAAATTCGTCGACATAGTCACAACGAGCAGCGATGTTTTCCATTTCCAACACATATCGGCGAATGCTGCTTTTTTTATCCCATTTATAAGTGGCCAACGCTTTGTATACTTCATGACGGCTCACCACCCGACCAAATTCTCTAACCAAAAGCGATTTTAAATCTTCGTAATTTAGAACGTCTCTATACAGTAAAAGTTTAGCGTCACCGCAAAGAGAATTGCACAAGCAAGTGTACTTAAAAATGCCGTCTGCATTTAGCATCTGCATGACTATCAAAATTGCGAAGAAAGTCGTGCACGCTATATGCTTTATTTTCACCGTCAAATTTTGTGATGGTATGTTCGATGTCTCGAAAAGTTAAACGATTTGGGATTTGTAGCCTACCGTTACCAATGAGGGTGTCGTTTCGTGCGTTTTGGAATTCACGTTTTAAGTCCGCAACGGATTTTTCCAACGTCAGGATTTCTTTTTCCTTTCTTAGGATTTCTATCCTTTTGTTCAGTTCATCTTTTATATGTTGTGGACTGTTAGGCATTTCCCCGTATAATATGCCTGCAGTTTCTTCAGTGAACTCGGTTGTGGTATTGGCCATAGTGGCAGCGGTGGTGATGGCGTCGGTTGTGGCAGTGGCAGCGGTGGTAGTAGCAGTGGCAGCGGTGGTAGTAATGGCGGCGGTTTCAGCGTCGGGAATGGCGATGACAACGGCGGTGGTGATGGCGTCTGTAGTGACAGGGACATCGGTGACAGCGGCATCGGTTACGGCAGCATCAGCAGTGCCGGAAGCACCAGAAATAATAACATCATTGGTAATGTTTTGGTTATCCGCGGCAAATGAATCATTTGTATTAATAACTGAAGGAACGCGTACTGCAATATTGGTGGAAGGGATTTGGCCAATCCCAACCACGTTTTTTAACAATTTCCGCAACTGCGTTGTTGTAGCTGTTTGTGGAAATTCCACCCCAGCATCAGCCAAGATATTGGCCATTTCCTCACGAATGTTCATTTTTCAATTGTTTTTGTGGTACGTAAGTTCTTTTTTCACACCTGAGCTATAATTCCGGTTTATTTTTAATAATAATGCCAAGGTTGGGTTTTTTATTTATCCGTTCGCATTTAGTGCTCTATTCTCAATAAATCTTCTTTTCTTTTTTTTTTTTTCGTGTCTACCTCATTGCCATATTTTCACATTTTCTTTAAACATCTTTCTTATAATAAGCTACCGATGTTTTCCTACAGAGGGCTGCGTCAGCTAAGCAAGAATCAAAGCGAGCACCTGATTGGCTGATCGCCAGATTCTTGCCTAAAAGACAGCGCTGCCATACTTATATTTTTCACATTACACCTTCTGCTCGTGCAACCGATCTGACTGTTAGATGGCGTTGGCTGCAATCCATCCAGTGGTTATTAGGGCTGGCACACAATTATTACTAACGACGAGTGTCAGTACCTTCATTTCTGATGGATTACAATTATTACACCATTTTTCATAAAGATCATTGGATCTTCTTACACACGCGCCGCGGAAACCAATAAATCCTATGAGAGTCATTTCGCTCTGCATATCCATATAGTTAACCATTTTGTGCGACAAGCTTTTAATTGACTTTGCTGAAGTTGCTTAGACAACTTTTAATTAACTATAGGGTACATTATTTACATTTATGTATATTTTAGAAAATATTGAGTGGCATGCCAACTTCACGTGAAATTAGTGTGTGACCCTGAGAAAATTAAGGTAGTTAGACACCAGTTAGGAAAATAATTCCTCCAGATGAAATTGCCGTAAAATTTTTTTTTTTATAGCGCGCCGCCAATTTCATGGAAATGTAACAAAGCGTTATATACCATGATTTTATTTAATTTTCATATAAAAAATAACAATTTGGTTTTAATATTTATTGTTTGTTTTAACTCTTGTTCCTTATGGAGTAAATCACCGTATAAAAGCGAGCTACCAAATCTTAAGGCATATTGCCGTATAATATCCCATATCATCTGATCCTTTTGAATCTCTGCACCATCATTTTATACCATACCCTTTAGACTAAATGTACTTCCGTCTTTGGCAGTTATTTTTTTCAGTATTTTTATATGTACCTACATATATATGTATGTAGAGTCCACTTTGAGTTAAAGAATGTATTTCGAACAAATAAGATTTCCTGTAAAGCGTTTCAGTTACTTTGTTAATGAGGAGCAAAATTATATTCAGCAAATTAAGGCAGTAAAATGTTTTTATGTAAATTATTTTATTAACGAATGAATGAAAACACCACAGTTATTTCAGAAATTCAAGTCTTTATTGTGTATCTTACATACTAAATAACAAAGGAAGGGGGGTAGAATCCTATTCCAAGGGCGAGCGGGCAAACGAGGCTACGTTCCCTGCGCTGGCCTCTCCACCACTACCCGGACCGATTCCGAAAACACGGTGACGGAAGCCGAGCTTCCAAGCGTCAACCGTACCTCTGCGAACGGCCGGACAGCTGCGGAGGGAGGCATCCCGGAATCCCCATTCGCCTGGGGGAGGAAGATATCCCTGGAGCTGACGGGGCTGTCCCGCACCCTCGGCACCCTAAATACGAGCTCCCTTACCCTCCGGGGAACGGGCCTCACCTCCAGAGGATAAACCTCCTTCACCCGAGGACACTCGTAAAAAAGAACGTAGTAGTTCCACAGAACCCGGTCCTGGAATAGGTCATCCCCCACCAAATCAACGGCCGTGGCGTCACGGACGTCCACAAGGACGTGACGTACCACGCGCTGCCATTAGCTGACCTCCAGAAAAAACCTGAATGGCACGGGAAATTGACTCTCCGTGTACTCCCCCAGAAGTTCAGCCAAAAACAATAAAAATTCAGAGTAGACGTTGAAGTGATTGGACGGTTCAATTGTAACTCCTGAATCCGATCTTTCAAAGCATCTATCTCGGCCTCCATTTTATCTTATCGACCACTGAACCCTTCCTGAAACTGTGTTAGTTTCTCTTCCATATGCGATTCTAGTTGTGCAGAGATCTGCGATGATACGTGTGCTGAAACTTGTGTCGACATTTCTGATATACGCGCCTCTTGTGCTTCAATTTTAGATGTTATTTCTGACGACATTTCTGAGATACGTGCCTCCTGTGCCTCCATCTTGGATGTTATCTGTGTCGGCATTTCTGACATATGCGTTTCTTGTGCTTCAATTTTCGATGTTATTCGTGTCTCTTGGGATTCCATCTGTGATGACATTGTCGATGTTTGAGCAGATATTGCAGCCAAAATCATGTTCAAGTCTGTGCTCGTAACTGTCTGCGATGTTTCGTTTTTCTCTTCAATTTTTGTTATTTCCTCGCCATCAAGATGAAAGTCATACTCTTCCACATCAATTCCTTCTGCTTCCATTGCCTCTCGTAGCCGTGCCTGAAGTTCAAGTTTTACGCCGCTTGTATTCAATCCACTGCTCTCCAACTCCTTCTTTAGTTGCTGGATCTTCAATTCACTGAACTTTGCCATGTCCTTGTTGTCCTCTGGAATTTATTCAACAATTCCTCTTCTGACACCAATTGTAACGAATTTGCTGCAAATCCTCTTATTTGCCCTTTTACTAGGTTCGTATCGCTAAACTGTTGAATAAATAACTCCAATATTGAATAATGGAAAAACGGCCTTTATTAAAATACTTCACAATAACACTCAAACTGTGCAACGAATAGCTTGCTTAATAACCACACTAATTGATAGCTCAATGAAACTCTACTATTCAAAATATACTGCTATTGCTCGCTAGATATCGTCTAAATCGAAACTGCTTGACAACTCAAATCAAACTGAATTTCAGCGCCTCTACATCTGTCGCCTTTTATACTCTTTGGTTTCCTCGTTCGCATATTCTAGAATCTACTAGCATTATCCATGGGCTTTCAAACTTCTCAGCTATAACTAAAATTGCACAATTTTATAGTTTTTCTCATTGCATACTTATAGGAGTGTCTCAGATATATGCATGTGTTAGTGCATTGACTCTCCGCTGCTCCTATACGTACATGGTACATATACATATGTAGACGCAGTTATTGTTTCGTTTATGTAGATACATAATGATTGAATTATTGATGTGCATTCACGTCACTGCTTAGCATCGGCTAAGAGACGGCAGCACTCCTTAGTTTTTGCTAATATTCGTAACAGTATGTATTACATTTAAAACATAACATACAAAATGTATGAAACCATTATGCTGTAAAATATGTGAGGCGTCGAATCCGAATATTTGTATGCAATCTAAATGGTGTTCAGAACAAACAAAACTCGATCATGCGTGGGGAAAATGCTGATTCGTGACATTTCATCACAAAATAAAATGTTTCCCTTATTTAATGAATTGTTGTACAAATCCAGAACAGTATAAAGCATTTAGATACTCTGTTTCAACTGCTGAATCAATCGTTTTTTGGCGCCTCACTTTCACTTTTTTTCAATGAAAAGTAAAACGGCGTCATTTTCAATATTTAACTGTTCGCATAACCTTCAATTTTAACTTATTTACGGCGATTCTCTCAAATAAAGAATGCCTGTTCTGGAAGCACGCGGCATTTGTGCCCTCGTATTCACTTCCGCAATGATATTACTTCGAACAAGATTTGCGAAATCATTGATATTTTCCTAGATAGACATTATCCCCAAATACCGTACATAAAAATCTTTAAATTTGAAGTGTCTCCTATCAAATACTTAATAAATAAAATAAAATATTTATTAAATGAAAAATATCAATTCTGCTATAGCACATAAAATTTTGTCCCTCGCCGTTAGTTAAAGGACGGTAGTAATCGAAAATGTACGTGTTTAGGCTGCCAAGAAGGCAGTGTTTAAAAAGGCCGTAGAATAGTCGCACACGATTTCAGTAGGACATGTAGCGCCGCCGTCTTAATATTTCCCGAAGCGAGCAGTCAATAAAATTCTGCGAAAGCATCGAATACAATCGTCACACTCAATTATTTGTTGAAATAACAATTTGATAAAGCAATGTGTAGCATTTAAAGTCTCCCTTAAGGACCGACCGTTGCATCCATTTCGATTTTACCAATTACAAAGAATTAGCTAACATATTTTTTTTTTTATTCTCCAAGCAAACTCGACAAGGGTTGGCGAAAAATCCTTCCAATATAGTTTGGTTGTAAGCCGGTAGACTTGGATTTTCTGTTTTTAAACAAAACGTATATGCCATTTTTTGTTTTCAAAATTAAACCTCCTTTGCATTTGCTTCCAAAGCTCAATATAAACGTTTATTTTTCGTAATCATGAATCCTTGTACATCTGTAACTTTACATTACTCCCCCTGATGTTTGTACCACACGGCAGACGAATCTTTCTTCATTGTACTACTTTTAGAATGTGGGCTATAAATAGCATAACTTCACCTCTGCATTTGCCATTGAATTTATTGCAGTTATATAGCACAAACGCCTCTTAGTCACAGGCAGTGAAAAATATAGCACCAAATCATTCTCTTTGCATTACTTTACTAGCTACATCTACTTAATTTTGAACGAAATCTAAAATTGTCATAATAACATCCTGAGGAAGTTCAGTTATGACATATTCATATTTTGTCACTTCCTGAGTTATATTCTTTCTACTAAATTGCATTTCAGCATGGATGAATAATGCCTTTGGGCAATTTCTATCTATCTATGAGCAATTCGTCCAAAATTGAGGAAGCTTTGCAGAGGTTGAAACAATTTCACTACTGTTTTGATTCGCATATGGATTTACCAATTAATCTTGAAAGTTATTATTTTGTAAATCGATAAGCGAATGATTCTTACAAATATTTTAATCTCAAACTTATATATGTATAATTTGGATCACAAATCGTTAATTAATAAACAAGTTTATGTATAAACAAGTAAGGAAGGCTAAGTTCGGGTGTAACCGAACATTACATACTCAGTTGAGAGCTATGGAGACAAAATAAGGAAAATCACCATGTAGGAAAATGAACCTAGGGTAACCCTGGAATGTGGTTGTATGACATGTGTATCAAATGGAAGGTATTAAAGAGTATTTTAAGAGGGAGTGGGCATTAGGTCTATAGGTGGACGCCTTTTCGAGATATCGCCATTAGGGTGGGCCAGGGTGACTCTAGAATGTGTTTGTACGATATGGGTATCAAATGAAAGGTGGTAATGAGTATTTTAAAAGGGAGTAATCCTTAGTTCTATAGGTGGACGCCTTTTCGAGATATCGCCATTAGGGTGGGCCAGGGGTGACTCTAGAATGTTGTACGATATGGGTATCAAACGAAAGGTGTTACTGAGCATTTTAAGAGGGAGTGGGCATTAGGTCTATAGGTGGACGCCTTTTCGAGATATTGCCATTAGGGTGGGCCAGGGGTGACTCTAGAATGTTTGTACGATATGGGTATCAAACGAAAGGTGTTACTGAGCATTTTAAGAGGGAGTGGACATTAGGTCTATAGGTGGACGCCTTTTCTAGATATCGCCATTAGGGTGGGCCAGGGGTGACTCTAGAATGTTTGTACGATATGGGTATCAAACGAAAGGTGTTACTGAGCATTTTAAGAGGGAGTGGGCATTAGGTCTATAGGTGGACGCCTTTTCGAGATATCGCCATTAGGGTGGGCCAGGGGTGACTCTAGAATGTTTGTACGATATGGGTATCAAACGAAAGGTGTTACTGAGCATTTTAAGAGGGAGTGGGCATTAGGTCTATAGGTGGACGCCTTTTCGAGATATCGCCATTAGGGTTGGCCAGGGGTGACTTTATAATGTGTTTGTACGATATGGGTATCAATGAAAAGTGGTAATGAGTATTTTAAAAGGGATTAATCCTTAGTTCTATAGGTGGACGCCTTTTCGAGATATCGCCATAAAGGTGGACCAAGGGTGACTCTAGAATGTTTGTACGATATGGGTATCAAACGAAAGGTGTTACTGAGCATTTTAAGAGGGAGTGGGCATTAGGTCTATAGGTGGACGCCTTTTCGTGATATCGCCATTATGGTGGGCCAGGGTGACTCTAGAATGTGTTTGTACGATATGGGTATCAAATGAAAGGTGGTAATGAGTATTTTAAAAGGGAGTAATCCTTAGTTCTATAGGTGGACGCCTTTTCGAGATATCGCCATTAGGGTGGGCCAGGGGTGACTCTAGAATGTCTTTGTACGATATGGATATCAAATTAAAGGTATTAATGAGGGTTTTAAAAGCGAGTGGCCCTTAGATGTATATTTGAAGGCATTCTCGCGATATCGACCAAAATGTGGACCAGTTGATCCAGAAAATCATCTGTCGGGTACTGCTAATTTATTTATATATGCAATACCACTAACAGTATTCCTGCCAAGATTCCAAGGGCTGTTGATTTCGCCTTGTAGAACTTTTTCATTTTCTTCTACTTAATATGGTAGGTGTCACACCCATTTTACAAAGCTTTTTCCAAAGTTATATTTTGCGTCAATAAACCAATCCAGTTACCATGTTTCATCCCTTTTTTCGTATTTGGTATAGAATTATGGCATTTTTTTCATTTTTCGTAATTTTCGATATCGATAAAGTGGGCGTGGTTATGGTCGGATTTCGGCCATTTTTTATACCAAGCTAAAGTGAGTTCAGATAAGTACGTGGGCTAAGTTTAGGAAAGATATATCGGTTTTTGCTCAAGTTATTGTGTTAACGGCCGAGCGGAAGGACAGACGGTGGACTGTGTATAAAAACTGGGCGTGGCTTCCACCGATTCCGCCCATTTTCACAGAGAACAGTTACCGTCCTAGAATCTATGCCCCTACCAAATTTGAGAAGGATTGGTAAATTTTTGTTCGACTTATGGCATTAAAAGTACTCTAGACAAACTAAATGAAAATGGGCGGAACCACGCCCATTTTGAAATTTTCTTTTATTTTTGTATTTTGTTGCATCATATCATTACTGGAGTTGAATTTTGACTTAATTTACTTATATACAGTAAAGATATTAAATTTTTTGTTAAAATTTGAATTTTAAAAAAAAATTTTTAAAAAAGTCTGCGTGTTCTTCATCCAATTTTGCTAATTTTTATTTAGCACATATATAGTAATAGTAGTAACGTTCCTGCCAAATTTCATCATGAAATCTTCAACGACTGCCAAATTACAGCTTGCAAAACTTTTAAATTACCTTCTTGTAAAAGTGGGCGGTGCCACGCCCATTGTCCAAAATCTTACTAATTTTATATTCTGCGTCATAACGTTAACCTATACCAAGTTTCATTTCTTTAACCGCCTTTGGCAATGAATTATCGCATTTTTTCGGTTTTTCGAAATTTTCGATATCGAAAAAGTGGGCGTGGTTATAGTCCGATATCGTTCATTTTAAATAGCGATCTGAGATGAGTGCCCAGGAATCTACATACCAAATTTCATCAAGATACCTCAAAATTTACTAAAGTTATCGTGTTAACGGACAGACGGACGGACAGACGGACGGACGGACGTGGCTCAATCAAATTTTTTTTCGATACTGATGATTTTGATATATTTATCTCGATTCCTTTATACCTGTACAACCAACCGTTATCCAATCAAAGTTAATATACTCTGTGAGCTCTGCTCAACTGAGTATAAAAACATACATTAATACATTAATATGAAATTATGGACAGAGCTAACCAATTGATGATGATTATTGTTATCACTGGATGCCAGGGGCGTAGCCAGAAAATTGCCTTGGCGGGATTAAAAAAAAAAAAAAATTTTTCCGTTAAATAAAAAAAAAAAAGTTGTCTTTAGCTTTAACATTAGAATTATTTAGGATATGATATGAAAAAGGTTACATTAAAAACTCAAGCGCATGCGGCGGCTTTTCTTTGCCATTTCATCTAAAACTTCATCAACGGTAACAATTTGATCACGGTGGATGCTTAGTCATGCACAGCCATTCAATCGATTTTCACTTATCGTGTTTCTCAAATAGTTTTTAATCAGCCAAGAGTTGAAAGATCTCTCGTTCGTTGCTGTTGTTACTGGAAGCGTACGCAAGATTTTCAACAACATGTGAACATTAGGAAAAGCCACAGAATCACATTCATGTAATATTAATCATAGATAAATTGATAAAAAAAAACCGAAGACCTCCTTCAGGAATAAGTAGAATTCATGCTGTTTGAGCCTATGCATGAGATCTAACGTATACGAATATAAAATTCAAAATAAAGAAACTGATCGCATAGAAAAAAATTTTTTTTTAAAAAAGTCATATCTACACGGAAAAAACACTAATGTGTTTTTTACATTTGAAAATGTGAAAAACACATTATTTTTTCATTTATCAAATAATTTGAAATGTGTTTTTGATATGAAAAAAAAATGTAATCACCCCTATTCTGCATTTCGACTTGGATTGGAATTTTTTCGATTTGGCAGTTTTCGTATTCTGTGTTCCAATCTCTTTCGATCCAACTTCGAATCGTTCGATTTTGTGTATTCTGCATTTCGATCGTAGTTCCGTGGGATTCAAGGGGTTGTGTAGCGCAACATATAGTTTCTCCAACCCAATTGTCAACCTCACCTTCGAGCGGCGAATCCCGTTTCACTAACAGACGAGGCTCTGGCGACCCCAAGCTCCTCATGGAACTTGGGGGTGGGGAGGGAGGGATGGCCTGAAGGTTCAATGTGGCCATATAAATCGTTCCCGAGATGGTCGGGCCAGCACCTTAATGGTGCTGTGTTACCGGAGCGTATCAGATCTGTATCCGACAAAGGACCATCACATCGATAACACTCCCCAAAGCCTTCGGGGAGTAACCTAATCGCTACAACAACAACAACAACATCGTAGTTCCGTTTTTCTAAGTTGCAAATTAGTTGGCGGAAAAATATTTTTTTTTATTTTTTTATTAATTTATAACCGAGTTTTAACAAAAATGTAAGTAAAACTTGCTAAGAAACGTAAAAGGCTTGATGATGACTGTTTTTTTATATGTTTCCAGGTCAAAAACAACATGTCGATGTCGCACATTGGGGACGAACTTTTCAAAACCACCTACATATCACAAATATTAACCGATTTTTATCATTTTTGTACAGAAATTTTTGTAATAGAATTCTGAAGAGACTTACATCGCCTGATTTTTAAAATCAATTAGAAAATAAAAATAAAAAAATAAAAACAATTTTGCAAAATGTTCTTTAAAAGATTGTTTAAACAAATTAATTTTGCAAAACGTGTGTCAATTAGCAATACCTACTGTCTTTTAAAGTGTATATCATTCTCTTAGGTATTGAGCAAAAATTGTATGTCACGAAAATGATACATAAATACGTATTATAATATAAAGTTCTGCAAAGAATAGGCTATTTTGCAACAAATTGTTTAATAAACAAATTAATTTGAAGAATCAAGCGATGTGAGTCTTCAGAATTCAATTACGATGATTACGAAATACAATGTTTCTGTGTAAACATTGTTGCAATCGGTTGATTTTTCGTACCTGTAAGTGGTTTTGAATGAAATTAGTGCTTAATCCCCAATGTGTGTCGAAGTCCTTGGACGTATTTGCCCCGCAGAAGTATCTTACACATACTTGAAAGCATCCTTATTAAGTCGAAAGTTTTTTTAACCTAAATAAGAAAATAAGTCATTAAAAATTACCACTTTTAAGTTAAATTTCTTACAATTCGGCACTCATCTCAAATGGATTACACAAATCTCGCAATATTTGCCTTTCCATTCTCGCCTGGCAATTTTCGTATGCGTTGCTTTCCAACTCCACAAATAATGCCGCGGCTATTGATTCCATTATAATAGACAGCTATAATTTGTGTCTGTTCGTTGGGTCCAGTTATATGCCAAAGCAAGCTGCCGGAGTAGAGGAAGGTGAAGCGAAAACGTAAACAATCCTTGCGGAAAGAATAAGTAAATCTTTATAAAGTATTTTAGGCCAGTGTAATGAAATTAGCATCCATAAAATTCAGAAAATGTCAACTATATTCATGCAGGAATCCGTTTTAACAAAACTTGGTGGCCGCGGCAGGGAATTGGCCAAAAGAACGACAAAAACACACTTACAATTATGAAAGCACTTCATTCAAAAAAATATAACACTGCGACAATATATTCTATTGCTTTTCTTTGTACAAAATGGCTTGGATAATAAAATATAAACGTTTTTCAGTGTTTTTTTTTACAAATTTTCCTCAATTTATTTGGTTCCAGTGTTCACACATTCCGTACAGACAGCTCATTTCGAAAAATCATTTGCTCTTCCTCTTCTCGTTACGATTCCGTCGTAATGCAGAATACCCAACTTCGACTTAAACAGAGCGTAGAACGGGAACGTAATCGAAATGCAGAATAGGGGTGAATATTACATTATAATAATGTGTTTTCCACATGGAAAATAACTTCAAATTTGCATTATATTTCAAAATAGGAAATGTGTACTTCGAAAAAATGCTGTAAATTTAACATTATTTAAATGTGGATATTAAAATCAAAGCACGAGAATTAGTATCGTTTAGTTCGGCAAACAAAAAACCGTAATCAATGTTTATATGTATGTTTATATGTAGCTTGTCGCCGGGACGTAAGGGCAGAAGAATCATGCAAATATTCAGACGCATGGAGTTTTCATATTTGCCTTTTCATTCCGATGAATGTAATCGCGGTTGAGGCAAACGAGCAAACGCCATAATTGATTATATTCACGCATGCAATAAGTTGGTTGATTTTAAATTAATGTCAATTATGTTCGTTTAAGCAAGTTGGATCATTGAACATGATCATGTTGCCGAATGTAATCGAAAGTTGTTGTGTTCGATTTTTGCTGTTCTCTGATATGTATGTAGATGGTCGTTAGGCAAATTTACAAGGAAACTTCTTTATGAAATTATAGTAAAAGTTAACATGTACATTTGTATATTTAAAAAATTACAGAACAAGAATATCGAGCACTTATATCCACTAAAACACATTTACATAGCACTGATGACCTGATACGAAACATTCATTCTCTCTCAATTCGTTTCCAGGAATGGGGCTTGAAATCAGCTGTCTGTTCATTCAATTGTAAACAAAAGTTCGTTCGTTTCCAAGAATGGGTCTTGAAATCAGATAGCTATAGAGTTGCCTAAAATACGCAAAAAAAAAACTCCAAGAAATCCGTTCGGTTTCATTATTTTCAAATAAATCAGCAAGTAAGCTGATAAAAACTCATTAAAATTTATAAAAAAGGCAAAGTTTTGTAGAAATATGTTGTGGTAGGTAAGTGAAAAAATATGAAATGATATATTTCGATTGCGTTGCTTTGCTTTGTTGCTCTGGCACAGCCATAAGATAACAATGAACGGCTAGCCCCTTTTTTCACTTTGATGCGACCAAAACTTTTATGTACATACATACATATGTATATCCACATACAATAAAAAACGCAAAGAATGTATAAGAAATTACGAAATTACATCACTTGGCGAAGTATCTGCGCTGTCGTCCGCAAATGCTGTTAATTAAACATGTTGCGTTAACCTATACGTACAATTTATCTCAGCTGTCAAAAATGGAATGTCGCAACGCTCCACAAAAACATGGCCTTTATGCATGCATTTACATCAATGCCAAGACTAAGAAGCTGACTTTTTCACCAATCGAAAGTTGCTACCAAAACCCGCTTCGTGTGCAGCCCTTCGATGAAAGGTGTTGTCACTGATAAATTTTCCACGGATGAAGAAGAGTTACTTTTTTCTTCGTATTTTTAATGCTGACAAACATTCGATTTTCTTAATATCTAATTTGACAATCTTGAGTAAATTTTCGGTGAAAATCATAAATTAAACCTTTACCATGTAAAATAACCCAAAGTTTTTCTGAAATGCCCAAATTTGATTTTGAGCATGATGGCATCTATGGCCAATATCATAAAAAATGCACATTTTCACGCGCTCTCAGAGAGCGAGAAGTTTCATATCAGGTCATCAGTGTTACATAGTCATGCTTCGTAAAATGAATAACCGCTCATAAGCCACGAAGCAGTTCAGTACTCAATCGACTTATTGAGCAAGAAAGTCAACTGTGTTATACGAAAACACTAATTCAGAGCCGGCCACACAAATACTAAAACAATTGCATAAGTGTGTGTAAAAATTGAGTGACAACTCCCCACAGTGTGCTAAAAGAAAATGTGGACTGTGAAGTTTGGAATTAAAAAGGACTTTGGTTATTTGATTTCAAGCTAAGCCTGACTATATTTACTTATATTCGTATAACTAAGAACGCGAAGGTCGAGCTAGCCAGATAAAACTTTTTTATAAAAGGAGGTATGGTGTTCCTTCAATGCAAAATTTACTTAAAAAAATTCAATTTTTCATTAAGAAAGAACTATAAAACAAAGTAAATGTAAAGATATAAATATATATTTTCAAAACATAAAGTTATTCAATAAAAATAAAAATTAATAAAACTAAGTAGAACGTATAAAAAGTTACTTATATTAGATTGTCAATATTTATTTCCTTGCCATGTAATTTTATTCACATCAGGTCTAGCAGATGGCTATCACTTATAGAATTACGCCAATGGGTTTGAATTATTTTCATTTTTGAGGATGCAGCCTCACAATTATATGTAGATTCAAACATGAAAATATGTGAAAAGACGAACTCAAATTATACTATGTGCAATGTTTGGCTCGCACAAAGAACTATAAAACAATGTACAAATAAAAATATTTTCACATTATAAAGTTTTAAAAAATATGTATGTTCAAAGGCACTTAATAATACTAACTAAAACGTATTAAAAGTCACATTAGCATTGCAGCATATTGTTTTGTTATGTGCCAAAAAGTAGCATGGACTTTTCCTTTTGCATTCACTGTTGATTTTAGTTAGTGACAAGCGAAAGCAAACGATCGTGATCACACATCGTTAGTGTCGGTGTGAAAGTACGAACTCAAATTGCACAATGTGCAACTTTTGGCCGGCTTTGCACTAATTTGAATCAGTATGACTAACAGTACAATAAAATGAATATAGTCATTTCAGTCTTCTGACGCTAGCAACTCAACGATTTACACGAAACTAAACTGAATACAGCGCTAAAGAAAAACCGATAATAAACGAAGTATACAGTGTATTACACACGAAACCAACATGCTACTGAGTTAAAGCGACTATGATTTCAGTTTATAGTCAACAATGTCATCTATGTATGGGACATATGTGTTGCGGGGCACTCGTATGTATTTTCTATTTTATGTGCTAGTCACTCATAGTATTTGTCTGTACTTGACTAAGTTCACATTTATAGCGTTTTCTTTTCTGAAATAAATTGTTGCCTAAGTAAATGGTAAAGCCTTAATAGTGTTACTCCTACCCGAGAAAATTGTAAACATTTATAGTGCATACAAAGAACATTTCATCTCACCATATTCACTCATATCACAAATCACGCAAGAAGATTGCGCATTGCGCATGTAAACATTAGATCATCTCTTTTTTATGGGCAATTCTTACGTAATCTTTCTTTAGCTCTTGTTTTTTTTTTCTCTTTCTTTCATTCGCTCAAACACTCAACTGTGACGTAGCTGCGCAGAACGAAGCAATTTTGAACTCGTGAATGCACAATCTGGTAGGTGATCTGCACTCATATTAACAGAGTATATGTGGGACTCAAGAGCGAATTGAGAGTTTCATAGAGTTGCAATGCCACACCGCCATTTTATACAGGGTAAAAGTGTAACGCTTTTGCGTTGCGAGCAAACAACAATTTTCACAAAAGAACGAAATACCCCGTAAAGGCGTTGCCTGTTTTTTAGAATAGAACAACAACCCTTGCGCGGCGTACAAAAAGCGTAACACTGTAGCCAGAAAAGAAAACGCTATTAGACACAATTTTTTGGCTCATGACTAAAGCCCCCATTACTGATACTTAGCATAGACTTGACTTGACTTGGCGTAAACTTGGCAACTTAGCCACGATTATACTCCACTTGGCGCATAATATCTGGCATCATAATCAGCGTTGAAATTTATTTTTAAATAAATGTCAATTTGTATGACAAAATGTCAAAATGAAATGGAAACAAATGGCATCTTAAAATGTAAACGTCACTTAGAACTTACATAGAAAATCAAAATTCAACAGACTTCTAAGTCAAGTTAAGTTTTGAGTAATCAGTAACATGCAATGTTAATTTAACAGAACTGTAAGTGACCGTTCGCAAGCCAAGTCAAGTCTATGCTAAGTATCAGTAATGGAGCCTTAAGTGCACTAATTTTATTAGTACTCAAAGCAGACCTCTGGTATGGACGCTTAATTCTTACATTAGGGTAGAAGGGGGAGGCTTCGACAGGTTAACAGACAATGCTGTTTTTAGAGAAACTGGAGTACGAAGCAGTTATTTTCTTTCATAGTTATTGATTTTATGCATGTTTATGACACTCCCAACTTGTCGTTACTTGGGACCCTTCGACAGTGAAGGGGAGGTTTCGACACTTGTAAAACATATAAGTAAAATATGAATTTTAAGTGGAATTTTTGGAAAATATATTCCGTATAATAAATATTTCAAACTAATTTGCATACTATGTGTTTTATATTTCAATTCAAAAATACATCTTATCCATTAGCACTACTTATAACATTTAATTCAATGCAATTCACTCATTTCAATTCATAAATACATTTTATCCATTAAAATTACTTATAACATTACATATTTTAACGCACATCTAAATTCGAGAAGTCGCAGTTAAAAATAAATTTGCTGTGCGCTCGTGAAGTTCCTGGTGGATGTTCAGGTGTTGGCAAAGTACGCAATATGTCCTGCTTTGAAACCAAGCTTTTGTCTTCAATAATCGGTTCATAAAATAGCTGTGTTTTGAGCTGCCGTCTAAGAAATTTGACTATGCACGTAGTACTTCCCACTTCTACGACTACACCAATATAAAAGAAATCGGCTTTGTCTGTGAATTTAACCAGTACAAATCTGTTTTCCTCGATTTGCATTTCGTTCTCCACAGATAGTTGCTCCTTCATAGGATCTTTGTCCTCAATATGAATTTCTTCAGCAACCTCCAATGCCGTTTGCTCGCTGCTGAGATCCTCACCAAAGTCAAATGAGTTATCAGAATCAGCCAAGCTATAGGAAGTGTTTTCACTAGATGATGAGAAACTTATTTTTCGGTGTTTCTTAGCTTTTGGATTTCGCAATGCTTTGACTTTCTTCCACAATTTTAGTTTCGGTAACTTCAATTTATCAATGCTTTGCTTTTTCAATTCCTCTAAGCGTAACTTTTCTGGAGAATCCGTATAAATTCTCGACTTTCCTTGGTTTTTTGGGAAGATTTTCTTTTTTCTCAATACAGGAATTGGACGGATAACTTCTGGAGAAAAACAATTCGGCTCAGATGACGGCTTCTGAATAATCTCGGACGACAAGCACTCGACTTCGTGGCTTTCGGCGGCACTATCAGAGTTTAATTCGATTTCGGAGTGGGAAAAGTCTGACTGAGGAAAGATTAATGAATTGTATGGAAATATCCCAGTGGCTGAAAATCCTTTTACAATGTTTTCGGGAGAAAAAGCTCTCAAAAATGGATTTTTTGTGAGCTCTGCGATATGTGAAATGTCTATTTTCTTTCCAGGATTATTCACCATAAAATCGTTAAAGGATTGTTTACAAAATTTTTTTAAAGGTCCAAAAACTGAGACATCTAGTGGTTGAAGTTTATGGGAGGTATGTGGTGGAAAAGAAACTAAACATATTCCGTTATCGCGGCTATAAATGATGCTGTCTAGGCTACAGTGCGAAACATGATTGTCCATCAAAAGCAGTATAGGATCGTCGATAGTGCAGCGAGCGCAGCCTCTAATATGGATAAGCACATCTATGAAAAGCTCTGAGTTCATCCATCCGTTCTTCGATAAAAGTGCTTTTGAGCCTGGCACTGATCCACTAAGAAAATTCGGGTTCATTCGCTTCCGGGGAAAAACGTAAATCGGTGGAATATGGTTACCAGATCCGCTGACAATCCCTACCATAGTTATTAAAGTTCCCCGCTCTGCGGATGCGACTTGAGACACCGTTCGCTTTCCCTTCTCAGCAATAACCTTGGAATTTTTATATACATATGTACTAACATTAGGTATATTTCAAACATAAAACCAAACCAATGCTTACTTTAGGAGAATCTAACACAGTAGTTATTCCAGTCTCATATACGTTGTATATTCGATCAGAAGTAAAGTTGTGTGATTCGTATACTTTTTTTAAGTTTGAAAAAAAAATTGAAACCGCTTCCTCGGAAAATCCAGAAATGCGCAATATGCTGGTGTTTTCAGGTTTTCGTAGACTTATTTCATTATTTCTATACATGAAACACTTCAGCCAATCTACCCCAGCTCTCTTTTCCTTTTCCCAGTTTGCTGGATGTTTTATTTTGTATATAGACACGAATTCGCAAACGAATCGTCTGGCTAGATCGTAAGTTAGTCCGTGATGCACATTTGAACATTTTTTAAAATAAGCTGCCAAATCTCTTTCTTGCGATGCCGTAAGAACTTGGTTCGACGAAAACTTTGATTGAAAATCTTTTAAAACTCCCATATTTGTTTTCTGCTTTGACAATCGAGATATAAGAATTGTTCGCTTCATTCCATATTTGCGAGCAGCACTTGAAGGGGTTTCTTTCTTTTTCTTAACATCCTCCAGGGCTTTTTCCATATTATCATCGTCGATCACTCTGTCAGGATACTTCCTTTTATACACATTCGGCATCTTGATAGCTGCAAAATATTATTTTCTTAGTAAAATTGAACCGAAGGGAGGCTTCGACAATTTGTCGAAACCTCCCAAAAAACCTTGTCGAATCCTCCCTCGTGCACTTGTTTCAAGTTTTCCGCTAAAAATATATTTGCTCATGTTTCTTAAAACATCATCAAAAGCACCAAATCACACTTCTAATATAATATTATTTGGCAAAAAACGAAACCTATACGTCCTAATTTGCACTTTTTACACACTAATACTTGCACCCATTTTTTTATATGTACACTTACCAAAAGTAAAAAAAATGTTCTATTCACTACCGCGTTCAATCAATCACTGATCAATTCATATGCAAGCATCGAACTCAACTTCGCCGCTGTTCATACTTGGAATGAAAGAAATAGCATTTATAATGCGAGCCAAATTTGAAAATGTCGAAGCCTCCCTCATGTCGAAGCCTCCCCCTTCTACCCTATAAGAAAAAAATAAAAATTAATATTTGATATGGCAGCGCAAAATGGACGCAGTCCACAGGGATTGCCTGTTCTACTCCGTACACACTATCCACACTTCCACAATTTTTAGAACGCTTGGAGTTCTCTCCAACGTGACACTCCACGTTGCGGTTGGTTCCACTTGTTGATGTATTGTATTGTATTGCATTGCATTTATTTCAATATATATCAGTACAATAAGATTCTTAAATCTTTTATAGCACAACAGCATTCATAAACAAATTCACATTAAAATAAAGCTTGCGATTTATAAAAATTAAAAAGTAAAAGTTAGAGTTAAACAAAAAAAAAATTAATAGTAATAAAATAAAATTTTAAACTACAACTGACGGTTTCAACATAAAGAGATAGCTGGCCATTCTTCTATGTTCCTGGAGTAAGGCTACTGAAATATGCATAAGGCGTTTGTTTAAAGTTGCTTTTGTTTAACTTATTCCTTATACTTGACGGAATGGAGTTCCAAAGACGAATAGTGTTGACGAAAAAAAGTCTTGCTGATGTTACCGAGTTAAATTGTGGTACAATTAAGTCACTTAGACGAGCTGACCTAGTAAAAACTAATTTTGTATGCAAATAGTTCGGCGTGTCCGACATCATGAGTTTAAATAAAAATATGCAATTCCTTGCCTTCAAATAATTTAAGATGCCACAACCAAGGAGACGGTGTCTCCAGGGGGAAATATGATCGAACCTGGGCACACCATATACATAACGCGTGATGTTATTAAACAGGACTTCAACCTTATGCGCGGAGTGAGAATCCAGCTTACTATATGAACGGTATATATTTATAAATTTTTGTTGTTATATCGGCCTACTGATTTGTAAGATCGCGAGTTTGAATCGAGCTCAAGGCCTAACAATAATTATTTTAGCATTATTATTGTTATAATATATTTTTTCTTAATTGAAAAAATTTTTAAATTAGAAGAATAGAAGAAAATTTTTTCTTTCTTCTATTCTAATTTAAAAATTTTTTCAATTAAGAAAAAATATATTATAACAATAATAATGATAAAATAATTATTGTTAGGCCTTGAGCTCGATTCAAAGAAGAAAGAAAACATTTTCTTCTATTCTAATTTAAAAATTTTTTCAATTAAGAAAAAATATATTATAACAATAATAATGATAAAATAATTATTGTTAGGCCTTGAGCTCGATTCAAACACGCGGTATATATTTTTTTTAAATTAAATTAAAAATTAAATACTTCTTATATTGTAATTAAGACAATTAAACCTAGATCTACATGATCTTTCATGTTGCAACTTATTTAAAATCAAAAAAAAAAAAACATCACAATTCATTCTTTGTACTTAATCGGTACAAAAAACAAGGGGGGGGGGGTATTAATCTGCCTCACTTGGCCAGGTCGCCACCTTGTGAAATGTCAGCCTCGTCAGAACTCCAGGTGAGACGCGCCTTGTAGAATTGAATGACTATTTGCGGACAGATGACATTGGCTTCTTAGCCGGCACCCATTCGGCCTCTTCCATCCCTCTCCACATTATTAGAAGCATCAGTTGACCTGTCGTAACTCATAAAATTTCAAGGGGTTCCTGTCCTCGCTCAAACCCCACTCTTACGCGGTTCTCCCGTTTCTCCTCATTAATTTTTCGCTTACCTTAAATGAAGAATTAAATAAATTTACTGGCGGAGTGATCCAGCGTTACTTACGCTCCATGGTTTTGATGTCGAGGATCCGCCAATACGCTCCCTAGAATACTCGCCCGGCTCGATCAAATCAAGACTCCCGAATCCAATTTATTTACCTGTTTTGAAAAAAAAAAAATTTTTTTTGCTTTATAAAAATGAGGTTATAATTTGCCAAAATCGTATCCTCTTATGTAGAAATTTAATTTTATATTGAATATCCATTTACGCAATAAGTTCGTTTTATGCCCGATAGGAATGCGTTAAAAATTGGAACAAACGTAAGGGCGTGTTTTACTGATCCATTACATCACCCTCCTTTAAGAAAGAAGAATTTGGCAAGGTGATCAGCTCCTGCCATTAATATATGTAAGTACTAATAGTACTTGCAAGTAACGAGAGATTTTACCCAGAATTACATTTGCAATACAAACAAATTTTGCTGAATTTAATAGTTCACTTGAAAAGTTTTTTATGTACAATTTTTTCAATATATGTGACCCGGCCTATGAAAAGGTGGCTTATGACTAAAAAAAAGAAGAAGAATGCATTGTTTATCTTTAACAGCTGTTTCTTTTTTGAGTCATAAGCCACATTTTCATAGGCCGGGCCACATATATTTTTTTAATATATATTTTTAAAAGCGAATTTTTGAAGCTAAACGAAGGAAAAATTAAGATAGATATTTTTAAGGTGAACGAATTTACCTTTGATTACTAATAAGAGACTCCTTCCTCATTTATTTTAAATTCGTTCGTCTATGAAAATATATTTTAAGCGTGCTAAAGCAACCAGACTCAGCTTATGTTCCAATTTGTAAAATACCAATAACTTATATAATATATAAAAATTATTTTATTTACTATTAACTTACTTGCTACCCTAAGATATTTTTAGTATATAGTAATTAGAAATACGGTTTAACTGAACAAATTATGATTATCAAAATTGTGACTATAAATATAGTTTCCGAATTCGTTTTGGTTTTTTTTTTTTTTACTCAACATTGGATTAAGACTTGTTTTTTTGCAAACAATACAATTTCATATGGAATTTTCTCCATCCTATACATATGTAATTGTGTCACTTTTCAGTTTTCCAAATTATACAATTCAAATTCTTATTTTGAATTTTTTTTTGTTTTATATCTACTTTATTATATTTTGAAGCTTTTTCATTTGGATTTAATTTCTTTTTTTGTATTTTATATATGCTTATAATTATAATAAGGTCAGAAACTTATAATTATACCTTTCATGAAAATTAAATGGTATATTAATTTCGTCACGAAACCCAAAATTGTAAGTCCTTAAAAGAAAATAGATAGACCCACCATTAAGTATACCGAAATAATCAGGATGAAGAGCTGAGTTGATTTAGCCATGTCCGTCTGGCCGTCTGTCTGTTTGTATGCAAACTAGTCCCTCAATTTTTGAGATATCTTGATAAAATTTGGTGAGTCGGTGTATTTGGGTGTACGATTAGACATTTGTCGGCCGGATCGGACCACTATAGCATATATCCTCCATACAACCGATTTTTCAGAAAAAGAGGATTTTTGTCATATCTTACTCAATTTAACAGATTGAAGCTTCAAACTTCACCATATAATTTCGTATATTGCACATATTGTTGACTGAAAAAATTGATGAGATCGGTCGTATATATAGTATATATCCCGCACAACCGATTGTTCAGATAAGAAACTTTTCGTAATTACTGCCCTATTTTAAGAGCTAGAGGCTTCAAATTTCAACGAATGCTTACGTATATAGCATATATTTTTGTCTGAAAAAATCATAAAGATCGGTGGTATATATAGTATATATATGGTGGTATATAAAGTATATATATATATATATTTTCGCAATTTTAGCCCCATTTTAACAGCTAGAAGCTTCAAAAAATTTCACCAAATGCTTACGTGTATAGCACATATTGTTGCCTGAAGAAATTGATGAGATCGGTCATATATATAGTATATATCCCCCACAACCGATTGTTCAGATAAGAAACTTTTCGTAATTACTGCCCTATTTTAAGAGCTAGAGGCTTCAAATTTCAACGAATGCTTACGTATATAGCATATGTTGTTGTCTGAAAAAATCATAGAGATCGGTGGTATATATATTATATACTTCATATAAACTGTCATTTTTGCCCCTTTTTTACGGCTAGAAGCTTCAAAATGCATCAAATTTCATCAAATAGTTACGTTTACGTCATATATTTTTGAAATACGTGATTCGTAGTCATAGTTTTTATACACAGACCACAAAAAACCTGAAACTTTGCATCCTCACACAAAGTACCTACCTGTTTTTTATTTTATATTTTTTTTTTTTTTCAAAAAACTGTTGTAAAAACGTTGGTGATAACAGTTTTTGGAAAAAAATATTTTTTGGGTTTTGGGGAGTGTTTTGCTCGAAAAATTTACCCTTTCGTCATTTTTTTTGCAGGCTCGAAAATTATTTTTTTGGGTATGCGTAGTGGAACTTTTTTTCCTGAGCCCAAATCCTATCGAAAAATCAATGGCGCGACATAGGTTAATAAATCGACACAGTCTAATATATTGTTACGAATATTAGCAAAACTAAGGAGTGCTGCCGTCTCTAAGCCGATGCTAAGCAGTGACGTGAATGCACATCAATAATTCAATCATTATGTATCTACATCAGGCATCGGCATTTAGTAGCACAATTGTGCACACTCAATTCACACATATTGTTATTCTCTTTAGTTTAGTAGTTACTGAGCATTTGGCGCATAGATGAATGGATTTGCAACTCTTTGTTTCGAGAGAGCGCTGTCAAAATGCACATTTTTTATAACATTTAACAATGATGCCACTCCAAACAAAAATGAATAGATCTGAAAATGCGGATTTTTGACATACATATCGGCGATTATAGTTTCAATCATTTAATAAAATGATAGTCGTAAAATATTTATTTCCTTAAAGTTATTTTACAATAATACGACTAGTTAGAGTTAAATATAAACAAATCTAAGTAAAACTAACATTTCGATTAAATTAGTTAGTCAAATATTGTAACGCAATTAACCCGCAGTGAAAACCATATATTCTTTTGAAATTTCAGTAAATCGAACCTATGATATAATAGTTAACATTATTTAATGGATAGGGCTTATCCTACATGTCTGGCGTTCCAGGTTCTGTGATCAAAATGGACTGGTTGCATCGGGAGTTCATATTTACAAAACCTGTTTTTAGTGATAACTTTTGAATGGGAAATAATATTTACCCTCCGCCTTCGAACTAATAATACTTACACTAAAACAAGTATTTTTTTTCCTTTTTTATATAATTTTTTAACGCTATTCTACAGTTGTAGGTCAAACTAAAGTTTACCAAAATTTTTGGCACGTTTTTCGTTTTGGCTGGCACATTTTTTGTTCTGGCACCCGCTTCAGCTGGCGCGAGGGATTTATCTGTGATTGTTGCCAGCAACAACTAGAAGATAAATACCTCGTGAGAGCGAAAATATGAGAACGTAAACAAGATTCGTATCAATCTAATCTATGATTTGGCGCAGCAACACTGATTGTGTGCTTCGCTCGCAATGTTGACGAATGTTATTAGCAAGCAACAAGCAAAGATCGTTTGTTAATTATTTCAGTGCGCACAAGCGAAAAATATTTAATCTTGACCAACCCTTTTGCGCAAATACAATGTATTTAATTGTATAAACCTTTTGGTTCCCATTTTGCACATTAAAAATATAATAACAAATGTATTGTTGCTTGCTAATAAGCGAATGAACTAAGCAAACCGATGCATCAAGTGCTGTGCGCGACTATCGCGCTCTCACTAACACATCTGCATTACCAAAATGCCGATGCCTGATCTATGGACAATGCTAGTGGATTCTAGAAAATGCTAACGAGGAAACCAAAGAGTATAAAAGGCGACAGATGTAGATGCGCTAAAATTCAGTTTGATTTGAGTTGTCAAGCAGTTTCAATTAAGACGATTTCTAGCGAGAAATAGCAGTATTATTTTGAATAATAGAGTTTCATTGAGCTATCAATCAGTGTGGTTATTAAGCAAGCTATTCGTTGCACAGTTTGAGTGTTATTGTGAAGTACTTTAATAAAGGCCATTTTGCATTATTACAAATTTAAGTTATTTATTCAACAGTTTAGTGATTTGAACTTAGCATTGGATTGCAAATAAGGGGATTTGCAAGTAAAATTCGTAACAATATATATATTTTTTTCGAAAATTATGATTATATAGCTTTTTGTACCGTTTATGAGCGTGTAGTGTACCTTTGGGAAAAACCGGTATATGTTACCTCTGTTTATATGGATAATTTGGAACTTTTTCTTTTCTCTATCAAATATGGTTACATTTACACGATTTACTTGTTTTACGACATATGGACCCTTGTAAATGCTTTCATGTTTATCATGTGGTTCTTTTTGGATTAGAACCATATTATTTACTTCAATCATACTTGCTATCGAATTCTGTAATCGATTTTGTGTTATGTAAAAATGTGATGTACTTTAAATATATATCCCAATCAGAATTTGTATCATTAAGGTATGTTCGGGTATTCATTAAATGCCCGATGGTTTCGTTCAATTGTTCGCAACAGTTTCGTGATGGTACGCCGTTGAGAAGTCTTGTTTAATATTTAAGAATTCTATAAGCAAATATCTCATTCTTATACTCGGTTCCTAGGTCTGACCTGATGGAATTTATTGTACCATATGTCAAGATAAAACTTTCAAAAATTGCTAAAGCAATGCTTAGTTTTAAAATTTTGTTTCCGCATTGTTTTATATTTGAAGTTGACTGTATTTGAAAACTAAACCATCTTTTGGCCATTCGACTTTTTTTAATTTTGGGCGGTGCTTTGCGCTCCAAAGGATAGACCTCCCTCACCTGTGGATACTCGTGATACAACACATAGAGGTTCCACCTTACCCGATCCTGGATCAGGTCATCCTATATCAAATCTATACCGGTCGCAGTGCGCATATTCATCTGAATGGCGCGCTCTGTCCGTTTTCAATAGATGGCTTCTATGAATTATAGGAATCGAACTGGAAACCAGTCCTCGCTATATTCGCCTGGGATCTCCGACAGGAAAAGTCAGAAATCATCACTTTATATTTCATTTTTATAAATATATTTACAACTAAAACAAGCTACGAACTCCTTAAAGTCCACCAACCCGCAACCGGATCCCAGTGCAAATGGGAAACGAGCCGAAACCCCCCGATCAGGGCCGATCCACTGCCGCCCGGACCGTCAACTATAAGGCGGGAGGTGTCAGTGGACCCGCTAATGGTCGGAAGAGGCCCGGGGTACTAACTAGGCGGTAATTTAGGCCGCCCGGTTGGGAACTGCGTACTGTTTTTCTCCGCCATCGGCGGCGCTTTCTGATCCACCACCCTTGTTGTTGTTGTAGCGATAAGGTTGCTCCCCGAAGGCTTTGGGGAGTGTTATCGATGTGATGGTCCTTTGCCGGGTACAGATCCGGTACGCTCCGATAACACAGCACCATTAAGGTGCTAGCCCGACCATCTCGGGAACAATTTATATGGCCACATTAAACCTTCAGGCCATCCCTCCTTCCCCACCCCCAAGTTCCATGAGGAGCTTGGGGTCACCAGAGCCTCGTCTGTTAGTGAAACGGGATTCGCCGCGGATAGGTGAGGTTGACAATTGGGTTTGGAGAAGCTATATATTGCGCTGGCAACCTGAAGGGTTGCGCTACACAGCCCTTTGAATCTTGTATTTTAGTCGCCTCTTACGACAGGCATACCTACTGCGGGTATATTCTGACCCCCTAACCCGCTGGGGGAGACACCTGTGGATACTCGTGATACAACACGTAGAGGTTCAACCTTACCCGATCCTGGATCAGGTCTTCCCCTATCAAATCTATACCGGACGCAATGCGCGTATCTATCAGAATGACGCGCACCGCCTATTCTCAAAAGGTTGCTTCTATGAATTGTAGGAATGGGACTGGAAACCAGTCCTCGTTATATTCGACTGAGATCTCCGGCAGGTAAATTCCGAAATCTATTCGTCGGGAAATGTATTTTGTAGTCCAAAACAAAAATCAAACTACGAACCTTCACGAGAACCACATGAATTATCCAAGTCCAACCGCAGCCTCACATGTACCATCTACTACAGACTGAGGGCGTCACAATACAAGTTAAACCTCCACAAACTTAACCGATCGACCCGTATATCATATTCAAGCTTAACGTACGAATTCGTGGAGCAACGCAAGATGTCAGTAGTTAAAATTTGAAAAACAAATTAAGGTGCACGTACATATGTATGTGTACCCAAGTTCTTAAGAGGTTGATGGTCGGATATGAACCAGCGACCTGTGGATACAGATATTATTTGATCGATCCCCGTCGCCGTGCGTATGTCCGTAAGTATGGCGCGCACTGTCCGCTCCCAGTACGTCATTTCCACCGGCTATACGCTCGCAAGCATCGGCGTCTTCATATTTACTGATGCGGCAAAATTTTGAAATCAGAAACAACTTTGCCCGCGTCAAAATGCAAACGACCATGTCTCTCAGCTCGCTAGTGGATACCCGCTCAGCATTTAGCGAACAATCCTTACGTCGATGAAGATCTTCAGGGAACCTCATTTCCTGAAACAAGTACAAGATTTGCTCGTCAATCACATGACACTCTCTGACACAGTAAGACGAAAGAATATCAAGAGGATCCAGAGATGTTGTTAGATCTTATGCATCGTATAGCTAAAGTTCCTACTTGGTTCGAAAATATGGCAAAGAAACATCGTGAACGCGCCAAGCATAACGAGGCAGCAATGTGTTATGTACACCCAGCCGCATTGGTAGCAGAATATCTTAGTATGCTCGAATCACAGCCGCACGCACCGGTTGGAGCTGTTAGCTCTCAACGTGTTACCCCCAATTCTTTAATAGAATCAGCTATATCGGATGATGTGCTAAATCCTGGTGAAGATGGCATCTGTTTGGGCAATCATTTTACTGAGAGTGGTTTGAAGGCCTTGTTGGAAGAGGCATCAAATTCATTTCAGAAAGCTGGTATGTATGAGGCAATGAATGAAGGTTACAAAATACTCACACCAATTTGTGAAGCGTTGGGTAATACATGTTAACCGCAAGAGGCCTTCAATCGCATTGCACAGCTGCAGGGTAAAAAGGTGTTCGGTACATATTTTCGTGTAGGCTTCTATGACACCAAATTTGGTGATTTGGATCAACAAGAATTTATTTATAATGAGCCAACGTTGACGAAGCTACAAGAGATTTTCAGCCATTTGCAGAACCTTTATGCCAATCGTTTCGGTCCAGACTCTGTACATATTATTAAAGATTCGAACTCTGTCGATGTAAACTCAGTGAGTCCCGAAAAAGCCGATATACAGATAACCTACGTGGAACCCTATTACGAAACTTATGAACTGCGTCATCGTGGAACACATTTTGGTGCGCAATTGCAATGTAAAACGTTTCATATTCGCCACACTATTTACCAAATCTGGCAAAGAACACGGTGATCTATATGAACAATGCAAACGTAAAACCATACTTACCACAGCAAATCATTTCCCATATATAAAAACGCGTATTCAAGTCAAAGCGCGCCAACAAGTCATACTCGAACCGATTGAAGTAGATATAGAGGATATTCAAAAGAAAACAATCGAAGTGGCAGCTGCTACTAATCAGCACCCAGTTGACCCCGTTATAATTTGGACAGGCGCCTTAGCATTGGTATCGGCTACTTCCGCGGAACCATTGTACACCTTAAAACCATAAATAGGCCAAAGTCGCGTATAGAAATGTTGAGGCCCGAAAATATACATCAACTCAGTGTTTGTAAAACAAATCCGCCAATGCAAACATTTTCACCAATGGTAATCTTTGGCGTACAAATGTCTCAAGCTTTTCATTACAATCATATTCTTTATCGTCACTGCAATACATCGGACGATGTCCGTATGTTATAATCCATGGACGTTGTGCACAATTCTCTGGTTTGTTAGCTTCGCGTAAATCATTCTCGAGCCATTGAAACTATTTGGTAAGAAATTTAATGCCTCTATTACCGTTTACAACTCAACTCTGGGTTGAAAATTCGCAATTTGGTATTACAGATTACAACTCAACCTGTCAAAAAAAAAATGTCGGTTGAGTTTACCGTTTACAACCTTGTGTTGGTGTAGTTGTCAAAGACGTCAAAATCTTACAACTGATTACTAGCAGTTGTCTCATACAATTTTGCAGTTGTTTTGAAAAAATGTTACGTTTTAGAAGACGGTTCACCACCTAATTTTTAACAAAAATTTTGAAAGTTGGTATCAAAAGACACGTTTCGACCACCGATTTAAGAATCCGAAAACAAAAATTAAAAATTAAGTTTCTGTCATTACATTTCGGTTCAAATTTTCATGTGGTTGTATTTTGCCAGATTTTTTGTACACACTAATGCAGAAAGGCGTTGGACCCACCCATGGTTATTTTTACAAATCGCGGCCAAGGGCCGCCAACGCAGAAAGATGTTCTGTGCAAAAAAACTGTGGATCGGGGCTCATATTTCGGACCCTCGGGCCATTTTGTAAATATTTTTCGACCGAAATAAAATCTTCATATTCCGCTTTCGAATCCTAAGAACGGAGATCGAAACGCGTCTTTTGATACCACCCCTTTGATAAGAGTTAGATGGTGCACGGGTTCATAAAACGTTACCAAAAAAAATTTAAAGCCGGTAGTTGAAACCTTTTTTAATCATTTATAGAAAAAACAACGTTTACACGAAGGATTACATAGAATAACTTTTTCACTTTATGGAGCGACATTCCGAAGTTGGACGAGGCTGGCAGCAGTTGGGATGCAGCCAATTTAGGTGAAATTATGCGAACGTGAGTCCCATTGATACTAATAACCACTTCTGGGAATCCTGTTTTAGAGTAAAATACAATTTTTGCTGTTTTGGTTTTAATCCACTTCGCACAAATATGCTCCTCAATAATATCTAAAACCAGTCCAACACCAAAATCATTTCCACAGCATTTTTGATAGCTGCCATCAGCAAGGAATCTGAGTGTGGTGCATAATTTTAAAATACGTGTAAAGCCTTCCATACGGAAATGGTCTTTAATTGCGTTTAGTAATGAGCAAAATGCTTCCTTTCAAATCTGCAAAGTAACTTCATTTGAAGCTCATCATTTGCCAATTGAAAATTTTCTTACTTGGTGCTAGGTAGTTCCAAGGGATTGGAATGATAACGCGAAAGTTTTCGTATTCGCGACATGTCAATCACCAAAATTTTCGCCATTATAAAATATATTTCATATCATATATCTTTTAATAATAAAATCACTTTTGCAAATGCTTAAATTTCCGCCACAAATTGATCAGCTGTTCATTTATCTGTCAAATCATCACTTTCCTAGTTTGGCAACACCAATTCAACTTCAACTGAAATAAGTTGTAATTCGTAATACCAAACAGGAGTTCAGTTGTTTTAATTACAACCGAACTAAGTTGAGTTGTATACCGTAATAGGGGCATAAGACCATAAAGCGAAAAACCTGAAAAGAAAAAGAGAAATTAATTAATAAAACGATAACCTAATCTACAACAAGAATACTCACCACCGCGTGTTGTAAATGACATAAATGACATTTTTTCCATTCAGGAAGTGAAAAAGCGAAGCAAATGTCAAAATGTCTACACTACTTTACTTCTGACAGTCAATGCATTGCAATACAGTTAGGCCTCATGCGCTGCTCATTTCGCGCACTACATATCTCTATCAATCATTCATTTGATCGAGATTTAAAATACTTAATATATTATCGACAAAACACATCACAAATTATGTAGTACAAGATTCAGCGACATCGACTGACAAAACTCGAATTATAAATGTACTAATTGGGCTAAAGCACCATCCACATTGAATGCATGAGTGCTAAATCAGTTTTTTTCGTTTCGTATTTTCTTAGTGCCTGTAATCTTTTATCTCTATTAGCTTTCCTTTCTTTTTTTGCGAAAATACATTGGACATATTTTTTTTTTACGCCACCCAAACAACAGTCCGCCAACCTCAATTTGGTCATGATGTTTGAATATTTTTTTTCGAGTCGCTGGATATTCTGGTGACGATATGATTTCTTTGGGGGTATTATTATTGATTCAACTGTAGTTTGAGGCAGATCATGGATGTGCGTTAGGGTTCTGGTGTCCTCGCTATGGGTTAGTGAGTGAATTGTGGAATAATTTTTTCAAATAATATAAGACGTTTCGACCCTTCGTTTCACGTTCGGTATGTTTGGTGTCTGATGGGGAGGGGTTATTTGGGATATTAAATTTCATCTTCCTTGTCGTTGGACGGGACTAGTACCAATTTCGCAATTGGTCTGGTAATTTGTCCCTTGATGGTATTGACTTCAACAACACGTACACGCTTATCAGAGCCTGGGTGTACGTTGACGATTCTTCACTCGTTGGGTTGGAGGTTGTCCTCCTTTATGACGACTAGGTCCCCGGGTTTTAAGTTTGATTGTATCGTTTCTGGATCTCGGTGAGATATTTCGATTTCCATCTTTTGCAAAATGTTTGGTGTAGGGCCTTCATTTTTTGCCATCGATTGACTATTGAGGCAGGATTCTCATTACAATCAATTTGGGGTAGAGCTAACACATGCGCACCCACAAGAAAGTGGCCTGGAGTAAGCGGCTCCAGTTCGGAAGGTTCGTTAGATGAGGGACTGAGGGGTCTTGAGTTGAGGCATGCCTCAATTCGGTATAAGAGAGTCGTATACTCTTCAAATGTATATTTATGATCGGACGCGATCTTTTTATAATGGGTTTTAAAACTTTTTACCCCTGCTTCCCACAAGCCTCCCATGTGAGGAGCACTCGGGGGTATGAAATACCATGCGAGAGCTTGATGGCTATATTTGTTCATTGTATCCGCAGAAAGGCCTTGAACTCGGATCGTAAAGACCGCGAAGCTTCGACAAAGTTAGTACCATTGTCGGAGTAGACGTTTTTTGGGCATCCTCGTCTAGACACAAATCTGGCGAAGGCAGCAAGGAAAGACCCAGTACTAAGATCGTTTGTCGCTTCAAGATGAATCGCTTTCATCGAAAAGCAGACGAACAGACAGTTATATCCCTTTAAGGTCCGACACCCTCGGTAAGACTTGATGTCGAATGGTCCTGCGAAATCTACCCCTGTGTTTGAGAAGCCCTAGTAAAGATGGTGCGCTCCTTTAGGAGGATTCCCATAAGTTGAGTTTGCGCCCGCTTCTTGTGAATAATGCAGACTTTACAGTTGTGGATGACATACTTAATCATGTTTTTAACCTGCGGAATCCAGTCATGAGTGCGAATAAAATGCAGCCTTAGTGTATAGAATGATAATGGGGTGACGCTCATTGTAGGACATGTCTTTGGATGCGTTGACCAGCCCACCAGTTCTGATTATACCTTCAGTATCGATGAATGGGTTAAAGGGTAAAATCTCACTCTTCCCATGAATTAGTTTCCCTGACTTCAAATTTGCGTACTCTTTTTGATAGTATTGCTTTTGGCATATTGCTATCAATCGTTCTGTCGTTATTTTCATTTCATCAGGTGCTATTAAATGAGAGTACCTTTTGAAAGAAGCTTTAGTTTTCGGATGTGTTCTTTGGAAAAACCGAAAAATGTATGCAAAGCCCTTGAAAAGTCAGAGAACCTATCAAGGATGTTAGATATATCATTAACAGACGTGAACCTTTACCCTCTTTTCCTCAATATTCGTGTTGTAATCTTTTTGTGTTAGCCAATTTTCGTTGTCTTCTTGTAATTAAGGAGGTCCCTGCCACCACAAATAATTGCTGATTAGA
Organism: Eurosta solidaginis; assembly: GCF_040869045.1. NCBI lineage: Eukaryota > Metazoa > Arthropoda > Insecta > Diptera > Tephritidae > Eurosta > Eurosta solidaginis. Next base: position 86,890,334 of record NC_090319.1, on the reverse strand, counting down.
TCCGAAGCGAAGAGGCCTCTGCTCGCCAAATCTGCAGGATTTGACGCGTAGTCTACGTGCCGCCATACTACGGACCATCAGTTTTTCATACATTTACTTCTAGCAAAAACCAGAGCAGCTCCAGTGAAAACCATCTCGCTACCACGATTAGAACTCTGCGGCGCCGTCCGCTGAGGAAAAGAGGGCACAGTCATATGCCACGACAAGGGCAGATCCAATGGATCTCGACCGTTTTTCAAATTCACCAAACGACTCATCCTAGAACAAAAGCCTCGTTCCACGAAAAATCATGCATAATCTCAGCCGTTGAGATTAAGGCAACGACTCAATCATTCATAAAAGTATGTCAAAAAATCTCCTACGGTACAGAATACTTACAATTGAAAAATAGGGAACCTATCGATCGCAAGAGTGAAATACTGCCACTCACCCCATTCATCGACAACGATGACATTATTAGAGCAGGGGGGCGTCTAGGTGCTTCGAAAGACTTGCCATAGAGCGTCATCCGATCGTCTTGCCTTACAATAGCAGGCTGTCTCGCCTTACAATCATGATGGTTCATCATGATTCCGTTCATGGCGAGAACCGCCTCATGCTCCGTCTTATCCGAACCCAATATTGGATTCCGAACGTCAAGATCATGATCAGGGCCATCATCCACAATTGCAAAACATACATTATTCACTGAAAACAGGCGCAGTCCCAACTTATGGGTACCCTTCCCTGCGAACGTACTACGCTTACTCGCGCGTTCACCAACACCAGGATAGACTTTGCCGGACCTTTCGATATCAAAAGCTACCGCGGCAGGAGGTGTCGACTCTCCAAAGACTACGTGTGCCTTTTCCGTTGTTTCACTACTAAGGCAATCCACTTAAAAGTCACTAGTGATCTTAGTACCCCATGCTTTCTAGCAGCCTTTTCGCGCTTTTTCGCTAGAAGAGGATGTCCGAAAAACCTTTACTCCGACAATGTTACAAACTTTGTCGGAGTTTCAAGATCTTTGCGATCAGAATTTAAAGCCTTTCTGGCAGAAAGCCGAGTTCAAACAGTCTCCAAGTATAGCCATCATGCATTAACTTGGCATTTTATGCCCGCCGCCGCTCCCCATATGGACGGTCTGTGGGAAGCGGGAGTGAAGAGCTTCCAAAGCAATTTCAAGAAGATCGCGTCTCCCCTTAAGTATACCATGGAGCAGTTCCAAACACGTCTGCAGAATTGAGGCATGCCTCAACTCACGCCCTCAGTCCAGGTTCGAACCCAACCCAACGGACCTGGAGCCACTAACCCTAGGCCATTTCCCAACGGACATCCTTCTGGCGCTGCCAGAACCGGACGTGAACGAAACCCCTGCCTACATGATGGTAGAAGTTAAAAGCACTCCATCAAACCTTCTGACGGCGATGGAAATCCAAATATCTTTCCGATCTTCAAAAACGAGTGAAGTGAAAACATTCGAAACAGAACCTTAAGGTGGATGACCTCGTTGTTATCAAAGATGACAACTTGTCTCCCAACGAATGGAGGCTCGATAGAGTAGTCAAGGTACACCCCGGCGAAGATAACCGAGTTCGTGTAGTTGACTTTATTACGGAGAAGGGTCAGGTGAAACGACCATTGGTCAAACTGATCCTCCTTCCCACGGAGGAGATAGATTGCGAAAGGACCAAGAGCTCCTCCAAGCAATCCCTCCGTTCCTCTACCTCCCTCTCTCAGGTCCTTTGTAAGGTTATTCTAGTAGCGTTTTCTTTTCTGAAATAAATTGTTGCCTAAGTAAATGGTAAAGCCTTAATAGTGTTACTCCTACCCCAGAAAATTGTCAACATTTATAGTGCATACAAAGAACATTTCATCTCACCATATTCACTCATATCACAAATCACACAAGAAGATTGCGCATTGCGCATGTAAACAGTAGATCATCTCTTTTTTATGGGCAATTCTTACGTCATTTTCTTTTAGCTCTTGTTTTTTTCTCTCTTTCTTTCTTTCGCTGAAACAGTCAACTGTGACGTATATGCGCAGAACGAAGCAATTTTGAACTCGTGAATGCGCAATCTGGTAGGTGATCTGTGCACTCATATTAACAGAGTATATGTATGTGGAACTCAAGAGGGAATTGAGAGTTTCACAGAGTTGCACTGCCACACCGCCATTTTATACAGGGTAAAACTGTAATACTGTTTTCACACAGAAACTAAATGATCTCATTTCACCTTCTAATGAAATCGTAAATTTTTTGCTTTCACACAGAAGTAACTGCTCGATTAGTATGAAGGATGAAATGTCAAGCGAATAAAATGACAATGCTATATGACAGCCAATCATGGCGGAACGATACAAGGTGGCAGCATGGTGACATACCTACAAACATAAAAAAATTCCATGTGCTTGTAAATTCGATGGACAAATGTCAAAATCGTACTGCGCCGGTAGTTGATGTATCAAATCAAATAAAAAAGGTTATAATCAGCTGTTCGAGCGGCCACCTTGTATCGTTCCGCCATGCATACAATGACATTTACTTTGACAAATGACATTTTTAAGCACTGAACACTCCAAAAACTAAGAAGTGGAACGCTGCCAACAGAGTTGCATTGTGCTTTTGACTTCATTAGGCATTCGATTAGCTACTAATGAAATAATTATAGATTCGAATTTTGTAGGGAAGATTGAGCTCAATAAGCGTCTTAATGTAGAAAACTGCCTTTATTATTCAATAAGCCTTCTGTGTGAAAACAGTATAACGCTTTTGCGTTGCGAGCAGGCAACAATTTCACAAAAGAACGAAATACCCCGTAAAGGCGTTGCCTGTTTTTTAGAATAGAAAAACAACCCTTGCGCGGCGTACAAAAAGCGTAACACTATAGCCAGAAAAGAAAACGCTATAAGTTAGATTTATGAAGAACTTTAACAAAAACGTAATCACACCTATATAAATTCTTGGAAATAAACAAATTTTCTTTATTATGACGTATAATTTTTGTACGAATAAAATGATATCTTAATTGTTGAAGAATTTCGTTTGAACAAACATTTTCATTATTATTATTGTGAATAATTAATTCACCAGGTAGACGAAGTGTTTGACCGTAAACAAGTTCTGGAGAAGAACATTTTAAATCTTTTTTAATAGATGTTCTTAACCCAAGAAGTATCCATGGTAAAATTTCAGACCAATGAGTTGAGTCGTTTGAAGCAATATTTGCTGTTTTTAGTGTTCTATGAAATCGTTCTGTCATACCATTCGCTTGAGGATGATATGGAGAGGTATACATTTTGTATGTTCCTAGTAATTTAGTTAATTTACTAAAAATGTTCGAAGTAAACTGAGAGCCTTGATCTACTGTAATATATAAAGGAATACCAAAACGTGGAACATAATTTTGAACAAAAATTGTTGCTATTGTATCTCCATAAATATTTTTAAGTGGATAAGCTTCAGGCCAACAATATCCATATGAATATGTTACCAGCGTCCAGTAGGAATTTGAATTGGATTTCTGACAATTTATACAAGATGATGTCTGTTCATTAATTTCTTTACGCATACTAGACCAAAAATATTTTGTTTGAATAAATTTTCTAGTTGTACGAGTACTTGGATGAGATATATAGTGTATTTGGTCAAATATAATTCTTCTCATAGAAAGTGGAACGTATGACCTAAATGGTTGTTGAGAAACATCATACCAAATAATTTAATGGCGGCCACCGTGGTGTGATGGTAGCGTGCTCCGCCCACCACACCGTATGCCCTGGGTTCGCACCCCGGGCAAAGCAACATCAAAATTTTAGAAATAAGATTTTTAAATTAGACGAAAATTTTTCTAAGCGGGGTCGCCCCTCGGAAGTGTTTGGCAAGCGCTCCGGGTGTATTTCTGCCATGAAAAACTTTCAGTGAAAACTCATCTGCCTTGCAGGTGCTGTTCGGAGTCGGCATAAAACATGTAGGTCCCGTCCGGCCAATTTGTAGGGAAAATCAAGAGGAGCACGACGCAAATTGAAAGAGAAGCTCGGCCTTAAATCTCTTCGGAGGTTATCGCGCCTTACATTTATTTTTTATTTTTTTTAAATATTTTAATTTATAATTGGAATATTGATTTCTTTCAAATTATTTTTGGAATTTGTATCAGATATGATTTCTTGTAACATCGTATCTGTTTGTTGTTCTTTGAATAAAGTTTATAAATTTATATCTTTTGAAATTACATTTATTTCTGGAATACGGGAAAGTGTATCAGCAACTATGTTGCCTCTTCCAGGTATATATTGAAGATGACGCAAGTGACGAGGAGATCTGTCTACTTTGGAATTTAGAACATGGGTTAAAGGCTTATGAACGCTATAGATAATTTTAATTTTGTTACCGAGTCTTTGAATGTGTCTACCTTCAAAGAAATGCTTGAAATGTTTCACTGAATTATAAATTGCTAAAGTGCCTTGTCGAATGTAGAATTGTTAATTTCTGCTGCTAAAGGTTGTAATAAGTTATTGAAAGTTTGTTGCAAGACAACTTCTATCGCAACATTTAATGCATTTATAGCTAATTATAAAATTCCTTTTTTTTATCAAAATATGTTAGCAAGGTTTTTTTAGCAAACATTTTTTTACGTTTTCGAAAGAAGTTGTAGTTTTTCTGTCCAATTAAGTTGCTTGAGTTTATTTTTAATAGAAAATGTTAGCATTTCGTGCAGAGGACTGAAATCTGCTGCTAACATTTTAAAATAGCGATGATAATAATTAACCATGCCCAAATAACTTTTGTAATTTATTAATTGAGGTGGGTTTTTCCCAATTTGTTATTACTTCATTTCTTTATAAAGAGGGTTTAATACCTTCACACGAAATTTCGTAGCTTAAAAAGTCTAATTTATCTACGCCAAAAATACATTTAGAGGATTTAATATTTTTAATTGTACTCTTCAAGTCTTTTAAATATCATCTTTAAATGTGTTAAAATGTTGGTTTCCGTTATCACTAGCGATAAGATGTCGTCAATATATGTAAATAGAAAGTCGAAATTTGAAATTATTTCATTAATACTGTGTCGAAATGTTTGAGCACTGTTTCGAAGACCAAATGGCATACGTATAAACTCAAACATGCCGTTGGGTGTATGCTGCTTGGTGTATGTCTTCTTCTGCCATAGGAATTCGATGATACGCGCGAACAAGATCAATTTTGGAAAACATTTTCTTATATTTTAACGCTAGGACTTATACCCAAGTACAGGTGTGGCCAGTAGCTACTTTGGAGTTATGTAGCTCCTAAATCGCTAAAGATATTGACTTGAAATTTTTGATCTAGGAAAACGAAGTAAATCTACGTCGATTGGTGTCATGCTAGGTCCATGCATTGATGAGATGTAAGCTTTCAAAGTTGACACCTACGACTTCTTATACCCGGGTACAGGTGTGGCCAGTAGCTTTTTTTCTCGTTTTTTCTCATTTTTTGAAGGAAAAAATTTTTTATTTATTATTTTCTTTATAAAATATTATTTTATTGATTATTTTTTATAACTAAATATGCAAACAAATTTAAATTATTCAATTGTCTTCATTATTTTCACAAATATTACATGTAAATGTATTTGAAGAATGCTGTATGCATATTGGGCGCTGACATATTCTGCACATGTTACGCGTTCGTCTTCTGTGTTGGTCATGGATGTAGCAGAGAAAACAGCTTCCAACCTACTGTTTCTTTGGTTTTGCACCAGCAGCTGCAGACGTTGATGGCCTATTGTCAGCACTTCCTTGCAAGGCCGTACTTATGAAACTCGCGACTGCAATTTTTGTGTTGAAGTTCCGCTTCACTTGCTGATTCACTTCTTCAATTATGGGCATAGACAGTTCCTTGGCGAGCTGGCGAAGAAATCTCTTACGCTTCGCATTGGTGCATCTGATGTTGGGATTATTCTAATAATATATGATGTACGCTGCCAATGCCGTCAAATCAATCATGTTGAAGAATAGGGACAACGGCCAACGCTTTGTCATCCTTTGGCAAGTATATTCTCCAAGCAATTGGTCCATCACGTCCACTTCTCCTTTTGTCTTGTTATAAAACTCTATCATTTCTGGTTTGCCGCTTTCGCCAATGTGATCATCGTCATGCATTGATGATAGTAATATAACTGCCTTATTTTTTTCGGCACATAGGAGCAAATGGATATGTTGGGCCCAAACCCGAAAGTACTTGACCTCTCTGCACGATATTTGTGTGCCACCATCTCCTTTGGTATGTAGGGCTTATTTTTCCGCAGAGTTCCAACTGCCGTCAAATTCATGGATGACAAGCTTTCCAGTAGATTTAGGGATGTAAAAAAATTGTCCATCGTTATATTTCGGCCGGTTCCATGAAAGCGGCTTACTAAATCCTTGACCTCGCGTTCACCCTGGTTAGTTTCCCGTCCCGTTGGTGCTTGGCCAGTATATATTTGTCCATGCAGTGGATATGCGTTTTTGGCATCACATACCCACCACACTTTGATGCCATATTTTGCCGGTTTCGATGGGATGTATTGCGTGAAACGGGTGCGGCCACGATATCGAAAGAGCTGCTCGTCTACCGTTAGATATTCACTTGGCTTATATGACTGCTCAAAGTTGTAGTTCATCATGGTCCACAGCTCGGATATTGGTGCAGCTTTGTCAGTTACCAAACGTTGTGCCCGTGTGTTGCCATCGTCAAACCTTATAAACCGCAGTATGACCTGAAAGCGGTTAATGCCCATTGACGCACGATATAATGGACAATATTCCACCGACCACAAGTCCGGCGCACATTCGGCATTGCTGCGGTTAGCGCCAGTCATAATAAGCACTCCAATGAACGCATACATTTCGCTCAAAGTAACCTTCTTCCATGTTTTTGGTTCCGCCTCTGGATGTTTTGCGTTTAATTCCGCATATGTAGCTTCTGCTTTTTTATTGGTGTAGCGTACTATAATATCCACCATTTCCGGAGTCATAAAACATTTATATGTATTGACTATTGAAATCATAGTAGTTGATCATGCGGGCCCACTTCGCTGTCGCAAAATATTTTGTTGGCTAGTTTGGCGTGCAAGTCGTGGCTGTGAGCTACATATGGTACTATCACGTGCTACGAATTCAGCTGCACGCAAATTAATCTCCTCAGAATCATCTGCAGCATCGGATTCATTGTCAGATTCTTCGTAATCAGCCTCATCTACCTGGGCATTGTCAATTGTGTAATCAGGGTCTTCTACATCCGATTCAACCACGCCATCTGCTACTGCTACTTGTTCGCTTTCATCGCCTTCAGGGTCGGAAAATAATTCATCATCTGAGATTTCGTCAAACAGGTTTTGTATGTACTGCTCTTTTTCAGCGTCAGATAATATATATAAAAATAATTAAGTGTTATTCCATTTATGAAATTATATTTGAGTTATTTGTATTTACCTCATATATTGATTCGAAGACAAATATTCCATGTTCCTTCTGCTATCCATGTTGTAATATTTTAAATTTTTTCTGACTTGTTATTTTCACAAATATAAATCAACTTCACACTTCGAAAGAACGCTTTACAATGAATATAAACTCGCAAAACTGCCGTTTATATAGCTGCAACTCTTTAAGTTTCTGGAAGCATTTCTTACCTGCCAGGTAGTTGGATTATATCAAATGTTGTTTGTCAGCAAATTCTAGCAAGGGTACAATATAATTTCTTCTTCTAAATAATTAAGAGTGCGCGAAAAAGGTTGTATTCTAAAAATTCTAACAACAATAGAAATTATTGACTTCTTAGAAATAACTTAGAATGCGCGCAATTCTTAGAAGCAGGCTACAAATATATGTTTATAACTACTTAAAATGTTCGTAAAACAGTCAGCTACAACATTGCATTAAAAAAATAACTTATTTCTCAGAAAAAAAGAGAAAAAACGGGTAAAACAGGCTACTGGCCACACCTGTACCCCGGTATAAGAAGTCGTTGTAAAAGTTGGGTATAAGTCCTAGGGTTAAATCAATAGACAAATCGTGAATGTGTGGTAAAGGATATCAATCCGGTGTAGTAATAAAATTGAATCTTCTATAATCTCCACAAGGTATTCAATCAATTGGTTCTGATTTCTATATTATAGTCCATTTTTAATATTAACAACTATACCAAATTTTTCTAGAAAACTCTCGCCAAAAATGGGTGTAATAATATTTGCGATGATAAACGGAAATTCGAAATCTCTTCTTGAACCTAAATTAATTTTTAAAAGTTTAGTTCGGAATGTTTCGATGTTAGAACCGTTAGCAGCTTATAGTCTAAGATCTGAATTGCGTTTATAATTTTTGAATTTAGAAAATGGAATTACAGATACTACTGCACCTACCGGTATGAGGAAATTTAATTTATTAAATTTATCGAAAATGAATAGGCGGCGAATTTGTTTAGGAAAATTTCCAATATCCGTCACAGTCATAATGGAATGTTTTAATTTAAATTTTGTTCTAAATTACCATTATTATTTTTATTAAAATTGCACGGTTGACTCCATTTAAGGGCATTATTTTTAAATTTCCTATGAGACCAACAAATATTATTTGATGCATTAAAATTCCTTCCCTTGGAAATATTTCTGGATCTAGATCTAGGCCTGTCTTTCTCTTTCTTTTAAACTAGATCTAATGCGTAATTCATTGATATCATTTGTAATTTTATTTGAATTTTGAAAAATTGCCGAAGGCAATTGTATTAAGTTTTCAATGCATTGTTCAAGTGCATTATTTTCAACACTTGCTATAGCAGAAGGTTTAGATGAATTTGGTTTATTAAGTAATTCGAAAAGTTTATCTGCTAAAATATTAGATTCTTCTTTGTTCGTATTATCGGAAGAAGTTAGATGAATTTGAATTTGTTGTGGTAGTTTCCTAATCCAAAGTAAAAAAAGTAGTTCACGACAAACTATCGACTTAGAACCGATAAGTAATTTCAGTAACGAAGAAGTGCCGTTGGTGAACGATCACCAAGTTCCGTGTTAGAAAATAATTGTTCAAGCCTCTTTTCTTCACTGAGAGAAAATCTCTCACAAAGTGCTTTCTTAATCGTTCCAAATTTATTAATATTAGGGGCTGGATTATTATATCAATAATTTTTGCTATTGTGTCTCATTGAAGGGCAATTGAAATATTTTGAAATTTAATATTATCGTCAAAAATATTATTAATTTCAAATTGTCCCTCAACAAGAACAAACCATGCTTCTGGACATTCTTCCCAAAATTGAGGTAACTTAATCGTTTTAATTTGAATTGACCTAAAGTTATTTTCAGGTGTTGTTATGTTGTTTGTAAAATTAAAAAAAAAATTAATGATAAAATCAATAAATTACGTACTTAAGTCCAATGAGATAAGCTGAGTTAGATTCCAAAATAGAGTTTTAGACACCAAAGATATTCGATTGTTGTGAAGAATCAAAGTGCATAGGCTTTTAGATCCGCAACCAAGTCATCGGAAATTTTAGCATTAGCCAGCTTCTAACGTTATTACAACAAAAATCCCTTGATTGTAGCTAAATGTTTTTCTTCTTGCGTATAAAATGTATAGATTGACAATATTGTAGTAGTAAAACTGAAGTTTGGTAAGAATACTTCATTTGTAAATTTGCAGATTAATTGAATGTTGAGTCAAATTAAATTTTCACAAAAAAAAACAATGTAGTTATGTATCGGTGTTGTATTGTAGATGTTGAAATGATAATCAGCAATGGCGTTCACGTTATTTGTAATAATTGCCTATTGTCTGCCAGTATCATCAAATTTTGTGGCGTCAGGATAAAGTGCAGAATCGATTACTTACTTACTTACTTAATTGGCGCTTAACCGTCTAAACGGTTATGGCCGTCCAACAAGGCGCGCCAGTCGCTCCTTCGCTCCGCCAACCGGCGCCAATTGGTCACACCAAGGGAGTTTAAATCGTTTTCCACCTGGTCCTTCCAACGGAGTGGGGGCCGCCCTCTACCTCTGCTTCCATAGGCGGGTTCCGATAGAAACACTTTCCTGGCCGGAGCATCATCTTTCATTCGCATAACATGGCCTAGCCAGCGCAGCCGCTGCGTTTTAATTCGCTGGACTATGTTGATGTCTGCGTATAGCTCGTACAGCTCATCATTAAATCTTCTTCGGTACTCGCCATCGCCAACGCGTAGAGGTCCATAAATCTTTCGAAGAACTTTTCTCTCGAACACTCCCAAAGCCGCTTCATCTGCTGTTGTCATGGTCCATGCTTCTGCCCCATATAGCAGGACGGGTACGATAAGTGACTTGTAGAGTATGATTTTCGTTCGCCGAGAGAGGACTTTACTTTTCAATTGCCTACCTAGTCCAAAGTAGCATTTATTGGCAAGATTGATTCTTCGCTGGATTTCAGTGCTGATGTTGTTGCTAATGTTGATGCTGGTTCCCAAATAAACGAAGTCTTTTACTATTTCGAAATTATGGCTGCCAACAGTAGCGTGGTTGCCAAGGCGCATATGCGCTGACTCTTTGCTCGATGACAGCAGGTACTTCGTTTTGTCCTCATTCACCATCAAACCCATCTTTACCGCTTCTTTTTCCAGCTTGGAGTAAGCAGAACTAACAGCGCGGGTGTTTAGGCCGATGATATCAATGTCATCAGCATATGCCAGTAATTGCACGCTTTTATAGTATATTGTTCCAGTGCGGTTAAGTTCTGCAGCTAGTATAATTTTCTCCAGCATCAAATTAAAGAAATCGCACGATAGGGGGTCACCCTGTCTGAAACCTCGTTTAGTTTCGAACGGCTCGGAGAGGTCCTTCCCAATTCTGACTGAGCTGATGGTGTTGCTCAACGTCATTTTGCACAGCCGTATAAGTTTTGCGGGGAAACCAAATTCAGACATAGCGGCATATAGGCAGCTCCTTTTCGTGCTGTCGAAGGCGGCTTTAAAGTCGACGAAGAGGTGATGTGTGTCGATTCTCTTTTCACGGGTTTTTTCCAAGATTTGGCGCATTGTGAAAATCTGGTCGATGGTAGATTTACCAGGTCTGAAGCCGCACTGATAAGGTCCAATCAGCCGGTTCACGGTGGGCTTCAATCTTTCGCACAATACACTTGAAAGGACCTTATATGCGATATTAAGAAGGCTGATTCCACGATAGTTGGTGCATTTTGCAGTATCCCCCTTCTTGTGGACTGGGCAAAGAACACTTAGATTCCAACCGTCGGGCATGCTTTCGTCCGCCCATATTTTGCTAAGATGCTGCTGCATGCGCCTTACCAACTCCTCGCCGCCGAACTTGAATAGCTCCGCAGGCAATCCATCAGCGCCCACGGCTTTGTTGTTTTTCAATCTGGTTATTGCTATTCTAACTTCGTCATAATCGGGCGGGGGGACATATATTCCATCATCATCGATTGCGGGATCGGGTTCTTCATCTCTGCGCGGTGAATTGCTGCCTCCATTTAGGAGAGCAGAGAAGTGTTCCCTCCATAATCTAAGCACTCTCTGGACATCAGTTACAAGGTCGCCGTTTTCATTCCTACAGGAGTTTGCCCCGGTCTTAAAACCTTCCGTCTGTCGCCGTATTTTTTGGTAGAATTTTCGGGCGTTATTCCTGGTGGCAAGCAGCTCAAGCTCCTCGCACTCACGCCTTTCTGCTTCTGCTTTTTTCTTCCTGAAAAGGCGTCTCGCTTCCCTTTTCAACTCACGATAGCGTTCACACACTCCTCTTGTCGCGCTCGCTTTTAACGTAGCCCTGTAGGCAGCGTCTTTTCTTTCGGTTGCAACGCGGCATTCTTCATCATACCAGTTGTTTTTTCGTGGCCGCCGGTAACCAATTTTTTCCTCGGCGGCAGTATGAAGTGCTTTGGAGATATGCTCCCACTGCTCCTGTATTCCTTCAGGATGAGTTGTGCCCTCAGAGAGCAGGTGTGAGAGTCGAGTTGCGAAATCATTAGCAGTCTGTTGTGATTGAAGCTTTTCGACGTCTAGCTTTCCTTGTGTTTTTTGTTCCTTGTTTTTAGCCGCGTTGAGGCGGGTGCGTATTTTGGCTGCAACGAGATAATGGTCCGAATCGATGTTAGGTCCTCGGATCGTTCGCACATCTAAAACACTGGAGGCATGCCGTCCGTCTATCACAACGTGATCGATCTGATTGCGAGTATTTCGATCAGGAGACAGCCATGTAGCTTGATGTATCTTTTTATGCATGAACCTTGTGCTTGATATGACCATGTTTCGAGCACCGGCAAAGTCAATCAGCCTCAGTCCGTTAGGAGAAGTTTCATTGTGTAGGCTGAACTTTCCGACTGTAGGGCCAAAAACACCTTCTTTGCCCACCCTGGCGTTAAAGTCGCCAAGCACGACTTTTATATCATGACGGGGGCAGCGCTCATATGTGCGTTCTAATTGTTCATAAAAAGTGTCTTTCACCTCATCGTCTTTCTCCTCTGTCGGCGCATGGGCGCAGATGAATGATATATTAAAAAATTTTGCTTTTATTCGAATAGCGGCGAGACGCTCGTCCACAGGCGTGAACGCCAGCACTTGGCGACAAAGTCTCTCTCCCACCACGAATCCGACGCCGAAACTGCGCTTAATCGATTACAGGATCGCCAGTTATATAGAGTTATATATATATCGCTCATTTGCTGCAACGTCGTCATAACTCAAAAAACACAATTTTCCAGGAGAGCCATTCAAAGATTTTAACTGCCATATGTTGCGCATATTTTCATTTTTATACCACGTGCTAAATTTTTAACTGATCACGAAAGTTTGTTTATACAAAATAGATCATGATATTGGGTACGTTTATATGTTATTAACTCAAAAGTCATGTTTTTTGAGTTATGACGACGTTGCAGCAAATGAGAGATATATATTATAAAATTTTATTTATTAAATAAAAATATCCACGTTTTGTAAATTTTAACATAACTGACTAGAAATTTTTCTTTTTGAAAATTTAAAAATAATTTACAAAATTTTAGTATATTTTACACAAGTATATAACCCTGCACTAGATATTTCAATTATTGTAGAATGTATCCGTTCTATTTGTCCATTACTCTTACTATGAAGAGGTGGTATAAAAAATTGATCTATGTCAAAGTAATTCTTTAACATGTTAGTTATTGTATTTGACTGAAACGACTTTTCATTATCAGATACAATAAGTTTAGTTTTCAGTTGAAAATATATCAATATGTAAAATTTCTCCTGAGTATTCAGGAATTGGATTTTCCCCTATTTCAGGCTCTGGAGGATGCCTGTTATCTTTATTCTCTAAACAAATTCTGATCGTCCTTGTTTATTAAATCTATTACTAACTTTTCAAAGTGTATGAATTTTGTGCCTGGAAAATTTTTAAATTGATTCGCCGGATTTTTTAACGACTTAATTGTTTCTGAGTAAGGAATTTCGTTATGGACAGTTCGATTACTTCAGGAATTTTCAAAACTATGAATATATTGACGTGAAAGAGCATCAGAAACTTTGTGTTCTCTACCAGGGGGCCAATTCAAAATCTGCAAAGTGATAAAATGAAAAAAAACTCATACAAAAGTTTGTTCAAATGCATGAAAATTTGTTTTCATTTAATCACTTCGCAGAACGTGAATTGGTCCCACATTTGTAAAAGAATTTAAGAGCCTGTGAATTAAATAACGAGGCAAAATAATGAATTAAATAATTAATTATCGAATTCGGATTTTTGTCAGAAAATGCAAACGTAAGCTGTTGATGACACTGGATCACAAATTCCAATTTTTTTCTGCACCAGAGACGCCATTATGAAATTCCTATGTAAAATCACCCCTTAATTTCGAAAATCAAGGTTATTTTTAATTCTATGGTAACGTTTTTGAGATATTTACGAATAACGGTTTTTTCCAAAAAAAAAAAAAAAAAAAAAAAAATGGGTCCACTTAATCATATATATCTCAAGAACGAAGTGAGCAATTCCAAACGGGTTGAAGCTTTTAAAAGGTAATAAAATTTGCTGTGCATACAACGCTTTTTGCTAGGCCCTGCAGATTCAAAGACAAGGAACAATCATTACGGATTTTTTCCATTTTTTTTTGTAAAAATATAAAAAAATTTGTACTTTGCGAGGAAGGATCTCGAAAACTTTTTATTTTTTTGCTAATTTGTTTTTTTCTCTCTAAACTCTGTTTTATTACAAAAAAAAATAAGCTTCCATTCAACAAAATCGATGGACTAATACAAAAGTTATAAGCATTCAAGTAAATATATCCATATAATACCCTACTGGTACATGTTTGTTAATATTCGCTAACTAACGGATATACACACATTTTTTAATATTTTTACAAAAAAAAAAAAATGGAAAAAATCCGTAATGATTGTTCGTTATCTTTAAATCTGCAGAGCCTAGCAAAAAGTGTTGTATGCACAGTTTGTAGAAAATTGTACCTTGTTACCTTTTAAAAGCTTCAAACCGTTTTGGAATTGCTCAATTCTTTCTTGAGATATATGATTAAGTGGACCCAATTTTTTTTTTGTTGGAAAAAACCGTTATTCGTAAATATCTCAAAAATGTTACCATAGAATTAAAAATAACCTTGATTTTCGAAATCAAGGTGTGATTTTACATAGGCATTTCATAATGGCGTCTCTGATTCATTTTGGCTGTAAACCAGTGTGATCAGTATGTATGTATGTATATTAGGCCGGGTCGATTTGTGGGGAGGCAAAAAAATCGCCCATTGCTCTATGAAAATCATATTGTAGGGATCAAAATAAGAAACTTTGCCGAAGGAACCATACCTCTAAAACGAATTCTGATGTCTCCCCCCCTTTGGGTCGTAAGGGCAAATTTTGAAAAATCCCACTTTGAAATGCCTATGTTTTTTCTTTTTGGAGTTTATTTTTCTCTTTAGAAATTTATTTAGTCAGAACATATGTAAATGAAACAAGTAAGGAAGGTTAAGTTCGGGTGTAACCGAACATTATATACTCAGTTGAGAGCTATGGTGACAACATAAGGGAAAATAACCATTTAGGAAAATGAACCGAGGGTAATCCTGGAATGTGTTTGTATGACATGTGTATCAAATGAAAGTTATTAAAGAGTATTTTATGAGGGAGTGGGCCATAGTTCTATAGGTGAACGCCATTTAGGGATATCGCCATAAAGGTGGATCAGGGTTGACTCTAGAATTTGTTTGTACGATATGGGTATCAAATGAAAGGGGTTAATGAGTATTTTAAAAGGGCGTGGGGCTTAGTTCTATAGGTTAACGCCTTTTCGAGATATCGCCATAAAGGTGGACCAGGGGTGACTCTAGAGTGTGTTTGTACGATATGGGTATCAAATTAAAGGTATTAAAGAGGGTTTTAAAAGGGAGTGGTGGTAGTTGTATAGGTGGTCGCCTTTTCGAGATATCGGCATTAAGGTGGACCAGGGGCGACTCTAGAATGCGTTTGTACAATATGGGTATCAAACGAAAGGTGTTAATGAGTATTTTAAAAGGGTGTGGGCCTTAGTTTTATAGATGGACGCCTTTTCGAGATACCGCCATAAAGGTGGACCAGGGGTGACTCTAGAATGCATTTGTACAATATGGGTATCAAACGAAAGGTGTTAATGAGCATTTTAAAAGGGAGTGATCCTTAGTTCCATAGGTGGACGCCGTTTCGAGATATCGCCATAAAGGTGGACCAGGGGTGACCCTAGAATTTGTTTGTACGATATGGGTATCAAATGAAAGCGGTTAATGAACATTTTAAAAGGGAGTGGGCCTTAGTTTTATAGGTGGACGCCTTTTCGATATACCGCCATAAAGGTGGACCAGAGGTGACTCTAGAATGCGTTTGTACAATATGGGTATCAAACGAAATGTGTTAATTAATGAGTATTTTAAAAGGGTGTGGGTCTTAGTTCTATAGGTGGACGCCTTTTCGAGATATCGCCATAAAGGTGGACCAGGGGTGACTCTAGAATGTGTTTGTACGATATGGGTATCAAATTAAAGGTATTAATGAGGGTTTTAAAAGGGAGTGGTGGTAGTTGTATAGGTGGTCGCCTTTTCGAGATGTCGGCATAAAGGTGGACCAGGGGCGACTCTAGAATGCGTTTGTACAATATGGGTATCAAACGAAAGGTGTTAATGAGTATTTTAAAAGGGTGTGGGGCTTAGTTCTATAGGTGGACGCCTTTTCGAGATATCGCCATAAAGGTGGACCAGGGGTGACTCTAGAATGTGTTTTTACGATATGGGTATCAAATTAAAGGTATTAATAAGGGTTTTAAAAGGGAGTGGTGGTAGTTGTATAGGTGGTCGCCTTTTCGAGATATCGGCATAAAGGTGGACCAGGGGTGACTATAGAATGCGTTTGTACAATATGGCTATCAAACGAAAGGTGTTAATCAGTATTTTAAAGGGAGTGGGCCTTAGTTCTATAGGTGGACGCCTTTTCGAGATATCGCCATAAAGGTGGACCAGGGGTGACTCTAGAATGTGTTTGTACAATATGGGTATCAAACGAAAGGTGTTAATGAGTATTTTAAAAGGGCGTGGGGCTTAGTTCTATAGGTTAACGCCTTTTAGAGATATCGCCATAAAGGTGGACCAGGGGTGACTCTAGAATGTGTTTGTACGATATGGGTATCAAATTAAAGGTATTAATGAGGGTTTTAAAAGGGAGTGGTGGTAGTTGTATATGTGAAGGCGTTTTCCAGATATCGACCAAAATGTGGACCAGGGTGACCCAGAATATCATCTGTTGCATACCGCTAATTTATCTAATATATAAAATTCTTCTGTCACGGTTTAAGAGGCTGAACTCCTCCGAAACGGCTGAACCGATTCTCATAAAAACTTGTGAGCATATTGGGTAGGTCTGAGAATCGGCCAACGTCTACCTTTTTTTTCGCTACGTGTCTAGGGTCTTGAGATCAAAACGTGGACCCGGGTACCCCTAGAATGTGTTTATACAATATGGATATCAAATGAAAGCTGTGGATGAGTGCTATAGTACAGGATAATTTTCATACAACTGGGAGGATAGGGTCTCGAAATATAGCCCAAAACGTGGACCCGGATACCTAGAATGTGTTTTTACATTATGGGTATCAAATTGAAGCTGTTGATGTATGCTTTAGCACAGAGTAAGTTTTACACCGCTGGGTGACTACGGCCTCGAGATATAAGCCAAAACATGGACCCGGATACACCTAGAATGTGTTTTTATATTATGGGTATCACATTGATGCTGTTGATGTGTGCTATAATACAGAGAAAGTTTTACACTGAGTGACTAGGGTCTCGAAATATAGGCCAAAACATGGACCCGGATACCGCTAGAATGTGTGTGTAATATGGATATCAAATGAAAGTTGTTGCTGAGAGCTCTGAAGTTCATTACTTATTTGCATACGTCCTATTCGATTTGCCTGAAATTTCGTATATAAATTTGCCTTTATTAGTATTTACGATGCTTTTTGTCGGGAAGTATAATAGAGGCGGACTGGGACTGGGATTAGAACTAGGACTGGGACTGAGACTGAGACTCGGAGTGGGACTGGGACTGAGACTCGGAATGGGACTGGAACAAAATACATACCACCCTCTGGGACTGGCAATAAGAGATGAAGAAGAAGGAGAAAAACTTGAGAGAAGAGAAAAGAGAGAAGGAGACTGAGAAAGAGATAGAATGAGACGATCTATCAGTGTATATGCACCATATTTCAATGTTACAATCAGTCAATTCGATGATAAAGTCCACGGACTCAATGATTGTTTTAGGCGACTTTAACCTGCCACATATATCTTGGAATACCGTTGATCACAATATTGTCCCCGTATCATCCAAGATGCATAACAATGACTTTTTGGATGGAATTACTGATCGTTGCCTTAATCAGATCAACTTCTTTCCAAATAAGTATGGAAAATTCTTAGACTTAGCATTTGTTGACGACATATCTAAATTCTCTATAAATCGGTGTGAACCTCTTGTTTTGCCAGAAGACGCTTACCATCCTTCTCTTGAGATAACTTACGAAATCATAAGCAACGAAGTCGGCTGCACTAACAAAACATGTGTCTCTACCAGATGCTTTGATTTCTCTAAAACTAATTTCAACAATTTAAATAAAGAGCTTTCTGAGATAACTTGGCCTCGATATAAAGAGGATGTAGAGGAAAACGTTTTACATTTTAATAAAACCATTTATACTTTATTTGAAAAACATGTGCCCAAACGCAAATGCTCGTACATTGAACCAGTGCAAGCCTGGTTTACTAAAGATTTAAAAGCTTTAAAAAATAAGAAATCACGTTTATTCAAATTATATAAGAGAACCGGTTTACATTCTCATTATGCACAGTACGCTATTTTCCGTCATAAGTATTTTGAACTTAATAAAAAGTGTTATAAAGCTTACATATGTAAAATTAAAAGAAACATTATTTGCCACCCGAAGTCTTTTTATGATTTCGTAAATTCTAAACGCAGAACTAACGGATTTCCTTCTGCCATGAAGTTTAGAAATAGCATTTCCAGCGACGATCAAGATATTGCAAACTTCTTCGCTCAATTCTTTCACTCTAATTACTCTGCTGTGGTTGATTCATCACCTACAAATTATTCGTATGAGCTCCATTATAGTAACTCAATATATGCCCCACATTTGCTGCCTGAAGATGTTCTACTACATCTAAAGACCCTAAAAGAATCCTTCAAATAGGTCCCGATTTGATCCCAACATGTTTTCTTAAAAAATGTGCGGAATACATTTACCAGCCGTTAATGATCTGTTTAACCTCTCTTTAAAAAATGGCATTTTCCCGACGGCTTGGAAGGAATCTTTTCTTATCCCACTCCATAAAAAAGGAAGCAAGTCGTCTATTGAAAACTATCGTGGAATAGCAAAGCTTTCCGCTATCTCTAAGCTTTTCGAAGCAATCGTTACTAATCACCTTACATTTTCGATTTCTACATTGATAGATAGTTCTCAGCATGGCTTTTGTAGAGCTAAATCAACCACAACCAATTTGCTTGAATTTACAACTCACGTCTTTAATGGGTTTAGTAACAATCATCATACCGACGTTATATACACTGATTTCAGCAAAGAATTCGACAAAGTACGCCACTCATTACTTGTTTATAAACTCGAATTGCTTGGTTTTTAACCTGGCCTAACTCGCTGGATCTCCTCCTATCTTTGCAGTAGAACTCAAAGAGTCATTTTTAAAAACATTTGTTCCAATGTCATCGATGTTCCCTCCGGTGTGCCTCAGGGCAGCCATCTCGGTCCTATTCTGTTTTTGATCTTTATAAACTATGTTTCCACAACTATAAAATATTCTAAAATTTTAATGTATGCCGACGACGTAAAACTTTTTAAGTCATACGCGTCGGTTGAAGAACGTTCTGTACTCCAGGCGGATTTAAATCGTTTAGTTACTTGGTGTAATGCGAATTTTATGCCTCTCAACATAGAAAAATGTAAATCCATGTGTTTTTCACGTAGGAACATACAGCCAGTTTCCTACACAATTAATGGCCAAACTCTGGAAAGCGTTGATGTTTTTGTCGACTTGGGAGTTACAATGAATTGCAAACTTAGTTTCAACCCTCATATTAATGCCACAGTCAATAAAGCGAGAGGAGTTTTAGCATTTGTGAAAAGATGGGCAAGGAGTTTAGTGATCCTTACGTTACAAAAACCCTTTTTACATCATTGGTGAGGCCGATATTAGAATATGGATCGATAATTTGGAATCCGCGTTATCAAGTTCATGTGGATAGACTAGAATCAATTCAAAAACAGTTTTTACTTTTCGCCTTTAGAAATCTTCAATGGGACTCTCCGTATAATCTTCCTCCTTACACTAATCGATTAAAACTAATAAATCTTCCTACACTTGCAAGTCGTAGAGAAATGCTAGGTGTACCTTTTATGGCTAGACTTTTCAATGGATCGATTTCAAGCCCATTTCTTTTGAACGAAGTAAACTTGAATGTTCCATGCCGAGTTTAAGGGCATTATAAACCTATAATTCTTAAACAATGCAGAAGCAATTTCCAACTACACGAACCTTTTCTATGTTTGTGTGAAGATTATAACTCTCACTCGAGAATAATTGATGTTTCGGACTCGCTCTTTGCCATAAAAACGACGGTTCTATCTTCTCTTAATAATTCAAAAATTATATTTATACTTTTAGTCTATTGTATTTTGTGAATCTATATTTCTCAGCTGATGAGTTTCTCTGTAGCTGAGCGGTTTTAGATCTCGGCGCTTAAGAAGCCACTGCCTCTCAAAGACTCGGTAACAAAAAAATTATAAGTAACACATAAATAAGAATTACGATACAAAAAAAAAAATAAAAAAAAACAGGATTAGCCTGGTTTCATCGGGCCACTTGAGGACAGTGCGCTGCCACAAAAAAAAAAAAAAGATGGAGATGATGAATAAAGAGATTAGGAAAAAGTGTAGAGGGGTAGAGCAGAGTTAGACGGAAAAAGCTTATTAAAATGTATGCAGATAGGCCGAATTTAGGGCAGAACAACGTCTGCCGGGTCTGCTAGTTTATATATATAATACCACGAACAGTATTCCTGCCAAGATTTCAAGGGTTTTTTATTTCGCCCTGCAGAACTTTTTCATTTCATTCTACTTAATATGGTAGGTGTTACACCCATTTTACAAAGTTTTTTTTCTAAAGTTATATTTTGCGTCAATAAACCCATCCAAATACCATGTTTCATCCCTTTTTTCGTATTTGGTATAGAATTATGGCATTTTTTTCGTTTTTGGTAATTTTCGATATCGAAAAAGTGGGCGTGGTCATATTCGGATTTCTTCCATTTTTTATACCAATACAAAGTGAGTTCATATAAGTACGTGAACTGAGTTTAGTAAAGATATATCGATTTTTGCTCAAGTTATCGTGTTAACGGCCGACGGAAGGACAGACGGTCGACTGTGTATAAAAACTGGGCGTGGCTTCATCCGATTTCGCCCTTTTTCACAGAAATAAGTTATTGTCCCAGAATCTAAGCCCCTACCAAATTTAACAAGGATTGGTAAATTTTTGTTCGACTTATGGCATTAAAAGTATCCTAGACAAATTAAATGAAAAAGGGCGGAGCCACGCCCATTTTGAAATTTTCTTTAATTTTTGCATTTTGTTGCACCATATCATTAATGGAGTTGAATGTTGACATAATTTACTTATATACTGTAAAGATATTAAATTTTTTGTTAAAATTTGACTTAGAAAAAAATTTTTTTTAAAGTGGGCGTGGTCGTTCTCCGATTTTACAAATTTTTATTAAGCATACATATAGTAATAGGAGTAACGTTCCTGCCAAATTTTATCATGATATCTTCAACGACTGCCAAATTACAGCTTGCAAAACTTTTAAATTACCTTCTTTTAAAAGTGGGCGGTACCACGCCCATTGTCCAAAATTTTACTAATTTTCTATTCAGCGTCATCAGTTCAACTCACCTACCAAGTTTCATCGCTTTATCCGTCTTTGGTAATGAATTATCGCACTTTTTCCGTTTTTCCGAAAGTTTCGATATCGAAAAACTGGGCGTGGTTATAGTCCGATATTGTTCATTTTAAATAGCGATCTGACATGAGTGCTCAGCAACCTACATACCAAATTTCATCAAGATACCTCAAAATTTACTCAAGTTATCGTGTTAACGGACGGACGGACGGACATGGCTCAATCAAATTTTTTTTCGATCCTGATGATTTTGATATATGGAGTCTATATCTATCTCGATTCCTTTATACCTGTACAACTAACCGTTATCCAATCAAAGTTAATATACTCTGTGAGCTCTGCTCAACTGAGTATAAAAATGAATTTAACTTAGTAATAGAAAAGAAATTAAAAAAAATTATTAGAAAAAGCGTTTTTATAACCCCCTTTTAAAACCAAGGCATCACTGTGATGCATTTGCATGTCGTAAACATAGTTGTGTGGGTTTTTTATTCAACCGTTTTAAAAAATGAAGGTATCACTGTGACACAATTGCAGATCGTAAAATTGCTTGTGTTGTTTTTTTTAAGCCACCACAAGACACAGCAGGTAGAATTGAAATTGCCCCTACCCAAAAGTTCGACCCAAAGGTGGGGACATCAGAATTCGTTTTAGAGATATGGTTCCTTCGGCAAAGTTTCTTATTTTGATCCCTAGAATACGATTTTCATAGAGCAATGAGCGATTTTTAAATCGACCCGCCCTAATGTATATGAATATTTTTTATACCGTACAAATAAAGTCGCAGTTTTTAAATTGCCCAAACAATTGCACAGAGTTCATGCTCATTTTTTGCATAATTTCCATCAATTTTTGAGAGAGTCCTAGATATTATTGTAATAGTTAGGTCTGCCATTTTGTAGTGATAGTTAATACAGCTCCTAGAGCAACCGAGGAAGCATCTGTTGTTATTTCAAATGGCTTTGAATAATCAGGATGCTGGATTAGTACGTCTGCAAAAGCCAAAATAGATTTTAATATTACAAAAGCTTTTCTTCCTTCATCATCTAAAGATATTTGTACATGCTTATATTGTTTAATATAACCATTTAGACCTCTTAATTATTTAGTAAGGGGCTTAGATATAAGCACATAATATTTTATAAATCGTCTATAATAACCCGAAGGACCTAAAAATTACCGTAAGGATTTAAGTGACTTAGGTTCTTCATAATTCACAATCGCATCAATTTTATGGCTACATGTCGTATGCCATGTCCCGTAATAACCTAAAAACTCCACCTCATTCTTAAAGAACTTTGATTTTTCAAGTGTGACGCGCATGTCTGCCTTCCCAATTTTTTTTTTAGAATAAAATCAACATGCTGAAAATGCGAGCGTTCATCAGATGAAAATATGATAATTTCATCGCCATAGACATGACATATTTTACCAATATCATCAATGGCTCTCTGAAATATGTTTGGAGTATTCTTCAAGCCGAATGGTAATCGACAGAATTCATACTTTCCGTTGTTATTACTGAATGCTGTTTTATGCCTGTCTTTTTGCCGCAACATAAATTTGATGAAAACCAGATTTCAAGTCTAAAGTAGTGCCAAAATTACAGAAATATCTGAAATGGGATACCTATCTGAAGTAGTGTGTTCATTAATCTTTCGAAAGTCAAAAACCAATTTTAATTTTTGATTGCCTTCATCATCCAAACCTTTTTTAGTGATCACATGTACCGGTGGGCTAAATGCGGAATATGATTTTCAGATTTCCTCAACATTTATTTGAGCATAAATTTCACTCAAAAAATCGTTACCAATAATTGCATCGAACATAATAAGCTTTGATAAAATATAAAATGTTGTAGTTATTCCTAATAAATGAATTCGACCTTTTTCTCTAATATTTTTTAATCCATTATGGATATTTTTGAAATGTAAATCCACTTTCCGTATACCTTTCAAAAATTCAAACGGTTTAATATAATTTTTTGCTGTTCCAGTATCAATGAGAATTTTAAGAACTTGTCCATTCGAAAGGATTCTAGTAATAAATGGCAAGTTCGATTTTACCCTAAAAAAAATTTAAGAAAAAAAAAACTTTTTTAAAAATAAGCTTTAATTATTGGTTAATAAAATTAACTAGAAAAGTAAACAATAAATTGACTCTAAAGAAATACATATAACACTTTATAAGTTCATTGTAAGAATTCTATATTGTACATAATTATATATTTTTAACATTAAAACTTTACACCTAAATTATTAAACCGTACAGTTTATATCACAGTTCTAATTGTTCTAATAAAAAACGTGTTGAATTTTGATGGTATAATTAAGAACATTTAGGATCTCCTTTTCTTGCTATCGCAATGTAACACGCTTTTATTAGAACAATTGAGACTGTGATATAAACTGTAAGGTTTAATAATTTAGGTGTAAAGTTTTAATGTTAAAAATATATAATTATGTACAATATAGAATTCTTTTGTCGCAGACGAAAAAGCCTAATTATCGTTAAAGCTTACAATGAACTTATAAAGTGTTATATTTCTTTAGAGTCAATTTATTGTTTACTTTTCTAGTTAATTTTATTAACCAATAATAAAAGCTTATTTTTAAAAAAGTTTTTTTTTCTTTAATTTTATTTTTTACTTTTTAGTTCGTTTTATTAACAAGTAATAGAAGCTTGTTCTTAGAAAGGCCTTTTTCTTAAATTTAATTTAAATAGGAATTTTTTTAAATTTTTAGTAGGGTAAAATATTGTTTAAATTAGTTACGTAATCTTTACTTAGTTATTTGTAACGTTTCTCATTCTATCCATTTCTTTTAATGCATCAACTTACTTTTTAGTTAATTTTATTAACCAATAATAAAAGCTTATTTTTAAAAAAGTTTTTTTTTCTTTAATATTATTTTTTTCTTTAATTTTATTATATCATAATCCGAATATATTGGGGCATATTCATAATCGAAATAAAATGTGACTAAGTTAGTTGAGGCATTTTTGACAGAGAGCACATATAAAATTGTGTCAAAGAGTGTTAAATAACTTAACTTTGCCTATGCCGCGTTCTGTTTACAACTACTTATTGCAGATCTCTCATCTGTGGGTTAAATCTGTTTTAAAATAAAATTCCTACTTTCGCTTAGCTAAAATTCCATCGCCAAAAATCTGTAAAACAAAATCAAGTGCGCAGAAAAGTATGCAACATTTACCGATAACAGCCTAACGGCGTTAGCGTTCGTTGTATCACAGAGTTTTTACACTTTGAAAATGACGGCTGTTGTTTGCAAGGTTGCATTCCTTTGAGTCTTCGTTTTCACCATCTGGATTAACAAAGTCATGAGCCTGGACATTCGTGCAATTTTAGTGATGTAAATTGCATGGCGCCAGCGCCAATGCGGTGCCAGCTCAATGGTAGCTCATTGACGAAATGACTCCAATCGAATTTTTGACGCTACTTAGTAGTGAGTGCGTAGTACATTTCACTTGCACTATTGAGTGAAACGAATTTTGTGTGTCAGGCACGAGTTTGGTGTTATTGGCGCTACTGACAATGATGACACTGAGCTGATGGCGGTAGCGCTGGTAGTTCAGCTTTTGAATCAGAGAAAGAATTGATGACCCGTGCAAATTATTATGGCTTTGGCCGTGTAAATTATTATGTTGTATTTGCACCAAATAAATGCTGCGGACATAACAACCAGAGTCATTTTTGAGTTGTATATTTTTAATTTAATGCAAATTAATATGGGTGTGTTTGAGCGGCCAAATAATAACAGTAGTATTGCTAAAGTGCTGCTAAGTTGATGGAATGTCGCTAATTTCCTAGCGATGATCAATAGATTGTCAATATTTCGTTCAACGGACACGCGAAATTGCCACATCTGCTCAAATTTTCCAAGTTTTTCCGTTCTTGATTTAACTTAAGCTGTTATGCCAATATTTTTCAGCCAGCTTTTTTCAAATAGGTAATTTTTCCAAAAGCAAAATAAATTACAGAAAAGATTACAGAGTTAAACAGCCTTAAAATTTCAGATATGTTGGTTATACACAGAAATACAACAGAGGGTTGTGTCTCCGCTTTTCACAAGCGTTGAGATTCATCACGCGTGATTCACCACGTCCAAATATCACAATCCACGTATAGGTACCGGCGGGTTTGTATGGGACTTAGGCTGTTATGCCAAAGTAAATACAAATCTTTACCGATAACTGTGTTATCGATTAAGTTATCGAATTCTAACAAAGTAATATTGCATTGTCATCGGAGTTATACATGCGTGCAAAATTTCAGCTCAATCGGACACCGGGAAGTGTATCAAATTTAACTTGCAAGATTCCATTACAGACAACAAAAGTGAAACTAAATAAAAGCTTATAAAAAGATTAATCCTCACAATTTTGAGATTCATTTTCTGAATAATAAGATTTATTTTCTATTGCATTAACTCTTTGAATTTTTTGAAATGGAGATTGATTAGAAGTAGTGACTTCATGTGTTCTTTTTGAGTTATTGTATTTATTAAATCTAGAAGCAGAATTCTGTTCACGGTGGCGTCAGCTGATTTTGTTGATTTTGACATCTTTTCATAGAATTATCCTTGTAATCAGTTTCCCTTCTAAAGTTTGAGCTTTAATAATCAACCTCCATAGGGACATGTTCAGAATTCATTTGATTATTAAAGGGTCGATGGATAGGTTGATGATGATTATTACGAGGTATAAAAGAAGAAATGAAGGATTTTTGTAAGAGCTTACAGCAGCATATTTGTTTGCAAAGTCGTACCTTTGCCTATTATGTTGTAGCTCTTGAGCTGTAGCAAAGGCTGTGGGCAAATCAGCCGGATTTACAGAAAATAACGTATCACAAAGAGGACTCCTTAAATCCGATAGAAAAACCCTAAGTGCATTTTCTGTAGCTTTTTGATTAAAAGCATTTGTTTAAACCCTCATTACCGCAACACGTCATAATATTTTAATTTATAACTAACGTTAACTGCTAATGAACAGCATAATAATATTTATTAATTGTTTGATTTCCTTGCCTTAGTACATTTAATTCATTTTGTAAAATATGTAATGGCCTTTTGTCAGCATAAAGCTGATCTAACCTCGATAATATCGCTTTAAAATTAAGTAAAGTAATAAAATAACTCAAATTCTGATTCGCGGAAGCCGTTATTTTATTACGAAGCATACCCATCGCAATATAAAATATGATTCTGAACCTTCATTATAATACAACACAACTAAATAAGATATAACTGAGATATATATTAAAACTAACTAAAGTGTGTTAAATTGAATTAAATTAAGTTATAGAAAATGTTTATAAACTCAGTTACATTAGTATAAATACTTAACAGCTTGAACAGTAAATATATCCTCAGCTTTGGTTTCATTAAATGTTGATTGATTTGAATTAATTGATTAATGATTATTTACATTAAGCAGTTGACCATCTCAATTGTATTTGCCTGTTGTTTCTGGTTAAATTGCACTCGTTGATTGATGATTAATTAACAATAAATAATTGATAATTTCAATGGATTTTTGTATTGTCTTGTCTGAGCGATGTATGCATATTGATACAAAAATTACACACAAAAGAAAAGAAAAGTTCAAATCACTCATTTTCACACCAATGATGGATCAAAATGTCAAGTTCGAAACTTAAATTTTTCGTTCTTCATTTATTTATTTTTATATAACTTAATTCACCATTTTCTAGTCCTTATTGAGCAAGAACTTTTGGTTACGAATTTTTGCGCCCACCCAATTAGACATAAACCTAATTTAAGTGTGACAACGGTTGGAGCTGCATCGCTGCCAGCCGAAACTTCGGATAGTCTAGTTACATCAGCTATATCCAGACCGCCGCCCCCGCCAATACGGATCAGCCGACAAGTTCGTTGCATCATGAGTTTTCATTATTAAAGAGAAATATGTATGCCACATGTGGAAGTTGATACACTCGATGATATTAAGCGTTACGTAATTTTTAAGATCTCAGCTGGCGGTCATATGGTGGTGCTGCAGACAGTATTTCCAACCGAGTATCCAAGTCCGAACAGGGGTCCGGAATTCACCTTTCGTGAGGATACAACACTTCACTAGCCATTATCGACAATTTGTTGAAGACGCTAAAGACGAAAGGAAGATTTAGAAACTAGTAAAGTTGTAATAAATTGCCTAATAATAAAGAGCATACTTACCCGAACCACGCTTTACCAATTCATCAATTCATTAGGAAATACTATGTATCCAATGAATGAATGTCATTGTGAACGACCAAAACAAGGTTGCCACTCGACGACATTTACTTTTTTCGGTTCTTACGCCGTAAACACATTTCCCGCGATCCCAAGGGGATCACAACTCGGATCCGTGAAATCCACAAGCCCGATTATGGACACGCGATCTAAGTAGGGTGTCCTACACACCCTACCAACCACCATATTTCGACACCCACAAAATAATAAAAACCCATTATAAATAAAACAAAGAAAGCATTTACGTTTTATTCCTTTTTATTTCTCTGTAGTTTCCATTTTTATTAAAACAAACAAATAGGCGGTGGTATCTAGGCCGGGGGGTGCTTACGCCGTCGGTGGATGCTCAATGAGCTGGCCGACGGGTAGCGCTTGGAGCACCATGGGCACCCGTATGGGGCAAACCCCATGTGCCTATTTAAATGGGCCACCAGCGTACCCTACGTATACTAACGCGGGGACAAACCCGGCACTGAAAGCAGGGCTCGCCGCCGGGCTCAGCTAGACGCTCCCGCATCCTTTCCTGCCGCCGAAAGAATGCGAAGCACCATCGCGCACGCTCTTCGTAGCGGATCAGACGGATCCGCAGCTCAGTGCGCCAGGGTCGTGGCATACGCCGCAGCAACAGCCGCACACCACCATCCACGGGCCGCCGCGCACGGCCTTCTGCACCTGAATCAACCATCTGAAAAAAATGGGTTTTTTGCTACCCGTTTTATCAAAACTATCACTAACTTACCTCGTGCCCCGCGTGCATCTTGAGGACCAGCACCTCCCGCCGTCTTCCGTCCACCGTATACGTGATCACCATTCTTATTAAATCCATCTGAAAAGGTTTTCTGAAAGTTTTCACTCATTTGCACACCAATGATGGATCAAAATTTCAAGTTCGAAACTTAAATTTTTCGTTGTTCATTTATTTATTTTGATATAACTTAATTCACCATTTTCTAGTCCTTATTGAGCAAGAACTTTTGGTTACGAATTTTTGCGCAAACTACGTTTCCTTTTACAAGGATTTCGATTGGTTTCAAAATTTTGTTTTTAGTTTTATCCTATTATAAGGACTTTTTAGATTTCAATAAACACAAACTATCCTTTTATGAGGACTTTTATTTTATCCGTTTATATGAATTATTTTTGCCGTTGGACGCCAATCAAAAAGAAATGTTATTTTTTTTTTTAATTTTTATTAAGGAACACTTCAAAAACACAAATATTCAGAAACTGAAATTGAACTGAACTCATTACAAAAACTGAAAACTGCTTTTATACATTTTTTTGAAAACATTTTCTTCAAATAAAAGTTAACTAGGGTTATTTTTCAAAATTATTCAAGTACATATATTTTTTTAATAATTTTCTTGGTAGATATTCATTCTATACCAATCTATATAAGATGTAATCTTATATTAACTTATATACACACATACATATGTATGTATTCAGTACTTTCACAGCTTAATATTTCAATATGTGCTTTTGGGTTTAATTAAGTTTTTTAAATTTTACCAACGAAATAAGAATAATATATCCAATGAGTGGCCAAATTATTGGGCTATTTTTTTAATGTTCAATAAAGTATTATATAAACCCGTTTTATCAATGACAATATTGAAAAAAAAAACAGGCTTTGATGTTTTTAAATAATTAGCTCTGATGCTTAAAACCGTAAGGCTGAATACAGACTGAAAGCGATAAGCGTTGCATAAGCGTTGCTTCACGCCTACCCAAGTTTATAGCAAGCACTGTGCTCTCAGTCTAGATAAAAATGTATTCAGTAGCAATCAACCGCTATCCCTGGAGGAATCTTTAAAATAAATATAAAAACTTTATTAAACAAACATGTAAATTTGAATTTTATTTAACTTATATTACAGGTTTCCTCCAACCATAGCCGTGAACGGAGGTCGCTTAAAATATAGGGACCTGGCCAAACTTGTCATTCCTCTTATTTTTCTTCTGCGTTTAATTTTTGTAATTTTGCGATCGAGCGTCGCCGTCGTTCCTCCTGTTCGTCCGCTCGGGCCATCCACTTTGCATTTTTATATAGAAGGACGGTGACCATGAAATCCAACAATTGCATCCGGTGGTCTGCGCACTCCCCGGTGAACAATTCAGGGAACATTGCATCAGTCTTTGAATTTATGTAGTCGATGATTTGCTTTTTTTTTTTACAGAATGTGTGTGTGCGCAGACCCGAAATTTTTCGAGGTACCACCTCATGTGCGCCGTACTTATTTCGAATAACTTGTCCGACAAAACGTAAGTCATCGTACGGCATATAGTTCTTTGCAATTATAAGCGCTTCCATTAGCTGGATCGACATCAGACTTGCACATGAGTTGTGCACATTTTCCACATTGTATTCTCTTCATACCTTTGGTATAAATGGCATAACCAGTGTAGTACCTTTGGGTCTGCTTTTCCGCAGTCCGTGCAGCAACTTCATCCACTAGGGGCTGATTTTTAATATCCACATTTCACTTCTTCGTCAATTATTGGTACATTCGGAAAACTGCTACTCCCACGATGTCCTCTTCCGCCATTTGCCTTATGACTTCCTCGATGGTCGCGTCGTCAAAATCCTGAGCCAGATAAATAATTTTGGATGTAAATGCAACAACAACGATTTGAGCCAGATAAATCCAGATAGAAGTCTGGTTCAATTTGTGAGCCAGATAATTTGTTAATTACTTCTTTTTAGGTTGGCAACGCGGCCTTTAATATACCTACTTTTTCAAAAATAGATATCGCTGCTTAGCCTTTCGCCGTATGAGTTAAATGAAAACCAGCGGCGACATCTGCCTATGACATTTCACGTGTGCGAAAATTTCACGACATCTGCTTCTCAAGTCTCTCATTCCCGTGAGAATTGAGCGTGAGCCGGAGCTGTAAAACTCACTGAAAGACGGCAAAAGGTGACTTGATACGAATCTCTCTCCCTCTCACGAGGGATTTATCTCAAATTTGAGCTGGCAACAATCACAGATAAATCCCTCGCGCCAGCTGAAGCGGGTGCCAGAACAAAAAATGTGCCAGCTAAAACGAAAAACGGGCCAAAAATTTCGGTAAATTTAATTTGACCTACAACTGTAGAATAGCGTTCAGAAATTATGGGAAAAAGGATAAAAATACTTGTTTTAGTGTAAATATTATTAGTTCGAATGCGGAGGGTATATATTATTTCCCATTCAAAAGTTATTACTAAAAACAGGTTTTGTAAATTTGAAGTCCCGATGCAACCAGTCAATTGCTGACAACCTGGAACGTCAGACATGTAGGATAAGCCCTATCCCTTAAATGATGTTAACTATTATATCATAGGTCAGATTTACTAAAATTTCAGAAGAATATATGGTTTTCACTGTGAGTTAAATGCGTTACAATATTTGACTAATTACTTTAATCAAAATGTAAATTTTACTTAGATTTGTTTATATTTAACTCTAACTAGTCGTATTATTGTAAAATAAGTTTAAAGAAATGAATATTTTACGGCTATCCTTTTATTAAATTATTGGAACTATAATCGCCGAAATTTATGTCAAAAATCCCCATATTCAGATCTATTCATTTTTGTTTGGAATGGCATCATTGACAAAAATGTGTATTTTGACAGCGCTCTCTCGAAACAAAGAGTTACAAATCCATTCATCTATGAAACGAACAAAAAGAACAAATCGAACAAAAACCGAAAGTCGAAGATCTAGTTTACTTGTTCAGTTGAGAGACCCGGTTAATTGAACAAGTTCAGAACGAAACGACCCAACTCTATTTGACTATATCTTTTTGAGGCATTATGTAAGACGAGTAACGGCGATGCACTATGACTCCAATTTACCCCTCAATGTTCCTAACAAAAAGATATTTGCGTGATACCATGTTTAAAAAAAAATTTTTTTTCTCCAAAAAACCAAAGTTTGGCGGATTTCCCCATATTTCGTGCATTATTCGTTTTACCCCCATCAGCGAGACCTTTTGCGTATTTCTTGTCTGTCATTTTTACTTTTACCCGCTGACTTTTCCAATGGAACGTCCAGCTTTTTCTACCTTCGTGGGTTTGGGGCCTGCGATTAAATTCCTTGAAATATTCATCTGGATCAGGTAGCTCTCTGTCTGTGTTTTGGACGTTGTTTTGTTCGGGAGCGTGCCTTCCTTGTGGTTCGGCTTATTTTATTTCTGGTGCCGACTGTTGTTGTTGTAGCGATAAGGTTACTCCCCGAAGGCTTTGGGGAGCGTTATCGATGTGATGGTCCTTTGCCGAATCGAACTTTAGAAATCTAGTTATAATATTATTAGCAGTTTGAGTGTTTTTTTTCGTCATCCAGAAGATGAAAGTGTTAGTAATAGATAATAAATCAAGTATACAAAATTTGCATACTTTGAGCTTTGAATACGCCCTCAAAATTCGGTATTAGGGGCCAAAAATCCCTTTTTCATAAGCGGAGACATATACTGGTATATAATTTTCCATATATTTATTCTTTGATTAATTTTTATGTCATTTAATAGAGTATTTTTTGAGCTTCTAACGATGTACAAATGTTAAGTTTCATTGACAGAAATATCTAATACCTATATGACATTACTTTATTTTTGTTTGGATTCCAAGCTAAAAAAAACTGACGAAACTTTTTCAGAAAGTCAAATTACAAAAACAATTTCTCACAAGAGAAAGAAAATTGTTTGACATGTTTTTGTTTATGTTTTAAATTTTATTTTTTCATTAACATTTTTCACAACAAAAACTATGCAAATGACACGGAAAAGTTATTTCGCGCTCTGGTGGGTCACTTATTTCACACGAAAGTTCATTTTAATAATGTATTTATGTACAAAAGTTTCAAACTAAAAACAAAATTTTAAATTGTCAGAAAAAAATAAGAACAAACAACGGAGTTTCAAAAAAAACTAACGAAATACAAACTGGATCGTTTGTTTTTAACAAACCAGATTGTATTTTCTTTGTTTTTTGAATATAGCTTACACACTTACACCAGTACTGAAGACGTATTAGGAGGGAGTGCGACAAAAAATTGAAGATAAAATACAAGAAATATTCAGAGAAAATATTTCATTGCATCAAGGCGAATTCAACGAATTCGCCGTGCAGAAGAATGTCAAGCCAAATGAAAAATTTCATTTATTTCGATTAACTGACATATTTGTGTACAAGGCGTTGCATAGAAAATAATCAAGAAGAAGCAATCAGCTGTTGAGATAACAACACCTGGTACTGAATTCGCCTTACATTTCATATATGTACATATTGTAACGAATTTAGGGAAACTCCGCTAATTGTACACCTTCTGCAAACGTTCGAATCACTAAATTGTCGAATAAATAACTCCAATATTCAGTAATGCAAAATGGGCTTTATTAGATTACTTTGGGAGTAATACAATTATACTTCACTTCGCAACTGATAGCGTGTTTAAATCAAACTGATTAGTCATGCCTCTGCTTGCGCTGCTTTTATATTCTCGGTTTCCTCGTTCACCCATTTCTCCTAAGGTCTAGTAATTTCGTGAACTTAATGCTTGATTACCAGCCATATACATGTATATTTGTAGTTTGTAGCCGTATGCGTGTGTACTAGAGGTTTACGCCGATCACTATATCGGCGGCGGCGGCGTAGGCACTATTATATACAGGCGGCGGCACGCCGGTGTACGCTGGTGTTCTTGCTTTAAAACGCTTTTTTTCTATTTAAAAAAATATTTAGGAAAGGTTTTGTTTGTATGTATTTAAGGGAATCAACGTATTGGAGATTTCGGAAAGATCTGGGGTTTTTGCCTCAAAGTCTCGCGGATCGTTCAAAAAATTTGAAGAGCAGCTCCTTGCGGAGGGACTGTCCTTCATTCATTTACTCCAGGGAGACTTCGAACCTAGCCCCGGTCTAAGGGACTGGTAATGCTGCGTCTCCCGCGAAAAGTCGAGGCACTTAAAATGGTCGCACTTTTCTCTGTATATATCGTACATCGGATATGTTCTGGTCTAACTTCTAATACCCGTTATCGACACGATTTCTTTAAATTATTTGTGACCCCTTGCTGGTCACGCACAAAGGCGACTTACGATTGCTATTAATGGTCTTTTAATACTCATGGCACAGTTTTAACGATGAGCACCAACGCCGGCCTATTATTAATCGCGCCAAAGGGGCATCTAGTTTTTCGGCTCTTTTTAGAGCTATAATTCCCGAAGTGCGAACAGTAGCAATCCTGTCCACCACCAGTCGCTACCACGCATCCTGGCCCTCATTCAACATGCCAGCACAGAAGCTATAGGACTGCGACTTCGAACTCATACCTTCGTGAACGTCACTAGAAGCTCTATGTATAGCTCCGAAGAATTTATAACGGATTTTTTTTCGCACTATACTGCCGAGCACTACCAGAGAAACACCTTGAAACGTTGGGGAGTGACTATTCGGCCAAGGATGCCGCCCTGGAAATCATAAGCAGTCCAAGTGGAAATTATTGCATAACTCATGGGTGAAAATAATATAATCCTACATAATTTAAATTTTACAAGGACCCTCCATACCTTTTTTTTTAAAGTGTACACCAAATTAGCAGACGTTTGTGTTAGAAACATTGATTTCAACCAAAACGATATTTTAGAATGGAAGTCGACGGATTTTAAGTTGAAAGATGTTAAGGTTATACGCTCAGTTCGAACTGTCGTTTTCTGGACTTTTGATACAAGAATTCATTATGAATAACCGCGTAGCTTCAGTTTTCAAACTAATTCGACTGCCCACTATGTTAGAGTAGTAGCACACCCCGGTCATTTGTTCGACTGTATGGGGAAAACTTTTGCTTCACCACTTTGAGTGTTCTTGGAAGGACAAAGCCTCACGCCAACTTTAGCAAATGTCAAAAGGAGAATTGGGTGTTGAATGATGATGTGTGAAAATCAAAATTAACACATCGGGCGCTATTTTAAAGTTTCGCAAATAAACAACAGATGTTTGAATATAAGGCCAAGTGACTTTTCAAACCCCTTCTATCTTCAACTTAAGTATGAGGTGAGAATCATTTCAAAGGGGAGTTTAAACCCCTGGAGCCTACTAAAGGATTTTGCATAACTGATTTCGCTTATTATTCCCAATCGGAATATAGAATTTTTAAAAAATCCGCATTGTTTTCGGGTAACTTGCTTTTTTAACAACAGAAGGACAATTTGAAAACATGTTCGACTTGGGTCATTTTATTTGAATTCCTTCTTAATTTTTTTTTAAAAATTATGCAAAGTGTGCATTTAAATTTTTTATATAATTTTTCTTTTAGTGTTTTGTTTTAATAAATTGGTGAATTGGTTAATGCAAGATCCATGTTAAGCTGGCATGAAAGCGCCTGTGTTTTTAAATTACTTTTGAATATGTAGAAAGAGTTACATTACGCAATTGGATTCTTATAACTGGCAGTGATGCGCATCCGTTAATACCCATCTAGACCATATCCGTCCAATTTTCGACATGAACAATAAATGGCCTAGACAGTCTTAAATGAGTAGAAAATATAGTACCGTGCCGGACGCCGCCGCGCCGATATTTTGACATTCGGCGGCGGCGTGTAAAAGAGGGCGCAAATAGGCGGCTGCGGCGGCGTATATCTCTAGTGTGTATATGTGAGTACTACTTCGGCTGATGGTCGGTATCTCTCTGTTGCCTTGTATGTACATGTGTAAATGATGATTGATTTGTTTACGTACATATGAGTGGCTGCTTAGTATCGGTTTAGGGACGCTAGTATCACTTAGTGATGTTAATATTCGTCAAAATATGTAGGTATAAAAAATAGTACAAAATAAGCCAAAAACTTGAATTTTTGCATTTTGTGTAACCATTTTCTTTACTATTTTGCTTTACGCTATGTAGAAAAAGGGATATTAACTGACGAATATATTAAATCCATTGAAATTTGGCTGAGATATTGCAATTTAATCATTTCTAGTCGGACAAAAATTTGTACTGCAACGAACGATTTCAAAAGCAGATAAAATTCAAAAGAAAAATGCAAGGTAGGTCTTAGTACTGCTTTCTTTTGTGTCTTCATATGAAATTCTCGAATACACCAATAAAACCTAAATTAATATTTAAAATTCGTATCCTATTGGAATCAGAACTGATTTTAATTTTTCCTCAAGTAATCCTTTGTCATTGAGGCTCTGAGCTCGATTCGAACCCGCTGTACTATATTTAAACCAATTTTTATTTTAAGTAACACGCCTAAATATATGTTTTTTATTTTATAAATATTTTCAACAGAATGAAAATTTTTGAAATCTAACATCAAAAAATGAAAATAAAATTATTGTATAAACTAATAAATTGACTTCACAAAGTATATAAAATTAAAAGTAAAATTTATAATATATTTAAAGCATAGATAATTTAGTTCAACTAATTCCCATTAGATAATTGAAATTTTATTCTAATGGTAAATCTAATTGCAATTAGTTCCCATTAGCAAAAAAAATTGGTTTACCTTTACAATTAGAAATATAATTGACTTCTGCTAATGCAATTAGATATTCAATCAGCTAGAATTAGAATCAATTATTTTGATAAAAATAAATTTGTTTCAAAGAATTATTGAAGTGAACGAATAATGATGTAATTAAATATAAATAATTGATTTTAATTCGAGCTAATTGAATATCTAATTGCATTAGCAGAAGTCAATTAGATTTCTAATTGTAAAGGTAACCCAATTTTTTTTGCTAATGGCAACTAATTGCAATTAGATTTACCATTAGAATAAAAATTTCAATTATCTAATGGGAATTAGTTGAACTTTTTCTAATTGTTTAATGAATTAGAGAATATAAACCAATTGAATCAATTGCCTAATTCTAATTGGAATTTAACATGTATGATTTAATGGAACCCTACACCCGCGATCTTACTATTCCTTTGTATATATGTATACGTAAACAAAATAATTAAGAAAACCGACAAACAAAATGAAAAAAAAGATACAAGAATTTAAATGTTCGATGTACATATGTATGTGGACACAACAAAACACAACATTTACATATGTACGTTGAAAAATTTACCTATTAATGCAGATCCCTTCCACTTACACATATCTATCGAAATTTTGAATGGCTGATTTGAAAAATGCAACCAGGTCTTCAATAGGTTGACTTGAACCCACCATGTCACTAGTTTCCACTTGAAGTATAAATTTAATCTATTTTTTACTAAGGCATTAATCATCAAACTACCAATGTCACTGATGGTGATTTTTTAGGTCCCTTATTTTAGCGGCAAAAAAAATGTATTGCTTTACAAATTTTTTTTATGACATTTTCCGCTAAAATAAGGCTGAAGTTAGCGAAACCAATCGGACCTATCGCAGGCAAAAAAAATGAAATCGTAGCAATTGTTTAATAGATACATTTCTCATAGCTATTGGAGATAAAATCTGCCAACTGTGCAAACATTTTTCATGTCTTATTTGAC
This sequence comes from Eurosta solidaginis, assembly GCF_040869045.1. Classification (NCBI taxonomy): domain Eukaryota; kingdom Metazoa; phylum Arthropoda; class Insecta; order Diptera; family Tephritidae; genus Eurosta; species Eurosta solidaginis. The sequence goes on along the minus strand of NC_090319.1, from coordinate 86,853,089 downwards.
CTTTTACAATACGCAGTGAAATGTCCTAAAGGACTCGTCTGAAGAGCGCGTTGGCCGATTTCCAATATAATTGATAATGGACTGGAGTGTGAACTCCTTAATTTGCTCTGTTACCGTGACTTTGAATTGCTGCGGCAGGGCATTTAAGCGGAAGTTTCTTCCCATATCCCTTGCATTGAAAAGTTCAATAAAAACAATCGGACCTGTAAGAAAGTTATGATGTTTTGATTGCACACTTATTTCTGGGCTGTTATTTTTATACCCAACGTACTAGTACTAGTACAAGGGTATTCTAATTTTGTGAACATAACGGTAGTACGTAACTTCCATATATCCCTGTTTTTAGGATTAGAAGAGAAATTGTTTTTATGTCAGCCTTACATCATACAGCATAAGTGAACAGAAAATGAAGCAAATCGGGTCATAACTACTCCCACTTTACCTAAGAGGTATTTTGTGAAGAAAATTCGCATGTGTATAAGTACTGTGCTTCAATTACGCAGCCGAGTTAAAAACTTAAATTGTTCAGCAAGTGGCGTAGGTTAGTTTAAAGCTTTTTGAAACAATTTCATATGTTCTATCTATCAAAAATGCTTCAACTTAAAATAACATTTTACTTCGACTATGACTATGCCCCAATATCTCTTACCTGCTTCAGACACTTTAGCTGTCGTTACTGAAAAACAGTGTGTACAACGCTTTAAAAATCTCGGCATAACTTCTATTGCATCGGCGAATGCCCTATCAAAATTTGTTTCCATCGTTCTTTCATCATTTCCCTACAAGAAACGCTGATAGTTTTACTAATACACTCACACTTGTAATTGACAATGCTGATCCTGCGATGACGTAAACATTGATACTCAAATTTATGTATGTTCCTTTGTTCGCTCATGCATGTCCGCATGTTCCCAACGACAGCCTATAATCATGAAAAAGGACTCAAACTGGGAAAGCTTCGGACACCTGGTACAGAACAAAAGAACATATAGCAGATACCATTATGCATGTGAGACAGATACATAATTCTCAACGGAATTTTATGTATACGAGAACAGTTTATCCGATTTAATCATGTTGTCACTACTGACTGTCATATGACAATCAAATGATTATCACGGTTGTCTTGTTATTTTTTAAATTCCGCCATTTTCAACCGACGAAAACCATATAAAAAATAAGTTTAAAAAATGAAAAAGAGAGCATTTCAAAGCTCCATGCTAAAAGAAAAAAAAAACGAAAATAATATTAAAAAATACCAAAAGCTGTCGGAATGTATGTATGGGGCGCACTCAAAAAATTGATACGCGAAAAATAATAGTGGTTAGTGGTGATTCATTTTCAAATGTGTTTCCGCATGAGGAAAGCGCCCTTCTGTTGTTTTGTTATTTTCTGAATTTAAATTGAACCTTCTGAACTCGAATTGTTATAAAACTATTTATTTTAAACAAATAAGAAACACGTATGCTTTTATCACGTACAAAATTAAAAACGTAATGAAATAAAGTAAATAAAAAGCAAAAAGCATTGTTTCATTTTTGGCGGAATATAACAATGGTCATTTATGATAGTATAACAGTCAAACCTGATATCTACAGTAAACTATCATTTATGACACTTTTTGATAGTTAGAGTGTCAGCACTGATCCAGGAAAAGGAATGAGAGTGAGCAGTACGGCTATATACTTAATCAGTAGGCCATGTTGGTGTATAAGGAGACAAAAACTCACACGTACACAGTTGTTTACATCACATTTGCGCAAGTCCCCTTAAGTTTGTGATAGAAAGTTTGTATGAGGCGCTGATCGTTAGGTTGACATTGCTGACAATCAGATGATAGTCATATGATAGTCAGTGTTCTTGTAGAGTTAGTAATAGAGCATTGATAGCCCTATTTCTGGGTGGGCATTTTGCGGAACATGTCAATTCATGCACAATGCTGGGACCTTTTTGCAAAATTTTTGCAAGTACAAACCCTGGAATGGTTGTACAATTCATAAAATGAAGGCCACTGTTTTCTTCAGACGTAGTTTTGCAAAATTGGCTGAAGATTTCGCCCCTTTGAGAGTAGGTTTTTGAAGTTACTACTTGCTTGCTTGTCAAGAAAAAATGTCTATGGGAAAGCGAAAAACAAAATTTGACAAGCGAGTAAAATTCTAAGCACCTATCATTTAAGGTGCTTAGCTTATCGACTTATTCTAATTTGAGTTTCAAGAAAAAATATACGTAGCTAATGTTTTGTATTAAAAAAAAACCTGCACTGATGATATCCTTGTCTAAATTCAGAAATGGGATTTTCCAAAAATCAATACTAGCAATTACTAAACTCTGACACAAACTATCACAACGTATTGAAACTATTGTTAGTTTTTTCTGTATCATCGTTGGTTCCAATTTACAAGAATTTCCATTCTTTAGAAACGGGATAATTTCGATTTTTTCCTCTCAGTTTTTTTTTTTTTTTGATCTTTGAATAAAGAGCGTCAGCTACTTCGTCTTGCCGTTGTCCTAAGTATTTGCCTACTCTCTGCGTGGGAGAAAGAGTTACATGATTTACAAGTTTCAATCAATGAGAAGATTTTAACTTTTGTTTGCTTTTATGTTGACAACAAAATGTATATACCTTCATATATAATTGCATAGATTTCTAAATCACTAATGCAATGTATATATAATAAGTATAATAATTTTGTATTTTATAGGTTCTACATGATTGAAAATTACATAATTTATTCACCTGTTGATTTGCATACTTAATTGGGGTAGGTTAGGTTTGCAAACACAACTTCCTTTTCATTGCATTGTTATTGCCAACTTCCGGCTCTAAATACACTGTTATATTATTTACATCACATCACTCCACTTCTTTGTTTTCTTCACTTTACTAACAATTTTCAACCCACGATCTTAATTTTGAACAATTTTCTTTAATATTCTTTTAAATATCTGGCGTTGGATCGGGGTGTAGGTCAATTGACTCGTCCGGTTGTTCTACGTAATTCGCAGCTTGCGGCGAAGATAATGCGCACATTTCACCCTCCAACGCTCCAGGCGTTTTCGGTGCTTCTAAAGCCCTCTTTTTGAACCGGGGATCCAATATTGTGCCCACCTGCGGTATGATCTGCATACAAACAGTCTTTTTTGTACAGCGCTTTTAATAGCCATAAGAAAATGTTTTTCTTCCGAGGATTTGAGGTTCCTGCCAATGTGCTTCAGTTCTATATGCAAACCACATACAAGTGGAATGTTACGTTGGATGAGCTTTTTTTGGCCGAACATAAAATGTACAGGGACTTTTGCACTATCTTGAAATGAATATTTTGATGTTGGCGTGTCTCTAATAACTTATTAAGGGCAATAGGTCCACTTCTTCAAAATCCAATCGGACATCAACCGCGCCATGAATTATCGCCCTCTGATGTACCCTTTGTAATGAATGAATATGCGCATTATCTTTGTATTAAAAACTTTAAAAACAAAACGATGAAAAATCAAGAATTTTTTTGTTTTCGAAATTTAGCATTTGAATTTAGGTTGAAAACTAATTGCACATATCTATCGAAATTTCGAAACGCTGATTTAAAAAATGCAACCAGTTCTTCAATAGGTTGACTTGAGCCCATCATGTCACTAGTTCCTACTTAAAGTATAAATTTAAACTATTTTTTACTAAGGCATTAATCATCTAACTACCAAGGTCACTGATGTTGAGTTTTTCCTATTGATACGGAGATTCATATCAAAACGACACATTTACATGCTAATCGCCCAAAACGTAACATTTACATTTTGCAATAACTTATAATGGCTAAAGGGACATATTAATATAAAATACAAGTAACACCTTCGCTTTATGCTTATTAAGGCACACTTATAATAAATAAATGTAAGGCGCGATAACCTTCGAAGAGATTTTAGGCTGAGCTTCTCTTCCATTTGCGTCGTGTTCCTTTTAATTTATCCTACAAATTAGCGGGAAGGGACCTACTTGTTTTATGCCGACTCCGAACGGCATCTGCAAGGCAGATGATTTTCCACTGAGAGCTCATCATGACAGAAATACGCTCGGAGTGCTTGCCAAACACTGCCGGGGGGCGACCCCGCTTAGAAAAATATTCTAATTGAAAAATCTTTTTCTAAAATTTTTGATGTAGCTTTGTCCGGGGTGTGAACCCAGGATCCTCGATGTGGTAGGCGGAGCACGCTACCATCACGCCACGGCGGCCACCCAAACACTCCATATAAAAAAAACTTTCTTTTGATATCAGTTATAGTCGAACCATGCCTTCAATGGTAAAATATACTTTGCCAATTGCCTCGAAACTGCTGATGATGTAAATGTTTCATTTTGGTGTGGACCTCTACATATTTTGTAAGATTTCACTAACATCTTCAATACTCAATTAACAGTTTAAACACTTCTGAAAGGGCAAAACTCCATCTTTCTGACGATATATAAGTTTTGTTCATAGACTAAACATAAATAAATGTATAGGTCAATATATGAATCAACCTATGAAAGAGGGGTGAACGCCACAAATTTTAGATACCAATCACTCGAACTTTCCGGAGAAATTTATTATATTTATTATTTAACATCCGGGTTATTCTATACGACATCATGACACTCTTAATCTTTCGGCCGCGCTTAGAAAAAATTACCCTGACCGGTCCACCAATGGTGTGGCACCTAAATAAACTCCGTGCAAAATCCCTTTGTACACAAAATGTTTTCCTGTTTTCCTTTGGTAAACAGCAAAATTTACATTATTCGCCGTCTTTAAAATATTTTTTTTTTATATATGTATATAATATACCTATTTTTAGACAATTACAAAAAATTTCAACTTACCCAAGTTTAATATTGGCAAAGCGTAATCTTTAAGACGCTTTCCAATTCTCACGTCCTTCTCAAAATGAAGGGAGCACACGAATATAGTATTTTTTTTAACTACATTTATTTTTAAGTTGCTCATCCATTTTCTCCTAACAACGGCGTTGGCCGGAAATGAATAAAAAACTAATCCCGGATCCGCCCCTGCATTTCTCCAACATCCGACCGCGCAACATTTTCGAATAGTCGGCATTTTTACGTTTTCGAGTTGTTTTGATAAAAACAATTATCAGAATTAGAATTGATTTTTTGCAAAATTATTAAAAACGAACTGAACACGTCGAGGCCTTTTTCAATATGAGCTTTGGCTTCATTTTTTGTAATTTTGGCGCAATTTAACTTCGAAGTTGCGTGGGAGAAAGAGTTACATGATTTGCAAATTTCGCTCAATGAGAAGATTCTCACTTCTTTTTTTTGCTTTTATGTTGACAACAAAATGTACATACATTCATATATAATTGCATAGATTTCTAAATCACTAATGCAATATATATATAATAAGTATAATAATTTTGTATTTTATTACTTCGACACTATTAAAAATTACTTAATTTATTCACCTGTGGTGCCTGCGGATTTGCATATTTATCTTAATTGGGGTAGGTTAGGTTCGCACACACAACTTTCTTTTCATTGCATTGTTAGTTGCCAACTTCCTTCTCTAAATACACTGTTATAATATTATTCACAACACATCACTCCACTTCTTTCTCTTCTTCATTTTATTAACATTTTTCACTATTTTTCTTTATCATATTCCTATTACTTTTGGTTTGCTTTCATATTTTCAATTCACAACACCTGGATTTATTCATCTTATTTACACAAGCGACACAACCTTTTTTCAATATTTTTTTACACTTCAATGTTTTCTTCACTTTGCTAACAATTTTCAACCCACGATCTTAATTTTGAACAATTTTCTTTAATATTCTTCATTATTTCCACTTCACATTTTCCGTCTAAACGTTGCCCATGAAGGAATTTAGCAGTTCCTGAAATGGATCTATACAACGAGCTTTGGCAGTTGTCTAAATTTTTTCTTTCTTCTATTCTAATTAAAATTTTTTTTTTCAATTAAGAAAAAATGTATCATAAAAAAATGTTCATTTAAGGAAAAATTTATCATAACAATATTAATGATAAAATAATTATTTTTAGGCCTTGAGCTCGATTCGAACTCGCGATCTTGTAAATTATTGAAGGTAATTTTATTTTCATTGTCATTTGTTTCTTTGACAATAAAATCCGAAACAATATGCAAAATCGAATGGATTTTAGGATTAGGCACTCAATAAAGCAATAATGAGATAATTTGTATTGTATATGATTGTAGTTGACGAATTATTTCATTAACCCTCTGTGCGAAACTTCTATAAAGCTGAAGAAAAAAAATGATATGTAAACGTTCATGCCATCAAAAAAATTTTTTTTTGTTTGTTCCGCAAAAAACAATAAAACACTGAAGTTTTGTTTTTGCCAATATATTTCAATTACCTTCGGTAATCGTCTTAGGGGCAACTAAACAACATAAAATCATACATATTATTTATTACAAATTTAAGAAAAAATGTATCATAATAATAAGGATAAATAATTATTGTTAGGCCTTAAACTGGATTCAAACCCGCGATCTTACAAATCAGTAGGCTGAACAACAAAAATTGTTAATACATGCCAGAGCACGGGGAATAAGTGTCAATAAAATATGACACTATGGCATCATTGCCATGAAACAAGTCCAATTTTCACATCCATTTTGCAACAGATGTCGCAGTGCTGTGAATATCAATTGGCAAGAACCAGAATAGAAGTAGAAATAATGAAGACAAACAAAAAACCGCTGTGAAAGCTGAATGGTTATAGCAGCGGCGCCTAAACGTTGCCGATGAAGGAATTTAGCGGTTCCCGAAATGGATCTATACAACGAGCTTTGGCAGTTGTCTACATTTTTTCGTTCTTCTATTCTATCATAACAATAATAATGATAAAATAATTATTGTTAGTTAGGCCTTGAGCTCGATTCAAACCCGCGATCTTAAAATAAATAAATACATCAAGATTTACATACCCGATGCGAAGGCATGAGACATATCCTTTATCATTTGTTGCGAATTTAGAACTATTTGTGTATTACACGGTTGATCTATTCCACCCAAAGCACCGTTTTCAGTAATTTGATCTAAATTTATTGATTTAGATTTATTAGTTTTAGAGTAAGATTTATTAGTCGGAATCATTTTACCTGGAGAATTGATGCAATCATCCAAATCCATGTCAGCTGATAACATTTCTGTCCGTGCAGTAAACTCCTTATAAACCATCTCAATGAAAAGCATAATATTTATGCCTGGTGGCATTTTTTTTAAATGAAAAAAATTACTTAGAAATTTCACCGCATCTAACTGCGCCTCATACCTCATTCTGCATTGATTCATATTCTTCCTTTAGTTTCGTTTATTAATCTTACAGACTAGAATAAAGAATCTTTTAAAACAAAATATAACAAATATTTAATAAATGAATAAAGAAAAGGGCCAGTATAGTTTAGGGGTTGACTGCTAATACACGATCTCCGGGGGCGGAAATCCTGTATCTCTGATACTTCTCGAGATTTTTACGTAAAACTGCTAAAATATCGCGAAAAATATTAAAAAACCAACCCAAGATCGAATAGGAATGCTGAAAATATATATTTTTAACATTCTCAAGAACAGGTAGAGGTAATTCTATACTACAACATGACATTCTTAATTTACCAAGGAAGTCCATATTGCTACCGAAAAACGCATTTCAATCGCAAGACTACGAATTCGATAACGTTAACCCAATATGTATGGCCATTTTCGAGGTATTTCAAAATCCCGCCAAAAATTATCCGTCGTCAATGCAGGTCTACACTCACACTCCACACGTTACATTCATGTTCAACTACACTACTACAATCTATATTCTTACTCTTTTAAGACTGGATTGCGACTACTTACTTAATTGGCGCTTAACCGTTTAAACGGTTATAGCCGTCCAAGAAGGCGCGCCAGTCGCTCCTCTGCCAATCGGCGCCAATTGGACACACCATGGGAGTTTAATCGTTTTCCACCTGGTCCTTAGGGCGGAATGGGGGCCGCCCTCTACCTCTGCTTCCATAGGCGGGTTCCGATAGAAACACTTTCTTCGCCGGAGCGTCATCTTTCATTAGCATAACATGGCCTAGCCCGCACAGCCGCTGCGTTTTAATTCTGCATAGAGCTCGTACAGCTCATCGTTAAATCTTCTTCGGTACTCGCCATCGCCAACGCGTAGAGGTCCATAAATCTTTCGAAGAACTTTTCTCTCGAACACTCCCAGAGCCGATTCATCTGATGTTGTCATGGTACATGCTTCTGCACCATATAGCAAGACGGGTACGATAAGTGACATGATTTTAGTTTGCCGTGAGAGGACTTTACTTTTCAATTGCCTACCTAGTCCAAAGTAGAATTTATTGGCAATAGTGATTCTTCGCTTGATCTCAGAGTCGATGTTGTTGCTAGTGTTGGTGTTGGTTCCCAATAAACGAAGTCTTTTACTATTTAGAAATTATGGCTGCCAACAGTAACGTGGTTGCCAAGGCGCATATGCGCTGACTCTTTGCTCGATGACAACAGGTACTTCGTTTTGGACGCCAAATTCACTGTCAAACCCATCTTTACCGTTTCTTTTTCTAGTTTGGAGTAAATTAGTTGAAAATCAAATAATAAATTTTTAAACTAAATACATACATTTATTTTTCACCTATTTACCGCCTAACGTGGAGTATTACACTGTCCGTTCGTTGTTAATAAGTGCCTATATGATTGTGCAATATTGTCTGTGTCTGTTTTGTAATTTATTCTTCTATTTGCCAGCGTGTTTATTATATGTAACCTTTCTATTGTCATCCTTCATCAAGATAGAAGATTATCGTTGTACCATTAAGGACATTATTTGCATGTGCATACGGGAGTAAGAGTAAATGTCATAATAAAAGGGAATGAAAGTGGAACCCACTCCTATTTTGCTCGGAATGGTAGAAAAAAACAAAAAGAGAAAGAAAAAGTAGTCACGTGTGGTGGAGTGGAGAAAATTATAATAATAAAAATGACCCTAGGTATCTCCGAAAGCGGGGGTTGGATTTTTAGTGAGCGTGAGCGCGTTATGCGTAAATGAACGCCTAATATGTTTGGGAGTGCTGCCGGAATGAGTCTTTGAAATTCGGCTAAAAGAACGAAAAGACGAACGTTGGTTGATTAATGTGGCGAGTCAGTATTAACTCGAACTAGTGATGGGCGATACAGCGATTTTGAACTATCAGTGAAAATAGTGATGGCAGTTATTGAATCGCGGCTATTTTTAATAGCTATAGCGTTCGCTTTAATTTATTTTTAACAAGCGAATGTGCAATTGGTATTCTTGGATATAAAAAAGTAATGTTCAGGTTTGTTTAGCGGATATTGGATGTTATAAATTAATTAGTATACAGAATATATGAACCAAAATTGCAATAAAAAGAAAAAAATATGTACCTTTTATTGCAAACTGATATAATGCAAAATTCTAATTTTCTGAGATATTATGCAGGAATTATCGTCGTTGATATTACTTGCCGACTAGGTAATTGATATGCAAGAGTTAGCGCTTTTACAACGTACGAAATCCTCTGTCTTCAACTATGCTGAACGGCTGCAAATCGCATGGGCATGGCTTCGTGAATTTCCTTTTTGGCCTTTGCCGAAATCCTTAATATAGTTAGAGACGACGTTATTTATTTTATTTTTTTCTGCAAAGTGGGTCCTGAAAACATGTTAAGTGGTCTCAACTCCGATTCTATTTTGTAAATAAAGGAGTTTAGCATGTTTTACAGCTGCTTCAGTAAATGTTTGCAGCTGAATTTCTTGCTGTATGGACGGTTGAGGTTGCCTTTGCATTACCGCTGCCATTGGCAATTCGAATGTTGGATAACGGCTTTGCATATGTTTTTTTAAATTAGTGTGAGATGTTTTGTACAAAATATGTTTTTGCAAATAATATATTTTGCATGCGTTTCATTTACGGGCTCATAAAATCTCCACATTTCACTTCTTTTTTACTATAGTTTGCTGCCATCTTTCAATCGCCAATCACTGATATATTTGGATAGCAATAGCTATCACTATTAGCGATTTTTCATACAAAACCTTTGAATAATGCTTTTGCTGCTACTGGAAACTCATTGTAAATTTGGTGGACCTGATAAGGGCCTTTTGTTCTATTTTCTTAAGATCAATCTTTGGCTCTTTGTAAATTTGGTGGCCCTGATAAGGGTGTTTTATTCTATTTTGTTTGGATCAACCTTTTCGTGGCCCTGATAAGGGTCTTTTATTCTATCTTGTTAAAAAAATTTGTTGTCCCTTTGTGAATTTGGCGGACCTGATAAGGGCTTTTTATTCTGTCTTGTTAAGAACAATTTTTGTGTCTTTATAAATTTGGTGGCCCTGATAAGGGCCTTTTATTCTATCTTGTTAAGAACAATTTTTGTCTCTTTAAAAATTTGGTTGCCCTGATAAGGGCCTTTTATGGGTTTCTCGACCCAGATTAATGTCTGCGCCAAATCGGTATATCTGAAAGAATAATAACAATGACAAAAATAAGGAATTTTTGCAAGCAGTGAATTTTTGATTTGGCGTCTTTTTTATGTAGGTATACATATATACTTTTTACTTTCTTTACTTTTTATTTGTTTGTTAAGTGCCGCTTGGAGCACACAGAACACCGATGTGTTTAAATATATAATGAATGCGATCCGGCATAGTGGTATTATTCCTATTGAATAGGAATTCCGCTATGTAATCCTCAAAATTATCATCTGTTCTGATCGGCAATAATCGGGAATAGAGGACCGGAATTCCCGCCAGCTCCGTTTAATATTTTTGGTGGGGGCACCAATCACCGCGTCTAGAAAATTTTCGGAGTGATTGACCGAAAAATTGGTGTACCCATGCTCCTCCAGGCTATCGTATGCTTTCCAGCAATCGCTTATAATAGTTGTTCCAGGCGCTATTTTTTCCTTAATAACCTGGAAAAGTGTTTCCCTGCGAAAGCTGCGAAAAACAGAAATTAGTTCTACAATTATAAATATGAAAAATGTTGCTTTAAACTTACCAAAATTGCAGTTGTTTCGACGTATCAATTCAAATTAATTTTAGAAAGCTGTTAAAGGGCAAAGGGACACTCCAATTTGAATATTAGCTGTCTTGAAGAGGTACAATCCCCAGATCTTCACTTAGTACAAAACTACTAATTGTGTAGTATTTCATCGTATATAGGACGATTCCGAGCTAGTCGAAAAAATACAGAACGGAGGGAATGCTTTCTATAAAACCCTTTTTATTAATGCCTTTATGCTCCAAAAAATGGTTTAACTATTTCTTCCTTTAATATTTTCTTTTTTAAACTTGGCGTTACCTTCGTCTTGGAGGGCGCCGCCTTCATATTGTGGCAATTTTGTTATCTAATTTAATTTACGAGGCGGTCTCCTCCGCCAGACACTCATTAAATAAAAATTGTCTGTATTTAACTTTACTTTTTTAAGTTACAATTTATTTTTAAAATAATTATTAAGAGACACATCCGGAGTTAACAGTTGCCAAAATATAATGACCGACCTTCGGCGCGTGCAGTTGGCAACTTAAGCCCCACGCACATAAACTACTTAGACTATATTACCTAATGGCTTATTTTTTCCTTAAAATAGTAGTTTTGCTTGAAAATATATTCTATGCGCTTTGAAAACTTTGAACAATGTATATCTAATTCCTTGATTCCTATACACTCACGCACGTCGCAATAAATCCCTTTGTTTGCTTCTGTTGGGCTTCTGATACATTAGATTTTCTTAAAATACAGGAGTGAACAAAATTTGCCTACATAATATTAACATTAACTAAACAATGTGGCTTTACTACCAGCAAAGTGGTATATTCATTTGTGTACTTATAATATGTGGAAATATGGTATTTTAGTCAGGTCTTAGATTTAGATTTATGTTTATAACTTAAGTATTACCAATGTCTTGAAAAGAACTGAACTATAATTAATATTTGTTATTGAAAAACATAAGTTTTGTAATTATTCTTAAAATTTTAGAGTAAAAATATAAGCATTGTAATAAAATAATCAAATCTATTAATTTTCTTCTTTCTTTGATAGATTTAGTCGGAGTATTCCTTTAAAAAGAATTGCTAATATACCTAAATAGTTGGACAAACGAAAACGTCAATTTCAAAATGTCTTCAAGTTTGAGGGAGGCCATATAAACCCCGTTACAATAGCGCCAAAACAGGAGCAAGCTCATTGGTTGTAACCAGAGTGTGCATCAGCACAATGGTATATATAAGCGCGATTTTTTTGTGTATTGTATTTGTGCGGCACGAAACTTTTAGTAACTTTTTATAAATCTCGTTACAATAGTGCGAAAACAGGAACAGGGTCATTGGTTGTAACCAGAGTCTGCATCAGCAGAATTCAATTGTATAGTATTAGAATTTACGAAGCGCCAATTAATTTTGTGTATTGTGTTTGTGCGGCACAAAACTTTTAGTGTGCATTGAAATACACAAAACGGGCAACTTAGTGTGCATGCACGAATGCTGGCACAATTTACGCACACTACGAAGGAGTTTTGTGTTTCACTACGCAGAATTTTAGTTTAAGTGGCGTAGGCTTATTTGTTTACCGATTTGGTTGAAATTTAGTACATAGGTAGCCTTTTGCTTAAATAAATATTTGAAGAACTTTTTTTTCGGGAATTGGAACGGGACCAGCATATCCCAAAAAAAAAATTTATTTATTGACCGTGGGTAGCTTTTCGTTCATTCGTGAATGATAAATTAGGGGTTGCTTTCTGCTTCTGTTTGTATGAATGTATGTACACTAGGGTGGTTACAAGACATATGGTGAATTTTAATTTTTGTTCTATCTTTCGGGGCACCTTCCTAAAATATGCCAATAGATCAGAAAGTGATTATTGCAAAATTTCAGGCCAATCCGATAATGTTAACACGTGCCTCATTGAGGTCAAAGTTAGGAAAAACAGCGATTTTTCAGAAAAAAATTTAGTGTTTCGTCAGTAAAAGCGAAGCCATTTATGCCAGGAACTTCACTCGTATATAATTCGACAGGTGGTTTTATTTGTATTAATTGTACACACAGCCTCATACCCAGAAACCTTTTGCTTATTTGATACGTGTTACAGATACTTGCTGTTAAAGTTGTAATTTTATATTTCATAGCAATCCATGTCGATAATATTTGAGAAAACAGATTCGCCTTTGATTTTCGATTCATTGGGGAAAATTTTCTTGATTATTCAATTATATTAATTTCTTTTTTTTTGAAACTATAGCAACAATTTAAATAAAAAATGGAATTTGCTATGAAACTATATTTTCTTATTTTTTCCCCAACATTTCTTCAAAAAATTATAACGTTTATTAATTGCAGAATACGCCGCACAAATTGTGAATTTTAAAATGTTTCGTACACCTCCGAATAAACAAATGGCCAACGCTACACCCTTTGCAATCATGGCGATACTGAAAAGAGGTCCAAAAATCAAGTTTGAAAAGACGGAAAATAAATTTGGAACTACAAAGCTTGGAGTTAGAGCGTGCGGACCGTGAAAAACAGTATCACGAGAAGAAACTTCAATTGCTAACAGAAGTTGAAGTTTCAGAGTGAAAAGCATAAGCAATAAGTTGAGCAATTTTAGCGCTGCTAAAAATCTTTTACGACTCCAGAAATGTCTTAAAGGAAAAGCGTTGGAAGTGATAATCTATTTTCTTTTAATTTCCAAAAAATGTCGCTCAGGTAATACGAACTTTCAAAATGGTATTTGGTCGCCCGGAAATTATCGGTCCGAAGCGCCACCAAAAGCTCACAAATTAGAAACGCTTGTTCTTACGCAATGACTGTCCGAAACCTGTGTTAAACAACTGAAGCATCTGGATTACAATCCCACATGAAAAATCCCCTACTACTTCAGAAGCTAGTTGATAATATGCCTACGCAAATATAGATGAATTCGGCATTGTACAGTATAAACGAAGAAGCCAATATTTGTTCATTTTCAAAATGACACCAAACGTAGATATTCTTAAAGTTAGCAGTAGTCTGCATACCCACGAAAGGGAGAATTCGAAGCCAGCATGCAGTGTTTGTAATGGGAAACCATATACATAGTAACTAATTGTATGAAGTTCAACGCAATTACGCTTTCAGAGAGGTTGGACCAGGTTAAGCAGAAGACGTTGTGTGGAATTTGTTTGCAGAAGTATGGCAATATTCGCTGCTCTGAGCTGAAATGGAGTATTAAGGCCCGAACAGATAAGAATCACTTATTTGACGATCCCCATACAAACACACGCAGTGAACTGCAGCATCGTGAGTTGACTGCATGTGTTTGTATGGGGATCGTCAAATAGGTTATTCTTATGTGTTCGGGCCTTTAATGGCTGCGAAGCAAGACATCACAAGCTCCTGCATAATTTTGCACCCAAATCTATAGTTTTTAACGCTCATTCCAATCAGTTAGGTAGAAATAAAAGACTTTAAAATAGTACCGGTTACACTATATTGAGACGAATTTTAGCATCACTATGTTGTTAGTAAATAAAGGCACAACAACAATAATGCAAGCTGCCACTCTTGTGTACATGAACAAATCAATCATCATTTATACACATACATACAAGGCAACGAAGAGACATGTAATCATCAGCCGAAGTACTTACTCAAACATACACCTGCATATGGCTATAACCCAGCCAGTATTTTTTGAAAATTTGTATCAAAAAATATTTAAATATCATACCCCAAGATGATTAAAAACGTTCAAATTTAAAAGCATTTTCTGTTCGAAAATTAACGTATCGTCGGGAGAAAAATGTACCATAAATGTGATTATTCTTGAATAATCATTTATGATTCCTATTTCGAAACGCTTTTTATTCATATTTGATATCATTGTAAAATTGAGCTTTAATAGTTTTAGAGTAATATTTGACTGCTTTTCAGTCATTTTCTGATCATATTCGTGAATATATTTCAATCGTTTTGGTTGAGATTTTTGAATCATTTTTGAATGCGATTACGATGCATTTATTCTTCATATCTCATTCAAAATAGGATACTACATAATAATCTTATTTCATCAGTGGAAGAAAGCATGCGAAAGTGACCTATTCGAACCACAGCTAACTCGCAAACAAACTTGACCGATATACACCTGCGGCTACAACATCCAACATCAGCATCTTAAAATACGGATACGATACGGGATGTTGAAGCCGTATCCAGGTATGTTAAGACAGTTTCACTTACCTGGGGTTTAAATAGCTCACAACCTATGTATTGTCCAATCATTATGCATTTTCTGGGAAGCTGAAGGGGAGAAATGGTTGTGGAAATCTTCGTTCACGAGCAGCATTACATTATTTTTGTCTTGAAGAATATCTTTTGCATAAATAATAAAATTTTTTTATATTTTTCTTAGCTTCATGATTGAAAAAATATGTGTATGTGAAAAAAATAAAATTTTTAATGAAAAGTAAAATTTCAACAAGTATAAAATTAATTATTCAGTCAACAAATATATTCATAAAAGATTCAGAAAACTGAATGAAAAATGATTATAAATTTTTGATCACTTAAGTAAACATATTTGATTCAAATATAATTCCAAAATGTGGTTGAAAAACTATATTCAGTCTTCGTTCATCGGAAGGTAAGCATATTTGATCATTATTTTTGTTGGTTTTTATGAAATATTAAAATTTAGTCATTAAAGGACTTCAAAAATGATTCCAAAAAGTGATCGAAAAATGCTTTTTAGTTTTTCATCATCAAAAGTATTCATATTTGATTATGTCTTTTCAATTGAATGATAACTCATTATTTAGTCAGAAAGAGTAATCAAATTGTATTGATATGTAGGGAAATTCAAAATTGAATCACCTAAATGCTGAGTGGGATCTTTTGTATAAATCCCAGCCAGCATTTTTTGAAAATTTTGATCAAAAAATATTTAAATATCATACCCAAGATGATTAAAAACGTTCAAATTTAAAAGCATTTTCTGTTCGAAAATTAACGTATCGTCGGGAGAAAAATGTACCATAAATGTGATTATTCCTGAATAATCATTTATGATTCCTATTTCGAAACGCTTTTTATACATATTTGATATCATTGTAAAATGGAGCTTTAATAGTTTTAGAGTAATATTTGACTGCTTTTCACAGTCATTTTCTGATCATATTTGTGAATATATTTCAATCCTTTTGGTTGAGATTTTTGAATCATTTTTGAATGCCATTATAATGCATTTATTCTTCATATCTCATTCAAAATATGATACTACATAATAATCTTATTTCATAAGGGGAAGAAAGCATGCGAAAGTGAGCTATTCGAACCACAGCTAACTCGCGAACAAACTTGACCGATATACACCTGCGACTACAACATCCAACATCAGCATTGTCGTCTGCATCTTAAAATACGGATACGATACGGGATGTTGAAGCCGTATCCAGGTATGTTAAGATATCTTCACTTACCTGGGGTTTAAATAGCTCACAACCTATGTATTGTCCAATCATTATGTATTTTCTGGGAAGCTGAAGGGGAGAAATTGTTTGGGGAATCTTCGTTCACGAGCAGCATTACATTATTTTTGTCTTGAAGAATATCTTTTGCATAAATAATAAAATGTTTATATATTTTTTCTTAGCTTATGATTGAAAAAATGTGTATGTGAAAAAAATTAAATTTTTAATGAAAAGTAAGATTTCAACAAGTATAAAATTCATTATTCAGTCAACAAATATATTCATAAAAGATTCAGAAAGCTGAATGAAAAAAACATTTGATTCAAATATGATTCCAAAATGTGATTGAAAACTATATTCAGTTTTTGATCATCAAAGGTAAGCATATTTGATTATTCTTTTTGTTGGCTTTTATGAAATATTAAAATTTAGTCATTAAAGGACTTCAAAAATGATTCCAAAAAGTGATCGAAAAATGCTTTTTAGTTTTTCATCATCAAAAGTATTCATATTTGATTATTTCTTTTGTTCAATTGTATGATAACTCATTATTTAGTCAGAAAGAGTAATCAAATTGTATTGATATGTAGGGAAATTCAAAATTGAATCACCTAAATGCTGAGTGGGAATAATACAATTTGTATATATTTTTTCTGAGATTCATGATTGAAAAAGTAAAATTTTAACAAGAATAAAATTCATTATTCAGTCAGCAAATATATTCATAGAAGATTCAGAAAGCTGAATTAAAAATGATTATAAATTTTTGATCACCTAAAGTAAACACATTTGATTCAAATATAATTCTAAAATGTGGTTGAAAAACTATATTCAGTCTTTGTTCATCGGAAGGTAAGCATATTTGATTATTCCTTTTGTTGTTTTTTATGAAATATAAAAATTTTATCATCAAAGGACTTCAAAAGTGATTCCAAAAAGTGATCGAAAAATGCTTTTCAGTTTTTGATATTCAAAAGTATTCATATTTGATTATTTATTTTGTTCAATTGTATAATAACTCATTATTTAGTCAGAAAGAGTAATCAAATTGTACTGATATGTAGGGAAATTCAAAATTTAATCATCTAAATGTTGAGTGGGAATATAAACATAAACTATAAATATACATGTATATAGATGGTAACCAAGCAGGAGATACAAAAGTTCTAGAAGGTGAAACGTCTAGACCTTAGGAGAAATATGCGAACGAAGCAACGCAGAGTATAAAAGCAGCGCAAGCTGAGTGATCAGTGATCAGTTTTGATTTAAACACGCTATTGGTTGTGAAGTACTACTCCCAAAGTATTCTAAATAAATACCAGTTTGCAATACTAAGTATTGGAGTGATTTATTAAACAGTTAAGCGATTCGAACTTTAGTAGAATGTTTAAAATAAACGGAATTTCCTTAAATTCCTTACAATATAATATCAACGGAAAGTGTGAAACTTTTGCCTTTTCCATGCATATATCAGCTTCAGAATCACCTTAAAGAGGATAGAGAAGGGGAAAACCTTTAGAAACCCTAGGACAACGGACTGGTACAAATTTCAGAAAGGTGTATTAGGAAGACTGGGGCAGCCTAAAGAGGTTGCCACCGTAGAAGAGTTGGAGGAGTGCAATAACTTATCAAAAGCGCTGACAACTGCGTACAACAGAGCTTGTCCTCTGAGAAGATTCAAGGGGAAAACAAAGCCATCATAGTGGAGTAATGAGCTGAGTCTTCTTAGAGGGCAGGTAAACAAGATTCTTAAGCTGGAAAATGTTGCGGAAAACGAGTAATGCTGGGACGAATAGTGGGGTCTGTTGAGAATCTATAAACGTAAAAACAACAGGTCAAAGCGAGTTTCATGGAAGAATTTATGCGCCGACATAGAATGCTCCAGCAAAACAGCGAGACCGAGGAAAGTCCTATCTAAAGGATATACAGTCCAGGGACGACGGGAATGGTCACACAGTAGTGAAGCGTCCCTTGAGTTACTACGTAACACACACTTCCCATCAGGAGATGATGCGGAAATTATATGTAACCACGTCTACAGTCGAAGGACGGCGGAGCGAGAAGTACCAGGATTGGTGAAAATACCAAAACTGAATGGACAATAAAAACGTTTGCTATTTTCAAATCACCGGGCCCAGATGGGATATTCCCTGCTATGCTGCATATGGCCGGTGGAACGATTATAGAATAGCTAAGAATAATCTTTGAGGGTTGCATAAAACTGAACCACGTCCCACCGAAACGGCTCGAGTAGTCTTCATACCGAAAGCGGGAAAAGCCAGTAATCTGCACTCGAAAGACTACAGGCCTATTAGTTTGACATCTTTTCTATTCAAAACCCTAGAGAGATTAAAAGATATATAATAGTTGGCGCACCATAGCTCAATTGAGACAAACTTGCTTCGAATAAACACTTCGCACGGCTGTCGCACAAATGTTAATATTCCCTGTGAGGAATTTTACAATGGGGAAACACATCTGGTAAGACATCCTTTCCATATGAGCTTAGGTTAGGTTAGGTTGAACTGGCCGGTCCATAAGGACCTCACATAGACTGAATAAGTCCGTAGTGTTACCAGAAGTTTGTTTTAACGACCAAACTGAAAAACCCTATCAAAAACCAGGACCTATGTTATAAAATAACTCCGTCCTCTTGGCAAATACTAGAAGCTTCCTAGGATTTAGGCCACTTGCTGCTTCTAGAACTGACAGCTGTATCACTCCTAATAGCTGGAGTCTTAGCGTAGCAAGCGCAAGGCAAGAGCACAGAACGTGGTCGATCGTTTCCTCCTCCAGGCCGTACTTCCTATATCTGCTATCACTGACCCAGCCTAATTTAAAGGCATTTGACGCCAGAAGGCAGTGTCCAGTCAGAATACCCGTCATGAGTATACAGTCCTCTCTTTTTAATGATAGAAGCCACTTTGTTAGTCTAAGGTTGTAAGACCTGCACATAATCTTCAACACTTTACAGCCCCGCGATTGAACCCACGCCTTTCCTGCTTGGTCGATCATGTGCACCTCTCGCCTTCGCTTAATTTCGCCCAGTCTAATTGGGAAGTCTACGGAGCAAGCTTCAAGGGATGTGCCCTTTTTAGCTAATTTATCCGCTTTTTCATTCCCATCTATTCCCATATACCTTGGGACCCAATATACATGTATGCTTCTCCCTGTCCCGATTCTCTCCAGGGACTGCTTACACTCTAACACGCGTTTAGGTGCTGTGGTATGCGAATTATTGCCTTAATTGCTGCTTGCTCAATATAAAAGTTAACACGATTACAGTTTGGGCTATTTTCTTCCAGGGTTTCTTCTGCTTTGGTTACGGCTACTATTTCCGCTTGGAAAACGCTACAGTAATCCGGCAATCTGTAGGATCTGTTTATTTCCGGATCAGCACAGCATACCGCAGACCCTACTACTCCGCCTGGTTGCAGTTGTTAACGCTATGTTCTTTGCGACCTGGTCTAAAGGTGGAATGTGCAGAATGGCATACAGTGCAGCTGTCGGGGTTGTTTTCAGAGCTCCCGTAGTGCTAAGCATTGATCGTCTGCATACCCCCTCTAATTTTTTGAGGTAGTTTGCTTTTTGTGTAGATAGGGCTTACAATCGCTATAAAAACCCAATGAGAAAGAGAGGGCGATAAGCCCCACGTACATCCCAGCATTCTCTTACATGCATAAAGTGCCGTTGAAGCCTTCTTCACCCTCTCCTCCATGTTGAGCTTCCATGACAGCTTACTGTCTAAGATGATTCCTAGATACTTCGTGCAAGGTTTCTCTTGTAGAGTCACCCCTCCTAACTTAGGACTGATACAATTTGGGACCTTGTGCCTCTTTGTAAACAAGACCATATCCGTCTTATCCGCGTTGACTTTCAACCCGACATTTGATGCCCAGGTATGAATATCCCGAAGCGCTCGATCCATCAAAGAGCTAATCGTTGGAAGGCACTTTCCACTTATGACAATTGCTACGTCATCCCCGTAAGCCGTAAGTTTTACGGGTCCCTCATCAAATCGCCTGAGCAGTTGGTTGATGATCAGCGTCCACAGCAGAGGTGAAGGCACCCCTCCCTGCGGCGTGCCCCTGTCATTGATTTCGTGGCCTCGTACAATCCCCATTGTGATGTAATCTTTCTGCAATTTAACATGCAGCCGATCCATCGGATTAAGGCAGGATGTACTTTAATGTAATTAAGACCATCCATAATCGCCCATTTAGAGACATTAATGAAAGCCGCGGCAATGTCTAAGAAGACTCCTAGAGCATATTCCAGGGCATTCTCTACGCTTATTACCACCCTATGCAATGCGGTGTCTATCGACTTGACTTTGGTGTACGTATGTTGTGTTGTGGAGAGCAGTTTTTCATCCACGTTGGACTTTATGGACACATCTATCAGCCTCTCAAAGGTTTTGAGCAGAAATGATGTTAAGCTAATGGGTCTATAGTCTTTGGTATACACGTGACCGATCTTCCCCGCCTTTGGTAGGAAAGCTACACGAGCAGTTCTCCAAGAGTGCGGTACATCATTCAGCCTTATGCACCCATCGAATATTATTTTAAGCCATTCCACGACCGAAATACTTGCAATTGTAGCATGGCCGGGAATATACCGTCTGGGCCCGGCGATTTAAACTTAGAAAACGTCTTCACTGCCCACTCGATCTTGGTATCGGTCACCAAGCCCGGCACTACCCGCTCCGTGATCGAAGTGTGCGTGCAGTCTGCTGGCTCTTCTAAACCATCTCCCGATAGGAAATGTGTACCGAGAAGCACCTCAAGGGATTCCTCACTATTACGTGACCATTCCCCGTTCTTTTTCTTTATTAGTCCCTGGACTATAGTTCCCTTTGCTATGACTTTTCTCAAACGTGCTGTTTCGCTGGAGCACTCTATGCCCGTACAAAAACTTCCATGAGATTCTCTTCGCCCTGGAAATTTCACGCTTGTAGATCCTCAGTAGATCCCTGTACTCGTCCTGACACGCTTCGCTTTGCGCGGTCTTTGCTAGCTTAAACATTTCTATTACCTGTCTTCTTAGAAGACTCAGCTCATTGCTCCGCCATGGCGGCTTTGCTTTCCTCTGAATCTTTTTAGAGGGCAAGCTTTGTTATACGCAGTCATAAGCGTCCTAGTTAGGAGTTCATTAGACTCCTCCAGTTCTTCCACATTGGCAACCTCTTTGGGTTGTCCCAGTTTCGTTTCTACGTGTTTCTGGAATTTAGTCCAGTTTGTTGAGCTAGGGTTTCTAAAGGTTCCTCCCTTCCCTCTTTAGGGGGATGCTGAAGCTGATATACGCATGGTCAGAGAAGGATGGTCTATCAAGAACCATCCAATCATACCTTGATATATCACGTTCGGAGCTCAGTGTAATATCCAAAACATTGCTGGATGTTGGACCAATGTATGTAGGGACACTTCCCCTGTTGGCTATCTGCAAATTGGTTTGCAGGATGTAGCAAAAGAGAGATTCGCCTCTCTCGTTCGTATCTGCTCCTCCCCACGCATTGTGGTGCGCATTTGCATCTGCGCCTATGGCCAACCGCCCTTTGCGCCCTTCCTCCTGTACTAGCCTCATGCACTTCATCGGTGGAACCTCCGCAGCATGGGCCATGTAGCAGGATGCCAGGATAAGTGCCTGATTTTTCCTTTGTTCAACGGCACCCACTACGAGGTCCTCAGTAGTGTAATTAGGCAGCATATATGAATGCAGCTGTTTCCTTACCATTACTACAGCTCGCACTCGTCCTTTCGTTTGCGCATAGTAAACGTCAAATCCGAACGCGCTAAGTCCAGAAACCTTTCCTCCCGATGAGAGCCACAGCTCCTGGATCAGCGCCACGTCAAACGAACCCTTCTCAAGGGTTAGGAGTTCGCTCGACGCCACTTTACTGTGTTGGAGGTTTATCTGTAGGACTCGCAGCACCATTGGGCTGTTTTTCCCCCTCCAGCACCTTCGTCGTGACGTCGTCGTCCTCCCCTTGCCCTTTTGGTTTAGAGTGTTCGAAGCCCCTTCATCCTCTTGTAACTGTTGTGTCGGGTGTTCCTCTGTGCGACTCACAGCACTATCTGGCTGTTGGTCCTCTTCTAACACCTTCGTGGTGACGTCGGCTACCTCCACCTGTCTTTTTTCCCTTAGGCTTTTGAGGTTCTTTTCGACTTCGCCCACTTCCAGCGTGTTAGAATTTTTATCCTCGGGACTTCTTTTCCTGAGTCGCATATAAGTTTTGCCTGTACCAAAGGACATTTTTCCAAGCTGCGTCTACAATATATCCTCTGCCTGCTGGTTTATTTGGAAGATGTAGAACTGACCTTCCTCCGTAGGCCGAGATACAGTAAGTACCTTCCTATCCTGTGTCGTTATATTCGGATTCTGATTCTGCAGAAGTCGCAGTGTATCCTCATCACGCATGGTATCCATACCTTAACTTCCTCCAGCCATCGCAAGCTCGCGATGTTGTCGCGCGCTATCATCTTCACACCATTATACCATCCCCGAATCAAAGGTTGGAAGGGGCTTACTTGGTTGTTCCCGCATCATCTTAAGCATTAAGCTAATAAGTTCCCTTTCTACAGATCTCAACCTTTCAGTAGTCCGAAAGGACTGCTACGATCAACCAGCGCCACAGTCAGTGACTGCTTTGCCACATCGCTCATATTCTCGAGAAAAGCCGTAGTCTTAGCTTTAACTCCCTTTAGCACCTCCGAGAAAGCCGGATTCTTAGCGTTATCTTCCTTTGGCTTATCTCCTACTTCCGTAGTTGGAACTTCTCCCTGACTTGCAGCTTTCGAGGTAGTTGCTACCCCGCTATTGGGGCCTATCTGTCTTATAGCTTTGGGCTTACTTGCCTTGTCTATGCGACTGCCCTGCCTCGCGGCTCTGGGACTGGGTCCTTTCTGCCTCTTGAAAGCAGGCTTGTCGCCGTCCGCCGAACGTTACCTCTTCATTCTGCCATTCGACGCTTCTTCCTCGTACCGGTTGCAGAACGGAGGGTTTCTAGCAGCAAACCTTTTTAACTGCCTTCGACCTACTTCTGCCGCCTCATGGGCCCATTCCAAGCCCTCGATCTTCACTTCTGTTGGGTAGACCACTGCTCCCAGGCGTTGGACAAGTCTTATTGCTGCACGGTACTGCGAGAGAGCTCTCTTACTTCCTCTGCTCCATACCCTTCTCCACTCTTCTACTCCGTTTTCATTTGTGTGCTTTTCCAACACGGAGTTCATTGAATCATCACTACTCTCGCTCCCCGAGTCCGACGCATGGCTTAATGCGTATTCTTCGTCCTTGGCTTGCGACTCAGTCCTCTTATCAACCTCCTTATTACAATTTTTAATGAGTCGTTCATCTTGGTCGTACGACCACCTGCCCGACAAGGCGGGCTCAGCGGTCCAGTATTATATACGGGGAAAGAACCGTCAGCCACAGCAGCGCCCCTTACTGTGGTAAGGCCATCAATACTTCTCGAGGTGGCCCGGTATCTGGAAGGCTCCGTTCGAATATAGCCGAATTCATCCCCTGGCTGCAAATCGTCCAATAGGCCCGGTCCGCATAACACCCTGGATTAGGGGGGTTGGCAGTTCTTGGTCACCGACATCCCGCCGCCCTCCTATGAGGCGAAACGGCGTAGATGCCAGTCCTAAACAGCTCCGCCTCATAGTCAGGCGCTATGGAGATCGGCTAAGCCCTCACCCTACCCTAGTGAGGGATATGTAGCTTATCTTCCAAGCATGTTTAGGCTTGGGTTTTCCCGCCTGCAGACCTAACGGCCAAAAACATCGAGTTAGCAACGGTAACAAGGCTTAAGGCCTCGGGCAGCTTGAGTGCAGGCCTTACGGCCACACCAGTATAGCGCCCTCTAATATCAGGCAAACGGAATATATGGTCCCATGCCTGAGCATCGAAAGTGATATTGGGGCCACAATTGAGCCGGAGGGTTGGTGCCGAGGTGCAGAAATGGCACAACATAATACTATACACGTGTATACGGATGGTTCCAAATTAATGGAATGGGTTGGGTCTGTTGTTTACTGTATAGATACACAAAAAAGTAGATCCTACAGGCTGCCAGATTATTGCAGCGTTTTTCAGGCGGAAATTATAGCAGTGAAGAAAAGAGCATAAATTCTGGAGGAAGCGTGCTTAAGCTGCAGTCGCGTCAATTTATATATTGATAGGCAATAATCACACACAGTACTTCATCAAGAAGTGTTCTGGAAGCATTGGAAAAACTCCGCTCAGGCCGGACCATATCTCTTTACTGGGTTCCCGGTCATAAAGGGATAGAAGGTAAAGAAAAGGCTGATGAGTTGGCAAAGAAGGGTGCAACACTCCCTGAGTCGACGATAGGCGTCCCAATCCGTTTGGGAGAAATCAAAAGGAGACAAGAGTTGCATATGATCCATCAAGGAGGAAAGGCGTGGACAAAAGCGCGGGGCTGCAAAATTTCTAAGATCATGTGCAAAGCCTACGATATTAGACTCACAAAGTGGTTCATATCTCTGAAGAAAGAAGACTTAAGGCTCACAATGGCCGTACTGACTGGAGACACTGCCTTCTGGCGTCACATGTTTATACATAAGTTGGGCCTCGTCAGTAACAGCAAGTATAGGAAGTGTGAGCTTCAGGAAGAAACGGTTGAGCACGTTCTGTATTCGTGCCCTGCGTTCATCAGGGCCAGGCTCCAGCTATTAGGGGCGGAGGAGTTGCTAGATCTCGAGGCAGCATTTAAGCTGGGTCCTAGAAAATTGCTAGTATTTGCCAAGAGGACGGATTTATTATATAACATATGTCCTGGCACCTGATTGGGGTTCTTCCGTTTAGTCATCAAACAAATTCTGGTAACACTATGGACACATTCAGTCTCTGTGAGGTCTTTATTGACCGGCCAGTTCAACCTAACCTTGCTTTTCTGGGCGAAGGATCTAACGTTTCTCTCCTGGAGAGAAATTTATGCGAACAATTAGATCTTAAAGGAGAACCGAAAAATGTGAGCCTCAAATGGACATTTGATACCACATGCAACGAAGATGAATATAAATTAGTAAACCTGCAAATTTGACAGTAACATCCGAATGCGAAGAGGTTTGATGTTTTCAACGCCCACACTGTCAAAAATTTAGCACTTCCAGTATAAAGTGACTCAAAGGAAGATTTTTCATGCTATTTCCATTTGAGAGATGTACCTTTGGGGTTTTACGAAAATGACGTGGCACAAATTCTTATTGGGCTCAATAATGGATATTTATGTAATTATTTGAAGACTAGGGAAGGATTTATTTATGAGCCGTTTGCTTTTAAAACCCGATTTGGTTGGGTCATTTATGGGGGAGTGAAACCACAAGCAACACCATGGGTTTCCATATAATGCAAGAATGCGATTGTGAATCCGTGTTAAAAAGGTCTCATGAAATTGTTTGCAGTTACCTTTCACTCAAAACTAAAGGCAAAACAGTCCATCTCAAGTCACCCGAAGATAAACGTGCAAGAAAATTTTTACAATCAACGAGATGGAAATCGTTTTGAGCTAGTTTTGTTATGGCGAGATAATATATCTACAGTTCCAAACAGTTATTCTGCGGCTTTGAAATGCTTAACTTGTCTTGAGAGAAAGTCTGTTCCGGAGCATATACCCATTATAAATCAGCAAATACTTTCTTTGGTTGGTAAGGGGTATGCGCGAAAACTTTCTCCAGAAGAGGTTTTTGAAAATAGTGGGGTTATATGGTATCTGCCTATTTTCACAGCAATTAATCCGAACAAACCTAGGAAAGTTCGTCTTGTTTGGGATGTAGCTGCTAAAGTTTGTGGAACTTCTCTGAATTCCATGCTGATTAAGGCTCCAGACTTGTTAACTCCGCTCGTATCTTGACTTTTCTGTTTTTGATTTTTTAAATTCGGCATAACTGCTGACATAAAAGAAATGTTTCACAACGATCCTTTGGAGAAACAACGAGGTTCATAGAAAGCCTGACGTATACGTAATGCAAGTGAGGCGTTTGTGGCAGCCTGTTCTCAAAGATCAGCACAATATTGTAACGAATTTAGGGAAATTCCACTTATTCCACCAAACCTTCTGCTAACGTTCGAATCGCTAAACTGCTGAATAAATAACTTCAATATTCATTAATGCAAAATGGTCTTTGTTAGACTATTTTGAAAGTACTTTACAATAACTCTTACTTCACAACTAATTGCGTGTTTAAATCAAACTGCTTGCTGCTTTTATACTCTCTTTTGCCTTGTCCGCATATTTCTCCTAAGGTCTAGTAATTTCCTGAACTTCATGCTTGGTTACCAACCATAACCATGTATATTTGTAGTTTGTAGCGAGATGCGTGTGTATATGTGAGTACTACTTCGGCTGATGATGACATGCGTTTGTGAGTATCTCTCTGCTGCATTGTATGTATGTCTGTATGATGATTGCTTTGTTTACGTACATACGAGTGGCTGCGTAGTGTCGGCTTAGTGATGTTAGTATCACTTAGTGATGGTAATATTCGTCACAATATGTTAAAAACAAAAACGCTTTAGAGTTTGCAGGTGAGATTCCGAGAGCCGCAGACTCGATCATGCACTATTATTACTTAGATGATTTAGTTATTAGACGGCGCGGATATTGAGGAAGATGCGATTCGGTTCTCAAAGGAATTTAGCTTCATCGAAAAAGAAGGCGTTTCTTCATGCGAAATTCGAAATCCAACTCTAGAGCTGTATTAGAAAGTATTGGAGAGTTGGAAGAAAAACTCTTGTATCCATTAAAGATCCGTCATCTTAAATGGGAAACGAAAAAATCCTGGGAATGTGGTAGTCTACTGAGTGTGATGTATTCACTGATTGCTTAAATTTGAATCGCGAGGATGAGGATATTCTGAATGGGCATAAAAAACCGACAAAGACAGATGTCTTACGTACTCTGATGTCTTTATTCGAACCTCTAGGTTTCCTCTCACACTACGTTATTTATCTTAAGATTATATTATAACAAGTCTGGAGAACAACTGAAGGTTTGTTAAATAAAATCAGCAAAGAAGTGTTTAAGAAGTGGCTTATTTGGCTGAAGCTACTACCCGACATAGAAAAAGTGAAAATTCCAAGATCCGTACTTAACAAAATCAGACTCAGATATTCAACTGCACATATTTGTATATGCCAGTGAATTGGCATATGCAGCCAAGGCCAAGCTTCTCTTCCAATTTGGGCGTGCTCCTTTTGACGTTTCCTTCAATTTGAACGGAACGGGACCTACATGTCGACTCCGAACAACATCTGCATGGCAGAAATATACTCAAAGTGTTTTCCAAATCACTGCCGAGGGACGATCCTGCTCAGAAAAACTTCTTCTTATTGAAAAAACTTGTTTCTTAATTTTTTGATGCTGCTTAGCCCGGCACTTGAACCCAGGATCTTCGTTGTGGTAGGCGGAGCCGCAGTGAAAATGTAAATGTTGTGTTTACCGAAGAACGCGATACTGTCATAAAAAGTAACATTCTTGCAACAACTGCAGCACGAACACAACACCCTATTCCATCCGGACCCAGCGATTTGTACATGGCAACAGTTTTGATTTTCTAATCAATTTTGGCATATTTGTCACCAATACTGGTGCTGGTTTTATCGTATTGGAAGTATAGACGTTGTTACTCAACTCTTCCGCATTGGCACCCGATGTGTGTTACAAGTAGCGCCTCAGGGGCTCTTCACTACTATTCCCCGTCGTCCTCTTTTATCTGTCCTTATACTGTATCTGCCTTACAAAGGACTTTCCTCAGTCTCGTGGTTTGGCTGGAGCTTTTTATATCCGCGTAGACATTTTTGCATCAAACCCTCTTTGACGTGTGGATTTAATGTTTATAGATCTTCAACAAACCGCCATATTCGTCCCAGCACCTTCTAGGTACGTGCCTCTTACGACACGCATGCCTGCCGCAGAAATATTTCTAGTTAATTAACCCGCTGGGGAAGTAAAATTCTCGGTATATACCCTATCTGTTGTGTTTGTAGCGATAAAGATACTCCCGAAGGTTTTGGGGAGCATTATCTATGTTGATGGTCCTTTGCCGGATATACATATATCTGGTACATTCCTGTAACAACTACCATTTAGGTACAAGCCCGACAACCTCTGGAACGATTTGATATTTTAGTCGCCTGGGATTGGGTATTCAATTCAATTCAATTCCGCTGGGGCTACATACGCTAGTTATTCTGTGTTATGCGAATGAAAGATATTCCAAAAAATAGCCAAGCGCAAATCGACTTGAGTTACCTTGGATTTTCCAGTTTGGTGCCAGATAGCGCATCGAAGAAGCGAAGAAATGGAGAAATACAATTTGTGGATAATCATCTCTCCATATGCTCACCCAACAAGGCCCTTGCCAATTTCATCACCTCTGAAAAGCGGACTTTCATTAATTGTAAAAAAGCCAATTGGGAAGATTACACACCCTTTACAAACCACTCTTTTGCTGCTCTCCCCGATGTCCGGCAGGGCGAGCGTGCATTGCACAAGATTATCGCTTTAGCTTCTGCACGCTTCATCCCGGCCGGTAGAATACCTGAAATCATACCGCATTTCCCTGCCGTAGCCGCAAATTTAACAAGAGAATGTGACCTTGCGAGAACCTCAACCCCCCTTATCAGGAGTCTTAGTTCGGCTGGTAAATGAACATAAACGTACCAAATGGGAGGGGCATCTAAAAAACTGCAACCTCTCTGCGGGTGTCGGTAAATTGTGGTCAACCGTGAAATCCTTGTCTAATCCTATCAAACACAATGATAAATTTCTATAGCCTTTGGTGATAAAACTTTATCTGATTCGAAGAAATGCGCGAGCGGCTTTTGCCGACAATTTATAATGCATTCTTCTGTGGAAAAAGCCAGACGTCGTGCTAACAGATGAGCCCACAAACCTAAACACGACGTCCCACCCATTACCATCACCCCCACAGAGGTTGAAGCGAAGCAGCCATCCGTAAGGCCAGGCCCTCCAAGTCGATAGGCCCCGACAGAATAGCCATGCCAGTGCTTAAACACCTTGGCGATGAGGGAATAAAATACCTAACACATGTTTTCAACCTGTCACTGGAATCCTTTGTCATTCCTGAAAAATGGAAAATTGCAAGGATAATCCCGCTTCTAAAGCCTGGCAAGCCTGCCAATGAAGGCGGTTCTTATCGACCGATATCACTCCTTTCGCCAGTAGCTAAGACATTGGAAACTGTTTTGCTCCCTCACGACAAATCTTCGCCTAGCTACGCACCAACATGGCTTCCGTAAAATGCACAGCACCATCACCGCGCTCAATGCCATTAACACTCAGATTAATTACGGTTTAAATCAGCAAAAACCCCATCGTGGCACTTGACCTGTCAAAACCGTTTGACACAGTCAACAACGGCAGGCTACTCCAAGACATAGAAGGCTCACACCTTCCTGCTTGTCTAAAAAGATGGGCCGCTAATTACCTGAGTAGTCGGCAAGCGTCGGTTGAATTTAGGAACGAAATTTCTAAACCCAGAAAAATTAAACAGGGGGTTCCACGGGGTGGTTTCCTATCTCCGCTTCTGTATAATTTTTACATATCAAAACTCCCTTGCCCACCAGAAGGAGTCACAATCATTTCATATGCGGCCGACTGCACGATTATGGCTACAGGACCTGGCCCTTCAGTTGATTAATTAGTTTCTAAAATAACACCTGTTTACGACGTGGAAGGAACAGAGGTCGCAAATATTGGACGTACGCGTCGATGGTGTCACTCTACCGACTGCCAGTCACCCAAAGCAAAGATCTTAGGGGTAACGTTCGATAACACTCTAACCTTCAATGCTCATGCCACCGAGATTATTTCTAAAGTACAAAGTCGCAACAAAATCCCCAACTCGCTTGCCGGCAGCACATGGGGAAAAGATAAAGAAACGTTGCTAACCACGAACAAAGCAATTGGCCAGCCGCTCATGGGCTCCGCGTCACCAGTCTGGTCGCCTGGTCTTAAAAATACACACCGGAAAAGGCTACAGGCCTGTCAAAATGCTGCAATCAGAACTGCCACCGGATGTCTCCTTATGACTCACGAACACCATCTACATATTGAGGCCAAATAGCTCAATATTAAAGAACACAATGAAATGCTGAACAAACAGTTCTTGCTTAAGTGTCACAAACCAAGACATCCCAGCAAACAACTGCTTGATTTAGCACCGCCTCCACGTGGATTAACGGAAAACCTCCTAAAGCACTATGACGAGATCTGGCACCTGCCAACACTGCCGTTTGATCCAGGCAAGCAAAAGCAGGCCCTTAGCCAAATCCACACAGAATCGGTAAACGCCTTTGTCAGGACGCGCCCGGTGAACCCCGTTATTAATATGCAATATCCCACGCTTACAGAAGAAGAAAGCACACTACCAAGGCAAGCACGAGTCACCCTGGCCCAACTTCGTTCTGGATACTGTAACAGGTTAAACTCTTATTTATCCAGAATCAACCCCGAGATACGTAATGTATGTCCTGCATGTGATGTGTCCCCACATGACACCAACCATCTTTTCAATTGTAATGTGGAACCTACGCCGCTGACTCCCATCTCCCTATGGTCCGCCCCTGTTGACACAGCCAGTTTCCTTGGACTCCCGTTAGAGAATTTTGATGACAATTTGTGAGTGGTCGTGCCCATTGAATGGGACGAAGCACTGCTAATACAACAACAGCAACAACAAGGCCCATTTTAGGCTGTTTTTCATCGAATAAAACTTAAATAAACCTAGCTTAGTACTAATAACATGATCCATTACGGTACAATAACAGCTGCAAAAAATTTACTGTAAACAAGTTGTTCGTGTTTGCTTTGAATACTGAAATAAATCTAAACTTAGTAGCTCGTTAGAAATCAATTAGTGAAAACATTTCTTGGAAAATATAGGAAACTCGGGCGAAAGCAGTTTTCAAATTAGATTTTCGTTAAAAAAAACTAATTACAACAAATAAATTTCAAGTTTTTCGACAATTAATAATATATTTATACCATTGTTAGTTGATGAAGCGAAGAAAAACAAGGCCGTTATTATATAATTATTAATTAATTAATCAAATACAAGCCGTTATAATACATGCATACCAATGTTTTGTGTGTAACAACAAAAAAAAAAAAAAAAAAAATTTGCGAATTTCTTCCAGCAGCACCAAGAACCATTAAATAATTTTATAAACAAATAAAAGTATATTAAAAAAAACCAAAAATCACAACAAATCACCAAAACGAGTGTAGAAGAAATATATAAAAAAAAAAAAAAATAACGAAAACTTGCCAACGAAAGATAGAAATCATCCGCCGAGTGTCAAGTGTGACGTCAGATCTCTATTGTCTTTTACAAAACGCAACTCGCAACCTGAAAAAAAGGAGAAAATTGTGTGATATTTAATTTTTTTTTTTTTGAGAATCGCACAAAAGTATAGAACTCGAGCACAATGGCATTTTCAACACAAAAAGAGTTCTTTCATGTACCGTTTATGAATGAAACGGTGGATTATGAGTGTCGTCGTGCATGTGTCAAATTGAAATCATATCAATCTACCGACGATGGACGTTCCTGGGCAATGGATGAAACGCTGCAGTCGAGATTCTTATCGGACTTAATCACTTGTCAAACTCCGGTAGGTGATGAGATTGAACCACAAAGTGACTATGTTTCGCAAGAAGATAGTATCAACTTGAATCCATCAATAGAGATACCAATTCATAAATTGTTTTATCTCTATTTTATGGCAATATATTTTATTAATTAACTTAATAGATTAGTTATATAGAAAGTAGAATGAAAGTAGAACTAAAAACCGTAATATTGAGCTTAAATGAGGCCATTTGCGTGAGCATGAGATGATAGATGTGTATTGAGGTGATTTGCCATATGTGAAGTTTTTTTGCATTAGATCCGTTGTTGTAGCAGTGCTTCGCCCTATCCAATAGGTGTGATCACTCACAAACTGTCAAAAAATTTTTCTAACGGGAGTGCGAGGCTGCTTTGTTCAACTACGAGTTTAGGGTATTTGAAAGGGATTCACAGGGCATTTGTTTACATAGAAATTTTACGACTTTTTGTGGATGTCTCTAAGGGACTTTTTGTGCTGCTTTTCTTGATATGGCTGACTTCTTGAGTGCCGAATGCCGGAGATGACTTCACGTGAGCTTCAATCAGATGACTGTTGGGATTCCCAGGTTTCTGGCTATTCAACAGAAATGTTTGTTCAACATTGCATTTCTCTCCTTTATGGGGATTATTCTCGCCTCACCTTGTTTTTTTTACATCTATATACATATACACTTATATTTTCTATATGGACAGCTAAGGGTTAAACTTTATCTACACTTCTGAAATTGCTGCGCAGAAAATTAGTACTTCTAAATTTCAATACGCATTATACTCAGATGCAACTTATTGTGTTTAAATATGGTATTTCTTTATTTGGTATTAACAAATATGCACGCTCATGCTCAAAGAATCAATTAACCCTCAAACCAGCAAACTTTAAATAATGATCGGAAACGGTTGGGAATTTTTTTCTAGCTTAACTAGGACATAAAAAACTTAATTCCGTCAACAAAAAGTCAATATGTCGTTTTGTTTGTCTGCCAGGTGAGAAATAAGAAACAGTGCCTCCAGGCACTCTTGTCGGTTAGAGCAAAACAAATTAACACTTACAATTTTTAGTAAGGAACAATGTTTTTATTGAAATAAGTTTTAATAAACAATGAATAGTAACACAAATAGATTATTTCTTTGCATGATATTCCCCGAAACAATTTTTCGTGACGGAGCATCATACAAGTAAATAACATACTTCGCAGACACATTGAGTTTTTACAAAGTTTACACCATTTTTTACCATTTTTTTTTCTCAAGCCATTTCGGAAGATGGGTATTACCGTTGAAGCGAACATCATCAACAGGATATGCAGCTTTTCTTCCTACACTCAGAGAATCAGGTAAAGTAGTTGGTTGGCTTGTTGAAGATGGACGACCCGCCTAACGCTTTTGATTCTAGCTCACAAGAGCAGCAGCGATTTGTTCTCTGAATTCAGGCAGCTGTAAAATCTTTTCTCCTACGTCAGAAATATTACTGGAATCATTTATCTTCTCTATATTTATTCGCTTATAAAGAAGGTAAGCGTTCGTTGCAGCCATATCAATAAAATGATAAAAAAGGCGCGTCATTACCTCACGTGTCTTGGCTTTCACGTTATATCGTCCCATCAAACCATCCATAAAGTCGACGCATCCCATATGGCTGTTGTATTCCCTAATTATTTGTGGGCAATCGACTTCAACGTTTTGCTTCTTCTTCCTGTCATATCGTTTAGCCTTAGCTACTTGCTCATTCGGATTGCTTCCATCGAATGGCTCAACTCCTACATAAGTCGAAGCCAGCCTGACCGCTTGATTGTCCTTCCACAGAACAGTACTAATATCGATTCCATATGCAGAGCTCACGTACTCTGTTGAAAACCCACGCTCTTTCTTTGCTATACCACTGTCCGGTGGCAATTTGCAAATTGGGATTCGATTCACTCGAATTGTGCCAAGACCAAATATGCCGCGAGCTCGCAAATAAACCAACAGAGGTAACGACGTATAGAAATTGTCGAAGTAAATTATATAGTACATGAAGTCATTCACAGTTTGGGATAAACGAACTACAACATTTGCTGAGCTGCCTAGATCGGGACAATTTGGTAGAATAATATTGTCTCCTGCGCCATTGTAGATTTCAAACCTATATGCGTAACCATACGAATCACATAATACGAACAATTTGACACCCCAATTGTGGGGTTTGTTTGGCATATATTATCTTAGATGGTGTTTCAATTTCGTTGAGCACATTTGCTCATCGACACTATTAAAGAAAAGAAATAAAACCTGATAATTTCTGCGAGTTAACAAATAGCAGAAGCTTACCAAAGTCGACCATGTTTTCGGATTGAATCGAAGCGTTCGTTGAGAAGATCCGAGAAATTACGTATCCGAAATAACGGGTCATAACCTGGTTGCCCCTTTTTTTACCCTTTCTTCCTCATCTCGGAATGATAATAATCTTTTTATAGCTTCAAATAGTTTCAATGGCATTGTTTTGCGAATGGGCTCGAAAGGCTTCTTTCCCCAATAGCTTTCTAAATTCGGGTATCGATATATTGACATATTTCGTCGGCATTTATATTGAATTTTGAGTTGATGTCCCCACTTAGAGCACACCGGTTAGTCTCCTGAACAATCATATCAATTATTTCTTTAGACAAAAAATAGAGATATAATTGGTAAGGAGTTGAAAGCTCTTTTATGTTGTCAGGTAAACGTGTGGATCCACGGAATGCGACCTCATTTACATGAAGTTTAAGAGCTGTATTGCGCCACATCAACTTGCTAAACTCAGCGGAATCTTTGGAAATTGATTTAGCGTCTGAAATAACGGTAAAATAAATATAAAGCAAGATCGCCATGGGCAAAGATGGGGGAGATATACTTACTTCCTACAAAACCAGTATTGGTTGGCACTACGGATGGACCGGTGTCTTCGGGTCTTGGTAACGGCGAACGAGCTCTCTTCCTTTGAATTGGAGTTGAAGTCAATGCCGTGTAGGTTGCTGTAATCGCATCTGCTGATGGAATGTCAGCTTCATCGGCAGTAGCTGTATCTCTGACTGTAGATGTTGTAAGTGAGTAATTAACTGCTTCGTTGAAAAAATTTGCACTCGTATCCATACCTCGAAGGCAATGGGATATCAAGTATTCGTCCTCTGGACTTATTTCCTCTGGCTCGTGGTTCAGAGAACCAGAGTCTATTCCACTGTTTGAATCTTCTTCATCACTTGTCACTACCGGTAACATGATTTCATGGATTTCTTCGTCTGATAACTTCAAAAATTTCACACGCGACATCGTAAAGTGGTTTAAAAACCAGTATATTTGTATTCACTTTATGAAAATAAGTTATGAAATAAAGGTAAACCCGACTATATAGAGCACTTTTTAATAAAATCAATGTGTAGAAAAGTTCGCGCTGAACGACAACAGTGCCTTGAGGCACCCTTTAGTTTTTGCACTGCCGGGCAGAAAATCCCACTTATTTTAAAACTTTAGATATTAAATCAGCAAGTTAATGAGTACAGCTTTACGAAAAAAAATTATCAAGCTCCGCGCACTTCTCAAAAATAAAAAGTTTTGATATTGAAAATAATAAATTTCTTTATCCAAAAAACCGCCGTTTTCTCCACCTGTTGCACAAAACTGAGTATAGAAGACAAACCCTCCACCCGATTTTATTTTAATTTGAGAAAGAAATTTCACTAGAAATATGGGCGAGAGAGTTAAATTCATTTTCTTAAGAAAAAATATTTTTTTCACACGGAAATCTTGATATTTGTGATGCATGCCCTGAGGTTAATGCTGACACTTAGACATTCACCTAAAGATGATCAAAATATATCGATAATATATAATATATAAGCCAACCAAAATCTGGTCTAAAATACGATTGTACCTCTGCGATATGTAGCTCTGTGTGTCGATATTGTTTGTATGTGCTTACTTTCCTCATCGACACTCACGTGCAGATATGCCTTATACAAGTCAAGCTTACAGAAATATTTACAATCTTTAAGTGTATTCAGTATTTCGTCAACTCTTTTAATAGGGTAGTGAGCTGGCTCCAATTGTGGATTAATTGCTATTTTGTAGTCGACGCATAACCGAACTTTCCCATTCGGTTTCGGAATAATTACTAATGGTGACCCCCAATTGCTTGTGTTTACTTTCGTAATAATGCCATCACGCTCCCATTCGTCAAGCTCTTCTTCTACTTTTTCTCTCAATGCGAAGGGCACTTGGCGCTCTTTCAGGAATACTGGTTTCGCTGCTGGTACTAGCTTCAGTGCGCACGACAAATTTGGAATGCACCCTACTTTTTCTTCAAATACTTCCGGGTATTTTGTTACTAAGCTTTCAACGGAATTTATGTTGCATAGGATTTTGTCTTTTGTATGTTTATCAACATCTTCTAGCTTTATACCTAGCCTGCGAATCCAAACTCGACCTAAGAGGGGAGAATGCTTAGAAGATACGACATACAGATCTTCTACTGATTTGTTATTTTTGTATTGTACATTAACTTTAGTAACTCCCTTTGGCAGAAAGTATTCTCCCGTATACGAACGGAACGCAGCGTTAGATTTCTGTAGCTTTACATTTAGATTCAGTTTATTAAAATCACTTTCTGGCAACAACGTGTACCCGGCCCCTGAATCAATTTCAAATTTGTGGCTTTTCCCTTCGATTAACACTTTGGCATAAAATTTCTCTATTTTTTTTTTTTGACATCTCTGACTTACTATATACGTCTATAATTTTGTGTACATTCCCATCATCTTCTTCTGAGAATTCCCCTTCTGAATCTGTAACCGTATTCGTTGGTTTCGACTCTTTTGTTTGTTTCATTTTGTGTTGTATGCACACATCTTTTACATGCCCCATTTTGTGACAGTATTGGCAATTTAATTTGTTTTTGTTTACTTTGCAATTCTTCGTCAGATGGTTTTTGCGCGCGCAACGCAAACACCTATTTTCTAGCCCTAATTTCTTGTATTTATTGCTCGTAATTTCGTGATCTTTCTCTTTAGCTCTGATTTGTTTAACACCGTTGGCAGCGGTTCCTGATGCCATTTCCGGACTATCGCTTTTCGCTGCTTCCAGCGTAGATGCTCGCTCAACTAACTTTGCAAAAGTATCCCCGGGATTCTGTAGTAGTTGTTCTCGAATGTAACTATTGTATAGCCCCCTTATGAATTGCGCACGTAAAAATAAGTTCGCCACTGACTTGCTACATTCGCATGAGAACTCGTAGTCAGTCGCCTTTCTTTGAAGTTGGGATGAAAACTCTGCGATTGTCTGGTTCTCGCTCTGAACTTCAGACAAAAATCTATGCTGCTCTACCAGTACATTCTTTTTGACATTGAAGTGATCCTCAAGGAGTTTTATGACTTCGGCATATTGTAATTCGTTCACTACACGTGGCGATGCCAACGTCACTAAGAGTGCATAGTTGTATGCACCTATATATTGCAATAACAATTTAGTGCATAATTCTTTATTGTCGAAAATACCTTTAGTTTGAAAGTGCAGCTCCAAACGACTCTTGTAGTTCCTGATCGACTCCGACTTTGGGTTAAATTCTTCAAATGAGGTTAGAATGGTAACACTCTGGGTACTTGTGCCACTATTTGATTGCTGTTGCTGCATTGCCGTTGCCATCGATGATAATGCGGTTATGAGGTTATTAAGTTGCTGGGGATCCATCTTGGTACGCCAATTTTCCCTCGTCGCCAACTATTGTGTTTAGATATGGTATTTATTTATTTGGTATTAACAAATATGCACGCTCATGCTCAAAGAATCAATTAATGCTGACACTTAGATATTCACATAAAGATGATCAAAATATATCGAATGCAGTGATGTTACCATATCGTTCTACATTACCTAACCTAATTATAATAGAGATATAATACAACTGAAATGTGTGTCAATGTTTTACCTCTACACTACCTCTATGTATTGCCTCTACAAATGGCGTGTGCCCACTATTCACCGCAACCGGTTCAGCTATAGGTCATAGTGTATAAGTACAAGTGTGTTGACTTCTTTCTGACAGGCACTCGCTTAAGTGAGCATAACGGGAAAATCTGGGTTGCCATTGTTGTTTCGGTTGAAAACGGTCAATTAGGGTTCTGTGCAGGGACGTAAAAGATTGAAACAGGGTTTATGTAGTCACAAAAGTGTTGCTCCTGTTCCACAGCATTTTAATTTTTTTCATGGCGAAAATTGTTCAGTTCAGAGTTATTGACTTTCATTAAAAATTTAATTTATTATACAAGGTTACTTCTCTAAGTGTAAAAAGCATAGAAAACGTGGAATTTTTCAAATTATTGTGAAAAACTTTTTAAACTCAACAACAAAGTATATCGGTAAAATATTTTCTAGGATTTCTGAATTTCTGTACCCAAGTTCATTATACTTGTGTAATAAAAGAATCTTGTAACAGCATTTTTAAACGAAAAAACAACAATGTTATTGCATAAAAACGTATCTAATAGTTAAACTTTCATTCACTCATATTTTTGCCCGCTTCTTTGGTTAGCTTCCACTCACAGTACCGTTTTATTTGCGGGAGACTTTCACAGCGACAGAAATTAAGGCGGATTTACATAGACGCTTTGGTTGTGTTGCATCGATCTGAAGCCTTGGTAGGCCCATAATATAAAAATGAGACTCCTTGCCATTTTCTTCGCTTTGAAGCGATGAGAGTTGTAAATCCTCCTTTGAGAATTTCCCAACTTTTTGAGTCCTTTAACATTAAACAAACTTTGCTTGGCAAAATATAGTAGCTCCCATAAATTTAACTCATCTGTCGGGCGAAGCATCAAAAGATTTACATAAACGATTTGGTTGCATGCCTACGCTTTGACGACGCCATACGAGAAACAATCAAACGCCTTGCGTTATCTTTGCATAGAAGTGAAAATTTTCCTTAGGGAAACATGTTATATGCTTTATAAGTTTCTCTAGACCTTTTTGACTCTAATTTAAATAAATTTTGCTTTCGGTATGTTTCCGCATTGTTGGTGGCTACAGATCTTCTATTATTTATATTTCCGCGGAAATATATGCAACTATTTCATCTGTTAAAACTACAAAGTTTTATTAAACTATCAAATGCAACTCAGCTTAAAGTACTCTTATGTACCAAAAATGCAACTCTAGACCTGAGATTTGCATCAGGTGAGCGAGGCTGTTTGTAATTTTGACATTTATCGCTTAGTTGACACACTGGTACTGTACACAATGCTTGTACAGGATTATAGGTTATACACTATGGCCAACAGAGGTGTGTGTATCCGCTTTTCGGTACAACCCGTTCTGTGGCTAGTTGTAGCGTAACCAATCTGAAAGTCTCTTATCAAATATCAACAGAAATCAGCTGTTCTATCAATCAATTAATTGCGCTGCCATCTGGCGTATGGTAGCAACTGCCGGTAATGCAGTGCAAATATTCACAATAGTGCCATAGTACAAAAAGATTTCTTTGTGTGCTCACAATCGTTTATTTCTAACAAATTATTTTAATAAAATATAGCTAAACAAAAGCACTACAACCGAAATTGCCCAAAGCTCGCTAATAGCCCGAATCTCCATCTTTACAACCGAAACTTTATTTATAGATTTGGATTCCAAATAAGAGCGAAAAATGGACCCGTACATAAAAACAGCAATTAGAAACAATATATATGATCATTTTGGGAGAAATATTAAACCACACACTACATTAGTAGGAGGAAAAACGTGACAGGTCTACAAATTTGATGAGATATTGAGATTCTGCATTTGAGCGGTAAACCTGAGATGTTTCGGCTGTAAGAAGATCCATTGTTTGTCAGCCACCACTAAATTCGACGCTCACGCCAACTGTAGGGAGGGAGTCCAAAGCCAAAGGGAGCATCGGTCACCGAACCACATATCTAGTCAAGCCTTCGTTGGTAGTAATGATATTAAGCGCGCTGCTTTAATTTCCCATGGGTAACGTCATTGTTGTTTTTAATGAAAAAGAACAGTCTTCGAATGCTATCCTTTGCAGGATATTGATCCGGTACGTTCTGTTTACTAGTACCAATAAGGTACTAGCACGACCGTCTTATGAACGATTTGATATGATCAAGTTGAAGTTTATAAGTCGTACCACCCCCCTCCACAAAGGTGGAAGAGCTTCTTATCGTTATTTACCTGTAAAAATAGCAACGTGGAGGGGGGGGGGGGGGGCGCGCGTTAATTTCCTATTAGAGAATCATGTAATACGGCGGTGAGATATGCATTTGTTTAGGAAGGCGGCGATAGTTACATCGGGCGTTACACTCGGTTATTCGTTCACAGGAATATTGACGGCAATGAAAAAGCGCATGAACTAACAAAGGCCTGTGTATCCTTAGACAGCTCTGAGGCAGTAACGGTTCACCAAGCAAACCAAAATTTAGAAAGACGTTTCAATTAGAAGGTTTTTTAGTTTTTTTATCGTGGTCGCCTCTTAGCAGATATTTAAAACCCAAGCAAATTGGAATATGTGTTGTGGTAGTAACGTGCTCTAGACGGGGTCACCCCTCGGCTGTGGTTTGGCAAACAATCCGAGTGTATGTCTGCCAGGAAAAGCTCAGTGAAAATTCATCTTCCTTGCAGCTGCCACTCGTAGTCAGCATAAAATATGTAGATCAATTTGTAGGAAAAACTAAAAAGGAGCACGATACAAATTGGAAGCGTAGCTCTGCCTAAATCTCTTGACAACTGTCTTGTAGTCCACACCCCATATGTGC
This sequence comes from Eurosta solidaginis, assembly GCF_040869045.1. Classification (NCBI taxonomy): domain Eukaryota; kingdom Metazoa; phylum Arthropoda; class Insecta; order Diptera; family Tephritidae; genus Eurosta; species Eurosta solidaginis. The sequence goes on along the minus strand of NC_090319.1, from coordinate 86,812,174 downwards.
TCGCTCATTAACTGCTTTTTCTCCTTGTAAGTGTTGTGAGCAGCTTCGCCTGATATACGCTACTTCTTCAATCCACTCATAATTGACGTTTACGCTGTTTACTTGATGGCATTGGCATGAATTTGTTTAATGCCTGCTTGACGCCTGATTGGTGTAACAATAAGTCCGGCACTCATGGAAGTGTGATCTGTTGTTGTTGTATTAACGATAAAGACACTCCCCGAAGGCTATGGTGAGTGTTATCGATGTTCATGGTCCTTGGCCGCATATAGATCCAGGATGTTCCGGTAACAAAGCACCATTAAGGTACTAGCCCAACCATCTCGGGAACGATTAAGAAAACCACATTAAAACTTCAAGGCCATCCCGCCCTTCCCTGCCACCTAGTCCTCATGGAACTAGGTGGTGGGCAGAGCCTCGCGTATGTGTATGATCCATTCATATTTGTAACAGGATTCCCCTCGCGTAGGTGAAGTGGACGATTGGGTTTTTGAAGCTATAAAGCTTTGTGTTGCGCTTATCAACCTCTTGTATCCCCGGAAGTGTGATCTCTTACAGAGTTGCATCGACGGAAGAAATTAGCGTTACAATCGTATAAATCTCTTCGGTTCAATTGAGGATATGGAAATTCAAGATTGATCGATAGGTCGATTTGAAAGTATCAACGTTTGTTTTGCCTTTGTATGAATAGGATAATCATACATCTGTATCGACCGGTCGTTGGCATAAGAGATAAAGGTCCGTTTCTTCCGGCGTATGAGACTAGCAATTCTAAAAAAACTCAGATAGCTCGTGATACAAATTTTAAACGGTGAATGACTTTTGCTCCTCTGACAGAGTCCGTGTCGATTGAGGTTGCGGGTCATCCGTTTGTGCATTGTATTTATTTACTGCAGCCAAAGAAATGGTGGTGCAAAATAGGGTATATCTCCACTTGCGTTGAAAGACACAAAATAGCGCGAAGCGTCAGTGACTGTTTTAAAGCCGATAAAAACACATGGGGCGTTTTATCGGTATTCATGGTTCTTCGAATATTACTCTGGTACGTTCTGGCAAATAACACCATTCAAGGATTCAATATGGCCACGTTGAACCTTCCAGGTTATCTAACCCCCTCCCTCGCCACTGGTAAATGAGATTGACAATTGGGTTTGGGAAACTATAAATTTCGCTGGCAACCGCTTGAGGGGTTTGTGCTAAACAGTCCCTTGAACCCAGCTAAGAACTGATAGTTTCCACAAATAAAGAGATGCGTGCTCCGCATCGAAGAGTTGACAGGTGAGGTTGTCACCGGAACGGTGCTTTGTTCAAAGCAACTGCACCACCAGGCATTGATTCATACAGATCATTGAAATGCTTCAACCCGAATTCACCGTTCCCATAGGAGTTATCGCTGCGTGTTTAGTACTGCTCATCTTATTAGCCAAAAATTGAGTTATGGCGATTCTTCACATGAAATACACATTTGCGAATTTAATTTTTCGTATAACCCCACTTACATATTTGTTTTCGTCTCGTTTTAGGTTGGCGGCTTTGGTGATGGTTATGGTGACGATGATGACAACAGCTACGATGGTTTTGATAGTGATGGCGCAGGAACGTCCGCAGGAGCACAATCAGGGCGTCAAGGGCCCGGCCAAAGAGCGGGTGGTCGTTCAAAACATCAACCAGGACGTGGCGGAGGCCAAGGTGGAGGCGGCTACGGCGGTGGAGGTTCTGGTGGCCGAAAGGGTCCACATTACAATACAATGAGTGATGCCAGCGGGTATGCTGCTGGAGCTGCTACCGGCGATGACTTAATGGGTGCGCCATCTGGTGGCAATATGCGCGATGGTGCTGTTCCTGGGAGCGGTGGACACGATGGCGTTGGTGCTGGTGGTGGTACTGGAAGAGAAGGGCGTGGTGGAGGAGGTCCAGATGGGGGAGGTCTTGGCGGAAGTAGTCCTGGTGGTGGAGGTGGAGGTCCAGGCGGTTCACGAGGCGGAGGTCTGGGAGGAGGCGCTGGTGGTGGCGCTATAGGTGGTGCAGCTGCTCGCCCAGGCCAAGGTGGCCTTATTGCTGCCGACAGTGTAATTGCATGTGCCACTGAGCAATTGAGTCGTGTCGAGGAATTGTTGTTCCATAAAAAGGATCTCGAAAAAAAATTAGAGGTATCAAATGAACGCTTGAAAGTGGTTAATATGGAAAATGACAAGATCAAAGCTATCATGAAAGAGAAATTCGATAGTAATCATGCTAAAGATTTCTATAATAAAATACAAAAGCTTACCTCTAGTGGCAAAATCAATAAGGGCGAGGAAAATGAACTCTTGCATATCTACAATAAATTCGAAGATATGAATACAGCGTACGAGATATTACAAGCAGAGAATGCCTACCTCAAACGTCTGATGGAAAAACTTTCTCTGCGTGCTTCGTACGAGGTTATCAAAAAAGAGCCCGAAAAGAGTACAGATATCAGTTTTCTACAGAAAGAGGTGAATAAATTGCGTCAAGAGGTCAGCATGTTGCGTAAATTCGAAGATGAGAAATTGAAAGCAAGCATGGATAGTAATCGGAATAAAATGTCTGATCAGGATGCGGACACCCTTAAGGCTATCATTAAGGAACGTAATGCTTTGCGTGAGAAATGTAAAACTTTCAAAGAACTCGAAGGCAAGGTGCAACAATTGCAGAAGATCGCTAAAGAAGCTGATAAAATGTCTGATAGTTTATCGAATGATTTGGATAATCAGTCTAAGCATATTGTCGAAATGGAGAACGAAATGCGGGAAATGCAGGACTACTATGAAAACCAAATTTCAAAGATGAAATTCGATGAAGAGATGCTTAAGGTAAATGGTTAGGAAATACTGTTAGGTTCGGTTGAACGGCAGTATTGTGCTCTTTGTCCATACATATAATATTCGGCGGCCGCTGTGGTGTGATAGTAGCGTGCTCTGCCTAACACACCGAAGGTCCTGGGTTCAAGTGACAGGCAAAGCAACTTCAAAGATTAGGAAAACGTTTTTTCAATTAGAAACATGTTCTTCTGAACGAAGTCGCCCCGCGGTAGTGGTTTGGCAAATACCCCCGAGTGTATTTCTGCATTCAAAAACCTCCCAGTGAAAGTGCATCTGACGTTCCGAGTCGGCAAAAAGCATGTAGGACCCGTCTCGCAAATAAATGGGGTACGATGCCAATTGATAGACAAGCGCGGCCTTAATCGCATCGGAGGTAAATCGTGCCAAGTGTTTAATTTTTTAACCGTATAGTAGCTTTTTACTCGACGGGCCAACACTGTTCGGACGCGAAAAAGCGATCTGATGTTATCTATTGGCACGATTTAGCGGCAATGCGGAGCAACGGGGCAAAATCGTGGTGGTGCCGAGGTTAGTGACTAATTTAAAAATCGAGAAGTTTTTTTTAGGTTCAAATCTTCGCACCTCGTCATCTTTCTAGCGAAGGCAAGGGAAAATAGTATATTGAAACCGGAGGGGTACCGGCCGATTAGTCTAAAATAAATCTTGCCCAAAACCCTTCAGAAGCTCATAGATGTCTTTATAACGTCGAAATAAACTTAATTGCTTTTATAATTGATGTTAATTGTAGAGGAGATGACCTGGCTAGGAGAGGTACGACCGCTCAAATCCTTACGAAGAGTGAATGCGTAGAGATACCTGTGAACTCTTCATCGAGAAAAAGGAAATTTTCAAGAATCTGCTGTTGTTGTAGCGATAAGAGCACTCCCCGAGGGTTTTGGGGAGTGTTATCGATGTTGATGTTTCTTTGCCGAATATAGATCCGGTACGTTGCGGTAACAACCCTCATCAAGGTACTAGCCAGACCACCTCGGGAACGATTTAATATGACCACATTGAAGCATCTAGGTCATCCCTCCCTTCACCCCTGGTTCCAGAATCTCGCCTGCAAATGTGTATGATACATGCATACTTGTAGCAGATTTCGCCTGGCGTGAATAAGGTTGACATTTGGGTTGCGGCAGCTATGAGCCCCTTATCAACATGAATTCAATCCCTTCAGAATCTGCTAACTCCATGCCCTCTCAACTGTGCCATTTGTTGTGTGTCTGACTGAAATTAATTTTCGCCCGTTCCCGGATCACGGCCTTTTGGGTACTCAACACAGGTTTAGATCCCGTATCTATCACTCAATGTCTATGTAAGGTTCTTGCATGCCAGATAAGTCTGAAACTATTTGAAATATTTACCGCGGACAGTTGTTACAGCTCCCATAGCTTCAATCAGATTTTCAAAATGTTCGCAAGTTGCAAGAAAGGCTCAAAAATCAATATAAGGGTTCCGAACAGCTCCTCACAACCACGATGGGCCATGAACGGCCAACTTTTTTATAGCAAAGGCGTTAGACGTAACTCTTCAGGTCGTAGACTGTTCACTTCAGACTGCTGTAGGTCGAGTTTATCCATGGCCGTTAACTTCATTTAATATTGGAGTACGTAGTATGACTTTTTAAAGTGTCTTCGCTACTAGGTGGTCCTCCCTCGAAAAAGGGTGCGTGCGTAATATCTGTGCATGGTTGTCAATCCATCTTTATAAAATTCTAAGAGTTGCTTCGCATGGCTACTTAAACACATGGGCTTTATATAATACGAGCCGGACCCGTGCGCATCTTGCGCAACCAATATAAAAGTATCTTACCAAATATCAACAGAAATCAGCTGTTCTATCAATCAATTAAAATACAGGTTGCGCTGCCATCTGGCGTATGGTAGCAACTGCCGGTAATGCAGTGCAAATATTCACAATAGTGCCATAGTAGAAATAGATTTCTTTGTGTGCTCACAATCGTTTATCTTTAACAAATTATTTTAATAAAATATAGCTAAACAAAAGCACTACGACCAAAATTGCCCAAAGCTCGCTAAAAGCGCGAATCTCCATCTTTACAACCAAAACTTTATTTATAGATTTGATTCCAGATAAGAGCGAAAAAGGGACCAGTACATAAAAACAGCAATTAGAAATAATATATATGACCCGGTCTATGAAAAGGTGGCTTATGACTCAAAAAGAAATTGCTAGAAACAGCTGTTTTTTTTGAGTCATAAGCCACCTTTTCATAGACCGGGTCACATATAATTATAGAAAAACGGCGATGCTATGCCCCAGGAAAGATACTGTTTGTTTTTCTCATAACTTGGATCTAATTAAGAATTGGGCGGGGTATACAGGGGAGGAAATTGTTTTAGATATATGAAAGCCAATCTTCGCCTGAGCAAAGGCTGCCGGGTCGGCTAGTAACATATCAACATCTCCCGGGAAAAAGTTAGCCAAGTACGGACTTAATTCACTTCCCTTTTCAAAAAAATCTGTCTAAAACCAAGTCTTTTTAGACCAATCATTGAGCTTATAAATTCTCCTATTTTATTCAACGAAAATTCTAATTTTCATCTTTCCTCACAGTGCCAACTGGATGAAATGAAAGAAGATCTAATCCGTGCCAAATGTTTAGCACATAAAACCGAATGTCTGCAAATAGAAAACTCTACCTTGCGTAACGAACTCATACGTCGCGATCTCATGCTGAACGAATACGATAGTCAATACAAGCAGTTAATGGTAAGTTCAAAACTACTATAAGACCTAAGATTCTACGGCGCTTTTGCCAGTGTTGCCAGTGTTGCCAACGTAGGTAGTGGTACCTTATATAAGGGAAATAGTTTTTAAGGAAAGTTAATCGGATTTAGGGAACGGTATGTATTGATGGTATGAAGAGGCGTGCTTGGCAAGAATTTGTTAACCCCATTTGCTATATTTCAGTTCAGTTGACAATAAGTGAAACTTTCAACACTGCAACATTTTGCTGTAAGAAATTACGGTGCCTTTCTTTTCAAGTTAACAACAAATTGACAGGGTGGACGTTAACTCTCTTTCGCTTAAATACAACTGCCGCAGCACTTTGGGGACGGGTTTTTGAAGGAGTGTTTGGCTCGCAACTTACGTCTCTTCCGTCAGTAGACGGCCGCTAAAAAGAAGTAGGTTGAAGAATAATTTCTTTGTTTTGTCCAAACCATTCTCTCGCTTGTAGGGCGTTGATATTGGTATTTACATTTTGCAAACCGTCCGACAGAGGAGCCTTCCCTAGTAAGTAAAGTGAACCATTGCTTGCTAGAGTAAAGCAAACTTTGCAAAGGGATACGCGTCACTCTGGCACAAGTTCGACTTGGATACTCTAGTAGGCCAATAAACTCTTTACTTATCCAGAATCAACCTCGCCATATGCAATGTATCTTTTCAAAACACCCATCTCTCCAACCTTATCGAAACTGTTAGTTTCCTGGGACTTTGATCCACCAACTGATCGATGAAAAGAAAGATATCGATGGCAATTGATAAGCGAGAGATCGTACCTTTTAGATGGGGCGAGACTGAAAATTGCTCAGGGGTTCGTCGCCTCATCTAGCATTTGGATATCTAAGACCACGTTTACACATCTATTTAACTACCGATTAGGAGTTGAATACGAAAATTAACATAATCCTGTTATATGTAGACTAGGGCTAACGAACGAGTACGAGTAACATACTACGCCCACGTGGAGCCCTCGTTCTTAGTTCACTCTCATTTTTATTTATTCAGCCTCGAGCTATGATGTTAACTGTTTGAGGGCTGTCATTAAATATGTATTCCGAATTACGGAAAGGATGGGGTTTCGCGACATATTTGGGGACGTTTGACTGATTGTTTTGAAATTTAGTTTTATAATTTGAAAGTTGGTAACACTGCTATAACAGTGAGCCAATACCAAACAATAAAATCTATTATTCATACACCCGATGTGGTTTTGGGTCCGGTCTTCAAAATGAATATCGAATATGAAAACTCATTCCCATTGTAGCTTTGCAATACAAATTCGTGTGTAAAAATGTGTATTCGTATGACTGAATGACCCATGCTCTGTTACTACTCGGTTTACTTTGCGAGCGTATTCTATGCAGAATTCGCCTCGGAAATTTCCGCCACTTCATAGGAAAGCGTGCCAGTCAATTCTTCTTAGCGATGGCGGTAGCATTTTCACCCATCACACCAAAGACCCTGGGTCAAAACAAAAATCTTTAGAAAACCATTTTCTCAACTAGAAAAAAATTAAAATTTCATAGTTCTCAAATCAATATCCAACACATTTCTCAAGTTGATATCCCAAATTGAGGTGAAGTTGAAAATAAATATGTTCTCCGAAGTGGCACTAGCAAAGCCGACAGCTGTTTATTGGCAGCATTAAATTTTATTTATACAAGTTTCATTTTACATTCATGAAAATATAGCAGTATTGGAACCATACATTCGAGTTTAATTAGAGAAATCACCCTTGAGTACAAGTTGAGAACTATCTCGTTGTCGACTTGAGAAACAGCATTTTTTTCATACAAAATATCCTTTTTGCTTATAATGTTATGATTCTAAAGTTGAGCCACTGCTGAGCATTGTAAACCTTAACAAGTAGTGTAACTCACAGGCGATGTTAAAAAACTGGCACAAAAACACGCACATTACTCGACTCCATATTACGAAAATCTATTAGATAGTTCAAGTTTGATATCAAGCAGTCGTAAACTTTGGCAATTTCCAACTCTAAACCAATTATTAAATCTTATTTGCTATTATAAAGAGAAAATGAAGGTATATTGATGCAATGCAACCTGCTGTCCTTCATTCCACTTGATTCGACTGCTTCTCATCCACAGCTTTCCACCCAATCATAGTGTACCTATACCAAGTGTGTTCACTAAGCGATAAACGTCAAAACTACAAACAGCCTCGCTCACCTGATGGAAATCTCAGGTCTAGAGTCGCATTTTTGGTCTCAACGACAACATTTTTGTCTACCAATCGTCTCGACTTTTTCAATTTTTCAAACATTCGGAGCATTCGGTAATGGTATCCATTTTGAATTCGCTGTCATTCCGAATCCAGCGAGTGCCTGTCAGAATGCTTGACAGATAAGTCAACACACTTGTACTTGTACACTATGCACCCAATTCGCCACAAAACCTCAATTTAAGCTGCCAAACTTTATAGTAAATAATGCTGTTGCGAAACAACGCTTGAAATTTGAGGTCTAATGTGACACAACCCCATATGCTTATTGGCAGGAGGATTTGTCCAGTGAGGGCATACTTTCTAAGATCTAGTGATCTACCAGCTGTGGCAGATTTTTCCCTCCAAATCGATGCCATATGGAGGTTTTGATGACACCCAAGATCTTCCCTTCGCCGTATGTGCTATTCTTTAGTTAAATTTTATATTAGAAACCATGGAGACAACTCAAATCTTAAAATTTTACATGAATACGACACTCTTGTGAATTGCCCATTAGATTTAAAGGTATAGAACAGTAAAAATCGGTATCAAGTGACAAGGTATCATGTTATAAGGCATAATATTGTAACGAATTCTGGGGAAATTCCGCTCATTTGAAACCTTCTGCTAACGTTCGCATCGCTAAAATGTTGAATAAATCACTCCAATATTCAGTATTGCAAACTGGTCTTTATTTAGATTACTTTGGGGATAGTACTTCACAACCAATAGCGTGTTTACATCAAAACTGATTACTCAGCTTGCGCTGCTTTTATGCTCTCCGTTGCTTCGTTCGCATATTTCTCCTAAGATCTAGTAATTTCGCGAACAGTTGTAGCTCATGCGTGGTTAGTTACCAGCTATATACATGTATATCTGTATTCCACGCCTCTCCCATAGCCATATGCGTGTGTATGAGAAACTACTTCGGCTGATGACTATATATTTGTGTGCGTGAGATATCTCTTCGTCGCCTTCTACATAAGAGTGGCTGCTTTATTGTTGTTGTGCATTTATTTAGTAGCAGCTTAGTGATGCTAATATTCGTCACAATATATTATCGAAATTCGGACTAAAGTTACAAAACTATCGGTAGTGGCGCCATTCGATACTTTCTATGGTCTAAAAAATACTATCGATAGTTTCGATAGTATCGTGTCGCAATTGCTGGCTATCTTCAACTTCGAACAAAATATGTTTTATATACGCGTTTTTATGTTTTTAAATTACACTTAGTACATAAGTTAAGACATTGCCAAAATTTAGTATACATCGGTCAATCTGTTCCAATTTTATAAGCGAAAACATATTTCGGAAAATGCAAATAAAACCTTTACCCATTGTGGATAAAACAAGTGTGATATCTTATCAGTCAACCGCCTGACAGGATGTTCAATATGGCGGCGTATAGTGCCGGCTATCTCCAGCGGGTGATAGAAAGAGATACAGAATGAGACCACGGTAGTCAATTAAAAATCAGGTAATCGGTTCTATTTGTAATTTTGACGTCTATGCAGAAGTTATCACACTTGTTTTATTCACAATGCCTTTACCTTTGCCTGAAAATTAAGTGATGTTAACCCGAAAATAAAATTATCGATAGTTTTGCAGTTTTAATTCGGATACCCATGTTATAGATAGAAAATGTGTCAAGAATGCCGTTTAGTGGTTATTATGACTTAAGAAACGAAAGAAACTTTCGCATTTGATGTAATTCACAATACACTACCGAGTGAGTATCCGCCGAAATTTGTGTTTAGTTTTTGCAAAACTGATGGATAAAAAACACCATTCGGGTTTCGGTTAAGAAAAATAACACGGCTCCGATTTCATTCCTTATTTTAAATATATTTAGTTCTTATGTATTTAATTTTAACGATTCATATTTATTTTTTATTTCTTCTCGATTTCATAGTACAAGGCCCAAAAGTTCAGAAATAGTGGCTATTGTATGTGCAATCGTCACCCAGATGCTGGCCATGATACTGATAATTGTCTATCGGATAGTTGATTGTTTTTAAAATTTAAAAAAATGCCTCTTTGAGCAATAATAAACTATTTTGCGTATAGATGTAATAACCAGCGTACATGCATACATACATATATTTTATATAACTGTAAAATTACGTATATAAGTGTATTTCGATATATTTTGTATGTTTCAATGCCCATATCTACGGCTGCACTCGAGGCGTTATTTGATTGCATATTTAATCAATTGTTTTTTTGTCTTTATTACAAATGAAATTGTATTTGCTTGCCCTGTGTTTTTGTTGATAAAGAAATTTGTCAAATTGAATAAATCGATTGTTGAAAAAAAATATTGTAAAATCTGGAAGATTTTGTATTGCAACATATTTAACAGGGATGAAGTAACAGTGATGAAGCGTTTTTGTTCACTTCTAATTCTAGCAAGTTTTATTTTTTTCATCAATCTGGAATATGAAATTCACAGCTTGCATACTCTTGATGACAGTTTCGATACTATCGATAGTCTTTAATTATGACAACTTGTCAATTTTTAATTAAGAACTATCGATAGCATCCATACCATGATTTCAACGTGCCTTTTCCATTGCCACATCCATATAAAAATCCGATCCAACCAACCTATGGAAATCAATGCAACCGTTCGTGGGTATCATACTATCCCTAGCCATAACCATAGCATAGCTACAGGGCCAATTAATGGTGACTTATCCATAACCAGATAAAACAACTCATCGAACCTACCTTATGGAAATCAATGTAATCGATTAATGGTGCCATACCATAACGCTAACGCCATTACCATACCATAGCCAACCAATTGGTTTTTGGTTTCTCGCCATATCCATAACCTAAAAATATTTGAGTTGGTGAATTTAATAACTTTTTGTAGATTTTATTCATAGTTTTTGATACGTTATGACTAAGAGACTTATTTTTTGTGGAATATGATTGTAATTTTTTGCGTTTTCTTCATTTTTATGAATTTTTCACGATTTTTAGGTTAAGGTATCTACCATTAATCGATCACATTGGAGGTGGATATGGATATGGGTATGGTTACGACTATGGAGTTAGGGTCAAGGAAGTTTAATTAGCCCTTAACCAGTTGGTTTTTGGGTTTTCGTATATCCTCACCTATATTCAATTTTTAAGATGTTTTGTTTTGGATACCTTTTGATTACGTGACTTATTATCTGTGAAATCTGTTAGTACTTGTTCGCGTTTTCTTTTTTTTTTACACATATCACATTTTTGAGGTCAAGGGGCATGGCAAAGTTGTCATATTCATAACGCCTTAGTCATAACCATATTTTTACTTAACTATATCTCTTGGCATCGGTTATTGGCGCCCTAATTTATGCCCCTATTACCGTTTACAACTCAACTCTGGTTGAGTTGAAATTTCGCAATTTGGTATTACAGATTACAACTCAACCTGTCAAAAAAAATTTCGGTTGAGTTGTCTAGTCTTACAACTTTTTGTGGCATTGCCGTTGACAACCTTGTGTTGGTGTAGTTGTCAAAGACGTCAAAATCTTACAACTGCTTACTAGCAGTTGTCTCATGCAATTTTGCAGTTGTTTTGAAAAAATGTTACGTTTTAGAAGACGGTTCACCACTTAATTTTTAACAAAGATGTTCAAAGTTGATATCAGAAGACACGTTTCGACCTCCGATTTAAGAATCCGAAAACAAAAATTGTAATTCTTTGCGACAGCATGGCACTGCTAATACGCGTCCAAAAATATCGAGACGCGTATTAATCTCGAGAACAATAATCCGAAGGCGGAAAAGAAACATTTTATCTCTTGTCCGGAGATATTTGTAGTTGAAGTTGGCGATTTTCATGTGGTTGTTGTAATGTTGTTGTCTTTTTTCGGTTTTTGTTTAATATCTTTTGAAGGAGTTAAAATTTTTATTTTCCGCCTTCGGATTATTAATACTGATGCCAAGACGCATCGTTTAATACCTCTCTCGATATTTTTGGACACGTATTAGCAGTGTCATGCTGTCGTAAAGAATTACCACAAAAATTAAAAATTTTATTTCTAATAAAATCTAATTTCATGTGGTTGTTGTATTTTGCCAGATTTTTTGTACACAGCTATGCAGAAAGGTGTTGGACTCAACCAGAGTTATTTTTACGAATCGCGGCCAAAGGCCGCCAATGCAAAAAGATGTTCTGTGCAAAAAAAAACTGTGGAACGGGCCACATATTTCGTACCCTCTCGGGCCATTTTGTGGGTCTTTGTAAATATCTTTCAAAAGAAATAAAATTTTTAATTTCCGCTCTCGAATCCTAAAAACGGAGATGGAAACCCGTCTTTTGATACCACCTTTGATAAGAGTTAGATGGTGCACGGGCTTATAAAACGTTACCAAAAAAAAAGCAAAACATTTAAAGCCGGTAGTTAAACCTTTTTTAATCAAACAATAATCAACAATTTTGTACACATTTCTAGAAAAAACAAAGTTTAAACGAATTACATTGAATAACTTTTTGACCTTAGTTGGACGAGGCTGGCCGCAGTTCGGATGCAGCCAAAATAGGTGAAATAATTATGCGAGTCCCATTGATACTTATCACTACTCCTGGGAATGCTATTTGAGTAAAATACAGTTTTTTCTGTTTGGGTTTTAATCTACTTCGCACAAATATTCTCCTCAATAATATCTAAAACCAGTCCAACACCAAAATCATTTCCACATCATATTTGATAGCTGCCGTCAGCAAGGAATCGGAGTATGGCGCATAATTTTAAAATACGAACGCGTATGCGGAAATGGTCCTTAATTTTGTTTAGTACTGAGTAAAATGCTTCCTTTCAAATCTGCAAAATAACTTCATATGAAACTCATTATTTGTTTGTCACTTAAACATTTTCTTACTTGGTGCTTGGTAGTTCCAAGGGATTGGAATGATCACGCGAATGTTTTCCGTATTCGCGAAATGTCAATCACCAACATTTTTGTCATTATAAAATAGATTTCATATAATATTAATAAAAAAATCACATTTGAAAATGCTTAAATTTCTGCCACAAATTGATCAGCTGTTTATTTATCTGTCAAATCATCACTTTCTGAAGTTGGCAACTCAATTCAATTTCAACTGAAATAAGTTGTAATTCGTAATACCAAACAGGAGTTGAGTTGTCTTAAAGTTGAGTTGTTTTAATTACAACCCAACTAAGTTGAGTTGTAAACGGTAATAGGGGCATTAAAAATAAGTTTATAAAAAAATGCAAAAAATTATTAGCAAATTGCAAAAATAATAAGCCACGTGGTCGAATGGTATCCAAAACAAAAAAGTAAAATATCCAAATGGTTAAAAACCAAAAAGCAGTTCGTTATTAGCTATGGTATTGTTCTGGCTAAGGCGGTATGGTATGACACCTTTGACCAATTACGTTGATACGTGCAACCATGTTTCCGTCAGTTGACTAATATAAAATTTGTTCTCTGAACGGCGAGTTGAGCCAACTGCCAAATGAAATAATTGTCCTTACATTTTTAAGAAAAGGACTTCTCAAATTATTTTTCACACGCACTATAAAACTAAGAGGAAAAATTGTATTCATAACCAACATTTTAAAATGTCAAAGTGTCAGAAAGCCGAATAAACATTTTGAGCGAATGTACCAAAACAACGTATGCTAATTAGTTTGACGTAAAGTCCGAACCATGATACAAAAAATGGAGGTAGTTCCATTTAGTGTGACGTTAGCCACTTGACTTTTGCGGGGACAATGATAATTTCACCAAAAACACGCTACCAGATTGAAAAATGTTACGAATTTTTCTAATTTTGATGGATTTCATATTAAGGAATACGACTAAATTACTAAATTCTTTTAAATAAAATAGAAAAAAATGAGCCCAATGCCTTGGAAATATTTTAATACGAAATATCAGCCTAGAAAAGAAGATTTTAAATAAGTTTTTCGAGCTCCCGAAAATTGTTTTGGTGGAAGAAACATGGATCGGAGTACGCAAAGCAAGGGAATATAGCCTTCTTAAGTGTCCGTACGTTTGCTCAGAACATTCAAAGGAGGTACTTATAACCGACACCGCAATTTCTTGATAAAGTCAAGTCCACATTTTTTATTTTTATTTTTTTATTTATTGCATAATTCAAGCGTTGCGCTTTAGGAGGGAACTGTCAAACCATTTTTTAGGGAGAACTTTACCCTGCAGCTCTGCAGGTAAGCCACTAGTTATGAGAGTGTTTTTGCCCGTTGTACCAGGGGTCACCTTGGGGCAGCCCCGCCTATACATATTCTGTGCCCTTTTAGCATTGGCATAGATGTGCAGACTTTGGAGGTACAGTTTTTCTCAACATGCTTTGAGAAATATTCACTGTGGGCATGATAATAGGGCCATGCTAGAACAACAGGATTTTTCGTGCATTTTTTTCTGTCTAGGGGTCAAGCTGCCATAAAGATATGAGTCATTAACCACTAATTTTCAATTAAATTGAATATTTTACTGTATTCTCAATCGATATGAATGCACATAAATCGTGCTAAAGCATATTATTATTGTCTCAGATGACCATTGCGTCTTCATCCTAAAGGAAATTTCCAATCCGAAAAACCACAATTTCGCCTTAAACAGTAACGGCATGGCAACGCTTCTGGCAAAACAAGAAATATTATGAAACTTCAAAAATCCCCAAATACGTCAACAAATTTTTAGTGGAACTACCTTCTTTTTTGTATCACGGTCCGAACCGTAGAGAAGCACAAATACTTAACGGTGCGTTCAGGAAACTATAACTCAACGATTAATCAACACTTGTGTTCCCTGAAAGCGCCGATTTATTTCCACGACGTTGGTTGGATCAACTGTTTTATATGGATATGGCAAGTTTGCCACGAGCTTAAGAGCTTAAAGCACCAATAAACGATGCTTATACAGGTTAAGTAAAAAAAATTGTTAAGACTTTGGCGTTACTACCAAGGCAAGTTTGCCAACGCCTTTGCTTTTTATATCGAAGAGGACCACCACTTATATTAATGACTTCGTTTTGTAACGTCGTCGCGTCAAGTTCGTTTTTCCCTACAAGTCAACCGCGTGCTATATAAAAGGACGCTATTTATGTGGTTGAGAATAAAATGGCGGATAGTGCGGGAATCGAAATGATAAAAAATTAAATTACGCAGAAAGTATTCAAAACCATGAAAGCAACATTTGAAAACTGAAAAATTTATCGTACATGGATAAACCATTAAATCGGAATGCATCTAAATATATAGTAGCTTCAATTAGACAGAAACCTACGCACATGGTTCTAGCCTTAGTGTATTACCTGTGTGTTGGTGGATCAACTATACAGAAATCTAAAGACATCAAACTTCTGTAAGATTTCACAAAATAAGAATTAGTTATGGCGTTATAGCTTCTAAGTAAGCCGGGGCAAGGTAGTCTTTCATTCAAATAAATGAACGGAAGCAACTTAAAACTACAAACGGAGAGGACCACCATATCTCTGTCATGCCAACCTAATATAAACGCATGCAAGTCATTTTCTGTCAAAAATGTTTCATGCACATACCAACTTGTATGAGAGCAACCCAAATTGAATTTGCTGCGTGAAAACCTAACTCGATTTCCAATTTTTGTTCTGCGTGACATTTAGATTTGACGTTTGCACACATGCTTTACATTGTCGCAACGCATGCTTATTTGGGTTAGGGCAAAAAACGCCGGTTGTTTGCGTGCGCTAAAAAAACGCAGTGCGGTTTTATTAGGTTGGCATGCGTATCTGGGCCGAAAGCGTCATATCTCCGCAAATAGCTAAAGAACTTATGCATCCAAATTTGTTTTAAAAACCGGATATCTCAGATTTCGAGAAGAAAGTCGTATTGTAATGTAAATACAGTCAAATTTTGTGAAGAGGGGGTTTTTCAATAAATCCAATTTCCATATTTTATTTTAGATTGATGTAAGCCGAGGTATAGTGATCCTTAAAAGCTGCTTAGAAGTCCATAAAAAGATAGGGTAATTCTTTACTTTAGCTCACAACTGCTAAAACTCGTCCAAAAATATCTGGAGAGGTGTCAAAAACGAGTTTTGATCCCAGAACCAAGGGTGGGATCCATAGTATTTTTGCGCAGAACACCCTTCTGCATTGGCGGCCTTCGGCCGCGCTTATAAATAACTACTCTGGGTGGGTCCGACACCGGTTTGGAGACCAAAACTATATCCGCTCAAATCAGTTTTACCCACAGTTTTTCTTGTGGGCACAACAAAATCATCAAAATTACAACAACCACATGAAAATTTTCAATTTTGTTTGCAAATATCGCCGAAAAGAAAAAATTTCCCAATTTCCGCTTGCGGATTCGTGATCCTGTGTTCATAACGCGTCCTTTTACACCTCTTCCGATATTTTTGGAAGAGTTTTAGCAGTTGTGAGCTAAAGTAAAAAATTACCAAAGATCGCTTCTCTTATAGTGGGGCTTCTCCAGCAGTTGGAGTATCGGCGAGGTCTTGTCGAAAATAGATTTTCCTGGTCGAAAGCGCCAATTACCGCGTAATGATCGTACTTGAAATCGTATCTAAGGTTCTATTTAGCGTTGTGTGTGAAAAATGCATGCGCGAAGCTAACGAACTGATTGTATTGGAGTGCGGCTTCAGACCTAGTAAATTTACTATCGACCACATCTTCACGATACGCCAAATGCTGAATAAGAGGAGCCGCGATAAGAGAAGCGATACAAGCTCCTATGTCTAAATTTAAGCTCCCTGCAATGCTAATAGGGCTCTGCCAAATGACGTGGAGCGGCGACTCTTTCGTACGATTTCTTCCAACTAATGCCGGATAAAATAAATCCAGCAGCAGATCTAAGCCGCGATGGCACAAGCCATTGTAAGAGCCTAAAGCTGCTGACGTATGCTGAAGATATTGATAATATTGGCGTTACCAACCAAACTCTGAACAGTGAGTGAATCTTGCGGTAAATGACAAGATAAAATACCTACCATTAAAAGATCAAGCCGTCCAAGTTCATTGGCCCAGACTGTAGAGCCATGTCGTTGATTCAAACACCTTGGCGATGAGGGAAAAGCTACCTAACGCAAGTTTTCAACTTGTTGAAATCTTTCGTCATTCCAAAGCAATGGAAAATGCCAATGATGAAGGATGAAGCACTGTTAACAACAACAACACGAAATATCTGCCTTATTGTCCTGTCCGTGATGACGATGGCGAGTATAGGAGGTAGATTGTAGTGATGGGTTGGAGCGGTCGTGTGAGCTGGGGGTGACGTTTGGCGCGAGTTACAAAAGTTTTGTAGACATTTCGGGGTCGACGAAATTTTAAATCTAGCCCAGAACATCCCGAACGGTGCCTTGAAGATGCCGTTCGGAGTCGGCATCAAACAAATAGGTCTCGTCCCGCCGATTTGTAGGGAAAATTAAACGGAGCACGACGCAAAATTGGAAAGAAAGCACGGTCTAAATCTCCGCGGGGTAAATCGCGCCAAGTATTTTTTTTTGTACACTGAAATGAATGCCCTTGGTCGGGGAAAAAAATCCAAGCCGCTTCTGTACACAGAACCGGCTGCGCGGAAAGCCGGGAGGGGCTTAACTGTCCTTTATCGCTTCAAGTGTCGTGTGAACTTGTACATCGGTGAGCTTGTTTTTCGCTTTCAAGTGCATACGAACATATAAAAAAATATATAACGTCAAAAAATAGGCGCTTGTCTCTTTCATGGCTGGCTCTGGATTGGATACACTTTTCTCCTCTCCTTAACCAACAAACGACTTAATTAGATCAAACTTTAACATATTTACAGCGGCAGTGTGTAGAATTGGGCTTGAAATGCAACAGAAAAAGAGCAAGATTTCGAAAAGTTTGCACTTCCTGCATAAAACTTGATCCGTGCAGTACATCATGGCCAGCAGACTCGGATACAGATACGGAAATAATAATAAATAAGAAAATGCATATTGGGGAGAAAACTAAGATGTGTTGTTGTAATGTAGAGGATATAGAAGAAAAGGAAGTTTAAAAAATTGGGGGCGGGAAAAAGTTAAAAGGCAGAGCGGAGAATAGAAACGAAACTACGGAATGTATTTGTACTGTATGTAGTACGACCAAAGGGCGCAGCAAACGATCATATTTACATTCTGAATCAGATCTCTTAACTCGATTGTACTATGTAAAACCAAAAAAAAACTTGATTTAATCTAATTTACGCTTTCTTTCACAACCCCCCAAACACGACTGAACTAACCCAACTACCCACCAAAACACAGAATGTTATTGACGAGCTGCAGGGTAATGCCATCCAAAATCTGCACGATACACAAACTCAAACCTGTACCGATTATATGGATGACTTGACTTTCTTTGCGCGCGCCACCCTAAGTGAAATTAGGAAAGAAATCAAGAAACGCCGTGCAGATGGCGACAAAATTGGTGGTGGTTACTTCGGTGGTCCAGCAATTACGGACGGTCTCAGTCCAGACGAGTGTTGCGCAGAGTTGCGACGTATGCAAGATATCGTGAGGAAATTGACACAAGAAAATGAATATCTTCAAAATAATGTAAAGAATGCAGCGGAAGAACTATGTGTGGACACTTTGAAGAAACTAAAAGAACTGGAGGAGAGATGTAAGACCGCCAATGATGAAATAACGACTTTGAAGAAAGACAAAGATGACCTCAATATGAATGCAATGCAAAAACTAAATGAATTCACCGATCGCGTAGATAAACTGGGTGCAGATGTGATCAAGACCGCAAAAGATACGACCGGCATGGAAAGGGATTTGAAAGAATCAATAAAACTGGTGCAGGATATAAGCGACATACAATTAAAGAATGCACAATTGACAAATGCGGTAATTGCAATTAGTACGCGTGATGATCAGAGGACGCTGGATGACCTGCGGCGGCAGTTGCTCGAGGAACAAGCCAAGCAAAAACAATGTCAGGAGGAGAATAAGAATTTGAGAGAAGCACTATTTAAACGTGGAATAGATCCAGCAAAGGCAGTGCAAGAAATCATAAAAGAGATACCTGCCTCCGTTCAAGATGGCCCGACTGGTGGGCCCGGTGCAGCTAAAGCTGGTGCAGGACCTGAAGTCGTACAAAAAGGTGGCCAAAGCGCAGCAGAAACTGGTGCACTTGATGCTGTTAAGAAAGAAGGAGCTGGTGCAGCAGAAGTTGGTGCACCTGATGCTGTTAAACAAGGCGGGATAGCTGCGGCAGAAACTGGTGGCAATGTAGCTGTTAAAAAAGATGGACCTGGTGCGGGTGAACGTAGCGCAGCGGATGCTGGTGCACCTGATGCTGCTAAGAATGGTGAAGCCGGTCCTACTAGAGCTGGTGGACTTGATGCAGCTAAAAAGGGTGAAGCTGGTGCTCGTGGACCGGATGCTGCTAAAAAAGATGGTACTGGGCCAGGTGCTGCTGGTGCAAGTGAAGCTGGTCGACCAGATGCAGCTAAAAAAGATGGCACTGGGCCAGGTGCTGCTGGTGCAAATGAAGCTGATCGGCAAGACGCAACTAAAAAAGATGGCACTGGGCCAGGTGCTGCTGGTGCAAGTGAAGCTGGTCGACCAGACGCGGCTAAAAAAGATGGCACTGGTCCAGGTGCTGCTGGTGCAAGGGAAGCTGGTCCACCAGACGCAGCTAAAACATATGAACCTGGTGGTGGTGAGGCAAGCACTTCCGACGGTGCTAAGAAGGCTGCTGGTGGTCCCGGTACAAGAGGCCTGCCAGATGCTGCAAAGAAAGGTGGACCAGATGCTGCCAAAAAATACGTAACAGATGCTGCTAAAAAAGAAGGACCAGTTACTGGTCAAACTGGTGGACCTGGTGATGCTAAAGAGGATGGACCTGGACCATTTACTGGTGAAACTGGTGGACCTGGTGATGCTAAAAAGGATGGACCTGCACCCGTTACTGGTCAAACTGGTGGACCTGGTGATGCTAAAAAGGATGGACCTGGAGCTGATAAAGGAGGACCTGATGCAGGTCAAGTTCGTGAGCCTGATGCTATTAAAAAGAACGTACCTGATGCTGCTATAAAGGACATTCCAGAGGCTGCTAGAAAGGATGTGCCAGCTGCTGCTAAAAAGGAACTACCGGATGCTGCTAAAAGAGATGGACCTGTTGCAGATCAAGCTGGTGTGCAAGATGCAGCTAAAAAGGACAAACCTGGTGCAGGTCAAGCTGGTGGGCCTGAAGCTACTAAAAAGGCTGAACCTGGTGCCGGACCAACTACTGCGACTAACATTGGTAAAAAATATGAACCTGCTGGAGGTGAGGTGCGTGAACCTGGTGCTGCTAAAGAAGATGCACCTACTATAGGAGAGGCTCGAGGACCTGATGCTGCTAAAAAACCTGGACCTACTGTGGGACTTGGTGACAATGCTGCGCCTGCTGGTGGAGGAGCAACTGCAATGGATACAGGTGGTCCAGGTGCTGCCGCACCAGGGACTAGTGGTCCAGAATATGGTGGACCAAGTCCTGGTGGTCCGGTTAAGGAAGGTCCTCCTGTTGCTGGTCCAGGTGCAAGAGGCCCAGGTGTAAGGGCTCCATATGGAGCACGACCAGATGATTTTGGCGCCGACGGTACTGCTCCCGATGATGCCGGTGCAGATGGTAGAACTGGGGATGGCTTCTCTACAGGTGGTGGCGGCGCTGGTGATCGTACTGCTCTAGGTCAAGGAGTAGGAGGTGGCAGAGCTGGACCTGGTGTTGCAGGTGGGCCTGGACCTGCTAAAGGAGGTGGTCCAACTTCAGCTGTTGGCAAAATGCGTCGCCCAAAAGGTCCTGATGGTCCAGCGGATGATGCCTTCCAACAATTTGTCGACTCCAATGCTAACGCAATGTTGACAAATATAAAAGCTGGCAGTGCACTAGAAAAGGAATTACGCGCCATATTGAATGCTTTCGTGATGGAATGCGGTTTCTGCTTCTGCAAAAGTCTTATACCAAAGAGTAAATTCTACGCCCTCTGCCATAAACTACTACATAACGGTATACAATGTATGGCTTTTCGGGAGTTGGCTTATATGCATCGTAAAATATTTATGGCCGCCGATAAGCTACATCCTGGTTGCTTACTTAATATGATACTCACCGAGCAAGGCTTCAAAGATGGCGAGACTTTCAAGTGTTGTTATTGTAAGAATGCTCTATGCTGCAGTAATTCGGAAGAGATGCTCAAAGAAAAAGGTATGTGTATGTGTGTATGTGAGTAGGTTCAATACCTGATTATTTGGGTTTAATGTGAAATTCTTTGTTTTAGTGTACAAGTTGGAGCGCGATATCGAAATGGCCAAAGATTATTTGGACAGTCTTAAGGCGCAACCCAAAACGCCGAAGAGTCCATATACTGCACGTGGAAAGACATATAGACAAATGGAAGATATCTATTCAGAAGCTGCTGATGAGTAAGTATTACAATCTACATATATATATTAGTCAATATTTTAATGGCTTTTTACAGGCTTCTAACCTGTCGCGAAGTCAAACCCGCTCTGTCCAAATCACACAGTAAGCAGATGAAGACATTGAAGGTATGTTAACAAAAGTTTGAAAACAGTCATAGAAGGTAGAAGGTATAGATACTGGTATCTGATATAAGTTCCGAAAAGAGTTCCAAGTTGATTACAAGCTTATTCCCTAAATAAACTAAAAATAGTACCGAAACGAATTCTGTATTCATATTAGCAACCGAAAAGATTTTCGAAACTATTGAGAAATTATATGGAACGCCATTGAGGGTAAATTCATCAAGCGAAACAAAATTTTCATATATTTGAATAAGGTTTTTTGTAAAATTTTTGTTTCTTTTCATGGTTTCACAGAACAACCTCCCTTAAAATAGGCCAAACTGATCATAAACTAAAATTGTCTAAAGGGAAGTTACCAAGACCCGAGGCCATTTTGTACCTCGAATTGATGATGAGTAAATTGTCAAAATCGAAATTGGGGAGGAAAATATCTCCAACGAGAGCACGACTGGAAACTTCGATAAATCTGCTCAAGTATTTCATATACCAGTCCACATAACTTGCAGTTTATTAAGGTCCAATTAATGGTGACTTATACCCATAGGCTAGGAGTCAATAACACCATCCGTCTAGCATGGGAGTGGATTTTAACGAGCAAGCGGTCGAGCTTGCCAGGTTGGCAGGGACCGAAAAGCCAATAGGACCTGAGCCCATCATGCCAATAGGGTCACATACAGTAAAGGAAGAGTGCAGACAAAAAGAGGCGTGCCTCAGAGAACAACACTGGCGCGAAAGTCCAGGACTTAGGCAGGTAAAGGCACTAATAGGAGGGTACAACCCAAAGTGATACAAAGGTATGATTAACCAACCAAAGAGTAGCCTTAGGATTTTAACAGGCATACTCACAGGACACTGCAGGCTAAGGAGCCATATGCATAAATTGGACATATCGTCTAGTAGCCTCTGTCGATTCTGTGATCGCGAAGATGAGACTGCAGAATACATCCTGATGGAATGTGATGCAGTCGTGAGACGAAGATTTGGTTCCTAGGATCATCGAAACTAGAAAGTAGTCACATACACTCTCTGAAGCCGAGAACCATTCTGGATTTTCTCAGAGAACTCGGCTAACGCCATAACCATACCATAGCCAACCAATTGGTTTTTGGTTTCTCGCCATATCCATAACCTAAAAATATTTGAGTTGGTGAATTTAATAACTTTTTGTAGATTTTATTTATTGTGTTGGATACGTTATGACTAAGAGACTTATTTTTTGTGGAATATGTTTGTAATTTTTGCGTTTTCTTCATTTTTATGAAATTTTCACGATTTTTAGGTTAACGCACCATTTAGCGATCACATTGGAGATGCTTATGGATATGGGTATGGTTACGACTATGGCGTTAGGGTTAAGGAAGTTTAATTGGCCTTTAAATAAGCCTGAAAAGATTCTGACCTGGTCGCATCGTAAGAGTTCTCAAAATATTCTGAGGTAATTATGAGAACCTTACATGGCCTCATAGAGAGGAACTTGGGAACTTTTTAACATTACTTTTTCTATTTAAATTTCACTCGTGGGAGTAGTAACTTGAACTTCTGCGATACTTGTTGTTGTTGTATTAACTACAAAGACACTCCCCGAAGGTTTTGGGGAGTGTTATCGATGTTGATGGTCCTTTGCCGGATATATGTAGATCTTGTACGTTCCGGTAACAAGGCACCATTAAGGTACAAGCCCGACGACTATCTCGGGAATGATTTATATAACCACATTAAACCTTCTAGGCCATCCCGCCCCCATCCCCTAGTTCCATGCGGAGCTTGGGGTCGCATCAATATCGATTTTGTTCAATAAATCTGACTCAATGAAAAGTATACCTAACATCTCAAGTCGCTCTTGTCACGTTGTAGCTCTTTGATTCTTTTTAATTGGATAAGCTGTTAGTAATAATCTCAACAACAAAACACAGCAAGCAGCGACACTTATGTCAACAAAGAACATTCCACAAATATAACGAGCAGCTCGAAGTGAAGAGATATCTCACGCACACACATGTAGTCAACAGCCGAAGTAGTTACTCACACATCCACACGCATAAGCAACAAATATACATGTATATCTGGTAACCAGGCATGACTTACAACTCTTCGCGAAATTACTAGACCTTAGGAGAGATGGGTGAACGAGAAACCCGAGAGTATAAAAACAGAGCAAGGTGAGGAATCAGAATCAGTTTGATTTAACCGCGCTTTTGTGAAGTACGCGATATTGAAGTATAATTGTACTAGTCCCAAAGTAGACTAAATAAACACCATATTACAATACTGAATATTGTACTTATTTATTCGACAGTTCAGCGATACGAACGTTAGCAGAAGGTGCAAAATATCAGGAAATCCCCAAATTCGTTATTCATTTATTTGCCATCCATCATTAATCATCAATCAATCTGTTCCAAAAATAACCGAAATTTTTCAAAACAAAAACAACCAGTGTACATTTTGAGATAATTCTTTTTTATTATTCAATACACTCTTCTTGCGTGCTCATACACTTTATCAAATGAGTCGGAAATGTCCTTTTTAGGAACCTTGTCTAGTTCGTCGGTCGTCGGCTTTTGAATTTATTTATTTGCGTAAAATTTAATTTCAGTTCTGATTATATTTTTCTTTCACTCTAGAATTTTATGTTTGTAAGAAAATTGTGGAAGTCTTTTTCGTTTTTCGAGAGCCTTCTAAAATCTTGGGCCCCAGGCAACTGCCTATTCTGCCTACTTGTTAATCCACCCCTGATCAACCCTTTGAATCCCCTTATTATATGCATCGATAGTCGTAAAAAGGTGTGTAGTTCATAAACATCTAGCGCTGTTCCAGACTTTGCAAGTTCATCCCCGTTTTTGATCGCTGTGATCCTACATGTTTCAGTTACTGGCGGCTTCGGCGGTTAAATACTAGCCAAGTTTGGAAGACCGATGGAGAGTGGAAACTAAAGTTTTTATTATAAAAAGCCTTTTACAGCTCAGTTTATTTGGTAGGATGCGACCTAAAGTTCTTTGGAAAACTCCTCAATCGTAGCCCATTTTAAACATATTAATGTACAGTGAAATTTTCACTTCCTTTATTTCATTACTATTACGGTCACAGTTACGTTTATGATCGCGATTACATTTACAGTTAGGGCCACGGTTACAGTTACGGTTGCGCTCCCGATTACAGCTACGAGTACGGCTTTATTACAAATGTTATAAACATAAATGAGAAAGCAGCAGTGTAAAGAAGCCATCGAACTTGCTAAATACCTTGACTTTGAGGGACTCAAATACCTGGCGCTCGTCTTCAAACTGTGTCTGTCTACTTTCGAAAATGGCGACGGTGGCACCGATAATAAATCGTGAGAAACCAGCTAACTTGGAAGGATCTTATCGTCCGATATCTCTCTTATCGCCGGTAGCTAAGACACTTAAAGTCGTACTGCTCCCTATTTCACCGCAAACCTGATACTTGCCAATCATCAGCATAGTTTGTAAAATATCAGTAATATTGGACAATGGCAAAAGCGCTACCGACTGTCCTTCACCGAAAAATTCTGGATGTGACGTTCGAT
Organism: Eurosta solidaginis; assembly: GCF_040869045.1. Classification (NCBI taxonomy): domain Eukaryota; kingdom Metazoa; phylum Arthropoda; class Insecta; order Diptera; family Tephritidae; genus Eurosta; species Eurosta solidaginis. Next base: position 86,787,277 of record NC_090319.1, on the reverse strand, counting down.
CAGGACCACCGCGCTCAGAACAGCCACTGGATCTCTGCTTATGTTACCTGAACATCATCTACACAAAGAGGCGAAAATACTCCCCAGAAGGGATAAAAATGAAATACTGAACAAACGGTTTCTCTTGAATACCCAGAAACCTTGGCATCCCAACACGTCTGAGTGAAGAGGCTCAACATCCCAGGAACTTAAGGAGTCATCTGTTGTAGTTGTTGTTGTAGCAGTGCTTCGCCCCATCCAATTGGCGTCACCACTCACAAATTAACATCAAGATCCTCTAACGGGAATCCAAGGAAACTTGGAGTTTCAACAGGTTTGGCCAGAGTGAAAGGTTTGTTTAGAGGTGTTGGTTCCACATTGCAATTAAAGAGATGGTTGGTGTCATGCGGGGACACATAAAATAAATAAATAAATGTAAGGCGCGATAACCTCCGAAGAGATCTACGGCCGAGCTTTTCTTCCAATTTGCGTCGTGCTCCTCTTGATTTTGCCTACAAATTGGCCGGACGGGACCTACATGTTTTATGCCGACTCCGAACGGCATCTGCAAGGCAGATGAGTTTTCCCTGAGAGCTTTTCATGGCAGAAATACACTTGGAGCGCTTGCCAAACACTGCCGAGGGGCGACCCCGCTTAGAAAAAGTTTCTTCTAATTGAAAAACCTTATTTCTAAAATTTTGGTGTTGCTTTGCCCGGGGTACGAACCCAGGGCATACGGTGTGGTAGGCGGAGCACGCTACCATCACACCACGGTGGCCGTTACATAAAATACTGTAACGAATTTAGGGAAATCCCGGTTATTATGTACCTTCTGCTAATGTTCGAATTGCTAAACTGTTGAATAAATCGGTCCAATATTCAGTATTGCAAATTGGTCTTTATTTAGATTACTTTGGGAGTACTTCACAATTATACTTCACTTCACAACTAATAGCGTGTTTAAATCAAACTGATTCGTCATTCTCCAGCTTGCGCTGCTTTTTTACTCTCTGTCGTCTCGTCCGCATATTTCTCCTAAGATCTAGACGTGTGTGTGTGAGATATCTCTTCACTTCGAGCTGCTGGTTATGTGTGTGCATGTACATAAGTTTCGCTGCTTACTGTATTTGTTGTTGTGATTATTTACTAACAGCATAGTGATGCTAATATTCGCCGCAATACATTTGGTATGTCGGAGTTGCTTCTGGATAGGTAAGATTTTAACCTGTTATAGTATCCAGATCGAAGTTGAACTAGAGTGACGCGTGTGTCCGTAGGGAGAGTGTTTTCCTCTTCTGCGAGTTCAGGGTATTTGACTTTAAGAACTGGGCTCGCCGGTCAATTCCTGGCATAGAGGTCCGACGCTTTTTGTGTATACCACTGAGGACATGTTTGAGTTTTTTTTCATACGGCTGTGGTCTAAGGTGCCGTATCTCTTCATAATGATTGCGGGGATGACGTCTTAAGCCAGCATTGATAAGAGCAATACAAAGCTTTATAGCTTCAAAGCTTCCGCAACCCAATTGTCAACCTCACTTACGCGAGGGGAATCCTGTTACAAATATGAATGTATCATACACATATTTAGCAGGCGAGGCTCTGGCGATTCCATGGAAGTAGTGGGTGGCGGAGGGGGGCATTATGGTCTAGAAGATTTAATCAATCGTTCCCGAGATGGTCGCTCTTTGTTACCGGAACGTACCGGTTCTATATCCGGAAAACGACCATCGGCATCGATAACACTCCCAAAAACCTTCGGGGAGTGTCTTTACAACAACAACGCCTTAAGCCCCTGGAAGATATGACCTCTTCAATCAGATGTCTGTTAAGATGCTCAGGTTTCTGTGACAAATACCCGAAACTCGCAGTAGTGGAAAGTAATCTCCCCAGGAAGACGCCCGTCACTTTGGCACAACTTCGATCTGAATAGTGTAATAGGTTAAACTCTTACTTATCCAGAATCAACCCCGACATACCCGAGTACCCGACGTACACAGTTATTCTTAAGGCTTCATTACAAATGTAATGAAAAGAAATGCATATTTCGCATTGTATCCTACTTTTATTTACTTAGTAGCACGCGTTATACGTACCTGGGCATCTGATGTCGGGTTGAGTGCGGAGAATATGGATATGGTCTTATTTACCAAGGGGTATAAGGTCCCGAATTGGTCTAGACCGAAGCGAAAAGGTTTGACCCAGCAGGAGAAACCTTGTTCCATATATGTAGGCATATTATTGTTGTTTTTGTTGTTGTTGTAGCCATAAGAACCATATATTTGGTATTTTAGTCTCCTCTTGCGACAGGCATACCTACCGCGGGTATATTCTAACCCGCTAGGGGTTTGTTGTTGTTGTAGCGATAAGGACACTCCCCGAAGGCCTTGAGTGTTATCGATGTTGATGGTCCTTTGCCGGATGCAGATCCGGAACGTTCCGGTACCAACCCCGACCATCTCGGGATCGATTTGATATGACCACATGCGACCTTCTAGGCCATACCGCCCTCCCACCCCCTAGATGCATGAGGAGTTCGGAATCGGCAGAGCCTCGGCTGTTAATGAAACAGGATTTGCCACGGATAGGTGATATTGACAATTGGGTTTGGATAAGCTATATATTGCGCTGGCAACCTGAAAGGGTTGCTCTGCACAACCCCTTGAATCTGTTTGGTATTTTGGTCGCCTCTTACGACAGTCATACCTACCGCGGATATATTCTAACCTCCTAACCCGCTGGGGAAATATGTAGGAATCATTCTAGATAGTTAGTTGTCCTGGAAGCTCAACGTGGGGGGAGAGAGTCTTAAGTGGAGTTTATCGCCCTCTCTTTCATTGGATATTTAGTGATTGTATGGCCTGTGCTATACTATGAAGTCCTTGCTTGGTGGATAGCCACTCAAATAAAAACGTACCCCTAAAAATTAGAGGGGGTGTGTAGGCTATCAATGCTTAGCATGACGAGAGCCCTGAAATAACCCCGATGGCTGCGTTGTGTACCATTCTGCACATTCCAGCTGTAGACCTAGTGACGAAGAACGTAGCGTTAGTAACGGCATCGAGACAATGCCTCGGTGCAACTTAAAACCATACGGGCATAGTAGAATAGCGTCATCATATACGGAAAGACACCAAGTTCCCTATCTGCGCTTCGGTGGATCCCTTAGAGCCTCAATAGAGGTGGTAGTTTGGACGCCCAAATGGCAGACGAGGCCACACGTCTGCACTGATGGTTCAAAGTACTGGAGAGAGTAGGGTCTGCACTAAACTGCGAACACTGAAGGAAAATAGCTTAAACTCCAGCCGGGTCAATTTTACATTGACAGCCAAGCCGCAATTAAGGCTGTAATCTCCCAGAGCACAACACAGCACAAAGTATGGCACAGTGCAAGCAATCCTTGATAAAAATCGGAATAGGGAGAAATATACATCTATATTGGGGACCTTGGCATGTTGGTATACATCGAAATGAAAAAGCGGATGAGCTAGCTAAACAGGGCGCATTTTTCGAAGCTTGACCCGTAGACTTCCCAATCAGATCGAGCGAGTTTGAAAGAAGACGAGAGTTGCACATGATCGACCAAGCAGGAACCAAGTGGGGGCTGCAAATTGTTGAAGATCATGTGAAGGTCTTACAACTTTAGACTATCTTTTCATTGAAAAGAGGGAATCGTACGCTCATGATGGGTATTCTGACTGTACACTGCCCTCTGGCGTCGCATGCTTTTAACTTAGGCGTTGTCAGTGATAGCAGATGTAGGAAGAGCGGGTTGGAAGATGAAGTGAACGAGCGCGTTTTGTGCAAGCTAAAACGCCAGCTTTTTTTTTTAGCTCAGCTATCAGATCTATAAGCCGCAAGTAGCATATATAGGTCCCAGAAAGATTCTAGTGTTTGCCAAGAGGGCGGAAGTATTTTATAAAATATTTGGTTGTTTCTGATAGGGATTTTCAGTTTGGTCGTTGAGCAAACTTCTGGTAACACTATGGACTCATTTAGTCGACGTGAGGTCCTCACGGACCAGCCAGTGCTAAAAACCTCTCGGGCAGGTGACGGATAAGATAGCGCACTAGTTTTGTACACAATGGACAGGATGTTCAAGATGTTCAAGATGTCTACTCTTAAGAGTTTTGACAGTAAGTTCAATATAGCGTCGCATATGGTCGGCTATATTCCGCGGGTGTTAGAAAGAGATGCAGGAAGAGACCACGATAATAACTTTAAAAATCGGGTGATCCAATCTGTTTGTTATTTCGACGTCTACCCTGCAAAAATTGTTGGATTACGTGTTCCATTTTCTTCATGCTGGAATACTCTAACAATACTCCTTTGCAATGCGTTTGCGGACCACCATCAGCCGATCATTGCTCGTTTTTCAACGACCGTGATCACGACACGATGACGATCGAACAGAGTTGCCAAAAGTAAAATATTGCATACAAATAACTGATAATAAAATTTTACTATGGCAACTCTGATAAAATGCAACCACGCACTGGTTTTATGTGTACATAGTATAGAGAAATATTAGTTTTTTATTAACGCAAATGCTAAATAACATAAGAATATTCGTAGTATAAAATATAAAAGTTGTATTGCCCCTCTTCATTTACTTTCATTTTTAATTAAATTCACTCCGATAATTCTTTACGACACAATTCCTCTTTAGTACTTTGGCATATGATCCTCTGTGGGTGCTCCACGGAGTACTACAGTGAAAGTACTTGGAAAGTACTCTCACGTATGTGCTCTATGGAATACTCACAAGCAAAGCGAGAGTGGGATCACCTAATCCTCTACTAGGACATCACAATGTTAATTGGAGCACATTTTTTGTATGAATACAGATTAGCTTTGGAACACTCCTATACTCCTAAAGGAGTATTCCTTACACTATTTATGGAGTACTCGCGTTTTTTGAAGGGTATGCTGAAGATATTACACTTGTCTTGAGGCCGCGGCACAATGACAATTTTCATATAGATGCGTTTAACACAAGCTTATGCATTTCAATAACATTGCCACAATCAACCGAGATGTTGCATTTGTAAATATGAAGGAACTTCAGATTTGGCAGTTGAAGTTTATTTCGCCTTGCCCATTCACATACAAAATTTCGCGAAGCGCTGTTAAAAACGTTCTCCCTATATGTACAACAAAAATACTTGCTAAAGCGCCAAATACACGACACGAACATTTCCGCGAACATTCCGCAATCTTGTTCGCAGCTTTGGCCATACACCATACGAACTTTTGGCCGAACATTAGTTCTCTTTCAGAAATTTTTTATTGTCCATTTTACTTTTCCGCGCACGTCTGTTCCGTTCAGAAATTACTACGATTATGAGCTATTTCGCCATACACGCACGAACAGTTCGCGCAAATGTTCGCCAAAAATTAAAATATTTTGAATTTTGGCGAACATTTGCGCGAACTGGCAAACACCACCATACACGACAGAAAAGGTCGCAGAAACATGACATAACGGGAATGTTCGCGGAAATATTCGTGGCGTGTATTTGGCGCTTAACATATTTTGTGTCGTATTCGATTGTTATATTGCGGTTTTTAACGAAAAAAGTTAGAAAAGTTACCAACCAGTGGGAAAAATAATTTCACTTGCAAAGTGTGCCAACATCCTTAGCCAAATCAAATGTCAAATTCTTTTTCTTATGACTTGCTTGCAACAAAATTTGGGAGATGACTACTTTTCCATATCAAATGGTGCCAGTGTCGCTCAATCAACCGTTCTCCATAAAAATGCGTGCAATCTACTCATAATGCATTAGCTTGTGTTAAACTCATCTATATGAAAAACTGCTTATGTGACGGAGTTATTAGCCACAATGAAACTCACGAGCATTTCTTTCTCTTCTATTTTTCTCTTCCAGGCACGCATCATGAAATGCTCAGAATTGTTACGTTGATTGCTGTGAATTTTTTGTTTATATTTTTGCTGTGTGTTAATGATGATGTTAACTATCTACATATGTACTATGTTTATGTGTGTGTAGATTATTTTTTGGTAATCTAAACTAACATTGTTTACTTTATGAAATATCTATTTTTAGCTACATATATAAAATTTTTTTATGCATGTTGGTCGTATCAGATCAATTGAATGAAAATAATCATTTTGCTGGGAGTCATGGTTGAGAATTGATTGTTTGAGTCAATAGCAACTCATTTGTTCAATGACACAATGAGTCAAGCAAACAATCGAATAATTCTGAATGATTCAGATCGGCGTGGCATACCCAAAGTAGCACCCCAAATTTTTTTTTAAGAAAGCACTATGTAAAAAATTAATTGGAAGTGCTACTTATCGTATGACGTGTCGATATATGATTCCCTAGTGTTTTTTGAGATTATTTTAACAAATAAATTTAAAAAAATCGAATTTTATTGAAAAAAATAAAATGTCAAACTGTGTTAATTTTTATAAAACGAGTTAAAACTAAACCCAATACCGAGAATTTATACTAACCCCAGCGGATTAGGGGGTCAGAATAT